>NC_051849.1:18974605-21474605 GCF_905115235.1 Hermetia illucens
GAGGAATTTGGGGAAGAGCCCATTGTGAGTTTGCGGGAAGCCTATGGCAATACTCAGACGGCCACATTATTCAAATACACCTCAAGATTTACTCGAGCAGACCAGCTACCAATTCGAGGTGGAAATTGCCAACATTAGCGAGCCCTATAGAAACCTTCACGGTGGCGTATGGGTTACAGATTCGGCTGGTGGAGCGGCGATATGGGCATGTGGTCGACAAGTCATACAATGTACTGGGGATCAGACATACAGCGGCTTTGTGTGGGCGAAAACAAACGGGGTATATGTGTACAGCTGTTACGCCCTACCAAGCCTGACACTGCCCGAATTCGAGAAAATGCTTGACAGTCTTGTTCACGACGCAAGGGGTCGTAGTCCTGGTGACTTCAATGCTTGGGCCCGTGAGTGGGGTAGCAGAGAGACAAATGCAAGGGGCCGCAGTCTATTAGACGCTTTCGCACAGTTGGATATCATTCTGACAAACGAAGGTTATGTAAACACCTTTCAGAAAGGGGGGTCTGCCTCAATCGTAGACCAAACTTTTGTCAGCCCTGCACTGGCACGTGGTATCTCCTGGTGCGTCAGCAAGGACTACACCCACAGCGATCACCAAGCAATCTTCTTTGGGCTATGGGTGGAGTCACCGGGTAGAAGACCATCATGCCCGAAACCGAGAAAGATGTCAGGCTGGTCCGCTAAAGCTCTGGATGTGGTTAGACCCTCCTAATAAAGCAGGCGCCTTTACGGAAAGAGCTATCTATGTGGCCCAATGCATTGCCAAAGCGTGTGACGCGTCCATGCCTAGGAGGTGCTTATTCCCCAGTAGAAGACCAAACTACAGGTGAAATACTGAACTGCCGAGCTTTCGATCAGCCTGTCATCGAACCAGAAGAGCGGCTCAGAAGGCGGTAGGCAAAAAGAGCGCGCCTATAAGGAAGACGGCAAAACCCTCAAGCTGGCCATCCAACGGAACAAGAGGGAAAGCTTTAAGGAGCTCTGTTCGGAAGCGGACGTAAACCCGTGGGGGAGCGTCCAGAGAATCGTAATGGGGCGATTCATAGGTCGATCATCTCCGCAGATCACGTGCACTTCAACCTTGTTAAAAATTATACAGGGGTTATTTCCCTAGCAAGAGGAGGGCATAGACAGCTTTCAGCAACCTCTGAACGCCACGGCAATGCCGCCAGTCACCAGTGACGAGTTGCTAGATAGGAGATAACAAAGCGCCGGGTCTGGATGGCGCGCCGAATAGGGCCCATAAGCTTGCCGTGAAATCGAGGCTGAACATGTTCGCTGAGGTGTTCGTAGCGTGCATATCCGAGGGGATATTTCCTGCATCATGGAAACGACAGAAGTTGGTGCTACTGCCTAAAGCTAGCAAACCTCCAGGTGAGTCAACCTCATAAAGATCTATTTGTCTTTTGGAAGTTGTGGGCAAAATGCTAGAGCAAGCAATCTACAATAGATTACTCCCGGTTGTCGAGAGCCAGGGAGGTCTCTCAGACCGGCAGTATGGGTTCCGTAAATCCAGATCAACAATTGATGCCATCAAAATGGTTACTAGCTTGCTCGAAGATGCAATCCCCGGAAAGGGCAGTACTAGCAAATATTGCGTGGTAGGGACCCTGAATGTGAGAAATTCATTCAATTCGGCCAATTGGAACCTAATACGGGAATCTCTGGCGAAGATTGGTATTCCCGCTTATCTTGCAGCTACTGTCAACAGCTATTTACAAGAACGGAGGCTTTGGTATGACACTGATGGACCCAGGAGTACGTTATCTCTGCGGGCGTCCCACAGGGCTCCGTACTAGGCCCACTGCTGTGGAACATCATGTACAAGGCTATACTTAATCTTCCCCTTTCGGAAGAAGCCACGGTAGTGGGCTATGTTGACGATATAGCGCCGGTTGTAGTCTCAAAGCACCTCGAAGATGCTAAGTTATACTCCAGTTTGGGGAAAGGCATTGCAGGTTACATTTAATGCTAACAAACTGAGTTCAGTCTACAGAAGAACAGCCCTAAGAGTGTGCTCAGCATTCAGGACTGTCTCAGAGGATGCAGCATTCGTCATCTCTGGAATGATGCCCATTAACATCTTGGCAGATGAGATGACGAATATATATAATGCGAAGTCTATGTCTCCTTTATCGCAAACGAAGAACACTGATAGGGAGATATCTCTAAATAGATGGCGAGAGCATTGGAAAAGCTCGGGAAAACGTCGGTGGACACACAGGCTCGTCCCTGCCATCAAGGAGTGGTCGGTAAGACGACACGGTGAGATTAATTATAATTTTACTCAGTTTCTTTCGGAGCATGGAGGATATCGCCAGTACCTGTTCAGGTTAAAACTAGATATCTCACCCGATTGTCCAAACTGCGATGGAGTCCTAGAGGACCTAGAACATGTATTCTTCCACTGTCCAAGGTTTGTGGCGGAAAGAAAGAACCTAGAGGAGACTCTAGGAGGAGGTGCTCGTACCAGAGTATCTGGTGCGAAGAATGTTGGCATGTGAGGAAGACTGGGATGCGATCAACTCCATGGTCGTACCTACCCAGAGCAAACTGAGAAAAGCAGAGGAGACTAGAAAAGGGCCAAGCTAAAATGAGCGGACTCCCCCCTGCAATCAAAACCTTAAAAAAGTTTTACCACTTACAATGAAAATACGGTTGCCTTTATTTTTAATTCTGTTTATTAAATGTCCACTAAATACTCAAATTTTCCAAAAATTCACTTTTCGTTGCCACTCATTAATTTTTATGGCAAATTGTGTTTCCTTCTTAAGTTGTTGAAAGCATGCAATAAATATTTCTTCGATGTGATTTCAATGAGAAACCAAAGCAAACTACAGGAAAGTCCACAGAACAAGATGGTCCAGGCAAGGGTTAGATGGGCCACACTGATCGGTGTCGCCATATTCTCATCGGTTATTTGTCTTGTAAAGATTCCAGCTTCAACAGCCTCGTCAAAGGCGTCCTCGTACCACTTCAAATACAGACCACTTTGAAAGGTTTGCAACAGAACTCTGCTAAAAATATCCTTGAAAGGAGAATCCCTCGGCATATTGAAACCTACATGCATTGTCGCTAAGCAAACTTTAGTGTAAAGGACTAACCGTCGTTTTAGGTATTTTTGTTTCAGGAGGAAAAACAGGGCTTTATCATCTGGTACAGCGTATCCGTAAGAGTTATTAAAAAACATACGATATGCGTTGACAACATCAACTTTTGCAGGAACTATGAGATCTCGAAATTCCTGGGGCTGAATAGTGTTACGTAAAAACTCAAATTCAACCTGAATCATAAGTATCTTTAGTTTGGCTCGAATCATATCTTCTTTAGTTTCTAAGGGTGGTTGAAACATTTTTGTAATGAATGCGCTTGCTAAACGTGATCCATAGATATTTGCAATGAAAAATCCAAAAATTACTACACTAATCCTGACACACCTTTGTCTCCAAGAATTATTCCCAGCGCCGCTTCCAAATGGCTGCACTGCTAGTCCACTTACAATGTCTAACAAGGTTAATCCCAATTCAAATTTCCCGGCCATAAACTTATTTAAATATAGATTTTGAGTTAACGTAAGGATAGCGGTTACAAACAGTAGCATCCATACCTGAGAAGGAAAGGATACCAACAAATACTTAGACGGGATGATTTCTTGAGGGGCGGGAACCATAATACATTCGTCCATGAAACCAATAGGATAACTTCCGTCAGTTGGCAATCCCGCTTGAGCGTAAGGATGGATTGAAATGGAAACATTTCCATCAGAAAGTAAGTTTATTAAAGCCTCTATGTTCAGGTAGGTTGTATTTGGCATTAAATATTCTTCCAGGGTGGCATTATGCTTCTTCAAAAAAGCCAGGAATATTTTAGCTGCGTATCCTCCAAGTTTCGTTCTTCCGTTATAGTCTTTGTATCTAAATATTCGAGGTTCATCTCTTTTAATTAGAGTTGTTATGGGGAATCCATGCAAATTTTCCAGTTTATCGGGAAATATATCTCTTTGGCCGCTGATGTTCTCCACTTTCAAGGTAGGAAATGGATTATATGTAAAAACTTGATTCGAAGCACTTTCACTGTCAAATATTGCGACAACATCCAAGATCTTTTTCGTCCACATATATTCGAAATAAGGTGCAGTATCTTTGAAAGGTGTTCGCACTATGTAGTTTATCCACAAGATGGTTTTTCCACGCCGTAATATTCCCACAAAATTGGAGATGCATTTTGAGATTGACGGTAAATCCTGTTGATGTCCTTCAACCGATATAATGAAAAGATTGTTGAAATTTGACAATCTTTTTGTGTCATAACTTGATGAATTAACAATGAAAAGAACGGGTGAGCTCATTTCTTTAATGAAAGTATCACACCAGAACCGTCCTGGGCAGGGAAATATGATAGTGTGGAAATTGAACCGTTCCTGCAGATTACGAATTTGTCTTCCGCGTAAGGGGCAACCAGCGACTACTAGCACCATAGACAACACGAAAACTTTGTTAAAGAAGCCCATGTCCAACTTGTCCAGCACTTATCCAAATGACATGACAAATCAACATTCCTAATATTGTACATCGATCAATCTTTGTTTTGTTGGAATAGTCGTATAAACATACATACATTAACAGCAAAGTTGTTTATTCAATGTTTGATTAGTGTAAGCTCTTAATTATGTTTTCTGGCAATTTATTCCTTCGTCCAATATCTAACGTGTAATCACTTCAGCATTCTATTCTGGGGTTCTTCATAAAGTTAGAAAATATGAACATATATATGTACAGGAAATGTTATGTTCTACATACAGCTAACACTAATTAATTATGTTTCCTACTATAAAAGCAAGAGTCAAGGAGTGCACTGCAGGATAGACTGATGCGGAACATAGCTCCCTGAGGCCAATCTATCTCTCTCTAAGGATGAGCTGTCTCTCCTCTGGGACGATGTGTGCCTTTTCAGGGGCAAAACCTCTCGTCTTTTTTTTTTATACGTTGGAAGGTGGAAAGGTTCAAAACCTACCGCTGGCTCCTGCCATACAATTATGTGAGACTTTTACTCACTAAAACCACCTCCTTCTCCTTCGCTTACCCCGCGGGACTGCCATTTCGGTATTACATCGCGGGACAGGATCAGTTATGAACTGCGGCTTCTGTCGTTATTTGTCACTTTCCTCCGAAGCTCCTCCCTCCTCAGCAGATTGTGGATCGACTTCATTAATTTTTCCACCGCCCTCCAAGATGTTTCAGAGGCTAGCATGTAGTCCACGATATTCTCGGGTGTCAACCGTGCCTCGGCGTCAATTTCCGCCTCCGCTCTGTGTGCAGCGAACCGCGGGCAGTTAAAAACAACATGCTCCGCATCTTCCGGAACCATCTCGCATGTTGGGCAATACGGGGAGTCATCACGCCCGAAGCGATAAAGGTATGCACGGTACCCTCCGTGTCCGCTTAGGAATTGAGTTAGGTGGTAACTAACCTCACCGCATCTTCGCTTGATCCATTTAGAGACATCTGGAATAATCCTGTGTGTCCAGCGTCCTTTAGGTGAATCATCCCACCTTTTCTGCCATTCCAAAATAGAATCACTTCGTGCCAATTGCCGACGATTGGGATAAGACTCACCGATTGCATATGATGGGTCATACAGGCGTCGACCCTCATTCGCCAAGATGTCGATGGGGATCATGGCGGCTATCATACAAGCTGCTTCATCTGAAGTTGTACGGTAAGCGCATGACGTACGTAATGCGCTCAATCGGTATGGGGCTGCGATTTTTCTTCTGTTTGCTTCCACCTTCAAAGACGATGCCCAGACTGGAGCTGCATGAAGCAAGATGGAGCTAACAACTCTCGAGATCAGGAGCCGACGGCTTTGCCTAGCACCACCTATATTTGGCAACATTCTTGCCAACAATGTAGCCACTCCGGAAGCCTTGGTTGCTAAATTTTCTAGACGAGACTTGAATTTCAGTCTTTGGTCAACCATAATTCCTAGGTATTTAAGCGTTGGCTGAGACTGTATTATGTGGTCTCCAATCCTGATCTTTATCGACGTCTGCTTCCTTCGCTTTGTAATCAAAGCTACATCGGTTTTATGCTCCGCGAGTGTCAGACCAGCTTCCTCTAGCCAAGACCTGATTTCAAAAATTGCCTCGTTTGTGAGTACCTCGATCTTATCAATGTCTTGTGCGACGATAGTTACTCCGATATCGTCTGCGAAGCCAATAATTGTCACTCCTTTGGGTAGTTGCAACTTTAGAATTCCATCATACATTATTATCCACAGGAGAAGACCGAGGACTGATCCTTGTGGAACCCCGCAGGTTGTTGTATACGTCTTAGGTCCATCGTCCGAATCGTAACACAATATCCTCTCCCAGAGAAATTCCATGACTATGCGCACCAGATATTTAAGAGCACCCAATTTGGCTAAAGCCGCAATTATTTTGCTCCACTTTGCCGTATTAAAGGCATTCTTCACATCGAGAGTAACTACCGCGCAAGATTTATTGGCCTCCATTGCTTTTTCCGCAATTTGCGTCACCGTGTTGATAGCATTGACAGTTGATCTTGCCTTTCGGAATCCGAATTGCCTGTCTGAGAGACCACCCTCCCTTTCTGTGATTGGTACAAGCCTATTGAAGATGACCCGTTCGAAAAGTTTGCCGATGCCGTTTAGCAGGCATATAGGTCTATAAGACGAAGGTTCATCCAAAGGTTTATTTGGTTTCGGGATTAGGACAAGCTTCTGTTTCCGCCACTCTTCCGGGAAAATCCCATCTTTGAGGCACGTGGTAAATGTTTCCGAGAACCACCTTGGAACTGTCTTGACGGCCACTGTCAGTGCTTTATTCGGAATGCGGTCTAAACCTGGGGCTTTATTTTCGGCAATCTTCTTCGCGGCTTCCAGGACTTCTTTCGTGGTTACCTCGGGAATTTCACCGAGATTTACCTGGACAGTGGGTAGGTTCGACTCACTTGAAACGTATGGGAAGAGAGTGCTAATGATTTCCCGCAGCAAATCAGAGTTGGTGATCGGCGGTGAGCGCTTTCCCTTGATTGTTGGCATAACTGCCTTGTATGCACCTCCCCATGGGTCGAAGTCCACTTCCTTGCATAATCTCTTGAAGTGTTCGGTTTTACTTCTAGAGATGGCTGCTTGCAATGCTTTCCTCGCCTTCTTATATTGGTTGTGCAACTCTTCAGACTCAGACCGGTTTCTGCTACGTTGGCTGTGTCTTCTGGCTTTAAGGCAAACTTTACGAAGTTCTTCGATTTCGGCATTCCACCAGAAGTTGGGCATTCGTTTTTTGAGTAGCGTGCGGCGATGCAGCTTTTGTAACTTTTCAAGGACCTGCGCCACCTTTTCTCGTGCATTTCCCACCGGCATCGCTTCCTGCAGAAGTATTTCCTCGAACATTTCTTCATCAAGTTTTTTGGAGTTCCAACCCGATATCGCAGTGTTCTTGATTCGCTTTGCTCCTGTCGTACGCTCCATCTGGAAGATGATAGCCTGATGGTCACTGTGCGTATATTCCTCGCTCACATGCCATTGGAGATCCTTAGATAAAGAATCGCTAACAAAGGTGAGGTCTATTACCGATCCCATATCCCGTCTCCGAAAAGTATTGACGCCGCCAGTATTTGCCAGAACAACGTTCAAACGTGAAAATACTTCGAGCAATATGCGGCCTCTAGCATTTGTTTCGCGACTTCCCCAATCTTGGGCCCAAGCGTTGAAATCGCCAACTATTATTATTGGGTTGTGGCGGCTTGCTTCAGAAGCTAATTTTTCCAGCATCAATGCGAATTCATCTAGCATGAGGCTCCGCGCAGCGTAGCAGCTGAATACGTGAATGCCGCCTACCTTAGCCCGTGTGAATCCGTCTTCTATCCTATTGCTCGTATTTTCGATCGCTCGGTTTCCGCAATTCCAGATTGCCGCTTTGCCGCTTCTGTCTGATACAAAAGCACCAAGCCTCTCATTTACCAAGACCGTTAGTGAGTGGTGATAGCCACACCCTGTACGAGGTGAACCTATTATTAACAAAACGCTACGGATGAAGACTGAGGAGTCGAAAAACACCTCCCCCAATCCAGGGTGTCATGCGAACCGTGCCCATTGGATAGTTTGCAGTTGGGGGTATCTGACTGTATTCGAACGGAGCCTCACTGATACCTGGTCGCCTCAGTGAGTAAGTCAGACCTTACCATGCTACGGCGGGCGATGGCACGGTGGACCTCTTAACCCCCATACTCGTGGGAATCAAATGAGTACAAAAAAAGAAAAGAAAACGCAAACAAAACAAGCGGGGCCCCGTACCGCACCAAAACTGGTTAATCAGGCGGAGGCACGTCTCCGAATTACTGAGAGCCAGGTGACTACACCCTAGAAATGAGAAGTTGGGACGTCAAGCAGTGGATCCAAGGTGAGCATTGGTATACTGCGTGGACAATAGCCAACGAACACCACTGCTCAAAGAGCAGAGACCAGCAAAAGCACGTCTGAGATAAATATGTCAGACGTCAGAAAGGAGACAGGTCTCAGTGGCGCAGGTATTAAACGGTACCTGCACTATCTGTAGGAAGGCCCAGGAAGGGACCTTAAGAAGCCTCAGGATAGACCTAAGTCATTTCTACCGCAGCCGAGAAGGCGGGGAGCAGCAGAGATCAGCCCGCATGAAGGAAATGGTCCCAAAAAATTTAAACCGGAACCCAAGGGGGGATAAACCCGGGCAGGTCAGAGGTGAACACAGGACTCAGGAAGCCCGCCATTAGCTATGCCAGTGCGTTCAAGGACATTCGACTGGCCATGCTGCCAAAAATGTCTCCCGAGCAAATACTCACTCGTGAGGAGCAGGAAACCAAAGAGGACTTTGTCGACAGGGAGATGTGCAAGGGATAGAACTCGAAACTTGTGTTCACCAGGATACGCTTTCGACCAGGCCTTATACTGGAGGACTGCGCGACGAAAGACACTGCAGAGGGGGTTAGAACCATAGTTCCCCCTAATCGCCCAGAATGAAGATCTCCATACCCGACTATGGAGAGTCTTCAGAAGCAAGGTGGCGGGCAAGGGTAAACTCTTTACGATCGGGGTAAGATGACTGATCCCTGGAGGTAATCAAATGTCGAAGTTGCCATATCAACTACCTATTTGGCAACATACCCGTGCATGTGCAAAAAAAAGATCCTTTTCATTCTAAATCTTTCAGACCAATTTGCCTAATATCGTTCGTACTCAAAACGGTGGAGAAGGTCATAGACATATTAGAACTAACATTCTAAATCGCAATCCCCTACATCACTGTCAACACGCTTACCGGGTAGGACGGTCAACTGAAACTGCTCTGTATCATCTGACAGAGGTACTACGGGATGCCATAGAAACAAAAGAAATACCACTGTGTGCTTTTTTCGATATCGAAGGAGCATTCGACAACACATCGCACACAGAGATACAAGATGCCCTGAGCCGCAAGGGAGTGGGGAACACCCTGGCACTCTGGATGGGCAAAATGCTAGAAAGCAGGCAAATAGAAGTACGAACAGGTACAAATTCTATTGTCATGAACACTACTTAAGGCTGTCCACAGGGCAGGATACTATCGTCGCTGATGTCGAGTATGGTAGTGGACGAACTCCTGAACGTGCTAACAAATACTGGATGCAGGAAGGTGGGACTGCGGATCAACCCAGCCAAAACCACCATAGCACCATTCACTAGGAGGCGTAAGCTTGATCACCTGAGAGCCATAAGATTACATGATATGGAGGTGAAACGAGAAACAAAAGTCAAATATTTGGGAATTACGCTAGACCAAAAATTACTCTGGAAGACACATGTCGGAAACACTTGTCGGGCAGCCACAAGGACTCTGATGGCTTGTAGATGCATAGCTCCGAACTCAGCACACAAGTCAGGGAATTATATAAGCTCCAAAGACTGGCTTGCCTGTGGATTAGTGGGGCAATGAGGACATGCCCAACGGCATCTCTGGAGGTCTTTCTGGGATTAACCCCTCTCCATCTGCACATACAGATGCAGGCAAGGAGAGCAATATTCAGGATGGCCGGAAGTATCAGTGAGGCGGGGAGCTGCCTAAACCGAAGGAAGATTGATATTCTTTCTAGGCGATAGCTCGAATTACCGATACCAAAGGATAACATGACAACGAGGTTTCACTTCGATGAGAAGAGAGTGTGGCTGCGACATACAGCTTAAACCAGCAACTGATTACTTGGTACACTGACGGATCCCTCACAGCAGAGGGAGCGGGTGCCGGTGTCATTGGTCCAAGGAAAATGTACTTTGAGCCAATGGGTAGATACACTAGCATATTCCAGGCGGAATCCAGTCCATAGACAAATGTGTCTCCTTTAATCTCCGGAGGAACTACAGGGGGTAGAACATAGCTATTCTACCCGATAGCCAAGCAGCGCTCAAGGCACTTAGGTCCAACCAGGTGAACTCCAAACTGGTGTGGGAATGCCTTGAGAGACTGAATACACACGGCTCGTCCAAAATGGATACTTTGGTTCCAGGCCATGCTGGGTTGGAAGGCAACGAGGCAGCAGACGAGCTAGCCAAGAAGGGAGCAAGGATGCCCTTACACGGGCCAGAACTTCACACAGGAGCACTATCTGCGAATCTCGCTCAGGAACAATTTGAGCATATTCCTTCGAGCTCGACCGACTATAGAGTTGATGTTCAACTCAATGATCTTAACATTCACGGTTCGATATTATAAGGATGAACATCGTATTGAAAATCAACATGTGCTGCGGGGATTCCTTAGCAAAAGTTCGGAGGTACGGGATGGCTTGGTTGGAAGCTACATGTGTGGTCGGGTGGCTTGGGTTTCCGCCATGTAATGCGTCAACGAAAGACAATAAAAGCCGAGTGAAAGATGGCGTTGAAATCACATGCATTCAAGTGGGTGGGATTGGGTTGGTCCGGTAAGAAGGGGCGGTCCTCTTCGGCATCACTTTGGCAAAGTTAGGGCACTGCAATAGTTGGCGAAGTGGTCGCTTGCCCTACAGTTTACGCACTTTCGTTTGGCATCTTGGAACATTCACCTGCCTCGTGTATGCCGTCACATTTGACGCGACGATGTTGGAGGTAGCAGTGCAGTCTCAGATGACCGACTCGCTGCCAGTTTTTGCACTGCAGAATCTCCGCTCGAGTGATTTTTATCGCCTTTACTGAGGTAAGATCGTACAACTCCAAGGAGTCGTCAAAGGTGATTAGCCTAGATTCGATGTGACGAAGGGTTTGACAGACAGTACACTGGAGACATATTGGGCCTCCGTATCCTCTGTAATTTCCTGTGCGGAGTACGTACCGCGAATAATAAGTGATGTGACTTTTTTCCGACGAGAGTCTTGTAGTCACCGCGAATTTACGAATCTCATTAACATTTTTCTGAATTAATTTGCTCAAATAATGCATTCCATAATGTGAAATTACTCTAATGTTCGCCACAGATTGCACATTATTAAATGCATTCGGGCGAATTGATCTTAACAGAGGGAAATGATTTGCCGCATCCGTAGGCGCACGCACATGTTGCTGCAACATGAACTCTCGCAGTTCAACCGAGTTCGAGGCGAGCGTAGCGGCGTCGAGACCGGTTCGTGGGTGGAAAGCTGATCAACGACCGGTGGGATTTCAAAATTTCATTTGTGTGTGCCGGAGCCGTAGAGAGTAGAGTTAGAGGTAATTTCATGATCTCCCGAATTTCGACTTTGGGCAAGGAGGAAGGTAAGTTTCCTTTTCCAAAATTCGAAGAAGTATATTGGCTTGAGGAATGATTCCATCCTCGTAATATGTAATTTATATAAGACAAGAATTGGAAAACTCTGCGAATCGGAAGGAAAAGTTAGCGGAAAACGGAATGATTGACGTGGAGGCGTAGTCGGCATGTCGGGGAATTGGTTTGCTGAGGTAGCGGTGCAGAGTTTGGGATATTATAACGACGATAAGTTTTGGGAAATTTGTGAATGGGCGTGAGGCGGCAGGATAAAAAGCCACAGAAAACATAGTCTGCCAAGAGAACGTAATTCACGAACGGCAAAACGGTTGTCAAAGAGGAGCTTGCTTTGTGATAAATATGCGGTGCGGACCCATGCATTGGCATAGACACGTTAATTTTGTAATAATGACACGTGAGGGATCAAAGCACTCCAAGGATCCCCTCACATTCCCGAGTCTGGCTAGCACAGAGGCGTGCACAAATGAGTCAACCGAGCACTTTGATGGAGCTTCAGTCTTTGGAACCTATGTCTTTGGAGCTTCACGGTCAATTTCGCCAACTTTTTAGGTTTCTGGGTTAGCTCTCCCCTCTAGGTCTTCTTCGGCCACTCAGGATGATCGTCTGATCATCCTACTTCCTTTAGGTTCAATACAAATATGTCAAGATCTTAGTCTTTTTCTTCACAAAGAAGCTGTTTGTTCCGGTGTAGTCCTCTTTAGATTTGAAGAGTATTTGGTAGTTGGAGTTTCCTAATTTCTTCACCACCATCCTCAGTTACGGCATTGAAAATGGTAGTCTCTGTCATCCTGAAATTTTCCACGGGCTCGATCATAACAATCGGAGCAATTTAAGTACTTATCAACTTCATCCAAGGGACCTGTGGCAGTTATTGTTAAGGCTTGGATTTTGTTGGGGTTTTCTGTTTACTGTTTGATATCAACGCAGAAGTTGCTTGGTCTGCAGTTCGCTGATTTGATAGTTGCCTCTAGTCAGACAAAGGTCAGACTGCACGCCCCACATTAAGGCCTTGTTATTAGATAGAGCCTCTTCCAACTTGATCAGTAGGCAGGCCTTTGCTTTGCTTCCTTAGGGCAACTATCTCATCTTTAGCGTTTCTTTGCTCGGCCCCAGTTGCTCCATCAGAATTGTTGGCAGTGTCGGCCTCTCTGTTTGCAGTCACAGTGGAGTTTCGTCGCCGTCACCAATTGATATGCAACTCTCATTAAGCGCGGCCAAACTACTTTTGTAACTTTGTTCTCAAATTTTTTTTTCCACGCCGTTTCGCATTTTTCCTTGACGATTTTTGTAGTGATCAAAGTACTGCTCAATGCCCCCAATGTAGTTTGATTATTGCTACAGAATGCGATGCGCCTACCTTTCAGACGGTGTAGAAGACTTCAGTATATCCTGACACGCATTCTTCTGGATCGTCCCAGTTTTCTCTTCGTTTCAAGATAGTATCATACCTTCTACCAAACAGATGTATGGGGATCTGCAGATCGGACGGCATTGCGAAAACTAGATTCAGTTCTCTCAATGACTTTTTCAATGCTCTGCGCCCCCCACGTCCATTATTTTTCCATACATCTGATCGAATTATTCTGTGAGCTGCTCTCATTGCAGTGCTCTGAATAAACATAAGGTGTGACAGCTCGTTTCATCTTTATGTCTACATGTTTGTTCCAAAGAAATTTTTTGTCTAGAGTGACTGCCAGATATTTCACTTCTTCGCAGAGTTGAAGGGTAGTACCCTTCATCTCTCGAAGGCAAAAACCATTCAGTTTCATCCTTTTTGTAAATAATACCATTGTGTTTTTTTGTGGATTTACTGAAAGTTCATGCCTGAGACACCAACTGTCAATCAAATCAACGGCGCATTGTGTATTTCTACACACCATTCCGAGATCCTGACCAAAGGCCAGCACAGCCACGTCATCCGCATATGCTTGAACTTGTGTTGGCAGATTTTGCAGTTTACAGAGTAGTGAGTTGATCAGCATATTCCGCAGAAGTGGCAATAGTACACCTTCTTGAGAGCAGCTTGTCGTCGCTTCTGTTGTTAAGTAGCGATTAACACCCACTTCAGCACACAACAATCTCTGCGTTAGCCTACCGTAGATCTACTTTATTAGAATTTCGTCAACACCATGCTCTTTGGCGGCATTATAAAGCTTTTGGAAGTGCGCACAGTCAAAAGCCCCCTTAATGTCCACGAACACCCCCATCGCGTACTCGCCTTTTAGAACTGGGTCCTCTATCTTTGAAGAGTGAAGAGCAGACTCATAGGCCTTTTCACGTTGGTAAGCATATTGGTTTTCATTTAGTGGGTGCGACCTTAGTGCTTTCTAGCGAATGTGACCCTCAACCAAACTCTCCAAACATTTCAGCGAAAATGATGTCAGGCTGATTTGCCTCAGGTTCTTTCGATTTGAATAGTCATCTTTGCCAGGCTTTGGTATGAGAGACTACCTTCACCTTTTGCCAAATGGAAGTTACGTATTCCGTATTTCTTAGAAGTTGTTCTAAGTGCATCGGTGGGTAGATGCCATCCATGCCAGGTGCTTTGAAATGTTCAAATGATCGCATAGCAATTCTCGCCATTTCATTGGAAATAACCGCTCCCGCAGTGTCCGAATTCCCCTTGCAACACCTTCGTGCTGAAGGGTTTGCAGAAACCGCCAATTCACTTCTTCGCACAACTGACACCTGTTCTCCCGGGCAGAGGCAACTATGACATTTCTCCTCTTACCATTAACCTGTTAGTGTAAGTTGACCGCAAGTTGGTCCTGGGAACATATTCTGTTAAAACGAACCCATGGCTCTTGAACCAGAAGTATATAAGGACAGTCTTGGAACTTACCAGCTTTGTTGCCAGTATATAGGAAGGAGCTTTGGCATGCTGCCGGTTGGTTTGACTACCTCTTATGTGTGTAGCCATATGTGCAGTCTAATATAAAATTCGAGATTACCAGCTTGTCCTCACCTTCCGCTTGCGCCCAATTTCTCCGGATATCACCACACTTGGTGGAGTAGCAACGTCCATGTCCTCATTCCCAAGCAACTTCGCCTTCTTTCGCAGTGCCTTCCGTTGTTGTCGGCAAGAAGATCTCCTAGGTTCACGGATTCTGGGCTGCATGGATCTCTAGCTTACCAGCTTCTCTTACTTCCTTTTTTTTCGGGTACAGGCGGAGAAGAAGGTTCTGACAGACAAGCCTATAGTCCCTTCTCTTATACGGTGTAATGATAGGAGTGGAGATAGGAGATCAGGTCGATCATCCTTAGTGGCCGATAACGACCTAGAGGGCAGAGCTATCCCAAAAATCTAAACAAATTGGCGAAATTGACCGTGAAGGTCCGCCCACAAAGATTGAAGCTCCATCAAAGTGCTCGGTTGACACGTTCTTGCACGCCTCTGTGCTAGTCAGGCTCGGGAATGTGGGGGGGGGGGGGGGTCTTTTGAGCGTTTTGATCCCTCACGCTTCATTACTCAAAACAACGTGCCTTTTTCGATGCGTGGGTCCGCACCGGATTTTAAACTCGACCTTAGTACGGATTTCGCGACGGCCTATCGAAGGACAAACAGAACGCGAACTAAGTTGGAAATTAAAAGAAAAAAAAACGGCTCGATCGCGCGCGTGGAGCCGTAAGTCTCCGGACCCAAGTGCTGCGATCAAGGAGGGGAAGATCCGCGACGGTTCACTGTCTCAATGATCGTCTCTTCCGCCTCAGATCCGGTATGAGGCGCGGCCTCTGAGGTTCCCACCCTACCTCAACATCCTCAGGCCAGTTATTACTTTGAGGATGTCCCTTTTAAAACAGTTCCGCGGGGGGGAAGGAGTATTAGAAAGGGAGGAAGTCCTCAAACCACTATCACTTTATTCAATCTTCATTATTGTTGCAATTTCATAGCAGTTATTCATAACAAATAAAAATGAAAATAAAAATAAACATTTGATAAAATTTAAAGAAGAAAATAGTAATAATAAAAAAAAAGAAAAATAAATAAAAATAAAAAGAAAATAGAAAGAAAATAAAAACAAAGACTCACCCACGTCGTCACTCCGAGCTCGGTTGGCAGCTGGTTTACAAAGTTCTAAATCAAAATTGGTTAAAGAAAAGATTATAAACAAAAATTAGTTTCAATTATATTGAAATATTATTATCTGGCGTATTGCTTTATTTCTTACAGAAACGATCAATATATTATGGTAGAATCCGCACGTTTATTAGTTGTTCAAAATTTGTCTTTCTCTATTAACTAAAATTTTTCCGAAATTTCACCACTACGCCCGAAAATTACACGCAATCCCGTCACACAAATTCATCTTAGCAGGTTTCAACCCAAATCCATAGGCAAAATTCTGGACAGACGCAGGCAAAATCGAGAGAAAATTCCTCAAGGAACACTCCCAATACACTTCTAATGACGGCTGACCAAAAGCCATGTCACGATTCCCTATTTTCCTTCCAACTCCTTCGTCTTCCCTTCTTCTCCGCTCCAGCACCTCCTTCCTTCCACCTGTCCACCTACTCCAACGCCAAATCTCCAACCCAAATCCAAAACTCTTTCTTCTCCTTTTCCTTTGTTTTACTCAGCTCCTCGACTTCAACCGCAAATTCCAACTCCCCCGTCCTTTTTCTCGGCCCCGCTTCTATTCCCGCCACATAGCCTTTCTCACTCGCTAGGCAATGTTGCGGCAATATGCGCATGCGCCTGCGGATGCGGCAAATCATTCGCCTCGTGTCAAGATCAATTCGCCCGAATGCATTCAATAATGTGCAATCTGCGGTGAACATTAAGGCAATTGCACACTATTAAATGCATTGTTTAAGCAAATTAATTAAGAAAGAGCCGAATGAGATTCCGCTCCCGTCGCGCAGCCGCGGTCACTACAACGGCTGAAGTCTCCTTCTGCCGAGCCTCCCTCTCCCGTGTTTTAGAAGAGCTAGTCAACGGTGTCATCAACACGCAGGCCGCAGTCAGATTTCCAGTTCCTCTCATTAAGGGAGTTGCTGAACTATCCTTTTTGGCTGACCGCGCCGTAGACACCGGATGTAGGTTTTCCACTGAAGAGGAGAGCCTGTCTTCCACATATTTTTCCGTGGGGGAACATGAATCAGGTGAGGCCTCCAAACTCCATGCCTCGGTCATGACTTAATTTCTCGAAGTCTGTGACTTCTAACCACTTGGTGAGTTGCATTCCTTTGTTTAAACTATCACACGCTCCCCCACCACGACAAGGTGGTGTCGAGGGAGAGGTAATTTCCTGTAATAATCGCATCATTATTAGGGAAAATACAGTTTCCATTATAATGCATATAATTCTTTTTATTAATCAATTTTTAACAAATACATTTTTCGTTGCTACTTATACACTTTTATGGCAAATTGTGTTTCCTTCTTAAGTTGTTGAAAGCATGCAACAAATATTTCTTCGATGTGATTTCAATGAGAAACCAAAGCAAACTACAAGAAAGTCCACCGAACAAGATGGTCCAGGCAAGGGTTAGATGGGCCACACTGATCGGTGTCGCCATATTCTCATCGGTTATTTGTCTTGTAAAGATTCCAGCTTCAACAGCCTCGTCAAAGGCGTCCTCGTACCACTTAAAATACAGACCACTTTGAATGGTTTGCAACAGAACTCTGCTAAAAATATCCTTGAAAGGAGAATCCATCGGCATATTGAAACCTACATGCATTGTCGCTAAGCAAACTTTAGTGTAAAGGACTAACTGTCGTTTTAGATATTTCTGCTGGAGAAGGAAGAGCATTGCTCTGTCATCTGGTATAGCGTACCCGTAAGAACTATTAAAAAACATACGATATGCTTTCACTACATCAATTCCTGCAGGAACTATGAGATCTCGAAATTCCTGGGGGTGAATAATGTTACGTAAAAACTCAAATTCAACCTGAATCATAAGTATCTTTAGTTTAGCCCGAATCATGTCTTCTTTAGTTTCTAAGGGCGGTTGAAACAACTTTGTAACGAATACGCTAGCTAAACGTGATCCATATATACTCGCAATGAAAAATCCGAAAATTGCCACACTAATCCTGACGCACCTTTGTTTCCAAGAGTTATTCCTAGCGCCGCTTCCAAATGGCTGCCATACGAGTGCACTTGCAGTGTCTAAGAAGGCTAGTCCCAATTCAAATTTCCCGGCCATAAATTTATTTAAATATAGATTTTGAGTTAACGTAAGAATAGCGGTTCCAAACAGTAGCATCCATACCTGAGAAGGAAAGGATACCAACAAATACTTAGACGGGATGATTTCTTGAGGGGCTGGAACCATAATACATTCGTCCATTAAACCAATAGGATAGCTTCCGTCAGTTGGCAATCCCGCTTGAGCGTAAGGATGGATTGAAATGGAAACATTTCCATCAGAAAGTAAGTTTATTAAAACCTCTATGTTCAGGTAGGTTGTATTTGGCATTAAATATTCTTCCAGGGTTGCATTATGCTTCTTCAAAAAAGCCTGAAATATTTTCGCACCGTATCCTCCAAGTTTCGTTCTTCCGTTATAGTCTTTGTATCTAAATATTCGAGGTTCATCTCTTTTAATTAGAGTTGTTATGGGGAATCCATGCAAATTTCCAAGCTTATCGAGAAATATATCTCTTTGGCTGCTGATGTTCTCCACTTTGAATGAAGCAAATGGATTATAAGTAAAAGCTTGATTCGAAGCACTTTCACTGTCAAATATTGCGACAACATCCAGGATCTTTTTCGTCCACATATACTCGAAATAAGGTACAGTATCTTTGGAGGGTGTTCGCACTATGTAGTTTATCCACAAGATGGTTTTTCCACGCCGTAATATTCCCAAAAAATTGGAGGTGCATTTTGAGATTGACGGTAAATCCTGTTGATGTCCTCCAACCGATATGATGAAAAGATTGTTGAAATTTGACAATCTTTTTGTGTCAAAACTTGATGAATTAACAATGAAAAGAACGGGTGAGTTGATTTCTTTGATGAAAGTATCACTCCAGAACCGTCCTGGGCAGGGAAATATGATAGTGTGGAAATTGAACCGTTCCTGCAGATTACGAATTTGTCTTCCGCGTAAGGGGCAACCAGCGACCACTAGCACCATAGACAACACGAAAACTTTGTTAAAGAAGCCCATGTCCAACTTGTCCAGCACTTATCCAAATGACATTACAAATCAACATTCCTAATATTGTACATCGATCAATCTTTGTTTTGTTGGAATAGTCGTATAAACATACATAAATTAACAGCAAAGTTGTTTATTCAATGTTTGATTAGTGTAAGCTCTTAATTACGTTTTCTGGCAATTTATTCCTTCGTCCAATATCCAACAAGTAATCACTTCATCAATCTATTCTAGGCTTCTTCATAAAGTTAGAAAATATGAACATATATATGTACAGGAAATATTTTGTTCTACATACAGCTAACGCTAATTAATTATGTTTCCTACTATAAGGGCAAATATGTACCTATTCTAATTAATTATTGTAGATACGAGTATTCTTTATATGAACCTGGGTATGTCTGTGGGCAAGCTGTGGTTGCACGCTCAGGTTGCGGTGAGTTCAGTTCTAATCCTAGCTAATTTTTGTTGACAGCATTTCCTTTATTGTGCATCTTCTTGTTTTTTTTTTTAGTCTTTGCCCATTCACAAGACAGGTCAACTCATCTGGATCGATTGGCGTCATTTTCTGCTGTCAACAGTCTGATCTGGTTGCAATCACGGGGCTTTCAAATCCCCATCCAGCATATGAAGCTACCGACCGGCCTTTTGGTCGTTTACCATCAACTTCGATGTGCAGACCAATCTTGACAAGTGGATTCTCGACGCCTCTTTCGCAATGACTGTTTAAAGTCGGTGCAACCCTATATCGACAGCGACTATTCTCATTTCGGATGTGTTCGAGGCATGTTACACCATGTTAGTCCAATGCAACATATTCTTTCCATTACCGCGGGCCGCCGTTGATTGTTTTTTATAGTCAGCCAACACTAAGAACCGTAGAAAGTCACCGTCAGTACGGCAATACGGTAACTGTTCACAAACAACACCAGTTATGGAAAGCCACTTCATCCAGGCTGCGCGAATGCGTGAAGCACTTTTATAACACAGTTATCCATTGACTGATAAACCCTACCATATTATAATATTTACATAACATGTTGGTCTCAAGCCCAGCTAAAGGAGGAGAATTTGAAGCAAGGGTTTATGATGCATACATAGCGTGAGGACGTAAGTAAATTAGCCCAAGCAACACAAATACATGTCTGCACGCTAATCATTACCACCCTCACTGCAAGCACCGACGAACTCGCAAGAGCACTTCGGAAAAATCGGATTGATATCTGCGCTGTACAAGGAACCCGATGGTGTGGTGTCAAAAGCTGCGACATAAAACGCGAACGCGCTGAAAATGGTTATAAACTTCTCTATTTTGGTAGCCCAAACACTCAATACGGTGCTGGCATTGTCATCTCAGAAGATATCCGTGGCGCCATTTAAGAAGTCGAACGATTTGATGACCGGCTTATATCAGCTGATAGCACTATTCACTTCTTCACCCGAGAAAAGTGCCTTCTGGTAACTTCTCCATGTAAAGACCTGCAACGTGCTGGCTGATGACTATATCATCATTGCAGACCCGACGACCTGTGGACCTGGTGCCATGGAGGAAAGGTTTTTGGGTTTTCTAATGTGCTAGCATCTTACGGAATTGAAGGCGTTTCTGATATCAATCGTTATGAGGAGGACTATACGTCAAGATTGGCGGCTCTGCGCCTCGGTTCGATGAACCGCATCTACGAGCTTCATAATAGCATTCACTGTGGATCTCCCTGTTCTGAACCTAAACTACCTTGGGGATAAGTCCCCGGCAGTGCGGATCACTTCGGCGAGTCTACTTCTGATGAACTTCTCGAGCACTTTGCCGGCCGTGTCAAGCATACACAGCGGTCGGAATGCAAACGACAGCTTCGGGTCTCCTTTATCCTTGCTGATCCGCGCGAGTCTGGCCAACTTCCAGCGACAAGGAAAAATGGCCTCCTTCAAGCAAGCGGTGAACGTCTCAAACAGCAATTCTGGCCTTTGGCGGAACACCAGTTTATAAGTTTCCGCCGGGATGCCATCAGGACCTGGCGCCTTCTGGTTTTTCATAGTCAGAACCGCTTCTTCGAGCTCTCTCATTGTGAAAAGCCGGCAATCATCAACGCTTTCCGCGCTATTAACATCAACCCGTACAGAATGTCTGGGGAACAATGCCTATCGATTTTCCTCGTGACAAGCTTATAGTCAAGTCCCCAAGGGTCCTCATTCACCTCGTTGATAAGGTTCTCCCAGCAGCGAGTTTTGCTTTTATGCGTTACGGAATCTCCTTTTTGCGGACCTATACTGTGCCTTTATGGCGCATGTCTCCTCTTTGGCGTGCATACGTGGTGTCAAACGGCGGAGTTTATGACACTCCCTCCGTAGGTCGGCAATTTCTGCCGTCCACCAGTACATAAAAGGCTTGCCACGGCTAGGGCCCCTCCGAGGCATGGAAGCCTCACACGCCGTCGTTAACAGATTTATCACTGAATTTACGGCAGTGTCAGCTGCGAAGCTACCACCCTCCGAAGTGCCCTCCAGCGTCGCTCGGCCTGCTGCAAAAACTTCAACGAACTTCCTGATGTTCACCCTCCGACATTCCGATAAGTCTTCCAGGTCTCGCCACCTGTCCACCGACGCAAAAGTGATGTCAGGAATGCTTCCTTCACAACCTGGGCACCGAATAGTTGGCGTGGATCCGGTGATTAGAAGCTCAAGCTCGATTCTCGCCCCTATTTCTAGAATCCGTTTCCTTCTGGAGTCTGACTGAGGCATGCCCCATTCAAAGGACCTAGCATTAAAATCACCGCCTACCAGGATTCGTCCCTCCGTGCTCAAAACGGTGTCCTCCAAAGCATCAATCCGGAGCCGAAAGTCCGGCATCGTCTCGTTTGGCGTCAGGTAAACGCTAAAAATTGTTACTCCTAAACACCTGATCCAAAGGAACCCGTTCCCTCGGCCTTCGTTCGAATGACCGCCAATCAAGCGCTGCGCGGTTTCCCATGGAGAAACAAATTGAAAAGTATCGCCTTCTTTACATTGGATTTCTGGATCTGGGGAAAACGCTTGAACATGTGCCACGCGAGCTCATCTGTTATGCTCTACGTTAACACCTTGTAACAAAAGAACTCGTGCACTGGATTCAATTGCTCTACCACGATCCGAAAAATGCACTTCGAAGTGTGGCGGTTGTATCGAAACCGCTTCGTGTCTCTTCTCTTCACAGGACATCCAACGTCTAGCGGCCTATACATTTCCTTATGTAGATGATGTTTTCCCAGCGTCTCATGGTAAAGCTGATATCGAGAAACTTGTCCAAAATGGAATGATTGCCTCATGCAGCACGGTCTCAGATTGAATCCGAGTAAAATAGCATTTTTACGACCATGAAACAGGCATTATCACCATCAGTGGCAGTAGCCTGCCCAGAACTGAGCGATTTAATAATCTCGGGTCAATGCTATTAGCCAATGAAGAACTCTGTTATGAAATTGGTTTACGCATTAGCGGGGTCAAACAATGGACTGCAGGATAGGCTGATGCGAAAGATGGCCTTCTGGGAACCAATCTATCTCTCCCTGGAATTGATATGTGGCTCTCCAGAAGCCAAGCTTCGCGTCTACCAAGACCGTTAGTGGGAGATGATGATACCCTGTACAAGGCGACCCTACTATTAAGAAAATGCTAGATATTCAAACCGAGTGGTCGAAAAACACCTCTCCCAATTCAGGTTGTTATGCGAACCGGGATCATTGGATAATTTGCAGCCGGGGTAATCGACTGTATTCGAACGGAGCCTCATTGATACCTGGTCGCCTCAGTGAGTAATCTTTCCTTATCGTGGTACTGGGGGCTATAGTACAGGGGACCTCCTAACCCGCATACTCATGGGATTCAAATCATTATACAATATGAGGACACAAAAAGGACATAAAATAAACAAGCGGGACGGGGTCAACGGCGCAACAATCGATATTCGGTCTAGGCCTGTTTAGTAAGGAAACCTGGACTCCATACCGCACACAAACTGGCCAATAAGTCGGAGGTAAATCTCCAGAACATTGAGAGCCAGGTGACTACACCCAAGACGGGGGAAGTAATGAAGCTAAGGTCAACATTGGCCCATTGCGAAGACCGCAACAAACAAAGGTCCTCGCTCAAAATGCAGGGATCGGCAAGGGTACATCTGAGAGACCTGGGGAAGGAAACAGGCCTCAGTAGCGCAGGTTCTAAATGGTATCTCAAAGCAGACCTAAGACTTCAGAATCAGAGCCACGAGAGCGGGGAGCGGCCATCGGGGTTGATAGCAGAAACCAGCAGACGCGCCGTTAGCTATGTTAATGCGGTAAAGAGCATTCGACTGGCCATACTCCCGAAGTATTTCCAGAGCAAATATTTACCCGTGAGGAGCAGAAAATAATTGACATAATAATTGTCAAGGAAAGTATATTTCCGAGTTATCATAACCTCGACAGATGCAGAATTTTACCTAATACAAGCACTAAGTGGCAAGCATTTAGGCTCAGACGATCCTACTTATGATAAAGGGGCGCTGGCGGTGGTGCACTTATGTGTGGTTTGAACCAAACTGTGCGAGAATCAAGTCGAGGACGTCAATACAATACTTGTAGCTGACAATATTATGGGAACTACAACCACCCGCTCGAGACGCAAAATTCCTTCCTAATACATGCTGCAAGCAGAACTATCAAGTACTGCTTGCGACTCATGTCCGTAAACCGAACATGCTCCCGTGATCTGCCCACGCTTGTATGTAAGGTTTTGATGAATCACCTTACATACACCATTATGCCTGTTCGCGTGTTGCACCGATGTCATAACAGTGCAGCCAGAACGGTGAACCACACATTCTGCTCTGGTCGTTCTCCGTTCTTTTATTATGAGCCACCTCCGATGCCACGAGGCAGGTTCATCCGCTCCACGGCAGAGTTTGGATGATGCATTCAGAATTTGTGGTCGTAGCAGTCCGTGTCCGCCGCTGGACGTTCTCCAGATCGGTCTCCGTTCACGGCAATATTCCGAATGCATAGGCCAGGGATAGCGAATACATTTTATGTGCTTATTTTATTCTCCCCGAAAAATGCGGTTTCCGTACCAGCTTGATGCGTCCCTCAGATTTCCAACTCGAGCATGGGTTCCTTGCAGAATTCCTAGATGCTTGTAGAAGTCAGTCGGTCGGCTTGGATTCAACACTAGTCTAATCCAAATACTATTCGAATACGGCTGAATATGTATATTATTCACAGCAGACTTCTAAGATACCAGCATACAACTCCATTTAAGTACATCAAGTGTCCTGTGAGGAGTGGCCAGATCTCCCATCAGGCGCGACCCCAGCTGGCGGATTGGGGCATACCTATTGATGTGTAAATATGTGTTCATGCACTTTTCTGACTGTGCATGGGCTAGTGTTTGCTCATCTCTGGTGCTCGGACCAAAATGGCTATGGGAAGGATACCCAGAACATAAAACCACCATGGAAGACGAGAGAAGGAGTAAACTTACGGTGCAGGGGCTCGGAACCCCAGTACCGGCGGCTTTTGGGAGTGAGCAAGCGGGCTCCCGGCCGTCGATATCCCTCGACCGCAGTGCCTCAGTGGTGGACAACTTGGCCACCTTAGCATATAATGTTACAAGTGATTTGGATCTGGAGAAGGAGGTGTTCAAGCGAAGTACGACCTTACCGAGAACACCAGTAGAAGGAACAACCAAGGATGAACTGAAGACGGACCGTTGAAAGCTGTGACAACACCCACCGCATGTGTTCAAGATGCTCGACAGAGAGGTGTTCCAAGAACAAGGAAAAGATCCATTCAGAAGAAGCTCGTCAACTTTGAAATCTCCACCAACGACAAAGACGATAAAGGATAAAGTGCAGGCAAGGTCAATAAACGCCAAAAGTGAAGGAGCGTATAAAAAGAGCAATCCTGTCGGGGCTTATAGGGAGCAGAGTCCCGATCCGGAGGAATTACCCTTTATCCAGCTTGGAGCAAAAATAGTTGAGCTGTCCGAGTTCATCAAGGACAAGCACAACGTGCACCAAGCCATAAAGAATATGGTGAGGGCTATTAGAGTCCTCTATAACAGATCGCAGATGGAGGAAAAGAACACAAAGAATACGCCGAACCCCGCTGTGCCAACAGTCTCGCAGGCGACCCAAGTGACGCTTAACCGTTCTACCACTGAATCAAGGTGAAATAAACGAGTACGTGAAAAGGAGGGAGATCCTTTAAAAAATCACCAGGCGCCTAAGAGGAAAAAAGGTGGACAGGACATTCTAAAAACCAGCACCAACAGCTCAGAAGGTGGAAAGCGTACAGCGAATGAAGGAAAGTCGACCAGCGTTCCGAAGCCCAAGAAGAACGAAAACGATGGATGGACTAAAGTTACCAACAAAAAAGGAAAACGAAAAGCAAAAGTCCGAACTCGCCCAGATGCAATTGTTATCTCCAGTAAGGGCAATCTGTCCTACGCGGAGATACTCAAAAAGGTCAAAGCTGATCCCGACCTAAAAGATCTGAGCGGAAATGTGAACAGAATCCGAAGAACCCAGAAAGGGGATCTCATGTTCGAGCTGAAAAGATCCAGCGGTGGCAAAACTGATGACTTTCGCACTCAAGTGAAAAACTCACTTGGGGAGAATGCTGCAGTGCGTGCTGAAAATCATCCAGGGGTTATTCCCCCAGCAAGAGGAGAGCACCGACGTATTCTAACCACCTCTGAATGTGACGGCAATTCCTCCAGTCACCAGAGACGAACTGCTGGAGGTCTGCGGCAGAATAGGAGACAATAAAACGCCGGGCCTGGACGGAGTACCGAATAAGGCCCTTAAGCTTGCCGTGAAATCCAGAGTTGTTCGAAGCGTGCATGTCCGAGGGAATATTTCCAGCGGTATGGAAGCGGCAGAAGTTGGTGTTTCTGCCTAAGCCTGGTAAACCTCCAGGTGAACCATCCTCATACCGACCCATATGTCTTTTGGACACGGTGGGGAAAATGTTAGAGCGGATAATCTATAATAGATTACTCCCGGTAGTTGAGAGCCAAGGCGGCCTTTCAGATCGGCAGTATGGGTTCCGTAAAGCCAGATCAACCATTGATGCCATCAAATTGGTTACTGGCTTGGCCGAAGATGCAATCCACGGAAAGGGTGGTACGAGCAAATATTGCGTGGTAGTAACCCTGGACGTGAAAAATGCATTCAATTCGGCTAATTGGAATCTAATAGCGAAATCCCTAGCGAAGGTTGGTATTCCCGCCTATCTCGCCGCAATTGTCGATAGTTATTTAACTGAAAGGAGGTTCTGGTACGACACTGATGACGGACCGCAGGAGTACGTCGTTTCCGCGGGTGTCCCGCAGGCTCCATATTGGGCCCACTACTGTGGAACATCATGTACAACGAGGTATTTAATCTTCCCCTTCCGGAGGAAGTCACAGTGGTGGGTTACGCTGACGACATTGCACTGGTTGTCGTCGCAAAGCATCTCGAAGATGCTGAGTTATACTCAAGCGAAGCAATCAGTGCTGTTAAAAGTTGGCTAAAGAGCTCAGGTCTGACACTGGCGGAAGAAAAAAACGGAAGCGGTCCTCATTACGAAGCGCCGGAAGAGAAATTACGTCTGTATAAGAATCGGGAATTATATCATCACTTCCAAGCAGACCATCAAATACTTGGGGGTGGTGATAGACAGGAAGCTCAGTTATAAGCAACACGTGCAGTATGTTTGCGATCGATCGTCCACTGCTACTATGGCCCTGGCGAGGATGATGCCGAATGTGGGAGGGCCACGGCATACCTCTAGGTTGCTTATAGCCAGGGTAGTGACCTCAATCATGCTCTATGCGACCCCAGTTTGGAGGGAGGCACTGCAGATGTCAGTTAACACTAACAAACTGACTGCAGTATACAGGAGGACAGCCTTGAGGTTATGCTCTGCCTTCAGGACTGTCTCAGATGATACAGCATTCGTGATCTCTGGAATGATGCCGATTGACATCTTGGCAGATGCGATGGCGAATATATACCATGCGAAGCCAACCTCTCCCTTATTGCAGACGAAGAACACTGAGAGGGAGAGATCCATAAATAGATGGCAAGAGCGGTGGGAACGCTCGGGAAAGGGTCGGTGGACTCACAGGCTCATTCCTGCTATCAAGGAGTGGTTGGAGAGACGACACGGTGAGATTAATTATAATCTCACCCAGTTTCTCACGGGACATGGAGGATACCTCCAATACTTTCACAGGTTTCAATTGGAGATCTCACCCGGCTGCCCAAGTTGCGATGGAGTCCCAGAGGACCCAGAGCATGTATTCTTCCACTGCCCGAGATTTGTGGAAGAAAGGAGGAATCTAGAGGAGACTCTAGGAGAGGTGCTGGTACCAGAAAATCTGGTGCCGAAAATGGTAGCACATGAAGAGAATTGGGATGCGGTCAACTCCATGATCGCATCTATTCAAGATAAATTGCGAAAGGCAGAGGAAAGGAGAAAAACGCGGTCACGTGCGCCGCGTGCGGAAGAACACAGACAGAGCTAGAGGGAGCTGATTCCGCCCCGTGATGTAATACCTTATGGTGGTTCTGCGGGGCAGGGAGGGAGTCGGGGGTGGTTTTAGTGGGTAAAAATCCCTCACGCTGGTGTTTCCAGACCAATGTCTATTGAAGATTTCCACCTCCTCAAAAAAAAAAAAAGAGGACATCAAGTGTATTGGCTCGCACTTAGCACGTAGGCCATATTTGATTGCAAAGCCATGCCCCTTCATTGAGTAGTCATGAAAGGGAGTTGCAATGTAAAACCAAAGGAGGACTCAACAAATCTCTCTAAAGGATGCCTCTCCGTGTACGGATAGGTCTGAGGTTTTGGAACTATTAGATGAACGCACTGATAAGATGGTGTGCCACCCTTCAATGACTATCGCCAATAACTTTATTAGTTTGGGATCAATGTGATGCAGATGTAGCATGTCGATTAATCAGGTATGCGGAACGCTATCGTAAACCTTGGCCTAATCGGTATAGTAACTAAAAAGGTTTCTTTGGCCTCTAGTTGCTTGTCCCACAACTATCGAGTCAATAATGGGTTGCTCGTTGCAACCTCTGGAACTGACTCGGTAGCCCTTCTGCTCACAGAATGTTGTTGGCCTCGAGGTGCGCATTGACCCTTCCACTAATAATGGACACTATGAATTTGTGGAGGGTTGGTAAGTAAGTAAGGTGTCTTGTGCCTGTGGAGTCCTGAACCGTGCCCTTTTTAGGAATAAGCTAGATAAACCCCACAATGCGAAAGGGTGGAAATTCTTCCGGTGGACTCATGAGCTGAGTTATGCTGTGTGCTAACAGACTATGTATACGGGCGAGCTTCTTCTACCAGAGGTGCTGCATTCGTTCTTCAGTTCTTCGAGCAGTTTATGGTTCGTTAAACCTCCTCTTCGCTAACATTCACAAAATTCTTGCTTGACATAGTGCGGGTGCCTTCAGCGATGATCCACTTAGCATGCTTAGCATGCTAGGCGCGTAATCCCCAAAGTCAACCCCAATATTCTTTCGCTTCTGTTACCGAAAATTGTACTGTCTGGATGCTCTGTTGGGATTGTTTGGTGCCTAGCAATCTCCAGCCTTAGTGAGTCACCCCGACTTTCAGGACGAATTTTCCATTGTGGCAATCTGACAGCCATAACTGCACCGCAATACACAACTGATTGTAGTTGCAGCAGCGATATATCAGCGCACAGTCGAGATGCAATCTCATCAATGAGAGACTTCCGCTGCGCGGGGAAGCGCTCGACGAATCTCTGGCACAGGTTGTGGCGAAACAGCTCTAGCAGGCAGAGCACTGTTCCTGGTCATCAAGGGCACCTAGGCATCAAATTGCCCGATCCTGCCACCAAGTCAGACGAATCCCACCCGTTATGCGTACTGGACCTCAAATTTTTTCTGCTCCTCATTTTTGGGGTTGCATTTTATACCTAATTGCCAGGTTTGGTGACCACTTCCTCAGTAAGTAATCTTGAAGACTACAAAGTCTCTTCACTTTCCTCACCTTCCCCCCTTGAGACGCTGCGGAGGCGTACAGTCCTTCAGACGGAAGCTATTTATCCGTCCTCCTTTCACAACCGGGCTTGGGACCGGCTAGAGCGGAGTTTTTATTATTATTATGGCGCAACCTGGATGAAGTGGTATTTCACAGCTTGTATTCTTTATGATCGACGTGTCGACAAACAGATCAAATCTAAAATTTACCGCAGTGCCGTCCACCGTGCCGCCCGTTATGGTTCTAAGTGTTGGTCGACTATAAAAGACAATGAACGGCGTCTCGTAGTAATGAAGGCGAAGATGTTTCGTTGGATTGGTGGCGTATACCACCTTGATCACATTCGAAATAAGGATATTCGCGGTAGATATAGAGTTGCACCGACCGTGAAAAAATTGCGAGAGAGGCGTCTTCGACGCTATGGACATATAATTTGAACTGATGAAAACTCAATTGCCAAGAGGGGTATGAACATCGAAGTCGATGGGAGACGACCAAAGAGCCGACCGAAACAACGATGATTTGGTACGGTAGATGGTGATTTGAAAGCCTCGTGATATCATCCAAATTAGGTATATGATCGAGCAAAATGGCGCAATCGGTTATGACGAGCCATCCCTGCTTGTAAACAGCACAAAGGCAGAAGAAGAAGGAAAAAACAGAGTGAATTTTACATATTATTATTATTATTCTGTTAAGGGAAAGTCGCACCGCGTCCTTGAAGAACTATTGTGCCCCTTTTACTGGTTATAGTGTACCTGTTGATCATAGTATCTCAAGCAGGCCTGTAACCGTTAGGAACTTTAGTATGTTCCCCACTTCCAGAAGTTTCAGCTTTGCATCTGGTATTAAGTGTTCTCCCAGATGTATCGACTTACTTTGCACAAGTGCCGGACACTGTCCCAGGACGTGCATAGAGGTTTCGTCCTCCTCCTCACAGAACCTGCAGGCAGTGTCCGTAGATATCCCTAGCTTCCCTAGGTGATAGTTCAGCCGACAATGACCACTGAGAATTCCCACTATGATTCGGAGGTTCTTTTTGGTGAGGTTTAAGCAATCCTTTGTGCGCATGGGTTCGTATACCCCAGTAAGCACTCTGGACTGCTCCATCCCTGGTAGGCCCGCCCAATATAGTTCCCTCAACCGTTTCTCTTCGTTCCTTAGATTCATAGCCATGAAACGGTTTCCGATTCCACAGAAGGGTTCTGGCCTGTGTAAAGGCATCCCTGCTCCCTTCTTGGCTAGTTCATCCGCCGCCTCGTTGCCTTCCAACCCAGCATGGCCTGGAACCCAAAGTATCCAGACCTTGTTGGACAAGCCGAGTGTATTCAGTCTCTCAAGGCATTCCCATACCAGTTTAGAGTTCACCTGGTTGGACCTAAGTGCCTTGATCGCTGCTTGGCTATCGGTGAGAATAGCTATGTTCTGCCCCCTGTAGTTCCTTTGCAGATTAAAGGAGGCACATTTGTCTATGGCGTAAATTTCCGCCTGGAATATGCTAGTGTACCTGCCCATTGGCCCAAAGAACATTTTCCTTGGACCAATGACACCGGCACCCGCTCCCTCTGCTGTGAGGGATCTGTCAGTGTACCAAGTAATCAGTTGCTGGTTTAAGCCGTATGTCGCAGCCACGACGCTCTCCCAGTTTGCCTTGTCACTCCAACGTGTTTCAAACTTCTTATCGAAGTGAAACCTCGTTGTCATGTTGTCCCTCGGTATCAGTAATTCGGGATACCGCCTAGAAAGGATATCAATCTTCCTTCGATTTAGGCAACTCCCCGCCTCACTCATACTACCGGCCATTCTGAACATTGATCTCCTTGCCTGCATCTGTATGTGCAGATGGAGAGGGGTTAATCCCAGAAGGACCTCCAGGGATGCCGTTGGGCATGTCCTCATTGGCCCACTGATACACACGCAAGCCAGCCTTTGGAGCTTATGTAATTCCCTGGCTTGTGTGCTGAGTTGGGTTCTTTCTGCCCAGATTACCGCTCCATAGGTAATCATTGGCCTTACTATTGCAGTATATATCCAAAGTAGTATCTTCGGGCTGCAACCCCATTTTTTTCCTGCTATGGATCTGCAAGTCATCAGAGCCCTCGTGGCTTTCCGACAAGTGTTTCCGACATGCGTCTTCCAGAGTAATTTTTGGTCTAGCGTGATTCCCAAATATTTGACCTCTGTTTCTCGTTTCACCTCCATATCATGTAATGTTATGGCTTTCAGGTGATCCAGCTTACGCCTCCTAGTGAATGGTACTATGGTGGTTTTGGTTGGGTTGATCCGCAGTCCCACCTTCCTGCACCAGGCACTAGTAACCCTTAATCCAGTTTGGATTCTATCACATAGGGTATCTTCATATTTGCCCCTACAGATTAGAACAATGTCGTCCTCGTAGCCCTGGACTTGTATTCCAGTATTAGTTAACACGTCCAGGAGTTCATCCACTACCATACTCCACATCAGCGGCGATAGTATTCCACCCTGTGGACAGCCTTGAGTGGTGTTCATGATAATAGAATTTGTACCTGTTTGTACCTCTATTTGTCTGCTTTCCAGCATTTTGCCCATCCAGAGTGCCAGGGTGTTTCCCACTCCTTTGTGGCCCAGGGCATCCTGTATCTCTGTGTGCGATGTGTTGTCGAATGCTCCTTCGATATCCAAAAACGCGTACAGCGTAATTTCTTTTGTTTCTATGGCATCCCGTAGTACCTCTGTCAGTTGATACAGAGCAGTTTCAGTTGACCGTCCTGCCCGGTAAGCGTGTTGACAGTGATGTATTGGATTACGCTTTAGAACGTTAGTTCTAATATAGTTGTCTATGACCTTCTCCGCCGTTTTGAGAACGAACGATGTTAGGCAGATTGGTCTGAAAGATTTAGGGTGAAAAGGATCCTTTTTACCCGCTTTCGGAATAAAGACCACTTTTGCCCGTCTCCACGCCCTTGGTATGTAACCCAGTGCTATGCTCCCCCTTACCACCCTCAGAAGAGACTCTAAGATAATTCCTAGGCCTCTCTGGATAAGTGCTGGGAAAATGCCATCTACTCCGGGAGATTTCAGTGGTTGAAAAGTCCCCACTGCCCATCTTAGCCTAGCTTCTGAGCATACCTCTTTTGCTAGTTTGCAGCTCTCTTTCCTTCCCCTTTTATTCGTTGTTGGGCTGTCAGGCAGATTGTTGTCGCCTGCCGCCGAGGGGTAGGACCCCGGGAAATGAGTTCTGAGAAGCAGGTGTACCCTGTCCTCCTCATTCTCGGCGAATGTCCCATCTTCCTTTTTCAAGCAGACAGAGGATATTCCCCCGTCTTTGGCTACAGCCTTTTACAGCCTGAATTTTACATAAGAAGCAAGTATAAATTGAATCATCTTAACTGAGCGAATCAGTTCATCCAAATGAAATTAAAATATCAGTCCGTGATAGTGATAAGTGAAGAACCCCAAATTTAATATTTATTCTAAGGGAAACTAATGGATATCTAATGACTCTTCTGTTAAGGGAAAGTCGCACCGCCTCCTTAAAGAACAATTGGGCCTTGATTGTCACCTTCAATGTAACTATTCCAGGTGAATATCACAAAGGAGAAGTAATAACTACAATCCCTTCAAAAATTGCTTCTAATTTGGAAAAGTTGAAGAACACTCTCCATTTCAGAATACTAACACGGGAGAAATATAATGACTTCTATGGTTTCATAGAAAATTATTTATAATTTAACATAGCAAATCCTTCTTAGTTGCTGAAGTAAATCCTTCTTAGTTGCTGAAACCAAGATTGATAATTTCATAAATTAGATACTCTTAACTGTAATTTTTCTCTTAGCTCTTAAATCGATCTTTAGGATTTCACTATTTTTAATTTCATATTCCAACGATATTAATAGAAAGGTAAAAAGTCACACAACACCAGCAAGGAGGACTGAATTGTATATAATTTAACTTCCTTGGTACTAATGGAATCATAAGAAAATTTTCCAGAAAAGGATGAAAATGCAATCAAATACCACGGAGAACATAATTCTCGGTTGGAAGGGTGAGAGCGTGGAAAACCGGCGAATCAGTGGGAGGATTCAGTGGGTAACACGAGCCCCACATAGCTTGACGTCGACAACTGGAGGACGCCATCGGTTGAGAAGAGCGAAGGATGTACTACAGTAGGCTTCCGATTGATTCCGGACTAAGGTGTCATGAAACTAATATGAAACTACTATCGAATGCAGAAAGCATAACCGACATTTTAGTGTGACCTTTTGCAAAGTGATACTTTCTTTACTGACACAACAAAGTTTGTTGAACAATTTGTCATTATCATCGGTCCTCGTCAATTTTAGCAACCAAAAGAATGGGTGGACCAGTTTAGATACCTGCACTAACTTCAGCTTCAATTTAGAACTTTAAATCCCTCATCAATCAAATGGTTTGTGGTCAACATTTCCAGAAACTCTACAGCGATGGAGGAGCACAGGTTACATCAGTGGCGTTTTTTATCTTTCTCTTAGCCGGACATGTGTTCAGCATCAAAAGCGAGTTTTTCCAACAAATCCTGGATAATACGCCGATGTTCGCCCTGATCTCTTTAAATGATGATGAATCTAAAGCTACAAGTGTAGAACTGCTTCAACTGGCATCAGTAACGATCCTGAAACCGAGGATATCAATTTCAACGACGAGCTGCGGTCCATTACGGCCGCATGTAAATAAAAATTTGATATCTTTTATAGTTATAGCAAATGAAGACGTGGATGATATTTTGGATACTGTCAAAATCGCGTTCAAAGGTCTCCATGAAGCTCGCGTAATATTTGTTCTCTTATCTGAAATCTCAAGTGAATTGCTGCAGAAGATAGTCTCGTGGTGTTGGTTTCATCGAATGATAAATGTTCTGATATTATTGGAAAAACTATCAAACCAAAGACTTGATTATGAAATATTTTCATTTAATCCTTTTCCATCACTAACAATTCAAAAAATTCCAAACAATTCTCCTTTTAAAGTTCTCTTTCCGGAAAAGGTCAGCGATCTAAAAGGATTCCCTATTCGTACAGTGCAAAAGTACGATCATCCCCGCTCATTCAAGTACGTCAATAGTAAAGGACAAGAAAAGATTGGGGGATACTTATGGAAAGCAATGACCACATGGATTTCCCACCACAATGGAAAACTCGAAATTTTGTATAGCAATACTTCTGATGTCTTCAACCGGATGGAAGTGTTGGAATATGTGCGTAAAGGTCAAGTTGATATGGTCCCGCATTTTATATCTTTAGCCGACAGTGTAAACATCACAAGCAGTAGTAGTATCTTCCTGGGGAAAAGTTGTGTTATTGTTCCACAAAGTTCACAAATTTCTCCTGGAATGTATCTTTTTTTGCCGTTCCATCTAGATGTTTGGTATGTGATAATTTTCGCTACATTTTACATTTCGCTTGTTGAGTCCATCTGTGTATTCATTGCGCATGGACAATTTGACCCAATGGATTCGTTTTGTAATGTCATCCTTGGAATATCATACCAGGTTTCAAATCAGAAAAATTTTAAGTACCGCCCCTACCTCGTTGTTCATGGCCAACTGATGATCTTGGGTTTTATTTTGACAAATCTCTATTTAGCACTTCTATCAAGTTTTCTCACTACAACCGTCTACGATGCACAAATAGATACATATGAGGATATTGATAGATTTGGTCTAAAACTAATGATCGAAGCGGACGCAATCGACTTCTGGATGAATACGAAAATATCTTTAAAATGGAAACATGTCTTCTATGGAACAGATAGAGAAGCATATATGGAAAATTTGCGCATCCTCAACTCTAATTTTGGATATTTCCTGACAATTGATAAGTTTATGGTGATAGACTTTTACCAGAAGCCACTGAAGAGACCTTTGTTCCATCTAACTAGTATCGACCCTGGAGGCGGTTGGTCAGGATTGACTGTTCGAGATGATTTGGTGTTTCTAGATTCTTTCAACCAATTCATTACAAGGTCCTTCGACATAGGCCTTCGTGAGAAATGGTTGAAAGATATTCTTCCGGAGAGCATTGAGGCTGGTATAATAAAACCAAGTTGGACTTATGGGGATACTTTCACACCATTAACCCTGCCGTATTTACAAGTGATATGGGTTTGCTTATTCTGTGGTTATGGAGCCGGTTTGCTGTCATTTTCCATTGAATGCACAATAAGACTGGTAAAAAATAAATAAATTAATCGAAGGAGATTTTATCTTGGTAGAATGAAATGCAAATACTGAATTCACTCCATGCATTTATGTAGTTTTTTGCCTAATACGTAGCCAATGAATGTACTTGAGTCACACAAATTGTCCTTTCATTTCCATCGAAATAAAATGTTATTTCAAAACAGTATTGATTTTTACTGAAACTAAATATCTAGCTATCGAATACCATGGAGCCTGAGTGCTCAGAGACTTTGCCTCTCCCCCAGCTCATACAATTTGGAGACAACCCATATATGGAATATTAGTTCTTTGAAATGAAAGCAAATAAATGCCTAACGTCAAGTGTATATTTTGGTGTTGTAGAACGTAAAGAAGACAAGGACTCAATTAAGAAAACCATTCCACAGAGCAGCTTGGTGTACTACGGTACGACCGGATAGGTTGATTTGCTTTTGAAAAAATGTCAAATGTCAGAAAATTGGCCGGGATGCCAAGATGAGATGGCACCCCCACTCAATTCATCAAATATCAACTAATGATGTGATGTATCGTCAGATTGATTCGGAATCATATAGTGCGATCTGCTTCGCATGGCGAGAACCCTTGGATATAGCAGGCGTTCTACCCAAATGATGGGTATTTTGAGAAAACTCTCACGACAGGCTTCATTCCTCCCGAAGCGTTCGTGTATCTTGACAGGAACGGAGAAGGATACCTTCTACGAGGCAGTAGAACGAACCCTCGAAGCCTGTCCCAAATATGATATCATACTTGGGGATTTTAACAGCCAAGTAGGGAAGGGGCCCGTAGTCAGGCGATACGTTGGATCCCATAGCTTACACGAAAAAACAAATGATAACGGACTGCGGATTATTCAATTAGCAGGGTCACACGAAATGGTTGTTGGAAGTACCTGGTTTGCGCGGAAAGCGGTCCACAAACATACGTGGGCCTCTCCAGACGGGACCACTTTCAACCAAATTGACCACGTGTTGATCGAACGCCGCCACCTCTCAGCCTTGATGAATGTCAGAACATATAGGGGGGCCAATGTAGACTCGGATCACTATCTCGTTGGCATGTTGCTCCGAGCTCGAAAAACAATACCACCTAGAATCCCCTCTGACAATCAGGTGAGAGTGAACACTGAAGCCATCCACAACACAACCCTCCGCGACACCTATAAGAGGAAAATGGATGCCGCAATAACCGCAGTCAACAGAGGACCTGGAGATGAAGCATCAACAAATGATCTTCACAATCACCTGAAGAACGTTATCATGAATACGGCCACAAGCATACTTGGTCCCAGCCGCAAAAGGAGTGGGAACTGCTGGTTAGACGATGAATGTAAGCTAGCAACGGAACGGAAGAATGCCGCATACCGAGTAATGTTGCATTCTCAAAGAACGCGGGCACGAGCAGAGACTTATCACGAACTCCGTCGAGCGGAGAAGCGACTTCACAGACTGAAAAAGGAAGCCTGGGAGAACTAGAAAAGTACAGGGACCAACCGCACCAGGCGCGGATGTTTTACCAACAAGTCAGCAGGATGAAGCCTTACACACCTCAATGCTCATCCTGCCGAGACAAAGAGGGAAATCTGATTTCCGACAGAATGGGCATATTAGACCCGTGGGTTGAGTACTTTGATGAGCTCTGAGTGAAATTATGCGGTGTTTCCAACGATTAATTAATTGAAATAATAAAAACTTGTTGTTTCTTTTTCGTTGGTGTGGCTATTTATTCATCTTCCTAACAAGAAACTTGTTAGCACTGATGAAGGGAACAAGTGGTTCCCGAAATATCGGCATTTGCAAGAATAAATATCCACACCAACGAAAAAGAAACAATAAGTTTTTATTATTTCAATTTGATGAACTAAGCTAAAAAATCATAAGTCGCCAGGAGCCGATGGAATTACAGCCGAATTGGTTAAATATGGAGGCGACCAGTTACACCAAGTAGTTCATCAACTTGTGCCCAAGGTATGGGACAGCGAATCAATGCCTGACGATTGACAACGAGGCATTATCTGTCTCAGACATAACAAGGGAGATATCATACAGTGCAGCAATTATAGAGGTATCACGTTGCTGAGTACCATCTATAAGATATTCTCCACTATCTTGCTAGGCCGGATAGCCCCATACGCCCAGAGCATCATTGGCCCATACCAAAGAGGCTTTATTCCAGACCAATAAGCAACAGACCAGATTTTCTCTGTGCGGCAAACAATTGAAAAACTGTCGGAATATGGACAACAGTTGCACCATCTATTCACCGACTTTAAAGCCGCCTATGATAGCATAGCCAGGGTAAAACTGTACACGGCCATGAGAGAATTCGGTATCCCGACGAAATTAATAAGACTGATTAGGATGACCCTGACCAATGTGGGAGGCCAGATAAAAACAGCAGGATCACTCTCAAGACCATTCGACGTCAACAACGGTCTACGACAAGGGGATGCCCTATCATGCGTCCTCTTTAATTTGGCCCTGGAGAAAGTGATTCGCAGTGCATGATAGGGCATCCCCCGGTTGTTGATATTGAATCGTTCTTCTTCAGTTTTATTAATTTCGCCCGGATACCGAATTCTTTCATGGCCGTGTACAGTTTTGCCCTGACTATGCTGTCATAGGCGGTCGATGAAAAGATGGTGCAACTGGAGTAAAGCTTCTTTGGTATGGTCCAATGATGTTGTGGGTGTATGGAGCTATCCGGCCTAGCGGTTGTCGTTGCCGGGTTCGTCGTTGAGTAGTCAATCCTGTCCGGGGCTCCTTCTGTAGTTCCGTAACTTCGGTTTTCCATATTGGGTTGTTAGCCGTACCCAACGTTCGACCTGTTCGACAAGTTGGTACAATTTGTCCCGTTTTTAGGCACCGGAAACTCGTCTTCATCCTTCTCCGTCTGCAGGTTTTCATTAAGAAGAAAACTCCCGGCAGTCACCACGTGGTGCTGGAGATAGGGTTAGGTGGTAGAGCTGTTGGTGTAGGTTTTATGCTCCATCGGGGATACCAAACCCCGTTTTGCTTTGGGACCTATGTTACCCATTGACCGCCAAAATTGTATATATAGAATGAGTAAATGCAAATTCGGATAGTGGGAGAAGTAAATTTGTTTTAGCTACCAGACGGGTTTACGTAAATATCCTCCAACATCATCCTATCCCAAAAGGCATAACTATCTTCTAAAACCATTAAAACCTTCTTCAACGGATCACGAGCGCATGGCCGTGGCGGAGTCGCCTCTGCCGACGTATTGAAGGGCCGCAGACAGAGTTGACGGCCTGACTGCAGGTTGCGGCGAGAGATGTCAATGGACTTAAAAGACTCTCGATTTGACCGCCGAGCGCAACATTCATTTTTTACACTGAAAAATAATTACATGAAATTTTAATTTTGTCTTAAGTACATTAACAGTGAGCCCCAGTTAAAGTAATTTGCGGATTGCTGCTCTTCTGTCAGGTCCCCGACAGGTTACAGACATGTGCCCATAATCCAAACATCTATAACACTTGGTTGGGGTGGCCCGGATTCGTATCCTCCACAATACCCAACCATTTCTGATTTTCCTGCTGTTTAGAAGTGTTCCCTCGCGTATTGTTTCACAACTTTCACCATAGTGAGTTTTTGTCCTCGGAAGTTCGCAAGGGTAATACCAATCCGGGCATCGGTTACCTCCGAACATTCGTGTTTGATGTCCTCTTCTACTTGGTTCTTTTCTGTGAGACAGTTAAGGTTTCTGATTTCCAGAGAGCACGTAGCTTCAAGGCTAGAAACCAAAGCTTTCTCTTCCAGAAGCCCTTCGACTGCTCCACAAAAGGCACCTTTATTTGTTGTCCTTGAGGCTAATTCGACTTGGACTCGATCACCTTTCGTTTTTCGAATAGAAGACACTTCTGCTGCGCTATCTTCGGGCTTGACCTTGCAACGGATTTCAATGAGGACTTCCGCAAAGGTCTGGCCTTCCCTCAATTTAATAAGCAGAGCTGGCGGTCTGGTCCTCCTTCGTCGCCCAACCTTTTCTTTTGGTGCTCCATCCTTCGTGTCCGCCTTAATTTTGAACAAAAGTTTCCCTGATAGCGCGTCGTATTGTTGCTTCTTGCCCCTCTTCGCCTTCTTTTTTAAGGACTGTACGTAGGTGTTAGTTAGTTTAGTTTACTGGGGGGAGCCGCAGCTCCGAGCACTCAGGCCATTGTTAGGTCCATTGTAGTGCTGAGTGCTGCTTGTTGCCTATGGTGAAGTGGCCACTTAGGAATGTGTGTATCCCTTAAGAACCGATCTACTAGTCTTTCTAGTCATTTTAGGAGAAAGGACGTTAGACTGATCGGTCGAAGGCTTTTGGGTCTGTGTAGGTGGGTTTCCCTGGTTTAGGAATGAACAACACCTTCATATTCCGCCATTTAATTCGAATATAAGCGTGTGCTAGGCATGCACGATATATATTCCGAATGTGTAGACCGAGGGCATCCATTCCCTCTATTCCTAGCGCGGGGATGATGCCATCCGGCCTGCAGACTTGTATCTACGGAACGAGTTACGTGCCCATTTCACTCACTCCAGTGATACTACTTTGCATGCCAGATTCCAGTCTCTCGGTTGAGGGCTGTATGCACCTGTTGGCCCCAAGATTAGATTTTGGATGCTGGCTGGGAAGTGCATTTCAAGCAAATGGTTTGCCGTTTCTTCATCGCTTTCTGTGTACTTCCCATTCTGTAAACGTAAATAACCCAGTTTCTGGCTACGTTATTTGACCAGAATCCGCTTCAGCTTTGAGGTTGCCTCAAGAGAGTTAGTCTCTTCGCAAAAGCGTCTCCAAGATAATCGTTTGCCGATCGTATGCTCTTCTTTAGAGCCTTCTGTGCCTCTTTATTGCGATTCCAGCTAGTGCTTGATTCACCCTTCAAAGCACGATTAAAGAGCATCCTTGCCGTTCTCCTCTGTTTTGCCAAATTCGAGTTCCACCATGGTGTTTTACCCTTCTTTGGCGTCTTGAGTGGACAGCTTTCTTTGAAAGCTTCTCTCATGCTAGTTGTGATCATCTAGGTTGTCTTCTCAATTCCAGCAATGGATTTGATGCGCTTCCCAGGAATCGTGACTCGGGCGTCTCTGTCTTCCTCGAATTCAGAAATGGAGTGGTTGGAGGTGGATCCATGCCCATAACGAAATCAATGCGTCCGTGATCCGAGAGTGTGATATCGTTTGATACTCTCCACTCCCGATCAGAGACGCGATGTCAGGAGATGCCACCGTGATGTCGATGACCTCCCGCCTGACAACGTTGAAGAAAGTGGGTTCATTTACCCACATTTAGGATCTGTAAATCGGTTCCTACTAGATACTCCAGTGGTCTCGATCCTCTTGCATTGATGTTCGAACTTTCCCAGCATATGTGGTGAGTGTTGACATCACATCCTGCTATTACCCCCATGCCTCTACTTTTGGCATATAGGATAGCTCTGATGAATGTTCCACTGGGAACGTCTTCTGCGTCGTAGGGAAAATATGCAGAGGACCATAGTATCTCTTCATCTCTCTGTTGACTTTTTTGGTTAGCTTAGTCGATATGGTGTCGCCATCACATAGGTCGTTAACAAAATTAGCCTGGGAGTCTTTAGAGACTACCATGCAGGTGCGGAGTCGATCGCTTCCATTGGCATGCAATAAGTCTGTATGTTGGAAGTTTAGGCCGCTGACTACCCCACCAACAACCCACGGTTCTTGTATGAGGTATATAAATGTCTTGCAGCTATTGATCCGACGACTGATAAATGCAGTCGCCGCTTTACAATGCTGCGCGTACGTAGGTAAAGTCTCCTTCAGATGCATCTTCCTCCTTTTGTTTTTGCCCCAGTTCGCTTTGAAACGGGCTGTCTGCGATCCGTTTAGCGCTCGTGTTGTTCCCATCGCAGGCGCGGTTGTTTCTGCTTTTCGCGGATTTTCTGTTACTCTCCACGCCCGCCAGTGGCATGAAATTCCGTCCAGGAGCTCCTCCACCTCCTTCAGCCCGTTTCTCACCCCTCTGCTGACGTTTTTCTGGAGGAACGTCGCAGGTCGCATGCCCTTCACAACTGCCTTCTTCGGCTTTTGCTTTTCGAGGGATGCGTTTTTGTGCTGCATAGAAACGCAACCAATTCATTCTCCATTCCCACTATTTTGTGGTTCGTAGTAAATTTATTAATTTTATCCAATTTAATTCCATCCAAATGAAAATTAAAATATCTTGAAATAATAAAACTTGTTGTTTCTTTTTCGTTGTTTTTGCACTGATGAAGGGAACAAGTGTTTCCCGAAATATCGGTATTTGCAAGAATAAATACCCACACCAACGAAAAAGAAACAACAAGTTTTATTATTTCAATTAATTAATCGTTGGAAACACCGCATAATTTCACTCTAATTAAAATATCTGTTGGTGGTACTAAGTGAAAATTCCCTAATCTAATATTTACTTCTAGGGAAACTAATGGATATCTAATGACTGTAAATTGTCACCTTCAATCTAACTATTCTAGGGGAATAACTAAAAAGAGAACTAATAACTACTCTAACTCTAATTTGAAAAAGTTGAAGCATTTCAAAATAATAACACAGGAGAAATATAATGTCATCTATCCTTCCCTAGAAAATTAGTTACAATTTAACGTAGCAATTCCTTCTTAGTTGCTGGAACTAATAATAATTTCATGAATAAGATACTTTTATCTGTAATTTTTCTCTTCTCGATCATTACGAATTCACTAGTCTTGGTTTCATATTCCAACGATATTAATAGAAAGGTAAAAAGTCACACAACACCAGCAAGGAGGACTGAATTGTATATAATTTGACTTCCTTGGTACTAATGAAATCATAAGAAAATTTTCCAGAAAAGCATGAAAATGCAATCAAATGCCACGAAGAACATGATTCTCGATTGGAAGAGTAGGAGCTTGGAAAGCCTGCAAGTCAGTGGGAGGATTCAGTAGGTAACACGAGCCCCACATGGGTCGACTTCGTCAACTGGAGGTAGCTTCCAATCGATACCGGACTAAGGCGTCATAAAACTAACATGAAACTACTGACCTTTTGCAAAGTGATACTTTCTTTACTGACACAACAAAGTTTGTTGAACAATTTGTCATTATCATCGGTCCTCGTCAATTTTAGCAACCAAAAGAATGGGTGGACCAGTTTAGATACCTGCACTAACTTCAGCTTCAATTTAGAACTTTAAATCCCTCATCAATCAAATGGTTTATGGTCAACATTTCCAGAAACTATACAGCGATGGAGGAGCACAGGTTACATCAGTGGCGTTTTTTATCTTTCTCTTTGCCGGACATGTGTTCAGCATCAGAAGCGAGTTTTTCCAACAAATCCTGGATGATGCCCCGATGTTTGCCTTAATCTCTTTGAATGATGATGAATCTAAAGCCACAAGTATAGACCTGCTTCAACTTGCATCAATAACGATCCTGAAACCGAGGATATCAATTTCAACGACGAGCTGTGGTCCATTACGCCCGCATGTAAATAAAAATCTGATATCTTTTATAGTTATAGCAAATGAAGACGTGGATGATATTTTGGAAACTGTCAAAATCGCGTTCAAAGGTCTCCATGAAGCTCGCATAATATTTGTTCTCATATCTGAAATCTCAAGTGAATTCCTACAGAAGATAGTCTCCTGGTGTTGGATTCATCGAATGATAAATGTTCTGATATTAACGGAAAAACTATCAAACCAAAGACTTGATTATGAAATATTTTCATTTAATCCTTTTCCATCATTAACAATTCAAAAAATTCCAAACAATTCTCCTTTTAAAGTCCTCTTTCCGGACAAGGTCAGAGATCTAAAAGGATTCCCTATTCGTACAGTGCAAAAGTACGATCATCCCCGCTCATTCAAGTACGTCAATACTAAAGGACAAGAAAAGATTGCTGGATACTTATGGAAAGCAATGACCACATGGATTTCCCACCACAATGGAAAACTCGAAATTTTGTATAGCAATACTTCTGATGTCTTAAACCGGACGGAAGTGTTGGAATATGTGCGTAAGGGTCAAGTTGATATGGTCCCGCATTTTATATCATTAGCCGACAGTGTAAACATCACAAGCAGTAGTACTATCTTCCTCGGGAAAAGCTGTGTTATTGTTCCACAAAGTTCACAAATTTCTCCTGGGATGTATCTTTTTTTGCCGTTCCATCTAGACGTTTGGTATGTGATAATTTTCGCTACATTTTACATTTCGCTTGTTGAGTCCATCTGTGTATTCATTGCGCATGGACAATTTGACCCAATGGATTCGTTTTGTAATGTCATCCTTGGAATATCATACCAGGTTTCAAATCAGAAAAATTTTAAGTACCGCCCCTACCTCGTCGTTCATGCCCAACTGATGATCTTGGGTTTTATTCTGACAAATCTCTATCTAGCACTTCTATCAAGTTTTCTGACTACAACCGTCTACGATACACAGATAGATACATATGAGGATATTGACAGATCTGGTCTAAAATTAATGATCGAAGCGTACGCAATCGACTTCTGGATGAATACGAAAATATCTTTGAAATGGAAACATGTCTTTTATGGAACAGATAGAGAAGCATATATGGAAAATTTGCGTATCCTCAATCCTAAATTTGGATACTTCCTGACAAGTGATAAGTTTATGGTAATAGACTTTTACCAAAAGCCACTGAAGAGACCTTTGTTCCATCTAACTAGTATCGACCCTGGAGGCGGTTGGTCAGGATTGACTGTTCGAGATGATTTGGTGTTTCTAGATTCTTTCAACCAATTCATTACAAGGTCCTTGGACATAGGCCTTCGTGAGAAATGGTTGAAAGATATTCTTCCGGAGAGCATTGAGGCTGGTATAATAAAACCAAGTTGGACTTATGGGAATACTTTCACACCGTTAACCCTGCCGTATTTACAAGTGATATGGGTTTGCTTATTCTGTGGTTATGGGGCCGGTTTGCTGTCATTTTCCATTGAATGCACAATAAGACTGGTAAAAAATAAATAAATTAATCGAAGGAGATTTTATCTTGGTAGAATGAAATGCAAATACTCAATTCACTCCATGCATTTATGTAGTTTTTTGCCTAATACGTAGCCAATGAATGTACTTGTGTCACACAAAATGTACTTTTACTTCCACCGAAATAAAATGTAATGTCAAAACAGTATTGATTTTTACTGAAGCTAAATATCTAACTATCGAGTACCATGAAGCCTGAGTGCTCAGAGATTTTGCCTCTCCCCCAGCTCATACGCACTTATACTGAAACAAGAATAATACCGCATTTTTCACTATTCAGATTCCTGACAATTTGGAGACAATCCATATATGCAATATCAATTCTTTGAAATGAGGACAAATGAAGGCCTAACGTGAAGTGTTTATTCCGATGTTGTTGGACGTAAAAAAGACAAGGACTCAACTATGGAAACCATTCCACTGATCAACTTGGTGTGATCAGAAGAAGCGGACCATTACAATATGCCAGTATAGGTTGATTTTCTTTTGAAAAAGCTTCAAATGTCAGAAAATTGAACAGGATGCCAAGATGAGATGAAACCCCCACTGAACTCATCAAATTAGGTGGTCCACGGACCGTGAAGCTATCTGTAGTTTGATCCTCTCCATTTAAAAGCAAGAACAAATTCCGCAAGAGTGGTCCAAAAGTATGATATACCCTATCCACCAGAAAGGTGACTAGTTGACAGGTGATAATTACAGAGGCATTTCATTAACTTGTCCGCCCTATAAAATCTTCATGAAAATACTAGAGAGAAGAACGCCAATAAGACCATTGGTGAAAACCAAGAAGGTTTTCAGACTGGAGTTTTGACAGTTGACCAACATGTGTTAGAAAAGTGCAAGGAATGCAACATCGACCTTCAACAAATATTCATGGACTTCAAGCAGACATCTGACACTGTTGACCGGAATGTACTATACAAAGTAAAGATTGAATCCAGCAAAACTGATAAAACTGACCAAAATGACAATGTCCCATTCAAAAACTCAGGTCAGAGTCAATAATAGCCTGTCAGATACATATGAGACAAACGTCAGATTAAAGCAAGGAGATGGTCTGGCTCTATTGTTCAATCTGGTGCACTAAAACAGGTTATGCGAATGTTGCCTATGGACACAAAGGGCACGTTGCTCTATAAGTCCTGTCATATCGTTGCATATGCGGACGATATAAACACCATTGCGTGGCCTCTCATGTCTCCGCTCAAATTGCGGTCGTTCTCTCTTCAATGATTGCCTCAAACATATCAATTGAAGTGTATAGCGATCGGTGAGATCTTCCCTTCACATGGAGACGCGAAACTCCTGACTCGAGTACCGTGATTGGAAAGGAGATCCTTGTTTCCTCTGCGTCAGATGTATAGTGAGGTGCGGCCTGTGAGGCTTTCGCGGTACCTTGACATCCTCATACCATTATATTGGAGAATGCTCCTTGCTGTAATAGTTTTGCGGGACTAAAGAGGAGGAGAGGAAAAGGGAATCCTCAAATCAAAAGAAAATTAGTTCGAATTCATTTCCACATGTAATTCTTCTTTTTCTTCAGCCTTTGTCTCTTTTACAAGCGGACTCGGCTCGTCGCGATCGGTTTCGCCATTTGTAATTCATAAATCAATAAATTCAGAGTAAAAAAATAAAAAGATAAAAAAGAATAAAAATAAACAAATTAAGATAAAATAAAATAAGAAAATATAAATATAAATTTAAATAAAACAAAAGGAAAAAAATATAAAAATAGGAAAATAAAATAAAAATATAAGAAAATTATTCCTGCAACTGATCCCAAGCCTGGTTGTGAAAGGAGGAGGAATGGATAGCTCCAAACTGAATTACTGTACGCCAACGCAGCGTCTAAGGACATAGATGAGAAAAGTGCAGGGGCTTTGCAGACTTGCAGATTACTCACTAAGGAAGTTATCACCATACCTGGCAATTAGGTATAAAATGCAAATCCATCTATGAGAAGAATAAAAAATGTAAGGTCCGGTACGGATAACCGGCGGGAGTCGTCTGACTTCGTGACTGGCTCGGGCTCCCGTAATGGACAGCACTGCATCGAAACCGCTAATCGTGGGGCGGTTCAATGTCTAGGCGCCTCGATGAGAAGGAGCATTGTTCCACCAGTTGCAGCTGTTTCGCCACAATCTACAGCGACCACTTCAGCAGATCCATGAGGGCAGCGAAAGAAGTGGACTGAATGGACTGAATTCATCATCCGCTCCTACTTTGAAAAAACGGCGGGGGCAGGTAAAACATCTTACCGCCCCTTGTTGTACCAGAGACTCGTCGAGGGTTTCCTCCAATTTGCGCACGTGACTGTGCAGCGAGTCGTAAACCAGTACCGCTTTATAACTCGCAGCGACACAATCCCGGGCATTATCAGGGAGCGTGTTCGACTTGAGATCACCGCGGAAACTGGTGACCGAGAGTCGATGAGGGCAGAGGCGGCGGCATCAACAACCATGCCACACTGCAGGCAACAATTTCAGTACTCGCCGAAGCACTCTTCTCCACCGACCATGTAAGGTTTCCGCTGAGGTTCGGCGCGAATTCCAAAGAGCATGTATAGAATTCTCCGAAATGGATCCATCGCATTGATCAGGCATTCCCGGGCTCTATGTATCTCCAGCAACTCCAGGAATTCTATCTCAAATCAATGATGAGATTGCATCTTGACTATGTTGTGATATGTCGCTGCTGGAACTACAATCACTTGTATATTGTGGTGCAGTTCGTGTTATTAGTTTGAGTGACCAAAGAGATCCACCATGGAAAATTCGTCTGGAATGTTGGCGGGACTTACTAAGGCAGGACATTGCTAGACTGATCCAGATCAGCACTGGCAATGCCAGCAGACGGGTGAGAAATAAAGTGCAGAGGGTTTATAGAAACTATGCTATCCCCAGAGTATTGGGGTGGACTTTGGAGGTTACCCGCCCAGCTTGCTGAGCATGCTGAGTGGATCACCGCCGAAGGCACCCGCCATGCCAATATGCCTGGCATGAATTTTGCAGATTTTAATGAAGAGGAAGTTCGACGAGCCATTAACAGCTCGAAGAACTGGAGGGGCCCAGGTCTGGACCCGATGCAGAACTTCTGGTATAAGAATTTTCCAGCGTACACGGTCGGTTGGCACACTGTATAAATAAGGTCATGAGTCGGCCGGAGGAATTTTCACCTTTTCTCACTGCGGGAATTACCTACCTTATCCCTAAGAAGGAGACGGTGCAGGAACCCGCAGACACAAGACCGATTACTTGCTTATGAACTCTCTACAAATTCATAACGTCCATTATTAGTGGAAAGGTCCATGTGCACCTCGAGACCAACAACATACTGTTCGAGGAGCAGAAGGGCTGCCGAGTTGGGTCAAGGGGTTGCAAAGAGCAACTCATTATCGACTCGGTAGTTGTAGGATAAGCAACTAGAGGCCAAAGAAACCTCTTTAGTTGCTATATCGATTATGCCAAGGCTTTTGATAGCGTTCCGCAAACTTGGCTAATCGATGTACTACATCTATATCGCATTGATCCGAAACTAATAAAATTTTTGGCGACAGTCATGGAAGGGTGGCACACCAACCTTATCACTGCCTTCATCTGAAGGTTCCAATACCACAGGTTCTATTCGTATACAGAGTGTCATCTTCCAGGGGATTCGTTGAGTCCCCTTTACTTTTGCATGGCAATGAAATGGCAATGAAAGATGCTAGAGGTCATGATTTGCAATCAAATATGGCCTACGTGCTAAGTGCGAACTGACACACTTGATGTACTTAGATGACATTAAGCTGTATGTTGGTACTGACGACCACTTTAACATCCTGTTGGGAATGGTAGACATGTTGAGCCGTGATATTTGGTTGAAATTTGGATTAGACTAGTGTCGAATGCAAGCCATCCGGGAAAGTTATCACATACCGCATGCAGGATACAGCATTGGTGTTCTCCACATCAAAGCTGTGAACGAGGTGGATTTCTCTGCTATCCGAATACCTGCGCCGTATGGAGCTGGTACTGAAATCACATCTCTCGGGAAAGAATAAGAAAAGCGCATTGAATGTATTCGATATCCCTTCATTGGCTTATGCATTTGGAACATTTCCGTGGACGAAAACCGACCTAGAAAACGTCCAGCGGCGGATGTGGACAGCTATGTCCAAATTCTGAATATATCATCCAAACTCTGCCGTGGAGCGGATGAACCTGTCTCCTGAAATCGGAAGAAGGGGTGTGGTTGACGTGGTGGCACAACATCATCGCCAAGTCGATTCACCACGCGCTTATTTTTACAGCAAAGAGGAGGCGAGTCTCTTGCATGACATTATTTATAAGGCAGATTGCGAACTGACTCCACTTAACCTGATGGATCGATCTTTCAATCCTCTAAGTGGGATGAAGTCAGACCAAGAGTGGATCGATGAACGAAAATCAAAGGCCTCTGGTAGTCGTTTGCTGAGCTGCATCTGTCCAACAGAGGACTGTGTGATGGGGCGCTCTTTACTGCGACGAAGAGTTTAATGGTGTTGGTTCGAGTTCGGGTTTCCTTCAACGTAATCGCGTAAGAAGATTCGAGTCGATCGATGTTACTAATAGACGCGCTGGTCATTGCCATGTGAGCACTGTCTAGCAAACTTAAAGCAGCAGCACTATTTGCAGATTCATTTTGTGACGCGCTGTTTTGAATCGGTTGCAGAGATATTGACACCACTGCTGGCACCTCTTAGTCACGTGGTCGATATGGAGTTCGTGGTAGCTAGTGCTGTTGCTTTCGCCTGGCTGCCTTGGGAGGAGTCTTTTTGTATGCTTGCGATATAATGTTTTTATCGGCGGCTGTGTCTATAGGCAACCTCGTATTCATATTTCGATTGGACATAGAGAGGCGTCGTGGAAGGGATAAAAGGGGGTCATTCTTACTTACTGAAGTCCAATTACATAGTTTTGTGCTTTTGATAGCTTTGGACCAACATATACCTTGGAGCTGCGCTGTGTACGCAACCTGGACCGTTAACGTTGAGATTTCCGTCTGCATTAATTTGCTGTTTAACTGGGCGTATCTCCGCTCGCAGCTCCGTGAGTTGGCTTAACAATCGCTGAACTAGCAGCGTTAAGCGTGTTTCTGCTATTGAAGGTGATGGTGTTTGTATAGCTGACGTTGCTTCCATGATGCATGGTGTCGAAAGAAGTGCGGCATAGACCTTGTCAGCTAAGTTGGTTGCGGTTTCTAAGGGCTGGTCATCTTCGGTTGAAGAGTTGATGTAAGGCGTCTTCCCCATAGACTACTATTGCCGAGACATCGCAGGCGGCGGAGGAACCGGGAGAATTTCTCGTCACCCATGGAGGTGCCCTCAATGAGCTGCCGTGTTTTCTCCTCCTGGCTGGCACTCGACCGATTTATTATCTTTCACTGACTTGAAAATTATGACGGGAACTTCGGTGGCATACCGCGGTGGTAGGACTGCTAAGACTTGAAAATATTGCTTTTATGGGTCTGTTATGTTAGACCTCACTGCCACCACTATTTCTAACAAAATTTCGGGCTCCTGGGGATCAAAGTCCCGCAATTTTGGAACGCAGTTTACCGCGGTCCAAGTTGTACTCGTATCTGCAAGCGTGTTGCGTGCTCCCGGCATTCTGATTATCACTAGTTTCCTTCAACCCGGCAATTCTCCTTTTGAACTTGGGGTTACCACTTTGGGAACTTCCAGCTAAGGTTGATGGTGGATAGCTGAAGTTCAATGAAAACCCTGTTAATATACGTGATATGTTTATTTAAATCCCATATCGATCCTGCTTCTCGTTGTGCTGTTCACAAAGTGAAAGGCAATTAAAAGTTCTAATTCCATGCAACAGTCTGATTCAAACCATGCAGAAATGCGCCACTCTGCATACGGACTCAATGTTCCGGACGGCGGATTCTTCCATTCATCTACAGCCGGCCACCACTTTCAGAGCCCATTTATCTTTTAAGTGGGTAGGATCGTCCAAACCTAAATGCTTGGCATTTAGTGCTAGTATTAATACAATAGCAATCGTTGGCGCAACAATCCATATTGGATCGGGGCTTTAAAGTGTGTTAGAACACTTCATTGAAGACCGTAACCACAGTACACCGTCGGAGGCAATGTGGTAAGCATAGCGCTCCCCCGATATTATTACCCTGATTTGACTCAGGTACTCATTCACAGCTAAGTGAACTGGTATCTAACGTCAAATCACGATACAAATCCCACTGCCACCCGTGGGATTCGAACCGTGTCCTTCCGTACGACAGCCTTGTGCTCTAACCACTCAGCTATCCGGACACGAGCACTAGTATTGTGTTAGGTAACACCCGGCATCTCCTGAGATTCTGACAACTCGATAAAATGATATAAAAAATAACGGAAGTTTTGTACCATTTGCCAAAAATAGAACCATTACTAGAGGGTACGACGGTGTTGCGTTTCAATCCCTTAGCTTAATAATATTCTCTTTGATTTTTGCCAAGGAGCTACTCAACACATTTCAAACATCTTTTGATCAGACCCGATCAATGAAGATTAAGCCACACAACCAAGCAAAAGGGCTATGGATAGACCAGTTCTTACTTTACGACAATGGTGCTCTTATCAACAGATGATGTCCACTTCATTTAATGAGCATTGCACTAGCAAATTGCCCTAGAACAGCTGTTTATCTACTTTTTACGATTTTCACAAAACTGCAGAGTATTTTGTTATCATCTCAGATTTATCGGCCAAAATATGGTTCTTATCACCACTCCTGGCCACCACTGGCCGTCGAGTTTTTAGCGTTCTTCTGAATCCACACAGCCGAAATTCCCGCTGCCCCAGCATTTGTATCCAAAACATTTCGACTAAGCCCGGAACGAATGTTAGGAATGCATATAATAATATACAGCATTCCAAGGTCTATGATAAAAACAACAATTAAAAAGTTAATGATCATTTTGGAAATATTTGCAAATTTCTATATTAATATTGACAATATTTAAATGGATTTCAGGATTTTGAGGGATGTAAGTAACGAAAGCAAAATTGCCAAAAAGAGAATAAAAATTCGGGATAAAAAGGAGAAAGGACACTGCAAACTCTATAATATTAGTAGATCCGCTCCCAAAAAGAGACTTAGCGGTCCACTTATCTTCAATACAAAAATTCAACAATTGCTAGCATCGCTATGCTTACGTGCGCTAAAAACGGTTTGTTACAGGGAAATACTCCTTCGAACATTTAAATTCTCTTCATAGTAATTGAAGAGAAATGACCAAATGATAAAATTAGAAAAATAAGGATATATTTCTATTACCATCTATATTTAGGGTATCTGCAATTTTCAATGTATTAGCTTAAATTCTATCTATATATCTTCACAATTATCTTAGTAATTTCTTCATTGCTTGGCGCAAGCAATCTTTTCCACTCTTCTCAATGCGGATAACCGCTTGATAATGTACAAATTCTAATAAGAAACAACAAAGACTTAAAGCAAGTCCTCCGATTAAACAATATAATCCCAGTTGCAAGTGCTCTCCGTTTATCAGGACATACGAAACTTGAGGGGTAGGAGTCGGTTTCACTATGCCGGCTTCAATGCTTTCACGACCAATATCGTTAATCCATTTCGCATTTAGACCACCATCAAATGTTCTTGTTATGTGCTTATTAAAGGAATCCAAAAAGAAAGCATCATCCCTGATTGTCATGCCCGTCGATGACCCTAGTGAGTCGATTGCCGTCCTGTGAAATATCTTCCTCCGTAATGGCTTTTCAATAAAGTGTATCATTTCGTATTTATCACTTGCTATCATATAACCATAACTGTTATTCAAAGTGCGTAATTGCTCCATAAGGTCTTCATGATTCAGGAAGATAAACAGATGCTTAAACTTCGGTGGTATGATTCCGAATGCTACGAAGTAGTCGAACTCACCCTTTTCTAGCATTAATTTAACTCCTGATTTATCGATATCCTCGAAAGAGTTACTTTGCCTTTCGTAAACTACCACTGTAAGAAAACTTGACAATAATCCGAGGAAAAGATTCGTAAGAATGAATCCAAGGATCAGCAACTGACCGCGAATAGCGACAAAAGGACGATATTTGAAGCTTCTGGGCTCGAGGCTTTGATACATTATACACAACAAAACATTGCAGAAAGCTTCTCCCAAATCGAATTTACCATAAACCAAAAGGCCACAGATACCTTCAATGAACGTTACATAAATGGCCATGCTTACTATCAGATACCAAACGCTCCGATCAAATGGAAGAAGTAGATAATTATGTGGAGCAATCGGGGAACTTTGGGGTACTATTATGCAAACTGAACCGAAAAGAATGGCTGACGTTGAGGTCATATTTTCAACATTCAACCCCAAAACATGTGGGGCCAAATCAATCGTATTATTTTGTAAAAAGTTCATTATTTGCGGTCGATTTAGAATGTCTCGATGTCCATCGTCAATAACTTGGATACTGGCGTTGTGGGTTGTTATCCATGTATAAAAAGTTTTGGAAAGGTACCCTCCAAACGCCATCTCACCCTTATAATTCGTATATGTAAATGATCTTGGATGGTCGTACTTTAGCACTGTTCGAATAGGGTAGCCTTTCAAGTCCCCCACTTTATTCGGGAACAGATCCTCGAACACTGAACCCTCTGGCAATTTCTCTATTGTGAGGGTAGGGAATGGGCTGAATGAATATAATTTCTTGTTTGTCGTTCGATTGGATGCGTCCTCGATTGATATTACAACGTTTATCATTCGATGAGTCCAACACCAATTAGCCAACATTTCGATAAATTCAGTCGAGGGGTCGAAATCCAGTAGAAATATTATTCGGGACTCGTGTAGCCTTCTCAGTGATATCCGCACGGTTTCCAAAACTGAATCAACACTTTTATTCGTAACAATCACGAAGGATACTAAATTCTTGTTCACGTATGGTAATATTCTCCCCAAAGTGGAATTCGATATGATTATCCTGGGTCTCAGTATGGTATGTGAAGCAATGTTGAGTAACTCCGCGCCTTTGCCTCCATATTCATCCATTGAGAACAGAACAAACATTGGAGAATGTTCCAAACACTGCTCGATAATGTTATTACAATGGGCATTCTCCCGGAACACAGTACTACAGAATATAATAACTATGGTCGTGGTCTTCATCATGTCGCTACAATGCAAACTGACGAAAGATAATAATCAAGGAACTTAGGAAATCCATTCATTCCAGTTACGATTGACGCACAAGAATTTGAATGGGGTCTTGTCACTTTCAATAAAAACTTGTATATTTGAAAATTGATATCTAAGAAGATGGGTAAGTCAGTTGGGTGGATAATGTTATCTATTCTTGAAGGAGGTAAAAGTAAGAATCAAATGACTTTCATCGATATATGAATGGAAGTAAGCGGATTTCCTCACCGTAGCTGTTATCGGTTGTGATTTTCGACCCTAGATAGGAGAAATTATCAACGGTCTCAAAGTTGTATTCTCCTATCCTTATTCTTCCTGTTTGACAATTGCGGTTTGATGTTGTTGGTTGTTTGGTTTTTGATACTGCTGTTGCCACCATATACTTTGTCTTGCCTTCATTGATATGCAGCCCAAGATCTCGCACCGCCTGCTCGATCTGAATGAAGGCAGTTTGAACGTCTCGGGCGGTTCTTCCTATGATGTCGTTATTCCTCCACTTTATTTCCTTTTAAACGTTACACTTTTCCAAACTCTGGTATGCGACTCTTTTTCTCGACCAGAGTACAGAGTACATCTAATAAGTAGTACCCACATGTAGATACTGCTAGATGTTGAGTTGCTATGATGTGTACTGCCTTATAGATATACTGTGTTCTCGACGATGGTCTACCCGAGAGTTTTCCTGTCATCCTGACATCTCTTGCCTCGGTCTCCTCTCAGGCCGTCAGCTGTTTCCATGGCTGTTCAATGCGGCGGCTGAGACGAATTCCTGGTGCATTCAGGTTCGCGCCTCCAATATAGATCACATCACTGCGCCCCCAGCTGAAACCACGCGGATTGAGCGAAGCGAACCGTCCGTGTGATCCCGCCAATGGGGGGTCAATGGGCATATTTGACACTTCGCCGGCGTTTTTTCGAAGCGCCTCGCCAGGGACACCCACCTGGGCTACTCCGGACGTCAAGCTTGAATGAGTGCTCGTCTCGTTTCATATGGTGGTTCGAGCGGCCTCCGATGAGCGTCCACCGGAATGAGGACCTATGAACACGTCTCGAGGCCCCTGGCAGTGTTGACCTTCGTTGTGTCAGGACGGTGGTGTCGGTCGCAACTTCGAAACGGCGGGTCTGAGCAGACGCAGCATTCCAGAGTCACCTAACTCTGCTCTGCTGAGTCGGCGGGAAGGAGCAGATTCTCTCCGTACACCATCCCCGCGGGGCTAACCATGAAAACCCCCAGTTGGGCTGTACGGAGGCCAAGGGGAACGAAAGGCAAGAACCGTGACCGCGACGGATTGTCGCGAGCCATTAAGGTGGCCTTCATCGTCCGGTGCCAACGTTCCAGCTTACTATTGGACTATGGATGATATGCGGTAATCCTATGCTGAGGAGCCAAGGAGCTTTCCTAACTCCATGGAAAGAGTAAATTGGAATTGCATTCCCTGGTCCGTGGAAGCGTAGAATCCAATCTCGACGAAGGGCCTCGACACATGATTGCGCCGTTATGTCAAACAGAGGTATTGCTTCAGACCACCGTATAAACCTGTCGATGATTGTGAGGCAATACCTGAATCCGTGCGAGTACCCCAAAGGGTCGATGATGACGAGATGGATGGTGTGAAAGCGCTTGGTTGATACACTTACTTGCTTCCGAACATGCTTGCTGCCCTTCTGGCACGCGATGCACTGACTGGCCCAAAAGTTTACGTCCTTGTTCATGGATGGCCAGAAGTATTTATCAATGACTAACCTGCTCCTTGTCCAGATGCCTGTATGCGCAAGATTATATATTGCGTGAAATACTTCCCTTCGAAAATCGGTGGAAATGAATGGCCTACGTCGTTTATCCGAGGTCTTCAGAATAAATAAAAGTTGGAGCCGAAAATAGGAAACTCCTTAAATTTGCCTTCAGACTCTGAAGCTCCGCGTCGTCTTTCTGTGCCTCGGTAATTGCCGTATGCTCGACCGCGGCGGGGACTGTGACCTCGGAGATTCGAGACAAAGCGTGTGCAACAACATTGTCTTTTGCAGACACGTGTTGGATATCAGAAGTAAACTGGCAGATATAACTCGCTTTGTCGGGCTTCCGCCTAAGCGTGAAAGTAAGGAGTTTGTGGTCCGCGAATATCGTGAATGACCTGCCATCAAGGAAGAAACAAAGGTAAGGGTGCATTTGGCTGAGGAAATGCCAGCAGTGTTGCATCAACAAGCTGTTGTTGACTGACTCAAATGCATGGACGTCCTCAGTAGACCACGCAAAATCGCGGGAGTCATTGATTTTGGGCCCAGACAAGTAAGCTTTAAGGATCGCTTGGTGATGAGCGGCCTTGGACAAGAAACGACGATAGAATAATCTACGCAGATCCTTTACCGTGATTGGTAGGGGAAAGCTCTTTATCGCCTCAACCTTACCTGGGGATACCGCCAGGGGTTATCAAGTTATCGAGAAATTTTACTTTTAGTTCGACCTCAAGGAGACGTTGAAAAATGCACTCGAAATGTTCCAAGTGATTAGATTCTGAAGAGGAAGCGATCAAAACATCATCAGCATAAACAAAACAAAAGTTCAAGTTTCGCAAAACAGAGTGGATGAACTTCTGGAAAGCTTCCGCAGCGTTGCAAAAGCCGAAAGTCATGCTGATGAACTCGGAGAGTCCGAAAGGTGTGCAGATAGCCGTTTTCGGGAACGACGGGGATTTGGTGTACTCCTTGGCTATATCGTAAATGATTGCCCAAAATCATGGATGAGTGGAATGGGATATCGGTCTGGAACTGTCTGAGCATTCAGACACCTATAGTCTCCACGTGACCCCTATTCGCCGTTTGGCTTACGGACCAAATGAAGTGGAGAGGCCGAGCCTGGCTAGTACAGAGGCGTGGAAGCATGTGTCGACGCAACACTTTGATAGAACCTCAAAATTTGCGGGCGGACCTTCATCCATCTGATCATCTAAGATCACTAAGGACAGTTCATGCCCATCGCTTATCCCATTTGGTTACTACATCTTTTTAATTCAATTTTTGAAGGTAATGTTTTGTGTGCATCTAGTTTTCAGGTGGGCAACCACATTCAGAGCAAAGGGAGAATCATTCAACCTGAATCAAAACAGATACTACCTACTACCTGTAATCATCATGCGCTGACATGCCACGCTGGTCCGAAGCGCAGATAAGGGAGGAGAGTTTGCGGCAGTATACTTTGTACTAAGCTCAATAAAACAAAAATTAAATGCTGAGATGAGGGAAAGAGATAAATAAAGTATAGTTCGCACCTGATCTCTCTCGGTAAGAAATCCCGCGAAATTTTGGCCAAGAAATCGACTCAATATCGTTAAAAGCAAAAATAATCGTGTTGAAATATCCAAAGCCTCGAGGAAAAGCTAGGGCGTCTACCGCAGCAGGACGGGCCCCGGTCTTGTCGAGAAGTGGACAAGGATTCTTGACGGATGGCATCAGGAGGTAAGTAAACTAGTCCGAGCCAAACAAATACGTCACATTGGCACTCATACTGCAAGCACTGACGAAGTAGGAAGAGCCCTTCGGAAAAGACGCATTAATAGGCCGACCTGATGCCGAGAAAGATGCCGTCCGGCAACTTTTCGATGCAAAAACAAGTAACGTGCCCGCTGATGATACTACCATCATTGCAAGCGACCGTAATTGTCATGTGGGTGAAAAGGCAGATGACAACAGACGCAATGGGGGAAAGAGGTGTGGAGCCCGCAATGAGGATGGCGGGCGTATAGTCGATTTGGCAGACACCCGTGACCTTGCAATTATGAATACATGGTTCGTCAGACGATGGTATCATCTTCCTACATTTTATAGTGAAATGCAAATCGACTATATTTTCATAGGCAACTTTTTTCTCAACTCGGCTTCTTCTTTTTCGGATTTTTTTTGGTACCGTATAGTGCCACTTCTGAAAGAGTCAACACCGAAAAGCCCGCATGGACGCGATCTGTTGTGAACTGGACTCCACTCATACCAACAAAATCGCCGCTGCATCAATTGTCTTAAGCATTATTTGCATTTACATGCATAACATTCCCCATTAGCCAAAAACAAACGTTAGAAATGCATCTAATAAATACAGAAATGACACAATGAGAGATATAAAACTAAAAAAATAATCATATATTTTTGTTATTATCTATATTTAGGGCACCTATAATTTCAGAAATATAAGCTTAAACAATATCTTCACAATTATCTTAGCCAATTTTTCATTGCTTGGCGGAAACAGTCCTTACACCGCTTCGCCGTGCGCATAGTCGCTTTGCAATGTACAAATTCTAATAGGAAACAAAAAAGGCTTAAAGTAAGCCCTCCAACTAAACAATATAACCCCAACTGCAAGTGCTTTCCGTTTATCAGGACATACGAAGCTTGAGGGGTAGGAGTCGCTTTCACTATGCCAACTTCAATGCTTTCACGACCAATATCGTTAATCCACTTCGCATTTAGACCACCATCAAATGTCCTTGTTATGTGCTTATTAAAGGAATCCAAAAAGAAGGCATCATCCCTGATTGTCATGCCCGACGATGCCCCAAATGAATCGATTGCCGTCTTATGAAATATCTTCCTCCTTAATGGCTTTTCAATAAAATGTATCATTTCGTATTTATCACTTGGTATCATATAACCATAACTGTCATTTAAAGTGCGTAATTGCTCCATAAGTTCTTCATGGCTCAGGAAGATAAACAGATGCTTAAATTTCGCTAGTATGATTCCAAATGCTACGAAGTAGTCGAACTCATCCTTTTCTAGCATCAATTTGACTCCTGATTTATCAATATCTTCGAAAGTATTACTCTGTCGCTCATAAACTACCACTGTAAGGAAACTTGACAATAATCCGAGGAAAAGATTCGTAAGAATGAATCCAAGAAGCATTAATTGACCATGAATAGCAACAAAAGGACGATACTTGAAACTCCTACGTTCTAGACTTTGATACATTATACACAATAAAAGATTGCAGAATGCATCTCCTATATCCAATCTACCATAAACCAAAAGACCACAGATACATTCAATAAATGTCACATAAATTACGATGCATAATATCAGATACCAAACGCCTCGATCAAATGGAAGAAGTAGATAATTATGTGGAGCAATCGGGGAACTTTGGGGTACTATTATGCAAACTGTACCGAAAAGAATGGCTGACGTTGAGTCCATATTTTCAACATTCAACCCCAAAACATGTGGGGCCAAATCAATCGTATTATTTTGTAAAAAGTTCATTATTTGCGGTCGATTTAGAATGTCTCGATGTCCATCGTCAATAACTTGGATACTGGCGTTGTGGGTTGTTATCCATGTATAAAAAGTTTTGGAAAGGTACCCTCCAAACGCCATCTCACTCTTATAATTCGTATATGTAAATGATCTTGGATGGTCGTACTTTAGCACTGTTCGAATAGGGTAGCCTTTCAAGTCCCCCACTTTATTCGGGAACAGATCCTCGAACACTGAACCCTCTGGCAATTTCTCTATTGTGAGGGTAGGGAATGGGCTGAATGAATATAATTTCTTGTTTGTCGTTCGATTGGATGCGTCCTCGATTGATATTACAACGTTTATCATTCGATGAGTCCAACACCAATTAGCCAACATTTCGATAAATTCAGTCGAGGGGTCGAAATCCAGTAGAAATATTATTCGGGACTCGTGTAGCCTTCTCAGTGATATCCGCACGGTTTCCAAAACTGAATCAACACTTTTATTCGTAACAATCACGAAGGATATCAAATTTTTATTCACGTATGGTAATATTCTCCCGAAAGTGGAATTCGATATGATTATCCTGGGTCTCAGTATGGTATGGGAAGCAACGTTGAGTAACTCCGCGCCTTTGCGTCCATATTCATCCGTTGAGAACAGAACAAACATTGGAGACTGTTCCAAACACTGCTCGACAATGTTATTACAATGGGCATTCTCCGGGAACACAGTACTACAGAATATAATAACTATGGTCGTGGTCTTCATCATGTCGCCACAATGCAAACTGACGAAAGATAATAATCAAGGAACATAGGAAATCCGTCCATTCCAGTTACGATTGACGGAAGAGAATTTGAATGGGGGTGTTCTCATTTTCAATAAAAGCCTGTATATTTGAAAATATCTAAGGAGATGAGTAAACCAGTTGGGTGGATAATATTGTCTTTCCTTCAAGGATCGATAAATGCATGGAAGTAAAAGGGCAAAAGTTATGCCATGGTACCTTGAAGGAGCGATGCTACGCATCGATTATACTCGTATGTAATTTTTTCTCGTCGGTCTCTGGTTGCGAAAGGCGATATCCTATTAAAATCGATTCAGTACCTGTCTCAAAAATCGAAAACTATTAGTTCGCCTTCCGCACTTCTCCCTCCTCTGGTTGCCCGCTGTACATCGGCCTGAATCCTTTTGGTTATGATGCTCGCCGCGCACCAATTTACCTCCGACTTCAGCATTTCGCCGGCGATGTTCTGAGGACTTATCTTGATTCTCAGAAAGAATTCCAAGCACCTCCTCTCTGAACAAAATCATGGACAGTAGAAATGATATGTGCTGGATTCTTAGATGTGCAACCACATTCAAGACAAAAGATATCGGTGCAGATACTTCCTATCACCACTCTACCCTAACAGGAATTGGGTCAGGTGGTTGCTAATCTCACCATGTCATCGCTGAATCCAGTTCTCAATGTGGGGGTCAGTGCGCTGGTCCAGCGACCCTCGCCATGTCATTTGCACAGCATGTTGGTCCCAAGTCCAGATAAAGGACCTCCCTAGGTGCACTGAATACGGTTAAACACCTCATTCATCTCATTTAACGAGGTAAGACGAGCCCCGATGCTGTCAAAAAATCAGCTAGGGTTTTCGGCGCATGGACAGCGTCAGGACGTAACGTAAACGAAAAAGAAACTGTAGGAAAGTCTACCTAAAATCATACTAGATAACGCCAAGGACGATAAGAGCAACAAGAAGAATAACGAAGCTGTCATTGTCAAGGGTCTCAAGGAAAATCTCTTCTTCACATAAACGTGGACAAACGAAATGCGAATGTGATCATGGACAAGGAGTACGATGAAGCAGTCGTGGAAAACTTGAACAATGGCAACTTCCATGATCTAAGGAAATCTTTCAATAGTGCGAATGTCCAACCCAACCCTTCCAAAACTCCGGTGTCTGCCCAAAATCCATAAACCTGGAAATGAAACGAGAGAGAGAAATGCCCCAAACAAACTCGCCAACTCAGAAACTAGCGAAATCGCTGATTTCGAAACTAAGCAATTTGTGGCTCAAAAGCCAATATTCGGTGAAAGACAGGGAACAGTCCATCAGCCCCAGCGAAAGTATCCTTTGATGTGAAAGCTTTGTTCCATAGCATCCCCAATTGGTAACCTCTTTTCTCTACTACGCAGCAAAATTTTCGCGAAAAAAAAGGAAAGGAGAAAGAGGAAATAATCCCTCTATATTGGGTAAGATTTGTGGATGACGTCCTTGGTGTGGTCAAAAGACAAGACACAACCTCGGTGAGAGCAAATCTAAATAATATTGCCGTAAAGGTTGCCTTTACAACGGAAACAGACTACAGTCTGCCATTGATAGACCAATTTTAGACTTAACTACAAACAGAAGGCAATATCTAACATTTTAGATACAGTCTGCCGTTTTTAGATACCAAAATAATAAAACAGGACGAAAAGGTGGAATTTGACATCCGTAGGAGAAAGACCCATATCCGATGAATCATCACAATAACCTTTAATCGTACATGTTGTCAAAAAATGGCTCCCTCCAATTCCATAATCCATCGCATGAACACGGTACCGCTAAGTAAGGAACACTTTGAGAAGGAGAAGGAATACATCCTAAGCACTGCTAAAATGAACGGCTGCAAGGGAAAACCAGTGTATGCTACACTAATGAGGTAAAAGGAGAGGCAACTGAAGAGAAGCGAACCAACGCACTTAAGCATACAGCAAAAAAACCCCATTTTCATCAACTGAGCAACAACCGATATCCGGTGTAGCCCTGCCTTAGTAAGGTACTCCAGATATCCCGGCTTTGCGCCGAGATCCACCGGTTCATTGTCTCTAAAAGCTGTCAGCGTCCTGGCCCAAGCCATCGCTTATTTTCACGCAGGGTCTACCAGATCTTCTTTTTGTAACACAGACATTGCCCTTATAAACTTTCCGGGATGGATCATCCTCATCCATACGGATTGAGTGACCCGCACACCACATCCTGGTGAGCCGGATTTTATCCATCCATAGCCAGACGGTTATGGTATCGCTATATAGGCTACCGAATCGTCCGTCCTCATGTAGGGAGCCGAAAATTTTACGAAAGAGACTTCCGCTGTAAAAATTTACCAAACAAAAATCTTGGGCAAGATTTTTTTTATTTAGATTGTAAGCACTGAGGGAGGGACTAGTTGGCTCCTTAAATATCAATTGCGATTATTTTGGTTTCATTCGAACACTGGGAACAATCGAAACGTTCAATACGAAAAACCACGTCTGCACTGGACAAGAAATCCCATGGTCTGGTGCCAAAAGCTGCGAGATAAAATGAAATGAAACGATTGACGCACAAGAATTTGAATGGGGCCTTGTCACTTTCAATAACAACCTGTATATTTGAAAATTGGTATCTAAGAAGATGAGTAAGTCAGTTGGGTGGATAATGTTATCTTTTTTTCAAGGAGGTAGAAGTAAGAATCATATGACTTTCATCTATATATGTACGGAAGTAAAGGGCCAAAAATTATGCCATACTGTGTTCGTCAGTTCTTCTATCAGTCTGCCACACCAGATTTACTCGAAAACGGTTGAACTTATTGGGAGAACGTGTGGTCTGTTGAATCCTTTACATGCAACGAATGTCATAATTTTGTGTTGAGCTTAAAGAGAAGGTCTCATCCACTAAAACCAACCTTAAATTCTCCTTTTTTCTTTCGAGCGGAACCGCCGCTAAGCGTTACTTCGCGAGGAGGGCTGCGCTGCGACCAAGCCCTTCACACTTATTCCGCTTGATTCCTTTGGTTATGGAATTCACCGCACACCAATTTGTCTCCCACTTCAGAACCTTCTCCACTTTACTCTGATTGCTGATTTTAAAATAGTCTTCCAGGCGCCTCCTCTTTGTGCAAACTCGAAGAGTGCAGATCATGACATGCTTCGGACCTTCAGTGGAGATGGGTAGGTGATGTATGTAGTATTAAGTGATATTATCTTAAAGTGTGATATTACATTACCATCCAGCGCGATTCAAACATTACCAAACACTACCTCACATATGCACTACAACATTATCTAACATTACTGCATTACCTAATATTACCGCGTTAAAAAGTATCACCGCATTAGAAAAGTGATGTTGTAACATAAGATCACCTAACATTACCAGATTACCAAGCATCATCGCATAATCGGATTACAAAACGGAAGTTGTAATAAAGCATCACCTAATATTACCGCTCTTAGTTGTGCAAGCCGCGGCGAGAGTTGTCGATGCTTGCTTTGAGCTTGCTTTAGGCTTGTTTCGGGCCGGTTTTGGACTGGCTTTGGGTTGACTTCGGACTGGCTTCTGGGTTAGAAAATGAATTCGAATACATGTCAATATGGGGATGCAGATTCTTGGTTTTAAATAATTAATTCGTAATGTTATGGTTTGGAATGAATGTCTACTGCTGGTTTGTTGTGTGTGTCACCTTGGGCTCTGTAACACGACATCTAACATTTAAAATAAATAATTTCACTTATTTTCAAAAAACTTAACAATTGGTCGTTTTCCACTAAACTCAAAAACTCAATTTTATTTGAACAATTCCAAATTTTATTTATTAATCATTTTCGAATGATGCAAGTGAAAATTGGCCGGGCAAATTGTTCGTTGACCCTTATAATCTTGGCCATATTACATATTGTCCATATTGCCTAATGTTGATTGGGGGCTAAGCGATTAGCCGTTGTTGGTTTAGGTGTAGTTGTTGCTTTTGCTGGGCCGACTCAAATTTTGAAGTTGCCTAACCATACATCTGAGGGAGGAAAAACGTCGATCGAGGGTGTAATCCGTCGTGGATCATCCCTTTTGATCGTGGCACTCGGGTCCAGAGTCTTACGGCTTCACGCACCGTCGAGCTGTTGTTTTTTCTTTCATTTCCAGGTTTAGTTCGTGTGGTAATATCTCGACAATCTCGCGCGAATCCCCGTGTTTGTTTGATTTTCAGGTTTCGGTGGGGACTCACGCATGGGCAAAGGACACGTGAACTTTTAACTGATCGAAGTGTTAAAACTCTTTTATGCAAAAGGTGATATGATATCACATTACCTACTAAGGTAATGTTTTGTGCACCTCTAGTCTTCAGCCAGAGCCAAAGAGACAAACATTCAATCTGGATTGGATCAGATACTTCCTATAACCATCATGCGTTGACATATCATATCGGCCCCAAGTAAAAATAGAGGATGACAGTTTGAGGCAATATACTTTGTGCTATCTTCGAAACAAAAAAAAAAACGCTGATATCAGGGGGAGAGACTATTAATGTATAGGTAGAGTTACCCCACTTTGCTAAATCCTACCTGATTTCTCTTTGTAGCAGGTCTCGCGACAGGCCGATCAAGAAAGTACATCCAATGTCGTTAAAAGCAAAATTATTATGTTGACTCGTAAACCCTGGGGAAATGCTAGGGCCTCCACCTCCAGTCGGCACGGCAGGCGCAGGTCCTGTCGAGAGATGAGCAAAGGTTCTTGATGTATGGGCGGCATTATGATATAAGTAAATTAGTCCGGGCTAAACAAGTACGTACTGGCACGATAAATATTGGCACGCTCTCAAGAAAGACCGAGGAACTCGCAAGAGCCCTTCGCAAAAGGCGCGTTGATATTTGCACTCTACAAGAAACTCGAAGATGCTGTGCCAAAAGCTACGACATAGAGCGTGAACGCGATAAAGATCGGTACAAATTCTATTTTGGTAGCCCACACGCTCAACACGATGTTGTTATCGCCATCTCAGAGGGTTTATTTATATTAGCTGATCGAACTGATTCAACTATTTCGAGCAAATTTCAACTGAAGAATTTGTTCATCCTCCACTTCCACAATCATTGCTGACATTTGGAGTAGTTTCACCTTTCAGGGCCACAGGTTCTCAGAGGTAGCGGTGAGGAAGACAGGGCGGCAGCCCTCTTGGCCGAACCAAAACCAAGTGGACGAGGAGAACCTGGTTTGCGAAATAGGCAAATGATCCAAAGGTTTAGTTAGGGCGATCAGATCCGAGTCTGCACGGGGACTCATCTCAAGTGGCAATAATCACGAAACCTTACTAGGAGTATACTGGTACCATAGGAACCGGGATAGCCCCTGAATTCACATACTTTAGGAGAATTCCTGTTGTATGAACGTTCAGCTCGGTTGTTGCTGTTGGCCTCCTTGTGGGAGGTTCATGGTGGTTATTGGTTACGTTCAAGCGAACAGAGACCTTCAGGCCTCGACGTGGTGTTGCGTTTCAACAGGGGAGCCGTACTGCTTAGTTAGATAGGCCTTGCATCCACCAGTATGAATGCTGAGCCATGTACTCTGCATAAACTGGTAGCGTTATAGCTTGCCACAGCGGGGCCTTTGTTGTGGTCACAAAATCCCGTGCCGTGTCTTAAGAAGACCGGGGGATTAAGTCAGGTAGCCACGTAAAATCATAAAGACGTAACTGTTAGCGCAACTGAAGTCGAGAAAACTATAAAACCAATGAAATCGGGGAAAGCAGCACCACCTGACGGCGTCGCATCTGAGCGCTGGAAAGCGAAGAGCTGGGACCCAACACTGTGGCTCAGCGAATTTTTGAACTGGGTTATTCAGGAAGATAAAACACCACCTGACATGGAAGAAAGCACCATAGTTTCAATATGGAAAAAGGGTGGTAGTTCAGCAGAATGTTCAAATGTTCAAACCGTCCGATCCGGTTATTTTCCCATACCATGAAGATTTTTGAACGCAATCTTGACAACTGTATTCGCGAAATCGTTGAAATAACCGTGAATTAAGCTGGATTTGTCAAGAACTGCGAAACTACTGACGCAATATAGACTGCGCAGTTACTCATGGAGAAACACCGTGAAAAGCGTCGCCTTCTGGATCTAGAGAAAGCGTTTGACCGTGTGCCACAGGAACTCATCTGGTATGCTCTACTACAACATTTAGTGCCAAAAGAACTCGTGTGCTGGGTTGCTGCTGCTCTACCACCATCCGAAAAGTAAAGTTCGAAATGTGGCGGGTGCATCAAAACCGCTTCGTGTCTCGGTTGGTGTTCATCAAGGAAGAGCCCTGTCACCACTTCTCTTTGTTCCTATTATGGACACGGTCACACTGAACATTCGACGCCAAGCGCCCTATATACTACTTTATGCAGATGATGTTTTCCTCTGGCGTCTCATAGCAGAAATTGTCTCGAGTAACTTGTCCAAAAATGGAATGATCGCTTCTTCAAACACGGTCTCAGATTGAATCTGAATAAAACGGAGTTTTTGACTACCGATCTCCATGAAACAGGCACAATCACTGTCAATAGCATTGACCTGCCCAGAACTGAGCGATTTAAATATCTTGGATCAATGTTATCAGCTAATGGGGAACTGCGTTATGAAATTGCTTCCCATATTAACGTAACCTGGATTAAGTGGCGTTCCACAATTGATGTTCTTTGTGATCGACGTATCAACAAACATCTCAAATCTAAAACTTACGCAGTGCCATTCATCCATTCGCTCTCTATGGTTCTGTTTGTTGGCCAACTATAAAAGACAATGAACGGCGTCTTGCGGTAATGGAGACGAAGATGTTGCATTGGACTGGTGGTACACACATTCGAAATGAGGATATCCGCGATCGATATGGGGTTGCACCGATCGTGAAAAAACTGCGAGAGAGGCGTCTTCGTTGGTATGTTAATGTAATTCGCGTCAAAGAGAATTCACTTGCCAAAATTGGTCTGAACATCGCAGTGGATGGTAAGCGACCAAAAGGCTGGCGGAAACAACAGTGGTTTGATACGCTTGATGGGGATTTAAAAGCCTCGTGATTACATCCAGATCAGACATTTAATAGAACCAAATGGCGAAAATGATCACGACGAGCCGACCCCGCTTGTTAGCGGAGCAAAGGCTGTAGAAAAAGAAGAAGCTTTGCTTAATTTTGTATAGACTGCTCCTTCGAAGACATTAACTATTTAAATTCTCTTCATAGTAATTACACAATGATAAAAATAAAATCAGAAGAATAATCCTATGTTTTTGTTTTTATCTATGTATATTTAGGGCATCCACAATTTGAAACATATTAGCTTAAATTATATCTTAACAATTATCGTAGGAAATTCTTCATTGCTTGGCGCAAACAATCTTTGCCAGTATTCGTAGTACGCATAACCGTTTTACAATGCACAAATTCTAATAAGAAACAACAAAGACTTAAAGCAAGTCCCCCGATTAAACAATATAAACCGAGTTGCAAGTGCTCTCCGTTTATCAGGATATATGAAACTTGAGGGGTAGGAGTCGGTTTCACTATGCCAGCTTCAATACTTTCGTGACCAATATCGCTAATCCATTTCGTATTCAGACCACCATCAAATGTCCTTGTTATATGCTTGTTGAAGGAATCCAGAAAAAAGGCATCGTCCCTGATTGTCATTCCCGCCCAGGCCACAGGTGCATTGATTGGCACCTCATGGAATATTTTCCTTCTTAATGGCTTTTCAATAAAATGTATCATTTCGTATTTATCACTTGCTATCATATAACCGTAACTGTTATTCAAAGTGCGTAATTGTTCCATAAGTTCTTCATGGTTCAGGAAGATAAACAGATGCTTAAACTTCGGTGGTATGATTCCGAATGCTACGAAGTAGTCGAACTCCATCCTTTCTAGCATTAATTTGACTCCTGATTTATCGATATCCTCGAAAGAGTTACTTTGCCTTTCGTAAACTACCACTGTAAGAAAACTTGACAATAATCCGAGGAAAAGATTCGTAAGAATGAATCCAAGGATGAGCAACTGACCACGAATAGCGACAAAAGGACGATATTTGAAGCTTCTGGGCTCGAGACTTTGATACATTATACACAACAAAACATTGCAGAAAGCTTCCCCCAAATCGAATTTACCATAAACGAAAAGGCCACAGATACCTTCAATGAACGTTGCATAAATGGCCATGCTTACTATCAGATACCAAACGTTCCGATCAAATGGAAGAAGCAAATAATTATGTGGAGCAATCGGGGAACTTTGGGGTACTATTAGGCGAACTGTGCCAAAAAATGTGGCTGATGTTAAGGTCACATTTTCAACATTCAACCCCAAAACATGTGGGGCCAAATCAATCGTATTATTTTGTAAAAAGTTAATTATTTGCGGTCGATTTAGAATGTCTCGATGTCCATCGTCGATAACTTGGATACTGGCGTTGTGGGTTGTTATCCATGTGTAAAAAGTTTTAGAAAGGTATCCTCCAAACGCCATCTCACCCTTATAATTCGTATACGTAAAGGATCTTGGATGGTCGTACTTTAGCACTGTTCGAATAGGGTACCCTTTCAAGTCTCTTACTTTATTCGGGAACAGATCCACGAACACTGAACCTTCTGGCAATTTTTCTATTGTGAGGGTAGGGAATGGGTTGAATGAATACAATTTCTTATTTGTCGTTCCATTGGATGCGTCCTCGATTGATATTATAACGTTTATCATTCGATGGGTCCAACACCAATTAGCCAACATTTGGATAAATTCAGTCGAGGGGTCGAAATCCAGTAAAAATATTATTCGGGACTCGTGTAGCCTTCGCAATGATATCCGCACGGTTTCCAAAACTGAATCAACACTTTTATTCGTTACAATCACGAAGGATATCAGATTTTTATTCACGTATGGTAATATTCTCCCCAAAGTGGATTTCGATATGATTATCCTGGGTCTCAGTATGGTATGTGAAGCAGCGTCGAGTAACTCCGAGCTTTTGCCTTCGTATTGATTTGTGTAGAACACGACAAACATGGGTGAATGTTCCAAACATTGTTCTATAATTTTGTCACCGTGGGTATTCTTTGGGAACACAGTACTACAGAAAATAATAACTATAGTCGAGGTCTTCATCATGTCACCACGATGCAAACTAACGACCGATAATAATCAAGGAACATAAGAAATCTGTCCATTCGAGTTATGATTGACGTAGGACAATTTGAATGGAGCAATTCAGAGATAGGAAATTAGAATTAATAAAAACTATTGTCATTTTCAATAAATACCCATATTTTTGAAAATTGGTATCTATTAAAGCCATAAAGTGATAACTCGAAAGGGTAAAAGCTATGCCATACCACATTCAAGGAGCGATACTACGCATCGAATATAATAATATTGTTAAGGGAAGTCAAATTGCGACCTAAAAGAACTATGGTTACAGTATACCTTAAACGACTTAAACGACATACTACGTTTAATCCTATAACCAACAGAAGCCTTATTATGTTCGCTACTTCCAAGTGTTTTTACCTAGCATCTGATATTAAGTATTCTCCTCAACCTACTTTGCACAAGTGCCGGACACCCTCTCAGAAAACGTGTAGAGGTTCAATCACTCTCCTCACAGAATCTACAAACATTTGCCTAAATATACCTAACTTCAACAGGTGATAGTTCAACCTACAGTGAACAGTGAGCATTCCCACTATGATCCATAGGCTCTTCTTGGTGAGGTTTAGACAATGTTTGGAGCGCTTAGGTTCGTATCCCCCCGTAATCACGCTGGATTGTTTCATTCCGCCCAGTAAAATTCCCTCAGACGTTCCTCTATATTTTTCAACGTTGTGGCCATGAAACAATTTCCAACTGCAAGGAATGGCTCTGGCCCGTACAGCGGCGTTTTTGCTGCTGTTCTGGCCGGCTCATCTGCTGCCTCATTGCCTTCTAGCCAAATGTGGCCTAGAACCCACAGTACCCAGGCGATTTTAAAGAAGCGAGCGTGTTCAGTTTGTTAAGGCATTCCCATACCAGTGCGGAATTTATTATACTTGGTAGGACCTAAGAGCCCTAATAGCCGTTTGGCTTCTGCACCCTATAATTCTTGTTGAGGTTGACGGAGGCACATCTGTCTATAGCGAATATTTCCGCCTGAAATATGCTGGTGTGATTACCTATTGGTTCAAAGTACGTTTTCCTTGCTTTAATGACTCCGTCGCTTGATCCATCTGCCATAAGGATAATCAGTTGCTGTTTTAGGTAGGTAGGTTGGTAGGTATCAGTGGCCGCTCCGAGGAGCCCAATTAGCGATTTGGTGCGCCGTTTTCATGCCACAAACTCCTAAGACCGTGACTGTTGTTATAGGAACAGGGAAGCGGAGTCCAGCTGGCTCGGATCTTCAGAGAAAGTGCATGAGGGTTTCCCTTCCTTCTCCGCAGCTTCGGCAATGCGAGTTGTAGGGTAAGCCGAGCCTAGCGGCATGGTCCCCTATGGGCCAGTGCCCCGTGCAGACCGCCGTAATCTTGAATGCATTTGCACGCGTCTGGCAGAGGAGCTCTCGTGATCCGGCTATGTTATAAGTGGGCCAAATTCTCCTTGATTTGGCACAGCTTGTAAGCCTTCGCTATCTTAGGCCGCGGCTGCTAGGCAGTGCGAGTAGACTCGGCCCCCGACAGCCGTCAGCGGAACACCGACTGTGTTCCCCGAGGGACTGCCAAGAGCAGAGCCTTGCCTGGCCAATCCGTCAGCCCGCTCATTCCCTTCTATGTTCCTATGCCCGGGAACCCAGAGGAGAGTGATCTTGAGCGTGCCGCCCAGATGGTTGAGCGTGTCTCTGCACTGCCCCACCAACCGGGAAGATGTCGTCGTTGAGTACAAGGCCTTGATGGCCGCTTGGCTGTCGGTCAGAATGGCTATGTTACGCTTGGGGCTCGAATCACGCTCCAGCCATCGACAGACTTCCAATATCGCCAGTACTTCCGCCTGGAATACACTGGTGAAACCTGGGAGACCATACGACTTGGATACACCGTGTGTATTCGAGAAAACCCTCGCGCAGACTCCATAGGCCATCTTTGATCCGTCCGTAAAGAATACCGTGTCATAGTCTTGCAACACGCCGCCGGTCTTCCACTTTGCCCTGGTTGGAAGGTCCACAGCAAAGTTTCTCGTGAAGTTCAGCTTGCGTGTGACATAGTCCGTGGGGATGCCCAGATTTCTCGAGGTATTTCATCCAGAATGTTGCTGTGGCCGTAGGACTTCGCTGCCCAGCATCCGGACTCACGTAGTCTGACGGCACTGCACGCTGCAACATATTTGATGTGGAGGTCAAAGGGGAGGAGATGCAGGAGTACATTGAGAGCATCTGCCAGGCAAGACTGCAGGGCCCCCGTAGCACCTGCACACGCGGTTCTTTGAATCCTATTAAGCTTCGTTCTATTGTATTTCTTCTTCAAAGCCTGCCACCATACAATAGATTCCTACGTCAGGATCGAACGCACTACAGCGGTGTACATCCAGAGAACCATCCTCGGCCGGAGACCCCATTTCTTGGCAAAGGTTCTCTTACAGGCATAGAAGGCTATACAGGCCTTCTTAACCCTCAGTTCTATGTTCAACCTCCAATTTAGCTTAGGATCCAGGATTACACCCAGATACTTAACATTAGAGGAAAGAACCAATCTTTGTTCACTCAGCCGTGGTAGATGGAATTCAGGTATCCTTGTCTTGGTGGTGAATAGCATCAGTTGCGTTTTGGTTGGGTTTATGCTGAGTCCACATCTTGCGGCCCACAGGCACACCTTTCGCAACGCTCCTTCCATGATGTCGCTCATAATGGACAGAAACATCCCTGATACTAATATCACCAAGTCGTCGGCATACGCCACCACCTTCACCCCGCTGCTGTCTAAAGTACGTAAAATTTTGTCCATTACTATTAACCAGAGCACCGGTGAAATAGCACCACCCTGGGGCGTGCCTCTGTTCACAGCTCTGGTCAAGTGGTTGCCTCCCAGATCGGACTGGATTATCCTGGTACTCAGCATGAATATAATCCAATGCGTGAGATACCCCTCCAATCCAATACCGGTCAAGGCTTCCTTGATGGCGTTGGTACAGACGTTGTTGAAAGCTCCTTCTATATCCAAGAAGGCAGCAAGGGTATACTGCTTGTACTGCAGCGACCGCTCAACCGTGCCAATTACCTCGTGGAGGGTGGTTTCTGTGGATTTTCCTTTGAGGTAGGCATGCTGGGACTTAGAGAAAGGCGTTCTCTCCATGATCGTCCTTAAGTGAATGTCCAGGACGCGTTCTAGGGTCTTCAGCACGAAAGAGGTCAGGCTGATTGGCCGAAAGTCCTTCGCGGACTCATGACCGCGCCTGCCCGCTTTCGGTATGAAAACCACCCGTGCGCGCCTCCAGGACTGCGGTACGTATCCTAAAGTGATGCAGCTCCGGTAAATCTCAACAAGCCACGGCACAACCCTTTCCTGCTGCTTCTGTAGCATGACTGGCATTATGCCATCTGGGCCTGGAGATTTGTATGCGGAGAAGCTGTTTATAGCCCAGCCGATCCTATCCCCAGTAATTACCGATTTGATAGTCTCGCACAGCTGGGGTTGCCGCAAACCCTCCAAGCGAGGTTCTGACTCACAGTCCTCCTCGCTGGAGGGAAAGTGCGTTTGCACCAGCAGCTCCAAGGTTTCACTAGAAGATTCCGTCCAGGAGCCTTCCGACTTTTTAAGGAAGGATGGACTCTTATGTTCCTTGGACAGAATCTTATTGAGCCTGGCGGATTCACTAGTGCTTTCAATGTTCTGACAATAGTATAGCCAAGACCGCCTCTTGGCGGTCCTGATGGCCGACTTGTACTTCTTTAAGCAGTCCTTGTATGGCTGCCAATATTTTTGCCTGTAGCAGATGTTGAAGATTTCTCTGGTCAGCTTCCTGAGACTAGAGAGATCTTCGTTCCACCACGGTGGCAGGGTCTTTTTGCTGTACTTAGCAGGACACGAGACTTTAAAGGCGGTATCAAAAGCCTTCTCCAGAGCCCCGACCTTTGACTCCAGTTCGTCTGTCGTACCAATCCTACCAATTTGCGCACCGGAGAGTTTGTTCTTAATTACCTGACCGAACTTTCTCCAGTCGATCCTCCTGGGGTCTCTAAAGGGCTTGGAGACCTCTGCGGCGAGATCTAGACTGAAGAGTATCCAACTGTGGTCAGAGAAGGATCTCTGGTCAGACACTCTCCAGTCCTCCACCCTAAGAATCCCGTTGTCGGTTATTAGGGTGATATCAAGGACCTCCTCCCAACCGTCACAGTTCTCCGAGCCGGGGAAATGAAAGGTTGGTGTACTGCCCCTGTGACACACCGATAGATTTGAAGTAATAATAAAATCAAAGAATGACTCACCTCTTTCGTTGATTTCAGAGCTGCCCCAAAGCGTATGCCTTGCATTTGCGTCGCAGCCAATCAGCAGGTTGGCTTCCTTTGGTGTTATGGTGTTCGTCAGATATTGTAGTTCTTCTGGCGGAGCTGATCGGTCGTGAGCCATGTACGCCGAGGAAATATACACGTTCTCTGCCCCCACCTGCTCCAGCTTGACCACAACTAGGTCACTGGAACTCAGGTCCGGGCACAGGAAAGCGTGCAGATTCTTCCTCGCAAGAATACATGCTCTAGGTTTAGCCTGATCAGCGTCTCCTGTGCTGTGGAATAAATTAAAATATTTGCTTTGGAGCCCTTTGATGGTTCGGTCGCTTCCGACCCAGGGCTCCTGTATTAATGCGATGCCGATGTCTTCTTCTAAGAGGAAGACGAGCAGATTAGCCGAGGCACACTTCGAGTGCTGCAGATTTATCTGCGTTACCCTCAGCATGATCTGCTTGCGTGGGGGGTTTGTCAGCCACCGTCGGACCGTCGATCGTCATCTCCTCCAACAGCTCGTTGGCGGCATCGATTGGGTCAAGGTCGTCGTCCGGTTTTGCAGAGCGGAACACTTTTACTTTGGCATTCCTGACTCCGAACCACACTTTGTAATCAGCCTTTTTCAGTGCCTCCAGGCACTCCTCGTTTATGCGGAGTAGTACGGGCTGGCTGTTTATCTGAGGTTCCTCCTCCTTTATAACAACCCAGTCGTCCATGGGAATCCCGGGGTTGTGAAGGCGCAGGAAATGGACCAGCTTGTCCTTCTCCATGCGGATCTTCGGCAACCAAATGCGAGCGACCGGTCTCCTGGGAATCTCGTCGTAAGGGATAATCTTGAGCTTAACGCCCTCCCAAGCGTCGCTGTTTGCCTCCGGTTTCCACGAGATGTTCATAGACCATGCCCGACAGTCTAGCCTCAACACTGGTCCACACCTCCAGCGTTAGTTTGCCGCTAGCAGAATTGCCATCCGCCAGCGCCACCCGTAAGTGACTCCTGGCCACATCGCTGAAGGGCTTCGCAGTGCGTGGCCCGCCGGCTGACGGTTGCTGTACAGTTTCCTCCGTATGTTGCTTGGTGTCTGCGCTCTTGCCCACTCTGCTCCGCTTCTTATCTTGTTCGACCTCGTCTTGAGATCGGTTGCGTTTTAGAGCGATGGGCTTCGCCTTCTGCTCGTCAGCCCGGCGTTTGCTGTTGTATTCATCAACAATCGCCTGGTATTTAGCGAGGTCTTTTTCATCCCGCTCGTCGACAGTACCGGCCTCCTTATTCTTGGCAATCTTGCCGAGAATAAGCATGGCCTTCTGGTACTGACTCTTGAGCAGGACACCCGTGGACCTTCGATTCTTAGCCGGTTTCCGGCGACCGACATTCTTGTCGGTTTTCGCTTTCGAGGGATCCCCCGACGCTGAGGGCTTCGGGTCAGGAATACTATGTCTGGTACTCGCTACACCCAGCCTGACGGCAGTGGGTTCCAGGCTGGAAGCCACTAGTCCGTCTGACGCCTCGCTCCGGGAGGTCCCTGCGGTTGGTTTCAGCATAACGGTGCTACGGCTGGCACCGAGTGTACTGCTCTCGACGGACACTGTCTCCTGGCTGGAGGCCAGCAGCTCGTCCTCCGATGATGCGCCTGGCATCATCGCCTCCTCTTCTATCGTCGTTTTGGTTTTTTTATTAATTGAGTCCATGTCTTGGTCCCACGAGTAGTCCGGGAAGAATGTCCACCCTGGCTAGCCCGGCCACCAGGGTAAGGGTCTTATTTGAAACTGAAGGTGCCCAAGGTATTCAGCGTTCGCATACTAAAGACCAAGCACCCCATTGGCCACGCAGCCCTCGGCGTATGTTGTTCCACCTTGGCTTGGGGTCCTATTAGCACCTTCTCCGGTGCAGGGAGGACGATCCCCGGGCTGTTGCTTCAGTCCATCCCCCCGCCAGATCTACTTGCCCCTAACACATGACCAGCAGACAAGCAGATCCTCGTCAGTTGGATGAGCCTACTCCCAGCCCGGCCCTACACACTCTTGGCCCGCCTGAAGACGGTTTCCAGCGGCCACCACGCGGAGGTCGTGTGAGGACTTGCCTAATTATGCAACTTTAACCTGAAGCATAATCAGACCAGGCCGCCCGCTGTTTTAAGTCGTATGTCAATGTCACGCTCTCCCAGTTTGCACAGTTATTTCAACGTGTTTCAAACTTCTTATCGAAATGAAACCTCGTTTAATACGTTATCCTTTGGTATCAGTAATTCGTGATTCCCCTGAAAAGAATATCAATTTCGCTTCGGCTTGACCAGCTCTTACTCTCACTGGTACTCCCTGACATTCTAAAGATCGCTCTCTTTGCCTGTCCCTACATGTGCAGATGGAGAGGAGTTACTCCCAGAAGGACCACTAGGGGTGCCGTTGGACAAGTTCTCATTGCATCACAAACTCACGCAAGTCAGTTTTTGAAGTGTGTGTAATTCTCTAACTGTTGTGCTAAGTTCAATTCTGTCTGCCCAGATTGCCGCCCCAAAGGTAATCATATGCCTTATTATGCCATTTTTTCCTACAATGGACCTGCAAGTTACCAGGGCCCTCGTAGCTCTCCGCCAAGTGTTTCCAACATAGGTCTTCCAGTGTAATTCCCAAATTTTTGACCTCTGTTTCTCGTTTCACCTAAATGTATTAGCTTTCAGGTGATCAAGCTTACGCTTCCTAGAGAATGATACTATGGTGGTTTTGGCTGGATTGATGCGCAGCCCGCCGCGCCAGACACTAGTAACTACTAGTCCAGCTTGGATTCTGTCAAATGGGACATCCTCATATTTGCCGCTACAGGTTAAAACAATGTCATCAGCCTAACTCTCGACTTGAATTCCATTTTTATTTTCATTTATAGATAATTTTTACACCCCGCCCTGTGCACAACCTTGACTAGTATTCATGACAATAGAATTTGTACCTGTCGGTACTTGCATTTGCCTACTCTCTAATATTCGGCCCATTCAGAAAGTCAGAGTGTGTCCCGCTTCCTTGCGAATGACGACATCTCATATCTCTGTGTGTGATTTGTTATCGAACGCTCCTTTGATGTCCAATAAGATATCCACCTCTCGATTAGTCCCGCTGTTTCCCCAGACTTCGTAATAGGCGTCGGCATCCCAGCTGAGTAGAAGTGGTAGCGCCTCCATTTTGCTGAACTTCATCAGTCTAGCGACTAGCTCCGGTAGAATCCGGATGTCGTCTCCTGAGAAGTGGCCCGATGGTACGACTGAATCTCCAGTTCTCCTGCGACTTCCAGTGAAGATTGGACAGGTACAGCGTCTCCCGTTGGGAGCTCTGAAAGACATATATGTTTCAAATTACGTTTAAGAATGATGCAAACTGTTGGTTTCGTGCATGAGGAGTTCAAAATTACCTGCCTACTTCCTTAAATACAGCGAATCCGCCCACGGTGCACCCAAGGCTCCTGAGCCAGCAATATTCCAATGTTGTCCAAGGAACTTGCCCCACAATTACTGCAGATGCAGCTTATGCATGGTGGAGGTTTCCCTGGGCTTTCCTAGTACTGGCCATTGACTCTTTCCCAGAACCGGAGTATCATCCTCCTCCTCCAACATGATGCTTTCCTACAAATCGCAGTTCACCCTAAGCCTTAGAACATCCCGGTTTAGGTTATCCAGCTTCTTCTCTTCACTGCGCAATAGGTCTACTTTCCAGCTTGATCCAGTCCTTTCAGCTTGAGGTTCCTTCGAGGACCTCGGCAAATTTCCACCCAATATCTCCTCCGAAGTGTCTTCCCTCGGTTTTTCCCTATGCACGGGCACAGGTATGTCGCCAAATTTATAGTTGATATTGCTTCTGGAGACTCTACAAAATTGCGTATGGGTATCATCAAACGTAGCCCTGTGAGCTTGAGCTTAAGAATACACACAAAATTCTCCCTGGCTGTCGTAAGAACCAACTAAAAAGGATAGAAATTTATTGGCGTGCAACCTGCAAATCATGAAACTTTATCGCTACGTAAACAATGCGTCGGACTGAGCTCATTTCAAACACCTTTGGCAATCAAAAACAGATTATGATTGGTTTCTGGAATATGGACACTCTCATCGACAACGATAGCGAGGGTCCTCAAAATGCCCGCTTCCTCCAACTTGAGCGGGAATTCCAGCGGTATAAGCTGGAGATTCTAGCTGTAAGTGAGGTAAGATAATGGGACTCTGAAGAGTACTCCTCGCCCTCTTGCTGCATTTATAGCAATGCGCCTTTGTAATCTGAAAAGCCAAGTGGTAGCAGATTCGAATCCTGTGTCGGGTTGCTTCTCGCGGCTACTGCAAGGCGCGATTTCTTGACCTGGGAGCCGGTTTCTGACAGACCTCTAAATGAAACATTTCGGTCCAGGTTTAAGAGCTTCTGTCCGGATAGCTGAGTGATTAGAACACAAGGCTGTCATACGGAAGGTCCTGGTTCAAATCTCACTGGTGACAGTGGAATTTGTATCGTGATTTGACGTTGGATACTAGTCGACTCAGCTGTGAATGAATACCTGAGTCAAATCAGGGTAATAATCTCGGGCGAGCGCAATGCTGACCACATTGTCTCCTAGAGTGTACTGTAGTGTACCGTTACGGTCTTGAGTGAAGTGCTCTAACACACTTCATGGCCTAAATCCAATATGGATTGTTGCGCCAACTATTATTATTATTTCCGAGTTATCACAATCTTGGCAGATGCCGGATTTTACCTAATACTAACACTAAGTGCTAAGCATTTAGGCTCGGACGATTCTACCTACTTAAAAACTAAAGGGGCACTGGTGGTGGTGGCCGGTGGTAGGTCAATAGGGGAATCCATCGAGAACTCCCCGCAACATCGAGCACGTCTGCAGAATGGTGTACTTCTACATGGTTTGAACCAGACTGTGCGAAAGTCCCAGGACATCAAGGGAAGCCGTGAGGGATTTAGGTACAATACCTGTAGCTGACAATATTATGGGAACTACAACCACCCGCTCGAGACGCCAAATTTCTTTGATTTCGCGAGCCAATGGCTCATAGTTCACCTTCTTCTCCACGTATTTCCGTTCAATGTTGCTATTATGGGGGATAGCAACATCAATAATATACGCGGAGCGACCCGTCTTGTCAACTAACAGCACGTCAGGCTTATTGTGTGCGGTATGGCGATCAGTCAGAACTTGCCGGTCCCAATACATGCTGTAAGCAGAACTATCAAGTACTGCTTGCGGCTCATTTCGGTAAACCGGGCATGTTCCCGTGATCAGCCCATGCTTGTATGCAAGGTTTTGATGGATAACCTTATATACAGCTTTATGCCTGGTGATGTACTGCACCGGTGCCATAACAGTAAAGCCAGAAATGAGATGGTCCAACGTCTCTAACGCCGAACCACACATTCTGCACTGGTCGTTCTCCACCCGTTCTTTCATGATGAGCTTTTTATAAGCTCGGGTGGCAACCACGCCATCCTGAACGGCACACAGGGACCCCTCTGTCTCAGCAAAGAGCTCCCCAGCACACAGCCATCTGTTCGACAGATGCAAATCGACAAATGGCTGCCAAAGACAATTCACGTGTTTACCGTGCATTGCCTTCGACTTCCATTCCTCGATCCGCTCCTGGTCCCACTTCACCCCACTCAGAGGATTGAAAGATCGATCCTTCAAGTTAAGTGGAGTCAGTCCACAGTCTGCCTTACAGACAGCAGTATGCAAGGGGCCCGCCTGCTCTTTACTGTAAAAATAAGCGCGCAGCGAGTCGACTTGGCGATGATGTTGTGCCGCCACGTCAACCACGCCCCTACCTCCGATGTCACGAGGCAGGTTCATCCGCTCTACGGCAGACTTTGGGTGATGCATTCGGAATTTGGACATAGCTGTCCGTATCCGCCGCTGGTCGTTTTCTAGGTCGGTCTTCGTCCACGGCAATATTCCGAATGCATAAGCCAGTGAAGGGGTAGTGAATACATTCAACGCGCTTATTTTATTCTTCCCCGAGAGATGCGATTTCAGCACCAGCTTTACACGTCGCAGGAATTCGGACAGCAGAGCTTCCTTCAGATCACCAACTCGAGCATGGGTTCCTTGCAGAATTCCTAGGTACTTGTAGAAGTCTGTCTCGGTCATAGCTTCGATGTGGAGGTCACCAATGCTATGTCCGGCATGCGGCTCGTGATGACCTTCGCGGATGGATTGGATTCGCCATTTGTCTAATCCAAACTCCATCCGAATATCACGGCTGAACATGTCTATTATTCGTAACAGACTTCTAAGATGGTTGTCAGTACCAGCATACAGCTTGATGTCATCTAGGTACATCAACTGTGTCAGTTCGCACTTAGCACGTAGGCCATATTTTATTGCAAAACCATGCCCTCTAGCATCATTCAGTAGCCATGAAAGAGGGTTCAGTGCCATACAAAACCAAAGAGGACTCAATGAATCTCCCTGGAAGATGCCCCTCCGTATACGGATGGGCTCTGAGGTATTAGCACCCTCAGATGTACGCACCGATAAAGTGGTATGCCACCCTTCCATGACTGTCGCCAAAAACTTTATTAGTTTCGGATCAATGCGATACAGATGTAGGATGTCGATCAGCCAGGTATGCGGAACGCTATCAAAAGCCTTGGCATAATCGATATAGCAACTGAAGAGGTTTCTTTGACCTCTAGTTGCTTGTCCTACAACTACCGAGTCGATAATGAGTTGCTCTTTGCAACCCCTTGACCCAACTCGGCAGCCCTTCTGCTCCTCGGACAGAATGTTGTTGGTCTCGAGGTGCGCATTGATCGGTCTTGTGTCTGTGGGGTACTGCACCGTGTCCTTCTTAGGGATAAGGTAGGTAATCCTCGCAGTGAGGAAAGGTGGAAATTCCTCCGGCCGACTCATGACCTCATTTATACTGCGTGCCAACCGACTGTGTACGCTGGTAAATTTCTTATACCAGAAATTCTGCACCCGATCCAGACCTGGGCCCCTCCAGTTCTTCGAGATGTTTATGGCTCGTCGAACTTCCTTTTCGGTAACATCCGCGAAATTCATGCCAGGTGTATTGGCATGGCGGGTGCCTTCGGCGGTGATCCACTCAGCATGCTGGGCAGGTAACCCCCAAAGTCCACCCCAATACTCTTTCGCTTCCGTCACCGAGAACTGTATTGTCTGGGCGCTCTGTTGGGATTCGTTGAGAGATCTGAAAAAGCTCCGCTGATTCCTCGCGTATGTTGCATTCTGGACACGTCTGGAATAACTTTCGCTATACCGTCGTAACCAACTGCATATGTCAGAAAGTTTCTATTTTAGTGTGTCCAGAATTTCAACTACGGGTGTCTCACAGGGGATGGCATAGTTCCGGTAAACCCTCTGCACTTTATTTCTTACCCGTCGGCTGCCGCCGCCTCTGCCCCCATCGACTCTCGGTCACCAGTTTCCCCGATGACTTCAAGTCGAACACGTTCCCTGATGGTGGCCGGGATTGTGTCGCTGCGAGTAATAAAGCGGTACTGGTCTGCGACTCGCTGCACAGTCACGTGCGCGAATTGCGGGAAACGCTCGACGAATCTCTGGTGCAACAAGGGGCGGTAAGATGTTGTACCCGCCCCCGCCGTTATTTTGTAGTAGGAGCGGATGATGAAGAGGTTCATTTCTTCAGTCCATTTCATCCGCTTCCTACGCGAACCTGCTGAAGTGGTCGCCACAGATTGTGGCGAAACAGCTGCAGCAGGCGGAGCTGTGCTCCTGGTCGCGCACGACTAGCGGTTTCGACGCCGTGCTGTCCATTACGAGAGCCCGACCCAGTCACCAAGTCAGACGACTCCCGCCGGTTATCCGTACCGGACCTCAAATTTCTCCTTCTTCTCATTTTTGGTGGTGCATTTTATCCCTAGCTGCCAGGTGTTGAGATAGCTTCCTTAATGAGTAATCTGCAAGACTGCAAAGTTCCTGCACTTTCCTCACCTACCCCCTGAGACGCTGTGGTGGCGTACAGCCATTCAGACTGAAGCTATCCATCCCTCCTCCTTTCACAACCGGGCTTGGGACCGGCTTCGGCGGATTATTATTATTATTATTATTTAAGAGCATCACAATTGTACAATGCTACGCACCAGCGGAAACTTCCAATATAGTGGCCAAGGATGCTTTCCAAATGCAGTTCAGGGATCAGATCTGAATATCAAGGAGGGATCTAACAACAGTTTATTAGGACATGTGATGGGGAAACACGGTCTTGGCGACCGCAACGGTAATGATGGCAGGATTTGCAATTTCTGCAACATCTACCGCCTCGTCATTTTTGGCACGTTTGGTTTTAACTGACCGACGCCGTACGAGTAATCAGATTGACTGCTTTGCGATCAGCAGTAGATTTAGGATTTGTCTTCTAGATGTGTGGAACAAGAGAGGCGCAGACATCGGCCTCGAAAGGGATCACCATCTGATGGTCGGTTACGTTCCCTTGTATGTTGCGTCTGCCACTTTTCACAGGATTGGAGAGCTGCGGCCCCTTAAGTTCAACATCGCCCGACTGTATGTCTCAATGGTCTCTCCATAGTAGGAGAGCTATGTTACTGATCGGCTCGGATCAGACAGCAGATATACTAAGTAACGAGCCTGAGAATATCGATGAACATTGGGCCGCCATCAAAAATGCTCCTTTCGTCTTACGAACTGCAGAACCGTGCAAGCAGATCGATTAACGGAAAAGGTTGAAAACTTTGTTGACCACTGCGAATGATGGCGGACGTGACGCGCTCGTGCAAGCAGATCGATTAACGGAAAAAGTTGAAAACTTTGTTGACCACTGCGAATGATGGCGGACGTGACGCGCTCGAACTCCGATACCTAGTGAAACCCCGAGAAGTTCAGTGTAGTGTGCGCAGTGACAAGAGAGAATTTGCAATTGCGCTGGTCAAGGAAACGGAAGATGAAACCAAACGCAATTATTTCAGAAGTGTTTATCGTATCTGGAAAGAGCTTGCAAACTTTCCGATCGTTCTGTAAAAGACGTCAACAGTCGACTTCTCATTCACGATGATGAGCAACTGAGGAGGTGGAAAGAAAACTTCACCATGGTTCTTAACCGTATTACATCCGATGAAGTTCTTCCTCTTGTGGATGAAATGACTAATCACCGTAACATGCGGACATGGACAGTGCACTCAAACGGAGTAAAGCCGCTGGGCTAGATGGTCTCCCTGCAGAGTTATTTTTCGCAGCACCTCCAGTTACTGTAGATCAGCTGCTTACACTCGTACGGAAATCTTGGAAATCCGAAACTTTTCTCAGAGCGTGGAAGAAGGGAATGATCGTTAAGGTCACAAATAAGAGGATCCGGTTTGAGTGTGATATTTGGAGGGGTATCTGCTTGCTCTCTGGCGTCGTGAAGAGAATGGCTAAAATAATCCTGCAACGCATTAAAGAACGTCTCGGAAGTTTGATCGACAGAGAGCAGGCCAGTTTTCCCCTCCATATTCTCCTGCTTTGACTACATCAATGCCCTATGGATCATTTTAGAACAGTGCATGGAGTTTAGATCTTCGTTTCACCTGCTTTTCATCGATTTCGAGAAAGCTGTCGATAGCGCGAACAGGGAGTGCTGCTCTATGTAGGAGGGGCATTCCGGAGAAACTAATAGCTATTATCAGAGCGACATATCTGGGAGAATTTTAAGGTCCAAAGCGGAGTCCGCCAGGGTTGCATCCTGCCACCGATATTATTTCTGCTTGTTATCGGTGACGTTCTCCATGCTACTTTGTTTGAAGGACGCGGAGGGGTTCAATGAACAATGACATCGTTCCTCAAACACCTCGACTGCGCTTATGACATTTGACATAGACCTTGGCCAAATGGCTCTGGATTTGGAAAGAAAAGCAAGAAAAGTTGGACTGAAGATAAACACCAGCAAAATCAAGGTTCTCAGTCTGACGGGTCATCGCACTCCCCAATCTCCATTGATGGGCGGAGCATCGAATTAGTCAATCAATTTGTATAACTAAGAAGAGTGGTTTCTGCCGACAGTGGCATCGAATTACATGTTGCCCGACGCATTAACCACTTTAGATCCGCTTTCGCTGCCCCGTCTAAAATCTAGAAATGCAGTAACCTCAACTAAGTTGAGACTGTTCTGCGCTAATGTTTTTTCTGTGTTTGCTATATGAAAAGTGAACTCCTTTGTTACTCAAAAGCTCCAAGCCTTCGTCAATACCTGTATGAGTATGCTGACCTGACACAATCTCAAACGAAGAACTTGATCGCCGCACAGGCCTACCACACGCCCCAAGAGCACTTGACATAGAACAGTAGAGGATCAGTGCGAGCGTCTGGCGAAGTCGTGGAGGTATCTGAATGGCATTTCAGGTAAACACGTAGGTGTGATTGGCGCGCTACACCCCACTAAGGGATAAATGGTAATCATATGTACATATAATCGTTCCTTCAGAATCGTTGGCAGTTTCGGACTTTCCGTTTGAATTTACGGTCGAGTCCGTCGCTGACGCGTCCTCCTACTTGGGCTCCATTTCTTCAGGAGCCGGCTTGGAATACTTTTTACGGCATTTCTTTACCGTCAGCAATTGAAATGCACCGTCAATTGCGCGCGTTCAAGCTACTTTTCTAACGTTGTTGCCGGCTTTTTTTCCACACCGGTTCGAATTTTTCCGAAGTGCGTACATATATGCATGTTTATTTGTTTGGAATGAGATATATTTCTGACTTTAATATGTACATGCCTATATTTTATAGTTTGGAAGTATATGAGGATTTATTTTCAATTTTTAGCTATGTATCAAGAAGAGTGTGTACAGGAGATTCAACTCCTCACGCATTGTTTGAAATTTTATTGCAGAGAAAAATCATTGCATATTTTCAACCGCGACGGCAATTGCGGGAGAAAAAATATGTGCATAAAGTCTGGTGTTAGTGCCATTTATATATTGCAGTGCATTGGTGTGCGCCCACGAGGTTGGGAACACATGACTGCAGGCATGTGGGATTGTAGAGCTGTTTGTGACTTGTCATGTAGGATAAGGAAGCATACACAAGAAAACCATCTAGGCTACCCTAAAGATACACAATTACACTCTGTGCCCCTTTTCCCTTGGATATGTTCCTCCTGTAAACAATTTTCTTACAATGTAGGAATGAAAAAAACTTGCAAGGGAAGTTTCTCACATGAGATGAACGCAAGATCTGTATACCGGAAGCGTCGAGCTTCCGGTACTCCAACTTCTGTCTAATTGTAGAATGCTCTAAAACTTATTGCCATCTTTACTGGTATTGACTTCAAAACTAAATAACAGGCTTCAAAGAACTTTATTCACTTTATTTGCTACTTTTCATGCAGTACAAATATCATACAAGATTTTTCACTATTCAGATACAATAGTAACTACTAAAAATTGCCATATTTGATATATATATATATATATTTATATTTAAATTACTATACATATTTAGCGCACTCGCAATTAGAGAAATAATTGCTTAAAGTGTATCTTAGCAATTATCTTGCAAAAATCTTCCCTAGTTGGTGCCAACAATTCTTTCCATGCCTCTCTGTGCGCTTAGCTACTCTAATGTATCCGAATTCTAGGAGGAAACAAAGAAGACTTAAAGCAAGTCCACCGATTAGACAATATAAACCCAGTTGTAAATGCTCTCCATTTATCAGGACATATGAAAGTTGAGGAGTAGGAGTAGCTTTCACCAAGTCAGCTTCAATACTTTCACGGCCAATATCGTTAATCCATTTGGCATTCAGACCCACATCAAATGTCCTTGTTATGTGCTTGTTAAAGGAATCTAAGAAGAAAGCATCGTCCCTGATTGACATACCCGCCCACATCCCATAGAAATCAATTGGAATTTTATAGAATATCTTCCTCCTTAAAGGCTTTTCGATAAAATGTACCATTTCGTATTTATCAATTGCTATAATATAGCCATGACTGTCGTTTAAATTGCGTAAGTGGGACAGAAGTTCTTCGTGGTCCAGAAAGGCAAATAGATGCTTCCACTTGGCTGGTATGAGTCCAACAGTCACAAAGTAGTCGAACTCAGCCTCTTCTAGGATTAATTTAACTCCTGATTTATCGATATCCTCGAAAGTATTACTCTGTCGCTCATAAACTACAACTGTAAGAAAACTTGACAATAATCCCAGGAAAAGATTCGTAAGAATGAATCCAAGAATAAGTAATTGACCACGAATAGCAACAAAAGGACGAAACCTGAAGCTTCTGCGCTCAAGGGTTTGATACATTATGCACAATAAAACATTGCAGAACGCGTCTCCCAAGTCAAATCTACCATAAACCAAAAGGCCACAAATTCCTTCAATAAATGTAACGTAAAAGACAATGCTAACTATCAGATACCAAACGTTCCGATCAAATGGAAGAAGCAAATAGTTATGTGGAGAAATTGGAGAACTTTGGGGAACAATGATGCACATTTTACCCAAAAAGATGGATGTCGTTGTAGTCAGATTGCCACTATCGGCTACCAAAAAGTGTTGAGCCACGTCAATCGTATTATTTTGTAGAAAATTCAGTATTAACGGTCGATTTAAGATATCTCGAGGTCCGTCATCTATAACTTGCATGCTGGCGTTGTGGATTGATATCCATGAATGTAAAGTTTTGGAAAGGTATCCTCCGATCACTTTCTTCCCCTTATAATTGGTATACGTAAATGACCTCGGGTGGTCGTACTTTTGTACTGTTCGAATAGGGTAGCTTTTTAAGTCCCTTAGTTTATTCGGAAAAAGGTCCTCGAACACTGAACCTTCTGGCAGTTTCTCTATTGTGAGCGTAGGGAATGGGTTGAGTGAATACATTCCTTTATTTGTGGTTCGATTAGAAGCGTCCTCGGTTGATATCACAGCATTTATCATTCTATAAGTCCAACACCAATTAACCAACTTTTGGATAAATTCAGTCGAGGGGTCGAAATTCAGTAGAAATATTATCCGGGACTCATGCAACCGTTTCAATGATATCCGCACGATTTCCAGAACCGTATCAACACTCGCATTCGTAACAATCACGAAGGATACTAAATTCTTATTCACGTACGGTAATATTCTCCCCAAAGTGGAATTCGATATGATTATCCTTGGCCTTAGTATAGTATTTGAAGCAACGTTGAGTAACGCCGAGCTTTTACCTTCACATTCATTTGTCGAAAACAGAACAAACATTGGGGAATGTTGCAAACACTGCTCGATAACGTTAACACTATGAACATTCTCCGGGAACATCGTACCACAGAAGATAATAACTATAGTCGTGGTATTCATCAGGTCACCACAATGCAAACTGACGAACGATAGTAACCATCCAAGAAAAGAAATTCGTCCATTGAAGTAATGAATGACGCAGGAGAATTCGTAGATGGGAGAATAAAACTAATAAAAATTACTCTCATTTTCAAAGGAAAGCTATCCTTTTTCTGAAAATTGGTATCTATGAAGGCGAATAAATCAATTGGGTGCCTAATGTTATTTCTTCTTTAAAAAGGTAATCGCATTAGAAAACTAATCGTCTGGGGGTTGAGGATAATAGTAAATCAGATTGCCACCCTCGTCATTGGGGTGAACCTAAGGGAAATAGGATGATTAAACGACCATCCTAGGTGGCCGAAGACGACCTAGAGCGAAGAGCTATCCCAAAAACCTAGAACGTTGGCGAAATTTACCGTGAAGGTCCACCCGCAAAGACTGAAGCTCCATCAAAGTGGTCGGTTGACACGTTCTTGCACGCCTTTGTGCTAGCCAGGCTCGGGAATGTGGGGGAGTCCTTTGAGCGCTTTGATCCCTCATGTGCTATTACTAGAAAATTAACGTGTCTATACCGATGCGTGGGACCGCGCCGGATCTAAAAATAGACAAAAAACGGCTCGACCGCGCGTGGGGTCGTAAGTCCCCGGACCCGAATGCCGCGATCTTGAGGGAAGATCCACAACGGATCATAGTCCCGATCATGGTTTCTTCTGCCTCAGATAGTTATTGAGGTGGCACCCCTGAGGTTCCCTCCTATCCTTGGCATCCTCAGGCCATTGTTTAGAGGATGTCCCTATTGAGGTTTTGCGGGGTCAAGGAGGAAGAGGGAGGGAGGAAGTCCTTAAATCAAAAAATATTATCTCACATTCATGGGAAATGCAACTAAATAAAATATAAAAGAAAAATGAAATCCAAGCAAAAAAAAAACTTACACGTTGATTACACTCCGAGCTCGGCGTGGCGTATATTTCTTGTTCTTTTGTTGCATCTGTTTAATACGGAAATTGCTTGACTCAAAAAAAGCAAAAAAAAAATATGTATACGGAAATACTACTGAATCCGTAAGTCTTTTGGTTTTTCTTTTCTTAATTTTCTTTCCAGGAATCCTCCCAGCGACGCATACCCTCAGACCAAAACTTCTTAGAAGCCACAAATGCAATCTTCTATGAATGTCGCACAGTCAATGGGGAACGTCTTCCGCAGCTCGAAACTGAAACTTCAGCACTAAATCACTACACGATTGTTCCCGCGAGAAACTAAGGAAATTCACATTCATCATAAAGCAAGCTCCTCTTTAACAACCGTTTTGCTGTTCGTGAATTACGTCCTCTTGGCACACTATCTTTCCTGTGGCCTTTTATCCTGCCGCCTCACGGCCATGCACAAATTTACCAAAACTTAACGCGGTTCTAACATCCAAAACTTTGCACCGCTATCTTAGCTTATTCCCCGACCTTCCGACTACGCCTCCAAGACAATCACTTCCTTTTCCGCTAACTTCCATTCCGATTCACAGCGTTATCCGATTCTTGTCTTATATAAATTACCGTCCTCCTTGCCCAAAGATGAAATTCGAGAGACCACTAAATTACGTCCAACTCTGCTCTCTACGGCTCCGGCACAAACAATGAAATCTGCAAATCCCACGGGCCGTTGATCAGCTGTTCACCCAGGAACCGAACCCCATGCCGCTACGTTGGCTTTGAACTCGGTTGAACTCCGAGAGATCATGTTGCAGCAACATGCGCGTGCGAACCTTTACTGTCGTAGAAGACAAATTATTATAGAAGGATTTACTCATTATTTTTTTCTTCATAGGTGGAGGTGGATAAGTTGAAAAAGGCGCTGCTGGTCCGGATTGCAAGAGTGTGTGGAATTCTCACCCACTAAAACCACCCCGACCTTTTCGCCCATATCCCCGCAGGACCATCGTGACGAGGAGGGATCTGGTTCACACAAGCACAACAACGTCACGCGTCGGTCGTGCCTTCCAGGCTTGATCCAGTTGTTCCAGCTTTTCCTGTATCGAAGTTACTGTTGAGTTTATTGTACTCCAGTTTCCATCCGATCTCAGCATCTTCTCCAAAAAAATTGACGGGTTCAATAACTGCGTTGAGGGCATCGTTTAACCTTCCTCTTTCAATCGCGAATCTCAGACCATGGAATATAACATGCTCCAAGTCGTCAGGTGTAGTGGCGCATTCAGGACAGTCTGGGGACTCGCTCAATCCGAAGCGATACAAGTACTTACTGTATCCACCGTGTCAAGTAAGGAACTGTGTTAAGTGGTAATTCAACTCTTCATGTCTCCGCTCGGCCCATCTTCCAATAAATGGAATCAGTGTGTGGATTCAGCGACTTTTTTTGCAATTATCCCACCAGGTCACTAGTCACTTCGGTCAGATTCGTCCTCCTACTTCGGTGGAGACAGTGTGTGTGAATCATCCACGCAATGACACATACTTCCTCAGCGGATACTATCCCATATGCACTACATACCTGTGTGGAGTTGCCAAATCTCCCATCAGGCGCGTCCCTTCGTGCGGATAAGGGAATGCTCGGCGAATGTGTCATGGCCATGCACATGCACGCATCCGGAGATGTGCGTGTATGGGCATGTTTATGCGCAGGCCGGGTAGGTGGGAAGTAAACGCCCACCCGTGGATAAAAATTGGCTATGGGAAGGATACCCAGAAATAAAACCAAACATGGAGGAGCAGAAGAAGAATGAAGTTACGGTGCAGGGCTTCGGAAACCCAGTGCCGGCGGTTTTTGGGAGTGAGCAAGCGGGCTCCCGGCCGTCGATATCCAACGACCGCAGTGCTTCAGTAGTGGGAACCTTGGCTACTGTGGCATCTAATGTTACAAGCGTACGGGAGGAACTTGAACTGGCTCCAGTGATGGATCCGTTCAGAAGGAGCTCGATTTTTCGCAGATCCCCTCCCACACGGGCACAAACCCCCACGATCGCTACCCCCAGTGGGAAGCGTATAGCGGGAGTCTTCGATGAGGAAGAATCGCTCTTGATTCACCCGAGCGATGTTTTGGGTAATGATCAGTTTGGAGCTGCCTTTACTGCCCTCGGTCAAAAGATCATGGAGCTGTGTGAGTTTATAAAGGAGCGCAGGAACATTCACCAAAATATAAGGGCCATGATAAGAGGCATCCGTTTGACGTACGGCAAGGCCCAGGATGAACGAGTGGGGAAGTCGCCGATTGGAAAAGTGAACCAGGCAACTCAACTAACGCCGGTTCAAAACACAAAAGGGGAGAAACCGGGGAAGAGGCTGCGCGAGAAGCTGAATGACTCAACAGGCCAGCAAACCCCGAAAAGAAAAAAGGACTCAACTCCCAAAAAGGCGGAGTTCATGAAAAGTATGTCTGAAGCTACCAGGGAAAATACTGCAGTGGCTACCTCGAGAAAAGGGATCGAACCTTCAAAGGCGGATGCGGAAGCTTGGAGGAAGGTAGAACCGCGGAAAATAAATTATCGGAGGAAGATTAGACCGGAGGTGATTTTCATTTCCAAACGAGGCGAAGGGTCATACGCCGACATTCTCAGGAAAGTGAAGGCAGACCCCGAACTCACCAATCTGGGAGACAACGTCAGCCGTATTAGACGGTCGCAGAAGGGAGATCTTATGTTGGAACTTAAGAAATCCAAGGATATAACCGCGGACAAATTCTTAAGCCAAATCGGGAAGACTTTAAGGCAGGAAGCCGACATAAGAGCTAGCAGGCCGGAGATCACTATAATCTGCAAAGATATAGATGAAATCACGGCGAAGGAGGAGGTTCGCGAAGCGTTGGAGAAACAGTTCGATCTTGCCGGACTACAAGAGTCAGCGGTGAAAACGCTAAGGAAAGCCTATGGGGGAACACAAACCGCCATCAGCCTACCAGTGGAGAACGCACTCAAACTGTTAGCAGCAGGGAGAGTGAGAATAGGCTGGGTTATGTGTCGCCTTAGGGAACAGGTGGCGTTAAAACGGTGCTTTAGATGCCTTGGCTTTGGTCACATTGCGAAGTCATGCACTAACCCAAATGACAGGTCAAAGCAATGCAGGAGATACGGAGTGGAAGGTCACATCAGCAAGGACTGCGGAGCTGACCCAAATTGTCTACTGTGCAAAGGAAAGGAGGGTGTGAACCATCGGCACATTGCAGGCAGCAGCAGGTGCCCGGAATACAGGAGAGCCCTTAGCACAAATCGCAGATGAGGTTGATACAAATCAACCTCAACCACTGCGAGCCGGCGCAGGATCTACTCGCGCAAACCATCCGCGAGAAAAACATCGATGTGGCCATACTAAGTGAACCATACCGAAACCGCGGTGGTAGCGTTTGGGTCAAAGACCAAACGGGCCAAGCAGCGCTGTGGACTTGTGGAGAACAAGCCTTCCAGGAAATAATGGAGCACCCGGAGAAGGGCTTCATCAGAGCGAAGGTGAAGGGCATCCACATCTACAGCTGCTATGCTCCACCCAGCGCTACACTCGCCGAGTATGAGCGGATGCTTGCTGCTCTTGTTTTGGATGCAAGAGGACGTTGGCCGATCATAATAGGAGGCGATTTCAATGCGTGGGCTCTTGAATGGGCCAGCCGGATAACTAATGTCAGGGGACGTGTTCTCCTCGAAGCATTCGCGGAGCTGGACGTGGTACTGGCGAATGTTGGGTCTTCGTACACTTTCCGGGGAAGGGGCCTGGGGTCTATAGTGGACCTGCCACTTTAGCCAGTAGAATCGCTTGGCATGTCAGTGAGGACTATACTCACAGCGACCACCAGGCAATCTGCATAGAGATCAAGGGCGGATCGAGCTCGAAAAAGAGTTTTCGCAAAATGCCGGGTGGTATGCTTGGCTGGACAGTGAAAGCGTTCGAGGGGGACACGTTTTCCGCGGTGCTCAAATCCGACATATCGCTGAATGGTACGGCTGGAGAGAAAGCCACCCAGATCACTCGATGGGTGACGGAAGCATGCGATGCTACAGTGCCCAGAAGGCGATTGCTCCCCAGTAGGCAACCCAACTACTGGTGGAACAATGAAATCGCAAGTTTGCGAGCCGCATGTTTTCGGGCAAGGAGGCTTTGCCAGAGGCTCAGGGGAAAACCCGGTGGCGACGGTCGAGAGGAGGCACACAAGCAATTGCGTGGCCGCCTAAAGGAAGCCATTCGGAGGAGTAAAAAGAACTGCTTCAAACAGCTGTGCGACCATGCCGACATAAACCCTTGGGGCGAGGCTTCCAGAGTGGTGATGAAAAGGCTGCGGAAATCACCCCAGGTGACCTGTCCGCGCCTCCTGAAACAGATTGTTACCACTCTGTTCCCTCACCACGAAAATAGGGGAAGGCAAGTTTTTGTCCAGCCAAATGACGGCATAATACCGCCTGTAACTGTGGAGGAGCTGCGGGAAATATGTGGTAGGTTCGGTGACAACAAGGCCTCAGGTTTGGATGGCATCCCCAACCGAGCTTTGAAACTGGCAGTGAAGACTAGGCCCGACCTTTTCGCCAACACCTTCGAGGCGTGCCTAAAAGAAGGAATATTCCCTGCCCAGTGGAAAAAGCAAAAGTTGGTGTTGCTTCCGAAGCCTGGCAAGCAACCTGGAAACCCAGCGTCGTATCGTCCTATCTGCCTGTTGGATACAATGGGGAAGATGATGGAGAGAGTCATCTACAACAGACTTCTGCCCATCGTCGAAGCCAGCAATGGTTTGTCGGAACGCCAGTTTGGTTTCCGACGCGCTCACTCTACGGTGGACGCAATTGGCATGGTGGTAAACCTGGCAAAAGGTGCACTGATTTCTGGCGGCTGCTGTGCCGTGGTGGCGTTGGATGTCAAAAACGCATTCAACTCAGCCAACTGGAATAGAATTAAACGGGCGTTGGCTGACATAGGTGTCCCCGGATACTTAGCGAATTTGGTGGAAAACTACCTCTCAGAGAGGACTCTCTGGTACGGGACGGATGAGGGCCCCAAAGAGTACATTGTCACAGCCAAGAGAAGATGAGGAGGTTTACGCAACGGAAACGGTGAGAGCGGTAAAGTCCTGGCTAGAAAAGGCCGGGCTGAGCTTGGCGGACGCGAAAACGGAAGCGGTCTTGATAACGAACCGTAGGAAAAATAACACTGTAAAAGTGGAGGTCGGTGGACATACGGTCGTATCAAAGCCGGCTATCAAATACCTGGGGGTAATAATTGACACCAAATTGAGTTTTAGGGAGCACCTAGAGTATGCATGCCAAAAAGCAGCCAGTGCCACCACGGCACTTGCAAAAATGTTGCCAAATATTGGTGGGCCGAAACATTGCCGGAGGTTGGTGCTAGCCGGAGTGGTGCGCTCCATCCTGCTCTACTCGTCGCCTGTGTGGGCAGAGGTGCTTGCAAACTCTCAGAGACGGAAGCAGGTGAACTCGGTTTACCGGCGGATGGCTTTGAGGGTTTGCAGTGCTTTTAGAACCACATCAGATGAGGCAGTATTGGTGGTGGCAGGCATGATCCCGGTTGACATTCTGGCCAAAGAAATGAGTGTCCTGTACAATGCAAGACATATGGAGGGGCATGCACAGTGTAGAAATGCGGCAAGGTCAGAGTCGCTTGATCTCTGGCAACGCAGATGGGACGAGTCTGCGAAAGGTCGGTGGACGCACAGGCTCATTCCCAACATTAGGGTGTGGCTTGAGCGGAAACATGGGGATACCAACTACCACATTACCCAGTTCCTCACGGGACACGGTGGTTGCTACAGGCAGTATCTGCACCGCTTTGGGTTGGATGATTTTCCGAACTGTCCCAGATGCGATGGCATACCGGAGAATCCAGAGCATGTGATGTTTCACTGCCCACGGTTTGCGATGGAGAGAAAGAGCTTAAACCAGGTGCTGGGCAGGAGCGGGACCCCGGAGAGCTTGGTTACTGAGATGCTGGAGTCCGAGGAGAAGTGGCTTGTGGTTAGCTCCGCAATCATCCAAATGCAGGAGGAGTTGCTGAAAGAACAAAGAAGGAGGAAAGCTGCAAATAGGAGAAGGATGAGTGCCTAAGAGCAAACCTACCCCGCGAAGTAATACCTCAATGGTGGTCCCGCGGGGCTGGGGCTGGAGAGACCGGGGGGTGGTTTTTAGTGGGTGTGAATCCCACACGCGCCCGCTGTTGTTCCGCCGTTCGGGCGGTGGAGCTGCGGCGGACGTGTCTTTCTAAGACTTTCCACCTACGTGTACGCACAAAAAAAAAAAAAAAAAAAATATGCACTACATACTCTTAGTGCGATTGGCCAGTATGCTGTACTAACCCTTCCCTGGTTCATTGTTATCCGCTGCGTACGTCCAAACAGCAGTTGAGATGGATTTCACCACCGTTGCGATAAGCAGCCGGTGACTAGATTTTGACCCTCCAACATTAGGCAGAGATGCTAGATTTAAGCTAGCCTTTGCTGCCTTTCCGCACGAATCTAGGTGCTCCTCAACTTGCCATTGATCATTACCCCCAGGTATCTAATGACCAAATTTTGAAACGACCTCGTGATTACCAACCTGGATTTCCCACGATGGTAATAAGGACCGCCTCCATCTTACCTTCCGGCAGGTTCAGTTTTATCATTTGGAGCCATGCTTTGATAGCATGAATGGTTCCACTTGCATAGAGTTCCACATCCTGGGGGTGTTTCGCAACTACTACCACCGCCAGGTTGTCTGCAAAACCAAACAATATTGCCTCCTTTGGCAGACGAAAGCCTCCGGCACTCCGTCATATATTAAGATCCACTGCAGGGGCCCCTGTATGGACCCTTGGGGAACACCTCCCGTCACAGCATATTCCTTTGGCGCGTTATCGGGTTGTCCGAGCTAATTAACCAGGAATACCCAGTTTAGCCAGAGTGCCCTTAATTCAACCCCAGTTGGCCGAGTTAAAGCCATTTCTAACATCCAGCGTCACCCCTGCGCATCACTTACCAGCGGCCAATGTCTCCCGTGCGAGGTCCACGATCGTTAATATTGCATCGTCCGTGGATCGCGCTAGCTCAACCAACGGAAGCAGTCTTTTGTATACGCCCCCCTCCAACATCTTCCCATAATGTCTAAAAGACAGATAGGGCGATATGAATAGGGTGCGCCCACTGAGAGGGAAACACTCCTTCTGCCATGCACAAATGTGCTTATAAACCATGCGGGCTTGATTTTAGCAACCAACTTCTGGGCTTTGTTCAGAATCTCATTCAATCCCGGACCCTTATTATCCCCAATTCGTCCATAAATCTCTCGTACTTCCTCCTCACTCACCACGCGGATTGTCAAGACGTAATGTTGAACCCTTGGCTGAGGTCGACTTTCTTCCTGTTGAAGGAAAGGGATTGCGATTATTTTGAGCAAAAGTCACGGGCACGTCACTGGAGGTGATTTTTGTCCACAAATCGCGTTCTTTTCAACCTTGTACGCTACGCCCCACGGGTTCATGTTTGCCTCAAGGCACAACTGCTTGTAGATATTCTGCTTATTTTGTCGTATAAGGCTAGTTTGAAGATCGCGGTATTCTTTCTCCGACTACCGATGTTCTAGTTTCCCTCTTACCTTTGGCAAAGCCTCCTCGCTCGCAGACACGATGCTTTCAACAGCGCGATTTCTTGGTTCCCCTATTAGTTTGGTTTCCTTCTGTGGTGGAACTTCCGCCGTGGCATTGTAGAGTTACATGCCTTACTTTTCCCAGCGCCGTTCCTTTCGGGCCATGGCCTCCTTCTAAAGCCGCCAGGAAAGTTTCTTCCTAGAAAGTTCCAGTGAAAAGCCCAGCTTTCCTGATTTTTCCACTTCTGTTGCTCATTCGACGGTCGCATCCCCCGTTTCTGATCGCCTGATGGTCACTGTGCGTGTAGTGTTCACTAACTCACCAGATCATCTCTTTAGCCAGCGAAGTACTGAGGTAAGTAAGATCATCAATTGAGCCTAGCCCTTTGCCTCCAACATTGACTAGTACGATGTTCAGCTCTGGGAAGATTTCAAGCAGGATTTGGCCTCTGATGATCGTCACTCGACTTCCCTGCCGGCAATGATTTTGACTTTTGCCCTCATGACACCAGCTCTCGTGGATGCCATTGCCGCGTTTTCAGATGAGTCTTTCACCCACGTAGCACTCACGTAATTCCGGGAAGATTCACAGATTACCGCCATGTCAACATTCGACCTTCGAATGGTTTGCGAGAGCAAGTCTAGAGTTTCCTCGCAGTGATTGAGGTTGATTTGCATCAACGTCATTTAGCCCTACCATTCAGCTCCCTCCTGTATGCCGGGTATCTGCCACCACCTGAAATGTGCCGGTCATCCATTCCCTTTTCCCTTTGCAGGATATGCATCGCAGATCTTCAGTGCAAACTTTGATAAGATCTCCACACTTCTTGCAACTTCTCGACCAGTCGTGCTCACTAGTACATGCTGCTGCAAAGTGGCCGAAATCAAGGCATTTGAAGCATCTCTTGAGAGATACTTGCTCCCAAAGTCGGCATACGACCCAACCTATTTTTACTTTAGCAGAAGTAATCAGTTTAATCTCCGATTCAACCGGGAAGCTAATGATAGTGGTTAGTGTACCTCGCCTTCTTCATTTTCCTTATTGCATTTTCTTCTATTCCGCTAAGGTTGTATAGCAATGCAGATATCCTCTCGTGATGTGATCTTATCTAGGTCTTTGCATTCGATGACTATCTGTTGTTTTTGAGCTTTTACTTCAGCTTGCTCACCTGACACGTTCTCCACCTGGCGCGAAAAAGATTCGCTGTCTTCTTGCTAGATTTGTTTAGCTCCAGAACCAGATTCCTCTTCTGCGTACTCCTGATACGACTCACAAAGCCCTACCGCTCAAGTCTGTCAATTCCGGATCGACTTTGACTTTCCGAAGGATGTCGGTGTAAGATATATCCCCATTCTTGGAAATAATTCTGGACGAATTTTCTTTTTTTCTTTTGAAGCCCACCTTTGTCTATTGTTCAGGTTTAGGAGGTGTAGAACCTTCCCCTTTTGTCAAAGATGGGGCCGTAGCCGAAGAGCTATCCGGAACTTTCCCCCGCGCAGCTTTCTTCAGCGAAGAGGCCTTTTTCTGCTTGGCTGCCTGCTGGGCGTCCGCATTCTCACCTACCTTATGTTGAGGAGACGTCACCTGCATCTCCCGCGTACTTTTTCCTACCTATTCTCCTCCATCGCCCTAATACAGGGCAACTTAATGACACATATCAGAGCCCTGATACTTCGGTGGATATTTCGCCTCTCCTTGATGAACTCACAGAGTTCATTTATGTGTTCCTCCAGTGAAATAAACGATGTTGCAATTTTCTGCGTTACACGCTCGTTTTTTGAAGCATCGCTAATTATGTCAATCCAGGGACTATCCAAGTTCCTTTGCGAGTCCCTCGACGAATCTCGATTGCTTAGGGACAATGTTGTCCTAGTGATGATCTCCCTAGTTTTGAACTTCCGCTAAAAAGATCCGAGGTAGGTATAATTTCCACTCCACTAAGATCTCTTTTAGCATTTGATGCAAAAGTAGCCAAGTTTCCCACTATTGAGGCACTGCGGCCTTTGGATCTCCACCACCAAGAGCCCGCTTACCCACTCCCAAAAACCGCCGGTACTGGGTTTCCGAAGCCTTCCACCGTAAAAAACTACCTTTCTCCTCATCCATATTTGTTTGATTTTTAGGTGTCCGGTAAACAGCCAATTTTTATCACGGGTAGATATTTACCACACGTCTAGCTGGAATACAGTGTCGAAACTGAGCAACTTAATTTTAAAGTGTCTTATTTTCAAACTGAGCAGTACAGGAAGATCTATTAAGTTAGAGGCTGCAAACCAAAAGCCAGGAAAAAAGAAGACGAGAAAACGAAGGACTACACCGTCGGCTCTGCTCATTAAGCCTGCGGAAGGCAAGAAATTTACGGAAGTCTTTAGTGAAATCCGCTTCAGGATGAAACCCGAAGACAACGGAGCAGAGGTGTCTTCCATACGGAAAACGAGGAGCGGCGGGGTCCTCGACGAACTGGGCCCAAAAACGACTAACAAGAGTACGTTTGCGAAGCGCTTAAGGGGTTATTGGGGGAGAAGGCTATTGTTTCTAGCCTAGAGCCCATGTGCTCTCTAGAAATCCGGTATCTTGACTCCCTCATAGAAAAAGTCGAAGTGGAGGAGGCGATAAAGTGTGAATGTCCAAAGGTAACCAATACCCGGATAGGTATTACCTCCGTAAACGCTGTAATGTTAAGAGTGGTTATAGGAGATCAGGTCGATCATCCTGAGTGGCCGATAACGACCTAGAGGGCAGAGCTATCCCAAAAATCTAAACAAATTGGCTAAACTGACCGTGAAGGTCCGCCCACAAAGATTGAAGCTCCATCAAAGTGCTTGGTCGACACGTTCTTGCACGCCTCTGTGCTAGCCAGGCTCGGGAATGTGGGGGGTCCTTTGAACGCTTTGATCCCTCATGCTTCATTCCTCAAAACAACGTGTCTATTCCGATGCGTGGGTCCGCACCGGATTCTAAAATAGACGTTAATTAGGATTTCGCGACGGCCTATCGAATGATAAACAGAACGTGAACTAAATTGGAAAATTGAAAGGAAAAAAAAACAAGTCGGAACACCGGAAGCTAGACGCTTCAGGTATGAAAGGTTTTGTGTATTTCTTTTATAAAGAGATTTTGGTGTGCATTTGTCCCATTAGGATGTAGCCCGTAAAATATGCATATATTATGTGAAAATAGCCACTTTCAAGTGATATTGACATTTACAGTCTTAAATTTGCAGAGGAGCGCAGATTTGACCTACTATAACTTTGTTAGTAATAGTGCGATTTTCACCAAATTAGGCAGGATCATGATCTATACTGTAGCCTATATTGCTGCAAAATTTTGTGATTCTACAGTGAACTTAAGGGGGGTCTTCCTGTCAATTACTAAAAATTATATTATAGTAATATACTATTATTAACTTTATTTGAACAGGTATCGATATGGAGGGTATTTCGGGGCCTAGGCACCATATAGTGGCAGCCCCCTGATTTTTTCCAGATTTTTCAGTTTGATAGTTCCTGAGAATGGGTTCGTTAAAAAAATGACCACTTTCGACCCCCGCACTCCCCACCTTTTCAGCAAAAGTCAAAACTAATATCGGCTTCAAAAAGTATTAACCGAAACCTTTAATTTGATACCCCACATGACTATATTTGATGAAAAAAAATGTGCACCCCCCTTTTGCATGTATGGGGACCCCCCCTTAAATTCGTCGTAAGAGGATGTAACTCACTATATGCGTGAGCGTTCACAGTTCCCACCTTTCTACCAAATTTGGTGTCAATCGCGGTAACCGTCTCCGAGAAAAATGCGTGTGACGGACAGACAGACAGACAGACAGTAAACCGATTTTAATAAGGTTTTGTTTTACAAACAAAACCTTAAACAAGTCGGGAAACCGAAAGCTGGACGCTTCAGGTACGAAAGGTTTTGTGTATTTCTTAGTACGTAGCACGTAATATATGCATATATTATGTGGGAATAACCACTTTCGGATGATATTGACATTTATAGTCTATAGAATTTGCGAAGAAGCAACAACTTTGACGTATTATAACTTTGTTAGTAATAGTGCGATTTCCACCAAACTTGGTAAGATTATGCTCTATGTTATACCCTATATTGTCGCGAAATTTCGTGGTCCTAGCATGAATTTAAGGGGGGTTCTGCAGCGAATTACTAAAAATTATAGTAATATACTATTATTAACTTTATTTAAACAGATATCGGCATGGAAGGTATTTCGCAGCCCAGGCACCATATAGTGGCAGGAGGAGAAGTTTGTCTTTTGAGGAGTTTGGTTTCTTGTGGAAGCGAGTGAAGCGGTGCGGGAGAGGAGAAGTTTTTCTTTTGAGGAGTTTGGTTTCTTGTGGAAGCGAGTGAAGCGGTGCGGGAGACGAGAAGTTTTTCTTTTGAGGAGTTTGGTTTCTGGTGGAAGCGAATGGAGCGGTGCGAAGGAGGAGAAGTTTTTTTTTTGAGGAGTTTGGTTTCTTGTAGAAGCGAGTGAAGCGGCAGAAGAAAGTAGTGCTTTGCTTTGTGTGACGGGATTGGTTGCGATTTTCAATCGTTGTGGAAACAGATTTTGAACAGCTAAGAAACGTGCGGATTCTAGCATAATATATTGAACGTTTCTGTAAGAATTTAAGCAATTCGCCTGCTGGGTGCCAAGTGGTTCATATTTTGTCCAAGAACGAATCATCAAGTTAGCGTAACATAAATTGATAAGGATGATCGACCTGATCTCCTATAACCACTCCTAACATTACAACGCGCGAGGCCAAAAACTCGCCGTGGTAGAATTCCCGAACAATACGCGAGGAAACTCCTTAGCAGCGGGTAAATCAAAATAGGATGGATAAGACGCAGGGTACGGATACGGATAGTCCCTACCAAGTGCTACAGGTGTACAGTATAGACAGACGTTAGCAACTTGTAAGGGACCGGACAGGAGGATAGTATGCCGGAGATGTGGCCAGGTAGGTCATCAAGCGAAGACCTGAAATGAAAGCGAAAGTTGCGTTCTCTGAAGAGGTTGTGGCACTTCTGGTAAGAGCGCCGTACACACTACGGGGTCGGGACAGTGTCCAATCTTCTGGGCAGAACTGGAAAAGGCTACGGAGCGAATGGCATGACCGGCATTTTACAAATTAACATACACCGGAGTGCAACCCCTCACCAGTTGCTAGCACATTTCACTGCGGAAGTAAATGTTGATCTAGTGCTAATTAGTGAGCTATACTGAAACAGGGTCCCGGCTTCATCGCATCTCAACTTATCGGGCACCACTGCCATCGGGGTTCTGGATGACGTTTGACTTCGTGTTCGCCCCGAAGCCTGAGGGAATGGGTTTGTCGCGATTCGGTGTTTAGGGATAATGTTTTTTGACTTTTACCTGACGTCGAACGAGACGATGCCGGACTTTCGGCGCCGGCTTGATACTCTGGAGGACGCCGTTTCGAACACGGAGGGACGAATCCTGGTAGGCAGTGAGGCAGTGCCTCAATCAGACTCCAAAGGGAAACGGATTCTGGAAATGACGGCGAGAACCGGGCTCGTAATTTTAAACACCGGATATATGCTAACGTTTTGGTGCCCAGGTTGTGAAGGAAGCATTCCTGATATCACTCTTGCGTCGGAATCTTTGGCATCATCGGTGGACTGGTGGCGAGTGGTAGAAGAGTTCTCGACATGTGGTCACCAGTACATCACGTTCGAAGTGGTTTGCGCTACTTGTGGGCGAGCGACAACCCGACGCTCCCCCTGCCTAGCACTGATGAAGGGAACAAGTTGTTCCCGAAATATCGGTATTTGCAAGAATAAATACCCACACCAACGAAAAAGAAACAACAAGTTTTTATTACTTCAATTAATTAATCGTTAGAAACACCGCATAATTTCACTCAGATATATGGTACTCCAGGCCCATGCGCAAGAGACGATTATAAGATTCTATGCACAAAGTTACATAAGTTTCGACGAATATTTAATGGGAAAATATAAAACTTCAGATAAACCTTTTCTTATTCCTCTTTATTGCTCCAGCATCTTAGGAGATATTTTTTTAAATATATGTAACATATTTCTTTCTCATTTACAAGCATTCCTTTTTGAACTTAGAAATTTTCACTACCCTATTGTACCCTAATTCTAAAAGAAAACAACAAGCCGCTGAAAAATAGCCCCCAATCAAGCAATACAGACTCAGTTGTAAGTGCTCTCCTGTAATCGGGCTGAACGGGTCCTGGGAAATATGAAAGGGCTTTACTATGCCCGCTTCAATACTTTCACGTCCAATATCATTCATCCATTTCGCATTTAGACCCACATCAAAAGTCCTTGTTATGTGTTTATTGAAAGAATTCAAAATGACGGAATCATCCCTGATGGTCATGCCCACCCATCTTCCGTGGAAATTCATTGGCATCTGGTGGAAGATTTTCCTCCTCAAGGGTGTTTCAATAAAATTAATCATGTTGTATCTATCACATGAAATCACGTATCCGTAACTGTTGTTCAGAACTCGTAGCTGTTCCGTGACTGTTTCGCGATCTACAAAATTGAATAAATGCTCCCATTTTGCGGATATGAGTTTTAGAGATACAAAATAGGTGAATTCAGATCTTTGTAGCAATAATCTAACTCCTGATCTTTCGATATCTTCGAAAGTGTTACTTTCTGGCTCATAAACTACCACGGTGACGAAACTTGACAATAGTCCCAGGAAGAGATTCGTTAAAATGAATCCAAGGACGAATAATTGACCACGAACAGCAACAAAAGGACGATATCTGAAGTTCTTACGTTCCACACCTTGATACATTATTGCTCGTAAAATGTTGCAGAATGCTCTTCCCAAATCAAGTCTACCATAAACCAAAAAGCTGCAAATACTATCTGCGATGGTTACGTAAACGATAGTGTAAATTATAAGATACCAAACCTTCGGCTTGAAGGGAAGAAGTAGATACAATGGTGGAGGAATTGGAGAACTTTGAGGTACTACTGTGCATAGTTTCCCGTAATAAATAGACGATGTTGAGGTCAAATTCTCTGTATCCTTTGGTATCAGGTAATGTTGAGCCACATCTATCTTGTTCTGTAGTAAATATCTCTTTACTAAGTCTGGGATGAAAACCGTTGTGTTATCCACAATTTCGACACTAGCATTGTGAATTGATACCCACGAATAAAATACTTTGGCAAGGTATCCTCCAATTACTTTTCTTCCCTTGTAGTTGGTATACATGAATGATCTGGGATGGTCGTACTTTTGTACTGTTCGAATCGGGAATCCTTTCAAATTCGTTACTTTATTTGGAAAAACATCCTTGCACTCCGAGCCTCCTGGCAACTTCTCTATTCTCAACGTAGGGAATGGGTTGAATGAATACAATTTCTGATTTTCGGTTCGATTAGATGCGCCCTCGATTAATATTAGAACATTTATCATTCTGTGAGCCCAACACCAATTAGCCAACATTTGGATGAATTCAGTCGAAGGGTCGAAACCCAGTAGAAATACTATCCGAGTCTCATGCAATCGTCTCAGTGATATTCGCACCACTTTTAAAACATCCTCAATGCTTTTGTTCGGTACAATCACAAAAGATACTAAATCTTTATTTACGTAAGATAATATTGGACCCAAGCTTGAGTTGGAAATTATCATCCTGGGCTTTTGCATTGTTTTTGGCGCACGATTGAGTAAATCCTCGATTTTGTTGTCGCGTCTATTTGAAGAGAATATAACAAAGAATGGCGAATCCTTCACACACTGCTTGAAAATGTCTCCACTGTCACCATAGTTCAGTAATAAGATTGCGTAGAGAGTAATAAATACTGTCGTCGTCCTCATCCTGCCAACTACAAAACGAACTGATGATTCTCAATACAAAAGGAACCCTGAAAAATCTCCCATTAACGCAGTGGGTGTTGGATTCAGATGGAAAGGTGACGCCTATAAAAACTATCTGCTTTTCCACTCTCAGCATACATAAATGATAAAGTTTTTAAAGGAAGTATCTATTGCAATGTAATGTGTACGACGGTGCAGTAAATCACTTATTTTTTTGAGAACGAGGGAGGAAAATAATGCCCTCAAACATTCAATAGTCTATACGCAGAGGCAACTAAAAAAGATAGTAGTTAACTCGATAAACATAACAGAAATTACTCGATGGGAAAGGCAAAGAAGTTCATGTAGAGAGTTCCAATCATTAGGACTGCAGAGGGCTTCACTACATACAAACTCCAAGTCACATTAACGGAGGCTCCTTTTCAAATTTTCGATAAAAGGATCTCATTTTGTTTCCTACTCCGGTCATCTGCGGGGGGAATCCCTTTCACCAATGGGAAGGAAGCGGAGGAAGGCAGTTATAAGTTCAGGGAACCCCTTGCCATCCGGTCCCTCTGCCGGTCGAGTTCACTTTTCTTCGCAATAGGAAAAGTTCGAACATAATGCGTAACACCAGCCACCGGCGCTCTTCAGCATCTGTCTCACAATCTTGTGGGGAGAGCTCCCCTGTGTCTGCATAAAGCTGCTGACGAAAGCCGTCCCACCTCTCGCAAGAGGAAAAGCCTCGTCCACCACTCCATTGCAGAAAACACAATCAGGATATCGCGCCTTCCTAATCCTGTGCAGATAAGACTGAAAATCTCCATGCTAGCTTAAAAGTTGGGTAAGGAAGTAATCAATCTCGCCGTGCGATAGGCTCAGCCACGGGTCTAAATTGACGATGAGCCGCGCAGTCGATCTGCTCCTTGGCTCATTTTGCCAAAAGAGTTGCCACTCGTTAAGGGTGCGTTGACGTTCTTCGCGGGCAACCACCTCTTATAAGTTTTCGCTCTTATGACGGTAGATAGCTTTACGTTCCTTGGTAATGAGGGCAATCACTCCCGCGACCACCGTCACAGCCAGTTCGGAGACAGTGCGATAAGCAGACACCACTCGCAATGCAGGGCGCTAACCTCCTTGTCAAGGACATCAGCCCATACCTCCGTGCTGTACAGCAGAACCGACTGTGTTGCTCGCATAAGGAGACGTCTCCTTGTAGATATGGGGTCCCCAACATTCGCCATTAATCGACTCAAGGCTGAAATTCCAGCTGCGCTCTGCCCTGTCCGCTGCTGCTTTGATTTGTTCGAAGAAGTTTATCTTCGAATCTAGCAAGGTATTTAACCTCTGACGGTCAAAGGGTAGTTTAGGTCCTAGGACGAAACGAGGATTGGTAATCACGATGAAGCACAAAACCTGGTAAACGCCTGCTGACCCAACACCAACAGCTCTACTACCAAACCCTATTTCCATCTCCACGTGACCACTGGGAGCTCTTTTTTTACGAAAATCTGCAAGTGGAGAAGGATAAAGGCTAGTCTCCGGCGCCTGAAAACGGTGCAAATTGTACCAACTGGTCCTCCAGGTTGGGTGTTGAGTAAGGCTGACAACCCTACACGGAAAACCAACATTACGAAGCCCCAGAAGGAGCCTCGGACACGATGCACTTTACAACGACGAACCCGGCAACGAAAACGGAATAACGATTTACACATTTCCTCAAAAAATATGCACTCCCTACACAGAGATGGAGCTGTCATGCAGCTAGCCAATACCTTGTTCCAATATAGGGCTGATGTAACAACGCCGCAGTAAATACGTTGGACAGGGACCGGTTTCCTGGAGAAGAGCCACTGCACCATACATTATAGCGGCCATCCAGTAAACCATGTGTTCGGGCACGAAATGGTTGTTGGAAGTACCTGGTTTGCGCGGAAAGCGGTCCACAAACAAACGCGGGCCTCTCCAGACGGGACCACTTTCAACCAAATTGACCACGTGTTGATCGAACGCCGCCACCTCTCAGCCTTGGTGAATGTCAGGACATATAGGGGGCCAATATAGACTCGGATCACTATCTCGTTAGCAGGCTGCTCCGAGCTCGAATAACAATATCACCTAGAATCCCCTCTGACAATCAGGTGAGAGTGAACACTGAAGCCATCCACAACACAACCCTCCGCGACACCTATAAGAGGGAAATGGATGCCGCAATAACTGCAGTCAACAGAGGACCTGCAGAGGAAGCATCAACAAATGATCTTCACAATCACCTGAAGAACGTTATCATGGATACGGCCACAAACATACTTGGCCTCAGCCGCAAAAGGAGTCGGAACGGCTGGTTTGACGATGAATGTAAGCTAGCAACGGAACGGAAGAATGCTGCATACCGAGTAATGTAGTATTCTCAAAGAACGCGGGCACGCGCAGAGACTTATCACGAACTCCGTCGAGCGGAGAAGCGACTTCACAGACGGAAAAAGGAAGCCTGGGAGAACCAACAAGTCTGTGAACTAGAAAAGTACAGGGAGGAACCGCACCAGGCGCGGAAGTTTTACCAACAATTCAGCAGGATGAAGCCTTATACACCTCGATGCTCATCCTGCCGAGACAAAGCGGGGAATCTGATTTCCGACAGAATGGGCATATTGGAGCGATGGGTTGAGTATTTTGATGAACTGCTCAACAACCAAAATATCGGCGAATTGGAGATCCCGAGAACTGAAGACGACGAACAAATGCTGCCACCACCAAGCATAGAAGAAACATTCCGTGCAATTGATCGGCTTAAAAACCATGATAAGACTGACTAGGTTGACCCTGACCAATGTGCAAGGCCAGATAAAAGCCGCAGGATCACTCTCCAGACCATTCGACATCAACAACGGTCTACAACCAGGGGATGCCCTATCATGCGTCCTCTTTAACCTGGCCCTCGAGAAAGTGATCCATGACGCTGAGATTAATACAAGAAATACCATCCTCTTTAAGTCCACCCAACTACTGGCCTATGCTGACGATATCGACATCATAGGAAGAACCACCCAAGACGTACAAACTGCCTTCATCCAGATCGAGCAGGTGGTGATTGGCACGAGATCTTGGGCTGCACATCAATAAAGACGAGACAAAATATATGGTGGCAACGTCAGCACCAAAAACCAACCAATCAACAACATCAATAATCAGGAGAATAAAGATAGAAGAATACAACTTTGAGACCGTTGATAATTTTTTCTATCTAGAGTCGAAAATCACAACCGATAACGGCTACGACGATGAAATCCGCGCACTGTTGTTGTCAGCCAACAGAGCCTATTTCAGCTTACAAAAACTGTTCCGCTCGAAACGTCTCACCATAGGGTCAAAGCTCTTACTGCACAAGACAATGATCTTGCCAGTCCTCATGTATTCCTCGGAAACTTGGGTTCTTAGCAAGAAAAATTGCGAACTCTTGGCCGCGTTCGAGAGAAGAATCCTCCGAAGAATTTTTGGCCCCCTACATGAAAATGGACAATTCCGTAGCCTACATAACGACGAAATCTTTGAGGGATACCATGACCATCTAGTTGTGGATAAAATCCGGCTTAATAGGTTACGGTGGTCGGGTCACTTAATCCGCATGGATGAGGATGATCCAGCCGGAAAAGTCTATAAGGGCAATATCTATGGTAGAAAAGGAAGACGAGGCGGACCCTGCCTGAGCGTTTAGGGATATCGAATTAGTGGATCTCGGCGCAAAACCGGGATGTCTGGAGTTCCTTAGTAAGGCAGGCGTACACCGGATACCGGTTCGTTGCGCCGTTGATGATGATGATACCCCATCACGGAAGAGCTTGCATGTGGCCGCAAAGGTTCTGATCGTCCTGTGAAGCACGTCAATGGTGAACTTCTCATCTACGCTAATGAAAAACTGAAGAGGTGGAATGAACACTTCACGAATGTCCTTAATCGTATCGCATTCGGTAAGGTTCCTCCTCTTGTGGATAAAACGGCTAGTCACCGTAACATGCGAATACGGACTGTTCCACGAAACTCAAGAGAAATCATTCTCACCATCAATGCACTTAAACGGAGTAAAGCCGCTGGACTTGACGGTCTCCCCACAGAGTTATTTATTGCCGCAACTGTAGCTACTGCAGATCTGTTGCTTCCACTATGGAAAAGCTGGGAATTCGAGACCTTTCCCAGAGGGTGGAAGAGGGGATGATCGTTAAGATTCCAAAAAAGGGCACACGTGTTTTGTGACAATTGGTGGATAAAACAATCCTGGAACGCATGAAAGAACAGCTCGAAAACTTCATGGACAAAGAGCAGGCTGGTTTCTGCTCCCAGTCCTCCTGCATCGACCACACCAATACCCTACGGAGAATTTTGGAACAGCGCGTGGAATTTGGACCTTCGATGCACCTACTCTTCATCGATTTCAAGAAAGCTTTCGGTAGCGTCAACAGGGAGTGTATCTGGAGTGCTCTATGTAGAAGCAGACGACATATCATCATCATCATCATCAACGGCGTAACAACCGGTATCCGGTCTAGGCCTGCCTTAATAAGGAACCCAGACATCCCGGTTTTGCGTCCACCAATTTGATATCCCTAAAAGCTGTCTGGCGAGCTGACCTACGCCATCGCTCCATCTTAGACAGGGTCTGCCTCGTCTTCTTTTTCTACCATAGATATTGCCCTTATATACTTTCCGAGCTGGATCATCCTCATCCATACGGATTAAGTGACCCGCCCACCATAACCTATTGAGCCGGATTTTATCCACAATCGGACGGTCATGATATCGCTCATAGATTTCGTCATTGTGTAGGCTACGGAATCGTCCATCCTCATGTTGGAGGCCAAAAATTCTTCGGAGGATTCTTCTCTCGAACGCGGCGAAGAGTTCGCAATTTTTCTTGCTAAGAACCCAAGTTTCCGAGGAATACATGAGGACTGGCAAGATCATTGTCCTGTACAGTAAGAGCTTTGACCCTATGGTGTTGGCTGACAATAACCGTGCGCGGATTTCATCATCGTAGCTGTTATCGTGGTGTTTGCGAGAGCTGTATCCTGTCACCGATATTATTTCCTCTTGTTATCGGTGACGTTCTTCATGCAGCCCTGTTTGCTCTCTTACCGTTCTCACCAAGTCATGGGCCTTGGCTAGATAGCCAAATGATATATGGACGGAAGTGGCAGTGCATTGCAAGCTATGCCATGCAATGGAACCAACTCTCTCAAGGTGACCAACGAGTGAGTCACTCCGAGGGCATTTGGTTCAGAACAGTAGAGGAGGAGTGCGAGCGTCTCAGGAAGTCGTTGGAGGAGCCGAATTGTATTTCTGCACTTATTTCGCTTCGGAGAATTATGTATAAAAACATTATTGACTTAAAAGGAAATTGGAATCCGTTTATTTATTTTTTCCAAAAATATATTTTACATTTGAAAAGCGAAATAAATGTTATTCTATTACACATTCTGTTTGTAAGTATAATTATGTCGATTTTTATCTTTCCCATCTTCTCCGATTCTATCTTATCTCTATTTTTTATTTTTTTTTATAAGCAACAAGTAGTGCATTCACCAATATTTGAGGAATATGTATTTTTTCCTTACGGGGTGTTAATGTTACAGATACCAACATACAGATATGTAAACCGTAAATAGTACAATTAATCCTCAATTCAAATTTTTACACTGAACCTTTTAAAATATCTTTGAACTATACATTCTAAGATAAAACAACCGAAACTGGCACTAATTCCATAAAACAGACAAAACCAAGTTAATTTAAAGTGATCTATAGTCATTGGAACAAAGGAATCTCCAGGAACGGATTTCAATTTAATCATCCCAGCTTCAACACTTTCAGTTCCGATTTCATTCATCCACTTTTCGAAGAGTCCAACATCATAGATCCTGCTAATGAATTTATTCAAAGTTCCTAAGAATACAGCATCATCCCTGATCGTCATTCCATACCAAATATAGCCATAGTCAATTGCGGTTTCATGGAATAAAGGTCTCTTTGAATATTTCTCTACGAAACGAACCATTTGAAGTTTATCCGAGGCGATCAAGTATCCATGGCTCCTATTCAGGATTCGTAGCTGTTCCATCAAAGTGTCTCGATCAACGGCAAGGAAAAGATGCTTCCACTTCATTGGTATCAATCGCGAAGTCAAGAAATAATCCAGTTCAATTTTATCTAACATGATTCTCGCTCCTGACCTATCAATCTCTTCAAAGGTATCACTTTGAGGATCAAAAATCATGGCAGTTAGGAAACTTGATAGGACACTCAGAAATAGGTTTGTGAGAATAAATCCCAACAGCATTAATTGCAAACGAATGGCCAAGAAATGGCGGAATCTAAAGGTCTTAGAATCTGTGGATTGATAGATTATCCCTAACAGAGCATTGCAGAAAGCATGCCCGAAGTCAAACTTGCCATTAACTACAAACCCACAAAAAGCTTCTGCAAGTGCAATATAAATTATGGAGAAAATAATCATATACCAAACGATGTTATCGAATGGCAAATATAGATACATGTTGGACGGAATCTCAGGGCTCTGTGGAACCAAAAAGCACATCTTTGTACACAGTATGGAACTCGTCGATGTGACATTTTCAAAAAAATATCCTTTTAAAAAATGTTGTACAATATCGATCCTGCCTTCCACCAGAAATTTCTCAAGATTGGGTTTAACTAATGACTGTGAAGCAGATTCATCTATAATTTCGACACTGGCATTGTAGACAGATACAAAAGTATAAAATATCTTTGATAGGTACCCTCCAATTACCTCTTTTCCTTTGTAGTTGATGTATTTGAAGGACCTAGGGTGGTCATATTTTTGCACAGTACGAATGGCAAAACCTTTCATGTTCCTCATCTTGTTTGGGAAAAGTTCCTTGAAACCTAAATTGTTCGAAATTTTCTCAATTGTTACAGTAGGAAATGGAGTGTAGGAGTACAGTTCGTAGTCAGCTGGTTGCATAGTTGAGGTTTGCACAACAATTAAAATATTTATCATCCTCTGAGTCCAGCACCAGTTAACTACTTTCTGAATAGATTCACTTGCGACTTCGTAGTCCAGCAGAAAAACTATCTTTGATTCATGCATTCTTTTCAATGACACTTGGACAATTTTCAAAATATTTTCGGAATTCTCAGTTGTTACAATGACAATAGAAACCAAATTTTCACCAACAAGGGATGCAATCCGGCCCAATTTCGAACTAGATAGGGTGAACCTAGGTTTCGGTATAGTCTCTGAGGCACACTTTAGTAACATCATGCTTCTGATTTTAGATTGGTTATCGTCTAAGGCGAATAAAACAAACATTGGTGAATGCATCAGACATTGTTCCAGTACACTTCCACTTGAAGTTGCAACTGCAAAAGTGCAGAACAGGATTGTCATTATTGTGCATATGACCATCTTCATCATATGTCTAAACAAACTTATTGGTATACTTGATAGGCCTATGTATCTTAAGTTTGTACAACTTTTTTAAGAAATGACCTTTCAGGATCATATATGTAATCTGCATATAGCTCAGGATTGAACAGTGCTTTATAATCGTTTATTTAAACATATGTTCAGCACTATGTCTTTCAGTAAAAGGTCACAATTTCTTTCTATGACCTTCCAAATTGATAAAATTGACATTTGCGTTTCAAAGAATTGAAAATAAAGTTCAACTACACTTAAATCACAAAAGAACCAATTACCAGTAATTTTAGAAAATTATCGTATCTACAAGTTAAGAATTGAAACCTTTTCAAAGCATATCATTATATAAATAAGTAAGCCGAGATAGTCATTATAGATACTCATCTTATTCGGCTCAGCCGATAGTAATTTATGGTTCAGCCCAAAACTTCAATATCATATAATCATTGCTATTGCGCTGGTTTTATCTTTCCAAGTTCCAGTGGTAAACTGCAATTGGACACACACAAACAATTTTATTCCATTAGCGATAAATCGAAATCTATTATTGACCTAATTAGCTCCCAACTGATGAATGTACACAACCTCAATTGGAAACACAGATACTGTCCAACAGCAGGTGAAGAAAACGCGATCCAGTACTTATCTTGAAAGCACAATACTGCAAATATACGAAAAAAATACTTAGAAGATGTGGAGATAGTAAATTAGAGGAAATTAAATTTCATTAGTTTTCATAAAACATCAGATACATATTTCATATTTCAGCTCCTCAGACCATCGCCTGCAATTTCTTTCATGCAACCTTCCTCTTCTTCTTGAGCTTTTTTTCCCATCCGGAAGCGAGACCAGTTGCATCATTTTGCTCGAATATAGGCCTGATCAGGATGGAGTGGAGAGGATCTTAAATCGCTATCCAGTGGATGAAGTCACCATTGTTTCGGCCACCTTTTTGGTAGTTTGCCATCAATTACGATATTCAGACCAATCTTGGCAAATAAATTCTTAGCGCGAATTGCATGCCCATACCATTGAAGACGGTACTCTCGCAATGTTTCCACAATCGAACTCATATCGACCGATCGTTGACCTGACATTTGTTAGCACTTCACTGGTGAGGGGGATGGCTTGGCAAGTGAGTGAGCACTACACCCACAGTGACCACCAGGCCATCTTCCTCCGCATTGGGAACCGGGGAAGCAGTCAACGACGCTCTGGAGGTGGAAAGGCTAAGGCGGTTTGCTGGTCTATCGGAGCTTTCGACGAGGAGACATTCCTGGCCGCATTGGAGGGAGCCCATGATCCGGATGGAACAGCGGTGGAAAGGGTCACACAGCTGTCTCAGCGTGTAACCGAAGCATGCGACGCTACGATGCCACGACGACGTTTGCATCACGGTAAGAGGCCAAACTACTGGTGGAACACGGAGGTCGCTGCCTTGAGATCCTCTTGTCTCCGAGCGAGAAGACTTTCCCACAGGACAAGGGGAAGGCCGGAGCACCAGGAGCGCGAGGAGGAATACAGAGATCTGCGAAGCAACCTTAAGAAGGCCATTCGGAGAAGCAAGCGGGAATGCTACCAGAAGCTCTGCATGGAGGCTAATACGAATCCGTGGGGTACAGCCTACCAAGTTGTAATGAAGAAGATCCGCGGGCGAAAATCACCTCAGGTGACATGCCCACGGCTCTTGCTACAAATAATTGCAACTCTTTTCCCGCAGCAGGAGCAGGATGAAAGAGGACCCCAACTGGCAGCTCAGCAGGACGTCTTCTCGATCCCTGATGTTACCGAAGAGGAACTTTGGGAAATCTGCAGACGTATTGGCGACAGCAAGGCTCCGGGATTGGACGGAATTCCGAACAGGGCTCTGAAGGTGGCGGTCAAGGCCAGACCAAGGTGGTTCGCAAGCACATTCGAATCGTGCATGGCGGAAGGAGTGTTTCCCGCCCAGTGGAATAGGCAGAAGCTGGTCTTGCTACCGAAGCCCCGAAAACCACCCGGCGTGCCCTCTTCATATCGCCCTATTTGTCTCTTAGACACCATAGGGAAGATGTTGGAGAGGGTGATATACAACAGGCTGCTCCCGTTCATCGAGCTTGCGGGTGGTCTTTCAGAGCGGCAATATGGGTTTCGGCGAGCCCGTTCTACGGTCGATGCAGTAGCAAAGGTCGTGGAATTGGCTCGAAATGCAATGGCCATGGGCAAATGCTGTGCTCTGGTGACGCTGGACGTCAAAAATGCTTTTAACTCAGCCAACTGGGGCTAGATTAAGGGCGCTTTGGCCAAACTGGGTGTTCCTAGCTACTTGGCTCGGCTTATCGAGAGTTACTTTTCGGGCAGACTTCTCTGGTACGAGACGGACGACGGGCCGAAGGAGTACATTGTGACAGCAGGTGTGCCTCAAGGTTCTGTATTGGGACCGCTGCTGTGGAACATAATGTACGACGGAGTGCTTGGCCTTCGCGTGCCGGAGGAGACAACGCTGATTGATTTTGCGGACGACTTGGTGGTAGTTGCAATGCAAAGCATTCCGAGGACGTGGAGCTTTATGCAAATGAAGGCATTCATACCATCAAGTCATGGTTACGAATGGCCAAGCTGGACCTGGCGGACGAAAAGACGGAGGCGGTCCTCATTACCAACCGTAGGAAGAACAACACGGTTACCATCCAGGTTGGTAATCGTGAGGCCGTCTCAAAATCGGCTGTCAAATACCTGGTGGTGATGATCGATGCCAAGCTGAGTTTCAAGGGACACTTGGATTATGCGCGAGAGAAGGCAGCAAATGCCAGCTCATCCCTTGCAAGGATGATGCCTAACGTGGGAGGGCCGAAGTATAGTCGCAGGCTACTCATCGCGGGAGTGGTGAGGTGGATGCTGCTATACGCGGCCCCTGTCTGGGCAGGAGCGTTGAACCACGCTGTCAACCGGAGGAAGATATGTTCGGCATACCGGCCAATTGCGCTAAGTGTGTGCAGCGCATTTAGGACGGCGTTGACGGAGGCAGTGTGTGTTATCGCAGGAATGATCCCTATAGATCTTCTAGCGAGCGAGGCACACTGGCTCTACGAAAAACGGAAGGCAAATCCAGCCGAGGTGAATGCGGATTTCCGAAAAGCCATCAGGAGAGAGTTGTGTGGCAAGTGGCAACAACGATGGGATAACTCCGACAAGGACAGGTGGACCCATCATTGATCCCGTGCATCGAGAAATGGGTCAACCGAAAGCACGGAGAATTGAATTACCACCTGACACAGTTTCTTACGGGACACGGTGTCTATAGAAAGTACTTGCATCGCTTCGAGTTGGACGACTCTCCCAACTGTCCTGAATGCGGTGCTACACTCGAGGACCCGGAGCACGTTATGTTCCATTGTCCCAGATTTCTGCAGCAGAAAAGGAGGTTGAACAGCATCTTAGGGGTGGACATCGAGCCCTCCAACCTGGTGGAAGAGATGTTGAAGTCGGAGGAAAACTGGATGGCGGTAAATGAGGCAGTAGCCGTGGTGCAGACAAAACTCCTGGAGTTGGATCGAGCTCGGAAGGCGGCGCGACGGAGACGTGACATGGACGAGCTGGTATAGCGAACCAGAGCCTCCCCCGCGAAGTAATACTTCACGGTGGTCCCGCGGGGAGGGGCGGAAGAGTGGGGGTGGTTTTAGTGGGTGTGGTTTTAGTGGGTGTGAATCCCACACACTGTTGCAACCTGGCGCAGCAGCGTCTTTCTAAGATTTCCACCTCCATCCTTAAAAAAAAAAAAAGAAACTCATATCGACCGCGGATATCCTTATTTCGAATATGATCATAGCATGTTACACCCGTGGTCCAACGTAACACCTTTGCCTTGATTACCGCGAAGCGCCATTCGTTGTCTTTCATAGTCGGATTGGCTTTGATAGTTGACTAGCACTCAGAACCATAGAGGGTGACAGCCTGGGCGACATTTTGCATTGAAAATTTTCAAGTTGGAATGTTCGTTAATGCATCGATTATAATAAAAAGTGCCAGTTGCTGAACGCAACTTCATCCACAGCGCTTAACGGGCCCCCACACAAACCATCAGTTTGCTTCAGATATGTTGATGATGTTTTCTTACTCTGACCACATGAACATAAGAAACTTTATGGATTCCTGGTATGCGCCAACGGGCTGTACCCGGACATCAGATTTTCCATGAGGAAAGAACACCCTTTCTTGACGTCTTGGTATACAAAAATCCAGACAGCACACTAGGTCATAATATATACACGAAACCGATGCATACTAATTGATGTATACACGCAACGTCACATCACCGTCCATGGCAACAATAGTCGGTCATCAACTTTTTCAACCGTAGGCCAATAAAAATTGTAATCAACCTGCCACCCAGAGTGGTCAGAGACGATCTTGGGGAAAAACTATCCCAAAAACCTAAAAAGTTGGCGAAATTGACCGTGAAGGTCCGCCCGGAAATACTGAAGTTCCTTGGGAGCGCTCGGTCGACATGTACCCGTTTGTACTAGCCAGGCTCGAAAATATGAGGCGAGCGGTCCTTTGAATGCTACGATCCCTCAAGTGTTATTATGGAAAATTCACGCGTCTATATCGTAGGTCCGCACCAGATCGTCAAAATAATCAAACAAACAAAGGGGGTTCCCGTAAGCCTAACGATATAAACCAAAACCGGGGCTAAAACCGGACAAATAAATAAAAAAAAACTACCGCTCGACCGTGTCCGTGGAGCCGAAAATCTCCGGACCCGAGTGCCGCGATCGGGTGGGTGGGGGGAAGTCCACGACGGATAACAGACTATCCCTGTTTCTTCTGCCTCAGATGCTTATTGAGACGCTGCCCATTAGGTTCCTTCCCTTTCTTGACATTCTCTGGGCATTTTCTGGAGGATGTCCCTAATTGTGAGAGCATGCAGGGTCTAAGGAGGAGGAGAGAAAAAAGGACTGCTCAAATCAAAGAAGGTTAATTATGATTCATTAAACTAGAGATATTCAAAGAAAACGCGAACTGAAATCATAACTAAAATTAACCATTAACCATAAGAGTCAATTCAAGAAATAAAATATAGCGAGAAACTAAAACCATTCATAAAGAAAGAACTAAAATAAAAAAAAATAACAAGATAACTAAGAAAACTCACGATTGGACAGAGTGCGTTACTATCGCGGAGCGAAACACCTTCTCAATTCAAAAACGGAATCTGCTACCTTACTCGCGGGCAATTCGATTACCAGACCGAGCGGTCAGATTCCCAAGATTTTTTGTGAGCACGGAGTCGCTTAAATATTCAATACAATAAATACACCCGGCCAATGACACAGTCCAGCCAACCTCCTAAAATCCATCGCCGCTTCCAGTTCGCTACTCAGCCGTCCATCGGTGAACTCCTCTGCGAAAAACTAACGTTCTATCGATCCATCAGCTATCTCTCGATCAGCCGGTCACACTAAATCTGGACTTGAACTTTTGGAGTTCATGTTGCTAGCAACATACGCAGTAGTGTTGACGGATGCGACAGATCTTTGCCCTCTGTCAGGATCTATTCGCCCGAATGCATTTAAGGTAATTGCACACTACAAAATGCATTATTATTCGATCAAATAAATCCCGAAAAAGGCGAATGGAGTGCTCCCGTCGCGAAACCGCGGCCACCAACTACTAGGAATTAAAAACGGTAAGGGAAGCGTTCATTCTCAACGGATATACACCCAGGTAAATAACTCGGGCTAGTAAGAAACAGAGGAATGCCAAAGAGAACACGGAACCTTAAAGCGAAGTCGAACCAAAAGTAGGCACGGCATTGCACTGTATCAAAGCTACGACGGAACAAATCGGAAAAATTCTTTAAAAAAAACAAAAAGTTCATACCATCTTCAACACCACGGCCAAAATAGGACCAATGCTAAAAACCCCGACCGACAAAAAGCTTCACACACCAGGGGTATATAACAGTCCTTGCTCCTGCGGAAAAGTCTACATAGGAGAGACCGATAGGACGATGCAACAACGGAATAAGAATCACGAAAGCGATGTAAAACACAACCGCTTCACAGAGTCAACCCTAGCTGATCATAAATTGGTACCGGGGCATCAATTTTCATTCGAAAGGAGCGAGGTTCTGTCAAAAACTGCCCCACATTACCCGCGAAAACATCATTAGGCCATCGAAATAAAAAACAGACAAACAATATCAACTGGGACGAGGGTTACCCCACAAATTCATTATGGGATATTATAACTTGAAAATTTCAAAAAAGTAATTGACGGTTTCGTCTAGGCCAAAAGCAACTGTTCAGACGCTGCCTTACCTCTGCCCTGGAACCAGCGTGACCGAAAGTGGCTACAGGTGGTAATCGCTCCTTTATAACCAAGTGAAATCCACCTTATATATTTAGGCCCAAATTAGGCCGAAACGAAAATTATTTTTGTTCGAGGATTGACGGAACCCTAAGTCCGTATCAAGTTGATGCCGAACTACTTGGGAAGAAACTTTCCTTCCACATTTGTCGTCCATGAACCTCCCTTTTTAGAGCTAAAACCCAAAAAATTCAAAAAAGTAACTAATTGCTTCGTCCAGGGCAGAGGCAACTCTTGAGACGTTAGATATCACGTCTGAAGAATTGCCTTCGCCCTGGACGAAACTTAGTTCTTAAAAGGGATAGGTCGCCCAATTTGGACTCCCTTAGAAAGCCGGATGGAACTTTCACGGGCACCAGAGTTAAGTCTGTACAGATTCTCTAAGAATCACTACAGCGGAACCGCGGAAACCGCTGCTGGCACACCATTCCGCCTCAACGATAAGCGGACAAACGAGACATACCTCATCGACATGGGGCAGCTGTCTCGGTCTTGCCGCTACCCTTTCCCTACTCCAAGGCGGCACCAGAGTCTTACACTCGCTACGCAGCCAAAGAGACCACTGTGAAGACATTCGCACGAACCAACAAGGTTCTGGACTTTAACCGAAGGCAACCTCTTCAGTGGGAATTCGTCATCGCGCAGATAGAGCCTCGCATGATAGGAGCAGACTTTTTGGCTACCCACTGTCTTCTAGCAGATCTCAAGCGTCGCCAACTGATCGAACGCAAAACCGGCCACATTACGAAAGAAACGAGTATTGCAAAGCAATTTACCCACGGTCTCGACGGTCCCAGAAGACAACCGTTTCCAACATCTCCTGATCTAAGGAATGACCAAAGCACGCTGTGGAACACAACATAGAAACTACAGGCCAGCCCGTAGTTGCTAAGGTGAGAAAACTTCCCCCGGCAAAGTATAAACCAGAAAAACAAAAATTCCAGCTGATGATGGACCAGCGAATCTGCCGAAAATCCAATAGCCCTTAGTTGAGTCCTCTCCAGGTCGTGGATCGCACACACTGTACCTGACAGATACGGTGTGCCTAACATAGCGGACTTCAACGTGGGGCTACACGGCACACATATTTTCTTCAAGCTCGATCTGGAATGAGTTTACTTCCAGATTCCAATAGCAGCAAACCCAAAATAGCAATTATAACGCACAGACCTTAAACCGATTCATTGATGATATTTTCAGAGATCTACCCTTTTCCTTCGCGTACATGGACGATTTGCTTGTTGTCTCAAGAGACGATTTGGAGCACAAGCAACACCTCAGCGACTATCAGAGCACGGAATCAACCTCAACCCTGCGAAATGCGATCTTGACTTCCTAGGCTACAAGGTAACATCACAAGGCGTGTTATCACTATCTAGCAAGTTACAGGCAGTCCAGGACTACATACGTCCGGGGACGGTCATGTAGCTACGAACATTCTTCCGGATGCTGAACTTCTACCGAAGATGCCTTCCACCTGCAGCCACTACGCAAAAGCCGCTAAACACAGTTCTACACATGTCAAAGAAGAACGACAAGTCTTCGATCCTCTGCAGTAGCTACGATCGAAAAATGCAAGTCATATCTTCAGAAGACTACATTACTGGGTCATCCTGATCCAAAAGCAGAAATATAATTAGACTATGGCGCCTCAGATCACGGTATGGGAGTTGTGTTTCACGAACGAGTCAACCGGAACTTAGCAACCGCTTAGGTTCTGTTCAAAGGTATTCAACGAGGCTCATGCAGGTGCTCTACGTATGATAGAGGACTTCTGGCTATCAACAGTGTCATACGTCACTTTCAGCAAGTGCTTGAAGGCAGGCAATTTACCATCCACACAGACCACAAACCAGAAGGTAAATACCGAACCAAGGAGAACCAGGCAGCTCATTTACATTAGCCAGTTCAACAGCAACATAACGCACCAGAGGGTAGCAACAGCACAGTCGCCGATGCATTCGCCAGGTTGGAAAAAATAAGCCTATCTAGAGATGTAGCTAGACTAGCACAGCGCACAGAGAGACGTTTCATCCTTACGGGCTTACAGGGTAATCCGAACCTTCGACTCCAATGGATGGACATCCCCGGAACGGAAGCCTCTATTCTGTGTAAAACAACCTCAAAACTACGGGCATACCTGCCAGTCGGCTTCAGAAGAAGCATCTTCGACAGCCTTCATGGACTCAACCACCGCGTCATCCGAGCTATTCGAAAGCTTATTTCACAACGCTACTTCTGGCCAAACATGAATCATGATGTTGGAGAATGGTCACGAGCTTGACAAAGATCGAAGATCCACAAGCACACCTTCAAACCTAGAGGAGCTTTTCCACTAGCGAGTTTTTTCGAGCACGTCCACCTCAGCACCATAGACCCTTTACCTACGTCCGAGAGGAAAAGGTTCTGCCTGACCATGATCGACAGACACACACGTTGAGCAGAAGCTATTCCAGTCGAAGCAACTTCAGCGGAAACTATCACCGCCGCATCATAACCAATCAAGGATGTCAATTCGAGCTGAACTTATTTAGCAGTTTGGCATTGACCGTATCCGAACAATGCCCTTCCATTCACAGGCTAACGGATGTGTCGAATGCCGGCACCGATTACTGAAAAGTGCTATCATGTCAGACTGTGCCATGATAGCACTTTTCACAGTCTGATAATCCACAGTGGACTAGATATTTGGCAACGGTTATATTAGGTCCTTGTCCCATGCCGAGAGAACTGCCGAATTGGTTTGCGGCACTGGCTTGCGGCTTCCAGGTAAACTCTTTTCTCCGACAATATTCAACACAGACGATCAACAGTGAAGGTCGGCCCGAAACTATTGAAACTCCATCCAGTGCTCCGTCAACACGTGTTTGCACGCCTCTGTGTTAGCTGGACCCGAATGCCGCTATGGAAAAGGAAAATCCACGACGGATCGCGTCCTCGATCAATGTCCCTCCTACCTCAAATGTATGATGATGCGAACTTCCCAACGTAACTTGGGACTCTCACACAGTCTGATTCAGACCATGCAGAAGTACACCATTCTACATACGTGCTCGATGTTGCGGGGAGCTCTCGATGGATTCTCCCACAACCTACCACTAACTTAAACTTTTAGATCGATTTTAGATCCATTTTTGGACGTTAATGCTAAATTTTTAGACTTCTTGAGCATGGCCGTCAAGCCTCAAGCGGTTTTTAATAGTTTTCTCAAGTTCAAAAAAAGCATGGCTGCACTCAGTGAAGACATCAAATTTCTCAAACTATGCTTGAAGTATGGTGTCACGCCTAAGTCCCATGTGGTTAGTATTAAGTCAGGTTTAATTTTACCCTCTAATCTTACTAGATCAGTAGAAGATACTTTAATTAGGACTAGTGTTAATAAGCTTCATGCAAAATTAGCCTCTACCACACTGAAGGCATATAATGCGCACTTGCAATTAGCAGCAACAGAAAACTGTGCGGAATCTACCTTCTTCAAAATTCAACGGGGTTACGAATGTGAAAAGGAACGCAAGCGGACTTTGCTAAGAAAAAAGCTCAACCTGTTGATAAAAATCTCCCCGCACACTAGTCATGAAAATCCAACGGTAAGTACTATTCCTAATCAAGTTATTAACAAATCCTCTACTAGTTTCAGCAAGGAGGAAATGGATCTCCTAAACAAGGGTTGGAACTACGCTGTAAAAACCGACCTGCCAGTTGAGCACGTTGTAGTAGATGTAGAAGGAGCTATAAAGTTCATGGGCAATGAAAGGAGGAAATCCGGCATGAAATGTCAAAAGACATGGCTCACCAAAACAGGATTCGGAAGTCTGCTAACCAGCGTGAAATCAAGATCGTACGAGATCTGAAGAAGAAGCCGGTATACTACTTAAAAGCGGATAAAGGTAACATGATCGTAATTATGGACAAGCAACATTACGATAACCTTGTAATGGAAAAGTTGACTGGAGGAAACTACTTCGAACTAAGGAACGACCTGCTACCAGGATCCATAAAAAAAGTAGAGAAGGCCCTCAAAGAATGCTCTCTAGTGGTTGGTAACCCCGCCAGGCTGCGGATGCCAAACCCTTCGTTACCTAGAATTAGATGCCAACCAAAAATACATAAACCAGGCAGTGAGATGAGGGAGATCATTGCAGATTCTAACTCCCCTACGTACAACATTGCTAAATGGTTGGTCGAGGAATGCCAAAAATTGGGATCCATTAACGGAAACCAATCCGTCAAAAACTCGAAAGCAATTGATTGATCGATTGAGTGCAGTGTCATTTGACGTCAAAGCTCTATTCCCAAGCACGCCTGTAAAAGAAGCCATAACAAAATTTGAAGAGTGGCTACTACGTTTTGGTTCGACACCAGAATGGAGAAAAAAGGCTAAACAATATGCAAGATTGGCTTCCCTCTGCATGAGTGAGAACTATTTCACATTCAGGGGAAAATATTTCAAAATGACCTCAGGTGTAGAACGTAGAACGTTAGAACGTAGTAATTTTACTACACTCTATAGCCAACAATTACCCTTAACTGCTCAAAAAAGATCAAGTGTCACCTTCTCAAATCTGTCCAAACACATACAAAGGACATTGAAAAGGTTTGACATACAGCTGGTAGGATCAAGCCATATCTACCAGCTAAAATCCCAGCTGGCGGGGGAAAAAGATCGAAAAACAGTAGAAGAGATGAGCGGCATTTATAAAATCGCCTGCTCAGATTGTCCGAAGGTGTATATCGGGCAAACAAAAAGATTGGCAACCATCAGATTTAGGGAGCACATGAAGGAGGCAGAGCTGGCTGTAAAGCACTCCCGAAAACCCACTGAATCTATGGTGGCAAAACATATGGTGGAAAGCGGCCATAAAGTAAGCGCTGAGGACTTGAAGGTCCTAAAGCAGGTAAGAAAGATTAACCAGCTGGATGCTTACGAAAGCTGGTTCATTAGCAAACAACCGGTTGACACTAGGTTGAACTCAGATCTGGGTAACTGCTATTCCCCATTGTTTAGAAAACTCTTAAAGTAAAATAATCTCCACACCAACGAAAAAGAAACAACAAGTTTTTATTACTTCAATTTCTTGAGCATTCCTCTTGTTGAAAGATAGCAACCAAGTTAACTAGAAGCCGCCACCAATGCGGGGTCGCAAGAAACATTCTCCATTTTTTCCGACCCTGACATAGTTAAAAAAAAATTCCTCTCAATGAGCACAACACTTTTTTTGTTCGAGCAAATAATTGTAAAAATGGAATTATTTTAACTTCAAATAGTCAAAATTTCCCGATAATAGTCAAAATTTTAAATTTTATCATCTTGATGCTAACAATCGCCAATTAATTCGAAAGCGCGACCAATCTCCTCCTCCGCACTCAATTTCCCAATCCCAGCTCCCGTTCATCAGCTGCCTCTCCGATCAACCGGTCCAGATCCGCTAGACAGGGTTGAAGTTAGAAATTCAGTTTAGCGACAAGAACAACACCCCATGCGTCGTTTAGAAACAGAAGAACGACGGTGATCCTTTCGCTATGTTGGAACGTTGCTTTACGAAAAAAAATTATTTACATAGGTCCGAATAGATGAGGTGAATAAGCATTTCCACCGTTCAATATTGGCTTGCACTATTTGGGAAATTAAAGTTAAACTTGGAATTGTTCAAATGTAAATAAATTTTTGGGGTTAGAGGAAAGCGACCAGTTGTTGGTTTACTTTATAAAATAAATAAAATAAGTCAATTTAAAAGTTACAGTAGAATGGGGGAATGGGAATTGGTAAATTGAAAAAGGAATAAACTAGGATAGCTGAGGAGTGTTAAGATGGGATTACTAAATGCATTCTTCCGTTCTCGTTAGATTGTCCCTGGACAAAGTAAAGAAAATGTTGTCCATGTCGCAAAGGTCAAAAATGAAATTCATATGTTGGAATACACATGATTGAGACATATCAACGGCACAAATATTTGCATCCGCATTTTTAGAGTCATAGCATACGCACTTAAGGACAAAGAAAGTGAATCGTTAATCACATCACACATAGCCTTAGAAAATAACAATTGATTTTCATATCAAATAAGTTCACCAACATTACAATAAACAAATCATAGGAGGTCAATAAAGATACTACAAATTTCACTTCGAATCGAATTCAAAAATTTCTAATCTAATGATCCCAATACATCCTACGGAAACATCTACTCGTACTTACCATTAAAAAGTGAAACTGACACGAATGTCTCCAGTAAAGAATTTATGCTCGCTATGCAAAAATACTTCAACAACTGGAAGGAAGTAACTCTAAATACTACTAAATTCCCTATAATTGCTTCCCCAAAGCACAAAGGTAATAATTGCTAAAATATGTGCATCAATCAACAAAACATACAATGCAGCTTGAAAATAAATATTACGTCCCAGCAGTGGAGTCACTGGGGGACTAAAAACGTGCCAACTTCGACATTACGCTATAATGGTAACGTTTAATGATCATATGTTAGATAGTGAATGATTTGAACAAAAATTCTTACCTTTAAAAATTAATGTAGTCTTCCCTGTTTGTCATAAGAGGCGATTAAAAGGGATACTTTCATCATCATCAACGGCGCAGTAACCGGTATCCCGTCTAGGCCTGCCTTAATAAGAAACTCCAGACATCCCGGTTTTGCGCCGAGATCCACCAATTCGATATCCCTAAAAGCTGTCTACCGTCCTGACCTACGCCACCGCTCCGTCTCAAGCAGGGTCTGCCTCGTCTTCTTTTCCTACCATAGATATTGCCCTCATAGACTTTTCGGCTTGGATCATCCTCATCCATACGGATTAAGTGACCCGCCCACCGTAACCTATTGAGCCGGATTTTATCCTCAACTTGACGGTCATGGTATTGCTCATAAATTTCGTCGTTATGTAGGCTACGGAATCGTTCATCCTAATGAAACTCTACTGTTACCAAAACCTCAACAACGCTTCGGATAGGGACTGACCTCACAACGAAGCCCTTTGGTTATCAAAAACGGACTGTGATTAGTTTCTGGAATGTGTACACGCTCCCCGACAACGGTAGCGGGGTCCTCTCCAACTTAAGCGGGAATTCCAGCGATATAAACTGGACATTCTAGGCCTGAGCGAAGTCAGATGGTGGGACTCTGGAGAGTACTCCTCGCCCTCTTGCCGCACTCATGGCAATGTGCTTATGTACTCTAGAAAACCAAGGGGTAGTAAACGTGAATCCGGTGTTTGCTTCTGAGGCTACCGCAAGGCGCGCTATCATCTGAATGCCAAGGTATGATCTGATAATACCTTCTTCGTGCATGTGATGGGGCAACGCGATCTTGGCGACCGGAAGGGTAAAGGTGGGAGCCTCGTGGATTTCTGCAACTTCCACCACCTCGTCATTGGTGGCACATTGTTCGAGTGCGGAGACTGCCATAAAGTCAATTAGGTTTCAACTGGCCGAAGCCGTATGAGCAATCAGATCAACCACATCGTGATCAGCAGTAGATTTAGGAGTTGTCTGTTGTGCGGTGTGGGCCAATGTCACGGTCGTTCGCAGGTGTTGTTTTAGCGGACGTGGATCTAGACGTGGAAACAGCTACAGGGGCGGATAACTCCGGAGCTGTTGCCTACTCTCCCAGAGGAGCTCTAGAACTGAACCTCTAGCCTGCACGGAAAAGTGGGAAAAGACACCTCGTAAGGCTTTTCCGTATTCGCAGAGGAGTCAAAAACTGTACTTCTGCCCTACCCTTAAGTTCAGTAAACCAACGTGTTTGCTTCTGGAGTTTTTCTATGTATTTTGTTTTAATTCCATAGTTCAATATATACAACTTATTTGCTTACCTACCTTAATTTCTTATCACTATTTTAACATGGAGTCAGGTAGATATCAGTGGTCGCTACGAGGACCCCAATTAGCGCTGTGGTGCGCCATTTTAATGCCGCAAACTCCTAAGACCGTGGTTGATGTTATGAAAGCAGGGACGCGGAGTCAAGCCAGCTCGGATCTTCAAAGCTAGCCGGTAGGATTCACAAAGGTGATCAGCTCTCCCGCTCTGCAGCCAGAAATCTCTCTGAGGTCCCCAAAGAATGGTTTACCCAGTGTCTGACTCTAGCTAGAGCTGGGCAACCGTGTTCCTACACCCGGGAACCCAGAGGAGGGTAACCTTGGGTGTGCCGTCCAGACTGTCCAGCGCGTCTCTGCACTGCACCACCAGCCTAGAGGATGTTGTCACTGAGTACAAAGCCGTGATGGCCGCTTGGCTGTCGGTCAGAATGGCTATGTTAAGCTTGGGGCTCGGATCATGCTCCAACCATCGGCAGGCTTCCAATATCGCCAGTACATCCGCTTGGAATACACTAGCGGAACCAGTATCCGGACTCACGTAGTCTGACAACACTGCACACTACAACGTATTTAATTTGGAGCCTCCTCTTGGCGGTCTTGATAGCTGACTTGTACTTCTTCAGGCAGTCCTTGTATGGCTGCGAATATTTATGCCAGTAGCCGATGTTGAAGATTTCCCTGGTCAGCTTCCTGAAGTTAGAGAGATCTTCGTTCCACCACGGTAGCAGTAACTTTTTGCTGTACTTAGTAGGGCACGAGTCTCTAAAGGCCATGTCGGATGCCTTTTTCAGCGCCTTGACCTTTGACTCCAGTTTGTCTGTCGTACCAATTTGTGCGCAAGTTGGCACCGGAGAGTTTGTTCTTAATTAATTGACCAAACTTTCTCCAGTCGATCCTCCTCTGAAGGGTTTGAAGACCTCTGCGGCGAAATCTAGACTGAAAAGTATCCAACTGTGATCTGAAAAGGATCTCTGGTCAGACACTATCCAGTTCTCCACTCTAAGAACCCCATTGTCGGTTATTGGAGTGATATCAATGACCCCTTCCCAACCGTCACAGTTCTCCGAGTAAGGGAAATGGAAGGTTGGATTTCTGCCCATGTTACACACCGATAGATTTAAAGTGCATTACCCTCAGCATGATATACTTACGGTAGATCGGACCGTCGACCGTCGATCCTTATCTCCTCCAACAGCTCGTTGGCGGCGTCGATGGGCTCTCGGTCGTCGTCCGGTTTTGCAGAGCGGAATACTTTTACTTTTGCGTTCCTGACTCCGAACTGCACTTTATAGTCTACCTTTTTCAGTGCTGCCAGGCATTCTCCGTTTATACGAAGTACAAAAGGTTGGCTGTTTGCCTGGGTTCCTCCTCCTTGATAACAACTCAGTCGTCCATGGAAACCCTGGGGTTTTGAAGGCGCAGAGATTGGACGAGCTTGTCCTTAACCGTGCGGATCTTGGCAACCAGATGCGAGCGACCGATCTCCTGGGGATCTCGTCGTAGCGGATGACATTGAGCTTTACGCCCTCCCTGGCGTCGTTGATCTTAGCAACACACAAACCAAGAAAGTCCCTAGAAAATTGGTCCTCGCAAGCTATAACGTGGAACCTACGGACAACGTGGGAGGGATCAAAGCAGGGTTGCCTTCGGCTTCCAAGAGATGCTCAATGACCATCTCCGATAGTCTAGCCTCAACACTGGTCCACACCTCCTGCGTGCCAGCGCCACCCGTAAGTGGCTTCTGGCCAAGTCGCTGAAGGGTTTCGCAGTTCGTGGCTCGTCGGCTGACTGTTGCTTCGTACTTTTCTTCAAATGTTGCTTAGCGTCCGAGCTCTTGCCCACTCTGCTCCGCTTATGATCTTGTTCCACCTCGTCTTGAGATCGATTGTGTTTCAGAGCCATGGGCTTCGCCTTTTACTCGTGTGCCAAGTGTTTTCTTTTGTATTAATCAACAATCGGCTGGTATTTAGCAAGATGTTTCTCATCCCGCTCGTCGACAATACCAACCTCCTTATTCTTAGCAATCTTGCTGAAAATATGCCTGGCCTTTTGGTACTGGCTCTTGAGCAGGACACCAATCGACCTTCGCTTCTTAGTCGATTTCCGGTGACCGACGTCCTTGTCGGTCTTTACTTTTAAGGGATCCCCCGACATTGAAGGTTTCGGGTTAGAAGTATACTATGTATGGTACTCGCTACACCCAGTTTGACAACAGTGGATTCCAGGCTCGAAGTTACTAGTCCGTCTGCCGTCTGGCTCCAGGGTGCTATGGCTGGCACTGAGTCTACTGCTCTCGAGAGCGACTGTCTCCTGGCTGGATGCCACTAGCTCGTCACCCCCTCTTCTTCTATCGTCGGTTTATTTATTTTTAAAATTAATTCCATGTCTTGATCCCACGGGTAGTCCGGGAAGAATGTCCAACCTAGTTAGCCCCGCCACCGAGGAAAGGGTTTTGTTTGAAACTGAATGTGCCCAAGATATTCGGAATTCTCATACAAAAGACTTCGAAGAATTCAGCGCACATTTCCGCTTTGAATATTAAAGCGAACTCAAGGGATCTGTTCAGTATGCCGTCCAGGCCTGGAGTTTTGTTGTCACCTATTCTGCTGCAGATCTCCAACAGCTCGCCCATGATTACTGCAAGAATTGCCGTCACATTCAGAGATCTCTGAAATGTGCCAGTGTCCCTCTCTTGCTGGGGAAATAACCACTGAATGATGGAGGGAGTAGGGTACGTGATCTGTGGGGATGACCGTCCTCTCAACCGTCCCATCGTAACTCTATAGACGCTCCCCACGAATTTCCGAGCAGAGTTCCTGAAAGCATTCCCTGTTGTTCCGCTGAATGGCAAGCCTAATTTTTTTGGGCTACCTTGTAAACATGGTCCTTTTGTCACTAATTAGTCTTACCTACCGCCCTCTGAGCAGTTCGTCTAACAGAATGATCGACGGCTCGTTAGTTCACCATTCCACCAGTAGTTTGATCTTCTACTGGAGAATATACACCTCCTAGGCATGGATGCCTCACATGCCTCGGTGACGAATTACGTGACATGGAGAACTCTCTTCGTGGTACCGCCTGCCTTAGTACCTTGGCCAAACCACACTTCCAAGAAGCTTCCCTCTTCCAATGCTTATACACACCATCCTGATGCCCTTCTCGGCTTTAAGTATCCTGTTTCTTTGGCCGGTGACTCCCTCCTCAGTTCTAAGATGACTGCATGGTGATCGTTGCCAGTGTAGTCCTCGGTAACGTGCCTGGACATATCACGTAGCAATGCAGTGCTGAAGAGAAAGACCCCCATTTTGAAAGGTGCTTGCATTACCTTCATTGGCCAAAACTAAATCCAACTGGGCAAAACCCTCTAATAGACCCCCTTGCCCTACTCTCCCTGCTTCCCCACTCGAGGGCCCTAGCGTTAAAATCACCAGCAATTATCTTTGGCCTTCATCCCCTTGCATCGAGAACAAGGTTGTCTAACATGTCATCAAATTGAAACAACGTGAGACTGGGTGGGGCGTAGTAGCTGAACACGTACCCACCGCTTATTTTCTCACACACGAAACCACTGGTCGACTGATTTATGGAGCATTGTATAACTTGGCGATCGCACGCCCATATCACCGCTCCACCAGTCCAGTCTGCGATCCAAACATCACCGTCACGATTTTAGCAGGGTTCACTTATGATGGCAATTTCCATCTGAGATTCACAAGTGGTCTGCTCAAGTAAGTTCTGAGCGACCCTGCAATGATTAAGGTTTATTTGAATAAACCTCATTTTTTCATAGCAGTCAACGCCTTCCTGGGTTCCGAGCATTTACCACTTCCGGTAATATGCTGGTTATCCCTTCCTTTCTTTACTTTGCACAGTCCCTACTGCACTCCTTGGAAATTTGTCCTTTCTCCCCGCGTCTTCTGCACCGATCGAATCGATTAATGCCGCTGGTGAACCCCCCCCACAAAGTGTCCAAACATAAGGCACTTGAAGCACCTCTTTAGTTGATACTGCTCTCGCAGAAGGCAGACAAGCCATTCAATTTGAACCTTTCTGGCGGACAATAATTTCTGCGTTGCCTCCACTAGTAGTCGCATCGTGGCCGTTTGAATGTTATCATAGGTCTTTCTGAAGCACACAGGGGATTCTTCCTCTAGTTTCTCTAACTTGAATTGTTCTTTAAATGTAGTGCATCCTTGGAACCCCTTTCCTCCTCTTGCGACATATTATGAAGGACCCTAATGGCTCTCATCATGTTTTTAATAGCTTGGTGCACGTTTTGCTTGTCCTTGATAAATTCGGACAGCTCAACTATTTTTGCTCCAAGCTGCTTGAAAGGTAGTTCCTCCGGGGCAGCGCTTTGTTCTCGATGACTCCTGGCCGGATTACTCCTTCTAAACACGCCTTCCCCCGTGGCATTGAACGTGCTTTTCTGCGTTTTATTTTTGTGTGGTCTTTGGCTTGGGTAGAGATCGGAGAATTGAGGATCTTGAATGAATGGCTCAATTTCTTGGTCTCGAAGTACCTACTTTGGTCATCGGTCTTGGCCAAATGTGGGGGGTGTCGAAACCGCCTTTGTCGGGCAGCGATCTCCTTCCAATCCATCATTTCTTACTTTCGTTATTGGTGTTCTTGGCAAGGTCTTGCTTCACTTGAACACCTCTTGCTCGAACTCTAAATCACTTGTAGCATTAGATCCCACGGTGGCCAAGTTATCCACTACCGAGGCGCTGCGGTCGAGGGATATCGACGACTGGAGGCCCGCTTACGCACTCCCAAAAGCCGCCAGTACTGGGATTCCGAGTGTAAATTTTCTTCATCAAATATACTCATGTGGGGTATCAAATGAAAGGTCTCGGTTAGTACTTTTCGAAGCCGGTCTTAGTTTTGTTATTTATTGGAAAGATGGGGAGAGCGGGGGTCGAAAGTGACCATTTCGTTAACAGACCCAACCGAAAAATCTGAAAAAAATTAAGAGACCGCCACTATATGGTACCTAGGCTACGAAATACCCTTCATAGCCATATCTATTAAAATAAAGTTAATAACAGTATATAATTATAATTTTTAGTAATTGACTGCAAGCCCCCCCCCCTTAAGTTCATCCTAGAATCACGAAATTTTGCAGCAATGTAAGCTGTAACATCAAAACATCTATAAAACACAAAACAATAATAAAAGTTGCATCATGAAATGGTTACATGACTCTGTTTATTTTTTGTTGTACAAATTGAATTAGACACTCCAAACAAAAGCATAAAAATGCAGTCCCATATCCAAAACCCAATAAAAACCATGACAACTCAAAATGTTCTATATTCAACGGTATGAAGAGCTCCAAGTTAATTTGAAAAGGTTTCACTATTCCTGCTTCAATACTTTCCGATGATAAATCCGAAATCCATTTTTGGTAAAGACCAATTTCGTAACTTTTTATAATGAAACTATTTATGGAGTCCATAAATATCGCATCACTCCTGATTGTCAAACCCGCCATACTGTCAAGTGCACAAATATTAGTCACATGGAAAATTGGTTTCCTCAGAGGCTTCTGGATTAAGTCCATTAAGTTAAATCTATCGGAAGACAGGGAATATGCGAAACTATTATTCCAACCCCATAAGTGTTCAAAGAAAGTTTCTCGGTCCACAGGATCATATAATTTTTGCCATTCTGACGGTATGACTGCCAAATTCGCGAGGCTCTTGTATGTGACATCTTCTACCAGGATTCTTGTCCCTGACTGCTCTAAATCTTCATATGTTCCTATCTGAGGATGGAACAGAATTGCTGTTAAAAAGCTGGATAAATTGGAAAGAAATAAATTGGTCAAAATAAACCCCAGGAACATCGCCTGGCCGTGTATGAATTTGAAAGATCTAAAGTTGAAATACTTTCGACAAGTCGTCTGGTAAGATATACCCAAGATGGCATTGCTAAATCCCAAACTGAAGTCGAACCTATTGCGGGTAATAATGTTATAGATAGATTCTGCCACAGATATGTACATCACTGAAAAAATTATACAGTACCAGACAGATGAGTCAAATATCAGATACAAATATAAATATGATGGAAGTCTTTGACTTTGTGGTACCATAATACAGACTCGAGCAAAAAGGACCGGATATGTGCTTGTCACATTTTCCCGCATACCCCCAACGAAATGAGGAACAATATCTATAATGTCTGCCGTGATGTACTCACTCGTTCGAGTGCGATCTAAAACATCCGATCCTGATGAATTTACAAAATCTAGATGCACGTTGTACTTCGTAGCCCATGTGTAGAATATTTTCCAAAGATAACCACCATAGACTTCTTCCCCTTTGTAATTGATGTATCTGAATGTCCTTGGAAAGTCATATTTTCTCAAAGTGCGAACAGGAAAATTTTCAAAATTTTTTGGTTGCTTTGGAAAAAGTTCCGCAAAGGATGCATTGTTGGGAATTTTTATTATTTGGATTGAAGGTATTGGGTCATAGGTATATAGATCGAATTCCAATTTAGGTCCTTGGATTGCTATTACAATGTTTACGAATTTGCGTGCCCAACACCATTGAACACAGTTCCATATATTTTCCGTTGAATTATGAGAATCTAAAACAAACACGATTTTCGGATTATTCAGCAGCTGTAGACTGGCATGTACCGAGGTTAGAAGGTCAGTGAAATTTCCTTCAGGCATTATCACGAAGTTTATGAAGTCTTTGTTAACATAAGGCGACAGCTTACTATAACTTCCTTCGGTTATAATCACTCTCGGGGTTAGAATTTTAGTGGAAGCCAATTCAAGTATAATTTCACTAGCGTCATTGTCTTGAAGGGAATCCTTTGTGAAAAGTGCAAACATCGGACAGTTTCGAAGCGTATTTTCAAAAATATAAGAACTTGAGCTGAGAAATGGTGAATTTAATATTATGAATCCGATTTGATGGAATAGCATTGTTTCCGAAAAATAAATGTTCACTCCATGGAAGAAGGCGAATACAAATTTCGACACACTCAGCAAAACTACTCATAACTGTCAACATATATCACCATAATTTGGGCTTTTAGAAAATACCCACCTCCCTCTCTCCAGTCAGTTCGGATGCCACTCATCACAAATTAACTTCGAAGGCCATTGCCAGTTCCGTAGCCTGCAATCAAGCGCCTTTATGTCGAAACAACCAACTTTGGAAACTAATTTACCAATCAATTGTCATTCCGTAGGATCATCCTAATTTCGATGGAGCTTAGTACTTTTATTTAATTCTACCCGAATTACGCCTTCGAAACACGCTAGTTTTTACCCGATTTGAATCATGTACGTTAGTTTGGCAATCAAGGGCTGAAAACACTATTTAGAAGGACCGGATTCCCAAGGACTAATTTTTGAGCTCTGCTCCAGTGTAAGTGTAAGACGCGAAGAAGTGCCGAAAATTTGAGTACCTAAATGCTTCATTTAATATTCTTTATAACTACCACTAGGCCATACTACATTACAAAACTTAATATAATAAATTTATTTTAATCTAATATCTACCAAGTTTCATAAATATATAGCTTTTGCAAAGCATTCCACGTCATTCGTACTTTCATGACTTTCATGGTTTCTCTGGAAACGTACTTCAATTCGGTTTAGAATTTCTGCTGCAGCGCACACTCCACCTTTCAAGTCTGACGAAAAAACGTCAAACCAGAAGTTGAAGTATAAGGTAACCGCTACAGCCCGTAGCAGGTGGAAGGATTTTGGGTGAAAAAAAGACGAAATGGGGACACTACCAATTTTCTTGCACTGCTTTTTAAGTTATGCTGTTAATAAAAGGGTTAAATATTAATAAAAATCCATAATTCCAATGTTCAAATCGGTTGAATAAATCGTTCGCAATCATATCAACCAGTCCAAAAAACGTAGTTTCTAGAAAAGCACGTTTAGAAAAATATGGCCAAAAGAACGTAATATGCTCGCGGTCTTCTACATAATAAGCATCATTCACACATTTGCCTAGTCGCGGACATATTTAATATTTTGTATGTTATTTCAATAGGCATATACTATAAGACGAAGTAGTTTTCAAAAAACCGATTTCTTGAAAATAACTAGAAGGCCCCCTTAATGCTGCACAAATGACAATCCTACAAAAGCATGAAAAGTGCAAAGTCAAGTCCATAGCTCGAGGCAGAATCCAAACCTAGAATACAGAAATTGAAGGATTAATGTCCATTGCTTTGTCAAACATTCCCCAGTGTCATACATGCTTCCCAGATAATATCCTGCGAAGTACCCGGTGTAAAAATATGTTGCGATGGAGATTGGGTTAGGTAAGGTTAAAAGTTGGGGGAGGGGGGCGGTATCCGGTTTAGGCCTCAAGACATCCCGGTTTTGCGCCGAGGTCCACCAATTCGATATCCCTAAAAGCTGTCTGACGTCCTGGCCTACGCCATCGCTCCATCTTAAGCAGGGTCTGCCTCATCTTCCTTTTCTACCATAGATATTGCCCTTATAGACTTTCCGGGTGGGATCATCCTCATCCAAACGGATTAAGTGACCTGCCCACCGTAACCTATTGAGTCGGATTTTATTCACAACCGGACGGTCACAGTACGGTTTGATGTTGTTCGTTGGTTGGTTTTTGGTGCAGAAGTTGTCATCACATACTTTGTCTTACCTTCAGTGCAGCCCAAGATCTTACCCCGAAAGCCGCCTGCTCGATCTGGATGAAGGCAGTTTGTACATCTCGGGTGGTTCTTCCCATGATGTCGATATCGTCAGCATAGGCCAGTAGTTGGGTGGACTTAAAGAGGATCGTACTTCTTGCATTTACCTCAGCATCACGGATTACTTTCTCGAGGGCCAGGCAGGTTGTCGTAGACCGTTGTTGATGTCGAATGGTCTTGAGAATGATCCTGCTGCTTTTGTCTGGCCTCGCACGCGGGTCAACCTAGTCAGTTTTATCAATTCCGTTAGGTACCGAATTCTCTCATGGCCCTTACCTGGTTATGCTGTCATAGGCGGGGTCGATGAAAGGATGGTGCAACTGATGTCCATATTCCAACAGTTTTTCCATCGCTTGCTGCACAGAGAAAATCTGATCTGTTGCTGATTTGAATCGAGTGAAGCCTCTTTGGTATAAGCCGATGATGTACTGGGCGTATGAGATTATCAACCTAGCAAAATAACGAAGAATCTTAGAGACATTACTTAGCAACCTTATGTCTCTATAATTGGTGCACTGTGTGATATTTCCCTTTTTATGTATGGGACAGCTAATGCCTCTTTGCCAGTCGTCAGGCATTGATTCGCTGTCCCACATCTTGAGCATCAGTTGATGAAGTGCTTGGTGTAGTTGGTCGCCTCCATATTTAACCAATTTGACTTGTAATTTTTGAGACGGTGAGTTGCATGGACTGTCTCTTCTTTGCTTCAGCTGGCGAGACCTCCATCAAAATACTTATCTCATCGTTCCAATATGCCCATTCTGTGGAAAATCAGATTTGCCTCTTTGTCTCGGCAGGATGAGCATCGAGGTATATCAGCTTCATCCTGCTTGATCCCTGTACTTTTCGAGTTCACCGACCTGGTGGTTCTTCAGGCTTCATTTTTCCGTCTGTGAAGTCGCTTCTCTGCTCGGCGGAGTTCATGACAAGTCTCCACCCATGCCTGCTTTCTTTGAGAACGCAACATTACTCGGTATGCGGCATTCTTCCGTTTCGTTGCTAGCTTACATTCATCGTTAAACCTACCGTTCCGACTTTTTTTGCGGCTGGGGCCAAGTATCTTTGTGGCCGTATCAATCTTCAGGTGGTTGTAAAGATCATTCATTGAGGCTTCATGTCCAGAACCTCTGTCGACTGCGGCTATTGCGGCATCCATTTCCCCTTTATAGGTGTTGCGGAGGGTTGAGCTGTGGATGGCTTCAGTATTAACTGTCATCTGATTGTCAGAGGGGATTGTAGGTGGTGTTGTTAATCGGATCCGAAGCATTATACCAACGAAATAGTGATCCGAGTCTATATTGGCTCTATATATATTTTGACATTCATCAAGGCTGATAGATGGCGACGTTCAATCAACACGTAGCCATGTTCGTTTGTGCACCGCTTTCCGCGCAAACCAGGGACTTCCAACAACCATTTCGTGCGATACTGCTAACTGAATAATCCGCAGTTTGTTATCATTGGTATCTTTGTGTAAGCTATGGGAACCAACGAACCGCCCGAATACAGGCTCCGTCCCTACTTGACTGTTAAAATCTCGAAGAAAGATTTTGTTATCATACTTAGGGCAGGCTTCGAGAGTCCGGTCAACTGCCTCGTTGAAGGTACCCTTGTCTGCAGTCTCCTCCGTAGGAGCGTGAAGGTCAATGAGGCTTATATTTCTGAATTTGCCTCGCGCACGCAGAGTGCATAGCCTTTCGCTTATTTTTTCTAAGCAAGTTTTATTTTTTGGCTAACTAAGAAACCTACTCCAAGCACATGGTTTACTGGATGGCGGCTATAATATATGGTATAGTGGCTCTTCTCAAGGGAACGCATCTCTTGCAATGCTGTTACATCAGCCTTATATTGGAACAGAGTTTTAATTAATCTTCACTGTTGGAATCGAACATTGTCCGTTCGCACGACAAGCTCGCTCTTGTGAGATGCCCGGGGAATTTTCGTAGTAACTTTTGGGTGTCGAGGGCAGTAAATAGAAAAGTCGAGATCGGATCGAAAGCAAAGAAAAGGTTGGACTTGTAATGATTTGACTTGATTTACTTTAACTATTTAACTCTTATTTTTTTGATTATAATATTTTGAGTTTACGAGGAAAACGCGAGTCGAAGTGTTCCGCGCCACGGTTGGATACAGAAGAGACCGACTTATTTCCATGCGGTCCTTACTGTCCCAACCAACGGCATTTTTTACCGCTGGCTCTCCACTCCCCCGGTGCGTTCTGAAAACGAGTGAGTGGAGAGTTTCCGCGTTCAGCGCCATCTACCCGTCCGCATCCGCAACATCCGAAATAAATTTCGAATGCTGCAGATCCTGCCGCGCCACATCACTCCGCCCCCAGACGAAACCTAGGGGGTTTCGGCGACGGATCCCCGAACTTTGTTCGCCGTTAATCCACAAAGCGGACACGACGTTGCTTCGGGGCGCACACGGGTTTCAGCCTGGACAAAGAGACCGCCTTTTTGTGACCACCGATCTCGAGCTGGAAGAAATGTTCTCCCCTCTCGAGAACGCGGTACGGGCCCTCATATGGAGGCTGCAGCGGCTTCCGGACGGCATCCGTCCTGATCAGCACGTGCGTGCACGTGTCCAGTTCCTTGGGCGAACAAGCAGGTATGGACAAGTGTCGAATGGGTGGTGGCGCTTTGATGCGTCGGAGATTGTCCCTCAGCAGACGCACCAACCCCGACTCCGTGAGACCCGATCTCTTGTCGAAGACCGGATCGCTTGGGAGTCTTGGGTTCTCCCCGTAAACCAGCTCCGCGGGGCTGGCAGCAAATTCCTCTCGGCGGGTTGTACGAAGGCCGAGTAGGACGAGAGGCAAGACTTGAGTCCAGGACGGGTCGTCGCGTGCCATAATGGCGGCTTTCAGCGTCCGGTGCCAACGTTCTAGCATCCCATTGGACTGCGGGTGGTATGCAGTAGTCCGCTGGCGTTTAAAACCCAGGAGTTTGCCTAACTCGGAGAAAAGGGTGGACTCAAATTGCATTCCCTGGTCAGTGATGATCACTGCAGGGACGCCAAAGCGAGGTATCCACTCTCGGCAGAGGGCTTCGGCACAAGATTGCGCCGTAATGTCCTTCAGAGGTATTGCCTCAGGCCACCGCGTGAACCTGTCGATGATTGTGAGGCAATACTTGTAACCGCGCGAGTCTCGCAAAGGCCCTATTATGTCGAGGTGTATGGTGTGGAAACGCTTGGTAGTGCGGGGGAATGAGCCCACTTCTTTCCTTACATGCCTGGAGACTTTACACTTCTGGCATGCGATGCACTCTCTGGCCCAGGAATTGATATCCTTATTCATGGAGGGCCAGAAGTATTTTCCGGTGACTAACCGGTTTGTTGTCCTGATGCCGGGATGCGCCAAGTCGTGAACTGCGTGGAACACTTCCTTGCGAAATGTGGCCGGAATGTATGGCCGAGGTCCCTTTTCCGAGTCTTCGCAGCAGAGCGAGAGGTTTGAGCCGAAGATGGGCAACTCCCGAAATTTGTATTTGGGGTTGGACTTGAGGCTCTGAAGTGCTGCGTCATCCTCTTGCGCCTTGGCAATAGCCGAGAAATCGAGTGAGGCGGGGATGTTGACTTCGGAGACACGAGACAAAGCGTCAGCAACAATGTTGTCCTTCCCGGACACGTGCTGGATGTCTGACGTGAACTGGCTTATGAAGCTCAGGTGTCGAAGCTGACGAGGGGATGCTTTGTCGGGCTTCTGTTTCAAAGCGAACGTGAGAGGCTTATGGTCCGTGAACACTGTGAACGGCCTGCCTTCTAGGGAGAAACGGAAGTATTTGATGGACAGGTATGCGGCGAGCAGTTCGCGATCGTAGGTGCTGTAGTTCCGTTGAGCGGGATTCAACTGCTTCGAGAAGAAGCTCAACGGCTGCCAAACTTGGTCCACCTTTTGGTGAAGGGCAGCACCTACTGCGATGTCAGAGGCATCAACAAAAACGGCTAGGGGTGCATCTTGATGAGGAAATGCCAAAAGTGTAGCATCAGCCAGTTGCTGTCTGGATTTATTGAACGCGCAGACAGCCTCTTCAGACCACACAATCTCTCGCGTGTCTTTTGTTTTGGGGCCAGACAAGTACGCGTTCAAAACGGACTGGTGATGGGCGGCCTTGGGCAGGAAACGACGGTAAAAGTTTAGCATGCCCAAGAACCTCCTCAACTCCCTCACTGTTTTTGGACGCGGGAAGCTTGTGATTGCTTGCACCTTGTCTGGGTCGGGCTGTATTCCTTCAGAGGAAATGGAGTGGCCGAGGAATCTCACCTGTTTTTGAAGGAATTTGCACTTCTCAACGTTTAAGACTAAACCGGCCTCAAGGAGACGTTGAAAAATGCACTCGAGATGGGCTAAGTGCTCAGACTCAGTAGAAGAAGCGACCAAAACATCATCCAAATAGACGAAACAGAAATCGAGGTTTCGCAGGACTGAGTGAATGAACCTTTGAAAGGTTTGCGCCGCATTGCACAATCCGAAAGTCATTCGGGTGAACTCGAAGAGTCCAAAGGGTGTGCATATTGCCGTCTTTGGAATGTCTTCAGGAGCTACTGGGATTTGGTGGTATGCCTTGGCTAAGTCCAAGGTCGAAAAGATGCGGCAATTCGGGAGGTGATGCGCAAAGTCATGGATGAGTGGAATCGGATATCGGTCAGGAACAGTCTGTGCGTTTAGCCTTCTGTAATCCCCACAGGGACGCCATTCGCCATTTGGCTTAGGGACCATATGTAAAGGGGAAGACCAACAGCTGTTTGAGGGCCTGCAGATACCCTGTTGAACAAGTTGTTCAAATTCTTTCCGCGCGATAGCCAGTTTCTGGGGTGGTAGAGGACGCACCTTTGAGAAAATCGGGGAACCAGTAGTATTTATGTGGTGCTGCACATTGTGCTTTACTGGTTTCGAGAGACTACACTCGGTAGTTATCTGGCTGAACTTTTGGAGGAGTGTCCGAACACGAGAGTCGGAGATGTCTTCCAAAAGAACGGAAAGGTTATTGTCAGCGTGAGATACCATTTGGCCCGACGAATTTAGTTTGGTTGTGGGGTCTATAAGGGACTTATGTTGCAAGTCCACCAGCAACCCATAGTGACACAAGAAGTCTGCGCCTAATATGGGGAAGCTGACATCCGCCAGGATGAAACGCCACGGAAACGTCCTACGCAAGCCAAGACTCACGTCCACTTGCCTGTACCCGTATGTATTGATGCGGGAGGAATTTGCTGCCGCCAGTTTGAGGGGTTGTGGGTATAGTCGATGATGCTGGGGTACGGGAAGAACCGAAACCTCCGCACCCGTGTCGACGAGGTAGTTGCGCCTGCTGAGGGGGTCGAAAATAGTTAGGCGACGTGGCGCTGCGCTCTGGGTGGCCGTCGCCAAGACCCCCCGCGGACCTAGTTTTTTGTGGTAGGCGCGAATTTGCAAGGTAGCGTGCATCTTGTCGCTTTATCTCCGAAGTTACGATGATACCAGCAAATACCCTGGTCCGCAGGCTGTCTTGACGACCTGCTACCCGAACGCCCTTTTCGTGTGGCAGACCGTGAGCGAGCTCGCGGCCTGGCACTCGAACGCTGAGCGTCCAACGTCGCCCGCATCTCGGCCACGCTGGCAGTTAAGGCCGCGATCTCGCGCCGTAAGTCGCTGACCTCATCCGACGGAGGTTGAACGGCCGCTATGGTTGGGCGAACGTACACCTCCTGTACCTGATCGGTCGTTGCTGCCAGTTCCTCCAAGGAACCGGAGACGCAGGCTAGGATCGCCTGGGTGCCCTCCGGGAGCCGACGCAGCCAGAGCGACTTGATCAGGTCGTCGCCGATCTTGCTCCCACCCAATTGCCTCATTTCACGAAGCAATTGGCTGGGAGTTCGATCACCCAACGTTAAACCCGCCAGCAAGTGGTCTAATTTTGCCGACTCGCTTGCCGACAGGCGCCTGATCAACTCGCTCTTGAGCTGAGCGTACGATGCCGACTTCACTACGTCGGACACCAGAAGTATGGACTCTTCGTCCAGGCCGACCACCGCGTAGTTGAAACGGGTCGCGTCCGATGTGATGCCGGACATTTGGAACTGTGCTTCCAAATGCACGAACCACAGCTCGGGGTTCCGACGCCAAAACGGAGGAACGCGTACGGCGAGGGCGGTCACTTGTGGGTCCGATGGGCCTGCCGCGTCTTTACTGTCAAACGACATTTTTCCTACCGAGAAGTACGAGATTGTGATGCAGACGCGGTGAGTTTATACTGAAACGCGGTGAAATTTACACCAACACGGCAGGCCGTACCCACAAATGCACGCACGAACCGAGAAAAACGACGACCGAAGCGGACGCTCTCCAGCGCAGACCAAAAACACCGGGAAAACAGAGAACTCGCGATTCGAAACACCTCAACGCCGTCTCTTGCAGCGGCTTTAATTTTATTAACACTTTTTAATATAATGAATAATTCGTGTAAATATTGCACAACTAATGCTACAATTGAATATAAAATGAATATAGAGATGAGATAAATATATTTAATAATTTCCAGTCGAGCTGGGGTCCTCCTCGACGGCGGCGCTGGATCAAATTCGCCGGGCTGTAGCTGCGGCGTTGGCGGTGCTGGGGACGTCCGTTTGCTGCAAAATGACGACGGCAATGACGCGGCCACTGACTGCGAGGAGACCGGGCGGTTGTTCAACTTATCCTTTCCGAACGCTGCAGCGCCCAATTGCTCTGAACCTGATCGCGGGCTGGACTCTGCCCAATTCTGATTTTCCTTTTGTCCACGAGCCGTTGTCCAAGATGAAAAGAAAATGCCGAAAGAGCGGCGCGAGCTGGGCACGGACTCGGAACAGTTGCGAGCGACACAGCCACAATTCAAAGCGATTACCAAGAATGTCCGCTACTCTGGCGTTTACAGGAATGCAATATGGAGATCTCGTAGACACTTTCTTTTTGTTGACGAACGTCGTCAGACTTTTACGCCATTAATCCGCCCACACACCTTGGGAACACTTCTGAAGCGCGGATAGTATTTCCTGCAAAGATTGTCGGAAGGTCGTGGCAATGATAGCTGGTCCGGTGTGTGAAAGGTGTTTGGAAGTTCTATTTCTGCCGTGTTGCTCGGACGAATTTTGTCGTCAATAGAACTTCACCAATGGCGGCGATGGCGGATAATTTGTCACTTTTTCCTATCGGGGTCACCACTTTAATTAATCTTCACTGTTGGAATCGAACATTGCCCGTTCGCACGACAAGCTCGCTCTTGTGAGATGCCCGGGGAATTTTCGTAGTAACTTTTGGGTGTCGAGGGCAGTAAATAGAAAAGTCGAGATCGGATCGAAAGCAAAGAAAAGGTTGGACTTGTAATGATTTGACTTGATTTACTTTAACTATTTAACTCTTATTTTTTTGATTATAATATTTTGAGTTTACGAGGAAAACGCGAGTCGAAGTGTTCCGCGCCACGGTTGGATACAGAAGAGACCGACTTATTTCCATGCGGTCCTTACTGTCCCAACCAACGGCATTTTTTACCGCTGGCTCTCCACTCCCCCGGTGCGTTCTGAAAACGAGTGAGTGGAGAGTTTCCGCGTTCAGCGCCATCTACCCGTCCGCATCCGCAACATCCGAAATAAATTTCGAATGCTGCAGATCCTGCCGCGCCACAGAGTATCGGCTAGCTGCCAAGCAGCTCCTCCAATACTGATGTTGTCAGGGAAAAGCGGGAAATTCAGAGGCCGCATCCGTCAAAACATCTGCTGCAAAGGAAACGCCGATCTTGGATTATCTTTTTCGATCGCAGCACTCGGGTCCGAAGTTTTATGGACCAAAAATTGTCAATGAAGTTGAAACAGAAGTTTTCTCAAATACAAATAACATATTTAAATCGTAAATTCTTCGAGTGTGTGGCCGCGTCTTTCAGATGGGGATTGGGGGTTTGCTGGTAGATAAAATATGAAATGCAGGTATTTTGGCTAAGAGTCAATTTGCCGTCACTAGACTAGAATCTAACATCCTCCAATCTGGCGCAAAGAGCAGAGACGAACGGAACAGTATGGGTGGCTTGTTCATATCTCTCTCCTCGAAGTTCTAGGGCGCAGAAATACAGAAGGGAACGAGTACACCGGAGAATTGTCTAGAAGAAATTCCGTTCTTGAGTGATCGCCGGTGGAGTTACCTGTGCGATCGCAAGGACGATCTGCCCCTTCAACGACAAACCCGCGGGAACAATAGCTTACCAGAGAACTGCCTTTCTGCAGCCTCCTTCACCTATTTATATGTGTTCCGCATGATCGCTTTACCGATCCATAAGGCACGCTTAATGCTTGAAATACTTCTAACTAGGTTGAGTATTTTATGGAAGGATCAACACCAAGAAATTATATTATGCTAGAAAACATAGAGCAATAACAAAAATTCCATTATGTATTTTCAATATCTTTCATTGTTTCTTTTGTGGCGGCACATTGGAGGGGCGAACCTAATCGCCAATATAAATTCGCCTCCACCACTGCATTCAATGGCCGCGGGAACAGCTGACGGACTGAAATGAGTCTGGAGCGAAAAATGTCAGGAATTACAGTTTTTTGGTCAACAGAGTAGAAAGGAGGAGTCACGTCCGCCAGCCGGAGTACAAAGAAATGAAATTTAATGTTAACTGATTGAACGTATTGGAATTTAAATATATTTCTATTATATTGTTATTAACATAAGTTTGTTTAAATTTGTAGATTCTAAACTTTTACTTATTCTACATATTCTATAAAATGTTTCTTCTGTACGAACGGAACTATATACTCTACAGAAAAACTTAAAAATGCAATTGAATATCCGAAACTTAATAAAATCCATGACAAGTCAAAGTGTTCTACATTCAACGGTACAAAAGGTTCCAAGTAAATTTGAAAAGGTTTCATTATTCCTGCTTCAATACTCTCATAAGCTAAGTCCGTAGTATATTTTTCGTATAGGCCAACATCGTAAAGTCTTATAATAAAATTATTTATGGAGTCCATAAATATCGCATCGCTCCTAATTGACAAACCAATCGTAGCTTCCACTGCACAAATATTAGTCTGATAAAAAATTCGTTTTTTCAGGGGCTTCTGGATTAACCCCATCAAGTTAAATCTATCGGAAGACAGGGAATATGCGAAGCTATTATTCCAACCCCATAAATGTTCAAAAAAGGTTTCTCTGTCCACAGGGTCATATAACTTTTGCCACTTAAATGGTATGATTCCGAAATATGCGAGGCCCTTAAACGTCACGTCTTCAACGAGGATCCTTATGCCGGACTTTTCTAAATCTTCATATGTTTCTATCTGCGCATAGAACAGGATTGCTGTTAAGAAGCTTGATAAGCTTGAAAGAAATAAGTTGGTTAATATGAATCCCAAGAACATTACTTGGCCATGTATGAATTTGAAAGATTTAAATTTGAAATACTTTTCACTGATTGACTGGTAAGATATTCCCAAAATTGTATTGCAAAACCCCAAACCGAACTCGAACCTATTGTGAGTGATAATGTTAAAGATTGATTCTGCGAAAGATATGTAGATCACCCCAAAAATTATACAGTACCAAACAGATGAGTCAAATATAAGATACAAATATAAATATGATGGAAGTCTTTGACTTTGTGGAACCATAATACAAATCCTATCAAAAAGGACCGGATATGTGCTTTTCACATCACTCTGCATACCTCCAATGAAATGAGGAGCAATATCGATGACATCTTCTGTCATATATTCACTTGCAAGTATTTTATCTAACTCATCGGATCCTGATGAATCTACAAACTCAAGTTGTACATTATACTTCGTAGCCCATGCGTTGAAAATGTTCCAAAGGTAACCACCATACACTTCTTTCCCTTTATAATTGGTGTACTTAAATGTCCTTGGGAAGCCGTATTTTCTCAAAGTGCGAACAGGAAAATTTTCAAAACTTTTCGGTCTCTTTGGGAAAAGTTCCGCCAATGATGCATTGTTGGGAATTTTGATTATTTGGATTGAAGGAATTGGGTCGTAGGTATACAAATCGAATTCCACTTTGGACCTTTGCACTGCCATAACGACATTCATGATTTTGTGAGCCCAACACCACTGAACACAGCTCGATATATTTTCCGTTGAATTATGAGAAGGTAAAATAAACAACACTTTCGCATTATTTAGCAACTCTAAACTAGCATGTACCAAGTCTAGAAGTCCTGTGAAATTTTCTCCAGGCATTATCACGAAGTTGATTAAGTCTTTGTGAACATAAGGCAAAAGCTTATAACTTCCTTTGGTTATAATCATTCTCGGGATCAGAGTTTCAGTTGAGGCCATTTGAAGTAGAATTTCACTAGCGTCTTTGGTTTGAAGGGAATCCACTGTTAAAAGTGCGAACATCGGACAATTTCGAAGGGTATTTTCAAAGATGTTAGAACCAAGGCCGACGTATGCTGCCATTAATATTAAAAGTAGAAATTGAAAAATTAGCATTATTTCCAAAAAATAAAACTTCTTTTCTTAGAAAAGGAGAAATGTATAGCTCGACGCAGTAAGCAAAACTGCTGACAACTTTCCGCCTGTCATCAGAAAAATTTGAGGCTTAAGTAGATCCTCTCATCACTCTCTCGAGTAAGTTGATACTCCACGATACCACCCACGAACCAAACTATGAAAGCTACCAATTATTTTAATAAGCCGTTGCTATTTCTGTAGACTGTAATCAAAAAAACTTTCGAAACTTATTCACCATATTCCTCAATCATGATTCCGTATGATGATTTCGATAGAGCTTTATTCCTTTATCCAATTCTCCTTCAAAAGACATAAAATATCTGGTGTAAACTATGCACGACACATGCCTTCAAAACCAGTTAAAGTAAATGAGGCTGGCGTCTTTGATTGCTTTGAGAATGGTTGGTAGGTCTAGAAGTTTTTCACCTAATCGACTAGAAAAATTGGAGATTTTCCAGTCAAGAAGTTTGAAAGTTGTAATAACTAACACGACTTGTCGCTGGTCAAAAGACCACAAGGACTAGAGGGGAGAGCTATCTCAAAACCCTAAAAAGATGACGAAATCAACCGCGAAGTTCCAGCCGCAAAAAATTGAGGCTCCATCGAAGTGCTCCGTCGACACGTGCTTGAACGCCGCTATGCTAGCAGGCTCGGTAATGTGGGGGGTCCTTTGAACACTTCGATCCGTCACGTGTGCTTGCGTCCACATCGATCTTGAAAAATAACAAAAATACACCAACACAGGGAGAAGCACCCTTCATGTATGGAAGCTTTTGTGTATTTCTTTTATAAAGCATTGGGCCCATATTGTTGTTATTTCGTGGTGCTAGAATGAACTTAAGGGGGTTTTGCGCCCAATTACTGAAAATATTACAATAATTTTCACTATTTACTATCATTCACTTTATTTGAAAAGATATCAGTATGGAGTTTTTTTTCAGATTTTTCGGTTGGGTAGTTTCTGAGAATAGGTCAGTGAAAGAAATGATCCGCCAAATGTCAAAAGTAAGACCGGCTTCGGAAAGTACTAATCCAGACCTTTCATTTGATACCCCACATAATTATACTTAGTAAAAAAAATTACACCGCCCTTTTACATGTATAGGGACCCTTTTTTAAATGCATCGCGAACACGATTTTGTAAGGGTTAAGATCGATGACCTCTAAATATACAACTGGTATGCCACCCCAAGTATGATATTTCAATACCAGAGTATTGCGACATGCTAGATGGACTGGCGAGAGACGCCAAAGATCGCAACCCTAAAATTATCCCTGGGGACTTCAACGCTTGGGCAATGGAGTGGGGAAGCCTGCTTTTTCCCTGCCTAAACGTCACCCGGGCTAACATCACTTTTAGGCGTGGAGAACTAGGCTCCGTTGTAAATCTTATTCGTAAGTAATTCACTGGTCAAGCGTCTACACTGGCACGTTAGCGAAGAATACACTCATAGCGACCACCAGGTGATATATATTACTATTGATAAGGGACCCAGAACAATAAATCATCATCTGAAGAAACCTGAAGCGAGTCGGTCATTAAGAGCACTTGGTGAGAATACATTTCGGGAAGTATTGCAGCACCGAGTTTACTGGACGGCCATAAAAAAAGCATCGCAGCTGCCCCAGCAGATATACCGAGCATGTGACGCTTCCATGCCAAGACGTGCACACTCTCAGAATCGCAACCCTAACTACTGTTGGAACGCTGAAATAGCGAAGTGCCGTACGGAATGCTTGAAGGCTAGAAGGCGGGGTCAACGACGAAGAAACACGCCAGAGTATGAACAAAGGTGCCTCGAATATAAACAGGCACGCAAATAGTTGCAGTGGGCCATCACGAAAAGTAAAAATTGTTGCTTCAAGCGACTCTGTGATGAAGCAGACTCCAATCCATGGGGAGGAGAGTACAAGTCTGAACTCATTACCGTCAGATTCCCTTCCCTCCCTTTCTTCCTTTGTGGAGATTTCAACCTCCCCATGCTCAACAGGCCTAATCATCCTAGTCTTCCAATTCCTTCCAACAACCTCTCCCATTCTTCCCTCCCACTTTCTTCCTTTATGTATACTTGCTCTGCCCTGAATTTCAACACCAACAAAAACTCCTTGGGCCGCACTCTCGATCTCTTCCTTTCCAACCTCCCCGAGCGCCACCTCTCTTTATTTCCTGGCACATCCCCGTATGTAAAAACCGACGCTCACCATCCCGCGGTTGAATTTGAAGCGGAGCACCCTCGTTCAAAACCCAAAACCAAGCGTAAACCCACTAAGTTCAACTTCCGCAAAGCCAATTTTGACGGTTTGAACTCAGCTTTAGCGTCTTTCAACCGGGTTCATATATTAAGTAATTCATCGTGTGATCAAGCTCTTAACACCTTCTACAATATCCTCTCTGATCTCCTCTCCTGTTATGTCCCTTCTTCCCCTCCCTGCCTACGTTCTTTCCCAACTTGGTTCACAACGGAACTTCATATTAACATTCGCTTGAAACATACACTGAGGAAAAAGTTTCGGGCTTCTAAAAATGACGCCGACCTTGCTCACTTTAAAGCTATACGATCTACTGTGAAGTCAATGGTTAGAAAGGCGCGTAAAAGGTACCTATTGAGCGTCGAAGCCGCCCTTGCCCATGGTAACTTAAAACTCTTTTGGTCTCACGCTCGCAACTCTCGTAATCCAACTCATTCTGTCCCTTCTTCTATCAGCTTCGCTGACTCCACTGCCAACTTCCCACAACAATCCTGCGATCTTCTCTGCACCTACTTCTCTTCAGTGTTTTCTCCCTCGAGCCCTTCACCCTCTACACCTTTTATAACCACAGACTCCTCCGAATCACTAGCCATTCCTCTCCTTACGCCTTCCTTGGTTGAGTTCCTCATTGGTAACCTTGACCCCAATGTCGGTCCTGGCCCCGATGGGCTTCCTAATCTCTTCCTCCTTAACTGTAGAAAACACACTTCCCTCCCCCTGTGTATAATCTACAACAAAAGTCTAGACGAATGCTACTTTCCCCGTCTCTGGAAAGAGGCCCTTATCATTCCTATCCTCAAGAGCGGAGACCCTTCCCTTGCTGTGAACTACCGCCCCATTTCCCTTCTCTCCTCTTTTTCCAAAATCCTAGAAAGATACGTCAACGACTGGTTGACCGCGCACTTCGGTCACCTCATTGTTAAAGAGCAGCATGGTTTCGTGAAACATAGATCAACGGCTTCAAATCTTCTGATCTTTACCAACTTTGTTGCTAAACGCTTGAATTCACGACAGGAGGTACATGCTGTTTATACTGATTTCTCCAAAGCCTTTGACACCGTTGACCATAACATTCTCTCTCTAAACTTTCTTCGCTAGACTTCCCTCCCTCAGTCATCTCCTGGCTTTCCACCTATCTCTCATACCGTTCCTGCAAAGTTTCTTTTCATGGTCACTCATCTCGTTCCTTCTCTCCTTGCTCTGGTGTTCCCCCAAGGCTCTACACTTGGCCCCCTACTCTTCCTGTTTTTTATCAATGACCTCGCCTCCATCCTCACCTGTCCGTATTTGCTTTACGCAGACGACCTTAAATTGTTTGCCTCTGTTTCGTCTCCATTGGACTGTGCTCTCTTACAATCCAACCTTGATAATTTAGCCCGTTGGTGTTCGGTCAACAAGCTAACACTGAATGTCAACAAATGCCACTGGATGCGCTATTCCCTGAAACCCTCCCCATCATCCTTTTCCTATTCTCTCAGTGGTCAACCCCTTTCACTACTGACCTCCTTCAAAGACCTGGGTGTAATATTCGACGATAAACTTCGTTTCAATTCCCACTTCGTTGACATCATCAATAGAGCTTCCAAAATGTCTGGTTTTATCCTACGTTCCTCGTCCGACTTTACCTCAATCCAGCCTTCCTTAACACTCTTCAATTCCCTTGTCAAAAACATCCTTGAATACTGCTGTGTAGTCTGGTCCCCCGCATCCGTGACGGCCGCGCTCTTGAAGCTGTACAACGCAAATTCACCCGGACCCTCTTTTACAAAAAGAACCTTCCACGGGTTGATTATCCGTCACGACTCCGCACCCTCAATCTCCCCTCCCTACAGCAACGCCGTATTTTCCTTGATATGTGTACTCTTTTCAAACTCTGCAATGGTCTGATGGACTGCTCCGCCAACTCGGATATTACTCTCCGTATCGCCTCGTCTCATGACACACGTAATGCGGACATTTTTGATGTGCCCTTCGCCGAGCTCGAGATTTACTTTCACTCTCCGATCCCGAGGTTTTGCCGGTCCTACAATGCCCTACAGCTTGGTTGGTTCATTTGACTCTATGTCCCTCTCTAGCTTTAAGCGCAAAATATGCCATTTACTTGCTCCTCCCTCTGAGGACAATATGTAATAAGAAATTTGCTTTCTGTGTATTGTCCTCATTAAATAAATAAATAAATAAATAAATAATAAATAAAGTCTGTTATGTCGACAATAAAAGGCAAAAGGCCCCTTCCTATTATTTGCCCGAGATTACTGTTGGAGATAGTTTCGACAACGGAAACATTCGTCCCAATTATATCAATGAGCGCCGAAAACATACCTCCAGTAACCACAGACAAACTCAAGGACGCAATGAAAAGGGTCCGCGATACCGCAGCTCTCGCATTAATCGAACCCCCAATAAGGCGCTGAAACTCAATGTGAATCGCGTTAAACATGTTCGCATGGGTATTTACAGACTGCCTAAAAGAAGGGTCGTTCCCCGCAGAGTGGACGGTATAAAAGTTTGTCTTGATTTCGAAGACAGGGAAGCCTATAGGTGAACCAACATCCTATAGACCTATCTGTCTTCTGAATACAATAGGCAAGGTCCTCGAGCGGGTAATCTATAACGGGCTGTATCCATAAAATGGATGGTAGCGGTTATTTATCAAATAGGCAATTTGGCTTCCGGAAGGTTCGATCTAGCCAGAAAAGCCTACGACGAAGGGAAATACTGGGCACGGTGACTGTTGACGTCAACAACGCGTTCAATTCTGCCAGCTGGAACCATATCATCGAAGCGCTCATTGCGGCACAAACGCCAAAATATATATTAAATATTATCTTCGATTACTTCCGACATCGGAAGCTATCATAAAGTATGCGGACGAAGGGTCGAAGATGTATGTAATAACGGTAGAAATTCCGCAGAGGTCTGTTCTGGGCCCGCTGCTATGGAACCTCTTGTATTATATAATGGCATTTTACGGGTTCCAGTAGCTAAACAAGCGGCGGAACAGAAAACTGTTAAAATTTGCATGTTGTTAGCTCACAGCCATCGCTGAAATACCTGGGAATAACATTCGACTCCAAGCTGAGCTTTAAATCCCATGTAAAGCTTACTGAGCAGAAAACGACAAGGATGCTTCCAAATGTAGGCGGCCTGTACTTTTATACGTGGCACCAGTGTGAGCGTCAGCGACAAAAATCGAAGAAAATCGCAGACAGCTTCCAGCTGCATATCGATTAAGCGCTCTCCAAACATATTGCGCCTACCAAACAACATCTTATGAGGCGGTATGCGTGATTGCGGGGATGATCCCGGTGTATATTCTAACCGATGAGGAAAGTCACCTGTACGAGAATCAAGAAGTGAGCCTAAACAAGCAAAGTAAGCGTATGCGATCATTAACTGCATAATGCATAATGGCCGGTGGACACACAGGCTTATCCCAGACATAAGTATGTGGACTATGCGGAACCACGTTGAGATGACTTACGATCTGACTCAGTTCTTAACCGGAGACGGTGGATACAGGAATTCCCTATATAGATCCGGTCTAAATGAATCGCACGATTGTCCTACATGTGAAGACGCAGCCGAAAATGCAGAACACGTTTTCTTTGCCTGCCCAAGATTTAAAAGCTCAAGGAGATAGCTTGAAACAGAGCTAAATATCCATTTAACGGTGGAAAATCTGATAAGATACATGATGCAATCAGATACAGCATGGAACGCGGTAGTTGCAATGGTGAAATAGATTCACCAGCAGCAGAAGCGCAGCGGAGACATAGAAGGGAAGCTACAGCAATTAACACCACGTTTAGAGTGAACAACTAAGTACTGAACATCCCCGTGAAGTAATACAAAACGGTTGTCCCGCGGGGAGAGTGTGGAGAAAATATGGGAGGTTTAAGTCAGTAAGAGTCCGGCATGCGTTCCTGCCACAGATGTTTGTTGAGGAGCGGCCTCTGAGGTTCCTGTCCTGCTTTGTTGTGGTATTGACAAATTGATATGCGATGATGACAATATACACATTGTAGAATGCATGAAATGCACGAAAAAAGTTTCATCCTCTATAAGTTTGTTAATAATAGTTGGATTCTCTTCAAACTTGCCCAAATTATGTTATCCCTTACACCAATGTCAAATTTTGTAATTCTAGGATGTGGAAAAATACTATTTTTAGTTTCATTTGTGTGGATATCGGAACCGGATGTTTTTTGAGGCCTAGATTTTTTGGAGATACAGCACTGTGATTTTTTTTTCAGATTTTTTGTTTGGATAGGTTCTGAGAACGAGACCTGCTTTACATTTTGGGGCACACATTTTGAGCTCTCTCCCTCCTATGCTTCATCTAATATCAGAAACAAGATCACTTTCAAAAAGTACTAATCGTGCCCTTTTATTTGAGACCCCAAATTAACAAAGCCGCCAAACTGAATAAACAAGTCGGGAAACCAGAAGAACGGCGTTTTAGGTATGAAAGGTTTCGTTTGTTTCTTCTGTGCCTATATTTGAGTGCAGAACCATCTCACTTTTATGTCGCCCGTTATATATATGCATTTAGCATGTCAGAATACCCACTATAGTGTGATATTGATATTTAGTTGCAGTAAATTTTCACGGTAAAGTTAACTTTGATCTACAGTAACTTTGTTAGTAATAGTATGATGTTGATCAAACTTAGGGATAACATGCTCCATACCTATATTCATCATCATCATCAAAGGCGCTACAACCGCAACTCCAGACATCCCGACATTTCGGGGGGCAGTTACCTGAATCTGTGTTTAATAACCGCGTCGAGAATATCCGATTTTTAAAGAAGTGCATCAAATCCCGCGTAATACCAAAGTCCCATCACATTAAGCTGAAATCGGGTCATACATTACTCTCTTCAAGACGGCAAAAGAAGCCGCAGAATCGGGTCTGCCAATCGAGCAACTAACTGCGAAACTTCACCGGGCTTTTGAATGTGAAATTATGGCGAGAAAATTGTCCACCCTAAAGAAAGAATCAGATGTCAACCGAAAATCTACAAAGAGGGGGACAAGATGCGAGAAATCATTGCGGACTCGAATTCACCGACGTACAACATCGCCAAGTGGTTGATCAATGAGTGCCAAGACCTTGGGACGACGAATAGTAAGTATTCAGTGACTAACTCCCATGAACTAATCCAGAGGCTGCAACGCATTGAGAGGATGGGTGAGGACGAGGTGATGGTGTGGTTTGACGTGAAAGCATTGTTTCCTAACACGCCAGTGAAAGAGTCAATTTTCGAACTCAAGAGATGGTTGAGCCAGTTTGGATCTGGCCCGGAATGGAAGAGAAAAGTTCGAATCTATGCAAACCTTGCCAGGCTGTGTATGATTCTGTAGATTCTACAAAACTACTTCGGGAGTAGTGATGGGGAACCCCCCCTCGCCGTTACTCACTGAAAGGTTCATGTCATCAATCGAAGAAGAAATTAATTCGAGGAGAATAATACCTAAAATATGATTTAGGTGTGCAGACAACGTATTTGCGATTGTCAGAAGAGACGATATCGACATGGTCATCTTTTCCATAGACAACATTCATCATAAAATCGAGTTTACACTAGAGATAAAAAAGAATGGGGCACTAGCGCACATAGTCGAAGAAGCCCATACCATTTAACAGGAAAATCTTGAGCGTCATACAACGAACGACAACCTGGGACCTTTGGCAAAGTTTAGAAATTTTGAGAGAAGACGCGACGCAGTTATTAAAAACAGATTCAAGTAGCTGCTCCTCGACATTAATGAGACCGCGGTAATTAGCAAGCTACTAGGTTAATAGTTTAAAAAATATTTAAAAAGTAATTTCAGTAAGTAGTGAATAAGTATAAAAGCAATTGATTTTAGTAGCTTTGTACTGATGACAGGGTTAAGTGGCTGCCGAAATATATATTTACATTTAAAACTAAAAATTGTAGTTTGGAAGAAGCTACCCCTTGTCTATCAATTTTAGACTAGACTACAAATAGCAGACAAAAATCTAATTTCTACAGAATCATCCATCCTCACTTAGGGGGCCCAAAATTCTTCGGAGGATCCTTCTCTCGAACACGGCCAACAGTTCGCAGTTTTTCTTGCTCAGAGCACAAGTCTCCGAGGAGTACATGAGGACTGGCAAGATCATTGTCTTGTACAGTAAGAACTTTGACCCTATGGTGAGACGTTTCGAGCGAAACAGTTTTTGTAAGCTGAAATAGATTTTGTTAGCATATGCCAATAGTTGGATGGACTTTAAGAGGATCGTACCTCTCGCGTTTACATCTGCATCATGGATCACTTTTTCCAGGGCCAGGTTAAAGAGGACGACAAGGTATCTCCTTGTCTTAGACCGTTGTTGATGTCGAATAGTCTTGAGAGTGATCCTGCTTTTATCTGGCCTCGCACATTGGTCAGGGTCAGCCTAGTTAGTCTTATCATTTTCATCGGGATACCGAATTCTCTCATGGCCGTGTACAGTTTTACCCTGGCTGTGCTCTCACAGGCGGCCTTAAAGTCGATGAAAAAATGGTGCAAGTGATGTCGATATTCCAACAGTTTTTCCAACGCTTGCCGCAGAGAGAAAATCTGATCTGTTGCTGATTTGCCTGGAGTGAAGCATCTTTGATATGGGCCAATGACGTTCTGGGCGTATAGGACTATCCTAGCAAGATAGCGGAGAATATGTTATAGATGGTACTCAACAACACGATGCCTCTATAATTACTGCACTGTATGATATCTCCCTTTTTATGTATGGGACAGATAATGCCTCCTTGGCAGTCCTCAGTGCTGGAATCCTGGTGCTGGAGTACTAAGTACTTACCACATACTCCTATCTATCAGGTGCGCTCAGTACTTGAAATAATTACAAAAAATGTTTGAGTGATTTTATACAAAGTTAACACCAAGGAGTTATACTTTATATTAAAGTATTTCTAAACATCCTAGAAAACGTATAATAATAACAAATGTTGCGTCATTTACCCTTAATTTCCTTCATTGTACATTTTATTTATTTAGATAAACTGAACATTAACATGTTTTTGTTGTATAAACCGAATCAAATATTCTAAGGAAAAACATAAAAATCCAACTGAATAACCGAAACTTAATAAAAACCATGACAACTGCAAATGTTCTATATTCAATGGTACGAAAGGTTCCAAGTAAATTTGAAAAGGTTTCATTATTCCTGCTTCAATACTCTCATATGCTAAGTCCGTAATATATTTTTGGTACAGGCCAACATCGTAAAGTCTTATAATGAAATAATTTATGGAGTCCATAAATATCGCATCGCTCCTGATTGACAAACCAATCATAATTTCAAGTACACAAATATTAGTCACATGGAAAATAGGCTTTTTCAGGGGCTTCTGGATTAAGTCCATCAAGTTGAATCTATCGGAAGACAGGGAATATGCGAAGCTATTATTCCAACCCCATAAGTGTTCAAAGAAAGTTTCTCGGTCCACAGGTTCATATAGCTTTTGCCACTTAAACGGTATAACTCCGAAATAGGCGAGCCCCTTAAATGTCACGTCTTCAACTAGGACTTTTGTGCCGGATTTCTCTAAATCTTCATATGTTTCTATCTGAGGATGGAACAGAATTGCTGTTAGAAAGCTGGATAAATTCGAAAGAAATAAATTGGTCAATATGAATCCTAAAAACATTACCTGACCATGTATGAATTTGAAAGATCTAAAGTTGAAATACTTTCGACTCGTTGTCTGGTAAGATATTCCTAAAATAGTATTACAAAACCCTAAACCGAAGTCGAATCTATTCTGGGTGATAATGTTATAGATAGATTCTGCCAAAGACATGTATAACACTCCGAAAATTATACAGTACCAAACAGATGCGTCAAATATCAGATATAAATATAAATACGATGGAAGCCTCTGACTTTGTGGTGCCATAATGCAAATTCGGTCAAAAAGGACCGGATATGTATTCGTCACATTACCCTGCAAGCTCCCAACAAAATGAGGAGCAACATCGATGATATCTGCGGTCATATATTCACTTGCAAGTGTTCTATCTAAAACATCCGATCCTGATGAATTTAAAAACTGAAGCTGTACCCGATATTTCGTAGCCCATGCGTTGAAGATGTTCCAAAGATAGCCACCATACACTTCAACTCCTTTGTGATTGATGTATCTGAATGTTCTTGGAAAGTCATATTTCCTCAAAGTGCGAACAGGAAAATTTTCAAAACTTTTTGGTCTTTTTGGGAAAAGTTCTGCAAATGATGCGTTGATGAAAATTTTTATTATTTGGATTGAAGGAACTGGGTTGTAGGTATACAAATCGAATTCCACTTTGGACCTTTGCACTGCCATAACGACATTCATGATTTTGTGAGTCCAACACCATTGAGCGCAACTCCATGTATTTTCCGTTGCATTATGAGGGGGTAAAACAAACACCACTTTCGCATTATTTAGCAACTCTAAACTGGCATGTGTCGAGTCTAGAAGTCCTGTGAAATTTTCTCCTGTCATTATCACGAAACTTACTAAGTCTTTGTTAACATAAGGTAAAAGCTTATAACTTCCTTTGGTTATAATAATTCGCGGAGTTAGAATTTCAGTAGAAGCCAATTCAAGTATGGTTTGACTAATGTCACTATCTTCAGAGGAATCCATTGTGAAAAGTACAAACATCGGACAGTTTCGAAGCGTATTTTCAAAGATGTTAGAACATAGGCCGACATATGCTGTTGTCAATATTAAAAGTAGAAGTTGAAAGATTGGCATTCTCAAAAAACAAAACTTCTTTTCTTAGAAAAGGGCAAATGTGGAGCTCGGCGCAGTAAGCAAAACTACTGACAACTTCCCGCCTTTCATCACAGTAATTTGAGGCTTAAGTATATCCTTTTATCACTCTCTCGAGTGAGTTGGTATTCCATGATACCACTCTATGAAAACCACAAATTATCTTTCAAGTTCAGTAGATGGTAATCACCAATCAATTGTGATCCAAATTTCGATAGAACTTAACACCTTTTTTCCAATTCGCCTTCAAAACCCACGAATTTTATATCTAATGTAAACTATGCAGGACACATGCCTTCAAAAGCAATTAGAGTAAATGGGGCTGGTATCTTTGATTGCTTTGAGAATGATTGGTAGATTTAGATGGTTTTTCACCAAATCAATCATAAGTTTCAAAGTCTCTTTAAGAGGGGAGAATTTTAGGGAAGAGCGTTTTCTACGAAGCAATTTATTGGGTTTGGCCCACCCCTGTAGTTTGACCGAGACCTTCTTTTAGTGCTCTACTTAACTGTCACTCCAAAACCCTAGATCGCTTCAAAATTCTACATCCATTAGTCCATTCCTATCCTCCTTCATTATGTATTATATTATATTATGGCAGTGGAAGAATGCTCTCATCATTCCCGTTCTCCCGAGCAATAAGAATTCTCTCGTTGCCAATAACTACAATTGTTTCAGACATTTCAACCTCCTCGAAAATCATGCACCAAGCTATCAAAATCGGGATCGACCAACGCTATAATAGTAACAACATTCAGTTCATATTTGGCTACCTGAATACTTGATCAAATGAAAACTATTAATTAATCCTAAAAAATGTGAAACAAATTTTATTTTTCATTCAGTTTCTAGTACAAGCTGATAATTTTATCACTTTCGGTTTCATCTTGTGACCCACCCCTACCTATTCCCGACGTGTTCGAAGAGTGTTTTTACTCGAAATTAAACGGCACCCTCAACAAGCGACTGTTGATAAGTGAGTTAACAAAACAGAATGACTTACTGACGGAGTTCAGTGAGGTGTCGTGGGAGGCTCCGGCCAAATTTCTGAACTCCAGCAGACGTCGGCAACCTTCAAGGCTACCGTCTCTAAACTAGCAGCAACAGTAGGAGCTTTGCTTTCAAGAGATACGTCCCGAACCCGTTCGTGATCCGCCAACAGAAATGGTTGATCAGGTAGTCGCACGTCGAGGACCTCAATGAGTCCTGCAGTTTGCAGGTTTCACCGCATATTTCCCGACAAAGCAAAGAAGCGTACCAACCCCCTCTTTGGGAGCTCCGGCGCAGGCTACCCAGAACGCAGCTCCACGCCACCTAACAATATATGATCCTTTAAGCAAGCACCATTATCTGATCGACAGAGGTGCATGCGTCTCAGTTCTGTTGGTATCACGGATTCACAAACTGATTCTGCAACAACTCAAACTACAGCTACAGGCAAGGAGACGTAAGTCAGGGTCTTCGACGAACGTTTTCATGGCGTTTTGTTATAGCGGACATCAGCAGTCCCATATTAGATGCAGACTTTCTAGGCCACTATGGATTGTTAGTGGATCTGCAGAATAGGTTTCTTATAGTCCCTGTAGCCTCAGTCAGATTTTCAGGAAAACTTGCTGCCTGCTCTGCTGTCAGTCTTTCAATCATTTTTGAAGAAGTTGCCCACCCTCGCATTCGCGCGGTACTTCAAAAATTCCTCAACATTATAAACTAGTCGAAAGTAGTCTCTCTCAACCAGCTAAGCATGAAGTACTGCACCACATTCGCATATCTACTCCAAGGTACGTCCTTTACCACCCCAGAAGCTCGCTGTTGCTAAGAATTTGACATACTTTTAAAGCAGGGTATTTGCAGACTGTCAAATAGCTGCTGGTCTTCTCCGCTACACATTGTCCCAAAGCCCAACGGTGAATGCCGACCATGGGGCGATTACAAACGTGTGTATGCTCAGACTATTCCAGACCGCTATCCCATACCACACATCTACGACTTAGCACACAACTTCGCTAACTGCCATATTTTCACAACCTTGGACTTAGCCAAGGCATGCCATCAAATTCCTGTGTCTGTAGAAGATATTTCGAAAACGGCAATATGCCCACCCTTCGGACTCTTCGAGTTCACACGGATGCCTTTTATGATAGTATGTGCAATGCGATGCAAACTTTTCCACATTGTCCTGCAAAACCTTAACTTTCGTTTCGTGTACTTGGATGATGTTTTGATCGCCTCCTCTGAGTTTGAGCATTTGGAACGTCTCGATTGCATTTCTCAACGTCTCCTTGCGCCCGGCCTTGTACTTAACGTTGAAAAATGTAAATTCCTTCAACAGCAGGTGAAGGTTTTAGGTCACACGATTTCCCCAGAGAGAATCCACCCGGATCCAGACAAAGTTCAAGCCATGGCAGACTTGATGAACCAGTAGCTTCCTTCAAACTACAATTTGTACTGATAAAGGAAGTAAACTGCTCCCGAAATATATATCTACAGTGATAAATAAAAATTGCAGTTATTAGGAAGCTACTGGCCTATCAATTTCAGGCTAGACCACCAATAAACAGTCAAGGATCCACGAAGATTTTTGAGCATGTTAAACTTCTATACTCAGCTCTTGCCCAAAGCCGCACAATATCAAGCGATCCTCAACGCTGATTTGCCTGGACCCATGACCAAAAACTCACGCATGATTGTGTGGTCTACAGAAACCGTACAGGCATTTCAGCTAGCCAAACGATAGCCGGCGACCCTACACTCTTGGCATTCCCTCAATCAGATGCAGTATTCGTCGATGCCTCAGACATCGCAGTAGGTGCTGCCCTTTACCAAAAGGTGAATCAAATCTGGTAGCTGTTGAGATTTTTTTCTAAGAAATTGAATATGGCTCAACAGAACTACAGCCTCTACGATCGTGAGCTATTAGCCGCGTACATGGCAATAAAATACTTCCCATATTCCCTGGAAGTCAGGCCGTTCACAGTGTTCACGAGCCGACAAACTCTCCCTTCGCGAACTTCGGACATTCAGCACGTGCTCGGCAAGTACAATCTAGTTGCAGACGCTTTGCCACTCATTTCAAAGATTAAACTCCCTGCCGTGGTCGCTTTTTCGGCAATCGCCGAGGCACAGAAGAATGACGCGGTGCTTTAGAGCCCCCCCCCCCCCTCTCTTCCGCGGAACCTCCGAAATACTCTGCAAGACCTCTGAAAAGGGACCTAAGTAATTTATACCGGCCGCTTTTCGAAAGGAAGTATTCCATGCAGTACACGATTTGTGAACCCAGGCAATTCCTCGGTCTACACAAAGCGTAAGCCCCTTGCGAGATTCCCATGATTTCAAGTATTGCCTCAGAATCATCGATAGGTTCATGCGATGGCCTGAAGCAATACCTCTGGACATTTCCGCACAAACTTGCGCCGAGGCCCATTGTCGGCAATGGATCCCTCAATTTGGAGTTCCAGCCGAAGTCGTTACTAACCAGGAAATGCAGTTCGAGTCTACCCTGCTCACGGAGTTAGGCAAAGTCCTAGGCTCCAAACGCCATCGAAGGACAATACAATGAGAATTCGGTCATAGGACACTGAAGGCCGCTATAATGACATACGATGACTACTCGTGGTTGCAAGTCCTGCCATTCGTTCTATTAGGCCTACATGCCCATCGTGAATAGGTTGCCGAAAGCTCCGCTGAACTACAGTATAAGGGGAGGATTTGAGATTCCCCAACGGTCTTGTGTTCGATACCAGGTCAGCCCTTCATCACTGTGCTTTTCCGCATGCTCCGGGACACTGTGACAAAATTTAAATCACCTCTGCTATCCCGTTATTCTTCGACGAAGGTTTACACCTCTAACGACCTGGACGGCTGAACACACGTCTTGATTCACCTGGATACTTCCCAAAAGTCCATGCAGGCATCATATGAGGACCCACATGTAGTATTGAACAGAGGGGAGCACTTCTTTAGGTTTGACGGGCCCAAGAACATCTACGTGCCCAAATTAAAGCCTTTTGTCACCACAGCTAAGATCTCAGGGAATGTAGGTGCAAGGCGCATGAGATTCGATATAAGCCAGGAGTTGGGTTTTGTCGTTGACATCCAGTATTAGCTGGTTGTGGGTTAGTGTGAAGGCGGTACAATATGGAGCCACTTAGGGGAGATTCATACGAGCTCCACATCAAAGTAGCACAACTCAGCGCAAATCGAAACTCACCCGCCTGAGTGGCTGGCCAACCTGTTAATAGCAGGTTGGCAACCTGTGAGTCGTAAAAAATAAAAACTCCTAACAGGATTTTTTCAATTAAATTTTTTTTTTTAAATTGAATTGAATTGAAGATTGGAATAAATGTTCGGAAAGCTGAGTGGTTGGAGCACAAGGCTGTTATACGAAAGGTCGCGGTTCAAATCTCACTGGTGGCAGTTGAATTTGTATCGTGATTTGTCGTCGGATACCAGTCGACTCAGCTGTAAATGAGTACCTGAGTCAAATCAGGGTAACAATCCCGGACGAGCGCAATGTTGACCACAGTGGCCTTCTATAGGGTACTGTAATCATGTAATGTACTTTTACGGTCTTAAACGAAGTGTTCTAACACACTTCAAGGCCCTGATCTGATTGTATTGTTGCGCCAAAGATTATTATTATTATGGTAAATAAAGATCGTTTTTGGTCTGGAACGTTAATTAACTTGCCTTCGAATATTTTCACTTTGAAAACTCTCCTTGCGGGTATTGAGTAGTATTGGTATGCTCTACGACACCAGTTAGTGCCAGAAGAGCTAGTGTGCTGAATCCAACTGTTCCATCTCGATCCGAAAAGTTTACCTTACCACTCCTCTTTGTTCTTGTTATCGACACTGTCAAATGGAACATCCAACTTCCAGCGCCCTATACACTGATGTTTTCCTAGCGTCCAAAATGATCTCGAGCAGCTTGTCCAAAATTGGAATGATCGCCTCATGCAACACAATCTAAGATTGAATCTAGATAAAACTGAATTTTTGTCAACCGATCCCCTAAAACAGGCATAATCACTGTCAATGGAAGTGACCTGACCAGAGCTGAGCGATTTAAATATCTCGGGTCAATGATATCAGCCAATAGAGAACTGCATTGTGAAATTGCTTCACACATTAGCGCAACCTGGATGAAGTGGCGTCCCACAATTGGTGCCCTTTGTGTTCGATGTATCAACGAATATCTCAAATCTAAAATTTACCGCAATGTTGTCCGTCCTGTCGCTCTCTATGGTTCTGAGTGTTGGCCAACTATGAAAGACAATGAACGGCGTCTTGCGGTAATGGAAACGAAGATGTTGCCTTGGACTAGTGGCGTAAGGCGTTTTGATAACATTCGAAATATCCGCGATGGATATGAAGTTGCACCGATTGTGGAAAAACTGAGACAGGTACGTCTTCGATGATATGGTCACGTAATTCGCGCTAACGAGAATTCACTTGCCAAGATTGGTCTAAACATCTAAGTTGATGGGAAGCGACCAAAAGGCCGGTCAAAACAACGGTGGTTTGATAATCTGGATGGAGATTTGAAAGCCTCGCGACTGCATCCAGAAAAGGCCTTCGACAGAACAAAATGGCGCACCCGATCACGATAAGCCGGACCCGTTTATGAATTGGACAAAAGCTAAAGAAAAAGAAGAATAATATGGAAAATGTAGAATAATAACAAAAACGCATGACGTACTTTCATTGTTCTTTTTATTTATTCTATAAATTAGTATTAAAATATTTTTGTTGCACAAACCGATTTAGATATTCTAAAGAAAAAGATAAAAAACCAATTGAATAGCCGAAACTCAATAAAAACCATGACAACTGCAAATGTTCTATATTCAATGGTACAAAAGGTTCCAAGTAAATTTGAAAAGGTTTCATTTTTCCCGCTTCAATACTTTCATGTGCTAAGTCCGTAATATATTTTTGATATAGGCCAACATCGTAAAGTTTTATAATGAAACTGTTTATGGAGTCCATAAAAATTGCATCGGTCCTAATTGACAAACCAACCATAGCTTCGACTGCACAAATATTAGTCACATGGAAAATAGGCTTTTTCAGGGGCTTCTGGATTAAGCCCATCAAGTTGAATCTATCAGAAGACAGAGAATATGCGAAGCTATTATTCCAACCCCATAAGTGTTCAAAGAAAGTTTCTCTATCAACGGGTTCATATAATTTTTGCCACTTAAATGGTATGACTCCGAAATAGGCCAGGCTCTTAAACGTCACGTCTTCAACGAGGATCCTTATGCCGGACCTCTCTAAATCTTCATATGTTTCTATCTGCGCGTAGAACAGGATTGCTGTTAAAAAGCTTGATAAGCTTGAAAGAAATAAATTGGTTAATATGAATCCCAAAAACATTACTTGCCCATGTATGAATTTGAAAGATTTAAATTTGAAATACTTTTCACTGGTTGACTGGTAAGATATTCCCAAAATTGTATTGCAAAACCCCAAACCGAAGTCGAACCTATTGTGAGTGATAATGTTAAAGATTGATTCTGCGAAAGATATGTAAATCACTCCAAAAATTATACAGTACCAGACAGATGAGTCAAATATCAGATACAAATACAAATATGGTGGAAGTCTTTGACTTTGTGGTGCCATAATGCAAATTCGGTCAAAAAGGACCGGATATGTTTTTGTCACATTACCCTGCAAGCTCCCAACAAAATGAGGAGCAACATCGATGATATCTGCGGTCATATATTCACTTGCAAGTGTTCTATCTAAAACATCTGATCCTGATGAATTTAGAAACTGAAGCTGTACCCGATATTTCGTAGCCCATGCGTTGAAGATGTTCCAAAGATAACCACCATACACTTTATCTCCTTTGGAATTGGTATATCTAAATGTCCTTGGAAAGTCATATTTTCTCAAAGTGCGAACTGGAAAATTTTCAAGATTTTTCGGTCCCTTTGGGAAAAGTTCTGCAAATGAAGCATTGATGAGAATTTTGATTATTTGGATTGAAGGAACTGGGTTGTAGGTATACAAATCGAATTCCACTTTGGACCTTTGCACTGCCATAACGACATTCATGATTTTGTGAGTCCAACACCATTGAGCGCAACTCCATGTATTTTCCACTGAATTATGAGAGGGTAAAACAAACACCACTTTCGCGTTATTTAGTAGCTCTAAACTGGCATTTACCGTATCAAGAAGTCCAGTGAAATTTTCTCCAGGCATTATCACGAAAGTTATTAGGTCTTTGTTAACATAAGGCAAAAGCTTATAACATTCTTTGGTTATAATCATTCGCGGAGTTAGAATTTCAGTAGAAGCCAATTCAAGTATGGTTTGACTAACGTCACTACCTTCGAGGGAATCCATTGTGAAAAGTGCAAACATCGGACTGTTTCGGAGCAAATTTTCAAAGATATTTGAACCTAGGCTGACACATGCTAACTTTAATATTAAAGGCAGAAGTTGAAAGATTAGCATTTTCGAAAAACAAAATTTGTCTCCATAAAAAAGAGCAAATGCGTATCACACTGCACTCAGCGAAACTACTCACAACTTTCCATATCTCATCACAATAATTTGAGGTTTAAGTAAATCTTTTTATCTCTCTCTCGGATTAGTAAGGACACCACGATACGACCCTCAAACCACAAATTAACATCGAAAAACGTTGGCGTCTGTAATCAAGCCTTTTAATAGACAACCGGAAGAATCAGAAACCTTCAAAACTTATTCACTAATCAACTGTGATTTTATATGATTATCCGAGTATCGAAGGAGCTTAATACTTTAATCCAATTCAATCAAAACTTCGATTTCAAAACACACGAGTTTCATGCCAGATGTAAACTATGCATGACACATGACTTCAAAACCACTTATAGTAATTGAAGCTGGTGCCATTGACTCAAAGCAATCATCATGATTGCTAGGTTTAGATAGCTTTTCGCTAAATCGACTCGGCTAAATCGAATTAGTAGTTTGGCAATGATAAGTTTCAAATTCTATTTAGGATGGTCGAACTTTAGGGAAGGGCGTCTTCTAAGGGATGATTTATTGGCCGAACGCCTTTTGTTAAAATTAAGAAGGTATGCACAATTATGCTACTTAGTTACCACTACATTGCACTATGGTATCCTATCCTCCTTTATAGTTTTCCTCGCGCAACCTGGCAGCCCTTCTTCCGCCTCTGTCTTTTTACAAACACTGCGGATTTACTTCGTGTACTTTAAAAGTAAGCAAATCAGATGATGCACTTGCCCTTGTACTTCGTCAGCACATACACAAGGCGGGGTTTTTTTTTTTTTGAGGAGGTGGAAATCTTCAAAAGACACTGGCCTGGACACGCCAGCGTGTGGGATTCTTACCCACTAAAACCACCCCCGACTCCCTCCAAGCCCCGTGGAACCACCGTACGGTATTACATCACAGGGCGGAGTCAGCTCATTTTAGCTTCGTCCCCTTTCGTCTCTACGCGGCGTACGTAACCGCGCTTTTCTGATCTCCTCTGCCTTTCGCAGTTTGCTCTGAATAGATACGACCATGGAGTTGATCGCATCCCAGTCTTCCTGACATGTTAGCATTCTTCGCACCAGATTCTCTGATGCAAGCACCTCTCCTAGAGTCTCCTCTAGGTTCTTCCTTTCCTCCACAAACCTTGGACAGTGGAAAAATACATGCTCTGGGACTCCATCGCAGTTTGGACAGTCGGGTGAGGTATCCAGTTTAAACCTGAACAGGAGGTACTGGCGATATCCTCCATACCCCGTGAGAAACTGAGTAAGATTATAATTAATCTCACCGCGCCGTCTCTCCAACCAGTCCTTGATGGCAGGGATGAGCCTGTGTGTCCACCGACCCTTTCCCGAGCGTTCCCAACGCTCTTGCCATCTATTTAGCGATCTCTCCCTTTCAGTGTTCTTTGTCTGCGATAAAGGAGAGATAAGCTTCGCATTATATATATTCGTCATCTCATCTGCCAAGATGTCAATGGACATCATTCCAGAAGTGACGAATGCTGCATCATCTGAGACAGTCCTGAATGCCGAGCACACTCTTAGGACTGTTCTTCTGTAGACTGCATTCAGTATGTTACCGTTAAATGTAACCTGCAATGCCTTTCCCCAAACTGGAGCTGCATAGAGCAGGATCGAACTCACTACCCTAACTATAAGCAACCTGGAAGCATGCCGTGGCCCTCCCACGTTCGGCATCATTCTTGCCAGGGCCACACTCGCAGTGGATGCTTTGTCATAGACATACTGCACGTGTGCCTTATAGCTAAGCTTCCCATCTATCATCACTCCCAAGTATTTGATCGCAGGCTTAGAAGTGATGATATGATTCCCAATTTGAATACGGGCAAAATTTCTTTTACGGCCCTTGGTGATAAGGACCGCTTCCGTTTTTTCCTCCGCAAGTGTCAGACCAGAACTCTCAAGCCAACCCTTAACAGCACTGATTGCTTCGCATGAGTATAACTCAGCATCTTCGAGATGCTTTGCGACAACAACCAGCGCTATATCATCGGCGTAGCCCACCACCGTAGCTTCCTCCGGAAGGGGAAGATTAAGAACATCGTTGTACATGATGTTCCACAGCAGTGGGCCCAGTACTCTTGGGGTCCGTCATCGGTGTCATAAGCGGGAACACCAATCTTCGCCAGAGATTCCCGTATTAGGTTCCAATTGGCCGAATTGAATGCATTTCTCACGTCCAGGGTCACCACTATGCAATATTTGCTAGTACTGCCCCTTCCGTGGATTGCATCTTCGGCCAAGCCAGTAACCATTTTGATGGCATCAATGGTTGATCTAGCTTTACGGAACCCATACTGCCGATCTGAGAGACCTCCCTGGCTCTCAACAACCGGGAGTAATCTATTATAGATTACTCGCTCTAGCATTTTGCCCACAGTGTCCAAAAGACAAATAGGTCTGTATGAGGTTGGCTCACCTGGTGGTTTACCAGCCTTAGGCAGTAGCACCAACTTCTGTCGTTTCCATGATGCAGGGAAATATCCCCTCGGACATGCACGCTTCGAACAACTCAGAGAACATGTCCGGTCTGGATTCCACGACAAGCTTAAGGGCCCTATTCGGCACGCCATCCAGACCCGGAGCTTTATTATCTTCTATCCTATTGCAGATCTCCAGCAGCTCGTCACTGGTGACTGGCGGTATTGCCGTGTCATTCAGAGGTCGCTGGAAGCTGTCTATGCCCTCCTCTTGCTGAGGGAATAACCCCTGGATAATTTTTAACAAGAGTGTAGGACACGTGATCTACGGAGATGATCGGCCTCTGAATCGCCCCATCACCATTCTATAGGCGCTCCCCCACGGGTTTACGTCCGCTTCTAAACAGAGCTCCTTAAAGCATTCCCTCTTGCTCCGTTGGATGGCGAGCTTGAGGTTTTTGCGGGCTTCCTTATAGGTGCGCTCTTTTTGCCCTTGGTCGATTCTGCCTACCGCTTTTTGAGCCGCTCTTCTGGCTCGGTGACAGGCTGATCGAAGGCTGGCCAGTTCAGCATTCCACCAGTAGTTTTGTCTTCTACTGGGGAATGAGCACCTCCTCGGCATGGGCGCGTCACACGCTTCGGCGATGCATTGGACCACATGGGCAGCTCTTTCCGTAGAGGCGCCTGCTTTATTAGGTTGGTTTAACCACACCTCCATGAAGGTCTGCTCATGCAGAGCTTTAGCGGACCAGCCTAACATCTTTCTCGGTTTCGGGCATGGTGATCTTATGCCCGGTGACTCCACCCATAGCCCAAAGAAGATTGCTGGTGATCGCTGTGGGTGTACTGGTTGCTGACACACCAAAACATACTACGTGCAAGTGCAGGGCTGACAAAATTTAGGTCTACGATTGAGGTAGACCCCCCTTTCTGAAAGGTGTTTACACATCCTTCGTTGGCCAGAACGACATCCAACTGTGCGAAAGTGTCTAATAGACTGCGGCCCCTTGCATTTGTCTCTCTGCTACCCCACTCACGGGCCCAAGCATTGAAGTCACCAGCAATCACCCTTGGACTATGACCCCTTGCGTCGAGAACAAGGCTGTCAAGCATTTCCTCGAATTCGGGCACTGTCAGGCTTGGTGGGGCATAACAGCTGTACACATATACCCCGTTTATTTTCGCCCACACAAAGCCGCTGTATGTCTGATTCCCAGTACATTGGATGGCTTGTCGACCGCATGCCCATATCGCCGCTCCACCAGACGCATCTATAACCCACACGTCACCGTGACAATTTCTATAAAGTTCGCTAATGATGGCAATTTCCACCTCGGATACGTAGATGGTCTGCTCGAGTAAATCTTGAGCGACCCTACAATGATTGAGGTTTATTTGGATAAACCTCATTTTTTCATTGAAGTCAGCGCCTTCCTAAATTCCGGGCATTTTGCACTTCCGACAATATACCGGTAATCCCTTCCCTCACTTCCTTCGCATAATAAGCATTTGGGGTCCCTATTGCACGCTTTGGCAATATGGCCTTGCTCCCCACACCTTCTGCATCGATCGGACCGATCAATGCCGCTGGTGCATGCCTTCGCGAAATGACCAAACACGAGGCACTTGAAGCACCTCTTTAGAGAAATCTGCTCTCTCAGACGGCAAACAACCCATCCGATTCGAACCTTCCCGGCCGCCAATAACTTCTGCGCGGCGTCCATTGGCAATCGCAATGTGGCCGTCTGAGTATTGCCATAGGCTTTCCGCAAACTCACAATGGACTCTTCGGCAAGTTCCTCCAACTTTAACTGTTCCATCAAGGCAGTGCAAATTTTTCCTTTGGATGTCACTTCATCGAGATCCTTGCACTGTATATAGAGGAGGATTCATCTGAAGGGGCTCCTGCTACGAAGACTATCGGAACCGGGATGGCCGTCTGAAACATATGCTCCTGAAGATTTCTTGAAGGATATGCTCCCGGCCCGATTATTTGCATTTGGGCGGCTTGCTAGATTGTCTATATCACGATCAGAGCTCCTTGTGGGCTATAATGTGGAGTTGCGCTGTACAACTCGAGCTCCGTATCCCTAAATTGCGACAGAGGCATTAGATAGTACTCTCTGCACTCAGTATATACCAGTGCCGCTGTACTAATTTCGGCAGGACTCTAATTGTGATCTCTAAATCAATCCGTGTTTGAAGAAGACCGTGGGATTCCGCCTATACGACAGGCATTTACGTTATAACCCCTGGACCCGTGGAAATTACGAAATTTTGCAATATTCGTCACTCCAAACGATGATACTTGAAAGCATGCATTGTATTTCCGAATATGCTGTACAAAGTGTTTGGATGCCTAAGTTACTCCAGCAATACGAACCAGAAGTAGATCTGGTGAGTCAGTCAGTCACAATTGCTGCCAGGCATTTCTTACTGAAACTTCAATGCGGAACACAGTATAGCCTCCCTCGACGATTACCTTGTCGTGGTGAGGCAGCTCAGTAAGGAAGATCTTCCAGGAAACGAGGGGTGACACCTGAAGCCAAGCGGTAATTAAAATCCCAAGCCAAGGTGGGACTACGGTGCCAAGGGCTGAATGGCCACAGGGGTTAAGATGTAGCCGTAAACGGTGAACTCTAGGTTCTAGACAACCACCAGATTCAACTAGCCTTGTCTCGGCAAAAACGGGCTCTGCCGAGATCAACTTACTTTCCCCTATAAAACTGAGGCTATGGCAGTCAATTATAAGAAAACAAAAAAAGTAAAAACCTTTTAAAAACTACAATTAAAGCTCGATCGTGACCATCCAACCCGGAGTGAAGGGGCAACCCTAAGCTCATCGATGGAGAACCTGAGTCTAGACTCACATTTTCCACTTACTCAGGTGGGAACCAATCTATAATAATTGGAACCCAGCACTCCTGACCTCTCACTCCAATCGGCGCCACCTACTGAGGCCAAAGTTTTGCCCATGGGTAAGCACCTGTCCACGGACAGCAAGCAGCCTTTAGGCAAACGGCCTTCGGGCAAACCGCCTCCGGGCCAACCGCCTTCGGGCAAACTGCCACCGGGCAAGTCGCCTTCGGGCAAATCATAACCCACGGGCTTGGCAAGGTTGAAGGTAAAGGAACTTTCGGGGCACCTGCGGCTAAGGGGAAACCGAAACGGCAGCGTTCCTCGAATGGTCCCAACTCTTCGACACAAAAGGCAGCAAAGAGGGTTCGGCCTTCATTTGCAACCAAGGCTATCGAAGCCAATGGATGGGTCTTGTATGACGACTCTAATCCATCCGGTTACGACACTGAGCAAAGCGAACAGCATAAGAGGAAATTCCTCCTAGCTGTAGGCAGGTGTATAATGTTGAGGCTAAATTTTTCCGACGAAGACACGAACGAATGACTCAAGCAGTACTGTTCCCCCCTCAACGATGTATGGGAGGGTACACGACTAATCCTGAAAAGGCTCTCCGAGCTGCCATCGTTCAAGAAATGCTTCCTTTGACTTCCAGAAGAAGAGCGAAATGGTGCTGGGATTCTGGAACAACTTGGTGTGTAGAATACCCTCAACACCTCCACCTGGATGCTGCTAGGCAATAAAATAGAAGAGAGAGCCTATAGGCCGGGAACTTTTCTCACTATCGACGTTCCCGAACCCGATGTTACACCCGCTTGGTGTAACTGGTCGCCTCCATATTTAACTAGTTCGGCTGTAATTCCATCGGCTCCTGGCGACTTATGATTTTTAAGCCGATGAATTGCACGGACTGTTTCTCCTATACTTGGTAGTAGCAGTATTTGTCAGTAGCAGTATTGCTCCAATATGCCCATACTATCGAAAATCAGATTTCCCTCTTTGTCTCGGTAGGATGAACATCGAGGTGCATAAGGCTTCATCCTATTGGCTTGTTGGTAAAACTTGCGCGCCTGGTGCAGTTGCTCCCTGTACTTTTCGAGTTCACAGAATTGTTGGTTCTCCCAGGCTTCCTTTTTCCGTCTGTGAAGTCGCTTCTCCGTTCGACGAAGTTCGTGATAAGTCTGTGCGCGAGCCCGCGCTCTTTGAGAATGCAACATTACTCGGTATGCAGCCGTTCCGACTTTTTTTGCGGTTGGGGCCAAGTATCTTTGTGCCGTATCAAAGATTTTGATATCATACTTGGGACAGGCTTCGAGGGTCCGCTCAACTGACTCGTAGAAGGTATCCTTCTCCGACTCTGCAGTCTCCTCTGTAGGGGCGTGAATGTTTATGAGGCTTATATTTCTAAACTTGCCTCGCAAGCGCAGAGTGCATAGCCGTTCGCTTATGTTTTCAAAGCCGATAACAGCAGGTTTCATTTTTTGGCTGACTAAGAAACCTACTCCGAGCTCATGGTTTACTGGATGACCGCTATAATATATGGTGTAGGGGCTCTTCTCCAAGGAACCGATCCCTGTCCATCGCATCTTTTGTAACGCTGTTACATCAGCCTTATATTGGGACAGGGTATTGGCTAGCTGCTCAGTAGTATTCGGTCTGTACAGGGAGTGCACGTTCCATGAGGAAATGTCGTTGCCGGGATCGTCATTGTAAGAATCCATCCAGTCCGAGGCTCCTTTCGTGGCTTCGAAACATCGGTTTTCCGTTCCCCATTTTGTCCCGTTTTTAGGCGCGCGAGACTCGCCTTCATCCTTCTCCGTCTGTTTCATAAAGAAAGAACTCCCAGCGGTCACTACGTGGAGGTGGAGATAGGGTTTGGTAGTAGAGCTGTTATGTTGGTTCAGCAGGCGTTTCCCATGTTTTATGCTCCATAGTGGCTACCAACCCACGTTTCGCCCTGGGACCTGTACTACGCTTTAACCGCCCAGAATATCATCGGTCCACACCAAAGAGGTTTGATCAACTAAAAACAATGAAAACAGGTATCTACAACTTTATAACAATTAAAAATTACTCCTATCTAGGGCCAATAACAGCTACAACGATGAAATTGCATAAAGTCGTTGGCAGTCAACAGAGCCTTTTTCAACTTACAAAAACTGTTCCGCTCGAAACGTCTCACCATAGGATCAAAGCTCTTACTATGCAAGACTATGATTTATTTATTTATTTATTTAATTAACGGACAACAAACAGATAGAATTCCAATTAATTATTGTCCTCAGGAGGAGGAGGAGAAAGCAAAAAACTTATCCTACGTTTAAAATTACTTAAAGTAAGGAAGTTAAAAGGACCAAGCTGTTTTGCATTATAATTTCGGCAAAGCCTGGGAATCGGGGAATGAAAATAGACTTCGAGCTCCGCGAAGGGCACGTTGAAAATATCTGCGTTACGTGTGTCATAAGACGCAGGACGGCAGGTGATCTCGTCAGCGGCGGAGCAGTCCATCAGGCCCCAGGAAAGTTTAAAGAATGTGCATAGATCCAGATAGGATCTACGCTGTTGTAGGAAGGGAAGGTTTAGAAAGCGGAGGCGGGAGGGATAATCCACACGAGGGCAGCTTTTCTTAATGAAGAGAGAACGGGTGAATTTACGTTGCACATTTTCAAGAGCAAGACAATCGCAGTTACGAGCGGGTGACCAGATCACGGAGCAATACTCGAGGGTATTCCTCACAAGGGAATTGAAGAGAGCTAAGGAGGGTTGGATGGAGTCAAAATCAGAGGAGGAGCGAAGTATAAAGCCTGACAATTTTGCTGCTCGATTGATGACATCGAGACAATGGGTGTCAAAGCGGAGCTTATTGTCGAAAGTGACTCCGAGGTCTTGAGTGGAATTTAAGCAGGATAAGGAATGTCCGTCAAGCGAGTAGGAGAAAGAAGTGGGTGAGGATTTTAGGGACGTTTAGCGCTAAACCATTAGTCGAGCACCAACGAACCAGAGTGTCCAGGTTATTCTGAAGGGAAACACAGTCTATAGGCGACGATATAGCGGAAAACAGCTTAAGGTCGTCTGCATAGAGCAAACAGGGGCAAGTAAGGAGGGGAGGAAAGTCGTTAATAAAAAATAAAAATAGCAAAGGACCCAGAATAGACCCCTGTGGGACACCAGAAAAGGGGGAGAAGGAGCGGGAAGTACAGCCGTCAAAAGAGACGCGGCAGGATCGGTTGGAAAGGTAAGAGGCAAACCATAAAACAAGTGGTATGGGAACGTTTAGGGACGAAAGTTTGGATAGAAGTATCTTGTGATTTACAGTGTCGAAGGCTTTCGCGAAGTCAGTGTAAATGGTATGCACTTCTTGTCGTTAATTTAGACATTTGGCGACAAAGTTGATAAAGTCAAGCAGGTTGGAGCCAGTGGACCTACGTTTAACGAAGCCGTGCTGTTCTTTCACTATATGATGGCCAAAGTGGGCGGACAACCAGTCGTTGACATATCTTTCCAGGATTTTGGAACAGGAGGAGAGGAGGGAAATGGGACGGTAATTCCCGGCAAACGAACGATCGCCACTTTTGTGAATGGAGATAATGAGAGCCTCTTTCCACAAGCTGGGAAAATGATTCTCTTCAAGGCTTTTGTTGAAAATAAGAGATAGGGGAAGGGAGATGGACTTACCAGTTTTAAGCAAAAACAGGTTTGGAAGACCATCGTAGCCAAGTCCGACCTTGGCATCAAGTTCGCCAATGAGGTATTCGACAAGGATAGGGGTAGGTAGGCGATGCGGGGCAGGCTACATCAACTATCGGGAGGGATTCGGAGGAAGGGGGAGGAACATAGACTGACGAAAAGTAGCGGCAGAGTAAATCACAAGATCGTTGGGGGGAGTTAGCTGAGAAGCCAGAGAATTTAATGGACGGAGGGGATAACTGGGCAGGGCAGCGGGAGTTGCGAATGTGGGACCAGAAAGGTTTCAAATTTCCGCGCTTTAATGAGTCTTCCACGCTGGACAAATATTCGTGTCTGGACTTACGTATTAAAGATTTGACCGAGGAACGAAGGGATTTGAAAAAAACTAAGTCAGCAACGTTTCTAGAAGACAGGAACTTCTTTCTCGCAGTCTGTTTTTGACGTAGTTTTTTGTGAATTTCAGTGGTGAACCAGACGGGGTAGGAGCGTAAGCACTTAGGAGAGGAGGGAACGTAACAAGGAAGAAGATCAGATAAAATGGTATAGAAAGTGTTGAGTGCTTGGTCACATGTAAGTGGAGAGAGCAGGGGGGCCCAGTTGATTGACGCCAGGGCTGAGTTCAGACCTTCGAAGTTCGCCTTACGAAAGTTGAACTTGGTAGGCTTGCGAGCGACAGGAGAGTGGAGTCGGGATATCTGAACATCGAACTCGAGAGCAGGATGATGGGCGTCAGGGACAACGTAAGACGGAGCATGAAGGGATTGGGAAAGATAACGTACAGGAAGGTTAGACAGGACAAGGTCAAGAGTGCGATCTAAGTGATTTCTAGAAAGGTTAAATTGGAGGGCCCCACAGGTGTACATGAAAGTGGATAGAGGAAGGGAAGGGTGGGTCGAGTTATTAGGGAGGGAGGGAAGGCCAGGAGTAACGGGCCAGGAGAGCATAGGAAGATTAAAGTCACCACAGAGGATGAAAGGAAGTGAGGGAAACAAAACGGTTAGGGCCTCTGATAATCTGTCGAAGAAATCCTCGTACAGAGAAGGCGGGCTTAGGCAGGCAAAATATACACACGATATGATAAAGGGGGATACGTTTGGCGGAAGGACACGTATGGTAACAGAATCGTAGGAGGAGGAGGAGGAGCAAAAGATGATTTCGGCACGGAGAGGGGACTTAACAGCTATTAGGGCACCTCCGCCAGTTGTCTTGCCAAACGCAACGCAGTCTCTGTCACAACGAAAGACAGAGTAACCTTCGAGGAGCTCAGAATCTAAAACCCTCAGGGATCGTCAACGATCCTTCATGGGTCGTTTACGATACGGGGAGTGGCGTCCCCGAGGTGCCCGAGCAAGTAGTTCTGACCCCCTAGCTGGCATAATACTTGCGTCCTAGGTAGTAGCCTCGAGAAAGTTTCTCGGTGAAGAGCGAACTGCTAATGACCGATACACGCCGGGGCACACTGGGAGTCCCCGGAGCCGTCGACAACTCCCTGTCGACGTCGATGGGGTGATGTGAGCCTAGCTCTGCCAAGGTGGTAGTTGTGGCGTGTATCAGGAGCCAGCCCCTTCGGGACCCTGGTCGGGTAGTGTGCATTGAACCGGTGTTAGTAGACCGCGTTGCCCCGAGCGAGCGCTGATCCGTCCGTGAATTCCGGGATCAGCTAAGCGTAGGTCAGGCCTCAGGGAACTGGGGTAGGGGCTGTGTCCCCGAGGGTATACCCGTTCCTGACTATTGCGGCCCGCTCCCTTGCACACGATGCGCTGGTAAACAACTCAAATGGAGAAGAAAAACGAACGAAACGAGGAGATAGTGGAAATGGAGAGTGAGCTGACTGCGTTTATTCGCAGCACGAAAATGCGCCGTTCGCCCCAGCGCCCAGCGAAGAACGCAACAAGGGCTGAAATACCCGACGAGACATCGGGACGCGTAGACGGAGAGAAAGACTCGGAAAGTGATGCGGCACCTGCAACACAGATAGGAACCCAGACTATACAGCACAGTGCTATAATTGGGGAAAGAGGCACAGTGGAAACTGCCGAAACTAATAAAATGGTTTCGAATATAAGCCGAGTGGGAGGACTGTCGATTACTCTGGCGCAAGCGGAAGAGGAAAGACTTATTAAAAAATGCACGGCAGTTGTGAAGCACATGCGATCTTCGACGTTCCTTCAGAAAAACGTCGTTAAGGGGGTGAAAAACGGGCTAATGGAACTGGAAGAGCTCCTGGACAGGATTTCATACTATAGGCGAACATGGAAAGTATGACAAAATCCGCAGGAAGCAGAAACAACCGCGCTTCCCGAGGGGAACACCACGAGTACCAAACGGATCGCTGACAGCCCATTGCAGAGTGAACTTGGTAAAAAACGAAAGGAGGAAGGGACATCTGAAGGAGACTTCACTCAGGTACTCTCCAGGGCTGGAAAGAAGAAGGCGAAGAGGATCAAAAGACAACAACACGTCGCGCCATTAGAAAAACCTCTGCCTAAAACTAAAGCGGACACGAAGGACGGAGTGCCACAAGAAAAGGTGGGGAGACGAAGGAGGACTAGACCGCCAGCTTTGCTTATTAAGCCGACGGAAGGCAAGACTTTTGCGGAAGTCCTCAGTGAAATCCGTTACAAAATCAAACCCGAAGACAACGGAGCGGAGGTGTCTTCCATACGTAAAACGAAGGGTGGTGGAGTCTTAGTCGAACTTGGCCCGAAGACTATAAATAAAGTCACGTTCTGTGAAGCAGTCAAGGGGCTTCTAGCAGAAAAAGCTTTGGTTTCTAGCCTGGAACCCACGTGTGCTTTAGAAATACGAGACCTTGACTGTCTCACGGAAAAGAACGAGGTAGAAGAGGCCATCAAACGCGAATGCCCGGAGGTAACCAATGTCCAGATTGGTATCACCTCCGCAAACTCACGAGGCCAAAAACTCGCTGTGGTGGAAGTTGCCGAGCAATACGCGAGGAAGCTTCTAAACAGCGGGAAAATAAGAATTGGTTGGGTAGTGTGTAGGATACGAATTCGGGCCGCCCCAACCAAATGTTACAGATGTTTGGATTATGGGCACACATCTGCAAACTGTCGGGACCTGACAGAAGGGCAACATGCCGTAAATGCGGTCAGGCACGCCATAAAGCGAACAGCTGCAATGAAAAGGAAAGCTGCGTCCTATGCAGGGACCGTGGCGCGACTGATGAGAGCATTGCGCACACTGCGGGATCGGGGCGGTGTCCAGTTTTCAGAGCAGAACTGGAAAGAGCTAGGATACGGTCAACATGATTCGCATCCTACAAATCAATATGCACCGGAGTGCAACCGCTCACGAGTTGCTAGCGCAGTTCGCTGCGGAGACCAAAGCTGATTTAGTACTCATCAGTGAGCAGTACCGAAACAAGGGCCCAGTTTCATGGCACCCAGACATATCAGGTACCGCTGCCATCTGGGTTCGGGACGGCACCCTCCTGGGAGTTCTTGCCCAAGGCCGAGGGGACGGCTTTGTTTGGATTCGGTGTTCAGGGATAACGTTTTTTAGTGTCTATCTTACGCCGAATGAGACGATGCCGGACTTTCGTCGGAGGCTTGAGGCTTTGGAGGACGCTATCTTAAGCACGGATGGGCGGATCCTGGTCGGAGGTGACTTCAATGCTAGGGCACTTGAATGGGGCATGCCTCACACAGATTCCAGAGGGAAACGAATTTTGGAAATGGCGGCGAGAACAGGACTGGTAGTTCTAAACACCGGATCCACCCCAACGTTGCGGCGCCTGGGCTGCGAAGAAAGCATTCCAGACGTAACCTTCGACGAGTTCTGGAAGAATTTTCGGCCAGTGACCACCAATACATTGCTTTCGAAGTGGTGGACACAAACTCTCGGTGTGCGCCACCCCAGCGATCTTTCTGTGTATGGAACGTCGCGAAGGTGAACACCGGGAAGTTTGTCGAAACTCTGGGAACGAGTGGGGCCACGCTGAAGGGTACTCCTGGGGGCGGTGGCGCCGCTGCTGATACTGTCGTAAATTCAGTTATGAACCTGATAACGACGGTCTGCGGAGCCTCCATGCCCAGGAAGACATCGAGGCGCGGCAAACCTTCCATGTAATGGTGGACAGTGGAAATCGCAGAGCTCCGGAAGGAATGTCACAGGCTCCGCCGCTTAACACAACGTCTAGGCGACCGGGAGGAGGCATGTACCATAATGATGGAGTACAAATCAGCCAAAAGGAGACTCCGCAGCGCAATAAACAAGAGCAAAGCTCGCTGCTGGCAAGATCTGATCGACGAGGTGAATGGGGATCCGTGGGGACTCGGTTACAAACTTGTAACCCGAAAAATCGGGGCTCTGCGGAAACCCTGTTCACTTAAGGTCGAGCAGATGGACCGCATTGTGAGGGCACTCTTCCCTGCACACCCCGTATGGGATGGTGACGTCGGCGCGGAGAGCGCAGAGGACTGCCCACTTTTCTCTGTAAAAGAGTTGGAACAGGCAGTCCTCTCTATGAAAAACAAGAAGGCGCCAGGACCCCATGGTATTCCAGCAAAGGTGTACAAACTGGTATTCCAACACCGGCCAGACCTACTGCTCGGCGCATTCAACGCTTGCCTGAAAGAGGGCATTTTCCCTGCTCGTTGGAAAGTTGCGAGGGTTGCGCTGATCTCTAAAGGGAAAGGCGATCCCGAACTGCCGTCTTCATACCGCCCGCTATGTATGCTTGATACTGCTGGGAAAGTGCTCGAAAAGCTCATCAGAAGTAGACTCGCTGAAGCGATACGCGCTGCCGGAAATTTATCTCCCCGGCAGTTTGGTTTTAGGGCAGGGAGATCGACAATTGATGCCGTCATGCAGGTCGTGGACGCCGTTCAACGAGCAGAGGCACATAGCCGCCGAACTCGACGGGTGGTGCTCCTCGTAACGCTTGACGTCAGAAACGCCTTCAATTCCGTAAGATGGAAAGACATTCTAGGCACACTAGACAATACCTTCAACGTGCCGAACTATCTCTTACGGATTTTGAGGGACTATCTGAGGAATCGCTCCCTGCTCTATGAAACACTAGAGGGTCAAAGGTGGATGGAGGTCACGTCGGGGGTAGCACAGGGATCCATCCTAGGGCCGGACCTCTGGAACGCTACCTATGACAGTCTGCTTAAACTCGACATGCCAGAAGAGTCGCGCCTGGTCGGCTACGCAGATGATGTCGCAGCGCTTGTTGCTGGACGCACTGTCGAACAGGCGCAAAGCAGACTCGGCATATTGATGCGACGGGTAAGCGGATGGATGACTACTTATGGTTTCAACCGTGCACTAGAAAAAACCGAAGTAGTCATCCTGACTAAGAAGAGAATTCCGACCCTGCGTCCCATATCGTTCGGCGAGTCGATAATCGAGTCAAAATCAGCGGTAAAGTACCTCGGGTTGACTCTTGACTCAAAGATGAGCTTTTCTGAGCAAATCCAAGCAGCAGCGAACAAGGCTGCGGTTGGAGTTTCCGCGTTAAGTAGGCTAATGGCAAACATGGGGGTCCTACGTCTAGTAGGCGACGTCTCCTGATGAGCTCAACGCAGTCTGTCCTGCTCTACGGCGCAGAGGTATGGGCTGGCGCTCTTAACAAGGAGGTATATCGTAGACGCCTCGCGCAAGTACAGAGACGGGGAGCTTTACGGGTGGCGTCTGCGTACCGCACAGTCTCTGAACCGGCCGTGATGGTGATCGCGGGAGTTATCCCCGTTGCCCTTCTTGCTAGGGAGCGTCAGACCATATACAAGCGCAAGGGAGATGAGCCAAGAGAGGTGGTTGCTCGCGAAGAACGGCAACACACTCTAGACGAGTGGCAGCTCTCTTGGCAAAAAGCAGATGGACTGCGCGGCTCATCGGCAACCTAGGTGCGTGGCTGAATCGAAAGCATGGTGAGACTGACTATTTCCTTACCCAATTTTTAAGTGGGCATGGAAGTTTTCAGTCTTACCTGCACAAGATTGGAAAGGCGCGTTCTCCGAATTGTGTGTTTTGCAATGGAGTTGTGGACGATGCCCACCACACTTTTTTTTCTTGTGGAAGGTGGAATGGGGTTCGTCACCAGCTCTATTTAAACACAGGGGATCTCTCTCCAGACAACATTGTGGAAGAGATGCTGAGGACTGCTGACAGCTGGAACCGTGTTGCACATTACGTTCGGGCCCTTCTCGTTGCTAAAAAGATAGAACTCGACCGGTGGAGGAGCCGGATGGCGGGGGGTTCCTTGAACTGACAGTTCCCTTCCTCCTCTCCCCTCCCGTTGGTGAAAGGAATTCCCTGATTTGAAGGCTCCGCAAGGCGGGAGAGTTCGGGGGCTGGCCCGAAGTAATGTGACAAACGGTTCCAGGCTAGCTCTCTGATGATAGGGAGGTGTTTAGTTGGTAGTCCGACGATGTACCGAATCGGGAGTCCAACACTGTGTGCGTAAACGCATTCACCTACCCTACCCCAACAAAAAAAAAAAAAAAAAAAAGCGCAACGCAGTCTCTGTCACAACGAAAGACAGAGTAACCTTCGAGGAGCTCAGGATCTAAAATCCTGTCATCCAGCCAGGTTTCAGAAATGCAGATGACATGATGTTGGAATGCTAAGGCAGACAGTTTGAAATCCGACAGCTTGGTCCTTAGACCCCTTACATTTTGATAAAATAGCGTATAGTTATTGGAATCATTCAAGTTCGGCGAGGCAGGCGGGCGGGCCGGAAATTTTCGCGAATCTTAGACCTCTGATAAGGCTTAACGAAGACCCCCTGTGGCCAAAAGCAGGATTGGATGATAGCATCGAAGTCATGATCTTGCCAGTCCTCATGTATTCCTCGGAAACTTCGGTTCTCGGCAAGAAAAATTGCGAACTCTTGGTCGCGTTCGAGAGAAGAATCCTCCGAAAAATTATTGGCCCCCTACATAAGGATGGACGATTCCGTAGCCTACACAATGACGAAATCTATGAGCGATACTATGACCGTCCGGTTGTGGATAAAATCCAACTCAATAGGTTACGGTGGGCGGGTCACTTAATCCGTATGGATGAGGATGATCCCACCCGGAAAGTCTATAAGGGCAATATCTATGGTAGAAAAAGAAGACGAGGCAGACTCTGCCTAAGATGGAGCGATGGCGTAGGCCAGGACGCCAAAGAGCGTTTAGGAATATCGAATTGGTGGACCTTGGCGCAAAACCGGGATGCCTGGAGTTCCTTATTAAGACAGGCCTAGACCGGATACCGGTTGTTGCGCCGTTGATGATGATGATGAAGAAAACAGAATAACAACAAAAATAGCATCATGTACGTTCAATATCTTTCATTATTCCTTTTGATGGTTTACATATTTTTGTTTTACAAACCGAATTAAGTATTCAATCAAAAAACATAAAAATGCAATTAAATAACCAAAACTTAATAAAAACCATGACAACTGGAAGTGTTCTATATTCAACGGTATGAAAGGTTCCAAGTAAATTTCAAAAGGTTTCAGTATTCCTGCTTCAATACTTTCGTAAGCTAAGTCCTTAATATATTTGTCGTACAGGCCAACGTCATAAATTCTTATAATGAAACTGTTTATCGAGTCCATAAATACAGCATCGTTCCGAATTGACAAACCAGCTATAGTTTCCAGTGCACAAATACTACTTTGATGAAAAATTCTCTTTTTCTGAATTAAGCCCATCAAACTAAATCTATCGGAAGACAGGGAATATGCGAAACTATTATTCCAACCCCATAAGTGTTCAAAGAAAGTTTCTCTGTCCACGGGGTCATATAATTTTTGCCACTCTGACGGTATGACTGCCAAATTCACGAGGGACTTGTATGTCACGTCTTCAACAAGGATCCTTAAACCAGATTTCTCTAAATCTTCATATGTTTCTATCTGAGCATAAAACAGGATTGCTGTTAAAAAACTTGATAAATTCGAAAGAAATAAATTGGTCAATATGAACCCCAAGAACATCACCTGACCGTGTATGAATTTGAAAGATTTACAGTTGAAATAACTCCGACAGGTCGTCTGGTAAGACATTCCCAAAATGGCATTACAAAACCCTAACCCGAAGTCGAACCTATTGTGGGTGATAATGTTATATATGGATTCTGCCAAAGATATGTAGATCATTCCACAAATTAGACAGTACCAGACAGATGAGTCAAATATCAGATACAAATACAAATAGGATGGAAGTCTTGGACTTTGTGGAACCATAATACAAATCCGGTCAAAAAGGACTGGATATGTCTTTGTCACAGTACCCTGCAAGCCGCCAACGAAGTGTGGAGCAACATCGATGATATCTGTCGTCATATATTGACTTGCAAGTGTTCTATCTAAAACATCCGATCCTGATGAATTTTCAAAATGAAGTTGCACATTATACTTCGTAGCCCATGTGTAGAATATTTTCCAAAGATAGCCACCATACACCTCATCTCCTTTGTAATTGATGTATCTAAATGTCCTTGGAAAGTCATATTTCCTCAAAGTGCGTACAGGAAAATTATCAAATCTCTTTGGTCCTTTTGGGAAAAGTTCTGAAAATGATACATTGTTGGGAATTTCGATTATTTGGATTAAAGGAATTGGGTTGTAGGTATACAAATCGAACTTCACTTTAGACCCTTGTACTGCAACTAGGACGTTCACGATTTTGCGTGCCCAACACCATTGAACACAGTTCCATATATTTTCCACTGAATGACGAGAGGGTAAAACGAACACCACTTTTGCATTATTCAACTGCTGCAGGCAAGCATGCACCAAATTTAGAAGTCCAGTGAAATTTTCCTCAGGAACTATCACGAAGTTTATCAAGTCCTTGTCAACATAAGGCAAAAGATTATAACTTCCTTCGGTTATAATCATTCTCGGGGTTAGAATTTCAGTAGAAGCCAATTCGAGTATAGTTCGACTAACGTCACTATTTTGAAGCGAATCCATTGTGAAAAGTGCAAACATCGGACAATTACGAAGCAAATTTTCAAAGATATCAGAACTTAGGCCGACATATGCCGACGTTAGTATTACAAATGAGATTTGAAAGAATACCATTGTCTTCAATAAATAAAGCCTTCATGGAAAAGGACAAATGCGTATCTCAACGCACTCAGTGATACTACTCCCAACTATCCAGATTTCATCACCATAATTCGAGGTTTAAGGAAATCTTCTTATCCCTCTTTCGAGTTTGTTGGCATACCACGATACCACTAGCAAACCAAACTATGAAAACCACTAATTATCTTGGAACGTTGGCACGACTTGTCAGTTCAGTAGACTGCAATTAAGTCGCTTTATATAGAAAGAATCAAAACTTTGGAGACTTATTTACCAATCAATCGTGATTCCATATTATTATCCATATTTGGATAAAGCTTAATACCTTTATCCAAGTCAGCCAAAACTTCCCCTTGAAAACCCATGATGCCTAATGTGAACAATGAATGACACACGCGTGCAAAACCACTTAAGATAATTGTGTGCATTCGATTCCCCGGAAAATGAGTACTACCTTTAGTAGGGGTTTCCCCAAATTGGCTACAAAAATAAGCACTTGGACAACCACAAGTTTTATATTCTTCGATTTTCAGGTAAAAGCGTCCCTGCTGCATGTTTGTGCGCAGGCCGGGTAGATAGGAGAAAAACACCCACGCGTGGATGAAAACGACTATGGGAAGGTCACCCCGAATAATAAACCAATATGAACGAAGAGAAAATTGTTGGCCTTAGTTAGTTTAGTTAAATGGGGAGAGCCGCAGCTCCGAGCACTCAGGCCATTATTAGGCCCATTGTATTATACTATCCCCGTAAGTTGCCTATTCAATGGCTTCCCGCCTACGGTGTTCGCAGGCTTTAGCGAATCTGAGAACATTCTCAAGAGGCAGAGAGTGTGCAGATTCTTCATTGAAGAAAACCTTGCCAAGGTGTCTTCGTCTGAGATCTGAGGATGCCGGGCAGCTGCATAAAAAGTGCAGGGCAGTTTCCTCCTCCTCCTCACATTGGCTGCACACAACCGAAACCACTACCCCAATCTTTTCCATATGGTAGTTTAAGGGGCAGTGTCCCGTCAAAAGCCCTACTAGGGTTTTCATGTCCCACCTCTTAAGGGACAACAAAAATGCCGCTCTAGTGGCCCTAGGCTCCTTCACAAGGATTTCCGCTTGCCGGCAAGAGTCCAAATTTCTCCACTCGGTTGCGTGAATCCTTGCAATTTCACCTTTCAGAGTAGACTTGACAGTAGATGGTCGGATTCCAAGAGCTGGTTCTGGGCCCACCATTGTGGATCCAGACCCTCGGCGAGCCAGTCTATCAGCCCCCTCATTACCGGCGATGTTAGAGTGCCCCGGCACCCACATCAGGAATGTTTCGTTCAGTCGGCCAAGTTTCAGCAGCACCTGATGACAACTCCACACCAACTTGCTTGATATGTTATTGCCATCTAGTGCCGATAATGCCGCCCGACTGTCGGAACAGATTCGAATGGTGCGACCCCTCCATTTTTGTCGCAGACATTCTTCTGCTGCCAATGAAATGGCATATATCTCCGCCTGGAATATGGTCGTCATTTTTCGGAGGGGTCGGACCAGTTCTATAATCGGATTCTCCGAGAACACGCCTGCACCCGATCCATCCTCCGTGACTGACCCGTCGGTGAAGATTATTAGGTCTGTAATCTGAAAAGACTCATGGCCACTTGTCGACCATTCTTCTCTTTCGGTGATTACGACAGTGTATGTCTTTTCAAAGACGAATCTGGAAACCATATGATCGGTCGGCATCAGGGCTACCGGATGTTTTTCAAGGAATTTCCATATAGACGCATGCCCGTTGGATTGGCCGCCTTTCCACGCCCCAATGGTATCGAGCCTATGTGCGTCGTTGGCTGCTTTCCGTTTCACCTCCAAGTGGATGGGGGGTAAATTTAGGATGGCTTCAAGTGCCGCAGTCGGCGTAGTACTCATTGCTCCAGTAATACTTAGGCAACCAAGTCTCTGAATCTGCGTTAGCAGCTTCCTGCTGTTAGCAAAGTTCAGTCTTGGCCACCAGACGATGCATGCATACATCAAAATGGGTTTTATTATGGATGTATACATCCAATATATCCGTTTAGGTGAAAGTCCCCAGGTCTTACCTATCGCATTCCTACAGCACCAGAGCAATCTGCAGGATTTCTGGTATTGTTCCTGGATATGATGCTTCCACGTTAACTTGGAGTCGAAATGTACTCCTAGGTACTTGACTGTTTGTGCCAGCTGGATTTCCGCCCCTGGTACGGTGGGTAGCGTATAGCTGCCCCACCTGACGTTCTTAGTGAACATAACTAGTCCAGTCTTTCTAGCGTTCACCGTGAGTCCATTGCGGAGGCACCAGCTGTGGATTACATGCAGAGTTGCATTCAAGCGGTCACATACTGTGTCCGCAAACTTGCCGGTAATTATTACGGCTAGATCGTCCGCAAATGCTTGCGCGAAGACTTTTTTGTCCTCCAGGAGCCACACCAGGGTATCCATCACCAAGAGCCATAACAGTGGAGAGAGAACCCCTCCCTGTGGGCAGCCCCTGAGACATCCTGCTTCAATAGACTTCTGGCCGACCGATATGTGGATTTTTCTCCACTCTAGCATGTGAAGGATCCAACTGATTAGCAGCGGTTTGATTCCATGCTGTCTTGCCGCATCACAAATTGCCGCAAATGAGGCATAATTGAAGGCACCTTCGATGTCCATGAATGCGCCTAAAGCGTATTCTTTATCGGACATCGCCTTTTCAATTTTTGCCGTAAGTTCATGAAGTACTGTCTCCGTGGATTTGCCTTTCTGGTAGGCGTGTTGCCTATGGTGAAGTGGCCATTTAGGAATGTGTGTATCCCTTATGAACCGATCTACTAATCTTTCTAGTCCTTTTAGCAGAAAGGACGTTAGGCTGATCGGTCGAAAGCTTTTTGCGTCTGTGTAGGTGGGTTTTCCTGGTTTGGGAATGAACAACACCTTCACATCCCGCCATATAATTGGAATATAAGCGTGTGCTAGGCATGCCCGATATATATTCCGAATGTGTAGACCCAGGGCAACCATTCCTTCTATTACTAGCGCAGGAATGATGCCATCCGGACCTGCAGACTTATATCTGTGGAACGAGTTAAATGCCCATTTCACTCGCTCCAGTGATACTACTTTGCATGCCAGATTCCAGTCTCGCGGTTGAGGGCTGTATGCACCTGTTGGCCCCAAGATTAGATTTTGGATGCTGGCTGGGAAGTGCATTTCAAGCAAATGGTTTGCCGTTTCTTCATCGCTTTCTGTGTACTTCCCATTCTGTAAACGTAAATAACCCAGTTTCTGGCTACGTTCTTTGACCAGAATCCGCTTCAGCTTTGAGGTTGCCTCAAGAGAGTTAGTCTCTTCGCAAAAGCGTCTCCAAGATGATCGTTTAGCCGATCTTATGCTCTTCTTTAGGGCCTTCTGTGCCTCTTTATAGCGATTCCAGCTAGTGCTTGATTCGCCCTTCAGAGCACGATTAAGGAGCATCCTTGTCGTTCTCCTCTGTTTTGCCAAATCCGAGTTCCACCATGGTGTTTTACCCTTCTTTGGCATCTTGAGTGGACAGCTTTCTTCAAAAGCTTCTCTCATGCTAGTTGTGATCATCTGGGTTGTCTTCTCAATTCCAGCAATGGATTTGATGCGCCTCCCAGGGATCGTGACTCGGGCGTTCAATTCTGTTTGATACATTACCCAATCTGTCTTCCTCGGATTCCGAAATGGAGTGGGTGGAGGTAGATCCATGCCCATAACGAAATCAATGCGTCTGTGATCCGAGAGTGTGATATCGTTTGATACTCTCCACTCTCCGATCAGAGCCGCGATGTCAGGAGATCTGCAAATCGGTTCCTACTAGATACTCCAGTAGTCTCGATCCTCTTGCATTGATGTTCGAACTTCCCCAGCATATGTGGTGAGCGTTGACATCACAACCTGTTATTACCCCCATGCCTCTACTTTTGGCATATTGGATAGCTCTGATGAATGTTCCACTGGGAACGTCTTCTGCGTCGTAGGGGAAGTATGCAGAGCACCATAGTATCTCTTTATCTCCCTGTTGACTTTTTATGGTTAGCTTAGCCGATGTGGTGTCGCCATCACATAGATCGTTAACCAGGTTAGCCTGGAAGTCTTTGGAGACTACCATGCAGGTGCGGGGTCGATCGCTTCCATTGGCATACAATAGGTCAGCATGTTGGAAGTTTAGGCCCCTGACTGCCCCACCAACAACCCACGGTTCTTGTATGAGGTATATAAATGTCTTGCAGCTATTGATCCGACGACTGATAAGTGCAGTCGCCGCTTTACAATGCTGCAAATTTACTTGGGAAATGGGGCACCTCATTTATGTTTCAGATGTAGATGCCGGGGGCTGCACGTCCCCTTCAATGGTTTTACTAGCCGACACTTGTAACGTGACGGTCCCCAGCCCATAGTAGAGCCGGCAACCCGATTTTTCCCGAACTTTCTTAACATCAGGTTCGGGAACGCCGATAGTGAGAAAAGTTCCCGGCCTATCGGTTCTCTCTCCTGTTTTGCTGCCTAGCAGCAACCAGGTGGAAGTGTTAAGGTTGTTCTGTACACCAAGTTGTTCCAGAACCCCGACACCATTTCGCTCTTCTTCTGGAAGCCAGAGAAAGCACCTTTTGATCGATGGCAGCTCAGAGACCCTTTTCAGGGTTAGTCGCGCACCCTCCCACACATCGTTAAGGGAGGAGCAGTACTGCCTGAGCCACTCGTTCGTGTCTTATATAAACTTACGGTTCAAAGGCTCGGAACCCCAGTGCTGGCGGCTTTTGGCAGTGGTCAAGCACGCTCCGGTCTTCAATATCGCTCGGCTGAAGGGTCCCGGTGGTGGACAACTTGGCCACCGTGGCATATAATGCTTCAAACAGCTCAGACAAGGAGGTGGTTGAAGCGAGCTCATCGCTGCCCAGAACACGCATAATTAAAACGCAGAAAGATGTGCCCAAGGGAGAACAGTGGGAGTCAAAACACGCAATGACACCAACCGCATCCGAGCGTAAAGGGTTCAGGAAGAGTTAGGATGGAGAGCTGGGAAGCAAACAGAGCGATGGCTGTTACCCGAGCGGAACATTACAAAAACCTTGACGATAAACTGAACACTCGGGATAGCGAGAGAGATCTGTATCGACACACACAGGATATCGAATACTTCTGTCGCGTTAATGACAAAAACGGTACTTTGCTTACCAACCATCGAGCCGCAACGGATAGATGGTGAGAATACTGTGAGCAGATTTCAACTAATGGATTTACTCATTCTCCACTTCCACAATCATTGCCGACATTCGGGGCAGTTCCACCTGTCAGCGCAACTGATGCTCAGAGGTGGCGGTGAAGCAGACGGGGCGGCAACCTTGCCGGCCAAACCAAAACCAAGCGGCCGAGGAGAACCTCCATAGTGGTGGCACTGGGAGACGCTGTACTCACTTAAGCTTGCCAGCCGTGATGCAATAGGCGAATGCGCCAAAAGCCTAATCAGGGCGATCAGACCCGAGTCTGCACGGGGACTCATCTGAAGTGGCTTCGACCATGAAACCTTACCAGGGGTATACTGGTACCACGGGAACCGGGGTAGCCCCTGGACTCATATACTTCGGGAGAATTCCTGTCGTATATGAGTACAGTTCGGTTGTTTGCGGTTGGCCCCCCAGTGGGAGCTTCATGGGGGTTGTTGGTGATGCTCAAGCGAGAAGAGACCTTCGGGCCTCGGCGTGGTGTTGCGTTTCAACACGGGTGCCGTACTCCTTAGTTCGGTGGAGATTTAGGTAGGTCTTGCATCCACCAGTATGAATGCTAAGCCATATACTTGCATAGACTGGTACCGTTGTTGCTTGTCATAGCGGGACTCTGATTGTCGTTCCAAAATCAATCGGTATCTTAAGAAGACCATAGGATTAAGTCTCCACGTCAGGCACCTACGTTAAAACCCTAAGGACTTAACTGTCAGCGCAACTCAAGTCGAGGATGCAATAAAACGAATGAAAACGGGGAAAGCAACGGGGGGGGGGGGACCTTACGACATCGCATCTGAGCTCTGGAAAGCGAAGAGCTGGGACCCAACACTGGCTCAGTGAATTCTTTAATCGGGTTATTCAGGAAGGTAGAACACCATCTGGTTGGCAAGAAAGTATCACAGTTCCAATATGGTAAAAGAAAGGTAGTCCAGCAGAATGTTCAAATTATGGCCCCATCGCCCGGATACTTTCCCATACCATGAAGATTTTTGAACGCATTCTTGACAACCGTGTTCGCGAAATTGTTGAAATAACCGTGAATCAAGCCGGATTTGTCAAGAACTGCGGAACTACTAACGCAATACACGCTGCGCGGTTACTCATGGAAAAACACCGTGAGAAGCATCGCCCTCTTTACATTGCCTTTCTGGATCTAGAGAAAGCGTTTGACCGTGTTCCTTACCGATCCATCTGGTATGCTCTAGCACGATCCGAAAAGTAAAGTTCAAAGTGTGGCGGGTGTATCAAAACTACTTCGTGTCTCTATTGATGTTCATCAAGGAAGCGCCCTCTCACCACTCCTCTTTGTTCTTGTCATGGCGTCTTATAGCAAAAATGATCTCGAGCAACTTGCCCACAAATGGAATGATCGCGTCATGCAACACGGTCTCAGATTGAATTTAAACAAAACTGAATTTTTGACGACCGATCCCCATAAAACAGGCACAATCACTGTCAGCAGTAATCTGTCCAGAACTGAACGGGTCAACGCTATCAGCCAATGGAGAGCTGCGTTATGAAATCGCTTGACGCATTAACGCAACCTGGATGAAGTGGCGTTCCATAACTGGCGTTCTTTGTGATCAACGTCTCAAATCTAAAATTTACCGCATTGTCGTCCGTCCTGTCGCTCTCTATGATTCTGAGTGTTGTCCGACTATAAAAGACGTCTTGTGGTAATGGAGACGAAGATGTTGCGTTGGGCAAGTGGCGTGACACGTTTTGATCACATCCAAATGAGGATATCCGCGATCGATATGGTGTTGCACCCATTGTGAAAAAACTGCGAGAAAGGCGTCTTCGATGGAATGGTCAAGTAATTCGCACCAACGAGAATTCACTTGCCAAGATTAGTCTGAACATCGAAGTCGATGGTAAACGACCAAAAGGCCGTCCGAAACAATGGTGGCTTGATACACTGGACGGGGATTTAGAAGCCTCGAGATTGCATCCAGATCAGGCATTTGATAGGGTCAAATGGCGAAACCGATCACGACGAGCCGACCGCGCTTGTAAACGGGACAAAGGCTGACGAAAAAGAAGATTATCGAGAGTCGGATCCGTTTAGGAGAAGCTAAACGATTATGACATCTCTTACAATATCTAAGGCGGTAAAAGACCTGGGCCAAAGAAACCCCGCCAATGTCTCAAAATGTACGGAAAGAAAAATGGAGGCTGTGAACAGTTAAACCTGGAAAAGTCATCGTTCATCCAAGAAATCAACAGGTCTCCGTAAAGCAAAAAAGCGCATCACTCCCTTTGAGGAAAAGGCCTAAAACCTCGGTAGGCGAGAAAATAGTGCCTAAAATACTACCGTCGCCAAACAAGTCGATGTCTGAACAAAAGGTTAGACTATGGTGTCCAACCTTAGTCCAACCAAAGAAGCCAAAAAATAAGAAGAAGAGAATGAAGCTCCATTCGAGGCGATCATCATTCCCTATGCAGACATAATAAAAACAGTGAAAGCTGACCCTAATCTCAAATACTTCGAGGGAAATGTTGGCAGGATCCATAAGAACCAAAGACAGATCTCATGCTGGGATTGAAAAATTCCGAGGAGAACAAAGCCGAAGAAAAAAAATTTTCTTAGGAAAAGTGCTGCTGCGCGTGCTCAAAAGCATGACATCTCTCTCTCTATGAGCCCTGGCGGGGTTATTCCTATGGCGTTTATTGAACTTCCTTGTACCTTATCCTTGGGGAGCTCTCGGAGTTGGCGAGTTTCTACTGAATGGGTCTCTTTCTTGGTCCTGGAGTACCTCCTCCTGTCGCGCCTTTTGAACATACCCGGTGTTCTCAATAAGGTGGTGCTTCTCTTTATCCAAATCCAAATCACTTGCAGCACTATATGCCATGGTGGCAAAGTTGTCCACCACCGAGGCACCGTGGTCGAGGGATGTTGACGACGCTCACTCTCAAAAACCGTCGGTACTGGGGATTCGAGTCCCTACACCGTAAGTCTACTGTTTCTCTCGTCTTCTATGGTGGTTTTATATTTTGGGTATCCTTTCCATACTCTTTTTGGTCCACGCACCAGAGATGAACAAACAGTAGTCCATGCACAGTCAGAAAAGAAAGTGCATGAACACATATTTACACATCAATAGGTATGCCCCTATCCGTGACCTTGAGTCGCGCCTGATGGGAGGTCTGGCAACTTCTCACCCGTCTGTATCTCTGTTTATCTGTAAACGTCTACACATTGGGTTACTTGATTGCCTCCATGCAAAGTGCGCCACTCGGGTCCGTTCCACCACAAGCCGCTCTTGAGGAGCTGAGAAGCAGCCCTTCCCCGTGACGCTATGTCGCCGGGTTACACTCTGTATCGACGTGCCTCCATTGACTAGAGTTGCTCGTGGACTGGATTTCGCTGACCCTATTTGCGACGAACGTTTTCCACCTGGCTGGGTGATCATTCAACCAAGCGAGGACAAATGGTCGAATCCGTCCAGTAATATTCAGCTGCAGTTGCAGAAACCATGGAGTTCTACGCTGACATCTGTATATATCATGGTATTCGAAGTTATGATAATGGTGGCCTTCATGTAGGTCAGCCACTCGATTTTTAACTGGTCAGGTATGGGCTTATCCCAATCCAGTTTCTGTAGCCACAACCTTTGGATAAATATCTTGCTAACTATTATGATGGACTGGATCCAACCAAGTGGATCGAATAATCTTGCAGCATTGGATGTAATTATTCGCTTCGTAACTGGCTCGTTCGCTGAGATGTTAGGCAGTTTCACTTTACAGGTGAATATGTCGTCTCTAGGAACCCATTGCAAACCCAATGTCTTGACGGTATTCTGTAAATTGATGTTGACTATGTCAGACGTTCCCCGGTCAACGGTGCTTATATGCTTCAGAACCTCCTCACAATTCGTGGATATCGTTTTGCAATTTCGCTGCACCCTCTATAGTCGAGGATCCGTTCAGCAAGTCATCTACGTAGAAGTCTTTTTTGATGCTTTCACTTGCATCAGCAAGTCACCATCAGGTGACGTGAATTGCTCGTCTTCAGCGACCTATTGTAGTGTACGTATTGCTTGGAAGGGAGCACTGGCGGTGCCATAAGTAACTGTGTTTAACCTGTAGTGCTTTATTGAACCTTGGGGCTCTGGTCTCCAAACAATTCGCAGTAAGTCGCAGTCTCGACTGTCGACGAATACCTGTCGGTACATCTTCTCAATGTCAGCAGCCAATGAGTATTTATGCATCCTCCATCGCAGCAATATTTCAAAGATGGTGCATTCGGTATTTGGCCCCACCATTAGGATATCGTTCAACGAGGTGCCGGAGGACATTGAATACGACGCTAACTTTCGTAGTTGTGCTGTCCTCTCTAACCACAGCATAATGTGGCAAGTAGTATGAGTGTTTGCAAAAAGTTTCTGCGGACGGGGCCTCGCTCATATGTCCCAATTACAGATATTCTTTTAGGAATTCATTGTACTGCGCTTTGAGCTCTGGATTCCGTTCGAGTTTTGACTCTGTCTGGCAGAGGCGTATGATAAAGTCTTCTAATGACGGATGCAGCATGATCGAGGGGTTCATGTCAGGCTTAATCGGCAGTCTGACTATGTACCGGCCTGACGTTGGATCCCTTTTAATAGTTTCGACGAACTGCCCTGTCGCAGTCTGCTTCCTCTTGGGTGAGGATTCACTCTGGTGGCAACTCCTCCTGTTCCCATAATATTCGTATGTCAGCATCTAGCTGTTCGATGCTAACCATACTGATAGAAGGTTTTGTTTCTCGTGTTACTTGATTGACAGGCCCGGACAGGATCCAACCGATTTCGGTTTTTTTAAGCCAAAACTTTGGTATGCTTTATCCGTCATTTTCCAATAGATCGCCATAAACGTCAGCACCCAGGAGGACGTCGATCTTCCCCGGAATGTGATACAATGAGTCAGCTAAATTCCCCTGTCTCAATTCAGCTATCCTATATGGTGTCTTGGACTGGGGAATCTTGTTCGTTATATGTGTTACTACGACAAGAAATAAGTTGAAACATCTTGTCGACCGTTTCTCTTTGCTTTGAGTAGATATCTCCCCCTCCCCTGCTGCTCGTTGAATGACTCCCGATGTCGATGATTGTCAGGTTTGCCGCACGACGCGGTAGCCGTAAGAGTTGCGTTGCAACTTCACTGATGAATGAACGCTGGGACCCTTGATCGACCAATGCACGCAAAAGGATGAATGTGCCTTGGCTGTCCTTTACTAGAATCCTTGCTGTAGCCAATAGAACAGCCGTAATATCATAATTATTCTCTGTTAGAGTGAGGTGGCGTATCAATTGTTCTGCCTCGCCGTTAACCGACGCACGGAGATATTGAAGCTTCTGCATACCATTTAACTTGTTGTTGTCGTGCACCATGACCTTGAATACGTCATGGAATGCTCCCCACTGAGTGTAGTCGCCGCCGTAGCTGAGTATTTTAATCCTTTCCAGCCTCACTACATTTTCGCCTGCATCTGGAGCCTCTTGAACTGCTGGATGTTGACTCCTCTCCGCAGCTATGTAACCGCCAATGTGTTGACGGAATACCACCGAACATTCGCTCCAGGCATCCTCGACCTCCTCGAACTCTTTCATATACTGCGCAAACTGCGCGTCATCCTGAGCCCTCACGGCTTTCACTCTGCTGTGTAAGGCTTCGCAGTTCGCCCATGCTCGCTATAGCATCTTCTCCATAAAACAATGTGATTACAGCCTATTGAATTGGTATGCTTTCTGAAGATTAAAGTAATTAATTCTCCCGAATAATTGATTCTCCCGAAAATGATTGCTACCTTTAGGGGGGTTTCCCCAAATTGGCTAGAAAAATAAGCACTTGGATAACCAGAAGTTTTATATTTTTAGATTTTGAGAGAAGAGCGTAAACAAGTCGGAATACCGGAAGCTGGGCTCTTCAGATAGAAAGGTTTTGTGTAGATCTTCTATCAAGAACATGGGAAGTTGAAGCCTTCCGTGCTTAGCAACTTTTTCAGCGCCATGATGGCTTTAGAACCGAGCGTGCATGTACGAGCCGTCTCCTCACTTAGCCTTTCAAGGCACCGGATATCCTGAAAGGATGCTGATGTCATGCCGTAAGCAACTGCTCGCAACTAATATGCGCGAATGCGCTCACTGGAGTCGTTTCTTCACCAGATGGTTTGGAAGGGTTGGTCATCCTCGTGGTTTCAAATTTTCTTGTACATTTTTTCGATGTTGGCAACGAATACGAATGTAGGCAACCGGAAACGACGTAGGACGGAAAACAGTTCGGATTGTCCAGTCCTGTGGCCAATATATCGTTGAGGGAGGTCCCTGAAGTGATCTTACAAGATGCATCGAAGACTACACATAGTTGGTCGTTGTGCTGGTTGACTTTAGAACCGCATGGTGAGATATGAAGTAACGAAGCTTTGACGACTGCTTGACGTCAATCTCTCTCATGTGTCAAGAGCCTCCGAATCCTCATGCCTTAAGAGCCATGTTATACGAATCCCCCAATTCCGTCATTTCGTCAATGAAAGGCAGCCGTACTATAAACCGTCCTGCATTGTTTCGTATCGTGGTTTGCAAGAAATGCTCCTCGCAGCGACGCTCTAGCGCGTTAATGGGCGTGGCAGGTGGTCCACTTCCTCGAACTCCCAAAATGTCGATAGCTGCTCATCTAAGGACTGCTCTTTTGTGAAAATGCCACAGGCAGGCTGTTGCTTCGTATCTAGATCCTCGGAGGTCGCTACTCTGCAAATAATGACCCAACCGGGTAGCGTTTTTTGGAGTACCGGCAAGTTGTTGCCGAGTTTAATTTGACTGACAGAAAGGAGTTCAGCGTAGAATTCGGCGGCAATTAGGAGATCGAACTCAGCCGGTTGATAAAATGTTGGATCATCCACTGATCCACTGATTGAGGCCTTTGGGTCCTAGGCGAGTCGTTAGCTCCTCCAATATTAGGTTTACCTGAGAACCTGAATCTAGTAAAGCTCGGCAGGGAGCAGTTTCTCCATTGGGCGTGTGGATATGGACTATTGCCGTGGCTAATAGCACGTGGCAGGCAGTTGATGACTCGCTTCTGGTTGAAGAGCTAGCAAACTGGCCTTAGCGGTCGGAACGTTAGAACTGGATACAAGTGACGGCGGGGGAGCCATTGCCGGGAAACAATCATGCAGTAGTGTATAGTGTTTTCTGGTGCGTTGTTTGCACCTCCCAGAGCTGCTACATGCATTGCTTTTATGTTTGGTAGATAAACAATTCAAGCAAAGTTGACTATATTGAGCCGTTCTGCGGAGATAGCTCCTTGGAATGTGGTGCGAGCGGTAGCCCTATGATAACCTTGGCAAACAGAGCAGCCTACCTTTGGGCAGGATGGGGACGAGCAGGCTACCAGTGCCTGGCGTTGAGGTGAGGGTCTATTTTTGTCGTGGATTGATTCGAAAGCCTGGAACTTGCTGCCGATGAACGCTAGCAATGCCTGTAAGGATTGTAATTCTCTGGGGTTAGTAAGCTCTTGCTCGTACAAGCTCCGCGTGCTTTTGTCCAAATTGCGAGGGACCAGGTGCACCAGAATCGGATCTTAAGCACTAGTGCTAGCGCTTATGTTCTCCAGACCCAACAGGCACTGCTTAGAAGTGTCGTGGAATGTTTTCAAACTTGCGCGGTCTCAACTGTATAGGTTGACCTGGATAAGAGGCGATTCAGGAAGGTTGTTGTTAGAAGAGGTTTGTTGTTATAGCAATCCTGCAGCAAAGTCCAGGTGGCCTCATAATTAGTGTCCGAGGTTGTGAAGTGCCGTACGAGGCGTTCTGCTTCATCCTCTAGGTTGTTCTTAAGGTACCATAGCTTTTGGCAATTGCTAATCGCCTGGCTATACACCATCTGCCCGAACAATTCGTGGAATTGAGGCCACTTCAAATAGTCTCCATCAAACTTGGGGATTACGATGTCGGGAAGTTTTGGCCTCGCTTCCCAGGTTGACTGATTCGTCGTCTGTCGATTATCCCCTTAGAGTTGGATGTGCTTGAGCCAAATAATGGATGCCTGCAGCCGTTGCTCTGTGCTACGGTAAGCATCAGCAGAATAGGAGGTCAGCTGTTTCAATGAGTGTCAGTGCCAGTTTCCGCTTCGATGAGTGTTAAACTGCGCTGCACGGATTAGATCAGTATTTTTTCCTGAAGCAAGTGCTTCTTTCCAATGAATTTCAATGTCTCGTTGGTGCTGGGTACAGCTGGTTCGGATTCGGCAACGGCTGGTCGGGATGCCTCCATCCTGTCGTCCTCATATATTGCCTTTACCTGGCCATAGCAACCCGTCGCGAGGTAAAGCAAATCGAAGAATATTCGTATTGTCGGCATCGAACTGCTGCCAAAGCTCCTCCAATCAGGTTAGGGTGCGCTGAAGGAAGTTAGTGGTACGCCGCTCTACTGACAATTTTTTGAAGTTGGTAATCAGCGTCTCGATTTTCTTTCCCAAAGAGCTTTGCTGCGTTGATAGTGCCTCCATGGTTAGTTGGTGGTTTTTGCCGTAGCAGGGAAACGGTTCTTTTACCATTGCCGGTGGTCGTCCTTAGGCGTAACGCCAAGGAGTGGACGATGCCGCTGATATTTCTTCGGAGCAACACCAAGAAACTAATGCCGATGATGAGATTTCTTCGGCGTAACGCCAAGGAACCAAGAATTCTGATGATAATCGCGATTATATTGTTCGACGTAAGGGCAAGAAATATATATAGCTTATTGGTGCGTTTCTTCGGTGCAACACCAAGAAACTGAGTGTTTGATACACTTTCGGTGCAACACAAAAGTGTCCGCCAAGAAAATTCTGAGGTGCTCGTTCGCCTTCAGAGATTTATTTCACACTCTTGTTAAGTTTCTGTCTGCATAAACTTATGTACCAACAACATTAAACCGCACTGGTTAAACGGGGAGAATAAAGACAGGAGACTACAACTTTCAGACCGTTGATAATTTCTCCTATCTAAGGTCGAAAATCGCAACCGATAACAGCTACGATGAGGAAAACCGCGCACGGTTGTTGTCAGCCAACAGAGCCTATTTCAGCTTACAAAAAATGTTCCGTTCGAAACGTTTCACCATAGGGTCAAAGCTCTTACTGTACAGGACTATGATCTTGCCAATCCTCATGTATTCCTCGGATACTTGGGTGGTTAGCAAGAAAAATTGCGAACTCTTAGCCGCGTTCGAGAGAAGAATCCTCCGAAGAATTTTTGCCCCCTACATGAGGATGGACGATTCTGTAGCCAACATAACGACGAAAACTATGAGCGATACTATGACCGTCAGGTTGTGGATAAAATCCGGCTCAATAGGTTACGGTGGGCGGGTCACTTAATCCGTATGGATGAGGATGATCCCACCCGGAAAGTCTATAAGGGCAATATCTATGGAAGAAAAAGAAGACGAGGCAGACCCTGCCTAAGATGGAGCGATGGCGTAGGCCAGGACGCCAGACAACTTTTAGGGATATGGAATTGGTGGTCCTCGGCGCAAAACCGGGATATCTGGAGTTCCCTATTAAGGCAGGCCTAGGCCGATTACCGGATGTTGCGCCGTTGATGATGATGATGTAGTGCTACGATATTTTCGGTCTGCTAAAAATAGACTAGGCTTCAGGAGAAATTTATCCTAGGGCTTTGCAACGAAGGCGAAATGGAAGATCGGCGGAAGGTTATGACACCGTCTTTTTCACCAACGGATTAAAAATTGGCTGTTAGACCCTAGCGAGAGAGAGCGTACAACATATCTCGAAGGTATCCTAGCGTCTTCCCGGCGGAAATACATTCGATATAAGAATAAAATTCGATCTGATTACTTTGCGAAACAAAGCTATGGCACATTAGTTCTTTAAGGACGCAGAGCAACTTCCTTCATAAGAATAATAAACCTATGTGTTCTGACGGAGAGCAAAGCTGAAATCAAAGGTCTGCAGTCAGCAGTAACATCGTCCAGACTGGTGATTCGATGCAATAGTACAAAAGTGTGGACTGAAAAAACGATCAGCTGCGTTATTGACTACCACTGGTGGGTGCAGTTTGACACAGAAACTGCAGGCTCACTATCGACGCTGAATGAAGGAAACTTGGGCACGTAGATAGGCCGTTCTTTGACCATCACAATGAGATCCTACCTGCAGCCACTTTTACTTACCTACTCACCGCACATGGACACTACACTGATCCATGATACCAGCTTAGTAATTGAAATATATAATTCTAAACAGGAGTGATTTATAGGAGAATCAATTCCATGGAATAAAACCATGGATAAAGGTACATGTTTTCAAACATCCTAGAAAACATAGAATGAAAACAACAGTTGTGTTATGCACTCAATTTTTTTCATTGTTCTTTTTATTTATTCTATAAATTAAACTATTTTTTCCATTTTTGTCGTACAAACTGAATTAAAAATTCTAAGGAAAAACATACAAATGCAATTAAATAACCGACGCCTAATAAAAGCCATGACAAATCAAAGTGTTCTATATTCAATGGTATGAAAGGTTCCAAGTAAATTTGAAAGGGTTTCACTATTCCTGCCTCGATACTTTCATGTGCTAAGTCCGTAACATATTTTTGGTATAAGCCAACATCGTAAAGTTTTATAATGAAATTATTTATCGAATCTATAAATACCGCATCGCTCCTAATTGACAAACCAACCGTACTTTCGACTGCACAAATGTTAGTTTGATGAAAAATAGGTTTTTTCAGAGGTTTCTGAATTAAGCCCATCAAGGTAAATCTATCGGAAGACAGGGAATATGCGAAGCTATTATTCCAGGCCCATAAGTGTTCAAGGAAAAATTCTCTGTCCACAGGATCATATAATTTTTGCCACTTAAACGGTATGATCCCGAAATGGGCGAGCATTTTATATGGTAACTCTTCAACGAGAATTCTTGTACCGGATTTCTCTAAATCTTCATATGTTTCTATCTGAGCCCGGAACACGATAGCTGTTAGAAAACTCGATAAATTCGAAACAAATAAATTAGTCAATATGAACCCCAACAACATCGCCTGACCGTGTATGAATTTGAAAGATTTAAATTTGAAATACTTTTGACTGGTCGATTGGTAAGATATTCCTAAAATGGCATTGCAAAGCCCCAAACCAAATTCGAACCTATTTTGGGTGATAAAATTATAAATAGATTCTGCCACAGATACGTATATTACTCCAAAAATTATACAGTACCAGACAGATGCGTCAAATATCAGATACAAAAGTAAATATGATGGAAGTCTTTGACTTTGTGGTACCATAATACAAATTCTGTCAAAAAGGACCGGATACGTGTTTGATAAATTTTCCTGCCTATCTACAACAAAGTGAGGAACAATATCCAAAATATCTGCGGCCATGTATTCATTGGTACTCATTCGATCTAAAACATCTGATCCCGATGCATTTATAAACCGAAGTTGCACGTTATATTTCGTAGCCCAAGCGTTGAAAATTCTCCAGATATAGCCACCATAAACTTCCTCTCCTTTGTAATTGATGTATCTAAATGTCCTTGGAAAGTCATATTTCCTCAAAGTGCGTACAGGAAAATTTTCAAATTTCTTTGGTCCTTTTGGGAAAAGTTCTGTAAAAGATGCATTCGTGGGAATTTTGATTATCTGGATTGTAGGAATTGGGTCGTAGGTATACAAATCGAATTCCAGTTCGGACCTTTGCACTGCTATTACGGCATTCATGATTTTATGAACCCAACACCATTGAAAGCAACTCCATATATTTTCCAATGAATAACGAGGGGGTAAAACGAACACCACTTTCGCATTATTTAGCAGGTGTAGACTAGCGTGTAATGAGTTTAAAAGTCCTGCGAAATTTTCTTCAGGCATTATCACGAAGTTTATTAAGTCTTTGTTAACATAAGGCAAAAGCTTATAACTTCCTCTGGTTATAATCATTCTCGGGGTTAGAATTTCGTTAGAAGCCAATTCGAGTATAGTTCGACTATTGTCACTATTTTGAAGGGAATCTATTGTGAAAAGTGCAAACATCGGACAGTTCCGGAGCAAATTTTCAAAGATATTAGAACCAAAGCCAGTATATAGTGACGGCAGTACTATGAATAGGATTTGATAAAATAACATTGTTTCCAAAAGGCTATAAAAGTTCCTAAATTCCATAGACTGAAAGTTGCACTTCACTCGGCTGAACGGTTCGCGGCAACTATTGAGACTAGAAAAGCTACGTTTGATTCTTGAATGAAATGAGGCACTATTCATAAATCGAACTATGAATACCCCAAATGGACTTGGAATATCGTAGACAATTCAGTAGGCTGTAATCAGACTGTTTTATAGTGGAGCAATCCAAAACTTTCGAAACTAATTCACCCATCAATTGTTCTATTTCTATTTTTGAGTGAACTTCCTACTTCAGTAATGATTTCGTCTCTAGGACATACATACTAATTGTGTGCCCCATGTAAGCCACAATTGATGTCTACACGTGCGACTTCTTTGAAAGTGTTTCTCTTCTCTCAAATATTAACAATTTGGTAACCAAGAACTCCCTGCTTCAGTTAGGTAGTGTTTTAAACTTCAATTTCAATAGGCAAAGTATTTCAAAGAAAAGCATATATAAACATAATTACAATCCAATATCAGAAATAAGATCATTTTCGAAAAGTACTAATCGAGCTCTTTCATTTGATATCCCACATGACCATATTCTGTGAAAAAAAAAATGTACACCCCCCTCTTGAGTATACACGAGCGGAGCTCCCTTTAAACTCAACACAAAATGGCGCCACTTGCTATATGTAAAGAGATTCACAGACCACACTTTCTCACCAAATTTCATGACAATCATTTCAGATGTTTTCGAGTAAATCTGCTGTGAAAGAAAGACAGATATTGAACCGATTTTAATAAGGCTTCGTTTTATACAAAACGTCAAAAAGGCGGACAGGCAATTTCGAAAACCAACACTAATAGTTCAGAAGAGAGAAAGCACACAGCGAATGTACGAACATCAGCCAGAGTTGCGAAGCCCAAGATGAACGAAAGTAATGGATGGACTAAAGTTACCAACAAAGAAGCAAACGTGCGTTTGCATTTCTCAACGTTTAGGACTAAACCGGCCTCAAGGAGACGTTGAAAAATGCACTCGAGATGGGCTAAGTGCTCAGACTCAGTGGAAGAAGCGACCAAAACATCATCCAAATAGACGAAACAGAAATCGAGGTTTCGCAGGACTGAGTGAATGATCCTTTGAAAGGTTTGCGCCGCATTGCACAATCCGAAAGTCATTCGGGTGAACTCGAAGAGTCCAAAGGGTGTGCATATTGCCGTCTTTGGAATGTCTTCAGGAACTACTGGGATTTGGTGGTATGCCTTGGCTAAGTCCAAGGTCGAAAAGATGCGGCAATTCGCGAGGTGATGCGCAAAGTCGTGGATGAGTGGAATCGGATATCGGTCAGGAACAGTCTGTGCGTTTAGCCTTCTGTAATCCCCACAGGGGCGCCATTCGGCATTTGGCTTAGGGACCATATGCAATGAAGACCAACAGCTGTTTGAGGGCCTGCAGATACCCTGTTGAACAAGTTGTTCAAATTCTTTCCGCGCAATAGCCAGTTTCTGGGGTGGTAGAGGATGCACCTTCGAGAAAATCGGGGAACCAGTAGTATTAATGTGGTGCTGCACATTGTGCTTCACTGGTTTCGAGAGACTACACTCGGTAGTACTATGGCTGAACTTTTGGAGGAGTTTCCGAACACGAGAGTCGGTGATGTCTTCCAAAAGAACGGAAAGGTTATTGTCAGCGTGAGATACCATTTGGCCCGACGAATTAAGGTTAGTTGTGGGGTCTATAAGGGACTTATTTTGCAAGTCCACCAGGAACCCATAGTGACACAAGAAGTCTGCGCCTAATATGGGGAAGCTGACATCCGCCAGATGAAACGCCACGATAACGTCCTACGCAAGCCAGGACTCACGTCCACTTGCCTGTACCCGTATGTATTGATGCGGGAGGAATTTGCTGCCGCAAGTTTGAGGGGTTGTGGATAGAGTTTATGATGCCGGGGTACGGGAAGAACCGAAACCTCCGCACCCGTGTCGACGTGGCGCTGCGCTCTGGGTGGCCGTCGCCAAGACCCCCCGCGGACCTAGTTTTTTGCGGTAGACGCGAATTTACAAGGTAGCGTACATCTTGTCGCTTTATCTCCGAATCTCAGATGGTATCAGCAAATACCTTTGTCCGCAGGCTGTCTTGACGACCTGCTACCCGAACACCCTTTTCGAGTGGCAGACCGTGAGCGAGCTCGCGATCTGGCACTCGAACGTTGAGCGTCCAACGTCGCCCGCATCTCGGCCACGCTGGCTGTTAAAGCAGCTATCTCGCGCCTTAAGTCGCTCACCTCATCCGACTGTGGTTGAACGGCCGCTATGGTTGGGCGTACATACACCTCCTGCACCTGGTCGGCCGTCGCTGCCAGTTCCTCCAAGGAAGACGCAAGCTAGGATCGCCTGGGTGCCCTCCGGGAGCCGTCGCAGCCAGAGCGACTTGATCAGGTCATCGCCAATCTTGCTCCCACCCAATTGCCTCATTTCGCGAAGCAATTGGCTGGGAGTTCGATCACCCAACGTTAAACCCGCCAGCAAGTGGTCTAATTTTGCCGACTCGCTTGCCGACAGGCGCCTGATCAACTCTCTCTTGAGGTGTGTGTACGATGCCGACTTCACTACGTCGGACACCAGAAGAATAGACTCTTCGTCCAGGCCGACCACCGCGTAGTTGAAGCGGGTCGCGTCCGATGTGATGCCGGACATTTGGAACTGCGCTTCCAAATGCACGAACCACAGCTCCGGGTTCCGCCGCCAAAACGGAAGAACACGTACGGCGAGGGCGGTCACTTGCGGGTCCGATGGGCCTGCCGCGTCTTTGCTGTCGACGGAAGTGTTGGCGGTCAGGTTGTTAGTGATGTCGCGACTGCTGATGATGTAGAATTCAGCTGCTTTTGTAGCTTCAGATACTTGGCAGCTTTTAAGAGTGTAGTTCCTGTGGAGGATTCCCGGCGGAGTGACACAGAACAACACACTCGCATTCTCGTCGCACTGCTCGGAATAACCAAATAATGAAATTTTCTGGGAAGTCGCTGGTGCATACAACACGGACGACACGTCGAGGTTGGGCTGACGGCAGCGGGCTGTCCGAGGGCGACGTCGACGGGACAGCGTAAAAATAAAACCACTGACACCTTGCCGAGTACGAGAGCTGCGGCTGCACTCGGGTCACTTGCTTGGAATCGCAAAAAAAAACTTGGCCGAGAAAGCAACTTGAATCGTAAGAAGCGGAGCTGGGCTGTAGCGGCGGCGCTGGCGGTGCTGGGGACGGCCGTTGCTGCGGTAGCGATGTCTGTGGCGGCGGCGCTTGTGCGAATTCGAGTGTCGGGGTCACCACTTTAACACGTCGTCAACTTACGATATTTGTCTCCTTCAAGCTATTTATTTTTTACATATTTTGAATATTTCAATTTTAATTTAATATTGAAGGGCGGTACAAAATGGATGGTAAAAAACGTTTGATCCCACAGTTTATGACTTATCAGAACAAAGAGCAGTATAATTGTGTTCACCGCCGCGGTTGGAAACTGAAGAGACCGGCTTATTTCCATGCGGTCCTTACTGTTCCAACCAACGGCATTTTTCCACCGCTAATTCTCCACACCCTTGGTGCGTTCTAAAATGAGTGAGTGGAGAGTTCCGCGCCATCTACCCGTCCGCATCCGCAACATTCGAAATAAATTTCAAATGCTGCAGATCCTGCCGCGCCACAAATTCGTCCCAAGGCGATTGTTATCTCCAGTAAGGACAATTTGTCCTACGCGAGAATACTTAAAAAGGTCAGAGCTGAGTGAAAATGTGAAAAATCCAAAGATTTTCGAGCTGAAATGATCCAGCGTAGGCAAAACTCTCTTGGGGAGAATGCCGCAGTGCGTGCCCCAAACATGAGATTTATATATGATGTAAGGATCTCGATGAAGTGACATCGAAAGAAGAAATTTCCCCCGCCTTGAAGGCCCCCTACATGAGGATGGAGAATTCCGTAGCTTACATAAGGACGAAATCTATGAGCGATACCATGACCATTCGGATAAAATCCGGCTGAATAGGTTACGGTGGGCGGGTCACTTAATCCGTATGGATGCGGATGATCCAGGTGGGAAAGTCTATAAGGGCAATATCTATGTTAGAAAAAGAAGACGAGACAGACCCTGCCTAAGATGGAGCGATGGCGCAGGCCAGGACGCCAGACAGCTTTTAGGGATATCGAATTGGTGGACCTCGGCGGAAAACCGGGATGTCTGGAGTTCCTTATTAAGGCAGGCCTAGACCGGATACCGGTTGTTGCGCCGCTGATGATGATGATGATTGAAGGAGCAATTCAACTTGTTTAGGAGTCTATTGTGAGCTTACGTAAAGCCTGTGTTGGTACTCAAAAGACCACAGTACGAGTACCAGTGGAGGCAGTGCAGAAGTTGCTGGGGGCCGGAAAAATTCGGATAGGATGAGTGGTATGCCGTTTAAGAGAACAAACTTCACTAAAGAGGTGATTTAAATGCCTTATGTTTGGACACTTCGCGAAGGCATGCATCAGCGGCATTGATCGATCCGACCGATGAAGAAAGTGTGGAGAGAAAGGCTATATTGCCAGGGGCTCCAAATGCCTATTGTGCCAAGTAAAGGAGGGACAAGATAACCGACATATTGACGGAAGTAGTAAATGTCCAGAATTTAAGAAGGCCCTGATTGCAATGAGAAAATGAGTTTTATTCAAATAAACTTCAATCATTTCATGGTCGCTCAGGATTTACTTGAGCAGACCACGTACGAATTTGAAATGGAAATCGCCATCAATGGCGACTGGTCGACAGGCCATACAATGTATTTTAAGTCAGGCAGCCAGTGACTTTGTGTGGGCGAAAATAAGTGGTGTATATGTATACAGCTGCTGCGCCCCACGAAGGTGTCTGAATTCGAGGAAATGATTAATAATTTTGTTCTTGATGCAAGGGGACGAGGTCCAAAGTGATTGCCGGTGATTTCAGCGCTTGGGCCCCTGAGTGGGGTAGCAGTGAATCAAATCCAAGGGGAACATAGTTTAGGATAACGAAAGTGCTGTGAACACTTTTCAGAAAGGGGGTCAGGCTTAGTGGTCGACCCGGTTTTTTTGGTAGCCCTGCGCTGACGCGTGGTATGCCCAGGTGCGTCAGTGAACGCTACATCCATCGCGATCAGCAGATAATCTTCTTTGAGGCATGTGTGGAACCACAAGGCAAAGAACCACCATGCCCGAAACCGTGAAAGATTTCAGGCTGGTCTGCAAAAGCTTTGGATGACCTTCATAGAGGTGTGGTTAGACCAACCTAATAAAGCATGGGCATCTACAGAAAGAGCTCTCCATTTGGAAGAATGCTTTGCCAAAGCATGTGATGCATTCATGCCTAGCTCTCCGAGCTTTGCTCAGAGACGGACCTAAACCGGTGAGGTAGCGCCTATAGAATCGAGATGGGACGTTTCCAAATCAGTTCATCTCCGCAGATCACGTGCAGGGGTTATTCCCCCAGCGAGAGGAGTACACAAACAACTTCCAGCGACCTCTGACTCATTAGAGACGAGTTGCTGGAAATCTGCGGTAGAATAGGAAATAATCAAGCTCCGGGTCTGAATAGCATGCCAAATAGGGTTCTTAAGCTTGCTGTCAATTGAAACCTAATATGGGAATCTCTGGCGAAGATTGGTATTCTCGCCTATCTTGCAGCTACTGTTGATAGCCACTTGTAAGAACAGACGCTCTGATATGATATCAATGATGGTCCCAAGGAATACGTTGTCTCCACGGGTATCCATAGGACTCCGTACAGGATTCACTGCAGCCATAATGTACTTAACCTTCTGATTCTGGAGATGGTGAGCTACTGCGACGACATTGCACTGGTCGTGGTAGTAAACCACCTGGAAAATGCTGAGTTGTACTCAAACAAAGCAATCATTGCTGTTAAGGGTTCGCTAGAGAGTTCTGTTATAACGCTTACGGAGGGAAATACGGAAGCGGTCCTCATCACCAAGCACCGTAGAAGAAATTATGCCCATATTCAAATTGGGAATCATATCATCGTTTTGAAACCAATCATCAAATTGTTTAGGATATGCGGGATCCTAAGTCCACATCCACATGGTGGTGGACCGGACTACATGACATGCCCTGGACGAAACCGTCAGTCATTTTTTGGGTTTTTTTTTCAATCATCAAATGGTTGAGAGTTTTGATAGACACGAAGCTCAGCTATAAGGAGTACCCTGGCAAATGAGATGACGAACATACACAACATCAGGGTTATCTCTCCTTAGCCGCAGACGAGGCATACTGAAAGGAAAAGATCTGTAAATAGATACAAGAGCGTTGGGAACGCTTGGGAAATGGGCGGTGGACACACAGACACTTGAATACCATGAAACAGCGGTTGGAAAGACAGCACGATGAGTTTTATTATAATCTTAACCAGTTCCTCACAGGACATGCAGGATGACGTCAGTACCTATATAGGTTTTAGCTAGATACCTCACCCGACTGTCCAAATTGCGGTGGAGTCCCCGAAGACCCAGAGCACGAATACCAGAAAATCTGGGGCGAAAGATGGTAGTATGTCAAAAGGCTTGGGATCTGATCAACTCCTTGATTGCATCTATCCACAAAAAACTGTGAAAAGCAGAAGAGACAAGACTCCGCGTAGAGTCGAAAGGTGACCAAGCCAGAATGAGACGTCTCCGCCCCGTGATCTAATGCCTTCTGGTGATTTCAGGGGGCATGATGGAGTCGGGAGTTTCAGTGGGTAAAAAAACCCACACGCTGCCATGTCCAAGTCAGTGTCTTTTGAAGATTTCCTTCTCCTCACCAAAAAAAAACAGACCGACAGACAGACAGACCGGCAGTGAATCGATTTTAATAAGGTTTTATTTTCAAGAAAACGTTAAAAAGTATGTCTACTTTTTAGCGTGAAAACGCAACTATCCCTGTGAAATATCATTAGTCGCCCCAATGAATCTTGGGAGGTGCTAGTCTCACTTGCAATGGAACACCACTATTTTCCCAGAATTTAACGATAATGCAGGAAACGCGAAGATGATTCAGAACAGATAGACAGAAAATACGTTTCCTTCAAATTGGACATGCTACATGGAAAAGTTTGTTAGATAATGAAAAATCAATCTTAGAGAAATTCTCCCGATTATTCTTCCATAGACTTGAAATGCGAAACCCAACAAAATTTAAAAAAAAAATACCATCACGCAAATTGTTCGCTCCACCACAGTCCTTCTCTGAACCTTCAGACTTTTTGCAGGACTTCACTCAACTTCGACTTTTATTCATTCCTAAACAGACGAGTGAAACTAATCTATCTGTCTTTTCTTTCGTACAAAATCACCACTTGAAGAATTTTACTGTTTTCCAAAGATTCAAGGGCGTTCGGCCATAAAAAGGCCGAGAACTGAGGGGATGTTTTCTTCACTGAAAATCTTCACAAATCCGAACCGTTTTCAAACAAAACCATTGGATACCGAATACTCAATGGATCCTGTTCTGCTCTTTATTAACACTCCTCAAAACTCTTGAGGTCATCGGGGAAACTGGTGACCGAGAGACGACGGGGGCAGAGACGGCGGCATCAACAACACCACGCCGCACTGCAGGCAACAGTTTCAGTACTCGCCGAAGCACTCTTCTCCACCGTCCAGCTGAGGTTCAGGACGAATTCCAAAGAGCGTGTATAGAATTCTCGGATATGGATCCTTTGCATAGACCAGGTATTCCTAGGCTCTATGCATCCCCACCAACTCCGGGAATTCTATCTCAAATCAATGATGAGATTGCGTCTCGGCTGTGTGCTGATATGTCGCTGCTGCAACTACAATCTCTCGTGTATTGTGGTGCAGTTACGGCTATCAGATTGTACGGTCAGAAGATTCGCTTTCGTGTTATTGGTTTGAGTGACCAAAGAGATCCACCATGGAAAATTCCTCTGGAACATCGGCGGGACTCACTGAGGTACGACATTGCTAGATTGATTCAGATTAGCACTGGCAATGCTAGCAGACGGTTGAGAAATAAAGTGCAGAGGGTTTACCAAATGCCAACCCCAGTGAGACACCCGTAGTTGAAATTCTGGACATATTAAATCAGAAACTTTCTGTCGTATGCAGTGGATTACGACGGTATGGCGAAAGCCACTCCAGGCGTGTCCAGAATGCAACATACGCGAGGAACCAGTGGAGCCTTTTTAGATCTCTGAACGAATCCCAACAGAGCGTCCAGACAGTACAGTTTTCGGTAACGGAAGCGAAAGAATACTGGGGTGGACTTAGGGGATTACCCGCCCAGCATGCTCAGTGGATCACCGACGAATGCACCCGCCATGTTAATACGCCTGGTATCAATTTTGCTGATGTTACCGAAAAGGAAGTTGGACAAGCGATAAACAATTCGATGAACTGGAGGGGCCGTAGGTCTGTTGCAGAATTTCTGGTGTAAATTTACCAGCTTACACAGTCGGTGGCACATGGCATAAATCACGTCAGTCGGCGGGAGGAATGTTCACCCTTCCTCACTGTGGAAATTCCTTACCTTGTCCCAAAACAGGATGTGCAGGATCCCGCGGACATAAGACCGATTACTTGCTCACCAATCCTCTACACTTCAAGACCAACAAGATTCTGTCCGAGGAGCAGAAGGGCTCCGGATTTGGGTCAAACGATTGCAAAGAGCAACTCACCATCGACTCGATAGTTGTAGGACAGTTGCTTGTCAGGCCAAAAAACCTCTTTAGTTACTATATGGTAGGTAGGTGCCAGTGGCCGCTCGACTCTGCAGCTAAAAATCTCACTGATGTCCCCAAAGAATGGTTTACCCAGCGTCCGCAGCCTGACTCGAGCCAGAGCTGGGCAATCGCAGAGAAAGTGCATGAGGATTTCACTTCCTTCTCCGCAGCTTCGGCAATGCGAGTTGCAGGGTAAGCGGAGCCCAGCGGCATGGGCCTATGGGCCAGTGCCCCGTGCAGACCGCCGTAATCTTGAATGCATTTGCACGCGTCTCTCGTGATCGGGTTATGTTATAAGCGGGACAAATCCTCCTTGACTTGGTACAGCTGGTGAGCCTTCGCCATCTAAGGCCCGCGGCTGCTAGGTAGTGCGAGTAGACTCGGCCCCCGATAGCCGCCAGCGGAACACCGACTGTATTCCCCGAGGGACTGCCAAGAGCAGAGCCTTGCCTGGCCAATCGTCAGCCCGCTCATTTCCCTCTATGTTCCAATGCCCGGGAACCCAGAGGAGAGTGATCTTGAGCGTGCCGCCCAGATGGTTGAGCGCGTCTCTGCACTGCCCCACCAACCGGGAAGATGTCGTCGTTGAGTACAAGGGCGTGATGGCCGCTTGGCTGTCGGTCAGAATGGCTATGTTACGCTTGGGGCTCGAATCACGCTCCAGCCACCGACAAACTTCCAATATCGCCAGTACTTCCGCCTGGAATACACTGGTGAAACCTGGGAGACCATACGACTTGGATACACCGTGTGTATTCGAGAAAACCCCCGCGCCGACTCCATAGGCCATCTTTGATCCGTCCGTAAAGAATACCGTGTCATAGTCTTGCAACACGCCGCATGGTTGACGTGGCGGCACAACAACATTGTCAAGTCGACTTGCTACGCGTTTATTTTTACAGCAAGGAACAGGCGAGTCCTTTGCATCGGCTGTCTGTAAGGTAGACTGTGGACTGACTCCGCTCAACTTGAAGGTTCGATCTTTCAATCCTATGAGTGGGGTGAAGTCGGACCAAGAGCGAATCGATGAAGGCAATGCTTGGTAAACACGTAAATTGTCCTTGACAGCCATTTGTCGATTTGTCTTTGTCGAATAGATGGCTATGTGCTGCGGAGCTCTTTGCTGAGACGGAGGAATTCATGTGTGCCATTCAGGATGGCGCGGTCGCCACCCGAGCTTATAAAAAGCTTATGATGAAAGAACGGGTGGAGAACGACCAGTGCAGAATGTGTTTTTCGGCATTGGAGACGTTAGACCATCTTATTTCTGGTTGCACTGTCATAGCATCGTTGCAATACACGAACAGGCATAATGCTGTATATAAGTTGATTCATCAAAACCTTGCATACAAGCATGGACTGATCATGGGAACATGTCCTGTTTACCGATATGAGCCGCAAGCAGTACTTGATAGTTTTACTTACAGCTTGTGTTGGGACCGATAAGTTCTGACTGATCGCCACATATCGCACAACAAGACGTGTTGTTAGTTGACAAGATGGATATCTCCGCGTATATTATTGATATTGCTATCTCTCATAATATGTGGTAAAGCATGAGCCACTAGCTCGGCAAATCAAAGAAATTTGGCGTTTCAAGCGGGTTGTTGTAGTTTTCATAATATTGTCAGCTATAGGTATTGTACCTAGGTCCCCTACTGCTGCCCTTGATGTTCTAGGACTCTCACACAGTCTGGTTCAAACCATGCACAAGTACGCCATTCTCCCACTAACCTACCACCGGTTGCCCCCACTAGCGCTTCTTTAGCTTTTAAGTAGGTAGGATCATCCGAGCCTAAATGCTTCCCACTCCGTCTGCCGAGATTGTGGCAACTCGGTAATTATAATAATAATATTCGTTGCTGACAATCCAATTGGATAAGGGCCTTGAAGTGGATTAGAGCACTTCATTCTAGACCGTAACGGCACATCACAATACACTCCAGGAGGCAATGTGGTCAGCATTGCGCAAAAATCGGTATCAGGCCTAGGCCTGCCTTAATAAGGAACTCCAGACATCCCGGTTTCGCGCCGGGGTCCACCAATTCGATCTCCTTAAAAACTGTCTGGCGTCCTGACCTACGTCATCGCTCCATCTCAGGCAGGGTCTGCCTCGTCTTCTTTTTCGACCTTTATAGACTTTTCGGGCTGGATCATCCTCATCCATACGGATTAAGTGACTCATCCTCCGCAGCCTGTTGAGCCGGATTTTATCCGCAACCTGATGGTCATGGTATTCCTCATAGATTTCATCGTTATGTAGGCTACGGAATCGTCCATCCTCATGTAGGGGGCCAAAAATTCTTCAGAGGATTTTTCTCTCGAACGTGGCAAAGAGTTCGCATCTTTTTTTATGCTAAGGACCCAAGTCTTTGAGGAACAGATGAGGACTGGCAAAATCATAGTCTTGTATAGTAAGAGCCTTGACCCTATGGTGAAACGTTTCGAGCGAAACAGTTTTTGTAAGCTGAAATAGGCTCTGTTGGCAGCCAACAACCGTGCGCGAATTTCATCGTCATATCATAGCTGTTATCGGTTGTGATTTTCGACCCTAAATAACAGAAATTTTTAATGGTCTCAAAATTGTAGTCTCTAAATTTGATGTTGTTGATTGGTTGGTTTTTGGTGCTGATATTGCCACCAAGTACTTCTTCTTGCCTTCATTGATGCATTAATCGTCACGCAAATTGCTCGCTCTGCCACGATTCTTCTCCTTTAAACTTTTTGCGACACTTCACTCAGGCACACACGAATGAAACTAATCCATCTGTCTTTTCTTTCGTACAGAATCACCACTTGGAGGATTTTTCTGTTTTCCAAAGATTCGAGGACGTTCGGCCATAAAAAAGCCGAGAGCTGAGGGGACGTTTTCTTCACTGAAAATCTTCACAAATCCGAACCGTCTTCAAATAAAAACATTGAATACCGCATATTCAATTGGTCCTGTTCTGCTCTTTATTAACACTCCTCCTCAGGTGATTTGTCCGTTTACTCAGAACAGCTGCAAGAATGCCCTCCTAATTTCGATCTTTGCTAACGATTCACACAACAATCCGTCCAGGATACATTTTGTCCCTTGCATAAACTCCTGCGACACAAATGTCTCCATTGCCTGTATGGGGACGTTAGGCAAAAATGCATACGATGTTATGCAGTCGGGCAGGTTATGATCATTTTAGTTTGCAAATTACCTAATGGAATAATTATTAATGGGATTGTTAATTTTTATGGTCATGGGAGAATGAAGATAAAAAAATATGTTTAAGAAAAGAGAAATGTTGCTTCAAATTTTCCACGCGAATGAGTTTTTTTGGGCTATCAACATATTTTAATAGTGGAAAATTGCTGAAATTTTATTTTTTTGGTGCTTGTTTTTCACGCAGCTATATACAGGGTGCGGCAGCATAACTTCCTCTTTTTCAAAACTCAATAAAAACTATTGTATGCATCGGAAAATATTTATTTATTTTTTATAATGTAGGTACATGTCTAAAGTTTTTATTTACATTGTTTTGAAGATCAAATCTGTTAGGTGACGTCCCCCATTCTCCATACATTGCGTAAACCGATTTCTGGCGTTTGTCATGACTCTTGTTAGCATAGCAGGTGTTATGTTGGCAATTTCTTCTTAAATGTTGGTCTTCAAATCTTGTAGGGTTCTTGGACGGTTCACATAAACACGGGATTTCAAAAAACCCCATAAAAAAAACCACAAGGGGACAAATCGGGAGAGCGTGCCGGCCATTCCAAATCGCCTCTTATTAAGATAAGGCGCTCTGGAAAGTGTTCCCTCAAAACAGCCATCGATGCTCTTGAAGTGTGTGCTGTTGCACCGTCTTGTTGGAACCAAGTGCACCCAAATCCAAATTTTCTAGCCGTGGGAAAAAAAATTCTGTAGCATGTTTACATACCGGTCCGAATTCACTGTCACTGTAACCACATTTTCCTCAAAAAACCAGGGACCAATAATTCCAGCTGAGCAAATTGCACACCACACTGTGACTTTGGGTGAATGCAAAGGCTTTTGATGCAATTCTCGAGGGTTGGTGTCAGCCCAGTAGCACATGTTTTGTTTGTTAACCGACCCACACAAATGAAAATGGGCTTCATCGCTAAAATAGCATAGCACCCTCGGGAACGACATCAAGAAGAAGCTCACACGCGTTCATCGTTAAAGTCACGTTCTGAAAGTTCCTGCACTATGGCCATCTTATAGGGATGAAAATGAAGATCATCACGAAGAATTCTTCTCACAGAACGATCGGATATTCCAAGGGCAGATGCGTGTTTGCGCGCAGAACGCCGTGGCGATCGCAACATTGACACTCTCACTGCTTCAATGTTCTCAGGTGATCTAACGGGCCGAGGGACTCCAGTTCTTCCTTTTGTCGCACTTGCAGTTTGTCTGAATGTAGTGACCCATATAACAATTGATTTGCGGTCTGGGACGGGAGCCAACGGGGCTAAATTAAAGCGATTCCGAAATGCACGCTGTGTTGCAACAACCGAACATCCGCTTGAAAAGTAAACCTCAACGGCAAAGGCACGCTCCTCACTATTCCGACGCATGATGGCGACTGAACCGTGTCGGGACAAAACTTTACAGTATCCCCTCTTGAACGAGACCACTAGCGCTCCGCTATGACATCAACTAACTGAGTGGCGCGCAGTTTAAAAAAGGAAGTTATGCTGCCGCACCCTGTATGAATGAACAAAAGAAAACAATGCTAATTTATTTTCATTATTTTATAATATCATTAATAAAATGTACAATCTAAATTATGATTTTCAGAAGCTACTTCATTTGATTTTTTTCACGTTTCCAACGGTATTTGGTTCGTCATCGGTTATTCCATCAAAAGAATATTCACTTAAATAGCAATCGATATTGATTCTTATATCGGTACAAAATGTAATCCTATCGTAATTACAATAAAAAAACAATATATTTTCAATTTTCTTGCGTTTCCTCTCTTCATTATACAACTTTATAGTTATTTATGTATATATAGCGTATGCTTTATAAAATTACAAATTTTATTCTTAAATGTATATTAATTGTATATAATATTTTTTTTATTCCATGATTATATGTCGTTTTCAATATGTTTTTGTTTTGTAATCTATTTCATAAAAAGTTCCGTTTTTATTGTTCCTTTCTGTACTTACATTTTCATCGCATGCATACAAATAGCTCTGTTTGTAGCAAGTGTTAATATTGTATACTTTCATGCTGTTGTTTATTCAATAGTTTGATAAGCACATCAATTCAAAATGTTCGTTATTAGCTCTCTTAATGACTACTTTAATCTTAAATTTATTCTTTTTATTTTTAAATCTGTTAATTTTGATTTTTCCCTTTTATTCGTTTGTTTATACATTAAAGTGCTAGATTTATTCTTGGAGATAGTTGGGTGGCTCTATTTGCTTACAATTGAAAGATACTCTAGTGCTTGAGTGTACAAGAGGTTGGCCATTCGTTAGAAATGAACTACAAACTTTGTTATTTTGATTGCTTTTTCAAATAATACTTTGTGTTGCTATTTATTGATTGATATTTCATGTTTCCTAAATATTTTGTTACGCCTATTACAAAAATAGATTTCACTTGAATTTATTATAGACACTTTATCTACGAAATTAAAATTAAGTTCTATTAGTTTGTTATGTTATGATAAAATGAATCAATGAATTAGAGTTCAAACTATAGTTTTTAGACCATTACTAGCATGACTCAAAATAAAGGTTTTCTATTTAAAAAAATTCATAAGGAACTGAGGATTCTCAAACTGATTTTTCAGTTTCAAATAATTCAAGGGGGAGGCTAAAAATAACAGTTGGTGAATTTTTGATATTTTAAACAATCGCATATGATTTATATTACACCTGCTATATTTCCTTTGATTCTATTCATTGAGGTCGATAGAAAACGACTGATAGGTCGGCCAAAATGATGATGGTTTAATACGATGGATGGTGAATTGTGAGCTTCGTGACTCCATTCAGATCAGGCCTTTGACCGAGCAAAATGGCGTAACCAAGTAAAACGAACCGACCTCGCTTCTGAACTAGACAAAGGCTCAAGAAGAAGGGAAAGATTTCCTTTCATTCCTCAGATATAAAGACGTAAAGGTTTCCCGTCGCGAATTGCGAAACAACAACTTTGGGTAGTCGTCATTTGGACGTTCATTTCCGCAGTATTTGTCCGGTAATCTTACGGATGATGTAGTAGCGAAACAAAGAACTTGGTCGGCGTGCAGGCCTGCTACTCGCACGCACTGAAAGACGGAAGTAGCCGTGGATAGGTCACACTTTAAGTAGCGGTGACAATTAACATTGCATACTGTGGAATCCACTTTCCCGAGATAGCCGACGTGTGGGTCGCCCCAAGGGCACTTGACGCAGAACCGTAGAGGAGCAGCTCGAGTGTCTCGGAAAGTCGTGGGACGAGCTAAAGCGCATTTCTGGTAACCGCTAGCGGTGGCACGTGGATGTGGTTGACGTGCTATACCCCACCAACGGGTGAATAGTTACCAAATATATATGTATGTTGTGATTGTGACAACGAATGGAAGAGGTATTATTTAATTCATTGCACCTGGTTAATGTCCAAGCTGAAAATTAATACTGAGATGTCCAGTTTTCTTCGAAATGTTCAAATGGTTTTGTAGCACCTGCTTTTCATGAGTAGTAGATATTTTTGTGTTACAAATGATAGTCAAAAGGTAAATTTCTATGAAATGGAAGGTAAGGGTTCCGTTTTAGTATACAAATAGTTGTACCTGTTCGAATTTAGGTAAACTGGCATGGAGATGTTTAAAATATTCAGCTCGCCAATTTCTATTTTCTTTTTACTTCTTAATATAATATATAATCCCTAGTTTTCATTGATGTTTCTATTCCGGGCCCACGTGCAAATTCCGAACCCGGCACGAATCCCTCCTTTTCAGTCGTGATCACTGTTGATTGCGATCAGGAGGCAGATCAATAAACAGCCTTTGATCCCCCCGAATACGTCCTTCCTATGTGTGTCCCACCTTTCAATTATAAAGAGAAAGAGTTTTCGCCCTCGACCGAGTCTATTAGCTCCAGAAACCCCTTTTTCCGATGTTAGCTACGGCGAATATTTAATGATGCTCGAAATTAAACTAAGGGGCCATCATTTAGGGGTCTATGGGGACATTTACCCGCTAGTGTCGGGCTCCTTGAATCGACGATATAGAAATCGGCCCTAGTAGAAAAGAAGACTCAAATGCTATTGACCTCCCTAAGATTTCTCTAGAGGATTCAAAGACGCCTGGGATGCACTGCGCAGAATGTGGTCCATAATTCTAAATCTTCTCAAGTCAGGATACAGTGTAGCAGCGTTCACGCTTGACAAGCGGGCGGTGGGATTCCTTCGGACCCCGACTTTTTTGGGGGCAGTAGTCAAAATTTCTATAGAAAAAATGGGATATTATGGAGGCCCGCGTAATTTTTACCCCTCGCGCCTCAGACCTTTGGCTATCGAAAACGGACTATGATTGGTTTCTGGGCACGTTCATCGGCAATGGTAGCGAAGGTCCTCAGAATGCTCGCTTTCTCTAACTTGAACGGGATTTCCAACGGTATAAGCTGGATATTTTGGACCAAAACCAAGTAAGATGGTGGGACTTTGAAAAGTATTACTCTCCCTCTGGTCATACTAACGGCAATGTGTTTTTCAACACGACGCGAATCCAGTATAGGGTTGCTTCTGACGGCTGCCGCAAGGCGCGATTTCCTGACGTGTGCCGGTTTCTGACAAACTTCTGACTATAAGATCCCGGTCCAAGTTAAGGAGCATCACAATTGTACAATGCTATGTACCAATGGAGGCTTTCGATGTAGTGGAGAAGGATGTTTCCTATGAGCAATTAAATGCAGTTCAGAGAATGCTTCTAAAGGTGACATTGTGATCGTGATGGGTCATCTGAATGCCAAGGTGGGATTTGACAACAACTTGCTCCGACATATTATGGTGAAACACGGTCTTGGCGACCGTAACGTTAATAGTGGCAGGGTTGTGGATTTCTGCAGCTTTCACCCCCACGTCGTTGGTGATACACACATATCCCATGAAACATATCGAAGACGTGTGGCAGGACTAGCGGCTAAACGCATTTTTACAATAGCAAAACTGGACCTGTTAAGGGCTTTTCACCAAATTCCCATTGCGAAAAGCGACATACCCAAAACAGCGGTCATCACCCTGTTCGGTTTGTACGAATTTCAAGTGACGACGTTTGGGCTTCGAAACGCGGTCCAGTCTGTCCAAAGTTTCATCGGCAACATATTAAGAGGACTCGATTTTTCCGTTTCATACGTCGACGACATTTTGGTTTCATTAGTGACCCCGGAGCAGTACAAGCAACATCTATGCATACTTTTCGAATGATTCAACAGCCATTGCGTGGCGATTAATGCCTCGAAGTGCATATTCGGCGTCCGCCAAGTGGAGTTTCATGGCCATACCGTTAACCAGGATGGAATTGCGTCATCGTCAACGCGAGTTAAAGCGTTGTATAACTTTCCTCGGTCGTTCACGTTCAAGGAGCTCCGAAGGTTTCTCGGAGCGCTGAACTATTATCGCCGTTTCATTTCTAATGCAGCCAATCTTCAAGCCCGCTCAATGACATACTGTGTCTGCAGCCGAAAAACGACAATGGGGCGATCAATTGGACTGACTCGGCAATCCGAGCATTCGACGAGTATCACGAAAGCTGGTTTCTGTTACATTTCTTGTTTATTGCGAACCAAACAAGCCGTTAACCGCGTCTGATGTCGCGGTTGGAGCTGTCCTCGAGCAGAAACAGGGCGACCGTTGGGTACCGCTTGCATATTTTGAGAGGAAGTTAGCTAAGGCTAAACGGAATTGCAGTACCTACAATCGCGAGATCCGCGCGATATATATAAGCATCCAGCACTTCCTCAAGGGAGCTCGGTTTGTAATAAAAACACACCACTGTTGTAGACGCTAATCTTGCGTGGAAGAGATATCTCTGGCCACGGATTTCAACCCCAAAAAACTGGGCGACGAACAATCTCGCGATCCGGAGTTCCAACAGTTGATGAGTACCGGCGACACATCGTTGGACCTGTCAGCTCTTGCCATACAAGGCTCAATTATTTGGTCTGATGGTTCCCTTCCAGCGCCCAGACTGTCGTCCCTAGGAGTATGCGGAGCCGAGCTTTCGACCTGTTTCATCTTAATTCGCACCTGGGCGCTCGTTCCACCCTGCGAGCAATATTGAAAAAATCAGTTTGGCCTAGAATGTGTAGCGACATTCGGCAGTGGTCGCGCTGGTGTGTGTAGTGCCAGCGCTCGGAAGTGAGAAAGCACTCGAAAAACATCATCCAACCGTTTCCGATGCCAGACCAGAGTTTTAAGCAGGTTTATATTAACATCGTAGGACCATTTATTCGGTCAGATGGTTTCCGATACTGCCTCACCATGCTCAACAGGTTTTCACGTTGGCCCCAGGTCTGCCGTTTGAAGGTCAATGGATACAACCTGGATATCACGCTATGATGCACCGAACATCGTTACCACGGATAAGGGCGCACAGTTTGAATCCGCCTTGTTCAAGTCGCTAGCGTGTCTAACCGGCTATAAACGAACCCACACCAACCCGGTCCATCCGGCGTCCAGCGGTTGCACCGGTCGCTAAAAGCATCCCTAATTTGACATGAAAATAAAGCGAATTGGGTCCAGCTGCTGCCTACGGTGTGAATTGGTCTTCGGAACAATGTTGAAGAGGACCTCAGGTCGTCGCCTGCTGAGTTTATATTCGGAATGACTCTTCGGTTGCCCGGCGAATGGTTCGTCGACCATAACCACAACAATTTGCGGGAGCACATACGAAAGATGAGTCCACGCTCAATTGTTCATCGCAGCAGCAGGACGCCATTTGTGCATAATGGCCTGGGTTCTTGCTCGCACGTGTTTGTTCGAATTGATGCTATAAAGAAGTCTTTGACTCAGCCATATAGCGGTCCGCACCGCGTCGTCGAAAGGCTAACTTCTACAGTTTAGATAGTCGAAATTAATGGTAAGTGTGTGAATGTGTCGACTGAAAGGTTGAAAGCAGCATTTCTTCCGGGCGAGGAGTTTGGCCCTTATACGATACCGTTTCAGTAATCTCCGTCTGCTATCCGCGCGAGGCAGCTCTCTCGGTTATGTCAAAGTCGCGTGTTGTCACCGTGTTCTTGTTCCAGGCCGTTGCCAGGTCAACTTCCGGGTTAGTTACCAGCTTCTCCTCAGCCAGATTCTTAAGCTGGCCTGCATCGACCAACTCATCAAACATCACCGAGGCGTAGTGTAACATTCGCACAGCAGCGGATGTGCAGCATTTCCACTCAGTCGAGGCGCCGATAGCCGTCCAGCGTAGGAGCGCAGCACAGTCACCAGCTTTGGCTGTACACTTTGGAAGCCGGTTCTCGCCATCCCCTGATATGCGTTCCGAATATTGCCGTGGACGAAGACCGATCTGGAAAACGTTCAGCGGTGGATACGGACAACTATCTCCAAATTCCGAATGCATCATCAAAACTGTGCCGTGGAGCAGATGAACTTGCCTCGTGACATCGGAGGTAGGGGCGTAGTTGACGTGGCGACACAACGTCATCGCCAAGTCGAGTCGCTACGTACTTATTTTTACAGCAAAGAGCTGACTCCACTTAACTTAAACGATCGATCTTTCAATCCGCTGAGTGGGGTGAGGTCGGACCAAGAGCGGATCGATGAATGGAAGTCGCATTGTCTTTGGCAGCTATTTGCCGAACAGATGGCTGTTTGTTGCGGAGCTCTTTGCTACGACAGGGAGATTCATGTGTGTCATTCAGGACGGCGTGGTCGCCATGCGAGCTTATAAAAAGCTCATCATGAAAGAACGGGTGGAGGACGACCAGTGCAGGATGTGTGGTTCGGCGTTAGAGCCGTTGAACCATCTCCTTTCTGACTGTACTGCTATGGCACCGGTGCAATACATAACCAGGCATTACGCTGAATGTAAGGTTATCCATCAGAACCTTGCATACAAGCATGGGCTGATCAGGGGAACATGTCCGGTTTACCGATATGAGCTGGAAGCAGTACTTGATAGTTCTGCTTACAGCATGTATTGGGACCGGCAAGTTCTGACTGATCGGCGCATTCCACACAACAAGCCTGACGTTCTGTTAATTGACAAGACAAGTCGCGCCGCGTGTATTATTGATGTTGCTGTCCCCCCAACAATGACCGGAAATACGTGGAGAAGAAGGTGAACAATGAGCCACTGGCTCAGCTATTGGTATTGTACATAAATCTCTCTTGATGACCTGGGACCTTCGCACAGTCTGAGTCAAACCATGCAGAAGTACACCATTCTGCATACGTGCTCGATGTTACAGGGAGTTCTCCACGGATTCTCCCATTGACCTACCCACCGGCCACCACCACCAGTGCCCCTTTAATTTTTAAGAAGATAGGATCGTCCGAGCCTAAATCTTGGCACTTAGTGTTAGTATTAGGTCAAATCCAGCATTTGCCGAGATTGTAACAACTCGGAAATAATAATATAAACGTTGGCGCAACAATTCATATTGGATCAGGGCCTTAAAGTGTGTTAGAGCACTTCATTGAAGATCGTAACGGCACACGACAGGATCACAGTACCCTGCAGGAGTGGTCAGCATTGCGCTCGCCCGAGATTATTACCCTGATTTTGCTCAGGTACTTATTCATAGCTGAGTCGACTGGTATCCGACGTCAAATCACGACATAAATCCCACTGCTACGAGTGAGATTTGAACTGTGCTATCCGGAGTGCGATGAACGCGACGGTAACTGTGATACAAGAAAAGTTGCAGGCACTGGAATCAGGCCTCCTCGCGAAGTAATACTTTACGTTGGTCCCGCGGAGATGTGGGCGGGTAGCTACAACCTAGCACAGTAGCATCTTTTTAGGATTTCCAAAAAAAGGTCTGGGACCGAGATATGAGTCCGTGTGTTGTTAATGAGATGGTGGTAGGTGGGTTTCCCATTGTTATTAATTTGAAAATTTGTTACAGATCAGACATCACCCCGCGTTTGAAAACATACATTGAAATTAGAACAACGTTTGGTCTGCTTTCCAAAAATTGAAGTTGCTTGGTAATTTCTGTACGAAGAGTGGATCCATTGGTTGACGGGGCAAGGTATAGGGAAACAATCGTGATATTGGGTCGGAGGTTCTCATTGCAACGTATGATGATGTCCTGGTCCGTGGTCCGATATGGAATTTTTTGGAAAAAAATGTTGTGTCTGAAGGTGTATTAAAACCAAGAATGGAGAAATTGCTACTCTGTTCATCGTAGTTGAAAACTTCTGCCAATATCACATTAGCATCAATGTTGTTAACATAATATTGAAGAGACTCTTTGTTTTTGCACAAACTTTGTATATTATGTTGAAGAATACGCACCGTTTACGGCCTTTACAATTTCTAAATCACTGGAAGTGTTGGCTTGATTTGAGCTCCACATCATTTAGTTTGTTTGCAATGGTACTGAATGCTTTTAACATTTGGTTTCCACTCGGTTGCGTGAATCCTTGCAATTTCAAGTGGAAAAATTTGGACTCTTGCCGGCAAGCGAAAATCCTTGTGAAGGAGCCTAGGGCCACTAGAGCCGCATTTTTGTTCTCTTAAGAAGTCGGACATGAAAACCCTAGTAGGGCTTTTGATGGGACACTGCCCCTTAAACTACCATATGGAAAAGATTGGGGTAGTGATTTCGGCTGTGTGCAGCCAATGTGAAGAGGAGGATACGGCCCTGCACTTTTGATGCAGCTGCCCGGCATCCTCAGATCTCAGACGAAGACATCTTGGCAAGGTTTTCTTCAATGAAGAATCTGCACACTCTCTGCCTCTGGAGAATGTTCTCAGATTCGCTAAAGCCTGCGAACACCGTAGGCGGGAAGCCATTGAATAGGCAACTACGGGGATAGTACAATGGGCCTAATAATGGCCTGAGTGCTCGGAGCTGCGGCTCCCCCCAGTTAACTAAACTAAACTAAACTAAAACATTTGGTTTAGCAACTTTTGATAGTCAGAGACTATCTGATTGTTCGAATGATTATATGCGAGAATCCCGCTAGCGAAGGTCACAGGCTCAGCTATAGGGAAATTTAAAGGTTGTGTTTGCGACGTGGAATGATGTTTCAACGCTATACTCAAGGAATGTTTCTCTCTTACAAGCTCGTTGATGTAGTCTTGCGGTTTTTTCTGGTGAGAGACGGGAAGGTTGTGTCTGAATTCGAACTAAGAATATAATAATTGGCTGAATTGCTTTGAACTTCTCCAATTGTGGTGTTTTCGATGGCAGCTATTTGGTTGCAATTCAAATTTGAAATAATTAAGACTTATTTTTTTCTGTTCGCTAGTGATATGTATTATGGTCCCAATAAGTCTGTTAGCACCGATGAAAGAAACAAGTGGTTTTCGAAATATCGGTATTTGCAACCATGATAAATATCACTAGCGAATAGGAGAAGTCTTAATCCTTTCAAATAATTTAATCGCTAGAAACACCGCGAAATTACACTTAGGTGTGCTGCAAATATTCACTTCATTTTCGGCAATATTTGTCCCGGACTTTACGGTCAGGGCTACCGCGTAGTAAGTACACACTGGATTCGCACATACATCTTTGCATACTGAGGTTTTGCTGCATTTCAGGTGTCTTTCCTGTGTTGTTTTGCAATTGCTAGAAGAACCTGACCACTCAGGTGGCCTTCCACACTTGCTACATTGTTGTAGTTTCGGGTTATAGTAGTCTAGATCCAGCCATAGGAATCCAGAAGCAATTTGCTCGCGGAGGTCAGATGCCTCGAACGTGGATTTAACTGTCGTTGATGGAAGAAACTTCTTGGGATTTTTTCGATTTAGCCTTTGAACTCTAATTACCTTGATTGGGGATGTGGTTTCTTCAAGGATTTCCACCGCCATGAAGGAAGTGGATATCCTTTTTACTATTCCAAAATGAAATACGTAATTCTGAGGTATGAAAAGGCTCTCAATCCTACCTTCTTTAATTTTTGTTTGTCAGGAAAACGTCCACAATCTTAGCAGCATCAGGTAAGATACGAAAATGTAAAAAAACAATTCTTATGCGTCAGTGATGCCACTTAATTTAAGATTTTTGGTCGCTTTAAAAAATGGAGACCATCCGGGCTTTTCCTGGTTTCGTCTGGTCGAAATATCTTATCTACTTAGCACTGGGAAGGATTTTTTGAAGATGCGTTCATTGTAAGCAACTATCGACCTTTTCAGCAAAGATTGCAGCTGTGGGCTTCGGCATCTTGGAGGCATGCATTGGAGTCAGGCATACTGGCCTGTCTCTCTGCGTCCGTTTCTTCCTTTCGGGCATATTTAAGGCAGACTTTGGGACATTGTGGGAGCCACTCATGATCCAAACCAACGGCTAACACTTACCAGGTGTACAAGCTTAAATCCACTATTAGCTCACAGATGGCGTCAGTGAGCTTATCAAGCTGCTATGGGCACGCCATATTTTTTTTCTTTCAGTACGACATTTATCAACAATTGTCAGGCCATATCATCAGCAATTTCATGCAAAAACAAATTTCTCTTCAATAATCATGTCCAGTTTTGTTCCCGGAAAAAAGCGGGAAGCTCTACTTTTTTGCATCAATTTGAAGAAATCAGCCGCTGAATCGCATCGAATGCTTGTGGAGGTCTACGACGACAATGCTCTATCGGAAAGAACGTGCTGAGACTGGTTCCATCGATTCAAAGATGGCGATTCCGATCTGAGCGAGGAGCATGAAAATATGCCCAAGAAAATTAAAAACCATGAATTGGAGGCTCTTTTGGACGAGGACGATACTTAAACGCAGAAAATGCTCGCCAAGCAATTAGGTGTTTCGCAACAAGCCGTTTCCATGCATCCACGTCCAATGGTTAAGGTTCAAAAGATCGGAGAATGGGTGCCGCATGAACTGAACGATAGGCAGATGGAGTGGCGCCAGACACAACAAAAAAAAAGGTTTTTGCATCGGATTGTGACGATCTTCTGCAAGTCGTTTCGGACGGAAGACGATGTTTGTGTGGTGGGATCAGTGGGGTATTGTCTATTATGAACTGTTGAAACCTGGTGAAACTATCGATGCCAACCGTTATCACCAACAATTCATCAAATTGCATAGTGCTCTGAATGAAAAATGGGCGGAATATCAGCAAAGTCTTGAAAAGCTGATTTTCCTCCATGATAATGCTCCGTCGCACACCTCGAAAAAAGTTCAAAACTACTTAGAAAGGCTCAACTGAGAGATACTAACCCACCCTGCTTATTCACCAGACCTGACCCCATCTGACTATCATCGGCAGTGATCTGCTCAGAACTGAGCGATTTAAATAACTCGGATCAACGCTGTCAGCCAATGGAGAACTGTGAAATTGCTTCACGCATTAACGCAACCTGGATGAAGTGGCGTTCCTTTGTGATCGACGTATCAACGAACGTCTCAAATCTAAAATTTACCGCAATGTCGTCCGTCCTGTCGCCCTATTGGTTCTGAGTGTTGACCGACTATAAAAGACAATGAACGGCGTCTTGCGATAATGGAGACGAAGATGTTGCGTTGAACTAGTGGCGTGACATGTTTTGATCACATTCGAAATGAGGATATCCACGATAGTTATGGGGTTGCACCGATCGTGAAAAAATTGCGAGAGAGGCATCTTATAAGGTATGGTCACGCAATTCGTGCTAACGAAAATTAACTTGCCAAGATTGGTCTGAAGATTGAAGTCGATGGTAAAAGGCATGCGGAAACAACGGTGGCTTGACACGCTAGATGGGGATTTAAATACCTCGATATTGCACTCAGATCAGGCATTCGATAGAGCCGGCCCCGCTTGTGAACGGAACAAAGGCTGAAGAAAAAGAAGAATCAATTAGATAGCTGCCTATCCATCACACCCGATTTACTCGGAAACGGCTAAACCAACATGTGGTCTGTGAATCCCTTTACACGCAGCGAGTAGCATCATTCTACTGTTTGTATAAGGGGGGTTCCCTGTTCATGTGAAAGGGGGGTGTAAATTTTTTTTCACAGAATGTGTGGGATATCAGATGAAAGGGCTTAATTAGTACTTTTCGAAACTGATGAAATTTTTGATACCGGCTGAAATATAGGGGAGTGAGGGCTCAAAATATATTTTTCAAAAAGTGTAAAAGGTATCGTTCTCGAATATTTTGAATTGGAGGTCTACGCGAAAGGGAGCACAAAATCTTTAATACCCGAAGCATTCAGCTTCCGGTATTACGAATTGTTTTTAATGATAATAAAAGCCTTCTAAGGCCAACAGTATTAACTGAAAGAATTTAAGTAGCAAGTTGATAATTTACTTTAAAAAAAACGTGTTGACTGACGCTGTTAAATGTGGAATCACAACAAACAAACACTGGAAAATATTATAAATAAAAGAAGAAAAATGACGATCCGCAAACAACCGGGGCTGGATGAAAAGTGTCAATGGGAAAATAAAATAAAATCCTATCCATTACTCCTTGTCCATCTCTGAAAATGAGGAAATGTACATCAATTCTTTTCTTGATTCGTGATACATACGTAATTTTTGGGTATATATCAATGGACGAAATTTAATTTGGTATATATTGAGTACTCTGGATTCTAATCAATTAAATTCGTTTCAAATGTTTGCTGAGATAATAACATTTGGCTGTAAAGTCTTCGATATTGAGTTTAGTATGCTCCTGTGATTTTCTCCAATTTTAGTTTTTTTTTAATATGTCCGTTCTCCTCTGGCAGTGGAAGCGAAATTAATTTTAAATCGGATCTATCCTTTTTGATTCGATCATGTTTGATACCAACATCCGATTAGGTACTTTTAAAAATTTCCAATTTTATTTTTTATCAAATCATTTTAGTTTTGATAGCTTAACCGCTAGACATTTATCGCTACAAACTAAAAATACGAAATATAAATGATGACTTAAACTGACGTAATTAATATACTTTAATAAAACTTTAAATGACTTACAATGTAGGAGAAAAAAAAACGATAAAAGCATATACATAATACAAATAGATGAGAGAGAAATGAAAAAAAAGATATCTCCTTTAAGATTCTACTTTGATTAAGTGATTGGTTGCAATGTCAATATGATTCAATCAAAAAAACATGAAACATGGGTAATCAGTCGAAAACTTTCTTCCTTTCTCACAAGTTTTATAATATCCTTAATGTTAGTAGTTTGTTTTTGTTTTTGCGATTTTTTATTTTTAGGAAGTTTCACGTTTCCTTTTAAGATATTATGGCGATACGTATGGCGGTGGTCTTCTGTAGGATGGAGTTACTGGAGATTTGCCACGTTGTTCTCGTCCGCCTACCACAACCGCTGGCGGCGGAACATATTCATCGACGTCGTTATCGCCTTTGAGGAGAGAAATTGGGGAATAGTTATTACTTGTGGTCGAAATTAATTGATTAGTGGGTATTACTATTGTAGGATGGTGGCAATAGTGGCGGTTTTTCATCTTTGAGTATGATTGGCGATTTGTTGCCAATTTCGGGTTTTTCATCTAATTCGTCCTGGAATATGACGGGTATACCCTTGGAACGGAATGAACGACGCTCTTCTTCGTCACCTGGAGAAGGAATGGGAAGAAAAATGCTATAGAAAAGGCAATCTCGACTTATAGACAGACACAGCTTCCACTCATGTGGAATTCTGATCAAGTTTAGAAACGAAAAAAGGCTTAGATAGAGAAAACAACATCGTACCTAACTCCATTTTGCCAGTGAGCCGACGTCTGTGCAAAACGCATGCAATTATTGATGCCAACAAAAGCATGACTAGTATAATAACTGCGGGCACTATAAATGTGAATAGATAATCATCCGTGAACGATGATACCTTCTTCTCCTCAGTCTTCTTCGGTACAACATCTACCGGTAAGTTATCCATAGGAGCTGAAAGAAGGAAAAAACCGAAAATTTAAATAAATATTCCTCAAAACTGTCGGCGAATCTATTACTTGGGCACATCGTTGGCGTAACGTGAACATTCAAAAGATTGAATTCACTTCCCAATGTTTTCTTCACTCGGTCACGGACAGAAGAGTCAGAATGCTGCCATACATTTCGAATTGTTTCGATGTCCTCGTCGCTGGGACATCGCTGATGGGGCTTATGCATTGTAGTGTTAAAGAAGGAGACCATTACGTTGCCAGTGCTGTTTAAGTTTTGTATCGCCTTAAGTTGAATGTTTGACGTTGTTGTATCACCAAATATCTGGGCAATTCGCTCGAAAAAGCGTCGCTGCGTATGTGCATTATTGAATGCATCGTATGACATTCCTAGTGTTAATTTTGTAAGTATGCTGTAGTCACGCCTGGCTGGAGGGGTGACGGACACCAGCAGAGCATCGTTGGCCGTAAGACCTTCGTGATCCTCAGCGACCTGGCGAGAAGTAGAAGAAGAGCACATAGTAATCATATATTCATCTCTTCAAAGTCGAACTCTTACCAAAAAATATTCATCAGTACCAAAGTCACCATACTTGGGAACACCGAAAAATTCTTGATTTTTCGCATCAAATTGCAACCAATTTCGTGGATCAAGTGGGCGCCGATTACTAGTCAAAAGGGACAATTTCAGATCCGTATGATCCTCAGGATCATAGAATGTATCCTGCAAAAAATAACTCCGTTAAATTCTTCATCCCAACCGAACTCACAACATGACAAACCACTTACATAAGGAACTTTAAACACCAACAACTGATTAATGGTAGCATTCACACGATCTACTTGATTTCGAGGCACAGGTGGGAAATTTTTGGTCATATGAGGAGTTGGTTTCGGTTTAACGGCAGGTAACTTCTGGCATGGACCAATTGGTTGGCCACTCACTGATTTCACTGAGATCTCAGGCAATAATGATTTGGTCAATTTGCTTGGCTCCAGTCTCTCCACTAGACTATCCAATCTATCTTCGGGACACTTTGTATCTCTAGATAATGTTTCGTTTGTGTATACGAACGTTGCGTAACGTGGATCGGTTTGATTCAAACGAATTTCGCGAACTACGATGTTTGTCATTGAATCATCATTCAATGTTTCGACGATTCCTCGAATAAGTCGAATTTGCCAGTCGACATTGCTGCGGAATTTCTCGTTCAATTTCACTTGAATGCTGATTTCGTGATTGACGCTTCGATGTCCTTTGTGCTGTTGAACGACAATGTCCGCGGTCTCGCTGACTGAGGCATTTTTACTGTCGGTGGCGAGCATTTTGAATTGCCATCTTGACACTGAATCCTCCAGTGGTCTGTGAAAAGGATAAGCCGGGATTAGTAGAAATTTCAAATAGCACTGTCACTTAGCGAGAATATGTACAAAAACCAACTAAAACCCCTAAATCTAACTTAAATTCGCTAGACAACTTACAATCCATAGATCTCTTTATTCTCCGGATTAAATTGTATCCACGAAGTGGGTTTAAGGGTGTTTCCAGCCTTGTCGAACAATTCCAATCTGAGATTCGTTCCATCTTCACTGTCGTAGAATGTTTCCGAAGGAACTATAAAGCTGAATGGTTTGCCGGCGGTAACAGGTTGCTTTGGAAGACGATTTTTGATAAGCGGTGGTGAATTCGTTGGTTCTGGTTCAATGTATTCTGTGGATGGTTCCATTGTTGTTGTTGTTGTTGGTTTCGGAGTGGTTGTAGTAGTAGTCGTAGTGCTTGTGGTGGTGGGAATGGTAGTTGTAGTTGGGGTAGTTGAAGGTATGGTTGGCTGGAAAGAAAGTAAATTGATATAAATTTCAGTTAACAGTAAAAATCAACGATAAAATCAAGAATTAATATACTAATAATAATAATCGTTGGCGCAACAATCCATATTGGATCAGGGCCTTGAAGTGTGTTAGAGCACTTCATTCAAGACCGAAACGGTACACCACAGTACACTGTGGGAGGCAATGTGGTCAGCATTGCGCTCGCCCGAGATTATTACCCTGATTTGACTCAGGTACTCATTCACAGCTGAGTCGACTGGTGTCCGACATCCAGTCACGATAACAAATTCCTCTGCCCCCAGCGAGATTTGAACCGCGACCTTCCGCTACGACAGCCCAGCGCTCTAACCACTTGAGCCATCCGGACACATTAATATACTGGGGACATTTTTTTTCAGTTGGAATCTATCATCATCATCAACGGCGCAACAACCGGGATCCGGTCTAGGGTTTTGGGCTGAGGTCTTATAGACTTTCCGGACTGGATCATCCTTATCCATACGGATTGAGTGACCTGCTCACCGCAACCTGTTGAACTGGATTTTATCTACAATCAGACGGTCGTGGTATCGCTCATAGATTTCGTCGTTATGTAGGCTACGGAATCGGCCATCCTCATGTAGGGGACCAAAAATTCTTCGGAAGATTCTTCCCTCGAACGCGGCCAAGAGTTGGTAATTTTTTTTTGCTAAGAACCCAAATCTCCGAGGAATACATAAGGACTGGCAAGATCATTGTCTTGTACAGTAAGAGCTTTGACCCTATGGTGAGATGTTTCGAGCGGAACAATTGTTGTAGGCTGAAATAGGCTCTGTTGGAAGCCAACAACCGTGCGGGAAGGTCAGTAGTTGGGTGGACTTGAAGAGGATGGTGACTCAAGCATTTACACCAGCATCGCGAATCACTTTTCCAGGGCCATGTTTAGGAGGATTTATGATAGGGCATCCTTTGTGTTAGACCGTTGTTGATGTTGAATGGTCTCGAGAGTGATCCTCCTGCTTTTATCTGGCCTCGCACACCGGTTAGAGTCAGCATAGTCAATCCTATCAATTTCGTCGAATTTTTTCATGGCCGTGTACAGTTTTACCCTGGCTATGCTTTCATAGGTGGCTTTAAAGTCGATGAAAAGATGGTCCAACTGATGACTATATTTCCATTTTCCATCGCTTGCCGCAGAGAGAAAATCTGATCTGGTGCTGATTTGCCTGGAGTGAAGCCTCTTTGGTATGGGCCAATGATGAACTGGGCGTATGGGGCTATCCGGCTTAGCAAGATAGCGGAGAATAACTTATAGATGGTACTCAGCAACGTGATACCTCTATAGTTGCTGCACTGTGTGATATCTCCCTTTTTATGTATGAGACAGATAATGCCTCGTTGCCAATCGTCAGGCATTGATTCGCTGTCCCATACCTTGAGCACAAGTTGATGAACCACTTGGTGTAACTGGTCGCCTCCATATTTAACCAATTCGGCTGTAATATGATTTTTTAGCCGATGAATTGCACGGACTGTTTCTCCTAAACTTGGTGGTGGCAGTATTTGTCCGTTGTCTTCAGTTGGCGGGACCTCCAACTCGCCGATGTTCTGGTTGTTCAGTAGCTCATCAAAGTACTCAACCCATCGCTCTAATATGCCCATTCTGTCGGAAATCAGATTTCCCTCTTTGTCTCGGCAGGATGAGCATTGAGGTGTATAAGGCTTCATACTGCTGATTTGTTGGTAAAACTTCCGCCTTTGTGCCTGGTGCGGTTGCTCCCTGTACTTTTGGGGTTCACAGACCTGTTGATTTTCTCAGGCTTCCTTTTTCCGTCTGTGAAGTCGATTCTCCGCTTGACGGATAGATATCTTCGGGTGTCCGCGTTCTTTGAGAATGCTACATTACTCAGTATGCGGCATTCTTCCGTTCCGTTGCTAACTTACATTCATCGTCGAGTCAGCCGTTCCGACTTTTCTTGCGGCTGGGGCTAAGTATGATTGTGGACATATCAATGATAACGCTCTTCAGGTGGTTGTGAAGTTCATTTGTTGATGTTTTATCTCCAGGACATCTGTTAGCTGCGGGTATTGCGGCATCAATTTTCCCTTCATAGGTGTTACGAAGAGCTGTGTTGTGAATAGCTTCAGTATTCACTCTGACTTGATTGTCAGAGGGGATTGTAGGTGGTGTTGTAATACGAGCTCAGAGCATCATCCCAACGAGATAGTGATCCGAGTCTACATTTTCCCCCCATATGTTCTGACATTCGTCAAGGCTGAGAGGTGGCGGAGTTCGATCAGCACGTGGTCCCGTCTGGAGAGGCTCACATATGTTTGTGGACTGCTTTCCGCGCAAACCAGGTACTTCCAACGAACATTTCGTGCAATACTGCCAATGAATAATCCGCAGCCCGTTATCATTGGTATCCCTATGTAAGCTATGTGAGCCGACGTATCGCCTGAATACAGGCTCCGTCCCTACTTGACGGTTAAAATCTCCAAGTATGATTTTGATATTATATTTGGGAAAGGCATCGAGGGTTCGTTCTACTGCCTAGTAAAAGGTATCCTTCTCCGACTTTGCAGTCTCCTCTGTAGGGGCGTGAACGTTTATGAAGCTTATATTTCTAAATTTGTTTCGCAGACGGAGAATGTATAGCCTTTCGTTTATGTTTTCAAAACCGATAACAGCAGGTTTCATTTTTTGCCTGACTAAGAAACCTACTCCGAGAGGTTTACTGGATGACCACTATAATATATGGTGTAGCGGCTCTTCCCCAGGAAACCGGTCCCTGTCCAGCGCATCTCTGGCAACGCTGTTACATTAGGCTTATATTGGGAGCTGCTCAGCAGTATTCGGTCTGTACAGGGAGCGCACGTTCCATGAGAAAATACGCAAATCTTTATTCCGTTGTCGATGTCAGGTTCGTTATTTCGAAGTTCAATCTACCCGGGGCTCCTTACGTGGTTTTGTAACTTTGTTTTTCCGTGTGGGGTTTCAGCCCTGCATAGCCCCCAACCTCCAACCTGGAGGATCAGTTGGTGCATTTGGTCCCCTTTTTAGGCGCGGGAGACTTACCTTCATCCTTCCACGGCACTAGTGATTCCAAAGGATCCATGACTGAGTGACTACCATTTTTTTCTGTTTGTGATTACAACAGAGTATATTTCCTCAAAGATAAATCTGAGGCATCAGGCATCACAGTTTTCTGATATTTAGTCCATCATTCTATGTAACATGATACCAAATCTCTATAAGTCGTCAGCTGTTTTGATTTTTATTTCCAAGTGAATGGGATACAGATTCACAATTCTAGCGGCGTAGATGGTCTAACCATAACCACTACAATAATCCTTAGGGAACCGATCCTGTAGATCGAAGTGCCCCGCTTTCTGCTATTAGTAAAATTCTGACAATGTGAATGACGAAAGTATAGACTTTTTCGGCTTTTCCACGCTTAAAATATCAGAGCATTCTATAAGACTTCAAATATTGCCTTCATTCCTAGGCTTGAACTCCTCATATTTTTGTGTGCGATCTTCAGTGGCATCAGTGCTGCCTGTCTTTCTTTGCATCAATGAAGCTTCAACTTACTCTAGGCCACTCACCCAATAGGCTCAAAGAAAAAAAGTTGTAGGGTTTACGTTTGATTCACCGTTACGAGCCGATGTAACAAGGAAACAATTATTTCTCTTTACCACCTCCATTGATAAGATTTTGAGATACATTAAACCTAAATTGGGGTATATGCTATATACCAACACACAGAGGATACCAATCCTAGCTGAATTATATAAAAAGTCTTTTTTTAAATCATTTATCAACATTTAATTTGTATTTGCAATGAATTATTGGATTTGGAGAAGTTGAGACGAAAATGGACTCATTTACAGTGTGTCAAAGGCCGAGGTGCCTTCCTGAAGTATATCCGTCTGTTAACTGTGCAGACAGCGAAACGTAATTTGGCACAAATCGCTGATACCACCCACACATTCCAAAGAACTGATCTAGCAGTTTGCCGATTCTGATGACATGTGTGGTGAGACTGGTACATCCCAAGCCCTCCGACTTGAAAGACAGCAAACTACCAGTGACAGCATTGAGCCTTGGTCGCTGGGGTATCGTCAACTGGTGCTGCTTGATGTTCTTGATATTTTCTATTGAATAAACTGAAGGTGCAGGTACGTCTTGCGTGAGTTGGTACTTGCGCACAAAATCAGCACGTGATGAAGAAGAAAATCATCGATTCGTCGTCGCCATCTCTCCCATTTGTACCAATTGTCGTTTATGATTTTCCGGGCAAAATTTGAGAACCAAATAACTTAGGGTGGCTCCAATATCAACTGATCATAAGACACGTTTACCCATCCGCATAAGGACGGATATTTTGACTGGGACGACAACGCTTTTACATTATTCGCCCCTAATACTTATTTAAGGGAAATATAGAGCGCCTTGGTTTTCGCATTACCATGTCTTCCACCTCTCCGAAAATTCGTTTTCTGGAAACTTGATGCAACTTATGTATATGCAACGACCCCGGAAGAAGATAGACGCTCACAATCTTCTTGGTGCGATCAAATCTGTGTTTGTTAAACCTATAAAATTGGATCAATCCAACGTCGTAACTTTTCGGGCTACCGTGTAAAAGGTTGTCACAACGGCTTCACAATCATGTACATTCGAAACAAGAACGGCAGGGTTCTGGAATTCGAAATCTTGCACACAGGGACTTTGGTGTGTTTAGAAGCCCGCAACCATAGCAAAATTTTCGAGGATCCTCCCAGCAGTCTTTGTACATATGTCCAATCTGTCGATAATTTCAGCAGACAAAACCAGAAAGAAAATTTTGATCTTCAAACTGAGGATGCCCTGAGATACTTTGCTTGTTCATCTCTTTTTCAGGTCCAGCAAAATAATCGTGGTCAGAATGCATGCTTGAGAGATGCTTTTCTAAGACCTTGTTCCATTGCACTAACTTGCGCAGCTCGTATACCGCACTAGCCAGAAAATAGAGAAATGACCACTGCATGTCGGTCCTCAAGTACTCAATTCCACCAACTTGTCTTCCATTAAGGAATTTTCTAGCAGGTCAACTAGCGAAGGTACAGCTTTGAGGTAGCTGTTAAAATCCTCGCCCGGACCTTGAGTGTGGTCTCGCATCAGTTTAAGGATATCCCAGTCATCTGATGGATCCTTAAACTGCTAGCGGACAACCTCGATACGTCTGACAGACTGGCGGTTGTTTTTTACACGAAAAAAACTTGTTGATGGACAAAGACGTTCATGTGCCACTAAAAACTAGCTTCCGAAACGTAATAATAGTGGCATCTCAAAGGCGAGCCATCATCGCCCAATGGGTTATATTCATACACATAGAACCGGCGCACACACAATGCGTCCTGCGTTATTTGTAATAAGGATTTTCTTATGTAGCAATACACACTGCCGGTGGTCAGACCACAGCGAAAATGACCGCGTTTTGGGTGCGCCAGCTCATAGTCAAGCTCGAATCTATCCATAAGTCCGTATAAGCTATCGGATTCGAACCTTGCCAAATCCGTAAAAGTGACAAGTACTATATCCATCGACCTGTCTATCTGTTAAGTGCGCAACACAAGCTGACGCAGGTTGATATTGTGGAGCCTTGTGCAATTGGTGCGTGTTCTGATTCGGAGATTAGAGGGCAGTCAATCGTACCAGAACTCATCCTTAAATTCGTGAAGCCATATAAGCGTCCGTCGGCCTTCCATTCTGCATGGAAGGATCACCCCAACTAACAGGGTCGTTCTTCGTCTATCCGCCTATCATGGCGTTTGAAATGAGGGAGCACAATGAGAATATAACAGAGATTTTTAAATTTTGATCGACTTGCCAAAAGCCGACACGAATGCACACAGGATATCGAACACTCGACCGTCGAACCGGGACGGATAGATGGCGAGAATATTTCGATCAGATTTCAACTGAAGAATTTGTTTGACCCCCACTTCCACAATCATTGCCGACATTTGGACCAGTTCCACCTGTCAGCTCAACTAGTGCTCAGAGATAGCGGTGAGGAAGCCCCGTCAATCCTGTCGGTCAAACCAAAATCAAGTGGCCGAGGAGAACCTCCATAGTGGTGGCACCGGGAGACGCTGTACTCACTTTGGTTTGCCGGCCGTGATGCAATCGCGCGAATGCTCCAAAGGCCTAATTAGGGCGATCAGACCCGAGTCTGCACGGGGACTCATCTGAAGTGGCAAATTGGTCACGAAACCTTACCAGGGGTATACTGGTACCATAGGAACCGGGATAGCCCCTGGACTCTCATACGTCGGGTGGAGTCCCGTTGTATGTGAGGACAGCTCGGTTATTTGCGGTAGGCCCCTTACTGGGAGTTTCATGGGGGTTGTGGTTACGCTCAAGCGAGAAAAGACCTTCGGGCCTCGGCGTGGTGTTGCGTTTCAACACGGGTGCCGTACTCCCTAGTTCGGTAGAGATTTAGGTAATTTTTGCATCCACCAGTATGAATGCTAAGCCATGCACTTGGTATAGACTGGTACCGTTGTTGCTTGTCTCAGTGGGGCTCTGATTGTGGTCACAAAATCAATCCGTGTCTGAAGATTACCGTAGGATTAAGTCTCCACGACAGGTACCTACGTTAAACACCCAAGGGCTTAACTGTCAGCTCAACTGAAATCGAGGAGGCAATAAAACGAATGGAATCGGGGGAAGCAACAGGACCTGACCTGACGAGAGCTCTGGAAAGCGAAGAGCTGGGACCCAACACTGTGGCTCAGTGAATTCCTCAATCGGATTATTCAGGAAGGTAGAACACCATCTGACTGGCAAGAAAGTACCACAGTTCCAATGTGAAAAAAGAAAGGTAGTCCGGCAGAATGTTTAAATTACCGTTCGATACGGTTACTTTCCCATACCACGGAGATTTTTGAACGTATTCTTGGCAATCGTATTCGCGAAATCGTGGAAATAACCGTGAATCAAACTGGGTTTGTCAAGAATTGCGAAACTTCTAATACAATACATGCTGCGCGGCTACTCACGGAGAAACACCGCCCTGCGGGTTTTCAAACTGTCTTGCAGAGTTACGACAGTGACCTTTACCGATGGATGATGTGTAGAATCCCAGCCGATATGCAAAGTATAGCCAGTTTCACGATCTCCAAGGACACTTTAGTATATTCAAAATGGAGATACTGAAGATGCTGGAATTCTATCGATTACTAGTGTATGATGCGAGCCCACAGCGTGACATGGTCGTTTTGATCGACAGCCAAGCTACCATTAAGGCCTTTTATTCAGTGGTGACGTCTTCCAGGCTGATAGGATGCAGAGAAACGCTGAACAATCTGGATGATACTTTCAAAGCCACTTCCCTCTGGGTTTCCGGTTCTAGGAACATAGGGGAATGAACAGGCCGAAGGACTGGCCAGGAAGGGCTCTATTCTAGATGTTCACTTGGTGGACGCAGTCTGCGTCCTGTTGGCGACTGTGAAGGATGGAGAATCGACTCGCACTACTTAACACCCGTTGAGTGAATATGGCAAAGGTTTAGGCGGAATCTATCTGGACGCTGTATCATATATAGAAATAAAACAAGTGGCAACCACGTCGATCAGAACGTAATTTAAAAATTGACCGAAACAAAGGAAGATTGGAAACACATGAACGGAGGAGTGGACGTGATGATTGGGCATTCCGATAGAAAACTGAAGAACTATAATATTTATGGTCCGTTTGGGTTATATGCCCATCTAATATGTTAACTTTCTTTGAACTTTACTTACCGAAGTTTCTGCAATATGTGGAACTGTTGTCTCAACCAGCGGAACAATTGTTGTCTCAGCGTGCGATTCGGGCTCAACCTCTGCTATCGAAGTTGCTGTTCTAGATGTTGTGGTGGTTACTTCTCCGCCCTCACCCTAAGTAGAAAATAAAAGTTTAGCGGGATTGGAACATTTTGGGAGATGTCATTGCATCGATTTTGAATCATTGACATTTACTACATCAAAAATGAGTAAAATTCAATTACATACAACATCGTATGTTAGGCTACATGGATAATAATTACATTTATGTATATATATATATATATATATAAGTATAGATTTCGAGAGAAAAAAAGGAAAAAATTTATCTTTTTATTATATCTTATAAAATGAAAATAAGTTTGTATCTTTTTCACCTTTTCGTTAATTACAGAAATAAGTGTAGTAGTAGGAGTGTCGGTTACATCGATAATAGTAGACTTAGACTGTACTGTGCTTGCGAAAATTGAAGTAGTAGTAGTAGAAGTAGTCGTAGTTGAAGGAATGTTAGTGACATTTTCTTCGATATACGGCGGAATCGTAGAATCTTCGCCACTTGTCTGCCAATAACGATACAATACAATGCGTGAAAGATATTTTCTTATTTACAGCATCTTGAAATGTTTGTACCAAGATTGTTTTCGGTTAGACAAAAGAAAAGATAAATATTAGGCATACGATTGTTAAAAGCAGCATTTTCTAGTTGGCATTTCACTTTACTTCATCTAGTCTAACAGGCTAGCCAAAAAAATACAAAAATCTCACGCTTCCAATTGGTTAGGGGGACGCCAAATATGTTTGTTAATGCCGTTTGATCTAAGAGGCTTGTTGCAAGCTCGTTATGCATTTGCGGGGAGTTTCTAGTTAGTTATTGTGGTTTGTATAAAATTGTACATGCACGAGGCAAGCAGCACTTTTTCTGGAGCAGATTAATTACCTTAGCACGCACTAAATTAGGATGTATTAGCTAAATTTGCATGTAAAAATGTGTTTATATTCTAGTTAAAATAAAGACAAAACATACACAATGCTTTATTAGGGGAGCTTCTGCGAGGGTTTCCTCATCCCCTCTCTCTATGTTATGTAATTGTTAGTCGAAGATGGATAAGATATTTGAAGGTTAAAATCCAAAAAATAGCAAAACCACACTGAATGAACAATTTTCCATCTTGTAAGAACTTAAGATACTGATTCCTGGTTTAGTCCCGAACGAAAAAAGATTGTTTTTTAATGAAGAACAGACCCGGTGTATTTTTTGATATAATATATTTGAATATTTTGGGAGTCGGATGCTTTATTTGCATTTGTCTTTTCTTCTAGACTTTCGAGAACATCAAAAATCCGTGTTCGTTGAATCATATGTAATTTCGCATGGTGACGTTGTTTTTGTTGCTACAAGAATAACAGGATCAAAACAAGGAGTAAAGAAAGAGGGGAACGGTCTGCCGCATCCGTCAACACTGCTGCGCATGGCAACTTGAACTCGAAAATTTCAAAGTCAGGTTTAGCGGGACCGACTAATCGAGAGACAGCTGATGGGCAGGGGAGGACACAGGGACAAGGAGGATGTGAGTTTTTAGTAACGGAGTCACGTCGAACGGGAGGAGTGCTTTTGTTTTCCGCGATTTGCCTTTTCAATCTAGGAGAATTTATCTAAAGACATTGTAGCTAGTCGAATTTTCCGTAGTTCATTGTTTCGTGCAGTTTTCACTGAATTTTTCGGATTTGATAGCCTGAAAACTTTCAAAGTAAGCCACCGAGCGTGGTAAAAGTACAAAATTTTATCCTTGTCATGTGGAAAATTTGAATCACAAAAAGGCGTTGGGCAAGGAGTCGTGAGTGAGAAAAGGGAGAAAACGAATCGGAGTTGGATTTGACGCGAGGAAGAGCGTGAGGAGACGTGAAAGGTCGGATGGACTGGATTTGGGCGAAAAAATGGGAGACAGGAGTTGATATAATTTGTTGGATGTTGACAAAAATGCGGGGAGTAGCTCGATGATTTTTCGTGGAAGTGAACACTGATTTTTGCTTGAAAGGAAAACTGGTTGCGGTGATTCGGTTTTTTTTTATCATAGAAAAAGTTTTGTGTTGAAAATGTTTACCGAAAATGGAAGAGGAGACGCGAAAGGACTGAGATGGTGGAATAGAAGCGACTCGATGCAATGAGTGAAATACAGGTGAGAGCAACAACGTTTAGGTCAATTCTATGCTATTAGAGGCACATTGACACTTTCCGGAAGTCTTCGAGAACACAAAAGAAAATCATTTTGACATTGCGTTCGACAGAAGGCGATTTTTGCGACTTCAAAAGTTATCTCCGCCCTTATCAGTTTTCACATTGAAGTTTTCTTGCTGAGTTGCTCAGAATCTTCCTACTACTACGCCAGATACCTCAAGGTGTGCAAAATGATAACGTTCACTTAACCGGTGTGAGTTCGAACTGGAAATTAATGCGAATTACGACCGAAAGGACAAGATGATGATCGAGTGATATCTCCCAATAATTCAGGTTCGGCGAAGGCATATCGAAATATATACACAAGAGTAACATTTAAAGAAGTTTCAGTAGAAATATGAAAACCATTGAAAGGACAAATAATTTAAAACTGTATTAACGTTAGTTTTTTTTCTAAGGTTTTGAGGTTTTTTAGCCTATTTTAGTTCAAAATGATTAGATGTAATCATATTTGAGTATATCGAATTATACAAAAAGTATATCTTTACCATAGCTCTGGGAGCGGAATTTATTTGGACATTTTTTTTAAATTTCTTTATTGTCACTACTTATTTTCTCTCCCTTTTCGGATTGTGTTCTTACATTTTATTTTATTTTTTTTAATATTTTAATTTTTATTCATTTAGTTACTATTTATTTGATTTACTTCCGTTTCCTTCTGTTCCATTATTATTTTGGTCATTTGAATAGTTTCCCACTCTGATACTTCCTCTTTTATTATTTATTTTACTTCATTTTGCATGAATATAATTCAAACTGTGAATTAGCTCGTCAATTTGAAGACTTCTTTCTTTTGTCCACCTCCTTAACTCCACAAAACTCTAACAAATTAGGGACATCCTCCAGAATGATGGCGGGAGGATGTCAAGGAAGGGAGGGAACCACAGAAGTCGCGCCTCAATGACCATCTGAGGCAGAAAGAACAGGGATCGAGACTAGGATCTGTCGTGGATCTCCCCTGCTCGATCGCGGCATTCGGATCCAGAGCTTTACGGCTCCACGCGCGCGGTCGAGTCGTTGTTTTTTTTTATTTTTCATTTTCAGGTGTTAGTTCGTGTTTTGGTTTAACTCGTTAGGCTTACGCGGTTCCCTATGTTTGTGAAGTAACTTTTCAAAATCCGGTGCAAACCCACACACTGGTGCAGAAACGTCAATTTTGAATAATGACACGTGAGGGATCGTAACGCTCAAATGACCCCCCCCCCCCCCCAACATTCCCGGGTCAGGCTGGCACAGCGGCATGCAACCACGTATCGGCCGAGCGTTCCGATCGAGCTTCAGTATTTGAGGCTGAACTTTTGGGTTAGCTCTTCCCTTTAGGTCATCTTTGGCCACTCAAAATGATCGTTTGTTCTTCTTCTTCAGCCTTGGTCCCGTTCTCAAGCGGTGTGGACATGCTGTGATTGATTTCACCATTTGGCTCTATCAAATGCCTGATTTGAATGCAACCTCGAGGCTTTCAAATCCCCATCCAGCGTATCAAACCATCGTGTTTTTGGCCGGCCTTTTGGTCGCCTATCTTACCGATCGCTGACACCCTCATTTCGGATCTGATCAAAACGTGTCAGGCCACTAGTCCAACGCAACATCTTCGTCTCCATTACCGCAACACGCCGTTCATTGGCTTTTCTAGTCGGCCAACATTCAAAACAATAGAGAGCGACAGTACGGACGACATTTCGGTAAATTTTAGATTGAGCCAATTGAGAACCGCGTTATGAAATTGCTTCACGCATCAGCGCTACTTGAATGGAGTGGCAATCTTCTTTGTGATTGACGTATCAAGAAACGTCTCGAATCGAAAATTTACCACAGTCCCGTCTACCCGATCGCCCGCTATGGTTCTCAATGTTGGCCGACTATAAAAGGCAATGAACGATGTCTTGCGGTAATGGAGACGAAAATGTTGTGTTTTGAGTCGGTTTTTTGTCCCTCCAACAAATTTTTTTGACAAGCTCTGCGTTTAGTGAGAGGTTGATGTGATTGGGGAAATAGTACGATAGACTCAGACTCAGTTTCAGCCTGTATCAGAAAAAAAAAGTTGGAAAAATTGGAGTTCCAATTTTTTTGAGAACAGCTTCCGCTATCCAATGATTTCATTTTGAACATATTATAATTAAGGACAAGTGGACACTCTTCTTCATAAGAAGGGTCGTCCAAGAAGTTGGGATGAAATGATCAGAGGTCATTCGCAGGAAGTGGAAGAGAGGAAGATTCTGAAAATGGGTATCCATTTTGGGCGCCATAATTCCAGGAGTATTTATGTCCTCCCTTCTGTTAAAAAAACAACAATTAAAATTTGCCTGGAATGCATCGAAGACCGCCATGAGGCGAACTAAAGAACTGAAGCAAGGTTATTAGTTTGATGGATCATCGTACTTTTCCTGTTTACATTACTGTTTAGAATATTGAGAGTGTCAATTAATTTATATACTTAGGGAGCGTTGTTTTTGTCGACAGCAGCATCGAATTCGATGTTGTTAGCCGCATAACAGTGCTAAATTCGCCTTTGTGGTACAAACGTCCAAATATCCAAAATTTGAAAATGCTGACACTGTCCCACATCAATGTCTTTGTTGTATAAAATAACGGAAAGTGAGGTTACTGTCACATAAAACCTACAAGTGTTCATCAACTACTCTGATACTCTTTGATAGTCTGGTCTGAGGCAATACCAAACGAAGAATTTCCCCGGCTTACGGACATATGTGCGGAAGTGTTGGTTGGATGGTGGAAGTAGCAGTGAATTGATCAAATATTGAGAAAGAGCGAAAATTTCATCGCGGGATATGTCATGTCATAGAACACCACGATCCCAGGATGACCGACGAGTGGATTGCGCTAGATGGACATGGATAAGAATAGTAGAAGGAGAGCGCAAGTATCTTGGAAAGTCGTCGAGCTGAGTTTGGAGATGTACCAAGAACCAACAGCTCATTTCATTTATTTTTATACAATGAAAATGTAAACTTTTTACGTGGGACTTAATGACTACTTTTCACGTGAGACTAAAAGGGCGATATTTTAGGATTGACAAAGTGTAAGAACTTGGTGATACGTTGTTTGGGAGATAACAAAACATTTGATTGAGAATAGTTTGAAACACAATTATTTCAACAAGCTAGGACTATTTTGTGTTGCTTTAAAGGAGTAGTATATGAAAAGTATCCCTCACTGTTACTCAAAAGCTCCAAGCCTTCATGAACACTTGCATGAGACAATTGGGGTAGGCTGGCCTGATACCACTTTGAACAAAGAACTTGGTCGATATACAGGCCAGTTACCCGTGAACGAGTTGATCAAAGGCGGAAGTGGCAATGGATAGAGAGACAATTCCACGCCATGCAATGGAACCCACTCTCCCAAAATAGACGACGAGTGGGTTGCCTCAACATTTCTTGGCGTAGTATAGGAGACGAGTGCGGGCGTCTCGGGAAGTGTTGGAAAAAGTTGAAATGCATTTCACCGGCCCGTGGAAGATGGCGTGGTTTACGCGCTTATATCTACTAAGGGGCGAATGGCAACCATACATGTATGTCAACAGTAGTTACATAATTCTTTTGAAATAGAAATTTTAAGGTCTCTAATCACAAGAGCTACAACCACGAATGTTTCATAGAGAGCAATCACCATCAATCAGTCATTATTTCAGTTTCCAAGCTGGATTCGAACTTTTCTGTCAGTCAGGTATTTGCTCTTTATGGTTTCGTGCTTGCCACCCCAGTTTTATTATCTGCATAGATCTAGGTGTTAGCTTCGAAGCTATGGAATGTAGTGAATTACCGGTAGGTAAATAGGGACTCGTTTTCAAGGTTTTTTTTTGTCCCAACAAAACGGCTGCACCGATTGAGATAAAACTTGGTAGCCATAAGGATCCATAGCAGGAAATCCCATGCGCGCAGTGAAAGGTATGATTTTATGTATAGTTTAAGGGAGTGGGGTCCCCATAGTAACAACAAATATAGCCATGTGGGGTTTTTATAAAATATAGCCATGTGAGGTATCAAATGAAGGGTCTCGATTAGCACTTTATGAAAGAAGGCCAATTAGACAAAGTGAGACAGGATTTATTTTCAGAATCAACGCATTCGAAAATCTGATTTGAACGGAATCATACTATTACTAACAAATTTATGGTAAGTCAAAGTTGTTTTTTGCATGGCCAAGATATCATAGAATGTCAACTGCACATTAAAGTGAACATTAAAACCAGATATACTGAGACCTACAAGGATGTACAAATGGAACCGTCCTGCCACGAAATTTCCTACAAAGCCTTTCATACCTGAAGTCTCGAGCTCCTGTTTTCACTTAACAATAACACAAGTTTCCTGACGCATTTCAAAAAAACTCAGGAGAAGAGACTTGCTGGAATCTCGAATTTTCGATACTCAAAGCATTCCATTATTGACTGATTATTTACAAACTTGATTTGAAATGAGCTTCTACGTCAGGCTTTGCCAATTTCCTAATAAATGAGGACAATACTCTAAAGAAAGTCTGAAGAATAGGCGAATTTACTACATTTTATCTCTTCCATTTTATCTGTTGCTTCCGATACCTATTGAAGTAATTTGCAGAAAAGCTTAGATTGGGCCAAGTGGTAAGCATGCCATACCAAAGTGGTAGAATTTCCACTAAGGAAATGAAGCCAATAAAAGTGGGGATCCCATTGTATCATATTTATTGAATGACAGCAATCTGCGGATACACTATTGCAAAGGACGATGCTCTATTATTTAAAAACCGCAAAATAGCAGGAGAACATGCAAAATATCGTGTCTTGCAATTCATTAAGAAGTGGCAAAAGATTTAAAACCACAAAATACTAAGTGGAAAGTTAATAGCATCTAAGTATTCTGTAGACAATATCGGGAAAGGATTCTGAAAGTAGAAAGATGAAACACAAAAGGAATGCATTTAAAACTTTTCTGGAAGTTAAGGAATTGCGTCGCTCTTCTCATGGAACTGGTCCAACTGGTTAAAGCACTTATTCTCGATAGGGGAAGGACTTTAGATGCAGAAGTGCAATTTGAAAATCAAGGAAAAAGTCAACTTGAAATATGAGAAGTTGATTTTTAGTTATTTCTAAGTTATCTAACGTACCAAGTCATCCCTATTTTATGAAAAACCTTTTCACAGATAAATTAGAAAATTGCTATTGCGAATTGATACTCTCAGGGGGTTACTCAGGGGGTTGCCTACGACAAGAGTATCTTTAATGGCGGCTCAATGCTCATCGATATTCTCAGTCAGGTCAGTCGGAGCAACTCCTGAATAGCCCGCCTGAGAACCCTCAGTAACCAGGGCCATCAAAAATGGTCTTTTCTCGGGTAAGAATTTTTATTTTATTTCAGAAACTATCACCATAGTGTCGTGTGTGCTCTCGCACTCTATGGTTCTGAGTGCTGGCCGACTCTAAAAGAATGAACGGCGCCTCGCGGTAATGGAGACGAAGATTTTGTATTGGGCCAGTGACGTAACACGTTATGATCGCATCCGAGATGAGGACATCTGCGAGCGATATGGAATTGCATTGATTGTGTGTGAAAAAGTTGCGAGAGAAGCATCTTCAATGGTATGGACATGTACTGTGCATTGATGGGAACTCACCTGCTAAGATTGGCCAGATCGAAACTACTGAAAGCCTGACCGAAATAACGGTACGCTAGATGATAATTTGAAAGTTTTGCGACTCCATCCAGATCAGATCTTTAACCGAGCAAAGTTTCGAAATAGATCAACACGAGACTGAACGGGGCAAAGCGTGAACAAAAAAAGACTGCATTGTTGACATCGTTGTATCGTTGGATCTTTAACATGAAAAACATGCTGGGAAAAACTTCCTGTTCTAATTTTCTTAATTTGTTCCGATTAAATTTGAAAAATCATTGGCCTTGCTCACAAAGTACGGATAGGAGGATTTAGCGATTTAAGAGAAAATGAAATGCAAGAACTTGTCTTTGATGTCAATTCCTTCTCACACGAGGATGCAAAATGGATCTTTGGAAAAGAGCTGTGCTTTCAAACCAAACTCCGATGAAGCTGCAACTTCCATCGTCAAGTTGTAGCTTGAGATGCGTACTGAGGTATTTCAAATAAAAATAAAAATAACCTTCTATTTGTTTGATTTTCTTTCACAACAACCTCCTTTTACATAAGGTAATAGATTTGACATTCGCGAATAAGATTTACAACGGGACACTCGAGCATGTTATAAAAAGTTTATTAAATTGACCGGAAAACTACTCTTAAATTCGTCGTTGGAATACCGCAGTAGCATATAGTGTGTGCATGACGCACAATACTGGAAAGTTTCGTGCAAATTCTGCTATAAGTAACAAAGTTATAGCAAGATGCATTTATCGAATTAGTGGGAATTTACTGCATCTTAAGCAGCAAGCCATAGAAATGTGATTGCGTCATTTTGTACTAATGACCGATATAGAGAAGCGGTCGATCACATGAGACACGAGCCCAAGTAGTAATCAAAGCAGATTGTTTCTTTCTTCACAGAGGCAGGATTATAAAAAAATCATTTGTACCTATCACCTTGTCTATTCCAGTCAGCTACCAAATCAAAAACCTTCTAAGGAAGCGCGGTATTATAGCAATATTTACCAGCAAAACACATCAACTGAAGACATGAATAGCAAGCGTCAAAGACTCGAACGGAATCTATCAGATAACTTGTACGGGCTGCGAAAAATCATACATAGGGCAAACTGGAAGACTAGTAACGACGATGCCCAACAAACACTTCAGGCAAGCAAATCTGGCGATAGAGAAAAACAGACCAACACATGCCAGGTGCTAAATGGCACCTGCGTTATCTAAAGGGAGGCCTGACACCAGAGGAGGCCCTTAAGAAGACCTAAGTCATCTTTATCGGAGTTAAGAAAGCGGGGAGCACCGGAGATTAGCCAGCATGAAGGGTATGCTCCCAAAAAATCAAAACCTGAACCCAAGAGGGGAGAAAACCCGGGCAGGTCAGGGATGAAGGCAGGAATCAGGAAGCCCTGATCATACTGCCAAAAATGTTTCCTGAGCAAATACTCATTCGCGAGGAGCCGGAAACTATTGAAGACCTCGTCGTCAGGCAGATGTGCAGGGAATGGGCTGTGAAATTTGTGTTCACCGGGATACGCGACCTGGGTCCTATACTGGCGGACTACGCGCCGGAAGACACCGCAGAGTGGCAAGGAGGAAGCATGCAGTTAATTTGGGACTCCTCTCGTGAAAAGTTAAGAGCTTGCATAATTCTTAAACGTAATTTAAAATATATACGTCTTTCAAAGTTCCTGACCGGGTACCTTGTGGCTATCCATCTCACTGGAAACCGGGAGGAGCACTCGAGAGGCAGTGGTGACATCGGGATATTTCCCAGGAGACGACATCCGGGTTCCACCAGAAAAAGTCGCTAAACTGCTGAAGTACTGTGAAAAGAGGGCATTACCACTTCTCCTCGGCTGCAATGCCAACGCCCATCACGAAGTCTGGGGAAGCAGCGACAGCAATTGTAGGTACTAGACATAACTCTAGGAAATACTCTAATGAACGAGATGGTTAGCAATTGGAGAGTGTCGGATGAGCAATCTATGTCTGATCACAGAATAATCAGATTCGGCATTGGGGGCATCCTGAATCTGCACATACAAAAGCAGGCAAAAAGGGCAATCTTCAAGATGGCCGGGAGTATCAGTGAGGCGGAGAGTTGTCTAAATCGAAGGAAGATTGATACTCTTTCTAGGCGGTATCCCAAATTATTGATACTAAGGGATAACATGACAACGAGGTTTCACTTGATTAAGAAGTTGGGAGCACGTTGAAGTAACAAGGCAAACTGGGAGAGTGTGGTTGTGATATACGGCTTAAACCAGCAATTTATTACTTGGTACATTGGCGTATCCCACACAGCGGAGGGGGCGGCGCCGGTGTGATTGGTTCAAGGAAAATGTACTTGGAGCCAATGGGTAAGCACACTAGCATATTCCAGGCGAAAATATACGCCATAGACAGATGTACAGAACTACAGAAGGCAAAACATTGCTATTCTCACCGAAAGCTAAGCAACTACCAAGGCACTTAGGTCCAACCAGGTGAACTCTGAACTGATGTGAGAATGCCTTGAGATACTGAATTCGCTCGACTCCTTCAACAAGGTCTGGATGCTCTGGGTTCCAGGCCATGTTGGGTTGGTAGACAATGTGGCGGCGGATGAACTAGCCGAGAAGGGAGCAGGGACGCCTGTACACGGGCCAGAACCCTTCAGTGGAATCGGAAACGGGTTCAAGGCTATGACATTAAACAATGAAGAGGAACGGTTGAGGGAACTATATTGGGCGGGCCTACCAGAAATGGAGCGGCCCAGGGTTCTTATTGGGGGATATGAACTCGAGTGCACAAAAGATTGCTTAAACCTCACTAAAAAGAACCTCCGAGTCGTGTGGAAGACATTCCGAGCGTGCATCTTCTGATGGAGCGCTCAAAATGCTTCTGTCGGAAGACAAATGACAGGAATTAGTGTCATTTGTATCTAATGTGCTCCGTAAGGAAAAGGCGAGCGAACAGCTATACAGGAATGACAGCATAATTACTAACTGGCCCCGTGAAGTAATATCTAACGACAGTGGTCTAGTACGTAGGCGCGGATTGACGTCCGCAAATCGTGCACGTCAGCAGTTTTTGCTGATTTTTTTGGAAGATTCCACATCCTGACTAGGCCAAAAACAAAAAAACTCTCAAGCGATTATATTCCATTCACTTCTGCTACTGTATCGCTCCTGCATGGTAGTCTAAAAAGATTTGCAGGCTAATTTGGTTAACGACCTATGTGATGGCGGCACCATATCGGCTAAACTAACCATAAAAAGTCAACAGGGAGATAAAGAGATGCTATCGTGCTATGCATATTTCCTCTATGACGCAGAAGAAGTTCCCAGTGGAATATTCTTCAGAGGTATCCAATATTCCAAAAGTAGAGGCATGGGGGTAATAACAGGATGTGATGTTAACGCTCACCACATATGCTGGGGAAGTTCCAACATCAATGCAAGAGGATCGAGACTACTGGAGTATCTAGTACGAACCGATTTGTAGATCCTTAATTTGGGTAATGAACCCACTTTCTTCAATGTAGTTAGGCGAGAGGTCATCGACATCACAGTGGCGTCCCCTGACATCACGGCTCTGGTCAGAGAGTGAAGAGTATCAAACGATATCGGACTCTCGGATCACAGGCGGATTGATTTCGTTATGGGCATGGATCCACCTCCACCCACTCCATTTTCGAATTCGCGGAAGACAGATTGGGCGACGTATAAAATAGAATTGAGCGCCCAAGTCACGATCCCTGGGAAGCGCATCAAATCCCTTGCTGGAATTGGGAAGACAATCCAGATGATCACAACTAGCATGAGAGAAGCTTTCGAAGAAAGCTGTCCACTCAAGATGCCAAAGAAAGGTAAAACACCATGGTGGAACTAGGATTTGGCAAAACAGAGGAGAACGACAAGGAAACTGCTCAGTTGTGCTCTGAGGTGTGATTCAGACGTTAACTGGAATCGCTATAAAAAGGCACAAATGGCTCTAAAGAAGAGTATAAGATCGGCTAAACGATCATCATGGAGACACTTTTGCGAAGAGACTAACTCTCTTGAGGCAACCACAAAGCTGAAGCGGATTCTGGTCAAAGAACGTAGCCAGAAGCTGGGTTATTTACGTTTAGAGAATGGGAAGTCCACAGAAAGCGACGAAGAAACGGCAAACCGTTTGCTTGAAGTACACTTCCCAGGCAGCATCCAAAATTTAATCTCGGGGCCAGCAGGTGCATATAGCCCTCAACCGAGAGACTGGAATCTGGCATGCAAAGTAGTATCACTGGAGCGAGTGAAATGGGCATTTAACTCGTAATAGAGGGAATGGATGCACTGGGTATACATATTCAGAATATATATCGTGCATGCCCTGCACACCAATTAACTGGCGTGATGTGAAGGTGTTATTCGTTTCCAAATCAGGGAAATTCACCTACACAGACACAAAAAGCTTCTGACCGATCAGTCTAACGTCCTTTCTATGAAAAGGACTAGAAAGACTAGTAGTTCGGTTCATAAGGGAAGCATACATTTCTAAGTGACCACTTCACGATAGGCAACACGCCTACCAGAAAGAAAAATCCGCGGAGACAACACTCCATGACCTCACGGCAAAAATTAAAAAGCCGATGCCCGAAAAAGAATACGCCTTGGGCGAATTCATGGACATCGAAGGAGCCTTCAATTATGTCTCATTCGCAGCGATTTGTGATGCCGCAAGACAGCATGGAACTGTCGCGCAGCAGGGTTAAATTTATTTCGAATGTTGTTAATTCGATTGACTGTTGCCACAACCGGTATTCTCCGTGGCGGAGTAGGCCTTCATTTGTCGAGAAAAGTAATGGAAATTAGAATGTTGATTTAGACATTTGAATTTCAAGGAAGCAGTTGTAAATATTGTAAATAAAAATAAAATGTTTTAATTTAATAAAAGTTTCGGAGGTTCCTGGGCATGCTAAACTTCTATCGTCGTTTCCTGCCGGCCCAAAGCCGCCCAACACCAGTCCGTTTTGAACGTGTACTTGTCTGGCCCCAAACAAAGGACACACGAGAGATTGTGTGGTCTGAAGAGGCTGTCCGCGTGTTTGATAAATCCCGACAACAACTATCTGTAGTTAAACCCCGCTCAACGGAACTACGGCACCTACGATCGAGAACTGCTTCCCGCGTACATTAGCATTAATTACTTCCGCTTCTCCCTAGAAGGCAGGCCGTTCTAGTGTTCACGGACCATAAGCCTCTCACATATGTTTTGAGACAGAAGCCCGACAAAGCGTCCCCTCGTCAGCTTCGACATCTGAGCTTTATAAGCCAGTTTACGTCCGACATACAGCACGTATCCGGCAAGGACAACATAGTTGCTAACCATCTTCGGTTCGAATCTCTCTCTCTGCTGCGAATACTCGGAAAATGGACCTCGGCCACCTTTCGCAAGGAAGTGTTCCACGCGGTTCACGACGTAGCGCATCCAGGTATCAAGACGACAAATCGATTAGTCACTGAGAAATACTTCTGGCCCTCCATGAATAAGGACATCAACTCCTGGGCCAGAGAGTGCATCGCATACCAGGATTGTAAGGTCACGAGGCATGTAAGGAAAGAAGTGGGCTCATTTCCCCGCACTACCGCCATACATCTCGACATCGTAGGTCCTTTGCGATACTCGCACGGTTTCAAGTATTGCCCTAAAATCATCGAAAGGCTTACGCGGTGGCCTGAGGCAATACCTCTGAAGGACATTACGGCGCAATCTTGTGCCCTCTGTTGAGAGTGGATCCCTCGCTTTGGTGTCCCCGCAGTGAACATCACTGACCAGGGAATGCAATTTGAGTCCACCCTTTTCTCGAAGTTAGGCAAACTCCTGGGATTCAAACGCTAGCGAACTACGGCATATCACGCGATCCAATGGGATGCTAGAGCGTTGGCATCGGACGCTGAAAGCCGCCATTATGGCTCGCGACGATCCGTCCTGGACTCAGGTCTTGCCTCTCGTCCTACTTGGCCTCCGAACAAGCCGCCGAGAGGAATTTGCTGCCAGACCCGTGGAGCTGGTATACGGGGAGAACCCAAGGCTCCCAAGTGATCCGGTCTTCGACAAAAGATCGGGTCTCACAGATTCGGGATTGCTGTGCCTGCTGAAAGACAATCTCCACCGCCTTAAAACTACACCTCCCACCCGACACACATCCGTACCTGCCTGCGCTACCAAGGAGGTGGACAGGACGGACGCTGTCCGGAAGCCTCCATACGAAGGCCATACTGTGTTCTCGAGCGGGAAGAGCATTCCTTCCAGCTCGAGATCGGTGGACATAAAAAGGCTGTCTCCTTATCCAGGCTGGAGCCCTTTTGCGCCCTAAATCAACGTTGATGGGGAACGCAGTTTCTAGTTCAGTCGCTGAAACTCCTAGGTTTCATCTGAGGGCGGAGTAATGTGGCGCAGCAGAGTTAACAACATTCGAAATTTATTTCGAATGTTGTTAATTCGATTGACAATTGCCACCACCGGTGTTCTCCGTGGCGGAGTAGACCTTGATATGTCGAGCAAAATAATTGAAGTTAGAAAGTTGATTTAGACATTTGAATTTCAAGGAAGCAGCTGTAAATATTGTAAATAAAAATAAAATGTTTTAATTTAATAAAAGAATCACATGCTAGAGTGGAGAAAAATCCACATATTGGTCGGCCAGAAGTCCACTGGAGCAGGATGTCTTAGGGGCTGCCCACAGGGAGGGGTTATCTCTCCGCTGTTATGGCTCTTGGTAATGGATATGAAAGCATGATATCCACAGTTTGTGCCTCCGCAATTGACTCACGGTAAACGCTAGGAAGACTGGACTAGTAATGTTCACTAGGAACGTCAGGTGGAGCAGCTATACGATACCCACCTTAGCAGGGGCGGAAATCCCGATGGCATAAACAGTCAAATATTTAGGAGTACATCTGGACTCCAAGCTAACGTGGAAGCACCATATCCAGGAACAATATCAGAAATCCTGCAGATTGTAGGTAAGACCTAGAACTTTCAGAAAAACGGATACATTGGATGTATACATCCATTTTGATGTGTGCATGCATCGTCTGATGGCCGAGACTGAACTTTTCTAACAGCAGGAAGCTGCTAACATAGATTCAGAGGTTTGGTTGCCTAAGTATTACTGGAGCAATGAGTACTATGCCGACCGCGGCACTTGAAGCAATCTTAAAGCTACCCCTCATTCACATGGAAGTGGAGCGAAAAGCGGCCAATGACGCATATAGATTCGATACCATTGGAGCGTGGAAAGGCGGCCAATCAAACGGTCATGCGTCTATCTGGAAATTCCTTGACAAACAACTGGTAGATGCCGGCCGATCATATGGTTTCCACATTCTTTTTTGAAAAGACATAAACTGTCGTAATCACCAAAAGAGAAGAATGGTCGATAAATGGTTATGAGTCTTCTCAGATTACAGACTTAATAATCTTCACCGACGGGTCAGTTATGGAGGGTGGATCAAACGCAGGGGTGTTCTGGGGGAATCCGATTATGGAACTGGCCCGACCCCTAGGAAAAATGATCATATTTCAGGCGGAGATATGTGCCTTTTCATTGGCAATAGAAGAATGTCTACGACCAAAATAGAGGGGTCGCACCATTCGAATCTGTTCCGACAGTCGGGCGGCATTATCAGCACTAGATGGCAACAACATATCAAGCCAGTTGGTGTGGAGTTGTCATCAGGTGCTGCTGAAACTTGGTCGACTGAACGAAACATTCCTAATGCGGGGGCCCGGGGACTGAAACATCGCTAATAATGAGGAGGCTGACAGACTGGCTCGCCGAGGGTCTGGATCCACAATGGTGGAGGTAGAACCAGCTTTTGGAATCTCTTGCCGGCAGGCGAAAATCCTTGTGAAAGAACCTGGGGTCGCTAGAGCGACATTTTTGTTATTCCTTAAGAAGTGGGACATGAAAACCCTAGTAGGGCTTTTAACGGGACACTGCTCCTTAAAGTACCATATGGAAAAGATTGGGGTAGTAGTTTCGGCTATGTGCAGCTAATGTGAGGAGGAGGAGGAGACGGCCCTGAACTTTTTATGCAGCTGCCTGGCCTCCTCAGTTCTCAGATGAAGACACCTTGGCAAGGTTTTCTTCAATGAAGAATCTGGACGCTCCCTGCCTCAGGAGAATGTTTTCAGATTCATTATAGCCTGCGAACGCCGTAGGCGGAACGTCATTGATTAGGCGATTTACGGGGATAGTACAATGGGCCTAACAATGGCCTGAGTGCTCGGAGCTGCGGCTCCCCCCAGTAAACTAAACTAACTCTGCTACGGTATTGCAGATAAGATACTACTTGTCAGATTAGATTCAAGGGATAAACCATGTTTTGTTTCTACTGAAGCTAGGAGATATTAGGACCAGATTTAAGGGAAATGGCAGAAGTACTCCGAATATACGGGTATGTGTTGAAGAGGAGCTGATATTGAAGTTGGATATAGTATGTGTATGTTGACTACCATTTCCAGTGCAAGTTTATTGTAAGTATATATTATTAAAGCTATATCCAAGCGACGAATTGCTGAATACCAAAACTACTACAAACATAAATAATTCCATCTATTCAATGCAAACATACGCTACACTCCTACCAGGCAAAATGCTGATGATGCAAGTACTTTGTTAGATTAAATGAAAACATGGACTATGAAGGAATGTGCTTGGAATGTAGTTAGGGCGACAAATGCATTCAAATATTTACAAAAGGAATGAACAAAATGTAAATGCAACCTGACCAATATTACCTTTGTGGGTACAGTAGTAACAAACACACTTTGTACACTTGTCGGTTCCGTAACAGTCGTCCGTAAAGACGTTGTTACTGTTGACGAAATTGTTGTAGATGTTGTTTCTTTAAGCGATGTTGTTTTTGGTGTTGTTGTAGGTATTGTTACAGTTTCAACTTTGTTAGCGGCTGAACTTGATATTGTTGATACAATATTCGGAAGTTCAGTGGTTGTTGTTGCCGCAGCTTTGGTTGTTTCATCGACAACGTCTTCAATGATGTAATCTTCATTGTTTTTATCTTCAATATCAATGTCGTCATCTTCGTCCTCATCTTCATCGTCTTTGTCGTCAATATCGACGTTTTCGCTCTCGATTTGTTTAATTTTCTCATCCAAATCGAGAACAGGTTCATTTGTTGAAATTTTGTTATTAATAAATTGTGTTTCCTTTTTGATTGTCTCCATTTGATTTTTATTATTTTCGATAGTTTTCTTGATATCTGACTCTAATTTTGAAACGCTTTTAATAATTTCTTCATCTACTATATTATTAACAGTACCCTTGTGGTTGTTTGATTCGGTGCCAATGTTTGACTTGATATCATCATCACTATCCTCTGAATTCGGTACTGGTTTTAATTCATTCTTTTTATGTTTTGTATTCGTTTCGATGGTATTCGTGTCGATTGGTAATGTTTGTGCTGATTCTGTTAGTTTCTTACTATTACTATCTAAATAGTTTGGCTAAGCAATGAAATAGAAAAGCAATGAAATCATGATTTTTATATGTACAATAACCTTCTTTCAGACATGTTAGTAAAATGTTCTTGAGGGAGTCGACTGAGTGAAAAATGAAAATGGGAAATGAAAGAAAAGTATGAAATGAAATGTGCACAAAACAATACTTTTTGGTTGGTGAAGTTTTCATTGTCGTAATTGAAGCTGGTTACCCCAATTTATGATAAAATCTTTTGGTACATTGGTTCTGATTATGTGATTTCTTTGCGCACCCAACGTTATATAAAAGATTAATTAAATTTTGCAAAACTTCAGTCACATTTACCTGCTCTAAGCCGTGATGGTGGCGGTGTGGGTGAGTTGTTTCCACTGGGACTTCCGTCACGGATGTGTCGCTGTCGCTAAAAATGAATAATAATCAATTTAGTACTATTTATAGTTACGTAAAACTATTATGCTTAACATATTAAGGTTTAGTATCCTTACAAACAACTTTATAAATACACTAACTCTATCATTTCCTTATATGCTGATGACCCCTGGCAATACTTTTATTCAATTCAATATATACTTTTGCTAAAGGTAAAATTTTCAATCCCATCGCCATGGGAGGTGATATGGGTTATGCAGATGGAATGAGAAGATGTCCCTCCTCAACCAAAGCAAAAACCTGTGACGGTTATCGGCTCATAACCTTCTCTTGATATCATCATGATGGGGTTTGAATTTTGATCCCTATCCTCCTCATCGGAGGAAGGGAGATTGGGCTTGGTATGCAGAAGGAAGTGGGAGGCCCTTCTTCCTATTCCCTCTACAAAATTCTGCCAACCTTTCCATCAAGAGAAACGCATTAGGTCCTCTCTCTCTTCAACCCCCTTGAAGGATATCAGCGATTATCTCCTCAAAAAGTATAGCGCTGATTTGCCAAACCAACTTCCGGAAAGGCGGTCAAAGGGTAGTGTAGGTCCCAGGGCGAAACGTGGATTGGTACTCACGATGGAGCATAAAATCTGGGAAACGCCTGCTGAATCCACACCAACAGTTCTACTACCAAATCCTATCTCCACCTACATGTGGTGATCGCTGGGAGTTTTTTCTTAATGAAAAACTGCAGACGGAGAAGGATGAAGGTAAGTCTCCTGCGACTAAAAACGTGGCAAAATGTACCAACTGGTCCTCCAGGTTGGGGGTTGGGTAGGGCTGACAACCATACATGGAAAACCGATGTTACGAAGCCACGAAAGGACCCTCGGACGGCATGGATTTTATAACGGTTTTGAAAATATAAGCGAAAGGCTATGCACTCTGCGTTTGCGAGGCAAATTTAGAAATAAACCCTCATAGAGACTGCATACCTTCTACGAGGGAGTTGAGCGAACCCTCGAGATTTCAACAGTCAAGTGGGATCAAAGTCCGTACTCAGGCGATACGTCGCCTCCAATAGCTTACATAGGGATACCAATGATAACGGACTGCGGATAATTCAGTTAGCAGTATCGCACCAAATTGCTGTTGGAAGTACCTGGTTTGCGCGGAAAGCGATCTACAAACATACGTGGGCCTCTCCAGACGGGACCACTTTCAACCAAATTGACCACGTGCTGATTGAACGTCGCCACCTCTCAGCCTCGATGAATCTTTTTCTTCAGCCTTTGTCCCGTTCACAAGCGGGGTCGGCTCGTCGTGATCGGCTTCGCCATTTGGCTCTATCGAAAGCCTGATCTGGGTGCAATCTCGAGGCTTTCAAATCCCCATCCAGCGTATCAAGCCACCGTTGCTTAGGTCTGCCTTTTGGTCGTTTACCATCGACTTCGATGTTCAGACCAATCTTTGCAAGTGAATTCTCGTTTGCACGAATTGCGTGACCATACCATCGAAGACGCCTCTCTCGCAACTTTTCCACGATCGGTGCAACCCCATAACGATCGCGGATATCTTCATTTCGGATGTGATCTAAACGTGTGACGCCACTAGTCCAACGTAGCATCTTCGTCTCCATTACCGCAAGACGTCGTTCATTGTTTTTTATGGTCGGCCAACACTCAGAACCATAGAGAGCGACTGGATGGACGACATTGCGGTAAATTTTAGATTTGAGACGTTCGTTGATACGTCGATCACAAAGGACACCAGTTGTGGAACGCCACTTCATCCAGGTTGCGTTAATGCGTGAAGCAATTTCATAACGCAGTTCTCCATTGGCTGATAGTGTTGACCCGAGGTATTTAAATCGCTCAGTTCTGGGCAGATCACTGCCGCTGACAGTGATTGTGCCTGTTTCATGGGGATCGGTCGTCAAAAATTCAGTTTTGTTTAAATTCAATCTGAGACCGTGTTGTATGAGGCGATCATTCCATTTTTGAACAAGTTGCTCGAGATCATTTTTGCTATCAGATGCTAGGAAAACATCATCTGCATAAAGCAGTGTATAGGGCGCTGGACGTTGGATATCCCGTGTGACGGTGTCCATAACAAGGACAAAGAGGAGTGGTGAGAGGGCACTTCCTTGATGAACTCCAACAGAGACACGAAGCGGTTTTGATACACCCGCCATACTTCGAACTTTACTTTTCGGATCGTGGTAGAGCAATTGAACCCAGCGCACGAGTTCTTCTGGCACGAAGTGTTGTCGTAAAGCATACCAGATGAGTTCGTGTGGTACACGGTCAAACGCTTTCTCTAGATCCAGAAAGGCAATGTAAAGAGGGCGATGCTTCTCACGGTGTTTCTCCATGAGTAACCGCGCAGCGTGTATTGCGTCAGTAGTTCCGCAGTTCTTGACAAATCCAGCTTGATTTACGGTTATTTCAACGATTTCGCGAATACGGTTGTCAAGAATGCGTTCAAAAATCTTCATGGTATGGGAAAGTAACCGGATCGGACGGTAATTTGAACATTCTGCTGGGCTACCTTTCTTTTTCCATATTGGAACAGTGGTACTTTCTTGCCAGTCAAATGGTGTTCTTCCTTCCTGAATAACCCGGTTAAAGAATTCACTGAGCCACAGTGTTGGGTCCCAGCTCTTCGCTTTCCAGAGCTCTGATGCGATGTCGTCGGGTCCTGTTGCTTTCCCCGATTTCATTTGTTTTATTGCCTCCTCGACTTCAGTTGCGCTGACTGGTGGCACTGCTCCAAATGTCGGCAATGATTGTGGAAGTGGAGGATGAGCAAATTCTTCAGTTGAAATCTGCTCGAAGTATTCGAAGTATTCGGCGTTTCTTTTCACGGACCTTCATTTCAACATCATCATTCCAAAGCCAAGTATCTCGGTTGATGTACCGCTTACCCGGCTTGGTGACCCCGAGGGTTGCAGAGGCCGCTTTGTGGATCGTGTCTTTCATTTGGTTCCATGATTCTTCCACATTCGTAATGGTTGGCAATCGTATGAGTGAGACCGTTTCTTCTTTCTTCTCACTAAATCGCCACCATTTAATGCGCGGCGGGCCAGTGCGTTCCTCACGCTGTTTTATCGGTGGCTTAATTCGCAAGACAGCAATCAACGGCCGATGTTGAGGTGCGGTGGTCTCATAGGGAACGACTTTGCAATCAGTGACAGTGGTAAAATGTTGGCGTCTTATGAGAATATAGTCGATTTGCGTTTTATTGTTCCCACTATGAAATGTGGGAAGATGAGACAATCGTTTGATGAACCATGTATTCATAAGTACAAGGTCATGGGTGTCCGCAAAATCGATTATACGCTCGCCACCTTCATTGCGTGCTCCGAACCCCTTTCCCCCATGGCACCTGTTACCGTCTGCCTTTTCACCCACATGACCATTAAGGTCGCCGGCGATGATTATGTAATCGTCAGCAGGCACGTGACGAGTCTTTTCATCGAGAAGTTGCCAGAAGGCATCTTTCTCGGCATCAGGTCGGCCTGTCTGTGGTGCATACGCGGTGAAGAAGTGAATAGTGCGATCAGCTGATATAATGGTGAGCTTCATCAGCCGATCATCAAATCGTTCGACTTCTTTAATGGCATCACGGAAACCCTCTGAAATGGCAATGCCAACACCATATTGAGTGTGTGGGTTACCAAAATAGAGAAGTTTGTAGCCATTTTTACCGCGTTCGCGTTCAATGTCGCAGCCTTTGGAACCAGACCATCGGGTTTCTTGCAGAGCGCAGATGTCAATGCACCTTTTCGGAAGGGCTCTTGCGAGTTCCTCGGTCTTTCCAGTTAGGGTACCAACATTTAGCGTGCAGGCACGTATTTGTTTTGTTTGTTGTGTGCGGACTAACTTGCTTACGTCCTGACGCCGTCCATGCGTCAAGAACCCTTACCCATTTCTCGACAGGACCGAGGCCCGTCCTGCCGCGTCGACTGAGATGGACGCCCTAGCATTTCTCCGAGGCCTGTGACTTAATCCGATCATCATGTTTGTAACGACATTCTATGCATTTTCTTGGTCGACCTGTCGCAGGGCCTGTCACCAAGAGAGATCAGGTAGGATTTAGCATAGTAGAATAACTCCAACTATACTCTATTTATCTCTTTCCCTGATCTCAGCATTTTATTTTTGTTTTACTGAGGATAGTACAGAGTACGTTGCCTCAAACCCTCCCCCTTTACCTGGGCTTGGGACCAGCATACTATGTTAATAGCATGGCGGAGTTCTCAGCCTCGATGAATGTCAGAACATATAGGGGGGCCAATATAGACTCGGACCACTATCTCGTTGGCATGGTGCTCCGAGCTCGAATTACTCTGACTGGGGCGACTGGCAACGAGACATTATTTGTCCCATACATAAAAAGGGAGATATTACGCACTGCAGCACTATAGAGGTATCATAAGTACCTATAAGATATTTTCCGCTATCCTGCTAGGTTGCATAGGCCCATACGTCCAGAACATCATTGGCCCATACCAAAAAGGCTTCGCTCCAAGCAAATTAGCGACAGATGATTTTTCCTATCTAGAGTGGGAAATCACAACCGATAACAGCTACGACGATGAAATCCGCGTACGCGCCAACAGCGCCTATTTCGGCTTACAAAAACTGTTTCGCTCTAAACGTTTCAGCATAGGGTCAAAGTTATTATTGTACAAGACTGTGCTCTTGTATTCTTCATTACCCCCCGTATATCCTCTTAAGTGCCCGTCCCTGTGAGTCGCTCATTGCACTAATTTCTTCTCCAAAAAGTGCCCCGTTTATGATATAATGTATGTACTTTTCTTGTTCGTGTCCAGGCTATCATATCGAGGAATTTCTCGATGTATTTTCGGATATCCTCTTAGATCGTGGTTTACCTTTCATCCTCTGCGGGGACTTCAATTTTCCTTCTATTGAATATCCAGATTCTCCCATCCACCCTAATCTAACCCATTCGCACTTAGTTCTAATCGCGTTCATCAATTCTTATTCAATGTTAATCGCAATCAGAATAATCATATTCTCGATTCAATATTGACCAAAATCCAAATTCAACTTTCACAAAACTGATTTCCGAGCTCTGAATGATTTTCTTGAAGCAGTTGACTGGAATGGTGCCTTAGACTGTTTTAGTATTTCATGACTTTTCGGAAAGCCTTCTTTCCTTTTTTGTTCTCCTCTCTCAGCCTAGTTTGCGCAAATATCCTACTGGTACACTGTAGAGGCCTGTAATACTCTTCCTGAGAAACACAAAGCTCGTCTCGTTCTACGTTCGTCTGCGAAAATCCTGATCAAAAAAGCACATTCCCAATATTTAAATAGCATCGGACGCTCACTCGAGTGACAAGAATTCAAACGCTTCCGGTCACACGTCTGTAATTTACGCTCTTCGTCCACTTCTCCCGCTGTTAATATAAAATTAAATGATCAGACTTCCTACTCCTCTAAACCAGCTTGTGAGCTTCGGGTTCGTTTCTCCTCCGTTTTTACTCCTAAGCCTTCATCTTACCCCTTATTGGACACATTCCATTCCTGTTCTCAACCCGAATGTCGAATTCCTTCTTTCTCCCCCGACACCCGATTTTTTATCTTGATGATCAGCCCTTAGTCGTGATTGTCTTTTACAAGGACCTAGGTGTGACCTTTGACAGCAAACTCCGATGTACTCAGCCGCGCTTTCAAAATGTCCGGCTTTATTCTTCGTTCTTCCTATCAATTTCTGGATATCCATTCCTCAGTCATCCTTTATAAATCCGTCCGTAATATTCTTGAATATGCTTCGGTAGTGTGGTCCCCTTATTATAATTGTGATTGTGATGGAATGAAATCTGTACAAAGGAGATTTAAAAATAAAGTTCCCTACTCAACATATCCTGAACGTCTGACTTTCCTTAACGTGACATCTCTGCAATCCTGTAGATCTTTGACTGACGCATACGTCCCTTTCCAACTTTGTAACGACTTGATGGACAGCTCTGTAGCCTCCGAAATCCATTACCGTGACCCATTAGACCATATTCGCAACCTTAATATTATTGAGGTTCCTTTCGGGGTGCTCTCGTGTCATTTCAACTCCTACTTGCCCAGAATGTTACGGGATTATAACTGTTTGCAGTTTGGTCCTCTGGATTCATCCCTAGTCCTAGCCCTCCAAAATAGAGTTATTGACACTTTGTGATTTGTTGTTTTCCTTTATGCCGTTTATTGTTAATCAAATAAATAAATCACATACATGACATCAACACCATCAAAACGATGCACAGAACTTGCAAGCAATTGATAAACGTCGAACATATGCGATACTTTTCTTCCACCATACAAATTGAAGTAATGCGCCGTGAGACGAATCTTCTGTGTGTAGTCTTCTTGCTTTGGCCATCCACGTCTGATGAGCTCTTGCACTTCGGTATTTACTATAAGACAGTCAAAATCTCGGACCTTCGACTCCCAGCCTATTTTCGGAAGTTTATATACAGAAAAATCATTTCACATCTACGATCGCGACGGTAATTGCGCGAGCAAACTTCCGCGCAGATCTGATGTTAGATTCACGGCGGTCATCCTCCTTCTTCATCATGAAGATGTTTGAATTTTCAATCCTATCGTCCTCACCGAGGTAGAGAAATTGGGTATAGTATGCAGGAGAAAGAGGGAGGTACTTCTCTCTAGCCCCGCTAGAGAATTGTGCAAACCTCTCCCCCTTAAAAAGTTATGGCGCCTCCAAATGGGGTTATTTTGAGGTAAAAACAGTAGGGTTTAATTTATAACCCCAGCCCTGGAAGGGGTAGAAAAGGTATGAAGAGAAAAGCGTTGGATCCTCTCTCTTCAACATGATTGAAGAATTGCGACAGCCACTCCTTAAAAAGGCATGACGCTTGAAAAGGAAAAAAAAGGGAAAAAAGGCCCCCTCTCTAGCCCCAAAAAGCGACCATTTTCATATCATTAATAAGTTTATTCGTGAGACGGCCATCTATGGAAATACAAAATGTACATCTTGTGTACGTGTCTCTGTATGCGACGTTTCAAGCGTAATGAATCGGCTTACCACCAGCTGTTAGTTGAATTACCTGATTTTACTCGCTCCGAAGGCCGTTTTCCAATCGTCAAACATACAACAAGACATCATATCGAAACAACTCCTGGACCACCCTCTGTGAATAAACCTCGACGTCTCGCACCCGACCGCTTCATCGCTGGGCGCAAGCAGTTCCAAACGATGGTGCAACTAGGTACGATGCGTCCATCATCCAGCAGCTCTGCTTCATATGGTCCCCAAGGACAATGGAGACTGGCAACCGTGCGGGGATTATCGAGCGTTCAACGCATACACTATTCCCGATCGCTATTCGATACGACACATAACCGATTTCACACAGACGATCTTCCCCAGAATTGGTTTGTTGCAAGCGTTCAACCAAATTCCAGAGGAAGAGGAAGACATTGTAAAGACACCCATCATGACACCATTCGGTCTGTACGAGTCACTGTTCGTGACTTTCGGATTGCACAATGCAGCGCCGACATGCCAATGTCTAGTTGACGAGGTTACGCGGGGAGTCGATACTTGTCACCCATATATGGACGACATCCTCGTCTCCACTGTGGACGAAGGAACATCTGAAGCACCTACACATCCTGTTTCAATGCCTCAACAACTCATAAATATGGTAAAATGCGTCTTCTTTTTGGCCATTTCGTCAACACTGACCGCCCGAGAAGGTTGAAGCCGTCCGCAGCTATCCGAAACCGAACACGGAGTCACGTCAGTTCCTTGGCGTCATTAGCTTTTACAGGAGCTGCATGCCGGACTGCGCTAAAACACAAGCGCCAGCCAACAGTCTTCTTGTCGGCAACATCAAAAGCAAGACCGAACTTCATTGGACTCTTAAAGTTGAAACGGCTTTTCAGAAGGCAAAAGACGACCAAGCCATGAGCAAGCCACCTTGCTAGTCTATTTCAGGTTGGAGCGCTTCTCATGGACACCTCTGATTTCAGCGCTGGTGCAGCTCTTCAGCAGCAAGTTAACGGAGTGTGGGAGCCACTAGCATTCTTTGCAGAGAAATTTAGCCCTGCACAGACAGGCACTGTAGCGAGTGCCTTCGACCGAGAGTTGCTCGTTGCCTACCTGGCTGTCAAACAGTTCGGATACATCCTCGAGGGGCGCGACTTTGCGATTTTTACACATCATAAGTCGCTTACTTTCGCCTTCCATCCTCCCATCAGAAGCTCGCTAAAGTTTCACCACGCCAAACAAGACACCTGGACTTCATCGCGCAGTTTTCCACGGATATCCAGCTGGGAAGGACAACATTTTGGCCGATGCATTCTCTCGAATGTCCGGATAGCTGAGTGGTTAGAGCGCAAGGCTGTCGTACGGAAGGTCGCGGTTCAAATCTCGCTGGTGACAGTGGAATTTGTATCGTGATTTGACGTCAGACACCAGTCGACTCAGCTGTGAATGAGTACCTGAGTCAAATCAGGGTAATAATCTCGGTCGAGCGCAATGCAATGTCTCCTACAATATACTGTAGTGTACCGTTACGGTCTTGAATGAAGTGCTCTAACACACTTCAAGGCCCTGATCCAACATGGATTGTTGCGCCAACGATTATTATTATTATTATTCTCTCGAATCGAGGAAATGTAACAACAAAATGACAACGAGCTGCTTGCTTCTTTATCTTTACTACAGCTGAAGGAAATAAACATTCTAGACGTGGATCCTCAAATTTACTGCGATATTTCCACGTAGACTGTTCGACCATGTGTCCCTCTAGCGTTCAGACGAGAAGCCTTCGACTCAATCCATCGCCTATTTCATCTAGGCATCAAGGCCTTTATACAGGCTCCCAGCAAACGCCATCCATCCATCTGTATCGACACGCGTGCATGAGCACAAGCGTGTATCCAGTGCCAGCGTTCGAAGGTGACGAGACACATGCACACTGGTGGGTAGCGTCTCACCACCGTCATCACGCTTTGAGCATGTATACATCGACAGAATCGTTACGCCATGCTCAGAGGGCAAACGACGTTGTCTTACGCGTGCAGATAAATTCTCTCGTTGGCCCGAAGCATTCCCAATGTCGTTTCGCCTCTTCCAGTCACTACTGATTAGGGACGACCGTTCGAATCGCACCTGTTCAAATTACTCAGTTGACAGTTACGATTTATCTCCGTACAACGTCATACCATGCTCAAACCAACGGACTTGTGAAGCGTTTACATTGGCAGTTTAAAGTTGCTATCCGATGTCACGAGATTGCGCAATGGACGCGTGTACTACCAACGGTTCTTTTCGGCATTCACGCAGTGTCGCGCGAGGATTTACAAGCCACCCCCGCTGACCTTGTTTACGGCCAACCACCCTGGCTTCCTGGCGAACTGCTTACGCTGTCAAATCTGAACAACCCGGATTCGGCATGGTGAACACAAAACGTTCATCTTTAAGGACCTTGCTTCTACGGAACTTGTCTTCATACGACACGACGCCGTCAAAGGCACGATGCAAATACCGTACAATGGTCGTTTCTCAATCATCTGACGGTCAGAGAAGACTTTTCTCATCAACATTGACGACAGGCAGGAAAATATCTCCATCGACTGTTTGAAGTCTGCCTACATACTTGGGAAGAAGCCAGATGATGAGTCAATTTTGGCGATGGAATGGTGAGTTCATCGTCATTCTTCATATTCATGAAGTTTGAATTTTTAATCCTACCCTCCTCATCGGTCTAGGAGCTCATGCAATTCTCTCGGCCAATTTTCCATATTTTTGCTAACGTTGTTTTGGAGGAAGTTTGCAGACTGCATGCACTTCGTAACTGTCACGCATTTTCGACCAACCCTTTCCCCTTCAACTCTGACAAGAGCAGCCGACTGGACACCGACTCCACCTGTACTTAAATCCATTTGTCCTGTTTCAACGATCTCCTCTGGACTTATTTTTGAAACAGGAGCACTATAGAGTACTGAAGTTACGGTCTCCCCACCAGCTACCGTATTATATTGCCATGCTTCCTCTGTGTTTGGCTATGCAGATCCTTCCTTCGCTGGGGACTTCCGCGGGTGCCGCATTTTCGTACCGCGGCCAAAGACGGGTTTGTTCCAGACACATACCGCAACTACACCATCCCATCGACGTCGACAGAGAGATGTCGACGACCCAGGGGGACTTCCGATATGTCCCGACGTGTATCGGTCATTTACGGTTTGCTATTCATGCTGTTTAAATTAGTAGTACAGGAATTCTATAGTAGTGACCTTGACAAACATTCTATAGTGGAGACCTTGTAAAATCGTTGGATTGGGTTCACTGCAAACTTCATTCGTGGCTGTGGATGAAGTCATCAAAACTGAATGCCATTGAGCACGTATCGATCGGTACCCTCCAGTACATCGTATCCAAGCACGACGCATCAAAGCGTGAGGACTCCTATCGTCTCAAGAAGATCCAAGACAAGAAACGTATTACCAAAAAACAAGGCGGAGCTACTCAAAGGAGAGTTGCTGGCGAAGGGCATCGACATTCACGACCAAGCTTATATTCTGAATGAAGGGGAGGATGTTGTATTGTTCTATAAGTTCCTATAACCGGTGTCACCTTCGCTTTATTCAACCTTGCTGGTGACTTTGTCATAACTGCCGTGCAAGAAGACCGTGTGCGGGAGGAGCAAATCCAGCGGCAAAGGAGTACAGAATCCTTTTGTGTCTTTGACCCAGGTCGTTAATGTGCTGATGTGGCGAGCACGCTTAGATGATTTTCTTGTGTGTTTCCAAATCTCATGTGATAGGCAATAAATAGCTGTGCAATGCCACATGGGCGCACGCAAATGCAGTGCATCACATACACACCACAAACGCCAGATCTGCGCCGAAGTTTGCTCGTGCAATTACCGTCGTAGATGCGTAGATGCGCAATGATTTTTCTGCATACAAACTTTCGAAGAATACGCTGGGAGCCGAACTATATGTATATACACAGTCTGCTTGTTGTCGTGGCATCGGGTGTCATCATTCTGGCGGAGAAAACCGGAGACCTAACTCTCCCAACTAAAGGCTTAGTTCGCTTAAGTGGGCGTCAGTGAGGCAGCGTGACGATTTGCCTCTGCCCTGGTAAGAAACCGTAAAGGCATCTTTGTCTAATAGTTTTTGAAGTTTGAGTGCTAAGCCCTAAACGAGGGATCCGTGGACCAAAACAAGAGAGAGTAAGTTACTTCCCATTTGGTCCGGTCCGATAACAAGTGGATGCGGACTTAGGGCCCCTCAATCCTTAAACAAAAATACTCTCAATAATCAATGTGTGTTCGTGGTGTTTCCCGCAAAAATTTTTAAGGAATTAAAACATAAGATCGGGGCGCTTACCACTTCGAGCCATCTTCGGTCAGGCTATTTCTAGGGCAAAAATGAAGTTTCATCTGCTCCGGAGGAAGTTGTCAGTTCTTTTGAAATATTTAAGTGCTCATCAAAAAAAGAGGAGCCACAGGCCTCAAAAGTAGAAAATGTTTCCCCCAATGAGTCGCACGAAGAACTTGGTCGGCATGCAGAGCTGTCACTCGTATATGATGTGATCGCAAGGCGCAAGTGGCAGTGTATAGGTCACATATAAAGGAGGAGCGACAATTCTAAGCCTTGAAATAGAGCCCAATTTCCCAAGATGGCCGACGAGTTGGTTGCGTCAAGAGCACTTGGCGGAAAATAGTAGAGGAGAGCGGGTATCTCGGGAACTCTGTGGGGAAGCTGAAGCGCGAACCGCGCATGATGGCGTATAGGTGTGGTTGACGCACTATACCCCACAAAGGGGTAAATGGGAACCATATATTTCGTGTTTCCTATATTATACAGCAAAGTCAACGAGAAAACTAACATTAAGCAGAATATTGCCTGTTAGATGCCATGCTCAATATCAATTTTTTCTCCTAAAAAAAAGAAAAAGAAAAAAAAAATTTATTCATCCGATCGGCACAGACAGTTGAAATTCTTGAAAATAGTCTAATCCTGCATCGATACACCTGCGGAGACGATTCTGTCATGTCTGGAAAGCACCCTGAAACTCGTCGGCTGGAATCTTATAACTTAACCTTAAATGTTCTCCGCCGACTTCCAGTACTTTCCCTTTAGCTCTTTTTTCAGTCGGGGGAAGAAAAAAAGTCACATGGTACCAACTCAGGACTGTAAGAAGACGTGTGTACCACAAAGATCTTGTTCTGGGTCGGTCGACAATGTCGACAAGTTCATGGTGTCAGGATCTCGAAATGCATCCCTCTTTGAAGGTCTCTTCAATCATTTTTTTTTCGTTGTATTCTTCCCAAGCCGCACGCAAAGCTTGATCGCGAGCCGCTGTTCCAGTGAGCGCTTCATTACGCAGTGACACAATCGAAAAACAGACCTGGCGCAAACACACGTCCTAATACTCCTACTGCTCAGAGCAACAATCGAATTTCAAGATCCCAGAGAAAGCCATACCTCCCACACCTTTCTTCTGTTATCATGCTTTCTTTAACCATTTCGTTGTTCTGATTGGTAAAGTTTCAATTCTGTTTTCGCAATGTAAACAAATCAATTTTATATAAGCTTTATCGACAGAGGGCCGCCTGTTTTCGTTCCGGATCCTCCTGCATGGACCACATCAACACTCTACGGATAATTTTGGAACAGTACGCGAAATTTTGGATCTTTGCTGTTGCTCTTTATCGTTTTTGAGAAAGCTTTCGATTGCATGAACAGGGAGTGTATCTGGAGTGGTCTACGCAGGGGGCATTCCGGAGAAACAAATAGCTTTTATCAGAGTGATATATGACGGCACAAAATGTCACGTGCTGTACCGAAGTAAAATCTCGGAGGATGTTCAGGTCCAAATTTAAGGCCATCAGAGTTGCATTCTCTCACCGATATTATTTCTTATTCTGTGACTTCTTTATGCTGCCCGGAGGGCGTGAAGAATTCAATGGATGATGATATTCTTCTTCTTCAAATACCTCGACTATGCTGATGACATCTGTTTTTTTTCTCACTGGGTCATGGACCTTGGCCAAATGACTCTGGATTTGAAAAGAGAAGCAAGTAGAGTTGGGCTGAAGATAAACGCCAACATAACCAAGGTTCTCAGTTTGACGGGTCATCGCACTCTCTCTATCGGCATTGTTGGGCAGAACATCGAAAGCGTCGATCAATTTGTATATCTAGGAAGCGTGGTTTCTGTCGACGGCGGTACCGAACTGGATGTTGCCCGACACATTAACAACGCTAGGTCCGTTTTCGCTACCCTGTTTAAAAACTGAAAAAGCAGTTATTTCAATACTAAGATCAAGTTGGGACTGCTCTTTGCTAGTGTTTTCTCAGTGTTGTTATATAGAAGTAGCACAAGTAAAGTGAACTTCACTGTTACTTAAAAGCTTCAAGCTTTTATCAATACCTGTCTGCGTCGTATCATCGGAGCACACTAGCCTAACACTATCTGAAACGAACAGCTTGGTCGGCGCACTGACTTGACACTCGTATGTGATGTTACAGGAAGACGGAAGTGGCAGTGGATAGGTCACACATTAAGGAGGGGGTGACAATTGCATTGAGGGCTATGCCATGCAGTTGAATCCGCTCCCCTAAGATGACCGACGAGTGGGTCGCTGAACGAGCACTTCGCATAGAACAGTAGAGGAGGAGTGCGAGAGTCTCGGGCAGTCGTGAAGGGAGCTGGAGCGCATTTCAGGTAATGAATTTCGAAATTGACAGAGAAACTGAATTGACATCTAGCTCTTGAATTACATATTGACGCAAAATAAGTATTTTTGTAGGAAGGTAAGCTACGAATTTTTATTATTTGATCTGGAAAAATTGGCCTAATTTTACTGGTCCATTTACGGATACCAGTGCACTTCCATCAAATTGGATTTGCCTACTTCTTCCAATGAAATTTCTTGCAACATTTCAATTTATTCACAAATAAAATTAATCTTTACTTACTCGTAATTGTCGTAATCATAATCTTCGTCTGGATCGATTTGGCCAGAGCCTTCCTCTTCTTCCCGCTTGAATCTTTGAACTCTATTGAAAAAAGAATTTGCATTAAGAACGCAATTCATATACAAGTAAGACTTCTTTAAATAACAGATGCGTTTTTCAGAATCTTCAATATACCCACCTATTGGTGATTTTCTTCTTCCAGATGACCCACCAGCCGAATTCGAGCCCGCTGATGTCATCAATGGAGCCATCTTGCATTTGTTGAGCAATTTGCATTGATATCGGCTCTCCCACTTTGAAGTATGATTGACCGCAACCAATCTATAACAGAACAAAAATAGATGATGTGGAAACACATATGTAAATATCGATTTAAGTGCGTCCAAGGCAACATGATTGAACTTTTATGGGCGAGATAAATGGGAAAACTTATAAATATCAATCAATTCGAACAAGGAAAATATGATGACTTTCGTTACCGATTCACTAAGGTTATAAGAGTCTCAGATATCATAGACCTTACTCACCATGAATTCAAGCTTTCCTAGATTCTTATTACCGTTGTCACCCTTATATGAACCTCGTTTTATCGACCTTTTGGACATTTCATAAATATCTCTTCGGGACACCGATTCAATTTTGATAAATTCCTGGAAAGTGGATACGATAGAAAATATCTAGCAGGAAAATTCCGTCATGAATATTTGATACTTACTTTAGGAACAGCGAAAAATTTTGATAATTTATTAAGTGCTCTTGTTTTCTTATTGTCAAGGACATCGTCCCAGTCGTTTGATTTAAGCACTAGAGAGAGAATTATTTTGCTTTCGGTGTACGGACAGTCTGACAATTCCTGGAACGAAAACATTAAGAAAAAGAAGGACAAATTAAGTGAATGCTGTCTAGTGACACATTAAAATTTTTAAGGATATTGAATACGTAATGTAATGACTTCAGTTTGGGAAATGGTCCTTTTTTTCCCAACCCCGAATAACTCCCCACTAATGAATACGTTTTAATTTACCTTAAAGTAAGTATTTTTGTGAAGAGGAGAAAGACTTTCAACATCTTTCTGGGATTCTGTGAGCATAATCTGAAAGAGAATATAAAATGCTTCATGAGAAACCTCCATTCATTTGCAGGACTAAATGGAAGACGCTACAACAAAATGGACGGAAAATTTACCTGCAAATCGTCATCTACTCCACTGTCGAATTGAAAGTCCTTTTCCGCGCTGACTAGCCATTGGCATAGTGTGACTATTAGAAGGCATCTTAAGCTAATTCGAGCCATTGTAAAAGTTATTTGAGATGATATGGCGTTCTAGAGATTAAATTATGGATGGTGCTTGTCCTATTTACAACATGTTTGCCCTGGAAAGAGAAAATTTGGTTTTATTATTTAATTGTGGGATGCCAGTTTGTTTTGTGTTCAATTATTTATGCAATATTTGATTGAATAAGAGATGGGAGATTTGAGCGACTTTTAATACATTTGCGATGGTAAGAGAGATCTAACACTTCTGCCGCAACTAAGGGATACGGCACCCGAGTTGTACAGCGCAACTCCACGCTTGAGCTCTGAGGAACTCTGCCCACGATGTAGGCATAATCACATCCACCATGAACTCCCACAAGGAGGCCAACCGCAAATAACCGGGCCGAGAGCACATCCCCCAGGAATTTTCCTGGAGCATATGCTCTCAGAGGACCATCCCGGTTCCCATGGTACCAGACAATTTTCGGTGAGGCTTCGTGGCAGGCCACTTCAGACGAATCCCTTGCAGACTCGGGTCTGATCGCCCTCCTCGAGTAGGTCGGTCATTTTGGATGTGATCAAAACGTTTTACGCCACTATTCCAACGCAACATCTTCGTCTCCATTACCGCACGACCCCGTTCATTGTCTTTTATAGTCGGTCAACACTCAGAACCATATAGCGCGACAGGACGGACGACATTGCGGTAAATTTTAGATTTTCGTTGATACGTCGACCACAAAGAACACCAGTTGTGTTACGCCACTTCATCCAGGTTGCGTTAATGCGTGAAACAATTTCATTGCGCAGTTTTCCATTGGCTGATACCGTTGACCCGAGGTATTTCAATCGCTCAGTTCTGGGCAGATCACTGCCGCTGACAGCGATTGTGCTTGTTTAGATTGAATCTGAGACCGTGTTGCATAAGGCGATCATTCCATTTTTGGATAAGTTGCTCGAGATCATTTTTGCTATCAGATGCTAGGAAAACATCATCTGCATAAAGCAGTGTGTAGGGCGCTGGACGTTGTATATCCCGTGTGACGGTGTCCATAACAAGAACAAAGAGGAGTGATGAGAGAGCGCTTCCTTGATGAACATCAACAGAGACACGAAGCGGTTTTGATACCCCCGCCATACTTGGAACTTTACTTTTCGGATCATGGTAGAGCAATTGAACTCAGCGGTCAAACGCATTCTTTAGATCCGGAAATGCAATGTAAAGAGGGCGACGCTTCTCACGGTGTTTCTCCATGAGTAACTGACGCGATACACGTCAGTAGTGCCGCAGTTTTTGACAAATCCGGCCGGACGGTAATTTGAACATTTCGCTGGACTGCCTTTTCTTTTCCATATTGGAACTGTGGTACTTTCTTGGCAGTCAGATGGTGTTCTACCTTCCTGAATAACCCGATTAAAGAATTCATTGAGCCACAAAGTTGAGTCCCAGCTCTTGGCTTTCCAGAGCTCAGTTGCGATGTCGTCAGGTCCTGTGGCTTTCCCTGATTTTATTCGTTTTATTGTCACCACGACTTCGGTTGCACTGACAGTAAGTCTTTGTGTGTTTTACGTGGGTACCTGTCGTGGAGACTTAATATTTCATCCCCCAATCCCCCCGCCCGCTGCCAGGTGGAAGTGGTCTAAATGTCGACAATAATTGTGGAACTGGAGGATGCGCAAATTCTTCAGTTGAAATCTGCTCGATGTATTTTCGCCATCTATCCGTTGCGGTTCGACTGTTGGTAAGCAAAGTGCCGTTCTTGGCAACATAAGTATTCTATATCCTGTGTACGTTCGTTACGGCTTTAAGCAAGGCGATACAGATCTCTCTCGCCATTCCGAGTGTCCAGTTTATCATAAAGATTTTTGAAATGGTTCGTTCGGGTGACAGCGACAGCTTTCTTTGCTTCCCGGTTCGCATTCTTATAAATTTGCCAATTGGCCGGTGTTTTATTGTCGAGAAACTTGTGGTAGAGGCGTTTCTTTTCACGGATCTTCATTTCAACATCATCATTCCAAAGCCAAGTATCTCGGTTGATGTACCGCTTACCCAGTTTGGTGACCCCGAGGGTTGCAGAGGCCGCTTTGTGGATCGTGTCTTTCATTTGATTTCACGTTTCTTTCACATTCGTAATGGTCGGTAATCGGGTGAGTGAGATCGTTTCTTCTTTTTTCTCACCAAATCGCCACAAATTTTTTTTTTGCCAAATCTCCAACCATTATATCTTCACCCTCTGGTACTTATCTAATCTTGCTTTTTGTGATATTCCCCAAATTGAAAAGATCCTCCACAACCCAAAAATTTGAGGCGATTTCCAATGCAAAAAAGACGAAGGAGCTGAAATCCATTACAGCTGTTCCCAAACGAAAAATATAACTGTTATGAAGTGGATGGCTCATCAATGGTTGCTAGATTTCTAGCTTAAACGTTGGTATAGATAGTGCAGAGTTTCATCTGGGTTTTATTCCGTACGTTGTTGCTGCTCCTGGACCAATTCAAAGAAGCGTATATTTCCAATGTTCCTTCATTCCTTGTTTTAACATGGCTCTGATTGCCATATCTAGTTTACAGAGTCCCTGGGGAACCAGAGGCGTCACGTACGGTTCGTATATTCCGGGATATTAGCTACCCGCCCCTTGAAGGTACTGTCTCTTCTGGCCTCTGTCATGGCTTCAACTCGCGAAGGTCTCGTTTGATGTGCTGCTTGTTTTCTCGATTCGAAACGTTCACCCGGAGCAGATGTAGTATGCGCCTCTCCATCCATTGGTACATCTTACAACCCAGGGGAGTCACCGTTTCTACTTTCCACTTATCAGTGAGTTTTGCCTGAGATGATGTCAGGTCCGGTGCTGGGGTAAGATGATGATTATCCTTGCACGAGCCACACCCGTTACATAAAGGAGAGCTGCGGTCTTCGGTCGGTTAGCCGTCGGTCCTTCTCTCGAAAGGACTGGCAATTGCCCGCACAAGTAGAATTTGAATGGATATAGCTCCTATAAATTCAGAATGAATTAGTATATATACAGTCTGCCTAGAAGGTCGCCCGGCTCCAGTTGGGCGATTCCCTTAAATAGCTACCTGAGAGATGTTCTCCTTGTTGGAAACCTTACTAGTGCTCAGACTGGAAGGAATGGCTAAAAGCAAAAAGTCTGGTGGAAATGAATATCTCTAAACACCATCTACACACTGCTTTATGCAGATGATGTTTTCCTAGAACCTGATAGCAAAAATGATCACGAGCAACTTGTCCAAAAATGGAATGATCGTCTCATGCAACACGGTCTCAGATTGAATCTAAACAAAACTGAATTTTTGACGACCGATCCTCATGAAACAGGCACAATCACTGTCAGCGGGAGCGATCTGCCCAGAATTGAGCGATTTGAATACCTCGGGTCAACGGTATTAGCCAATGGAGAACTGCGTTATGAAATTGCTTCACGCATTAACGCAACACGGATGAAGTGGCGTTCCACAGCTGGTGTTCTTTCTGAAAATTTACCGTAATGTCGCGGGCCGGTCGCCGTCTATGGTTCTGAATGTTGGCCGACTATTAAAGGCAATGAACGGCGTCTTGCGGTAATGGTGATGAAGATGTTGCGTTGGACTAGTGGCGTGACAGTTTTGATTACATCCGAAATGAGGATATCCGCGATCGATATGGGGTTGCATCGATTGTGAGGAAACTGCGAGAGAGGCGTCTTCAATGATATGGTCAAGTAATTCGCGCTAACGAGAATTCACTTGCCAAGATTGATCTGAACAACGAAGTCGATGATAAACGACCAAAAGGTAGGCAGAAACAACGGGGGCCTGATACGCTGGATGAGGTGTTTTTGTTTTACACAAAACCTTAAAAATGAAGATGCTCGAGGGTGACGAGGATGTAGAGGGAACAGCAACTCTATCTATTCAGTCAACACTAAAATGGCCATAGGAAAGTTTCCTTGGGGTGGCACCGTGAAACGTTGTATTTACTTAAGACTTACTTGTTGAGGATGCAGTAAGCGGATGTTCTGAGACCTCATCGACTAACAAAGCTCCGCAAAAGGCTATTGGAACTGCCGGCGTGTTGGATAAGCTATACGTTTTGGGTTCATCTAGTCTATGAACATAAACCAAGATTTGGTAGAAACATACTGGACGACTAGAGCGAGGAAATTCGAGTGGGTTAGTTGCTCTTATGTACGCATTGCCATCCATTGAACGTAGAAGGCTGGTTTTGACAAGTCTTGCATGTAGCAACTGTATAACCACCAATCCACGCGCGGTATCCAAGCATGCCACAACAACTTCAAGTTTTTTGAATGGCGGTCAGTTAATCGGGCTTTGAATGCGCTCCGAATCCAACAATATTCTTAAACGAATTGAACGGATGATTGTGCCTGCTTAACAGGAGTCTTTATCTCGGGGTTGAGTAATGGTCCAGGCTTGTGTAGGACTCGGGGTGGATGTGGTGTTAAATAAATCAACCTGCTAGAGTTGCACCCCGATGAGGGTCTTGCGAGGGCGTACTCTTCGAGAAATTTTCCATCTGGCTAACCAGAAAAACGCCGTCTCTTCGGGGGAGAAGTTTTGGTCCAAAGGGTTAGACATTTCAAGACACGTGTAGCAGACATGAAATGAAGCATTGACCCTGACCAAATGGTCATTAAGATGAATCATTAAAGGGTAAAGCTAAGTAGACAATCCTTGCCGGGTGATTACTATTAAAACTGGAAAGGATATTGTCAAAAGGGCAATAAGGAACATATGCTTACTGCCAATTCAAGACAATTGCTCTTCGAGTACAGAAGTTACTGCAGAAAGACTTGAAGGTTGTCTCAATGATAAACTTTGCCAAGGGCCAAGCTCGATTGATTCTCTGAAAGTTAATTTTGGACCACAGACTTTTATGATTACACTGTAGTCACATGGTTCTGGTTTATGTCGCACTTGATTGAGGTTTTTCATCTTCACGGTAACCTTCACAAGCACTGGTTCTACCACTTTCTAGTCCTCTAAAGCATCCTTCAATGAATTCGTAAAACCTATCCAACCTTGATATTTCGATTAATGTGTCACGAGATTGCTGGTATAACCTCTTTAATTCAGTATCTAGTTTTTGCAAATGTATTTGGGTCACTATTCAGTCCCACAATGTAATATCGACTCGGATGAGCGAATTTCTCTCTTGAAATCTGCTCCAAGTGATCCCGCCGTTCCGAGTGTCTTTGCAGTTTGGTCTGGTAAAAAAACTTGCTTTCCCCGCCTCCCGGTTCAAATTCTTATAAATTTGCCAATTCGTCAGCTTTTTATCGACAAGAAACTTGTAGTACATGCGTCCCTTCTCACGGAAATTCTTTTGAACAGCCAAGTATCCCGATCGATGAATCTCTTACCGAACTTTGTGGATACAGGCTTCCCAAGTACAGTATTTGTTAAATATGGAAAGCATTTGTCAGAAATGGGAAGTACTTCTTTCGTCCTTTTTTAAAAAAAAGGGAAATATTATGGCAAACACTGCGAACTAATGCTGCTGGTGTGGATCTCTCCGTTTCTCATTGTTTAACGGATGTGGAATGCGACTTCAGTACTCAGAGTCCTTATCGAGGTATTGTCCTAGGGAGTAACTTCAGAGTTTCGAGATCACGTTTGATGTGTCTAAACGATCTTGTTACTCTTAGATACAGCAATGAGTCAGATTCTTCGCTTTTTTGGACAATTCCGACTCGCCCAGTCTAACTCAAATTTTATGTTTTTTTTACTTTATAGACAGGTTAGTATCTATGGTTTTCGGTAATGTTGTTAATAGTTCTTATTGGGCAGCAGGCGAAATGTTGTCAAATGACGTGTTCTAGCAAATCTCCAGTAAAGTGGCGATTCAAAATAGACGAGCCACATTATAAGGATCAACATAGTGTTATGAAGTATCTTTTTCTTCTTGTTCAACCTTTGTCCCATTCAAAAGCGGAATTGACTCAGTTTTACCAAAGATCAATTGCTAACTTCACAGGTTTCATTAATTCCTGCTTAAGTCACTTTATTGCGCATGGGTCTTCCTTCACTGACCCGCTAAGGCAACTAGAGAGTTCCAAAGAATTGTTTTAACGTTTTTCGCTGCTTTTAGATACTGGCTTGATAGTAAAGGTTAATTAAAGCATTGAGAGTGATGATTATTTAAGCAAATCGGTAAGAACGAGAGCCGAGTAGATGCGACAATTACAGAAGTTATCAGATAATTTTGATAAGTTGAAATGAACATTTCATCTGTTATGTATGGGAGGGACAACAAAGTGAATACCCGGACTTCGCCTTGGATCTGATAGTGATTATTCGCGCCTCGCAGCTGCAATCGCTTTGAAGATGCAATGGCTGGCTTCACTTACATGTGCATCACGCAAATATACTTTGCAGTAGAGGGGACAGTGCTGACATACGTTTACCTATTATTTTAAATTGGAAATTCTCTAGCTGCGAATCTAGGCCACTAGATTTTAACGATCGATATAGTTGAAAGATCTTCAAAACCAAACCCACATATTCGTAATTGTTTCCAATCGATCACCACATGTTCTCTGTTTAAATTTGAACGCTCCAATAAATTCGTCAGCAACAACTGGAGGAGCGGTGAAACAATTCAATTCTCCTGACAACGATCTCATTTCCAGATGGCCGAAAGTATGCAATGTGTTTAAAGTACGGAACATAAAGTGAATTTTTTACTTTTTTTCTGTAGATATATATCTTTTTTTAAACAATTTACAAGAATTACAGATGAATCCGTGGCTGGGATAGATGAAAGAAGAATAGATAGTGATCAGATTGAAATGTATCATTTTGTATCTGGTTCAATTGGTTCAGAATATCTGTTACAGATTTCGTGCATTTACCTCTAGTATAGGTTGATCTGAAATTGAATGCACTATTGTTCTATTTTTTCGGAAAAGTTTCAATTTTTAATCACTTTTCACAGTGGACAGCTTTGTTGAATCCAGATTTGAAAGGTGGTTTTTGAAGACTTTATTAGGATCAGCTCCTGAAGCAAGTCCTAAGCTGCTGCAACTTTCAAGGCTATAAACATTTTTTCAAGTTTTATAATCTTTTGAGTGTTGTTTGGGGATTTATTCTAAATTTCCGTTTCTAAAACTCAACTAGCGAATTTTAGGCCGTTTTTATTAGAAATATTTATCATATATTTTGGAAAAAATAATATAACTATTTGGTTAGGTTGATGCACAACTTGACTCTGCATTTTATTTGTTTTATATTATACTGTCCTGCTTTATATTCAAATAAACAGGACATCCTCTACGGCTGGTCATAAATTTGCTTCCGAATTACTGTATTTACTGACATTTGGAACATTTCTCTCCTATATTCCATTCATCTATGGCACTCAGACGCATGAGTTGCATGACATAAGTAACAATAGAATTGTCGCTCTTTTTTAATGTGTGACCTTTCCACTGCTACTTTGACCTCTTAATCTGGCTATCCCGCTCGTACACCGACGAAGGTCTTTGTTGAAAATAGTACCAGACCAGAGTACCCAGATGAATATTGACGAGTGCTCAGAGCTTTCGCGTTACTCTAGTGATAATATCGGCGGTTGACCCCAAGCTAGCTTTGTAATTCTACGAAAACTTTACCTCGATGCAGCACGTGTATGTTGCTCTTGTGGCGACACATCGGAGGCACGAATCACGAATGCATCGTCGTGGTGAATTCGCTTCTGCCCACGCACTGAAAGGCCATCGACACAGCTGATGGCCTGACAGGAGGCGGGTCGCAAGAAAACTTCACTCTCTCCCTAATTACCCGTCAGAACGACCAATCGGAAACAAACAAATTGGAATGTGAATTATTCGCAAAAGTGGTGACCCGACAATTCACTTTTCACTTTTTCATCGGAGTCCTCCGCAGTTGGAAGTCCATTGTTTTTTTAGGCATATGACGGCAGTAGGATCAGTTTTGTTCTACAAATTTTTCATTTGATATTATTTTAAACATTTTACGAGTATATTGGATATTTTTACATATTTTGCATTTGATATTCCTTTAGCGCTCCAATCTCCGCCAAATCGTTTTCCGCGTGGCTGCGGGGGTTGTTGCGTCGACGGGATGCGAATTTGCTGGGCTTTCCTTTTTGTTTGTCTGCTTCGGATATTCCACTCCGGTGTTCCGCCTATGCTCCACTCGCTAGTTTGACTGTCATGTCAGCGAAGCTAAATCACTTACTGAATGAGCAGACGCTAGGCGACCGTACCCCCAGCCAATTCCTTCAAGAAATGAGGCAGCTGGGTGAGGATAAGGTCGGCTCAGAGTTGTTAAAGTCCCTCTGGCCTGCGCGGACTCAGGGTCGCTGGAGGTGTTGTCCGCCACGGCTGATAAAATACACGAGGTGTACACGCGCCCCGTGGTCGTGGAGGTTTCTCGGGACGCAGCTTGGGAAATCGGGGGGTAGATCTCAATCGCAGCCACGTTCGAGGTCTGCTCCACGAAAGGGACGCTCGCGTAATGTCACGCCGGGATCCTCATCGGCACCAACGATTTACTAGTACCACCGTAAATGCAGAGCTCAAGCGCACCCTGGGTGCCTAGGCGACGGTTTCCCGAAGCGCAGTACCACGTCAGTCTTACAGTTTTTGATCCTCTGAGCAGGCGTTGCCTCCTGGATGAGACGGGCACTGAGGTGTCGGTTCACCCCGAACCTAGTCCAAATGCACTGATACTGCAGAACCTGCGACCGGCTGCCGCGAACTCCTCTCCCATCTGCTTCTATGATTATAGGCAGGACGTGATTCGTGACGTGAGCCTTGGAATGCGTTTTGGTGGCGATTCGTTCTGGCGGCCATTAGCACTCCCATTTTAGGCGCTGATTTCCAGTGTCACTATGGGCTGTTGGCGGACTTGCAGAACAAGGCATTAATAGACCCCGCAACCTTCGCAGCCTGCGCAAATGACACTCTTTTTATTATTTCCAAGGACGTCGTCGAACCTCGCACACGTGCCTTCCTCAGAAAACACCGCAACAACACTACTGAAAGTAGTTTCTCTCAGCTGGTTAAGCACGATGACAACACTACTGGCTCAATTTTCTCAAAGGTGCGTCCTCTATCACTCCGGGAGCTAACTATTACAAGGAAAGAGTTCGATAATTTAATGAAACAAGGTATTTGTAGACCTTCCAATAGCTGTTGGTCATCTCCACTTCACTTAGCCCCTAAGCCAGACGGCAAATGGCGGCCATGTGGAGATTACAGGCGTCTGAATGTTCAGACAATTCCCGACCGATACCCTATTCCACTCATCCACGATTTTGCGCATTCACTTACAAACTGCCGTATTTTCGCGACCATGGATCTAGCCAAGGTGTATTATCAAATCCCCGTTGTTCCCGAAGACATACCGAAAACGGTTATATGCACACCTTTCGGACTCTTCGAGCTCACTAGGATGATTTGGCTTGTGCAAAGCTGCGCAGACATTACAAAGATCCATCCACTCTGTCCTGCGGAACTTAAATTTATGTTTGGTATATATTGATCATATTTTGATGTTTTTTCTTCCGAATCTGAGCACTTGAACCATCTCGAGTGTATTTTTCAACGCCTTCTTGAGGCCGAACTCATTCTAAACGTTGAAAAATGCAGATTCCTACAGAAGCAGGTGAAATTACTCGGCTACATGATTACCCCTGACGGCATCCAACCTGACCCAGACAAGGCTTAAGCGATTAAGAACTTTGCCCTGACAACCACGGTGAAGGATCTGCGAAGATTCTTGGGTATGTTAAACTTCTATCGTCGTTTCTTGCCCAAGACCGCTCATCACCAAGCAATCCTCAACAGTTATTGTCTGGGCCCAAAGCTAAAGACTGCTGCGAGGTCTACTGAAGCGGTCCAGGCTTTTGAGACAGTCAAACAACAAGTTGTTGATGTAACACTGCGGGCATTTCCTCGACCAGATGCACTGTGTTCGTCGGTGCCTCAGATACAGCGGTAGGCGCCGGTGTTCACCAGAGGGTGACACAAAACTGGAAACCGTTGAGCTTCTTCTCAAAACTACTCAACCCTGCTCCACGCAACTACAGTGCCTACGATCGTCAGCTACTCGCCGCGTACCACTTCATCAAATACTCCCGTTTCTCTTTTGAGGGCAGGCCGTTCACTGTGTTCACGGATCACAAGCTCCTGACTTTCGGGCTTAAACGAAAGCCCGACAAAGCGTCCTGTCGCGAACTTCGGTACTTGAGTTTTATCAGCCAGTTCACTTCTAATATCCAACATGTGTCTGGAAAAGACTACGTTGTTGCAGACGCTTTGCCTCGAAACTCGGAGGTCACAGTCCTCGCCGCGGTCGATGATACGCCAATCGCCGAGGCCTAGAACTTCAGAGCCTGAAGGCAAATTCCAAATGCAAGCTCAAAGAGTTTCCATTCCTCGACTCAAACGCCTACTTTGCGAGATCTCAGACAAGGAACCTACGCCAGTAATTCCAGCCGATTTTCGAAAGGAAGTATTTAACCCAATACATGATCTTGCGCACCCAGACATCAGGGCGACGAACCGGTTAGTCACAGGAAAATACTTCTGGCCGTTCAAGAACAAGGATGTAAACTCTTGGGTCAGACAAAGCACGTCAGAAAGGAAGTGGGCGTATTCCCTAATTCGATCAAGCGCTTCCACACCATTCAACTTGACATCATTGGGCTTTTGCGAGACTCGCACCGATGCAAGTATTCCCTCACAATCATTGACAGGTTTACGGAGTGACCTGAAGCAATACCTCTGGCCGACATTACGGCACAATCATGTGCCGAGGCTCTCTGTCGAGAGTGGATCCCGCGCTTTGGTGTACCAGGTCAATCATCACGAACCAGGGAATGCAGTTTGAGTTAGGCAAGCTCCTCGGTTTCAAACGCCACAGGACTACTGCATACCATCCATAGTCCAATGGAATGCTAGAATGTTGGCACCGAACACTAAAGGCGGTAATGGTTTGCGACGATCCGTGGTGGTTGCGGTCCTTGCCGTTCGTCCTCTTCGGCCTTCGCACAGCCTATCGAGAGCAGTTCACGCTCAATGAGACAAGGGAAATATTCCGGAACTATCGTAAATTCTTAAAAAAATGTAATGATGCCCCATCTAATATCTAGGCATGAAATGCATCTTTTTCCGATATCTGAACAAATAAAGATGATTCCGCCTATGTTACTATATTTCAGAAATTTATTGGAGGACTACTCTTCAAGTTATTCTAGGAGCAGAAAATTTTCAAGGGCGCAATACTAAAGTCAAGAGGAAGCTTTAATATTACTAATAAAATTATAACATATGCTGTCTGCTTACTATACCCTAAAACACCGTAGAAATTCTATATCACTTTAGAATGAGTAGTCTGCCATACTGTAAGTCCCATACCCTTGGCGTATAAGACAAAAAGATTCTTGCTAGTTAAAAACTATTGGACTCTAGCACTATAGAATCCCACTCAAATGAAATTCATTTATTAAGCAATATCAAAATTACCAATTGCGTACACAGATGACCACATTTGATTAGCTGGAATTGACAGTCCACGTCCAATCGCCGAAGTTAAGTGTTTTAGGAGTGGCTAGTGCTTAGATAGGGGACCAGGAGTAAACTTTTAATTTTTATTTATCTGATTAGCTTATTGTAAAACAGGTGCAGCTACCGGTGAGATCAAATTGCACAAATCAGAATATTAAATAAAGTAGTAGTCCCATTCTAACCCATTTTTGACGCTTCACAAAAACAAAACCTTATTAAAATAGGTTTATTGTCTGTCCGTCTATCAAACGCACTTTTCTCCAAAGCGGCTACAATCATTGAGACGAAATTTAATGGACATATGTATATTTTGGAGTCCATAGATATAATACAATGAATGACATGATATTCTGAGTTTCAGGGTAAAGAGAAAGAGAAAGTAATAGAGTTTACAGTGGATGAAAGCAAGCGAAAAATCCGAGTCTGTGGGAGGCGGTTTTTTGAAGCATTTATAGGGCAACCACAAGTGTCCTCTTGTTGACATAGTTCTTGGTGCTATATTTCTGTTAGTCTCAATAAAGTGAAAATTGTTAGCAGCATTTCAATATTTTATCAAATTTTAATATTTTAGGATCTAATTTCCAAAAATATTTTATCGGATAGCTACAATAGAACCCATTTGCAGCTTTCAAAAATGTATCGCAAATTTCTCACTAAATTCATAATTCTTTACAGTGCAGCCGGCACTAACATACGAAATATACTTTCCTAGCAAATTTTCCAGATAGTACTTTCTCAACTGTTGGAAAAATGCTCACCTACACAACATTCTAGAGTAAACAGCACCAGGCGTAATTACAATGTCGGCGGCTAAAAATGAAAATTTTATTGTTTTTGTTGGCGTCCAGATTTTGCAATACCGTATGGCTTACATCCATATTTAAATCTGTGGCTTCTGGAACAAATATTTTATGTTCAGCTTCTTGACGAGCCATTCTATGGGTCATAAGATGAAAATAGTTGAGTGGAATTATGTGTTGAAATGTTTTTGAATTACAGCGTCTGGTATAGAGATACAACTTAGCGGTATTGATCGAAAATCATTATGACTTATTTAAATTTATCTGAATTGTTGGATAAATGGGTTTAAAACAAGTGTCATCAGATAGTTCTGCAAAAAGGAGTGCATCTATGCAGAACTACGAACTATCTCATTCTTCAGGCGAGAACATATGAAATACCTTGGATTTGTCGATGGTACTGGTTCTTGGCCCTTTCACTGGGAACAACATATATTTGCAAAGGGAAATGAGTCGAAAACCAGAAACTCACTTGTCCAAACTGTGATTTTTTATGTAATAATATTTGGATAACTGATGGTTCCCTATTTGTAGAAACCTCATAATGTGTACGTAATAAGTAAGCCAGGATATTCACTTTAATGTGATATTAATATTCTGTGTCAGCGTTTTCGTGAAACAGAAACATTTGACCTACTATAAATTTGTTAAAAAAACTAGGAGTTTCGCTAAACTTTTCAGTATGATGCTCTGTAAAGTTTTGAATTACTATAGAAATAGTATAACCGTTTCTGAGAGAAATGGATGACAGACAAACCGACAAACGGACAGTAAACTAGCTTTTTAGCCTCCTCAAAGATGAGGCAAACATATCCTTATATTTTCGTTCGAGGATTACATAGTGGTGTAGTGGTGCTCACTAAGGAAAATCCTCTTGCGAACCAGATCCTGTATCGATCTAGAACCTCTAGGGAACTAAATATGAAAGTTGAAGTTAGGCGGTAATTAAAGCCACAAGCCAAGGTATGACCACCGTGTTAAGGACTGAATGCGTCACAGATAATGAACGGTGGACTCACGGTACCGAGTCATCACCAGTTTCAATTAAGCTTGTCTCGGTAAAAAGGGACTCCGCTAAAATTAACTTACTTTTCTCAGTAAAACAAAGGCCATAGAAGTCAACTATGATAAATCTCAAAATATGAAACTGAAACATAAAACAAAATAAAAATTAAATATCGATTTTGCCGAGCCAATCCTGATGAGGAGAGAACCCTGACTATATCGATGGAGAACGTGAGTCTAGACCCGGATTCTCCACTCATTAAATTGAAGACTAAACCGCAATCCCAGTCTTTAAAGAACTAGCCAAAGTAGGCCTTTCTATTAGACTCCAAACCTGGGCTCCAGCCGAAGCCAACTATTGAGGTTAAAGTCTTACATTTGTCTTTGGGCAGAAAATAGTCTCTGGTCAAACTGCCTTTGGGCAAACCACCTTCTGGCAAATTGCCTCCCAGCAAACCACGACGTTTGGATTGTACCAAGGTTGATGGGAAAGGCTCAACGGGGGCATCTGCGGCTAAGGGTATACCGAGTAGGCAGCAGTCCACAAAGATCTTAACTCTTCAGCAAAGAGGACTTGTTCGGTAACGGCTAAGTCTTCTTTTGCAGTTAAGGCGATCAAAGTCGATGGATGGGCCGCACATGATGACACCAATCCATCTGGTAACGATGCTCAGCAGCGCGAATAGCTTATGAGCTTATGTATACCGTAAAATGTTGCAACTGAAGCAGCACTGCTCCTTCCTCAACGATGTATGGGAGGAGGCACGCCTGATTCTGAAGAGATAGGATTGGCCAGTTGTTTGAGAAGGAGCGTAATGGCGTCCAGGTTATGAAATAATTTGGGATCTAGAATAACCTGAGCACATTCACTTCGATGCCACTAGGCAGCAAGGCAGGAGAAAAAGCCAATAAGCAGGGAACTTTCCTTACAATTGGCGATCTGTCGGCTCTAATAAGGGCTTGGTACCGACACGTTACAAGTGTTGTCTCCTAAGGTCATTGAAAGGGACGTGCAGCTCACGGCATTTTCATTTGAAGCGTAGATGTGGTGGGATGACGTTTCGAATGGATCATTCATTAGCGCTGTCCAATATGCCATAAGTAAAGGTATAGGGGTGATAGTAAGATGTGTCTTTAACGCTCTTATTGGAAAGTATTAAACGATATCACGCTCTTAGATAATAAGCGCATTGAATTTGCAATTGGCATAGATCCATCCATCCATCCACCTAACCGTTCCATTTCGGAATCCGCAGAAGATGGATTGGGTGAAACACAAAATAGAACTCTCCAGTTACGAGAACAAACCTGCTGGAATTGGAAAAAAATACTCAAATGATCACAACTCACATGAGAGAAGGTTTCGATGAGAATAGGGGTAAAACACAATGGTGGAAGAGAACGGCAAAGAGACTCTTCAACCGGGCTCTGAAATCTGATTCAAGTTTTTTGGCGGAAACGGTACTCAGGAAGTTCTAAAGAAGAGCATAAGGTCGACTAAATGATCACTATGGAGACGCCTTTCCGAAGAAAATAATTCGCTTGATGTGACCTCAAAGTTTAAGTGGATTTTTATCAAAGAATATAGCCGGAATAGCCCCCTACATAAAGATGGACGATTCCGTAGCCTACATAACGGCGAAATCTATGAGCAATACCATCTGGCTCAATAGGTTACGGTTGGCGGGTCACTTAATCCGTATGAATGAAGATGAGCCAGCCCGGAAAGCCTATAAGGGCAATATCTATGGTACAAAAAGAAGACGAAGCAGATCCTGCCTAAGATGGAGCGATGGCGTAGGCCAGGATGCCAGACAGCTTTTAGGGATATTGAATTGGTGGACGTCGGCGCAAAACCTGGACGTCTTGAGTTCCATATTAAGGCTGGCCTAGACCGGATACCGGTTGTCGCGCCGTTGATCGTGATGAGAGCCGGAAGGAAGGAAAACTGGACTAATTATAACCACTAGAAACATTAGGTGGTGGCTACCCACCTTATCATGGACGGCAATCCAGCTGGCACAAACAGTCAAGTATTCAGGAGTTCATCTCAACTTTAAATTAACGTGGAAGCACCACTTTGCTAACAGCCAATGGCGCAGAATCAAAGATTCGTTTGCTTAAGTATTACTGGAGCAATGAGCACCATGCTGACCGTGGCACTTCAAACTATCCTAAATCTCCAATCATTTGGAGGTGAAACGGAACCAGCATATAGGCTTGATGCCATCGGCACGGGAAGACATATTGTTTCGTCATCACCAAACAGTCGACAAATAGTCAGGATTCTTTTGGGATTACATAACTAACAATCTTCACTCATCTCTCGGAAAACTGACGACCATATTCCAGGGATTGATAAATACTTGAAATAATAAAAAAAAACTTGTTGTTTCTTTTTCACTGGTGTAGATATTTATTCTTGCAAATACCGATATTTCAGGAACCACTTGTTCCCTTCATCAGTGCTAACAAGTCTTGTCTTGGACTTTCTGGGCACTGAATTCCGATATTTCGGGAACCACTTGTTCCCTTCATCAGTGCTAACAAGTCTTGTCTTGGACTTTTTGGGCACTGATGAAGGGAACAAGTGGTTCCCGAAATATCGGTATTTGCAAGAATAAATATCTACATCAGTGAAAAAGAAACAACAAATATTTTATTATTTCAAATAATTAATCGCTGGAAACACCGCATAATTACACTCTGATAAATGCTATTTTATTGGCAACAGAAGAATATCTCCAACAAAAATGGCAGGTCCACTATTCCTATCTGTTCGGACAGCTGGGGAACGTTATCTGCATTAAATCGGAACAACATATGAAGCCAGTTGATGTGCAGTTACCACTCGCTGCAGCTTAAACTTAGATGACTGAAAGAAACATTTCTAATGTGGTAGCCATCGCTGATAATGAGGAAGTTGACAGACTAGTACGCCAAGGATCCAACTTCACAAAAATGATGAAACCAGAGCCAACATTTGGCTTCCGGCCATCCACTGTCAATGGAGAAAAATTGGGACTGCAGCCTCAACTATGCATGTGCCCAATGCGTGGTAGAGGAGGAGACGGCACTGACTTCATATGCAGTTGCCGGGTCTCTTCAGAACTCAGACGAAGAGACCTCGAGAAGGTTTTCTTCAAGCAAGAATTTTTGAAATATCTGCCACTGGAGGATGTAAATTTTTTCACAGAACATAGTTGTGTAGGGTATCAAATGAAAGGGCTCAGTTAATACTTTTCGAAACTGATATTTTTGGTGGTGTATCCATAAGAAATCTAGGCCTCATTCCATTCTAAACAAGATGAACACAAAACCTTAATACCCGAAGCGTCCAGCTTCCGATATTGCGATTTGTTTTGGTTTCCAGCTAACACCTGTCAGTGTTCTGAATATGTAGTACTAGCAGCAATTATGTAAACCTTCCTATATTTCGGGCAACATGAATTATAGGTTGCGCTTCTTGAAAATATGCCCTTTGCCCCCACAACTTCTTCAGGGCTAGGCAAATGCCTTTGGCATTTCTTCCCGAAAAAATCTGACGTTCGAATGAAAAATTGGGCCCAGGGTGAATTTTGTATAAATCTTATTCCGGAACTCCGAAAAAAATTCTGGCTTGGGAAAAATCACCACCTTCCTTTCCTCCTCCCTTTTTAGAACTGGGTTTAGGTCATAGATCCGCTAGCGGAAAAATTCAATTTCTGGTTAATGATTTGGAGACTTAAACAAAGTTCTTGCTTCCGTTTCTATGAGGGAGCCTGTTTTCGACGCAACAAAATGTTTTTAAGCCAGAAGAACCAATCTACTAAATGCATGTTATCAAAATAGTCTTTGACGATGGCAAGAGATTGGCAGAAGATCATATGTGTACTCGTCTGACAATACTAACGTACTAACGAACCCAGAGACCGCCAACTAGCAGAATCTCAACTAATGATCATCTGCACGACAAAATGACACCACCCAAGGTGATAGCCTTCGGATGTAAACACTCGATCCCAACTTCAAACTATGTTGATTGAACATCTGGTTGGAGAGCCAATATTGACCCGAATCATCACCTTGTTGGCACGCCATTCCAAGACATAGTGCATCACTTTAAAATACATTAAGTTATGCAAAGTCAGGTAAAAATCAACATAGACGTGATGCGAGACGAACAATTCAGAAACGCCTACAATATTTATTTAGTACAGCAGTCGTAGATGAAGCAATATGATACCATATTTGAACTTTTTTTGAATGATATCCGAATATTGAGTGTTATCACTGGTCCATTGTATCCATCATTTGGTCTCATAGAAGATGTTATCCATAAATCTTTTGCAAATTAACCTATGTAATATTTTCAAAAAGCCCGACCAAGAAAACTTGCTACAGAAGATAGAGGACAGACGACAGAGGGCCGAGATCAGAGGGCAAAGGACCTTTGTTGAAGTAAGAAGATAAAAAACGAAATACAAGAAGAAGGATACGGATACATATTGAATGACAAATGTCAACTGCAAAGCCTGAAAAATTTCTTTGACTGAATTGTTGTATAGATAAATCGATTCTTTAGAAATGTGTCCAGAAGATAACTACAGTACCTCCTAGAAAATTAGAGGTAAAAAGTTTTGACCAATTCTAATTTCTTATAACTTCTAAAAAAGCAAAATTAATTGCTTCTGCATGGGAAACCAGTGGGCTCAATTCCCCGTTCTCGGAATCGCAGTTAATGGATGAATTTAACTCAAAAATGTCGTCATTCCAATCTTCGATCCGAGCTACTTTTAGTTCCTACCAGATTCAGGAAGCATTGTGTATTGTGCCATTCAAAAAAATCATGGTCTACTCTTTTCGGAAGTTTTAACAGTTCTGTCTTCGGTAAGGTGAGGAGTTGAAGGCGACTTTAATGTCAGGGTAATGTTTGATAATATCGACGAGAACGAGCTTCGTAGTTTTAAACATGGGATCCGTGCCAACGTTTCGGCCCAGGCTGCAAAGGAAGCAATCCTGATGGAACTTTTGCGACGGAATCAGTTTTGTAGTCGGTGGAAAGTTAGGGAATTTTGGACGACTTCCCGGCGAGGGATCATCAATAATATCTATCGCGTTTGAAATGATTGACGCTATCTCTTGACCTGCACCAGCCCGCCGCTTTACCTGCGTGAGGAATCTTGCAAAAGTGAACACTGTGAGATTCCTCGAAGTTCTTGGAACAGCCAGAGCCACGCTGTACCACATTTCGAAGCGTGTTAACGCTGGAGCTGGTATTGTTGAAAATTTAGTTAAGAACTTGATAACGACATTCTGCGAGGCTTTTATGCTCTGGGGGGCACTCGATCATGGTAAGCTTTCAACGTATTGACGAACGACATTAACTGTCGACCTGCGGAGGTAGTGCTATAAGCTCCGCCGTTTGACACAACGTTCAAACAATCGGCAGAAGGCATACATAACAATGTCAGGGTACAGATCAGTTAAAAGGAGAGTCTGCAGCTCGCCGCTGGCAGGAGCTAGTCAAAGAGGTGTATGGGGATCCATGGGAACTCGGTAATAAACTGATCACCGAAGAAACCGAGACCCTGTGGAAACCTTTTTCATTCAATGGCGGACAGATGGACCGAATTGTGCGGAAATTATTCCCTATGGACACTCGCCGAGGGTTCTTCACTTTTCACTTTAGAAAAGTTCGAAGAGATTGTCTTTTCTATGAAAAATGAGAAGATGCCAGGAGCCGATGGTATCTTGCCAGAAGTATAATATATAATATGTATTTCAAGCCGGAAGATGACAAGACAGTTCAGTTTAAGAAAAGGGAGACTGATAGGGGATGCTGTCATGGAGATTACGGATGCTGTTCATCAAGGTGAGCTCCTCGTAACGCTTGATATCAGAAACAATTTCCATTCTGTATGATTTTGGATATGCTGGCCAGACTCGAAAGTTAATTCGACGTACAGATTTACCTCTTGCAGATATTGAGGGATTAACTGAGAAGCACCTATTTGACGCTAGAGAGCCAGAGGTGGATGGAAATTACGTTAGGATTAGCACAAGGACCCACCCTGGAACAGGACTTCTGAAATGCATTTGATCTGCTGAAACTTGACATCCCAGAAGAGTCGCGTCTGGTCCATTATGATGGCGTTTCGACACCTTTCGATGGACCCACAGGATGAACACGACCAAAGTAGACTTGGCATATTGATGCGACTGTTAAACGGATGGATGACTCCCTTGTGCTGGAAATAACCGAAGTAGTGATCTTCACCCTCGGACACCACCTTGTCTTGGTGGGGGAGCCTGTGGTAGTTTACTATTGAGGGTATCCGAGAACACATGAAGATGAAAGCAAAAGATTGTAACTCTCCAAGTGGTAAGAAGTCACAGACTTCAAATCTACCCGGGACTTTGAGAAGTCAGTCGGTGGCCAGAGCATAGATTTTAGAGGCTTTTCCAGATTCATGTTCCGCCACGGGGAAATCTATGGTAGACAGGCTCTCCACTTCAGTGGAAAACCAGCACTCGGTGTCTACGGCGCAATCAGCCAGAAAGGATAGTACGGTAACTCCCTTAATGGGAGGAACTGAAAACTTGACTACGGCCGGCCTGTTGGTAACATTCCAAACTAACTAGCTAACTCTTCCAAAAAACGGCGAAGTTTCTTGGGATTGAGGACATGGACTCTGTTACTCCACCAAGTGTGGCGATATTCAGAGAAATCGGACGCGAGGGAGCGGAACTTTCGGCGGAAGGTGAGCACAACCTGGGAACCTCTGTGAGATCCACACTGAACGCAGTAGACTTTCCAATTAGCAGTGGTTTTCATATTAGACTACACTTATGTCCACAAGCATGGAGGCTAGTCAAATTAACCTGCAGCATGCTAAAACGTCTTCCTACCTACTGGTAAAATTGTATTACTATCCCTATATATTTCTGGTCGAAAAGCCATGAGTTCGTTTTAAAAAATCTGTGATATTAGATCAGTAAAGGGGACTAAAATCTTCTTCGTTGAGAGATCCTCGAGACCAAGGGCCTGCGTTCTAATGTCAAAATTGTTAGAAGCAACATTGCTGAGACAATTCTGTTCCTAGGACCTAGTTACAGTCATCCTACAAGCACAGTCAACTTACAATACCTAGTTAATGGCATGAGAAGGAACGTCATAGTTGCCTCTGCTTACTTTCCCCATGATTTTTTGTGTCCTTCGTCGGCGCAAGAATGAAGGGATCTGGTAGCGTATGCAGAATCAAATGGATCTTAATAGGTTGTAATGCGAATGCTCAGGATATTTGTTGGGACAGCAGCAATGCAATCCTAGAAGAAAAAACTGATCGATTTGATTACTTCGGCTGGCCTGATGACCGCGAATGTAGAGTGCGCCCCACGTTTGTGGGGCTAAGAAGACCTAACAGTCTGCACTTCAAAGTAGTTTGAATTGAGTAGAGACTGGCGAGTGCTAGATGAAGTCTCACTCTTAGATCACCGTTACTTAGAATTTAGTCTTGCCGAACAGCCTGTAATACAAAGACGTCTTCTGAATCATGCTTGCACAAGCAATAAGAATGAAGGCTTGTTTAACTTCCGGAACCACTGCGTGAATATAAGAGACTAGTTAAGTGTTTAAAACGAGACTCCTTTAGAACAGGCTGTGCAGAGTCCTTAATAAGGATCAGCCAGTCAAGTTGGACTCTCTTGTAACTATACTATCCGGGAGAACAGGTCTCAGAAGTAGGAGGAAGAGAATTGTCGGTACGAAAGTGAGTGATTGTTACCAATGATGAGGCGAGAGCTGAATACTTCAGAGCACCTGGCATGGATGGCATCTATCCAGCGATGCTAGAGGAACGTATAGAGCATTTCGAGCAACTTCTAAGCGTCGTGCTTTGGGCTACGTGCGTTCCTTTTAAGAAGGTTAAGACAGTCTTCATACTTAATTCTGGGAAGATGACTATTCAAATCCAAATCCATTAAATACGTTGTAGCGTGCAGTGTCGTCAGACTACGTGAGGTCGGATGCTGGGCAGCGAAGTCCTATGGCCACAGTAACATCCTAGACGAAGTACCCTGGGAAATCTGGGCATTCCCTATGGACTATGCCACACACAAGCTGGACTTCACGAGAAACTTTGCTTTGGACTGTGGGCAACCGTATTGCAAGGTTATGACTCAGTATTCTTTACCGATGGCTCAAAGATGGTTTGTGAAGTCGGCGCGGGGGTTTTCACGAATATACACAGTGTATTCGAGTCGTATGGTCACCAAGGTTTCGCCAGTGTATTCCAAGCGGAAGTAGTGGCGATATTGGAAGTCTGTCGATGGTTGGAGCGAGATTCGAGCCCCAAGCGTAACATAACCATTCTGACCGGCATACAAGCGGTCATCAAGGCCTTATATTCAGCGACGGCATCTTCCAGGCTGGTGAGGCAGTGCAGAGATGCGCTGAACCGTCCGAACGGGACACTCAAGTTCGCCCTCCTTTTGGTTCCCGGGCATAGGAACATAGAGAATGAGCGAGCTGACGGATTGGCTAGGCGTGGCTCTGCTCTTGGCAGCTCATCGGTGAATATAGTCGGTCAGGGGCGCAGTACTCGCACTACTTAGCAGCCGCGGGCTTTAGACGGCGAAGGCCTACCAGCAGTGCCAAGTCAAGGAGAATTTGGCCGGTTATAACATAACCCTACCATAACAGTTCCTGTCCCAGACGCGTGCAAATCCACTCAAGAATACGGCGGTCTGCACGAGGCACTGGTCCATACGGGACCATGCCGCCTACGACTCGCATTGACGAAGTTGCAGAGAAGAAAGGGAAACCTTCAACCCGATTGCCAAGCTCTAGTTAGGTTAGGTTTCAAAGATGGAAGACGCAACTTTGAAAGGCGAGTACGCGATGGGGGTGTTTGTGAACATTGAAGGAGCGTTTAACTGTGCGCCCTTCCAAACGCTCTGTGATGCCGGCAGAGAACATTGCTGTTGATAAAACTTTAATTAAGTGGATCTACACTATGCACAAAACGCTGCCCTCAATGTGGTGTGCTATCGTCACTTCTGTGGAGTGTGTTGATCGACTCAATACTATGCGGAGAAAACTGAATGGCCTTTGCCTTCCATAGAGAAGGGGTACAACCTGTCAACTCTCTGAAGAAGTAAAATATCTGGGAGTTCTTCTAGACAAGAAGCCTTCTTTGGGGCAAACATGTAGATGTAAAGATGAAACGAGGTCACACAGCTCATGGGCTGTGCAGGCGAACCTTTGATTCGACATGGGGATGATAGAACTACTCTGGGTACCCGGTCATTGTGATGTAGAGGGAAATGAAATCTCGGATGCTTTACAAAAAGAGGGTTCAATTTCCCCTATACGCGGACCGTGTCAATCGGCGAGGTGGTTATTGACTCGAAAACAACTGTCAAATATTTTGGATCGATGCTCGACTTGAAGATGTGCTTTCTCGAGCAAATCAAAGCAGCAATAGACAAGGTCATAACTGGTATTTCGGCCTTAAGTCGGCTAATGGTAAACGTTGAGGTTCATTTCTCCAGCAGAAAACGTCGCCTTACAAGGCTGTTTTACAGTCCGTTCTAGTCTATTTCGCGGAGGTTTGGCCTGGCGTGCTGACAAGGTGTATTGTAAGTGCCTTGCGAAAGTACAGAGATAGGGAACTTTGCAAGTGGCCGTGACAGCTGCTCTGTCTCAGAACCGGGAGTGATGATAGTCGCGGTAGGAATCCTTGTTGGCCCCCTTGCTAAGGAATGCAAAAGCATCTACAAGAGGAGAACTGGAGAGAGGTGGTTGCTCGTGAAGAACCGCAACATACACTGGATGAGTGAAACTCGCTTTGGACAACGAGTCAAAAGGCAAATAGACAGCTCAGTTGATTGGCAACTTAGGTCCGTGGTAAGGTTGAGTATTCCCTTACCTAGCTTCTAAGTAGGCATGAAGGTTTCCCGAGTTACCTCCAAAATATAGGGAAGGCATGATTCTCTGACTGTGTATTCTGGCGGACGACACGATCACATCTTTTTTCTTGTGGAAGGTGGTATTAGCTTTCGCCAACAACTTTATGTAGATAGAATAGACGGGGCTCTCTCCGAGCAACCGTGTCAAAGAAGTGCTGAGGAGCACTCACCTTCCCTCCCTTTGCTAGAGGGAATTCCGTGCCTTTAAGGCCCCATAGGGCGGGAAAAGCCCAAAGTAATGCGTTAAACGGTTCCAGACTAGTTCTTTGATGACGGTTTGGTTGATAGTCTGATGGCTAACCGACATATTCATACCCTACCCAAAAGAAAACTTGCCACATTTGAGAAAAATTTCAGAGCGGCACATGTAAAACAATTGTTTTCTCGAAATTCCAAGCTTTTCTAATTTCCGCCAGTTCTAATTTTCGAGCGGCTACTGTATTATGAAATCGGTCTAGCAATTCATCGATCGGAAAATCAGAAGCTCCCCGAATGTGATGGAATCACTACGAAGCATAGTAAAGGTGAAGATGACAAACATTATCGAGCATTATACCTTTCGGACGTTGACGGCAGGTAAATAAATATTGTAGGCTTTTCGTTTCCATAAAATAACTGGGTATATTGTATTTGTTGTTCAGTCCTACAAGCAAAGAGGGTGGCATCCTTGAAATATTCATTGCTAATCTACTTGAAAAGATTGACTCCCCTGGGAAAGACATTATCGATTTTTTCCAATGAGATATTTCTCAAAGAAAATCAATAACAAATTGAACTTTAATCCATGACAAAGCTTCTAGAAAGCCTCCCTAGATAGCACAAACAGGGCATAATCCTTCACAACAATTAAAGGGTTGTTATATCCCCTAAGATGTATAACTAATGAGATTGATTGATGTGATGATTATGAATGTAATCGCCTGAATTGAGGCAATTAATTGATTTTGTTCGATACGTGTTTTCAATTTTTCTTGTTTTCTCATTAGCCAATGGCCATTTCAACAAAACTTCTGATGTTGTCAACCCATAAAAGTTCACTAAAAATGTTTCATTAATACGAAATGACAAAGTAGGAATCCGCTAAATAATCATTGTTCAATGTCGAGACAATGATTTCGTAAGAACTGAATTTGTCTAGCCAAATCCCGCTTGCTACCTATATAAAACCATTTCACGCACATCCAAATGACCCTTTTTGCCAGCGATATCATACGATCAGTAATCAATGAGTTCATGTTTGCTACTTGATGGGTGAATCTCGTCTATAAAACATTTTTTAATGGAACCTGCACAAAGAGGAAACTTCTTATCATATTGAGATCGAAGTCTCCTCTTTAACAAGATATGTGAATTTATAGATGTGATTTCCGTCTCGAAAGGTATAGAATAGAATGTCCCTTTCCACTTTTCTAGACTTCCGTCTGCGGCGTTCGCTTTTTTGCTGGCCACAAAGTATTCACACATTCGCCTCGTCCAGGTCCTTCGCAGTATGGAACTGAAATTCACTTGATGGCGTTAAATATTTTATTCTTCCCGTTCGATTTTATTTTGGTCCTACATCAGGAGCGTGTGTGTAGTCTTTCCTATCGGTTAGGAAAAGTGGGGGTGCTTTTGATGACTGGAGATGTTCTCATCCGCACATTCTCGTAAAAAATTCCGGAAACATTGTTATTTCAGACACTTTCCTAAATTAATGGATTCAGACGTTCATGAAAGTGTATTGATTCGGTTAATATTAATGAAAATGGCGGTTTAGTCTGCAAGGATAGAATATCGACTCATAGGCATAGGTATCGATGCTGGTGTTATATTGGCTTATAACCGGTATCAGAGAGCCCTTATGAGAACTACATGTTCGCAACGCAAAGCTACGTCATTTGCTCGAGTTTGAGTGATGCAATAAAATACAAGCACATACATATATACAGCAAGTGTAAAGAAGCGATACCATAACCTGGTTCTTGTCTCTAGCCTGGTTGTGAATAAAACCCCGCTCAGAGTGAGGGTGAACCAGGCCGAAAATTTTATAAGGGCAAGAGAAGGAGGACGTGGTAGGCCCTGTTTCAGATATAGCCATGCATAGGCCAGGGTGCCAGACAACTTTTAAGAATGTTGAATTGGCGAACTTCGATGCAAAAGCGGAATGTCTGGAGTTTCCCCCTAAGGCAGGCCGAGACCGATACCAGTTGCTGTGCCGAAGGTCCGATGTATTGACTTTCTTGAGGCTATACGGCGGTCAATGGACACAAAACTCTCTTAGGTCAGGCAGTTTGCGGAAGTTAATAAGTAGACTCCAAATCGACCTTACTACAATCATGTTAGTATAAACAGGGTTCGTCAGCGATCCTTGGCATTTTCGAGGTGCCTGAGCAACTAGTTCCGGCCCCCAAGCTGGCATTATACCTACGTGAGGATATCAGGGTTCGTCAGTGATCCTTGGCGTCTTCGAGGTGCTTGAGCAACTAGCTCTGGCCGCCTAACTGGCATTATATTTATGTTCTAGCTTGGAGAAAGTTTCTCCGTGAAAAGTGAACTACTAGAGACTGATACACGTCGGGATACACTGGGATGGGGTGATGTAGCCTAAATCTGCCAAGGTGGTAGTTGTGGCATGTATCACGAGCCAGCCTATTAGAAAACTGAAGAGGTAATAGGGATGGAGAAAGAGTTGGCTATGCAGCACGAAAATGCGTCGCTTGCGGCAGCGACCAGCGAAGAAGGCAGGACTGAAATATCTGACGAGATTTCGAGATGCCCAGAGCCAAATAAAGACAACTCGCAAAATGATGTGCCACCCGGAGCGTGCTGCTGTTTTGGAAAAAGGCGCAGTGGAAGCGGCTGAAACTATTCTGATGGATTCGAATATAAGCGTAGTAGGAACGTAGCCGACTGTCCTTGCGAAAACCGAAAGGAAGAGCTTATCAGGAAATGCATGGCGATTGTGAAAAACGTTCCTCCAGAAAAACGTCGATAAAGACGTGGAGGAACTTCTGGGTCGCATTTGCTTCTCCAGGCGGACATGGAGAGCAAAAGAAGATGCGCCAAAAACAAAAACGACCGTATCCCCTGCTAAGAGCACCGGAGCGGCAAACGGATCGAAGATAGCCCACTGCTGAGCCAACTGGGGAAAAAGCGAAAGGCGGAAGGGGCATCTGCAGGAGACTTCACTCAGGTGATGTCAAAAGACGAGGGGGACGAGGGACAAGAGGCATCAGCATGCCGGGTGGTCAGAAGAAGACGGACAGAAAAGATGGAGCATAAAAGGAAAAGGTGGGGAGACGAAGGAGGATTAGATCACCAGCTCCGCTTATTACGCCGACGGAAGGCAAGACCTTTGCGGAAGTCCTCAACAAAATCCATTATAGGATCAAGCTGAAGACAGGGACGAAAGTTGAATCAAAGGTACGTTCTGTGAAGCGGTCAAGAAGCTACTAGGAGAGAAGGCTTTGATTTTCAGCCTAGAACCCGCGTGCTTTCTGGATAATTGAGATCTTCACTGTCTCACAGGAAAGTAGTAGAGGCCAACAACCGCGAATGTTCGGAGGTAACCAATGCTCTCCTTGGTATCATCATCACCATCAACCGCGCAACAACCGATATCCGGTATAGGCCTACTTTAATAAGGAACTCCAGACATTCCCGTTTTGCGCCGAGGTCCACCAATTCGATATTCCTAAAAGTTGCCTGGCGCCCTGACCTACGTCATCGCTGCATCTCAGGCAGGGTCTGTCTCTTTTTTGTTTTCTACCATAGATATTGCTCTTGTGGACTTGGTATTACCTCTCTGAAATCTCAAGGTTAAAACTCACTGAGGTGGACGCTGAGAAATATTATGCGAGGAAACATTTTAACAGCGGAAAAATTAAAATGAATTGGGAAATATGTAGGATACGAATTCGGGCCGCCTCCACCAAATGCTACAGGAGGGCAAATGCCGAAGATGCAGCCAGGCACAAAGTGAATATCTGCAACGATAAGGAGAGTTTCGTTCTATGCAGGAATCGTGGTGTGTTTGATGAGAGCGTTGCACATAACGTGGGCTCGGGTTGGTATGCTTTATTCAGAGCAGAATTGAAAAGAGCTAGGATGCGGTTAACATGATCCGTATTAAAAAGATCAATGTGCACAGTGTAATCGCTCCTTGCCATAAAAGCGGTTCTAGTGCTTATCAGCGAACAGTACCAAAATAAGCCTTAGGATTTTTACTCAAGGCCGAGGTTTTGTATGGATTCGGTGGTTAGAGGTAACGTTTTCCAGCATTACCTTACATCATATGAGACGATGCCGGATTTTTGACACAGAGGGGAAAACTATTTCTCGAAACGGCGGACGGAGCAAGGACGTTGCGGCACTCAAGCTGCGTAAGAAGTATTCTCGACGCAACGTTTGCGTTGGAATCCTCTGATATCGATGGTGGACAGAAGGGGAGTTTTGGAAGCTTTCTCGGCAAGCGACGATCATTACAACGCGTTCGAAGTTGTTAAGGCAATCTGCCCGTGTAACATACATTCCGAAGCATTCTATCTGTGCGTGGAATGTCACCAAGATTTACACCGGGTAATTTCTCGAAACTCTAGGAATAGATGGAACCGCGTTACAGCTTCACTTCGAAGGATGGTGGTACTGCAGTTGACACTGTCATAGCTTCAGTTATGAACCTGATGATGACAGCCTGCAAAGCTTCCATGCCCAGGAGGGCATCAAAACATGGCAAATCTTCAATATAATGGTGGACAGTGGGAATTTTCGAGCTCCAGAAGAAGTCTTACAAACTAAGCCGCTTAATACAACGCCTAAACGACCGAGAGCAGGTAAATAACAAAATGACAAGGTACAGAAGCCAACCTTCCTGCTGGTTGAAGTTAATGGGCGCCCGTGGAGACTCGGTTATAAACTGGTAACCCGAGGGGATGGACTGTATTGTATGGGCACTATCCCTGCCAATCCACCATGGGCTGATGACAGCAGCGTTGAAGGCGGCGAGCATTGGCCAAGTTTTCCTATAAAATAGTTGGCAGAGGCCGTCTCCAGGACCCGATGATATTCCGTGCCTACAAACCGGTGTACCAAAATAGCCCAGACCTACTGCTTGGGGCGGTCAATGTTTGCCTGAAAGATAGTGGAAAGTGGCGAGGCTTGCGATGATTGGCAAAGGAAAAGGCAACTCTGAATTGCCATAATATTGCGTGCTACGTCCGGCGTGTTTGCATTGACAAAGTTCATGTCCGAACAAATAAGCAAATTCTAATTTCCTTTTATGCCAATGATGTTGCGTTTATTTTTCGTATACGCATTTCAGCAGCCACTTGTTTAAAGACCACTTTGTATGCTTGGCACGGCCGGGAAAGCGCTGGGAAAGCTCATGGGAAGTAGACGCGCTGAAGCGATACGTGTTGCCGGAGATTTAATCCCACGACAGTTCGGTTTAAAATCTGGCGATCCAGTCATGTAAGTCGTGAATGCCACTCTTCACCATCACCGAACTCGACTGATAGTGCTTCTCGTAATGCTTGATATCAGGCATTCTAGGCACACTAGACAATTCCTTTTACGTGCCCAGCTACCTCTTACGGATATTGAGAGATTATCTGGGAAACCGCTCCTACTAGAGAAGAGTGGAGGTCACGTCGGAGGTAGCACAGGGATCCATCCTAGGGCGGGACCAAGGGAACGCTTCTTATGATAATCAACGAAGACTTGACATGCAGGCGCATGGCGGGAATTCTTTGAACTAAATGTTCTCTACCTCCTCTCCCCTCCCGCTGGTGTAAGAATTCCCTAATTTGAAAGCTCCCAAAAATGAGGAGAGCTCGGTGTCTAGCCTGAATTAATGCGATAAAAAGTTCCAGGCTAGTTGTCTGACGATGGGGAAGTGTTTAATTGGTAGTGGTGACGGGGCGTACCGTTGTGGGAATGCAACGCTCTGCACGAAAACGCATCCACCTACCCCACCCAAAAAAAGTATCACGGTAATAGGCACATAGACGGATCTGTTCAGAACTATTTCCATTGTTTGTAGATCACTTCTGTGCTGGCAGCAGTCGGTAATGATAGTGGCGAGCAAAGCGTCTAAAATAAGCAAATAAGCAACAAAGAATAAAAGTTGCGTAGAAGAGTTGTGTGAAAAAATGAGCTGGACGACACCAGTGATGCTGAACTGTGAAGTGGATCAAGAGGGCAACGAACTGTAATAGATGAAAAAGCTCAGCTCACAAGAAAGTGGAACAGGGATGATGAGCGACTTAAATGACTGGCGAAACTGACTGCCTAAGATAAGAAGAGGATCCCTACCTGAAAAAAGGTGGCGTCTAAGAAAAGGGCAATGTAGCAGTAGGATACCACCGGTTCTTAATGATATTAAAGGTTCGTTCGCCACCATTCTCATAAAGGCTCAGCCAGATCCAGAATTTGTAGTTTAGGGAAAGTTGTTAGCCGCATTAGACGGTTCTAGAAAAAAGATGTGATTTTTTTGTATTTGTTTTAGGATTGGGGAGTGCTAAGTCCGCATCCACTTGAAGCCGGACCGGACCAAATGGAGAACAACTTGCTCCCACTCTTTATGATACGAATTATAAAAGGGAGCGTATAACATCTTGGTCATGCTGCTCCCAGGGCGATACGACAAGGTGGCTTCACCGTAGATTTAGCGAGAAATCTGATAACAACGATCGAGAGCAAGCAATTTCGAGGCAGTCTCAGAGAAGCTATCACAGGAAGCGAAATAGTTATGTGATAAGGGCTGCGAAGACAGATCATCGCGTTTTTTTCAAAGAAGTTTCTTCCTCCCCTCAAAAGGTCAATCGGAAGTCCAACCTGAAGAATGCGGAATATCTCCAGTTATCGGAAGAGAACTCAGGGAAATATACCAAAGAATCTCTAAAAATAAGGCCCAGGTTCGGTTTCTTGGCGAAGGATTCAAGCTGACACTGAAGCCTAGCAGTAGCAGTAACAGTTGGCCTGTGTTCGAATCCTGGTTCGTCATGGATGTTTGTTTTCGGCTTTCTGCTGTCCGTTATAATCGGTTTGCCAATTGGGCAGAATTAACTGTGATGATAATGAGATACAAATATGAACCTCTATCAAATTGAAAAAAAATAATCATTCGGGAATGGTCCTATACTTTACAAAGGAATGAAGGGAATAAAGGAAGGAATATTCGCTGGCTAATGGAAAAAACAGAGATCAGTGTTGTCTTCCAGCCTAATAAACCACTTTGAGACTCAGGATCATATTATCTGATCTGCTAGTTGGTTACAACGAAGGCAAAAGACAACGAAAAGAGTTATCTTTAAAAGATTGCTGGAGTGATCTGTCAGAGAGTGAATATGAATTTTGGCCCGCCGACTCCAGTGTTAATGCGTGAAACCAGTTTCACGGACGTGGAGAAATCTAGAAATAAAATTTGCCCAACTGAACACGAATTAAAGCTGCGTTGATTGCAGTAGGTGCTCCTGGATACTTGGCAAGGATAGATAGAGACCTAGACAGTACATGGTCACCTCGATGTTATCACAAGGTTCGGTACTGGGCCTTCTGCTGTGAAATATATTTCAGTGGTCGTGCTTCCCGCCCCAGGAGGGGCCATAATTTTCAAATTTGAGAATGACTTGCCCATGGTTATCATGATGATGTGGAGCACTATGCGACGGAGATATTGAGAGCAGTAAATTTCTTGCTGGAAAGGGCCGGACTATCTGAAAACGGATCTTGATTAAACGCCGTAGAAAAACACTGATACCAGGCTAAACTTTAGGGTCCACCTAGAGTATGTTTGCTAAAATGCAGTTGATGTTTTTGCGGCATTCAGAAGAATATTGTTATGTGGAACACAGTCGAGGATTTCCTATAGCTGGATCTTCGGATAACTCTGACAATCTGAAGCGTTTTTAAAATCATAAGGCAGTGGAAGGACATCGGTTGATCAATAAATTTGGGCTGACGAGAACTGATTAGTTAAAATTGGCTTTGAATGTCGTCCTCAAATGTTGTCAGTAATGAGTTGACATAATTAATTAAAATATTCCAAAAAGGAGTTGAGTCCATAATAATACGTGAAATCTTCCAAAAAGGAGTTGGAACGGCAATAATAGTTAAAATCTTTCAAAAAGGAGTTCCTTTCCATCGAAATGATGTTCCATTCTAAATCTAGTGTACATTATCCATTGCTCTACCCTTATTTGATCCACTTGCAATGCAGGAAATCTGCTATAAATTGTGTGTCAATATAATTAAAGATCGACACTTCATTCATTGTATCTTATTCAATTAATTCATATTATTGAAGTCGCTCTGCGAATTTACGGAGAAGATACTTTTGAAATCAATGCAATGTTATAGCAATGACGCATTTCCCATGAGTAATTAAACATAAATTGTATGAAGCCAACAAAGTATAAACATTGTATCTTGGCTACTGCCTCGCGTACCAATCGATTTTCATCTTATATCTTTTCAGTGAGTTCTACGTAAATATGTGCGGACAAGGCTATGGAATAAACGGAATTTCTCTTGGAAAATATTTGAAAGCGTGTACTTTTTCCATTTTTTCGCAAATCTTTCCAAGTAGACACGGTCGCCTGTGTAAGATGGTAGGAGTGGAATATCCCGAATGACGTGGTGGTGGCGGTGTGTGCTGAAGAACAAGATGATAAATCCATGAATAAACACCGCAGATATTGCACTTGTGATAGATATTCGCGAAGAGTAATCCACATGCAACATGGTACTTGACGTATGGTTGACAATTTATTTTGAACAAGATATGACGAATTCGAAGCAGATTAACGACAGAAAATGGAGGGTGAGTCAGAGGATTGCAAGTACCATCTTGTTTAATGATTAAAAAGTTTGGTAAACGGTCGAATTATCGGCTTTTTTGGGGTTTGAAATTATGACAAATATTGTGGTCTATTATTCATAAATGGTGTGGCTTTTTGAAGATGATGCCATCGGGTTAACTGCGGAAGCGTAAGTCAGCGGTTTCACAGGCTTCAAAGAAATTAACTATATACTTTCTAAGAATTACCATTACAAAATGCACTTATTTCACTTCACTACTTTCATTATTATCAGATACGCTGTATGTGATAAAATAAGGGAAGTTGCTAGCAGTAGTCACTTGAAATCGATGACTGGTAAGAATAAGAATTAAATTCGAGGAACAAGACCAAGATCATTATCATCAACGACGCAACAACCGGTATCCGGTCTAGGCCTGCCTTAATAAGGAATTCCCGGTTTTGCGCCGAGGTCCACCAATTCGATATCCCTAAAAGCTGTCTGGCGTCCTAACCTACGCCATCGCTCCATCACAGGCATGGTCTGCCTCGCCTTCTTTTCCTACCATAGATATTGCCCTTATACACTTCCCGAGCTGGATTATCCTCATCCACACGGATTAAGTGACCCGCCCACCGTAACCTATTGAGCCGGATTTTATTCACAACATGGCCATGGTCGTTATGTAGGCTACGGAATCGTCCATCCTCATGTAGGGGGCCAAAAATTCTTCCGAGGATTCTTCTCTTAAACGCGGCCAAGAGTTCGCAATTTTTCTTGCTACGAACCCAAGTCTTCGAGGAATACATGAGGACTGCCAAGATCATTATCCTGTACAGTAAGAGCTTTGACCCTATGGTGAGACGTTTCGAGCGGAACAGTTTTTGTAAGCTGAAATCAGTTCTGTTGGGTGTCATCGTCGTAGCTGTTATCGGTTGTGATTTTCGACCCTAGATAGGAAGGCCAAGATACCAAATGATAAATTTCGATTATAGCGGAAAAGTGGATCGAAATGACATTTGACCATCCCTTCTAAAATCTGACGGATGAGATCCAGGTGATTTTTGGGCATATCGGCTATCACAGCTTTTGTATGTTGATTAATTGGATCAATACGACCAAGTCCAATTGATCAACATACAAAAGTCGTGACAACCGACATGTGAAAAAACCACCTTACTATGATGAAAGTTAAATTTTCAACCGGATTCCCGAAGGGGATGTGAAGTTAATGGAGGGGAGGGAAAGGTCCACCTCATAAACCTCGATAAAAACTCTTGTGGTTACTCCTTTTAAAAAGCTATGGCACTTCAAGCGGAGTACTTTTGATATAATCATGGTAAAGTTCGAATTTTCCACCCTACCATGTAAGGGTATGTAGAAGTAAAGGGGCGGTTCCCCCTCTCTATCTCAGTTAAAGGATTGCGGCGACCATTCTCCATTAAAAAGTTATGGCTTCTCAAAGTTGAGCTATTTTCATGTTATAATGGTAAAGTTTAACTTTGAAACCCATTCTCGTTGCGGGAAAGGACTTTGTCCTCAAAATCAAACATCGTCGTGGTGGGCAAGTGTAATTACAGTGGGGGCTCCTTGCTTCTCCACGCCCGTGCAAATGGGGGATACAAAAATAGTCCCTCTTCGGACAACGTAACTTTTTAAGGGGATAGAAAGGGATGAATCTTTCTTCCTCTGAAAAGCCTTCTTGCCTCCTTCTTCGTTAGGCCTGGGATTAGGAAACCAATATTTACTATGATGATATCAAAATACCTCCAATTGAAAGAGGTATGTTTTTTTAAAGGGGGAGGGAGGTGTGCGGTCTGCTTCTCTTTTAATACTTTTTGTTCACCTTACGGTGATAAACCCAACCGTTATAACATACGAGGGCTGTACAACTTCTAACATGTGACATGTGACGACACATCGGAAGCAAGAACTACAACCGCATTGTCGGTGGTGAAATCACCTCCGACGTACTCGACTGTCGCCGACACAGCCGGCGCGCGCTTCCTTTCCTTCTTGTTCTAAAAGCCGACGACTGATACCTAAACCTTTCCGTTAATTAATTTCAATCTAAATAGAAGAGTAAATTGTCACTATGGGCTGTTGGTGGATCAGCAGAACAAAGCCTTAATAGACCTCGCAATCTCTGCAAAGTTGTCAGGAAAAATTCCCACCTGCGCAAACGACAATCTTTCTATTGTTTTTGAGGATATTGCCGAGCATCACGTTCGCGAACTCCTCACAGCATCACTACTGAAAATAGTTTCTCCAAGCCGGTTAAGTACGATATGGATCACCATCAACACTACCAGCTCCCCGATCTTCCCAAAAGTGCATCCCTTATCACTCCAGAAGCTAGCTGTTGCAAAGAAAGAGTTCAATGATCTCATGAAACAGAATATTTGCAGACGGGCTTCGACGAGTTCACTAGAATGACTTTTGGCGACTTTTGGCTTGTGCAGCGCTGCGCAGACATTTCAGGCCGAACTCGATCTAAACGTTGAAAAATGCAAATTTCTACAAAATCAGGTGAACTTTCTTGACCAAATGATTACCCCTGATGAAATTCAATCGCTGGGGCGCAGAAAAATGACGCAGAGCTTCAGAGCCTGAGGGCGAACCCCAAATACAAGTTCAACGAGTTTCCTATCTTCGGTTCAAACTCCTACTTACTCTGCGAGACCTCAGATAATGGACCTAGACCATTTATTCCGATCGATTTACGCAAGGAAGTATTTCACGCAGTACAATATCTGGCGCACCCAGGCATCAGAACGACGAACCGGTTGGTCACCGCAAAATACTTTGAGTCGACCATGATCGAGGACGTATACTCTTGGACCAGACAATGCATCGCGTGCCAGAGGCGTAAGATCAATAAGCACGTAAAACAGAAAGTAGACATATTCCCTCGGTCGACCAAGCGCTTCCACACCATCCACATCGACATCATTTGCCCTTTACGAGACTCATACAGATACAAGTATTGCCTCAGCAATACCTCTGGTTGACATTAATGCACAATCATGTGCAGTCCTTGTTATTCGTCTTTTTCGGCAGTTGCACAGCGCACCGAGAGGAGTTCATGGCCAATCCTGCAGAGATGGTGTACGAGGAGAATCTGTGACTCCCCGCCGACCCTATGCTGGATATACGAGCAGGGTTAACCGACTCCAGTATGCTGCGTCTGCTCAGGAACGCGATTTAGAAACAACGGATGACTCCACCTTCCCGACACACGACACCCCCAGGGACCTCAAGACATGTACACAGGTCATCATAACGCTCCACAGCGGCCATTGCGCTCATCATACGAGGGCCTCTTTAAAGTTTCGGAGCAACAGGAGCACTCTTTCAAGCTCAACGTTCGAAGCGGGCCCCTAATGGGTCTCCTTGTCTAGGCATCGATCCGGGGGACGTTCAAAAAAAAGCGTCCGCGAAGCGTCAGGTTCGCCCGAGAACCCCTATTGGCTAGATCATGTCTCGGGTTCTTCCGCTGAACCCGCGCGATTTCAACTGGGGACGGAGTGATGTAGCGGTACATCGGAGCCCCGAAGCAGACGTCGACTGATAGCTAAACCTTTCCGTTAATTAGTTCGAATTCAAATAGAAGAGTATTTTTTTTAAAGAAGCTAATCATTAGTTTAATTGCGTAAAAGGAAAGGTAAATTTTCATGTCCTTTTTTCAAAGAAGGCTCCGTCAGTTGCTACATTCGCTATATACACTTACACCATCATTCCTGTCATTTTTGGAATACAAATTTTAGGCCGTTTTCTGCACTTGCTCTCGTCTTATTTTTCTTGAATTTTCGCCCACTTAGGGAAAATTTAAGTTCGGGGAACAGCAAAAAATGACACGAGGCTAACTCTAGACTGAAGGGTTCGTGAGGTACACTTTTGCTGCCATGTCTATCCAAAAGCTTGAATGCAGTATGAACAACGTAGGATATCCTATTGTAATGGTGCCGCGAAATTTCGTTGATGTTCCTTTGTGGCCGTTTTCCTTGAAAAAACCCCAAGATGATGCTCAAAGCAGATTTGTAATAGTCTGGTGTGACTGCATCATGTTGAAGCAAAGATCCCTGGGAATCGAAGAAGATTATCATCATTACCTTACCAGCACTGCGAGCATCATAGGTTTTCAATTTCGGAGGCGAAATGCTAAACACGTATCTCGAAAATTGTCACAAAAATCCAATCTGTGTACCGATCGTATTGAACATTACGATTTTTTCTTCGATTTAGACAGCTTTCCGCCTCACTGGTACTCACGGACAGTCTTGGCTGCATTTGTACGTGCAGATTAAGAGGAGTCAATACTAGAATGACCTCTAGAAATGCCATTGGGTATATTCTCATTGCAGTTTTTGTAATCCCTTGTCTGTTGCGTTGAGTTCCGTTCTGTCAGCCTAAATTACCGCCTCATAGATAACCATTGGCCTTATTGTTGCAGTGCATATCCAATGCAGCATTTTCGGGGTGCAAGTCATCAGAACCCTTATAGCTTTCCAACATATGCTTCCAGCATGTGTCTTCCAGAGCAGTATTTCATAATGTTCAGGCCACATCTCATTAGCGCGAATTCGGTGACCATACCATCGAAGATACCTTTCCCCCAGAATTTTTTCACAATCGGTGCAACCCCATATTGATTGTAGATATCCTCATTTCGAATGTGATCATGGCGTCTTATGATACTAGTCCAGTGAAACATTTTCGTCTCCATTACCGCGGGGCACCATTCATTGACTTTTATAGTCGACTAACATTCAGAATCATAGAGGACGACAAAGCGGACGACACTGCGGTAAATTTTTGGATTTGAGACATTAAGTGATACGTCGATCACAAAAAGAACGTCGCTTCATATCATAGCCTACAGCATTACAAAATTTTAAGATCTAGGATGCCCTTCGTCAATTTGTTCAGACTTTTCGGTATAGTAGTTTCTGAGAATGGCCTGATCACATCAGTGACCACTTTTCGTATTTTTAGGTTTCCACAATACATACTTTAGTATTGTCATGCTCAGGGAAAACTGCGAGAGCTTTAATTTCATCTATCCAATTAGCGTGTTGGCCTCAGAGCATTTTTTTTCTTTAAGGAGATAAATCATGCCTTTGAGCATAAAATTTTTTCCCCGACAGACAGTAATTTATGCCAACGCGCTGTACTTTCTATTTAATTATCTAGATTGTTGGGGCTTCTCTCCATACCCCCTTGGGCTTCTTGAAACAGAAGAAAAAACGAATAATCATTAAAGTGCAGTCTTCATCAAATTTCAGATATCTTCCAAGCAAACAGTGTAATTTGAATATTTCAAAATCCACAAGGAGAAGACTATCGAGTTCCACTTCGAAACAATAACAACCGCAATCACAGAATGCATAAATCATTCGATTATAATGATTACACTCTATTTAAATTATGTACAATCCACGCTCTAGTACCAGTTCTGAAATGACATAATAAATCAGAACGGCCATAAAATAACTGGGGATGGTCCCTTTAACCCGATATGCTTTCAAATTTAAATTGAATGCACATACATAAGTGATGATGAAGAAATAACTAAGAAAAGGGAAGCCATTCTAGCGGAGTCCTCAATGCTCTCTTCGACTGACTCGTACGTTACAATTGCAGCAATAAAAGTGTTGTAATCTTACAACATTAAGGGTCAATTAAATTCTTGGTTTCTCATAACCCAATCTAATCAATTAGTCACTTGAAGGGCAAATATGTTAAAAATGAGCTGGAAATGAGACGTTCTGGTTGACCGATTTTCTCCCAAAGGCGATGATAACATGGATGGTTGTCTTGTGATTGATACCATGTGCCTGATGATGGCACTGGTCTTTAGCATCCACTCTACTCCAGCATAGATTATTGTAAAATGGTTGTAATGCATGGGAGTTGTCAGTGGTTGAAGAGTTCACTTGGCAGCTAGTTAATCTGATGTCAATGGATAGCACTTTATGGAGTATATCCTCATGTTGAGGGTAACATGGAAGGAGATGAGAAATTGGTTGGAGGTTCATTAAAGCTAAAACCCACCTTTCACTATTAGAAGTAAGTCGTACGTTGGAAGTTGGATGCGTCAGATACTAGAGGAGAGGTTTTGCAATGGATGGGAAAATGAAAATTTTGGAGTACGACCTAATAGGAAATTGATTTGTGTACTTTTCTAGGATCTGCTTCATGTCTATTCTGTGTCAGATTAATCACTTTAATGTGACACTGGCATCCTACGATGTCTAGGGTGCAAGCTGTGTGTATTGGCTACTATAACTTTATTAACAAGGGTAGGATTTATACCAAACTTTCCAGAATTATCCGGTGTATAGAACGACAGCTCTATTTGCGTTTGAAATATTATCGAAATTTATATTCCAGGTTATAGTAAATTGAATCCCATTGCGCTGAGGGATGAATGGGTTCAGTTACACAAGCTAAAGTTCCTGATCGCTTTTAACTCGGCAAAGACCAGTGATGATCTTTGTCTATTCCTGGATCAAGTCGACTCACATCCCCCAGTGCTAGCCCTAAATAACCATTAGACAACCGTCGTGTGGTGAACAAACTTGAGCAACGTCCCAGCGCACAATCTAATATAGAAACCACTGAACCTGACAAGAGGTATAAATTGCACCCACCCATATGCAATGGAAGAAAACAATTGAGTATACACCCCAAGTGGCAGACCAGTTGTACTAGAAAATCCACCCTCTCAGTAGGTCGGTCTTACAGATTCTGGTGAGGACTTTTATTTCATTTGATAGACCCTTTTAGTAGGAGTTCGATGGTTACAAGATCACCACCATCCATCAAATCGTAACCTTACTCACAAAAAATATGACTAACACTAAAGGAAGGGAAACCTAACACTAAAAAGCCAGCTAGTAAGATACCAGGGATCAAGCAGTGCCCTGCAAGGTAGACTGACGCGGAATATATCTTCCTCTCTTTGAGAGTGAGCTGTCTCTCCCCTAGGGTGATGTGTGGCTTTCCAGGGACCAAGCCTCTCGTCTACTAAGACCTTTAGTGAGCGGTGATAGCCACACCCTGTACGAAGTGACCCTACTATTAACAAAACGCTATAGATCTAGACTGGGGAGGCGAAAAACTCTTGCTCCAATCCAGGGTGTGATGAGAACCCTTCCTATTGGATCGTTTGAAGTCGGGGATAACTTATTGTACTCGAACGGAGCCTGGGTGATACCTGTTCGCCCAATGAGTAACTTTGACCTTATCGTGCTACGGGGGGCTCGCACGGCGGGGCTCCTAATCCCCATATTCGTGGGAATCAAATAAGTAATTTTACAAAAATAAAGAAAACTGCAACCGAACAAGCAGGACCCCGTACCGCACACAAACTGGTTAACCAGGCGGAGGCACATCTCCGAAATACTGAGAACCAGGTGATTGCACCCAAGAAGTTGGGACGTCAAGCAGTAGATTCAAGGTCAACATTGGTATACTGCGAGGACAACAACCAACAAAAACCACTGCTCAAAAAGCAGGGACTAGCAAACACACGTCTGAGATAAATATATCAGACGTCAGGAAGGACATAGTGGCGCAGGTGCTAAATCGTATCTGCGTTGTCTGAAGGAAGGCCTGAAAGAGGCCCCTAAGAAGGCTTAGGACAGAGCTAAGAAGGCGCGGAGATTAATCCGCAAGAAGAGAAGGCTCTCAAAAAATTGAAACCTGACCCGCCCGCCATTAGCCATGTTAGTGCGGTCACCCAAGAGAATATTGGAATAGTGCTGGCTCAGAAGCCCTGTGTGTACCGGGGACACATTGACGATTTGCAAGGAGGAACCATACAGGTAATTTTGCACTTCTCTTGTGAAAAACCAAGAGCTGGCATAATTCTTAAACGTAACTTAAAATGTATATGTCTTTCAGAGTTTTGGACCGGGCACCTTGTGGCTAACCAAAGTTCATCGACATCCAGGTTCCACTGGAGCTAGTCGCTAAACTGGTGAAGCCAAGCTTTTTTTAAAAAAAGTATATTTCGCACATTCTACTATAAACGTTATTCTTTTAATTGACTGATGGACTTCCAAAGAATAGTTGACGCCTTACAGAAAACGATGTTCAGGGTAGAGGAGATCAGGGAATCATTTCGCAAGTTAAGAAATAAGAAGCGTAGCTTTGAGCGATTTGGGAGCGCATGGCACGAAATTCAGCAGAATTTCGTTGAGTTTCTCGAAGAGCATAGAAAGCTACTGGCGCAGAATCCAGCTAAGAATCTGGCGTATTTCCAAGAGGATAAACTGGCGCTTATGCAAATTGCCTTTTCAAGAGTAAGGAAATTGTCAGCAGTTAGCAACCGATGAAAGTTCATTCATTCTGCAGTCTTTTGTCCCAAGTTGACAGAAAGAAAAAGAAAAGTTGCTCCGGCACCATTCCCTATGCATTTGCTGTGCTCCATATAAATATAACAAAGGGAAGCCTTGCAAAAAGCGCAAGCACCTTAAATGCGACATTTGCCAGAAACAACACATCACTACACTTCCCCCGGTAAACTGTGATGTGGGAAAACAAACATCTACAGGTAGTGTAACCCATTACGCTGAGAATTCCATAGATCTGTCATGTTCCAGTACTATACTCCCAACGGCCGTCGTCAAGCTTGCGGCAAAAGATGGTCATGGAATCCCAATTCGCTGTCTCATTGACCAGGGAAATCAAAGTTATTATATTACCGAGGATTTGGTCCAAAAGCTCCGCCTGAAGAAGAGGAAAACAAATATAGAAGTTTCTGGAGTGGGCGGGGTGTCAGCGGTGGTTTGCGTTACTTTCCAGCTAGAAGATGGGACCGAGGTAAATACAAAAGTCCTGATAGTAAAAAGGGTAACCAAAGGCTGCCTTCTGCAAGTGTCACATTGAATAAAGGGTCTGTTGCGAGGGGGATGGTCTTATAACAGATAATGTCTCTCATATCTCCATTATATTAGGGTCGAATTTTCTGCCTCAACTGATTGATTGTATCAATGGAGGAGTTAGAAGAGCGTTTGAAAGCCTTTTGGGACATACCTCTGGATAAAGAGGATTCTAGCCTTATAGACGATAGGGTTTGCGAGGAGCTGTTCAAGAGTAATCATTACCAGACAAAGGAAGGTCGTACGTAGTTCCGACTCCCTGGCGGCAAGATGGTATCAAATTCGGAAATTCATACCATAAAGCGATATGGCAGTTTCTGGCTCAAGAAAGAAGGTGGTCAAAGAATGTCGGACTGAAGCGCTTGTCGGATGATTTCATGCGTGAATATTTAACTCAGAACCACATGGCGGAAGTTCCAAGTGAGTTGCAAGCGGAGATTGCTGCGCGAGATCTCTTATGTTGCAGGTGTCCGAGATTTAGAAAATAGGCAGAAATTTGATATGGAGTCATGTTAAATCTAAGGTCAATCCAGCTGATTGCGCCTCCAGAGGCATCACCTCCTGAGAATTGCTAAACCATAAACTCTGTGGACTGGCCCAAGATGGATGATACAAACGGTAGATGTTTCACCGATAGTAATAAGCCAGTCACCACAGAAAACGTCAACACTCCAGTTACGCTCATAGCTGAACAACAAATTTTAGAACGCTATTCCGCCTTTAAAACGCTAACAGGAGTAACTGCAACCTGCTTCAGATTCTTTAATAACCTGAGACTTCCTCGAGGACAGAAGAAAACGGGCAGGCTAACCTCAGATGAAATCAATCAAGCTTTCAAGAGAATCATCTGCCTGCTCTAATCAACAGGATTCAGGGAAGAAATCGAGCTGTTGAAAAAGGGTAATCTCCAACTCCACCCTTTTTTAGATGAAAGCGAGCTCCACAGATGTTTAACCTGCTACAGACACGCAAACTCAAACAACAATACACTAATGGGAGACCTATCTCCGGTTCGAATAAACCCTGCGAATGCCTTCACATATTGCGGCGTAGACTGTGCAGGTCCCTTCAAAACACGGATGTGAAAGGGCCGTGGAGCCACGGTACTAAAGGGTTATGTTGCATTGTTCGTTTGCAAGGTCACAAAGGCGATCCATCTGGAGCTTGTTAGTTACTGATAACTGAAGCATTCCTAGCTGCTTTCATGAGGTTTACCAGCCGAAGAGGACTTTGGACGGACATCTACAGTGATCATGGATCAAATTTTATTGGAGCAGACCACAGAATGGAGAAAAACCTCGCGGAAGCGATTAAATCCTCTACCCACGAAATCACCAAAATATCGGCCAAGGAGATACCGCGGAAGCTAATACATGTGGCGTCAAATGTACAAAGCGACACCTCAAGCGAATTTTCAACGAGGCGAGATAGTTGCAACCTTTGAAGAGTTTTCTACCATTTTTTTGCCAGATCGAAGCCTGCCTGAATTCATGAGTCAAGCGAGAACGAGTACGAGAATCAGGAAACGAGCCCCAACAAGCAAGTTGAGCGAATGAGGTCATTGGCTGATTGAGAAGATACATATTGACAAACAGCATAGGCGGAGAATGGCCGATCCTAAACATAAATATGTGGACTATGCGAAACCACGATGAGAGGAGTTACGACCTGGTACAGTTCAGGATACAGGAAGTACCTCTACAGGTTCGGTCTCGATGAATTGCCGACTGTCCTACATGTGAAGGCGCAGAATACGTTTTGCCTGTCCAAGGTTTGAAAGCTCAAGGAGGAAGCTGAAAACAGAGTTAAATACTCGTTTTTATCGGTGGAAAGTCTGATGCTGGAAAGTTTGGCGGAAATCCTACCATTCTTAACGAAGATATAATAAGTCTAAAATGCCTATTTTTCGTAAAATTACTGCACCCAAGGATATAAAATATCTAACACTATGTAGTAGTGATAAATAGTATAAAGGGAGCCATCGTGCCCCATGTATGCTTACATACAAAAATCATAAAGCCTTTCATACCTGAAGCACCGAGTTTCCGGTTTCCTCGGTAGGGCAAATTGGGGGAAAAATGACTATACTGAATTAAAATCCACCAAACAAGCAAAGATTAGAGACCAGACTTGACTTTCTCCATCGGACACTGTCTGTGAGTTCATTTCACTTTGTTCGATTAGAAATTCGCTAGACCTTCAACTCCCTCTCTTTACCTTGCTACATTCCATTCATTTTAATGTAGTTTGAGTCATTTTGTCTAAGAATAATGTTACCTTGAAATCGGAAACTCAAGTTCATTGAGGATTATTGCGAACATGATATAATCGTACAGTGACTTTGCCATAGTGAATTCTTTATCTTACAATGCTTTCTTTGGTTTTTTCGAACACCATGTCACTGAGAGTACTCAAGTACTATGTCCGCAGTACTCAACCGTGTTCGTCGGGACCCACAGTGTATCGCTGCTTGAATATCTTCACCCCTTTAGCGCAATCTGATTAGTAGTCAAGTAGTACTTCATGGATGATTGCCGGTTCACAGAGAGTGGATTCCGATTCTCACAAAATTTCAGCCCCGACCATTGATGTAGGAACACCAGTGTGCGTGTACAGACAGATGAGTATACAAGCAGATAACACATTGACCTTTCTTCCATCCCAAATCAAAACAAATTAAGGATATAAGCCAAATAAGAGAAGACATAAAATAAGATTGAACGCCTCTACCCAGAACGGGCTGGGGTCTGCCTCAAGAGTCAGGGCTCTGAGCTCATCCAAAAACAATATTCTTCAATTCTTGATGGCGTTGTCGCCTCAATGGTTTTCTTTAGCGCATGATTAATGCATTTCATTCAAATTAATTTCCGGCGGTCTTCCAGTCAACATACGACAAATAAGACGTGATAAGTTTGTAAAAATGTTTATAGAACGTTTCAACTTGAAGATATTATTGCAATATGGCCCGAAGCAATATTTTGCCGTGCGTATCTACGATTGTATTCCTGTGTAACGACTTTACTTTCGGTATAACTCATTTACTACTGAGGAATTGGCGCTCTGCCACAAGAAGTTTAGAATTATCTTTATTTACCGATAAGGAAGATACATTACTATTCTTGACAATAAGGCAAGCATAAAATATAGATTTCTTCTGCATTGGAATTTCGTATGACTAAGAAGACTATGTTCTAACGCTGTTCAAGAAGGTGTTGGAAATGCATTTTAATGATGATCCCATACAAAGAGAAACGCGTTATAATTCATTTTTATATTCCTTTCGAACGACAGAGATAATGATGTCAATATTTTAAGCACGCGTTCTTGCAAAACAATCTGAGATAATTTTACATCACTTCGGATTTGTTCTTCTATTTGGAGTAAACAATAAGAAATGTTATTGTGGATTTGCTCTGGAATTGACAATAATACGTGTTGGTGATCTTATGGAGCGATAAGAGGACGAATTATAATATTTGAAATGAAGGCGCTTTCAATGGATGCGCCTGGAATTTTAAAGTTGAATCTGCGGATAAAAGATCCAGAGAGGGTTGCAGAGGAACAGTTTACAGCTACAAAGAGTCAGTTGTGAATCATAATAATTGGTGAAACAAGTAACAATAATGTCAGAGACCGAATTTGGAGACAAGATACATATTGAGTGCAGACAACAATGAATGTCTAGACTGGGTTTCCGTTAGTACTTAGATGAGGAGATACATAAAAAGGACCCGCAAATGCAATTTTTTGGTATTGGCATGGTATATTCAGTTCACGTCTCGCTGTCGAAAGGTTCGAACTTGTCCATTCTACAGCAGAGATTTTACTTAAAAATCCAAATTCAGCTGCTAACCATCCCGGATCGTCCTGCTGACCTGCCCCCAGGACCAAATTTTAGGAGCTCAAGCAAAAAGCTAAGCTTACTTACTAAAACCTAGATTTTACCATAAAAAGCTTTTACTCTTTTTAAATTACTAGCCCCAATAGGTGAGACGTCTAGGGACTCTAAGCGCCGCAAAACGAGTTTCGTCGAGAAACTCCAACTAAATGACGCCGCTTTGGAGGATAAAATAAGCGAAGTACTGCCGAAGTCATTTGGCATCGAATATCAATCCGATGATCCGGATGTAAGTTTTCCCTGTATTACTGCATCCGATCCACGCGAGAAGGACGATATAGAAATGCTGATGAGCGAGAATAAAATGCTTCTCGCAGAAGGAGCAAATCGCCACCCTCAACCGGACTATCAATGATTTGTGCGGCACGGTGAAGTCGCTACAATTCGCCATCCGTGCAGCTTTTCGGGAAACTAATGGAAAAACCCATCACCAATGTCACCGAAAGATCAAGTTGCAGCTTCGCCGCGGATGACTTTCCACCATTAGGAATGAAGAAACTCCCCTCCAAAGTTCTCGCAGCTCCCTCATTCCGCTAGCATCATCCCGTTCAACCTTTAACAGCCGCACCAGCAACTCCACTATCCAGAGTATCCGCATCCCGAGCTCAAGTAGGCAAAAACACCCTCCCCTCTAATAGATCGAATCTTACCCCTAACACCGTCAAACCCAAGGAGGTTCAAAACCTTCTTCCGTTGATCGTAACGGAAAGCTCCGAATCAATCCGGGTAACCAAAAACAAAATTACGAAAGTAATGCTCAAAAACTTCTTTATTAAAAGGACGAACAACAACGCACCACCTGAAGACTGCAACAAGGCGAAGAACGTCTTAGTTGACAATAAATCTAAATTTTATAGCTATGCCGACCGACAAGACCACTTCACCTATTCTTCGTGGACTACACTACACCTCTTCCGCTCAGGAAATCAGAGATGACCTCTGTGCCCAAGGGATCAAACGTCAAGTCTTTCATCAGAATTAGATAGAAAACGGAGAATCGCCAGAGCAACCTCTGGCTGATCACTTTCGATACCACTTTTGAAGAAAATCAACTCGCCAAAATGAAAGCCGCCAATCACACGATTTTTCGTTTCCAACAAATTAAGGCAAATTGCAATTCAAAAACTGCCAGCGCGTTGGTCACTCAACTCCCAACTGCCACCTTGAATTTCGCTGTGTTAATTGTGATAAAACTCCCAATCTTGAAGAGTACAGCAAAACTCCAAAGGAAAAATCGTACTGCGTTAACTGTAGCCGTCTCGACCATCCGGTTAATTATAGGAATTGTCCTGCCCGCAGGCGGTGCTCACCCCCAACTTCGAGGAAAATTGTCAAATCTGCATTCACCAGACCAGCAGTCTCCTTCGTTTACGCTGTTCGCACGATCACTCAGCAAACAAACCAAAAAAAAACAAGCTTCCCAATCAACATATAAGAACTCGTTGGAAAATGAAAACAATTCTTGAGTATGTTCAACGCCATCATTGCTGCCTTTTCGTCCAGTTATGGATGTCAAAATTATCGAATTGAACATCAATTCGATTGTAGGTCGGGTCCGTAGACACGAGTTCGACGTTTTCCTCAAGAAGCAGAAGTCCTATTTAGTTTTCCAGGCTTCACTGCCGCTTCAAATCATTCTTCTCCGAGTTCAACCTTTTCAGAATCGACCGTCACAACCAAGCCAGTAGGAACTTGGCTGGAGGTACTGCAATTCTCACCTCTGATAAACTCCCAACTGCTCAAATCTTCCCCTCGTCAACACGTTTGTGTCTCTAGACGTAACACGCTTTGTTACAGAAACCCATTCTTCGGTTATTTACTTAGCCTCCTACTACCCAAACCAGTCACTCGATACTGTGGTTTCTCAAATCTGTTCAACTTCTGCGCGTCTCATCCGCACCCCTCCAATAAATCATGGCACATGATCATCAGAGGTGATCTGAACGCCAAACATAGGTCCTGGCTTGACACGGCCCACAGGCAAAACTGCCTTTCAACTTTACGACTGACTCTCTACCGCCACGCCAGACTGGAAATTGCGACATTTCAGTCTTGCTGTACCCAGTTATATTGGCCGTTACACGCAATCACACCTTGAACACTTTCTTATAATGAATAATATAATATAATGATTCCTGAAAACTCTCCGAGGCATCAGCGATCATGATGCGGTTGTACTCGAAATCAACCTACCAGATCGCACTATCCGCCCTAGTTACCGAATCGCCCCTGACTACCAAAAGGCAAACTGGAGAAGTATCAACCAGTCCCTCAAATTGTCTCTTTCGCGGATCCAACTCAAAAATCAAACCAAAAAATTCAAACTCTCTACGCTGAACACCTCCACGATCACCTATAGATTTCAAACCGCACATCTATCGTGAACTCAGCCAAACATGCCCCAGACTTGGTAAAGGAAATACTCCAAGCACCATTTTGCCCCAAAACATTTCACCATTCGAAAAAAAACGAGTAATTAGCCAAACATTTCTTAAAGGACCATCAGACCAGACGTCACCTTCGCAGTGGAGAGGCAGAGGAGGAAGTCGCTTCCTCTATCACCTCTCTCCTCAGCTCACCACCATTTTCGCCGCGACCCACGAACCTGCCTACACTTCGAGGCTACCTAATAACCCCCTCCTTCCTCCGACAAAGTCCCGAGCATCAAGTTCTTGAAGCCTAATCAAGCTGCAAAGCTTATTAGACATTCAAACAAAAAAAAATCCACCGCTCTCGACGATATCCACATGGTCCTCAATCGCTCTCTCAATGTCTTCCTCTCCATACTTTTCAACCAGTTCCACTATTGAAAGCATCCAAAGTAGTCCTAATCCCGATACTCTTGATACGGGATAGTTACATGCCTATCTGAATCTTACCTTCAACCGCCAAAATCTTCGAACGGGCCATCAAAACGATGATTGATGAACATTGCGAGGCTAACAACATCATCCTAAACTTCCAGTTTGCAAACCGTCCACAACACTCAGTCGAACAGGCACTCTTCACACTGAAAATCGACCTTAGCGGATTCAATCGTAAAACACCAACCATCGCCTGCCTTCTTGACCTGAAAAAAGCCTTTGACTCCGTTTGGCGACATGGACTCATTGTTAAACTTTCAAGGTATTCCGCTTCCACCCGCAACTCTGTAAACTTCTTCTCAGCTTTCTCTACAATAGGATAGGTTAGGTGTTTCTTCAAGGCTACCTATCTCAGACATACACTTCCACATTGACTCCAGCGTAGACAATTGTTTCCGCAGACATCGGTTCCCTCAAGCCCTCGTGTACTTTTCCATCAGATTTAATATTTTCGATGAGACTGGAAAGGTAATTCCTTATTCGGGTTGCTTCTCCAACGACCAGCTCGTGCCACAAACCAAGGCCAATCTCCGTTGACAGCTTAAAGTCTTAGTCTGAATGTAAGTAACTCAACGTTAAATTTTTTTTGAATGAATAAAAATGTTGTTTCTATGACAATTTTTTGGTAATAGTAGTTATTCCTTTCCATTGTCGCTCCCTATGGTTCTGAGTGTTGGCTGACTATAAAAGACAATGAACGGCGTATTGCGGTAATGGTGATGAAAATATTGCGTTGGACTAATGGCGCAACACGTCTTGATCACATCCGAAATAAGGATATCCGCAAGCGATATGGGCTGGCACCGATCGTGGAAAAACTGCGAGAGAGGCGTCTTCGATGATATGGTCACGTAATTCGCGCTAACGAGAATTCACTGGCCAAGATTGCTCTTAATATCGCATGGAGATTTAAAAGCCTCAAGATTGCATCCAGATCAGGCATTCGGAGCAAATGGCGAAACCGATAATGACGAGCCGACCCCGCTTGTGAACCGGACAAAGGCTGATGAAAAAGAAGAAGAAATTATTTCCTTCCATTCATCAAACCGATTCAATACCCATTGATTGTGTTAGGATTCTTCACAGAACCCAACACCTCACATGTATTTGTATCTTCAGTAAGAAATCAATATTCAAAAGCTATGCTTTGTGCTCCGTTTATTCCATTTTTTCCCATCTTTTTTCAACGGAAAAAAAATCTTGAATGTATCTGAATCAAAAAACAGTTCTCTGACGTATAAAATTTCCTAAATAACCATAGCAATACCATTAGAAGTAAGTGCAAACGCACCAAATATCAAAACACAATTTCCAGTTCAAAATATGCATCGATTTATTCAAGTCTTCAGAATATCTGAAGAACTTTTCCATTCCTGCGGTTCGGAAAATTAATTCAATTTTGCAAATATGAGCGGGCTTTTTCCTACGATGCACTGAGAGTGTGGGCATATTACTCTGCGTTCGTTGCTCCAGATTTAGGTTATTCAAATTGCATGGATTTTCGCTCGTTTCTAAATATGCGTAAAAAAACTGGATAATTAAGAGTTCTGGAAAGTTAATGATTTATGAAGGAATATTTTAAAGCTGAAAAGTTCAATTCAAATCTGAATTGGTCCATTCTATATTAAAATTGGAGATGATGGATGAAGGAAAGATTTTAGTTACCAGTGGAATATGGTCTGGTCTTGCTAATTTATTTCAGTACCTGAGAAACAAACAAGATACTCCTTCAGGTACAGACAAGTATTTATGGTCTTATAATGTATAATAAATTGCCAAAGGCACGGCTTATCCACCCTTCACAAATCGATTAAGGGTTTTTGCTGGCGCCAAATGCTACTCCAGGTAAATTGCTCCGAGACAAAAGCCATTGGTTTGCAGATATAAAACGTTTTCATTGCCTTTTCACGAGTACTTCAAATAGGAAAAAGTAGATCATTCAGTTGAGGAACAAATTAAGATAAGACTGTCAACGTCTTACAAGGGAATGAAGCTAGTTCTTCAGAGGAATTTATAATAAGTCGGGAATCCGGAACCTGGACGCTTCAGGTATGAAAGGTTTTGTATTTCTTTTATAAAGACATTTGAGTGTGAATTTGTCTTATTAGTACGTAACACGTAATATATGCATATATTATGTGAGAATATCCACTTTCGGGTGATATTGACATTTATAGTCTTGAATTTCCAAAGAAGTGCCTACTTTGACTTATTATAACTTTGTTACTGATGGTGCGATTTCCACCAAACTTGGTAATATCAAACTCTATATTATATTATAGGATCAAGCTCTATAATGCTAGGATGAACTTAAGGGGGTTCTACAGCCAATTACTGAAAATTATAGTAATGTATTATTATTAACTTTATTTGAAGAGATATCGATATGGAAGGTATTTCGGAGCCTTGCCACCATATAGTAGCAGCCTCTTGATTTTTTTTCACATTTCTCGGTTGGGCAGTTTCTGAGAATGGCCCCGTTAAATAAATGATCACGTTCGACCTCCAGGACTCCTCGCCTTTCCAATAAATGTCAAAACTAAGTCCAGCTTCGGAAAGTATTAACAGATACCTTTCATTTGATACCCCGCATGACTATATTTGGTGAAAAAAAATTTACACCTCCCTTTTGCATATATGGGAACCCTCCCTTAAATTCGACGTAAAAGGATGTAACTTACTGTATGCGTGAGCGTTCACAGTTCCCACCTTTCCAATAAATTTGGTGTCAATTACTGCTACAGTCTCCGAGGAAAATGCGTGTGACCGACAGACAGACAGTAAACCGATTTGAATAAGGTTTTGTTTCACACAATTACACTAAAAAGTTACTGGTTTTGTGTTATTTGACCTTGAAAGTATTAATTTTTCGTTTAGCCATTACGAGTTTACGCTTAAAGAGCTATAACTCAGTCCATATTCCACCCACAAAAAAAAAGTAAGGTTTTTTTTCTTTTTTGCAATTAAACATTTTTCTCTGCCTTATATCATTTCTACATATTATGTTGTTGCATATGAAATGGCCGTTTTGGCAATCAAGTGAAGTTAGTTGCGATTTTTGTGTATCAAACCACCACCAGTTGGCGCTATTGGTGTTGAATATTGAAGTATAAATACTCCTACATTTAATCAAGGAGTCATTTCAGTTTTGACCATCGTTGGGATAACAGGGAAAAGAAAGAGAAACAAGTCGGGAAACCGGAAGCTGGACGCTTCAGTTACGAAAGGTTTTGTGTATTTCTTAGTACGTAGCACGTAATATATGCATATGTCCACTTTCGGGTGATATTGACATTGATAGTCTTCAATTTTCAAAGAAGCAACAACTTCGACGTATTATAAATTTGTTAGTAATATTGCGATTTCCATCAAACTTGGTATGATCATGCTCTACATTATAGCCTACATCACTGCAGAATTTCGTGCCGCTAGGATGAATTTAAGGGGGGTTCCAGCCAATTACAAAAAATTATAGTAATATACTATTATTAACTTTCTTTGATCAGATATCGGTATGAAAGGTATTTCGGAGCCAAGGCACCATATAATGGCAGCCTCCTGATTTTTTTCAGATTTTTCGGTTTGGTAGTTTCTGAGAATGGCCCCCTTAAAGGAATGATCACTTTCAACCCCCCGCACTCCCGACGTTTCCAAGAAATGTCAAAACTAAAAACTTCAAAACTTCAAAAAGTACTAATCGAGAACTTTAATTTGATACCCCACATGACTATATTTGATAAAAAAAATTTTACACCCCCCTTTTGCATGTATGGGGACCCCCCTTAAATTCAAAAATTCAACGTAAAAGGATGTAACTCACTGTATGTGTGAGCGTTCACAGTTCCCACCTTTCTACCAAATTTGGTGTCAATCGCTATAACCGTCTCCGAGAAAAATGCGTGTGACGGACAGACGGTAAACCGATTTTAATAAGGTTTTGTGTTTACACAAAACCTTAAAAAGGATGGAAAAGAGGCAAGAACATATACTTTTTCTGTATGAGTTCAAACTCGGTCATAAAGCGGCAGAGGCGACCAAGAACATTAACAACGCATGTGGAGCTGATACGGTAACCGAACGAACCACACTGCCACGTGGACCATCGATTGACAACGACGAGCTGCGTTTGCTAGTCGAATCCGACACACGTCAGTCTGTGAGGGACATTGCAGAGAAACTGGGCGTATACTATTCGACAGTTTGCCGGCACTTGCAACAACTTGGAAAGGTGAAAAAGCTCGACAAATGGGTTCCGCATGCCCTTACGGAGTAAAACATGGCGCTTCGAATGGAAATTTGCAATTCTTTACTCATCCGCAACAGAACCGATCCCTTTTTGCACAGAATAGTGACATGTGATGAAAAGTGGATACGACAATCGTCGCCGATCAGCACAATGGCTAGATGCTGATGAGCCACCGAAGCATATGCCGAAACCGAGCCTCCATAGAAGGTAATGGTGACTGTTTAGTGGTCTACCGCTGGAGTTATCCACTATTTTTTATTGGCACCTGGAAAAACGATAAATGCACAGAAATACTGGGCTAAGCACAAGGAGATGCACCAAAAATTGAGTATTCAACGGCCGAGATTGGTCAACAGATATGGTGTGATACTCCTTCACAACAATGCACGGTCCCATGTATCCAGAACAACGGTTCAAAAGTTGAACGAATTGGAGTAGGAGACTCTGCCTTATCCACCATATTCACCGGACCTTTTTTAAGCATTTGTATCATTTTTTGGTGGAAAAACAATTTAGGAGCGAAGAGGCCATCAAAATTGCCTTCGACGAACTTATCAACACCCGACAGTTGGACTTCTACGAAACCGGCATAAATGCTCTTGAAGTGGAGGAGGAGAAGTGTTTTGAATCGACTGGCACCTATTTTGATTAAATATCATAAATAAACTTTTGCAAGCTTTACAGTCGTTTCAAATTTTAGTACAAAAACGGCCATTTTATTTGCAACAACCTAACAAAATGCATTTTTTTAAATTATTTGCGAAAAAGCATATTTTTTTGGATGAAAAAACCACATATTTGCACACGAGTAACCTGAAAACTGCTCGAAAAATTTCGATAAAACTTTTTTTGCTTAGAATTGACCATTTAATAGATTACACTACGAGGGGGGATGCCACACCCATCCATTAATAGGATGCTCTTTTCCAGATCAGATGATGCCAAAACACCAAACATTTCATTTTTTTTGGGGACTCATTTTAAGTCCCAACTCCTTTGTGTTTCACCTCATCTCAGAAATAAGATTCGAAAAGTACTAATTGAGCCCTTTGATCTGATACCCCACATGACCATATTCCGCGAAAAAAATGTATACCCTTTTCGCATATATGCGAGGCCCTCCTTCACATGACAGATTTCACCCGTTTCCAGGTAAATGTCGTATACAAGACAGACAGGCACAGTGACGAATAGTCACTGAATCGGTTTTATTAAGGTCATTAAGGACAGATATCGGAATAAACAAATATTTGTCTGGCTGTTGTCTGAGGCAGCCGGGGATATTTGCCAACGCCAGACATTAGTTAATTATAAATACACTGGGCAATATTCTGCCAAGTCATTCAGGATCTGAACTCTCAGAAAGCATGTGAAAAGGAAAATGACTTTTTGAGAGTTAAGGTCGATAATGTCAAGTAGCACGCATATGATGATGTGATGTTAAGTGATGCTGTTATTGATATTACAATTTAAGGTGATAAGCATGTCAGACTACTCACTTTAGTGTGATATTGACATTTAGTTCCAGTAAATTTACACGATTAAGTCAATTTTGAACTATTGTAACTTTGTTGGTGATAGTATGAATTTGTTCAAACTTGGGGATAACATGCTTCATATTCATATTATTCACTTAATTTGAGCAGATATCGATATGGAGAGTATTTTGAGGCCTGGACACCATATAGAGGCAGCTTCACGATTTTTTTTCAAATTTTTTAGTTGAGTAGTTTCTGAGCTTGGGTCCGTTAAAGAAATCATCATTTTCCACCCCTCCCAGTCCCTGCCTTTTTAATGAATATCAAAACTAAGACCGGCTTCGAGAAGTACTAATCGAGACTTTTCATTTGATATCCAACTTGACTATATTCGGTGAAAAAAAATTTTACACCCCCCCCTTTTGCATGTATACGGATCCCCCTTATCACTCACCACATGTCTGGGCGATGAATGAAAAGAAATTGATCTCCTTTTGGGCGTCCTTATAAACCAGAAAATTATTCAACCAATTTATACTTACTTTTAATATATGCAGATAGGGAAACTCACCTATAAAGAAGAGAAAAATATAAGATTAATATTTTTTTGTGATATGTATCAAATTAAGGGTTTTTAGTGAATTATGTACATTTGGCTTCACCTACGTTGCCTTTAGAACCTAATAGACAGTTTTATACGTTATAAAGTTGAGTAAGGTGTTGGATTTGGATTGCACAATTTGGGAATGTGTAATTTTCCTTTGAATTAACCAAATTGATTTTTGGTTTGCAAAAGACAGATGTTCATCAATCGCAAAAGGAAACAGAATCAATGACAGAATCTGACTTTACCAGATCCAAATTTGGACACCAGCTTTTTGTAAAACAAAACCTTACTAAAATCGGTCTGCCTGTCAAACCCAATCACTTGAAAAATTGGATAAGACTATGGTGGAGCGAGCAACTTGGTGTCGGACGCACGCAAGTGTGAATCTTGGTAGCCATGACGTCGAAAAACAGTTTTTGGCAGCGAATGAAGAATGGGACAGACGACGTGAGTGATTTTACGAGCAAAGTGCCGAAGTTGCAGAAAACAAACTGAAGGCAGCTCAATGAAGGATGTCGCTAAATAACTCAAAGAACAACACTTGGTCCTGCGAGAACATCGTGAAAATTCAATGATCCATGAATTGAATCGATACTTCCCAACAGCAGTTGACTTGGTAGGTTGTGATCAGTGTTAGCTGATTTTTTAGGAACTATTGGCTCAGGAACTGGTATCCCATTGGCCGTCACCATCATGTATCAACCCTTTGGAATATTTGTGAAAGAACAATCAGGAAATGGGTGGCATGAACAAGTTATTGTTCTAAGAACTCAAGAACAACCTACATTTTTTTCTCCTTTATTATTTACATTTATATTATTAAATTGGCTAAATTATTATTCTTTGTGAAAAATAAAACTCGGCAGACCGTAAGAGTCGGTGCTACCTCTTTCTCTTTAACAAAAACATAAAAGAGAAGGATGCCGCAAGAGACGGCGCGGACCGTTTTCTTCACTCTTTGTTTCTGCTCGTTTCTCTGCTCATTCCACTTGCGTGTCTTTTTTCTTGTGGGTTGTTCGATTTCGTTAACGATATCCTCCGAATAATTACCGTGGTTGTACGCCCTTTTGGCGTAGGAGCCCAACTCGAGATCCAATTCGCTTTGACCAAGGTCAAAGCGGATGGCATTCGCTTTAATCATGCGTTGGTCGGGCTGGACGAGGAGGCAGTTGTGCTTCTCTCCGAGAACTTGGAGGACAGCTCTTATACGCGACTAAAAGGACAGCTCATAAAACGCCTGTCAATAAGTGAGACGACTAAACTTAACCACTTACTGAAAGAGCTAATGCTTTGTGGCCGTACACCAAGCCAACTGCTGTGTGAAATGGAGCAGTTGGGTGATGACCAAGTCGACACCGAGCTGCTATAGTCTTTCTGGCGGCAGATGCTCCCAGAGAGCACACATACCATCCTGGATGTGCGGATTCGGTGTTTCTGGATATATTAGCCGTCACTGGGGACAAAATTCATGAGGTCCACGTTCAACCCATGGTTGGCGAGGTGTCTCGCGACAGCTCAAGCTAGCTAGCCCCCAGGTAGATGGTGGCAGCATTAACAGCCACCGTCTCGGAGTTGGCAGAGGCCGTCGGTGCTTTGTGCTTGGGAAGTAGTACTAGATCCGCCTCCCGAAATCAATTGGATAGTAAGTCATCGGGACCTTCAGCGAATATCGGGGCATGCTGGTACCATTGCAGATTCGCCGAAAAAAACAAAATTTCGCATCGAAAAAATCACACTTGCCAGAAGTTCCAGCGACTGTTATCCGAAATGTAACACCACGTCGCCTCACAATCTACGATCACTTGAGCCGGCGCAATTTCCTGGTTGATACAGGCGCTGAAGTCTCGGTTTTCCCCATATGCCGGCATCATAATTTAATAACGCAGTCGTTAAAACTCGTGGCAGTAAATTCTTCGTCGATCCGCACGTATGGCTACAGGCAGGCAGACTTGAGTTTAGGATTTCGACGAGCGTTTTCTTGACACTTGATTATCGCGGACATTAAAATACCCACTTTAGGCGCGGATTTCCAGGTCACGATGGATTGCTATTGGATATATATAGTAGGTCCCTCATTTACCCCACAACTTCCCTTAGGTCATCGAGAAAAATCTAATCCTGCTCACCCCACACTCTTTCCATCGTTTTTGAAGACGTTGCCGACCCACGTATTCTCGCACTTCTTCAAAAATACCGAAACATCACTACCGAGCTCGTTAAACATAATGTTCAACATCATATTAACACTACTTGCAGAAGCTAGAAGTACTTCTTAAGTAGGGTATTTGCAGACCTTCAAACAGTAGTTGGTCCCCCCGCCACTTCACATGGTACCTAAATCCAATAGGGAATGGATACCTTGTCTAAATTCTCAGACGATTCCAGATCGACACCCTATCCCACTCATCCACGATTTTACGCCCTCTATTGCAAACTGCCTTATTTTCCCTTACTTTTGACCTTTTGACTTAGTCAAGGATTACGATCAGATCCCTGTAACTCCCGAAAACAATAATATGCACACCTTTCGGACTCTTCGAGCTCACTAGGATGACTTTTGTACTGTGCAACGCGGCGCAAACCTTTCAGAGATTCATCCACTCTGTGCTGCGAAACCTCCACTTCTGTTTTGTATATTTTGATGATGTTCTAGTCGCGTCTTTCTCTGAGTTCGAACATTTAGAACACCTCGAGTGCATTTTTCACCGTCTTTTTGAGGCCGTTGAGAATTGCAAATTTTTCCAATCGGAGGTGAAATTCCTCAGCCACCTGATTACCTATAAAGCCATCCAACCAGGTGCCAGCGATTTCGAGCTTCCCGCTTCCAAAAGCTGTTGAGGATTTGAGAAGGTTCTTAAGCATGTTAAATTTCTATCGCCGTTTCTTGCCTAAGGCTGTCCACCATCAGTCAATTCTTGACGACTTCTTGTCTGCAGCCGAGACGAAAGACTCCTGCCTGATTTTGTGGTTCCCAGAGGCTGTCCAGGCGTTTAAGACCACCAAGCAACAGTTGGCGGATGCTAAACTTCTGGCATTCCCTCAACAAGATGCACCCGTAGCCATATTCGTCGATGCCTCAGATATTGCCGCAGGTGCTGCTCTTCACCAAAAAGTGAATACCGCTCAACGGAACTACAGCCCAATTGACCGTGAGTTATCAGCTGCGGACCTCGCAATTAATTATTTTCAGTATTCTCATGAAGGCAGACCTTTCACAGTGTTCACGGACCGTAAGCTACTCACTTTTGCTTTGAAACAAAACCCTGACAAAGCGTCCCCTCGCCAACTTCGACACTTGAGCTTTATCAGTCATTCACTTCCGACATTGAACTCATAAAAGATAACTTTGTTGCTGACGCGTTGTCACGTTTTGGTTAATCCAATTTAGTTTCATGAATATTAAGTTGCAATATATGCATATATTTTATTTGATTAGCAAATTCGATCATGTAATTAACCTGACGGAAGACTCCACACTATTTTTTTCTTATAATTTTTTTACGTCACTCTGCCACCTACTTATCGAGAGCGCTCTCCACTCCTGTTGCGAGTTCTAAAAAATGTGTGGAGAGCGCCGGTGGCGTCATCTGACCACTCACATTCGCAACATTCGAAATAAATTTCGAATGCCGCGAATCCTGCCGCGCCACAACGTGTTGCAGAGGTCAAGATTACCGCCACCGTCGATTTTCCGACAATCGCAGAAGCACAGAAGGACAACGCGGTTCTCTAAAACTTGAGGACCAACTCCAAATACAGATTCAAGGAGCGAGACTTCAGAGAAGGGACCAATGTCATATATTCTGGCCGATTTCCGAAGGGAAGTGTTCCACGCCGATCACGTTCTGGCGCACCGAGGCATTCGGATAACCAATGGGTTAGTCATCGCAAAGTATTTCTGGTCGTCCATGAACAAGGACATTCATTTTTCGGCCAGACAGTGCAAGACTACAAAGCATGTGAGGAAAGAGGTAGGAGTGTTCCTTCCGTTCACTAAGCGTTTCCACACGTTGGCCCTTTGCGAGACTTACACGGGTTTAGGTCTTCTTCTTCTTCATCAGCCTTTGTCCCGTTCGGCTCGTCGTGATCGGTTTCGCCATTTGGCTCTATCGAATGCCTGATCTGGATGTTATCTCGAGGCTTTTAAATCCCCATTTAGCGTATCAAGCCACCGTTGTTTAGGTCTGCCTTTTGGTCGTTTACCATCGACTTCGATGTTCAGACCAATCTTGGCAAGTGAATTCTCGTTGGCACGAATTGCGTGACCATACCTTCGAAGACGCCTCTCTCGCAACTTTTCCACGATCGGTGCAACCCCATATCGATCGCGGAAACGTGTGATGCCACTGGTCCAACGTAGCATCTTCGTCTTCAGTACCGCAAGACGCCGTTCATTGTCTTTTATAGTCGGCCAACACTCAGAACCATAGAGAGCGACTGGACGGATGACATTGTGGTAAATTTTAGATTTGAGATGTTCGTTGATACGTCGATCACAAAGAACACCAGTTGTGAAACGCCACTTCATCCAGGTTGCGTTAATGCGTAACGCAATTTCATAACGCAGTTCTCCATTGGCTGATAGCGTTGACCCGAGGTATTTGAATCGCTCAGTTCTGGACAGATCTCTGCCGCTGACAGTGATCGTGCCTGTTTCATGGGGATCGGTCGTCAAAAATTCAGTTTTGTTTAGATTCAATCTGAGACTATGTTGCATGAAGTGATCATTCCATTTTTGGACAAGTTGCTCGAGATCATTTTTGCTATCAGATGCTAGGAAAACATCATCTGCATAAAGCAGTGTGTAGGGCGCTGGACGTTGGATATCTCGTGTGACGGTGTCCATAACAAGGACAAAGAGGAGTGGTGAGAGAGCGCTTCCTTGATGAACACCAACAGAGACACGAAGCGGTTTTGATACACCCGCCATACTTCGAACTTTACTTTTCGGATCGTGGTAGAGCAGGTGAACCCAGCACACGAGATCTTCTGGCACTAAGTGTTGTCGTAAAGCATACCAGATGAGTTCGTGTGGCACACGGTCAAACGCTTTCTCTAGGTTTTGAAATGCAATGTAAAGAGGGCGATGCTTCACACGCTGTTTTTCCATGAGTAACCGCGCAGCGTGTATTACGTCAGTAGTTCCGCAGTTTTTGACAAATCCGGCTTGATTCCCGGTTATTTCAACAATTACGCGAATACGGTTATCAAGAATGCGTTCAAAAATCTTCATGGCATGGACTATCTTTCTTTTTCCATATTGGAACTGGGATACTTTCTTGCCTATCAGATGGTGTTCTTCCTTCCTGAATAACCCGATAAAAGAATTCACTTAGCCAGTGTTGGGTCCCAGCTCTTCGCTTTCCAGAGCTCAGATGCGACGTTGCCAGGTAGGGTGGCTTTCCCCGATTTCATTCGTTTTATTGCGTTCTCAACTTCAATTGCGCTGACAGTTAAGCTCTTGGGTGTTTAACGTAGGTACCTGTCTTGGAGATTTAATCCTACGGTCTTCTTAAGACACGGATTGATTTTGGGACCACAATCAGAGCCCCGCTGAGACAAGCACCAACGATACCAGTCTATACCAAGTGTGTGGCTTAGCATTCATACTGGTGGATGCAAGACATACCTAAATCTCTACCGAACTAAGGAGTACGGCGCCCGTGTTGAAACGCAACACCACGCTGAGGCCCGAAGGTTTCTTCTCTCTTGAGCATAACCAACAACCCCAATGAAGTTCCCACTAGGGGGCCAACCGCAAACAATCGAGCTGTACTCACATACAACGGGACTTCACCCGAATTATGAGTGTCCAGGGGCTATCCCGGTTCCCATGGTACCAGTATACCCCTGGTGAGGTTTCGTGATCAAATTGCCACTTCAGATGAGTCCCCGTGCAGACTCGGGTCTGATCGCCCTGATAAGGCCTTTGGAGTATTCGCCTACTGCATCACGGCCGGCAAGCCAAAGTGAGTACAACGTCTCCCGGTGCCACCACTATGGAAATTCTCCTCAGCCAGCCTCAGACAGGGTTGCTGCTCCGTCTTCCTCACCGCCACCTCTGAGTACCAGTTGCGCTGGAACTGATCCAAATGTCGGCAATGATTGTGGAAGAGGAGGATGAGCAAACTCCTTAGTTGAAATCTTAGTTGCTTTGTTTGCTTCCCGGTTGGCATTCTTATAAATTTTGGCCAGTGTTTATCGAGAAATTTGTGGTAGAGGCGTTTCTTCTTTCTTCATTTCAACATCGTCATTCCAAAAACAAGTTTCTCGGTTGATGTACCGCTTACCTGGTTTGGTGAACCCGAGGGTTACAGAGGCCGCTTTGTGGATCGTGTTTTCCATTTGGTTCCACGATTCTTCCACATTCGTAATGGTTAGTAATCGCGTAAGTGAGATCATTTCTTCTTTCTTCTCACGAAATCGCCACCCTTTAAATCGTTGCGGGCCAGTGCGTTCCTTCCGCTGTTTTATCTGTGGCTTAATTCGCAGGACGACAATCAACGGCCGATGTTGAGGTGCGATGGTCTCATAGGGAACGGCTTTGCAGTCAGTGACAGTGGCCAAATATCGGCGTCTTATGAGAATATAGTCGATTTGCGTTTTACTGTTCCGACTATAAAATGTAGGAAGACGAGACAATCGTTTGATGAACCATGTATTCATAAGTATAAGGTCATGAGTGTCCGCAAAATCGATTATACGCAGGCCACCCTCATTATGCACTCTGAACTCCTTTCCCCCATGGCACCTGTTACCGTCTGCCTTTTCACCAACATAAGCATTAAAGTCGCCGGCAATGATAATATAGTCGTCAGCAGGCACGTGACAAGTCTTTTCATCGAGAAGGCATCTTTCTCGGCATCAGGTCGACCTGTCTGGGGGTGAAGAAGTAAATAGTGTGATCAGCTGATATAATCGTGAGCTTCATCAGCCGATCATCAAATCGTTCGATTTCTTTAATGGCATCACGGAAATTCTGAGATGTCAACGTCAACACCATATTCAGTGTGTGGGCTACCAAAATAGAGAAGTTTATAGCCATTTTTACCGCGTTCGCGTTCAATGTCGCAGCTTTTAGCACCAGACCATCGAGTTTCTTACAGAGCGCAGTTATCCTTGCGCCTTTGCTGAAGGGCTCTTGCGAGTTCCTCGGTACTTCAAGTTAGGGTGTCAACATTTGGCGTGCAGACACGTATTTGTTTTGATCGGACTAATTTGCTTAGGTCCTGACGCCGTCCATGCGTCACGAACCCTTGCCCATTTCTCGACAGGACCGGGGCCCGTCCTGCCGCCTCGACTGAGACGCCCTAGCATTTTTCCAAGGCTTGCGATTCAATCCGATCATCTTGTTTCTAACGACATTGTATGCATTTTCTTGGTCGGCCTGTCGCGGGACCTGTCACCAAGAGAGCTCTGGTAGGATTTAGCATAGTAGAATAACTCCAACTATACTCTATTAATCTCTTTCCCTGATCTCAGCATTTTATTTTGGTTTTACTGACGATAGTACAAAGTACATTGCCTCAAACCCTCCTCCTTTAAATAGGTTTGGGACCAGCAAGCTATGCCCTTTGCGATGTTCACGCGGTGGCCTGAAGTGATACTTCTGAAAGGCATTACTGCACCATTTTGAGCAGAGGTCCTGTATCGAGGATGGATCTCATGCTTTGCTGTACTGGCAATTATAATCACCGGCCAGAGAATGCAGTTTGAGTCCTCCCTTATCTCAGAGTTGGGCAAACTCTTGGGCTTCAAACGCCACCGCGCAATCGCGTGCCATCCGCAGTCCAATGGGATGCTCGAAAGGTGGCATAGAACGCTGAGGGTCGGTATAATAGCCTAAGATGACTCTTGTTGGTTGTAGATTCTGCCAATCGTTCTACTTGGCCTCCGGAGAGTCAATCAAGGAACATTTGCTGTAAGTCCCCCGGAGCTGGTATACATCAACGCGGGATTCAAAACTACGCGTCTGTTATGTCTGTTCAAGGACGCAATGCCGAAACTGAAGCCGTCACCACCTGCCAACCACCCAAAAATCGTGGCTGGCGAGCCCAGGGTCTTCGAATCCGGTATGCATGTCCTAATTAAGACGGAAGCCTCTCAAAGGCCGCAGTGGCCACTTTATGAGAGCCCCTTCGAAGTCCTCGAGCGAGGCATACACCGTTGTAGCCTCAGCGTCTAGAGCATGGTCAAGAGGGTCTTCTTGGCTCGACTAAAGTCTTTCTTCCAGGAAGAAGGCGCAATCAGGGCGAGGCTTGTGGCATCCGCGTTGAGGGAGCCATACGTCTGGTTCCTCGCTGAAACCTTCTTTAGTTTCGGTTGGGAGTGGGGTGTTGTGGCGGAGCGAGTAACTTTCGGACGCGTTTCAGTGGCCATGGCAGTTGCATCTTTCTTACAAATGGGCCTGCTCGAACAGCTTGTGAAAGAGGCTCTGATAAGAGGAAGTAATTTTACTCCATAATCTATCAGATTACAGAGTTTCGAACTGCCACATTGTTCTAACAGGTTTCGAGAAATTTGCATAATCAATATTCCATAAATGTTCTTCTCGGGCTCAAAATATTCATTTTTTCGTGCTTCTCATTACCTTATCTCACTGTCATTTAGCTCAAATAAAAACTGACGGAAAAACTTTTTAAATAAAGTACACCAGATAAGGAAATCTGTCTCAGAACCATTCTGGTACCGTCACAACTTCATGCATACATTTCCAAGTTTATGTTGTGCGTAGAAGACGAAAAGCAGAACTTAATCATATTTTACTCCGCCCAGAAGAATAATCCATGGGAAAAATACACCTTGGAGTCGACTCGAATCGGGCAATGAAAAATTCAGAGAAACACTTCTCCCATTTCCGCACGTTGAATATTTTATGAGAAGTTTAACTTTAAAAGTGTTCCTTTTTTGCAGTAATTTTCCCTCGTCGGCAGTTCGCATCTAAACGCAAACATTTCCATCCCATTTTAAATTTCCTTCCCTTGTCATCTTTATTTATGCGAATCTCGTGTGAGGCAGCATCCCCCGTGCATAGAATCAGGGAAGAGGGAGTCCCAGTCCTCAAGTCTTGGCGCTTCAAAGTATCTGAGAAATTATAAGACCTTCAATTAATTAAGGGCATAGTTGAATGAGCGAGCTGCGAACATATGGCTGGAAAAGATAGATAGAACTAGGGCATGGATTCGTTAAAGGGACACATGGAGTCAAAATATCAATAAGTTCCAACGATTAAATTTAACCTATTCATTCCTAGAAGAGAAATCGAAAGTGTGCATCAGAACGAATGTGTCCGGAGGGGGTGTTGCGTGCCTCCAGGCGGCAGCATCATCAATAATGAATTTCAATTAATCTAAACTGAAAGCAGTCGGCTCTGAAATGATGCGTTTGACGCAATTGTCTTGAATTAAAGGCAGTCAGCAATTCAATTGAGCGCTTCAAGCTGAACTTTTAATATTTATGATGAGAACGCAATTCGCAACGCAGCCCCGACGTTCTGGTATATTCGCACATGCTTGCAAATTTCTGATATGCAAGAAGTTAACGGGTACACTGGGGATTGTGAGAATGATTCCATCCCCGGCATTTTCCCGGAATCTGTGACTCTTCCCTGATGGAGGCAAAAAGGAAAAGAGGAGCAGATTAGGTTTATTCTGTACGACTTTATAGACGTGCCGCTGGAGGACCCGAACATGGACATCAAGGTCAAGAAAGTCCTCAACGACCAAGAGATAATTTCTGTTATCTTATGAACAGATACACAAAATTTCAGAGGAATTGCCACAGAAGTAATGGCTTTTCTCCCTCAGAGGGTGATTGCATAATACCAGGATCTAAGGACACTACGAAGAAAAAACGGCCATACCACCTTACTTGAAGGTAAGATTCCCAATTCCTTGGAGAGTCATCTTCCAATTCCAAGTAGCCAATTGTCCCTTCAAAAATATTGAAAGCTCACTGAATAGCCAAATTAGGTAAACCCTACGATGGAGCTTCCGATAATAGCTACTTACCCCGGGGCTGACAGTCTTCTAGGCAAGATATTTGCAGAACCTAGTGTACCTGAACAAAGCATATGGCACGGTTGGGAAACATTAACCCAGCACGAATCGACTAAATTGCGGACAAAGGCAAAGAACTTGAAATGGAAGAAAGTGCACATTACTGACTTGTTGTGAGTCTCTTCTCGGTATTTAGTGTTTACCATACTTTTGCTCCGCCACCGACTTTTTACACATCTAGATACGCTATACTTCCAGATACTCATATATTACCACATTTAAACGACTTTGCGGGTTGTTCGCCTTCTCATGTATGCATGACTCCATAAGTTGCATGATGTTGATAGCGAAAGCAATTAGGGAAAAAAGCATTATATTGCCCTACACACTCTGTGAATGTGTTAGCTTTGTCTTTGAGGCGAAAAATTTATGAAAGACGACCAAGTTCTAGATGTTTACGAAGAAAATGCTGAAAATGGCGTTTGTTCAATTTCTTGTTTTCACAAAATTATTTCCACGCTAATTATAACGGAGGCAATTTTTTCGCATGATGGAATTATTTAAGGGACCATTGCGCAAACGGATGAAAGCTAATTGAATTAATTAGGTTGGAATTATTTTTTACGAGTGGAAATGAGAATGGAGTCCTTGCTCGTTTTAATGTTCCAAATTTATCAATGATGCACATAAGGTACAGGCAGAAATTACAAATCTAGGGTTGAGGACTTTTACAAAAAACGTTCACTCTTACTCAAGTGAAAAGGAGCCTTTTTGGAGCTCCAGGCTAAATTAAATTGTTTCTGACCGAGTATTTCAGAAGTGCTCCTTGAACTATAAATAAGTTTTCCTTTCTCGTACTTTACTACACTAATGAAGGACCTGGTACCAACGAGCGTCGAGCACGACCTTTTAATTGCGATGATTGAATATTTGGAGCGGAGATTTGAACTCCGTATGCTATCCCACAATGATTCCAAGCGTACTGATGTGATAGGTGCAGTAGGTTCAAGAGCATGAACCAGCCTACTCCCTGATGATCAAATTTCCGAATAATTCTTTAATACTTCTAAGATTGTTTTAGTTGTCATCAGGGCCGTAGAGAGAAAATCCGGGCTTGGAATGAAAATTGTGCGGAAAAATGGGGTCCGGTGGTGTAAAAATTACGTGGACCACCACCCTAATATCCCTTTTTCACATAGAAATTTCTGGTCTACGGAGGAATCCTCCGTTTCCACCCCCTCTCGTCAGGCCTAGTTATCATCTTTGCGACGACAGGGAGAACGAATATATCCCTTTAATAACCGCACTCAAGGCAGGTGACCATCTTCGAAATGTTAATGGTCATCCTTTTCTTCCAAACTCTTGGAAAAATGTCAGATTTCCAGGATTTGCAGATAAGTGGAATTAGCAACTCAGTGGTAATTACAGAGTTTACCAAGAAGAGTTCGGCGGGGATATCGATAACGTCATCGGATTGCCAACTAAACACCTCCCCATCGTTAAAGAGGCAGCTTGGAACCGTTTGTCACACACCACTTCGGGCTAGTCCTCCAACTCTCCCGCCTTGCGGAGCCTTCAAATCAGGGAATTCCTTTCACCAATGGGGGGGGGGGGGGGGAGGAGGAAGGAAATTATCAGTTTAAGGAACCCCCTTGCCATCCGGCTGCTCTACCGGTTGAACTCTATCTTCTAAGTGACGGGAATGAGCAACACGGCTCCAGCTGTCAGCACACCTCAGCATCTTCTCGACAACGTTATCTGGAGAGAAATTTCCTGTGTTTAAATAGAGCTGCTGACGAATCCCATCCTATCTTCCACAACAAGAAAAAAATGTGATGCATGAGAGCATCAACTGTGGATCTCCCTGCTCTAAATCCAAATTGCCGGGGAAATGAATCTTCGGCAGCGCGCATCGCTTCAGCGAGTCTACTTCTGATGAGCTTTACGAGTTCTTTTCCAACAGTGCCAAGTATACATAGTGGGCTCGGGGTCGCCTTTCCCTTTGTTGATCAGCGTAAGCCTGACCATCTTCCAACGAGCAGGGAAAGGGCCCTCTTTAAACCAAGCGTTGAATGCGCCGAGCAGTAGGTCTGGCCGGTGTTGGAATACCAGTTTGTATACCTATGCTGGAATATCAACGAGTCCTGCTTTTCATAGAGAGGACTGCCTGTTCCAACTCTTTTATAGAGAAAAGTGGACAGCCCTCCGCGCTCTCCACGTCGACGTCATAATCCCATACGAGGTGCACAGGAAAAAGTCCCTTACAACAGGATGTTTGCAAAGAGTCCCCACGGGGACGTCGACCAGATCCTGCCAGCGGCGAACTTTGCTCTTGTTTATTGCGCTACGGAGTCTCCTTTTGGCTGATTTGTACTCCGTCATTATGGTACCGGTAGTGGTCATTATGGTCCCGGTAGCTTAGACGTTGTGTTAAGTGCGGAGTCTGTGACACTCCTTCCGGAGCTCTGCGATTTCCATCGTATACCAGCACATAGAAGATTTGCCACGTCTCAATGACTTCCTGGACATGGAGGCTCCGTAGGCCAACGTTATCAAGTTCATAACTGAATTTACGACAGTGTCAGCTACAGCGCCACCCCTGATTGTTTGTGTCCACTACTTCGAAGGCAATGTATTGATGGTCGCTTGCAGAGAAGTCTTCCACAATCGCCACCCGTCCACCAGCGACTCCGACGCGAAGGTTACGTCTGGAATGCTTCTCTCGCAGCCCGGGCGCCGAAACGTTGTCGTCGATCTGGTGTTTAAAACTATCAGTCTGTTCTCGCCGCCATTTCCAGAATTCATTTTCCTCTGGAGTCTGTGTGAGGCATGCCCCATTCAAGTGCCCTGGCATTAAAGTCACCCTCGACCAGGGTCCTTGTTTTGGTACTACTCACCGATGAGTACTAAATCAGCTTTGGTCTCCGCAGCGAAATGCGCAAGCAACTTGTGAGCGATTGCAGTCCGGTACATATTGATTTGTAGGATGCGAATCATGTTGACGGCGTCCCATTTCTTTCCAATTCTGCTCTGAAGACTGAACACCGCCCCGAGCCTGCAGTGTAAGCAACGTTCTCATCAATCGCCCCACGATCCTTGCATAGGACGCAGATTTCCTTTTCATTGCAGGTGTTCACTTTATGGCCTGACTGACTACATTTAAGGCATGTTGACCTTCTGTCAGGTCCCCGACAGGTTACAGATGTGTGTCCATAATCCAAGCATCTGTAACATTTGGTTGGAGCGGTCCGAATTCGTATCCTACACACTACCCAATCATTTCTTATTTTCCCGCTGTTTAGAAACTACCCCGTGTATTGCTCGGCAACTTCCACCACAGCGAATTTTTGGTCTCCGGAGTTCGCAGAGTTGATACCAATCCGGGCATTGGTTACCTCCGGACATTCGAATTTGATGGTCTCCTCTACCTCATTATTTTCTGTGAGGCAGTCAAAGTCTCGGATTTCCAGAGAACACGTCGGTTCCAGGGTGGAAATCAAGGCTTTTTCTCCCAGAAGTGCCTTGAATGAAAGACACTTCTGCTCCGTTATCTTCGGGTTTGATCTTGTAGCGGATTTCACTGAGAACTTCCGCAAAAGTCTTGCTTTCCGTCGGCTTAATAAGTAGAGCTAGCCGTTATAGTCCTCCTCTGTCTCCCCACCTTTTCTTTCGTTACTCCATCCTTCGTGTCTGCCTTAATTTTAGGCAGAGGTATCCGCATGTTACGGTAACTAGCCAAATACCAGAAGGGAGGTCAACTCAACTTGCCCTCTCGGGCTTGTGTGAAGTTGACGAAGATTGGCTCTCCAGACCGTGTGGCAGTTTCCTTCAAAATGATGAATCCTTATGTATTTCTGTTTGGCCGCAAGGGGTGTTCGACAAGTTTTATCAGAGGACTAAGCTTCGTAAAAATTTCCGGCCCGCCTGCATGCCTCACCGAACTTGATTTCTATAATTTAAGACCGTTTTTCCAAAAGAGGCTCTTAGACCTGGCTGGCGGGTTTCACGTTATCTGTTTTAGTATTTCAACATTACGTCATCCGCATTACTGAAACCTGGTTGAATGACAGGATTTTAGATTCCGAGTTTCTCGAAGGTAACTTTGCCTTTCGTTGGAACAGAAACTGTGCTGCACTTGGTCGGACAACCGGCGGAGGTGCCATAATAGCTGTTAAATACTCTCTTCGCGTCGAAGCCATCTTTTCCTCATCCTCCTCCACCTACGGTTCTGTCATCGTACAATTCATTCCGCCACCCATATGCCCTTTCATTATATCCTCTTCAAACTTTGAGGGTCGCAACTTAGCCCTGGCGATAATGAACTGATTTCCCTTCCTCTCTTCATTAACGTGCCACCACGTACTCACCACCTATCTCCTTTTTTCATTAAATTTTCTAGCTTCTCTGCTCCCCAACTATATTGTGATTTACTCTGCCGCTACTTTTCCTAAGTCAATGTTTCCTCTCCTTCCCCCTCTGCCCTCCCGCAAGTGGATGTAGCATGCCCCACACCGCCTAGCATTCACCTCCGTACCACTGTCCTTGTCGAAATCCTTATTGGCAAGCTTGACGCCAATGTAGGCCTTGATTACGCCGACGGTCTTCCCAGCTTCCTTTTGCTTAAAACTAGGCAGGCCATCTTCCTCCCCTATTCATTATTGTCAGCAAAAACTTTGAAGGGGATAATTTTCCTGGCCTGAAACAGGCTCTTATTATCCATGGGCCATCGAGTGGGGAAGCAAAAAGACTAACGCAAGGGGGCAGTGTTTATTAGAAGCATTCGCCCGGTTGGATGTAATTCTAGCCAACGAAGTTGATGTAAACACTTATCGGAAAAAGGGATCTGGTTCAATTGTAGATCTGGCTTTTGTCAGTCCTGCGCTGGCACGTGGCATGTCTTGGCAAGTTAGCGAGGACTCCACGTACAGCGACCACTAGGCCATCACCTTTGAACTAAGGACGGAGTCACAAGGCAGGAGACCCGCGACTTGGAAGCCGAAATCCAAGAGAACAACAGGATGATCTGCAAAAGCGATGGATGAGCAAACATTCATGGAGGTGTAGCCAGACCTGCCTAGCAAAGCAGGCACCTCCACGGGTAGAGCTCTCCATGTCACACAAACCATTTCTAAAGCATGTGACGCGTCGATGCTCTTTCCCCACTAGAAGACCAAATTGTTGGTGGAATAGTGAACTTGATAGCCTTCGATCGATTTGTCGCAGAGCCAGGCAAACGGCTCAGAGGGCAATAGGTAGGATTGATCAAGGGCAAAAGGAGCATGCCTATAGAGAAGTCCGCAAGAACCTCAAGCTCACCATTCAGCGGAGTAAGAGGGAATGCTTTAAGCTCTGTTCGGAAGTGGACATAAATCGACGATTCAAACGATTCAGAAGCCGATCATTTCCGTAGATCACGTGCCCTACGCTCTTGTTGAAACTAATCCAGGGGTTATTTTCCCAGCAAGAGGGGAGCACTGACACCTTCCAGCGGCCCTTGAATGTGACGCCGATTCCACCAGTTACCAGGGACAACCTGCTGGAGATCTGCAGTTGAATAGGCGACAGCAAAGCTCCGGGTCTGGACGATATACCAATAAGGCTCTCAAGCTTGCCGTCAAATGTAGATCAGATATGTTTGCGGAGCTGTTCAAAACGTGCATGTCCGAGGGTATCTTTCCTGCACCATGGAAGCGGCAGAAGCTGGTGTTGCTGCCTAAGGCTGGCAAACCTCCAGGGGAACCGTCCTCATATAGACTCATATCTCTTCTAGGCACTATGGGGAAAATGTTGGAGTGGGTCATTTATCATATAACAGATTACTGCCAGTCGTCGAGAGCCAAGGGGGTCTTTCAGATAGGCAGTATGGGTCCCGTAAAGCCAGATCAACCATTGACGCCATCAAAATGGTTACTGACTTGGCCAAAAATGCATTTCACGGAAGGGGTTGTACCGGCAAATATTGTGTGGTGGTCACCATGGATGTGAGGAATGCATTCAACTCGGTCAATTGGAACCTTATAAGAAAGTCTCTTGCGATCATTGGTGTTCCGACGTACCTCGCCGGTATCATCGATAGCTACTTGCAAGAGCGGAAGCTCTGGTATAATACCGATGATGGACCCAAGGAGTTCGTTGTCTCCGCGGGTGTCCCACATGACTCTGTACTGGGCCCACTACTGTGAAACATCATGTCTAATGATGTACTTAACCGTCCGGTGCCGGAGGAAGCCACGGTGGTGAGTTACGCCGATGATATAGCACTGGTTGTGGTCGAGGATGCTGAGTTGTACTCAAGCGAAGCAATTAGTGTTGTTAAGACTTGGTTAGAGAGTGCTGGTCTGGCACTCGCGAAGGAAAAGACGAAAGCGGTCCTCATCACTAAGCGCCGCAAGAGGAATTACGCGTGCATTAGAATCGGGAATCGTATCATCACTTTCAAGTCGTACTCGAGGAGGGAGATCAGACCCGAGTCTGCAAGGCACTCATCTGAAGTGGCTCTGCTTCGAAGCCTTCGCCGGAGGTTATCTGGTACCATGGGAACATATGCTCCAAGAGAATTCCTGGAGGATGTGTTCTCGCCCCGGTCATTTGCGGTTGGCCCCTTAGTGGGAGTTTCATGGTGGTTGTAGTTATGCCTACATCGCGGGCAGAGTTCCTCGGAGCTCAAGCGTGGAGTTGTGCTGTACAACTCGGGTGCCGTACCCCTGAGTTGCGGCAGAGGTTTTAGATAGGCCTCCCATCCACTGGTATGCATGCTGCGCCTGGACTCAGTATAAACCAGGACCGCTGTGCTTGCATGGCGGGGTTCTGATTGTGGTCCCAAAATCAATCCGTGTCCAAAGAGGACCGTGGGATTATGCCTACACGGCAGGTACTCACATTAAACCCCCTCCAGGACTTTCATCACTACCAAGCCGGCCATTAAATACTTGGGGCTGATTATAGACGAAAAACTCAATTTTAAGCAGCACATAGAGCATACTTGCGAAAAGGCACCCACCACTAGTATGGCTCTGGCAGGGATGTTACCGAACGTAGGAGGACCGCGGCATACTTGCAGACTGCTCATAGCCAAGGGGGTAAGTTCTATCTTTTTGCATGCAGTCCTAGTTTGGAGAAAATCGTAGCATGTCTTAGGCAATGGACATAAACTGGGTATGGTCTACAGAAGAACAGTCTTAAGGGCGCATTTTGCCTTTAGGATCGTATCAGTTTTCCACCGGCCATGGAGGATACCGTCAATACCTATACAGGTTTAAGTTGGACACTTTACCTAATTGACTAAACTGCGACGGGGTCCTAGAAGACACAGCGCACGTATTTTTCCAATGTCCTAAGTTCGTGGAAGAAAGGAGGAACCTAGCGGAAAGTCTAGGTGAAGTGCAATCACCGGAAAATTTTGTCCGGAGAATGGTAGCTTGTCGGGAGGATTGGGGTGCGATCAATTCCACGATCGCAGTAATTCAAGATAAAATGCGAAAAGCAGAAGAAGTGAGGAAGGTGCGTTTACGAACCTCGCGGGTAGACGAAAGAAGACCAAGCTAAAGTAAGCTAACTCCGCTCTGTGATGTAATACCTAAGGGTGATTCCACGGGTTAGGGAGGGGGGAGTCCGGGGAGGTTTTAGTGGGTAAAAATCACACCCTATGGCGTGCCCAGGCCAGAGTCTTTTGAAGCTTTCCACCTCTTTATAAAAAAAAAACAAGATACGACAGACAGACAGTAAACCGATTTTAATAAGGTTTTGTTTTACCCAAAACCTTAAAAAACGACGGATGCAAGTCTGACCAATAAGGTCAAAGTAAAAAGTTGCCTCCCCCCACTCCCCAAAGCCATCGGAGGGCATGTTAAAAGAAACCAAACATGTTGGTAGCTGCTAGATAACATGGAAAGAGGAATCGACCGGAACAGTTTGATTGACAAGCGTAAGGGGATTTTTAGGCGACAATCGCTCACAAAACCTACTCAAGACTAACAATCCAAACGGAGAATAGTATTGGGGTTCATTGATATCGTTTTCAGTGCAAGGAAAAGCCAGCTGAAAACTATTCTGGGATCAACCAATGGCCAAGTCTCGAGTATACAAAAAGATACAGGAATATCAATCACTAGAAGAAAGGTTGAAACACCTCTTGGTCGGCACCTGAAGAGGGCAGGGTTGACGGAAAAGAAGTAACCGAAAGATCTCTAATTGGGGGTGTCGGAATAGATTGGTGTGGCGAACCACTCCATTTCAAAGAAGGATATCAAATTATTGAAGGACACAAGGGGTGTAAGGAAATGAGACTTGGCTGGTAGATTTTGAAGCTCTGCGGAAATAAGGAAGTAATTTTGTAACAGGTCGATAAGCTGGTCATAAACAGGTTCCTTATCAGAGAACTCCAAGTTGGACAAAAGACAATGGACCCATAAAGGTCACGCCAAACTTTCTTCACATTGAACTGGAAAAACTAAAACGAGGAGGACCGATATATTGAATATAACATACAACAATATGAACCCCAAGTACCTATTAAAACGCAATATAGAGCGCCGCATACCATAACACGCAGATCTCCGCTCAGAATTCTGAATTAGAGGACGCAATGGAAAAACTGGAACTCATTACTGGACAAATGCTGACGTGAATAGTGGAATTGTGAAATTCTTGAATAAAATAACAGCAGGTCAAAATTTGCATTTGAAATTTCATTAAATATTTCACTCCGAAGCATCACGTTAAAATGGACGTGATGGCATATCTAAAATGTCCAACTCAATTCTGACTACGTGCACCCCCGGCCGTAATCCCAGCCAAAGTTTACATCATAGACCCTCCGTTATTCTTCTAATTATAATAACCTTTCTTGCCCATCCCGCATTGCTATGTATATGTATATTGTGCGATAATTCAATATATCTATTATCTTACCTCCATGTCGTTCCATCAAGTTGTGACAGTAAGAAATAAAAGTGAAAAAGGTCGGTTGCTTTTTTCCATTATTTGAACCCTCGACCGGCTTTCATTTATATGTTTTTTTGCTGACGGAATCAAGGAGCAAGTAAAACTCTTAGGAGGACCTTTTATTTATCCTTCAAATGAAGAAACTAATCTTCTTTGCGAGGTTCCTATTAATAGACGAGTGGATTTGAAAGGTTCAATGTTCTACAAGTTTTTGTGGTTTAGACTGTTGTATATTACTCAATACAAAGGTACATTCACAAATAGTATAATCAAGTTGAATGTTCCGAAAACTTTAGGAACATCCTGAAAAAGGTCACTAAACTTGTTGTATTCGTTTTTGCAAATGTTTACATATTCATACCACAAGGACATCGGGAAATGTTCAGGAATGTAATGTAGGTTGAGGATTTCCATTCATAAATACACACAGTTGCTGCTTGAAGACGATGAAGTATAATGTTTGGTCCCGGCGGGCTTTTGCCTATCTTTAGGCTTTTGGGATAGTTCAACTTGTTTTCTAATTTCATCGTCAGCTCGGATATTCCGTATGGCGTCGTATCGTATTATGAAGAGGAATAAGGGTCCCTTTGGATATTTCTTTTTTAATTCCCACTCCAAAGAATACTTGTGTGTGGTTAATATCTTTCAATTGGCTTTGTACTTCGTCTGTTCATAAAGACATAAAGACTTTTCCTCGAAATCTCGTTCTAAAAGAGGAGCATCTCGTGTTCACATATACTCACTTACACTCCAGCCAAAATCGAATTATAATAGCTACTAAAGCCATATTTACTCGCCGTAACCACCACCTTCTCAATGAGCCGAGATAGACATAATTTTCATGGAGATGTGATAAATTACATCTGCCTAATAATATTATGGAAATTTATCGAGGTATCGTTATGAGGAGAAACACAGGCACACGGCGTGGTGGCACGTTTGCTCACCAAGCTTAATGATAAAATCCCAATATGGTAATAATTCACACTAAGTTTAGATTGTAGAAGAGGAGCCACTTTTCCGGAGGCAGAAGAGCTTTTTAAGTAAGAGATTTTCCATAAAATCGATGGTGATGATACTCATAATTTGCTGGAGAATGTATGGCACGTAGCACGCTCATTTTATGGTTGTTTAGTTTTTAGATTGAATGATGTTGTGTGATTAAATGCCCAGATGATGAACATATCTCTCATGGACATGGAAGAATTCGTGAGCCTGCTCACTTAATGGGTTTACTGAGCGTACGGATGATGCAGGAAGTACGATTATTGAAGATTCGGGGAGATGGATTAGATGAATTTGATATATTGGGATAAGATATTATATCTAGCTGTCGTTTGAGCTCAGTCGGTGCATTTGACTAGAAGTTATACCTTACTAAGCCCAATCAACGCAGTACAAGTAGAGCACACACATGAGATCAACATTAAGAAAACTATGTTAATTAGCAGAAAGAAATGGTCGTGATCGTAATTCGTGTTGAAATTAATTTTGAAGAAGTTTACTTTAAAGGCTCATTTGAAAAACTGCATAATTCAACCAGTTTAGGCTGAAACATAAACGTAGTCTGGCTTAAATTGAGGTTGATAAGTCTTTGAAAAAAGGAGTTGACTATTTAATTCCAATAATGAAAAGATAGAAGCTCCGCCGTAGCCGGTCCTAAGCCCGATTCTGAGAGGCGGAGAGCTGGATAGCTTCAGTTTGAATAGCAGGAACTATTCAGTCTTGCAGATTACTCACTGAGGAAGCTATCACCACACCTGGCAGTTAGGTATATAATGCAAATTCATTAAATGAGGAGGAGGAGAAACCCTAAGGTCCGGTATGGATAACCAGCGGGAGTCGTCTGACTTGGTGACTGGGCCGGGTCCCCGTAATGGATAGCACGGCGTCGAAACCGCTAATCGTGAGGCAGTTCGACGTTTAGGCACCATGACGACTTGGGGCATTGCTCCGCCTGCTGCAGCTGTTTCGCCACAATCTGTAGTGACCACTTCAGCAGGTTCGCATAGGTAGGGAATGAGGTGAACTGAGGAAACAAGCCTCCTCATCATCCGCTCCTACTACGAAATAACATCTTGGAAACTGGTGACCAAAAGTCGATGGGGGCAGAGGCGACGACATCAACAACACCACGCCGCACTGCAGGCAACAGTTTCAGTACTCGCCGAAGCACTCTTTACCGTCCAGCTGAAGCCTCCGCTGAGGTTCGGGATGAATTCTTAGAAATGGACCTTTTGCATAGACCAGGTATTCCCAGGGTCTGAACATCTACAACAACTCCGAGAATTCTATCTTGAATCAACGATGAGATTGCACCTCGGCGCTGTGCTGATAGGTCGCTGCTGCAACTACAATCACTTGTGCATTGTGGCACAGTTACGACTGTCAAATTGTACGACCAGAAGATTCGCTTTCGCGTCATCGATTTGAATGACCGAAGAGGTTCACTAAGGAAAATTCGTCTGGAACGTCGGCGGGACTCACTAAGGCAGGACATTGCTAGTCTAACTCAAATCAGGACTGGCAATGCTAGCAGACGGGTGAAAAATAAAGTGCAGAGGGTTTAGCGGAAATACGTCATACCTAGTGAGACACCCCTAGCTGAAATTCTGAACATACTAAGGCGGAAACTTTCGGTATTCAGTCGGGCTGAATGGGGAGCAAAATTTCTGGTGTATCAAATTTACCAGTATACACAGTCGGTTGGCACATAGCATAAATCAGGTTACTAACCAACTGGAGGAATTTTCACCGTCCTTCACTGTGGGAATAACTTACTTTGCCCGTAAAAAGAACACGGTGCAGGGCCTCGCAGGCACAGAAACGATTACTTGCTCAACAAACCCCGTACAAATTCATAACGTCCGCTACTAGTGGAAGGGTCAATGTCGCCCTCGAGATCAACAACATTCTGTGCGAAGAGCAGAACGATGTGCAACATTTGCATCGCATTGATCCTAAACTAATAAAGTTTTATAGCGACAGTCATTGAAAGGTGGCATACCACCTTATCATTGCATTCATCTGAGGGTGCCAATACCTCAGAGCATAAACATATATGGAGAGGCTTTTTCAAGGGGGATTCGTTGAGTCCCCTCTTGTTTTGCAATCAAATGTGGCCTAGGTGCTAAGTGCGACTTGAAACGCTTGATATACTTAGAAGAAATCAAGCTGTATACTGCTACTGACGATCACCTTAGATAGATATGTTGAGCCGTGGTATTCGGATGGAATCTGGATTAGACAAGTGTCGAATTCAAGCCTTCCGCAAAGGTCATCACGAGCTACATGCCGGACATAGGATCAGTAACTTTCACATCGAAGCTATGACCGAGACAACCCATGCTCGATCTGAAAGATGATCTGCTGTCCGACTTCCTGCGACGTGTAAAGCTGGTACGGAAATCGCATCCCTTGGGGAAGAATAAAATAAGCGCATTGAATGCATTCGCTACTGCCGTGGACGAAAATCGATCTGAGTTGTAATAGGCCCAGCGGCGAATACGGAGTACTATGTCAAAATTCCGAATGCGTCATCCTGTCGTGGAGCGGATGAACCTGCCTTGTAACATCGGAGATAGGGCGTGGTTGACGTGGCGGTAGAACATAATCGCGAAGACGACGCACTTAGTTTTACAACAAAGAGAAGGCGAGTTCCTTGCATACGGCTGTTTGTAAGGCAGATTTTGGGCTGACTCCACTTAAATTGAAAGATCGATCTTTCAATCCTCTAATGGTGAAGTCGGACCAAGTGCGGGTCGATGAAAAGAAGTCAAAGGCAATGCACGGTAAACACGTGAATTATCTTTGGCAGCCATGACAGAAAGTTTCTGCTTTAGTATGTCCAGAATTTCAACTACGGGTGTCTCACTGCGGATGGCATAGTTCCGGTAAACTGCTCTGCATTATATTCTTCATGCGTTGTGACGAAATAGTTTTATTTTATTATTTTAATTATCATTTACATTTATCCCTGGTTATTTTTTTTCTTGCGTTCTTTGAATATATGTTGTATCATGAATTCTAACTAATTTTTTTTTTTTATTTGAGAACTCCTCCCTTCTCTCTCCTCCTTAACCTCGTAGAACTCTCATACAACAAGGACATCTTCCAAAATCATGACCTAAGAATGTCGAGGAAGGGAGGAAATCTCAGAGGTCGCGCCTCAAAATATCTGAAGCAGGGGAAAATGGATCAAAGATGTGATCTGTCGTGGATCGTCCTTTTCGATTGCGGCTCTCGGATCCGGAGTTTTACGGGTCCACGTGCGCGGTCCAGCCATTTTTATTACGGTTTTGTGTAAACACAAAACCTTATTATAATAAAATCGGTTTACTGTCTGTCTGTCTGTCCGTCACACGCATTTTTCTCGGAGACGGTTATAGCGATTGACACCAAATTTGGTAGAAAGGTGGGAACTGTGAACGCATACAGTGAATAACATCCTTTTACGTCGAATTTAAGGGAGGGTCCCCATACATGCAAAAGGGGGTGTAAAATTTTTTTTCATCAAATATAGTCATGTGGGGTATCAAATTAAAGGTCTCGATTAGTACTTTTCAAAGCCGATCTTAGTTTTGACATTCGTTGGAAGGGTGGGGAGCGCGGGGGGTTGAAAGTGACCACTTCTTTAAGGGGGCCATTCTCAGAAACTACCAAACCGAAAAATCTGAAAAAAAATCAGGAGGCTGCCACTATATGGTGCCTGGGTTCTGAAATACCTTCCATGCCGATATCTGTTTAAATAAAGTTAATAATAGTATATTACTACAATTTTTTGTAATTGGTTAGAAACCCCCCCTTAAGTTCATCCTAGTACCATGAAATTGCAGTGATATAGACTACAATATAGAGCATGATCTTACCAAGTTTGGTGGAAATCGCACTATTACTAACAAAGTTATAATACCTCAAATTTGTTGCTTCTTTGAAAATTGAAGACTATGAATGTCAATATCACCCGAAAGTGGATACTCTCACATAATATCATATATAGATATATTACGTGCTACGTACTAAGAAATACACAAAACCTTTCGTACCTGAAGCGTCCGGCTTCCGGTTTGCCGACTTGTTATTTTTCAGGTTTAGCTTGCGTGTTGGTTATTTCGTTAGGCTCGCGCGAATCCCCGTAGGTCCCCGATTGTATAATGATACGTGAGGGACCGAAGTTCTCAAAGGACCACCCCATACAACAGTTTTACTAACGCCGACTGGGAACGACACAACACGACATAATATTGCTCAGTGTATTTGCAAGGTAAACATTTCAAAAACACTATTATTAACTTATTTTTGCCCGAACAATAGCCAGACAAATGTCTGATTCTTCTGCAGCAGACAGATGTCTGTGTGTGTCTCACGTATCATTTTGTGTGAAACAGACATTTATCTGATGTCTGAAGCAGCCTCAAACATTTTTCTGACAAATATCTGTTTGATGCGCAAGATAGTCACAGACATTTATCTGCGGCAGAAAAATATTCTGTGTGAAACAAACATTTATCTGACACAAACATTCGTCTGTCTGATGTCGGAAACATACCCAAAAATTTGTCTGTCTGCTGTCTGAGGCATCCGGAAGCAATTTCCTACAATGCTACAATTATTGTAGTGTTTAACTTGTAGTATTGATGAAGGGAACAAGTGGTTCTTGAAATATCGGTGAAGTGAAAAAGGTTTCGTTCTCAGAACCTACCTAAGTGAAAAATCTGAAAAAATTCATAATGGTGCATCTATACGAAATCTAGGCCTCAAAATACCCATTCCGATACCTGATCAAATAAAGTTTATAATAATATATTACCATATTTTATAAATGTATCCAAACCCACGCTCACGCAGACAGTCAGTCACATTATTCTATGTCGAATTTAAGGGGGAGGAGTCAAGGAGTCCCCCGTACATGCGAAAGGGAGGTGCACATTTTTTCACCAAATATAGTCATGTGGGGTATCAAATGAAAGGTCTCGGTTAGTAATGCTTTCCGAAGTTGGTCTTAATTTTGACATTTTTTGGAAAGGTGGGGAGTGCCGAGGGTCGAAATTGATAATTTTTTTTAACAGACCCTTTCCCAGAAGCTAGCTAACCGAAGAATTTGAAAAAAAAAACCAGGAGGCTGCCACTATATGGTGTCTGGGCTCCGAAATACCCTCCAGACCGATATCTGTTCAAACAAGGTTAATAACAAATAATAAATACTATAATTTTTAGTAAATGGCTGCAAACTCCCCCTGAACTTCATGGTAGAGCCACACAATTTTGCAGCAATGTAGACTATAATATAAAGCGTGATCCTACCAAGTTTGGCGGAAATCGCACTCTTACTAACAAAGTTGTAATAGGTCAAAGTTGCCGTTTCTGTGTAAGCGTCCAGCTTCTGGTTTCCCGGCTTGTTTAATGTGTGGTCTATTCTCCCCCTTTCGCCATTACGCAATGCGTACAGATATCAGGCCGCTACGTTGAGGAAGCTCTTTATTTGATTATATTTCAAGCCAGTGTGATAAAAACTTAGAGCTTTCGAGTACATAGCATATACCAGCACAGAGATAACATTGATGCGGAACTTCCATCTTGATATTGGTATTGAGACAGTTGCATTTCTAAATTTAAAACAAGATAGCATCCCATCACCACCACCCCAATACAAAAATGTCGGTAATAGAATGCAAACCTGGCGAACTCGGCTTTGGATTTCAAATGTTGGGAGATTTAACCCCTTTCGGCATATTTACTAGACATTGATTTTTAAGGTTTTGTGCGAAACAAAGCCTTGTTAGAATCGAGTCCATCTGCCTGTCTGTCACATCCGATTTATTCGGAAACGGCTGGACCGATTGTCACGAAAAATGGTGAGAGCATGTGATCTGTTGTTCCCAGTATTCCGACTTGTTTAGACTGGTAGTGTAGTGGCTACGGCTTCATGAGCGGGATTTTATTCGCCTTTTTCGGGATAAGTTTGATCAAATAATCCTTTCTGTAGTGTACCATTGCCTTAAATTTCGCCGCATATTGCACATTATTGAATGCGTTCGGGCGAATTGATCGTGACAGAGGGGAATGATCGGCCGCATCCGTCAACGCTGCTTCGCATGTTGCATGCAACATGAATTCGAGAAGTTCAAGGCTAAATTTAGCGGGACCGGTTGATCGAGAGACGGCTAATGGGCAGAGATAATCGCTTTTTGATTGAGATTTCGGTGGTGTACGAAGTGAGTGACAGTGTTGTTCTGTGTGTAACTAATTTTGTTGTGAGATAACTGCACGAAGATGTGAAGGATTGGGGAGATCCGTTGAAACTTATTCGGATGGATCAAACCCAATAAGTTACTGTAAAAGGAGATTTTGTATATTGTAGCTCGGAAGGTGGTTAAGAGTTTAGTGCAGAGAAAAAAACGAATTTTTTGTCTTTATCGAGTGGAAAATTTGAATCGCAACTAAAAAAAAAACATTAACTGTGTTGAATTTCCTTCCACCGTTGGTTTCGCTTGAGATTTTTTGACCTTGACCCTTGTGGAAATTACTCATAGTTGCGGTGTTTTGCATTCGGCGTAGAGGAGACGCTATGCGAGTTTCGACTCCAACCAACAAAGACGTTGGTTTTCTTTTCGATTTTTGTGAATTGTTGTACAATTCCAAAGAAATACTATTCGTGAAGGAGTGTTGGCTGGACTGTATCATTGGCCGGTTATAGTTAGTGTATTTGATATTTAAGCGACTCCGTGCTCCCTAAATAATTTGAGAATCTTATTTCTCGGTCCGGTAATCGAGCTGCCCGCAAGTAGCGCGTGCTTGAACAGAATTTCAAGATATAATACATTTTAACTTTAATTAGTTTCCATATTATCCATAGCAATAATCGTCCATTTCAACATGCAGAGCTCTGGGTGGAACCGTAAGTTTTCTTTTTTAATTTTGTTATTTATTATTCATATTTAAGATTTCCATTTCTTTATTCTCTTATTTTAATTATTTATCCTTTCAATTTTGTTATTTATCATTCCTTTTTAAGTTAACATTTTTAAATTTTTAATTATTTTACATTTTTAACTCATCTTTTTAAGTATTTTTTAAATTCATGCTTTACCGGATTCCCTGTTTTGAATTGGCACTTGAATACATGCATACCATGCAAATGAGATAATTTCTTTAATTTGAGGACTTCCTTCATTTCTCCTCCTCTTTGACATTAGGGACATCTTCCGAATGGCCGGAGGATGTCAAGGAAGGGAGGGAACCTCAGGAGCCCCGCCTCATTGAAAATTTGAGGCAGAGGAAACAATCATTGAGGCTGTGATCCATCGTGGATTTTCCCCTTCGATCGCGGCATTCGGGTCCGGAGACTCACCGCTCCATGCGCGCGGTCGAGCCGTTTTTAAGGTTTTGTGTCAAACAAAACTTTATTAAAATCGATTCAATGTCTGTCTGTCTGTCTGTCACACACATTTTTCTCCAAAACGGCTAAACCGATCCGAACGAAATTTGGTGGACAGATGGGAGCTATGGAATCCCACGCATACAGCGAGTGGCATAAATTTAGGTGGAGTCTAAAGGGGGGCTCCCCATACATGCAAAGGGGGGATTCAAAAATTTTTTTCACCGGGTATAGTTGTGTAGGGTATCAAATGAAAGGTCTCGGTTTGTACTTTTTGAAACTGGTATTAGTTTTGGCATAGATTGCAAAGTGCGTGAGTAAGGAGTCAAAATGTACGCACTTGAAGTGAGACAGGACTCATTTTCGGAAACTACCCAACCTAAAAATCCTAGATGAAATCTAGGACTCAAAATATGTCCCATTCCGATATCTAGTCAAATAAACTTACTAATAGTATATTACTACTTTTTAGAAATTTACTGTAAAACCCAGCTTAGATTCATCCTAGGACTTCCGAATTGTGTACTAGCAATAGACAATATTTCGTATATACGTGCTAAATTTCGTGGAAATCTGACCAAAGTTATAGCAGTTCAAACTTAGCAATTTCGCGCGAATTTAGCGCTTCTAAAGCCATGCAAATCGCATGCTGACGTCATAATTACCCGGAATAATTGACATTCGCGTGAAATATTAAAGTCGCATTTATGAAGAATCTATTTATCTGCAGCCCCTTTTTAAGGTTTTCTGTAAAACAATTATGTGAAATCTAATCTTCGAGAGATGTCCCATTCCGGTATCTGCTCAAATAAATTTACTAATAGTATATTATCAACTTTTAGAAATTGACTAAAAAACTCCCCTTAAGTTCATCCTAGGTGTGCACGGACATAGAGGACAGTCTCGCGCATACACATGCCAAGTTCCATGAAAATCCAGCTATTAGTGTCAAAGTTATAGAAGTTCAAACTTATCAATTTCGTGCTAATTAACAGCATCCTAAGCCATACAAATAAGATGCTGACGTCATAATTAACGAGAATAATTGAAATTCGAGTGAAATTTAAAATTCCACTCAAGAAGAATCTAATTCTCCCTAGCCCTTTTAAAGGTTTTGTTTGTAAAACAAAACCTTATTAAAATCGGTTTACTGTCTGTCTGTCCGTCACATGCATTTTTCTCGGAGGCGGTTGTAGCGATTGGTACCAAATTTGGTAGAAAGGTGGGAACTGTGAACGTTCACGCATATAGTAAGTTACATCCTTTTACGTCGAATTTAAGGGGGGAGGGGTCCCCATACATGCAAAGGAAGGCTGTAAATTTTTTTTCATCAAATATAGTCATGCGGGGTATCAAATTAAAGGTCTCGATTAGTACTTTTCGAAGTCAGTCTTAGTTTTGACATTTGTTGAAAAGGTGGGGGGTGCGGGGAGTTGAAAGTGATCACTTCTTTAAGGGGGCCATTCTCAGAAACTACCAAACCGAAAAATCTGAAAAAAATCACGAGGCTGCCACTATATGGTGCCTGGGCGCCGAAATACCTTCCATGCCGATATCTGTTTAAATAAAGTTAATAATAGTATATTACTACAATTTTTTGTAATTGGTTAGAAACCCCCCTTAAGTTCATTCTAGTACCATGAAATTTTGCAGTGATATAGGCTATAATATAGAACATGATCTTACCAAGTTTGGTGGAAATCGCACTATTACTAACAAAGTTATAATACCTCAAATTTGTTGCTTCTTTGAAAATTGAAGACTATGAATGTCAATATCAACCGAAAGTGGATACTCTCACATAATATATGGATATATTACGTGCTACGTACTAAGAAATACACAAAACCTTTCGTACCTGAAGCGTCCAGCTTCCGGTTTCCCGACTTGTTTATATTTTATGTTGGTTAACTTGCTAATAATATTAAACTCAGAGTGTGGAGCGTGTGAGGTTGACTATCATCAATACAGTGGTTTCCATCAAATGATTTACTTAAATCGCTTTCTAGAAAATAGAGGGCAATGGGATTTTTAGCTATATTACACGGAGCTATCGTGCACTCGTCACTCCTTGCATCCTTTTCTTTTTCTTCAGCCTTTCAGTTCACAGACGGGGTCGGCTTGTGGTGATCGGTTTCGTCATTTTATTTTATCAAATGCCTGATCAGGATGTAATCGCGAGACCTTTAAATCCCGTTCCAGCGTATCAAGCCACCATTGTTTTGCCCGGCTTTTTGGTTGCTTACCATTGCTTTCGATGTTCTGGCCAATACTTGAATTCTCGTTAGCGTGAATTACGGGACCGCACCATCGAAAACGCTCCTCTTGCAGTTTTTCCACAATCGATGCAAACCCATATCGATCGCGGATATTCTCATTTCAGACGTAATGAAAACGTGTCACGCCACCAGTGCAATGCAACATCTTCGTCCCCATTACCGCAAGACGCCGTTCATTGCCCTTTATAGTCGGCCAACACCCAGAACTATAGAGAGCGGCAGACGGACGGCATTGCAGTAAATTTTAGACTTGGGATATGCGCTGATACGTCGATCACAAAGAACCCCAGTTGGGGATGCCACTTCATCCAGGTTGCATTAATGCGTGAAACAATTTCATTACGCAGTTCTCCATTGGCTGATAGCATTGACTCGAGATATTGCCCTTCGAAATATTTAAATCGCTGAGTTCTGGCAATGGCAGTAACCTGCCCAGAACTAAGCGATTCAATATCTCGGGTCGATGCTATAAGCCAATGGAGAACTACGTTATGCTCCTCACATAGGGAAACACAAAACCTTTTATACCTGAAGCGTCAAGCTTCCGGTTTCCTGACTGGTTTTTTTATTTTTCAGGTTTAACTCGCGTTCTGATTTATCCCGTTAGGCCATCCCGAATCCCATTGTTCGTCAGCTTATTTTTAGATCCGGCGGGGACCCACTCATCGGTATAGACACGTTGATTTTGTAAAAATGACACGTGAAGGATCCAAACGCTCAACGGGATTTGGACCATGTTAGATTTTGGACAACCCAACCCCTGGCCATGTTAGAGAAGTACATTCACTGCTTGATGTATGAATGCTATTGAATCTGACCATTCCTTTCAAGTTTATTAAACAGCATATTTTCATAATTTTATGCATATTCTGAACATATCGGAAGTGGAGTCTAAGCTTTTTACATTGGATATAACAGAATATAGTGTCTAGCTAACTGACAACTGATTTTTTTTGCTTTCCTGATCTGCTACTGATCAGGAAATACAAAAGTGGCGAACATTCATCAAAAAAGTAACCCAAGAGATTGCGCATATGGCTCCAAGCAACTACCATTGAAGCAAGCACTCCTTTCAATTGTCCCATTTATGAATATGCATACAAGAACACATACCCAGATAGGTACATTCATATGTATAAAATATGGAATGAATAATAGCCCATAAAGTATTCCTTATTTAACGATACCATCTACCCTCGATGGTAACACATTTTTCACTTTAATTGCCATTTCACTCTCCATACGCATCTCTCACTTCCCGATATTTAAACGGGAGCACATTTAGGGTAAAAATTTGTCTGAAAAAAAAGATACAGAATAAATGTAAATGCAAACGAATAAAAACTTACATCCATGTGCATGTGTAATTTTTTTCAAATGCTCCACAAATTCTTCCAGGCGAAACAAAATATTGTGCTTCACGAGGCGGATATACTTATGATTAGGGTCGATTTAAGGGAAGTAATATTCATACTTGAAATACCAACATTTCACCATCTTTTATTTGAAAATAATATACAGAAATGAACAGAATGTTGAGGAAAGTTCTTTACCCTCTACAGCTCACCATTTCCCATTTCAGGTCAAACCAAGAGTTTCCTTCTTTCATTGTACCTAACGATAGTATCGATATCCTACCCCCATCAAGTCTAAGCCCTGACGAGCATAGCGTGCAGTGCCTTTCAAGTCGGTATTAAGTGGCATTCAACGATTATTTCGGTCTTGAATAATTGAAAGAGCACACTGCGATCCTTATCCCCATATCCATCCATCTATTCGTAAACAACAACCGGGATTGCGAATAAATACAGAGCGGCTGTGAATGAAGCTATTCAGTTTCCAGACCTCGTACGTCGCACCCTTCCCAGAAAAGCATGTGCACTGTTCTGCAAGAGAATTAAGAAAAAACTTAAATAGAAGAAGACATATTTAAGTCTATTTTTCCTTGAGCGTGCCTTCAGCCTTTGGGCTTCTTTTCTCTGGTGTTTATAGCTGAAGGAGTTCATCAACTAGACAACACAAGGGCATAAGTGCCAGCACAATGGATACTACACCCCTGGAGGCGAAAAGAAGCTCATGTTTGCATGTACGAAGATACACACATCACTATCTTACTGCAGTGCAAATGACTCACCAAAGCGGAATACTGTAGGGAGATGATGACCTTATCTGAATTTGAACATGGCTCGCTCTTGGCTTTGGCTACTTAACCGATTTCATACTCCCGCCAGATGTTTACGTATCGTGATTAAATGAAATATTAACTGAATAAACAGCAAAGGAATTGGGCAGTTCTTAGAAATCAAGCCAAATCATAACAATCTTTTCCGCGGATAGGACGTCACTAATCTGAAATCATCTAACAATGCTGACCTAGCTTAATCCATTATCTAAAAATGCACTAATTTCTGAGGAATCGAAATTGTTTCCGAATTCAATCATTCTTCAACCAGAATTTTAAAGTAAATATTTCTTGGAAAAAAGCCGCGAATTTTGATAAGCCGCCCACATTTTTTATCGGTTTTGTGTTTTCATAACTACATAATTAATGCATCATCTAGATATCAGCTTTGATTTAACTGAAATTCATTGAAATATTTCTGGTATTTTGACGGACAAGACAAGAATGGCCGGAAACGATCGAATTTTCAACCTCATCCCCAGAGGGACTGGAAATTTATGTGGGGGATGTAGGGCTGTCTTCACCTTCAAACGCGATGAAACCTTATGACGGTCACCCTCCGCTACCGGATCCTACAAGGGGAGGAAGATGGTGAGTATATGTAGATCAAAGCGAGCGACGGTAACTTCCCCTTAAAAAGCTGTGGCGTGGAGCTCTCTTCATGTCAAAACGGTAAGATTTAATAGTTAACCCGATCTCCGCAAGTGTAAAGAAGGATATGAAGGGAGAAGCGGAAGGTCCTGCCTCTCAAACCCCGTTGATAAATCGTGCTGCTTACCCCTCCTTCAAAAAGTTATGGCATTGCAAATGGGGAGTAATTTGATATTATCATGGTAAAGGTAAAGTTTCATTTGACAACCCCTGCCATGGAAAAATAGGGGATGTAGAAGGCATGTCAGAAGAAGAAAATGGTCCCCCCATTCTACTCCCGATAAAAAACCAATGACAGTCACTACAACTTAAACAGGAAGAAGATACCTTTTTCTCCTCTTTATCTTCACCTTCACCGAGGATAGTGCTGACAAATCAATCTTTACCATGATGATACTAAAATACCTCCTCCCGCCACCAATTTGAAGAGCGATAACTTTTTGGGAGGGGGTGATCGCCACGATTTTCCAACGAGGTTTGAGGGCGAAGATCTCCCGATTCTCCCTTCATACCCTGCATTTTGCCTGCGGAAATGCAGATGGAGTTCAAAGTCAAACCCTACCCTCTTCACATGAAAATAGTCTCACATTAAGGTACCCCAACTTTTTAAGGGGGTCGGTGTTAAAGAAGGAGAATTTTTCCCTTCCTCTCATCAACTGAGTAGGGTTAGGGTAGGGTAGGGTAGGTATCAGTGGCGGCTCCGAGGAGCCCAATTAGTGCTTTGGTGCGCCGTTTTGATGCCACAAACTCCTAAGACCGTGACTGTTGTTATGGGAGCAGGGAGGCAGAGTCCAGCCGGCTCGGATATTCAGAGCCAGCCCGTAGCATTCACGAAGGAAAGCAGCTCTCCGACCCTGCAGCTAGAAATCTCACTGAGGTCCTCAAAGAATGGTTTACCCAGTGTCCGCAGCCTGACTCTAGCCAGAGCTGGGCAATCGCAGAGAAAGTGCATGAGGGTTTCCCTTCCTTCTCCGCAGCTTCGGCAATGCGAGTTGTAGGATATGCCGAGCCTAGCGGCATGGTCCCTTATGGGCCAGTGCCCCGTGCAGACCGCCGTAATCTTGAATGCATTTGCACGCATCTGGCACAGGAGCTCTCGTGATTTGGCTATGTTATAAGGTAGTGCAAATAGACTCGGTCCCCGACAGCCGCCAACGGAACACCGACTGTATTCGCCGGGAGACTGCCAAGAGCAGAGCCTTGCCTGGCCAATCCGTCAGCCCGCTTATTCCCCTCTATGTTCCTATGCCCGGGAACCCGGAGGAGAGTGACCTTGAGCGTGCCGCCCAAATGGTTGAGCGCGTCTCTACACTGCCCCACCAGCCGGGAAGATGTCGTCGTTGAGTACAAGGCCTTGATGGCCGCTTGGCTGTCGGTCAGAATGGCTATATTACGCTTGGGGCTCGAATCACGCCCCAGCCATCGACAGATTTCCAATATCGCCAGCACTTTTGCCTGGCATACACTGGCGAAACCTGGGAAACCATATTCGAGAAAACCCCCGCGCCGACTCCATAGGCCATCTTTGATCCGTCCGTAAAGAATACTGTGTCATAGTCTCGCAACACGCCGCCGGTCTTCCACTTTGCCCTGGTTGGAAGGTCCACAGTAAAGTTTCTCGCGAAGTTCAGCTTGCGTGTGACATAGTCCGTGAGGGATGCCCAGATTTCTCGAGGTATTTCATCTAGGATGTTGCTCTGGCCGTAGGACTTCGCATCAGCATCCGGGCTCACGTAGTCTGATGGCACTGCACGTTGCAACATATTTAATGTGGAAGTCTAGGGGGAGGAGATGCAGAAGTACATTGAGAGCATCTGCCGGGCAGGACTGCAGAGCCCCTGTAGCACCTGCACTCGCGATTCTTTGAATCCTATTAAGCTTCATTCTATTGTATTTTTTCTTCAAAGCCTGCCACCATACAATACCAAAAAACCAGAGCACCGGTGAGATGGCGCCACCCTGGGGCGTGCCTCTGTTCACAGCTCTGGTCAAGTGGTTGCCTCCCAGATCCGACTGGATTATCCTGGTACTCAGCATGGATATAATCCAATGCGTGAGCTACCCCTCCAATCCAATACCAGTCAAGGCTTCCCTGATGGCATTGGTACTAACGTTGTTAAAAGCTCCCTCTATATCCAAGAAGGCAGTAAGGGTATACTGCTTGTACTGCAGCGACCGTTCAACCGTGCCAATTACCTCGTGGAGGGCGGTTTCTGTGGATTTTCCTTTGAGTAGGCATGCTGGGACTTAGAGAAAAGCGTTCTCTCCATAATCGTCCTTAAGTGAATCTCCAGGACACGCGAGTAGGGTTAAAAATTCAAACTTTATCATGATCTTCCTTTTCTTCAGCCTTTGTCCCGTTCACAGGTGGGGTCGGCTCGTCGTGATTGATTTCGCCATTTTATTTCATTAAATGTCTGATCTGGATGCAGTCGCGAGGCTTTTAAATCCCCGTCCAGCGCATCAAGTCACACTTATTTTGGTCGCTTACTATCAACTTCGATGTTCAGATCAATCTTGGCAAGTGAATTCTCGTTAGCGCGAATTACATGACCATACCATCGAAGACACCTCTTTCGTAGTTTTTCCATGATCCGTACAAGCCTGTATCTATCACGGATATCTGTAGTGACCGCGACTTCGCAAGGGGGGCGGAATCTCATTCGCCTTTTTCTGAATAAATTTGCTGAAATAATGCATTCCATAATGTGCAATTACGCTAACTTTCGCCGTAGATTGCACATTATTGAACGTATTGAATGCATTTGGGCGAATTGATTTTGACAGAGCGGAATGATTTGCCGCATCCGTAGATGCACATGCATATTGCTGCAACATGAACTCACCGAGTTCAAGGCGAGCGTTGCGGCATGGGGACCGGTTTGTAGGTGGACAGCTGATCAACGGCCGATGGGATTTAAAGATTTCATTGTTTGTGCTGGAGCCGTGTAGAGTGGAGTTGTCTGACAAGCGGACGTGATTAACGAATGGCAAGACGTTTGTCAAAGAGGAGCTTTCCTTGCTGCCGCTAATGTGAACTTCCTTAATTTTTGGAACAATCGTGTAGTGACTTTGTGGTGAAGTTTTAGTTTCGAGCTGCGGGTCGTTGGCGCAACAATCCAATTGGATCAGGGTCTTGAAGTGGGTTAGAGCACTTCATTCAAGACCGTGACGGTACATTACAGGATTACAGTATCAGCCTTGTGCTCTAACCACTCAGCTATCCGGACACTAGCAACTCAATATGCTTGACATAGAGAATAATAGCGGTATAGGTTCGCAGGCGAGTCATAATGATCCACGGGAATCCAAGGATGTAAACTCCTTATAATAAAATAAAGACAAAAAACAACGAATTATTTTGAGAGTACCCGGTTGGCTTGTGCCTTTTTCCTTTTTAAGAGATCTTCATTTAAAGAACATTAGTTTATTAGGTATTCTCGCGAACAGTACTTACCTCAATATAAATAATAGAAAGTGTCTTAGTATTCTAAACCTGAAAAGATAAGAAAACAGCTGGTTAATTCACTTATCGGACAGTTTAGCATTTAGAATGGAGTCTTGCTATCTTATCAGATTTTTTTGTTTGGGGATTGAGATGGACATCCACTTGATGTCGGAGCAAACTAAATAGAGAGCTAGTTGCTTCCACTTCCTCACTCGATCCTCAAACAAAAAATCTAACTTCGACCAAGTTCTGGTTAAATTATGTCGGATTTACGATGGTTTAATTCGTAGTCATATTATGTTTTATGAACATATAAACAAGTCCTCATGTATTCCTCGGAAACTTAGGTTCTTAGCTAGAAGAATTGCGAACTCTTGGCCGCGTTCGAGGGAAGAATCCTCCGAAGAATTTTTGGCCCCCTACATGAGAATGGACGATTCCGTAGCCTACACAATGACGAAATCTATGAGCGATACCATGACCGTCAGGTTGTTGATAAAATCCGGCTCAATAGGTTACGGTGGCTTAATCCGTATGGATGAGGATGATCCCACCCGGAAAGTCTATAAGGGCAATATCTATGGTACAAAAAGAAGACGAGGCAGACCCTGCCTAAGATGGAGCGATAGCGTAGGCCAGGACGCCAGACAGCTTTTAGGGATATCGAATTGGTGGACCTCGGCGCAAAACCAGGATGTCTGGAGTTCCTTATTAAGGCAGGCCTAGACCGGATACCGGTTGTTGCGCCGTTGATGATGATGATGATGATAAACAAGTCGGAAAACTGGAAGGTGAACGCTTCAGGTTTTGTGTAATTCTTTCATAAAAATATTTGAGTCGACATTTGTCCCATTAGAACCTAGTACGGCATATATGCATATATGCGTAGAAATATCCACTTTCGCGTGAAGCTGACATTCAAAGTCTTGAATTTGCATAGAAATGACAACTTTGGCCTATTATAACTTCCATGTTATTGCCTACATAGCTGCAAAATTCCGTGATTCCAGGAGAAACTTCCGGGGGGTTTTGCAGTCAATTACTAAATATTATACTTTTAAATTTATTTAAGCAAATACCAGTACGGGGAGTATTTCGGAGCCTAGGCACCATATAGGGGTAGGTCGGGTCGATCAGGTAGTTTCTGAGAATGGGCCTGTGAAAGAAATGATCACTTTCGACCCCCGCGCTCCCTACCTTTCAAGTAAATGTCAAAACTGCTTTTGGCTTCAGAAAGTACCAACCGAGATCTTTCATTTGATACCCCACATGGTCACATTTTATGAAAAAAAATATTGCACCCTCCGTTCACATGTATCGGGAGCCCGCTTAAACTTAACACAAAATGCCACTTGTTGCATGCAAAGGGAACAATAGATCATACGCTCTTACCAATTTTTGTGACAATCGGTCCAGCCGACCCCGAATAAATCGGGTGTGACAGACAAATAGACAGACGCGAAAAAACACAAAACATTAAAAAGAGCGTTAATACCTGCGAACCGCTTGTGTAACGTTGTTTCCAGGGCAGAGGTGAAGCAGCGTCTGATGAGTTGCCTCTGCCCTGGAAGGAAACGTAAACCGTTTTTGTTGTTTTTAATCATAATTTAATATTTTTTTCATTTCCATCTGTAACGGCAACTTCTTGTTTTACAATGCACACTACAAATTTGATATAAATCCTTTAGAGGGATTCGAACCGGTTTTGAAGCATCTTCATTCATATTTTTTTAAAACAAACGAGGAAGACAGGGAGAAAGCATATGCAAAAGACAAATAGAAAAAGGGTGATATAAAAATATACTCTAAAAGACTGGCATCATTGGGAATATTGAAACACTTAAAATACTAAACCCAGTATTGCAAGGGATCCAGAGATGCTTACCAAAAATTCACACACGTGAAAGTGGGCTCAGGAAACTACACAAAGCCTAGTTCAGTGGGTGGTTAACAAATTTATATATTTATTGGGAACACAGATCAAATATTTAGTGGGAAATAAGAAAGAAGCGGTACAACGACTAGAAAATACCAGAAAATAAGGTAATTGTCACGTTCGATGGAAAGACCCGCTTCCGTAATGTTCCACTAAATGAGACTTTGTTTATAACTGTACGATATGCTTTGTTCTGTGTATGACATTTCAAACCATACAAAAGGTATCGTTTGTCTATCAACGTAAGCAAATGTGTTTTCGATTAACCGGAGATGGCTGAAAACCCCACATGAACGAGTAGTGGCAAGAAACTAAAGCTCGCCCATAGGGCAACCATCTAGTGTCACATTTCAGCTGGTAGTGTCAGGCTGAATATACCAAAGGCACTATGGTACCCAGCTTTCAATTCGATTCACGGTTTGTCACACTCCAGCGCAGAGCAACATGTTGGCAAACTCGCCCAGAATATGCCTGGACGAGCCTTAAAGAAGACATGCTGACTTGGCAATGTAACTGTCAGCCTTGTCAACGATCAAAAGTGAAAGTCACCAAAGGTCTCTACAAGTCCAGCATTTTGAAACCATTTGGATATCGCGGGGGTCAAGGTGTATGGGACGCAGAGGAAGCTTTGAACCGAATTGACAATTGTAATATAACAAAATCGATTAATTTTTGAAGTGAATATAGGTTCGAAAGAGATCTTGATCCAATAAGCTGACCCAAATGGTTGCCAAGTTCCGATTAATAACCAAGAAGTGTTTGCTGTATGTTTGGTCATCCACTATCACCTCCATTGTCAACAACTGGGGAGATTGAAGCAAATGATCGACTAGGAGGAGCGGCCAGAATTGGTCGATAGGAAGGGTGTTGTGCTCCATCAAGGAAACGATCGGCCGCACACGTCTTTAACAAGGCGCCAGAAGTTCTGTGAGCTTGGATGGGAGATCCGGCCACACTTGCAGTATAGCCAAGACCTGACGCCAAGCGATTATTTCCTATTTTGAGGATCTCTTTAGTTGCAAAATCACGAAATTGTCTTTTAAAATGGACAAAAGTTATCGAATAAAATCATGCATATTTGATCTAAATCGGAGCAGCAAAGCAAGCAAAAAAAAACACTGCAACGAATTGGAATGCGTGATGGTCAAAAAAACTATTCTGAATGGCGCCTAAGGGGGAGAGCTACTTTGAAAATCTAACAATTTGGCGAAAGTGACTGTGCAGGTTCATCCAAAAAAATATTGAAGCTCCCCTGAAGTATTCCTTCGACACGTGCTTGTGAGCCTCGTTTCTAGCTCGACTCCAAAATGTTAAGGAGAGGAACACTTTGAACATTTCAGTCCGTAAGGTGTCATTTTACAAAACTTCACGTGTCATTGAACCGATACGTTGGTCCGCACCAGGACCTGAAAGCTAAGCAAACGTAGAGGATATGGCGCGAACCTTGTGAAAACCAAAACGCGAACTAAAGCTGAAAATGAAGCAAAAGCAAGTCAGGAAATCGGAAACTGGACGCTTGAGGTATGAAAGGTTTTGGGTATTTCTTTTATAAAGACATTTGAGTGTGAATTTGTCCCAATAGTACGTAACGCGTAATATACGCATATATTATCTGAGATTATCCACTTTCGAGTGATATTGACATTCAAAATCTTGAATTTCCTGAGAAGTGACAAAATCCCATTTCCACCAAACTTAGTAGGATCAAGCTTTATATTATAGCCTATTTTTCTTAAAAATTTCGTGGTGCTAAGATGAACTTAAAGGGGGTTCTGCAGCTAATTACTGAAATTATAGTAATATACTATTATTAACTCTATTTGAAGGGATATCGGTATGGAATGTATTTCGAAGTCTAGATTTTTTGGTTGAACAGTTTCTGAGAATGGCCCCGTTAAATAAATTATCACTTTCGACCCCCCGAACTCCCCGGCTTTCCAACAAATGTCAAAACTAACCAGACTATATTTGGTGAAAAAAAAAATGTACACCCTCCTTTTTCATGTACGGGGACTTCCCTTAAATTCGACGTAACAGGATGTAATTCACTGTATGCCGGAGCGTTCACAGTTCCCACCTTTCCAACAAACTTTGTGTCAATCGCTGCTAGTCTCCGAGAAAAATGCGTGTGACGGACAGACAGACAGTAAACCGATTTTAATAAGGTTTTGTTTTACACAAAACCTTAAAAATGAACTTTTTAATGTTTTGTTGATCGGAGCTTGATTATTTCTTGATACGAAAATCGTTTTTAATTATAATTCCGGGAACCCATTGCCATTGTCCACTTATTACGATTATGACTCCATTTCTTCATTATTGTTTTCAAAAGCATGCACAGGACTGACCTTTTGATGTTTTTCTACACATGACCTTGTCGAATACATTGAACGTGACATTTTCCCTATTTCTATCTGACTTTAAAGCAACATTTGCTTCATAAATGAATCTTTATGATAACCTCTGCCCATTCCATAAAATACAAACAAAAACAACATTCAGATGCAGTCATAGTAACCATTCTCATTTCATTTTTCTGAATCAATATTACATTTCCCTATGAAAATCCCCTTTTATGAACATTTACAATTTCCTTTCATCATCCGAGCGTCAGAACAATTGGCCATACGGCGAGATTTTCTTTAAGGGAACTTTCCGCAACCGTTTGCACAGTGGATGAGCTGAATTCAATTGACCGATTCAGTAAAGTAGGATATTGAAGCGTCAATCATTGCACCCGTGTGCATGGGGGTTGAAGGCAGTCCATGTGTGTGAAGCGATTCAACCATATGAGAGCATGTAATATTGGCTGAAATTGATAAGGCATCTCTTCTTTACGTGGGTCTCGCTTATCGATGAATCTGACTTTCGAGTTACATCTAAAGTGTTGCCTTGCTCTCCAATGAAAGTTAGAAAAGCACAAGGAACGACGTGAGCATCCTCTTTTGAATTCATTGCTCAAATGTTCAGGTTTTCAATTTTGTCCTTATCATTCCGATTAGGAGAAACGAGTGAAAGTTTCTATTAATATCTCCTTCGGGTTCAAGTGTAGATTACTTAATGTGTCGTTACACAACGATTTCATATCTTATCTGAAACTCGGCAACCCCAGTTACTCATGCTATCTCTGCATATCAAAATCAGAAATAGAACCGAACCCCGACACATCTCGTCAAGATACCCGCCATCCACTACCAGATACAACCAGGGATCTTTTCGAACTCGAGTAACATTCATAGCATTAAATGGAATTGCAACATAATCCAATAATAATCTCAAATGTAATTTGCCAATTTATCAGATCAGGAACATAGAAAACATATGTATGTATGGCCACTTGGCTTTATATGGTCTCTCAGATGCCTGCTCGTCGTACGTCTACTTTTGCCCGGCTTTGGATGAGTGCCGGTTGATTGAATTATCTCTTTATCTAGTTCTGTTTATTCAATCAGCATGAGCCTGATAACACACTGATAAGTAATTTCAGATGTCATTTGCCGGTAAAACAGTCGCTCAAATGGGAATGGAGCCGGCAGATAGTGTTTGGAAGGTTGTTCGATAGATTGTGGAGGCGTATTTAGATATTTTATCATTGAATGCATAATAGATTTCATTACTGTCCATTTCTTGTCGTACGCATGAGTGCCGTAATTATCATTCAATTCGATTATTAAGTGAAAGCAGCTGAAAATTCTATGGACTTTGGGGATGAATTAAAACGAAATGAAGTGACAGAATAGCCGGATTTAAGGCCATTAATTGTTGAGACGGATGTAATGAATAGCTCTGCCAGAAATAGTTCCAAACCCCGGGAAGGATCATTCATGGCCGGGTAGTATCTAACCGTGTCATGGAAGAGTTGGGACAAAAAAACATTTGTAGTTTATGATTGATTAAAATTGCTAATTCTAATGCGTTATTGGTGCATGCTTCCGATATGATGGCTCTCTGCCTTAGTTGGGAGCCCTCCAATAAAGGGGGATGCCAATCGCAACGTCGGAGCAGCAGCAACGACAACATCTGCAACATGAAGAACGTGAACAACGGCATCAACATCAACTCAAACAACGGAAACATCAAGAACAACAACACGAGCAACATGTGGAGCAACAAAATCATCAAGATGGAGAGGTGTGCCTCGAAGTCGTCATCCAGGAAGAGGAAGGCGACGAATTCAACTACGTAGAGCGGAGGAAAAAGAAAAACAAAGAGGAGGTGAATGTAAGTAGAGTTAATGGCGGCGAACCCTCAGGCACCCTCCCCCCCAGCTACCCGCCCAAAAAAGGCAAAAATTCTGCTCATCACTGGGTATAAAATCAATGTTCCCCAATTCTTGAGAATACTAAAAGAGAAAGGGTTAAAAGCAACCCTAAAAAATGCGAGGGCCGATAGGACCCTCATTTTCGCTCAAAGCCTAGACGATTAGTCCTTAGTTGTCCGTGGTCTTCACAGAGAGACAGACCCGGCTGACATAATGCGTAAACTTAACGAAGAGTATCCGCACCTAAAGTTGAAAAACGTGTTGAATATAATCCCGCGAGCCGATAAGTTGCATGGCTACTTTCGAGCCAGAACAAGAGCTAAATGAAGCGTTAAGGTGAAATATATTCTCCACCATAAAATTCAAAGTCAAGTCGATTCAAGAAGTGCAGTGCTACAACTGCCAAAGCTTCGGGCACCAATTACTCCATCGTGCACCGGTGCGTGAGGTGCACGAAAACCCATGTGCGAGGGGAATGCCCAAATCCCACCGCAAACAAACCAACTTGCTGCAATTGCGACCAATCCGGACATCCCGCCAACTATCGCGGATGCCCGGCATACAAGGGCATGGTTGCCAGAAGGGAAGCTGGCAGGGCAAAAAAAATGCTGAGGCCATGAAAGCCAAACAAGCGGTGACTCAGATGTCACAAAGCTTGGCCAAACCGGGCGTTTCTTACGCTCAAGCAGTTCTTCCTACAGCTGCAGCCCCCAAGCTCCTCTTACCCAAGCAACTAGGAATACTATTCCTAGAACTGCAACCCTTCAAGTCCCTCAAGGCAACAAGTTGGCCTTCAGAAACTTGGTCGAAAGGCTCGCTTCGGCTCAAATAAATGAACAGTGACAACTAGCCGCTATCCAACTTTTGATGAGTTTAACTCCGCGTCCTTGGTCTCACACGCCCAACATGACACCGCACGAGAGTTGGTCAATTCCCTGAAAGCAGACTTCTTCTGTGTTTCAGAGACACATTTAAAAAGCAGGCACATCGTTAATTTTACTGGATATAACATTATCCCGGACGACATCAACTCCGGTACCGCCCTTTTAGGCAGAAAAGACTATGCATTTGAGGAAGTCTCTATCAAAAACCTGCAAACCTGTTCCACGGCAGCGGCCTTACTTAAAACTAACGACAGTAGACGCATCTTAATAGCTGCAGTCTACATAAAATGTAACTCTTCCTCTGAACAACTGGGCCGAGACTTACAAATCTTGAGTGATCTCCAGTCAAAATCTAAATACCTAATTTTTGGTGGTGACTTTAACTCAGGGCACACTTCCTGGGGTGATTCGGCACAAAACCGAAATTGGGTTGTCCTAGAATAATGGATCCATAACCAAAATCCATTAAACCAGCTTGAGATGATCTTGCCAGACACACCCACAAGGCCTGAAAGTCAGTCAATACTCGACTATATTCTAATGTCTGCAGACACCACTTTGACACTGCAGGTGTTAACGTGCAAAACCTTACCACGAATGTCCGATTACTTCGCAGTTGAACTCAAACTTTCCTTAAACTCTCAACTGCAAAAGCGGCAATAAGTTAATTCGCCCATACTAACTGGGATAGGTTCAGGGCAGAATTAGCACCACAGCTAAACCTGAAAAAAATCACTATCTCGTAAAATCTAACGGACAAAGAAATCGATGAGGCCATCAACTCTGCTACACGCAGAAACACAAAGCTCCTCAAAATCGATGAGATTCAATTCAATAAACTGCCGCACGAGATGATAAAACACCTGAAAGTCAGGCAAATCTAGCGCAGAAATCTCAAGCGAAGGGTAGGGTAGGTATCAGTGGCCGCTCCGAGGAGCCCAATTAGCGCTTTGGTGCGCCGTTTTGATGCCACAAACTCCTAAGACCGTGACTGTTGTTATGGGAACAGGGAAGCAGAGTCCAGCCGGCTCGGATCTTCAGAGCCAGCCCGTAGCATTCACGAAGGAAAGCAGCTCTCCGACCCTGCAGCTAGAAATCTCGCTGAGGTCCCCAAAGAATGGTTTACCCAGTGTCCGCAGCCTGACTCGAGCCAGAGCTGGGCAATCGCAGAGAAAGTGCATGAGGGCTTCCCTTCCTTCTCCGCAGCTGCGGCAATGCGAGTTGTAGGGTAAGCCGAGCCTAGCGGCAAGGTCCCCTATGGGTTAGCGCCCCGTGCAGACCGCCATAATCTCAAGCGAAACTTCCACAAAAATGGCAACAGAACTAACACGGAATATAAAGATTAACTGCCTTAGTACATTAATCCGTCAAATGGTGGAGAAATTCCGTAGGAAAGAACTCACCCGCAAGCTAACAGATGTGAAACCCGGATCTAATATGTTTGAACGCATAAATAGGCTGACAGGCCGCAACAGATCCGAAAACTTCGTTCTTACCAAGAACAATGAAAACATCGGCAGTGACGCTAGGAAAGCTCAAATACTCGCGCCTAGTAACAACCAGGCCGGCAGGTCGATTATAGACACGACAATCAAAGATTTACTTCATGAGCATTCACTCAAATTAACTACCTTCTCCACCTCTAAGCCATCCTGCAAACCAAATGACCCAAAAATCCATTTGAGCTTATCACAGTTCGCAGCCATCACTAAAAGCCTTAACGGCAAAAAATCAACCGGACCAGATGACGTGGCAAATATTGTCATCAAAAACCTCCCTAGGGCCTCAAAGAAGTTCCTTCATGCGATCGGAAAAACATTATTCCGAACCATCAATTTGGGTTCCGGGCAAAGCACTAAGCTACCTTCACGACTCAGTGAGTAGCAGACTTAACGTCAATAACAAGCCTACAGTAGTGTGTGCGTTAGACCTTGAAAAGGCATTTGATTCCGTGTGGGTCAACGGACTCATCTTTAAATTAATCAGCCTTGATTTTCCTATCCCGGTGATTAGACTTATAATAAGTTTTTTCGAAGACAGGCATTTTTACGTCAACGTGAGAAATTATTATTCCGATCTCCATTTAAGGACCTACACTCTACAACATTTTCACGGCCGACGCTCCAATCCCAGTGAGCGGAACAGAACTATTACAGTTCGCTGACGACACGCTTATCTTCTCGTCGAGGCTCCGACGCGATAAGGCAGCTAATGCTATCGAGAAATACCTATCAGATCTCTGCAAGTACTACCACACTTGGGGATAACAATCAACGAGGCCAAAACACAGGCTATTACTCTTCGGAGTAAATCCAGATACTTGGGATTTAAATCTATCCACAGAAAAGCTAGAAGCTTAAAACTACGGATCGGGAATACCGTAGTAAAAAGTTCACAAAAAATGAAATACTTGGGAATGCTATTTCATGAACATCTACGATTCGACCACCACCTTGATCTTGCTCTCAGCAGAGCACGCGGTGCAATAAGTAATATCTACTCTATTCTTCGTAAAAGAGTAAGACTTTGCACTAAATCTAAGCTAATTCTATACAAAGTCCTCATAATACCGATTCTTTGCTACGGAGCCCCTACATCTCTCTCTCTTGTTCGACCAAAGCTATGGAGAAGTGCGAGTCCTTCGAGCGAAGAATTTTGAGACACTGCGTCGCCTTGTCGTACAATTGGAAAACCAAGAAGTGCGGCCGCAACGCCGAAGTGTACAGGCGAGCAAAAGTTCAGAATCACCCCAATCCACTCATGAGACAACTTTACCTGGAGGGCAACTCCACCCCACTGGCCACATTCTTAAGGCCTTGTCAAATTGTGAGCTCTGCATTAAAACCCACCATTGTCTTTCTCTTCGACACTGCTTGCCTCCTGTTAAAACATTAGATAAAAGAATTAGATTTAAGTGTTATTTATTAGATTAGATTAAGTTAGAATAAGTAGATAAGCTTTCTCGCGCTCTAGATGCAGGCGCAGTTTTTTCAAATATATGTCCATTTTTTTATCATGAATTGTCAAGATCAATGTGTAACGTAAATAGACCGTAAAAAGTAATGTCAGAGAAGGTCGAGCAGGCATAAGAAACAAACGCTATATATAAAATGTAAGTCACTGGTTTTTTCAATAAATGATTTTAAACCGAAAAAAAACCCTGTCAGCCACTTTGATCAAGAGAGATGAAAGATGAGATAGCATCCGATGAGTTGCCTCTGCCCTACATGACACTGTCAGCCTTTATTTTCGAAAACTTCAAAAAATAAGAGACAATTTCTTTCCAATTACTGAGTTCGTCCTCAAGTGGATATGGGCTCAGAACTTCTCCAATTTTGAAATTTAAAAAAAATGTTCTGCTTCGATCAGTTTAGGCCTGAACCAGACTTCTCTGGCTTGGAACATAATTATCACCAATGTATTTGTCAGTATATAGGTTTTCCAACCCAAATTCAGAATTTTCCAAACCAAATTCAGAATCTTCCAAACTAATGTCAACCCCTTCCAAATTACCTTCAGACTTTGCCAAATCGATTTGAGAATTGTCCATTTCAAATTTAGAATTTTTTCAATATTTACTCTGAAGTCGTTGTCGCAACAATCCAATTGGATCAGGGCCTTGAGGTGTGTTAAAGCACTTCATTCAAGACCCTAACGGTACAATACAGGATAACAATATCATGTAGGAGGCAATGTGGTCAGCATTGCGGTCACCCGAGATTATTATCCTGATTTGACTTAGGTACTCATTCACAGCTGAGTCGACTGGTATATGTCGTCAAATCACGATACAAATTCCATACCACCAGTGAGAATTAAACCGGGACCTTCCGTACGACAGGTTTGTCCTCTAACCACTCAGCTATTCGGACAGCACGGATAGGTGATGTTATAATCGACATAAAGAACTAGAATTCCCAGATGGATTCTGGTGACACGTTGCCCATATAACAGAGATACAGATTTGGACAGTAACAAAATGTTTGCATTCCGACAACTTCGTTCGCTCCATACCTAACTGCGTATTGTTTCTTAGAAGTAGAGCAATGCTTAGTATACCTCACATAAAAGGTCAACAACAATTTTCAATGGCTTTGTTTAAACATTCCCATCTAGCGGACAATGCGTCCCATGTTTATTCCACAAAGCTTTATATACGATATCGTATATTCTCCTGGCGTACCAAGCTAATCCCGGCGTGAATTGCAAACGGAGAACTGCATGCGACCAGGTGCGTGCGATGGGTTGTGGATAATGACAAGACCCACAGATCCAGCTACGAGTATCGCTGGTTAATCCTATAAATAGTAGCCGCGGACATGCAAAACGTTTCCATTGGTGTTCGTCTTACCTAACCTTTTCTTCCATTTCAAAGGGAATAGACCTCCTTAATTGTAGTGACGTTATACTGAATTTTAGCGGCTTCCCTTCAAATACCTGCCCTACCTTTGGAGGTGACCATGGGGTATTGCAACATTGGGGCTCTGTTGACTGCTTCCTCAATACTTGTGAGAATAAAATTGCGGACGTTTTAGATAATTTTAATGGGACCTCAGCGACACGAAGACAATACCCAAAACGGTCAGAGCGGCTCCTCGCCTTTGAATGTTTTGGCGGTTATACCCTTAAGCAGCAGGAATACCTAGGCGTCATATGATTTGGACGAATCAACTGACTGAATTTATCGTCCGCGCCTATTACCGTGTCACGGATTTGGAACAGAATCCGTCAGGGTACAGACCCCGACTCCATGAAGCGTTCACAACCCGATTTCCGGAACAGAATGTTGTCAACCAGTACCGGGTGATAGTGAAGAACAACCGAGTTGTCTTACCAACTTGGCAAGAAACTTCCAAGAAGTTTCATTTGAACTCCATGTGGAGTCATCAACTCATCAGACTAGTCAAAGTCTAGTCTAGTCGGGCACCATCTTGTCCTGATCGGGGAGATTGTGGTAGTTTACTTCTACACTACGGGTGTCCAAAAACACATAAAGATGGAAACGAAAGATTGTAACTCTCCAAGTGGTAAGAAGCCATAGACTTCGAATCCACCCGCAACTTTGAGAAATCAGGTCGTAGCCGAAGCACGGATTTTGAAGGGCTCACCAAATTTATGTTCCCCGACGGAGAAATCAGTGGAAAACCTACACCTGGTGTCTAGGGCGCGGTCAGTCAAAAAAGATAATACAGCAACTCCCTTAATGAAAGGAATTGCAAACCTGATTACGGTTGGCCTTTTGGTGACACTGTTGCCTAACTCTTCTAAAATACGGAAGAGGAAGGCTCGCAGAAGGAAACTTTAGCCGCAAAGGAACGGACTACAGGCTTGCCTGTCAGAACAGTCGATTCATGGTTAAATTGTACTGAAATGACGATTGAAAAATACGTGTAACCAAATCAATTAATTGGCAAAAGTTAAAGTTATTCGATGTTTTCATACTGACGTAAAAGATGGCGCAAGTTCTGGCCAAGCTTTGGTCAAAAGTAGGGGCAGATTTATGTTCAATATAATTCGCACTTACGTCTGTTTTGGTCCCGCTGCTCCCAGGGCAGAGGTAAAGAAGCGTCTGGCGAATTTCCTGTGCCCTGGTACGAAACCGCAAAACTGTCTCCATTTACTTTTGATCATTTCTTTCATGGCCCCAATTTTACAGGATCAGGAGGGGCGTACCTTTGCTGCAAACCGATTTAGTAAGTGTTGATCAGGTGGAGGGGTTAGGACCGCTTGCGGTCAAAAGACTTTTAACTGAGAGTGTAACATCTAAGTGCCAGCTTAGATGGGATGAATGGGTGAATGAGTTCCTCTTCAAGCGCAACCTTGCCTCCAGTCAGGGCTGTATTTTATGTGGGGCTGACTCGGAGGACTGGTTACACGTTCTCTGTGCCTGTCCAGCGTACCGTGACATCCGCAATCTAGACGACATGGGCGTTCACGTATTGAACGGTATCTTCGATGTTAGCCAGTGCCTTGCTAGCAGTGGGACACTTAAATGCGCTAATGAGTTCGCGCGTGCTGCCTTCCGACGAAGGAGGGAGTTCCTCGACGCTGCTTCGCTTGCAGCTGATGGGCGAATGGCCTAGTGGCCGCGGTGATTAGCCACCAGTCTTGTGTGTTTGGTGTTAGTGTTGTCCTGTGCTGGCCTTTGTGTTGTATTGTACGCAGAGCGGTAGTTAGCTGGTGAAAGTTTCCGTTGCGGCTCTCCGCCTCGGGTTGATTCCAGTTAACCCGTTGGGGAGTTCCGTCCCCACGTACTCGAGGAGGGCGATCAGACCCGAGTCTGCAAGGGATTCATCTGAAGTGGCTCTGCCACGAAGCCTCACCGGAGGTTATCTGGTACCATGGGAACCGGGATGGCCCCCTGAGAGCATATGCTCCAGGAGTATTCCTGGAGGATGTGTTCTCGGCCCAGTTATTTGCGGTTGGTCCCCTAGTGGGAGTTTCACGGTGGTTGTGGTTATGCCTACATCGTGGGCAGAGCTCCTTGGAGCTCAAGCGTGGAGTTGCGCTGTACAACTCCGGTGCCGTTTCCCTTAGTTGCGGCAGAGGTGCTAGATAGGCCTCGCATCCACTGATATGAATGCTGAGCCTGCACTCAGTATAAACCAGGACCGCTTGCATGATGGGACTCTGATTGTGGTCCCAAAATCAATCCGTCTCCGAACAGGACCGTGAGATTATGCCTTCACGGCAGGCACTCACGTTAAACCTGGAGGATTGACGATTCCGTAGCTTACATAATGACGAAATCTATGAGCGATACCATGATCGTCTGGTTGTGAACAAAATACGGCTCAATAGGTTGCGATGGGGTCACTTAATCCGTATGGATGAGAGTGATCCAGCTCAGAAAGTCTATAAGGGAAATATCTATGGTAGAATAAGAAGACGAGGCAAACCCTGGCTGAGAAGGAGCAATAGCGTAGTGCAAGACGCCAGGCAGCTTTTAGGGATATCTAATTGGTTGACCTCGGCGCAAAACCGGAATATCTGGAGTTCCTTATTAAGGAAGGCCTAGACCGGTTGTTGCGCCGTTGATGATAATGATTGCTCCATCGTGCAATTCATATGTTCCTGAATGAACTGAAAGCGGACTTGGGGTTGAGCTGCTGTCAATTTGCAGATATGCAGCCCTCGTAAGCTAGAGGTCATTTCATTGTCCCCGAACTTTTTGCAAGTGTTGTGCCAGTTGAGCTGTATTTAGATGCTGATTTCTTAATAAAGTAGTGACAACAGAACGGTCATACCGTAGATGTAGTGCGTTCAGACCCTGTAGGTACGTGGGTGAGGGGAAACGACCTTATGAGCTTTATTAGGCAGTTCAGAAAACTGAATGGGATGGTTGTGAACTAACCTATGAAAAGTCGCTTTTTAAAAGAATGAAAATATCATTGAAGTGGAAGTTTCTCACAATGGTAGGATTGATTGTAAGAAACAAGAAGAGCAAGAGCGTCTGCCTTTAAATGCGTACTACAAACGTTTGCCCAGAAAACCAGAACACATTATTTCTTTGGTTTTTGGTTTCGCCCAGGGTGATGGTGCCAACAGTTGGATAAGATCTCCACACCCCTTCAATCAACAAAACCAAACAACTCTTCGTCCAATAATTTTCCAAGTTCTACTATGGATGGGAGTAACATCTAAAGGGGGATTCTTTCCAGGCTTAATAATAATCAAGTGTTCATCCTGGTAACTGCTAAATGTATTTCTTGCTTTTTGAATTAATCGCACGTGGCAACAAAATGAGCAGATTAGCTTTTAACCACAAGTTAAACCCAAGAAAATTTTTTTGGTTAATCATACTGATATACCTATATACAACTTATGTAACTATGGCAGATTAGACCCTTAAAATTTAATATTCCATACCCAGATACAAACAAATTGACTTTGCAGATAAAACAACTTCCTTCAAGCCTTGCAGTCTTCAAGCAATTGCACTGATTTTGTGGTTGAAATAAGGCACTTCCTCCCTTCCATCCATCCATTATGCCATAGTATTTCTTACTCATGGAAATTCTGATTGGGAATTTCCGTGATTTCAAACAATACAACGTACATATTTCTATGCATGCATACAATCCTCGGCGGATATTCTTCATGTCGTTTTATAAAAAGTGTAGGTAGTTCTAGATGTTATCGCTCGATTGAACATGACCTTGTGGGTTTTGCCCAAGGACGAAAATTCAATATATTATGCTATCGCATATTTCCCAGCTAAGCTATGTGCTGGAGATAGAAATCTATATTGGCGGTAGTGGTGAATGATCCAGGAATGGGGTCAGCACAAGACATTGCTGAAAATTGGAGTAGAATTAAGTAGAACGTGATTGAAGGAAACAGTTTAGTAAGATACTTTGTTATCAACATAGATAAAGGAACTGCTCATTTGACGATACATAGGAAGTTCGCAAAGTGCTTGGTGTAGGTCCTGGAAACCTTATTTTATGTTGTTCCCACAGGTAAGCTGGTTTTCAAAACAAATTGAGGGCATACATATGTAGGAGACTCAAAGATGCATTTGAACGAATGACCTACGTTTCATCCAGTTTCTAGGGTTCTTCAATTAATTTAAAATAATGAATACGAAAACAGAGGATAAAATATCGATTGAATATTCCTTTTAGCGGGGAAAAGTGATATTTATGAAGAAAAGAGAAAAAAATGGTGGATGGGGATAACGTCTTTTTTGGAATTATTCACATTCATCATTAAAGAGACGGACGATTAGACGAGGTTAATATCAGAATGTTGAAATGAGACGGAAAAATCTTGCATACTTTCGACTGCGACGAGAGTTGCGCGAGCAAAATTCCGCACATAAGAGCTGGTGTTAGCGCCGTGTATGTGATACAGTGCATTGGTGTGCATCCACGTGGTTGGAAACATGGCTTCGAGTTGCTGCGAGCAGGTGACTTATAAGGGAGACATATCTAAATGGTAAAGGATATATTTTCGCAGCGATAAAAGCCAAGTGAAAAATGAGGAATTCAGTAAGCGGATTCATAGTTAAGTTCAGGAGCGAGGCTTGTAAGGGGTATAAGAAGCGATCAGTACATCACAGCCTGTACGTCACTCACAAATTGAAGATATCCTCAGAAACTGTTTGAAAAACGTTGCGAAATGCTAGGCTAAGAAGACGCGCAAAAATTGAAAAACCATTGCTAACAGAGAAATATCAGAAATTTCAATTAGCGTTCGTGAAAAAATACAAAAACTGGGATGCAGATGATTGACAGAAGGTTATATGGTCAAATGAGACCAATATAAACCGTCTCGGATCTGATGGCCGTGAATGGGTATGGAGGGTTTGTGAAGCGAAAATACAACCACAACATGTGAAGGCCACATTGAAGTTTGCTGGAAGCTCAATTATGATGTGGGGTTGCATGACAAAAAACAAGAGTTGGGGATTGGAAAAATTTCAAGGAAGAATAACAGCAGATTCTTATATTAAGATTCTACAGGACTATTTGCTTGATCCCTTTGAAGATTTAAGCGTTAATGCTTCAGATATTGTCTTTAAACAAAACAATGATCTCAAGCACAAACTAAAATTGACCAATAAATAGCTTCAAGAGTAGAGAACAAAAATCTTATTCTGGTCTCCCCGATTTCCAAATCTAAATCTTGTTGAACACCTCTGGTCTGTTTTAAGACGATAAGGTGAGTTTTATAGGAAGCTGCGCTTTAGTCTGATTATCATCACATTTAATGATAGCGATACTACAACAGCGAGACAAGCATATAAGCAAACACTACATTCATGCTGATCGAGATTTGAACCACAAGCATTGTCGACATTGTCAACGCGACCGAAGTCGAGGAAGCAATAAAACAAATGAAATCAGGGAAAGCAACAGAACCTGACGATATCACATCTGAGCTCTGGAAAGCGAAGAGCTGGGACCCAACACTGTGAATGAGTGGATTCTTCAATCGGGTTAGTCAGTAAGGTATTCTTGACAACCGTATTCCCGAAATCGTTGAAATAACCGTAAATCAAGCCGGGTTTGGCAAGAACTGCAGAAAAACTGACGCAACATACGCTGCGCGATTACTCATGGAGAACTATCCTGAGAAACATCGCCCTCACTGCATTGCATATCTGGATCTGCAGAAAGCGTTTGACCGTGTGCCACATAAAGTTATCTGGTATACTCTACGACAACACCTAGTACCAGACGAACTCGTCGCCTTCTATGGTTCTGAGTGCTGGCCGACTATAAAAGACAATGAACGGCATCTTGAGGTAAGGGAGACGAAGATGATCAGAAATGAGGATAACCTCGACCGATAGTGGAAATATTGCGAAAGAGAGAGGCGTCTTCGATGGTATGGTCACGTAATTCGTGCTAACAATAATTCACTTGCGAAGATTGGTCTGAACATCGAAGTCGAAAGTAAGCGACTAAAAGGCTGGCCGAAACAACGGCGACTTGATCGTTTGTCCGGACCCTTGGGAACTTATTCGATAGTCTGGCATGACTCGAGGTGCCTAATGAATAACATGCGGGCGGACACGCGCACCCATGGTTCAACAAGTCCAACGCACACTGGAAATAGTGACGCGCCGAGTTAGCAAATAGGAAGCTGATCATGAATTCTCCTTTGAAGAAAACCGAAGTCCTTGTGAGGACCAAGGAGAGGGTTTCAAGAGTCCTTTCTATCCAGGTTGGTGAAGCTATGGTCTTGTTGATATACGAAGTTAGACAATTAAGTAATGAGACTGATTTTATTACTGCGTTTGTGGTAAACCTGTAAACTTCAAATTGCCTTCCCCTTCCCCGGCATCCTTTCTCTCTCCATTAATATGGTAACCATTGCTCTAGCTTGTTTAGTTGGCCTGTTGTGTCGTGTTGAATAGACGTGTGTTGGTGGTGCTCGTCACGAAAATGGAGAAACGAAATCCAGAGCAACGCGTCAAATTGGGCGAAACAGCTTCGGAAACGTACGCTAAAATTGTAAAAGTCCATGGTGATAGTGCTCTTAGTCGTGCCTAGGTGGTTCGATGGGATGAAGATTTTAAGGAGGGCCGTGACAGCGTGGAAGATGAGGCGCGGAGTGGGAGATCAGTCGAGGTTCGAATGTTGGCCTCGGAACTGGGTATGAACAGTAAAACAGTCACACAAATATTAACAGGCGATTTCAGGATGAAAAATTTGTGCGCGAAGATGATTCCAAAGAACCTTTCTGAGGAGCAAAAGCAGTATCGAATGACCGTGGCAGAAGACTGCTTGGAACAAGTGGAAAACGATCCCACGCTGCTTGATCGAGTTATTACAGGCGATGAGAGCTGGTTTTTCCAATAGGACCCGGAAACGAAAGGCCAAAGCTCACAATGGTTGTCTCCGTATGCTCCCGCCCGAAAAAAGCTCGCATAAGCAAGTCGAAGGTGAAAGAATTTGTTCCCCCGGGACAAACCGTAAATCAAGTCTACTATCGCCAAGTACTCGAAAGATTACGAAAACGAGTCAACAGGGTGCGCCCAGACATGGTCCGTAACTGGATCCTTCTTCACGACAACGCGCCGTGCCACACGGCACTCAGCCTGCCCCGGGATTTAGCCTCTAAAGGGATCGTCGTGTTGCAACAGCCGCTTTATTCGCCCGATATGTCACCCTATGATTTTTTTGTTCCCTAGAACAAAATCGGTGGTCAAAGGAACCTATTTTGAGTCAATTACAGACATCCAAGCGGCCATGACGAGAGTCCTCGCGGACATCCCGTCCAAGCGTTCCAGAAATGTTACGAAGAGTGGAAAACGCACTGGAGTCCCTGTATAGCGGCCCAAGGGAACTATTTTGAAGGGTATCATAGAGTTGTAGAATAATTTTTAAATATACGGGTTTCATGGAATCAGTCTCATTACTTAATTGTCTAACCTCGTACCTCGGCATGAAGATGAGCTTCTTCGAACAGACAAGGCTCTGAGTAGAAAGTTTCAAATTTGACGACTGATGTTCAATGTTAAGGCAAGGGAAATAGGGGAAGCAGTCGCTTATGAAGAGAAAGCCCGAACTCTCTGCGTTGAGTTTGACTATATCCTACTCAGCTGCTCAGCGGGTACGGGTAATCTTCCTTCGACACAATTGGTAAATCACGGTTGTCCGACTGATTTTTTTGCAAAGATATGGTGGATGATGACTGCCACACCTTTTTCTTCAGCTGAAGGTGGGAACGGTGTTGCCATCACCTTTCAATAGAAGGGTGTCAAGTAGACACCATAATTGGTGGAAACGTAGAATAATGTTTCACGTTACACTCAAGACATTTTGAAGGCAAAAAAGGGAGATATGAATAGAACCACCTAGAAGGGGAGGGCAATTTTTTTCCACCGAATATAGATAAATGGGGTATCAAATGAAAGGACTTGAAGAATTCTTTCCGAAGCAGATATTAGTTTTGACATTGGTTGCAAAGGGGAGGAGTAATGTTCTTTCCCAAAACGTCACAATACATTAGCGATCTCATAACTCGTTCAACTTGAATCAATGGACCAACACCATCACAAGGAAAGCACCCTTAATAAATGTTATTAGTACCGAAAACTTCACACGAAAGTGATGTCAGCCCCAGATCATTGCACTTCCATCCCCATGCTTCTTTATGGGTACTTGGTACTTGGGATCGTTGCAGACCCCACCTGGATCGCGAACATATCTAATTCCATCAGTACTAAACAGATTAAGCTTGCTTTCGTTGCCCCACAACACGCGACCCCAATTAGCGGCTGACCAATCTTTGAATTTCCGCAAATTTTTTATTTAATTTTCATATTTTTTTTCGCAATCCAAGGTTTTTTTTGATGGCCGTCATCCCATTAGTCCATTTTTAAGGTTTTGTGTAAAACAAAACCTTATTAAAATCGGTTTACTGTCTGTCTGTCACACGCATTTTTCTCGGAAACGGTTATAGCGATTGACACCAAATTTGTTAGAAAGGTGGGAACTGTGAACGCTCACGCATACAGTGAATTACATCCTTTCAATTTAAGAAGGGGTCCCAATACATGCAAAAGGGGGGTGTAAATTTTTTTTTTCATCAAATATAGTCATGTGGGGTATCAAATTAACGGTCTCCGTTAGTACTTTTCAAAACTGGTCTTAGTTTTAACATTTGTTAAAAAGGTGGAGAGTGCGGGGGGTTTAAAGTGAACATTTCTTTAAGGGGTATATGATGCCGGGGTTCCGAAATACCTTCCATACCGATATCTGGTCAAATAAAGTTAGTAGTGAAGTTAGTATACTATATTACTATAATTTTCAGTAATTGGCTGCAGAACCCCCTTGAGTTCATATTAGCACCACATTTTGCAGCAATGTAGGCTATAATATAGAGCTTGGAAATTCAAAATTTTAAATGTCAGTATCACCCGAAAGTGGATATTTTCACAAAATATATGCGTGTTACGGGGGACAAATTCACACTCATATCTGAAGCATCCAGCTTGCGATTTCCCGACTTGTTTTTATTTTCCAGGTTTAGCTCGCATTCTGGTTCCCTTGTTCGTTGTCATTTTTAGATCCGGGATGGACCCACGCATCGCTATATACACGTTGATTTTTTACAAATTACACGCGAGGGGTCAAAGCGCTCAAAGGACCCTCCACATTCCCGAGGCTGGCTAGCACAGAGGCGTGCAAGAATATGTCAACCGAGCACTTTAATGAAGCTTCAGTGGACCTTCACGGTCAATTTCGCCAACTTTTTAGGTATTTGGGATAGCTCTTCTCTCTAGGTCGTCTTCGGCCACTCAGGATGGTCGTTTGTTCATCCTAGTTCCCATAAGTCGATTACAAATTATTACGGTCGCATTGGACTCAAATATTCAGCCCTGTCCGGGCTCGCATCCGCAATTCCCTTAATCCTGTCCAGCCCTCAGCTTTTATAAAGTGCTTAGGGTTCTCTGCTGACTCATCCCAATTATAGTCTGACTTACATAACAATTGCTTATCCTTTAGAAAATCACTTTTCAAAACATTTGGGGCCAATGAAGATACAGACATTTCGGAACTCTTCATGTCACGGGTTTCAACCCCAGGAAAATTCCACAAATTTGAATAAAACAATGCAATCGCCCTTGTTCACATCAACTGCAATGACCAGAAACCTAATAACATGATTTCCTGAAAACAGTGGTTCACTTTTCAAGAAACCCATTTGCTGATGTCAGCTTGACTCAAGAACTTCCGAACTTACTGCACATGAACTTGTATATGAAAGTCTCAAATTTCACCATTTCCATTTCATAAATTGCAAGAGTTATGTGATATGTAAGTATGTAAGCCGCCGCATAAGTCGAGTGTATATATTCCTCGAAATGGAGTGCAATGAAATGCCGCTATCACCGTCCAATCACTGCCATAACTACCTGTGATATATGCCGGGGTCTGTGTGTCTCCATTGCGAAGGAAACGTTAGTTTACGTGGAAAAAAGTTAATGTTTTGCTTAACAAGTTGATTAGATTCTGTCGAACGTTTGTGTGAACAAGGCTGAGTATTGACTCTGCGATTTATCACTCGGCATTATCTGGTGTGATAATTTTTTCTGGCTTGATTTCTTTATTAACAGACCGAGAGAAATTATCATCCAGATTCAAATTCAATCTTGATTGCCGTCATCGATTACTGACTGAAGTAATGCTAGGAAAAAAGGATGAGATGCTCCTTAGCTTTCTACACCCAGACCAAGGGCTTCATCCATACAAACTGGTAATCAGAAGCGGTTCCGCATAACAGAAGCATTACACTGCAATGACTCACTTGGGCTGGGACGAACTAAAGATCGTTTCATCTAATCGGCATGTCGTTTATCTAAACTCGCATTCTCATCATCATCAAGACGAGTTGCAAGTACCCGACATAATCAGTTCATAACTCCATGAGAATTAGCGGCCGAAAGAATGCTAAAAAGAAAACCCCGGCATGAGTTTCTCTATTTAGAAGACCATTTAGGAGTCAATCCAAGATTGTCATAACTTAGACTACATAAAACCATGGACCGGAGAAAGAGCAATGACTTCTGGGGCAATAGTTTTACATTTTATTCCCAATGCCTGTTGTTCACTGTCGTCGTGTGCAACGCAGAGAAGCTAGCTGGGCGCGCGAAGAGGAGTCATCATCAGCGTCATCAACATCATCATCGTTGCATAGTGCACAAAATCCACTTGAGCCGCCCAAGTCCCACAAGAGATGCCACATTCCGTTCGAACATTATCGAAACATCTAAAATTAACCTCATTTCTATTTTCAATATCGGCTTAAAGTGCTACACTGAAAGGCGAAGGAAAATAGAGAAAACAGCATGCATGACTCGTGCGCTTCTTAGGAAAACTGCATCGTGAAACAAGCAGGGAAGCAACACTTCTCCGTTGCAATATTGCATCGTGCGTCCATTTTACGGCCTGCAAGTCGTGTTCATTTTTAAACGGGCGTATGTGCTTCTGTGTGTGATATATGTTGCATATGATGTAAAACTTTTCATTTTCCAGAGTCATCGATTTAGGATGAAGGAGAAATGTCATCGAAACGTACCAGAAATGTGCAGCCATATGTAAAGTGATCGGTAATTGCCTTATAGCACTTGGCAGATGAAAGATTTGTAGAACGTCTCAATGAGCCATCTAAATTCTAGATAGGTCATGAGATTCGGTTAAGGAGGAATTCTCCAGAGGGATCAACAAGTCCTCTCATGATGAAGTGAATTATGTCCTAAATGGTGTGGTATCTCCAAAAGAAGATTTGGCTCATAATATTATACTTCATCAGTTAATTTTCTTTGAAACTGTTGGATAATCGCACTCAAAAAGGGTAATTTTTCGTACAGCTGTAGGGCAGAACGCGGCAACTACCTACCTATGCGCTTTTACTGGCTCCTGAAAATGTGTTCATCTTCCTTCAGGACACCCCGAGAATCCTATATTCCCCCTTTACTGTTCTGCACACTATTTGCTTTCAGAATGATCTACTGATCACACTTTGGCAGTCTCAATTGCTGGCTATGCTACTCTTTCTTAATAAGCGACGTATCCACGGACAGTTTATGTATCGAGTTGTGATCACCGTCAGCAGAGACAAAACAAATCACTTATGCACATGTCCAAGGCTCTGTCCTTTGATACATATAGGAAAACCAGACAGATTGACAACCCTAGTTTTGTGGCTATTTATCTTCAGTCCGACTTTCCTTGCCTCCTTCCTCAAATGCCCCGTCTTACGTTGTCCCTGACGCCCATCATCCTGCTCTCGATTTCGATGCTCAGATATCCCGACTCCATTCTCCAGTCGCTCGCAAGCCTACCAAGTTCAACTTTCGTAAAGCGAAATTCGAAGGTCTGAACTTAGCCCTTGCGGTAATCAACTCAGTTCCCCTCTTCTCTCCATTTACGTGTGATCAAGCACTCAACACTTTCTATACCATTTTATCTGATCTTCTTCCTTGTTACATCCCCTCCTCTCCTAAGTGCTTACGCTCTTACCCCGTCTGGTTCACCACTGAAGTCCACAAAAACACACAGCGAGGAAAAAGTCCCTGTCTTCTAGAACCTATGATGACTTAGTTTATTTCAAATCCCTGCACTCCTCGATGAAATCCTTAATACGTAAGTTCACAAACGAATATTTGACCAGTGTTGAAGACTCACTAAAGCACGGAAACCTCAAACCTTTCTGGTCCCATATTCGCAATTCCAGCTGTCCTGCCCAGCTATCCCCTCCGTCTATTCAATTCTCTAGCTCCTCAGCTATCTCTCCACAACTATCTTGTGATTTACTCGACCGCAACTTTTCCTCAGTGTATGTTCCTCCTTCCTCCGAATCCCTCCCGATAGTGGATGTAGCCTGCCCCGCATCGCCTACCATTCCCCTTCTCACCTCTCTCCTTGTCGAGTATCTCATTGGCAAACTTGATGCCAATGTCGGATCTGGCTACGATGGTCTCTCAAACCTCTTTTTGCGCAAAACTGATAAATCCATCTCCCTTCCTCTATCTCTTATTTTCAACAAAAGCCTCGAAGAGAATCATTCTCCCGGTTTGTGGAAAGAGGTTCTCATCATCCCATAACAGAAAAGCGGCGATCGTACACTTGCCGAAAATTACCGTCCCATTGCCCTCCTCTCCTCCTGTTCCAAAGTCTTGGAAAGATGTCAGCGACTGGTTGTTCGCCTACTTTGGTCCACTGCCTCCAACCTGTTTAAATTTACCAACTTTGTCGCCAAATGTCTAAATTCACCGCAAGAAGTACATACCATTTAGACTGATTTCGCTAAAGCCTTTAACACTGTAAATCACAAGATATTTCTATCCAAACTCTCATCTCTAAGCGTCCCCATACCACTTGTTTTATGGCTTGCCTCTTACCTTTCCAACCGATCCTGCCGCGTCTCTTTTGACGGCTCTGTTCTGGACCCATTGTTATTTTTATTCTTTATCAACGACCTTCCTCCCCTCCTTACTTGCCCCTGTTTGCTCTATACCAACGATCTTAAGCTGTTTTCTGCTATATCGTCTCCTATGGACTGTGTTTCCCTTCAATCTAACCCAGGCACTTTGGTTCGTTGGTGCTCGACTAATGCTATTCCCTAAAATCCTCACCCACTTCTTTCTCCTACTCTCTTAACGGGCATTCCTTATCCTGCTTAAATCCCACTCAAGACCTCAGAGTCATTTTTGGCAATAAGCTTTGACACCCATTGCCTCAAAGTCACCAATCAAGCAGCAAAATTGTCAGGCTTTATACTTCGCTCCTCCTCTGATTTTGACTCCATCCAACCCTCCTTAGCTCTCTACAATTCCCTCGTGAGGAATACCCTCGAGTACTGCTCCGTGATCTGGTCACCCTCCCGTAACTTGTCTTGCCCTTGAAAATGTGCAACGTAAATCCATCCGTTCCCTCTTCTTTAAGAAAAGCTTCCCTCGTGTGGACTACCCCTCCTGCCTACGCTTTCTGAATCTTCCCTTCCTACAACAGCGTAGATCCTATCTGCATCTATGCACATTTTTTAAACTTTCCTCGGGTCTGATGGACTGTTCCGCCGCTAACGACATCACTTGCTGTCCTGCGTCTTATAACACACGTAACGCAGACATTTTCAACATGCTCGTCGCAGAGTTCGAAATCTACTTCTATTCCGCGATTCCTAGGCTTTGCTGAAATTAGCCATTGCCCATAACCCCCTCAGGGGTCACCAGTGACCTTTGATGGGTCGGATACATACGAGATGCGACGTCCCCGAGATGCCTGAGTAAATAGTTCTGACCCCCTAGCTGACAGTATACCTGCATCCTAGGTAGTAGTCTTGAGAAAACCTCTTGGTGAAGAGCGAACCGCGAATGACCGATACACGTCGGGACACGCTAGGTGTTCCTGCAGCCGTCGACCGCTCTCTGTCGACGTCGATGGGGTGATGTGAGCCTAGCTCTGCCAATGTGATAGTTGTGGCGTGTATCAGAAGCCAGCCCCTTCGGACCGCTGATTCGTCCGTGAATTCCGGGATCAGCTAAGCATAGGGGAGGCTTCAGGGAACTGGGGTAAGGACTGTGTCCCCGAGGGTACACCCGTTTCTGACTATTGCGGCCCCCTTACTTGCACAGAATGCGCTGGTGAGTTTTCCATGGAGAATAAACAAAAACCAAGAAAAAAATCAACGAAATAGCCGGGTAGGACGAACAGCTGAGTCCGTTTGAGCGCAGCAAAAAAATGCGTCGTTCGCCGCAACGATCAGCAAAAGAGGCAACGAGGGCTGACATACCCGATGTGACACCGGAGTGCCCAAATAAAGAGGAAACCTTATCAAGTGGCGCGACTGACCGTTCGGAGATGACAATTCCAATACCCTGTAGTGCCCCTGTGCCGAAAAAAAGCCCAGTCAGAATCGCTAGTCCTGAGCAGGTTGATTCGGATACGAACCGAATGCAAGTGTAGTCGACAGTCCTAGCTAGAGTCAAAGAGGAAAGACTCATTAGGAAATGCGCGGCAGTGAAGAAGCATATGCGGCCGACAACGTTCCTCCAGAGGAACGTCAGCAAAGGCGTCAATACCGAGCAGATGGAACTGAAGGAACTATTGGATCCTCCTTTTGCAGGCGAACGTGGAGAGTAGCGGAAGACGATTGGACAGCTAAAACAGCCGCACTCCCCCCTGAGAACGCTGCTGGCGTCAAACGGACCGCAGATTGTCCACTTTAAAGCGAACTGGGGAAAAGGCGGAAAGATTCTTTTCAAAGTAGTTTCCAGGGCCCCAAAAAGAGGCGAGGAAGGATAAACGGAAACAACTGACTGCGCCGCCAGGAACCCGTCTATCCAAAGACAAGGAGGCTGCAAACCAAAAGCCAGTAGCGGAGAAGACGAGGAAACGAAGAAGGACTAGACCGACCGGTAGGCAAGACAGTTGCGGAAGTCTTTAGTGAAATCCGCTACAGGATGAAACCCGAAGACAACGGAGTAGAGGTGTTCTGCGAAGCGGTCGAGAGGTTATTGAGGGAGAAGGCTCTTGTTTCTAGCCTAGAGCCCATGTGCTCTCTAGAAATCCGGGATCTTGACTGCGTCACAGAAAAGGTGGAAATGGAAGCGGCGATAAAGCGTGAATGTCCGAAGGTAACCAATGCCCGGATAAGTATCACTTCTGTAAATTCTCGAAGCCAAAAACTCGCTGTGGTGGAAGCTCCCGAGCAATATGCGAGGAAGCTACTTAGCAGCGGTAAAATCAAAATTAGATGCGTAGTATGCATGGTACGAATGCGGATAGTCTCCACCATTGGCTACAGGTGTCTGACCTATGGACACACATCAGTAACTTGCAAGGGGTTGAACAGAAGAGCATACCGGAGATGTGGCCAGGTAGATCATCAAGCGAAGTCCTGCAATGAAAGCGAAAGTTGCGTTCTTTGCAGGGATTATGGCACGTCTTGTGAGAACGTCGCACACACTGCGAGCTCGAGACGGTATCCAATCTTTTGGGCGGAACTGGAAAGGGCTAAGGCGCGAATTGCATGATCCGCATTTTACAAATTAACATGCAACCGCTCACCAGTTGCTAGCGCAGTTCGCTGCAGAGGTTAATGCTGATATAATGCTAATTAGCGACTCCGTTTGTGAACGGGACAAAGGCTGAAGAAAAAGAAGAATACCGAAGCAGGGACCTGGCTTCATGGCATCTCGACTTATCTGGCACTGCCGCCATTTGGGTTCGGGACGACGTTTGACTTCCTGTTCTTGCCCAAGGTCGAGTGATTCTGGATTCGATGTTTAGGGATAACGTTTTTTACCGTTTACCTGAAGCCGAATGAGACGATGTCGGATTTTCGAGCACGGAGGGGTGAATCCATCAGGATCGGTGATTTTAATGCTAGAGCCCTTGAATGTCTCAGCCGGACTCCAGAGGGAAATGGATTCTGGAAATGGCGGCAAGAACAACGACAACAGGAATAAACAGTATCGGCGATAGAATGCAACCCTGTGGTATTCCGCTTTGTACTTCCTCTGAAATTTTACCTTAACATAAAACGTGTTGGAGTATTCCAAACACACTCCGTATGGACGCTGTTGGAAAATTTCTCGAAGTTGATGAAAAGAATATAAGGCGGGAATTTAAGTTATTCGTACTGGTTCTCCATGGTGTGTTTGATATTGATGTGGTCATTTTAGGAAGATCCAGAGCGGAAGCCAGTCTGTACTCTGTCGATCAGTATTGTGAGGTATTCTGAGATGCATTCCAGGATCAGTTCAGCTGTTATCTCTACGACAGGGGAGAGCATGCCAATTACTCCACTCGAGACGGATTCTTTGGAATCTTCAGGATCAAGCATTTCTTTGACTATCGGATAAGTACATAAAGCAGTTTTACGGAAAGTACATAGACTGCAAGAAGTAGTTCTATAAAGAAAATGACAAGAATTCTAGCTTTACCCCGCTTAAGTGCATTAGCCACATCATTCATGAAAGGTGGAGTTTTACTGGATGTTATGAAATTGAGAAATGTTCCGTCCAAACCTGAAGCTGCTCATCGTCGTGGATGAGGGGCCTGTCATTAAACTTTTCGATTGGAGTCTTCAACCCTTTCCGTTCCTCGATACGTTTCCAAGATTTCGCAGTCAGCCAGATCTTATGATGCCCTTTCGAAACTGTCGAGCGACAGTTGGGTTGTACAAGTGGTCGATGTTGAACTTAGGATGTTGCAGCTCCCCAACCCTGCGAAAAATAGCGGACGCAAGAAGCAAGCGAACCTAAGTTACCATCAGATGGTGATCCCTTTCGAGGCCGATGTTAGCGCCTCTTTTGTTACGCACATCCAGAAGGCAGCTCCTAAATCTACTGCTGATCGCGAAGTGGTCGATCTGATTGATGTTCATGGTTTTAGGTAATAAGTTAGTAATGTTAAGTTAGAGCCTTTTTGGTTTCAAATCGAAATTGAAAGTGTCGCACGTCCCGTAATACCCACCTTCCGCGGCATACTGCCCCGTAGCTTTGTTATTTTCCGCTTAAATTACCCCATAAAAATCGTCAAAATTTGTTCAAAATATGACTGATATAATGTCCGAATTTCGTTGAACTCTGATTAACTCTCATTGAGAAAAAAAATCCCAACAAAATACTTCTAATGTGGTTTCCTTCTCTACTAATCGCTTCGCAGTCGGCCAGCATGACTACTTTACGCTTGGGACTGGGAACATGTCCCAACGATCGACAGGCTGTCAGTATCGAAACTATCTCCGCTTTGAATACTCTAGTGAATCCTGGAGGACGATTTGATGAAGTTTATTGTATGTATACGAGAATACTTCTGTTACGTCGGTAAATTATATATGCGTTATATCTTCCGTAAAATTCTTCTTGAAGTCAGTAGTCCGCTGCTAAGGGAGGTATTTCGTCTAGAAGTTTTCTATGACCGTAAGGCTTCGCTGTCCAACATCCGAGGGACCACTTACCAGATCAGATTGGATTATCCAATCTCTTGGCGTTGGATGCCAATCCTATTTAAATTAACGCCTTCTTGAAAACTTTGGTACTCACTCTATAGTCAGGAAGGTAGCTAAGGTATGTTGTTTGTAGTGTAACGATCACCTCATGAAAATTGGATAATGCGGAGCTGTCTTCGATGTACGCGTGCTGAGATTTGAAAAAGGGCGACCCCTAATTGATCGGCCTGACCTACGGTCTTCAACACGAAAGAGGTTAGGGTGATTTGCCGAAAGTGCTTCGAGGATTTATGGCCGCACCTGCTTGCTCTCGGCCTAAGAGAAGCAGGCCCACCTCTCTGAGATGCGGTACATGTCTGAATAAAACACAGCTCCGGTAAACCTCTACAAGTATGAGGGTAATACCACGAGAGTGAGTACTGAAGACAAAGCTGCCGCCAACAAATTCCTCACTCTCTGCATTCCAGAGTTCTACGCCGCCGGAATGAATATATAATTTCCATTATCAGAGTCAAAAGTTATTTTCTTGGCTCCAAATCTTTCACTTAACTAACTCTGAGGTTGAGCCGTCACCATTGGCCACTACTGAAGAAGAAAGTGCAGCAGAACAAGCAACTCTACTCCCCAAATTGGCTCTGGCTTAAAACAAAGACCAGATACTGTAAAAGCCATATCTCAACTTGTTTTTAGATGGAAACCTTGTCAATAACAATTTCCAATACCGAACATTTCACTCAAAATTTTGACACTTTAATGATATGAAACTTTATTCCGGAAAAAAACGAATGTAGACCCAAAGGGCGCTTGAAAATGGTAAGGAAACCCATGCCATATACATGAGTGGAATTATCGGAAGAGGACGAGGAAGTGGAAAAATAGAAGCCGAGAAAACTGTTGGCTGTAGTTGTCGTCTGACATGCAGGAGAGCCATCCATTAAAAAGTGTATTTACTTCTCGTTTGTGGTGTGCATGGCATGGAAATGTAGAAAAATGCATGTTAATGTCACTCGGAAGAGTTTTAAAACGCTGCAATTCCCAGATTTATGGTAGATTCAGAAAGTTTTAAAGTTATGCGGACTGGCTTCCCATAGTGTGTCACTGGAATTTAATGAGTATGTAAATTCGGGATCCAGATACGGTAATGCGCTTTGTTTGCGGCTGGGACGCTCCACAAATAGAAATTTGGTGCATTCGAGTTTTCCAAGAAATTCTATGAGTTGTGGGACGATCACGCGAAATGCATTGTGCAGAAAGTTTGAAGAATTAATTTGGTTTTATTCCAAAGAAATCCAGAAGGCGAACTTCCCACGAAGTGATACCAGCGAGTCTAAGAACTCGGGAAGAAACAGTGAGCAATTAGGGATGAGGAAAATACTTCAAAGTTCCAGAGTCGAACTTTGGAATGAGGAGAGAGCAGACAAAGGACAATTTAAATACCAAATTAACCCCGTGATTGCGTATTCGCTGCTCTGAAGGCGTTTGTCTAGGAGGTCCTCCAGAAGTTTATCGGGAAAGTTCTTACCGAAAATGAATCAATATAATGCAGTTTTATGTATTCATCGTTTCCTTCAATTAATCATGATAACGAGGGTGCATTTTCACATTCGAGAGTCTCATGTGAACTTGTTGACAATAATGTTACATTGGAACGGCACCAATTACAACCAGGCAACTGATAACGATTCTACTTAACCCGTCTGAAGATAATCATAGGGACAGAGGTCATAAATAAATGAAACACATGCATCATTTTTTCCCGTAGATACAACTGGTATCAGCTGTGAAAAGAAATTGATTTTCGTTTAACGAAACGAAAGACTTAGGGGTCCGTCTTGGTTTAGGAAGACCCGGGGCTAGCGGGGCTACCGAGGGATAAGTAAATTGCAATATGCCCCAAGGATGAGACGAGGGGGCTTTGTGTTGTTTTGGGTTCAATAAAAGGAAATAGTCAATGGCCATGTTGTGATTCAATTTGCAAGCTTACATCTGAAGCCGAAGATAGATAAAAGCTCCACTGATGTTAACAACACAGAAAGGAATTCCGCAAAGGAACTATCATATCCTTTTACGGATAAGCTGACAGGATAAATGGCGCACAAAAAGAAAATCACAAGATTATGCAAAGTGAAGAACGGTATACCCCCCAAGATAACATTCCAATGCGAACTTTCAGGAATATAGGGAGTCAACGATAGGATAAAGGGACTAGGATACCCATACGAAATCTACGTTTATGTATGTCAGAGTACGGAATTCAGATTCACAGGCACGAAAAGTACAAAAGGACATTTTAAGCAGCTGCCGCGCTTGGTGTGCTGTATTACGAGCTGAGGAAGGGGGTAAGCGTGCCGTTGCTTGCGTGTCTGGTTGTTTATAAATCAATTCGTCGTAAACGTTAGCTATTTAGTTCGGGAAAAAGGGATAATTAATACTAAGTATCGCTTGTCCCTGATGAATGATTCATTTGCGACATACACAGAGCTTTCATGAGAAAATTAGGTGCGTTTGTTCAGTTCCAGGAATTTCGGATATTTTCATTTCATTCGCATGTCGGTAATTGTCCCAGCGGGTGAGAGGATTTAGTACTGCTCCCTGCGAAAAGGAGTGTTTCGACAAAGTGATTTGTGACGATGTGTAACACGCGAAAATGTTTAACCAAAGGAAACCTTGTAAGCTTAGGCAAGGAAGGAATCATGAAGAGGCACATCGTTGCCGTTGATCACATTCAAAACATTCAGACTCCGGAATCCGTCCCCACGAAGTGGAATATATTTCATTCTTTTACGTATAAATACAGGAAACAAATGGCCTTTTAAATCTGCCTCGGCACAGGCACACGCACTGGATTCCAATAAAAGGATTTTCTTGGCTCGAAAAAGATTCCAAACAGCCGTTTCGAACACGAAACATGCCCCCGTAAAAGATGGTTCCATCAAACAGATTATCTGCTGCTCTGTATCTACTAACCTAAATTAAATAAACAAAGCCGAACTCGATTTATTTTCGAAAGCAAGTGCTGTCTGCGGTCATTTTCTTGGAGGCTCAAAAGGTTAAACTCTGCATAGATAGAATCAATTTTTATTTTTATCTTATTTGGATAAAGAAAGATTTCTGCTCGTAGCCAGGGGGGCATGTGTTGATGGGGCTCTAAATCTCCACTCATAATACCTTCTCATCTATATTTAGATTTTCGCTCCACCGTTGATTAGTTTAATTATTCAGGCATCTGCACAATATCAGTTACGTCATTATGATTTTCGACAGATTTGCGATGTCAATGATGAAGGGACGGTTAATAAAGATATTACGGATATGATTTGTTTGTGTAGTATCTTGACGACGAGGCAAAGGAAATGATCTAATGATTACTGAAGGACATTTCCAGGAATACTTAATGAATTAATTTATGTTGTCATTATGATAGGGAGCGAATATGATAGCTTTAAAATGATGGATGGGTCAAGGAAATCTAATAATTGAAGCAATTTTGAGTGACAAGTTGAGCTCATTTCCCCTTGTGTCCGACACGATGAAAGAGGACAAAGAAATATTGTTTGTTCATATTCAGCATTTTTGAATTATTCTCTTCTTCTTCTTTTTCTTCAGCCTTTGTCCCATTCACAAGCGGGGTCGGCTCGTCGTGGTCGGTTTCGCCATTTGGCTGTATCAAATGCCTGATCTTGATGCAATCTTGAGGCTTTTAAATCCCCATTCAGCGTATCAAGCTACCAGTGCTTTGGCCGGCCTTTCAGTCGCTTATCATCGACTTCGATGTTCAGACCAATCTTGGCAAGTGAATTCTCGTTAGCGCTAATTACGTGACCATACCATCGAAGACGCCTTTCTCACAATTTTTTCACGATCGGTGCAACCTCATAACTATCGTGAATATCCTCATTTTGGATGTGATCAAAACGTGTCACGCAATATCTTTGTCTCCATTACCGCAAGGCGCCGTTCATTGTCTTTTATAGTCGGCCAACATTCAGAACCATAGAGAGCGATAGGAAGGACGATATACATAGTTGTAAATTTTTGATTGGAGACGTTCGTGTATACGTCGATCACAAAGACCACCAGTTGTGGAACACCACTTCATCCAGGTTCTGTCAATGCGTGAAGCAATTTCATAACGCACTTCTCTATTGGCTGATAGCGTTGCGCAGCGTATATTGCGTCAGTAGTTCCGCAGTTTTTGACAAATCCGGCTTGATTTACGGTTATATCAAGGATTTCGCGAATACAGTCAAGAATACGTTCAAAAATCTTCATGGTATGAGAAAGTAGCCGGATCGGACGGAAATTTCAACGTTCTGCTGGACTACTTATCTTTATCCATATTGGAACAGTGGCACTTTCTTGTCAGTCAGACGGTGTTCTTCCTTCCTGAATAACCCGATTAAAGAGTTCACTGAGCCACAACTCAGATGCCATCAGATCCTGTGGCTTTCCCCAATTTCATTCGTTTTATTGTCTCCTCGACTTCAGTTGCGCTGACTGGTGGAGCTGCTCCAAATGTCCGCAATAATTGTGGAAGTGGAAGATGAACAAATTTTTCAGTTGAAATCTGCTCCACGTATTCTCGCCATCTATCCTTTGCGGCTCGACATTTGGTGAGCAAAGTACCGTTCTTGTCATTAACGCAAAAGAAATGTTCGATATCCTATGTGCGTTTGTTACGGATTTTGGCAAGTCGATACAGATCTCTCTCGCCATCCCGAGTGTCCAGTTTATCGTAAAGATTTTTGTAATAATCCGCTCGGGTGGCAGCGACTGATTTTTTTGCTTCCCGGTTGGCATTCTTATAAATTTGCCAATTGGCCAGCGAGAAATTTGTGGTAGAGGCGTTTTTTTTTCACGGACCTTCATTTCAACATCGTCATCCCAAAGCCAAGTATCTCAGTTGATGTACCGCTTACCCGGCTTGGTGACCCCGAGGGTTCCAGAGGCCGCTTTGTGGACCGTGTCCTTCATTTGGTTACATGATTCTTCCACATTCGTAATGGTTGGTAATCTCGTAAGTGAGATCATTTCTTCTTTCTTCTCACCAAATCGCCACTATTTGATGCGCGGTGGGCCAGTGCGTTCCTCACGCTGTTTTATCGGTGGCTTAATTCGCAGGACGGCAATCAACGGCCGATGTTGAGGTGCGATGGTCTCATAGGGAACGACTTTGCAATCAGTGACAGTGATAAAATGTAGGAAGATGAGACAATCGTCTAATGAACCCATGTATTCATAAGTACAAGGTCATGGGTGTCCGCAAAGTCGATTATACGCTCGCCACCCTCATTGCGCGCCTTTTCACCCACATGACCACTAAGGTCGCCGGAAATGATGATATAGTCGTCAGCGGGCACATTGCAGGTCTTTTCATCGAGAAGTTGCCAGAAAGCATCTTTCTAGGCATCAGGTCGACCTGTCCGTGGTGCGTACGCGGTGAAGAAGTGAATAGTGCGAACCGCAGATATAATAATAAGCTTCATCAGCCGAACAACAAATCGTTCGATTTCTTTAATGGCATCACGTTTTATTCGGATCAACTTACTTACGTGTTGACGCCGACCATGCGTCAAGAACCCTTGCCTGTTTCTCGACAGGACCGGTGACCATCCCGCCGCATCGACTGAGGTGGACGCCCTAGAATTTTTCCGAGGCTTGTTACTCGATCCGATCATCTTGTTTCTAATGATATTGGATGTATTTTTTTGGTCGGCCTGTCGCGGGACCTGTCACAAGGAGATCTCTTGATTGTAAACATTTTGTTTTGGGTGTGGGACTCCCTCAACATTTCCGCATGAAGAGAGCCACATTATTCCAGGCTTCCATTCTCGCCTTTTAAGGAGCATTCAAGTCAGGAATTCATTGCATCAATGGGATGGGACGGAAGAAAAGGGATTATTATTTCAAGGAGCCGCTTGCCATCCGATCCCTCTACCCGTTCAGCTTAATCTGCTTCGCAAGAAGATCAACCCGACTGTAAAGCGCAATACAGCTCCTTCTGCCAGCGCTCTTCAGCATCTTTCTGACAACGTTATCTGAAGAGAGCTCCTCTGCGCCTGCATAGAATTCTTGATGAATCTCATCGTATCTTCTACAAGAATAAGAAGTATGATTGGCGTCGGCCGCCTCTCCATTACAGGACACACACCTAGGAGATTATGTCTTCCCAATCTGCAAGTAAGACTTCTTCACCAGCAATCTCCCCTGATTCTTCTCCCTTACGATATGTAATCAATTTCGGAAATAGCTAGAATGACAATTAGGATTGACTAAAGTCAGCTACGAAGCCAGAGCTATCCGAAAAACCTACCAAATTGATGGACAACTGAATGCCGCCTCGGTCACATCATGCCAAAAATGTGAACAGCGTTGGACTAGGTGAGAAAAGTAAGTTTCTGCCAGATTCTTCAAACTACTATTTTCGTCAATGAAGCATCAATAAACTTGTTTTCCGACAGCGGGTCAAAAAATAGCGTAATTAAAGAGTCCAAAAAAGTTGAACCCCCAACTTCTTGAAAAACCACTACCGGAACGGTCAACCATTAGATCGTCGAGGCATAAAGTAGAAGGAACGCACTACATTGCGAAGGAATGCACTACCTCAAATGACTGGTAGAAGCAGTGAAGGAGATGCTTATTGTGCAAAGGGAAGGAAAGTGTGGACGATCCGAACATTGGAGGCAGCAGCAGGTGCCCAGAATACAGGAGAGCAAGAGGGAAAAATATCGATGTGGTTATAATTAGTGAGCCACATCGAAACCTCAAAATCACGTTGGTGGCAACACTTACGGAGATATACGGAGAACAAGCGAGATAATGGACCATCCGAAGGTTGGATTCGTCAGAGCAAAGGGGAAAAGAATCCACATATATAGCTTTTATGTCCCGCCCAGCGCTACATTTGCCGAGTATGAGCAGATGTTGAGCGCTCTGTTTCTGGATGCAAGTGGACGGTGACCGAAAATCATTGCAGGGGATTTTAACGTGAGGGTTTTTGAAAGGTCGTGAGAGGTAATGTTCTGTTCGAACCATTCACGGAGCTAAATGTGGTACCCCCAAACGTTGGGATCTCAAACACTTTCAGAAGAAGAGGAGCTACAGTGGAACTGACATAAGTGAGCGCCGTTTTAGTCAAAAGAGTTGCTTGGCAAGCTAGTGAGGAATATACTCACAGTGACCACCAAACAATTTGCATGAAAATCAAGGGCGAATCGCGCTCGAAAAACATCTGTGATGGTTTTCCTGGATCGACAACGAAAACTTGATGATGAGGGGATTCAGAGAAGCAAAAAGAACTGCTTCAAAAAGTTGCACGACCATGCCGATGGGGTGTGGCCTACAGGGAGGCAATCAAAATGCTGCGAAGATCGGGTGACCTGCCCGCACCTCCTGAAAGAGAGTGTCGCCACTCTGTTGCCACACCACGTAATATCTCTAGTAATTGAGGACGAGCTGGGGGAAATATGTGGTAGTATCGGTGAAAACAAGGCTCCAAGTTTGGATGGTATTCCAAACAGAGTATTGAAGCTGGCAGTAAAGACTAGTACCGACCTTTACACGACCACCTTCGAGGCGTGCCTAAAAGCAGGAATATTCATTGCTAAGTGGCGTTGCTTTCTAAACTTAATAAGCCAGAGAATCAGTATCCTATGGCCGGTCCATTTGTTGGATACAGTGGAGAAGATGATGGAGAGAGTGATCTACAAAAGGCTTCTACCAATCGTCGAAAGCGCGTCCACTCTAAAGGTGGATGTAATAAGACGCGCTGATTTATGGTGACTGCTGTGTCGTGTTGTCTTTGCTTGACACAGGTTCCCAGATATTAGGGTCTGGCCGAAAATTTCCTGTCAGAGAGGACGAATACATCACCACAAGGGGATGTAACTGTTTTTATTATTTTTCTCTTTTTTCATTTAGCTGTAGCTGTTGCAGCAAAGCAGCCCGTAGACGTCTGACGTGACGGCTAGCTAGAAAGATTCGAGCTGACCTTGGCGAATGAGAAAACGGAAGCGATTTTAATAACGAATGATATGAAGAAGAGCACTGTGAAATGGAAGTTGGTGAATATACTGTCGTCTCAAAACCAGCTACCAAATACCGGGGGGTGACGGATCGGACCGCTTGGAAAGCAACCTGCTTCCTCTTTTATAATCCACGGACTCCTCATTTTGGGTTAAACACCCAAGTTTTCAAAAAAGAACGAAAAAGTTGACTAACGGACTCCCAGCAACCTCAACAAAAAACGTACTTCGGCTTGGTTTAGGTCTGAACTTATGATGGATTTCACTTGATTATAATTCGTACCCAGTACATGTTTGCGATTATATTTAAATGGAGCGATTACCATCTGTCGTTACTTTCGGTCACGTTCGTTGTTGAGGTCAGGTTGTCGGAGATGGTTATTGAGCATATTCTGATCATCGAAGGTAAAAATACGGGACTCATCCTCTGCTTTGATTCCTCTCCTTCGGGGGTCCGTGGTTTCCACGTTATAGCTTCCGATGAACAACTCTTCAGCGACTTTCTCGGTTCGTGCATCGCTAAGATTAGTGACAACTGGGAGGGCGTAAAGTTCAAGGTCATCCCTACAACGAAATTCCCAGGAGACCGGTCGCTCGCATCTGGTTGCCGATCCGCATGGATAAGGACACGCTCGTCCAATCCCTACACCTTCAAAACCGCAGAATTTTCCTGGACGACTGGGTTGTTATCGAGGAAGATGAACCCCAAAAAAACAGCCAACCGACCGAGGATGGGTCTCTGGATGTGCACCGCTGTGGTACGTCTAATCCTAACGTACGACTCTATTGTACCGTGGCAGGTTTTGACGAAAAAATACAATAGGATGAAGCTTAATCGGATTCAAAGAACCGTCTGTGCAAGTGCTACTGGGGCTCTGGAGTCCTACCCGGCAGATGCTCTCAATATACCCCTTCATCCCCTCCCCGTAGACCTCCACATTAAATACGTTGTAGCGTGCTGGGCAGCAAAGTCCTACGGACACAGTAACATCCTAGATGAAGCACCTGGGGAATTCGGGGAATTCCCCACGGACTATGTTACACGCAAGCTGAACTTTACGAGAAATTTTGCTGTATTTTTTCCAACCAGGGTAAAGTGGAAGACTGGCGGCGTGTTGCAAGGTTATGACACAAGGTTATTCTTCATTGATGAATCAAAGATGGTCTGTGGAGTCGATGCGGGGATTTTCTCGAATACAGGCAGTGTATCCGAGTCGTATGGCCTCCCAGGTTTCGCCAGGGTATTCCAAGCGGAAGTACTGGCGATACTGGAAGTCTATCCATGGCTGGAGTGTGATCCGAGCCCTAAGCGTAACATAGCCATTCTGACTGACATCAAGGCCTTGTATTTAGCGACGACATTCTCCAGACTGGTGGGGCAGTGCAGAGACACGCTGAACAGTGTGGACGACACGCTCAAGGTCACCCTCCTCTGGTTTCCCAGGCATAAGAACATGCTTTTGGCAGCACTTTGGCGGGTACAGTCGGTGTCCCGCTGTCAAGATCGGAGTCTACTCGCACTACTTAGTAGCTGCGGGCCTTAGGTGACGAATCTGTGCAAACCAAGGAGGATTTGGCCCGCTTATAGCATAAACCATGACAGCCCCTGTGCCAGACGCATGCAAATGCATTCAAGATTTCGGTTGTTTGCACCGGGCACTGGCCCATACGGGAACACGCGGCCAGGCTCGACATGCTCTACAATTCACATTGCCAAAGCTGCGGAGAAGGGGGGAAACCCTCATGCACTTCCTCTGCGATTGCCCAGGCTCTAGCTAGAGTCAGGCTATGGACACTGGGTAAACCATTCTTTGGGAACCGTCCAGTGTACCTAATCTGCCTGGAACTGCCATCGACTTCGATGTTCAGACCAAACTTGGAGAGTGAATTCTCGTTAGCGCGAATTGCGAGACCATACCATCGAAGACGTCCCTGATCAAAATGGGTCACGCCACTAGTCCAATGCAACATCTTCGTCTCCATTACCGAAAGACGGCGTTCATTGTCTTTTATAGTCGGGCAACACTCAGAACCATAGAGAGCGATAGAATACATCCTAATATTATTCCTTTCAGAGTGGATAAAACTCGGCTTCAGAATTTACGCCAAAATTTTTAGGTAGTAATAATCGATTACAGGAGGTTCTCATATATTGCAAGTGCATATGCGAATTATCCAAACGTGGTTAGCAGTTTCGCGGAAATATTCCGCAGCAATTTCCATCCTCATTCAACCCTTCGGAAGCGTGTTATGTGCATATAATCTTTTTAGCCAACCATTCCATAAATCAGGACTCTTCCTAGTACACCTGCAGAAGCGCACAAGTTCCTCTGCAGAGACATGTACGCTCCTCTATGATTACATTGCGTCCTGATTAGTTTGATTAGTGCATCAACCATTAATGGCCAACTATTTCCCCCGTGCATGTAACCATTGAGCTCCACAAATCGCCAGATGTTGTTTGTACTGATTTCGTCGAGGGTGATCTTCTCACCGTCCTGTCCTCCCACACTCAACTTCACGCCCTGGCCCGGTCGAAGACCCTCTCCGCTAAGCCCAATGTGGTGCCCAGTGAAGTGCATTGAAAACAAAAGCCAGCGTAGCGCGACGAAAGTGAAATTCTCACCTGCCCCGTGGAATCCAATTGCCAATGGGTTGGCGAGTGCTTCCCGTAGTGTACACACATCCCTGCCTTGGTCCTTCGCCCTCACTCTGGGCTGCTGGGAGGACGTTCAAAATAAAATCAAACCGACAGTCACGTTACGCACACGGAAATCGCCTAAATCCCAAAGGGACCAGGAATATTAGAATCGATTTTGGTACAGAGCAGGAAGCAGACACGGGTCGGGCGGTGCGCGAGGAGGCAGGAGTTAAGTGCGAATGAGTGACGGACGGGCACAAGTACGAGAGTTAAAAGCGTCGTTTAGGCGAGTGTGTGGCTCAGAGGATGCGGGCGGACTCGTGCCGTCGAAGCTGCACCGGGGATAGTCCGCCTGGCATGCAGGACCGCACTTCTCCCCGTTGGCCGCTCCGCGAGCTCTAATTAATGCCAGGATTCCAGCCAGCCATCAGTGAGTTCACAAAGGAACGGGCGCTGGGGAGCTGGCGGCAGCACAAAGCACAGGCAGACGGCAGGCAGCCAAATATGCATGCACGGTCCATGGAGCAAACGGGGATCCGTCTCGCTTTCCGAAACGCTGAGCAAACACGGTGCAGGCCGGCCTGAACCCTTTCCCTCGTCTGCCGCGGGAGCAGGCATTTTTGTGATGTGGGCCCCCAATTTTGGCGTTGACTCCAGGTTCCACTCGTAGGCGGCCGGGATCAAATGAACCGGACACAAAATAAATCGAAAACATGCGAGTGCCTCGAGGGAAACCTTCTCCATGAAGGCGGACGGAAGCATCTCAGATTCGCATCGATTTTTCGTTGATTAGGTCCACCGGGCTGCTGCGGGCTCGGCGTACAGCCTCATCGAACTCGCACCGTGTGCAATTCCGGGGATTTGCAGGAAGACCCTTTTCGACAATCCTTTCCGCACTCGGCCCAGTACATCGCCCCGCAGACCGCCTCCCTCCCTCCCTTCTCCAGTTGCAGTCATTCTTTTACTTACCAGACGGCGGACGAGGTGAAGACAACAAAACTACTCCGGCAGAATGGACCGTGGGCTGCGAAACGTCAAATGAAAAACGACCAAGAGGAAACAAACGGCGTCGCAAGAGTCGCAACAGCTGCAAACAAAACACCCTCACAAATCGCGACCGGAGCGGATTTCTCGGCGACAAAAGCACTGAAAAGAATGCGCAACAGAACAAAAGCGACCGGCAATCAGCGTTCGCGACTACTTGACGGACATCCCTTCGCGCGTATGCGAATCTACTTCATTGATGGCAACTGGCTAAGTTTCAAGTGAAAATACAGAAAACAACAAATCGAGGAACACCACCCTTTCCACCAACCAACGAGTGAGCAGACGTACGTATGCAGGCGAGAGCAACCCGACCGTCAGCGGAGCAAAAGTACTTCTGCGGCGATTCGTCTCCGCTGACCAGACAGTTGCATTTGACAGTGACAGACGGATTGTGCTAAAGTTGGTCACAAATCATGTTGACAACTGTCAAAATCTAATTGGGAAAAAGATCCAATTATTAGATACAGAATCAAATAGATATTTTTCCTAATGAGGATATCTTTTCACCTTTGCTACCAATTTGCCACATTAATATAATATCAGTCAATACTGATGACCGGAGTATATGTCTGCTCGCAATTACCGTTAGATACCACTTTGTCTGCCCTCGAGAAAAATTCCCCAAAAGGTAACGCAAATAGTGTACTAAATATTCACACTTTTGAGTCTAGACACCTTCCTCGGTAAGGATCTTGAATCAAAACTTACCAATTCAAACGGTAAGCTTTGCTAAGATGCCTAAGGTGGAGAAATTTGATAGATTTTCAGTTATACTTTGGATGTATGAACTTTGCCTATACTCAGAGGCATTCATTCACCTCCACTTATCTCAATACGATTTTAATTACCAAAATTTTAAAACGAAATTTAATCATTTCAGGAGTTGATATTTTATGCACTTTTAGCATTCGAAAGTTGTAACTTATTTAGAGTTTCTGGGGTGTTGTCTTTTTAAGGTTTTGCAAAACCTTATTAGAATCGAGTCGATATCTGTCTCTCTTTTCTCTCCGGAGTTGGAAATCTTCCAAAGGCACTGTTACACATTTTTCAACGTGTGGGATTTTTACCCACCAAAACCACCCCCTAACTCCTGTCCTCTTCCCCGTGGAATCACTGCAAAGTATTTCGTTGCGGGGTGGAAATGAGCCTCCTCCTACCTTCATCGATTGCATTCGCAACCGCGCTTTTTTCGCCTCCTCTGCCTCTCTCAACCTGCACTGAATCCGTCCTTCCATATCGTTCACTGCATTCCAGCTTTCCCGGCATGCAAGCATTTTCCCAGTTATATTTTCCGGTGTTACTATTCCTCCCAATGTCTTCTCTAGCCTCTTCCTTTCCTCTGCGAATCTAGGACAATGGAAGAAACCATGCTCCGGGTCCTCCAGAGTACCGTCGGAGCTGGTACAACTGAGTGAGCTGTCCAGTTGTAATGGACTTAAGGGAAATAGGATGATCAAACGATCATCTTAAATGGCCGAGAACGACCAAGAGGGAAGAGCTATCCCAGAAACATAAAAAGTTGCCGAAATTGACGGTGAAGGTCCGCCCGCAAAGACTGGACTGAAGGTCCATCAAAGTGCTCGGTCGACACGTTCTTGCACGCCTCTGTGCTAGCCAGGCCCGGGAATATGGGGGGATCCTTTCAGCGCTTTGATCCCTCACGTGTCATTATTACAAAATTAACGTGTCTACACCGATGCGGACCCACGCATTTCAAAATAGACATCAAAGAAAGGAAGTCGCGACGGCCTAACGAAAAAAAAAATCCAGAACTTGAGCTAAAAACCGCTCGACCGGGCACGTGGAGTCGTAAGTCTCTGGACCCGAGTGCCGCGATTGAGAGGGAAGACCCACGACGGATCCCAATTTTTCTGTCTGGTTTCTTCAGTCTCAGATCGTGATTGAGGCGCGGTTCTTGAGGTTCCTCCCCATCCTTGACATCCTCAGGCTGCTTCTAGGGCTAGTTTTTGATCCGTCGCGTTGCGTACGGTTAACAATGAACCACGCTTCTTGCACTACCAAACGCCTAACCAAAATCTCTTAAACCACTCGCTGTTCCGCGGAACGGGCACAGATCAAAGTCGCTTTAACCTTCTTCTCGCTTCAGCCTTAGCCTTCACACCTTCTGCGCCAACTTCTTGGATGTGCACTGTGATTTTCTCAAAATCGGGCTGCGAAAACGACACTTTTGGTTTGCATTGTGATATCACCGGAATAATTGTAACACCAGAAAGTCCACCGATCACAGGAATATCAACGGTATTCACATCAATTTTACATGAATCAGAAATAAATTTTCGAGCAAGGACAACATCCAAAGTTAAAACACCGAAGAGACGACGGGAATAGTACTTTCCTTTGGTTTTCAGAACAGCTGTGGCAATTGGTACACACGAGTTCACAGGATTTGTAATAATCACAATTAAAGCCTTTCGAGAATTGTTCGCAATGGCGGAAGTCAAATCTCGAACGATACCAGCATTGATGTTGAACAAATCACTTTGAATCCATCCAGGTTTACGTGGCACGCCCGCTGGGATAACAACTCCATCGGCGCCTTTAAAACCATCCGCAACTCTCTCTGCTCCAACGTATCTTTTACCCTCCTGCCTCTGACGATGTCGGAAAAAGATCCGCTTCCAGAGTACGGACAGGAGCTGCTCCTTACCGCCAGATGCTCCCGCGGTAAATCTTCCGAACGTCACCTGTCGTTTTCACGGCTGTCTCCCCGCGAAAATTTTTCCAATTTCACGTCCTGCCTTCCAGTTGCCTACTCTGCCAAATCAAAACTTTCTCCCCTTATCTCACCGGCCAGTCCAGCTGTTCCCCCAAGAACCGCTCCCCATGCCACTACGTTCGCCTTGAACTCTGTTGAGTTCATGTTGCAGCAACATGCACGTGCGCCTGCGGATGCGGCAAATCATTCCCCTCTGTCAAGATTAATTCGCCCGAATGCATTCAATAATGTGCAATCTGCGGCGAACATTAGGATAATTGCACATTATGAAATGCATTATTTGAGCAAATTAATTCAGAAAGAGGCGAATGAGATTCCGCTCCCGTCGCGAAGTCACGGTCATTACACATTCCTTACCCCGGACTCCAATTAGCGCTGAGGCTAAAGTCTTATGTACAGGCGAGCATCTGTCTTCGGGCAGTAGACAACCTCCGGGCAAACCGCCTCCGATCAAACCATCCTCGGGCAAAACAAAATCCGGGTTGTGCCAATGTTGAAGGGAGAAAATCGTCTGGGGCATCTGCGGCTAAGGGCAAACTAAAGCGGTAGCGTCTTCTGACGATCCCAACTCTTCGGCTTAAGTGGCTGCAAAGAAGGCTCGGCAATGGTTAAGTCTTCATTTGTAGCCAAGGCTATCGAAGCCGATGGATGTGTCCGTCATAATCCTTCCGGTTGATTCCTTGCAAGGGATTACACTCCGCTTTGAGTTGGTAGGGGGCTCGAATTAACAATATTCGAATGTTGTAAACCCTGCTGCGCCACATCACTCCGGCCCCAGATGAAACGTAGGGGTTTCAGCGACTGGACCCGAAACTTTGTCCTCCATCATTCGGCGAAGCAAACGTGACGTTGATTTGGGGTGCAAACGGGCTTCAGCCTGGATAAGGAGACAGCCTTTTTGTGTCCCGCGATCTCGAGCTGGAAGAAATTCTCTCCCCGCTCGAGAACACGGTACGGGCCTTCGTATGGAGGCTGCAGCGGCTTCCAGACAGCATCCGTCCTAATCAGGACGTGCGTGCACGAGTCCAGCTCCTTGGGCGCGCAGGCGGGTGCGGACGAGTGTCGTGCGGGAGGTGTAGCTTTCATGTGGCGAAGGTTGTCTATCAGCAGGCGCAGCAATCCCGAGTCTCTGAGACCCGATCTCTTGTCGAAGACCGGATCACTATATCAGCTCCGTGGGGCTGGCAGAAAATTCCTCTCGGCCGATTGTTCGGAGGCCAAGTAGGACGAGAGGCACGACTTGGGTCCAGGACGGATCGTCGCGTGCCATAATGGCGGCTTTCAGCGCCCGATGCCAACGTTCTAGCAGCCCATTGGATTGCGGGTGGTATGCAGTAGTCCGTTGGCGTTTAAAACCAAGGAGTTTGCCTAACTCAAAGAAAAGGGTGGACTCAAAATGCATTCCCTGGTCAGTGATGACCACTGCAGGGACGCCAAAGCTAGGTATCCACTCTCGACAGAGGGCTTCGGCACAAGATCGCGCCGTAATACCTTTCAGAGGTATTGCCTCAGGCCACCGCGTAAGCCTGTCGATGATTGTGAGACAATATCTGTAACCGTGCGAGTCTCGCAAAGGCCCTACTATGTCGAGGTGTATTGTGTGGAACCGCTTGGTAGTGCGGGGGAATGAGCCCACTTCTTTCCTTACATGCCTGGAGACTTTACAGTTCTGGCATGCGATGCACTCTCTGGCCCAGGAATTGACATCCTTATTCATAGAGGGCCAGAAGTATTTTTCGGTGACTAACCAATTTGTTGACCTGATACCTGGATGCGCCAAGTCGTGAACTGCGTGGAACACTTCCTTGCGAAAGGTGGCCGGAATGTATGGCCGAGGTCCCTTTTCCGAGTCTTCGCAGCAGAGCGAGAGGTTTGAGCCGAAGGTGGGCAACTTCCGAAATTTGTATTTGGGGTTGGATTTGAGGCTCTGAAGTGCTGCGTCATCCTCCTGCGCCTTGGCAATAGCCGAGAAATCGAGTGAGGCGGGGATGTTAACCTCGGAGACACGAGACAAAGCGTCAGCAACTATGTTGTCCTTGCCGGAAACGTGCTGGATGTCTGATGTAAACTGGCTTATAAGGCTCAGATGTCGAAGCTGACGAGGGGACGCTTTGTCGGGCTTTTGTTTCAAAGCATACGTGAGAAGCTTATGAACACTGTGAACGGCCTGCCTTCTAGGGAGAAACGGAAGTATTTGATGCTCAAGTACGCGGCGAGCAGTTCGCGACCGTAGGTACTGTAGTTCCGTTGAGCGGGATTCAACTGTTTCGAGAAGAAGCTCAACGGCTGCCAGACTTGATCCACCTTGTGGTGAAGGGCAGGACCTACTGCCATGTCAGAGGCATCAACAAAAACGGCAAGGGGTGCATCTTGTAGAGGAAATGTCAAGAGTGTAGCATCAGCCAGTTGTCGGAATTTGTGAAACGCGCGGACAGCCTCTTCAGACGACACAATCTCTTGTGTGTCTTTTGTTTTGGGGCCAGGCAAGTACGCGTTCAAAACGGGCTGGGGTTGGGCGGCCTTGGGTAGGAAACGACAATAGAAGTTTAGCATGCCCAAGAACCTCCGCAAATCCTTCACAGTTTTCGGACGCGGGAAGCGTCTTATTGCTTGCATCTGGTCTGGGTGAGGCTGTATTCTCTCAGGGGAAATGAAGTGGCCGAGGAATCCCACTTGTGTTTGGAGAAAGTTGCATTTATCAACGTTTAGGGCTAAACCGGCCTCAAGGAGACGTTGAAAAATGCACTCGAGATGGGCTAAGTGCTCAGACTCTGAGGAAGAAGCGACCAAAATATCATCCAAATACACGAAACAGAAGTCCAGGTTTCGCAGGACCGAGTGAATAAACTTTTGAAAGGTTTGCGCTGCACAACCCGAAAGTCATCCGCGGGAACTCAAAGAATCCAAATGTCTTCTGGAGCTGCAGGGATTTGGTGATACGCCTTGGTTAAATCCAAGGTCGAAAAGATGCGGAAGCTTGCGAGATAATGCGTAAAGTCGTGGATGAGTGGAATGGGATATCGGTCAGGAACAGTCTGTGCGTTTAGTCTTCTATAATCTCCACAGGGGCGCCATTCGCCATTTGGCTTAGGGACCATATCGAGTGGGGAAGACCAACAGCTGTCTGAAGGTCTGCAGATACCCTGTTGCATAAGTTGTTCGAATTCTTTCTGTGTAATAGCCAGCTTCTGGGGTGGTAGGGGACGCACCTTTGAGAAGATAGGGGAACCAGTAGTGTTAATGTGGTGCTGCACATTGTGCTTCACTGGTTTGGAGAGACTATTATTCTGTTAAGGGAAAGTCGCACCGCGTCCTTGAAGAACTATTGTGCCCTTGGAGAGACTATACTCGGTAGTAATCTGGCTGAACTTTTGGAGAAGGGCCCGAACACGAGAGTCAGTAATATCCTCCAAAAGTACGGAAAGATTGTTGTTGGGGTGAGATGAGATTCGGCCTAACGAATTAAGTTTAGTCTTGGGGTCTATAAAGTACCCAAGGTTCCCCCCCATAGTGACACAAGAAGTCTACGCCTAAAATGGGGAAGCTGACATCTGCCAGGATGAATCGACAGGGGAACGTCCTACGCAAGCCAAGACTCAAGCCCGCTTGCCTGTACCCGTAGGTGTTAATACGCGAGGAATTTGCCGCCGCAAGTTTCAAAGATTGAGGGAATAGCCGATGGTGCCGGGGTGCGGGAAGAACCGAAACCCCCGCACCAGTATCTACAAGATAACTGCGCCTGCTGATAGGGTCATAAATTGTTAGGCAACGTGGCGCTGCGTTCTGGGTGACCGTTGCCAGGACCTTCGCGGACCTAGTTTTTTGAGGTAGGCGCGAATTTACACGGGAGTGTACATCTGGTAGCTTTTTCGCCGAATCTGCGATGGTACTAAAAGTTTTGGTCCGTAGGTTGTCCTGACGACTTGCTTCCTGATCGCCCTTTGCAAGCAGTAGACCGCGAGCGAGCTCGTGATCTGCCGCCCGAACGTTGAGCGTCCAGCGTCGCCCTCATCTTTGCCATGCTGGCCACAACAGCGGTCATCTCACGCTTTAGCTCGCCTAATTCATCTGAAGGCTGCTTAACGGCCGCTATCGTGCGTGCACCTCATGCACCTTGTCAGCTGCAGCTGGTAGCGCCTCCAAAGAACCGGAGATGCACGCGAGGACCTCCTGTGTGCTCTCCGGAAGTCGTCGCAGCCAGAGCGACTTCAACAGATCGTCGTCGATCTTGCTCCCACCCAATTGTCTCATTTCGCGAAACAATTGGCTGGGAGTTCGATCGTCCAACGTCAAACCTGTCAGCAAGTGATCCAGCTTAGCTAACTCACTTACCGACAGGCGCTTGATCAACTCTGTTTTCAATACCGTGTAGGAGGCCGTTTTGACAATGTCTGACACCAGGACGCGCATAGCGAGGGCGGTCACCTGAGGATCCGATGGGCCTACCGCATCTTTGTTGGTTTGCGGCTTTTGCTAAAGGTATTGGTTGGTTGCGGCGGGTTATAGACCAAATGAACTGGAGTGCACCAACAGCTATTGGAAGGTCTGCAAATACCTTGTTTCATTAAATCCTTGAACTTTTTCTTTGCAAGAGCAAGCTTCTGGGGTGAAAGTGGACGCACTTTTGACGAGATTGGAGAGCCGGTGCGTGCTGCACATCGTGTTTAATTGGCTTGGAGAAGCCACTTTCCGTAGTAATGCTGCGATGTTTTCTGAGGAGTGTGCGAATGTGGTGGTCGGTAACATCTTCGAAAATTATGGAATGAGTGTCATTTTGGCAGGTACTGCCCGAACGTCCTTTTAGGGCAGCAGACCGATCGAGGTCTACATTCCGAACGCAAAGTACCAACTGTTGCAACGAGCTTGGTAAACGTGTTCGTTGTAACGCCCGCCAGCGTAAATTGCGCCTCCAACCGACGGAACTACGCAGTCGGATTGGATCGCCAAAATGGAGGCACTCAGACAGCGACTGCCTCAGTGGTAGTATTGCTCCGTGCGCGGATTTCTCTTCGCGTGACATATTTCAAGTCGATTCAGGGGGAATGCTGCAAAAAAGAGGATGAGGCGGCAGAACACCGAATGGAAAACGCTGTGGTTTCCAATGAAATTGCGTTCGCCGAAGTAGCAATCTCCGCAGCCACACGGACAAACGGTCTGGCAGAGACCGAAAAATACGAATATAGGCCAGAAAAAAAATATAAATACAAATATAAGAAATAAGCACAAATATGTAGAATAATAATGATAAATATGAGAGATAAACAGAATAGTGGTAGGGTGGTTATCAGAGGCCGCTCCGAGGAGCCCAATTAGCGCTGTGGTGCGCTGTTTTGAAAATAAAAATAAATACGTGGAGAAGAAGGTGAACTATGAGCCATTGGCTCGGGAAATCAAAGAAATTAGGCGTCTCGAGCGGGTGGTTGTAGTTCCCATAATATTGTCAGCTACAGGTATTGTACCTAAATCGCTCACGGCTTCCCTTGATGTCCTGGGACTTTCGCACAGTCTGGTTCAAACCATGCAGAAGTACACCATTCTGCATACGTGCTCGATGTTGCGGGGAGTACTCGACGGATTCTCCCACTGACCTACCACCGGCCACCACCACCAGTGCCCCTTTAGTTTTTAAGTAGGTAGGATCGTCCGAGCCTAAATGCTTGGCACTTAGTGCTAGTATTAGGTAAAATCCGGCATCTGCCGAGATTGTGATAACTCGGAAATAATAACTCCCCCGTAGCCGGGCCCAAGCCCGGTTGTGAAAGGAGGATGGATGAATAGCTTCAGTCTGAATGGCCAACGCAGCTTCTCAGGGGGTAGGCGAGGAAAGTGCAGAAACGTTGCAGTCTTGCAGCTTGCTCACTGAGGAAGCTATCCCCACACCTAGCAGTTAGATATAAAATTGCAAATCCATCTAATGAGGAGAAGGAGAAATTTGAGGTCCAGTACGGATAACCGACGGGAGTCATCTGACTTGGTGACTGGTTCGGGCTCCCGTAACCGACAGCATGGCATCGAAACCGATAGTCGTGAGCGGATGAAGTGGCCTAAGGAAATGAACCTCTTCATCATCCGCTCCTACTATGATATAACGGCGGGGGCGGGTACAACATCTTAACGCCCCTTGTTGCACCAGAGATTCATCGCAATTCGCAATTTGCGCACGTTACTGTGCAGCGAGTCGCAGACCAGTACCGCTTTATAAATGGCAGCGACACAGTCCAGGAAATCATCAAGGAGCGTGTTCGAGGTCATCGCGGAGACTGGTGACCGAGATTCGATGGGGGCAGTGGCGGCGGCATCAACAACACCACGGCTGCTGAGGTTTCCGCTGAGGTTCGGGACGAATTCCAAAGAGCGTGTATAGAATTCTCGGAAATAGATCCTTTGCTTGGGCGAGGTATTCCCTGGCTCTATGCATCTTCAGCAACTCCGGGAATTCTATCTCAAATCAATGATGAAATTGCACCTTGACTGAGTGCTGATATGTCCTTGCTGCAACTGTAATCACTTTTGTATTGTGGTGGAGTCACGGCTGTCAGATTGCACGGTCAGAAGATTCGCTTTCGTGTTATTGGTTTGAGTGACCAAAGAGATCCACCATGGAAAATTTGTCTGGAGCGTCAGCGGAACTCACTAAGGCAGGGCATTGCTAGATTGATTCAGATCAGCACTGGCAATGCCAGCAGACGGGTGAGAAATAAAGTGCACAGGGTTTACAGAAACTATGCCATCTCCAGTGAGACACCCATAGTTGAAATTCTGGACACACTAAAGTAAAAATGTTCTGTCATATGCAGTCGCTTACGATGGTATAGCAAAAGTCACTCCAGACGTATCCAGAATGCAACATATGCGAGGAACCAGCGGAGCTTTTTAAGATTTCTCAACGAATCCCAACAGAGCATCCAAACAGTGCAGTTATCGGTAAAGGAAGCGAAAGAATACTGGCGTGGACTTTGGGGTTACCCGCCCAGCATGCTCAGCATGCTGAGTGGATCACCGCCGAAGGCCTGAATTTTGCGGATGTTACCGAAGAGGAAGTTCGACGAGCTATAAACAGCTCGAAGAACTGGAGTATCCCAGGTCTGAATCGAGTGCCAAACTTCTGGTACCAAATGTTCACCAGTATACATGGCCGGTTGGCACACAACATAAATTAGGCCATAAGTCGGCCGGAGGAATTTCCACCCTTCACCACCGCGGCGAAAGACACGGTACGGGAATTCGCAGACACAAGACCGATTATTTGCTTACCAACCCTCTACAAATTCATTACGTCCATTATTAGTGGAAGGGTCAATGCGCAACTCGAGACCAACAACATTCTGTCCGAGGAGTAGAAGGGCTGTAGAGTTAGGTGAAGACTTCTACAAGTACCTAGGAATTCTGCAAGGAACCCATGCTCAAGTTGGTGATCTGAAGGATGCTCTGCTGTCCGAATTCCTGCGACGTGTAAAGCTATTACTGAAATCGCATCTCTCGGGGAAAAATAAGATAAGCGCATTGAATGTATTCGCTATCCCTTCACTGGCTTATGCATTCGGAATATTGCCGTGGACGAAGACCGATCTGGAAAACGTCCAGCGGCGGATACGGACAACTATGTCCAAATTCCGAATGTAGCATCCAAACTCTGCCGAGGAGCGGATGAATCTGCCTCGTGACATTGGAGGTAGGGGCATGGTTGACGTGGCGGCATAACATCATCGCCAGGTCGCTAATATTAGGTAAAATCTGGCATCTGCCCATATTGTGCCAACTCAGAAAAAGATAAAAAGTAGAAAATGGGGGGTCGCTTTTTCCCGATTTGTACCGAGCTGACCGTAATCGCTGGTCAATGAACTGGTTGATATTATGTTTATTTCGAAAAGAGTAATTTCCTCTAAAGTCAAAGGGTCCATCTTTTTCGTGAGACTTAGGGGGGCTCTGAGAGCAAAGCCATCTTGGGTTTTTGGTGTGTAGGGTTCTTATTATTCAATGTGACTAGGGTGTGGGCAAGTTTAGGCAAGAAGGTTGAAAGAGATGTGGATGTCACATTTGTCGATGGTTGGGGAGAGAGACTAGGGCAGTTTCGGCTACAGCGCCACCGCCTCTAGGAGTACCATCCAACGAGGCCTCACCTGTTCCAAGAGTTTCGACAAACCTCTTCCAGAACTAGCCACCCGTCCGTTCGGCATCGTCTCATTCGGTGTAAGATAGACACTAAAAAAAGTGTTCTCCTTACACACCGAATGGGAACGTTCTCGTCAGTCGCGCCACGGTCCCTGCATAGGACGCAGCTTTCCTTTTCATTGCAGATGTTCGCTTTATGGCCTGCCTGACCGCGTTTACGGCATGTTGCCCTTCTGTCAGGTCCGCGACAAGTTGAAGATATGTGTCCATATTCCAAACATCTGTAACATTTGATTAGGGTTGCCCGGGTTCGTATTCTACACACTACCCAACCAATTCTTATTTTCCCGTTGATTAGAAGCTTCCTCGCGTATTGCTCGCAACTTCCACCACAACGAGTTTTTGGCCTCGGGAGTTCGCAGAGGTGATACCAATCTGGGCATTGGTTACCTCGGGAGATTCGCGTTTGATGGCCTCTTCTACCTCGTTCTTTTCTGTGAGGCAGTCAAGGCTTCGGATTTCCAGAGAACACATGGGTTCCAGGTTGGAAACCAAAGCTTTTTCTCCCAGAAGCTCCTTGACTGCTTCACAGAACGTAACTTTATATATTGTCCTAGGGCCTAGTTCGACTAGGACTTCATAACGCTTTGTTTTACGAATGGTTATCTTCCGGTTTAATCTTGTAACGGATTTCACTGAAGACTTCCGTAAAAGTCTTGCCTTCTGTCGTCTTCGTCTCCCCACCCTTTCTTTTTGTGTTCCGCCCTTCGTGTCCGCAGAGGTTTTTCTGATGGTGCGACGCGTTGTTGTCTCTTGTTCCTCTTTGCCTTCTTCTTTTGAGCACTGGAGAGTACCTGAGTGAAGTCTGCTTCAGATGTCCTTTCCTCCTTTCGTTTTTTCCTCAGTTCGCTCTGCAATGGGCTATCTGCGATCCCTTTGGTACTCACAGTGTTCTCGTCGGGAGGTGCGGTTGTTTCTGCTTCCTGTGGATTTTCTCCTACTCTTCATGTCCGCCAATAATATGAAATTCTGTCCAGGAGTTCCTCCAGTTCCATTAGCCCGTTTTTCACCCCCTTGCCGACGTAAGCCTTTCCTCTCCAGCTTGCGCTAGAATAGTCGACAACTCTCCCACGCGGCTTATATTGGAAACCATTTGGTTAGTTTCAGCAGTTTCCACTATGCCTCTTTCTGCAATTATAGCACTGCGTGGTAAGGTCTGGGTTCCTGTATGCGTTGCAGGTGCCGCATCACCTTCTGAGTCCTTCTCTCCGTTTGCGCGTCCTGATGTCTCGTCGGGTATTCCAGCCCTTCTTGCGTCCTTGTTGCGCATCGTGTGCAAGAGAGCGGGCCGCAATAGTCAGGAACGGGTATACCCTCGGGGACAAAGCCCCCACTCCAGTTCCCTGAGGCCTGTGTGTGTGGTGAAGGAAAAGCTACAGCTTCTGAGCGCTCAGGCCATGTTGGCCCATTGTACTCACCACCGCCGTCTAACGGAATATTCCGGATTCGTTGACGTATCGCAGAACTCGCAACTGGAGAACATCGGCACTAAAGACCTGATGCCTGATGCGTCCATAGGTGGGACATTCCCATAGGAAATGCTCCGTGGATTCTGCTTCCTCATTACAGGAAAGACACGTATCATTTTGAGTAATTCCTATTCTGAACATATGCCCAGTTAGTGAATTATGGCCTGTCAGAATGTCCACAATACACCTGCAAGTCCTCCTGCTTTTCGCCAGGATAAACTTTGCGGTACGCATGTTCGGTTCTGGCAAGAAAAGTTTGGTGTGTCGAGCAGCATTTAGACTCTGCCACTTGTCGTTGTGGGAAGCTTGTTCCCAGTTTTTGAAAACAGACTTAGCCAATGCTACTGATACTCCAATTGCTGGTTCCGGTCCCGGCATAGGGGAGATTGACCCCTCTTTCGCTAAAGCATCCGAGATTTTATTTGCCTGTGCGCCACAGTGACCAGGTACCCAGAGTAGTTCCATCGTATTGAATCTAGAGATAGAGTTCAAACGGTTTCTGCATTCCTGAACGATTTTCGAGGTGATCAAAGGACTGCTCAATGCCCTCAGTGCAGCTTGACTGTCATTGCAGATTGCGATGCGCCTGCCCTTCAACCGCTCGTCAATCACCCAGTTTGCCACCCTTAGGATCGCATAAACTTCGGCTTGAAAAACCGTTGCATATTGTCCTAAAGGAAAAGTCCACTTCTCGTTTTCATTCGAGAGGTAGACTCCGGGTCTAGAACCCTCTTCTGTTTTTGAGCCATCGGTGTAGAAGACTTCCCACCACGCCACGCATTCCTCTGGGACTTCCCAGTTCTCTCTACGCTTCAGTGTAACTTGATATCTTCTACCAAACAGATGTATGGGGACATGAGAATCGGAAGGCATTGTAAGAACTGGATTCAGTCCTCTCAGTAACTCTTTAAATACTCTGCGCCGTCCGTTGTTTCCCCATAGATCTAATCGAATTAGTCTATGAGCTGCTCTCATTGCAGTGCTCTGAATAAATATATCCAGGGGCTGCAAATTGAGTAGTGCATTCAATTCTTTGCAGTGCGGCTAGTTTACGGTGAAAACCTTTTTGTCTCACCTTAATCCACCACACTACGGATGCATATATGAACATCGGCCTAATGATGGCAACGTTTATCCACATTACCACATGAGGGCTGAGTCCCCATGTCAAGGCAAAGGTCCGTCTGCACAGCCCATATGCTGTGAGAGCACGTTTCATCTTTACCTCTACATGTCTGTTCCAAAGAAGTTTTTTATCTAGAGTGACTCCCAGATATTTCACTTCTTCGGAGAGTTGAAGGGTAGTACCCTTCATCTCAGGGAGGCAAAGTCCACCCAGTTTTCTCCTTTTTGTGAATAATGTGAATAATAATATTGTGGTTTTATTTGGATTAACTGGAAGACCATGTCTGAGGCACCAGCTGTCTATCAAATCAACGGCACGCTGTATATTTCTACACACCGTTCCAAAATTCCAATCAACAGCAAGCACAGCCATGTCATCAGCATAAGCTTGAGCGTGTATTGGCAAATTTTGCAGTTCGCATAGTAGTGAGTCAATCAGCATACTCCACAGAAGTGGCGAAAGCACACCTCCTTGGGGGCAGCCCTTCGTTGCTTTTGCAGTCAGATAGCGATCGACACCCACCTCAGCGGACAGCAATCTCTGCGTTAGCATAGCATCAATCCACTCAATTAAGGCATCATCAATACCATTCGCTCTGGCGGCATCATAAAGTTTTTGAAAAGGCGCACAGTCAAACGCTCCTTCAATGTCCACGAACACCCCCATCGCGTACTCACCATTCAAAGTTGCATCTTCTATCTTTGTGCCCGAAAAATGAAGAGCAGACTCACAGGACTTTCCACGCTGCTAAGGATGTTGGTTTCCTTTAAGTGGGTGCGACGTAAGTGGGTTTCCACGAATGTGACGCTCCATCAGCCTCTCCAAACCTTTCAGCAAGATTGAAGTCAAACTGATCGGTCTGAAGTTCTTTGGATTAGAATAGTCATCTTTCCCAGGTTTCGGTACGAAGACTACCTTAACCTTTTTCCAAGAGGAAGGCACGTAGCCTAGGGCAAGACGTCCTCGAAAAATATTTCTCAGAGGTCGCTCTAGGTGTTCCATACCCTCCTTTAGCATTGCCGGATAGATGCCATCCATGCCAGGTGCTTTGAAATGTTCAAAGGACAGTATGGCAGCTCTCACCTTTTCATGGGTAACAACCGCTTTTGCAGTGTTCCAGTTCCCCTCGCAGCATTTGCGTGTTGAAAGAGTTGCAAGAACCGTCAACTCTCCCCCTGCCACTTCTCTCACCCGTTCTCCCGGGTGGGAGGGCAAGTAGGCAGAGGCACCTATAACGTTTCTCCTCTTACCGTTAACCTGGTATTGTAAGGTCCTGGGAACAGAATTGCCTCAGCATGGTTGCTTCTAACAATTTGACATCAGAACGCAAGCCCTCGGTCTCGAGAATCTTTCATCGAAGAAGATCCTGGTCCTTTTAACTGATCCAATACCACAGATTCTGTTAAAACAAACCCATGGCTCTTGAACCAGAAATATATAAGAACAGTCCTGCAACTTTGCCAGCTTTGGCAGCTTTGCCGCCAGTAGATAGGAAGAAGCTTTGGCATGCTGCAGCTTGATTTGACTAACTCTTATGTTTGTAACCATAAGTGCATTCTAATATGAAAACCGCCGCTAACGGAAAAGGCTGCTGCGTTCAGTGTGGATCTCACAGAGGTTACCAGCTTGTCCTCACCTTCCACAGAAAGTTCCGCATTTTTCCGTCCGATTTCTCTGGATATTGCCGCACTTGATGGTGTAGCAACGTCATGTCCTCATTCGCAAGAAACTGTGCCTTCTTTCGCAGTGCCTTCCGTTGTCGTCAGCTAGAAGCCCTCCGAGGTTCACGGAGTCCAGGCTGCATGGATTTATTTTCACCAGTTGCGTCCACCTTACCAGCTTCCCTTTCTTCCGTTTTTCCGGATACAGGCGGAGGAGAAGGTTCTGACAGGCAAGCCTGTAGTCCTTTCTGCTTTGCAGCCGAAGTTTCCTTCTAGCGAGCCTTCCTCCCCAGTATTTTGGAAGAGTTAGGTGACAGTGTCACCGACCAACTGCCGTAGTCAGATTTCCAGTTCCTCTCATTAAGGGAGCTGCCGTACTATATTTTTTGGCTGACCGCGCCGTAGACACCGGGTGTAGGTTTTCTACTGAAGTGGAGAGCCTTTCTTCCACGGATTTCTCCGTGGGGAAACATGAATTAGGTGAGCCCTCCAAAATCCGTGCCTCGGCCATGACCTGATTTCTCAGAGTCGCGGGCGGATTCAAAGTTTGTGACTTTTTACCACTTGGAGAGTTACAATCCTTTGTTTCCATCTTTATGTGTTTTTGGACACTCTTAGTGTAGTAGTAAACTACCACAAGCTCCCCCACCACGACAAGGTGGTGTTCAAGGGGGGGACCCTGACGCCTAATCTACGATTAGCTGATCCCGGAACTCGCGGACAAATCAGCGCTCGTTCGGGGCAACGCGGTCTACTAATACCAATTCACTGCACACTACCTGACTAGGGTCCCGAAAGGGCTGGCTCCTGATACACGCCACAACTACCTTGGCAGAGCTAGGCTCCCATCACCCCATCGTCGTCAACAAGAAGTTTTCGACTATTTCGGGGACTCCCAGTGTGTCCCGGCGTGTATCGGTCATGATCAATTCGCTCTTCACCGAGAAACTTTCTCGAGGCTACTACCTAGGACGCAGGTATTATGCCAGCTAGGGGGTCAGAACTACATGCTCGGGCACCTCGAGGACGCCACTCCCCGTATCGTAAGCGACCCGTTAAGGATCGTTGACGATCCCTGAGGGATCTACCTTGGCCGACGTGGGCCAGAAACCTAGACAAAACCGCGAGTTGTCTATTTGCGATTGTAAATCTTTAACAAAAACTGCTAATACCACGGAGGGTTCAATTTCTGCGCTTGCATATAACATACACGTCTTTTTCGCAATGACGAAACCGAGACAAATTTGCCATTACTTTGAAGAAGTTGCTAACCAAATCAATCCATCTTAACAGTATCATTACCTTCTGCTCCGAAAGGTGCACTCCTGATACGTTCCTGCTTTGCTCCTGCAAGAAGAATTCCATGCGAATACGTTTATTTGTCACAAGGAAATCCTAGTCAGACTGCGGCAATCACAATTGCTTTTCCTTCATAAGAAAATCATATTTCTTGCAGTCCCCGAGTATCTATGAACTTGTTTATGCATACTTTGAATCCGAATGAACAGTGCAGCAGTGAGAATTTCCCTGTTCGCCATCAGGACCATATTCGAGCATTACTATATGTTCGCTTCCACTAGGAGTCGCAAATTGGAACACGAGGAAGAACATGAAATCCAATATTACGAAAATTTGAACCTTTCGCATTTCTTTCGCTGCTTTGTAGATCGAATGACACCTCATCCATTATTAAGGTGTATTTTGCAGAGTTGCTCTTAATAGGAAAGAAATACGGGGCAATAGCGTGCAGTGGTGCTTCTAACTTCCGTGCATACATTACTCACTTAGGCATTCCTTCTCCTTAATACTGGAAGGTTGTCATCGAAGAGAGGATTGCTTTATATCTCTCTATTTTACATCAGTTAGATAATAGATACCTCTTGATCCTGTATTCCTGTTCAGAATTCCGGGACCTTTCAAAAATTGATATTTAATCCCCCCTAATCTATCTGATTATCGCTTTGATTACCATGGCTTGAGGAACTCCCCCGGTTCATCGAACCCTTCTATGCATAGTTTGTGGTTCACTAGTTCGCTCCCCTTCAAATTTGTTTGGAAATTGTCAGAGGACTTTAGAGCAAACAGAAGAACTCATTGAAATTCTGCCCTACTACCACTCACGGGGTCGAATTCACGATGTTTGTATTATCCTTATTAGAGCGGTCGCACGGCCAGTCGCGTCATACAATTGGCGAAAAGCCAATCTGCGACCATTCCAGCCTGCGTTGGAGGTCCTGCTGTCTCTTTGACCAGAGAGTTAGGCGGGTGGCGGCTCAATTTCTGTGTTTACTTAGCCCACTAACAAAAACTTAATGACTCTTGATGAATAGTCCACTAACGAGAGGTAATTTCGGCTCAAATTACACACTGGGAATTTATTGTGCATACATACACGCCCGCTAGGAGATGACGCCAGCTTGTGATGGAATAATGTCAACCCTCAGCCATCAACCCTATGTTGAGATATCTAAATGTGAGTATAGATGATGATATATTGTTGGATAAAGGGCTGCCGTTGTTTGTGCTTGGTGTTGCTGAAAAGATTTTTTTTTAAATCTTTATCTTTTGAACTTGGATCTCCAGAAAAGAAACGGAATAGCTCCCACGAAATTCACTATTTTTCTTCCTTTATTCAATACTTACAATATAAAGCAGCTTAATAGGATTCAAAGGACCGCTGGTGTATGCGCTACTGGGGTTCTACAGTCCTGCCAGGGAGATGCTCTCAATGTACTCCTGCACTATTCCCCTTGGACCTCCACATGAAATACATTGTAGCGTGCAGTGCTGGCAGACTACGTGAGTTCAGATGTTGGAACCCGAAGCCCTAGCCCATAATAACATGCTTGAAGAAGTACCTAGGGAACACTGAGCATTATCTATGAACTACCCCCCACGCAGACCGAACTTCACGAGGAACTTTGCTGTGGACTTTCCAAACAAGGCCGAGTGGAAGACCAGCAACATCCTACGAGGCTATGGCATAGTATTCCTCATCGGCGGAACAAAGATGGTCAGTGCAGTCGGAGTGGTAGTTTTCTCGAATAAACACAGCGTAGAACAGTTACATGGTCTCCCATGATTCGCCAATGTATTAGAGCGGAATATGCTGGCGATACTGGAAGTCTGCCCATGGATTAGCCGTGGTCCGAGCCCCAAGTGTAACCTAGTAATTCAGACGGAAATCCAAGTTACTCAGTGGCGACATCCTTCAGGCTGATGAGACAGTGAAGGAACGCGATGAACAGTCTCAGCGGTATGCTCAAAATTACCCTCCTCTGGGTTTCCGCTTATATAATGAGCGGGCTGATACATTGGCTAGGCGGAACTGTGTTCTTGGCAATCCTTTGATGGACACAACCTGTGTCTCACTGCCCTCAGGAAGATCTTTAGCTGCAGGATGGGAGAGCTTCTTCCCTTGGTGGAAGCTGACTCTGAAAATCTGACTTAGTTGGACTCTGCCCCTTGTTTTTATCACAGCAGTAATGACTTTAGGAGTTAGTTGCATCAAAACGGCAAAACGTAGCGATAATTGGGCTCCTCGGGGCGGCCAACGACTCTCACAACTTGCATCCATTGAAAATAAAAAGATAACTGGCGTTGTTACTCCTGTTTGACAAAAATTTATCTGGGCGGTGGTAGCGACAATCTGCAAAATAACAGTATTGCTATTGAAATTAGACAATATAGATATTCAGAAATAAAAGTAAAACACGTTAGATCGCAAAAAGTCCGCACTACCTATTTCTTTCCTGGACAAAAGGTGGTCTAGGTTCTTCTTATCTGCTTTCTCTCGGGTTCTTGTGCTAATAATGTCACATGAGAGGAAAGATGTCGCGAGGCCTTTTGCCTGCTTAACTGCCTTTTCTGTTTGGATGCTACCGTTTTGACGGCAAAACTCGGAGGCGTGGCTTCTCCAATTGGAGGTGCAATTCGCACTGGCGAGCATCACCACAGACGTCACTAAATTCAACTACGCATTAGTCAGCCTGGACGAGGAATCTGTTGCATTCGTCGTTGAGCGAGTGTTTCTAAGACCGGCTGAAGGACCTGCTCATCTGGTACCCGTCAGTCAGTCAAACTGAACGAAAGAGCGGTGTCGAACTAATTCAATTGTCGCCTTGAGAAATGAGCCCTCGGGTAGCCGTGCGCCGCGGTCCATATCAAACTCCGGCGTGTACTGGTACCATCTTGGGATTGCGGATCAAGCCACAAAATGCACCGCCCCATGTACTTTTAACGCGAGTCCAAAAAACTTAGTTCCCTGGGGGGCGCGGCGACGTCTACCTGAAATGTAGTTAGTGGGCATAATTATCTGGTAGACACAGGCGCGGATGTCTCGGTCTTCGCGGTCTCCCGACCCAACAAATTATTTCTCAGTAGCTAACATTAGCGGCATCAAACTCCACTCCCATGGAAACTTACGTCTACAGACAAGTAAACGTGAATCTTGGCTTGCTTAGGACCTTTTCGGGGCGGTTCATTTGGGCTGACATCTTCACTTGTAGTGATTTTTGTCCACGAATCTTGTTCATTTCAAGGCACAACTGCTTGTAGCAATTCCGCTTACTTCTTCCCCTTCGCCCTACTTCGCCTTCTTAAGACTATTTTGAAGGTCATGGTATTCCTTCTCCGACTACCGATGTTCTGGCTTCCCTTTGGCAAAGCCTCCACGATCGCAGATGCGATGCTCTTAATAGCGCGGATTCCTAGTTCCACCAGTAGTTTGATTTCCTACTGTGATGAAGCTTCGTTGCGGCATTGTAGAGTCGCATGTCTCAGTTACCCGTTCATATAACTGGCTCACTTTTTCCAGCGCTATTCCCTTCGGGTCGTCACCTCTTTCTAAAGCCGCCAGGAATGTCTGTTCCTCCAAAGCTTCAATGGACCATCCAGCTATCTAGTTTTTCCACTTCTGCTGCTCACTCGAGTGTGACCTCCTCCGTTCTAGATGTCGAGAAAGATGGCCTTTTGGTCACTGTGTGTAGTGTTTACTCACCCGCCAGACCGTCCCTCTCGCCAACGAGGTACTGAGGAAAGTCAGACGATTGAGTCTAGCCCTCTGCCTCGGAAGGTGGGCATGCATCCAACATTAGCTAGTACAATGTCCAGTTCCGCGAAGATTTCAAGCAAGATTTGGCCCCTGTTTGTTACTCAACTTCCCCAGTCTAAGCCCCACGCGTTGAAGTTGTCGGTCATAATTTTGGGGCTGCGGTCCCTATCATCCAATACCAAGCTGTCTAGCATCTCCTCATATTGCGCTAATGTCTTGGAGCAGCATAACAGCTGTACATATGGGCGGCGTTGACTTTTGCCCTTACAAAGCCAGCTCCTGGGAATGCCATTGTTTCTTCGGAGGCTTGCCGTACACATGCCCATATCACCGCGTTTCCCGATGAGTCTTCCATCCAAGTAACACCAACGTAATTTCGGTAAGGTTCACATATTACCGCCACGTCGACATTCTATTCTCGAATGGTTTGTGAGAGCAAGTCTTGAGCTGCCTCGCAATAGTCGAGGTCGATTTGTACCAACCTCATTTGACCCTACGATTCACCTGCCACCACCTACAGCGTGCCGGTCGTCCACCCTCTTTTTCCCTTTGCACAACATGCATCATGGATCCCCCGGTTCTCTTCTCCACACTTCCTGCACCTTCCCGACCTATCATGCATACTAGTATATGCTGCTGCAAAGTGACCGAAGTCGAGGTATCTGAAGCATCGCTTAAGAGATACTTGCTCCCTAATTCGGCACATCCATTCATACTTTGCCTGCAGTCGCAGGCTGGTGGCAGTGGAATTTGTATCGTGATTTGACGTCGGACACCAGTCGACTCAGCTGTGAATGAGTACCTGAGTCAAATCAGGGTAATAATCTCGGGCTAGCGTAATGCTGACCACATTGCCTCCTATAGTATACTGTAGTGTACCGTTACGGTCTTGAATGAAGTGCTCTAACACACTTCAAGGCCCTGATCCAACATGGATTGTTGCGCCAACGATTATTATTATTATCAGAGTCCTGATATTTTGGTGGATATTCCGCCTCTCCTTAATGAACTCACGGAGTTTATTTATGGGTCCTCCAATGAAATAAACGCAGTTGTACTTTGTTGCCTTCCACGATCGTCTTTTACAGCATCGACAATTATGTCAGTCCGGGGACTTTCCAAATTCCGCTCCGAGTCCCGCGACGAATCTCGACTACCTAGCGGTAATGTTGCCCTCAGTGATGACCTCCCAAATTTCGAGCTTTTGCGAAAAGGATCCGGTATAGATCTCATTTCCACTCCACTAAGATCTCTTGTAGCATTAGATGCCAAAGTAGCCAAGTTTCCCACTTCTGAGGCACTGCGGTAGCTGGATATCGATTCCGTTTCCGAAGCCTTGCACCGTAAAAAAATTGCCTTTCTCGTCCTCCATATTTGGTTTGATTTCTGAATGTCCTTCCCATAGTCAATTGTTATCCACGGATGGGCGTTTACTTCCCCTCTACTATTTCAAACCAACTAGTTCTCCAGGAAATCTCAGGCGGCATCCCCTTTATACTTCTATTCTGACGTCCGCGTTACAGTAAGTATTTATTCATTTATACAACAGCATTCACATACAGATACGAGCAAACAACGAAATTTGGATCTTATGGCGACGCCATGTGAACTGTCGTCTATAAATTAAAATTATGATATCGGAAGGACGCCATCATCATCATCAACATCATTGAATGGAGGATACAAAAGTGCACAAATTAACTGCTCCTTCTGTTGGCATCAATAGTGACAAAAATATGCTTTTGTAAGTAACATAATGATGATGTTAGCCTTTGTGTTTCGTATTATCCTTGTCGGAAGGTTTATTGATCTTAGGCTTCTTAAAAGAAGTGTCCTTCTAGGACATTGTTACATAATTTTATATTTAGGATCAGTCCAGTTATAACACTCTATAAGGTTCAAGAAATGGTGTAGGAAGCTCGGCGCTTCAGGTATGAAAGGCTTTGGGTATTTTTTATGTAAGAATATTTTATTGCTCGGTTGAACAAGGACTTCCTTAATGTCTTGTCACTTTAATGTGATACTTATATTTTTCTGTATCATATTATGATGGCTTAGGGTGCAGTAAATTTATGCGGAACAGACAATTTTCCCTACTACAATTTTGATAATAATAATAGAACCTCTACCAATTATCCTGGTAGGAAGCTCTATGTAATGATCTATATTACTGTATTTCCAGGACGACCTGAACGAGGGTTTTTAGTAAATTCCCAAAATATGGTAATTTAATATTGCTAGGTAGGTAGGTAGGTATCGGTAACCGCTCCGAAGAGCCCAATTAGCGCTGCGGTGCGCCGTTTTGATACCACAAACTCCTAAGACCGTGAATGCTGTTATAAGAGCAGGGAGGCCAGGCTTTTGGATCTTTTTAGAGCCAGCCCGTACCATTCACCAAGGAAAGCGCTCCCCCACTCTGCAGCTAGAAACCTCTCTCAGCTCCTCAAAGAATGGTTTACCCAGTGTTCCTAGCGTGACTCTAGCTAGAGCTGGGGAATCGCAGAAAAAGTGCATGAGGGTTTCCCTTCCTTCTCCGCAGCTTCGGCAATGCGAATTGTAAGGTATGCCGAGCCTGGCGACATGGTCCTTATGAGCTAGGGTCCCGTGCAGACCGCCATAATCCTGAATGCATTTGCACGGGTCTGCCACAGCAGTTCTCGTGATCGGCCTATGTAATAAGCGGGGCTAATCCTCCTTGACTCGGCGCAGCTGGTAAGACTTCGCCATCTAAGTCCAGCGGCTGCTAATTAGCGTGAGTAGACTCCGCCCCTGACAGTCGCGAACGAACCACCGACTATATTCACCGAAGGGCTGCCAAAAGCAGAGCCTCGCCTGGCCAATCCGTCAGCCCGCTCACTCCCCTCTATATTCCTATGCCCGGAAATCCAGAGGAGGGTGAACTTGAGCGTGCCGTTCAGACTGAGGATGTCGTGGCTGAGTACAAGGCCTTGATGGCCGCTTGGCTATATGTCAGAATGGTTATGTTACGTTTGGGGCTCCGATCATGCTCCAGCCATTGACAATATCGGCAGTATTTCCGCGTGGAATACACTGGCGAAACCTGGGAGACCATACAACTCGGATACACACTATTCGAGAAAACCCCCGCGCCGACTCCACAGAACATCTTTGATCCGTCGATAAAGAGTTATAACCTTGCAACATGCCGCCTGTCTTCCACTTTGTTTTGGTCGGAACATCCATAGCAAAGTTGTTGGTGAAGTTCGTGTGGCATAGTCCGTGGGGAATGCCCAGATTTCCAGAAGTACTTCGTCTAAGATGTTATTGTGGTAGATGGAATTCAGGTAGCCTTGTCTTGGTGGTGAATAGCATCACTTCCGTTTTGGTTGGGTTTATGCCGAATCCGCATCTTACGGCCCACAGGCACGCCTCTCGCAACGCTCCATTCATGATGTCGCTCACAATATACAGAAACATCCCTGACACTAATACTACCAAGTCGTCGGCATACGCCACTACCTTCACCCCGCTGCTGTCCAATATTTGCAAAAATTTCGTCCATTACTATTAACCAGAGCACTGGAGAGATGGCGCCACCCTGGGGCGTACCTTTGTTCACAGCTCTAGTCAAGTGGTTGCCTCCCAGATCCAACTATCTGGATGGACTGGATGAAAACCACTCGTGCGCGTCTCCAGGATTGTGGGATGTATTCTAAAGAGATGCAGCTCTGGTAAATCTCAACAAGCCACGGCACAACCTTTTCCTGCTGCTTTTGTAGCATGACTTGCATTATGCCATCCGCGCCCGGAGATTTATATGCGGAGAAGCTGTTTATAGCCTAGCCGATCTTATCCTTGATAATTACCGATTTGATAACCTCGCACAACTGCGGTGGCCGCAAACCCTCCAAGCAAGGCACTGACGCACAGTGCTCCTTGCTGGCGGAAAGTGCGTTTGAACCAGCAGCTCCAAGGTTTTACTAGAAGTTTCCGTCCAAGAAGAAGAAGAAGGGATGGGCTCTTATGCTCCTTGCACAAAATCTTCCCGATCCTCGCGGATTGACTGATGCTTTCAATCTTCTGACAATAGTCCAACCAAGACTGCGTCTTGGCGGTCTTGATGGCCGACTTGTCCTCCTTCAGGCAATCCTTATATGGCTGCCAATATTTATGCCTGTAGCAAATGTTGAAGATTTCCGGTCAGACACTTTCCTGTTCTCCACCCTAAGAATCCCATTGTCGGTTATTAGGGTGATATCAAGGTTGGTTGGCGTACTGCCCATGTTACACACCGATAGGTTTGAAGTAATAATAAAATCAAAGAATGACTCACCTCTTTCGTTCATTTCTGAGCTGCTCCAAAGCGTATGTCTTGCGTTGGTGTCGCAGCCTATCAACAGGTTGGCGTTCTTTGTTGCTATTGTGTTCGTCAGACATTGTAGTTTTTCTGGCGGAGCTGATTGGTCGTAAGCCATGTAAGCCGAGGAAATATACACGTTCTCTACCCCCGCCAGCTCAAGTTTGACCACGACTAGGTCGCTGAAACTCAGGTTCGGACACAAAAAATTGCATAGACTCTTCCTCGCGAGGACACATGCTCTAGGTCTGTCCTGATGAGCGTCTCCTTTGTTGTGGAATACATCTAAATATTTGCTTTGGAGCCCTTGCGCTTGCGTAGGGGGTTCGTCAGTACCCGTCGGACCATCGATACTTATTTCCTCCAATAGCTCGTTGGTGGCGTTGATTGGATCTAGGTTGTCATTCGGTTTTGTAGAGCGAAACACTTTTAGCTTTGCGTTCCTGACTCCGAACCGCACTTTATAGTCGACCCTTTCTAGTGCCTCCAGACACTCTCCGTCTGGGGTTCCTCTTCCTTGATTACAACTCAGTCGTCTAAGGGAATCTAGGGGTTTTGAAAGTGCAGAGATTAGACGACCTTGTCCTTATCCATGCGGATCTTCGGCAACCAGATGCGAGCGGCCGGTCTCCTGAGAATCTCGTCGTAAGGGATGATATTGAGCTTTACGCCCTCCCAGGCGTCGTTGATTTTAGTGACACACGAACCGGAGAAGTCCCTAGAGAATTGGTCCTCGCAAGCTATAACATGATGAATCCCGTGTGTTTGTCTTCGGTGTCCAGGAGATGCTCAATGAATATCTCCGACCGCCTGGTTTCAACACTGGTCCACACCTCCGGCGCTAGTTTGCTGCTAGTGGAATTACCGCCAGCGCCACACGTAAATGGCTCCTGGCCACGTCGCTGGAGGTTTTCGCAGTTCGTGGCCGTCGGCTGATTGTTGCTGCGTACTTTTCTTCAGATTTTGCTTAGCGTCTGAGCTCTTGTCCACTCTGTTCCGCTTATGATCTTGCTTGACCCCGTCTTGTGACTGATTGCATTTCGGAGCGATGGGCCTCGCCTTCTGCTCTGCTGTATTTAGCGAGGTATTCTTTATCCCGCTGGTTAAATATGGAGGCGACCAATTATACCAAGTGGTTCATCAACTTGTGCTCAAGGTGTGGGACAGCGAATCAATGCCTGACGAGGCAACGCGGCATTATCTGTCTCATACATAAAAACGGAGTTAACATGCAGTGCAGCAATTATAGAGGTATCAGGTTGCTGAGTACCATCTATAACATATTCTCCGCTATCTTGCTAGGTCGGATAGCCCGATACGCCCAGAACATTATTGGTCCATACCAAAGAGGCTTCACTCCAGGCAAGTCAGCGACAGACCAGATTTTCTTTCTACGGCAAACGATGGAAAAACTGTTGGAATATGGACATCAGTTGCACCATCTTTTCATCGACTTTAAAGCCGCCTATGATAGCATAGCCAGGGTAAAACTGTACACGACCATGTGAGAATTGGGTATACCGACGAAATATATAAGAATGATTAGGCTGACCCTGACCAATGTGCGAGGCCAGATAAAAGCAGGAGGATCACTCTCGAGACCATTCAACATCAACAACGGTCTAAGACAAGGGGATGCCCTATCATGCATCCTCTTTACCTTGGCCCTCGAGAAAGTGATCCGTGATGCTGAGGTAAATGCGAGGGGTGCGATCCTCTTTAAGTCCACCCAACTACTGGCCTATACTGACAATATCGACATAACTTTGAGACCGTTGACAATTTCTCCTATCTAGAATTAAAAATCACAACCTATAACAGCTACAAGGATGACATCGGTGCACGGTTATTGACAGCCAACAGAGCCTATTTCAGCTTACAAAAACTTATAGTTATCTGTGATGCTGAGGTAAATGCGAGGGGTACGATCCTCTTTAAGTCCACCCATTTGCTGGCCTATGCTGACGATATCGCCATCATGGGAAGAACCAACCGAACCACCCTACAAACTGCCTTCATTCAGATCGAGCAGGCAGCGCGAGATCTTGGGGCAGAGGAAGGCAGGACGAAATATATGATGGCAACCTTAGCACCAACAACCAACCAACCAACAACATCAGACTGCACCCGGTCAAACGGGAGGAATCAAGATAGAAGACTAAAACTTCGAGACCGCGCACGGTTGTTCGCAGCCAACTGTTTCGCTCGAAACGTCTCACCATAGGGTCAAAACTCTTACTATACAAGACAATGGTCTTGCCAATCCTCATGTATTCCTCGGAGAATTGGGTTCTTAGCAAGAAAAATTACAAACTCTTGGCCGCGTTCGAGAGAAGAATCCTTTGAAGAATTTTCGGCCCCCTACATGAGGATGGACGATTCCATAGCCTACATAACGACGAAATCTATGAGCTATACCACGACCGTCTGGTTGTGGATAAAATCCGGCCCAATAGATTGCGGTGGGCTGGTTTATAAGGGCAATACCCTGTAGTAGAAAATGAGCGTAGGCTAGGGCGCCAGACAGCTTTTAGGGATATCGAATTGGTGGACCTCGGCGCAAAACCGAGATGTCTGGAGTTTCTTATTAAGGCAGGCCTTGACTGGATGCCGGTTGTTCCGCCGTTGATGATGATGACGCTAGAATTCTGCCAACAAAATTTCCCGGCAATCGCATATTACCAAGAGTTTCCTCTAGGTTTATCCTTTCTTGCGAGAACGCGGGTATTGGAAGATTGCATCCGTTAGGTCATCCGGAACCCTTTCGTAGATTGGAGAAGTAGAAAAGATGTTCAGTCTAAACCTGTACTGCCGCATTCCTCCACTAGCGGTGAGAAACTGGGTGAGATTATAATCGATCTCCCCATGCCTTCTTTCTAGCCATTCCCCGATGGTTTCAGTACCTAAATAGGCTTTCCTTAAACTCACAATGGATTTGTCCCCCAGTTGGCGGAACTGCTCAAATTGTTCTTTAAAAGCAGAACAGATTTCTCCTTCTCCTCCTAGTTGTTTTGTTAGTCAGTCCTCAGTTCCCTATGAGTTATGGTCGGATTACTCCTTTAAACATCCGCATTTAAGGTACTTTCCTGCTTTCCATTTTTTTGTCGTCTTTGGCTTTGGTCGAAATCAAAGAGTTGAGGAGCTCCTTCTGAATGGGTTAATTTTTTGGTTCTAGAGTGCCCCCTGTGGTCGTCCTTCTTTGACAAATGCGATCCTTTCGAAATCACTTTAATCGGCCAATGATCTCTTTCCTCCTTCATCGCTCAACCTCCGCAAAGCAATAACTTCACGGGGAGGACTGCGCTTACTGATTGCGGAGTTCACCGGGCACCAGTTTTGCCTCCTTATGCATTTCCCCAACCATGTTTTGAGAGGTTATACTGATTTTCAGGGAGCCTAGCAGGCTCCTCCTTTCTGAGCAAAATCGTGGACAGTAGGGTATGATATGTTCATACCCATGCAAAACCTTTCATACCTGAAGTGTTGAGGTTCCGGTATTTCGCCTTATATTATGTTATTTGGTGCTGCTGTAAAGTCTGTGGCTGCGAAGACTGTAAAATTGTCTCCCTTTCCTCTGGTCTTCAAGCTTTCGCAATCATTGTTCATTCTGGTGCTACCAGTAATTTATCATATTTCATTTTGCAAACGTTCTTCATTGTATCACTGTATTGCTTGTTGAAAACAATCTAATTTTCTTATGCATCTTGAGCGCAACTTTAATATGTCCTTCATATCCAGGGTGCCCCTATTGCTTTTTTTTCAGTGAATTTTATTTATTTTTGATGAGACTGTACTTACGTTTCAAGTTTGACGTCTAATGTTGTCGAAGTGATAATCCTACAGAAAGAGCATAAACCAAAACCCCAGACAAGGGCTCGAAATCATGAGACTGCCTATGTACTTGCTTAGCCTGTCTTCCTTGGAACCGACAGACATTTTAGTAAGTAAGAGTCCTATAAATAGTGACACTCATAAGAGGCAAAATTTCCACTAGAACAATTTCTCCAAGTAATATACCCTGAATTTCGTCACCATGGACTACTGCCAATGGAATAACTTTTTTCGTGTCGAAAATAAGGCTCTGCATAAAACTCAAGTATCTCAACCCCGCTCCATTTCTCAGCCTACCTATTCCTGTATCTTCGGTACAGGAGACGTTTTCCTCCTGACAATTAGATACAATTTCAATTGAAGCGATTACCCTCTGAAACCAAAGGTGATACTCTTATACCTTCCCAGAAATCTCAGAGTATGGAGCCTAGTGTTGAGTCCTAAATCGTCCTGACACCGGACCACGTACTGTGTCATGGTGATAATTGCTTTTCAGTCAGTGGCGCATAGAAAAGTGGATTAAAGTGTACAGATAATTTTCTTATTCACACAACAATAATACTTAGTCAGCGTTCCGTTGATAATTTGTTTTAATTAAGGATATCTTGTTCATCGTCCTGCGCTAAATCGCTGCCGCCAACTCCAGCATTGTTTGCTCTGTTCGTTACACTCATGCACTTATTCCACTTGCGCTTCATTGCACTCGTTGTACTATGTATCGTCATCTTATTTTTTTCTTTACGGGCAATATAAAGGACCCATACATTGAAACCAAGGATATTTACGAAATAGATTAGCTGATTTAGGAAGCTCCAACTGAATGCCTCGTCGGCAGGTCAAGAGGAGCACAAGAGGAAGCTGTTCATCCGGAGATGCAACTATCGTTAATTTGATATAAAGATCAAGGGTACCATTTATTCTAATTGAGGAGAGGATCCTTTTATCGCTCCCCAAAAGTAGTTCACATTTGGGGATGTCTGGATCCCCGTAGCTCAACTGCCCCCAGCCAAGGTGCAGGTTCTTTGATTCGACGACAATATGGGCTCACAACACATAAACATTCATTAATTTTCATTCCCTAGCAATGCGAAGGATAGCAACAGAAATCCTGATTCGATGGAGTCCTCGAACTTCTTATCGTTAGCTCTAGGTGGCCTGACGCTTCAGTAGACGCCGGCGGCTCTATCCTGCCACTCGGGCGTACACACGTTCATCTCTATGTGCATTTCTTGATACCTTTCTGGGAAGCCGTGCGCCTGAATTTCTACAAACACGTGTGGAGCAATTTTTATTTCATCACCTTCTCGGCATGGATCCTTATGTGTAATTTGTTGCGCTCTACGGAGCGTAAGTCCTCTGTTTATTTATCCTCCGTCTCACTGTCTGAAGCCGTGAAGGCGTGAAAGCTATGAAGGTCCTTGATTGCTCGTGACAGAGTGTCCTGCGTTTTGAGTCCTGGCCGGAGGATAGTTTCATGATTAGAGGAATGTCCATGGCCCCGACCATTACAATTGCTACGGTGAATGATTTCTGCAGTATTTAGTCCTGATTTTCTTTAGTACAAATTATTAAAGCAGAATTATAATAAGAGTCCTTGAAATGAAGCCTGAAGTTTAAGTTTGGGGGGCAGTATTCTTGTCTCCCCGTACACAACTTCCGAAACAATTTTCCTTGAGAACAGGGCTTGAAACTTTTCACACTTTTCGCAGAAATTCGAATGTTTTCGATGCACAACACACAATTCAACATTGCATCACGTAGATTCAAAAATCGTCAGTGACCTGAAAGAATAGCATCCTAACTTCTTAAGAAAATCTGACCTCCTAACGGATGAATGAATCCCACGTGGAAGGTTTATTCGGGACCCCGTCTCCTTACAAGTTTTTGTTTTTTATTCCAGAATTTATGAGGAATCTGATTAAAAACTCAAAAGGACCGTATGAAAAATAAAGATTCCAGCAAAAGGAAAAATTGACCAGAATGTGATCCTTCTATTTTTTTCCCTGGAGAGTATAAAAATGTAATCCTCCTACCAAGATTTCCCTGGCAATAATCCGAGAATTTTAGCGCGTTCTCATACATACATATTAATTCCCTGCAATTGGGAGGAAGGACACTCACTTGGCAGGCTTAATTGACCTTGAGTCCATTTTCGAAAGAAAATTAAAAGATTAAGGATAATTTAAAAAGCATTTAGCATTTTGTTCTTCTCAGTTTAACACGTCATTCTGTGTTTCAAATATTTCCTTTTGGTAAGTATTTGTCAATACCAGCCTTAAAGCAATTCTGTTCTTAAGGACACAGACCCTTCTCGCGAAAATTACTGTAAACTTCCCATCCTCCCGGCTCATGGAGCTCTAAGTCAGGGGATATCTTTCACGAGAGGGGAGATGAGGAACGGAGTCGCTCAAGAAACCGCTTGCCATTTGGTCCCGCAACCGGTCGAACACAATTTTTTTGACAACGAGGGGAACCCGAACATAATGCGCAACACTACTCCATTTGCCAGCGCTCCACAGAATCTCTCCGACAATAGTACCTAGAGGAAGCTGTGATTGATTTGTTCACCACTTCATTACAGAACCTACAATTGGGAGATCGTGCCTTCCCAGTCGTATGCAGGTAAGACTACAAACCTTCATGTCCACTTAGAAGATGGTTAAGGAAATAATCAATCTCACCGTGCTTTCGATTCAGTCACGAATCTAAGTTGCCAATGAACCACATAATCTTTCTGCTTCTTGACGTACGTTGCCAAGAAAGATACCGCTTGCAAAGCTCGCCGTCTCCCACTTGAGATGGTCTTTGACTGCAGGTATATCGATTGTTGTTTCGATTTGCTCGAAGAAGCTCATTTTCGAATCGAACGTCAATCCAAAGTAGTAAACTGTTGGTTTTGACTTTATAGTCAATATCCGATCGATATAGGCCACAGGGTCGGGATTCTCTTTCTGGCGAAGGTGATTCATCATCATCAACGGCGCAACTACCGGTATCCGGTCTAAGCCTGCCTTAGTAAGGAACTGCAGAAATCCTGGTGCTGCGCCGAGGTCCACCAATTCGATATCCCTGAAAACTATCGGGCGCCGTGACCTACGCCATCGTTCCATCTCAGGCAGGGTCTGCCTCGTCTTCTTTTTCTACCATAGATATTGCCCTTATGGACTTTTCGGGCAGGATCATCCTGACCCATGCGGATTAGGTGACCCGCCCACCGTAACCTATTGAGCCGGATTTTATCCACAATCAGACGGTGGTGATATTGCTTATTTATATTTCATCATTATTGAGGCTGCGGAATCCATCCTCATGTAGGGGCGAAAAATTCTTCAGAGGATTCTTCTCTCAAACGCTGCCAAGATTTCGCAATTTTTCTTGTTTAGAGCCCAGGTCTCCGAGGAATACATAAGGTCATTTTTTTGTTTTTGGGGGTAGGGTAGGTGAATGCATTTACGCACAGAGTGTTGGACTCTCGGTTCGATACGTCGTCGGACTACCAACTAGAAACCCCCCTATCGTCAGAAAGCAGAAAGCTCTCCCGTTTGCAGAGCCTTCAAATTAGGGAATCCCTTTCACTGACGGGACGGGAGAGGAGGAAGGAAACTGTCAGTTCAAGGAACCCTCTGCCATCCGGCTTCTCCACCGGTCGAACTCTATCTTCTTAGCAACGAGATGGACCCGAAAGTAATGGACGACACAGCTCCACCTGTCAGCGCTCATCACCTTCTCTTCGACAATGTTGTCTGGAGAGAAATCCCCTCTGTTTAAATAGAGCTGCTGATGAATTATCCCATCTTCCACAAGAAAAAAAGTGTGATGGGCGTCGTCTACAACTCCATTGCAAAACATATAATCCGGAAATCGCGCCTTTCCAATCTTGTGCAGGTAAGACTGAAAACCTCCATGCCCACTTATGAACTGGGCAGGGAAATAGTCAGTCCCACTAGGCTTCCGATTCAGCAACGCACCTAAGTTGCCAATGAGAAGCGCAGTTCATCTGCCTCTAGTTTTATTTTGCCAGGAGAGCTGCTGCTTGTCTAGAGTGCGTTGCTGTTCTTCACGAGCAACAACCTCCTTTGGCTCATCTCCCTTGTGCTTGTATATGATTTGACGCTTCTTAGCAAGAAAAGCAACGGATATCACTCCCGCGATCACCATCACGGCCGCTTCAGAGACAGTGCGATACGCAGACGTCACCCGCAAAGCTCCCCGTCCCTGTACTTGCTCGAGACGCTTATGATATACCTCTTTACCAAAAGCGTCAGCCCATACCTCTGCGTTGTAGAGTAGGACAGACTGCGTCGAACTCATCAGAAGACGTCGCCTGCCCAATATTTGCCATTAGCCTATTTAACTTCGAAACCCCGGCTGCAGCCCTGTTCACTGTTGCTTTGATCTGCTCAAGAAAGGTCATCTTTGAGTCAAGAGTCAACCCGAGGTGCTTTACCGCTGGTTTTGACTTGATTATCGACTCACCGAACGATATGGGACGCAGGGTCGGAATTCTCTTTTTAGTCAGGATGACTACTTCAGTTTTTTCCAGTGCAAGGTTGAAACCATGAGTAGCCATCCATCCGCTTACCCGTCACATCGATATGCCGAGTTTACATTGCGCCTATTCGACAGTGCAACAAACGCCGCGACATCATCTCCATGACCGACCAAGTGCGACTCTTCAGGCATGTCGAGTTTAAGTAGACTATCATAGGGAGCATTCCAAAGGTCCGGCTCTAGGATGAATCCCTGTGCTAACCCCGACATGGCCTCCATCATCCTCTGACCCTTTTGTGTTTCATAGAACAGGGAAAAGTTCCAGCATAGGTAATAAGCGGTATGAACACTGCAACTTAGGGCCGCCTTTCCCTTTGTGGATCAGCGCGAGCCTGGTCACTTTCCAACGAGCAGGGAAAATGCCCTCTTTCAGGCAGGCGTTGAATACACCGAGAAGTAGATTTGGCCGGCTCTCTTTTATAGAGAAAAGTGAACAGTCCTCTGCGCTCTCCGCGCCGACGTCATCATCCCATATGGGATGCGCAGGGAATAGTGCTCTTACAATGCGGTCCATCTGCTCGGCCTTAAGTGAATAGGGTTTTCGCAGAGCCCCGATTTTTCGGGTTACCACTTTGTAACCGAGCCCCACCCGGGTCCCCATTCACTACCTCGATCAGTTCCTGCCAGTAGCGAGCTTTCCTCTTGTTTACTTCACTGCACTCCTTTTGGCTGATTTGTAATCCGTCATTATGGTATATGCCTCTTTCCGGTCGCTTAGATGTTGTGTTACGCGGCATAGCCTGTGACACTCCTTCCGGAGCTCTGCGATTTCCACTGTCCACTAATGCATAGAAGGTTTGCTCCTGGGCATGGAGGCTCCGCAGGCCGTCGTTATTAAGTTCATCACTGAATTTACGACAATGTCGGCTGCAGCACCACCGCCCCAGGAGTACCTCCAGCGTGGCCCCACCTGTTCCAAGAGTTTTGACAAACCTCCCGGTGTTCACTTTCGCGACGTTCCATGCACAGAAAGATCGCCGGTGTGGCGCCCACCGAGAGTTTGTGTCCACCAGTTCGAAGGCAATGTATTGATGGTTGTTTGCCGAGAAGTCTTCCTGAACTCGCCACCTATTCCTCTAGAGTCTGTGTGAGGCATGCCCCATTCAAGTGCCCTAGCGGTGAAGTCACCCCCGACCAGGATCCGCCCATCTGTGCCTAAGATAGCGTCCTGCAAAGTATTAAGCCACCGTCGAAGGTTCAAGGTCGTCTCATTCGGCGTAAGATAGATATTAAAGAACGTTATTCCTGAACGCTGCATCCAGACAAAGCGGTCCCCTCGGCCTTGGGTAAGAATCCTAAGGAGAGTGGCGTCCCGAAGCCAGATGGAAGCGGTACCTGATACGTCAGGGTGCCATGAAACTGGGTTTTTGTTTTGATACTGCTCACTGATGAGTACTAAATCAGCTTTGGTTTCCGCGGTAAACTGCGCTAGCAACTCCTGAGCGATTGCACTCCGGTGCATATTGATTTGTAGGATGCGAATCTTGTTGACCGCGTCCTAGCTCTTTCCAATTCTACTTTGAAGACTGGACACCGCCCCGAGCCTGCAGTGTGCGCTTCGTTCTCAACAGACGCGCCACGGTCCCTGCATAGGACGCAGTTTTCCTTTTCATTGCAGGTGTTGGCTTTATGGCCCGGCTGACCGCATTTACGGCATGTTGCCCTTCTGTCAGTTCTCCAACAAGTTGTAGATGTGTGCCCATAATCCAAACATCTGTAAGATTTGATTGGGGTGGCCCAGATTCGTTTTTGGTCTCGAGAGTTCGCAGAGGTGATACCAATCCGGGCATTGGTTACTTCCGGACATTCGCGTTTGATGGCCTCTTCTACCTCTTCTTCTTGACTGCTTTACAGAACGCTCCTTTATTTGTTGTCCTCGGGTCTAGTTCGGCTAGGACTCTACCACCCTTCGTTTTACGAATGGAAGACACTTCTGCTCCGTTATCTTCGGGTTTAATCTTGTAACGGATTTCACTGAGGACCTTCACAAAAGTCTTGCCTATCTTCGGCTTAATAAGCAGAGCTGGCGGTCTAGTCCTCCTTTGTTTTGCCTCCTTTTCATTTGGTGCTTCCTCCTTTGTGTCCGTCTTAATCTTAGGCAGAGGTTTGTCTGATGGCGCGATGTGTTGTTGTCTGTTGTTCCTTTTCGCCTTCTTGCTTTGAGCCCTGAAGAGTACCTGAGTGAAGTCTCCTTCAGATGTCCCTTCCTCTTTTCATTTTTTCCCCATTTCGCTCTGCAATGAGCTGTCTGCGATCCGTTTGGTACTTGTAGTGTTCTCGTCGGGAAACGCGGTTGTTTCTGCTTCCCGTGGATTTTCTCTTACTCTCCACGTCCGCCTATAATATGAAATCCTGTCCAGGAGCTCCCCTTTCACTCATTTGCTGGCGTTTTTCTGGAGGAACGTCGCAGATCGCATGCGCTTCACAATTGCCACAACTTCCTTTTCAGCTTGCGCCAGAGTAGTCGACAGCCCTCCCACTAGGCTTATATTCGAAACCTTTTGGTTAGTTTCAGCAGTTTCCCGAGTGCCTCTTTCCGTAGTTATAGCACTGCGTGGTAAGGTCTGTGTTCCTCTCTCCGTTGCAGGTGCTGCATCACTTTGCGAGTCCTTCTCGCCGTCTGCGCGTTCTGATGTTTTCTTGGGTATTTCAGCCCTTGTTGCGTCCTTCGCTGGCGCTGGGGCGAGCGGCGGATTTTCGTGCTGCTTATAAACGCAACTAACTCACTCTCCATTTCCAATATCACCACCTTTAATTTGTTTTTATTCACCATTTAAGTTGTTCACCAGTGCATCGTGTGCAAGGGAGTGGGCCGCAATAGTCAGGAACGGGTATACCCTCGGGGACAAAGCCGCTACCCCAGTCCCCTCAGGCCTGACCTACGATTAGCTGAGACTGGGATTCACGGGCGGAACAGCGCTCGTTGGGGGCAACGCGGTCTACTAATACCGGTTCAATGCACACTACCCGACCAGGGTCCCGAAGGGGCTGGCTCCTGATACATGTCATAACTATCACCTTGGCAGAGCAAGACTCACATCACCTCATCGACGTCTACAAGCAGTTATCGACGGCTCCGGGGACTCCCAGTGTGTCTCAGCGCGTATCGGTCATTAGCAGTTCGCTGTTCACCGAAAAACTTTCTCGAGGCTAATACCTAGGATGCAGGTATTACCCCAGTTAGGAGGTCAGTGTTGCTTGCTCGGGCACCTCGCGGACGCCACTCTCCGTATCGTAAGCGACCCCTAAGACTCCTGCTTCCTCCTTGCAGACCTTAAATTTGCCCCCGTTACACCCAGGGCTCCTGAGTCAGCACTTACCGCAGATGCAGGTTTCTCATGGTGGAAGTTTATCTGGGCTATCTTAGTGCTGGCCATTGGATCCGTTATTGTTTGGAGCGCGGGAGCCTAGAAATTTAGGAACAATGGCCCTAGTCACTCTGTAGTATTTTTCGTTGTGTGTATCTGACCCGGTCGAAAGCGTATTCCGGTGAATACAAGTTTCGCAGTCCATCCCTTGCACATCTGCAATAGTTTCCTGCTTCCCACGAATGAGTATTTGCTCGGTAAATATTTTTGATAATATAGCTAGTCGAATACCCTTGACAGCACTAGCATAGCTAATGGCGGGTTTCCTGATTCCATTTTTCACCCGGAGTATTCCCCATATGCGGGCTAATCTCCGCTGCACCTCGCTTTCTTCGCTCCGATAAAGATGGCTTAGGTCATCCTGGGCCTTCTCAAGGGCCTCTTCTGGTTTCAGATAACGCAGATACCATTTAGTACCACTGAGACTTGTCTCCTTCCTGACGTCTGATATATTGATTTCAGACGTTCTTTTTTTATTGTCCTTGCTTTTTGAATAGTGGGTGGTCTTTGTTGGTTGTTGTATTCGCAGTATACTAATGTTGATCTTGGATCTACTGCTCGTCGTCCCAACTTCTCTCTTCTGGAGTTTAATCACCTGACTTTCAGTATTTCGGAGATATGACCCCGCCTGGCTAACCAGTTGGTGTGCGGTACGGGGTCCCGCTTGTTTTGTTCAAGCTTTCTTTATTTTTGTAATGTTATCCATTTGATTCAAACGAGTATGGGGGTTAGGAAGTCCGCCGATACGATGCAATAGCTCCTTGTAGCACGGTAAGGACTTTCTTACCGAGGCGACCAGGTATCAGTAAGGTTTCCATCAATTACCCCCGACTGCAAACTATCTAATGGGCACAGCTCGCATGACATTCTGGATTGGGGGAGCTGTTTTTCGACTCCCCAGTCTAGATTGGTAGCGTTTTGTTAACAGTAGGGTCACCTCGTACAGGGTGTGGCTATCACCACTCACTAGTGGTCTTGGTAGACGAGAGATTTGGCCCCTGGAAAGGCACACATCATCCTAAAGGAGAGGCAGCTTACTCTCAGAGAGAGATAGGTTGGCCCCAGGGAGTTAAATTCCGTGTCAGTCTATCCTGGAGTGCATTCCTTGACCCCCAAAGGAAGTATGGTGTACTTTTAGGTTATTCAGGCTTGAGGAGAAGGGGAGAGAAGAAAATGATTCTTCTCAGGGAAATAGAGATGAGGATACCTCCGAAGGGAGTAGCTATGTGGTACCACGTGGTAGGGAAGGGAGAACGTTGTGATCCTGAAATTTAGAAGGATATAAATAGAGTAGCCCCGATTATGGGTCTGTTGAATAGACATCACTCAGCCAATTTTCATTACTTTTCACGCACGTATGTATTATATATATATTTTCCCAATTACTTCACACATGTATATATGTATGTTCCCCTTCCAAAACTCAAAAACGTTTTACAAATTGAATTCCAAATTGCTGCTCTTTATGTTTCTAGATACTTTGGCAACGTGCAGATAATGCTCTTAAAAAGATAAAATTTTCAAAAGTGCTAAATTCATTTTTGTCCCCGAGTCAAATTAATTAAATTAATTGCAAAAAGGTTCTGTTTCGGAATTTTATTTCGCGTTAAATGAACCAGCTTTTCCGTGGTAAAGTGCGGTTTCAGAAGAATGTACTCATAGTTAACGCTGGTTGCAGTTTCCAGCTCCAGTTTCACGTTGCGTAATTGCACCAGCAGTTCATTGTAAAATTTGCGGCAGAAGCCAAAGATCCGCGAAAAATCTGACCAGCCGATGTCCACCCTCTGTTGTTTTTGAAGTGAAAAATACTGGAGTCCTTCAATCGGGACAGTGTGGTGGAACCTTTGGCTAGCGTCACTAAGGAGTATCTAAATATCACATGATGAATGTCCTTTGAAGTTTGGAGTTACAATTTATGGATTGCTGAAGTTTCCACTGAAATTCGTTGCAGGTCATGTACTTTACGTAGTCTTGGTTTCACCAGATTAAGTATCACAACAATGGGGTTGAAATGAGAAGAAAGGCTCAGGTTCACTATACAGGATTCGCTGACAAAAGGTAGGTGTATTGCGGTGCTGTGGCGGCGGGCAAACAGAATTATATTCTGATTGCTATTATCTTGGTCACACAAAAGATAGGATACCAAATGCACTGATGCACTGTCGGGATGCGATCTACATCACACCCTCTAGTTCATTCATCCCTGATACGCCGCTGTTCCACTAATGTACAGTTGGCTCGTACTAGTTCGCTTCCCAAATGAAAAATCAATACCAATTTATATTAGTGGCGCTCGCTATCTATATGCCTAATTAAATTCTCAATTAATCATCTTCGTACGTGAGTGCTAATATCGAATTACATATGTTCGTTGTTTTCGCCTGCTGGAACTATGGGCCTCCCTGCCGCCCTTGTCTATATGGCTGAGTAGAGCTCTTCATTTAGGGGTTCTTTTACATCAATGCGACACAGAGTGACATTTTATTATTTTATTTACGAAATTCCAGGGTTATATTTTGTCAACTCATTAAATGGTATTTAGAAGCTGGAATTGGGTTGGAACATCCGCTGGGGCGAATTGGTGGAGCCTCAGAGAGACAGTGCCAAATATAAATATTTCTAATAATTTTTTTTTAATATTTAGAATATTTGAATCAATTTCTCAAGGATATTCATGTGATTGTCGTGCTACTTGGAATAGGGATGATTTTATCTTCGGAGCAACTAAAGATTGCCGCAATATATCTCAAAATTTCTATTGAAAACGTGAGGAAAATTGATTCGTATTTAGTTGGAGCCTTTTTGTCCTCCACTACTTTTGTCCTCCACTTTATCCTTAGATTTATTCTGTCCCATTCTGAATCTCCCTCCTGAATAGTACATACCTTGCATATGCTTATTTAGGATGGGTAAATATGTACGTATATCATACGGAAATTAAAGGGTGTCATGCTTGTCGCATTGCCACAATATGTAATGCAGAAGCACTCGTCGGTCATATTACAGGCAAGTTGTATCTGTCGCCATTGCACGGAAAATGTTTACGTGAAAGCTTACGTATAAGTCAAAATCATCATTATCTGAGCAACTGATCTCCCTCGTTACAGCTTAATTTAATCCTTTTTCCATGATGTCATTTATTTTGAAAAATTTTGAAGTAAAACCGGGAAACAATGATACGAGTCATTAGACATGTACCAGAAGTTACTATTCATCCCTTTGGGCTAAAAATATAGTCAGCAGGGTGAGCACCTTTTGGAATCTTGGATAATACCTGTTTTTGAGTGCAGCGTTAAATGGACCAGAGGGAGGAGATTGAAAGGAGTCACAGTTCTTTTCTGACTTTCTTTGAAATTTTCTTCCTTGCAGCGTTACAGGCCTTTTCGGGCCTTGGTTTCCCTCAAAATTTGCTAGCGAATGTCTCGTCAACTACGTTTTCCCATCTTTTTGTTAGTTATAGGACCTAATGCGCCATTTATCCACCGCAGGAATTGTTCCCAATAATCCTCATATGACCTTTCATTTTGGCGATACGCAGCTACGTCGTTCTATGCCCGACCTCCTTCGTTGCCTTAACAAGGATTATCATCGTCTGTTCTGCATCGAGAAAGGATCGGAATAAAATGCTAACATCGTCAGCGGCTGTCAGTATCTGTGGAACTAACAGTCAAAGCTTGCGCGGAGTATGATCTCAAAATCATACTTGAAGATTTTAACAGCCAAATAGGGAGGAGCTCGTACCTTCTTGGAGGTACCTATTGTGTGCAGAAAGGAATGAACGGCCAAGCGTGGGCCCGTGTAAAGAGGACCGCATGTTCACCGAATTTTCAGCCTTGCTGAATGCTAGTACATATAGGTGGGGCAACATAGACTCCAGTTGGTACGGTTCTCTGTGCTCGAATAAAACCAGCACCTTGAATCTCCTCTGATAATTAGATGAGGGTAAACACTGAAGTGATCCATGCAAAAGTCATCTGTGTCACCTCTAAAAGCGAAAAGGAACACTGCGAGCGCTAAATGGATCGCAGGCACGCAGTTGCAGAGCGACTAGTAGGGGGACTTCCCTCAGATACTCTCCAAGGCTCAAAAGAAGGAGCCGAAAAAGGACAAGAGGCAACAACAAGCCGCGTTATCAGAAAAACCTCTGCTTAAAATTAAGGCAGACACGAAGGATGGAGTACCAAAAGAAAAGGCGGGGAGACGAAGGGGGACTAGACCGCCGGCTTTGTTTAGGATGCAAGACCTTTCCGGAAGTCCTCAGTGAAATTCGTTGCAAGATCAAGCCCGAAAATAGCCGAGCAGAAGTGTCTTCAATTCGAAAAATGAATGGTGGTTGAGTCCTAGTCGAATTAGATCCGAGGACAACAAACAAAAGGAGCATTCTATAAAGCAGTCAAGGGGTTTCTGGACGAGAAAGCTTTGATTTCTAGCCTTTAGCCCACGTGTCCTTTGGAAATCCGAGCTCGGATTGATATCACCTCTTTCAACTCCTGACGTCCAAAACTCGCTGTGGTGGAAGTTGCGGAGCAATACGCGAGGAAGTTTCTAAACAGCGGGAAAATAATAATTGATTGGGTAATGTGTAGGGTACGAATCCGGGCTGCCCCAAATGTTACAGATGTTTAAATAGTGAGGGCACGTCTGGAACCACACGGGAACCTGACACAAGGCAACACACTGCAAACGTGCCATAAAGAGAACACCTGCAACTAAAAGGAGAGTTGCATCCTATGCAGGGACCGTGGCGCGTCTGATAAGAACGTTGCTCACATTGCGAGCTCGGGCGGTGTCCAGTCTTGAGAGCAGAACTGGAGAGAGCTAGGACGCGGTCACCGTGATTCGCATCCTGCAAATCAATATGCATTGGAGTGCAACCACTCACGAGCTGTTAGCGCAGTTCACTGCGGAGACCAAAGCTGATTTAGTACTCATTAGTGAGCAATACTGAAGCAAGGAACCAACTTCATGGCACCCTGACATATCAGGTACCGTTACCATATGTGTTCGGGATGACACACACCTTCGGTGATTAGGGGTAATCTTTTTCAGTGTCTATCTAGAATCGAATGAGACGATGCCCAACTTCAATGCCAGAGCACTGGAATGGGCCGCGCCTCACCCAAACTCCAGAGGCAAATGAATGAGTTTTAAACACCGGATCCATCCCAACGTTCCGGCGCCCAGCCTGCGGGGGAAAAATTTCAGACGTAACCTAACTGCATGGTACATCTGCAAGATGAGCACCTGGAGGTTTGTCGAAACTCTTGGAACAGGTGAGGCGCTCTTGAGGGTACCCCTAGGGGTGGTGGCGCTGCAGCTGACACTGTTGTAAATTCGGTAATAAATTTGATAACGATGGCATGCGGAGTTTCCGTGCCCATGAGGGCATCGAGACGTGGCAAGCCTTCTATGTTTTGGTGGACGGCGAAAATTGCAGAGCTCCGGAAGGAGCGTCACAGACTCTGCCGCTTGACACAACTTTCAAACGATCGGGAGGAGGCATGTACCATAATGACAGAGTACTGATCAGTCAAAAAAAGAATCCGCAGCGCAATAAAGAGGAGCAAAGCTCGCTAATAGGATGTGATCGACGAGGGACTGTATTGTACGGGCGCTATTCCTTAGGTACCTCGTACGGGATGATGATGTCGTCGTGGAGAGTTGGAACAGGTAGTCCTCTCTATGAAAAACAAAAAGGCACCAGGCCCTGATGATATGCCAGCACAAGTATACAAACTGGTGTTTGAACATCCGCCAGACCCGACTGGTGGGCGTATGCTACGCTTGCCTGAAAGAGGGCATTTTTCCTTCTCGCTGAAAAGTGGCGAGGCTTGCACTGATCAACAAAGGAAAAGGCGACCCTGAGTTGCCGTCTTTATACCTACCACTTTGTATGCTTGACACTGTTGGAAAAGTGCTGGAAAGACTCATCAGAAATAGACTCGCTGAAGCGATATGTGCTGCCGGAGACTTATTTCCGCGGCAATTCGGTTTTAAATGCCGTAAGATCCACAGCTAATGCTGTCATGTAATTTGTGGATACCGTTCGTTGAGCGGAGACACATAGTTGTCGAGCTCAACGGGTGATGTTCCTCGTAACGCTTGACGTCAGAAACGCCTTTAATTCCGTAATATGGAAAGATATTCTAGGTACACTAGACAATACTCTCCACGTGCCGAAGTATCTCTTACGAATATTGAGGGACTATGTGAGGAACCGTTCCCTGTTTTATGAAACGCTAGAGGATCAGGGGGTCACGGGGAAGCTTGTCAGTTATGCAGATGATGTCGCGGCGTTTGTTGCTGGGCGCACTTTTGAACAGGCGCCAAGTAGATTTTGCAAATTGATCTGACGGGTACGCGGACGGACGACTGCTGCAAGTCAAAGCAGCAGCGGACAAGGCTGGAGTTGGAGTTTCGGCCATAAGTAAGCTAATTGCAAATATTGGGGGTCCTACATCTAGCAGACGACGTCTCCCACTCTTCGACGATACAGAGGTATGACACTTTTGGCAAGGAGGTATATCGTAAACGGCTCGTACAGAGAAGGCGAGGTTTCGGCTGGCGTTTGCGTATCGCACTGTCTCTAAACCGGCCGTGATGGTGCGATTCCCGTTGCCCTTCATGTTAAGGAGCGTGAAGCCATATACAAGCGCAAGGGAGAAGAGCGAAGGGAGGTAGTTGCTCGTGAAGAACAAAATGAGACTCATCCGAAGCATGGTGAGACAGACTATTTCCCCAGTTCCCTTTCTCCTCTCCTCTCACGTTGGTGATAGGAATTCCCTGATTTAAAAGTTCCGCAAGGCGGGAGAGTCCGGGGGTTAGCCCGAAGTAATGTGACATTGTGTTCATCTACCCCAGAGAATTGGGTATCCCGACGAAATTCATAAGATTGACTAGGCTGACCCTGACGAATGTGGAAGGATAAACGAAAGCAGCAGGATCACTCTCGAGACCACAGACAGCAACAACCGTGTGAGACAAGGAGATGCCCTATCGTGCACTCTTTCCAAACTGGCTCTGGAAGACCCTACCCGAGATGGAACGATGACGAAGGTCTGGCCAGGTCAGACAAAAACCTTTTTGGTTGCTTTGGTTCACTAATATTAGGGAGGATGTGGGATAGCGCGACGATTGCCGTTCCACCCTCTTCGTTCATTGCTAAGAGGCACCCGGAAATACTGAGAATTTTGAGGGCATCAAACATCGTTTTAATTTAATTATGAGGTCTTCATTGACTGGAAAACGGAAGTGCTCGTTTAGATTCTGAAGTATACCATCTGTCTTGAGTGCGACAATTGGGGCGAAGGGTATGAAAGCTTGACAGGGAGACTGATTTCAGCTTTGGATTGTTCTGTACCGACAACATCACCTCTTTGAGAAAGCTTTCAACGTCTTGAATAAAAAGTGCATTTGGAGTGCTCTACATAGAAGGATCATTCCAGAGAAATTAGGAGTCATTGCCAGAAATTTAGATTTGAAGTTCAAAGGTCTCCGGAAGGGGTGCATTCTATCGCCGGTAGTGACGTCTCTTATGCTGTCTTGTCCAATGGAGATGGAGTGATTCAATGGACTACGATATCTTCCTTTAAACACTTCGACTGTATGAATAGCATTTGTTTACTTTCTCACCGAGTTATAGCCTTTGGCCAAATGGCCTTCGAGGGAGTTAAAGCACATTTCGGCAAACCAAATACGAAATGTATAGTGAAGCCAGTGTATCTTGCAGCCCTTGTTTTCTGCGATTTATTACTTCACTATGCACTCGGTAGAACCAGCATTGAAATTATTGTATCACTTCGAGGGGCATATCAACTCAAAATTCCGAAATCCTCTTCTTCCGCTCCTACAAATTTCTTCTTTGTGGTTCCTAAGAGCTGTTGGAAAGGTTACTCTCCAGACAATCAAACAGCCGTTTTGTCTATACTCCGGACAGAGTTTCCCTTGCTTTGTAGGGTTCACTAATGACTACTATGTCTACGTCCGTCTCTTGCAATCACTACATCAAGAAATCTTGTGTGGCCTCGCATTAAGGTTCATTGAGGTCAATGCTCTCCTGTATAAGGGGCATAAGGGGCTTCCTATCATCCATCCATTGTGCATTTCACCAGTCTTATTACAGATTACTTAGGTCTGGTCTTTGTCGCACTCCTTTGGAATGTTCACTCTATATTTTGCCGTTTCAGAATCATAGAGTTTTTGGCACATCGTGTCAAAGGTAACCGTCACTCCGAAGATATAACTATTCAAACTTTAAAGAAATTTCAAAATAGTTTTTAAATCTAAATTTCAAAGCGCAATATTGAAACGGTACTTTAAACTTACAAGCCTGCAAAGCTGAAAAAAGTTTTCCCATTATATTAGTTTTCGAATGACATGTAAAAATGGTGGACTTAATTATGGAAAATTTGGTGCGAGTACGCGAGGAATCACTAACATTTCAATAGAAAGAAACGGAAGAAGGCTTCTTTAAAGATAATTTTTCCACACCCTAGATAAAGTTATAATATTATCTAAGATACTGCAACTTTTGGAATCCCCATCCAATTCATATTTATAATATTTTAGATCGGAAATATTCTCTTTTATGCAAAAGAAATCTATGACCATTGCCTAGAACTTATTCGTCTCTTACGCCACAGACATTTCTGTACAACTCAAATCAGAGGCAGGGAGCTTATTGTTTATCTTTTTCCAAAAATATCTTCAAAATTTATTATTAATTCAAGATGATCAAAACCAGTTTGAACAACATAATCAAATAAACATCCCTTCAACGGATAAATGAAACAAATAAACAGAAATAATCCAACAAGTGCTTCCTAATTTCCCATTAAATTCGATAGCAATATCATTAATAATTTCCTATCACTCAAAAACATAATAACATTTGAGTTAGAAATAATAAGTTCTACTCGACTATAATTTGCGTGCCCCTTTTCAGAGATGAGTATCTGATAGAATAGAACGGCTGTATCTAAACAGCCACCAGTGAGAATGGGCGAAAAAATCCTGGCTGCGTATTTGAAATCTGTCGCCCAAAAGGGGAAGGAAGGGTAAGGACTTTTGCTGTTATCGTTTTTGTCGCCGTCCCCCCTTTTTTCCAGGCATAATCCCGATAAGGTGGCGTCACCATCTTACAAAAGATGGATTATTGCCTCTAGTCGTTAATATTCAGTTAACCCTAAAACAATGTACCTAAATCCTTTTTCCACGTCGATTCGGTTGGCCGGACGACTAGTGTCGCAACATCAATGATTCAGATACTAAATTTTTGGATGGAATGTCAGTTGTGTTTCGCTAAAGTATCGATACTTGTGAGGGACTTTTTTTCTCAACATGTTTATCTACTGATGCATATTCGTATTTAATATAAAGTTTAAAAAAAATACAGATTTATTTGTAGCATTTTCTTACAGATAAAGCAAGAGGGTTTTAAGCATGTATTCAGCAGAAGCTTCAGTTAAAAAACAAAATGCTGAGATCAGAGGAAGAGACAAATAAAGCATAGTTTGAGGTACTGCGCTTTAAAAAAATGCACCTGATCTCTCTCGATGGCAGGTTCTATGATAGGCCGACTAAGGAAACTCATTCGCTTCCATTACAAAGGAAACGGACCGTGCCAATTTAAAAACCCCAGAAAAATGCTTGGGGTGCAACTTACACGACGCTGTAGGACGGGCCCCGGTCCTACCAAAAAAATAAGTAAGCATTTTTGAGGTATGGACAGCTTCAGAACAGTATGAACACTAGTACGAGTCAGTAAATTTTTGCCTTCACTGGCAAGATCCCTTCGAAAGAGGCGCAATGATATTCGCGCTCTGTCAAAAACTCGATGCTGTAATGCCAGGACATGTGACATAGAATGCGAAGGCGGTAAAACTGATATCTTTATGAATGTCGAAAAACATGGAATCAAACCAAAAATACGATTCACAAACTGGCTTTCCCTCGGGGTCTTCAAGTCCATTTCAACTGAGGTATTTGGCTTTATATGGATGGGTTCGTGAAGGATTGTGGAACGACTGGCATAATACATCACCCATGGAGAAATGCCGCGAGAAGCATTGTGTTTCAGGATCTGACGGAGGTATTTGACCTTGAACGACACAAACTCATCTGCCTTGAGTAACAATCTTATGTCAGCGGACTTGCGCGCTGGGTTAAATTGCTCAAGCCTGATCTGATGAGTGAAGTGGGAAGTGTGACAAATCAAAACCACTTCTTGTTTCTCCCCAGTTCTCTTCGTTTTTGTCATTTACACTGCCACAAGGGATATCCCACATCCGGCGCCCTTCACATTGCTAATATTTTCTCAGCGTCTCTCATCTCTAGAAGTGGAATAATTGCCTTACGAAGAACGGTGCTCGACTGATTCTGAACCAAACAGAGTTTTGATGACCGACTTTAAAGAAATGGGCGTTCCGCAACTGGCGCATTTTCTGATCGATACGTCGCTGATTGTCTTAAATTCAGGGTCCATTTTGTCACCCACTATGGTTCTGAGTGTTGGCCGACTACCAAGGACAATGGACGGTGCCTCGCGGTAATGGACACGAAAATGAGAATGTCCGCTATTGATTGCGGAAACATTGTGAGAAAGGCGTCTTTGAGGTTAAGACCACGTTGATGAGAACTGATTGGCTAATATGGGCCTGAACATGGAAGTCGAAATGGTCAAAAGGCGGACCAAAACAGAAGCAGCCTGATCTGGTTGATAGTAATTTCATAGCCTTTCAACTCACCCGGACTAAGTAAATTCGCGAATTTGATCTACACGAGACGATCACTTTATAGAACAGGACTAATGCTAAAAAATAGGAAAATATTTCCTGATTTTGGACCAAACGGCGGGGTCGAATCCAGCATTGTGAATGCAGAAGCAGATTCAGGCAGCTATGCATTCAAGAATACCATGATCATTTGACATCCGAGATAAAACTATGAAATTATTAACTTAAAGTACTTTTTTTCAATGGTATGCAAAAACTCTGTTATTAGCCTCGATATCCATTATGGTGCATTACTGAAGCCAACTGATTAAGTCATCAATTGAAGTAGAGATTGAACGCAGTACTGTCTAATTAGGAGAGAAAAAAATAAAAAATATAAACATATTCGACGATGCCCAGCTTTGCTGAATGGAACACGTAGGCCGTGGGGGTTTACCATGAGTACCTGCCATGTAGGCATAATACCACGGCCCTCTTCGGACTCGGATTGATTTGCAGACAACTATCAGAGCCCTATTGTGACTGGCGTAGGGGTACTGGCTTATAATGACTGCAGACTCAGCATTTATACTTGTGGATGCGAGCCCTATTTAACACCTAAGCTGCAACTAAGGAGTACGATGCGCGAATTAAAATTCCAACCTTGAGGCCAAAAGGAGATGTGCCTGCGAAATGGGAACAACCGTAACTACCATGAAACCCGCGCAAGGGGGTCAACTCCATATAACTGCGCCGAGACCACATTATTCAGGAATCCTCCTGGAGCATACACTCTCAGAGGACAACCGTGGTTCTCATGGTACCAGATAACCTTCTATGCAGCTTCGTGGCAAGATTCACGGAACTGAAATATCTAAAATATCTGCAATTGAAAAATGGCTTCTATTGTTCTATTTATTTAGATAAATTAAAAAAAATCGTTAGCGTGGTGTTGTGGTGAAACAGTGATTGAATGCTTGCAAGATGATGCGGTCATGACAGATTGCCACCACCAGAAGAACCAGGACAAAGGCTAAGGGTCACGAAGTTGTCTGACAATTTCAGATTTCAGATGCATGCCAGACAAAAGAAATACAACACAATTTTTTTTTATCCCTGAACCATACCATGTTGAGTCATGCCAGTAAAGTACAATCGAATGTTTGTTGGCCCGGGCTGGGATTAGAAGCCCGAACTGTTTGGTTTCCGCAGGAACCTAAACTAGTTATGGTTTTGGATAGGAGTACGTCACTTTTCTTTAACCTTTAGACGAGGGAAGAAGTAGTGAATGGTAAAGCCACCAGACCGTTTGATTTTCAATCAAAATGAAGACAAGTCAGGGAACCGGAAGCTGGACGCCTCAATTAGAAACGACTTTCTGTGTTTTTTTAATATGAGGAACCCTAAGTGAACTATTCTACATTAACATAGATTAAAATTCAATTGTGCACGATTTACATAACACTAATTTTTTTCCGGAAATAATATGGAGTTGACTATTCACGCTTCACACTAGGAGTTCAAAATGTGTGTAAAAGTTCACTTCTTTCTAAGGAAGCCTGTGGTCCGTTCACAAGCTGGGCCGGCTCATCACGATCGGTTGCGTCATTTTATTTCATCAAAGGCTTGATCTGTGTGTAGTCGTGAGACTGTCAAATCACTATCCAGCGTATCAAGCCACCGTTGTTTCGGCCAGCTATGTTCAGTCCAATCTTGGCAAGGGAATTCTCTTTATTCCAAATTACACACCGTCGAAAACGCCCCTCTCGCAATTTTCCCACGATCGGTACAACCTCATATCGATCGCGAAAATCCTCATTTCGGATATGATAAAGACGTGGTTTAATTCTACATCTTCGTCCCCATTAGAGACTCCGTTTATTGTTTTTTATAGTCGGCCAACATTCAGAACCATACAGGGTGGACAATGCTGCGGTTAATTTTCAACTTGTGACGTTCATTGATACGTACACCAGTTGCAGAATGCTATTTTAATCAAGTTGCGCTAATGCTCAGTACTGAGCAGGTCACTGCAGCTGACAGTGATTGTGTTTGTTTCGTGGAGATCGGTCGGCAAAAATTCTGTTTTATTTGGATTATTCTGTTACCGTGTTGCATGAGGCTATAATCACGATAGAATCGGTCTAGTTCTGTTTCTCAAGGAAAAACGAGCGTGCTTCATATTCGATGCAGCCTTATCCTTGGACCGGAATACTGTTGAAAAGCAGCAAGAAAAAATCCGGAACTATATCCCCTTGGCCGACGTTAGGAGGCAGACTTGGAGACTCCAAAAGATCGAAGCAATTCTAGTGGTAATTTTGGCGAAGGGTTAGTCCCTCAAAATTGACATAAAGTGCTGGGTTCTACATGGAGGTGCAAAAAGCTGTCATCCTTGCAACATGTGCTATAGTTCAAAAATGGAATGTTCTTCTCAGATTGAATCTAAACAAAACTGAATTTTTGACGACCGATCCTCATGAAACAGGCACAATCACTGTCAGCGGTAGTGATCTCCCAGAACAGAACGAATTAAATATCTCGGGTCAACGCTATCAGCCAATGGAGAACTGCATTATGAAATTGCTTCACGTATTAATGCAACCTGGATGAAGTGGCGTTCCACAATTGGTGTTCTTTGTGATTCTTTTCTTCTTTCTTCTTTGTGAGCGTATCAACGAACGTGTGAAACCTTAAATTTTCCATAATGTCGCCTTTTATGGTTCTGAGTGTTGGCCGATTATTAAAGGCAATGAACGGCATCTTGCGGTAATGGTGACGAAGTTGTTGCGTTGGACTAGTGGCGTGACACGTTTTGATCACATTCGCGACCGATATGGGGTTGCATCGATCGTGGGAGGGAGCGATGATATGGTCACGTAATTCGCGCTAACGACAATTCACTTGCCAATATTGATCTGAACATCGGAGTCGATGGTAAACGACCAAAAGGCAGGCCGAAACAACGGTGGCTTGATACGCTGTATGGGGATTTAAAAGCCTCGAGATTGCACCCAGATCAGGCATTTGATAGAACCAAATGGCGAAACTGATCACGACGAGCCGACCCCGTTTGTGAAAGGGACAAAGGCTGAAGAAAAAGAAGAGATAATGCAGATAATTATTCCTAGATTTAATTATGAACGACTTAACTGAAGATCGCAGAGCGTTGAAATGGTCAAAGTCTGGCTTCCGGTGGATAAAAACTTTTTCCTCGCACATTGCTTTAGACAATTTTTATAGATTTCAGTGGTGAACCATAGTGGGTAGAAGCTCAGGGATTTAGGGGAGGAAGAAACGTAACTAAGAAGGGGTCAGGCAGAATCGAATAAAAGGAGAGGAGGGCTAGGTCGCGGGTTAATGGTCAGAGAATGGGAGTCCAGTTGATTGACGCCAGACCTAAGTTCAAACCTTTAAAGTTACCCTTACGAAAGCTGAGTTTAGAGGGCTTGCGCATAGTATGGGAGTTGAGACGTGGTAGTTGTAGCTCCAACTCAAGAGCAGGATGATGGGCATCAGGAGCAACATAGGGAAGAGCAAGAAGAGATTGAGAAAAGAGTCCTTCTGGCATGTTGTAGAGGACTAGATCGAGAGTGCGATTTAGATGATTTGTGGTACGATTGAACTGAAGAACAGCACAGGTGTTCATGAAAGTGAATAAAGGGAGAAAAAGTTGAGAGGAACTAATTGGAAGTTGTATCGGGAATGTTAGGCCAGGAGAGCAAAGGGAGGTTAAAGTCACCATGGACAATGAAGGGAAGAGAGGGGAAAGTTACAGAAAGGACTTCTGAAAGATTGCCGAATAATTCATCATACAGATATGAAGGACTGAGGCAAGGGAAGTAGAGGCAACATATAATAAAAGGACCGGCGTTGGGAGGGAAAACTCGTAAGGTGATACAATCATAGGGGGTAGAAGATGAGAAAAAAATGGATTCGGCTGGTAGGGGGGACTTAACCGCGATTAAGGTGACTCCACCAGCTGACTTACCTGAAGATATGCCATGTCTGCCACAGGGAAAGATAGAGAACCCCTCAAGGAGCTCAAAGCTTAAAATTCAGCTAACCAGGTTTCAGTGATACAGATGAAATCGTATTGGAAAGCCGCTTATAAGGCTTAATGAATATTCCTCGCGGCCAAAAGGAGGGTTGGGCGGCATCGAAGTCATGAGGATACATCACTTTGAAGGATGCAATTTCGCGGTCGGAGGAGCCATCCTTCGTCAGTTTCACCCTCGAAAGAGGCGACGAAAATAAATCAGCTTTACTTCTGATGTAATTAAGAAGTTCATCAGAAGAAGTAGAATAGGCAAGTCTGGTAACAGAAAGTTGCTTGAGCGGTGATACGACGTGCAGCAGAGGGCCACCTGAGTGCGTAGGAGAGGCGCACTGTGGCGGAAGGCACTGATATTTCGGAGGAAAGATAACGTGTTGAAGATGGGTTTTTTGGAGTAGGGTAGGTGAATGCGTTTACGCAAAGACTATTGGACGCCCGCAAGAATACGCTGCCGGACTAACAAGTAAACACCTCTCTGTCGTCAGAAAACTTGTCTAGAACCGTTTGACGGATTACTTCGGGCTAGCCCGCCCACTCTCCTGGCTTTGGGAGCTGTCAAGTCAGGGAATTCTTTCCAGCAAAGGGAGAGGAGGGGAGGAAGTGAGTTTCCTTTTATCCTTCTTCGTCTTCTTTTTTTGGGCCCAGGAAAATATTTTGATAAAGTCTATTTCAGGCACGTTGTCCTCTTTCCGCTTTTCCCCAGTTGGCTTTGCAGTGAGCTATCTGCGGTTCGTTTGGCAGTGTTCTCAGCGGGGAGTGCAGCTGTTTCTGCTTCCCAATCGTTTTCCGCTGCTTTCTGCGTTCGCCTGTTGAAGGAGATGCGATCAGATAGTTCCTCCAGTTCCATTAGCCCGTTTTTGACGATCTCTAGAGAACCGCATACGCTTCACCACTGCCGCGCATTTCCTGATAAGCCTTTCCTCTTCGGCGTTAGCTAGGACGTTCGATTGCACTTGCACTCGATTCGTGTTGGAATCCATCTGTTCAGGAATAGCGATTCTGACTGGGCTTTTTTTTGGGAACAGGGTCACTACAGGGGATTGGAGTTGCCGTACTCGCACCACCAGTCGCGCCACTTGGTAAGGTTTCCCCTTTATTTGGACGTCCCGGTATCAAATCGGGTATGTTAGTCCTCACTGCCTCTGATCGCTGCGGTGAACGACGAATTTTCGTGCTACGCCCAAACGCACTCGGCTCATTCTCCTTCCATGGTATTTTGTCGATTTTTAAGGTTTTGTATAAAACAAAACCTTATTAAAATCGGCTTACTGTCTGCCTGTCTGTCCGTCACAAGCATTTTCCTCGGAGACGGTTATAGCGATTGACATTTAATTTGGTGGAAAGGTGGGAACTGTGGACGCTCACGCATATAGTGAGTTACATAATTCTACATCGAATTTAAGGAGGGAGTCTCCATACATGCAAAAGGGGGTGTACATTTTTTTTTCAACAAATATAGTCATGTGGTGTATCAAATGAAAGGTCTCGTTTAGTACTTTCCGAAGCCGGTCTTAGTTTTGACATTTGTTGGAAAGGTAGGGAATGCGGGGCGTCGAAAGTGATCATTTCTTGAACGAACCTATTCTCAGAAACTACCCGACTGGAAAATCTGAGGTAAGATCACATCACCTCATCGACGTCGACAGAGAACTGTCGACGACTTCGGGGACTCCCAGTGTGTCCCGACGTGTACCGACCATTCACGGTTCGCTCTTTACCGGGAGGCTTTCTCAAGGCTACTACCTAGAATGCAGGTATACCGCCAGCTAGGAGCCAGCACCTCGGGGACGTCACATCCGGTACCGTAAGCGACCCGTTGAAGGTCGCTGACGACCCCAGAAGATGGGTTAGCTGCTGTTGGAAGAGTTATGAGGCTGCCAAGTACTTTTATCGGCGGCTGAGCAGCAGCCTCTTCTGATGACGCACGTTCAAAGGGCGAAGATTGGGCTGGAGGGTTCTCCGGGAAGATCAAAGCTATCGGTGCCGTATCAAAACAGTGCGAAGCAGTTGGAGTTCGCGGGTTACGTGCACGGGGGACTTAGGTATAGCACCCGTACTTTGCGGAACTTTTGCGATACAGTACCGGGTGATATGTTGACATCAGATAAAGCGCCGAATAGCGAAAGTAAGCCTAGAGATGCGTTCTAACTGCTTGCTGGATCGCCGCTAACGTCACTGTGTGCTGATGCAGAAGCTAGATCGCATCATAGAGCGTAGTGTCACAACAACTGTTACAGAGGTAGGACACATTTGAAGCAAACTTTGCACGAATGCCGAGGAAGGCGAAGGTGATGAGATTTTCAACAGTACTCATCGCAATCAACGAATTTTGAGCGGTTTCATTCAGGATCATCACAAATAGTGCAGCGAATGTCGTAGATTGGGGAAGAGGACGCCATAGTACTAATGATGAAACGTAAGGACTCGTAGCTTGTGCAGCTCCCATACTGTTATGCCGAGTTTGGTTTTGATTGCCTAGATTACTGATGACTGACACAACAGTTACCAGCAGTTCCTCTGATAGTCAAAACTATTTCCTAGCTCCTTGTGGGTGGGCTCGTTATGAGCAGGTAAATTTGAGGAAATAGTAAAATCATCAACATAGTAGATGCCTCTCCATCTGATAGATAGTATCGATTTCGAATCGATAATAAGTTCATAGAGAATCGGCAAATCTTATCCTTTCCCGTCCATACCAATAAGCGGTCATGCCATACCGTCGCGTCGTTGTTCGTTTCTAATTGTTTCACGCTTAAATGAAGCCGCCTCAATAACAAGACGGACAACGATAGCTCGACCTGACATCCGTTTTGGGGCCAAGGAGAAATAAACACCAGCAGGCAACAAAAGTCGTGACAAACAATTTTCCACGTTTTTACTGTTGTTGTCCTTGTTGCTGTTGTTGTTGTTGCTGTTTGCCTCTTCTTCGCCGTTGTTGGTGCTATTCTGGTTGTTGCCTTTTTAAGTTTTCTTTTTCGACCCAACAATATAATAGATGTGTCGGGTGGAAAGGATCGAAAGTGGTACAGGCCAGCAACAAGGATAGAGTAAGGGAAACAAAGGGACAATGATGACGACGACAACGACGACAACGGCGGAAGGAACCAGCGCAATATCCCAGAAATAATTTAATTAAGGACAAAAGCAAACACGGACACTCAAATAATAGCGAAGCGAAGATCGCGTTCGGCATTTACCAAAGGACAACAGGAGTGCCTCTGATACACTCCCTATTCTTTGTTTCTTTACCCTTAGCTCTTAGTTTCTGGCTTGTGTCCGATTCGCCAATATATTCAGCTGTTGTTGCTGTTTGGCGACAACAGGAATCGATACCCATGAATTTTGTTTATACAAGGCCATTACAGAAACAATGGCATACCCACTCCAGTACAATTGGTTTTGGCTTTAGCTTCGGATACCACCATCGTGAGTATCCTCGAAGTCCTTCTCTTTCGCTTGTGGCCAATAGCAATTTAATAGGGAATCCCTTCGAAAAAATTTTGCCTTACCGTGATGCAAGGTGTTGAGTAGAATTTCCAACCCTAAAGTGTATGAGGATGAAGATTGCCGCATTTTCGCGAGAAGCAAATATGACAAAGATACCTGGTATTACCTAAGATAATGTTAGTTACAATCCACTGAGAACTGAATCAGCGAATTCAAAACGTCCGCCCACAGGCCTTCCTCAGCTACCATAGTCATCTTTAGCATTACCTATTACCGTGAACGATTTTCCTCTGGATATATTCGAATGAGCATATGTACATATGTGTACGATGCGTTTGAAAGGCATTCTTTACCGCACGTGCTAAGATTCAATAGTATCTATTTTTAAACGTACCAATTTTAGTACTTATAAAATTAACTGCGTCGAATGACTACTTGTCCCTGGGGATAATATTGCTCCCTTCTCTCTCGATATTAGTGGAATGAGGTTCATTTCCATCTGAGTCCTTCATATTGTTGTTATGTTCTACCCCTCCTGCATGACAAAATGCAAGGTTAAAATCGAAAATGTATAACACCAAGTCTGCATTTTGAGGTAACAAACGGTAAAATGCATTTGAGACCCTCGATACATTTTATTGTCGGTCTTTGTTACCTTGATGGGAGCCACAATTCGAGACATTTTGTATCCTCGGCAACCCATCCCCCGCAGTTACATCTTATCATTGCTCTGAATCCTTGCCACGTTTTTTAGACATTCGGCGGTCGTTCTTTGAGGTAAATTCTCCATTTCCTATCTCCAATATCTATCCTATTCAAAGCCTCTCGCACTATCTACACGTATAGTGTACAAGTGGCAAGGTAACAAAGCATTCAACCACCGACGACGAATCATAGTGCTTCGTTGCTTGTTAGGAAAACCTAAAACCACATTTTCCTAACCACAGTATTTCCTCACTATTCCACCTTAGCAGCTGACTTTAAGGATCTATTTGGGAAGTTGCTGTGCGACTTCGTAACAAGGTAAACCTTTCACTATGGAAGATGACGACGGCCTGCAGAAGCTTCCAGTTAGAAAGCTGCTCCTTGTGTGTCCTTTGTAGCTCATGACTTGAACGTATGCAACCACTTGGATTGAGGTGTATGTTGGTGTCACCCTGGGAAGATTTATCTAGACTATGGCACGGGTGTGCACTCTGTTTACAGAGCCTTTTTATGAATCCGCAAGTATACCCACAAGGAAAGTGTGTCTTGTTTGTCGTTGACCTCGTCATCGGTATTGTAGGGGTTGCAACAGTTACTATGAAGTGAAATAAGGGCTGCCGTTATGATCATGAAGGAAATAAGGACGAATGCCTATTGTGCTGTAATTTTTAATTGAGTTTTAGGTTCAACTTTGCTCTTGATGTGGACAATGTTATCTTATTTGGAAACTGGTATAAATTTGAACTTTTAGTTATCTAATTTGGATAGCAAATATCTAAACTTGTTCGAAAACTAACATACAAAAGAGTGAACAGGAGCAAGTTTTAAATTTGATTCGCGTTTATAAACTGATTATTTGAGAGAATTGACTATGGTTCGTACTCTTCCTCCTGTACTCCTCCAATATAAACTACAATTATAAGGTAATATGATGATATCTTTTGGATTGTACAATTGCCTCTAAAAACGGGCTAAAGAACTAAGATTGGTTTTTCGCTTGTTGGTGGTATTGGGCTCTGCAACTGTGACAGTTGTAGGAAGCAAGAAAAGTATAACACCTCTACCAGGCTGCAATTTTCAGATTCAGACCGTGGAGATCACAAAAAGTATCAACCCTTCGGGTTGCCAAGGAACGATTTTCCTTGTCTCCGTTGCCGATTAGTCCTACCTAGAGCACACTACCGCCCAAGCTCAATATCGACTCTTTGTATGATCCACCTGTCATTTGCGAGTACAATGGGCCAACGCGGCCTGAGTGCTCAGAAGCTGTAGCTTCTCCCCCACCATACACACCTGTCATTTGACAGGGTATCTTGCATCTTGCTGATCGGGGGGCAGATACATTAAGTAACCCGCCTTAGAATATCGATGTGCATTGAGCCGGTATTAAAAATGCTCTTTCCCCGGATTTTAGACAGATCATCTGTCATGCTTGGAAGGGGCCTCCCAAGATCTAGATGATTCCGGAATCGCGGAAGCGAATCAATGAACGGAAGGGACTGAAAGCTCTATTGGTTATTGCGACTTGACGGTCAAAGGGGTAGTATAAGTCCCAGGGCGAAAAGTGGATTGGTACCCACGATGGGGCATAAAATATGGAAAACACTTGCTGATCCAACGCCAACAGCTCTACTACCAAACCTTATCTCCAACGGAGCAAATTGTACCAGTCGGTCCTCCAGGTTGGGGGTTGGGTAGGGCTGACTTCCATACACGGAAAACCGATGCTACTATGCCACAGAAGGAGCCTTAGACAGACTGGACTTTAAAATGGCGAACTCGGTAACGACAGCGGAATAACGATCTACACATTTTCTCATGAAACGTGCGCTCCCTGTGTAGACCGAAAGCTGCTCAGCCGATACCCTGTCCCAATATAAGGCTGATTTTATAGCATTGGACATGGAACGGTCCTGGAGAAGAGTCACTACATCAAATATTATAGCGGAATCCAGTAAACCATCCAGTAGATTTTTTAGTAAGCCAAAAAATGAAACCTGCTGTTATCGGCTTTGAATACATTTGGCAATGGCTATGCACCTTGCGTTTTCCTGACAAATTTACCTCCTCTACAGAGGAGACTGCAGAGTCGAAGAAGGATACCTTATACAGGCCAGTTGAGCGGACTCTCTAAGACAGTCCCAGGTGTGGTACTAAAATCATACTTGGAGATTTCAACAGTCAACTAGGAGCGGAGCCCGCACTCTGGCGATACGTCGGCTCCCATAGCTTACATAGGGACACCAATGATAACGGACTGCGGATTATTCAGTTAGAAGTATCGCACGAAATGCTTGTTGGAAGCACCTAGTTTGCGCGGAAAGCGGTCGACAAACATACGTGGGCCTCCCCAGACAGGAACACTTTCAACCAAATTGACCATGTGCTGATTGAACGCCGCCACCTCTTAGTCTTGATGAATTCCGGAACATATAGGTGGGCCAATATAGGGTCAGTCCAGTATCTCGTTGCTCCGATGCTACAATCACTTCTGGCAATCAGGTGAGAGTGAATACTGAAGCCATTCTCAACACAACCTTCCGAAACAACTATAAGAGGGAAATGGATGCCGCAATAACCGCTGTCAACAGAGATCCTGGAGATGAGACCATCAATAAATGATCTTCACAATCACCTGAAGAACGTTATCATTGATATGACCACATAGATACTTGGCCCCAGCCAAGTCGAAACCACTGGTTCGACGATGAATGTAAGCTAGCAACGGAAGGGAAGAATGCTGCATACCAAGTAATGCCGGATTCTCAAAGAACGCGGGCACGCGCAGAGACTTATCACGAACTCCGTCGAGCGGAGAAGGGACTTCACAGACGGAAAAAGGAAGCTTGGGAGAACCAACAAGTCTGTGAACTAGAAAAGTACAGGGAGCAAATGCACCAGGCGCGGAAGTTTAACCAACAAGTCAGCAGGATGAAGCCTTATACACCTCGATGCTCATCCTGCCGAGACAAAGAGGGAAATCTGATTTCCGACAGAATGGGCATGTTAGAGCAATGGGTTGAGTACTTTGATGAACAACCAGAACATCGGCGAGTTGGAGGTCCCGCCAACTGAAGACAACGGACAAATACTGCCACCACCAAGTGTAGGAGAAAAAGTCCGGGGAATTCATCGGCTTAAAAATCCCCCGCCTGAAGCCGAAGGAATTTTAGCCGAATTGGTTAAATATGAAGGCGACCAACTACATGAAGCAGCTCATCAACTGATGCTCAAGGTGTGGGATAGCGAATCAATGCCTGACGATTGGCAATGAGGCATTATCTGTCCCATACATAAAAAGAAGGGTATCACGTAATGTAGCATCTGTAGAGGTATCATGTTGCTGAGTACCATCTATAATATATTCTCCCCTACCCTGTTAGGCCGGATAGCCTCATACACCCAAAACATCATTGGCCCATACCAAGGAGGCTTCAATCCAGGCAAATCAGCAACAAATCAGATTTTCTCTCTGCGCCAAGCGATGGGAAAACTGTAGGAATATGAACATCAGTTGCATCATCTTTTTATGAATTTTAAGACCGCCTGTGATAGCATAGCCAGGGTAAAACTGAACACGGCCGTGGGAGAATTGGGTATCCAAACGAAATTGATAAATTGACTAGGTTGACCCTGATCAATGTGCGAGGCCAGATAAAAGCAGCAGGATCACTCTCAAAACCATTCGACATCAACAACGGTCTACGACAAGGGGACGCCCTATCATGCATACTCTTTAACCTGGCCCTGAAAAAGTGATCTGTGATGCTGAGGTAAATGCAAGGGGTACGATGCTCTTTAAGTCCACCCAACTACTGGTCTATGCTGACAATATCGACATCATGGGAAAAATCACCCGAGACGTACAAACTGCCTTCATCCAGATCGAGCAGGCGGCTTGAGGGGCGAGATCTTGGGCTGCACATCAATGAAGACAAGACGAAGTACATAACGGCAACGTCAGCACCAAAAACCAACCAATAACATCAAACCACACTGGTCAAACGAGAAGAATAAAGATAGGAGACTACAACTTTAAGACTGTTGATAATTTCTCCTATCTAGGGTCGAAAATCATAACCGATAACATTTACGATGATGAAATCCGCGCACGGTTGTTGTCAGCCAACAGAGCCTATTCCAGCTTACAAAAACTGTTCCGCTCGAAACGTCTCACCGTAGGGTCAAAGCTCATACTGTACAAGACAATGATCTTGCCAGTCCTCATGTATTCCTCGGAAACTTGGGTTTTTAGCAAGAAGAATTGCGAACACTTGGCCGCGTTCGAGAGAAAAACCCTCTGAAGAATTTTTGGCCCCCTACATGAGGATGGACGATTCCATAGTCTACATAACGACGAAATCTATGAGCGATTCCATAACCGTCTGGTTGTGGATAAAATCCGTTTAATAGGTTAGGTCACTTAATCCGTATGGCTGAGGATAATGCCACCGGAAAGTTTATAAGGGCAATATCTATGGTAGAAAAAGAAGACGAGGCAGACTCTACCTAAGATGGAGCGATGGCGTAGGCCAGGACGCCAGAAAGCTTTTAGGGATTTCGAATTGGTGGACCTTGTTCCTTATTAAGGCAGGCCTAGACCGGATACCGGTTGTTGCGCCGTTGATGATGATGATGATGATAGCATAGCCAGAGTAAAACTGCACACGGCGATGAGAGACTAGCCTGATCCTGGCTAATGTGTGAGGCCAGATAAAAGCAACAGGATAACTCTCGGGACCGTTCAACATCAACAACGGGGATGCCCTATCATGTGTCCTCTATAACCTGGTCCTGGAAAAGCGATCTGCAATTCAGATGTTAATGTAAGAGGTACATTCTCTCCAAGTTCACCCAACTACTGGTCTACGCTGATGATATTAATATTACGGCGTGTACAGTCTACCTTCATCCTGATTGCGCAGACGGCGCGAGATCTTGGGCTGTTCATTAATGAATGCAAGACGAAGTACATTTGCCAAAAGCCAAAGAACGAATCGAATCGCATGGTCAAGCGGGAAGAATAAAGAGACTACAACTTCAAGACCGTTGAAAATTTCTGCTACCTAAGGTCGAAAGTTACAACCGATAACAGCTATGACGATGAAATCCGCGAACGGTTGTTGTCATTCAAGAGAGTCTAGTTCAGCTTACAAATACTGTTCCGCTCAAAACGTCTTACCATAGGACAAAAGCTCATACTGTACAAGTCTATGATCTGCCAGTCCTCATGTATTTCTCCGGGACTTGGGTTCTTAACAAAAAAAATTTGCGAGCTCTTGGCCGCGTTGGAGAGAAGAATCCTCCGAAGAATTTTTGACCTCCTACATGAGGATGGACGATTCCGTAGCCTACTTAACGACGAAATTTTTGAGCCATACCACGACCGTCTGGTTGTGGATAAAATCCGGCTCAACAGGTTGCGGTGGGTGGTTTACCTAATCCATATGGGTGAGGATGATTCAGCCCGAAAAGACTCTGTCTGACGGGGTGTTTAGAGTTTCTTATTAAGGCATGCCTAAACCAGATACCGGCTGTTGTGGCGATGAAGGCGATGATATGCCTTTTAGACATTTATTGAGAACGGCTGCCTGGGAGGCTTATCAGACAATTTAGTTTTTTGGATTGGCTAAAATTCACTAAGAGGATAGGATATTAGTGTCAATTGGTATTACGTAATGCTTACTCTTGATGTGAAAAGTAGAAAATACACTCGACGAATTGAAATATAATAAGGTTGCCCATGGTGACCATTGATGTAATCAGTTACCTGGCTGCACTTAATAATAATAACATTATCAAGGGAAGTCGCATTGCGAACGATTGCATATTGTTTAAATCTATAACCGACAGAAACGTGACTATGTTCCCTACTTCCAAGTGTTTCAACCTTCGTATCCCCCCATGAGCACTGTTTGGACTGTTCTTTCAGCATATTCCTCTTAATTTTTAAATGTCATGGCCATGGACCTATTTTCGACTGGACAGAACGACTTTGGCCCGTATAGCTGCATCGCTGGTCCTTTCTTGGCCTTCTAACACAATATGTCCTGGAAGACCTTATTGAGTAGGCACATCTGTGTGTGGCATTGATTTCCGCCTGAAATATGGTCGAGCGCTTACCCATTGGTTCAAAGTGCATTTTCCTTGGACCAATGATCTCGGCACCATTTTGAACATCGCCCTCCTTGCCTAAATCTGTATGTGCAGATGGAGAGGGGTTAAGTCCAGAAGGACTTCCACGGATGCGGTTGGGCAGGTTCTCACTGTCTGGGTGTTGGCTGACCATAAAAGACACCGAACGGCGTCTTGCGATAATGGAGGCGAAGATGTTGCATTGGACTAGTGGTGTGACACGTTTTGATCACATCCGAAATGAGGTGCTCAGAGGTGGCGGCGAGTAACATGGGGCGGCAACCCTATCGGCCAAACCAAAACCAAGTGGCCGAGGAGAACCTCCATAGTAGTGGCACGGGAAGACGCTGTAATCACTTTGGTTTTCCGGCCGTGATTCAGTAGGCGAATGCTCCAAAGGCCTAATCAGGGCGATCAGACCCGAGTCTGCACGGGGACTCATCTGAAGGGGCAAATTGGTCACGAAACCTTACCAGGGGTATACTGGTACCATGGGAACCGGGAAAGCTCCTGGACTCACATACTTCGGGTGAACTCCTGTTGTATGTGAGGACAGCTCGGTTATTTGCGATTGGCCCCCCTAGTGGGAGTTTCATGGTGGTTGTGGTTATGCTCAAGCGAGAAGAGACCTTCGGGCCTCGACGTGGTGTTGCGTATCAACACGGGTGCCGTACTCCATAGTTCGGTAGAGATTTAGGTAATTCTTGCATCCACCAGTATGAATGCTAAGCCATGCACTTGGTATAGACTGGTACCGTTATTGCTTATCTCAGCGGGGCTCTGATTGTGGTCACAAAATCAATCCGTGTCTTAAGAGGACCGTAGGATTAAGTCTCACGACAGGTGCCTACGTAAAACACCATGGGCTTCACTGTCGTGAGACACCCAAGCGAGGCTTCGAAGTTTGTGTAACTCCCTGGCTGTTGTGATTTGTTCAGCTCGGTCTACCCAAATTACCGCCCCATGGGTAATTATTGCCTTAATATTGCAGTGTACTCGTATATCCAAAGTAGTATCTTCGGGCTGCAACCCCAGTTTTTTCCTGCTATGGACCTATAAGTCGTCAGAGCCCTCGTAACATTCCGACAAGTGTTTTTCGAAATGCATCTTCCAGAGTAATTTTTGGTCTAGCGTAACCCTGGACCTGTATCCCAATATTTGTTAGCACGTCCAGGAGTTCCTCCAATACCATACTCCACATAAGCGGCGATAGTACCTCGCCCTGTGGACAACCTTGAGTAGTATTCATGACAACATAATTTGTACCTGTCGGTACTTCTATTTGCCTACTCTCTAGCATTTTACCCATCCAGAAAGTCAGGGTGTTTCCCAGTCACTTGCGGTTCAGGGCATCTTGTATCTCTGTGTGCAATGTGTTGTCCAATGCTCCTTTGATAATAAAAACGCCCACAGTTCTATTCTTTTTTGTTTCTATGGCATCGCATAGTACATCCATCAGTTGATACAGAGCAGTTTCAGTTGACCGTCCTGCCAGGTAAGCGTGTTGACACTGAACTAGGGGATTACGCTTTAGAACGACACAGGATATTGCCCCGTCTTTGGCTACAGCCTTGTAAAGCCTGGTTGCTTTTGTGATTTGTTCGACCCCTTCACAGAAGTCCTTGAAGTTGTTCCGTTTCGCTTTCCTGATCGCGTTGCCATATGCAGCTGGTGCAGTTTTGTCCATCAGCCAGTCCCCGGTTTGTTTTGCCCACTTAAAGAGTTTTCGCATCTCCTTTCTCATTCTGGCTAGGTTCCTAGTCTACTGGGGTACGTCCTTTGATGATCGGACAGCCGGCCTTATGTGTGTCAATGACGACTTTGATGAAACCATGCACGACTGTTTCTAGATCTATTTCGCTTCTGATCTAACCTCTCACCTGTAAAAGAGCCATGTTGTCACTCAGGTGTCTTGTGTAGGAGTCCCAGTCCGTCCTCCTGGGATTCCTTCCCCTATTTCCGCGTTACCCTCAATGTCGATTCAGGTTGACAGCTGCACTTACCGCCAACTGTTGAATGACACGGACGATGGTCGTGGTACGTTGTCTCCGCGGGTATTCTAGAGGACTCTGTCCTGGGTCCGATATCATGGAACGTTACGTATAATGATATTCTTCTCGTTGGGGTTGCAAGGAACGTTGCGAAAGGGGGTTCTGATATCATAGCGAGGATTGTAGGTGCAAATCACCTCGCGGATGTTAAATTATAATCATCTGAAGTAATTATTGTTATAAAGGAGCAGCTGAAAAATGCAGACCTGGTAATCGCGGAGGACAAAGCAAAGGCGATGCTAATCACAAAGCGTTGTAAGGAAATGGTCGTTGGCATCGGAGTGAGGAATCACATAATTACTTTAGAAGCAGTGAATAAATCTTGGAATGATGATAGACCTCGTCGCAGAACAGGGATTTCTATAGTTCCTTATTAAAGCCGGGCTGGACCAGATATCGATTGTTGCGCTGTTGATGCTCAATATTAAATAGTATTTACTGCATGCTTGCATTAGAACATACCAATTCAGCATGGTCTTAACTAGCGGATGCTATATCTCAGCGGCCTGGGATTAACTTGAAGATCGCTTAAAGTTACAGAACTTCATACTGTTCTATGCAGCGCCTGTTTGGTCAGCTTTGCTACATACAGAGGTGGATATCGTTTACAGAAAGAACGCCTTCAGGGTGTGCTGCGCCTTCAGATTGCTGCAATATTACCGAATTATATACTCGTCGAGAAGGTGACATTCATCAATAATAGGACCCGGTTTTCCCCTGATAATCCTGATGAGGTTGATTGGAACGGAGTAAAAAGTCGATGGATTCACAGACTAGTCCCTAAAATTAAGGTTTGGACGCAGATAGATCACGGAGAGATAAACTGTAATCTTAAGTAATGTGACACTGAATATGGGGAATGTTGCGGATACTTTGAAATCCCAATCCCAGTCCCAATGGCTCTTGGGCGGGGTAGATATGCTTTCCGAATATCAATTTGGATGATGTCTGTATCTTGATTTCCAGTTTGGTTAGGAATATCAGGAAAAAGCAACAACAATAATAATCGTTCATCGTGCCGTCTTCATCCTTCAACATTTAAGAACTTTCTTATCTCGCTTGATAAATTACATGATCTCTGGCAAACTCACTTGAAAACCTGGTTGGCAATCAGGTTGCATACCTAAGGGCCTTTTAACGAAGACGCTTTTTTTCGGCTCCAGTCCCATATATAAGGCCCATTGCACTGTTTCTGAAAAGTCAATTCAAATGGTGTACTTTTTGCGAGGTTCGCACGTTGTGTGTTTCAAGTATCTGTTTTCAAGGATCGCTTTGACTTGCTTATCCTTTGATGGTTTTTATTCTGTTCATAGTTGGTTTCAAGATTAAAGGAGTCCCGAGTCCGCATCCATTTGATGACGGAACGGACCAATTGGGGAAAAACTTCGTCTCACTTTTTTGGTCCTTTGGGCGAAACAACCAAGTTTTTTTAAAAAAGGGATTAGGCAGAGGCACCTCATTAGAGGTGAAACCGGGTTTGATGAGTTGCCTGACCATGTTGTTGTTCCCTCCTTTCGGTCCTCAAGTGGGGGTGATATTTATTCATTTTGGGAATTGGTCGCCAAATTTTCAAGGGAAACAACTGCAGCACGCCAATTACAAGTCTCTTGAGAAACCCATCAGGATGACGAAAAAGCTCACAGTAAAATTCAGCGGATTTCTGTGAAAGATTATGTTTAAACTGAACAAGGTAACTCGGAACTAGGTATACCTGCAGCCCCGGTCCTTACATACTTCCAATTTCGTAGAATTACAGTAAGAAAGATGACAATAAAACATGGCAACGCTTGCACAATGACACTCCTCGTGTAATTGATTTGAAGTGGCATGAACTCCATTCGCATACATGCCAAACACTAAACGCCAAACATCATATTTTCAAGTCCTGGTGGAGCCCCTGAGTCTTTTTCTGAGTTTAATAGAAGGCAGGGGCGGCATTCGGTCGCTTTCCCTCCTTTTATTCATGCAGACTGCGTTTCTCGGCCGCATTTAACAGATGAGTGACGGGTTGGGGTTGTTATTGCTGTTGTTGTTACTGTTATTGTTTGCAGAGTATATTGTAGGGCAATGGCAATGGAGTCCCTCTCTATGTTATCATGACCTGGAATCCTTGGTCGTTATCGTGAATGAATGGGAATGAACAGCAACACACCACAATTATATGCAACATTAAAGGCTTCAGAACCTCATCTATGAGTTGAATGGAAATATACCATTCGATAATTTTACGATTGTTACTACGCAAAAAGGAATTCAATAATTGCTTGTGAACTTTTCAAGGATATTTAGGGCGCTTCATTAGAATGTGGCTGCTTGCTGGAATTGGAGTACGTAACATACTCGGATGTATACATATACCTGCCAGATTTGGTCTGGTAATTTGGGGAAATGTTCATAGGTAAAAAGTCAACTCTTGATAAATCTGACTTTTATCATATTTTTAGGCAAAAGATACCGAAGGACAAGAGCTTTTTTTAATTTTGATGAAAATTGAGTTGGTTGAGTGAATTACGTTAAATTTAACATTAGGTACGGCGGCCCCGAGGGGGTTGGTTTATTTGCTAATTGAGTCGCGGAAAATGGATGTAACAATCGAAATACCTATTTCAAATTTCCGTCCCACTTAGAAATATTGGTCCTTCTACGAATTGATTAGACCTTCGCTTATATCAGATTCCATTTGTTTTTGTAAACTGAATCTGCAAGACTACAGTGTTTTTGGGACATTTGCAAGTGGGTGTGGGATTTCATAAATTTTGGGTGCGAATTTAGATAAAGTAAGTCAAGTGAACTTACATAAAGTAAGTGAATTCGACGGTAAGTGCTTTTTATTGAGCCATTCTATTGAACTATTTATGCAAAAATTATTTGCGTTCATGTTCGGGCGAGGAGAGCCAAATGGAAAGGTTTTGTGGACCGAAATTTGTTATAGTCTGCTTTTTCGTGCATTCAATCTGGATTAAATATTCGATTCCATGGTCCATCATCAACAACCACAAACAGGACAACCTTTGATTGACTAATTTGAGGAGGGAAACAGATTAGGCTGTTTTCAGAATCGAGTTTTTTTTGTGTGAAACAAAACCTTGTTAGAATCGATGTCTGTATGTCTTTTTTTATGCGTTGGAAGATGGGAAGGTTCAAAACCTACCGCTGGATCCTTCCATACGGTTCTGTGCGACTTTTACTCACTAAAACCACCTCTCTCTCCTTCGCTTACTCCGCGGGACTGTCATTTCGGTATTAGGTCGCGGCGAAGGATCAGTTACCAACTGAGCCTCGTGTTGTTTTTTGGAACTTTCCTCCGAAGTTCCTCCTTCCTCAGAAGATTGTGGAGCGCCTTCATTAATTTTCCAACTGCCTTCCAAGATGTTTCAGAGGCTCAGAGACTAGCATGTGGTCTACGGTGTTCAACCGTGCCCCGGCGTGAATTTTGGTCTCCGTTCTGTGTGCGGTGAACCGCGGACAGTTAAAAACCACATGCTCCGATCCTCCAGAATCATCGCGCATGTTGAGCAATACGGGGAGTCGTCACGCCCAAAGCGATAAAGGTATGCACGGTATCCTCGGTGTCCGCTTAGGAATTGAGCTAGGTGGTAACGAACCTAACCGTGCCTTTGTTTGATCCATTTTGAGACATTTGGAATAATCCTGTGTGTCCAGTGTCCTTTAGGTGAATCATCCCACCCGTTGACCCTTGTTCGCCAAGATGTCGTTGGGGACCATGCCTCCGATCCTGCCTCTCTCTATTGCGCCGTTAACGGGACAATATCTGCAGCCTCCTCAGCAGGTCAGAACACAGCCACACTTTTTTCAATTCTTCCCGTCGCCAACGAAGTTCCATTTCCCGCCGCTGCCATATATGCTTGCACTTCATCCACCCATACAAGCGGACCCAACCTAGATAGCTCTTTATCTCCAGGCTAACATTCGCAACTTTTACGGACGATATACGAAAGTCCATAAAGAGCAAAGTTTGTTTACTTTCTCCTCTGCTCTGCGTTAAACTGACAAAAGATAACCACCGGGTGATTGCGTCTTCCAAGGTATTTTATCCTCATGAATTTGACTTCTCAGAAACCCTTCTTTCTGGCCTGAAGGTGTATTCATTAAGCCACACAAGCGCCCCAATTCGCGGTTAAATTTCAGGACAACCCGCCTACCTTGCCGAGCAATTTAACTGGTTCCATGTTTACTCAACGTCTGTTTTATCAGAGTGTTTTAGGGTTTTAAGAACTAAGCTGGGGGCATTCAATTTATCCGCGCTGGCTCAGCAACACCATGCCATCTGTATTTCCGAAAGCTGGCTGGACGATACCATAATAAACTCGTAGCTCCCCGAAGGGTACTCCACTTTCCACTGTGACAGGGACCGAGATGAATCTTGTAAGTTCACCGGTGGTGGGGTGGTAATTGCAATAAAAGATACCTTCCTCGCCGAACTTGTCTTCTCCTCCTCGCTTTCTTTATGACTGCGTTGTTCTTCGTGTTTCCTCCCGTTCATTGTATCTTGTGTATACGTCCCCTGCGCTTGTCCTTCTTACCTGTATTAAGAATTGTTTGACAGTCTTTGCTGCCAGATTTTCTTCCTTCCCTTTCCTCCTTTGCGGAGATTTTAACCTCCCCATGCCCCACTGGCGTAATCATCCTAGCCTTCCAATTCCTTCCAACAACCTCTCCCATTCTTCCCTTCTACTTTCTTCCTTTATGAACACTGGCTCTGCCCCGAATTTCTCTACCATCTAAAGTCCTTGGGCCGCATTCTCCATCTCTTCCCTTCCAACCTCTCCAAGCGTCACCTTTCTTTATTTCCTTGCACATCCCGGTATGTTGAAACTGATGCTCACTACCCCGCACTTGAAATTGAAGCGGAGCTCCCTTGTTTAAACTCCAAAACCGAGCGTAAATATACTGAATTCAACTTCCGCAAAGCCAACTTTGATGGTCTGAATTCCGCTTTAGCGTCTTTCAACTGGGTACATATATTAAGCAACTCATATCTCGCGTTCCCGATGTCGTAGAGTAAAAATTCTTGCATTTCCTGAATCTGGGTCGCCTCCCCTTTCGAACGAGACATCACTTTCAGAAATCCGACGATTTTGCATTTTTGGCCATTTTTACGACCCGGGGGTCGTGGAAATTTTCAATTTTCCTCGATTTTTCTTAGGCTCTCCGACCATCGATTTTCTACGATATCTCGCGTTCCCGATGTCGTAGAGTAAAAATTCTTGCATTTCCTGAACCTGGGTCGCCTCCCCATTCGAACGAGACATCACTTTCAGAAATCCGACGATTTTGCATTTTTGGCCATTTTTACGACCCGGGGGTCGTGGAAATTTTCAATTTTCCTCGATTTTTCTTAGGCTCTCCGACCATCGATTTTCTACGATATCTCGCGTTCCCGATGTCGTAGAGTAAAAATTCTTGCATTTCCTGAATCTGGGTCGCCTCCCCTTTCGAACGAGACATCACTTTCAGAAATCCGACGATTTTGCATTTTTGGCCATTTTTACGACCCGGGGGTCGTGGAAATTTTCAATTTTCCTCGATTTTTCTTAGGCTCTCCGACCATCGATTTTCTACGATATCTCGCGTTCCCGATGTCGTAGAGTAAAAATTCTTGCATTTCCTGAACCTGGGTCGCCTCCCCTTTCGAACGAGACATCACTTTCAGAAATCCGACGATTTTGCATTTTTGGCCATTTTTACGACCCGGGGGTCGTGGAAATTTTCAATTTTCCTCGATTTTTCTTAGGCTCTCCGACCATCGATTTTCTACGATATCTCGCGTTCCCGATGTCGTAGATTAAAAATTCTTGCATTTCCTGAATCTGGGTCGCCTCCCCTTTCGAACGAGACATCACTTTCAGAAATCCGACGATTTTGCATTTTTGGCCATTTTTACGACCCGGGGGTCGTGGAAATTTTCAATTTTCCTCGATTTTTCTTAGGCTCTCCGACCATCGATTTTCTACGATATCTCGCGTTCCCGATGTCGTAGAGTAAAAATTCTTGCATTTCCTGAATCTGGGTCGCCTCCCCTTTCGAACGAGACATCACTTTCAGAAATCCGACGATTTTGCATTTTTGGCCATTTTTACGACCCGGGGGTCGTGGAAATTTTCAATTTTCCTCGATTTTTCTTAGGCTCTCCGACCATCGATTTTCTACGATATCTCGCGTTCCCGATGTCGTAGAGTAAAAATTCTTGCATTTCCTGAACCTGGGTCGCCTCCCCATTCGAACGAGACATCACTTTCAGAAATCCGACGATTTTGCATTTTTGGCCATTTTTACGACCCGGGGGTCGTGGAAATTTTCAATTTTCCTCGATTTTTCTTAGGCTCTCCGACCATCGATTTTCTACGATATCTCGCGTTCCCGATGTCGTAGAGTAAAAATTCTTGCATTTCCTGAACCTGGGTCGCCTCCCCATTCGAACGAGACATCACTTTCAGAAATCCGACGATTTTGCATTTTTGGCCATTTTTACGACCCGGGGGTCGCGGAAATTTTCAATTTTCCTCGATTTTTCTTAGGCTCTCCGACCATCGATTTTCTACGATATCTCGCGTTCCCGATGTCGTAGAGTAAAAATTCTTGCATTTCCTGAATCTGGGTCGCCTCCCCTTTCGAACGAGACATCACTTTCAGAAATCCGACGATTTTCCATTTTTGGCCATTTTTACGACCCGGGGGTCGTGGAAATTTTCAATTTTCCTCGATTTTTCTTAGGCTCTCCGACCATCGATTTTCTACGATATCTCGCGTTCCCGATGTCGTAGAGTAAAAATTCTTGCATTTCCTGAATCTGGGTCGCCTCCCCTTTCGAACGAGACATCACTTTCAGAAATCCGACGATTTTCCATTTTTGGCCATTTTTACGACCCGGGGGTCGTGGAAATTTTCAATTTTCCTCGATTTTTCTTAGGCTCTCCGACCATCGATTTTCTACGATATCTCGCGTTCCCGATGTCGTAGAGTAAAAATTCTTGCATTTCCTGAATCTGGGTCGCCTCCCCTTTCGAACGAGACATCACTTTCAGAAATCCGACGATTTTGCATTTTTGGCCATTTTTACGACCCGGGGGTCGTGGAAATTTTCAATTTTCCTCGATTTTTCTTAGGCTCTCCGACCATCGATTTTCTACGATATCTCGCGTTCCCGATGTCGTAGAGTAAAAATTCTTGCATTTCCTGAATCTGGGTCGCCTCCCCTTTCGAACGAGACATCACTTTCAGAAATCCGACGATTTTGCATTTTTGGCCATTTTTACGACCCGGGAGTCGTGGAAATTTTCAATTTTCCTCGATTTTTCTTAGGCTCTCCGACCATCGATTTTCTACGATATCTCGCGTTCCCGATGTCGTAGAGTAAAAATTCTTGCATTTCCTGAATCTGGGTCGCCTCCCCTTTCGAACGAGACATCACTTTCAGAAATCCGACGATTTTGCATTTTTGGCCATTTTTACGACCCAGGGGTCGTGGAAATTTTCAATTTTCCTCGATTTTTCTTAGGCTCTCCGACCATCGATTTTCTACGATATCTCGCGTTCCCGATGTCGTAGAGTAAAAATTCTTGCATTTCCTGAATCTGGGTCGCCTCCCCTTTCGAACGAGACATCACTTTCAGAAATCCGACGATTTTGCATTTTTGGCCATTTTTACGACCCGGGGGTCGTGGAAATTTTCAATTTTCCTCGATTTTTCTTAGGCTCTCCGACCATCGATTTTCTACGATATCTCGCGTTCCCGATGTCGTAGAGTAAAAATTCTTGCATTTCCTGAATCTGGGTCGCCTCCCCTTTCGAACGAGATATCACTTTCAGAAATCCGACGATTTTGCATTTTTGGCCATTTTTACGACCCGGGGGTCGTGGAAATTTTCAATTTTCCTCGATTTTTCTTAGGCTCTCCGACCATCGATTTTCTACGATATCTCGCGTTCCCGATGTCGTAGAGTAAAAATTCTTGCATTTCCTGAATCTGGGTCGCCTCCCCTTTCGAACGAGACATCACTTTCAGAAAGCCGACGATTTTGCATTTTTGGCCATTTTTACGACCCGGGGGTCGTGGAAATTTTCAATTTTCCTCGATTTTTCTTAGGCCCTCCGACCATCGATTTTCTATGATATCTCGCGTTCCCGATGTCGTAGACTAAAATTCCGGGTCGCCTCCCCTTTCGAACGAGACATCACTTTCAGAAATCCGACGATTTTGCATTTTTGGCCATTTTTACGACCCGGGGGTCGTGGAAATTTTCAATTTTCCTCGATTTTTCTTAGGCTCTCCGACCATCGATTTTCTACGATATCTCGCGTTCCCGATGTCGTAGAGTAAAAATTCTTGCATTTCCTGAATCTGGGTCGCCTCCCCTTTCGAACGAGACATCACTTTCAGAAATCCGACGATTTTGCATTTTTGGCCATTTTTACGACCCGGGCGTCGTGGAAATTTTCAATTTTCCTCGATTTTTCTTAGGCTCTCCGACCATCGATTTTCTACGATATCTCGCGTTCCCGATGTCGTAGAGTAAAAATTCTTGCATTTCCTGAATCTGGGTCGCCTCCCCTTTCGAACGAGACATCACTTTCAGAAAGCCGACGATTTTGCATTTTTGGCCATTTTTACGACCCGGGGGTCGTGGAAATTTTCAATTTTCCTCGATTTTTCTTAGGCCCTCCGACCATCGATTTTCTACGATATCTCGCGTTCCCGATGTCGTAGAGTAAAAATTCTTGCATTTCCTGAATCTGGGTCGCCTCCCCTTTCGAACGAGACATCACTTTCAGAAATCCGACGATTTTGCATTTTTGGCCATTTTTACGACCCGGGGGTCGTGGAAATTTTCAATTTTCCTCGATTTTTCTTAGGCTCTCCGACCATCGATTTTCTACGATATCTCGCCTTCCCGATGTCGTAGAGTAAAAATTCTTGCATTTCCTGAATCTGGGTCGCCTCCCCTTTCGAACGAGACATCACTTTCAGAAAGCCGACGATTTTGCATTTTTGGCCATTTTTACGACCCGGGGGTCGTGGAAATTTTCAATTTTCCTCGATTTTTCTTAGGCTCTCCGACCATCGATTTTCTACGATATCTCGCGTTCCCGATGTCGTAGAGTAAAAATTCTTGCATTTCCTGAATCTGGGTCGCCTCCCCTTTCGAACGAGACATCACTTTCAGAAATCCGACGATTTTGCATTTTTGGCCATTTTTACGACCCGGGGGGCGTGGAAATTTTCAATTTTCCTCGATTTTTCTTAGGCTCTCCGACCATCGATTTTCTACGATATCTCGCGTTCCCGATGTCGTAGAGTAAAAATTCTTGCATTTCCTGAATCTGGGTCGCCTCCCCTTTCGAACGAGACATCACTTTCAGAAATCCGACGATTTTGCATTTTTGGCCATTTTTACGACCCGGGGGTCGTGGAAATTTTCAATTTTCCTCGATTTTTCTTAGGCTCTCCGACCATCGATTTTCTACGATATCTCGCGTTCCCGATGTCGTAGAGTAAAAATTATTGCATTTCCTGAATCTGGGTCGCCTCCCCTTTCGAACGAGACATCACTTTCAGAAATCCGACGATTTTGCATTTTTGGCCATTTTTACGACCCGGGGGTCGTGGAAATTTTCAATTTTCCTCGATTTTTCTTAGGCTCTCCGACCATCGATTTTCTACGATATCTCGCGTTCCCGATGTCGTAGAGTAAAAATTCTTGCATTTCCTGAATCTGGGTCGCCTCCCCTTTCGAACGAGACATCACTTTCAGAAATCCGACGATTTTGCATTTTTGGCCATTTTTACGACCCGGGGGTCGTGGAAATTTTCAATTTTCCTCGATTTTTCTTAGGCTCTCCGACCATCGATTTTCTACGATATCTCGCGTTCCCGATGTCGTAGAGTAAAAATTCTTGCATTTCCTGAATCTGGGTCGCCTCCCCTTTCGAACGAGACATCACTTTCAGAAATCCGACGATTTTGCATTTTTGGCCATTTTTACGACCCGGGGGTCGTGGAAATTTTCAATTTTCCTCGATTTTTCTTAGGCTCTCCGACCATCGATTTTCTACGATATCTCGCGTTCCCGATGTCGTAGAGTAAAAATTCTTGCATTTCCTGAATCTGGGTCGCCTCCCCTTTCGAACGAGACATCACTTTCAGAAAGCCGACGATTTTGCATTTTTGGCCATTTTTACGACCCGGGGGTCGTGGAAATTTTCAATTTTCCTCGATTTTTCTTAGGCCCTCCGACGATCGATTTTCTACGATATCTCGCGTTCCCGATGTCGTAGACTAAAATTCCGGGTCGCCTCCCCTTTCGAACGAGACATCACTTTCAGAAATCCGACGATTTTGCATTTTTGGCCATTTTTACGACCCGGGGGTCGTGGAAATTTTCAATTTTCCTCGATTTTTCTTAGGCTCTCCGACCATCGATTTTCTACGATATCTCGCGTTCCCGATGTCGTAGAGTAAAAATTCTTGCATTTCCTGAATCTGGGTCGCCTCCCCTTTCGAACGAGACATCACTTTCAGAAATCCGACGATTTTGCATTTTTGGCCATTTTTACGACCCGGGGGTCGTGGAAATTTTCAATTTTCCTCGATTTTTCTTAGGCTCTCCGACCATCGATTTTCTACGATATCTCGCGTTCCCGATGTCGTAGAGTAAAAATTCTTGCATTTCCTGAATCTGGGTCGCCTCCCCTTTCGAACGAGACATCACTTTCAGAAATCCGACGATTTTGCATTTTTGGCCATTTTTACGACCCGGGGGTCGTGGAAATTTTCAATTTTCCTCGATTTTTCTTAGGCTCTCCGACCATCGATTTTCTACGATATCTCGCGTTCCCGATGTCGTAGAGTAAAAATTCTTGCATTTCCTGAATCTGGGTCGCCTCCCCTTTCGAACGAGACATCACTTTCAGAAATCCGACGATTTTGCATTTTTGGCCGTTTTTACGACCCGGGGGTCGTGGAAATTTTCAATTTTCCTCGATTTTTCTTAGGCTCTCCGACCATCGATTTTCTACGATATCTCGCGTTCCCGATGTCGTAGAGTAAAAATTCTTGCATTTCCTGAATCTGGGTCGCCTCCCCTTTCGAACGAGACATCACTTTCAGAAATCCGACGATTTTGCATTTTTGGCCATTTTTACGACCCGGGGGTCGTGGAAATTTTCAATTTTCCTCGATTTTTCTTAGGCTCTCCGACCATCGATTTTCTACGATATCTCGCGTTCCCGATGTCGTAGAGTAAAAATTCTTGCATTTCCTGAATCTGGGTCGCCTCCCCTTTCGAACGAGACATCACTTTCAGAAATCCGACGATTTTGCATTTTTGGCCATTTTTACGACCCGCGGGTCGTGGAAATTTTCAATTTTCCTCGATTTTTCTTAGGCTCTCCGACCATCGATTTTCTACGATATCTCGCGTTCCCGATGTCGTAGAGTAAAAATTCTTGCATTTCCTGAATCTGGGTCGCCTCCCCTTTCGAACGAGACATCACTTTCAGAAATCCGACGATTTGGCATTTTTGGCCATTTTTACGACCCGGGGGTCGTGGAAATTTTCAGTTTTCCTCGATTTTTCTTAGGCTCTCCGACCATCGATTTTCTACGATATCTCGCGTTCCCGATGTCGTAGAGTAAAAATTCTTGCATTTCCTGAATCTCGGTCGCCTCCCCTTTCGAACGAGACATCACTTTCAGAAATCCGACGATTTTGCATTTCTGGCCATTTTTACGACCCGGGGGTCGTGGAAATTTTCAATTTTCCTCGATTTTTCTTAGGCTCTCCGACCATCGATTTTCTACGATATCTCGCGTTCCCGATGTCGTAGAGTAAAAATTCTTGCATTTCCTGAATCTGGGTCGCCTCCCCTTTCGAACGAGACATCACTTTCGGAAATCCGACGATTTTGCATTTTTGGCCATTTTTACGATCCGGGGGTCGTGGAAATTTTCAATTTTCCTCGATTTTTCTTAGGCTCTCCGACCATCGATTTTCTACGATATCTCGCGTTCCCGATGTCGTAGAGTAAAAATTCTTGCATTTCCTGAATCTGGGTCGCCTCCCCTTTCGAACGAGACATCACTTTCAGAAATCCGACGATTTTGCATTTTTGGCCATTTTTACGACCCGGGGGTCGTGGAAATTTTCAATTTTCCTCGATTTTTCTTAGGCTCTCCGACCATCGATTTTCTACGATATCTCGCGTTCCCGATGTCGTAGAGTAAAAATTCTTGCATTTCCTGAATCTGGGTCGCCTCCCCTTTCGAACGAGACATCACTTTCAGAAATCCGACGATTTTGCATTTTTGGCCATTTTTACGACCCGCGGGTCGTGGAAATTTTCAATTTTCCTCGATTTTTCTTAGGCTCTCCGACCATCGATTTTCTACGATATCTCGCGTTCCCGATGTCGTAGAGTAAAAATTCTTGCATTTCCTGAATCTGGGTCGCCTCCCCTTTCGAACGAGACATCACTTTCAGAAATCCGACGATTTTGCATTTTTGGCCATTTTTACGACCCGGGGGTCGTGGAAATTTTCAATTTTCCTCGATTTTTCTTAGGCTCTCCGACCATCGATTTTCTACGATATCTCGCGTTCCCGATGTCGTAGAGTAAAAATTCTTGCATTTCCTGAATCTGGGTCGCCTCCCCTTTCGAACGAGACATCACTTTCAGAAATCCGACGATTTTGCATTTTTGGCCATTTTTACGACCGGGGGTCGTGGAAATTTTCAATTTTCCTCGATTTTTCTTAGGCTCTCCGACCATCGATTTTCTACGATATCTCGCGTTCCCGATGTCGTAGAGTAAAAATTCTTGCATTTCCTGAATCTGGGTCGCCTCCCCTTTCGAACGAGACATCACTTTCAGAAATCCGACGATTTTGCATTTTTGGCCATTTTTACGACCCGCGGGTCGTGGAAATTTTCAATTTTCCTCGATTTTTCTTAGGCTCTCCGACCATCGATTTTCTACGATATCTCGCGTTCCCGATGTCGTAGAGTAAAAATTCTTGCATTTCCTGAATCTGGGTCGCCTCCCCTTTCGAACGAGACATCACTTTCAGAAATCCGACGATTTTGCATTTTTGGCCATTTTTACGACCCGCGGGTCGTGGAAATTTTCAATTTTCCTCGATTTTTCTTAGGCTCTCCGACCATCGATTTTCTACGATATCTCGCGTTCCCGATGTCGTAGAGTAAAAATTCTTGCATTTCCTGAATCTGGGTCGCCTCCCCTTTCGAACGAGACATCACTTTCAGAAATCCGACGATTTTGCATTTTTGGCCATTTTTACGACCCGGGGGTCGTGGAAATTTTCAATTTTCCTCGATTTTTCTTAGGCTCTCCGACCATCGATTTTCTACGATATCTCGCGTTCCCGATGTCGTAGAGTAAAAATTCTTGCATTTCCTGAATCTGGGTCGCCTCCCCTTTCGAACGAGACATCACTTTCAGAAGTCCGACGATTTTGCATTTTTGGCCATTTTTACGACCCGGGGGTCGTGGAAATTTTCAATTTTCCTCGATTTTTCTTAGGCTCTCCGACCATCGATTTTCTACGATATCTCGCGTTCCCGATGTCGTAGAGTAAACATTCTTGCATTTCCTGAATCTGGGTCGCCTCCCCTTTCGAACGAGACATTACTTTCAGAAATCCGACGATTTTGCATTTTTGGCCATTTTTACGACCCGGGGGTCGTGGAAATTTTCAATTTTCCTCGATTTTTCTTAGGCTCTCCGACCATCGATTTTCTACGATATCTCGCCTTCCCGATGTCGTAGAGTAAAAATTCTTGCATTTCCTGAATCTGGGTCGCCTCCCCTTTCGAACGAGACATCACTTTCAGAAATCCGACGATTTGGCATTTTTGGCCATTTTTACGACCCGGGGGTCGTGGAAATTTTCAATTTTCCTCGATTTTTCTTAGGCTCTCCGACCATCGATTTTCTACGATATCTCGCGTTCCCGATGTCGTAGAGTAAAAATTCTTGCATTTCCTGAATCTGGGTCGCCTCCCCTTTCGAACGAGACATCACTTTCAGAAATCCGACGATTTTGCATTTTTGGCCATTTTTACGACCCGGGGGTCGTGGAAATTTTCAATTTTCCTCGATTTTTCTTAGGCTCTCCGACCATCGATTTTCTACGATATCTCGCGTTCCCGATGTCGTAGAGTAAAAATTCTTGCATTTCCTGAATCTGGGTCGCCTCCCCTTTCGAACGAGACATCACTTTCAGAAATCCGACGATTTTGCATTTTTGGCCATTTTTACGACCCAGGGGTCGTGGAAATTTTCAATTTTCCTCGATTTTTCTTAGGCTCTCCGACCATCGATTTTCTACGATATTTCGCGTTCCCGATGTCGTAGAGTAAAAATTCTTGCATTTCCTGAATCTGGGTCGCCTCCCCTTTCGAACGAGACATCACTTTCAGAAATCCGACGATTTTGCATTTTTGGCCATTTTTACGACCCGGGGGTCGTGGAAATTTTCAATTTTCCTCGATTTTTCTTAGGCTCTCCGACCATCGATTTTCTACGATATCTCGCGTTCCCGATGTCGTAGAGTAAAAATTCTTGCATTTTCTGAATCTGGGTCGCCTCCCTTTCGAACGAGACATCACTTTCAGAAATCCGACGATTTTGCATTTTTGGCCATTTTTACGACCCGGGGGTCGTGGAAATTTTCAATTTTCCTCGATTTTTCTTAGGTTCTCCGACCATCGATTTTCTACGATATTTCGCGTTCCCGATGTCGTAGAGTAAAAATTCTTGCATTTCCTGAATCTGGGTCGCCTCCCCTTTCGAACGAGACATCACTTTCAGAAATCCGACGATTTTGCATTTTTGGCCATTTTTACGACCCGGGGGTCGTGGAAATTTTCAATTTTCCTCGATTTTTCTTAGGCTCTCCGACCATCGATTTTCTACGATATCTCGCGTTCCCGATGTCGTAGAGTAAAAATTCTTGCATTTCCTGAATCTGGGTCGCCTCCCCTTTCGAACGAGACATCACTTTCAGAAATCCGACGATTTTGCATTTTTGGCCATTTTTACGACCCGGGGGTCGTGGAAATTTTCAATTTTCCTCGATTTTTCTTAGGCTCTCCGACCATCGATTTTCTACGATATCTCGCGTTCCCGATGTCGTAGAGTAAAAATTCTTGCATTTCCTGAATCTGGGTCGCCTCCCTTTCGAACGAGACATCACTTTCAGAAATCCGACGATTTTGCATTTTTGGCCATTTTTACGACCCGGGGGTCGTGGAAATTTTCAATTTTCCTCGATTTTTCTTAGGTTCTCCGACCATCGATTTTCTACGATATCTCGCGTTCCCGATGTCGTAGAGTAAAAATTCTTGCATTTCCTGAATCTGGGTCGCCTCCCCTTTCGAACGAGACATCACTTTCAGAAATCCGACGATTTTGCATTTTTGGCCATTTTTACGACCCGGGGGTCGTGGAAATTTTCAATTTTCCTCGATTTTTCTTAGGCTCTCCGACCATCGATTTTCTACGATATCTCGCGTTCCCGATGTCGTAGAGTAAAAATTCTTGCATTTCCTGAATCTGGGTCGCCTCCCCTTTCGAACGAGACATCACTTTCAGAAATCCGACGATTTTGCATTTTTGGCCATTTTTACGACCCGGGGGTCGTGGAAATTTTCAATTTTCCTCGATTTTTCTTAGGTTCTCCGACCATCGATTTTCTACGATATCTCGCGTTCCCGATGTCGTAGAGTAAAAATTCTTGCATTTCCTGAATCTGGGTCGCCTCCCCTTTCGAACGAGACATCACTTTCAGAAATCCGACGATTTTGCATTTTTGGCCATTTTTACGACCCGGGGGTCGTGGAAATTTTCAATTTTCCTCGATTTTTCTTAGGCTCTCCGACCATCGATTTTCTACGATATCTCGCGTTCCCGATGTCGTAGAGTAAAAATTCTTGCATTTCCTGAATCTGGGTCGCCTCCCCTTTCGAACGAGACATCACTTTCAGAAATCCGACGATTTTGCATTTTTGGCCATTTTTACGACCCGGGGGTCGTGGAAATTTTCAATTTTCCTCGATTTTTCTTAGGCTCTCCGACCATCGATTTTCTACGATATCTCGCGTTCCCGATGTCGTAGAGTAAAAATTCTTGCATTACCTGAATCTGGGTCGCCTCCCCTTTCGAACGAGACATCACTTTCAGAAATCCGACGATTTTGCATTTTTGGCCATTTTTACGACCCGGGGGTCGTGGAAATTTTCAATTTTCCTCGATTTTTCTTAGGCTCTCCGACCATGGATTTTCTACGATATCCCGCGTTCCCGATGTCGTAGAGTAAAAATTCTTGCATTTCCTGAATCTGGGTCGCCTCCCCTTTCGAACGAGACATCACTTTCAGAAATCCGACGATTTTGCATTTTTGGCCATTTTTACGACCCGGGGGTCGTGGAAATTTTCAATTTTCCTCGATTTTTCTTAGGCTCTCCGACCATCGATTTTCTACGATATCTCGCGTTCCCGATGTCGTAGAGTAAAAATTCTTGCATTTCCTGAATCTGGGTCGCCTCCCCTTTCGAACGAGACATCACTTTCAGAAATCCGACGATTTTGCATTTTTGGCCATTTTTACGACCCGGGGGTCGTGGAAATTTTCAATTTTCCTCGATTTTTCTTAGGCTCTCCGACCATCGATTTTCTACGATATCTCGCGTTCCCGATGTCGTAGAGTAAAAATTCTTGCATTTCCTGAATCTGGGTCGCCTCCCCTTTCGAACGAGACATCACTTTCAGAAATCCGACGATTTTGCATTTTTGGCCATTTTTACGACCCGGGGGTCGTGGAAATTTTCAATTTTCCTCGATTTTTCTTAGGCTCTCCGACCATTGATTTTCTACGATATCTCGCGTTCCCGATGTCGTAGAGTAAAAATTCTTGCATTTCCTGAATCTGGGTCGCCTCCCCTTTCGAACGAGACATCACTTTCAGAAATCCGACGATTTTGCATTTTTGGCCATTTTTACGACCCGGGGGTCGTGGAAATTTTCAATTTTCCTCGATTTTTCTTAGGCTCTCCGACCATCGATTTTCTACGATATCTCGCGTTCCCGATGTCGTAGAGTAAAAATTCTTGCATTTCCTGAATCTGGGTCGCCTCCCCTTTCGAACGAGACATCACTTTCAGAAATCCGACGATTTTGCATTTTTGGCCATTTTTACGACCCGGGGGTCGTGGAAATTTTCAATTTTCCTCGATTTTTCTTAGGCTCTCCGACCATCGATTTTCTACGATATCTCGCGTTCCCGATGTCGTAGAGTAAAAATTCTTGCATTTCCTGAATCTGGGTCGCCTCCCCTTTCGAACGAGACATCACTTTCAGAAATCCGACGATTTTGCATTTTTGGCCATTTTTACGACCCGGGGGTCGTGGAAATTTTCAATTTTCCTCGATTTTTCTTAGGCTCTCCGACCATCGATTTTCTACGATATCTCGCGTTCCCGATGTCGTAGAGTAAAAATTCTTGCATTTCCTGAATCTGGGTCGCCTCCCCTTTCGAACGAGACATCACTTTCAGAAATCCGACGATTTTGCATTTTTGGCCATTTTTACGACCCGGGGGTCGTGGAAATTTTCAATTTTCCTCGATTTTTCTTAGGCTCTCCGACCATCGATTTTCTACGATATCTCGCGTTCCCGATGTCGTAGAGTAAAAATTCTTGCATTTCCTGAATCTGGGTCGCCTCCCCTTTCGAACGAGACATCACTTTCAGAAATCCGACGATTTTGCATTTTTGGCCATTTTTACGACCCGGGGGTCGTGGAAATTTTCAATTTTCCTCGATTTTTCTTAGGCTCTCCGACCATCGATTTTCTACGATATCTCGCGTTCCCGATGTCGTAGAGTAAAAATTCTTGCATTTCCTGAATCTGGGTCGCCTCCCCTTTCAGAAATCCGACGATTTTGCATTTTTGGCCATTTTTACGACCCGGGGGTCGTGGAAATTTTCAATTTTCCTCGATTTTTCTTAGGCTCTCCGACCATCGATTTTCTACGATCTCTCGCGTTCCCGATGTCGTAGAGTAAAAATTCTTGCATTTCCTGAATCTGGGTCGCCTCCCCTTTCGAACGAGACATCACTTTCAGAAATCCGACGATTTTGCATTTTTGGCCATTTTTACGACCCGGGGGTCGTGGAAATTTTCAATTTTCCTCGATTTTTCTTAGGCTCTCCGACCATCGATTTTCTACGATATCTCGCGTTCCCGATGTCGTAGAGTAAAAATTCTTGCATTTCCTGAATCTGGGTCGCCTCCCCTTTCGAACGAGACATCACTTTCAGAAATCCGACGATTTTGCATTTTTGGCCATTTTTACGACCCAGGGGTCGTGGAAATTTTCAATTTTCCTCGATTTTTCTTAGGCTCTCCGACCATCGATTTTCTACGATATCTCGCGTTCCCGATGTCGTAGAGTAAAAATTCTTGCATTTCCTGAATCTGGGTCGCCTCCCCTTTCGAACGAGACATCACTTTCAGAAATCCGACGATTTTGCATTTTTGGCCATTTTTACGACCCGGGGGTCGTGGAAATTTTCAATTTTCCTCGATTTTTCTTAGGCTCTCCGACCATCGATTTTCTACGATATCTCGCGTTCCCGATGTCGTAGAGTAAAAATTCTTGCATTTCCTGAATCTGGGTCGCCTCCCCTTTCGAACGAGACATCACTTTCAGAAATCCGACGATTTTGCATTTTTGGCCATTTTTACGACCCGGGGGTCGTGGAAATTTTCAATTTTCCTCGATTTTTCTTAGGCTCTCCGACCATCGATTTTCTACGATATCTCGCGTTCCCGATGTCGTAGAGTAAAAATTCTTGCATTTCCTGAATCTGGGTCGCCTCCCCTTTCGAACGAGACATCACTTTCAGAAATCCGACGATTTTGCATTTTTGGCCATTTTTACGACCCGGGGGTCGTGGAAATTTTCAATTTTCCTCGATTTTTCTTAGGCTCTCCGACCATCGATTTTCTACGATATCTCGCGTTCCCGATGTCGTAGAGTAAAAATTCTTGCATTTCCTGAATCTGGGTCGCCTCCCCTTTCGAACGAGACATCACTTTCAGAAATCCGACGATTTTGCATTTTTGGCCATTTTTACGACCCAGGGGTCGTGGAAATTTTCAATTTTCCTCGATTTTTCTTAGGCTCTCCGACCATCGATTTTCTACGATATCTCGCGTTCCCGATGTCGTAGAGTAAAAATTCTTGCATTTCCTGAATCTGGGTCGCCTCCCCTTTCGAACGAGACATCACTTTCAGAAATCCGACGATTTTGCATTTTTGGCCATTTTTACGACCCAGGGGTCGTGGAAATTTTCAATTTTCCTCGATTTTTCTTAGGCTCTCCGACCATCGATTTTCTACGATATCTCGCGTTCCCGATGTCGTAGAGTAAAAATTCTTGCATTTCCTGAATCTGGGTCGCCTCCCCTTTCGAACGAGACATCACTTTCAGAAATCCGACGATTTTGCATTTTTGGCCATTTTTACGACCCGGGGGTCGTGGAAATTTTCAATTTTCCTCGATTTTTCTTAGGCTCTCCGACCATCGATTTTCTACGATATCTCGCGTTCCCGATGTCGTAGAGTAAAAATTCTTGCATTTCCTGAATCTGGGTCGCCTCCCCTTTCGAACGAGACATCACTTTCAGAAATCCGACGATTTTGCATTTTTGGCCATTTTTACGACCCGGGGGTCGTGGAAATTTTCAATTTTCCTCGATTTTTCTTAGGCTCTCCGACCATCGATTTTCTACGATATCTCGCGTTCCCGATGTCGTAGAGTAAAAATTCTTGCATTTCCTGAATCTGGGTCGCCTCCCCTTTCGAACGAGACATCACTTTCAGAAATCCGACGATTTTGCATTTTTGGCCATTTTTACGACCCGGGGGTCGTGGAAATTTTCAATTTTCCTCGATTTTTCTTAGGCTCTCCGACCATCGATTTTCTACGATATCTCGCGTTCCCGATGTCGTAGAGTAAAAATTCTTGCATTTCCTGAATCTGGGTCGCCTCCCCTTTCGAACGAGACATCACTTTCAGAAATCCGACGATTTTGCATTTTTGGCCATTTTTACGACCCGGGGGTCGTGGAAATTTTCAATTTTCCTCGATTTTTCTTAGGCTCTCCGACCATCGATTTTCTACGATATCTCGCGTTCCCGATGTCGTAGAGTAAAAATTCTTGCATTTCCTGAATCTGGGTCGCCTCCCCTTTCGAACGAGACATCACTTTCAGAAATCCGACGATTTTGCATTTTTGGCCATTTTTACGACCCGGGGGTCGTGGAAATTTTCAATTTTCCTCGATTTTTCTTAGGCTCTCCGACCATCGATTTTCTACGATATCTCGCGTTCCCGATGTCGTAGAGTAAAAATTCTTGCATTTCCTGAATCTGGGTCGCCTCCCCTTTCGAACGAGACATCACTTTCAGAAATCCGACGATTTTGCATTTTTGGCCATTTTTACGACCCGGGGGTCGTGGAAATTTTCAATTTTCCTCGATTTTTCTTAGGCTCTCCGACCATCGATTTTCTACGATCTCTCGCGTTCCCGATGTCGTAGAGTAAAAATTCTTGCATTTCCTGAATCTGGGTCGCCTCCCCTTTCGAACGAGACATCACTTTCAGAAATCTGACGATTTTGCATTTTTGGCCATTTTTACGACCCAGGGGTCGTGGAAATTTTCAATTTTCCTCGATTTTTCTTAGGCTCTCCGACCATCGATTTTCTACGATATCTCGCGTTCCCGATGTCGTAGAGTAAAAATTCTTGCATTTCCTGAATCTGGGTCGCCTCCCCTTTCGAACGAGACATCACTTTCAGAAATCCGACGATTTTGCATTTTTGGCCATTTTTACGACCCGGGGGTCGTGGAAATTTTCAATTTTCCTCGATTTTTCTTAGGCTCTCCGACCATCGATTTTCTACGATATCTCGCGTTCCCGATGTCGTAGAGTAAAAATTCTTGCATTTCCTGAATCTGGGTCGCCTCCCCTTTCGAACGAGACATCACTTTCAGAAATCCGACGATTTTGCATTTTTGGCCATTTTTACGACCCGGGGGTCGTGGAAATTTTCAATTTTCCTCGATTTTTCTTAGGCTCTCCGACCATCGATTTTCTACGATATCTCGCGTTCCCGATGTCGTAGAGTAAAAATTCTTGCATTTCCTGAATCTGGGTCGCCTCCCCTTTCGAACGAGACATCACTTTCAGAAATCCGACGATTTTGCATTTTTGGCCATTTTTACGACCCAGGGGTCGTGGAAATTTTCAATTTTCCTCGATTTTTCTTAGGCTCTCCGACCATCGATTTTCTACGATATCTCGCGTTCCCGATGTCGTAGAGTAAAAATTCTTGCATTTCCTGAATCTGGGTCGCCTCCCCTTTCGAACGAGACATCACTTTCAGAAATCCGACGATTTTGCATTTTTGGCCATTTTTACGACCCAGGGGTCGTGGAAATTTTCAATTTTCCTCGATTTTTCTTAGGCTCTCCGACCATCGATTTTCTACGATATCTCGCGTTCCCGATGTCGTAGAGTAAAAATTCTTGCATTTCCTGAATCTGGGTCGCCTCCCCTTTCGAACGAGACATCACTTTCAGAAATCCGACGATTTTGCATTTTTGGCCATTTTTACGACCCGGGGGTCGTGGAAATTTTCAATTTTCCTCGATTTTTCTTAGGCTCTCCGACCATCGATTTTCTACGATATCTCGCGTTCCCGATGTCGTAGAGTAAAAATTCTTGCATTTCCTGAATCTGGGTCGCCTCCCCTTTCGAACGAGACATCACTTTCAGAAATCCGACGATTTTGCATTTTTGGCCATTTTTACGACCCGGGGGTCGTGGAAATTTTCAATTTTCCTCGATTTTTCTTAGGCTCTCCGACCATCGATTTTCTACGATATCTCGCGTTCCCGATGTCGTAGAGTAAAAATTCTTGCATTTCCTGAATCTGGGTCGCCTCCCCTTTCGAACGAGACATCACTTTCAGAAATCCGACGATTTTGCATTTTTGGCCATTTTTACGACCCGGGGGTCGTGGAAATTTTCAATTTTCCTCGATTTTTCTTAGGCTCTCCGACCATCGATTTTCTACGATATCTCGCGTTCCCGATGTCGTAGAGTAAAAATTCTTGCATTTCCTGAATCTGGGTCGCCTCCCCTTTCGAACGAGACATCACTTTCAGAAATCCGACGATTTTGCATTTTTGGCCATTTTTACGACCCGGGGGTCGTGGAAATTTTCAATTTTCCTCGATTTTTCTTAGGCTCTCCGACCATCGATTTTCTACGATATCTCGCGTTCCCGATGTCGTAGAGTAAAAATTCTTGCATTTCCTGAATCTGGGTCGCCTCCCCTTTCGAACGAGACATCACTTTCAGAAATCCGACGATTTTGCATTTTTGGCCATTTTTACGACCCAGGGGTCGTGGAAATTTTCAATTTTCCTCGATTTTTCTTAGGCTCTCCGACCATCGATTTTCTACGATATCTCGCGTTCCCGATGTCGTAGAGTAAAAATTCTTGCATTTCCTGAATCTGGGTCGCCTCCCCTTTCGAACGAGACATCACTTTCAGAAATCCGACGATTTTGCATTTTTGGCCATTTTTACGACCCGGGGGTCGTGGAAATTTTCAATTTTCCTCGATTTTTCTTAGGCTCTCCGACCATCGATTTTCTACGATATCTCGCGTTCCCGATGTCGTAGAGTAAAAATTCTTGCATTTCCTGAATCTGGGTCGCCTCCCCTTTCGAACGAGACATCACTTTCAGAAATCCGACGATTTTGCATTTTTGGCCATTTTTACGACCCGGGGGTCGTGGAAATTTTCAATTTTCCTCGATTTTTCTTAGGCTCTCCGACCATCGATTTTCTACGATATCTCGCGTTCCCGATGTCGTAGAGTAAAAATTCTTGCATTTCCTGAATCTGGGTCGCCTCCCCTTTCGAACGAGACATCACTTTCAGAAATCCGACGATTTTGCATTTTTGGCCATTTTTACGACCCGGGGGTCGTGGAAATTTTCAATTTTCCTCGATTTTTCTTAGGCTCTCCGACCATCGGTTTTCTACGATATCTTGCGTTCCCGATGTCGTAGAGTAAAAATTCTTGCATTTCCTGAATCTGGGTCGCCTCCCCTTTCGAACGAGACATCACTTTCAGAAATCCGACGATTTTGCATTTTTGGCCATTTTTACGACCCAGGGGTCGTGGAAATTTTCAATTTTCCTCGATTTTTCTTAGGCTCTCCGACCATCGATTTTCTACGATATCTCGCGTTCCCGATGTCGTAGAGTAAAAATTCTTGCATTTCCTGAATCTGGGTCGCCTCCCCTTTCGAACGAGACATCACTTTCAGAAATCCGACGATTTTGCATTTTTGGCCATTTTTACGACCCAGGGGTCGTGGAAATTTTCAATTTTCCTCGATTTTTCTTAGGCTCTCCGACCATCGATTTTCTACGATATCTCGCGTTCCCGATGTCGTAGAGCAAAAATTCTTGCATTTCCTGAATCTGGGTCGCCTCCCCTTTCGAACGAGACATCACTTTCAGAAATCCGACGATTTTGCATTTTTGGCCATTTTTACGACCCGGGGGTCGTGGAAATTTTCAATTTTCCTCGATTTTTCTTAGGCTCTCCGACCATCGATTTTCTACGATATCTCGCGTTCCCGATGTCGTAGAGTAAAAATTCTTGCATTTCCTGAATCTGGGTCGCCTCCCCTTTCGAACGAGACATCACTTTCAGAAATCCGACGATTTTGCATTTTTGGCCATTTTTACGGCCCGGGGGTCGTGGAAATTTTCAATTTTCCTCGATTTTTCTTAGGCTCTCCGACCATCGATTTTCTACGATATCTCGCGTTCCCGATGTCGTAGAGTAAAAATTCTTGCATTTCCTGAATCTGGGTCGCCTCCCCTTTTGAACGAGACATCACTTTCAGAAATCCGACGATTTTGCATTTTTGGCCATTTTTACGACCCGGGGGTCGTGGAAATTTTCAATTTTCCTCGATTTTTCTTAGGCTCTCCGACCATCGATTTTCTACGATATCTCGCGTTCCCGATGTCGTAGAGTAAAAATTCTTGCATTTCCTGAATCTGGGTCGCCTCCCCTTTCGAACGAGACATCACTTTCAGAAATCCGACGATTTTGCATTTTTGGCCATTTTTACGACCCGGGGGTCGTGGAAATTTTCAATTTTCCTCGATTTTTCTTAGGCTCTCCGACCATCGATTTTCTACGATATCTCGCGTTCCCGATGTCGTAGAGTAAAAATTCTTGCATTTCCTGAATCTGGGTCGCCTCCCCTTTCGAACGAGACATCACTTTCAGAAATCCGACGATTTTGCATTTTTGGCCATTTTTACGACCCGGGGGTCGTGGAAATTTTCAATTTTCCTCGATTTTTCTTAGGCTCTCCGACCATCGATTTTCTACGATATCTCGCGTTCCCGATGTCGTAGAGTAAAAATTCTTGCATTTCCTGAATCTGGGTCGCCTCCCCTTTCGAACGAGACATCACTTTCAGAAATCCGACGATTTTGCATTTTTGGCCATTTTTACGACCCGGGGGTCGTGGAAATTTTCAATTTTCCTCGATTTTTCTTAGGCTCTCCGACCATCGATTTTCTACGATATCTCGCGTTCCCGATGTCGTAGAGTAAAAATTCTTGCATTTCCTGAATCTGGGTCGCCTCCCCTTTCGAACGAGACATCACTTTCAGAAATCCGACGATTTTGCATTTTTGGCCATTTTTACGACCCAGGGGTCGTGGAAATTTTCAATTTTCCTCGATTTTTCTTAGGCTCTCCGACCATCGATTTTCTACGATATCTCGCGTTCCCGATGTCGTAGAGTAAAAATTCTTGCATTTCCTGAATCTGGGTCGCCTCCCCTTTTGAACGAGACATCACTTTCAGAAATCCGACGATTTTGCATTTTTGGCCATTTTTACGACCCGGGGGTCGTGGAAATTTTCAATTTTCCTCGATTTTTCTTAGGCTCTCCGACCATCGATTTTCTACGATATCTCGCGTTCCCGATGTCGTAGAGTAAAAATTCTTGCATTTCCTGAATCTGGGTCGCCTCCCCTTTCGAACGAGACATCACTTTCAGAAATCCGACGATTTTGCATTTTTGGCCATTTTTACGACCCGGGGGTCGTGGAAATTTTCAATTTTCCTCGATTTTTCTTAGGCTCTCCGACCATCGATTTTCTACGATATCTCGCGTTCCCGATGTCGTAGAGTAAAAATTCTTGCATTTCCTGAATCTGGGTCGCCTCCCCTTTCGAACGAGACATCACTTTCAGAAATCCGACGATTTGGCATTTTTGGCCATTTTTACGACCCGGGGGTCGTGGAAATTTTCAATTTTCCTCGATTTTTCTTAGGCTCTCCGACCATCGATTTTCTACGATATCTCGCGTTCCCGATGTCGTAGAGTAAAAATTCTTGCATTTCCTGAATCTGGGTCGCCTCCCCTTTCGAACGAGACATCACTTTCAGAAATCCGACGATTTTGCATTTTTGGCCATTTTTACGACCCGGGGGTCGTGGAAATTTTCAATTTTCCTCGATTTTTCTTAGGCTCTCCGACCATCGATTTTCTACGATATCTCGCGTTCCCGATGTCGTAGAGTAAAAATTTTTGCATTTCCTGAATCTGGGTCGCCTCCCCTTTCGAACGAGACATCACTTTCAGAAATCCGACGATTTTGCATTTTTGGCCATTTTTACGACCCGGGGGTCGTGGAAATTTTCAATTTTCCTCGATTTTTCTTAGGCTCTCCGACCATCGATTTTCTACGATATGTCGCGTTCCCGATGTCGTAGAGTAAAAATTCTTGCATTTCCTGAATCTGGGTCGCCTCCCCTTTCGAACGAGACATCACTTTCAGAAATCCGACGATTTTGCATTTTTGGCCATTTTTACGACCCGGGGGTCGTGGAAATTTTCAATTTTCCTCGATTTCTCTTAGGCTCTCCGACCATCGATTTTCTACGATATCTCGCGTTCCCGATGTCGTAGAGTAAAAATTCTTGCATTTCCTGAATCTGGGTCGCCTCCCCTTTCGAACGAGACATCACTTTCAGAAATCCGACGATTTTGCATTTTTGGCCATTTTTACGGCCCGGGGGTCGTGGAAATTTTCAATTTTCCTCGATTTTTCTTAGGCTCTCCGACCATCGATTTTCTACGATATCTCGCGTTCCCGATGTCGTAGAGTAAAAATTCTTGCATTTCCTGAATCTGGGTCGCCTCCCCTTTCGAACGAGACATCACTTTCAGAAATCCGACGATTTTGCATTTTTGGCCATTTTTACGACCCGGGGGTCGTGGAAATTTTCAATTTTCCTCGATTTTTCTTAGGCTCTCCGACCATCGATTTTCTACGATATGTCGCGTTCCCGATGTCGTAGAGTAAAAATTCTTGCATTTCCTGAATCTGGGTCGCCTCCCCTTTCGAACGAGACATCACTTTCAGAAATCCGACGATTTTGCATTTTTGGCCATTTTTACGACCCGGGGGTCGTGGAAATTTTCAATTTTCCTCGATTTTTCTTAGGCTCTCCGACCATCGATTTTCTACGATATGTCGCGTTCCCGATGTCGTAGAGTAAAAATTCTTGCATTTCCTGAATCTGGGTCGCCTCCCCTTTCGAACGAGACATCACTTTCAGAAATCCGACGATTTTGCATTTTTGGCCATTTTTACGACCCGGGGGTCGTGGAAATTTTCAATTTTCCTCGATTTTTCTTAGGCTCTCCGACCATCGATTTTCTACGATATCTCGCGTTCCCGATGTCGTAGAGTAAAAATTCTTGCATTTCCTGAATCTGGGTCGCCTCCCCTTTCGAACGAGACATCACTTTCAGAAATCCGACGATTTTGCATTTTTGGCCATTTTTACGACCCGGGGGTCGGGGAAATTTTCAATTTCCCTCGATTTTTCTTAGGCTCTCCGACCATCGATTTTCTACGATATCTCGCGTTCCCGATGTCGTAGAGTAAAAATTCTTGCATTTCCTGAATCTGGGTCGCCTCCCCTTTCGAACGAGACATCACTTTCAGAAATCCGACGATTTTGCATTTTTGGCCATTTTTACGACCCGGGGGTCGTGGAAATTTTCAATTTTCCTCGATTTTTCTTAGGCTCTCCGACCATCGATTTTCTACGATATCTCGCGTTCCCGATGTCGTAGAGTAAAAATTCTTGCATTTCCTGAATCTGGGTCGCCTCCCCTTTCGAACGAGACATCACTTTCAGAAATCCGACGATTTTGCATTTTTGGCCGTTTTTACGACCCGGGGGTCGTGGAAATTTTCAATTTTCCTCGATTTTTCTTAGGCTCTCCGACCATCGATTTTCTACGATATCTCGCGTTCCCGATGTCGTAGAGTAAAAATTCTTGCATTTCCTGAATCTGGGTCGCCTCCCCTTTCGAACGAGACATCACTTTCAGAAATCCGACGATTTTGCATTTTTGGCCATTTTTACGACCCGGGGGTCGCGGAAATTTTCAATTTTCCTCGATTTTTCTTAGGCTCTCCGACCATCGATTTTCTACGATATCTCGCGTTCCCGATGTCGTAGAGTAAAAATTCTTGCATTTCCTGAATCTGGGTCGCCTCCCCTTTCGAACGAGACATCACTTTCAGAAATCCGACGATTTTGCATTTTTGGCCATTTTTACGACCCAGGGGTCGTGGAAATTTTCAATTTTCCTCGATTTTTCTTAGGCTCTCCGACCATCGATTTTCTACGATATCTCGCGTTCCCGATGTCGTAGAGTAAAAATTCTTGCATTTCCTGAATCTGGGTCGCCTCCCCTTTCGAACGAGACATCACTTTCAGAAATCCGACGATTTTGCATTTTTGGCCATTTTTACGACCCAGGGGTCGTGGAAATTTTCAATTTTCCTCGATTTTTCTTAGGCTCTCCGACCATCGATTTTCTACGATATCTCGCGTTCCCGATGTCGTAGAGTAAAAATTCTTGCATTTCCTGAATCTGGGTCGCCTCCCCTTTTGAACGAGACATCACTTTCAGAAATCCGACGATTTTGCATTTTTGGCCATTTTTACGACCCGGGGGTCGTGGAAATTTTCAATTTTCCTCGATTTTTCTTAGGCTCTCCGACCATCGATTTTCTACGATATGTCGCGTTCCCGATGTCGTAGAGTAAAAATTCTTGCATTTCCTGAATCTGGGTCGCCTCCCCTTTCGAACGAGACATCACTTTCAGAAATCCGACGATTTTGCATTTTTGGCCATTTTTACGACCCGGGGGTCGTGGAAATTTTCAATTTTCCTCGATTTTTCTTAGGCTCTCCGACCATCGATTTTCTACGATATCTCGCGTTCCCGATGTCGTAGAGTAAAAATTCTTGCATTTCCTGAATCTGGGTCGCCTCCCCTTTCGAACGAGACATCACTTTCAGAAATCCGACGATTTTGCATTTTTGGCCATTTTTACGACCCGGGGGTCGTGGAAATTTTCAATTTTCCTCGATTTTTCTTAGGCTCTCCGACCATCGATTTTCTACGATATCTCGCGTTCCCGATGTCGTAGAGTAAAAATTCTTGCATTTCCTGAATCTGGGTCGCCTCCCCTTTCGAACGAGACATCACTTTCAGAAATCCGACGATTTTGCATTTTTGGCCATTTTTACGACCCGGGGGTCGTGGAAATTTTCAATTTTCCTCGATTTTTCTTAGGCTCTCCGACCATCGATTTTCTACGATATCTCGCGTTCCCGATGTCGTAGAGTAAAAATTCTTGCATTTCCTGAATCTGGGTCGCCTCCCCTTTCGAACGAGACATCACTTTCAGAAATCCGACGATTTTGCATTTTTGGCCATTTTTACGACCCGGGGGTCGTGGAAATTTTCAATTTTCCTCGATTTTTCTTAGGCTCTCCGACCATCGATTTTCTACGATATCTCGCGTTCCCGATGTCGTAGAGTAAAAATTCTTGCATTTCCTGAATCTGGGTCGACTCCCCTTTCGAACGAGACATCACTTTCAGAAATCCGACGATTTTGCATTTTTGGCCATTTTTACGACCCAGGGGCCGTGGAAATTTTCAATTTTCCTCGATTTTTCTTAGGCTCTCCGACCATCGATTTTCTACGATATCTCGCGTTCCCGATGTCGTAGAGTAAAAATTCTTGCATTTCCTGAATCTGGGTCGCCTCCCCTTTCGAACGAGACATCACTTTCAGAAATCCGACGATTTTGCATTTTTGGCCATTTTTACGACCCGGGGGTCGTGGAAATTTTCAATTTTCCTCGATTTTTCTTAGGCTCTCCGACCATCGATTTTCTACGATATCTCGCGTTCCCGATGTCGTAGAGTAAAAATTCTTGCATTTCCTGAATCTGGGTCGCCTCCCCTTTCGAACGAGCCTACTCTTCCTGTTTTTGATGAATGACCTCGTCCCTATTCTCACCTGCCCGTGTTTATTTTACGCAGATGACCTTAAATTAGTCGCATCTGTTTCGTCTCCGAGGGACTGTGCTCTCTTGCAGTCCAACTTTGATAATTTAGTCCGGTTGGTGTTCGGTCAACAAGCTAACACTGAATGTCAGTAAATGCCACTGAATATGCTATTCGGTTAAAGTGTCCCTAGCATCTATTTCGTATTCTCTTAGTGGACAATCCTTTTCACTATTGATCTCCTTGAAAGACCTGGGTGTAATATTCGACGACAAACTTTGTTTCAGTTCCCACTTCGTTGACATCATCAATAGATCTTCCAAAGTTTGCGGTTACTTTACCTTAATTTAGTCCTTCTTCCGACTTTACCTTAATTTAGTCCTTCTTAACACTCTTTAATTCGCTTGTCAGAAACTTCCTTGAATATTGCTGTGTAGTCTGGTGCCCCCTTGGGCATCCGTGACTGTCGCGCTACTGAAGTTATACAACGCAAATTCACCCGGACCCTCTTTTACAAAAAGAATCTAACTCGCAACCTTGTCGTGTTTTTGCGATGATAAAAGGGAGCGTCTTTCCACCTGTTGGCACTTTCGGTCACGCTGCTCCCAGGGCAGAGATGAGGCAGCGTCTGATGACTTGCCTCTGCCCTGGACGAAACCGTCAGTCATTTTTGACTTTTTCAATTTTTAATGCTTGGGGTGCTACGCTCCAAACTAGGGATCCATGGACTAAAAAACGTGGGAGTAAGTTGCTCCTCATTTAGTCCGGTCCACCATCATGTGGATGGGGACTTAGGATCCCGCAGATCCTAAACAACAACCTAAAAAGAATCTTCCACGGGTTGACTATCAGTCAGGATACCGTACCCTCAATCTCCCCTCCTTCCAGCAACGCCGTATCTTCCTTGATATGTGTAACCTTTTCAAACTCTGCAATTGCTTGATGGACTGCTCTACCAATTCGGATATTACTTTCCGCACCGCCTCTCATAACACACGTAGTGCGGACATTTTTGAAGCACCCTTCGCGGAGCATGAGATTTGCCTCCACTTCCCGATCCCGAGGCTATGCCGGTCTTACGGGCCTTACGACCCTACAGCTCGGGCTTTTTGACTCTGTCTCCTTCTCTAGTTTTAAGTGTAAGGTAATCATTTACTTGGTCCTCCCTCAGAGGACGATATATAATAATGAACTTGTTTTCTGTGTATTAAATAAATAAATAAAGAAATGCCTGCTATAACACAGGTTTGGTCAACCATGACGTCAAGGTATTTAATCGTTGGCTGCGACTCTATGATGTGTTCACCAATCCTGACCTTTATCGACGTTCGCTTTCCTCGCTTGGTCATCAAAACTACCTCGGTTTTATACTCTGCGAGTGTCAGACCAGCTTCCTCTAGCCAAGACCTGATTTCAAAAATTTCCTCGTGCATGACACCAACCAGTTTATGAGTTCCACTATCCGCGTCCGCGCCTACTGGGCTGTACGAAAGAGAGTATATCAATCCTTTCGAAGGGAGAGTTACTACCATATGCGAACATCATCTTTGGGGTAAGGATGCACTAGGCTTGGTGGACACCGGAACTTCGGTGAGTTGTAAACTTTGTTATGTACGCAATACTGTAGCCACACGTTGGGCGCAAACTCTTTTGCGATGGGCGTCTAGTGTTGCATCACCCTACGTTGGGCGCCAACTCTGTTACGAACGCAACAACTGTGGCCCCACGTTGCGTGCCAACTCTGTCACGATGAGAGTTCACCGTTGCATCACCTTGGCACCAACACGATTGCCAAGGTTGTCAACCAACCAAACTCTCCTAACAGGTTTGCCAGTCGTGAACACCGACAGAGATAAGAACCAAAAACTTCGGCCCACATTTCGCCGCACTGCTAGCATTCGGGTTAGCTCCAGCACGTGCCGCCCGGTTCCATATATTATCTAGCGCAGTCGGTGTTCACGACTGGCAAACCTGTTAGGGGAGTTTAGGTGGTTGACAGTCTAACCGTGTTGGTGCCGAAGTAATGCAACGATGAACTCTCATCGAAACAAGTTCCAGTTTGAGGAGCAGCGTTGCATATTTTATGTAACGTACATAAACTGGGTGCGGTCTACAGAAGAAGAACCTTAAGTATGTGTTTTGTTTTCAAGACCATCTCAGATGATGCGGCACTCGTCATCTCGGGAAAGATGCGCCACCTTGGCAGAGCGACCGACAGACAGAAAATCATCCAGGGGTTATTTATTCCGCAGGGGCTATTCCCTCACACCTTCCAGTGACCTCTCAATGTGACGCCAATTTCGGCAGTCATCAGAAACTAGGTGCTGGAAATCTGCAGTACAATTGGCGATAGTAATACTCCGGTTCTGAACGGCATGCCGAAGAAGGCCCAGAAGCTTACCGTGAAATCTAGATCGTACCTGAGACCGCTGGTTTGTTTGAAATCTTCCCTGCAGCATGGAGCCGCAAACTAGTAAAGCTTCAGGTGAGCCGTCCACCTATAGACCCATGTATCTTTTAGACGCTGTGGGGAAAATCAATCAAAGTTAGAATAGATTACTCCCGGTTTTCGAGAGCAAAGGAGACCTTTAAGATGGGCAGTGTGGGTTCCCTAACACCACTTGAATGGTTGATTCGTGAAGGGAAGGAGAGACTTAGCGGCAACTTTAGGTGAAATGTTATTACCGGAAAATATTGTCGGGAGCATTTCAGAAGGACTGGGATGCAACAATCCAGGATAAATTGCGAAAAGCGGAAGAGGTTAGGAAGGCGCGGTTATGGAAGAAAGGAGATCTAGCTAGAGTGAGCTAACTCCGTTCTGTGACGGAATACCAAATGGTGGTTCCGTGGAGCCGGAAGAGTCGGGGGTGGTTTTAGCAGGTAAAAATCCCACAGTCGGGCGTGTCCAGGTCATAGCTTTTTGAGGATTTCCACCTAGTTAGAAAAAAGAGACAGATAGATGGACAGACAGGGAACTGATTTTAATTAGGTTTTGCTTTCAACAGGACCTTAAAAATTGCAGTGATTATAGTATCAGTTTTCTACCAATTCGCAGAGATTTATTATGTGAATATAAAGCCCTAAAAAGATTTTAGAGGACGCAGGTTAGTTAGCATCTTCTAGGGGTGATATTTTTTAAATTCCGAGAAAAAAATTAAATTACAAAAGCATCTCATCATAAAAACCACATTTGGAAAAGTCAGAATTCATTGCACTGTCAGAGCAGCAAACAATTCAACGACAAATCGTGATTCTTCATAATTACCCGTCGAGAGAGACGCACCACGATTAAAGTAAAGTAATGAAGATTTTAAATCTTTATGTGGCGCAACAGCTTGTGTAATTACATAATTGCAACAATTTGTTTAATTAATGAAAATAAAAAAGTGAATAAACCCCAAGTTAAATGAGGAGACGCAGATTAATCCCAGCTATGCCGCCGTCGACGATGGCGACATTTGCACCGAGCAATGGGAAAACTTCACCTCCAGGTTGTGCTGGAAAACAACAAGTTAGCCGGAAAGTCAGTGGGATGATAAAGAAAAACATCCAGATGAGAAAATATCCCCAAGACATGAAATACAGCAAGGTAGGGAGCGCACCCCTTCAGGAAAAAATGAATCTTTACGAGACGGTTTTTCTTCTTTTTAAATATCGGGTGTTTTCGTTGATTATCCACTTTTTCCTATTAAATGGGATGGCGGGGATGTTTTGTGCTACAGGAGAGGGTAACGCAAATGTTGAGGCTAATTTGGATATCAAGCTCAGTCGGATGATTTGGAGTGGAATGAAGTTTTCATCTGTTAGCTATGATTTAATGTTTTAGAATGAAGACCTAGGGCAGTTTTCTTGTAGGAACTATGTATCTTATTCAGTGAAATTATGAGGGTGTGATTTAAAATCCCTTTTAGAGACAAGCTCAACAATAATAAGGACTAATATTTGTCGAAAGTCTGCTTATGCTCTTTCAATAAAACATTTAATACTGTCACTTCCTCTTAGGTACACCAAATCCTGGCCTTCACTATAGGTTCTTCCAATCTTCCAGTTTAATGATCCTTAATGTCCTTTAATAGGGCGAAAGTGGTTTGCAGTTTGTGCCAATTGAGATCTTCATGTGGTACTCCCCGTTCTGTTTTATTTATGCGCCACCTTTTATTGTACAGCCCGGACTCTCAGGCTCGTTTATGTACAGGAGGTATGTCTTCCAGAGCCTTGCCATTTTGAGACTCCCTTATTGATAATGACATTGTTCTCAAAACCGGATTCGTACCTAAACCCCATATATTGCACAGGCCTCACAGGTAATAGATATATGCCGAACTTATTCTTCCTATTTAATTTTTTTTGACTCTATTATTGGGACGACTAAGTATCACAATTCATTTGTTTAAGGATTTGAGTTCATCCAGATCCCTCATCTACTTGAAGGCGGATCGCACTTATTGCGAGGGGCAAGTGAAATATTAACGCACCGATCATTAACTTTGGGTATGTACCCATCCAAAATTATTAACGCCAGTAGTCCCTAAGCTGCTCCGCAGGACAGAGGTGAAGCAGCATCTGAAGAGTTGCTTATGCCCTTGCGAAGAAACCGGCAGCAATTTGAAACGCTTTGTTGTTCAATCTTCTGATGAATGATGATCTTTGTGAAGACTCGTCCTAAAATAAGTTAATTGATTCATCTTCCTTAGGTTGTAACCTCTCAGATTCAGATTTGGTGTAAATGATCTATTGGCCTGTCAGTCAACTTTTGAAAAAACTTGAGTGTCTAATCCAAAGAAAGGGGGTCCGGGGGACCACAAGGGTAGAAATAAGTTGGTTCCCAAGTAGTTCGTCCTTCATCAAGTGGATGTGGATTCAGGACTTCCTGCATACTCAAACAAAAAATCGTTATAGTAGTTACTGTTGATCAGGAGCCCTGCCTCTGAAGCTAAACCATTAACAGACTCCAGGATGTACATTTTAACCTCTTGTTGAGTCAACATAGTGAAGACAACCATCGGACAAACATTCCAGCGGAGAAACATTTAAATGCATTTCTTTGCCCCGACGTGTGTTATTAAAATAGAATCTGGTTTGGTTACCCCGTAAGCCAGTTAAGACCAAGAAAACCAAGCCTCCAGTACGTTAAGGAAACTCTGAGCTCTAAAAACAACGAACGTGGTGAGCCTCTTTTTAATGTTATTGTTATTCCTGGCATGCTACTCTGCAACAGAGGCCGAACCCCAATTTTTCCCTTTAGTGTTCAGCCAGACCAGTGGGTGATAGAAAGCTCCAGATATTACTCTCACAACATACAGTGGTTGCTTTAGAAAGAACAATTGGACAGTATCTAGCGAGAGATATTTGTTGAACCATACCTTGCTATGAACCTCAAGGTGGAAATCCCAGACGCTTTCAGAAACGCCCAGGGAATTGGTTGGATGAAATGTGACCAAGTTTTTAGACCCATGTTGTCGAAATTAATCAATTCCATGGAAATAGGATTCAAGGATTGGGACCCGCGAGAAGGTTATTGAGGTTGCTTACATGATTTCCTGCTTCAAGCAATACAGTAGAAGACTCCACCATTGCAGTAGACTTAGTATTCGTCGAGTCTTTAAAAACTGATTCACGAGATTTTCAATAACCATTACAAGCAGAAATCTTAGTAAGCCTAAGAGGACTCACTAAAAATCTGTCAAAATACATCAAAGACCAAAGAGTCCTTGTTTGACTTCTGTCAATTCGTCAGATAAATCAGTGAGTCAGAAGGCCTCATTAGAACGAAGAGAGTGCTGAAAGGACTGGAAGCTGGGGATGACCAGAGGAAACCTGGAGAAGGGTGTATTGCAAAACATTAGTGTTTTTAGTCAACACGCACTTTCCATATAATAAAGACAAGGGATTGTGGCGTATCTGGTGTGAGTGGTCTTCAAGGGCAAATTGGAAAGGGCTTGGCCGCGGCTGATATGATCCGCATACAAATTAACATGCACCAGAGCGCAATCATTCAAGATTTGCTAAAGCAGTTGACTCTGGAGGTGAAAGCGGATCTAGTGCCAATTAACGAACAGTAATGAAACCAGGAGACAACCTCATGGCAATTCGCCTTATCGGGTGCCACCGCCATTTGGGTTTGGGGCGGTATCCGATTTCGGGTTCATGTCCAAGGCCAAGGAGATGGCTTTGTTTGCATTCGGTATTTTGAGGATATGGTTTTTTAGCGTCTATCTAAAATCAAATGAGACAATATCGAAATTTCCGACGCAGGCGTGTTACTGTGCATAACGCCGTTTTAGGCACAGATGGCTGATCTTGACAGAAGGCTGGTTGAATGTGAGGCCGCTTGAATAGGGCATACCTCAGCCAGACTCCATAGGGAAACGCATCTTGGAAATGGGGGCGAGAAGTATTTTTACACACCGTTCCGGCTACCAGGCTGCGAAGGAAGCAGCATGACGAAACTTTTGCGTCCGAATCACTGCCACTGTCGATGAACGTGTGGTGAGTGCTGCAAGACTTTTCGGCAAGTGATCACCAATACTTCGGGTTTGAAGTGGTTGACGCTCTCTGTTAGCGTGTATTATCCCGGCGTTTCCTCTGTCCGTGGAGTGTCCCGAAGATGAACATTGGGAAATTCGTCGAAACTCTAGTAATGTGCAGTATCGCGCTGGAAGGCACTATGAGGAGTGGTGGTGTTGCAGCTGGCACCATTGTAAATTCAGTGATGAACCTAATAACGATAACCTGCGGAGTTTCCATGCCCTGGAAGACAGCCAACTGTGACAAGCAGATGGTGGATGACAGAAATTGCAGCCCTGCGGAAGGAGTTTCATAAGTTCCTGTTTGGCACAACGCGCGGAAGAAGACACGCACCACAATGACAGAGTACAGATCGGCAAAATGGAGACTGCTGCTCGCAAGACCTACTTGATCAAATGTATGAGGATCTGTAAGGACTCGGTTATAAACTTGTCAAGAGGAAGATCGGATGGACCGTATTGTACAGGCATTATTCTCAAAATATACCGTGCGGGTTGATGGCGACACTGTGGTTGGGGTCGGGGTATACCCGCTTTTCACCATAAAAGAGCCTGAATAAAAAGGCGCTAGGGCCTGATAATATTTCGACCGAAGTACATAAACCGGTATGCCACCATCGGCAAGACTTACTGCTCGACGCGCTTGTCTAAAGGGGGAATTTGCCCTTGCTGCTAGAAGGTGGCGAGGCTCGTGCTGCTGCTGACTTATCCCCCCGGCTCTTGGGTTTTAGGGCAGGAAGATCGACGTTCCATGATGTTGTAGGGGTCGCAGAAGGGGTTAATCCAGCTCAAGTACACAGCCGCTGATTTCGATGGGTAGTACTCCACGTAATGCTTGATGTAAGAAATGCCTTCAATTATGGGCAGATATGCTAGGCATAGTAGAAAATTCATTCCACGTGCCGAGTTATCTTTTGCGGATGTTGAGGGATCTCCTTTCCCGATGAACTGTTGGAAAGGCCGCGGAAGATGAAGACTACATCGGTTGTAGCCCAGAAATCTATTCTAAGGCCAGACCTCTGGAACTTTTCCTATGATAGTCTGCTAACACTTTACATGCCAGAAAAGTTGCGCTTGGTCGGTTAAGTGGAAGATGTTGCGGACGCACTGTTTAACAGGTGTGTCACGTATCGATCGGCGAGCTGGTTAGTCCAAACCAAAGGTTAGGTACTTTCGATTGACGTTCAATTCGAAGATGAGCTCTTCCAAGCAAATCAAAGCAACAGCGGACAAAACACCAATTGGAGCCTTGGCGTTAAGTCGGCCTATGGCGAACGTTGGGGGCCCTACATCCCCTGGAGACGTGTTTTTATGACTGTAACGCAATCCGTTCTGTTCTAAAGTGTGGAAGGATAGGTTTGGGAAGGAGCTGTATCGTAAGCGCCTTGCCCAAGTATAGAGTATAAGTATAAGAGAGAAGACTCCTGAGATTTGGTTATTTATGAAGAACGGCACCATCTACTAAATGACTTAGCAAAATGGGTCAAGAGGCAGATGGACGGCTTATCGGCAATTTGGACCTGTTTCTGAATCGAAAACATGTTTCCTTACCAAAGTTGGCGTGAAGTTTTTCAGGCTCATCTGGCTAAGATTATTCAGGCACAATCACTTGACTGCAATTAAATGGTGGACGACGCACACGTTTTCTTCTTGTAAACGATGAGTTAGGGTTTGTCAGTAACTTTAAGTTGACATACGAGAGTTCTGCATGAGCTAGCTTACCTCATTCAAGTCAGCCACCTGTTCATGGATTGTAAACTTTACCATGAAAACCGAAATACCACACTGCATGGTTCTCTGATTGAATAGCCAGAGAATGACACTGTCCATAGGATGAAGTATCTTGGCATAGTTCTGGTTACAAAATACATTCTTGCGGGCCAAGAAACAACATTACATGTTTTGCTGTTTTCCTGCCTTTGTCCGGCCAATGCTAATATTGTTGAACCACAAGAAATCGTATGCCTGTACAAAAATGGAATGGATTGCACGAAATCTGGTGTTGGTCATTATAAATTTGATTACTAAGGTTACTAACAATGTAAGTCCCGGTATCGAGAAACGAAACCTTACGGTAAAGGTCTCCAAATCATTCACAAAAAGGAGGATCGGCTGGAAGAAGTTTAATTGGGTTATTTTATCCAAACTTCCTAGAGGCCCTATATAGCAGAATATCGAACAGATATTGCCACGAGTCCCCGAAGGACTTTAGGTTAATAAGTTCTGCCTCCTTTGTGTTGAAAATCCAAAAGTGCATTCTAGACGTTTATGTAAGGACGGTTATGGAAAGGCCGCTTCCTCACAGTTCTTAACAAGCTTACCTCACAGTTCTTAACAAGCTGCCTGGGAGGCAGCCACTTCACCTTGATCGTAAGCAGAGGGACGCCCAAGGGAGATATAATCTCTCCGTTACTCGTTACGTACTGGCTTTTATTCATGGTTGAAATTTTAGGGAAACTCGACAGGGGCGAGATGAAGGTGGTAGTTTATGCTAGTAATGTGGCGATATTGTTATCATGGATTTTCCTTACCGTTACCGGCGAAAGGTTCGAGGGAGACCAGGAAAAAGTGAGCCGATGGGTCCCAGGATGCGGACATGGGATGGTTTTAAATAAAGCTATTATGATACTGTTCATTGCGACCAATCTACCTCCGTAATTGTCAATTTTTCCAAATGTAATGTATCTAGATGTGACCCTGAAGGCGACGCTAAATTCGAGAATAAACGATTACCATCTGTCGCCATTTTCGGTCACGCTGCTCCCAGAGCAGAGGTGAAGCAGCGTCTGATGAGTTGTTTCTGCCCTCGACGAAACCGTCAATTAAGATTTTTGGAAAACTTGGATGTTTAACTCAAAAAGAGGAGTCCGTGGACCGGAAGAGAGGAAGTAAGTTGCTTCCCAAGTGGTCTGATCTGTCATCAAGTGGATGCAGACTCCCAGCATCCTCAAAATAGAACTGTGTCTTAAGAAAGCCGACATAAATTTCTACGCTTGCGAGAAAGTCTTTTGTGAAAAATAGAAGTTTCGTCCGAAAATGGTTCTGTGCATGAATGTACACCGCCGCAGTTCGTCCCCTGGGAACACCGTACTCGAAGTGGTTACTACGCGGTTTTTAACCTGAGTACCCATGGCTGTTATGAATTTTGTATAATGAGGAAAAAGAGCAACCAGTGCTAATTCGGTCACGCTATTCCCAGGGCACAGATGAGGCATCGTCTGATGAGTAACCTCTGCCCTGGACGCAACCGTAGTCGTCCATTTTTGTAAATTTGGATTCTAGGCCAGAACAGAGGGGTCCGGGGACCAGAAACCGAAGAAGAAAGTTTCTTTTCAATTGGCTCGATCCGCCATCAAGTGGATAGTGGATTCAGGATTCAGGCCTCCCTCATATCGTTAAACAAAATTTATGTACTACAAATAATATTTTGAAAAGCTGTAATCTGGTATAACCTACTTGATACCCGTACGGGTACGTACGGTACGGGAGTGCTCCCGAGCACCTTTCGGAATCTAACTGTAATCTCATTGATCCCCCGAGTTCTTGAGGTGAGTAGTTCGATTCCTCCCTTATAAGGCCTCTTGATATTTCTATGATACTTATGACTTGCCATTGATAGTACGGTCTTTTAGAGAAGTCACATATGACTCTACTGGGTTGATTGAATTGCAAAGCTTTTACGGCTTGACGTTTTTGGGGTTTGCCTCATTAAACTTTCCAACTATTTATCCATGCATTTTGAAAATATCAATTTGAGGAGACAAAAAGAGGTATCACCTGCTTCGGGATACACAATCTAGTTTGTGTACCACCCTCACAGAACCTATACGCTCTTCTCGATTTCGGCATTGGAGCTCCCCAAGATGACTGTTTTTCTTAGATGGACATCTTTTAAGGAGAGAACAAATTAAGTATTTGCAGATCTGTCACTCAAATCCCCAGAAGAAACTGGAGAGTTTTATGTGGCTCAAGTGAATTAGATTAATTAATTTATATATTTTAACAGTTGGATATCTACTTACCTTTCCTCTGGCTCCTGTCGTCTCCCCGCGCATCGTGCATACGAAACCCAACATCCACTTTTTCAATATTGCGTTTCTAATTCATTTAGTTCCTCTGTCCATTTTCTAGACAAACCAATGCCCAAAGAGAGCAGGCATACCTTTCGGTTTGATTTCACTTGCTTGGAATTTTTCCCATCGCAACTTCATGTCCCTCATTCAATCGCCACAACTTAATAACATGCAAATTTGTACTTAGTCGCCAATGACCTCAAACTGTCCAATCCACTCAAAATATTTCAATTCGATTTCCCCAAGGATTTGTTTCCAAGGATATGCGTCATTCTCAATCTTTTTGGAATGCGAATGAAGGAATGAACGAAATATCCTTTTACCATGATCGCTATGCTTCGTTCTAAGTGCGATATGCGGTCTTCGTAGTTTTAAGCGGATGGTCGCAATAAGGGTTCAAGCATTTCCTAGAAGAATACGCTCAAGTTTACAGTGAATGTATAAAATGATAGATATGCAGTTATTGTTGGCTGAAATGAACTGTAGTTCGCTATTATAAGGGCTATTATCCACCAACAAAGGGGTAGAATTTATTTTGAGGCACCAACATGCTTTCGTGGATTTGAATGTTGAAAACCTTTTGAAAATAGATCTTGTCTCTTGCCTGAATCTATTTATGGGAAGCTCAACTATTTTGAGATTAGCTTCAATATCAATACTAATAATCGTTGGTGCGACAATCAGTTTGGATCGGGGTCGGTACACTACAGGATTATGAACCGGTTCTACAGTGTAAAAGGCAATGTGGTCAGCATCAGACTCGACCGTGATTATTACCCATTCACAGCTGCGTCGACTGGTATCCGACATCCAGTGACGATACAAATCCCTCAGCCATCAGGGGCCTCCCTGACCCTCCCTAATCGCAACTTTTCGCAGCGATTCATATATCAATGGAAGCGAGAAAAGTATGTTAGGTGAGCTGGAGCGTGAGGCACCTGAGGGACAGAAAGGAGCTTTGATCTCCCCGCACTCCACTCGGAGCTAAAGTAGGACATTACAGGTTCTATCAAGGAGCTATATGACAAGTCGTGGGGGAAGAGAAAGAATAAAGCCTAAGACTATTCTCCTATTGCAGTAATCTAGTCAACTTAATTGATACCCAATCACACACGAAGTACGGACGAATAAAAGGCTGTGAAAATACGAGGAGAAACATTTTGACAACCGTCAGGTGCCTAACAAATAAAAAGTTGATACTGGACCTCTATAGGCGGTACAATAATGCCCAAAGCGCAAGTGCCAAAAACAACATCTAAACGATAAGTATTGATGACTGGGCTGAGGTTAAGCTTTAAAATTTGTCCGGCAAACTTTCTAAAGTCGGAATACCGAAAGCTGGGCGCTTCAGATATAAAGGTTTTGTGTTCATCTTGCGCGTATACCTCCAATTCAAAATATCCTTGACATACATATGTATTTCCAAAGTCCAACTCCGCCGTTCATTTGATGTTTCAGCCGATATTAAAAATATCATCACTTTCGAATAGTACTAATTGAGCCCTTTTGAAGCCCCGCACAACATTCTGTAGAGAAAAAATGTAAACCCTCCTCTTACAACCCGAAGCTGTCCGAGGGTATCTTTCCTGCACCAATATCTACTTGCAAGAGCGGAAGCTCTGGTATAATACCGATGATGGACCCAAGGAGTACATTGTCTCCGCAGGTGTCTCACTGTACTAGACCCACTATTGTGGAATATCGTGCCATGGTGGAGGGTTACACCGACGACATAGTACTGATTCTGGTCGCAAAGCATTTTGATGATGCTGGGTTGTATTCAAGCGAAGCAATCAGTGCTGTTAAGGACATTGCCCTCAAACCAGTCGCTTACATATTGCAACCGCTATTTTTAGTAGGGTAGGAGAGTCTCGGTGCTCAAACCTCAAAATGACTCGGTTTCGGGACTCGGCTGCCGTTCGTCAGTGGAAAATTATCCTACCAATCGGACTCGGAGGAAACATTGGGCAACCCTAAAAAAGGGGTTTTTTTCTGCTCCTATTGTTGGTCACATGGTAAGATCGATGATGATCGATCGTAAGATGAATCACAATAGCATAAAATGAATTGCAGGTTGTTAGACCATAAATATCCACCCTAATTCTAAATCGCTCAGCTTACCGGGAGCCACTACCCATTGAATTCCCTCCTTATTAGTAAACAACATTAGCCCGGGTGGGGTTTTCTCCCTGAGACACCTTGGTATAACGCGACCATCCTGATGGAGCTACTCCATCGTTATAAAAGCAGATGGCACAGAATAGTAGGGGAAGCGTGTAAGGAAAACTTGAAGGAATCTAAACCACATTTCTTGGAACCGTTATTGGAATATACCATAATTTGCCGTTACTTCTTCTTTTTTAGCCTTTGTCCCATTCACATGCGGGATCGTCTCCGATACAGAGATAGTGCCCCTTCGGGGTGTCCAGATAATGGTTAAGTAGCAGTGGGATTAGATTTCTTAGACTGTGCCCCTTTTACTGTTTATAGGGTACCTATTAATTAGGGATAGGGATAGGGTGTCCGGATAGCTGAATGGTTAGAACACAAAGCTGTCGTACGGAAGGTCGCGGTTCGAATCTCGCTGGTGGCAGTGAGATTCGTATCGTGATTTGACGGCGGATACTAGTCGACTCAGCTGTGAATGAGTACCTGAGTTAAAGCAGGGTAATAATCTCGGGCGAGCGCAATGCTGACCTGTAGTGTACCGTTATGGTCTTGAATGGAGTGCTCTAACACACTTCAAGGCCCTGATCCAATATGGATTGTTGCGCCAACGATTATTATTATTAATTAGAGTATGTTATAATCGCCAGGAATTTTAACATATTTCCTACTTCCAACCATTTCAACTTTGCATCTGGTATTAAGTATTCTCCCAGGTGCCTTGCCCTACTCTGCCCAAGTCCCGGACCCTGCCCCAGAAAGTGCGCAGGGCACGCCGCACAGAACCTGCAGGCAGTTTCCGCAGATCCCCCCAGCTTCCTCAGGTGATAGATTGATCGGTAGTGACCAGTGAGCATTCCCACTATAATCCGGAGGTGGCTCTTGGTGAGGTTTAAACAGTCCTTTGTGTACTTGGGTTCGTATCCTCCAATAAGCACCCTCGACTGCTCCATTCCTGGTAGGCCCTCCCAGTATAGTTTCTTTCGCCTTTCTTTTTAATTTTTTTTTCGTCGGAGCCATGAACGCGCTTCTGATTCCACAGAAAGGTTCTAACCCATATAGATGCGTCTCTGTCTCATTGCCTTCAACCCAACATGGCCTGGAACCAGAATATCCACCGCGAGCCGAGCGTATTCAGTCTCTCTGCCTCTTTTGGTCTCTGCCTTGATCGCCGCTTGACTGTCAGCAATGTTCTTCTCCCAGTAGTTCCTTTGGAGATTAGCGGAGGAACATCTGTCTATGGCGTATATTTTATCTGGAATATGCTAGTGTACTGAACGAAATACAGCTCCGGTAGATCCGGACTAGCCCTACTACTACTGGGTCATAACTAGTATTTTGCTATCTAGATAAGCACGTTTATATGCTCACTGTAGTGGTCTAGTGCACTCGACACTCTGGTCTAACGAAATATTCAAGATTCCTTAATGTACCAAAATATTTCCGTGGTTGGATGTGATGCTACCCTCTGCAAACGAATGCGCACATAAACTTTTCATTCATATAGGAATTGTACAGTGGTTTTCTTGTTACAGAATGGATACGTATCATCTTGCAATACTGCTATTTTCAACATATGTCTAGAGACTGTATGATTGCTAGTCAGAATGCGCGCAATACTTCTTTAGGTCTTCTGCTTTTCGACAGGATAAGCTTTGCAATACATTTATTTAGTTCTGACAAGAGAGATTTGGTGCAACTAGCGGCATTTAGGTTCTGCCACTTGCACTTATGGGAAGCTGGTTTCTAGTTTTTGTTAGAAGTATTAGCCGGGTCCGACATATGAGAGATTAAACCTTCTTTTGGTAAGGATCCGAGATTTCATTACCCTCTGCGCAGTAGTGACCAAATACCCAGAATAGTTCTATGGTATTGAAGGGACTGCTCAAGACCACTCGTTAATCACACAAACTACTGAACATTGTCCGATGGACAAAGCTCACTTCCGGATTTTATCCGACTCCTGCTCAGTGGTTATCAGTCTAATGAGCCAGCTGCATGCAGTGTGGGTCTTCCCAGGCTCACCAGCGTGTCCCCACCTTGGACTGAAAGTTCCATTTCCATGCATTCGTTTTTTTTGGATATTGCCACACTTGGTGGTGCTGGAATGCCCATGTCTTAATTTCCAAGGAACATCGCCTTGTCTTGAAGTCGAGTAGGTGGAGTAAACTTCGTTCGGATTAATAGCGTTCGCTATAAGGGCAGGAAGTCAGTGCTCCATTGAGGTAGTGACTTATCTGAGGACTGGGCGGTTTAGAATTTTTTGAAAAGATGTAGACGAAAATAAAACTTTCTACGAATAACTCAAAACAGTACGGGAGAGACTTTCTGAAGGCGACATTGCGATTGTAACAGGTGTCAGGTGGCAGGTGAATATCGAGGTGGGCTCAGATGGGTCGTGTGATAAGAAAAGACGGTCTTCGCAACCGTAATGACAATGACCCTTTCTGCTGCTTCCCCCTTCTTGCAATTGACGGCACCCTGTTCAAGTACAGTCTGCTGTAAGTCTTCTAATTTGATCGACATCTCGAACAGCAGTCGATTTAGGAGTTGTCTTCTGGATGTGCTAAGCACTGACATTGACCTCAAACCAGTCGCTTGGGTATTGCATCCACAACTTCTAGTAGGGTTGGAGAGTCTCGATGCTTAAACCTCAAAATGACTCGATTTCGGGACTCTGATGCCGTTCTTCAGAGGGAAATTGTCTTACCAACTGGACCCGGAGGAAATTACCCCGAAAAGAGGTCTTTCCTGTTCTTTCTGTGAATCGACAAACGCAGAGGACTAAATGCTCTTATTTCCGCTGCAAGTGAGAATGATTGTGATGCGCTTAATCACCGGTCCATTGGCAAATCTGGGGAAGCGCAGCATAGTTTGTGCGTTGATAAAAGAGGTTTTACTATTGCACTTGTCAGAGGGTTACTTCTCTTGAATTATATTGCATTAATATTCTATGTATCACGTTGGAACAGTGCGTGGAGTGCGGGTCTCGTTTGATTATTCGAGCAAGATATGGTGGCGCAAATGGCATGCGCTGCGTCGAGGTAAAATTCCGGATGAATTTGAAATCGTAAATGGAGTCCGACATGTTTACATTTTGTCGTCGCTACTATTCTTCGTTTTGCCTCGCCCGAACATCTTTCTTGAAGTATCTAGACTGCGCGGACACCAAATGGCTCTGGGATTGAAGAAAAAGGCAAGAAGGGTGGAACTGAGGAGGTTCTCAATGTGATTTGCCATCGCCCTTTTCCTATCTCTTGTTTATCTTCGTAACTTTGTCTCTGCTGACGGAGTCACCGATACAATGTTACCCGACTAATTATTACCACTAAATTCGCCTTCGTCGCTTTGGCTAAAATCCTTGAATGCAGGTACCTCAAGACCAATATCAGCTGCGGCTGCTGCACGCCAATGTTCTGTCCGTGCTGTTATATAGGAGTAGCACATGGAAAGTCACTTTTCGTCGTTACTCGAAGACTCAAAACCTTCGTTAACATCTGTCTGTGTATTTTTATTAGTGTAATATGACCTGACACAATCTTCGGTGTACGGACTAGATACCTATCATCATCATCAACGGCGCAACAGCCGGTATCCGGTCTAGGCATGCCTTAATAAGGAACTCCAGACATTCCCAAAAGCTATCTGGCGTCCTGACCTACGCCATCGCTCTATCTTAGGAAGGGTCTGCCTCGTCTTCTTTAGATACCTCTAGATACCTATAGATGCGTTAATGAGGATTCGAAAGTGGCAGTGGATAGATCACACTTTAAGAAAGAAGAGACATTACACTTCTGGCTATACCATTTAATGAAATCCGCTATCCTAGAGTGGCCGATGTGTGGGTCTGCTTAGAAAATCATAGTGTAGAGCTGCAGAGAAGGAGTGTAGACTTTGCGGTAAGACCTGGAAAGACCTGAAGCATATTTCGGCGAACTAGTACCGATGACGCATAGGCTTTATGGACGCAGTGTGCTTCATTTAGGGGATATTGACAACCGAATATATTTGTTGGTTGGTGAATTTTAATCGAGTCCCAGCACTTGGTTTTCTCTGAATGATGAGGAAGCTATTGGTGGATGATGAATATCTTGACCGACATATCGAAGTGTATTTGAAATCTTTAGATGGGCCAAAAACTTATTTCTTTCTAAAAGTCCTTGAGGACGTAACGCAAATATTTTTGCCCATGTTGGGGACGCGTATTGGAGAACGCGAGGAGCAGAAAGGTCGATGATAACTCGGGGTGGTTCCAATCACGAAATTTTTCCTCACACACTGTCTCTGTGGACATGTTATATTCGACATATGGACTATAGACATTTTTTTATATAAAAAAGGACGAGTTTTTCTATCCTTTGGACACTTGATAGCAAATAGATTTCAAGTCAAATTCACTGTATCGTTCGGGTGAAGGGTGCACTCAAGCATGGCACAATTTCCACACCACAGTTGCACACCCAGTTCTTAGAGCTTTTGCGGGAAAGAGTCTCAAATTTTCTTGTGGAGTGCTCGAGAAGGGACGGAATATTGGATATTTTCATAAAATGGAGAGCCCGAGAGTTTCTAAAATACCAGATTTATGGAATTTCACGTTATTTTGATTTTCTGATTGTTTCGTTTCAGCATGAATGATTCAAGTGTTCTCGTAATGAAATACAACTGAAGGAGAAAGACCAGAAAAAGATGGTTAAGTGAAAGTTTATTTGAGATTGATGAATTAGGAAAATCCATTTGAAGGAAAAAGTATTGAATATTCAGAAATGTCAGTAGGGTGTCTTCCGATACATGCAATAGTTGTAAAAGAAAACTTTTTTAAATGGAGGCAAATTGAAAAATCGTATCCGGAAAATCGAGGAAAATTTGATGCGGTTCAATTCTATTAGTGGAAGGTTTTAATCTATTTTTATGGGAGTGACATTTGACATTTGCTGGGAGATGTTGAATTTTCCTCTGCGATTACGAACTTATTTTCCGAAAAAAATTGTCTCCCTTTCCTCTTTAAAGTATCTGTTGCTGCACGAGGGTATAAACGAAAAATCTTATTCTAATGGCCAATTTTCTCAAAAACTACTAATCTAAATCGAAAGATATATGCGCGTACCCATAGATATTGCTGAGACGAATGAAAGACCTTTATTCGAAGCCATTAGAATGGTGGAAGCTGACTTAATCACTCGAATTCAGCGGGTAGTGCTCCAGTGAAAACACTGATTTCGCGTGCTGCCATGAAACCATTATAATGTCCTAATTAGTAATTTATGGGAATCGTAATCGTTATTGAAGACTTGCCATCATATGGTATGGGTTGTCTCCTGCGCTTGTGGGATTTTGCTTCTTGACTTCTTCAGATGCGAGTTGAGATACATTCAAAGCTATCGGTTGACAATGTAAATCATGGGATGAGTTGTATGGCTTTTGTCTACGACACAGGAGCCAATTGCTATTTATAGATTTGAAATGTTATGGTCAAATGAGAATTGGAAGCCTTTCAAATTAATGCTGATATGGTAGTGTTTGGTTTGAGCTCGAATGCATTTGGACTGCTACTCTAACATGTATTATCGTTCGAAACAACTGAAAAGATGATGACTTTTGCTCTGCTAATGAAAGATATGCAATAAGATGTGAACTTTGGAGATCACTTTCGTCAATATTCCTATAAAATGCAGCTATGCTGACTAGGAAATCAAAACTATAGACAATTTCTTTTGATGTTTGCTTCGCCCCTATCCCACATGACTCCCCCAACAAAAAATCCTCGCCTCCACTTAATTTTTCTTGAAGCCTCCTTAGCGTTTAAGTAAGTAACAAAATGTTTCTTCCTTGTGATCTCTACCGGTCGGCTGCCAGAGATAAAAGAAAGTCCATTAGCACTAATAGCCCAAAATGTTCACTATAACTGCAATAACAACAGTCCTGTTCCGCCAGAATACTTAAATACATAAATGAGCAAACGATCCGCTAGGCAAAATGTATTTGCTAGCATACAGCATGGGCATCTATATGTTCGGGAAAATACAGGGAAAATAAATTGATGTTGCGAGACTTGCTTGAAAGGAGCTAAAAGCCAAAGTGCACACAGCTGGGTTTCCGAGACCTCCTCTAGGAAGTACAGTTGAAAACTAGAATCATAATTTATTCTTCTATATTACAATCATCTATGTTTTCCAACTCGTATTGGCCTTTCCGACTTTTAGTTTAATGGAGTTTTGATCCAATTTGGCATTCCATCACCTTGCCGTGCTGCTTAGACTGAAATTCATAAGCTCAGAATCGCAAGTGACAATCCTTTTCCTGTGTCTTTCAAGCTTGGAGCCTGCCTTTTTGAGCATATACACTGAGAAGGATATCAAGTAAGAAGTTCAGTCATCGTAAAGAAACGTAGGTATTACCGTGTGTGACCGTGCTTTGCCCAAAACAACATGATAGGGGGACGCCTCTATTGAATTGTGCCTTGTTAGACGAAGAGTTCAGTTGGTAGGTGACAACTTAGGATCCCAATCCTTTGGCTCAGGGCCCATATGTGGACATATTGCAGCCATAAGTGACCGATTTACTTTCTTCGAAGCATTTGCTAGCGGCGAGTGGAATACGGTGTAAATATGTTGAATGTCATACTTTTCAAAAGGTCATTGAAAGAGACACACGCTATTATCAGACGTTATCGATCCGGTGATCCCGAACACATGAAAGACTCCCTTCTCCAAGTATTCCGTTAGCACGTTTGCGATAGCGGAATAAGTCATTTACATGGAAAATTATTTTAAGCCGATCGAACCACAATCGCAGTCTATCCATGACCACTTAAAGGATGCTTTTGGGCACTGTCGATCTTATGTGCCGTCGGCTCCCCCAGAATCTAAAGCTTGCAAGCTAGTTGTTTGTGCAATTCATCTACTGAGGTATGATTTGTCCACTTGCATACTACGTAATCTATCATACCTGCAGGTAGGTTGATAGGTAGGTTGCCGCTACGAGGAGCCCAATTAGCGCTGTGATGCACCGTATTGATGCCACTAACTCCTAAGACTAATTGTAGTCACTAATTATGAGAGCAGTGAGGCAGAGTCCAGTCGGCTCGGATCTTCAGAGCCAGCCGGTAGCATTCACGAAGGGAAGCAGCTCTCCCACCCTGCAGTTAGAAATCTCTCTGAGGTCCCCAAAGAATGGTTTACCCAGTGTCCGTAGCCTGACTCTAGCTAAGGCTGGGCAATCGCGAAGAAAGTACATGAGGGTTTCCCTTCCTTCTCCGCAACTTCGGCAATGCGGATTGTAGAGTATGCCGAGCCTAACAGCATGGACCCCTATAGGCCTGGGCCCCGTTCAGACCGCCGTAATCTTGAATCATTTGCGCGCATCTGGCACAGGCGCTCTCGTGATCGGGCTATGTTATAAGCGGCCGTCTAAGGCCCGCGGCCGCCAGCGAAACACCGACTGTATTCACCGAAGGGGTGCTAAGAGCAGAGCCTTGCCTGGCAAATCCGTCAGCCCGCTCATTCCTTTCAATGTTCCTATGCCCGGGAACCCAGAGGAGGTTGACCTTGAGCGTGCCGCCCAGACTTTTCAGCCCGTTTCTTCACTGCCCCACCAGCCTGGAAGATGTCGCCGCCGAGTACAAGGTCTTGATAGCCGCTTGGCTGTCGGTCAGAATGGCTATGTTGCGCTTGGGGCCCGGATCTCGCTCCAGCTATCGACCGACTTCCAATATCACCAGTACTTCCACTTGGAATACACTTGCGAAATCAGGGAGGCCATACGACTTGGATACACTGTGTGTATTGGAGAAAACCCCGCGCCAACTCCACAGGCCGTCTTTGATCCGTCGGTAAAGAATACTGAGTCATAACCTTGCAACACGCCACCGGTCTTCCGCTTTACCCTGGCGTGAAAGTCCAGAGCAAAGTTTCTGGTGAAGTGTGGCATAGTCCGTGGGGAATGTCTAGATTTCCCAAAATACTTCGTCTAGGATGTTATTGTGGCCATAGGACTTCGCTGCCCAGCATACGGACGTACGTAGTCTAACGCCACTGCACCCTGTAGCGTATTTAATTTGGAGCTCTAATGCACTAGTACATTGAGAGCATCTGCCGGGCAGCATTGCAGAGCCCTAGTAGTACCTGCACATGCACTAGTAGGTCATCAAGGGAAAGACCTGCAATGAAAGCGAGAGCTACGTTCTCTACAGAGATCGTGGCGCGTCTGGTGAGATTGTCCCACATACTGCGGGCTCGGGATGGTATCCAATCTCCAGGGCAGAATTGGAAAGGGCTCTGGCGTGAATGGCATGATCCGCATTTTACAAATTAACATGCACCGGAGTCCATCCGCTCACCAGTTGCTAGCACAGTTCCCTGCGGAAGTAAATGTTGATCTAGTGCTAATTAGCGAGCAATACCGAAACAGGGTGCCCGGTCTTATGGCATCTCGAATTATTGGGCACCGCTGCCATCTGGGTTCGGGGCGACGTTCGACTTCGTGTTCTTGTCGAAGATCGAGGGAACGGGTTTATATGGATCCGGTGTTTAGGGATAGCGTTTTTTAGCGTTTACCTGACACCGAACGAGACAATGCCGGACTTTCGGCGCCGGCTTGATGTTCTGGTGGACGCCGTTTCGACCACGGAGGGACGAGTCCTGGAAGGTGGTGATTTTAATTCTAGAGCCCTTGGATGGGGCATGCCTCAGTTAGACTCCACAGGGAAACGGATTCTGGAAATGGCACCGAGAAACGGGCTTTTAAACACCGGATCCACGCCAACTGGCATCATCGATGGACGGGTGGCAAGTCCTAGAAGACTTCTCGTATGTACTGTTGGACGGCAAAAATTGCAGACCTACGGAGGGAGTGTCATAGCTCTGCCGTTTGGCCCAACGTTTTCATGCCAACGAGGAGGAATGCGTCATAAAGGCACGACACATAGACCAACAAAAAGGCGACTCCGCTGCAAATAAAAGCACTTGGGACTTGGCTATAAGCTTGTCACCCGAAAAATCGGGGCTTTGCGGACGCCCTGCATACTAAATACCGACCAGTTGGACCACATTGTACGGGCATTGTTCTCTGGGTCAATGTCAATAGCGCAGAAGGGATTATTTGAAGGACTCCTCTCTGCTCTATGAGACGCTAGAGGGCCAGAGGAGGATAGAAATCATGTCGGGAGTAGCACAGGGATCCATTCTAGCGCCGGACCTCTGCTGAGACTCGATATGCCCGAAGTCGCACCTGGTCGGTTATGCAGACGACGTTTCGGCACTTGTTGCCGGACGCACTGTTGAGCAGGCGCAAAGCAGATTTGGCATATTGATGCGATGAGTAAGTGGATGGATGGATGCTCATGGTTTCAGCCTTGTGCTGGAAAGAACCAAATTGGTCATCTTGACCAGAAGGAGAATCTCCGACACTGCGTCCCATATAGAGTGATGAATTGAATATAGAGTCAATAACAGCGCTGAAACACCTTGGTTTAATGGTCGACTCGCAGATGAGCTTCTTCGTTCAAATCAAAGTAGCAGGGGACAGGGCTACAGTTGGAGTTTCGGCCTTGAGTCGGCTAATGGCGAATGTTGGGGGACCTACTCGTATATCTACTAGGGGACGTCTTCTATGGAAGTAACTCAGTCGGTTCTGCTCTATGGTGCGGAGGTTTCCCTTGTTCAAGTGCAGAGACGGGGAGCTTTGCGAGTGGCATCTGCTTATCGCACTGTCTCCAAACCGGCCGTGATGGTGATCCCCGTTGCTCTCGTTACCAAGGTGCGTAAAGCTATCTATTTGCTGTAAGGGTGAAAACTGAAGAGAGGTGGTTGCCCGTGAAGAACGACAACGCACCCTTACCGAATGGCTACTCTCTTGGCAAATTAAGCCAGGGAGCAAATGGACTGCGTTGCTGATCGACAATTTAGACCCGTGGCTGAACGGAATGCACAGTGAGATTGATTACTTCCTTACTCAACTGGGGGGTGGGGGTTTTCAGTCTTACCTGCACAGGATTCGGAAGGCGTGATCTCCTGATTGTGTATTCTGCAATGAAGTGGCGGCCGACGCTGAGCACACCTTTTTCTCTTGTGAGAGGTGGATGGCTTTCGTCAGCAGGTTTATGCAAAAACAGGGGAGCTCTCCCCAGACAACATTGTCAGAGAGATGCTGAAGAGAGCTGGCAGCTGGAATCGTGTTGTGAATTATGTCGCGGTTCTTCTTATTGTGAAGGAGATTGAACTCGACTGGCGGAGGAACCGGTTGGAAAGCGGTTTCCTAAACTAACAACTCTTTTCCCCCTTCCCCTCCCGCTGGTGAAAGGAATTCCCTGACTCGCTCAATGCCGGGAGAAAGGGAGGGCTAGCCCGAGGTAATGTGACCAACGGTTCCAGGCTAGTTATCTGATGACAGGGTGGTGTTTAGTTGGTAGTCCAATAGCGTACTGTTGCTCTGTGAGTTAACGCATTCACTTACCCTACTCCAAAAAAGTCCGCGGAAAACGTCCGCCCTGGTTGACTCGGCTGAAACTGAAGGTGTCCAAGGCGTTTAGAGTCCGCATACTAGAAACGAAGCTCCCTATTGGTCATGCAGCCCTCGACATCTGCTGTTCCAACATGGGTTGGGGTCCTATTAACAATTTTATCCAAGGCAGAGAGGGAGGTCTTCGGGCTTCGGTTCGTTTCCCGTCAGATCGGTTGCTAATAAAGCACGACTAGCAAGCAAACAGATCATCGTCGGTTGGAGTCCGGCCTTATACACTCTTGGCCTGTCTGAAGAAGCGGTCACCGCGGGGAGGTGGTGTGGAGACTTAGCAAACTATGCAACCTCAGCTTGAAGCATGATCAGACTAGCCCACCCATCAAATAGATATTTGAAAAAGGAGACAATTCCGTTGTTATTTACGTATGTGGGGCCAAAATAGATTCGGCTTAGGAGTGGAGTCTTTCAACAACTTGACTGAAATGAGAGCCATCAATAATTTTGTGTACAAAATCTGAAACCTAAAGCAGAACGATTGCATCTGAGTTGTCTTGCGTGTAATACGTTGACTGATTCAGTGGAAGTTTTATTTGGTCCTTCAATCCAACCCTTGAAGTTCCCATCAGTATTCCAACCGGTAACACCAACTTTCCTTCGAACAAATGCAAACGCTCCAGTCTCACAGGATCACGTTCTTTGCCAATACTATTAGAAATCATCATTAGATGTGCGTGTTAATGTAACAATTAACATGACGACAAGCTGGCGGCGAAGCACCCAACCGACCGACGCCAGCTTCATATGGAAGCGTACTCCATTCCTTTTTGCTCTATGCAAATCGTCAAGTCATTTCAAATTTAATTGAGACACAAACACGGAAAATAAAATCTAATGTAATTTGACGACAATGTTAAATGAAGTGTGGCCACTAAAAGACAATAGACTTGAATTACAATAATTTTCGGAAAGGGTTTCGTCCCCTGGTGTACCCATGCATATGCATGTCATGGGGGGTATATCAGAAAAGGATTCACCAGACTTATTTGTTTATTCAGATTCGTGAGGGGTTAAAATGTCATTGGGAAATTAATGTGATGCCATCATCTCTGAAATCACCGTCATTAACACGGACATTCATCTCTGGTCAGTCGATGGAATGGGGAAAGCAAATGATTCTGAAAGCATAATGAGTTGAAATATAAACTTGAAAATGTATTGGTTAAAATTGTTGATGGGGAAGGACAAATTTGGGGGTAGAAAGTCTTAGATTTGTTGCGGTTAGCATCCCCCTGTCATGCTTCCAATTTCATCTTGCGTCATCAGTGCATACTATATAGTTCCGTTGATTTCAGATTCGGGGTCACCTATTCCTTGATGAAATTTCTTGTAAGATGCTCATGGAATCCTTGTATCTGCAACATATCCTGCTAGATTTCCACCAGCAACAACAAATGACAGAGTCACCGACAAGCTTTCACTTACCCAGCAACCTCTGTAGCGTGATTACAACCCTCGCCGGCAGTGATATCAAAATTAAAACGGGTTTCACTTTACCGAACCTCATCAATTTCTATAAAAATATCGACGACACGTACGAAATGAGAGTGAACGTGGTCTTAGACGATCTCTAAATTAACGTCAATCTTGAAGAGTTTCAGACGCAAAAATGAAAGATATATTGCTACCACCCTTCATGCAGCAACCACATGGTTTATGGGAAGGGTGCAAGGAGCTCAGAGTTTTCTTAAAACATCAGTTCAGCCTTGGAAGTGTTCTGTGGTTTGATTGTGATGGAGGAGGTAAAAATAATGCAGGAAGTGAAAGTATCGATTGAGCTTTAAGTTACGAATTTTCTGTTTAACTTCGCAACAAGTCGCCATGCATTTCCGTTCTGTACACTTCATCCAGTGCCAACGCCAGCTAAGGGTGCAACCCTTGCTTTAGGAGTTTCTGAAATTAAAGTCATTATAGACATAGCGCTCTAACCCCACCAATTTTCAAGCTCCCGCGTTTTATGAAACTCGTACATATCTTTAACTTTTCTCGGTACATATTTATTTTTATCTTTTATTCGTTCTCGGAAAAAAGCAGAGCAAAAGAAAACTTGTTCGGGGAAAAATGAATAGGAATGAACCTTTAAACCGGCGAATAGATACAATGTATTGCTCTTTCACTTTCCCGTGCCCTACTCCCGATGCTGTTTTTCCGTTGATTCCCTTCAATATGCAAAAACAATTTTCCAACCGACTAAGCAGTGTCAAAATGATGATGACTCCGGAGCAAGTCCTGGCTAGGTCTCTTTCGAATTATTCAAATTTATGCCGGGGTGAAATTATGAAATCATTTCGCTACGATTTAATCAAAACACGCGTATGTAACGCAAATCAGAAGTGAAGTCGCGAATGGAGCAATCCTGCAGTCATCAACAACCACCATCTCCTGTGAGTTGAATAAACCCGTTGTTGATAAGTTTATGAAGCGGAAGAGCGAGAATTGCTAATACGGAACAAGGCGGAGAGTGCCTAAATAGTTGGGTTAAAAGACTTGGAAAGGGGTTCCTGGAATACGGTCTTGATGCTTTGAAGTAGCTTTGTAAGGGTTCACCTCCATCCTTTCTTGTATACCAACTTTGAAAGTAGACCCTCTACCTCTAAGGAGAGGATCACAGTTCTTCGTGGAAGATAGAAGATGCAGAGCATGTAGTGCCGAATTAGTAATATCTAAGCAACTTTGGTTGTACATCGGCGGCACACTATTCGAGCATAGGACCTTCCACAAAGCATTTGGGTTTTAGCTGACCGACAACGAACTTCTAATCAAACCGGCCATATCGATTTGGGATGGAAGTATTCTTCTGAATGTGAGTAGGAGCACCGGTGTTGATATCTGATTGCAAAGGGACATCTATCTGATGATCGTTTACCTACCCTTACGTCTCGCTGCTATGGCTTTTCCCAAGGAACCAGAGCGTCGGGCCCCAAATCCAAGACGGGCTATCTTCAATCCGGCAGCCTGCCAGCAGTGGGAAAACATTTTACTGCGGAAACGACATAAAACTTAAACACCCGCTCGAGAATACTGATGAGCACCGGGCCACAATTTCAAGTGTGTCTTTTTCTTTGGTGTGGATGTCCTAAAAGGACGTGGCTGACTATGAAAATGTGGAGACAGAGCGATGAACATAAGCTATGTTGATGGCTGCGAGCGAGGGTCTGTTCGGCGTGCAGGAGTTACGCTACCCTGAAAAACTATGAGAAATTCAGCGTGGTCTACATCGAGACCAAAGAATTCTGCTATTACGTTGGTGAGGGAAGTAAAAGATGCCGGAATTAGCAATGATTTCGTCACAGTTTACCGGATCACACCGCATCAGTTTGCAGTAGACTGCTCATTAACAATGATGAGCCTCTCAAGCAAGCCTATAACCGTAAGGATCTTTAGTATATTCCCTACTTCCAGATCTTTCAACTTTGCATCTGGTATTAAGTGTTCTCCTAGATGCCTCGACCTACTTTGTGCAAGTGACGGATACTGTCCCAGGACGTGTATAGAGGTTTCATTACACTCCGCACAAAACCTGTAGGCAGTGTCCGTAGATATCCTAGCTTCCCTAGGTGATAGTTTAGCCGACAATGACCAGTGAGAATTCGAATTCGAAGGTTCGTTTTGGTGAGGTTTAACCAATAGGCACCCTGGACTGCTTCATTCCTGGTAGGCCTGCCCAGTACAGCTCCCTCAACCGTTCCTCTTCATTTTTAAGGTTTTGTGTAAACACAAAACCTTATTAAAATCGGTTTACTGTCTGTCATGAATTACCACTTGATTCCAAGCCTCCGTTGATTCCAACATAAACTGCACTATATTTCCAGGTGTTAAGCGCCTGTCTGCGATCGCCTCCAGCCTAGTTCGGTGTGCTGTAAACCTTGGGCACTCAAACACAACATGCTCCGCATTCTCAGCCACGTTACCACATCTTGGGCACCATGGTGACTCGTCGTGTCCAAATCGACAAAGATAAGCCCGATAACCTCCATGTCCACTTAAAAACTGTGTTAGCTCGTAGCTTAGTTCCCCGTGATTCCTTTCCATCCATCTTCGAATGTGCGGAATGATACGGTAGGTCCAACGGCCAGTTTGTGCCTCGTTCCATCTCTTTTGCCATTTTGCGATGGATTCTCGCCGTGCTAGTTGCCGTCGAAGTACAATAGACTCACCGATTGCATATATAATAATATATATTGTCGTAGAGACGCCGACCTTCATCCGCCAAGATATCTTTGGGGATTGTCCCTGCCAGTACATATGCTGCTTCTCCTGATGTCGTTCGATAAGCACTGCATACCCGGAGTGCGCTTAGTCGATACGCCATTCCTAGTTTTCCGCAGTTTGATTTGTTTTCCAGAACGGTTGCTCAAACTGGAGCTGCGTGGAGTACCACGGAACTAACTACCCTTGAAATAAGACGACGTCGACTTTGTCTTGGTCCACCAATGTTCGGTTGTATCCTCGAGATCGTTACAGCGATGGAAGATGCTTTAGTTGCAGCGCACTCAATGTGTTTTTTAAAGTTGAATCTTTTGTCAATCATTACTCCCAAATATTTAAGCGACTCTTGGGAGTAAATTGTTTTTTCACCAACTTTAATTTTCACGGTCGTATCTTTCCTTCTTTTGCTGATTAGCACTAGTTCCGTTTTATGTTCAGCAAGTGATAGACCGGACTTTTTCAACCAGGAATTGATTTCCCATATCGCTTCATTTGCATAGATTTCGATCTCGTCTAAGCGTTTTGCCACTATTGTTATCCCGATATCGTCCGCAAAGCCAATAGTTGTCACGCCGTTAGGAAGGCGTAGCGTCAGCACTCCGTTGTACATAATTAACCACAGTAAGGGACCTAAGACAGACCCCTGTGGTACGCCGCACGTCATTGGGAATAATTTCTCTCCATCGTCCGAGTCGCAATATAATCTTCTTCCAAGAAGAAATGCAACAACGATGCTTACAATGTACTTTGGAACCTTTAGTTTGGTTAGAGCCTCTACGATTTTCGTCCACTTTGCAGTGTTGAAAGCATTTTTCACGTCGAGGGTCACCACTGCGCAGCATTTGTCATCTTATATTGCAGCGCGAGTCAGGCCAGTCACCATGCTGATTGCATCGATGGTTGATCTCCCCTTACGAAACCCGAATTGCTTGTCGGATAGGCCTCCTTCCTTTTCCGCAACAGCGAGCAGCCTGTTGTATAGTACTCGTTCAAATAGTTTACCAATGGTATTGACCAAACATATCGGTCGATATGAAGAGGGGTCTCCCAATGGTTTACCTGGCTTCGGAATAAGTATCAACTTTTGCAGTTTCCATTGCTCGGGGAATTCTCCTTCTCTAAGGCATGCCGTAAAAACTTTGGCAAACATACCTGGTGCTGACCTGGCTGCCACTTTCAGGGCGATATTCGGGATTCCATCTGGCCCTGGGGTCTTATTTTCACCGAATTTCCTTGCTGCATCAAAAATTTCCTCTTCTACCACTTCAGGAATTTCGTCGGAGTTTACATGGACTTTAGGCAGATTTGTGTAGTTCAAATCCTCTGGGAAGAGAGTCTCCACTATGTTTTCTAGTAATTTTGGGCAGGTAATCGGTGGGGAGCGCTTGCCTTTCAGTGATGATATTACAGACCTGTAGGCGCCACCCCATGGATCAGAATCAGCTTCGGTACACATTCGCTTCAAAAGTTCGGATTTGCTCTTCGTGATAGCTACTTGCAATTTTTTCCTCGCGTTCTTGTATTGCATGTGCAGCTCAACGTCTGTCTGTCTGTCTGTCTGTCTGTCCGTCACACGCATTTTTCTCGGGGACGGTTATAGCGATTGATACCAAATTTGGTAGAAAGGTGGGAACTATGAACGCTCACGCATACAGTGAATTACATCCTTTTACGTCGAATTTAAGGGGGGGTCCCCATACATGCAAAAGGGGGGTGTAACATTTTTTTTCATCAAATATCATATCATGTGGGGTATCAAATTAAAGGTCTCGATTAGTACTTTTCAAAGCCGATCTTAGTTTTGACATACGTTAGAAGGGTGGGGAGCGCGGGGGGTTGAAAGTGATCACTTCTTTAAGGGGGCCATTCTCAGAAACTACCACACCGAAAAATCTGAAAAAAATCAGGAGGCTGCCACTATATGGTGCCTGGGCTCCGAAATACCTTCCATGCCGATATCTGTTTAAATAAAGTTAATAATATTATATTACTACAATTTTATATAATTGGTTAGAAACTCCCCTTAAGTTCATCCCAGTACCATGAAATTTTGCAGTGATATAGGCTATAACATAGAACATGATCTTACCAAGTTTGTTGGAAATCGCACTATTACTAACAAAGTTATAATACCTCAAATTTGTTGCTTCTTTGAAAATTGAAGACTATGAATGTCAATATCACCCGAAAGTGGGTATTCTCACATAATATATGGATATGTTACGTGCTTCGTACTAAGAAATACACAAAACTTTTCGTACCTGAAGCGTTCAGCTTCCGGTTTCCCGACTTGTTTAATATTATAGTCATGAAACGTTTCCGATTCTATAGGAGGGCTCTGGCCCGTGTAAAGACGTCCCTGCTCCCTTCTTGGCTAGTTCGTCCGCTGCCTCATTGCCTTCCAACCCAGCATGGCCTAGAACCCAGAGTATCCAGGCCTTGTTGGACAAACCGAGCGTATTCAGTCTCTCAAGGCATTCCCATATAAGTTTAGAGTTCACCTGGTTGGACCTAAGTGCCTTGATCGCTGCTTGGCCATCGATGAGAATAGCAATGTTCTGCCCCATGTAGTTTTTTTGGAGATTGTTTTGGGGTAGGTTAGGTGAATGCATTTACGCACACAGTGTTGGACTCCCGGTTCGGTACGTCATCGGACTACCAACTAAACACCACACACAGTAGGACAGTAGGAAAGAAACTATCAGTTCCAGGGACCCCTGACATTCGGCTCTTCCACCGGTCGAGCTCTCTCTTCTTAGCAACGAGAAGGACCTGAAAGTAATGGGCAACACGAGTCCACCAGTCAGCACTCCTCAGCATCTCTTCGACAATGTTATCTGGAGAGAGATCCCCTGTGTTTGAATAGAGCTGCTGACGAACCCCATTCCACCTTCCACACGAAAAAAAAGTGTGATGTGTGTCGTCCAGAACTCCATTGAAAAACACACAATCCTCCATGGCCACTTATAAATCGGGTAAGGAAATAATCAGTGTCACCATGCTTTCTATTCAGCCACGCACCTAAGTTACCGATGAGCCGCGCAGTCCATCTGCCTCTTGTTTCATTTTGCCAAGAGAGCTGCCACTCCTCTAGGGTGCGTTGCCGTTCTTCACGGGCAACATTCTTCCGTGGTTCATCTTCCTTTCGCTTGTATATGGCTTGACGCTCCTTAGCAAGAAGGGCTACGGGGATTATTCCCGCGATCACAAACACGACCGGTTCAGAAACAGTGCGATACGCGGACGCCACCCGCAAAGCTCCACGTCTCTGTACTTGCGCGAGATGTTTACGATATACTTCCTTGCCAAGAACGTCAGCCCGCACCTCTAAGAGAGAGAACTGAGAGCAGGACTGAGAAGACTGTAGAGCAGGACTGACTGCGTTGAACTCATTAGGAAACGTCGCCTGCTAGATGTAGGCCCCCAATGTTTGCCATTCCTCTACTTAACATCGAAACTCCTGCTGCAGTGTTGTTCGCTCTGCTTTGATTTGCTCAAAAAAGTTCATCTTTGAGTCGAGAGTCAGCCCGAGGTATTTTACCGCTGATTTTGACTCGATTATCAACCCCCCGAACGATATGGGACGCAGGGTCGGAATTCTCTTTTCAGTCAGGATGACATCATCCATCCGCTTACCTGTCTCAACAATATGCCGAGTCTGCTTTGTGTATGTTCGGCAGTGTGTCCAGCATCAAGCGCTGCGACATCATCTGCATAGCTGACCAGGCGCGACTCTTCTGGCATGTCGAGTTTAAGTAGACTATCATAGATAACGTTCCAGAGGTCCGACCCTAGGATGGATCCCTATGCTACCCCCGACGTAACCTCCACCCTCCTCTATCGCATCATAGAGCAGAAAGTGGTTCCTCAGATAGTTCCTCAATATCCGTAAGAGATAGTGCGGCATGTGGAAAGTATTGTCTCGTGTGCCTAGAATGTCTTTCCATCTTACGGAATGAAAGTCATTTCTGACGTCAATCGTTGCGAGGAGCACCACCCGTCGAGTTCGGCCGCTATGTGTCTCCGCTCGTTGAACGGCGTCCACGACTTGCAAGACAGCATTAACTGTGGATCTCCCTGCTCTAAAACCGAACTGCAGTGGAAATAAAGTTCCGCCAGCGAGTGTATTTCTGATGAGCTTTTCGAGCACTTTTCCAACAGTATTAAGCATACATAGTGAGCGGTATGAAGAAGACAACATGGGATCTTTACCTTTGCCAATCAGTGCAAGCCTTGCCACATTCCAACGAGCAGGGAAAGTGCCCTCTTTTAGGCAAGCGTTGAATGCGCCGAGCAGTAAGTCTGACCGGTTTTGGAATACCAGTTTGTATACCTCTGCTGGAATACCATCGGGTCCTGGCGTCTTTCTGCTTTTCATAGAGAGGACTGCCTGTTCCAACTCTTTTATAGAGAAAATTGGACAGTCCTCCGCGCTCTCCGCGCCGAAGTCATTATCCCATATGGGGTGTGCAGGCAATAGTGTCTTTACAATGCGGTCCATCTGCTCGGCCCTAAGTGAGCAAGGTTTCCGTAGATCCCCGATTTTTCGGGTTACCAGTTTGTAACCGAGTTTTTGCTGATTTGTACTCTGTCATTATGTTACATGTCTCCTCCCGGTCGCTTAGACGTTGTATTAAGCGGCGGAGTTTGTGACACTCTTTCCGGAGCTCTGCGATTTCCACCAACACAAAGAAGGTTTGCTAGCTCTAGATGTCTTCTTGGGCATGGAGGCTCCGCAGGCCGTCGTTATCAGGTTCACAACTGAATTTAAAATAGTGTCGACTGCAGCCCGACCGCTCCCCGGAGCACCCTCCAGCGCGGCTCCATCTGTTCCAAGAGTTTCGAAAAAAAATTCCGGTGTTCACTTTCGCAACGTTCCATGCTCAGAAAGAGCGCGGAGGTGACGCACACCAGGAGTTTGTGCCCACCACTTCGAAGGCAACGTATTGATGGTCGCTTGCCAAGATGTATTCTAGGACACCAGTGATTCCGACACGAATCTAGATAAAGCCGTCCCCTTGGCCTTGGGTAAGAATCCTAAGGAGGGTGCCGCCCCGAACCCAGATGGTAGTGGTACCTGAAATGTCAGGGTGCCATGAAACTGGATCCTTGTTTTGGTACTGCTCACTGCTGAGTACTAAATCAGTTTTGGACTCCGTAGTGAACTGCTCTAGCAACTCTTGAGCGGTTGCACTTCCGTGCATATTGATTTGTAGAATGCGAATCATGTTGACCGCGTCCTAGCTTTTTCCAATTTCGCTCTAAAGATTGGACACCGCCCCCAGCCCGCAGTGTACGCAACGTTCTTATCATGCGCAACGATCTCTGCATAGGACGTAGCTTTCCTTTTCTTTGCAGGTGTTCGCTTTATCGCCTGACTGACCACAATTACGGCATGTTGCCCTTCTATCAGGTCCCCGATAGGTTGCAGATGTGTACCCATAATCCAAGCATCTGTAACATTTTGCTGGGGCGGCCCGGATTCGTATTCTACTCACTACCCAACTAATTGTTATTTTCCACTGTTTAGAAGCTTCCTCGCGTATTTCTCGGCAACTTCCTTCACAACGAGTTTTTGCCATCGGGAGATCGCAGACGTGATACCAATCCGGGCATTGATTACCTCTGGACATTCTCGTTTGATGGCCTCTTCTACCTCGTTCTTTCCTGTGAGGCAGTCAAGGTCTCGGATTTCCAGACAACACATGGGTTCCAGAAACCAAAGCTTTTTCTCCCAGAAGCCCCTTGACTGTTTCATAGAACGTAGCTTTATTTATTGCCCTCGGGCGGCCTAGTTCGACTAGGACTCCAGCACCCTTCGTTTTACGAACGGAAGGTACTGCGTTACTCCGTTATCTTTGGGTCTGATCTTATAACGCATTTCACTGAGGATTTCCGCAAAAGTCTTGCCTTCCGTCGGCTTAATAAGCAGAGCTGGCGATCTAGTCCTCCTTCGTCTCCCTACCTTTTCTTTTGGTGCTCCGTCCTTCGTTTCTGCCTTAATTTTAGGCAGAGGTTTTTCTGATGGCGCGACGTGTTGTTACATCTTGTTCCTTTTCGACCACTTCTTTTGAGCCCTGGAGAGTACCTGAGTGAAGTCTCCTTCAGATGTCTCTGCCTCCTTTCGTTTTTTCTCCAGTTCGCTCAGCAATGGGCTGTTTGCGATCAGTTTGGTACTCGTAGTGTTCTCGTTGTTGTTTCTGCTTCCCGCTGATTTTCTCTTACTCCTCATATCCGCCTATAATATGAAATCCTGTCCAGGAGCTCCTACAGTTTTATTAGCTCGTTTTCACCCCTTTGTTAACGTTTTTCTGGAGGAACGTCGCGGGTCCCATGCACTTCATAACTGCCACGCATTTCCTAATAAGCCTTTCCTCTTCAGCTTTCGCTAGAGTAGTCGACAGCCCTTCCACTCGGCTTATATTCGAAACCATTTGGTTAGTTTCGGTAGTTTCCGCTGTGCTTCTTTCTGCAATTATAGCACTGCGTGGTATGGTCTGGGTTTCTGTCTCCGTTGCAGGTGTTGCATCACTTTGCGGGTTCTTCTCTCCGTCTGCACGTCCCAATGTCTCGTTGAGTATTTCAGCTCTTGTTGCGTCCTTCACTTTCCATTTTCACTATCTCCTCGTTTGTTTTGTTTTTGTTCGGCATTTGAGTTGTTTATCAGCGCATCGTGTGCAATGGAGTGGGCCGCAATAGTCAGGAACGAGTGTACTTTCGGAGACAAAGCCCCTACCCTAGTTCCTTGAGGCCTGACCTACGATTGTCTGATCCCGGAAGTCACGGATGGATCAGCGCTCGTTCGGGGCAACGCGGTTTGCAATGCACACTACCCGACCAGGGTCGCGAAGGGTCTGGCTCCTGATTACATGTAACAACTATCGCCTTGGTAGAGCTAGGTTCGCATCACCCCATCGACGTCGACACGGAGCTGTCGACGGCTCCAGGGACTCCCAGTATGTCCCGGCGTGTATTGGCCATTAGCAGTTCGCTCTTCACCGAGAGGGTTTCTCAAGACTATCTATCTAGGACGCAGGTGTTATGCCAGCTAGGAGCTAAGAACTACTTGCTCGGGCACCTCGGGGCGCCACTCCCCGTATCGTAGGCGACCCGTTAAGGATCGTTAACGACTCCTCTTACCATATGCTTACCATATGTTGTGTCTATCTTTAATAAAACTTTAAACTTCCTATCCATGATAAAAGCCATTCCAAACTCACGCTCAGCGCAATGCTGACCACATTGCCTCCTAGTGTACCGCTACGGTCTTGAATGAAGTGCTCTAACACACTTCAAGGCCTTGATCCAATATGGATTGTTGCGCCAACGATTATTATTAAACTCACGCTCCCTTGATAGCTTCCTACATTTGAAGATTGTATAAGGTCTCACCTGCCAGTTAACTCGCAACCTTTCCAATTCGTTTCCTGAACCTGAAACTCAAGGCTCTAGTTTGTACTTGCTGGCCTGTTGGAGTATGACTTTGACAGCAGCCGATTTGCTAAGTGATCAAACGTCCCAGGATTCTTTCGTTTGCGCGGTCGTTTTCGCCGTACCGATCCTGTCCAAGATCGTTCATCTTGTTTTTCTACATGTTTGGACATGTACATGTTTTTGGAGGATGACGGGTTATAAGTCCATTCCTCCGAACCCCCCAACTTGGAGGACCAGGTCAGTTGCTGTAGACTATCTTGATGAAGGTGTGTGATCAGGTTGAGCGGAGTCCTCCGAGCTAAGCTGGGAGTCCGTGTATATTTTTTTCTCACTTTCTGCGGTCAGCGGTTTTCCGCTGAGGATAGTGTTTGATACGTAGCCTCAAAAGCTCCTCCTTTACCTGGGCTTAGATCAACATGCTATTCACATTATATGGCGGAATTGTATTACACAAAATCCATTCAAGGAAGGTATAGGAAACGAAACATGTATGTCTCTATAAAATAGATATGCGCTAGTAATGATATGTAAAGAAGGACATCCTTTTTTAAATAAATGCAAATGCCAACTGCAAATTGGACTGTCAAATTATCTTAAATTACGTCACGATTATTATTATTGTATCAACGTACATGTTATTCGATACAGCAACCACACTGCAGCTGCAGCCTTGTAAGGCCTGGTTGCTTCTGTGATCTGTTCGATCCTTTCACAAAATTCACTGAAGCTGTTCCCTGTTGCCTCCCTGATGACGTTGCTGTCCGCAGTCAATGTATTTTTGTACCTCTGCCAGTCCATGGTTTGTTTTGCCCGGTTGAAGAGTTTTCGTACCTCTGTTCTCAGGCCAGGTTCCTGTTCTACCAGGTTCCTGTTCCACCATGGTACGTGCCTTGATGACTTAACTGTCTTAACCGGACAGCTGGCCTCATAAGCGTTAATGACGACTATGTTGAGGTTTTTCATTACGACTTCTAGTTCCAGTTCGCCCCTGATGTCACCGCCCCTTGAAGGTGTTCCATATTGTTGCTCAGGTGCATTGCATAGGATTTCCAATCCGCTCTTCTGGGATTCCATATTAGTCAAGAGTTACCCTCAATGTCGAATCTGATTATTCTGTAATCAGACATAGAGAGCTCATCCCACACCCTCCAATTTCTGAACAGCCCGTTCATTAGAGTAGTGGTGGTCACAAATGTTGGAGGGTTTCCTAAGTTATATATGATATTTCTAACTTATTGCTAAGAATAAATTTAAGAAAGTACTCACTTCTTCGATTTGTGTCGCTGCTTCTCCAGACTTCGTGATGGGCGTTGGCTTCGCAGCCGAGGAGAAGTTATAACGCCGGTCCGGTGGAACCCAGGTGTAGTCTCCTGGGAAGTATTCCGATGACACGATTGCCTCTCCAGTGCTCACCCAGGACTTCTGAGCCAGCAGTATTCTAATGTTCTCCTTGGAACTTGCCCTTGCTATTACCGCAGAAGCAGCTTCGCATGGTCGTGGTTTATCTGGGTTATCTTAGTGCTGGCCATTGGCTCCGTTATTGTTTGCGGTTCTTCTACACTGTCGGGATATTCCCCTCCCCCTCCAACATGGCGCTTTCCTGTGCGTGGCGGTCCACCACAGCTGAAGAGATGAAAGGAGCATTTCAACACCATTTCGAATTGTATACCAAACGGTGAAGTTCCACCTTCTTTTTGTGGATGACATGCAACTAACCGTAATATGCGGATACGGCCAGCTCCTCCAATCAGAAGCTGAATAAACCTCGCTACCAATGGACTAAAACGCAATAAAACTGCGGTCATGACACTCCTCCTGTGGTTTCGTGCAATACCTGCGGTCTCTGCAGACATGCTACTTCCACACATTCGTAAATCATGAAAAATCAGGATCTTTCCAAATGAGTGAAAGAAACGTATGATCATAAAGATTTCGGCGAAGGGTACTCGTCTGAAGAATGTTGCATGCTTTTTGTTGTTCCTTCTAGCTTGAATGAACTTGGAATGCATCAAGCCATACTTCGAAAGCAAGATAGATAGGAAGCAGAAATCCTTTTTACCGATCGCACTAACACTATTCGGATTATTATAGAATAGTGTTCGGGCACCCCTTAACTTGCTCTTCTTGGATTTTGAGAAAGTTTTCGACAGCATGAACCGGAAATGTTTCTGGAATTTTCTTAGCAGGAGGCAAAGGCAAGCACGAGGGCATTTCGGAGAAACTAATAGCTTTTATCATGGCCTCACATGATGCCGCAAAACGTCACGTGTTATCCCGAGTCAAAATCTCAGATGGCAAGAAGTCCATAGCGATGTCATCCAAAACTGCATTGTAATACCGACACTTTTTTTTCATCTGTGGCGTTCTTCGTGTTACCTTGCTGGAGGACTACGCTGATGACATCTGCATGCGTTCCCACCGAGTGCTGGACCTTCCCCAATTGGCTCCGCACTTGAAAGTATGTTATGACAAATTCACAGAAGGCTTGTGTAGACTGAGCACCCTCTGGAGCATGGAAGCAACGCCGGTGGTCATTATCGAGAAGTCTTCCAAAACTTGCCACATCCACTGATGGCATTAGTAATTCCGACGCAAACGTTACGGCGGGAATGCTCTCTGCGGGCGCAAGAAAGTGGATCGGGTGTTAAAAACTACGAGTTATTTTCTCGCCGCTATTTTCAGATTTCGCTTCCCTCTGGAGGCTGAGTAAAACATGCCACATTCAAGTGACCTGGCATTGAAGTCCCTTGCTGCCAGGATCCGCGCCTCCATGCCCTTCACACCGAATCCCCCAGCCCTGGTCAGGTACCAGAAGTCGGGTGCCTTCCCGAACTCAGTTAGCTGTGGTACGCGATAAATCTTCACACCATGAAGCTCAGTTCTGCATCAAATATTGTGCACTGATTAGCACTCGATCAGCATTTACCTTCCCAGCGAATTGAGCTGACAGCTCGTGAGCGGTTGCATTCTAGCGCATGTTGACCTGTCTGAAGTGGATCATGTTTACCGTAGCTTAACTCTTCCCAATTCTGCTCCCGAGCAGAAAGAGTGAGCAACGTTCTCACAAGTTGCGCCACGATCCCTGCAGAGAACGCAACTCTCCATTTTGCTGGAAGTTTTCACTTCGTGGCCTACCTGTCCCTATCTCTGGCATGCTAATCTTCACAGGCACAGACGTCTGCTTATAATTCATGTATCTGCAATACTTGGTGGGAGCTGTCCGCATTCGTACCCTACATAATACCTAACCGGTAAGTCAGCACCTTCTTCAAGTAAATTTTGTACTCGGATGCGGAAGCCTTCGCTTTGGCTCTCTTTAGATCTTTTCAGCTCCAACATGAGATCCCTCTTAGGGTTTGCTCGTATCCTGTTTACATTTGTTTTTTGGGAACCTGCTGGTTTGTTAGGTGTTCGTTTTCCTTTTACCAGGCCCTCTTTATTCTTTGCCTATCCACGAGTAGTGTCCAGATAGCTGATTGGATAGCTGGAAGGTCGCGGTTAAAATCTCACTAGCGGCACTGGGATTTGTTATCGTGATTTGACGTCGGATACCAGTCGACTCAGCTGTGAATGAATACGTGAGTCAAATCAGGGTGATAATCTCGGGTGAGCGCAACGCTAACCACATTCCCACCCTATAGGAGGCTTATAATCCTATCCTATAATCCTGTAGTGTACCGGTACGGTCTTGAAAGAAGTGCTCTAACACACTTCAAGGTCCTAATCCAATTGAACTGCTGCGCCAACGATTATTATTATTATTATCCAAGAGTATTCTCATGAAACGTGCGCTTCCTGAGAGATTCCTTATAGAGATGAAGCAGATGAGCAGCTAGCCGATACCCTGTCCCAATATAGGGCTGATGTAATAGCGTTTGAGGAGATGCGTTGGACAGGGACCGGTTTCCTGGAGAAGAGCCGCTACACCATATATTATAGTGGCCATCCAGTAAACCATGTGCTCGGAGTAGGTTTCTTAGTCAGCGAAAAAATGAAACCTATCATGCGTCCTCTTTAACCTTGCCCTCGAGAAAGTGATCCGTGATACTGAGGTAAATGCAAGAGGTACGATCCTCTTTAATTCCACCCAACTACTGGCCTATGCTGACGATATCGACACTCGAGACGTACAAACTGCCTTCATCCACATCGAGCAGGCGGTAATCGGAGCGAGATCTTGGGCTGCACATCAATGAAGGTAAAACAAAATATATGGTGGCAACGTCAGCACCGAAAACCAACCAACCATCAACCTCAAACGCACTGGTCAAACACGAAGAAGAATAAGGATAGGAGAATACAACTTTAAGACCGTTGATAATTTTTCCTATCTAGGGTGGAAAATCACAACCGATAACAGCTACGATGATGAAATCCGCGGACGATTGTTGTCAGCCAACAGAGCCTATTTCAGCTTACAAAAACTGATCCGCTCGAAACGTCTCACCATAGGGTCAAAGCTCTTACTGTACAAGACAATGATCTTGCCAGTCCTCATGTATTCCTCGGAAACTTGAGTTCTTAGCAAGGAAAATTGCGAACTCTTGGCCTCGTTCGAGAGAAGAATCCTCCGAAAAATTGTTGGCCCCCTACATGAAGTGGACGATTCCGTAGCGTACACAATGATGAAATTTATGGGCGATACCATGACCGTCCGGTTGTGGATAAAATCCGGCTCAATAGGTTACGGTGGACGGGTCACTTAATTCGTATGGATGAGGATGATCCTGCCCGGAAAGTCTATAAGGGCAATATCTATGGTAGAAAATGAAGGCGAGGCAGACCTTGTCTAAGATGGAGCGATGGAGTAGGTCAGCACACTTTGACAGCAGCCGATTTGCTTAGTGATCGTCGTACCGATCCTGCCCAAGTTAGTTCATCTTGTTTCTTTACATGTTTGGGTTTTTGGAAGATGACGGATTATAAGCCCATCCCTCCAAACCCCCCAACTTGAAGGACTACAGTCTACCTTGATGGAGGTGTGTGATCAAGTAGAGTGAAGCCATTCAAGCTAAGCTGGGAGCCCGTCTATGTTTTTTCTCACTTTCTCCAACCAGCGGTTTTTCGCTGAGGATAGTATAAGATACGTAGCCTCAAACGCTCCTCCCTTATCTGGGCTTGGGACCAGCATGCTATTCACATTATATGGCGGAATTGCATTACACAAAATCCTAAAAGGAAGGTATAGGAAACGAAATAGGTATGTCTTCATAATGTAGATATGCGCTAGTAATGATATGTGAAAAAGGACATTTTTTTTTAAATAAATGCAAATGCCGACTGCAAATTGGACTGTCAAATTATCTTAAATCACGTCACGATTATATTATGTTATTCGATACAGCAACCACACATATTTACAAGAATCTATATAAAAACATTTGTGTATAAAGAATGTCCTTCTTGTGAATGCTATTGTTATTTGAGACGGCGTAACTGAATTCTTTTCCATTAATAAAGCTCACCTTAGGGTCTTTAGGATGTTTTGATTTGGTTGACCTTACTCTCCCATATTTCGCATTGTTTTATTCAGAAGGATCTTTAATGGTGCTATTCCATTAGCTTCATGGTGTCAGTTTTTTTGTTCATACCTCGAGCTTACATGTGATACTTCTTTGTTAACATCGGGGACAGAAAGTCATTCAATATTTCTACACAGGACCTAATTAATAGATCCTTATATTGATATCATATTTAGAGAGATTCTACTACAAAAGGCCGTGGGTACTCTCCCATATTGACCTATTGTTTCATTACTGATCCTTTTTGAGGAGCTACGTTTGCTCAGTTGTTGTATTTGATGCCAGAGAAACATCCTGAAAAAATGTGGCAAAAATAATATTACAGGTCCTTTCAAAGGTAATGAGAGGAGCTATGTTCAGTTTTATTTCATATTAGCAGGAAGGAGATTTCCTTACCAGTTCAGTAGGATTCGATCCTACTTCGCCAACTTATAAATTATCGCATCATTATTGACACTAAAATGAAAATCCTTCTCAAAAGAAGGCTCCACGTCCCAACAGATTAAATTTATTTTTCCTACACAAATCATGAGAAGGAGTAACAGACCAACGTCCCTATTACCTATGGTAAAATCACGAGAATAATATGTTACCATGAGTAACCACAGTGACCAGAATCCCTCTTGCTTCGAATTTCTCATTTTCATGCGGTCCATCTTTTTCCTGATGTCATATTTATCATTTGCGAAGTAATTTGCCTCAAACTATGACGAATCCCCAGAGAAACGACTTGCACGAGATTGAGGAGGAAAATATTATCATTATATTATGATAGATATGTATTTAAGAAGGATACGTTTCATATCATCAAAGATATCTTTCTGTTGAGAACTAGATGAAAAAGCTATTTACCGCATTCTTGCTCCACTAGAAAGGGTCCCATGAAAGGAACACTTGTGCTTTCCGGTTTCCTTTCCAAAGAGAGTTTTATTAGATTAGTATCAACCTTGATCTTTCTGAACTGTTTTTTTCTATTCTAAGGAATTTATGGAAGATAGATAGGAAGTTAGTTAATGTTGGAAAAGGTTGCAATTGCTTCTTTCCGAGAAATCCTATCTAAAGTGAAGAGGCAGCACTATTACTACGGATGTGGTTTGGAGGCAAATTCTCGTTTACGGCTTTGAGTTTGGATAACGATGGAAGTTTTCATTTGTGGAAAATACCTCAGTTCCTTGAGAAGCTTCAGTTTTATGATTTGTTTTTGATTTGAAATGGGACATTGAGAGTTGCATTGGGCTCGAAATATCAACTCTTGCTTTGAATATCTCATTAATATCGGATATTTCAAAGCTCGAGTTCAATTGAATAGAAAAACCAAAAGAACCACAGGTAAAGGTTGAATTTTCAACCCCATCTCTGGAGGGAGCGAGAAGTGTGTAGGGAGGGAAGGCGGAGGAAAATTCGTGGCGGTCGTCCTTCTTAAAAAGATAAAGCGTCTCAAAGTAGGGTTATTTTCTTGTCAAATCATTAGAGTTTAATTTGGAAGCCTATCCTTCCACGGGTAAATGAGGGAAGGTAGGAAGATCTCTTTCTGAAGTCCCGTTGAAAAATCATCCCTCCTTTAAAAGCTAAAGGGAGGGGGGAGGGCACTTCGTAGGAAAGCGAAGGTCCTTTTTTCCTCACATCATTGAAGAATCGCGGCGATCATCTACCATTGGAGGAGTATGGCGCCCTGAAAAAGGGCTACTTCCGTAAGCACATCCCGGCGACGATTACCCTACCAATGATACGAAAATAGCATTTTAAGTAGTAGCGAGTGCCATGGCTATTTAGCAGTAGTTGAAACGTGGGATATTTTTTTTACTCCAATATTTCCTCTTCAGTCTCTTTTTTTCCAGGGGTGGAGCGGCAAACCCAACTATATCATGATGATATCAAAATAACCCCAATTTCAGGCGCAACACAACTTTTAAAGGGGATAATCGCCCCGTTTTTCTAACAGGATTTGAGAGAGAAGACCCTCTACTTCTCCTTTCATACTCTCCTTGACCAATATGGGGATAGGGGTCAAAAAGTGCAGTATTCCCTAAATTGGGGCGACATGGCTTTTTAAGGGGGGTGCTGCAATTCTCTCTTGCTCTTTTTCTCTCTCCTTTAAGGAGTAGAATTGAAAATTGAATCTTGACGATGATGAAATCATTTTGGAACTTAATAACTATGTAAGGGAGATGACCGCCATGAGTTTTCATCCAGTTTAAAGAGGGGCACCTCCCCTCCCCCCGCACCGTGAACTTTCCACACGACCCAGGGATGGAGTTCAAAGTTCAACCTTTATCTGAAATAAGGATCTTCTTCAGCCTTTGTCCCATTCAGAAGCGAGATCGGGCTTTTATAAACATATCTTCTTTTGGTCTGGTATTTGGGGTTTTTTTTTCTAAAAAATTGCTCAAAAAATTTGAGGGGCAAGCCACCGACGGGGGTGGGCTACCTCACAACCAGGCCCAAGGGAGCGGGCTCGTAATTTTAAACACCGGATCCACACCAACGTTTCGACGCCCAGGTTGTGAAGGAAGCAATCCTGACATCACTTTTGCGTCGGAATCTCTGGCATCATCGGTGGATGGGTGGCGAGTCCTAGAAGACCTCTCGGCAAGTGATCATCAGTACATTGCGTTCAAAGTGTTTGACGCTACTTGCCGGCGAGCACCAATACCACATTCCCCTTGCGTGTGGAATGTCGCGAGGGTGAACATCGGAAGGTTCGTCGAAGCTCTTGGAGCAGGTGGGGCCGCGCTGGGGGGCACTCCGGGGGGTGGTGGTGTCGCAGCTGACACCGTCGTAAATTCAGTGATTAATCTGATAACGACGGCGTGTGAGGCTTCCATGCGCCGGAGAGGCCCCAGGCGCGACAAGCCTTCTATGTACTGGTGGATGGTAGAAATTGCCGACCTACGGAAGGAGTGTCATAAGCTCCACCGTTTGGCACAACGTTTGTACGCCAACGAGGAGGCATGTGCCATAAAGGCACAATATACATCAGCAAAAAAGAGACTCCGCAGGGCTATAAATAAAAGCAAAGCTCGCGGCTGGCAAAATTTTGTTAATGAGGTGAATGATGACCCGTGCGGACTTGGCTATAAGCTTGTCACTCGGAAAATCGGGGCTCTGCGGAAGCCCTGCATATTGAGGACTGACCAGATGGACCGCATTGTGGGGGCATTGTTCCCCAGACACCCTGTACGAGTTGATGTAAATAGCGCGGAAAGCGTCGTGGATTGCCCCCTTTTCACAATGGGAGAACTCGAAGAAGCGGTTCTCACTATGAAAAACAGGAAGGCGCCAGGTCCTGATGGCATCCCAGCGGAAGTTTACAAACTGGTGTTCCGCCATCGGCCAGAATTGCTGCTTGAAGTGTTCAACGCGTGCTTGAAGGAGGGCATTTTTCCTTGTCGCTGGAAAGTGGCCAGACTCGCGTTGATCAGTAAGGGTAAAGGAGACCCGGAGCTCCCGTCTGCATACTGACCGTTGTGTATGCTTGACACGGCCGGAAAAGTGCTCGAGAAGCTCATCAGGGGTAGACTCGCTGAAGCGATCCGTGCTGCCGGGGACTTATCCACAAGGCAGTTCGGGTTTAGAACAGGGAAATCTACAGGGGATGCTGTTATGGAGGTCGTAGATGCGTTTAATCGAGCCGGGGCACACAGCCGCCGATCTCTACGGATAGTGCTCCTCATAACGCTTGATGTCAGAAATGCCTTCAATTCCGTAAGATGGACAGATATGCCAGGCACACTAGAGAACTCCTTTCACGTGCCAAGCTATCTTTTGCAGATATTGAGGGATTATCTGAAAGACCGCTCCCTGTTCTATGAGACGCTGGAGGGCCAGAGGAGGATGTAAATCACGTCGGGAGTAGCGCAGGGATCCATCCTAGGGCCGGAACTCTTAAACGCTTCCTACGATAGTCTGCTGAGACTCGATATGCCCGAAGAGTCGCGCCTGGTCGGTTATGCAGACGACGTTGCAGCACTTGTTGCTGGACGCACTGTTGAACAGGCGCAAAGCAGACTTGGCATATTGATGCGACGGGTAAACGGATGGATGACTGCTCACGGTTTCAACCTTGCGCTGGAAAAAACCAAAGTAGTCATCCTGACCAGAAGGAGAATCCCGACCTTGCGTTCCATATCGATCGGCGAGTTGACTATAGAGTCAAAACCAGCGATTAAATACCTTGGTTTAATGCTCGACTCGAAGATGAACTTCTTCGAGCAAATTAAAGCAGCTGCGGACAGGGCTTCAGCAGGAGTCGCGACCTTGAGTCGGCTAATGGCGAATGTCTGCGGCCCTATATCAACTAGGAGACGTCTCCTCATGGGAGCAACGCAGTCCGTCCTTCTCTATGGTGCGGAGGTATGGGCTGATGCCCTTGACAAGGAGGTGCATCGTAAACGCCTCGCTCAATTGCAGAGGCGGGGAGCTTTGCGAGTGGCGTCTGCTTATCGCACCGCCTCCGAACCGGCTGTGATGGTGATTGCGGGAGTGATCCCCGTTGCCCTCCTTGTCAAGGAGCACAAAGCTGTCTATCGCCGTAAGGGCGAAAACTTAAGAGAAGTGGTTGCCCGTGAAGAACGTCAACGCACCCTTAACGAGTGGCAACTTTCTTGGAAAAATGAGCCAAGGGGCAAATGGATTGCGCGGCTCATCGACAAATTAGACCCATGGTTGAACAGAAAGCACGGTAAGATTGATTACTTCCTTACCCAACTTCTAAGTGGGCATGAAGGTTTTCAGTCTTACCTGCACAGGGTTGGGAAGGCGCGATCTCCTGATTGTGTGTTCTGCAATAGAGTGGCAGATGACGCTGAACACACTTTTTCTCTTGCGAAAGGTGGAACGGCCTCCGGCAGCAGCTTTATGCAGACACAGGGGAGCTCTCTCCAGACAGCATTGTCAGAGAGATGCTGAAGAGCGCTGGCAGCTGGAATCGTATTGCGCATTATGTTCGGACTCTTCTTACTACAAAGAAGATTGAACTCGACCGGCAGAGGGATCGGACGGTAAGTGGTTCCCTGAACTAACAACTCCCTTCCTCCTCTCCCCTCCCGTTGATGAAAGGAATTCCCTGACATGAAGGCTCCCAAAGCCGGGAGAGCGGGAGGGCTAGCCCGAAGTAATGTGTCAAACGGTTCCAGGCTAGTTCTCTGATGACAGGGAGGTGTTTAGTTGGTAGTCCACCAGCGTGCTGTTGCGGGAGTCCAACACTCTGTGCGTAAACGCATTCACCTACCCTATTCCCAAAAAAAAAAAAAAACCCATAAAGTTAACGGTGCGAGCGGTAGTAATAACGGCGACGGTGATGATATCCTATCGATGTTGGTAACCAGGATAGCTGCGGGAATGACAAGTACGCAATGGCAGCCCTTCAACTAGAAAGCCCCATCCCCGTGGAAGGTGGAAAGTTTCTGCAGACGGGAAGGCGAAACTCGCACCGATCTATCTCCCCTTAAAAAGTTCTGGGTTTCTGTAAATATCATTATTGTCAAGGTTCAATTTTTAAACTCTACTTCTTGAAATTGAGAGGGTGGAATAGATATCTAGAAGATACGGAGAGATCCTCCTTTTCTAATCCAATTAAAAAATTGTGGTGATGACCTCCCCGTCCCACCCTTTCAAAAGTCCTCTTATCTTAAAGCCGAGCTATTTTCATATAAAAATGTTAGGGTTAAAGGGGGCATAAAGGGGAAGCGAAGTTCCCCACTTTTTAAAAAGTTATGGCGATGCAAAACGAGTGTATTTTGATTTCATCAGGAGTTTGCCATCCCTAGCCCTGTGGAGGGTAAAGAGGATATGCAATAGAAAGAAAGCGGTTTCTTAAAAAAATTGATGACGCCCGGAACAGGGGCTATTTTCACACCCGCTCGTATAGCAAGAGGATGAATTAGAAAGGGGGCGCAAATAAAATGTCAATAAATAGCGAACTACAGGAAAGCAGTGGAGGTCCTCGAGCTAGTGAAAGTTCACTTCACCTACGCCCTAAAGCGGAAAAGGCGCGAACCTTCCTTCTGAAAGTCTTGGATGCGGAGCAAGAACCTGATAAAATGCTCGAAATGCTCCCCAGCCGGGAGTTGAAGCCAAGTTCCTCCCGGTATCTCGTTTTAGTACAAGACGATCCGCCTTGGAAGAATTAATTTTCTCGAACTTCCTTGAGCAGATAAACCCGAAAAGCCACGGAAAGGGTCCGGTCGGCATCACATCAATTAATTACCAGACAATTCGCTTTGAGTGCTGGCTGAAGTATAATGATCATGGATGATGGATAAACTTACAAAAAAATCCCAGAAGGGTCGGGTCTTTAGGCAGGTATCAGTGGCCGCTCCGAAAAGCCCTTTTAGCGCTGTGGTGAGCCGTTTTGCTGCCACAAACTTCTAAGACCATAAATGTTGTGGTAAGAGCATGGGAAGTCCAGCAGGCTCAGTAGTTTCAGTGAATTGTAGGATATGACGGGTCTGGCGTTATGGTGAGCGGGTGAGATTTCAAAATCCGCCGCTACTAAGTAGATTACACCCCTTATAGCCGCCAGCGGGACACGTGACTTTGAGCGTGCCGCTCAGAACATTCTTCGTATTTCTGCCGTGTTCCACCAGCTTGGAGGATGAGAGCGATGGAGGAGAGGATGGAATGACTATGTTACCCTTCGGGCCCGGATCATGCTCAAGTCATAGATACGCTTTCGGTATCGCCAGAACTTCTGCTTGGAATACACTGACGGAGAATGCCCCCACCTCTGGAACTCCGAGGTACTTCGTCTAGGATGTTACTATGGGCTTAGGGCTCCGATATTCAACATTGAGGCTGACGTAGTTCGCCTGTTTAATGTGAATGCCCAGGGGGAGGAGGTGTAGGAAAATATTGAGACCATCAGCCAATCGGCTCCGGTAGCGCATACGTATCCTTTAAATTCTATTAACTTTCGATCTATTGATCTTTTTGCTCAGCACCTGCTACCACAAATAGAACCTTACGTTAGTATGGGATAAGTCATGGACAATCCGCCCATTTCCTTGCAAAGGTCCTTTTGAAGGCGTAGTCCAATTTAACTGGCCATTCAGGATTACACCTAAATACATTACATGGAGGAAAGAACTAATCGTTGCTCATTTAGCCATGGGCGGTGGAAATCAGGTGTCCTCGTTTAGATAGTAAACAGCTTCAGCTCCGTTTTGTTTGGATTTATGCCGAGTTTGCACCTTGTACACCTTTCGCAACGCTTCTTCTATGATATCACTCATAATCGAGAGAAATATCGTCGACACCCAAATCACCAACTCGTCGATTTACGCCACCGCTTTCATTATGATCCTGTCCAATATACGTAGAATTTCGTCCATCATTATCAACCAGAGCATCGTAGAGGTGGTGCCATTTTGTAGGCTCCCTCTATATCTAGGAAGGCAACTGGAGTGTTACACTTGTAGTGTTGCGATCGCTCGACCGTGGTAATTAGCTAGTGCAGAGTGGTTTTTGTGGATTTGCCTTTGACGTAAGCATGCTGTCTCATACGAATGTGCTGCATACTCTTCAAGCAAGGCTCTGACTAATAGAGACCTTCGCCGACGAGGAGGTGCAACTGAACAAGCAGCTCCAGGGATCCACCAGAAGATTCAGTCCAGAAGTCTTCTGAGGATAGGCTCCTATGTTTCTTGGTCAGAATCTTACTAAGTCTTGCAGATTCGCTGGGGCTTTTAATGTTCTGGTAACAGTCCAATCAGAACCACCTCTTGACAGCCTTGATGGCCGACACATACTTTTTCAGGCAGTTCTTGTATGCCTGTCAATATTTCCGCTGTAAAATATGTTCAAAACTTCCCTGCTGTGCTTGCCGAATTTGCCGGATTTTCAATTCTACTACGTTGGCAATGCCTTCTTGTTGTATTTAGCGGGACACGAGACTTTGAAGGCGGTTGACTTTTGACCCTAGTTCCTCTGTCGTGTCAATATTTCCAATTTGAGTGCCGGAGAGTTCGTTCTTGACAACTTGACTCAAGTTAATGGAGTCGATTTTCCTAGAGTTTCTGAAAGGGTTGGAAATCTCTATAGTAATATTTAAACTGAAATGAATCCAACTGTGATCTGAGAAAGATCGTTGGGTAGACGCTCTCCAGTTCTCGACATTGAAAATCCCATTCTGGGAGAACCTCCTCCAAAGCGTCACAGTTCTCCGAGCTCGAGAGATGACAAATTAGTATACTGGTCCTTTTACACACCGATATATTTGTGTTAATATCAAAATCAAAGAGGGACTCATCTTTTTCGCTGATTTACGAGGCACACTCCGTTTATACGGAGCGGGAATGGTTGCTTGCTCAGTGAACAGTGTTCACCTGAGGCTCTTCCTCCTTGATAACCACCCAATCATCCATGAGAATCTAAGGGTTTTAAAGGTACAAGGGTTGAGCGAGTTTGTCCTTCTTTATTCGGATCTTCAACAATCATATGCAAGCGACTGGTATCCTGGTGATCTCGTCTTATGGGCTGTCGTTGACCTTTACGCCCTCCGAGGTGTCGTTGATCTTAGCGACTCGTGAACCGCAAAATTCCCTAGAGAATTGGTTCTCGCATGGAATCCACGGACCACTTGAAAGCAATTAAACCAGGGGATGAATCCTTCCTGTTCCTTTTTGCCGTCTAAGAAATACTCGATGACCATCTCCAACAGCCTGGCCTCAACGCTTGTTCACGCTTCTGGTGCCAGTTTGCCGGTAGCAGAATTACCATCCGTCTCGTTGGGGATGTTTCGCAGTTCATGCCTCGTTGGTCGGTTGTTGCCGCTTACCTGTTTGCAAAGTTAGGTCGGTGTCCGAGCCCTTGAAAACTCTGATCCGCTTGTGTTGCTGTTCGACCCCATTTTAAATTCATTTGGTGTGTTGTTGTATTCTTCCACAATGTCCTGGCATTTAGAGAGATCCTTTTCTTTCCGTTCGTTGACAGTTCCGGTCTGCATATTATTCATAATCTTGCTCAGAATATGTATGGACTTCTGGTACTGGATCTTGAGCAGGACCCCAGTAGACTTCCTCCTCTTTATTGGTTTCCAGTGGCCGACGTTCTTGTGGGTCTTTTCTGACTGTAATTATGCGGTGTTTTCAGCGATTAATTATTGGAAATAATAAAAAACTTGTTTTTTTCTTTTTCGCTGGTGTAGATATATTTATTTTTGCAAATACCGATTTCGGGAACTACCAGCTCCCTTCATCAGTGCTAACAAGTCTGTGTCTTTGTTTTTGAGGGTCCCAAGCGTAGATGATTTCGGGTTAGGAGTACTGTGTATCGTCATCAGTTGTATGAACCTATGTACTCTTGGTTCTGCCCTACACATTCTTGGCATTGCTTATTGAAAACGGACTATGGCTGGTTTCTGGAATGTGCGTAGGGTCCAGCGACAGCGGTAGAGAGAGTTCTCAGAATGCTCGCTTTCTCCAAATTGTGCGAGAATTCCAGTGATGTAAGCTATACATTTTGGGCTTAGCTGAAGTAAGATGGTCGGACTCTGGAGAATACTCCTCTCCATCTTGCCACACTAATGATAATATGCTTTCGTACTCTGGAAAGTCAAGTGTTAGCAGAAAAGAATCCGATGTCGGCTTGGCGCACTTTTTTGCCCTGGGTGCCGGTTTCTGGCACATTGCTAACTACAAGATTTACGTCCAGATTAAGGAGTATCGTAATTGTACAATGCTGCGCACCAACGGAGTTATAGTGGAGAAGAATGTTTTCAATGAGCAATTAAACAGTTTATGGTAGGCTTCATAAAAGTCACATTGTGATCGTGATAGGTGACCTGAATATCAAGGTGGGATCTGACAGCACAATGCTCGGACATGTGGTAGGGAAACAAGCTCTTGGCGACCGCAATGGTAATGGTGGGCTTTTCATGGATCTCTACAACTTCCACTCCTCGTCAATGGTTCAGATTCTACCATAAGGTCAGTTTGGTTCCAACTGACCGACTTGTACGATCAACCAGATCGACCACTTCGCAATTAGCAGTGCATAACAAGAGAGGCGCTGACATCGGCTTGGGAAGGGATCACCATCTGATGGTCGCCTACGTTCACTTGTGGGTTGCGTCCATCGCTTCTTATAGGGTTGGGGAGCTTCGACCCATCAGGTTCAACATCGACCGCTTATATGATCCGGCTAGCGCTCGACGTGCTGGAGCTCTCTTGGATCGGGCGGAAGATATACTGAGAAACCCGCCTGAGAATATCGATGAGCATTGGTTGTCGGGTACGTCCCGAAAGGGCGTGATAAGATATGGTTGACTGTGGAATTGTGGAAGCGGATAGATGAACAGAAGGGACTGAAGGTTGTATTGACCGCTATGAGTGATGGCGGGCGTGACGCGCTCGAACTATGATACTGAATGAAATTCCGGGAAGTTCATGGTAGTGTATGATGTGACAAGGAAGAATTTGCTATTGCGTTGGTCAGGGAATAGAAAGATGTCGCATATCGAAATGATTTCAGAGATGTATCCTGTATCACGAAGGAGTTTATATGTGGTCGCAAATCCTTCCATGGTGCTGTAAAGGACGTCAACGGTCAACATCCACGATGATAAACAACTGAAGAGTTGGGCTCGAGGGTCGACCAGCAGAGTGACTTATCGCTGCACCTGCAGTTACTGCAGATCTACTGCTTTCAATAGTACGGAAATCTTGGTAGTCCAAGAACTTTCCCAGAGAGTGGAAAATGGGGATGATCATTAAGATCCCAAAGCAGGGGACCCGTTTTGAGTGTGACAATTGGATAGGCATCTGTGTGCACCTTGTCGTCCCAAAATAAGAGCTAAAGAGATGCTGGAATGCATCAAGGAATATTTCGAAAGTATAATCGACAGACAGCAGACTGGTTTTCGCTCCGGATACTCCTGCATTCTACATCAACACCAGACGGGTTCTTTTGGAACAATGCGCTAACTTTAGTTTTCGCTGCACCTAGTTTTGAACGATTTCGAGAAAGCTTCCAATAACGTGGAAGTATATCTGGAGTGCTCTAGGCAGAAGGGGCATTCCGGAGAAACTAATAGCTATTATCAGAGCGACATATGATGGGAGTTAATGTCATGTGCTGCAGCGAAGTAGAATCTCGGAAGGTTTTGAGGTCTGCAACAGAGTTCGTCAGGGTTGCATGCTGCCACCGATATTATTTCTTTTTGTTATCGGTGACGTTTTGTTGCCTTGTCCAGAGGACGTGGAGGAATTCAGTGGACAATGACATCTTTCTTCAAACACCTCGACTACGGAGATGTCATCTGTTTGCATTCCCATTGAATCAAGGTCCTTGGCCAAATGGTCCTGGATTTGTAAAGAGGGGGAAGTAGATTTGGAGTGAAGATAAACTCAAACAAAATCAAGGTACTCAGTTAGCAGAGCCCCGTCGGCGGTGACACCGAACTGGATGTTGCCCTACGCACTAACAACTCTAGATCCGCTTGCGTTGCAATGTCTCAAATCTGGAAATACAGTTATCTCAACACTAAGATCAAGTTAAGACTGTCCTTTGCTAGAGTTCTTTCTGTATTGTTTTATGGGAGGAGTAGTATGGAAAGGCGAGAGGTCATCGACATCACGGTGGCATCTCCTGACATCACGGCTCTGATCGGAGAGTGGAGAGTATCAAACGATATCACACTCTCGGATCACAGACGCATTGATTTCGTTATGGGCATGGATCTACCTCCACCCACTCCATTTCGGAATCCGAGGAAGACAGATTGGGTAATGTATCAAACAGAATTGAACGCCCGAGTCACGATCCCTGGGAGGCGCATCAAATCCATTGCTGGAATTGAGAAGACAACCCAGATGATCACAACTAGCATGAGAGAAGCTTTCGAAGAAAGCTGTCCACTCAAGATGCCAAAGAAGGGTAAACACCATGGTGGAACTCGGATTTGGCAAAACAGAGGAGAACGACAAGGATGCTCCTTAATCGTGCTCTGAAGGGCGAATCAAGCACTAGCTGGAATCGCTATAAAGAGGCACAGAAGGCTCTAAAGAAGAGTATAAGATCGGCTAAACGATCATCTTGGAGACGCTTTTACGAAGTGACTAACTCTCTTGAGGCAACGTCAAAGCTGAAGCGGATTCTGGTCAAAGAACGTAGCCAGAAACTGGGTTACTTACGTTTACAGAATGGGAAGTACACAGAAAGCGATGAAGAAACGGCAAATCATTTGCTTGAAGTCCACTTCCCAGGCAGCATCCAAAATCTAATCTCGGGGCCAACAGGTGCATACAGCCCTCAACCGAGAGATTGGAATCTGGCATGCAAAGTAGTATCACTGGAGCGAGTGAAATGGGCATTTAACTCGTTCCACAGATATAAGTCTGCAGGTCCGGATGGCATCATTCCTGCGCTAGTAGTAGAAGGAATGGATGCCCTGGGTCGACACATTCGGAATATATATCGGGCATGCCTAGCACACGCTTATATTCCAGTTAAATGGCGGGATGTGAAGGTGTTGTTCATTCCCAAACCAGGAAAACCCACCTACACAGACGCAAAAAGCTTTCGACCGATCAGCCTAACGTCCTTTCTGCTAAAAGGACTAGAAAGATTAGTAGATGGGTTCATAAGGGATACACACATTCCTAAATGGTCACTTCACCATAGGCAACACGCCTACCAGAAAGGAAAATCCACGGAGACAGTACTCCATGAACTTACGGCAAAAATTGAAAAGGCGATGTCCGATAAAGAATACGCTTTAGGCGCATTCATGGACATCGAAGGTGCCTTCAATTATGCCTCATTTGCGGCAATTTGTGATGCGGCAAGACAGCATGGAATCGAACCGCTGCTAATCAGTTGGATCCTTCACATGCTAGAGTGGAGAAAAATCCACATATCGGGCGGCCAGAAGTCTATTGAAGCAGGATGTCTCAGGGGCTGCCCACAGGGAGGGGTTCTCTCTCCACTGTTATGGCTCTTGGTGATGGATACCCTGCTGTGGCTCCTGGAGGACAAAAAAGTCTTCGCGCAAGCATTTGCGGACGACCTAGCCGTAATAATTACCGGCAAGTTTGCGGACACAGTATGTGACCGCTTGAATGCAACTCTGCATGTAATCCACAGCTGGTGCCTCCGCAATGGACTCACGGTGAACACTAGAAAGACTGGACTAGTTATGTTCACTAAGAACGTCAGGTGGGGCAGCTATACACTACCCACCTTAGCAGGGGCGGAAATCCAGCTGGCACAAACAGTCAAGTACTTAGGAGTACATTTCGACTCCAAGTTAACGTGGAAGCATCATATCCAGGAACAATACCAGAAATCCTGCAGATTGCTCTGGTGCTGTAGGAATGCGATAGGTAAGACCTGGGGACTTTCACCTAAACGAATATATTGGATGTATACATCCATAATAAAACCCATTTTGATGTATGCATGCATCGTCTGGTGGCCAAGACTGAACTTTGCTAACAGCAGGAAGCTGCTAACGCAGATTCAGAGACTTGGTTGCCTAAGTATTACTGGAGCAATGAGTACTACGTCGACAGCGGCACTTGAAGCCATCCTAAATTTACCCCCCATCTACTTGGAGGTGAAACGGAAAGCAGCCAACGACGCATATAGGCTCGATACCATTGGGGCGTGGAAAGGCGGCCAATCCAACGGGCATGCGTCTATATGGAAATTCCTTGAAAAACATCCGGTAGCCCTGATGCCGACCGATCATATGGTTTCCAGATTCGTCTTTGAAAAGACATACACTGTCGTAATCACCAAAAGAGAAGAATGGTCGACAAGTGGTCATGAGTCTTTTCAGATTACAGACCTAATAATCTTCACCGACGGGTCAGTCACGGAGGATGGATCGGGTGCAGGCGTGTTCTCGGAGAATCCGATTATAGAACTGGCCCGACCTCTCGGAAAAATGACGAGCATATTCCAGGCGGAGATATATGCCATTTCATTGGCAGCAGAAGAATGTCTGCGACAAAAATGGAGGGGTTGCACCATTCGAATCTGTTCCGACAGTCGGGCGGCATTATCGGCACTAGATGGCAACAACATATCAAGCCAGTTGGTGTGGAGTTGTCATCAGGTGCTGCTGAAACTTGGCCGACTGAACGAAACATTGCTGATGTGGGTGCCGGGGCACTCTAACATCGCCGGTAATGAGGGGGCTGATAGACTGGCTCGCCGAGGGTCTGGATTCACAATGGTGGGCCCAGAACCAGCTCTTGGAATCCGACCATCTACTGTCAAGTCTACTCTGAAAGGTGAAATTGCAAGGATTCACGCAACCGAGTGGAGAAATTTGGACTCTTGCCGGCAAGCGAAAATCCTTGTGAAGGAGCCTAGGGCCACTAGAGCGGCATTTTTGTTGTCCCTTAAGAAGTGGGACATGAAAACCCTAGTAGGGCTTTTGACGGGACACTGCCTCTTAAACTACCATTTGGAAAAGATTGGGGTAGTGGTTTCGGCTGTGTGCAGCCAAGGTGAGGAGGAGGAGGAAACTGCCCTGCACTTTTTATGCAGCTGCTCGGCATCCTCGGATCTCAGACGAAGACACCTTGGCAAGGTTTTCTTCAATGAAGAATCTGCACACTCTCTGCCTCTTGAGAATGTTCTCAGATTCGCTAAAGCCTGCGAACACCGTAGGCGGGAAGCCATTGAATAGGCAACTTACGGGGATAGTACAATGGGCCTAATAATGGCCTGAGTGCTCGGAGCTGCGGCTCCCCCCATTTAACTAAACTAATTAACTAAGTATGGAAAGTGAACCCTACTGTTACTCAAAAGCTCTATGCTTTTGTCAATACCTGCATGTGTCATATAACCGGAGTACGCTGGCCTGACACTATCTCAAACGAAGAACTTAGTCGGCGCACGAAGCTGGCACTGTTACGCGATGTGCTCGGAAAACGGAAGTAGCAGTGGGTAAGTCACATTAAAAAAAAGAGGGGCGACAATTGGATTGCGGGCGACGCTATGTAGTGGAATTCACTTTCCCAAGATGGCGTACGAGTGGGTCGCGCCAAGAACACTTGGCGCAGAACAGTAGAGGAGGAGTACGAGCGTCTCGGGAAGTCGTGGGGGAGCTCAAAGGCTTTTCAGTTAACCGCGAACGATTACGTGTAGGTGTGGATGACGCGCCATACCCCACCAAGGGATGAATGACAACCATATATATATTACTGTTGAGTAGTATTTGTTAATTAAATGATCTAATCAGAATCAACTCTGCTTCGAACCATTGAACCAAGACGTATGTGCCCTAAGCGAGTCCAGTCGAGTTACATTGGATACGGCCACACCTCAAGTCACTACCAAATCTCTCAAAATTATCCAGATTTCATTATCTTGTTCAGCGGAGTCTATAAAATCGGATAAATATTATTTTCACCTTTACTTCCAGGAATCCCCCATTCGCAATACATTCCACCGCTCGTCTGACATCACTCACGTAGCCACAGACAAATTGAAAATTAAATTGAAACATTTTAAGAAAGTATCTTCGGTCAATTGTCCGCAAAACCAAAAATTGCCACTTGAAATTGATTGCTACTGAGCTCAAGCCTTTTTAATGAACACAAAGACTCAATAAATTCTCCGGGATTTGGATGAGAAAACTTTAAGTTGGCTCCGCATTAGATCCAGCACGTGATAAGAAATTTAGCAGAGGAATTTGAGAAGGTCCTTGTGCGGAGGCTAGTCTACTTTAGGTCAGGGCTTGCAGGGAAGCGATGTAGCTATTGAATGGCTCGGCGCATCTACGGTTTTAAGTGACGGTCTCAGGGGTTGCGAGCGACTGGGATTCTGGAGGTGCAGGGGCAAAGTGACGAAGCAAGTCTATGGCGACAATTTACTACAATCGCTCGGCCAATTAATGTCAAAGTCGACTTCATTTCCTCTTTGAAGGAGGCTACCGGCGGGTGGCAAATTAAAACAAACGGCTCTCGCGTACAGGGACATTTGTCAATTGTCAACCTTCGGATCTTTCGAGCAGGGCAGGATACGAAACAGTGAACGAGTCAACCCCACTCGCTCCCGTTCGCGTAAACATTGGATTAGTCTTAGTCGCACACAGAAACCTACTTTGACTCCAGTATTTCACCCCGTCACTTCGCTCCAATAGACCTCTGCAGGATACGAATATGTTCTAGTCTACAGAACGTCCCCGAATAATGCCAGCAGGATACCGTGTACGAGAACTGATACTTATTTTCCATTCTCGTTTTTCTCCACTGTGTTTTCCTTTCGCCTGCCTGGTGCAGCCGTACCACTACCAATCGCCTCTCGCACGTAGAATCGGTGACAAGGATACTGGATCCGTTTTATTGGCTTTCGTTCTGACCCTTTAATGCTCTACCCGCCGTGATGTAATTTAAAAGGGAGTAAGAATTTCTTATGGGGATTTTGCTCTTTTTGCATTGTTTTTTTTTTTGTGTCATTCATTTTCCTTTTTCGAAGTGTTATTACAACGAGTGGTTACATGACAACAAATTAAGGAAAATTTGAGAAATAGCTGTTTAAGCCTTTAGTCATTCACAGGCTACAAGGGAGTGTATTTGAATACTTTCGTCCTGGGAGTAGACTATTTTTTGCCAATAGCGATTTTTCTCATTTTTCATGTCTTCAAGAACGCACTTTGCCAATCCTTCAAAATTCAACGCATTTTGATGATCATCCCCCTTTTGGGAGCAGGTTGACTGCAAGGACATCACAGCATTTGCTAGATAGTCCAAGGATGACAGCAACGAGATTGAGGCGCAATATAACCGTTACATTTATCTGCGGAATAAACCCTCTTGGGTGGACCAGAGAGCAAATATTGGAACTGAGCAAATAAGGGTGGAATTGTCACAAATACGTCTTTTGCGTCATTTCATTGCATCCTAAAATTCTAAAAATAGCACATCGTAGTAATCCACAAAATGCAATTACTAGGCAACAAGGTCACAGGCATCACACCCTGGAAAATCTCAGAATGTGGGTAGCAGACAAAAACAAGTCCCAGGTTGATAAGCTCCTAAGCGCACACGCTCCTATGGGGGGAGATGATGGAACACCACCTGATATTTCATAGCTTCAAGTTGAAAATTTGTATGGGCGTTTTTGCATCTAAAAAACAAATGTGAAAATATTTTAGGAGATAACTAGAGTGCGAGTTCTCTCCAAAAGGACCAGTAACCGCGACTATGGTTTTAACTTGTGCTTCCTGTAGAACTGTCATCGTAGCACTTCGTTGTCATGCTTTAGCCTCTATTTAAGCAATTCTGTCTACCAACATTGTATCTCTCATATTTCCGGAGCAAATACTCACTTGAGAGAACCAGGAAATAATTGAAGACCCCACCTTCATGGATATATGCGAGGGAGAGAGGAGGTAACTCGTGTTCATGGCATACATTTTCGACTCGTTCGAAGTGGAACTGCTGTACACAGAAGAGGAGAAGCTGAACGACCTCGACCTAGATCTTTTAGGGCTCAAGTTGCATAGCTATACGCAAGGAAGTGCCATGTCCTAGGTGGAGGATGTTACTCCGCCATTGGAGAAGAATTGTAAGCAATAATGGAGCCAATGGCCCGCACTAAGATAGCCCAGGTAAACCTCCACCATGCAAAAACTACATCTGAAGTAATTGCAAGGATAATGTTTAAACAGCGCTGGATTAAAAATCCTGGCGGAACTGATTCGTAGTCTGCGAGGAATTAATACAGGATTTTTCATATGAGAAGCCAAGAGCTTGGGCCATTCTTAAATGTTCTTCCTCCTAGAGAAAGGCATCGACATCACACTAATACAGGAGCCCTGGGTCGGAGGCGACAAAACATCCAAAGGGATCCAAAGCAAATATTTTAATTTATTCCACAGCACAGGAGACGCTGATCAGGACAGACCTAGAGCATGTATTCTCGCGAGGAACGGTCTGCACGGTTTTCTGTGTCCGAACCTGAGTTCCAGCGACCTAGTCGTGGTCAAGCTGGAACAGGCGGGGGCAGAGAACGTGTATATTTCTTCGGCTTAGTTGCCGCCAGAAGAACCACAACATTTGACGACCACCATAGCAACAAAGAAGGCCAAACTGTTGATAGCCTGCAATGCCAACGCAGGGCATACGCCTTGGGGTAGCTCGGAAATCAACGAGAGAGGTGAGTCATTCTTTGATTTTATTATTAGTACAAACCTATCGATGTGTTACAGGGGCAGTACACCAACCTTCCACTTCACCAGCTCGGAGAACTGTGATGGTTGGGAGGAGGTCCTTGATATCACCCTAATAACCGACAATGGGATTCTTAGGGTGGAGAACTGTAGAACTGTCTGACCACAGATCGTTCTCTGATCACAGTTGGATACTTTTCAGACTAGATCTCGCCGCAGAGGTTCAGAGACCCCGGGAGGATCGACTGAAGAAAGTTTAGTCAAGTAATTAAGAATAAATGCCCCGGAGCGCAAATTGGCAAGATTGGCACGACAGACTAACTGGAGTCAAAGGTCTGGGCTCTGGAAAGAACATTCGTTACCGCCTGAAGAAGTATAAGTCGGCCATCAATACCTCCACACGCGATAGGTGCCGCCAAGAGGCGGTATTGGTTGGATTATTGCCAGAACATCGAAAGCACGATTAAATCCCCGAGGCTCAGTAAGATTCTGTCCAAGGAACATAAGAGCCCATCTTTTCTTAAAAAGTCAGAAAGCCCCTGGACGGAATCTTCTGGTGAAACCTTGGAGCTGCTGGTTGAGATGCATTTTCCCGCCAACAAGGAGGACCTTGCCTTGCCTTACTTGGAGGGTTTGCGGCCATCCCAGCTGTGCGAAACTATCAAATCTGTAATTCTTGAGGATAAGATTGGCTGGGGTATAAACAGCTTCTTGGGATATAAATCTCCGGGCCAAGATGGCATGTCAGTCATGGTACAGAAGCAGCAAGAAAAGGTTGTGCATGGCTTGTTGAGATTTACCGGAGCTGTATCTCTTTAGGATACGTACTATAGTCCTGGAGTCGCGAACGAGTGGTTTTCGTACCGAAAGCGGGGGGACGTGGCCATGGCTATAAGATACCCTAGAGCGCGTCCTGGACATCCACTTAAGGATGATTATGGCGAGAAGGTCTTTCTCTAAGTCCCAGTATGCCTAAATTAAGGCAAATCCACAGAAACCGGTCTCCACGTGGTAATTGGCACGATTGAGTGGTCACTTCAGTAGAGGCACTATTACCCTAGCTGTACTATTGGATATAGAGGGAGCATTCAACAATATTAGTACCAAAGCCAGGCCCAGTATTGGATTGGAGTGACGTCTTACGCATTGGATTATATCCATGCTAAGTACCAGAATATTCCAGTCAGATCTGGGAGGCAACCACTTGACCAGAGCTATAAACAGAGGCACGCCCCAGTGTGGCACCATCTCTCCGGTGCTCTGGTTAATAGTGATGGACAAAATTTTACGAATATTAGACAGCTGCGGGGTGAAGGTGGTGGCGTATGCAGACGAATTGGTGATATTAGTATCAGGGATGTTTCCGTCCATTATGAGCGACACCATGGAAGCGTTGCGAAAGGTGCGCCTGTGGGCCGCAACATACAGACTCAGCATAACCCCAACCAAAACGCAACTGATGCTATTCACCACCAAGCCAAGGATACCTGAATTACATCTCCCACGGCTGAATGAACTAAGATTGGTTTTTTCCTCCAATGTAAAGTATCTGGGTGTAATCTTGGATCCAAAACTAAATTGGAGATTGAACATAGAACTAAGGGTTAAGAAGGTTTCTATAGCTTTCGTGCAAGAGAGCCTTTGTAAAGAAATGGGGTCTTCGGCCGAGTATGGCTCTGTAGGCGCTTACCGCCGTGGTGCGCCCAATCCCGACGTATGGCTCTATTGTATGGTGGCAGGCTTTGAGCAGAAGGCACAATAGAACGAAACTTAATAGGATTCAAATAACCGCGTGTGCTAGTGCTACTTGGGCTCTGCAGCCCTGGGAGATGCTCTCAATGTACTCCTGCATATTCTCCCCTGAGACCTCCATATTAGATACGTTGTAGTGTGCAGTGCCGTCACACTACGTGAATCCGGATACTGAACAGCAGGCTTTCCCCACGGACTATGCCACAGGCAAGTTATGAAAGAGTATTCTTCACTGAAGGATCAAAGATGGTTCGTGGAGTCGGTGCGGGGATTTTCTCGAGTACACACAGTGTATCCGAGGCGTATGGTCTCCCAAGTTTCGCCAGTGTATCTCAAATAGAAGTTTTGGCGATAATGGGAGTTTGTCGATGGCTGAAGCATGATCCGAGCCCCAAGCGTAAAATAGCCATTCTGACCAACAGCCAAACGGCCATTAGGGCTTTGTACTCGGCGACGACATCCTCCAAACTGGTGGGACAGTGCAGAAATGCGCGTAACTGCCTAGGCGGCGCACTCAATGCAACCTTCCTCTACGTTCTCGAACATTGGAACATAGAGGGGAATGAGCGGGCCGATGGACTGACCAGGCGGGGCTCTGCTCTTGGCAGTCCTTCTTCGGCTATAGTTAGCTAGCGGCTGTCAGGGGCGGAATCTACTTGTACTACTTAACATCCGCGGGGCTTAGATCGCGGAGGCTTATCATCTGTGCCAAATCAAGGAGGATTTGGATCGCTTATAACAAAGCCCGATATCGAGAGCTCCTGCGTCAGACGAGTGCAAATGCATCCAAGATTAGGGCAGTCTGCACGGAGCACTGGCCCAGAGGCCGCCAGGCTCGGTATACCCTACAATTCGCATTGCTGAAGCTACGGAGAAGAGGGGGAAACCGTCCGGCACTTCCTTTGCAATTGCCCAGCTCTAGTTACCAGTCTTTGGGAACCTCGGTGAGATTTCTAGCTGCAGGGTGGGAGAGCTGCTCTCCTTCGTGAAAGCTACGGGCTGGCTCTGACGATTTGAGCCGGCTGGACTCTGCCCCCCTGTTCTCATAACAGCAGTCACAGTCTTAGGAGTTTGACGAGTTTGAGTAAGGCGGCACCCGAAACCCACTGGAATTAACTATTAGGCTGATGGAGTTCTGCGATAGAAAAGCGCTACCACTTCTCCTCGGCTGCGATGCCAACGTCCACTATATGATATAGGGAACTTCAATTGAAAAGCGGAATACGAATACATTCTTGAACACACAAAACTCTAGTGAACACTTTGATAAATGGGCTGGTCAAGAATTGGAGGGTTCACAGAATTGTGGCAGAGCGACCAATTTGCATGCGAGTAGCATCGTTGTGGCATTCGACATTAAGAGGAACTCGCAACTGGAAAGAACATTTAGCGATCAAATGAGAACAGATTGCGACTCTTATACAAAGGTAGATGACCAATGATATGGCTCATCTACAGGTGGGCAGTGATATTAGGAGTGAAATAGTGTTAAAAGCAGTGGTCATCATTGATGAATGCTGTTCGACGAAGGCAGGTATGTCATCAATGGATGTACCCTAGTTGAACATGAACCTAACCGGAACCAGAACGTGGGCCCGAAAACACTTCAAACGTGAGAAAGAAACCGGGGACGATTAGAGAAGCAAACCGGAACTAATTCAGGGAATTCTGTGCAGCGATCGAACAAACCACACGAACACGGTATGGACTCTATCAAGCTATAGCCAAATACAAGGCAGTATCTTGTCTGTCTGAAGAAGGAAGATGACATTTTTCCCGAGGACGACACGGCGATCGCAAGCCCACTCACGGCCTGCCTCTCGGCCTACGGACCGAGGGACTTGCTGGTACCATCGCAGATTCGGCGAGAAAGCCACCAAATGTACGATCTCGTGTAAATTCGCGCCTGCCGCAAAAAGCTTGGTCCACGGGGATTCCTGGCGTTGGCCCCCCAGAACGCAGCGCCACGTCGCCTAACCGTTCTTCCGCTCTTCCCGGTAAGGGTAAAGGAGAAGGTTCTGACAGGCAGGATTCAGCCTGTAGTCCCCCCTCCTTAGTGCCTCTACCGAGCCTTCCTCTGCCGTTTGCGGGTAGATTTGGGCTGTATTAACACCGCCGTGGTCGGATTTCCAGTTTCTCCCAAGTTGAGAGTTATCGTACTTTCCTTTCTGGCTAATTTCGCCGTAGGCACTAGATGCAAGCTCTCCCCTGAGTCGGAAAGCATGCCTTCTACAGATTTATCTATAGGGGGCATGAATGTGGTGAGGCCTCCAAAATCTGCGCCATGGTTGCTCATGGTCGCGGTTGGATTCGAAGTCTGTGACCTCTTACCACTGGGAGAGTTTATATCCTTCATTTCCATATTCATATTTTGCATACCCTTAGTGTAGTAGTAAACTCTTACAGGCTCCCCCACCACAACAAGGTGGTGTCCGAAGAGGAGAAAATCAACTTTGTTCAGAAGGACCATCGGAGAAGCCCTAGGCGTACAAGCAGAGGTTTAAACCCCCTCATGTAAAGATATCGATGAAATTAGTACCGAGAGGGTGATTTGCTTTCAGTTCGAAATCGGAGAAGCAGTAACCTTAGAGACGGCATGTTTGCGAAAAGCGTACGGCAGCACACGAACTGTGGTACTTGTCCTTCCAGCAGAAAGTGTGAAGAAGCTATAAACACAAAACCTTATTAAAATCGGTTTACTGTCTTTTCTTTTTTTTTTTTTTATGGATGGAGGTGGAAATCTTAGAAAGACACTGCCGGGCCAGGTTGCAGCAGCGTGTGGGATTCTCACCCACTAAAACCACCCCCACTTTCTCCTTTTTCCTTCCCCGCGGGACCGCCGCAAAGCATTACTTCGCGGGGTGGACTGCGCTTTACGCGACCACGCCTTCCGTTCTTCGCGTCCTCCTTGCGCGCTCCGCTCTTGCCAATTCCTCTTGTATTCGTTTGATGGCGGTGTTCACCGCACACCAGTTTCCCTCCGATTTCAACATTTCCCCAACGATGTTCTGTGGGCTTAGAGTGGTTTTCAGGGAGTCTTCCAGACTCCTCCTTTCTGAGAGAAATCGTGGACAGTGGAACATAACATGCTCCGGGTCCTCAGATGTGCAACCACATTCAGGACACAAGGGAGAATCATCCAACCTGAATTGGTGCCGGTACTTCCTGTAACCGCCATGTCCTGACAGGAATTGCGTCAGATGGTAGTTAATCTCACCGTGTCGTCGCTGGATCCACTCTTCAATACGGGGAATCAAAGTGTGGGTCCAGCGACCCCTCTGCGAATCATCCCACCGTTTCTGCCACTTCTGCAGCGACTCTCGCCTTGCCACCTTTCGGCATTCTGCATCCTTTTCAAGAGGATTCATTTTCCTTGTCTCGTACAGGCAGCGTGTCTCACTTGCCAGAATGTCTATCGGGATCATTCCCGCAATAACACACGCTACCTCGCCTGATATTGTTCTGAAGGCGCTGCACACCCTTAGCGCCACTAAGCGGTAAGACATATTCACTCTCCTACGATTACTCCCACACGCTAATGCTTCCTCCCAAACTGGTGCCACGTATAATAGTGTGGAGCGAACCACTCCGGCCACAGGTAGTCTGCGACTGTACCTTGGACGTCCAATGTTAGGCATCATCCGCGCTAATGATACGCTGGTATTTGCCGCTTTCTCACAGGCATAGTCCAGATGTCCCTTGAAATTGATTTTAGCGTCAATCATCACCCCTAGGTATTTGATAACCGGCTTCGAAGTAATGACGTGACCACCAACGCGAATATTAATCGTATTCCTCTTCCTACGATTGGTAATCAAGACCGCCTCCGTCTTTTGTTCCGCAAGGTCAAGCTGAACCATTTCCAGCCACGCTTTTATGGCGCTAATGGTTTCATTAGCGTACATTTCAACGTCTTCAGGTTCTTTCGCGACGACAACCACAGCTAGATCATCTGCGAAACCGATTATTGTGGCCTCCTTTGGCACGGGAAGGACAAGGACCCCATTGTACATGACGTTCCACAGGAGAGAACCCAACGGACGGTGTACTGCTTGGATCCCTCATCCGTGTCGTACCACAGTGTCCTCTCCGAAAGGCAACTGTTGAGGAGCTTAGTCAAGTAATTGGGGACACCCGTTTTAGCCAGTGAACTTTTTATCCACTCCCAGCTTGCGGAATTGAACGCATTTTTGATGTCCAACGTCACTACGGCACAGCATTTTTTAGACGACATCGCGTCTCGAGCCAGCTTCAAAACAACGTCTACGGCGTCGATCGTTGAGTGGGCTTGACGAAATCCAAATTGTCGCTCCGATAGTCCATCCTTGTATTCGATGATAGGGAGGAGTCTGTTGTAGATGACCCTTTCGAGCATCCTTCCTGCCGTGTCGATAAGGCAAATCGGTCGGTATGATGATGGGTGTCCTGGGTGTTTAATCGGCTTTGAGAGCAAAACTAGTTTTTGCCTCTTCCACCGGTCGGGGAAAACTCCTTCTATCATGCATGTTTCAAACACGCTGATAAACCAGTCGGGTCTGGTCTTAACAGCGAGTCTGAGAGCTCTATTGTGGTGTTCGCCCTCTCATCTTCTTCATAACTATCCTGTACGCTGTTCCCCAGGGGCTTTGATCTGCCTCTGTGCAAAGCTCCTTGAAGCATTCTCGCTTGCTGGTCCGTATAGCCTGCTTAAGCCTACCTCGAAGGTTCACATATGCTAGCCGTTTCTCGTCGAAGTCCGGTCTTGCTCTAGATCGTTGGCAGATCCTTCTAGCACGAAAACATGCATCCCGTAACACCGCGATCTCTTCATTCCACCAATAGTTTGAGCGCCTTTTTGCGAGAACTCGTCGCCTCGGCATAGCAGCGTCGCATGCTCTTGTTATGCGTCCCATCATTTGCTCTACCTTTTCCGTAGTCGCACCACCGGGACTTTGGCTTCCCAATAGCATCTCTATGAATGCATCCTCCTCAAGCCCTTTCACGGACCAACCCCGGTTTCCAGCCTCACGGGAACACGTATCGACGCATGGCCCATATTCGATCTGGGGGAAAATCGCCTGGTGGTCGCTGTGAGTATAATGCTCACTGACAAACCATGTCATTCTCCTCGCCAATGTGGTACTCACAATTGTCAGATCGACTATTGAGCCCGACCCTGTCCCACGAAAAGTGGAAACGTTTCCCATGTTGGCAAGCACCAAATCCAGCTCCGCGAAGGCCTCGAGCAGAATACGGCCCCTGGCGTTCGTAGTGCGACTGCCCCAATCAACGGCCAACGCGTTGAAATCACCAGCTATGATCTTGGGGTTTCGGCTTCTTCCATCCGAGACTAGCATACCTAGCATTCCTTCGAATTCTGTTATCGTCGCGCTTGGTGGAGCATAACAACTATATATATAGATACCAGCTATTTTTGCCCTGACAACTTCTGGAAACTCCATCACTTCTTGAATGGCCTGATTTCCACACGCCCATATTGCCGCCTTGCCAGTTTCATCTGCAGTCCAGGCACCGCTCTTATTGTTGCGATAAGGCTCGCTGATTATGGCAGCTTCGATTCCCTTCTCATAGATGGTCTGCGAGAGAAGGTCTTGCGCTGCCTCGCAGTGGTTGAGGTTGATTTGTATCAACCTCATTTTTTTACTGCATTCAAGGCTCGCCTAAACACTGGGCATCTGCTGCTGCCTGCAACATGCAGACAGTCGACGCCCTTTTTTTCCTTGTAGAGCATGCATTCAGGCTCAGCCTTGCACTTCCTGAACATATGGCCTTCTCCCCCACATTTTCTGCAACATTTTGACCTGTCACAGTCACCGGTGCATTTCGCCGCTATGTGACCAAATTCCAGGTATCTAAAGCAACGCTTAAGGGATACCTGCTCCCTGAGTCGGCAAACGACCCAACCTATTTTTACTTTCTCAGCCGCCAGCAGTTTGAACGTTGCTTCAGTTGGTAAGCTTATGATTGCCGTTTGCGTGCCTCCGTATGCCTTCCTCAGTCCCCTGATTGCGGAATCTTGCAAGCCAAGTGGTCCGAACTGCTTTTCTAAGGCGTCACGGATATCCTCCTTGGTCGTGATTTCGTCAATGTCCTTACATTCTATGACAAGCTCCTGCTTTCTGGCCCGTACTTGAGTTTCTTCTCCTAAGGACTTCTCCACCTTGCCGAGGAAATTTTCCACCGTTTTGCCCGGAGACTTCTTCAGCTCCAGCATCAAGTCTCCTTTCTGGGAGCGTGTGATTCGGCTGACGTTTTCTCCAAGGTCCATCAGCTCAGGATCGGATTTGGCCTTCCTAAGGATATCGGCGTAAGTCATATCCCCTTTTTTGGAGATGATGATTAATTCGGGCCGTAATCTTCTTTTCTGCGTCGTATTTTTCCTTCCGCCAACCTTGGTCCATGCTTCCTTGGTCCCTTTTGAAGGCTTTGCCTTCCTTGGGTCAATTGGAGCCAGCGCCGCAGTTTCCACGATGTTGGTAACTTTGTTTCCCTTGCCTTTTGCCGGTGAGAGGCCTTTTTGCCTTTTCGCGTCCTGTGAGGATCCGAAAGAATCGTTCGCGCACTCTCTACTCCTCTTTTCAAATTTACCGCCTTTTGGATTTTGAGGGGGTGTCACTTGTGTTGCCTGGGTGACGCTTGATTTCTTCGAGGCGTTTTTTTCTTCCTTGGCACCATTGTATAGTACCCGAATGGTACGGACCATGTTTTTGATGGCCTGGTGCACGTTGTGTTTGTCCTTAATCAATTCAGACAACTCTACTATTTTACCTCCGAGTAGGGCAAACGATGATTCTTCCGGACTCTGACATAGCTCCTCCGCTTGGTTTTCACATTGGGCGCTTACGTACTCATTAGCCTTCCGAGAGCTTCCCTGATTTCCTTCCTTCATCAAGGTTGATTTCGGAGGAGATCGCACTATCGTCGAGCTTCTCTTAAATGGATTAACCACTAAGTCCTGCGACATGTTTCGACCAGGTGTAGTTACCCCGCTATGGGCTAATAACTGACCAGTTTGTGCCCCATCTTTTCTTGGGTTTTGAACAGGCGTTCTCGGGAGTGATGTACTCCTTTTAAATGCCTCTTTCTCCAGGCTACTTGCAGTATTTGATGCAACGGTGGCCAAGTAATCCACCACCGAGGCACTGCAGTCGAGGGATATCGACGGCCGGGAGCCTGCTTGCCCACTCCCAAAAGCCGCCGGTACTCGGTTTCCGAAGCCCCGCACGTAACTTTATTCTCCTTCTGTTCCTCCATGTTTGGTTTTATTTCTGGGCGTTTACTTCCCACCTACCCGGCCTGCGCATAAGCATGCCCATACACACACACCTCCAAATGCGTATATGTACATATTCCTACGCATCCGCCGAGCATTCCCTTATCCGCACGAAGGGACGCGCCTGATGGGAGATTTGGCAACTCCGCACAGGATCGGTTTACTGTCTGTCTGTCCGTCTGTCTGTCTGTCTGTCCGTCACACGCATTTTTCTCGGAGACGGTTGTAGCGATTGGCACCAAATTTGGTAGAAAAGTGGGAACTGTGAACGCTCACGCATACAGTGAGTTACATCCTGTTACGTCGAATTTAAGGGGGGGTCCCCATACATGCAAAAGGGGGGGTGTAAATTTTTTTTTCATCAAATATAGTCACGTGGAATGTCAAATTAAAGGTCTCGGTTAGTGCTTTTCGAAGCCGGTCTTAGTTTTGACATTTGTTAGAAAGGTGGCGAGTGCGGGGGGTTGAAAGTGATCATTCCTTTAAGGGGGCCATTCTCAGAAACTACCAAACCAAAAAATCTGAAAAAAATCAGGAGGCTGCCACTATATGGTGCCTGGGCTCCGAAATACCTCCCATAGTGATATCTGTACAAATAAAGTTAATAATATTATATTACTATGATTTTTAGTAATTGACTGCAATATATTACGTGCTATGTACTAAGAAATACACAAAACCTTTCGTACCTGAAGCGTCCAGCTTCCGGTTTCTCGACTTGTTTATATATATAGTCATGTGGGGAATCAACTGAAAGGTATCGAGTAGCACTTGCCGAAGCCGTTCTTTGTTTTGACATCTGTTATACAAACCAGGAGTGAGGAGGCTCGGAATTAGTCATTTCTTTCGAGGGCCCATCCCTAGGAACCGCAAAAATCTGAAAGGAAAGTCGTCAAGCTGCCCCTATATGGCCCTTGGCCTTAAAATACCCTCCTTATCCTTGAATAGTAGAGTCATAAAAATTGGTCCGTGCTTCCAGGTTTCGACCTATTTATCACTGATTTTGAGCTTTTTAAGAATGTTATAGAAAATTTACAAATCGGAGAGGTAGCTTCATTTTTGTGTTATTATCAGAAAATTTCACAGAAATATGAAATTGAAATATGCGATGCTACCTAAAATTGGAATCTGCAACAACTTCAAAATCAGCATCAATTCCGCTGCTACATACCAACTTCCTCCGACCCAGTGATGGGTCACCTTTGTTAGTAAGCGGAAACGAAATTTCGGATGAGAAGCCTTATTAAAGTGCAGATGAAATACCAGTAGACGTACCAGGAGTTTCAATTAGAGAGTGAAACAGGAAGTTCATATATTAAAGAGGAATGACCTACTTCCACCACAAGGCTGACGCTAGAGTCCTTATTGGCATGGCATAGATGAAGAGTTGATGTTCAATTGTTAATGTTTCCCAGTGAAAAGCGCGACCATGACTACGCTCCTTGCAATCATCCAATCCATAAACCGTACGGTTGTACTATCCACACTTCCCTTACCAAGCCGTGAACACAAAACCAGAGATACAAGTTATTGGTGCCTTGAACAAATTGAATCTTCGACAATAGTTTGATATGGTTTTGCGGTAGTGCAGAAGTGGATCTCTATTTCTGCCGGTCAATTTGCAGCACATAAAAGGCATCTTTACCATTCTTTGAAGCCCTCCAGTTGGGAGTGGTATTTGAAAAACTTTCACAAAATAAATTCGTCATAAATCATCCCGACTATGAACGCTCTGCAGATCAAAAGCGATACAAAGTTTACTTCTTTCATCCTCAAAGACACACTCCAATCGTAAAGTGAGTTTAAATTCTGACACCATCCACTAATATCAAACGTACACGGAAGCATATTTTCCCGATTTTCCCTTTGTAGCTATTAAATATAAGCCGTGAAGGACAAAAAATCGAGCGAGACAACAACGCCTGTTGCATGGAAACCACTTGGCCTGTTGAATAGGACATCCCAAACTACCCTCACTAAACCCACCCCATTCCACCCGACCACACTATTAGCGATACCGTGGCAGTGGGTGGCGAACGGTTATAATAGCCTGTTGAGCTAGACGCTGACTGTTGAACACATGAGACATTGGAGCTATCTCATTCACAAAGGCGCCACGAGTATACCTATAAACCCACAGATCTCGACCACTTGTACAAGGGCCAGGGGGTGGTGTTCGTCCTGTTTCCCTGCTCCGTCGCTTATATTCCCTACCTACCACCAACGAATTTCGCAACATTGCCGGCGAGAAGGGCGGACCAGGGCAGGACGTAATGCGGGGCTCCGCAGGAAAATAGGATTCCATACTTCGTACAGCCTGCACACTCGCTCCTTTCTAAAATTGTAAAAATAAAAGTTGTTTGTTGTTCCAGGCAACAAGTGGCCTCGCATTCATTCCAGAAGAGCAAATTTCACAGAAACTGCGGATAATGAGAAGGACATTTCGAAACAACAACTACATCAACAACAAGTTCATGCTCACCTGTTGAGAGTTGTTTGATACTGGGATGTTGAATCCTAGCAACTAATGAAGACAGAACTGTCTCAGGATTTCGTAGAGGCAGACGGGAAAATCATGAAAATAAGTCATTATCCGTACGTTTTCCACTTCACATATTTTCTCAATGCGATTTTGAAAATAACTGCCGCCACTCCTGTTGTTTTTTGTGATACGAGTGTATGTTTATTCCTGGGGAGATTTGGTCGGAATTGGTGGGTGATAGACCGACGAAAAAATAAGGATAATTCCTCCACAAGCATTCAATTAGGAATTTTTGGAAAATAAGTGCGGATTTATGGGGGATGGAAAAGAAAGGTGAACAGAATAAACTCTTGAGAAGCAGTTTGAAGGTTATCCTTTCGGTCAAATTGCACACTGGTCAGTGACTTTGATTTTACAGATTTTATTATAGTAATTATGCATTTGTACATTTGTGGAGCAGATTGTCGATTTCTTGATAATTGTTGTCCGCTTTTTGCGTAATACTTGCCTTTCAAAAGGAGCGTACTGGTATTACCCTCTCTGCCAAGTAGGTTTTTGAAAAGATTGCTTATATCCCAGTTTCAGTGTAATTTTTCATTCCTTACTATTTATAAGGTTTCATTTTTGGAGATGTTTTTACTTTCGCATCCGTTGTGAGGTTAGTGTTTAAGGTTCAATCCTTGATGCTAAATTAACCTGCTTTTGGAAAAGTCTAGGGATTCTACACTCCGAAAAGGATTGCTCTATTGACAATAAAGACGCGGCAAGCCCATCAGACCCTCAGGTGACCGCCCTCGCTGTGCGCGTCGCTCCCTTTTGGCGACAGAATCCGGAGCTATGGTTCGTCCATCTGGAGGCGCAATTCCAGATGTCCGGAATCGCAGATGCGATTAAGTTTAATTATGTGCATTGTGAGCCTGGATGGGGAGTCTATCCTCCTGATGACCGACATCGTTAAATCGGCCTCCTACATCGTATTGAAAACCGAGTTAATCAAGCGCCTGTCGGTAAGTGATCACTTGCTGGCAGGCTTGAGGCAATTGGGTGGGAGCAAGATCGACGTCAATCTGTTGAAGTCATTCTGGCTGCGACGCCTTTCGGAGGGCACCCAGGCGGTCCTTGTGTGCGTTTCCGGTTCTTTGAAGGCGCTAGCAGCTACGGCCGATAAGGTGCACGCGCGTCCGACGATAGCGGCGGTCCAGCAGCCTTCTGACTAAGTTGGCGAGCTGAAGCGCGAGATGGCCGCTCTTGTGGTCACGATGGCTGAGATGAGGGTGACGCTAGACACTCAGCGCTCGGGCGACAGGTCGCGAGCTCGCTCGCAGTCTACTGCTCGAAAAGGGCGATCGGGTAGCGAGTCGTCAGGACAACCTACGGACCGAAGCATTTGTTGGTATCATCGCAGATTCGGCAAAAAAGCTACCAGATGTACGCTCCCTGCCTAAAAAAACTAGGCGACGGCCACCCAGAACGCAGCGCCACGTCGCCTAACAATTTATGACCCTCTCATCAGGCGCAGTCATCTTGTAGATACTGGTGCGGAGGTTTCGGTTTTTTCCGCACCCCGGCACCATCGGCTATTCCCTCAATCTTTAAAACTTGCGGCGGCAAATTCCTCGCGTATTAACACCTACGGGTACAGGCTAGTGGACATGAGTGTTGGCTTGCGTAGGACTCATGGCGGTTCATCCTGGGGGATGCCAGCTTCCCCATTTTAGGCGTAGACTTCTTGTGTAACTATGGGTTGCTGGTGGACTTGCAGAACAAATACCTTATACACTCCACAACCAACCTTATTCGTCAGGCTTTCATCTCTTCCCAGCAACAATCTTTCCGTACTTTTGGCGGATATTACTGACTCTTATGCTCGGACACTCCTCCAAAAGTTGAGCCAGATTACTAGTCTCTCTAAACCAGTGAAGCACAATGTGCAACACCACATTAACACCACTGGTTCCCTTATCGTCTCAAAGGTGCGTCTTCTTCCACCCCAGAAGCTGGCTATTGCACGGAGAGAGTTCAAACAACTTATGCAACAGGGAATCTGCAGACCTTTGGACAGCTGTTGGTCTCCCCACTCCATACGGTCTCTAAGTCAAATGGCGAATAGCGCCCCTGTGGGGATTATAGAAGCCTAACACACAGACTGTTCCAGACCGATATCCTATTCCGCTCATCCACGTCTTTGCGCACCATCTTGCAAACTGCCGCATCTTTTCGACCTTGCATTTAACCCAGGCATATCACATTCCAAAAACGCCAATATGCCCACCCTTTGGACTCTTCGAGTTCACCCGGATGACTTTCGGGTTGTGCAATGCGGCGCAAACCTTTCAAAGGTTCATTCACTGGGTCCTGCGAAACCTCGACTTCTGTTTCGTGTATTTGGATGATGTTTTGGTCGCTTCTTCCACTGAGTCTTGTTCTTGGGAATGCTAAACTTCGATCGTCGCTTCGTGCCCAAGGCCGCCCAACATCAGTCCGTTTTGAACGCGTACTTGTCTGCCCCCAAAACAAAGGACACACGAGAGATTGTGTGGTCTGAAGAGGCTGTTCGCGCGTTTGATAAATCCCGACAACAACTAGCTGATGCTACTCTCTTGGCATTTCCTCGACAAGATGCACCCCTAGCCGCTTTTGTTGATGCCTCTGACATTGCATTAGATGCTGCCCTTCATCAAAAGGTGAATCAAGTCTGGCAGCGGTTGAGCTTCTTCTCTAGACAGATAAACCCCCGCTCAACGGAACTACAGCACCTACGATCGAGAACTGCTTGCCGCGTACTTGAGCATTAAGTACTTTCGCTTCTCCCTAGAAGGCAGACCGTTCAAGTGTTCACGGACCATAAGCCTCTAACGTGTGCTTTGAAACAAAAGCCCGACAAAGCATCCCCTTGTCAGCCTCGATAGCTGAGCTTTCTAAGCCAGTTCATGTCCGACATGCAGCATGTGTTCGGCAAGGACAACATAGTTGCTAACGCTTTGCAACGTGTATCAGAGGTTAACATCCCCGCCTCACTCGACTTCTCGGCTATCGCCAAGGCGCAGGAGGATGATGCAGTACTTCAGAGCCTCAAATCCAACTCAAATACAGATTTCGGGAGTTGCCCATCTTCGGCTCGGGCCTCTCTCTCAGCTGCGAATACTCGGAAAAGGGACCCGGGTATACATTCCGGCCACCTTTCGCAAGGAAGTGTTCTACGACTTAGCGCATCCAGGCATCAGGACGTCAAATCGGTTAGTCACCGAGAAATAATTCTGGCCCTTCATGAATAAGGACGTCTACTGCTGGGCCAGAGAGTACATCGCATGCCGGAAGTGTAAGGTCACCAGGGATGTAAGAAAAGAAGTGGGCTCATTTCCTCGCACTACCAAGCGGTTCCACACCATATACCTCGAGATCGAGTCTCACAGATTCGGGATTGCTGCGCCTGCTGAAAGACAATCTCCACCGCCTGAAAACTACACCTCCTATCCGACACACATCCGTACCTGCCTGCGCTCCCAAGGAGCTGGACACGTGCACGCACGTCCTGGTCAGGACGGATGCTGTCCGGAAGCCGCTGCAGCCTCCATACAAAGGCTCGTACCGTATTCTCGAGGGAGGAGAGCATTTCTTCCAATTCGAAATCGGAGGACACAAAAAGGCTGTCTCCTTATCCAGGCTGAAGCCCATGTGCGCTCCAATTCAACGTTGCGTTCGCTTCGCAGAATGATGGCGAACGCAGTTCCGGGTTCAGTCGCTAAAACTCCTAGGTTTCATCTAAGGGAGGAGTGATGTGGCGCAGCAGGGTTAACAACATTCGAAACCAATATGTGGATTTTTCGCCACTTCAGCATGTGAAGAATCCAATTGATTAACAGCAGTTCGATTCCATGCACCTTCGATGTCCATGTATGTGAGTATTCTTTTTCGGACATCGCGGTGAGTTCATGGAGTGCTGTCTCCGTGGATTTGCCTTTCTGGTGTACGTGTCACCTATGGTGAAGGGGCCAGTTAGGAATGTGTGTATCCCATATGAACCGATCTACTAGCCTTTCTAGTCCTTTTAGTCGAAAGGACATTAGACTGATCGGTTGGAAGCTTTTTAGGTCAGTGTAAGTGGGTTTCTCTGTTTTGGGAATAAATATCACCTTCAGATCACGCCAGTTAGATGAAATATAAGCGTATGCTAGGCATGCACGATATATTTTTCGAATATGTAGACCCAGGGCATCCATTTCCTCTATTACTACGGCAGGAGTGATGTCAGCCGGACGTGCAGACTTGCATATATGGAACGAGTTAAATGCCCATGTTACTCGCTCCAGTGATACTAATTTGGATGCCAGATTCCAGTCTCTCGGGTGCTGCCTGGGAAGTGGACTTGAAGTAAATGGTTTGCCGTTTCTTCATCGCTTTCTGAGTATCTCCCGTTCTGTAAACGTAAATAACCCAGCTGCTGGCTACGTTCTTTATCAAGAATCCGCTTCAGCTTTGAGGTTGCCTCAAAAGAGTTAGTCTCTTCGCAAAAGCGTTTCCATGTTGATCGTTTAGTCATCTTATGCTCCTCTTTAGAACCTTCTGTGCCTCCTTATAGCAATTCCAGCCAGCGGCTGAATCACACTTTGGGGTGTTCCACAATGGTATTTTACCCTTCTTTGGCATCTTGAGTGGACAGCTTTCTTTGAAAGCTTCTCTCAAGCTAGTTGGGATCATCTGGGTTGCCTTTCCTATTCCAGCAGTGGATTTGCTGTGTTTCCCAGAGATCGTGACTCCGGCGTTCAGTTCTATTTTATACGTCGCTCAATCAGTCTTCCGCTGATTCCGAAATGGAGTGGGTGGAGGTGGCTCTATGGCCATTACGAAATCAATATGTCTTTCCGCCATGAGCACACAGAGTTCTGTACTTTGCGTATGCTGTCTACCGGGAAGCCTTAGAAACCGATCTAATAGTGTTTCCACACCTTACCATCTATAGAAATGTGTTTCTCCTGTTTCACAATAAATATCACTTTTATATCACGTCAAATAATTGGAATATAGGCGTGTACCAAGTATATATAATCCGGATACGTTTTCTTTTATTCGTACACGGAGTTGGAAAATCCTAGAAAAACACGCTCGCTCCAGTTTCACAGCACCGAACGTTGGAGCTATAATGGGCGCGTGTGGGATTGCACCCACTAAAAACCACCCCTAGTCTTTTGAGTCCCAGTCCCGCGGTACCACCATTTAGGAACTCTGCTTGTGTCTGCTTTCTTCATTCTTACTTCTTTCAGCACATCTAGCTGTATTTTTGCGATTGCGCTTCTATCTAGCAATTGATTCATATTCCTTCCCTCTACTGCCAATTTTGGCACATCATATGTTCTGGATTCCCCGGTATGCCACCACATCTAGGACAATTCCGCAAATCAACCATGCAAGCAGGAACCGGGTAATGTAGTAGTTGGTCTCGTCGGGTTTTCACTCAAGTTACACCCTAAGGTTGGGGATGAGTTTGTGCGTCTAGCGGCTTTTCGTAAGCTCATCCCATCTGCCTTGCCAGAAATCGACTCTGACGTTGCCGTATTCCTGCATTCTCTGTGCCTCTGTGCTCCATAGGTCTTGCATATTCATTTCTTTCGTTACATGACTTTCCCCACTAACGGAACCAGTACCGAGCATTTCCTAGGTATGGGCGTCAAAAACCATACCGAGGCTCCAGCAAACCACCCTTTCGACGATGGTTAGCAATCTATTGTAGATGACTCACTTCATCATCATTTTCATTGTATTCAACAGGCAGATAAGGCGATGTGATGCTGGATCTCCAGGTGCCTTGTTGGGTTTTGGGAGCAACACAGACTTTTACTTCTTCCACTCAGCAGGAAATATTCTTTCTTTTAGGCACATCTCGAAGAGGTTAGTGAAAATTCGGGTCTACTCTCCACTATCAGCTTCAAAACTCTGTTAGGGAAACAAAGTGGAAAAATCCTTTTTAGGAGGCGCAACGCAATCACTTGAGGCGATTTTTGCAGCCATTTCTTCATCACGCTGTTGGACTCACCGCAAGGGTTTACATCGGCATGTGTGTCTCCTCACGACCATCGCTACCGGATTTCCCCCTAAGCCTCTGGTAAAGCCCGCTTACCCGGAAACATGCGGAAAGTTGGGATTTCATTGTTCCACCAGCAGTTGGGTTGTCTACTTAGGGGCCTTCTGGGCAGGGTAGCACTACATGCTCCCATCACCCATTGGGTGATTTGGGTAACTTTTTCTCTGGCCCTACCATTAAGGCATATGTCGGGCTTGAGTGCTGCTGAAGACATCTTCCTTTTAAAACCTTTCGCCGTTCAGCGAGGAAAACTTGCCGGCATTCATCGTGGCTTTTTCGCGCTTGATTTCCATGCAGATTGCACGTATGTCAGGTTCAATATAGACGCCAAGTCTCCAAAAGTGTATCAAGTTCCGACTTTCACGAGTACCACGTCTAGCTCCGGGAACGCTTTGTGCAGACCACCTAATCTCACATTCATTGTTCGGTTGCACCATTCAAGAACCCACGCGTTAAAATCCCTCGCAGTGATTTTCGGCCAATGTTCTCTCGCCATCAGAACCAAAGCAGTCATCATCTGTTCATACTCGGTAAGTCTAGTGATGGGTTGAGTATAGAAACTATTTATGTGGATTCCTTCCACTTTTGTTCTGACGAATCCATGCTTTGGATGCTCTCTGCGATTGGGTTCACTAATTATGGCCAAATTTTTATTTTTATCGCGGATCGTTTGAGAGAGTAGTTCCTGCAGCTTAACCACTGCCAGGCGGTTAAGATTGATCTGTGTCAACCGCATCTGGGATTTGCGTTGATAATTCCCTTATATTTCGGCGACTTTCTGCTGGCTGCAATATGCCGATGGTCCACATCATCCTTCTCTTTGCAGCGTAAGCAATTTGAGTCTATTCCGCAGGCCTGACTGATATGGCCTTCCACTCTGCATCTGCTACATTGCCTCGACCTTTCATTTGGACTGGTGCAGGTCTTCGCAACGTGAAAGAATACAAGATATCTAAATCATAGTTTCAGTGCCACCTGCTCTCTAAGCCGACGCATAACCTAGCATATTGTGCCTCTTTCTGGTGCTAAAAATTTCAGTGCTGCCTCCACTGGTAAGTCGTAGGCTTTACTTAGCATTTCCACCGTTGACCCTTCTAATCTGATAAGATTGATTTGACTGTATAAGGCTTCCTAAACCTCCTGCTTCGTGGTGATCTCATCTATATCTTTACAGATTATAATAACTTCCGGCTAGCCCCGATGTTAGCTTCCTGCTATAATAACTTTCCAGTTTTACTAGAGAATTTGTCCGTGGATTTCTTGAACTCCAACATAAGGTCTTGTTTCTGAGACGGTCAAAGGCGGTTAACATTATTTCTCTCTTTCTCTTGATAAGTTGTGGGTCTACATACGATCAGCGGATGACCCTTCACCTCGTTTGTAGACGATGATAACCTCCGATTTGATGTCCCTCCGATCTTTCTTTTTCGAGGTTTCACCTTTCCCCAGATTTCCACATTCTTCTTGAAAGATTCATTCCTTTTCCCGAAGTGACGGCTAAGTGAGTTTCGCCGGCAGTTTCAGCCGTCCTCTTCTCGGGCCTTTCAAAAAATAATGGAACGCCCGGATGAAGGGAGAGGACGTGTTCTGCTTAATACATAGACGTGGTACTCGTGGATGTTGGGACCTCATACATTTTCATTGCAAGGGACATCATAAGCAATCTGGAGATCGAGAATCCTTTCGTCCGATCTGCCTATTGGATACAATAGGGAAAATAATGGAGAGAGGCAGATTTATCATACTCTTACCCATCATATAAAGGCAATGGCCTGTCACAGCGCCAGCGCGGGCTGAATTCAAGTAGTTGCTATGCGGTGGTGGAAGTGGCTGGCAACACATTCCATTACACCAGCTGGGGCCAAATTGAAAGCCCATTGGTTGACATATGTGCTCCGGATATTTGACAAGTCTGATCGGGAATTATCTCTCAGAGAAAACTCTCTGGTACGGGACGGATGAGGTTCAGTGGGGTCACAGTGGGGGTACCACAGGGATTGGTACTCGGTCTCCTGCTGGGTAATGTATAATGAAGTTCTGATGCTTCCCGTATTAGAAGATGATACGATTGCAGGCTTTGTCGATGATTTAGCTGAAGTTGGGGATGTGGAGGTTTACCGGACAGAGAAGGGGTAAAAATCTCTCTCGAAAAAGCCGAATTGACCCTGATAGAAAAAAAAACAGAAGCGGTCATAATAACGAACTTTAGAAGTACCTTGACGTGTGTCAGAGCATTTCATGCAAGGCCGTAATGATACACTACAGTACACTGTAGGAGGCAATGTGGTCAGCATTCCGCTCGCTCGATATTATCACCCTGATTTGACTCAGGTACTCATTCACAGCTGAGTCGCCTGGTATCTGACGTCAAATCACGATCCAAACCCTACTGCGATCATTTAGATTTGAACCACGACCTTCCGTACGATAGCCTTGTGCTCTAACCACTCAGCTATCCGGACACAATATATGATCGCCTCTGAGCTGGCTAGGAAGTACCTGGGGTGATAATTGTCGCCAAACTGAGTTTTAAGGAGCACCTAGAGTATTCATGTCAAAAGGCATCTAGCACCGAATGATCTCTGCCAATGGAAATTAGACAAGCGTTTCAAAATTAGGGTGTGGCTTGGGAGGGAGCACGGAGAAAATAACTATCACGTTACCATGTGCCTCACGGGATACAGGCTTTGCTACAGGCTTTGGCCTGGACGATTAGCTCAATTGTGCTGCATGCAGTGGTACACTGAGTGATGCAGGTGTATCGAGAGAAGAAGCCCGAACCAAACGCTGGGAAGGCACGTGGACATGGAGACTATAGTTATGGAAACGCTGAGGCAACAGCAAGACTGGCTCAAAGTTTCCTCCGCAATTGTAAAAATTCAGAACAAGCTGATGAAGGAACAAAGTAGGAGGATGGCCCAAAGGGCGAGAATCGTGAATGCTTAAAGGCGTGTATATTCGTCACTGACATACCACTGCAGATCCTTAGCTAAAACATCGCTAACAAAAGTGACATCTATCACGGACCCCTTTTCTCTCTTACGGAAAGTGTTCACGCATCCAGTGTTAGCCACTACAAGATTCAGACGAGAAAGAGCTTCGAGTAATACACGTCCTCTTGTGTTCGTTTCTCGGCTGCCCCATTCTTCAGCCCATGCGTTGAAATCTCCAGCCACTATCTTGGGACTATGGTTGTATGTATCTGTTGCTAGCCTCTCCTCCCAAGAATGGAACTCCTCTGTCGTAAGACTTGGAGCCGCATAACAGCTGTAAATAGATACTCCGCCTATTTTTGCTCCAGTGAAGCCATTTTCGAGGATCTTGGTGGTTCCTTCTATGGCCCGATTTCCGCATGTCCATATCGCTGCTTTTCCGCTCTTATCCGCGACCCATACTCCACTGTCTAGATTTTTGGCAATGGTTCAGATTTAGCTGTAGGAACCTCATTTGCGCATAGTGTTGATCGCCTTCCTATACACCGGACATGTGCTGCTGCCTGTGATATGGGCGCTGTCAATGTCGTTTATTTGCCTGCAGAACAGACAGTGTGGCCTTTTTTTCCGCATTTACAGCGCAGGTCGGACCTGTCGTGAACGATGGTACATTTTTTTGCCACGTGCCTAAATTCCAAACACCTGAAGCATCTTTTCAGAGTTATCTGCTCTTGTAGTCGGCAGACGACCCAGCCAATCCGAACTTTACTGGCAGTGATAGCCCTTTTGGCCGCTTCAAGTGTTAGGCTTATGAACGTAGTTTTGTGCCGCCATATGCCTTCCTCAGCCGTAGGATATCTCGCTCCTGGATCTTGTTTCAGGCCACTCCCACTTCCCTTTGTTACTGAGGTTCATACTTCATTAAAAAATCTTCTTTTCTAACCCTTTGTAACATTAGACATCACGCGGGCCAAGTTGCCAATTAGCTATTAAGACAGTGTGGTCAGGGGATATCGACGTCGGGATTCCTGTGATCACTCCGAAGTCGTTTGGTTCTGGATTTTGGAGCCTTGCACCTCCAATTTTTCCGCCTCTATTCTTCTTGGCTTTAGGTATCTTTCCAAAGATATTTTGATCTACGTACCAGTAATGCGAAAGCGAAAGCCCATTCTAAAAAGTACCCGCATGGGATCATGCTTGATAGTGGATCCGGCCATTCTTCATCGATCATTAGTAAGACCTGTGCTATGCTACGAACGTGAGAAGTAAACCTCATGCGTTCATAAACTGTCTTAGAGAAGTGTGTCCTTTAGGGAATTAGGTTAAACTAAACTGTCTGGAGTTCCTTATTAAGGCAGGCCTTGACCGGATACCGGTTGTTGCCTCGTTGATGATGGAACTATTCCTAAGAAATAGTGGCAGTTTTTTGAGCAAAACAAAACTGGGAAATCTGTGAACACTCAATGAAGCCATAAAATAGAGAGAATTGGAAAAGATACTTATTACTAACTAAATATACTTTTTTATACTTTAACATTTTTCATAATAAGCAACGGATGTTAAAGTTGGATAACTTCCGTCGATAGCTTTGGATGCCCATCCCATATTCCAGCCTTACCACGAGGATTTGGAATAGACCTTGCAAGGATGCAGTGAAAACTACTTACCGCAGAAGTAGTTACTTCAGCAGTAACAAGGACGATGCACCTTCATCACAGTCAGGAAGCTCCGGAATATGATTTACGATACATAGGAATATCCAATATAATCGTGTGGTTAGACTCTGATGAAACGGAATAACAGCACAGAATAGTCTCAGCTTGCCAATTGACCTCAAGGATAACTCAATCCTTGAACACCACCAAATCAGATGGAAGCAATATGAAGCGTAAATTAGTTTCGATATTACCTTCCGTGTTGCATAGGAGCAGCCGATACACAACTGCATGCACATACGAGGGTAATTATTCCGAATAATAGGCCGAATATCGCATTTATATAGCATAATTCAAGAGGATGCAAATCACATCCCCGATGAGCCATATAATTGGCCTCAAATTCAACCAAATTAAACAAGTGATGATGAAGTGGCCTAACAAACACTTGTCCATCTCAAAAGGGTCTTCCGCTCCTGCAGCCATCGACTAAGTACGTCGAGACGTACTGCCATAGGAGCAACAACAAGTGCCAGCAACAAAACAAGGATATATACATACGTAGGCATTCCCACACAAAACCACAAATAAATCCATAGTTGCGCCATCGAAGCTCCCACTCGTGTATCCTGGCGCCACTTGCTTGTGTGCCTCCTCCTGTAATTAAGTTTCCAGATTTTCTGACCGGAAAATACAAGTCAAGCCATATGGAGAGACGTCATAATTATTTGCCCATTATAACAGTATAAAATTATTACGGCTCAGCCTGAATAGACGGAATTGGGGAGGGGTTGCAGTTGAACCGGAAGAATGGGGATGATGCTGGGAAGTGCGAGGTAGATGGCTTAGAGATGATCCTGGAATGGAGTTTGGAGTACTAAAAATCTAAGCGGGAATGTACTGATTTCAAGATTAATACGATGATTATAGGTTTTCCGGTGTTATCTAATATTCCTTTTAATATCTGAATTATACGAGATACTTGCGTATTTCGTATGGGGCAGTAAGGTTGGTTAGTGAGAGTTCGGCTACTCTCGAAATATTACGTAACTAATAATAATCGTTGGCGCAACAATCCATGTTAGATCAGGGCCTTGAAGTGTGTTAGAGCACTTCATTCAAGACCGTAACGGTACATTAGGAGGCAATGTGGTTAGCATTGCGCTCGCCCGAGATTATTACCCTGATTTGACTCAGGTACTCATTCACAGCTGAGTCGACTGGTATCCGACGTCAAATCACGATACAAATTCCACTGCCACCAGTGAGATTTGAACCGCGACCTTCCGTACGACAGCCTTGCGCTCTAACCACTTAGCTATCCGGACACTGGGTAGCAATATATTTGGTAGGTTCGAATATTTTTGGGTCCTGTTACTAATAAAATGTGTGAGGGGATTATTATTATTATTCTGCTAAGCGGCAGTCGTACCGCGTCCTTAAAGAACTATTGTGCCCCTTTTGCTGGGTATAGTGTACCTATTGATCATTGTACCTCCCTTACAGATCTTTCAACTTTGCATCTAGTGTTAAGTGTTCTCCCAAATGCCTCGACCTCCTTCGTATAAATGCCGGCCTCACCTATTCTAAGAGTTTCGAAAAACCTCCCGGTGTTCACCTTGAGCGCGTTCCATGCACAAAAAAGGCGCCGGGGTGACGCACACCAAGAGTTTCTGTCAACCTCTTCTAAGGCAATGCATTGATGGCCGCTTGCCGAGAAATCTTCTAGAACTCGCCATCCATCCACCAGCGACACCAATCATTTGGACGCAAAAATTACGTTGGAAACATTTCGCTCGCAGCCTGGGGGCTGGAACGTTGGGGTGGATCCGATGTTAGAAACTACAAGTCCTGTTCTCGTCGCCATGTCAAAAATTCGTTTCCTCTGGAAGTTAGGGTGAGGCTTAAAGAGAATTGAAGGGAGAATTGAAGTCGCCCCCGACCAGGATCCGTCCATCTGTGTCCAAGTTACTATCCTCCAGAGCATCAAGCCTGCGTTTAAAGTCCGGCATCGTCTCATTCGGCATTAGATAAACATTGAAAAACGTTACCCCTAAACACCGTATCCAGACAAAGCCGTCTCCTTGGCTTTGTGCAAGAACCCTAAGGTCGGTAGGTTCCCGTACCCAGATGGTAGCGGTAGCTGATATGTCGGCGTGACATGAAGTTGGGCCCATGTTCCGGTACTGCTCACTGTTGAGCACTAAATCAGCTCTGGTCACCGCAGCGAACTGCGCTAGCAACTCGTGCGCGGTTGCAGTCTTTTGCATATTAGGATGCGAATCATATTGACCATGTCCTAGCTCTTTCCAGTTCTGCTCTGAAGACTGAACATCGCCCTGAGGTGTTTGCAACGTTCTCATTGGACGTGCCACGGTCCCTGCAGAGGACGCAACTCTCCTTTTCGTTGCAGGTGTTTGCTTTATCGCCCGACTGGCATGTTGCGGCATGTTGTCCTTTTGTCAGGTGCTCGGTAGGTTGCAGATGTGTGCCCATAATCCAAAAATCTGTGACATTTCGTTGGGGCAGCCTGGATTTGTCTACTACAGACTACCCAACCAATTCTGATTTTGTTTAAAAACTTCCTCGCGTATTGCTCCTCAATTCAACAACGAGTTTTTGGCTTCGGAGTTCACAGAGGTGATACCAATCCGAACATTGGTTACCTCTGGACATTCGCGTTTGATAACCTCTTCTACCTCGTTCTTTTCTACGAGGCAGTCGAGATCTCGGATTTTCATTATCCTCGGGCTTGCCCTTGTAACCGATTTCACCGGGGACTCCGACAAAGGCCTTGCCTTCTGTTGGTCTAATAAGCGAAGTTGGCGGTCTAGTCCTGCTTCACTACCTTTTCTTTTAGTGCTCCATCCTTCTTGTCCGCCTTAATTTTAACCAGAGGCTTTTCTGACGACGTTCGTTTTTCACGCCTTGGCTGAGTTTTTCTGGAGGAACATCGCAAATCGCATGCGCTTCACAACTGCCACGCATTTCTTAATAACCCTTTCCTCTACAGCTTTAGCCAGAGTAATCGATAACGCTACCTCTCGGCTTATATTGTAAACCGTCTGGTCAGTTTCAGCAGTTTCCACTGTGCCTCTTTCCACAACAACAGCGCTGGTTGGTACTGTCTAGGTTGCCGTCTCCGCCGCAGGTGCCGCATTACTTTGCCAATCTACTTTTCTGATTGTGCAAGTATTTCAACCCTTACTACGTCCTTCGCTGGGAGCTGGGGCAGGCGATGCATTTTCGTGCTGCGTACAAACGCAGTCAACTCATTCTACATTAATACTACCTCCTCATTCGCATTGTTTCTATTCACAATTTAAGTTTTTATCAATGCAAGGGACTGGGCTGCAGTAGTCAGGAACGAGTATACCCTCGGAGACAAAGCCCCTACCCCAGTTTTCTGAGGCCTGGCCTACCCCACGTTACACCATGACTTCAAGCTATATGGAGGTGATACCGTTCATGGCATCAAATCATGGTTACAAATGGTGAAACTTGACCAGGTGGACCAAAAGATAGGGTCAAAATCGATCATTAATTTTCCCGAAACGTAAGTACACTTCTAGCAATGTTGGGGGGCCACGCGGGTTTCTTATCGGAAAGGTAATGAAATTCATTCTGCTATACGTTGTTGCTGTCTGAGTGGAGGCACAGCGTAATGCTGTGAATTGAAGGAGAGTAAATTTTGCTGAGAGTGTGTAGCGCGTGTAGGATAGTTTTCGAGGAGGCAGTCTTTGTCATTGTGAGAATGATTCTCTTGGGCCTTTTAGCGAAGGACGCATATCCATACGAGGGACTGCGGACTTACGAAGATTCACTAGAAGAAGATGGTAGCAATGATTGATGATTCCAAGAAGGGTTTTACATTGATCCCATATATCAAGAGATAGTTCCTTAATCCTTAATGGGCTGCTACGCCCGAGGACCCGTAGCACATTATATTCCATTGTTCTAGGTTTAGGGAAGGAGAAAGAAAGTTGAATGACGCTCATAACATAGATATCGGAGCCTAAAACCTTGTAGAGGACATGATGTGGTCAAAGGCGAATTGGTTCGCAGTAAATGCCACAATAGCCACAATTCAAAAAGATTCCAAGAACCTATACGACCAAGTACTACTTGAGGGTGGTCCGAGCTGAAATGGACGAAGTAGTGGAAGAAAGGAGGGGGCGGGGTGGTTTTAGTCGATGCAGAACTTGCACAGATGGAGCAGGTGACGCGAGATATTGGGCTGCACATCAGGGCAAGAAAAAATATATCCTCGCAACGTCAGAACCAGAAACCAACCAACCAACAACACCAAACCGCACTGGTCAAACGGAAGAATAAAGATCAAGATAGGAGACTACAACTTTGAGACAGTTGAAAATTTCTCCTATCTAGGGTCGAAAATCACAACCGATAACAGCTACGATAATAAAATCCGCGCACGGTTATTGGCAGCAAGCAGAGCCTATTTCAGCTTACGAAAACTGTTCCAGTCGAAACGTCTCACCATAGGGTCAAAGTTCTTACTGTACAAGATAATGATCTTGCCAGTCCTTATTCCACGGAGACTTGGGTTCTTAGCAAGAAAAAATGCGAACTCTTGGTCGCATTCGTGAGAAGAATCCTCCGAGGAATTTTTGCCCCCCTACATGAGGATGGACGATTCCGTAGCCGACATAACGACGAAATCTATGAGTGATTCCATGACCGTCAGGTTGTGGATAAAATTCGGTTCAACAGACGAGGGAGACCCTGCCTGAGAGCTTTTAGGGATATCGAGTTGTTGAACCTCGGCAAAAAATCGGGGTGTCTTATTAAAGCAGGCCTAGACCGAATACCGGTTTTTGCGCCATTGATGACGATGAGATATATAGGGAATCTTGCCGGGTGCGGATTTGCTGAACTCTTCTTTTTTTAGTCTTTGTACCGTCAAGCGGGGTCGGTTCGTCTTGATCGGTTACATCATTTTACTCGCCTGATTTAGATGTACTCGAGATGCTTTAAAATGACCACCTTGGGCATCAAGCCTTCCTTTCTTTGGCCGACTATTTGGTCGCTTCCCATCGACTTAGACGGTCAAACTAATCTTGGCAAACGAGTTCTTATTAGCGCCAATCACATGTTCATACGATCGAAGACGTGTCTCTTTCAACTTTTCCAGGATCGGTGCAACCCCATTTCGATCGCGAATATCCTCATTTCAGCCCAGCATTGAAACTTTGTATATATTAGGCAGGGCATCCCTTGGAGGTCTCGTTGAAATTGTAACTGTAATTGAAGAGGGTTTGCCAAAGGGCAAGGGGACAGCTGGAAGACCGGAAGCTGGAGAAGGAATGCGGGGATTTCCGAAGCAACCTTAACAAAGTTATATGGGAAAGCGAAAGGGTTTACTATAGGCAGCTGTGCCTCGTTACTAATATGAATTCATAGGACGCTACCTCAATCAACAAAGTGCGCAGCACAAATTATCTTAAGTGACTTTTGTTGAAAATAATTAAACCTGAACCTCATCCTGTGTCAAACAGGAAGTTTTCTCGTTCCCTCAGGTTACTCAGGATGGACTGCTTAGGAACTGCTTTTGTGTTGGAGATAAAAAAGCCATACGATTGGACGGAATTTTGAGCAAAGCCCTCAATTTGGCTGCTACGGCCAGGCGCGAGTAGTTCAAAGGCACATTTAAACCGCATATGGTGGAATAAATATTTCCCACCCAGTGAAAGGGGGAGAAAGTTCTGCTAAAGAAGCCCAAAGACTACTTTTCGTGCTTTTTTATATTATCCCAAATATCCTTTATTCACTGTGGAGAAAAGCTTGCCCTCCTATGGTTAATGCGATAGCAATACGTAGTTGTGAACCTGGCTCCGGAGACAATGCCCGTTGGAATGTCCTGCACAGTGGTGAACCAAAAGTCTTCGGCCAATGTCTGCTTCGATTAATAGAGATTTCCCTCTTGAAGGGAATTCTCTGGAACGAGATGGCCAACAGTCAGAAAGAGCACATTTTGACAGCAGGTGTTTCTCAAGGTTCCATATTGGGACTCTTGCTTTGGAAGGTAATGTACGATGGAGTTCATAGGCTTCGCATGCCACAGGAAGTTAATTGGTGTTAGATACGAGGTAGCGGCCATAATAGCTGCGAAACTACACGGGGACATAAAACTTTCTTTAGCTGACACCATTCGTACTATTAAACCATGGTTACCAACGATGAAACTGAAGCGACAGATTGGTTCCTTCTTATTAATCGCAGAAAACAATGCGGTTAACATCCGGCAATGAAGTCAACAAACGCAGTTCATTTCTTGCAAGTCTTATGTTTAATGTCAGATTGCCATGCCGGTTCCTTATCGAAAAAGTAGTGATAATCATTTGCTATACGCGTCTCGTATCCGGGCGGAAGCATAGGGCTATACTGTGAACCGAAGTAAGGTGGATTCGACATTACGGTCAATGATAGTGAGAAAGTGTCTTTTATTGCTGGAATGATTCTCTTAGATCTTATCTTCCAATAAATAAGATCCGTCTTGAGAAGGTGGGCTTGAGGTGACTACAGACTCGATAAGAGCTACTATCAAGGTGTTGTATAGGAGAAGGCAGCAACCATTGGATGGTTCTAAAAAGGGTCTTTGGGCCCATACACTGATCTCATGGATTGAGAAATGCGTCGAGTGAAGTTAAGAAAAACTGAGCTAGTATTTGACACAGTTTTTTATGGGACATCGTGGTTTTATGAAGAAAATACTTGAATTATTTTGGATTGGGCGAGTCTCCCGGTAGCCCTGAACTCTCTGCTGCATACGAGGCCCGGGAGTACGTTATCTTGTTTGAGGTTAATGAATCGGGCCCACGGCTTTTCAGGAAGGAAGAACACCATCTGATTGGCAAGAAAGTACCACAGCTCCAATATGGAAAAAGTAAGGTAATCTAGCACTAAATTACCATCCGATACGATTACTTTGCCATACGATGAAGATTTTTGAACGCATTTTTGGCAACCGTATTCGCGAAATCATTGAAATAACCGTGAATCAAGCCGGATTTGTCAAAAACTGCGGAACTACTGAGGTAATACACGCTGCGCGGTTACTCACGGAGAAACACCTTGAAAAGCATCGCCCTCTTTACGTTGCATTTCTGGATCTAGAGAAAGCGTAAGACCGTGTGCCACACGACACACGACAACACTTAGTGCCAGAAGAACTCGTGCGCTGGGTTCAATTTTTCTACCAAGATCCGAAAAGTAATGTTCGAAATATGGCGGGTATATCAAAACCGCTTCGTGCCTCTGTTGGTGTTCATCAAAAATCGCTTGCCGCAGAGAGAAAACCTGATCTGTTGCTGATTTGCTTGGAGTGAAGCCTCTTTGGTATGGGCCAATGATGTTCTGGGCGTATGGGGCTATCCGGCCTAGGAAGATAGTGGAAAATATCTTATAGATGGTACTCAGCAACGTGATACCTGTATAATTGCTGCATTGTGTGATATCTCCCTTTTTATGTATGAGACAGATAATGCCTCGTTACCAGTCGTCAGGCATTGATTCGCTGTCCCACACCTTGAGCACAAGTTGGTGAACCACTTGGTGTAATTGTCGGCTCCTGGCGACTTATGACTTTTAAGCGATGAATGGCACGTACTGTTTATCCTATACTTGGTGGTGGCAGTATTTGTCCATCGTCTTCAGTTCTCGGGACCTCTAACTCATCAAAGTACTCAACCCGTCGCTCTAATATGCCTATTCTGTCGGAAATCAGTTTTCCCTCTTTTTGTCGGCAGGATGAGCATCGAGGTGTGTAAGGCTTCATCCTAGTGACTTGTTGGTAAAACTTGCGCGCCTGGTGCGGTTGCTCCCTGTACTTTCCTAGTTCAAAGACCTGGTTCTCCCAGGTTTCCTTTTTCCGTCTGTGGAGTCGCTTCTCCGCTCGATGGAGATCGTGATAAGTCTCTGTGTGTGCTCGCGTTCTTTGAGAATGCAGCATTACTCGGTATGCGGCATTCTTCCGTTACGTAGCTAGATTACATTCATCGTCAAACCAGCCGTTCCGACTTTTTTGCGGCTGGGGCCAAGTATGTTGGTGGCCGCATTTATGATAACGTTCTTCAGGTGGCTGTGAAGATCATTTGTTAATGCTTCTTCTCCGGGATCTCTGTTGACTTCGATTATTGCGGCATCCATTTCCCTCTTACAGGTGTCGCGGAGGGCTGTGTTGTGAATGCCGCCTGAATACGGGTTCCGTCCCTATTTGACTGTTGAAATCTCCAAGTATGATTTTAATATCATGCTTGGGACAGGCTTCTAGTTTCCGCTCACATGCCTCTTAGAAGGTATCATTCTCCGACTCTGCAGTCTCCTCTGTAGAGGGGTGAACGTTTATGAGGCTTGTTCGGTCTGTACAAGGAGCGCACGTTCCATGAGAAAATGCGCAAATCGTTAATCCGGTGTCATTGCCGGGTTCGTCGTTGTAAAATCCATCCTGTCCGGGGTTTCTTTTGTGGCTTCGTAACAACGGTTTTCTGTGTAGGGTTGTCAGCTCAACCCAACCCCAAAACCTGGAGGACCACTTGGTACATTTTGTCCCGTTTTTAGGCGCGGGAGACTCGCCTTCATCCTTCTCCATATTCAGTTTTTCTCAAAGAAGGAACTCTCAGCGTTCACCACGTGGAGGTGGAGATAGGGTTTGGTAGTAGAGCTGTTGGTGTTGGTTCAGCAGGTGTTTGCCAGGTTTTATGTTCCATCGTGAATACCAATCCACGTTTCGTCCTGGGACCTATGTTACCCTTTGACCACCACATTATATGTATACATCCATAATAAAACCCATTTTGATGTATGCGTACATCGGCTGTTGGCCGAGTCTGAACTTCGCTAACAGCAGGAAGCTGCTAACGCAGATTCAGAGGCTTGGTTCCCTTAGTATTACTGGATCAATGAATACAACTGCCACGACTGTGGCACTTGAAGCGATCCTGAATCTACCCCCATTCACTTGAATGTGAAACGGGAAGCAGCTAATAACGCATATAGACTCGATACCATTGAAGCGTGGAAAGGAGGGCAATTATACGGCCACGCGTCTATTTGGAAATTGCTTGACAAACATCTGGTAGTTCTGATGCTGCGCAATCATATGGTTTCTAGTTTCGTCTTTGAAAGGATATACATTGTCGTAATCACTAAAAGAGAAGAATAGTTGATAATGGTCATGAGTCTTTTCAGATTACAGACTTGATAATCTTCACCGACGGGTCAGTCATGGAGGGCGGATCGGGTCCAGAGCTGTTCTCGGGAATCCGATTATGGAACTGGCCCGACCCCTCGGAAAAATGACGATCATATGCCAGGCGGAGATATATGGCATTTCATTGGTAGCTAAAGAATGTTGTGTTAATGAAAGGCCTAATTAGGGCGATCAGACCCGAGTTTGCACTCATCTGAAGTGGCAATAGGCACGAAATCTTACCGGGGGTATACTGGTACCATGGGAACTGGGATAGCTCCTGGATTCACATACTTTAGGTGAACTCCTGTTGTGCGTTCAGCTTGGTTGTTTGCGGTTGGCCCCTTAGTGTGAGCTTCATGGGGGTTATGGTTTCCTTCAAGCGAACAAAGACCTTCGAGTCTCAGCGTGGTGTTGCGTTTCAACACGGGTGCCGTATTCCTTAGTTCGGAATAGATTTTGGTAGGTCTTGCATCCACCAGTATGAATGCTGAGCCATGCACTTGATATAGACTGGTATCGTTGTTGCTTGTCACAGCTCTGATTGTGGCCAAAAAATCAATATGGGGAAAGAAAGGTAATCCAGCAGAATGTTCAAATTACCGTCCGATCCGGTTACTATCCAATACCATGAAGATTTTTAAAGGCATTCCTGAGAACCATATTCGCGAAATCGTAGAAATAACCGTGAATCAAGCTAGATTTGACAAAAACTGCGGAACTACCGACGCAATACACGTCGCGCAGTTACTCTTGGAGAAACACCGTGAGAAGCATCGCCCTATTTACATTGCATTTTTGGATCTGGAGAAAGGGTTTGACCGTGTGCCACACGAACTCATCTGATATGCTTTACGTCAACACTTAGTGCCTGAAGAACTCGTCCACTGGATTTAATTGCTGTACCACGATCCGAAAAGTAAAGTTCGAAGTATGGCGGGAGTATCAAAACCGCTTCGTTTCTTTGTTGGTGTTCATCAAGGGAGCGTCCTCTCATCGCTCCTCTTTATTCTTGTTATGGCCACCGTCACATGGGATATCCAACGTCCAGCGCCCTATACATTACTTTATGGAGATGATGTTTTGCTAGCATCTAATAGCAAAAATAATCTCGAGCAACTTGTCCAAAAATGGAATGATCCCCTCATGCAACACGGTCTCAAATTGAATCTGAATAATACTGAATGACTGAATTGACTATCGATCCCCATGAAACAGGCACAATCACTGTCGGCGGCAATGATCTGCCCAGAACTGAACGATCTTAATACCTCGGGTCATCGCTATCAGCCAATGGAGAACTGCGTTATGAAATTGCTTCACGTATTAAGGCAACCTGGACGAAGTGGCGTTCCACAACTGGTGTTCTTTAGGATCGACGTATCAGCGAACGTCTCACATCTAAAATTTATCGCAATGCTGTCCGTCCTGTCGCTGTCTATGGTTCTGAGTGTTGACTGACTATAAAAGACAATGAATGGCGTCTTGCGGTAATGGAGACGAAGATGTTGCCTTGGACTACATCCGAAATGAGGATATCCGTGATTGATATGGAGTTCCACCAATTGTGGAAAAACTGCGAGAGAGGCGTTTTTTATGGTATAGTTGTGTAATTCGTGCTAACGAGAATTCACTTGCCAAGATTGGTCTGAACATTGAAGTCGATGGTAAGCGACCAAAAGTTCAGGCGAAATAACGGTGGCTTGACACGCTATATAGGGATTTAAAAGCCTCGAGATTACATCCAAATCAGGTATGTGATAGCGCCATATGGCGAAACCGATCACGATGAGCCGACCCCGCTTATGAACGGGACAAAGGCTGGAGAAAATGAAGATTGGCGGCAGAAGCATGCCTGTAAAAAATTGAGGGGTCGCACCATTCGAATCTGTTCCGACAGTCGGGCAACATTATCAGCACTAAACCGCAACGACATATTAAGCCAGTTGGGGTGAAGTTGTCATCAGTGTGCTGCGGCAACTTGGTCCACTGAACGAAACATTCCAGATGTGGGTGCCGATGCACTCTAGTATCGCTGGTAATGAGGAGACTGACACGCTGGCTCACCGATCCACAATGGTGGGATCAGAACCTCAGCTTTTGGAGTCCGGCATTCCAGTCTACTCTGAAAGGCGAAATTGCAAGGATTCACGCAGTCGAGTGGAGAAATTTGAACTCTTGTCACCAGGCAAAAATCCTTGTGAAAGAACCTGGAGTCGTCATAGCAGCATTTCTTAAAAAATAAAAACCAGCATCAGGTGAAACAAGGTCTGTCATTGTGAAAACGATTTTCGCGGATTTTCTAGTAAATGAGGCGCATTTTCTTTTCCAGAGAAGGAGGACGAAGACATCGGAGGTGACTTTGATTTGAGTGGGTACGAATCTTACTTTCGGCTGCTACTAAGTAGCTAGATTTGCAAAATTCCAATCACCGTCTAAAGATGCCGTTAAGTATCTTTAGTAATCTAATGACATACTGTTGAAATTAAGATAATTCTGGTATTAACAAAATGAAATGCACGTCTTAGACCTCGTATAGAGCTGAGCAGGGACCCATTTTGTTATGTGTTCGATTTGGGTATTTTATGGCGAAACAAAACGTGCGGTTAACCTGGGTTTAAAAATTAGTAAATTATGCTAACTAGCCACTATGCCTTTAGCTATCTAAAACCTCCCCTCAGTCGAAATGCTGAACGATATTTCCGTGGCCATTCGATTTACGGGAGTTAAACAATAGACTCATATCTAGAACAATGAACTGCAAATAAATTCAAATTTACATAAATTTCCATCTTATTTTTGATAGAATCGCACATTTTATTACTCGACCTCCAAATTACAGTTTTATTCGCGGGTCGTACAATAGTACATTGAAGCCCTCATCAATTGGAAAATGCCTCGCCTCGTGTCACAATCAAGTACCAAAACTGCGAGAGAGGAAAATTGGGTCTAGGACGTGTAGCAATCTGTTCCTTAGATAATGAAATAGTGTTAGAGTTCTCCTTTCGGGCAATCGCCACTTGTTGACACCGGCGCAGAGCAACAAGTTCCCAAGACACACTTTGACTACTCTGCCACCAAAGGCCACCAGTGGGCTGGCTGGGCGCAAAGAGGGGGGTGCCTGTGGGGTGTGCGAGTCGTCTTCGGGCGAACCCAGGAGTAAATCCTTGTCGGGGTTGTTGATATTTCGCGCCCTTGTCGGCATGGCTCGAATTTCCATCGTTCTGTTCGGGTCGAGTGAATCGGCCGAGAACTGTTGCGCATGACCTCACTCCCCCTCATCCTCGGTTCACCCCATCGTGTACGCTAGCACGTTTGCTGTATTTGTATGCCTCCACCCTGTTGCTGATAAGCATGCGTTTTTTCGTCCAACTATCATCTTTCGTACCGCACCCTAATGCCTTCTCGTTACAGTCGGCGGACAGTTGGCTCTAGTTTTGAGCTGTCGCGAGTCAGTTTCGAACCTGGGACCTGGCAGTGGAAGCAATTCACAAAAATTTAGTCGTTTGTGAGCCTTCATAGGTGGTGCTACGATCGGGTAGCAGGTGTTTAGCAAGGATAGACTGAAGTAGTCTGGCCATGTGAGGACACATTGTGGTGACTGGAAGCCTCAGCGCACTAATTTGAATTTATCTCCCCCGAAATAAAGGCCAAAAGAGATAAGGGAAAAGTTAGTAAAGTCGGTCAATCGACAAGTTGGCGATTGAAGTTACTCCTGGTTGGATCGAAAGTGAGTTACAGGCTCATTATGGCTGCATAAAACTATTGCGAGAGGAAAAAAGGACGTAGATGAAAACAATTTTCCAGGCAGACAGCTGTGTTGTGGTGTCTTTGTCGCCTTTTTTTTTAAAAAATTTTCCCAGACGAATGGCATGTGCTTGTGAAAGTGGTGTTAATTTTATTGCTCTGACAATTTTGTTTGATATAAAAATCGGAACTTGCCGTGAATTGAGAGTTGCGAAAAATTAGCGTTTCGGCCGAGGAAAATGTTACGTAAGTATATCCAGTGGTTTCATAGTCATTCATTCCACTTAATCCTAAATTTTTGTACATCCAACTTTCGCAGAAAGATAACCATAATAAGATATGACAGGATCATGATTTTATTAATCGATGAGTTGTAATTAGGGATTTACTGATTGGAGGGTAGTCTTTGCTCGAATTTCGGGGCTACTGGCGAATTAACTTGGGCTAATTACTTCTCCTCGTGATTTATTAATCACGGACACTTTAGTACCATATGGCATGGCAGGTATACCGTCGCTCCTGCTGTTGGTTTCGTGCTTATAATTTTATCATAAAGCAATCATGAGTATATTGGATGCAAGTGATAAATTAGGGTAATGGCGATTGGAGGGTTTTATACATACCAATTGTCACATTTCGGGGTGATAATTGTCAGTTTACCCTGGGTTCATATTTGATTGGTTGCCGAGTGTTGCATATGAGCTATGCAAGGATAGATTTGTATTCAGTGGAATGGGGGTTGTAATGAGGTAATTAAGGTGCAAGACTTTTCACTTTATTTGTTTTGAGGTGGTTAAATGAATGGTCACTCAACCACGTCGAAAATCTTTGGGGAGTAGATGGCGAATAATTGAATTTATTCTTTATTATTTCAAATGGTTGAGATTGATTTGATTGGGGGTTGTTACTCTTCACCCTCTAGTTATTTCTCTCGGGCTCTACTAGTGACTTTTCAGAAATTAGTTGCTAGATTTTGAAAATGTTCAATACCAGGCTCAAAAATTGTTGTTCCCATTGATAATGGATCAAGGTAGGCTTCTCGTTCAAACCAAATAAGATGCTTCTCTTATCGAAGGTTTTTGGTAACCAGCCAGTTAAGCTTCTTTTTAAATTAATCTGAAGTTATTATATCATGATTTGTACGGGGGTCGTAGTACTTAGCATTTCGTAAGTTTTATCATCGAAAATCTGAGTCCCTTTCTTCAAAATTTTGAAATTTTCCATAATTCATACATCAAATGTCACTTCTCATTTCTGATTCATCTTTACACCCTGAACTAATCCCTACAAAGTGACATCATCTAAGTTTGAACACTCATGCTAACCGCAATATTCACTTAATTGGTATAATTCCTTAAGTACTCATTTGCCTCCCACACTATGCCTTTTTGGCGAATAAGAAGAGGATTTGCCAAAATAACTTATCTTAGACAAGATACCTTAAATAAAATGTTCTTCTTGGTAGCCCGAATTCGTTCTGGATGGATTGGAACCCCTTCTTGTTGAAAAATCAGAATTTAAGTGGTAATACTGTTGTAGTTCTATCCAGTGATTGAATGTCCTTCGTCACATCTTTCTTAAACTCAAAAGTTCTATCAGTTTCACTCCCTTAGGCCTTTCCGAACATTTACTCAATTCCTACCTCATTCGGTATGTTCAGCACTCGAATTTGTGATTAACTCAACTAAAATCTTGAAGAATAATGACGGACTCTCCCGGGAACTTGCCTTCTTTTACAAGGTAAGAAGAGCCTTACTTACCACTTGCTCTGGTGGTTTATTAAAGCACAGGTTGCTGGTAATATGAGAAGGGAATTCCTTCACAATTCAAGAATACTTTTAAAAAGAATGTTGCGTGACGTTTAGGTACCAGGAAAATTCGCCTTATTAGATTTTCCATGGACAAAATTTAAGCTCTGATTTTTCAAATCTTGCTTCCCCCCTTTCTCAGAGCATAAGCTTGCCTCACTTTAAAATAATCAAATTTGTCAAATATTGTTAAAAAGACGTCTAGGGGAGAGGTAACTCATCAGACGCTGCCTCTAACCTGGACGAAACTGCCAATCAACCTTCTTTTGAAAAAAGTTGGGTGTTTAACTCAAAGAGAGGGATCCGTGGACCATTAGAGAGAATAAAAGTTGCTTCCCTAGTGGTCAAGCCCGTCATCAAGTGGATGCGAACTTAGGACTCCCTGCATCCTTAACAAAAAAATATCGTTAAATTTTATCTTGCTGGAGTGCCAGCTTTTTAAGCCTATTAGTGAAAAGGCGCCAAGCATTGGCAAACATAGTGGGACAAGCGAATGGTCGATTCAGCAATCTACGAAGATACCAATCGACAAAAGGATGAAACGATTCTGTCAATCTGAAATTTTAGTAAAAGTTTGTCCTGGCAGTAACTAACAAATTTCTTATCAGTTTTCCTTAAGTGCGATTAACGTCCGATGGGGAATAAGGATGGCGTCTGACCGGATACCTCTGGTTTTCACTGTTAAAATATTTTAGAAGAATCAATGCAGGGTACCAAAAACAATTTTTTTCAGTAAGGAAACTTCATGTTAGGGAGATTCTACTTCCATTCCTTTTGGGGACTGACAAGCAGAGACTGGACTCCAACTTAGTAAACAAATCCCCATTGCTTTTTAATCAAGGATTCTTTTATTAAAATATACTTGTATTTAGGAAATTCTAGCTCGATTGTGACTAAGTACTGCCTAGGTTTCCTAGTTTAGTTTTTTCCCAGTTCAGCCCTACGATGTCTTGACTGGTATTGGCCCTTGCCTCGAGCTTGGTTTCTCTGTAGTTTTCTCAGTTCAATAACAAAATCCTCTAGTTGAACAGTCTCAAAACCAACCTGTTGTCTACGTCAATCAAATCCTTCTTTTGTATAGTTTTCCTCTAGATTGCTTTCCTTGAATCCTACCTTGAATTTACAGTGGTGCTCCGTTATAAATTCTCAGTTTACTGCAATTTTCCTAGTTCCTTTCGGTATATCCACACGGTTTGCTATAGAGGACGAATAGCGTTAGACCGTACATACCATTCTAATCCCTTCTTTACTGGTCCTGGGATTCATGGTAAAATTCACGCTTACCACTTATGTAGTAACAAAGGTCCCATAATTTCTTATTCCTTGTGAACGGGACAAAGACTGAAGAAGAAGAAGAAAAAGCGGGTATTATTCCTGCCGTGTTTTTTGTATTGTTCATTCCTATCCATACCAAGGTTGATTCTTAAATAAATGAAATGTTGGGAATTTTCCAGGTTATAACCTCCCAGAATATATAAGGCCTCCAAATAAGTTCTGTCGGTTTTTTTTTTAAATTTGAAGCTTTATTGTGAAAAATTGGTTATATATTCATTGTTCAAAGTATTGCCCATCACTAGCCACAACTTTCTTCCGTCTATCAGGCAATTCATAAATACCACCGCGCTAAAAATTGACCGGCTTGGCCGCTATCCACTCATCGAGCCATTTTTTGAGTTCGTCGTAATTGGAGAAGTGCTGGTCAGCCAGGCCATGCTGCATCGACCGGAACAAATAGTAATCAGAAGGAGCAATGTCTGGAGAGTACAGCGGGTGGGGTAGGACTTCCCATTTCAACGTTTCTAGATATGTTTTAACGGGCTGTGCAACATGTGGACGAGCATTGTTATGTTGCAAAATAACTTTATCATGCCTTTGCGGTATTGCGGCCGTTTTTTCTTGAGTTCGCGGCTCAAACGCATCATTTGATGTTGGTAGAGTTTGCCCATGACCGTTTCGTTCGGTTTTAGCAGCTCATAGTATACCACACTCAGTTGGTCCCACCATATACACAGTATGATTTTCTCATCATGAATATTCGCTTTGGCCGTCGATGGTGAGGCATGGCCGGGGTATTCCCACGTTGCCCGACGCTTGGAATTATTGTAATGGTTCCACTTTTCATCGCCAGTAACTATTCGATGCAGAAAACCCTTCCTTTCTTGTCGTTGGAGCAGATGTTCGCACGTGAAAAAACGGCGTTCGACGTCTCTTGGCTTCAATTCATACGGAACCCAATTTCCGACCTTTGGGATCATTCCCATTGCTTTTAAACGGTGGGAAATGGCTTGCTGAGTGACTCCAAGTATTTTTCCAAGTTCTTCTTGCGTTTGCGATGGATCTTGGTCGAGCAATGCCTCTAATTCTTCATCTTCAAAAATTGGTGGCCGTCCGGCGCGCTCTTCGCCTTCCAAGTCAAAATTGCCACTTTTAAACCGTCCAAACCACCTCTGACACGTTCGCTCAGATAGAGCATGGTCACCATAAACTTCCACCACAATGCCATGACTTTCGGTTGCTTTTTTCTTCATATTGAAATAATGAAGTAGAACTCCCCGCAAAAACACATTCTTTGGTACAAAATTGGCCATTTTCGTTGATGGAGAAAGTATTGTTGTTTACACTTCAATTAAATAATTTATACTGACGTTTGTGCCTATTGACAGTAGCTTTCCGATGAATGTTTGGAAATGTGGATCAATGGAATAAAAAACAAGCTACGCCATCTATTGTGAAAACCGGCAGAACTTATTTGTAGGCCTTTTATTTTTATTGTTCGGATATCGATGTTTCGAGGACCAGTTGTCCTCCTTTTCAGCGAATATTGGTCTGCCAGCTTCCCTTTTAAATTTTCCTGCGAGGTTTGTCGATCTATTAACGATTTGATCAAAAGTGTTGGTCTACTTTTGCTTATTGACAAATTTGCTTCCTTTAAGCACTCGTTGAATTTTTGCGTTATTAATCTTCTGTCTGTCCGATGCGGGATTTTTGGCAATCCAGACAAGTTCTATGGTAAATTTTGCTTTTGACGCTTCGTAATTTTATCTTCAACTGTTGTGGCATGTTGGTAGATAGTGGTCCGGTAACTTTTAGAGTGGATCGCCTGTTGGTGCTACTTGTGTCGTCAGATTGCTTCTCTCCATTTTCGGAATATTTTCTTCCAAATTGAGCCTCCAATTGCCTTCCTCCCTTCTATTCTTGCTATCTCTGCTATGATTCTCAGTGTTAATATCAAAAACCGTGTCATGCAGAGACAACCACCCCAGCAACAATCACAAGACTTCTCCATATAGAAATGGCACCATACAACTCAATGCCTGATGGAATCCTGACCAATGAGAGACGTCACCTTATTGAACCTGTGGAAAAGAACTGTTTCAGAAAGGAAGACTGACCAACCTGGGAAAAAGGGCAACCACAGTCAAACTGCTTTTCTTTCAAAACTTCTCAGGAGTTCATTCTGAACTCTGCTAGCGATTTCGAGCTTGTTGTTTTGATTCTCGTTAGCCACACACTTTTTAATGGTACCACAATACCAAGCATAATTTTATATAAAGTATCTCACGTTTTCTGGGGTCGAAAAAGACCTGGTGGATATCACTGTTATACTCCCAACATTTTTACAGCGTCTGTTTTTCTGAGAATGTCTGATTTATTGCCGAGCCTCCTTGGTGTCCACGAATAGTAACTTCTTCACTGCAACTGCTCCTCTCAACGATCTAAGACTCCAAGGATCGAAAAGATGATCCAGCTTTCTACCTGATGATCAGCCTTCTACCTTCTTTCCATACGAGTTAGTTGTCCATTAGTAGCACTTCATTATTTTTGAACCTGCATGGGTTTCCCGATTTTTGAAGCAAAACATTCACTTGCAATCATCTCCGTTTGTAACCATTGCATTGAAAGTTTTCATAATCATTCGGGGTGTATTTCATCGAGGGGTGGAAATAAAATTGGATAGTAAAACTGTCAATGTTACTGGTAGAAAGCATTTCGTAGGATTTTATGCTTTACCAATAAATAGAAATGGATGGTGCACTGTAACTTATGCAACCAGGAGGAGGTAGATAACACTGTTGGTAGTTTTGAGCCAGCAATAGTCCGATTAATAGAAATAAAGTGATGTCTCTCGTCTTAAGGATATTTCTAGTAGCCACAGCCTCTCTAAAGTTGGATGAAGCTGGGACTCTCTGGCCTTCAAATGCACCTTATTAGCCAATGATCCTGCCATCATTATTAATGTGATCATCGTTTGTAACTATTCGAGTGAACTTTAGTAGTGGAGTATCCCTGGGACTACTGGCATGTTCCAAACTCAGGTTGAATGGTATATTAGCCTGCCATATCCTTGCTTCAATCCTGAGTTCGCTCTACAACTTTCAGTCAACTCATTTTGAACCCTGACTGTTTGTCCTGGTGATTCTGGTTAGCTGAAGAAGTTTTGCGGAGGCAAGGACAAGTTTGTACAGAGTATCTATTTTTTTAGCAACTCCAAATAATATCCTATTGATTCCAGGATCTGCTTGAACATTTACTTTCATTATTACTAGGGGTTGTTTTCCGTTTATAGCTACTTAAAAATCCGTTCATTATTCCATCCTCTGTTTCAATCTGGATGGCTTCACCCCATTCCACAACGAACCATTCATTAAGGGCTTGTTATATTTGGTACCCAAGTGTAACTTTAGTGGGCATTTTGACTATGTCTTTTAATCATGGCCATAGGTAATTTACTACGAGTATTAGGAGAACTGTTGTTGTGTCGAAATTTCTCAGCTACTTCGTTTGTTGTTAAATTGTTTTTTCTCTTCTCCAAATATGACATCGCCATCTGACCATGGTGAAGCGCCGGTCAGAATTGCAAAGTCTTCCACGGAGGATCCTAAAATTGTTGATACTATATAAATGTAGTATCTTTTTGGTGAATTTTATGATACGAAAAGCATGTAGATCTGATTTTCGAGTTCCGCAAGCAAACTGAAGAAGAAGCTGACTTTTATCATTTGTATCCATTTGCAGACTGTGTTGTCCGGTTGTTTCTCTACGAATCTGATCTGTGTATTGAAATGGCTCAACAGATCGTTTGGCGCCAGGGACTCAGTATTTCAGCTAGAATATAATAGAATTTATTCTCAGTTCCATCTGCCTTGCCAACTGTATGCCCGTGAAGAGGCTTGAAGTATCTTCAAATTTTACAAACTCACACATTTAGAATATGGAAACTGAAAAAGTTGAACGAGGATTCGATGGAGGCAGCAGTTTTCGAAGGTGTTAAGAAGAATAAGAATAGTAAAGTACCTATTCTTCCATTTAACTAGAAGCCACTTTGTTTTTTAGAAACAAGGTCCAAGATTTGAAGTAACCCAATGGAGTGTTGGACACCTTTCTTCGTTCGGGGGTAGATACATTTTGCTTCTTTAATAGTTCGACAGACTAAATCGGTCCTTGACATCCAGGCTAGTTCCCCTCCAGCTTACTCGGATCAATGGATATGGCCTAGTAAAAAAATCTCAAAAACTATCTGTGGTCCATATGTTTTGAGTTCTTGCATCTTTTGCATGGTATTTTTCTAGGCCGTTTTCCCTGTACCCACTTGGCAACTCTCGGTTCATCCATATATTGCAAGTATTCCCTTCTTTGCAGTTTTCATAGTATCACGTATGTAAGTCAATGTAGACATACAAACCGTACAGCTCAACCAGTCCACATTTCGTTCCTTTAATTCTGATTCCGCTTGAAACCTTTCCATGAGTTCGTTCTGAAAACCGACAATTTGCTCATCTGATTCTCGTTAGCTGAATAAGTTTCGTTGGTATTCCAAAGTCAACAATACTTTTATAAGAGTATCCTTGTCAATATTATATCAGACGATTGTTAGTAGTCGACAAATATTTGACACTCATCAACGTTCTACTTCTACTATTTTCTTAAATAAAATGTTCTTCTTGATACCCGGAATTCGTTCTGGATGGATTGGAACCACTTCCTGTTGAAAAATCAAAATTTTACTGGTTATACTGTTGTAGTTCTATCCAGTGATTGAATGTCCTTCGTCACATCTTTTTCAAACTCAAAGATTCTATCACTTTGACTCCCTTAGGCTGTTCCGAACATTTACTGAATGCCTACCTCATCCGGTACGCTCAGCACTAGAATTTGTGATTAGCTCAACTAAAATCGAGAGGAATAATGGCGAAGTCTCCCAGGAACTTTGCTCCTTAGAGGAAACTGTTAGTTCTTTTACAAGGTAAAAGAGCCTTCCCACCACTCGCTCTGGTGGTTTGTTCAAGCAAAATTTTAAAAAATCGGCTCATTTGATTGAACTATGCATGTAGATCGGCGGGAATTTTGGGTTCGGGGCTGCTGCGAATCTGACAAGGGAATTCTTTCAGAATTCAAGAACACTTTCAAAAAAATGTTGTATGACGTTTAGGTACCGGGAACAATCGCCTTATTCAATTTTTCATCCACAGAATTTAAGCCCTGGTTTGTTAGATCTTGCTTCCTCCCTTTCTCGGGGCATAACCTTGCCTTAGTTTTCAAAATGAAAAATAATCAAATTTGTCATTGAAAATTTTGTTAAAAAGGAGGTTGAATGATGGTTTTGTCCAGGGCAGAGATCAGACGCTGCCTCTACCCTGGACGAAACCGCCTGTCAACCCTTTTTTAAAAAAAGTTCGGTGTTTAACTCAAAAACAGGGGTCCCTAGACCATAAGAGAGAATAAAAGCTGCTTCCCAAGCGGTCGCGTCCGTCATCAAGTGGATGCGAACTCAGGACTCTCTGCATCCTAAACAGAAAATATCGTTATATTTTAGATTGTTGGATTGCCAGCTATTTAACAAATGTTAGTGAAAAGGCGCGAAGCATTGGCAAACACAGGGGGTTCACATAGTGCAGATTTCAGAAATGAAAAAGTCCAACGACTGAGTGGTCGATTCGGCAACCCACGGGTCTACCAATAAGGATGGAAAGATTCTGTCGTCAGATTTATGCTCTTCAATAACTGGACAATCCAAATGGGTCCTTGACCTTTACGATGGTTAGCCTCGTGTGCTCCAGTTGAACAGTTCCAATAGCGACCTGTCGTCTGTGTCAATTGAGTCTCTCCATTTTTGATGGTGTCCCTTTAGGTCATTTCCTCTACCTTTGATTTACATTCGCTATCTGCAGACCGTGATCAGTTAATTACAATTTCCCTAGTTTAAGGCTGGTCAGAGCAGAAGATATGTCATCCAAATCGAACAGCTCAACGTTATACCGTATTTGTCGCTTTAATTCCTCCCTTTTTGGCCCCCGGCTGATTGAAAATCTCAACTGCTTTTTTTTTGCAATTTATCTAAGAACTTCACTCTTCAGATCCATATAGTAATACAGGTCCAAAAATTGCCTTGTATAGTAAATCCTGGTGTTGTTCAATCCTGGCTTAATTGGTGAACCAACCAACCTAGCAGTGTATTTGTTGGTAATATTTATCTTTAAACTTTGTCTTGCTCGTTGTCATCTACACCAAGGTTCCCGCTCAGATAGATGACATTTTCTGGGTTATCATCTTCTAGAGTAAAGTTTTGTCTAAATGATTATTGATTCAGATTTGCATAATTCTTCCAAATACAGAGTTAATAATATAAGACGTTTGCTGGAAGTCGATAAGAATCTGGAGCTCATAAATGTTATCCACCCAGCATTTTTAAGGCACTTGTTTTCATGAAGTAGGTGTTGCAACATAGTTTCTCTACCTTTTTCTTGTTTGGACAAATTATGCCCTTCATCTACCCACATTTTTGGTATCAGCTGATGCAGAAGTTTGCTGAGATATTGTCCTCCTTTCTTAAGCAACTTTGCAGATACTCCACTAATTGCAGATGTTTTATTACTTTTTAGAGAGGTGTTCGTGGTTCGTAGCCTTGATGTAAATTCTCACTTCAATAAATCTACGTCTGTTTGTCCTAAATGTGTTTGACTCGTGTTGGTCTTTTTGTGTAATGTCTGTAGGCTCGATTTTTCTTGTCGATAGTTGCGTCACTTTTGACATCAAACCATTTATTAGGCCTCTCCTGAGTTTGGTGTACCAATGTCACTTCAGATTCTACCTTTTAATATTGACCAAAAGTGTAAGCTCCTTCTGCTGTTTCCAGGCAGTGCTTAGAATTGCAATTTGGTCCAGGGGGACTCGTGGTCTTTATGATGTAGAATGCTGTTCTTTGCTCCGATTTGGCTGAAGTGCGCTTCTTCGTCGTGTTTTTCTTTGAATTTTACTAACTGTAAGGTATGTAGAGCAGATCTTAAAGTTTTTACAAATAGCAGAGCAGATAATACCCTGTTGATTATTAGTGGTCATACTCCTAATGTTTCTCTGAATGTTTACTTTGCGCTAAAATCGCCAAAGAAATTCCTGACCTCATTAAAACGCGGGGAATTGTATGTCCCACATTGCATAGAATGGAGTTCATCTTTAATTTCGTCTACTTCATGTTCCTCAGGTTCACAGATTAACTGATTTTTAGGTTTTATTCTAATTTCCGTTGGCAAACTCACTTACCATTTTCATGAAACCTTAATCTTCTAGAGTGTGGTCGGGATTTCAAATTTTTGGCGTGGAAAACTCGCTTGGTGAATTTGGACCAACAGAAGTGATCTCAATAGAAATAGATTGAATTCCTCTTGATATTTTTGACAACGATAGCATAATTTGGTGACGTGTTATTTCTAAATTCACCAGAATATTTCGCGATCCTAGCTTTGAAATGTCCGCGTAACTTGCGGGTTATAACCAGAAAATTTGCACAAAATTTATTTCAACGGGTCCCAAAAGCTAATATTAACACATACATAGTTAATTTTTGTTTAAGGATTGGGGAGTCCTAAGGCCGCGTCCACTTGATGTCGGACAAGACCAAATGGAGAGCAGCTTGCTGCCACTCTTTATTGTCCCCGGACGTCTCTTTTTGAGTTTGACAACCAAAGTTCAAAAATCGAGGACGAAGACAGCTACGGTTTGGTACCTGGGCAGAGGTGAAGCAGCGTCTCATGGGAGCAGCGTAACCGAAGCGCCTCGCAGGTGCACTCCATTTTATAATTTGCAAAACACAAAAAGGGTGCGAATTATGTTCTAGATAAATCTGTCCACAGTTCGGACGAAGACTTGGCCGGAGCTCAGCAATTTTCGTTTAGGGGTGAGGTAGCGTCTGATGAGTTGCCTCTCTCCTGGCAAGAAACCGTAGCCGTCTTCGTCTTTCTTTTATTACATAGCTAAGCTATTCCATTTATTATAGTTTAATTATATAAAATATAAAAAATTAAGGAATTTTAATAAACAGGCCCTTATCAGTTGTAGTTTTGAAAGGATATTTTCCACACTTCCGGATACAATATGCTTACTTTGGTCCAACCAGCTATCCTTATAGACCAAATTTTTGATCTTTCTCTAAAAAGTCTCTATTAGGTCGGCAATGTCGTTAGTTGGCCGAATTTTTTTTAGGCACAAAGTCGACATTTTTATCGATTAAGGGCTCCAATGTCGCCTTACCACAATGCGAGGAAAATTTCTCCGACCGAAATACATAATCAACATTTTGACGGCTTATTTCATGGCTTATTGCCAGTCCAATTGGTTTACAGAAAAGCTCCGAATACCCGTTAGTGCAGACCGCACTGTAGAGGATAACTGGAGGTTCAAATTTATATACATATTTCAGGAAAGATTGAAGATTTGCGTGTACGAGGTTTCATGATTATGTAGTGCTAAAGGGGCTGGAAAAATCCGCAAACATTGTAAGCTCACGAAGGAGAAATATCAGAAGTGAAAAAATTTAAATAAGAACTCAGTCCAAGAAGCAGCTACTGGAAACCTTAAATGGGATAACTATGAAACGATATCTGCTTGAAAACCAGCGAAATAAATCGGCCCTTTCCACGGAATTGGTTTGCATCTAGTTTTCTGTGTTTAATGACTGCATCCTCTAGTTGGATAGTCTCAAAAGCGAACTGTTGTTCCCGCCAAACAAGTCCTTCTATTGCATAGTATTCCTAAATAAATAAAGTGGTCGGCATTTTCCAGGTTATAACCTCCAAGACTCAAGTGAAAACAGACTAATTTTTCCCCTGTTGCCGTGAATTAATTTTTATTCTTCAGGTGTCGAGATTTCGAGAACCAATTCTTCCTCTTTAGTAAATGTTGGTCTTCCAACTTGTCGTTTAAATTTTCCTGTGATTCGGTCGAACGTGTTAGTCAATTTTTCTTAATTGACAAATTTGGTTCCTTTAAGCGCTCGTTGAACTTAGAAGTTATTAATTTTCTAGTTTGTCCGGTGTATAATTTTTGGCAATCCCTACAAGTTGTACAGTAAATTTCGCTTTTTTTGCTATCATCGGATTTTTTGACGCTTCCAAATTGTGTCTTTAGCTGATGTGGTATATAGTACTGCGACGTAGAATTTCTTGAGTAGATTTGTTGACCTAATGACTAATTTTGGCGTGGTCGTCAGGGAGTTTCTCAATATTTTGACACTTTTGTTCAACTTAAGTTCTCAATTGTCTTCCTACTTGCTGCTGGGAAGATTCTCAGTGTGGATACTGAAAACTGTGTAAAACAAAATCTTATTAAAATCGGTTTTTTGTCCGTCTGTCAGCCTGTCTGCCTGACTGTCAAACGGATTTTTTTCGGAAACGGTTATAGCGATTGACACTAAATTCGGTGGAAAGGTGGGAACGGTGAACGCTCAAACATATATCATTCTACGTCGAATTTCCCGGTCACTATACATTTAAAAAAAGGTGTAAATTTTTTTTTACCAAATATAATCACGTGGGGTAGCAAATGAAAGGTCTCGGTTAGTACTTTCCAACCCGGTAGTTTTGACATTTGTTGGAAAGGTGGGAAGGGCAAGGGGTTAAAAGTCACCATTTCTTTCACGGATCCAGCAATTACCCAACCAAAAAATCTGAAAATAATCAAGAGGCTGACGCTATATGGTGCCTAGGCTCCGAAATTCCCTCCATAGTGATATCTGTTTAAATAAAGTTAATAATAGTATATAACCATAATTTTTAGTAATTCGCTGCAAAACTCCCCTTAAATTAATTCTAGCACCACCAATTTTGTGGCAATGTAGGCTACGGCATATAACATAATCCTGCTAAGTTTGGTGTAAATCACACTATTACTAACAAATTTATAATAGGCCGAAGTTGTCGCTTCTGTGCAATTCAAGGCTTTGAATGTCAGTATCACGCGAAAGTGGGTATTCTCACATAATATATGCATAATAGGTTCTAATGGGACAAATGTCCACTCAAATATTTTTATATATCATACCTGAAGCGTTCAGCTTCCGGTTTGTCGATTTGTTTAATGTTTGAGAAACGCAGGGCAGTGGCCAATTCATCTACCGTCGCGGGCATCGTGATTGCCAGCTCATCGATACCTCACAGGTGATGTTTTTAATCGACCAGTTTGCGCTTAAGATGGAGGCGGAAATTTTATTCGTACCTCATTTTAATGTCACTGCAGTTACTGATAGTTCCTCCATCCTCACTATTGTTTTCCCTTCTTGTTCCATCTACATTGCGTTTTTTGAAAATCAGCATCGATTGTCATAAATTTGGCCGATTTGGCATACATTTGTTATTTGAGCGGGCATTTCACCTTCATATTTTAATTCAGATCAGAAGTCTGGTTTCCTGGTTGCTCTAGGTTGAGGCGGCTTTTATCCACAACCAGACGGTCATACTATCACTCATAGATTTCGTCGTTATGTTGGCTACAGAATGGTCCAACCTCATTAAGGGGGCTAAACATTTTTCGCAGGATTCATCTCTCGAACGGCTACCACCAACCGAGCGCGGATTGCATTGTCGTAGTTGTCATCGGTTATGATTTTTGACTCTGGAGGGGAGAAGTTATCAACGGTCTCCAAGTTGTAGTCTTCTATCTTTATTATTCTCGTTTGGCCAGTTGGATCTGATGTTGTTGGTTGGTTGGTTTCTGGTGCTGACGTTGCCACCATATATTTTGTCTTGTCTTCACTGATGTAAACCCCCCGGGACTCACGCCGTCTGCTCGATCTGGATAAAGGCAGTTTGTTCGTCTCAAGTCGTTCTTCCCATGGTGTCTATATGGTCAACATAGGCCAGTAGTTGGGCGGATTTAAAGAGAATGGTGCCTCTCGCGTTTATCTCAGCATCACGGATCACTATTTTCAGGGCCACATTAATTAGGACCCATGGTAGGGCATCCCCTTCTGGTAGACCATTGTTGATATTGAATGGTCTCGAGAGTGGTCCTGCTTCTTTTATCTGCTCTCGAACTTTGGTCAGGGTCAGCCTAGTCAGTCTTATCAATTTCGTCTGGATACCGAATTCTCTCATAGTCGTATACAGTTTTACCCTGACTATGCTATCACAGGCGGCTTTAAAGTCAATCAAAGGATGGTGCAATTGATGTCCATATTCCAACAGTTTTTCCATCGCTTGCCCCAGAGAGAAAGTCTGATTTATTGCTGGTTTGTATGGAGTGAAGCCTCTTTGATATGAACCAAAGATGTTCTGGGTGGAGATAGCGGAGAACATCCTGTATTATATTGCTTTAACCGGTTAAAGGTATAAACCGTTTCTTCCGAGCTTTGACGGAGGGATTTGTCCCCCGTCTTCAGTTGGACTTCCGCTTTTTTTAATTGTTGAATAATTTGTCCAAATTCTCAACCCACCGCTAGCGGAGAGGCAAGTAAGAAGAGTGGGAGCTTGTTGATAAAAAATAAAAACAATAAATTCCCAGAATAGATCTCTGCGGAAAGTCAGAGGATGGGGAGAATGAGCGGGATGTGTAGTCACCAAAAGAGACGCAGCAGGATCAGTTGGAAAGGTAAGGGGCAAACCATGAAAGAAGATGGATTGAAGTATCTTGTGATATACAGTGTCGAAGGCTTTAGCAAAGCCAGTGTAAATGGTATGCACTTTTTTCCGTGAATTTAGACATTTGTCGAAAAAGTTGGTAAAGTTGAGCAAGTTGAAGGCAGAAGGTATACGCTTAACAAAGCCGTGTCACTCTTTCACTAAGTGAGTATCTGAGTATAAGCTAACTCATCATCAAACTCCTGCCAAATATACTTAAGGCGGTACTATTGGTAATGTGCTTCCGGTGGCTGTTAAAGACCGGTTTTGATTTTTCATCTCCAGTCCGGCTATTGCAGCATAAATTTGCCTCTCGTATTTATTACGGAGGGCCTTGCTGTGCATGGCTTCAGTGTTTACTCTGGTTTGATTGTCAGAGCAAATGTGATATGGTGCCATAACTTGAGTCCAGGAAAGCATGCTAATGAGTTGGAGATTGGAACTTACTTCTCTTCTTATAATTTCTTACATTGATCAAGGCCAACAAATGCCGAGGTGTAAGGAGCACGAATTAATTTGATTGAAAGTGGTGCCTTTCGAGGGATAACATTTCTTTCAACACTGCTGCCACGTTCGACACTGCTAGTCAAGTGATCTCCAATCCGACACTTCGCCTAAATTTGGGTTCCCTCTCTGCTTGGTTGTTGATATCTGATAATATGATTTTGATGTCATACCAGCTAGCAGGCAGTCCTTCCTCAACTATGTTGTTACGAGCCTAATTCTCCGACTTTTGCTTTGCAGTCGTAATGACCGAAATTGATAACAGAAGGTTTCATAGTTTGGCTGATTAGGAAACCTACTTGCTGAACGTAAAACAAAGTACGGCAGAAGAAAAAGGTTATACTATTAGCGTCAAAAGTAAAGACAACGTTAATATCAAATAGCACTCGTCAAAAGAAAACAATTAAAACGAGAGAGTGCAGTTTTGAATCCTTTCTCCTATCTAGGGTGAGAAATCATAATCAATAACAACTATGACGAGGAAATTCGCGTTTGTTGACAGCGAGTAGAGCCTATTGCAGTTTGCAAAATAAACGATCATGCAACGATTCATATTAGGGTCAATGCTTTAATAATACAAGGTAAAGATTTCGCCAATTCTCTTGTGTTCTTTAGGGAGTTGGAGGCTTGGGTCCTTAGAACTCCTTACTTGCTGGATGGTTGCTGTTCTCTAGGAAACCTGTCCCTATCTAACGTATTTCTTTTAGCGCAGCTACGAGTACATCAACCTGAGATTGGAACTAGGTGTCGGTTAGCTGTTGGACAATTTTCTTTCTGTGTCAGCAGCGATCCTTTCAAAAGAATGTGCGGAAATCATTAGTCCTGTTGTGTTTTAAGCCTAGACCGAAGGTCCTTTTGTGGCTGGACAAAATATCTTTCTGGATAAGTTAGTTGGCTTCGTGGCAACTCCTAAATAAGTTGGCAATTTTTTACCCAGGTTCAGACGTGAAAGGTGCTTCACCATTTTTTTCCGTTAGAAGCTATCCGTTATTATTATCATATTATTCTGTTAAGAGAAAGTCGTACCGCGTCCTTAAAGAACTATTGTGCTACTCTTGCTTGTTATAGTGTACCTATTAATCATAGTATCTCAAGCAAGCCTATCACCGTCAGGAACTTTAGTAAATTCCCTACTTCCATATCTTTCAACTTTGCATCTGGTAATAAGTGTTTCCCCAGATGCCTCCACCTAGTTTGCACAAGCGCCGGACACTGTCCCAGAACGTGTACAGAGGTTTCATTAGACTCCGCACAAAACCTGCAGGCATCAACCGTAGATATCCCTAGCTTCCCTAGGTGATAGCTTAGCCGACAGTGACCAGTGAGAATTTCCACTATGATTCGGAGATTCTTTTTGATGGGGTTTAAGCAATCCTTTGTGCGCTTGGGTACGTATCCCCCAATAAGCACCTTGGACTGCTTCATTCCTGTTAGGCCCATCCGGTATAGTTCTCTTGACTTGTCTCTTTCCTGACGTCTGATATACTTATTTCAGATGTGCTTTTGTTAGTCCCTGCTTTTTGAGCAGTGGCGTTTGTTGGTTGTTGACCACACAGTAAACCTTGGATCCATTGCTTGCCGTCCAAACTTCTCTCTTCTTGGGTGGCACGGTTCGCATGATACCCTGGAATGGGGGAGGTGGAGATCCATAGCATTTTCTTAATAGGGGGCTATCACCACTCACTAACAGTCTTGGTAGACAAGAGGGTTGGCCCCTGAAAAGCCATGCATCGCCCTAGAGGAGAGACAGCTCACCCTCAGTGAGATGTAGGTTGGCCTCAGGGAGCTATATTCCGCATCAGTCTGTCATGAAGTGCTCTGCTTGACTCCCGCCTCCCTTTCCGCTAACAGATAATATAAATTCTGTTCGATTGGCAGCTAAAAGTGGAGGTGGGGAAAGCTATGGATGTTGTTTTAGAAGACGTTTTGCATTCCATCGTGGTCACCAATCCATGCTTTTACCCTGGTACCCTTTATTTATATTAGCGTTTCTCGGAATGAATTCAGATAACAGTCGAACGATTGTAGAAGATATCATACATACATACTAGCTTGATATTTTAAGGTAGTTTTTTGCTTTATGACTGTGCTTTCCGAATGGCTTACCAAAAGATCCTAGCAGGGAAATTAATCAAGTTTCTGAAGAAAAATGAGCAGATTCCTGCACCAGTCAAAAGGATCCACATGCATTTTTGTTAGTGGCTTAAAACTTAAGTTTCATTTTAGATTAGAATAAGTGGAATCTCCACAAGAGGTTTTTTTTTAATGCTCTGCTCACCATTTCCTTCGCCTAACTGAGATAGTCTGTACTAGTTCAGAGATGAAGAAACCATTGGGAGCTGTCCCAAGTGAAGTGCAGGCACTTATACCTTAAACACAGTATATAATTAGTACTTTATAAGGAAAAGTTACAAAAAATAGATGAATCCGAATCTGAAATAGATCGAAAAAAAAACTCCCCATTAACAAAACAACGCTAAAAAAAGGTCGAACACAGCCTGCTATAAATTGATTGCTGTTAACTTCATAACAAGGACTTCCCTTTCTAGTTTTTTTTCCTCTTTTTCAGTAGGTATCCTTTCAACGCTTAGCGCTGCCCCAACCCCTCTCTCTCCCTCCACTCAATAAATAGACATTATTTATCACAAAATTCCCAAAATTACAATTCTTCTGGGAATCGTCAGGATACACGTTTCCATTCACTTTATATTCATTAATTTATTTTCTTGGGTCTTACATCGGGGACTCGAGTACATACGCAAAACGAAAACCATCGATACTAAATACATTTTCAACGTTAACAGGGAACGGACGTTGAAAGGGGCTTGCAACCATCAAATGGATACTAAAGATACTTTGGCGTGGTAACTAATTGTTACCGGAATTCGAAAGTTACGTGTAAAGACCCAATTAAATACGGCGAGGCACTCAAGAGTTAAAAACAAATTACGGGATCTAACGGTAATTTTATCATCGATGAAAAGTATCCTTACAAGGAAAGAACGCAACAGGCGAAAGTACGGCAGGAGTGAAAGCAGAAAAGATAGGTAAACCCCTCGTGTCTCGGGTCTATTGGAGCGTGTCATCCGCAATTTTCTGACTAGGCAAGTGGAAAAAGAGCCTAAAATTGGTCGAAACTGTGTAAACAATGGTCCGTTCCCACCGCCTCGGCATCTTTGAAATTGATTACAATTTGAGTCCATAATTCTATTAATTTTTCCTTGGGACGAAATATCGCGCTCTATACGAAATTAGAGATACTTTCCAATGTGTGCAGTGGGTGGACGTGGGATCCCTTTCAGGAGGCACGTAATTTTTCATTGAGGATTTCAGGACTCAACCAGTTTTAAACTGTCTCGAATGTTAGCAAATTATTTGTATATTTTAGGCTTTGTATCTGATCCACAACGTGTTATTACGAAACCGAGATTTGTCCTTCGTTCGGGCGCTGTCACCCACGAATACGTTTCGATTGTTTGCAGCCCCACCGTGAAGGTATTCCACTTTCGATTCCCTTTTGCCGGAACCTTCGTTCATTGGAATTTCAGTCAGTTGGTTGCGTGCATGTGAGCCTGTTTCCATTTCCCTTTGACAGCGCTCAGAACAATTCAATAAAATGGACAAAAATTTCGCAAATGGTTTTACGGGACGGGATGGAAATCATGTAACCCTGGAAAAGTCCCTCTCCGAAAAGGGATCCCCTTAAAAGCCTTTTGATGGGGTCTTAATCCCATTTATACTCAAATTATATGTTTCCATTCGTCTAATTAAAATCTTTGTTTATACCACTTTTGCTGGTCGGCTATTGCCGTGCGAAACTTCATCAGGACCTTTTTTTCCGTGAGATGGGTCCTTGCCAGAAGTTTATTATTATTCCGACCGAGGCAATTAAGTGATAGAAAGGAGTGCGGGGAAAACAAACACGAATTTGTAAAAGTATCCTTTCGTTTAACCAAAAGTATTGAATGTATTTTTTTATACGTTCATAGGCAACTTGAATAAATTGAAATTTCCGTGGAAATCTTGAGTTTTCAGGAGTATTCCAGGAGCGTTTGCAATGTATTGCGGGGATTTCCGATTGTATCGTATTTGAAGATTTTTTAAATGCTGTTAAATTAACCGTAAGTACACGCGGTCCAGGGATGGGATCAAACAATTATTTCATAGGCAATTCCTGTCTGTTTCAGGCAGGGATGGTTTGTTTGTTCCAGGATCCGTTTTGAAAATTTATAAATAATTTGCTTAAGGCATAATTATGAACATTCCGGGTATCGACGTTCCAGCCAATGCTAAATTTGGCTGTTCATTGTTCCGCTGAGTATTCCTACCCTTCGTATGTATTTCAGATATTATTTTCTAACTTCCCTGCTTCCAATCGTATCTTATCTCAATAATTGTGGCGGAAAACCTCCGGTGCCCAAAAGTACAATGGTCGGTCATAGATACGGAACTTTTTTCGAACGACGGGGGTGAAATATTTTACGCTCCGATAACCAGACCATAGCCGTAGTCGTAGGGTTAGATTCCTATTGTGGTTACCGACTAAAATACCTTCTCCCTGGGTTGTCACGTTTTTCCACGCCTGTAGATCCCTAACAACGTTATAGCGGTTATTGCTACGTTTGAACTTGGCCAACATTTCGCTTCGGGATTTATCTTATAATGTGTTAGCCCATATCTCACTCTCATACAGGAGCAAAGAATTTTCGGTGATTGCCAATCAAAATCGCCCAGTTTCACCGCCCATTGTGGGTCGAAACAATAGGAAATGAAGACGTCCGTCTACCTTAAAATATTAGTACTTCATGTTCAGTGTTCCCTTGGAATTTTCACCAGTGGATGCCAAGCCCCGGATAAACTTCTATTACTTTTGGGACCAGTACTAAATTGGAAGAAAATTCAACTATCAATCGAGATCAAAGAGCTCTCCCCCCCTTCAATTTGGAGTATTAACCACATCTAACACGAAATTTCCCTAGTGGGACCATAAGGACACTTTTGAGAAACTTCACTTCTAAGGATAGCCCATCTTGGCTATCGTGCTGTCAGACCATATCGCTGGTCAGGCACAAAATTGCTTCCATGCAGCTTGCCACTGGCAACCACCTATCGAGTAAGTGGGGACACACTCCCCAAGGGCATCACTGGAATCAATGACAACCTTTCAACCGGTAACTGCATAGAGTCTCCAAGCATTCGCCTACTGTATTTACAATCAGTAAATCCATTATAAGGTAACACAGCAGCGGTGCCACCACGGAGAGGCTCTCCTCTGGTCAACTTGGCATTGACCCACGGTTCTGTTCTCTCCTCCTTCGAGCATCTTCATGCGCATACTATAAGGTGGCGCTGGTTACCACCAGAGGAAATTTAATAATTCAAACACGTAGCAGAGTTTTTGTCAAAAGACAAAGCTAGCAAATGCGGCCACACTAAACATAAAAGAAAAACCTAGCAAAGGGTTATGTTCGGGAACTAAACTAAGCTGGGCGGTGGGAACCTTTAAACCACTGAAATCGCCTTGTCTACATGGCATTATCTCAGCAGTACTTTAGAGAGGCTTGGAAACTATCTCTTCAAAGGATATTAAGGGGCAACATAGAATATATACAAAGGGCATGGAGGCAGGTAAAATTGAACTTATATGACTTGTGGTTTCGCCCAAGGCAGAGGCAACTCATCAGACGCTGCCTCACCTCTGCTCTGGGAGCAGCGTGACCCAAGTGATTACCAAGTGGTATTTGATCCTTTATATAAATTCAAAAACACACAATTATAACGGTGAGGTGAGGCAGCGTCTGACGATTTTCCTCTGCCCTGGGCGAAACCGCAAGTCGTATACTTTTTGCAAGTTGCGTGCTTGCCCAAGAGTAAGGGATCCGTGAACCACAACCGTGGAAGTATGTTGATTTTTAACTGGTCCGGCCTGTCATCAAGTGGACGGTGGTATTAGGACTACCTCGATTTCCAAACAAAAATCTATCAAAATTTAACTTTGTTTTTTTTTTTTTGACTATAAAACTTTCAAACCTCATCATTTGTAGTCAAAACCGTGAAGAAGATCGTTGACAACTATTTGTTTAGGGGGGTAGGGAGGTGAAATGCATTTACGCACAAAGTGCCAAACTCCTGTCTCAGCTAGACTACTGGTTAAACTCTCCCTGAATCGTTGAGACTCTGACCCGGAACCGTTTGACACATTACCTCACGGGTATACTGTATCGGAGCAGAATCCCGTGGATTTAGGGAGCCTCAACTACCTTGGCATTTCTTCTATTCAGGGAGCTCAGCTACCCTGGCATCTCTTTTATCCATCTCCCTCTTTTTGTCTTAAGAATACCCGGAGTGTAAACTGCCACCCGGCTTCATGTGTCTTCATTCTGCAGTATCGCCTCGATTAAGGTGCCCGCAAACCCAAGACACCCTTCCATCGAAAGGCGATGGCGATAGTGATCCCACATTCTGCAGAAAAAAAAGATGTGGCAGGCATCATTCATCGCGTCCTCACAATAAATACAGTCGGGCGACCATGATTTCCCAATTGTGTGCAGGTAAAATTGAAAATTCCCGTTTCCACTGAGCAGCTGGGTTTGGTAATAGTCAACCTCACGTCCTTTCGATTGAAATACGGCCGAACGTCTTTTATGAGATGCACGGTCCATCCACCTCTCGATTCTCTCTCCAAAGATTGCTGTCATGCGCAGAGAGTATGGGCTCTCTCTTCACAAGCCACAGCTTCCTTATTTCTCTCGCTTTTTCCAAGGTATTTAAGCCTCCCGCTGTAACCATTACCGCTGACTCCGAGACGGTACGATAGGCGGACACAACTGGCAGAGCCCTTTATCTTTGCACTTTTGCTAGCCACAACTGAATGTTTATGATTTGCCGGCTGATATCGAACGTCAGATGTCCCTTATCTGGCAGACGTCGCCTGTTGATGAGCGCGGTTCATTCCCTCAATAAGAAAATGTACCATAAGCGCCTGCAGTATTGCGAATCTGCTTAAAGAAGCTTATCTTTGCCGAGAGCCGATCGGATGCGACTCATCAAGTATCTCGAGTAGTAGAAGGCTCTTATAAGGCTTTCCAAAGGTCCGGACCAAGGATAGATCCCCGAGCGGCCCCCGATGTTGCCTTCATTCTGCGCTATCGTTCCGCGTAGAGTAAGACACGGTCCTTTAAATAGTACCTCAACATCCGCCAGAGGTAGCCTGGAGTATGAAAACGATTTTTCAGTGCCTCAAGCATGATGCACCACCTTGCGGAATTGAAGGCGTTTCTTACGTCTAGGTCACAAGAAGCCCACTCGTCAACAGTGGCGACTGTGTGCCCCGGCCAGTTTTACCGTTTGGACCACTTCCTCAACGGAATGAATTGTGGATCGCCCCGCTCTGTTGGCTGGTAACATGAATAACATCACCAATAACAGGAAGAAATTATATTGGTGACAGTACGGAATCTTGGCGAACTTCGCCTTCGAGCTCAAAATCCTCCGAGGTTTTACCTCGGTGCAGCACGTGACTTCTTGCGCCATTAAATGTCGCTCCGATAACAGCTAACAGGAATACCTCTTCTACGTAGAGCACTCCAGATACACATCCTGTTCACGCTACCGAAGGCTTTCTGGAAATCAGTGAAAAGCAGGTGCAGTGGAGATTTAAACTCCGTAGACTGTTCCAAGATGCTCCGTTGATGTGAATGAGGAGCGGAAACCTGCCTGCTCTCTGTCGATCAAGCTTTCGAGATGTTCTTTGATGCGTTCAAGAATTATTTTAGCTACTGTCTTTGCAATGGGGGGAACATGTAAATACCCCTCAAATTTTCACATTCAAAACTGATCCCCTTCTTCGGGACCTTCACGATCATCCCCTTCTTCTATTCTCTGCGAAAGGTCTCGATTCTCAAGATTTATGTACTAGTGGAAGCAGCAGATCAGCAGTAACTGCAGGTGCAGTGTTAAATAATTTTTCGGGGACCCGGTAAACCCAGCGGCTTTACTCTGAATTTCTCGGGATTTCACTCGCTATTGGTGTTTGAGCGCGTCACGCCTGCCATCACTCGCATCGGTTTGTAGAGCTTTCAAGCCCCTCCGTTCAACGATCCGCTTCCACGATTCTGCATTCAGCCAGATCTTAGAATTCTCCTTCGGGACAATTGACATGGACAGTGTTCCAAACTATTGACACCAAAGGATAGGATGACAATAAGGTTCCATTTCGATAATAACTTTGAAACACTTTAGAGTAACAGCTAAACTGGGAGAGCGGCATTGGTCTACGGCTTAAGGTGCCAACTGGTCACCTGGTACACTGACGACTCCCTTATAGCCAAAGGTGCGGGCGAAGTTATTGGTTAAAGGAAAGGTCCTTTTAACTACTTGAACCATTTTCTCAAAGTTTGTACTCTTCCTCTACTGTTGTAAGCCACGTAATGATATCAAGTTTGGTGCTACAGTCGATAGAAATAACGCATGCTAGATATACCAATCGTTGGATGCCCTCGACGTTCTGACGACCCGCTCTTCAGTCATCGATGGATAGTGGGTTCCATTGCATGGCATCACCCGCAATGGCGGCCTATTCACTGCAACTTTCGCCATTTGATCAACATATATTTTTGCATTTGTTATTCTCTTGTCTGATGAAACGAGGTGAGATGTTGAAAGTTTGGAGGTTACGAGTAACAGTGATGATCACTTTCCATGAATTATTCCCATATAGTAATACAAAGAAATTGGCATTTAACAGGCTCATCTTCGCTTTTTAGGCACCCATGATTGATTCAGGCTCCTGCTTCCCATTACGAATCTTTGGTAGTGGAATATGACAGGTAGTCCAGATTCGCAGGTCAGTGAAACATCTCATGCCCCAGATCTTCCCCTCTATCACCATATTGCGGGAAATTTGGCGAATCATCCAATTCAAAGCAAAGTCGGTATTGTGTGTAACCATTATATCCCAAGAGGAACTGGATAATGTGGTAATTCGCCTCTCTTTGTTTCCCATTAAGCTATTCCCCATTGTCGGCAATGAGTCAGGGCGTCCAGTAACCCTTCATAGGTTCATCCTTGCCGCATTCTTCCGTTCTGTTTAGCCCTCCATATGTCATATATAATGCACCACACTCTTTTCTTTGGCCCGAATGTCGACTGGGATCATGCCCGTCACTACGAGTACTGCCTCATCTGGCATGGTTCTAAATGCGTGGCAAAGCACCAAAACCATCAGCCAATATTGAATTCACCCGCTGTCGTTTCTTAAAGTTTGCAAGCGCCTTTCCCTACACTAGTGGCGCATAAAGTAGAATGGATGGAATCGTTCCGGCTAGAAGTAACCTCCTTCAATATTTCGGCCTGACAATATTTTTGCACGTTTTTGCAAATATCGCGATGACGCTGACTGCCTATAACATGCAGACTTCACGTGTCCTTAAGCCTTTAAGCTATATAGCTGGCTTAGAGGTGACTGTATTTGTATTCTTCATTCTGCGGTGCATTATTGAGACCGCATCTGCCAGGATCAGGTTAGTCTTTCTAGCTTGGATTTTACCGTTCTCAGTGACTTCCTCACGGGGACTTCCACACCCTTTGTCTGGTTTTTGTAACAACTGCAGCCAGGTCATCAGAAAAACTGGAAATTGTTTTGTGCCATGATGTGTCTGCATGCTGGTTGAGGGTTTTATAGTCCGAGCGAGGTGACGCAATTTTTCTATGAACGATGAAGGGGTGGGAGTTTAGTCCGTTGCTGAAGCGAAGAATTCGCGCCTCGATAGTTGTCTTACGGAAAATGGCCGATAGGTAAGATCTAATGCTACCAGTGGAAGCTTAGCATAGCATGGGGTGGCCGTCGATATTCAAATGTTGAAGTGCCGGGATGGGGTTTTCAATCAAGTGGTGGACTTCTTGATCGCTAGTTTGGGCTTCGGTGGCGGCTTTCGAGGGTAGTGCAGGCGTTCAGACGCCTATCGTCGCCAGCGATTCGCTGGATCCGTTGTGTGTATTTCGTGAATCACTGGCAAGTTTGAAAGCGCGGTGACTGTACTAAGCAGGGAGCAAACGTCCTTAAACTCTTATAGTAGAATTTTTTGTTGAGAATGCTGAGAGTCCTGAGTCCACACCCACTTGATGACGGACCGGATCACTTGGGAAGCAGTTTGCTTCCTCACTTGTGGTCCACGAACTTTTCTTTTTTGGGTTAAACACCCAAGTTTTTCAAAAAAGTTGATTGACGGTTTCGCCGGTGCTCCCGACGCTGGATACGTTATTGGTACTTGTCCCTCTTTCGGCAGCCACCTAAATTGTCAAGATTCAGATTTCGTCACTGGTGGGTTGCGTTATCCTCAACTTCTCGGGGTCACCAGTTTTGGGTGACACGCTCGTTTTTCCGTTGCGATCGGTCAGTTTTTCGGGGTCACCAATTTAATCTGTCAGATTGAAACTCGAGTTTTATTATTAAGAACTGATTACCATTATTCGACTTTTATTTTTACAATTTTGAGGAAGATATTCTTAAGCAAGCTCCGAAAGTATCTGCTGGTGAGCATGATGGATCCATTGCTTTTATATCCCTGATTTTAACGCGTCAGGGACGCGTTTGGATTTCTGTCCGTAGCGCGGGGGAATCGTATTGTTCGCCCCACAGAAGCGCAGCGGTTGACCAAAAGGTAGAGCTGTTGATGGTGAACAGTCTTTCATTCGAGCCTTTGCTTACGGCGTGAGTCCCGGGTGGACATTGGCGGCGCCACAGATACGCCCTGTTGCTGGCTTACTAGGGATGACGTTCCTTCATGGACTGATTTCATTTCTTAGTTTGGGGAAAGTCGAAAGAAGTTCTCACAGCCGATTCCCCGAAAAGTTTTAAACTGGGTTATTTTGAATAAAAACCCGGAACACATCTATCAACCCACAGCATACTGTACACAGTTTTCTTTCCCACTAGTACTTCAACAGCTCCTCTTTCCCAGTTGTCAATTATGTTGCTGTTCCCTATTGATATTTTATTGATTGTTTGATTTCTTTGTTACTGACAAGCTACTTTGAACAGAAATACTATTTCAACCGCATACGAATGTGTTCTTGTTTTCCTGGTCAACACCAGGTTTCTTGGAAGACGCAGGTTTCCCCGAAATCATAGTACTTCATTTTTGTTTTGGCCACTCGTGACTAGAACCAATATAGACTCTTTATTTTCGTGAGTATATTCAACACCCACAAATAAATTTAGGCTGAAATCCTTAGAAATTTACTGAATTTGAACTGATTCACTTTCCCAGGACCTGCATGCTATTTCTGCCCGTAGTTTTCGACACAATTTAGGATAAAAAAGGTTTCTAATAAAAGGATAGGCTTTTTTCATTTAAGCAAATATTTCCTATAAACTTTACATCCAATTTGCGATTGTCCTCAGGCAAATTAGGTCTGCTGAGGAACCTTAAAGATTCGGGACTGCTTGAAATCAAAATAAGACTCAAATATTCAAAGCACCATATCGAGCGAAACTTGCTGTAACCGGATAGCGGAAAGGAAAGGATTGACAGGGACCCTGTATTTGTTGAATATAGTCTCGAATAATATCATCGTTACCTTTCCGAAAAGGTCCTGTCCAGATTATTAGGTACATATTCATATCCATTCTAGACTCAAAATTGAATATGTTTGAATGTCTTCCCCATCTCAGCGTTCTTAGTGAATTTCGAAGCCTATTGTCATCACATCTTTTCACATACGTACCTACAATTGTATTATATGTTCGTATGTCGGAGGGCACTCTCCTCTGCCGTATGCCTGGAGTCCTCAAATACATTACGAATATTGAGGAAACAGAGCAAAAAGATGAATTTCTTCCGAGAATGTCAGGGAAAAATAGAGAACAGGAAAAATCGAGGAAGCTTAGTTTCCTTTAAGGAAACCCCACTCTCATATTCCCATCCGAACTTCCGCCACCAAGAAGCAAGTTTGCTACTTTCACTTGCCATCGCCTTCCTTTTTTTGATTATTATTATTTTTTAGCATTGAACGACTTATTCGTTTGAATTCACGACGTAACCCCAACCTTTCCTCGACCTGACCGTCTTCCCATCCCTCGGGCGTGCGACACCGCCTGCTGTTTGATGGTTTGTGACATCCACGACATGTTGTATTCTAAGCGTATGAATAATCTGTTTATGACTGTATTTTCTTGGGAAATTTGAGGCACGTTATGTATATTTCTTTGATGGTAGGCTGTATGCCTGCCTGGCTGCCCACCTTTCCTTCGACTGTCAGCCGGAGGTGGGTGGCTCTTGACTCTAGGCGAAACGGGCACAGGATGAAGGGAACAACGGAAAATCATGGAAGAATTTTTTATTAGGGATTCTGTGTAACCCATCGAAAGTAGACGAAATTCGATGGTGGGTGCATTCAAATATAGAAAGAGAGAATCCTTTTGAATATTTATGGGAAAAAGAATGCTTCGCAAATAATAACATCGCAACTGGGTATGGAATTCGCAGGCTTAGAGTTCATACATATATATTCATGCGAATGGAGAGATTGGAGTTTATATGCCAACTGAAGAGAAAATACCCATGGCTACGGGGGGCTACATATCATGTTTCGACAATCTACATGTTGTATTGTCAAGGAGTTATGCAATGAGAGTGACATTTCTATGTCAAAACAAGGATACCTACCCCTAACGGCGAAGGCGCACAGTGTTTGGCGAGGCATACAACGGCGGAGCCCTGCGAAGTGCGTAATGTTTACAGAAAATATCATATCGGAAGAATTCGTCAAGCGATTGTATTAAAATAAATCGAATAATATTGTTACTTTATTATATTGATGACATTTGAGTCAATGGGGCGAAAGCATGTTTGTCGCGGGGAGGTTTGATCGTAACATCGTGTATTGTATTTCATTGCTTTTAGTGTTTTCTGCCGATTTTTTACGAACTGACTTCTGTGCAGCAATTTTGGATTATTTATTTTCTTCTGAGGTACCTTTCGTACTGGTATTGTAGGACTCAAGTAAATATTTTCCTTGATGTTTATAGGATTCATATTTTGATATTGAAGACGAGAGGACCAGCAATCACAGGCTCAGAACATTCTTGAATATTTTTTTTTTGTTCGTACACGGTGCTGGAAAATTTTAGAAACACATGTGCCTCCCCGAAGCTACAGCGGGCGGATGTGGTATTCGCACCTACTAAAAACCACCCCCCGACCACTCCAGCCCCAGGCCCGCAGGACCACCATTTAGGTATTACTTCGCGGGGTAGATTTGCCCTTAGGCACTAGCCCTTCTCTCCTTTCGGCTTTCCTCCTCCTTTGCTCCTTCAGCAACTCCTCCTGTATTTTCACGATTGCGGAGCAAACCGGAAGCCAGTTCTCCTCGGACCTCAGCATCTCCGAAACTGAGTTCTCCGGGCTCACGCTCCTACCCACAACTTGGTTTGGGCTCCTCTTCTCCATTACAAATCTTGGGCAATGAAACTTCACATGCTCTGGATACTCCGATATGCCATCATATCTAGGACAATTCGGAGAATCATGCAACCCAAAGCGGTGCAGATACTGCCTGTAGCAACCACCGTGTCCCATGGGGAGCTGGGTAATGTGTTAGTTGGTCTCGTCCCATCTGCGCTGCCAGAGATCATGCGACTCTGACCTTGCGACATTTCTATGCTCTGTGTGCCCCTCCATACCGTCATCCCTCATTTTTTTCGCCAGAATATCGACAGGGATCATGCCTGTCACCACCAATATTACCTCGTCTTATGTGGTTCTAAAAGCACTGCAAACCCTCAAACCCATCAGTTGGTGAGTTCCCCTGCTTGAGTCTTTGAGAGTTTGCTAGCGCCTCTGCCAACATAGATGACGAATAAATCAGGATGGAACTCACCACTCCGGCTAGAAGTAACCTGCGACAGTGTTTCAGCCCACCAATATTCGGCGACAATTTTGCAAGTGTCGCGGTGACACTGGCTGCCTATTGGCATGCATATTCTAGGTGTTCCTTCAAGCTCAATTTGGTGTCAATTATCACCCCCAATTATTTGATAGACGGCTTTAATACGACCATATATCCACCGACTTCGACTTTCAAAGTCTTATTTTTCTTGCGGTTCGTTATTAGGACTGCTTCCGTTTCGCGGTTCCAGGTTCTTTCTAGCAAGGACTTTACCGCTCTTACTGTTTCTGTCGCGAAGACCTCCAGATCTTCTGGGTGTTTTGCTGTAACAACCATAGTTACGTCATCTGCAAAGCCGAATATCGTATATCCCTCTGAGATGGGAAGAGCATTATACATGATATTCCACAATAGGTATCACCAATCCCTGTGGTACCCCGGCTGTGACAATGTACTCTTTGGGGCCCTCATCCGTCCCGTACCAGAGAGTCCTCTCTAAGAGGTAATTTTCCTCTCTAAGAGGTAGTTTGTCAGCCAATGCCCCTTTAATTCTGTTCCAGTTGGCCGAGTTGAATACGTTTTTGACATCCAGCATCGACACGGCACAGCAGCCGCCAGAAATCAGTACACCTTTTGCCAGGTTTACTACCATGCTACTTGCGTCCACCGTAGAGCGGGCACGTCGGAAATGAAACTGGCGTTTTAACAAACCATTCTTGGTATCGACGATGGGTAGGAGTCTGTTCTAGATGACTCTCTCCATCATCTTCCTCATTGTATTCGGCAGGCGATAGGACGATACGATGCTGGGTTTCCAGGTGGCTTGCCAGGTTTTGAAAGCAACACCAACTTTGCTTTCTGTACTGGACTATGTGCCTTCTTTTAGGTACGTCTCGAAGGTCTTGGCGGGGTGGGAGGGGACCTCCGCAGCCTTTTCATTACCACCTTGTAGGCCTCACCCCAAGGGTTTATGTCGGCATGGTCACACAGCTGTTGCAAGTAATTCTTTTTGCTTCTCCGGATGACTTCTTTTGCCTCTGCCTCTGTGCCTCCCAGACTTTCCCCTGAGTTTCTGGCAAAGCCTCTTTGTCCGGTAATTTCCGATTTTGTTGTTCCAAGAGTAGTTGGGTTGCCTTCTGCGGAGCAATTTTCTTCTGGGCGTAGTAGTGTCGTATGCTTTCGTCACCCATCGGGTGATTTGGATGGGTTTCTCTAGCCGTGCCATTGAGCGCTGCGGAAAACGTGTCCCCTGCCGATATGGCTCACTAATTATGGCCACATTGATGTTTTTTCTCGTGGATGGTTTGCGAGAGTAGATCCTGCGCCGCCGCGCAGTGGTTGAGCTTGATTTATATCAACTTCATCTGCGACTTATGTTACGGGCTTTTCCTGTATTCCGGGCATCTGCTGCTGCCTACAATGTGCCGATGGTCCACTCCCTCCTTCCCTTTGCACAGTAGACAATTTGGTACTGCTCCACAGTCTTTGCTGACGTGGTCCTCCGCTCCACATCTCCGGAGCTGCCGTCGGCAATGGAACATGCCAGGCATCTTAAACATCGCCTCAGCGACACCTGCTCTCTGAGGTGACATATGACCCAGCCTATTTTAACTCTCCCTACTGCCAATAGTTTTAGTGCTGCCTCCACTGGCGGACTGATGATGGCAGTTTGTGCCTCACCGTAGGTTTTGATTGAATCTTTTTGAATGCGGAGTTCACCCGACACTAGTTTAGATCCGACTTCAACATCTCTCCGACGATGTTCTCTCACAAATGTTCTCAGGTGTGGAATTACATTCAGGAAAAAAGGAAGAAGCATCCAACCTGAATGGGTGGAGATTCTTAAAGCAACCACTATACACTGACAGGAATTGGGTCAGGTGGTATTTAATTTCGTTAGGCCGTCGCGAATTCTCTTATTCGTTGTCTCATTTTTAGATCCGGTGCGGACCCACGCATCGGCGTAGACACATTAATTTTGAATAAATGGTACGTGAGGGATCAAAGCGCCTAAAGGATCCCCCCACATTCCAGAGCTTGGTTAGTACAGAGGCGTGGAAGAACATGTTAACGAGCACTTTGATGAAGCTTCAGCATTTGCGGGCGGACCTTCACGGTCAATTACGCCAATTTTTTAGGTTTCTGGTATATCTCTTATTTCTAGGTTGTCTTTTGCCAATCAGGATGGTCGTTTGATTCCTCCCAAACTGGTGCCGGATGTAATAGTGTAGAGCGAACCACTCGGACCGCAACCAATCTGTGATCGTATCTTGAGCCTCCAACGTTAGGCATCATCCGCGCTAACGAGACGCTGGCATTTCCCGCTTTCACAAAGGTGTATTCCAGGTATCCCTTGAAATTAATCTTCGCGTCAATCATTATCCCCAAGTATTTGATATCCAGTTTTGAAGAGATGACGTGGCCACCAAAGCGAATATTAATCGTATTCCGTTTCCTACGGTTGGTAATCAAGACCGCCTCCGTCTTTTGTTCTGCAAGGTCAAGTTGAAAAATGTCTGGACACGCTTTTATGGTGCTAATGGTTTCGGCCTTAAACTCGATGAAAAGATGGTGCAACTGATGCCATTTTCCAACAGTTTTTCCATCGCTTACCGCAGAGAGAAACTCTCATCTGTTGCTGATTTGCCTGGAGTGAACCACTTTGGTATGAGCCAATGATGTTCTGGGCGTATGGGGCTATCCGGCCCAGCAAGATAGAGGAGAATATTTTATAGATGGTAGTCAGCAGCGTGACACCTATATAATTGATGCACTATGTAATATCTCCCTTTTAATGTATGAGACAGATAATGCCTCGTTGCCAATCGTCAGGCATTGATTCGCTGTCCCATACCTTGAGCACAAGGTGATGGACCACTTGGTGTAACTGGTCGCCCCCGTATTTAACCGATTCGGCTGTAATTCCATCGGCTCCTAGCGACTTATGATTTTTAAGCCGATGAATTCCACGGACTGTTTCTCCTATACTTGGTGGTAGCAGTGTTTGTCCGTCGTTTTCATTTGACGGGACCTTCAACTGGCCGATGTTCTGGTTATTCAGTAGCTCATCAAAGTACTCAACCCATCGCTGCAATATGCCTATTCTGTCGGAAATCAGATTCCTCTTTTTGCCTCGGCAGGATGAGTATTGAGGTGTATAAGGCTTCATGGTACTAACTTGTTGCTAAAACTTGCGCGCCTGATGCGGTTGCTCCCTGTACTTTTCGAGTTCATAGACTGGTTGGTTCTCCCAGGCTTCCTTTTTCCGTCCGCAAAGTCGCTTCTCCATTCGACGGAGTTTGTAATAGGTCTCTGTGCGTGCCCACGTTCTTTGAGAATGCAACATTACTCGGTGTGCATCATTGCTCCTTTCCATTGCTAGTTTATATTCACCGTCGAACCAGCCGTTCCAACTTTTCTTGCGGCTGGGGCGAAGTATGTTTGTTGTTGTATCAATGATAACCATCTGCACATCTGTTAGCTGCGGTTATTCGGGCATCCATTTCCCCTAATAGGTGTTATGTTATGATATTTTGAAATGTGATATCACATTACAAAACATTACCTATCACAGAAGTAATATTATCGTCGCTTTTGTAATGTGGTTGTATCAGGTAATGCCGTAATGTTAGGTGATGTTATAATTCTTGGTAGTGTTTGGATCGCGCTCGATAAGGGTAAGGTGAAATTACATTTTAAAGTGATATCATTTTGGTGACCTTACCTGCCCAAATCTACTACACAGGGTCAGCATAATCACCGCGTTGACTGACATGACACTTGTCTCTAATTCTTCGTTCTCGTTTGAATCAAGTTTTTATTTTAGTTTTATATCTAGATAGATTGTCAGATCATTTCGTTTTAACAAATCAGACATCGTCCTCGTAGATGATCATGTGAGCATCAGGGAAATTGTAGCCAACCTTGGGGTCTCGTTTGGATTAGTGTAAAGCACTATGCACAATGTTTTAGGCATGAGACGAGTTGGAGCATCGTTTGCCTTGACGATAAATGAAAATTCACTGAAGGAGCTGAAATCGATTTCTTAATTATCTCATGAAAAGCATTTTGAAGATTGGAAGAAGCATTGCAATATGTAAGTTGCTTGTAATGGAATCCTGGTTTGCCCAAAACTTCAAGTTTCAGACCTTTATCTTTCATCAAGAACTTTTCTTGTGTTATCTGAAATTTTCTGAATAATTTAGAATAGATTATTTAAACATAATTTAATGTTCTTATTTTTATTTTGCAGGTTCGTCAATCAACCGGCATTATCAATGATTGGCTCTGCTGAGTTTCTTATGTAAGGTGATATATCTTTTTTCAAGAGGTGATATTAGATAATCTTGTGAATGAGATTTCTCTGAAAACATACAGTGCATTTAGGAACAATTCGGAAAGTTTTTCTAATTTTCCAGTTTATCGAGCGATACCATGACCGTTGTGGGTAAAATCCGGCTGAATAGGTTACGGTGGGCGCGTCACTTAATCCGTATGGATGAGGATGATCCAGCCCGGAAAGTCTATAAGGGCAATATCTATGGTAGAAAAAGAAGACGAGGCAGACCCTGCTTAAGATGGAGGGATGGCGTAGGTCAGGACGCCAGACAACTTTTAGGGATATCGAATTGGAGGACCTCGGCGCAAAACCAAAATGTCTGGAGTTCCTTACTAAGGCAGGCCTAGCCCGGATACCGGTTGTTGCGCAGTTGATGATGATGATGAAGTGAGGTAATCAAAATGTAGGCAGAATTTTATAAGATTGAAAATGACCTAAGTTAGTAATATCATTACCAATATGATATGTTGCATCATCTTGGTGAAATCACATATCATTGGGCCGAGTTTCATATTAGTCGTGGGAGTAGCGTGATTGAGATTGATTTGGATCAACCTCACTTTCTCGCTGCACTTAGCGTCTTTTTAAACTCGGGACACTTGCCGCTTCTGGCAATATTCCCGGTATCCAGGTCCTTCTTTTCATTACACAACATGCATTTGGAGTCCTTGTTACGATCCCGAGCAACATGACCTGTTTCACCACAATGTCTACATTGGCTAAAACGATCAACCTCACTTGTGCACACTCTCGCTAGATGTCCGTACGAGAGGCAGTTGAAGCATCTCTTCAATGAGATTTCCTCTCTAAGGCGACAAACAACCCAACCAATACGGACCGTCCCGGTATTTAGCAGCTTGCGCGCTGCTTCTGCTGGCAGCCGGATTGTCGCCGTCTGCGTACCTTCGTACGCCTTTCTAAGGCTTAAAATGAATGCCTCGTTAAAGTGGGGCAGCTTGAACTGCTTCTCTAAGGTAGTGTAGATTTACGCCTTAGAAGTGACCTCATCTAGGTCCTAGCGATGTTATGCTTTGGAGCACGCCCGGTAGCACTCTCCCAAGTAAATTTTTGATTTGGCTGCGGAAACCTTCGGCTTTGCTCTCTTCGGAAATTCTCGATTTCAGCATAAGATCTCCTTTTGCTTCCTCCGATCCTGCTTACATCCCCCCCCCCCCAAGTCTTTGGGATCAGGGTCAGCTTTCACTCTTCTTAGTACGTCCGCCTAGGACCTGCTATCCACGCTTGGAATGATGAATGCTTCGGGACGGACCGTCATTCTCTTCTTCTTCTTTTTCGGCTTCTTTGGTCCAACCGCAGTCCAACCGTCGTGTACCTTTTGAGGCATCGGCTCCCTTGGTGTTTTAGGCCCTATTTTCCTGCCTACCGAGGTGTTAGGTCCCTTCTTCAAAGTGGCTGGTAAGCCTTTTTGTTTTTTGGGAACCTGCTCATGTCCTGGATGTTCGTCTTCCTTTTCCCGAACCCTCTTTTTCCCTGCCCATCCGCGAGTATACGGTTGGGTGTCACTTGCGTCGACTACGCCACCGTCGAAGGAGTGATTTTAGTGCTCTCCTTCAAATAATTGTCCTCCTCTCGGGATTTGTTATATGGAACCCTGATGGGTCTCACCATATGCTTGATTGCATGGTGCACTTTGTGTTAATCTTGGATGAATTCCAAAAACTCAACAATTTTCGCTCCAAGTAGAATGAAGGCTGACTTTTTCAGTTCGGACTTCTGTTCCAAAGCCTCCATTCTTCTTTTGCACATTTTCTGGCGTCAACGGGATTTCTGTGATCCAGGTCCTTTTCCGACTTGGTATTGAGGGATATCTCGTAATCGTTGATCTTCTCCTAAACGGATCCGGCTCTGGATACTGAGGAGCCTCCCCTAACTCGTTACACTCGGAGGCCATTGGTGTCACTGCGGTTTTTAACGACTTGCGGTTTTCCTTTGGCACATCCTTCTGCGCGTTTGTTATGGGTCTTCTAGGGAGCGATGTGCTCGATTTAAACACCTCCTTGTCTAAGCTGATTGTAGCATTAGATGCCACGGTGGCACTGCAGTTGAGGTATATCGATTATCGAGAGCCTGCTTACCCACTCCCGAAAGCCGCCGCTACTGGGGTTCCAATCCCCTGCACCGTAAGTTTATACACCTTCTCTTCGTCCATATTGGTTTATTATTCAGGGCAACCTTTCCATAGCCATTTTTTATCCACGGGTGGGCGTTTTTCTCCCACCTTCTCCTCATCCTCTTGTAAATACCGCAAATATTTTGGGAACCACTTGTTCCCTTGACAGTGCTAAGAACGACTTTGCCATACAAATAAATAACACTAGCGAATAGAAAAAAGTCTTATTTATTTCAAATTTGAAAAGGTTTAACTGCAGTTGAACTATGAAATTTAAGGAAATGACCAGTGGTTGGATGGTTTAGAACATAAGAAAATTTAGTTAGTTGAAGTAGCAAATATTGTATTTAAATGAAAGAAGGGATGGGAATTGTGAAATAAAGAAGGATAATTGAGGAAACTGAAGGGGTAGAAAAAAAATTAGAAAACTTATAATAAGTGTCCATCAAAAAGTACTTTTGGAGATGGCTAAGGCTTCCAATTCCCTTCTAAGGAATAGTTTCTAAATTTTCTGATCAAACGTATCATCTATGTACGAATCCTTAGAAATATTGCGGCTGTTATGAATTTCCCAGATCACAGTTCCATCCTGTTTTACAACTTTATTGGGATTCACTTTATTATTGCTCATAGTGTGGCCTCTTCCACATTATTTTTCAAAGCTTGCAGGGTATAGTTGCATCCCCCAGTATTTCCGCAATAAAATCTAAAACCGCAATTCACTTCCATCACTAGTTCCACAAATAGCATCAACCCTTTTTTCGGTACCACACAAAATTAGCAATTCCTTGTAAGTGCTATTTACCACCGGAAACAATCACTGCTGTACTACCTTTCCCGGACAATTTAATATAAATACTCTTTGACGAAGGATGGACGAGAGCGTACTCCAGCACTTTTAATAAATGAATTTAAGTGTAGAAAAACTTTTAGTTAAATTGTAAACTTCCGGAGGGGTTCTAACCTTCCGGTAACTATCCGTCACGTTGCTTACAAAGCGCTCAACAGTTCCAACGTTATGAAAAAAAGGAGGAGGGAAAAGTATCATAGAAGCAAGCAAAAGGGATCCTTTGTACATACTCCTGCACAACAGTAACGCAAACAGGAACGAGAGCCCTAATGCAATCAGGATCAGGTTAGTCCTTTCCATTAATGTGCTCTCCCGACATACTCGTATACGAGCACAACCCGGCCTGTACTCGGCATTTCGATATTGGTTGATATACTAAGTAGTGGCGTAAGGCATTCTTATGTGAACGAGAAAAGGTGAATGGATGACAGCTTTCTTCCTGGCCCTCCTTTTCTGCTCTTACCTTCGCCTTTTCACCGGCTACGTGAAGCTAAGAGGGAAACTGAGATTGTGAAAATGTATGTGAGCGAAATCTGTTTTCGTATGATACCTGCTTGTTTTTCGGCTCCGGGGTATCGCAAAGGACTCGACTTTCCGCTGTTTCTTTGCCACTTAGGTTTATTAGAATCAAGAAGCCAGTAATCACCTAAGGCGTTTCGTGTTTTTCATGGAACGCCTCATAACAGCATAAAGAAGCAGCTCCTTATAGACACGGAGCTGAATGGAAATTTATTTTTAAATATGAAACACATGAAATCAGAGGATGTAGCTATTACTCAATGGGGGTGAAGTGGTGAAAATTAAATATTCCCATCAGAGAGAAAAGTGAAGTGATTTGCAAATACAAAGGGTAAGTTTAGTAATCAATTACATGAAATTTGAGCTACGTGTGTTTTCCATTTCACGAGTACAGCTTTCAAGTGGGGAACCCTTACAATTGGAGTGGAGTATGGATACCATTCCATGAAAAACTCCGTAGTTATTAAGTTCTCCTGAAATACGCACCGTGACTTAAAAAACTATTGCGCCCTTACATGGCTTCAGTGGGCCTATCACAGCTATAGTATGCCACTCAGTCCTATACTCGACATAAATTTTAGGACTAACATATGTATCTTGGCTATTTCTAAGTGCTTCAGCAATTCGTGTGATATTTGCTAACCTCCCAGGTGAATTTCCTAGTGTGGATAAGTGATGGTGGTTAGTGCTTTTGGTCCTTGCGTCCATAGAATACACAGGTAATATCCTAGGATGACTTTAGCTTTGAAAAATACCTAAGTCACCTATGTTGACCAGTGACTATACATCTTCTTCTTCGATGGCGCTACAGCCCAAATTGAGGCTTGGCCTCCCGGATATATCGCCTCCAATTATCTCGATCCAAAGAGCGCGTCCTCTAGTTAGAAAATCTTACAATTGATCTGAAATCTGCGTCCGCTGAGTTCTCCCAATGTTTCCTTGACTTCCCTTTTGGCCGGCTATGATTGGCTTTCTCCTTCCTTTACGACTTTTCTCTCGAAGATGCCGATCTGCTTTTCCGAGGTTTGCGTCAAGGTCGATGCCTCGCATCCATACAGTACCACGGGACGAATTAATATCTTGTAGATGTGCCTATGTACTTTTTTCGATCTCATTATGGGGAGGACTGCATAAAATGGTTCATTTGCCGCAGTACTCTGCCTTTGTGTTTCGTGTTTTCCATTTCCGTCCTTTGAAAGCAGGGCCGTTAGGTAGCCGAATTTATCCACCTGTTCGAAATTAGGCTTGCCCATTGCAATGAATATGCATGCATGTATACTACCAGCTCCCTTTGGAGTTTGGCTCATGTAGGGCAGGTAGATCAGTATCAGTGGCCGCTCCGAGGAGCCCAATTAGGGCTGTAGTGCGCCATTTTAATGCAGGAATCTCCAAAGACCATGATAGCTGTTATGGTAGCATGAAGGCAGAGTCCAACCGGCTCAGATTTTTGAAGCCAGCCTGTAACTTTCAGAAAGGAAAGCAGCTTTCCCAGCCTGCAGCTAGAAATCTCTCTGAGGTCCCCAAAGAATGGTTTACCTACACAAGAAGTCATGCGATCGGGTTTTGTTATAAGTGCCTGGCCAGTCCGTCAGCCCGCTCATTCTCGTATATGTTCCTATGACCGGAAACCCAGAGGAGGGTAACCATGAGCATGTCGCCCAGACTGTTCAGCGCATTTCTGTGCTACCCATTCAGCCCGGAGGATGCCACCGCTGTGTACAAAGCCTTAATGGATGCTTTGTTGTCGGTCAGAATAACTACGTTACGACTAGCTATCGACGGACTTCCAGTATCGCTAGTACTTCCGTTTGGAATACACTGGCGAAACCTGGGAGGCCATACGACTCGGATACACTGTGTGTATTCGAGAAAACCCCGACTCCACAGACCATCTTTGACCCATCGGTGAAGAATAACACGCCACCGATCTTCCACTCTGGCCTAGTTGGATAGTCACAGCGAAGTTTTTTTTTTTGAAGTTTAGCTTGTGTGTGGCGTGTTCCATGGGGAATGTCCAAATTTCCCGAAGTATCTCGTTTCGAATGTCACGATGGCCATAGGGCTTCGCTGTTCAAAATCCGGACGCAATGTGCAAATCTAGGGTCAGGAGGTGCAGGAGTACATTGAGAGCATCTGTTGGGTAGGACTGCAAAGCCCTGATAGCACCTGCATACGTGGTTCTTTGAATCTTATTGTGCTTCGTTCTATTGTACCTTTTGCTCACAACCTGCCATCATATAATAGAACCGTACATTAGAATAGGACGTACCACTGCGTCGTACATCCAAAGAACCATCCTCGGGCGGAGACTCGATTTCTTCCTTGCAATACAGGCTTTCTTAGCTCCGAGTTATATGTTTGATTTCCAGCTTCAGATCTAGGCGGAAACACCCAATCTTTGTTCATTCACTCGCGGGAGGAGTTCCGTTCCATTTTGGTTAGATTTATGCGAGTTCGCATCTTGAGGGCCATAGGCACACCTTTACCAATGCTTCTTTCATGATGTAACTCGTAATGGAGGAGAACATCTCTGACACCAATATCATCAAGTCGTCGGCATACCCTACCAGCTTCACCCCGCTCCTGTCCAATATCCCTAAAATTTCGTCAATCACTATTAACCAGACCACCGGAGAGATGGCGTCACGCTGGGCGTGCTTCTGTTCACAGCTCTGATTAAATGGCTACCACCCAGATTCGACTGGATTATCCTGGTTCTTAGCATGGATATTATCCAATGCGTAGGATACCCTTCTAATACTGGAAGGTACTAACGTTTTTGAATGTTCGCGCTATATCCTGGAATAGAGCTTAAGTATATTGCTTGTACTGTAGTAACTATGCAACTGGACCAATTACTTCGTGGGCAGCGGTTTCCATGGATTTGCCTTTGAGGTTGGCATGCTCAGACTTACTAGCTCTTACTGTACAAGACTATGATCTTGCCAGTCCTCATGTATTCCTCGGAAACTTGGGTTCTTAGCAAGAAAAATTGCGAACTCTTGGCCGCGTTCGAGAGAAAAATCCTCCGAATAATTTTTGGCCCCCTACATGAGGATGGACGATTCCGTAGCCTACACAATGACGAAATCTATGAACGATACCATGACCGTCCGGTTGTGGATAAAATCCGGCTCAATAGGTTACGGTGGGCGGGTCACTTAATCCGTATGGATGAGGATGATCCCACCCGGAAAGTCTATAAGTAGAAAAAGAAGACGAGGCAGACCCTGCCTAAGATGGAGCGATGGCGTAGGTCAGGACGCCAGACAGCTTTTGGGGATATCGAATTGGTGGACCTCGGCGCAAAACCGGGATGTCTGGAGTTCCTTATTAAGGCAGGCCTAGACCGGATACCGGTTGTTGCGCCGTTGATGATGATGATGCTTAGACTTAGAGAAAGGCGTTCTCTCATAATCATCCTTAAGTGGATATCCAGGATGCGCTCTAGGATTTTCAACACAAAAGAGGTTGAGGCTGGTTGGTCGAAAGTCCTTCGCGGACTCATGGACACATACAGCAGGAATTGTTGACAGCCAGCGGTTCTTTATTTAGGAGTCAATCTAGGTAGTATTCTTTGGGCCGCGATTTGCCACATAGGTGGGGTTTGCCTGCCCAGAAAGATTTGATTGTGGAATCGTTATTCGAAGAATTATTTGGGGTGGGAAAGCGAAATGATGTAGTCAAAGTTAGACGTGGTTTCTATGGAGGTTATGTTCTTCGAGGGGATTCGAGGGTGCTAGTGGATAAGAAGGGTTTTGTGGTGCGGAACTTGTCGAAAACTAGTATTACGGTCCCTTTGACAAGTTAAGTGTTCAATACATTATTTGTGAAAAAAATTTTGTTTAGAGGTTGAGGAGCCCTAAGTCCTATTCCATTTGATATCGGACCGGAATAAATGGAAGGCAATTCGCTGCCACTATTTATGGTCCATGGATGCTCTTTTTGGGCTACCCAAGGTTAAAAAATTAAAGGGGATGAAGATGGCTTCCGGCTTCGTACCAAGGCAGGGGGAACTCATCAGGCGGTGCCTCATGTCTACCCTGGGAAAGTGTGGCAGTGCCTGGTAAGTTACTTCTGCCTTGCTACGAAACTGTAAACAATCTTTATCTCCTTTTAATTATTTATAGATTCTATTTACCGGGGAGTTCAAGCTCCTGTCAGCGAGTCCAACCAGCTGCAAAGTTGGTGCTGGTTGCTGGTTCAAACATCCTTGTTTGGCTGTCGTAAAATTAAGCGTTATATCGAGCATCATTGGCTTGGTTCGCTGTTGTTGTAGGAATGGCAAATTTGGATTGCCGCTACGTAACATAATAACGCAAGAAACGGATGATCGGAGAGCGGTGAGGTAATGGTGGGTTTGTTTGATGAGGTCATATTTCTACCAAATCCTTAGTGTCCGCGGCGCAACGTTGGATGGTACTTATCAGATTTTAAGGCCAGTGGTTACCAGTACATTTCCTTCGATGCGACAAGCGTCTCCTCCCAATGTTTTGACGTCTAGTAAACATCAACTCTTCCGCAGCTCTCTCATGAGTTTCCTTTCAATGTAAAGAAACCAGGAGGTGACTATGCTTGAATCTTTGTGGTTACAGTGGCTTCCGGAGGGCATTCGTGCCATTTTGGTGTACGCGGGCTCTAGGCCGCTGGACATACTGGCGGCAACTGCCGACAAAACCCCTGCACTCGCGGTCAAGGGTTCGCGAGGTATCGGGCGACGCGCCTGATAAACTTGTGGAACTACAGCAGTCAATGGCCGCATTGGCAACCATCGTGGCAAAACTAGCCGAAACTGTTGCTGCTCTCCATCCGGGATGAAGTCCGTGAAACAGGTCGAGATCCGCCGCTCGCAATAGGCGATTGGGTAGTAGGTCGTCAGGACCCTATGCTGGTACCAGCCCTTGCGCCATTGCAACAAAAAACTACCATACATTCCCTGGCGACAACTACCTGCAGCACAACACCACCACGCCTTTCCGTTTACGACCCTCTGAGTCCACGCAACTATTATATTGATACAGACGCAGATGTTTCGGTTCAACTTGTATCCAAGTATTATCGATTAACACCTCAGGCTTTAAAACTGGCGGCAGCAAATTCATCATTCGCCGCGGAACCTGTATACGGCGAGAACCTGAGGCTTCCCAGCGACCCAATTCTCGACGTGCGGTCAAACCTTAATCCAAACGTTGCGTCTGCTCAGTGACGCCGTGAGCCGGATGAAAGTATTCAGGAGGAAAAGTCGAAAAAAATTTTCATTCGTTGAAGTTTAAATAGAAACGGGCGGCCGGGGGGAGGGGCTAGGATATGGGTTCGTATTGGGAACATGCGGAGGGGTTTGGGAAAAGAACTTAGGATTGGCGCTGGAGATGGGTGAGTTTTGAAAATTGGGATGAGGAGTAGTTGCCGTCGGGTCGAAAAGGAGGTTTCGGGTCTGAAGAAATAACAGGATTTGAGGGTACAGATGAGTTCGTAGAAGATTCTCTTATATTGTATAAGATCTCGATCTGCATGGAGAGATTAAGGGGTTTGGGTGGGATAGATATTTATTGACAAAAGTTGAGGGTATGACGGGCTAGGATGGCGTCGATGCGGGGCGTTTAGCAGGAGTCGTAGAGGATCTGGTTGGAGATATATTTGGAGCGGTCTTCGTTTTTGTAGGTGTTGGAACAGTGACGTTGGATTCTGCGCTCTTTGAATTGGAGTTGTTTGATTTGGGTAGTGCAACGGCCGGACCACAAAATGAAGCCATGGAGGATGGATAAGCTGTGTGTAGTAAAACTGCTTGACTTTCTGAGGTATTGGGATGTTGTATTTCAGGATTGTATAAAGGATTTGAAGGCAGCAGTTGCACGGCATAGTGCCTTCGTGATATGTGGGAGGTGGGATGGGCGGGAATTCATAGTCACCCCAAGGTAGGTGACTTCATTTACGGTTAGGATTGGAGCGTTGTGAATTTTTACAGATAGGGTTCAATGTCACCCTTTATTTTCGACGCCATCTTTGCATTACCGCAAAATACGTTCTTGTTTGGGATAAGAACTATCCGAGCACTCTTCTAACCTATGGGGAAGTGGACACTGATTAGACAGTGGTTGGTCATATAGGACATGATGGGAGCAATGCTAGGAGCGCATTTCTTTAGGATGATGGAGTGGATTTTGTCAAACCCAACCGTTTTTTTATTTTTTGAGGTTGGGATGGATACGGATAGGAGTCTGGGCTGGCAAAGTGGATGGGGAGGATATTTTCGCGCTGACTTGGTTCGGCCGATATTTGATTGAAGGGATTTCGTATAGGCTGAGGGATGTTGAAAGAAAGGAGTTTTTCCGCTTACCTCGTTGTCGAAACGTTGTTCACGGAAGTGAAGGATGCAAGAAGAAGTGGTCAGCGCGGACGTTTACCTTTTCTGAGGAGGGGGGGGGGATGTTTTGGAGTAGGATCGCGTGTTTTTGGACAGATTTGTCTAAACGCGGGCAGGTTTTCCTGAGTTCCCGGTATGTATCAGGGTTTAGTTCGGTGTTGGAGAGGCGGTTATAGAGATATTGGGTGCAGAGGGTGAGGACTCTTGCGCGGATGGACGTTGATATCGTTTAGGATATCATCAGTGAAGGTAATGAGATTGCGGAAGTTTAAGGGACGGGTTGGGATCAGTTCGTGATATACTTGCCGATTTGCTTCGGTGTTTTGACGGACTGTTTGGTCGATGGTGTCATTGGAAACTGCACTGCTAGATAGGAGTATTAGGGGTTGAAATTTAGTTTTGAGGGCCAGGCTGGTGTGTTTCCAGTTTTCCCGCTGGAAGTCGGGAAATGGGGACGGGCTGGAACGAATGTCTCTCTCTGGGAACTTGATACCTAGGATTATGGCATCATGGTCACTGATGCCACGGACTGTTTCGAGGAAATACATCATTAGATAAGAATCCAAGCCATTATATAGGGCATTATTCTGGAAAGTTTGGTATGAATTCTACAATTATTAACGATGGGATAGTAAGTCAAATTGTAAACGTGCAAACTTGTTGCATCCTAAGGTACCGTTGAAAGTTAGTATTGCATTTAAATGAAATGTCTAATAATCAAAGGATCTCCCCATACATACATCTTAGCTGTGAGGTACTGCAAAAGAATTCCACAATCTTGCTTAGCCCAATAAACACAATGAATTTTGGAGAAAAAACAAAAATTGCTTTCGCCTCTCAAAGTTTATTGAATAATATAATCAGGAAACTTTTTATACCTGAAGCGCTCAGTTTACTGTTTCCGATTTGTATCTGAATTCTTATAAATCATGAATTAAGATTGGGTAAAATGTCCTTTTTCTGTTTTCCCCTTACTTCAGAAACATTTTCCGAATAATTTGCAATACTTCACAACAATATCGATTTTTGAAGTTTCCAGAAGGGTTAATTCTATTTTCGAACGAATTATGTTACCAAAAATAGTTTTCAACCCCTCTTTAGTCTAGTTGACAGTACACGTACATCATTTCTACCCAAGTAAATCCTTACAATACAACTGCAGAATGTATCTATCTATATTGCCTCTCACAAAACAAACATTTCGAGCGCAAATACTAACTGAAAAGCAACAAATTCCACTGAATTTTCCATGGGGTTGGAGAGAGCTACTCACAGATTTTCCCATACAAGGAATTTTTTACAGCATCCGTTCTGGATGTTTATCTCGGGGATGTTGTTTTGCACAAGAACGAAAACTAAGATGGGGATTTTCGCTGCACAGTAGGTCGTCTATAAGAAGACTGGGATAATTTTAAGAAGCGAACGAAAACAAGGTGGAAGCCAAAAACCCTGTGACGGACAGGTGGAAGGTAACAAGTTATGTTCTTCCTGGAATCGGTCCCGAGTAGGGTGTACTGCTTCATAAGTATGGTATTGTATATAGATCGGGTAACTGACACTCGTTGCGCTTATTTGTGTCCATATACAGTGTAAGGGAGGGGGTAAATTTCCACGTAGCCCTAATCAAATGCCGAAACATTGGCAGAAAAAGTCCAAGCGGAATGGGGACGGGAATGGGGGAGAAAAGCGGGAGACAACAAAATGCTAAAGCAGTTCAGCATTTCTACCCCTAAATAAAGTACTAAGACGAGCGGAGACAGATGATAAGGTGAATTTAAATTAATTAAAAGCATTAAATGTATTCCCCGGGATATGATGTTTTCGGGGGCGGTTCACCGTCACAGTCGTTGTCGTTTGTAACGACGATAAGAAAACAATTTGTACGAAGGATATTTATGTTCGATGCATGTTTAATGACGGAACGGTTGACTTTAAAAAGAGATCATTTTAATGGAACTGCTACCACTGCGCTTCACCATGTCGACGACGGTAAGTCTGGCCTTACTATAACCTGGGACAGAGTATAGCGCGTATCTTGTTACGCTGGCTTGGGTTGGGGATGGGATGATGATCCCAGAATGGGTCGAACTAAAGTGGAGCGATGGAACGAATAATGCGGAAATCTTATTATCGTTACTCTGCGGAAAATGTTTCTTTGTACCCATATCATCTTTTATTGTCTCAAAGTGACTTGGAAAAGTCTGATTTAGGCGAGAATGAAGCAAAGGTGGAAACTTAAGGTTTCGGTTTGCAATTGATAACTTTGGGAAAATTTATAATAGATTTGCCAAAACTGTGTGTTTGAGATCGGGGAAATCGATTCCACCATTTAACGGTATATCCAAGATTCGTTTATGTATGGCAGGATTTCCGTTAGTGGATGGGATGCCACCCGCTTCAGTATGTATCATCTTGGAGAATTCATATTCTGAAAATATACCCAGCTAGTGCATTATGACCAGTGAAAATGCCCACAATACTTCTACAAATCTTCCTGCTTTTCGGCAAGATAAACTTAGTCGTATGCCTTTTTGGTTGTGACAGGAAAAATTTGGTGTGTTTAGCAGCATTAAGGCTCAGCCACCTGTCATTATGGGACTGGTTTTAGAAAGCAGCATTAGTGAATGCTACTAACAACGCAATTGTTGGTTTCAGTCTAACCATGGGGGAAATTGAACCCTCTTTTGCTAAAGCATTGGCGATTTAATTTCCCTCTACGCCTCAATGACCGGGTAGCCAAAGTAGTTCCACCGTATTAAATCTAGAAACAGAGTGGAACAATTTCAACATTGCTGAACGATTTTTTAAGTATGCTCAACGCTCACAATGCAGCTTGACTATCGCTACAGATTGCGATGCGCCTGCCCTGAAAACGTTCGTCAAACATCCCGGTTAGGATCACATAAACTTCAGCTTGAAAGACCTCGAAAAGCCCTCTTCTCGCTTTCATTCGACAGGTAGAATATTGCTCCAGAACCCTGTTCTCCTTTTGAGCCATTGGTATGGAAGACGTCAGTATATACTGACACCCATTTTTCTGGTTCGTCCCAGTTTTCTCTTTCTTTCAAGATAACTTCATCTTTTGCACCAAACAGATATATGGGGATCCGAGAATCAGAAGACATTGCGAAAACTCAATTCAGTTCTCCTAATAGCTCTTCCAATGCTCTGTGGCCTCCACGTCCATTGTTTCTCTATAGATCCAATCGAATTAGCCTATGAGCCTCATTGCGGTGCTCCTAATTAACAAATCCAAGGGCTGCAAATTGAGTAATGCATTCAGAGCTGCGTCGGATGTCGTATTAATGGCACCAATGGTGCACTGTCAAACTCCACAAACACCCCCATCGGGTACTCGTCTCTCAGAGTTGCATCCTCTATCTTTTCAACAAAAGAGGTACGAGTAGGGTCGCAGGATTTTCCATGTTGGTAAGCATGGTTTGGTTAGTATAAAGACTCAGGCTCAGGTGTAAAGGCCACCTTAACCTTCTGCCAAGAGGAAGGCACGCAGCCCAGAACAAGAAGTTGCTCTAAGTGGTTGATATTCTTTTTTAGCATCGCTGGGTAGATGCCGTCCATACCAAGTGCTTTGAAGTGTGCAAGTGGTAGTATGGCAGCTCTCGTTTTTTCATTGGTAACAACCGCTCTCGCAGTATCCCAATTCCCCTTGCAACACCTTCGTGTTGAAAGGTTTGCAGAAATGGGATCAGCTAGTCGTAGGTCAGGCCTCAGGCAACTGGGGTAGAGGCTTTGTCCCCGAGGGTATACCCATTCCTGACTATTGCGGTCCGTTCCCTTGCACACAATGCGCTGGTAAAAAAACTTAAATGGCGTACACAAACAAAACGAACGAGGAGATAGTGGGAATGGAGAGTAAGCTGACAGCGTTTATACGCAGCACGAAAATGCGTCTTTCGCCCGAGCGTCCAGCGAAGGACGCAGTAAGGGCTGAAATACCCGAGGAGACATCGGAATGCGCAAACGGAGAGAAGGACTCGCAAAATGAAGCCGCACCTACAGCCGAAACGGGAACCCAGACAGTATCACGCAGTGCTATAGTTGCGAAAAGAGGCACAGTGGAAATGGCCGAAACTTACCAAATGATTTCGAATATGAGCTGAGTGGGAGCGCTGCCGACTACTCAGGCGAAAGCTAAAGTGGCAAGGCTTATTAAGAAATGCGCGGCGATTGTGAAGCGCATGGGATCTGCGACGTTCTTCCAGAAAAATGTCAGCAAAGGGGAGGGGGAACGAGCTAGTTGATCTGGAGGAGCTCCTGAGTAGAATTTCATATTATAGACGAACATGGAGAGTAAGAAAAAATCCCCGGGAAGCAGAAACAACCCCGCCTCCCGATAAGAACATTACGAGCACCAAACGGATCGCAGACAGCCTATTGCAGAGCGAGCTGGAAAAAAAATAAAAGGAGGAAGGGGCACCTGAAGGGGACTTCACTCCACGGTAGAAAACAAGAAGTCAAAGAGAGACAAGACACAACAACACGCCGCGTCATCAGAAAAATCTCTGCTTAAAGCAACCGCACCAAAAAGAAAAGATTTGGAGACGAAGGAGGATTAGACCCCAGCTCCGCTTGTTAAGCCGAAATCCCTTACATGATCAAACCCGAAGATAGCGGAGCAGAAGGGTCTCCCATTCGTAAAACGAAGGGGGGTGGAGTCCTAGTCGAACTAGGCCCGAAGACAACAAATAAAGTTACGTTCTGTGAAGCAGTCAAGGGGCTTTTAGGAGAGAAAGCTTTGGTTTGTGAAGCAATCAAGGAGCTTCTGGGAGAGAAAGCTTTGGTTTCCAGGTGTGTTCTCTGGAAATCCGGTACCTTGACTGCCTCATAGAAAAGAACGAGGTAGAAGAGGCAATCAAACGCGGATATCCGAAGGTAACCAAAGTACGGATTGATATCACTTCTGCGAAATCCTGAGCCCAAAAACTCGCTGTGGTGAAAGTTGCCGAAGCTTCTAAACAGCGGGAAAAGAAGAATTGGTTGGGTGGTGTGTATGCCGCAAATGCGGCCAGTCAGGCCATAAAGCGAACACCTTTAATGCAAAGGAAAGCTGCGTTGATGCAGGGACCGTGGCGCATCTGATGAGAACGTTGGCCACACTGGGGGCTCGACGTGGCGTCCAGTCTTCGGAGATGGCGAGTTTTGGAAGACTTCTCGGCAATTGGCCATCAAACATTGCCTTCGAAGTGGTGGACACATATTCTGTTCATGGAACTTTGCGAAAGTGAACACCGGGAGGTTGTTGAAACTCTTGGAAAATGTTGGCACGAAGAGCGCCAAGGACTGTTTACTTTTGTCTATAAAATAATTGGAATAGGCAGGCGCCAGGAACCAATGGTATTGCAGCAGACGTATACAAACTGGTATTCCAACACCAGCCAGACCTACTGCTTGCCGCATTCAACCCATGCCTTCCTCGTTGGAAGGTGGCGAGGCTTGCGCTGATCAGAAAAGGAAAAAGCGACCCTGAGTTGTCGCTTTCATACCGCACATTAGAAGTAGACTCGCTGAAGCGATACACGCTGCTGGGGACTTATCTTCACAGCAGTTCGGTTTTAGAACAGGGAGATCCACAGTTGATGCCGTCATCCAAGTCGTGGATGCCGTTCGGCGAGCGGAGGCACATAGCCGCCGAATTCCTAACACTTGACATCAGAAGCGTCTTTAATTCCTTAAGATGGAAAGACATTCTAGGTACCCTAGCCAATACTTTCCACGTGCCGAACTATCTCTTACGGATATTGACGGACTATCTGAGGAACCGCTCCCTTTTCTATGAAACGCTAGAGGAGGATGGAGGTCACGTCGGGGCTAGCACAGGTATCCATACTAGTACCGGACCTCGGGAACGCTACCTATGATAGTCTACTTAAACTCGACATGCCAGAAGAGTTGCGCCTGGTTTTTTATGGGAATGATGTCGCGGCGCATGTTGCAAGACGAATTGTTGAACAAGCGCACTGTAGAATCGACATATTCATGCAATGGGTAAGCGGGTGGATGACTACTCATAGTTTCATCCTTGCACTGGAGAAAAAACGAAGTAGTCATCCTGACTAAAAAGAGAATTCCGACCCTGCGTCCCATGTCGTCCGGCTAGTCGATAATCCGGTCAAAACCAGCGGTAAAGTACCTCGAGCTGACTCTAGACTCAAAGATGAGCTTTTTTGAGCAAATCAAAGCAGCAGCGAATAAGGCAGGAGTTTCGGCATTAAGTAGGCTAATGGTAAATATTGGAGGTCCTACGTTTAGCAGGCGACGTCTCCTGATGAGTTCAATGCAGTCCGTCCTCCTCTGCGGTGCAGAGGTATGGGCTGGCGCTCAAAGAGGTATATCGTAAGCGTCTCGCGCAAGTGCAGGGACGGGGAGCTTTGCGGGTGGCGTCTGCGTACCGCACCGTTACCCTTCTTACTAGAGAGCGTCAAGGCATATACAAGCGCAAAGGAGAAGAGCCAAAGGGGCGGTTGAAGAACGCACCCTAGATGAGTGAGAATTCGCTTGACAAAATGAAACTAGTGCTGCTCATTGGCAACTTAGGTACGTGACTGAATCGGAAGCATCGTGAGACTGACTATTTCCTTACCCAGTTCTTAAGTGGGCATGGAAGTTTTCAGTCTTATCTGCACAAGATTGGAAAGGCACGATCTCCGGATTGTGTGTTTTGCAATGAAGTTGTGAATTACGCCCATCGCACTTTTTTTCTTGCCGAAGATGGGATGAGATTCGTCAGCAGCTCTATTTAAACGCAGGCATCTCTCTCCCCAGACAACATTGTCCAGGGAATGCTAAGGAGCGCTGACAGGTGGAGCCATGTTGAACATTACGCTCGGGTCATTCTCGTTGCAAAGAAGATGGAGCTGGATAGCATGGGATACTAGAACTAGCAGTTTCCTTTCTCCTCTCCCCTCCCGTTGGTGAAAGGAATCCCCTGATTTCAAGGCTCCGCAAGACGGGAGAGTTCGGGGATTAACCCGAAGTATTGTGACAAACGGTTCCAGGCTAGCTCTCGTGTTAAAAGGTTTGCAGAAGCCGTCAATTCACTTCCTCTCACTTCTGAGATCTATTCACCCGGGTGGTGTACTTCCAAGAGAAGAGTTCATGAAAGTACCATACTGTTTTCTAAGAGAGTCCAACCTTAGTAATGGCTCTGCATAGCCTGGTGATTTCCTGAGTTTTTGTTCTCGGTTCCACCATGGAACTGTTTTACTGCGTTGGTCTCGGGAAAGAGAACAAGCCTCTTGGAAGTACTCTAAAAGTGTGAGATTTAGAACTTCCAATTGATCTTCTATCGCCAAAGGAGTCCTTAGTCTCCTAGCGAGCTCCACTTTATCAGCAAGAAGTTGATTGAATTTTGTCCAATCCGTTTTTCTAGGATTCCGTCTTTGTATTACAATATTCGGTCTAAAGTCTAAGTAACGGTGATCTCAGAGTGAGACTTCATCTAGCCCTCGTCAGTTTCTAATCAACTCTAGCAGCTTTGAAGTGCATATTGTTAGGTCAATTATTTCACTTCTTTTTGGCCCAACGAATCTGCAGGTGCATCCCACGTTCACGGTTATCAGACCAGCTGAAATGATACAATCAAACAGCTTCTCGCCCTTCTAGGATTGCATTTGCTACTGCTCCAACAAATATGCTCAGCGTCCGCATCGCAAAGTATTAACAGTTCAAGGGCACTTGATTCTGAATACACTACCAGATCCCTTAGTTCTTGGGTCGACGGAGGGCGCAAAGAATCATAGGTAGGAAGTAAGCAGAGGCAACTAAGATGTTTCTTCTCTTACCATTAACCTGGTATTGAAAGTTGACTGCAACAAGGTCCTGGGTGCAGAATTGTCTCAGCATTGGTTCCTCTGACAATTTTGACATCAGAACGCAGGCTCTCGGTCTGGAGGATCTTTCATAAAAGAAGATCTTTTGCCCGCTAGACAGTCAATACCACAGATTTTGATCAAATGAACCCATGACTCTTGAACCAGAAATATATAAGGACAGTCCTGCAACTTTGCCCGCCGTGCTGCCAGTAAATAGGAAGAAGCTTTGGCGTGCTGCAGGTTGATTTGAACTCTTATGTTTGTAGCCATAAGTGCAGTATATAATGCAAACCGCCGCTAACTGAAAAGTGTGCTACATTCAGTGCGGATCTCACCGAGGTTACCAGCTTGTCCTCAGCTTCCGCCAAAAGTTCCGCTTTCTTGCGTCCGATTTCTCTGTATATCGCCACACTTGGTGGTGTAGTAACCCCGTCTCCTTATTTCCTAGAAACTTCGCCTACTTTCGCGGTGGGCTCCGTATTCAGGTTTCCGCTTCCTTTCATTAAGGGGTTACTGTACTATCCTTTCTGGCTGACTGCGCCGTAGAGCTTGGGTGGATTTTTTTTTTTTTTTTGTGAGGAGGTGGAAATCTTCAAAAGACACGGTCTGGACACACCAGCGTGTGGGATTTTTACCCACTAAAACCACTCCCGACTCCCTCCCTGCCCCGCGGAACCACCATAGGGTATTATACCACGGTTCCGAGTCAGCTCACTCTAGGTTAATCCCATTTCTTCTATACGCGGCGCACGTGACCGCGCTTTTCTCCTTTCCTCTGCCTTTCGCAATTTATCTTGAGTAGACGCGATCATAGAGTTGACCACATCCCAATTCTCTTGATGTGCTAGCATTTTCGGCACCAGATTTTCTGGTACCAGCACCTCTCCTAGAGTCTCCTCTAGATTCCTCCTTTCTTGCACAAATCTCGGACAGTGGAAGAATACATGCTCTGGGTCCTCTGGGACTCCATCACAATTTGGACAGTCGGGTGAGGTCTCCAATTTAAACCTGTGAAGGTATTGGAGATATCCTCCATATCCCGTGAGAAACTGGGTGAGATTATAATTAATTTCACAGTGTCGTCTCCCCAACCACTCCTTGATGGCAGGAATGAGCCTGTGAGTCCACCGACCCTTTCCCGAGCGTTCCCGCCGCTCTTGCCATCTATTTATGGATCTCTCCCTCTCAGCGCTCTTCGTCTGTGATAAGGGAGAGATTGGCTTCGCATGGTATATATTCGCCATCTCGTCTGCCAAGATGTCAATCGGCATCATTCCAGAGATGACGAATGCTGCATCATCTGAGACAGTTCTGAGCATACCCTCAGAGACCTCAGATCCTCCTGTAGACTGCATTTAGCTTGCTAGTGTTAACTGACATCCGCAATGCCTCGCTCCAAACTGGGGTCGCATAGAGCATGATTGAGGTCACCACCCTGGCTATAAGCAACCTAGAGGTATGCCGGGGCCCTCCCAAGTTCGGCATCGTCCTCGCCAGGGCCATACTGGCAGTGGATGATTTATCACGAACATACTTTACGTGTTGCTTATAGCTGAGCTTCCTGTCTATCACCAGCCCCAAATATTTGATGGTCGGCTTGGAAGCGATGATATGATTCCCGATTCTAACACAGACGTAATTTCTCTTTCGGCGCTTAGTGATGAGGACCGCTTCTGTTTTTTCCTCCGCAAGCGTCAAACCAGAGCTTTCCAACCTGCATTTGACAGCACTGATTGCCTCGCTTGAGTATAACTCAAGGCGCTTTGCGACAACAACCAGTGCTATGTCGCCAACGTAACCCACCACTGTGGCTTCCTCCGGAAGGGGAAGATTAAGAACATCGTTGTACATGATGTTCCACAGTAGTGGGCCCAATACGGAGCCCTGTGGGACACCCGCGGAAACAACGTACTCCTGGGGTCCGTCATCACCAGAGCCTCCTTTCAGTTAAGTAACTATCGACGATAGCAGCGAGATAGGCGGGAATACCAACCTTCGCTAGGGATTTCCGTATTAGATTCCAATATGCCGAATTGAATGCATTTTTCAGGTCCAGGGTTACTACCACGCAATATTTGCTGGTACTACCCTTTCCGTGAATTGCATCTTCGGCCAAGCCAGTAACCAATTTGATGGCATCAATGGTTGATCTGGCTTTTCGGAACCCATACTGCCGATCTGAAAGGCCACCTTGGCTCTCAACAACCGGGAGTAATCTATTATAGATTACCCGCTCTAACATTTTTCCCACCGTGTCCAAAAGACATATGGGTCGGTATGACGATGGTTCACTTGGATGTTTCCCAGGCTTAGGCAGAAGTACCAACTTCTGTCGCTTCCAAGCCGCTGGAAATAGTCCTTCGGACATGCACGCTTCGAACAACTTAGCGAACATGTCCGGCCTGGATTTCACGGCAAGCTTAAGGGCCTTATTCGGTACTCCGTCCAGGCCCGGCGCTTTATTGTCTCCTATTCTGCCACAGATCTCCAGCAGCTCGTCTCTGGTGACTGGCGGGATTGCCGTCACATTCATAGGTGGTTGGAATGTGTCGGTGCTCTCCTCTTGCTAGGGGAATAAACCCTGGATGATTTTTAGCAAGAGGGTGGGACACGTGATCTGCGGAGATGAATGGCCTCTAAATCGTCCCATCATGATTCCATAAGCTCTCCCCCACGGGTTTACGTTCGCTTCTGAGCAGAGCTCCTTAAAGCATTTCCTCTTGCTACACTTGATGGCGAGCTTGAGGATCTTGCGGGCTGCCTTATAGGCGCATTCTTTCTGCCCCTGATCGACTCTACCTACCGCCCTCTGAGCCGCTCTTCTGGCTCGGTGGCAGGCTGATCAAAGACCGGTCAGTTCATCATTCCACCAGTAGTTTGGTCTTCTACGGGGGAATGAGTACCTCCTAAGCATGGACGCCTCACATGCTTTGGCGATGCATTGAGCCAGATGGACGGCTCTTTCCGTAGAGGCGCCTGCATTATCAGGTTGATCTAACCACACCTCTATGAAGGTCTGGTCATCCAAAAATTTTGCAGACCAGCCAGAAATCTTTTTCGGTTTCGGGCATGATAGCTCTTGGGCCTGAGGCTCGACACATGTCTCAAAGAAGATTACCTGGTGATCGCTGTGGGTGTAGCGTTCGCTGACGCACCAGGACATACTACGCGCCAGCGAAGGGCTGACAAAGGTCAGGTCTACAACTGAGCCTGACCCTCCTTTCTGGAAGGTGTTTACAGCACCTTCGACACTAGGTGTAGGTTTTCCACTGAAGGGGAGAGTCTACCTTCCACAGATTTCTCCGTGGTGGGACAGGAATCTGTTGAGGTCTCCAAAATCCGTGCCTCGGTCATGACCTGATTTATCAAATTCGTGAGTGGATTCGAAGTCTGTGACTCCTTACCATTTGGAAAGTCTGTTCTGTTAGTTTGTTCTTCTTTCGTTTTTAGACCTTTAGTGTGGTAGTAAACTACCATTGGCTCCTCCACCACGACAAGGTGGTGCCCGAGGGGAATGACAAGATTGAAGGAGAAATTGAGGTGTGGGAATTGATTTTAAGGGAGAATATTTTTCCGGTTTCATAATTTAATAATACTATATTTCAATATGAGTCGAATAAAAGGAAGCCGATTGTAACGTAACGTAACGTAAATTTTATTAGAAAGGCTCGTTCATAACGAAATCACCTTATGTAAGACTTCACTACGGCTCTTCCTGAAAATTTAAACACTTGCCTCATGTTATGCCTGGATGCACCGGCGCCATAGTCCCTGGTCTTCACGCAAAATTAATCGCAAACAGGCTTGCTTGATTCCCAGGAGGCACACCAAATAGTCTGCATATCAATGTCACATGGCACAGGAACAACTCCGAATAACTATCCTTGGCCTATTACGCATTCTGGGCTCATCCCGATTTGCTAATAGGACTCTCATTTACGTAAGAGCTCTCTAATTGCATTCCATAGAATCCAGCTTGGTGTAGAGGAAGTCGAATCGGACGACAAAAGATTTGAATGAATTTATATGCAACTGAACGAAAGTAAGCCGGCTAGTCCTTTGTCTGTATTAAAAGGATAAATATATGTATGCATGGAAGCAAGGATGGTCAGACAGTAATTTAAAGCATTTTCGAGGCAGAATTTATTCCGTCCTGGTCTCTCGGTGTCGTCTTGGATGGTGGCGACAGGACATGAATACATTAAACCGAGCAAAGGCTCATGTCATGCAGTGGAAATCCTGCTAATTGTTCACTCCTGTCTGTAAGGTGGCATGTGAATGAATCAGTTATTGATTTTAAACAAACAATATTGAAAAAGTCCTTTTTTGTAGACATCAAAGGCAATTACGGTTGAGCCCCTTATTTTCCAACACCAAGGTCGCGGCTGTAATTAAGCTCATATATTGCCCCTAAAATCCTAGCCTTCAAGGTGATTCCTTCGGAATTTTCATCCTCCCTCAGACGAATCCACTAAATTTCCACTTTGCGGCCCTTAATCCAGTGCTGGATTTTGGAATCATTCCTCAGCAGAGTCCCTTGCGCTACTCCACCCTGCTTCCAGCGAAAGTACAAATTTATGCGTCGAACAGATGTATTTGTGTCTGTATGTGAAAAAAATTGTCGTCTCCACAAAATAGTAATTCACCTGCCAACCACCCCCACCCTTACCACGCTGGCGGTAACGTCAATGTAATCAAAGGCCGACCACGAGTTCCAAGGTGTACGGTTGTAAATCCAAGGCGACAGTAGAAAATTGGTATTACTCGATGAGGTTTATTTGCTTGCGGCACGTTGTGTTTGACCATACTCATCCGGTCTCATGTCTAGGACGGCCGTGTCCTGCCCTGACTTTCCCTGATGATCCCGAAAGGAAACTCTTACGAAACTACAGAGAACGACGCAATTGTTAGCTTTGTGTCGGTATTTCTGCACGCCTTTGAGATTTCGTTTCGGAATTCCACCTTACCCCGGGTATGCCGCATGGAATTGGATCCTGGTATCAATACGGTAGATGGGTGGCAGGGGTTGGTTTACTTGTGCCCACTGAAATCCCAGCCCGAGAAATTAATTACCGAAAACGTTTGTTTCTTCCGGTCAGCTCTAGGTTTATTGATTACCTGTTTACTCCCCTCAGGTGAAGGAGTTTCCTCAATTGAATAAATTCGAGTTGCGGCTTAAGGCAGTCGCCTCACACTCCTTCGATGGGGAGCTGTGATCCTTGTCTGCTTCCATCATTACGTGGCTATGGGTGTGCAGGGAGCATTGGGAGTCGGACGCGAACGTTGCCTCTATTATATCATTGGTCGTAGTTAATGAATTTTTACTTATATGGTAAATTACGAGTGAATTAGATTTATTTCGGGGAAATGGATTGGAAATGTTATTGCCGAAGTACCGCCTGAAATACCAATGATTTTTGTAATAATAAATCTACTTGGCTGTGTCAAATATTGAATGGATGGTGACACAATTGGCTTCTCAGTGGATTAATTATAACATTTTCGAATATTCATCTTTTTATGCCCGACGCCATTGTGTATGGAGTATAATTGAAACTGGCCATGGTTTGAAGAAGCTTCTACGCAGGATATCGATCAGCGAGGCCATACCCATGTCACCTTCAAATCTGGCTGATTTAATGCTCGAATAATGGGAAGACATGAAAAGTTAATTTTGTTAATTTTCCAGCTTATACCATTTGACTTCCCATTCATATTTCACTTATACCAACTCAGGTTTAGTTGTATCCTTCTCAATTGTTAGTGGAATATGTCCTGCTTACAATGGATTTACGTAAAAAACCGGAGCCAGAACCAAAATTTCTTCCAAGGCTACGATGCTTCAACTACCAGTGCAGTGGATTTCGTCCAACATAGAGACAACCCCTTAAAAGTTCACTGATCCTTGATAGTAATTTGGGGGTTTTGTCCTGAAATCCATGAGGCTTACCATGTGAACAAAATTGAGTTTTACTTATTGTATCTCAAGCGCCAGATTGTCCAGTCTATTTTCGCAGGTTGTTAGTGTTGTCAAAGTCATTTTTAAGGTTTTGTGTTAAACAAAACTTTACTAGAATCGATTCGATATCTGTCGGTCCGTTTGTCTGTCTGTCTCTTTTTTTCTCCAGAGGTGGAAATCTTCCAAAGACGTTGGTACACATGCTCCAGCGTGTGGGATTTTTGCCCCCTTAAACCACCCCTCACTCTTGCCCTTTTCCCCGCGGAACCACTACAAAGTATTTCGTCATAGGGTGAACATGGCTCTAGCCTCTCCCTTCACCCATCAATTGCATCCGCAACCACGCCTTTCTCGCCTCCTCTGCCTCTCCTAATCTGCACTGAATCCGCCCTAACATGTCGTCCACCGCATTCCAGCTTTCCTGGCATGCAAGCATTTTCCCAATTATATTTTTCAACGCTGGTGATAATCCCAATGTCTCGTCTAGACTCTTCTTTCCACAGCGAATCTAGTAAAATGGAAGAAAACATGTTCCGGGTCCCCCTGAATACCGTTGCAGCTGGGTGAGCTGTCCAGTTTAAACCTATAGAAGTATGTATGGTAACCGCCATGTCCCGTGAGAAACTTCGTGAGATCATAGTTTATCTCACAATGCATTCTCTGCGTCCACACCCTGATGCTGGGCAGCAATCTGTAGGTCCATCGACCCTTTTTCCCCTGTTCCCACCGTTGCTGCCACCTGCTTCAGAATTCCCCCCTTTCGGCGTTTTTCATTTGCCGATCAAAGAAAGAATCGGCTCCATCATAGATACGTGCCATCTCACAGGCCCAAATGCCGATCGGCATCATTCCGGCTACTGCATAGGCCGCTTCGTCCGAGATGGTTCTATAACCACAGTACACTCTTAGGGCGGGCTTCCTATACACCGCGCTCATCTTTTGAACATTGCATGCGGTATGCAATGCAGTTGACCAAAATTGACGCTGCGTAAAACAGTATAGAGCTCAGCACTCTAGCTATATGCCGTCTACAAGTGCATCGCCGGGCTCCAACATTTGGCATCGTCTTTGCCAGGGCCATGCTAACATTGGATGCCTTTGTGTAAACATTTTGTAAGTGTTGCTGGAAATTCAGCCTCGCATCTGTCATCACTCTAAGGTATTTAATTGCGGGCTTTGAAGTGATAATATGCTTCCCCATTCTGATATGGGCAATGGTTTTATCACGCCATTTCGTGATAAGCACCGCCTCTGTTTTGTCTTCCGCGTGTGCAAGACCTGCATCTTTCAGCCAGTTCTTTATAGCAGTGATTGCTCCGGATGAATATAATTCCGCATCCGCCGGATCTTTTGCAACAACAATAACGTAAACCTAGCGGCCTTACTATCAACTGGGACATTGAGGACATGATCTTCCCCAATAGCGGTCTCAGCACAGAGCCCTGTGGAACACCCGCGGAGACAATGTATTTTTTAGTTCTATTGTCTATGTTGTACCAGAGCCCTCTATCGACGAAGTAGGAATTAAAAGGAGAAAGTTTACCAGTCCAACCGAAGCTAGCTAGGATTGGTTAATGTTTTCCTGCAGCAGGATATGACAGATAGTTATTCCATGAGTCCAAATTAGATTTAAGTGCTGTAATCGACTCTTGACATGTAGACTACACCCCCGAGAGGTTACTTCACAAATCGTTGGTCCTTCTTTTCGGGGTTCCGGCGAAGTGATGCTTGCCCAATCGCTGATGGTTTCGAATGATAATTTGAGTAAAAATTTACTAAATCTTCTTCTTTTTCTTCAGCTTTTGTTCCGTTCACAAGCGGGGTCAGCACGTTGTGATCGGTTTCGCTATTTGGTTCTATCAAATGCCTGAGCTGGATGCAATTTCAGAGCTTTTAAATCCTCATCCAGCGTATCAAGCCACCGTTGTTTCGGCCTACCTTTTGGTCGTTTACCATCGAGTTCGATAATCAGACCAATCTTGGCAAGTGACTTGACATTGCGGTAAATCTGAAAGAACACAAATAATAATAATCGCTGGCGCAACAGTCCAATTGGATCATGGCCTTGAAGTGTGTTATAGCATTTCATTCATAACCTAACGGTAACCTAGAGGATTACATTACCCGATCGGAGACAATGTGGTCAGCATTGCGCTCGTTCAAGCTCAATCGATCAAATCGATCACCATGCAATCGGCACCTTTCCAAAAGGTGAAAACTTAATTCGGGAACCAGATGGCGAGCTAGCGAAGTAGGTGTAAGGGTATGCGAATGTGTTGCAATGGAATTTTCATTTGGGTGGTACTCTTAGTTACCGGAGTTTCTGGGGATACCTGCCTTCTTGTGGATGCTGCAATACATAACTACGTACATTGGATGAGATGCACTTCTTCTGCTTCACTGACCACCGCAATAGCAATTTCTCTCTTATCACGGCGTACACTATGCTGACCTTCTTGGGATTTCGCTTGGTTTTGAAGTTGGAGCGCTTCACGTAAGTAGAGCTTTCAACCTATTCTGTTCATCGATCCACTTCAACGATTCCACTATCAGCGGGGTCGACGACCTATGCAGAGCCAGAGAAAACAGTATTTTTGATGGCAGGCCAACGCTTATCGATATTCTCGGGCAGGTTATTCAGTATATCTGCCATCCGATCACCAAGATAGCTCTTTCACTGTTGAGCAGGGGCTGGATTATACAAGCGCTCGATGTTCAACTTACGGAGTCGCAGCTCTCAACCCTGCGAGAAGTGGAGGAAACATGCTGAAGCGAACGTAAGCGGCCATCTGATAGTGATCCCTTTCGAGGCCGTTGTTAGCGCCTTTCTTATTACGCACATCCAGGAAAAAACTCCTAAATTTATTCCTGATCGTGAAGTGGGCGATCTGATTGCTTGTACGGGGAGCTTATGTCAGGTCATGTGCTCGAACATTGTGCCATCAAAGAGGCGGTGGAGGCTCTAGAAATCCACGAATCCCACGCTTATCGTGGCGGCCGCCAAGGTCGTGTTTCCCCATCACAACCAGGTGTTGTCAGTTCCCATCTTGGCATTTGAATCATCCATCACGATCACAATGTCAACTTAGGAAGCTTCCCCTCAACTGCGTTTAATTACGCGTAGAAAGCATCTTCCGTTGGTGCACAGCATTGTACAATTGTGATCCTCCTCAACCTGGACCGAAATCTTCCAATTAGAAGTCTGTCAGAAACGGGCTCCTAGATCCAGAGAGCACGCGGTGCGGTAGCCGTCAGAAACAACTGGACATCGGCTTCGCATCTGCAACCCTTTGACTCCCCAGAGTACAAAAGCGAAGTAATCTCCAAAGTCCTACCATCTTCCTTCGCTTAGGCCCAGCATGTCCAGTATATATATATACCTCTGAAATTCCCGTTCAAGTTGGAGAAAGTGAGCATTCTGAGGACCTTCGCTACCGGATACAGTTTGAGCTGTGAATGCAAGTTGAAATTCGATTGAAGGAGAAAAACGTATTAAGAAGGTGATTTTTAGTGTCAAATAATTGTCATAACAACAGTGCGGATGGGGCATCCTCCGTTCAAATGGACTGCGGGTGCCAAGGCAGTATTTGGAACTTAAAAAGCAAACAGGAGGAGGATTGAGGATGTTCCCTCTCGTTCGCCGCGTCGGGGGTCTCATTTTTTTGGCTTTAACTTTCAGGTTTAATCCGTACGATGATCTTTTGTAAGGTCGCTTGATTACCCATATTGTTTGGCTCTCCTAGTTTGTGCGGACCCTCGCATCGGATAAGGACACGTGAAGCTTAGCACAATGACACGTGAGGGACTGAAGTGTTCAAAAGGGCCCCTATCTTCCCGGGCTTCGCTAGCATAGGGGTAAGTGAGGGTGTGTCGACCGAGCACTTAGGGTGTCTTTAGGGTGTCAAATGACTCTCTCGTCTTGTTTGAGCGTCAGTCACTACATTAAGTAATTACACCTTTCATAGCCTAGGATTTGGCCCTAGTGCTAAGTAGTAACTCCGTTCATGCAATTCACTCTTCTTTGAAACCCAGTCTCCAGGATGACGTTAAAACGGCAGACGGAGATTTTCAAGAAATTCAAGACATTCTCGACCAATTATAAGAAGCACGGAGCAATACGTAAGAGGCGGCACTAACTATTCTGAAGGAACGGTTTGCCAACAGCCCATAGTAACCCGCATCGTCATGCGGAAGTTCCACAGCGAGACCTTACGCATATTCGAAGAATCCATAATGATACTAAGGAATTTCTGACGGTTGACAGACGGTGCGCATTCCTCTTAAAACGGCACCAACAGCTGGTAGCGATCAAAACGCAGCCCACAACCTCTCAGCCTCCCAAACGGAAATCGTTTGTTGCTTTGTCAAAGCCTACCTTTGCCAAAACCTGCTCCTACTGCAAAGGGGGACATTTACTATTTGTCCGGAGTTTCCGGAGTTCTGTTGGCTACAGCCCTAGTAAAGGCGTTTGGTGTCAATGGAAAATCCACGGTCTTACGCACTCTAATTTCTCCTGGATCCCCAGACCACCTTCATCTCTCTAAAACCCGCTAATAAATTGGGCATTGAGAGAAACAAGATGCTAGCCTCAATTAGCGGAATTGGTGACGTACGCCCATCAACCATTCGAAAAGTTGTATTTCTGAACATTTCGTCGAGCTTCCAATCTAATTTCAGTCTACCCGCGGAGGCCTACGTAATGGAATCATTGACGACTTTATTTCGAAACGAAGGATCGATTATCCATAAGCCGAAATGAACTTCTAATCTGCAGTTGGCGGATCCCGACTTTATCGTTAAATCAGGAGTTCATCTAATCTTAGTAGCGGAGGTGTTCGAAGAGGTTATTGGACCAAGTTTAAGGAAGGGTAAACCGTTGTTAGCTCAGGAAACGAAGCTAACCTGAATCCTGTCTGGCAAGGTGCCACTACGCAAAACAGGAATCAAATTTATGTCAAAAATCTCCACTGCAGAGTTCTAAAAGGAGCTCTAACGTTTCTTCGACTCTGACGATATGATCGAGGACGTGCCCTTAATGGATGAATGTGAAGTTAACTACCAAAGTTCAGTAGTCCGCGAAGCAGACGGTAGAAACAAGGCGTTCGCTTACTTTAAGCAACTGGAAAGGTACCTCGATCACGATCGGGATCTTCGACGTGCTTACCACAAGGCACTGCAAGAATATATTGATCTGGACCACATGGGACGAGTGGTACCATTTACTGGCGAAGACAGGGGCGCGTATTATCTGCCCCAACACCCGGTTATCAAGATGCAGAGCTCCACCACAAAGGTTCGACCAGTATTTCACGCCTCTGCAATAATAACAACCGGGGTCAGTCTCAACGATAAGCTGTATACCGGACCAAAACTTCAAGATGACTTGGCGCAGATCCTGCTTCGTTGGATAAAGCATGAATTCGTGATGTCGGCTGATATTGAGAAGATATTCCAGATGGCTAGCATGCAACCTTGCCATCAAGATTTTCAACATGTACTATACAGGCCATCGAAGGATATGCCCGTCCAGGAGAAGCCCCTGCTACATTCCTTTCCGTCAGAACGTTGTTGCAGTTTGCCGGAGATGAAGAGGCGAGGTTCCCCGGTAAAGAAGTTAGGGGCAGATTTTTATGTCGATAATTTGCTAAGTGGTATAAGTATTAGACAAGAGGCGAAAGCCTTCATCGACCAAATGTCGGACATGTTAAGGTTCGGTGGATTCAAACTACGCAAGTGGGCATCAAATGATCCCACCCTTTTGAGTTCGGGGAGGGGGTTGCATGAGTTCATACAAGATTCAACGATTGCCGCCCTTGGTCTGACGTGGAATCCTACGAAAGACAACTTTCTATTAAGATGAAGCTACGACCAGATGAGCCTGCTGTGTATTGCTGGTCCAACTCCACAATCACATTGGCGTAGATAAAGAAAGAGCTTTCACAACTAGAGTCCTATGTTGTGGGTTGCTAAGATCAAAGGAGATCAAAGACTTGAAGAAGGATCGCCCGCGAAGGACTCAGTACAGACCCTCCTGGAAGCACACCACCCGGGATAACGGGTGAGAAAAATGGTAGGGGGAGAGTTGACGGTTCTTGCAACCCCTTCAACACGCAAGCGTTGCAAGGAGAGCTGGTACACTGCGAAAGCGGTTTTTAACCATGAAAAGGTGAGAGCTGCCATACTGTCCTTTGAACATTTCAAAGCACCTGGCATGGATGGCATCTATCCGGCAATGCTAAAGGAGGGTATGGAGCATTTAGAGCGACCTCTAACAAATATTTTTCAAGGATGTCTTGCTCTGGGCTATGTGCTATGGTTAAGGTAGTTTTCATACCGAAACCTGGGAAACATGACTATTCTAATCCAAAGAAATTCAGACAGATCAGCTTGACTTCATTTTTGCTGAAAGGTTTGGAGAGACTGGTGGAGCATCACATTCGCGGAAACGCACTTAGGTCACACCCACTTAGTGAAAACCAATATGCTTACCAACGTGGAAAGTCCTGTGAGTGTGCTCTTCATTCTTTGGTCACAAAGATAGAGGATGCAACTTTGAATGGTGAGTACGCGATGGGGGTGTTCGTGGACATTGAAGGGGCGTTTGACTGTGCACCTTTTCAAAAACTTTGTGATGCCGCCAGAGCGCATGGTGTTGATGATGCTTTAATTAAATGGATCCATTCTATGCTAACGCAAAGATTGCTGTGCGCTGAGATAGGAGTCTACCTGACTACAGAAGCAACGAAGGGCTGCCCCCAAGGAGGTGTGCTTTCGCCACTTCTGTGGAGTATGCTGATCGACTCACTGCTATGCGAACTGCAAAATTTGCCAATACACGCTCAAGCTTATGCTGATGACGTGGCTGTACTTGCTGTTGATCGTGCCGTTGAGTTGATAGACAGCTGGTGCCTTAGACATGGTTTGTCAGTTAATCCAAATAAAACCACAATGGTTTTATTCACAAAAAGGAGAAAACTGGATGGACTTTGTCTCCCTGAGATGAGGGGTACTACCCTTCAACTCTCCGAAAAAGTGAAATATCTGTTAGTAACTCTAGATAAAAAACTTCTTTGGAACAAACATCTAGAGGTAAAGATGAAAAGAGCTCTCACAGCTTATGGGCTGTGTAGACGGACCTTTGCCTCGACGTGGGGACTCAGGCCTCATGTGGTAATGTGGATATACGTTGCCATCATTAGGCCGATGTTCGTATATGCATCCGCAGTGTAGTGTGTTGAGGTGAGACAAAAAGGTTTTCACCGTTAACTAGCCGCACTGCAAAGAACTGTTTGTCTGGGTATCACTGATGCCATGAGCACGACATTCGGCGCAGCCCTGAATGCACTACTCAATTTGCAGCCCCTGGATATATTTATTCAAAGCACTGCAATGAGAGCAGCTCATAGACTAATTCGATTAGATATATGGGAAAACAACGGATGTGTGGGGCACAGAACATTGGAAGAGTTACTGGGAGGACTGAATCCAGTTCTTACAATGCCTTCCGATTAGTAGAAGATATGAAGTTACCCTGAAGCGTAGAGAGCACTGGGAAGACCCAGAGGAATGCGTGGCGGGATATACGGAAGTCTTCTACACCGATGGCTCAAAAACAGAAGAGGGTTCTGGAGCCGGAGTCTACATCTCGAATAAAAACGAGAAGTGGGCTTTTCCTTTGGGACAATATGCAACGGTTTTTCAAGCTGAAGTTTATACGATCCTAAGGGTGGCAAACTGGGTGATTGACGAGCGATTGAAGGGCAGGCGCATCGCAATCTGCAGTGACAGTCATGCTGCACTGAGGGCATTGAGCAGTCCTTTGATCACCTCGAAAATCGTTCAGAATTGCAGAAACCGTTTGAACTCTATGTCTAGATTCAATACGGTGGAACTACTCTGGGTACCTTGTCACTGTCGCATAGAGGGAAATAAAAGCTCGGACGCTTTAGCGAAAGAGGGGTCAATCTACCCTATGCCGGGACCGGAGCCAGCAATTGCAGTATCAGTAGCATTGGCTAAATCTGTTTTCAAAAACCCATAATGACAGGTGGCAGAGGCTAAATGCTGCTCGACACACCAAACTTTTCCTGCCAGAACCGAACATATGTACCGCAAAGTTTATCCTGTCGAAAAGCAGGAGGACTTGCAGGTGTATTGTGGGCATTCTGACAGGCCATAATTCACTAGCTGGGCATATGTTCAGAATAGGAATTACCGAAGATGATGCGTGTCCCCTCCTGTAATGAGGAAGCGGAATCCACGGAGCATTTCCTATGTGAATGCCCCGCCTATGGACGCATCAGGCATCAGATCTTTGGTGCCGAAGTTCTCCAATTGCGACGGGTAGCATCACATCCACTAACAGAAATCCTGCGATACGTCAACGAATCCGGAGTATTCCGTTAGACGGGGGAGGCGAGTACAATGGGCCAACACGGCCTGAGTGCTCAGAAGCTGTAGCTTCTCCCCCACCATACACACACACACAGGACCTCCCACTTAACAAGAGGCTAAGAAACTTGAATCCTTTCCTTGACCATCAAGGCTTGCTTAGGGTTGGAGGTAGCCTGCGAAACGCCAACATATTCGGCTCCACGGACCAAATGTTGATTCTCAATAGGCGACCACTCCCCAGTCTGCACTACTTAGGTAGAAATAATGTCCTCAATGGTTGTTGAGGACGATTACCCTTTCTCAATGAAATGATTCATTTTATATCTAAAATGTTAAATGATATTAACAAGTAGCTTAATATTATTTTTATTCGAAACAACTGCAGAGTTTTTCATTCGTTTAACAAGAGCTACAAGAGCATGTAAGATACTTACATGCTTTTCTTAAACTCCCGCTAATCCCAGAAATCCATTGTCGAGAAAGCCGAATGCTTATCCACATTCTATCCGACATTTTAAAAATCCCTCAAATAAATTTCCACCTGCTTACAAGGAACGTAAGAAACATGCCCGAACTAGCTGGAAGTGAATGTATCTAATGCACTGAGGGAGTATCCACCCTGCATCCTGTTATGGATACGCATCACGTTAAATTATACAGAACTTGTGAATGAAAACGAAGCTTACTTGTTACGGTTTACCTACATATATAGGACCCATGGTACGTTCGCTAGAAACCACGAGTAGGGTAAATCCGCTGCCAAATCAAAGTCAAAGTTAATATCCCATATTCCCATTTTCATGAGATTTCTGGGTTCCTATCTGACTGCGCGGTGAGTACACCTCAGCAAGGCATCCTGGTTGCTGTTATCCTTACTGTCGGTGGCGTTACATACCTGGGAAAACACGTCCATATGTTGCCGTAACGTATGTACGATTTCTACTTCTATGCTCGATAAATTTACCTAATCATACGTGCTACATTGTTCACATATCATTTGTTCCTGAAGTACGATTCGGCGGGATTGGTTTGATTATGATTTTTCCGACAGGTGCTTGAGGATGAACTCCACAATATGCGAGTTGAAAATTGGAAGTAAGTGATAGGAAGATAAGAGGAGAAACTGATACAGTTTTGAAATGATACGAGCATGTATCTCTGGATATGTGTGTACGAGTATAAATCGGATACTATGCCAAATATCTGTCACATCAGATTTCGCGCGGTGTTGCTTACATGCGCTGTTTTACGCTTGAGAGGATCCTGAGATGGGAAGCGTCTAGGGGATGATGTTCTTGTCAGTTTTGAATTTAAGGATATTGATATTCGTGGCATATTCTTTATAAAATTATTTATATACCCTTAGTTCACAACTGTTTCGCATTCATAACTGTATCGGATAGCAGATTCCTGGAAGCACATATGATTTTAACCAGTGCTAGGATACTATAAAAGAGTCTATTCGTTTGAGGCAATCATTGTTGACTTCAGTGTATCTTAAGTAAAAACTTATATTAATAGAGTGTCAATTAGCGGTTGGCAGATATAGTAGCCCATAAACGGAGATACTTCTAATCTGGTTCTACTTCTACTCTTCATAAGGCGTTCATCCTACTTCATTTCGTCCATCAGCCATAAAGGACGAACGGTAGACCCAATTACAAAGTACGCCAATCCTCGTATTCTAACGATGTTAGTGATAGCTTTCTTCGCAGCCATAGGTCGTCAGAACCTCAGCTTTCTTAAGGCTTAGCTGCAGACTGCATCGTGCAAGACAATAGCTCTACGAAGACACCACTTGCGCATAACTTTATTAATCAATGCCGACTATGACGCAATTAGTAGCTCCAAGGAAACCTTCCTTGGTAATGATAAAAAAAATTGGACCATCTTAAACTTTTGCAGATTACTTCGAATAAAAGAAAATCAATGAGAACGATATTCGGATATGGTTGCCATTGATATTGCGTCAACCATACCTACACGCTTTCGATCACTCACGAATCGCTGAAATACCATTCAATTCCTTCCAAGATTTTCCGAGACGCACCACTCCTTCCCTACTATTCTGTACCAAGCGCTCTTGCGGCCGGCCATTTTAGGAGACTGGGTTCCACTGTATATGTGCGCGTGTGTGTATGATGGGGGAGAAGCTACAACCTCTGAGCACTCAGGCCGTGTTGGCCCATTGTACTCGCCACCCCCGTCTGACGGAACGTATCGCAGGATTTTCGTTATTGGATGTGATGCTACCTACCTACCTGGAGAATATCGGCACCGAAGATCTGATGCCTGATAGGAAATGCTTCGTGTATTCCGCTTCCCCATCACAGCAGGGACACGTATTATTTTGAGTAATTCTTATTCTGAACATATGCCCAGCTAGTGAATTATGGCCTGTCAAAATGCCCACAATACGCCTGCAAGTCCTCCTGCTTTTCGACAGGGTAAAAGTTTGGTGTGTCGAGCAGCATTTAGGCTCTGCCACCTGTCATTGTGGGAAGCTTGTTCCCAGTTTTTGAAAACAGACTTAGCCAGTGCTACTGATACTCCAATTGCTGGCTCCGGTCCCGACATAGGGGGGCCCTCTTTCGCTAAAACATCCGAGATTTCATTTCCCTCTACGCCACAGTGACCCGGTACCCAGAGTAATTCCACCGTATTGAATCTAGAGATAGAGTTCAAACGGTTTCTGCATTCCTGGACGATTTTCGAGGTGATCAACCGCTCGTCAATCACCCAGTTTGCTGCCCTTAGGATCGCATAAACTTCGGCTTGAGAAACCGTTACATACTGTCCCAAGGGAAAACCCCACTTCTCGTTTTTATTCGAGGGGTAGACTTCGGCTCCAGAACCCTCTTCTGTTTTTGAGCCATCGGTGTAGAAGACTTCCGTATATCTCGCCACGCATTCCTTTGTGTCTTACCAGTCCTCTCTACGTTTCAGGGCATATATCTTCTACCAAACAGATGGGGACACGAGAATCGGAAGGCATTGTAAGAACTGGATTCAGTCCTCCCAATAGCTCTTCCAATGCTGTGTGCCCCTCACATCCGTTGTTACCCCATAGATCTAATCGAATTAGTCTATGAGCTCCTCTCACTGCAATGCTTCGAATAAATATATCCAGTGGCTGCAAATTGAATTATGCATTCGGAGTTGCGCCAGATGTCGTGCTCATGGCACCAGTGATACCTAGACATACAGTTCTTTGCAGTGCGGCTAGTTTACGGTGAAAACCTTTTTGTCTTACCTTAACCCAAAACACTACGGATCCATGTACGAACATCGGCCTAATGGTGGCAACGTATATCCACATTACCACATGAGGTCTGACTCCCCTCGAAGCAAAAGTCCGTCTGCACAGCCCATAAGCTGTGAGAGCTCGTTTCATCTTTACCTCTACGTGTTTGCTCCAAAGAAGTTTTTTATTTAGACTGGCTCCCAGATATTTCACTTCTTCGGAGAATTGAAGGGTAGTACCCGTCATCTCAGGGAGTTCATCCAGTTTTATCCTTTTTGTGAATAAAACCATTGTGGTTTTATTTGGATTAACTGACAGACCATGTCTGAGGCACCAGCTGTCTATCAAATCAACGGCACGTTGTATATTCCTGCATACCGTTCCAAGATCCCGATCAACAGCAAGCACAGCCACGTCATCGGCATAGGCTTGAGCGTGTATTTGCAAATTTTGCAGGTCGCATAGTAGTCAGTCGATCAGCATACTCAACAGAAGTGGCGAAAGCACACCTCCTTGGGAGCACCCCTTCGTTGCTTCTGCAGTCAGGTAGCGATCGACACCTACCTCAGCGAACAGGAATCTTTGCGTTAGCAAGCATGGATCCACTTAATTAAAGCATCATCAGCACCATGCGCTCTGGCGGCATTACAAAGTTTTTGAAAAGGCGCACAGTCAAAAGCCCCTTTAATGTCCTCAAACAACCCCATCGCGTACTCACCTTTCAAAGTGGCATCCTCTATCTTTGTGACCAAAGAATGAAGAGCAGACTCACAGGATTTTCCACGCTGGTAAGCATGTTGGTTTTCACTAAGTGGGTGCGACCTAAGTGTGTTTCCACGAATGTGACGTTCCACCAGTCTCTCCAAACCTTTCAAGAAGAATGAAGTCAAGCTGATCTGTCTGAAGTTATTTGGATTGGAATAGTCATCTTTCCCAGGTTTCGGTATGAAGACTACCTTAGCCTTTTGACAAGAGGGAGGCACGTACTCCAGAGCAAGACATTCTCGAAAAATATTTCTTAGAGGTGGCTCTAAATGCTCCATACCCTCCTTTAGCATCGCTGGGTAGATGCCATTCATGTCAGGTGCTTTGAAATGTTCAAAAGACAGTATGGAAGCTCTCGCCTTTTCATGGTTAACAACCGCTTTCTCAGTGTTCCAGTTCATCCGTTCTCCCGGATGGTGTACTTCCAGGAGGGTCTGTAATAATCCTGTCTGTAACTCGTGAAAGTACCGTCGGGTTTTCTAAGAGAATCCAACTTGGCCTCATCCCTTTTAAGGACTCTGCACAGCCTTGAAGTCTCTCTTTCGCCTTCCAGTTCCTCACAGTACGCTCTAATGGAGTCTTTTTAAACACTTGACGAGCCTCTTACATTCACGCTGTGAGTTCCTGAAATGTAATCAGTCTTCGTTCTTGTTACTTTTGCAAGCACGGTTTAGAAGTCGTCTGGTTGATTTCCTGAGTTTTTGCAGTTCTCGGTTCCACCAAGGAACCGTTTTACCGCTTTGGCTTCGGGAAATACGGGAAACCTTTTCATAGCACTCTAAAAGTGTACAGTTCAGAGTTTTCGATTCATCTTCCAGCACCAAAGGAGTCCTTAGTCGCCTAGGGAACTCTACTTTATTGCCAAGAAGTTCATTGAACTTTATCCAATCTGTTTTACTAGGGTTCCGTCTTTGTACAGCAGACTGTTCGCCCGCAATAGTCAGATTGAATTCTAGATATCGGTGATCTGACAGTCAGAACTTGTCTAGCACTCGCCAGTGTGTAATCAACTCTAACACTTTTGAGGTACAGATTGTTAGGTCAATTACTTCGCTTCTCCTTGGTCCTACGAACGTAGGGGCGCAACCTACGTTGGCAGTCAGAAGACCAACTGAAGTGATGAAATCAAATAACTTCTCTCTCTAGCCCCAGCAAATATGTTGAGTATTCGCATCGCAACCTATTAAGAGCTCGAGACCACTTGATTCTGCATATGCCACCAGATCCCTTAACTCTTGCGTCGGTGGAGGATACAAAGAATCATAGGGTAAATAAGCGGAGGCAACTATGATGTTTTTCCAATCCCCATTTATCTGGTATTGCATGATGCCGTAGGTAAGTCCTGGGAACAGTACTGTCTTAGCATGGTTACCTCTAACCGTCTTGACATCAGGACGCAAGCTCTCCGCCATATGAATCTTTCATCGTAGAAGATCCTGGAACCCTTTACTGATCCAATGCCACAGATTCTGTTAAATCGAATCCACGGCTCTTGCTCCAGAAAGATGTAAGGGAAATCCTGAAGCTTTGTCATTCTCGCTGCCAATAGGTAGGAAGGAGCTTTGGCATGCTGCGGTTGATTTGACCAATTTCCATGTTTTTCGACATAAACATTGAAAACAGTTGGAAGCGTATGCAGCAGTCCTCGTGTGACGGGGTTCCCCCACACCGTATCCCCAGAGACTCGATCCCCTCGTGTTTGATTTCTCTGAGAAAAGCCGCACTTGGAGGTACCGCAGTTCCCAAGTTCTCATCCATGAAAAATCTCACCTCATCCCGCAGAGCATTCGTCTGTTTTCTACTTAGCACCTTAATTGGTTTGTGGTCCACTGCATGTGTGGCCAACAATTGCAATTGTCGCCCCTCCCTCCCTTAATGTGTGATCCATTCAGTTCCTTGGGTTTTTTGTTGTTCAATTTCAGCTGAACTCTACTTGTCTCTCTTTCCAAATCTCGGGTCATTATTCGAAGATTCGTGACAGATGTTATTAGCATAGTCGAGGTGTTTTTCAGGAAAGATGTGACAGCCCATTGAACTCCTTCTCCCTTCCGGACAAGACAGCATGAGGATTATCACCGACAACAATAAGATAAAATCTCGGTGACAGAGTGCAACTCTGACGGTCTGTTGACGCTGTCGAAAGCGCTCTCAGAATCGACGAAGAGCAGGTGAAGCAAAGATCTAAACTCCGCGGAGTGTTCCAAGATGTTTCGTAGGATGCTGATGTGGTCAATACAGTAGGATCCGAAGCCGAAACCAGCCCTCTCGATCAAGGTTTCGAAGTGTTCGATCAAATCAAAGGTTCTGGTGAAATTGGTTGGTTTAGTTCTTAATAGCATTAGTGCCCTTACGCTAGTCGGCTTATGTATTCTGTGCTATACTGAAGGCATGGAAATAAACCTGAAACGCTCTCTGTTGCTGTTGCCAAATAAGTAAATTACATCAACATATCTGAGATGCCTTCCCGTAATACCCTAAGCCAAGGTTCCAGCTGCGATGTAAAATTGCCTACTCAGCCCCTATAACACAGACAAGTGGCATTGTTTCAAATATCAGTAGTGCCTGAAGAACTTGTGGACGAACAAACTATTCCGTTGAAGCCTGGTTGAAGTATTCCCGCCCTCTGCCCATTAAAGTTCGTCAGCCGATAAGCAAAAAAACCGTGCGTATCATTAATACAATAGAAAGTGTTCACAGTGTGTATACAGGATACTGGTGTTAGCTTTTCGGAAGCAATATAGATCTTTCCTACCGTCCTGAATGCTCAGTTTCTCGTAAGAGTCTTTCCTTCCTGGCTGGCCTATTATGGGCGAGGAACTTATGATAGAGGCGTTTCCTCTCACGAACATCGTCATTTCAAAATCATCGAGTTTCTTGCGGAACGCAAGGATTGATGGACCTGCTTCGAAGAACTGTTGCACCTTCGTCAATCCTACCGGGGAGGATGCCAATATTTAACGTGCAGATATGGATTTGTATGGTTCAGACTAATTTGTTTAATTGATGATGCCATCCAAAACCCCCTATTCATTTCTTAACAGGACAGAGCCCATCTTGCCAGGTTGACTAAGGAAGCCGAGGGTTACTAACTGGAATCATTTTTTTTTTATTTGATAATGGGAACATCCTTCAGCAGGATCTGCCGCCAAGAGAGGTCAAGTAGGATCTTGCCTCCTACAGTGGACTGTAGTGTACCGTTACGGTCTTGAATGAAGTGCTCTAACACACTTCAAGGCCCTGGTCCAATATGGCTTGTTGTGCCAAAGATTATTATTATTATAGGTCGACAAAGGTTTCCTAAGGTTTCGTTGCGATGACACCACCGTACATAGCTTTGTGTAGGGCACTATCATGTAGTATACAAAAGGGTGTCGTGGTTAACGACGCCTACGACGCGATTAGCAGTTCAAAGAAAAGCTTGCTTGGGGATGAGAAAATTGGAGTAACTTTAACTTCTCCACTCTTTCGAATTATAGTGGACGCAATGAGAAGGCTGCTCTCTGCTAGGTTCTGGTAAAATAGGTTAGTTTCCTTACTTTAAAACATCAGTGCCCTCATGCTACATTGATTGCGTAATTAGCGTTTGCTGTTCGGTAGAGGAGTTGGCTCGTCTAGTTTGAGTTTACCACCTTTATCTATAATAGGCTTCGTTCGGATGGAATCGAGAGGAAGCTGGTAGTTTTCCATCCACTTCGATGTTCAGGTCAATCTTAGCTAGAAAATTCCCGTTAAAGCAAATCACATGACCATACCACCTGCCTCTCTGTCGCAGCCCAGTCTAATCCAGAGAGAAGGGTGCCAGCGCTGCGCTCCAAAGCCCAGCCGTTTCCCTATTGGCACTGACAAATGGAATCGTTCTGAATGAAGGTAATGCTTGCGGAAATAATGGATGATTGATTATTTTGTTTAAAGCTGGTCAAAGTATTCCAACCGTTTACTTATCGTAGTTTATCAGTCGGTAAGGAAAGTGTCAGGGTATCGTTGATACCAGGGAAGTGTTCGATAACCTGTGTTAGTTGACCTTTTATGGACGAGGAACTTATGATAGAGACCTTTCTTCTCACGGACATCATCATTTAAAAAACATCAAGTTTCCTGTAGAACGCAGATGTATATGTATGTCCTCTTTAGAAGAAGTCTTTCAAGTTCCTCCATCGTATCAGCGAGGATACCAATATCTAGCATGCATTCATGGATTTGCATGCTTCAAATTAATTTGCTTACGTCTTGATTTCGTCTATGCGTCAAGAACCCCTGCCCATTTCTCGACAAGATCGAGGCCCATCCTGCGCGTCGACTAAGATGAGTGCCTTAACATTTTTTTTAGGCTTGCTAACTGGCATGTTCTTTTTCTAAATAGAGCAACGCGTTTGAATGCGTTTTCTTGGTCGTCAAAATAGATAAGATAGGACTTCATAGTAAAGTAATTTCACCCATACTTTATTCATCAGTTTTCCTGATCCCAACAGTACTCAATACATTATCTCAAACTTTCCTCCACAAACCAGGCGAACTGAACCTTCTCGTGAGAAAAGTAACCCGGACATAATGTGTAATATAACTCCACTTCTCACACTCCTTAGCATATCTCTGAAAATGTCATTCGGAGAAAATTCCCCTATATCTGAAAAGAGGGTCGAAGACGACTATGGTTTCGTATCTCATCAGACGCTGCGTTAGAGACAGCCTCTTCCCCGGTACGAAACCGGAGCCGTAAATCGTCCCTCTTTTCATTTTCGAATTTTGGGTGACTCAAAAAGAGGAGTCCGTCGACTATAAAGAGTGAAAGCAAGTTGCTCCCCATTTGGTCCGGTCCGACATTAAATGGATGCGGACTTAGGACTCCTCAATCCCTAAAAAATCCCCCATATCTGCATAGGACTACCGAAAAATCAGATCCCAACTACTGCAAGAAGAGAAGGTGTGGTCGGCGTCGTCTACTACCGCACTGCAGTTAGCATAGTCTGCGGATCATATCTTACCAATTTTGTACAACTAAGAGTGAAATTGATTGAATGAAACGACTGAAAAAGGCTGGATCTAGGTAAGGAAATTAACACCTTGTTAGTTTCCAGTACTTTCTACTCGTTTTTCAAAGAGAGTTGCCACTCATTCAGTCCATGTTGTCGTTCTTCACAAGCAGCCACCTCGCCTGAGTCTTCTCCCTTGCAATTGTAGATGGTTTTCCCTCCTTCACAATGGGGGGACAAAGGCGATTCTACCCGCAGAGCTTTCCGTCTCCGTATGCGAGGTACCTACGATACACCTCCTCGCTAAGAGCATCAGCTTACAAATGGATACCAGAGTGCAGAATGGACTACATCACGTTCATGAGAAAGCATCTGCTGCTGGAGGTATGGCAGTATTTTCCGTTGGCCGACTTAACGCCAGAAAACCTTCTTTAGTCTTGTCCGCTGTTAATTTCAACCAATGTTGGAAATATCTTTTTCCTCAAGATGATTTCGGTTTTTTTCCAGCGCAAAGCTGAAACCATTAACAGGCTCACCCATTGCATAAAGTCTGTTTCAATAAGTGTTGTCACAGCATCTGCATAACCAACCAGCTGTAACTCTTCTGGCAGTTGACACATGAACAAACTATCGAAGGCAAAGTTCCAGAGATCCAGCCATATGATGGCCTTTCGTGCTACCTCCGACATAACCCCAATCCTCTTCTATCCTTGCAGCGCAGCAGAAAACGCTAATAATAGATATGGTCCATCCTAACAAAATGAAGACATTTTAACCATTGAAGAGATAAATTGGTATTTGCCCCGATTTGGAGGACCGAATCCACGACCTCTGCAATAATATCCACTGTGCTGCCCTAAAGTCGAACTGTCTTGAGGAGGAGTCCCTGGCAGCACGTGTTGTTTCGGCGGGTCTTCTCTTGATGAGCCAACTATAGCGGATGGTCATGTGCAGCAGCCCAGGATTTCCTTCTCCAGGAAATACATTGAGGCAGTTGGCCCGTGCCGATGGTGAGAAGCCAGTTCATGTACCTTTGCCTGGATACCGTCGGGTCTTCACGCCTTCATATTTGTTTTATTTTTTGCTTTCTTTTTGTCTTCCAGATCTTTCATGATGAAAACTGGGTAATTCTCGATGTCCTTCACCTTGTTGACAGCAACCCAAACGAGGCGAAAGACATCGAGTCATTAAGGTAGCAGAGTTTCACGGACGCCGGAATTTTTAGCTGACTAGTATACTAAGACAACTAGGTTACGTGGGTCCGTATCCACCTCGGCGACTCACACCGGTGAGAAGCAACCTTCGCTTTTATTTGCAACGTTTCCTTTTAGCTGATCTATATTCTTTCATTCTACTGCATGTTTCCTAACGATGCTTTGAATATTATTCCTAAGCGCTGGATCGATGACCCGTGAGAGATAGCATCGATCATCTCGAACGCAACAAACGCATGGTCTTTTTGCGAGAAATCTTTTGGAAACTACGAGGATCGTCTCCCTCTAGAGTTTGGATGAGGTATATCCATTGCAACTACTCTGGCACTGAAGGACTAAGCCTGCTTCGAAAGTCTCGTATCGTTTCATTAGGCATTAGACCGACGTCAGAAAATATTATCCCAAAACAGAGTTATCCTCTCGCAATTGACCCTGAGCATGATGTCGGGCAGCATATCCAACTCAAATAACGGGAGCACCTGACTAGTTGAGATGCCATAAAACCTGCCAAGGATTCTAGTACTGCACGTTGATCGAAATTAGGTTACCTTCTACCCCCGCAATGATGAGGATCGGATACCGTCCCGAGCTCGCAGTACATGCTCTGTAGACCCGTGAAGATACATGCAGAAACGCAACCCTCTTTTCCCGTGACCTACCTGCCCGTATTTAAACCATTCTGTGGCAAGTTGTGGATGTGTGCCGATAATCCAAACAAGTGAAACACTTCGTGGGGGTTGCTCAGAACTTTGTCCTATATATTTCTCAACCAGTCCTGATTTTCCTTCAATTAGGGAGTTTCGTCTCGTATTGTTAAGCAACTTCCATTGCAGTGAGTTTTGGGGTCGGGAATTCGTAGGGGTGAACATATCCGGGTTTTGATTGTCCCTACACATTCACGCTTGATACCCTCTTTTGCTTTCTGTAAAGCCATCAAGATCTCGTATTTAAAAAAACCCATTGGCTTTAGGCTAGATGTCAAAGCATTTCCCCCAGTAGCCCCTTGATCGTCTCGTAGGGAGTAGCCTTGTCGATTACCTTCAGACCTAATTCAACGAGGATTCTACCAGTCTTTGTTTTCCATATGGAAGATACGTATGCTTCACTAGCTTCGGGTTCGACTTTATAAACGTTTCATCCAATGGTCTTTGTTCTTTCGCCTGTCCCCAATTTTCGCTGAAACTTAATATCTACATTTGGTTTGACACCCACTATACTCTCTTGTATTGGGTGTCTCTGCTGCTCTTCCAGTTTGATCAGCCCCTTTCTCACGGTGTGTTGCAGTTTTTCTGTAAAAAAGTTACAGATTACATGCGTTTTACAGCTACCGGGGATTTTTTTAATAAGCTTTTCTTCTTCAGCTACGCAGTGGACGCCCAGTATATCCTCCTCCAGCAGCCACTCGCAGCTCACTCTTCCCCTGAGCAATGATGCTAAAGAACAACTAGCACTCATTACTTCGCTCAGGCACCTCGGATACGCTACTTCGGTATCGTGAGCGACCCGGTATTGATTGCAGACGAATAGCCCTATATATAATGAATCTACTAACGCAAAAAAAAAATATGAAAATCAAAATCCCACTGGTCACCCATCTAAGTACTAACAATTTCCAGAAAACACTTAACTTGGACAACTGCCCTTATATCAGAACTTAGATCAGTTTGGGTACTAAGCTCTTTCATTCACCTTACGTCAGTAGCCCTTTCATTTGATACCTGGAAGCATAAATATACAAGGAAACTATTTGAATGTATTACGCAAGGATACCTTCTTTATGGCAGTAATATTAACAACTATTTTTTAATTTACTTTCAGCTTGCGTTACATCATGCATTAGGTAAGTCCTCCGTCCTCTGATTATACTCGTATATTTCTTTTGTATAAGACATGCACCTTTCATAACAAACTTGTAAATCTTAAGTACTGAAGTGTATCTAATATTGCAGAAGGACTCCATTCCTAATTTGTCATTCGTATCTCAAGAATTCAAGTTGTACGGAATTCATTCTCCTGGATGATGTCCAAACAACAGATTTCTCCCCTCCTTTTGAAATTTTATCGTTATATTTTAGAATCTCTTGAACTTTATTATTATTCGGAATTAAGGCTTGTTTCAGTCAAAGTATTCTTAACATAACTGAATTTGACACCTGGTTGTCAGCCTAAACGGGCAATGGTTGGGGTTTCTTTCTGGGAATTCTCCGAAATAGTTGTCAGGAAAATTTGACTTCCAATTAAATGGCGAAGGGATGAAACAAAAATTTCAGCAGTATCTGAATTTTAGTGTCTTTTGCGGCATCGCAGATTTATCTTTCATGAGAATCACGTTTCACGAGGGTTCTGATATTTTTGTTGTTTCTTCGCTGAATGTTTTCGATTTTTCGTCAAAATTCCGGTTCCTCAGTGCATTGCATGACCTGATTGAATAATTCTGTAAGGAGACTACTAACGCCGATGTAGCTCGTATCCCCAGGTTTAAGTGGTCCACACCTGGGAAGCCTCAGTGAACGATTTAGAATTTTGGTGAAGAGCTCCTTGCTCCTTGATTCAGAACCACAGGATTTTGATGTTAATACGGTGTACTTCATATGTCAAACAGGCAAACACCAATCCGATATAAGGAGCCCAAGCTAGATATCAAGGTGAGGGCACACCTTCCGAAATACAGGGAGAGTGATTTTTTAAGAGTTATTTACGAAATTGGAATAAAAAGATTGAGATATGTTATTCAAATATAAAGGGGCCGCACAAGATATTATTTGTTTTCTTCATACACAACTATTTGTCCCAAATATACATAAGTTTACGAATTGAATACGTTAAGGACGTCTCGCCTTGCCTCCAGTAGTATACGTTTCGGGAGATCACTTCGTCTGCTCTCAGACCCCAGGCCTAATCTTTGTTGTTTCTTAGAAAGTTGACCAGTATTTTGAATAGCTTCCGCCAGTTGCAGCTTTATCATTTTTTGAGGGATTTGCCAGCTGTATGTAGATAGTTGGGTGGTACCCCTGTGCCTTTGCAAAGCAGGACCAACCATTGCTTTTTTGGAAAACCTTTCAAATATGCAGTGTCTGTTTTGTTCTTTCGGTTGCTAGTACCTCTACAACCCCGGTAGGTACAGTGTTGTGATCAAGACCCCGTGCCACCTGCTCGAATAAAAGTAATTTGCACCTTTGGGGATATTCTTTCCATTAAGTCAATATCGTCAACATAGGCCAATTATTGGGAGGAATTCACATCTCACATTCACATCAGCATTGCTGTTTACTTTTCCTGAGCTAGGTTGAAACGGTGCATGATATTGCCCCTCTGACCGTTGTTAATGATGAAAGGTCTTCAGATTGATTTTCCTGCTTTTGCTAGACAGATTTATTCTTATTAATCCGCCCTTATTCCAATTGCTCCCCGCATTTCTCGAGTTCACAGGCTTGATGGTCCTCCCAGGTTGTTCTCTGTCAGTGAAGTTGCTTCACCGCTTGAAAGTGTCAGTAGTAATTGTACAGAATCCTTCCATTACGCTGCTAGGTTAAAATTATTGAACCAATCGTTCCGACTGTTTTTGCGTCAGTGTTTTTCAGGTTGTCAAGATAATTTGCCAATGCTTCATCTCTAGTACATCTGCTCCAGTTATTGGGACATCTATTTCCTCTTTTATGAGGGCAGCTCCAGAGTTCACTTTCGCCTGAGAAGATTCGAGGTGATGTTTTTATTTGAGACCAGAGGACCACGCTAACAACATAGCCCACTACAATAATTAATATTCAGAATAATTAAGGTAGCCGCGTTCAACCAATACGAGTCAATTTAGTTGAAAGTGATTCCATCTGCAGAGACTCACTTCTTTTCAACAACCATTGCCTGTGACGCTGTTTGATGAACAATCAGTCTTTGTCGTTGGTAATTTTATGTAATCCATTCAAGTCGAGGTATCACCTAAATACGATCTCCGTCTCTATGCAAGTATGATTTTAATATCACACCAGGGACTGACTTTGGAGGTTCGTTACATTCCTTCGTTGAAGATACATTTCTCCGACTCTGCTATCCCGTTGATAGAGGCATGCGTTTTAATGGGACGTATGTGTCGAAATTTGCCTTACAAGCGCAGAGTGCAAGACCCTTCTTTTCGGGGAATGGCCGAGTTTTCCTTTAAAGGCCAGCGAAAAGATTACATTCCCAGCCCACCTGGATTCGAACCTAGGGCAGAGATCCTTTGAGTTGACCGACGAGTTAAGAACTGCATTAAAAATGTAAAGAGGTGCTGTTCTATGCTTCAGCGCAGTTGCTTTAGTTGTTGGTGCGGATTTTTATTGTTGAATTCGCTATTCCTTTTAGGTTTTTGCGATAGATCTGCTCATATACTAGATTGCAAACGACTCTAATGGTATTTGGCTGTCGCGTAACCCTCCCCCATCATTTGATTCTCTTTCACATCCTAAACAAACAAAAAATCCTCACTTATAGCCTAGACAAACAGGTCTGGTCGGGTGCCTGAATCATTTTTCATTGGATCACCGGCCGCCTGAAGATTCCAAATTGACAGGCCAGAGCCTCTCATCCACGTTACGGCCGCGAGTCAAATATGGACTGGACTATTCAAGTGACTGACAGACCGAACTGTACGTGGATGGTGGGTTTGAGCCCCATTCCCATCTAAAGTACTTGCCTTCCACAGGTTATAAAAAAAGGTTCAGAGTTGAAATTTCAAATTGGAGTGCCACCTGTAGATTTTCTTCTCTTTCCGAGTTATAACAATTTCGGCAGACGTTGAAGTTTACATAATATTAGCACTACGTGCCAAATAGTTAGGCTGCAATGATCTTCATCATCATTGATGGCGTAATAACCGGTATCCGGTCTAGGCTTGCCTTAGTAAGAAACTCCAGACATCCCAGTTTTGCACCGAGGTCGATATCCCTAAAAGCTATCTGCCGTCCTAATCTACGCCATCGGTCTATCTCAGGCAGGGTCTGCCTCGTCTTTTTTTGTACCATCGATATTGCCCTTATAGATTGTCCGGGCTAGATTATCCTCATCCATACGGATTAGGTGACTCTTCCACCGCAACCTGTTGAACCGGATTTCCAATTATCTTACCTACTAGAAAAGAATAAAGTGGTGGTGGTCGTCGGTAGAAGGTTAGTAGAGAAATCCGTCGAGAACACACTCCAATATCGAACATGTTTACAGAATGGTGTATTTCCGGGTGGATTGAACCAGATTTGCTGTGAGAGTCCCAGAACATATAGGCAAGCCAGGTACAGTATCTCTTGCTGACAATATCATTAGAACTATAACCAATTTCTTTGATTTCCCGAACCAGTGGCTTACAGTTCATCTTCTTCTCCAATGGTATTGATAGCAACGTCAATAATATAAGCAGAGGAACTTGCCTTGTCAACCAGCAGCACGTCAGGCTTATTATGTATAATATGACAATCCGTTGAAACTTGCCAGTCTTAACACATGCCTTATGGAGAATTGTTGCCTGCTTCTTGTTGTTAAAATACGCGCGTAACAAGTCGACTTGGTGGTGATGTTGTGCCGCAGTGTCAACCATGCACCTGCCTCACATGTCAGGAGGCAGGTTCACACACTCCACGGAAGAATTTTGGCAATGCACCATTTATGATCACAAAATCCAGCATGGGCTCCTTGGAAAATTGCTTGGGAACTTGAAGAAATCTACCTCGGTCATAGCTTGGATATAATGGTCAACAATACTACGTCTGGAATGCAATTTGTGATGGAGATGGCTTAGAATCGACACTTGTTCAAACGATATTTCGTACGAATATCTCGGTTATTAGTACTAGCATCTAAGTTGATATCGTCTAAGAACCTCGAGTGTGTCAGTTCGCACTGAACACGTGGACCATACTTGATTGCAAAATCATGCATTACAATATCGTTCAGTAGCCATGCAATATAGTTCAGTGCCATATAAAATCAAAGAGCACTCATGAAGTCCCCTTGGAAGATGCCTCGCCGTATGCAGATGGGCTCTGAGTTGTTGCTACACTCATCAGAGGGCAACACTAACAATGTGGCATGCCACCTTTTGGTTGTGCATGACGCCTCCTAAAGCTTTGTCGTAATCGATATCATCATTAACAACGGCACAACAACCAGGCTCCCTCCTGCTCATCGAGCTACTTATGGCTCATCGAACCTCTTTAGTAACATTTGCAAAATTCATACCCAGGATATTGGTATGACGGGTGTCTTCAGCAATAATCTACCCAGCATATTCCGAATGTTAGACGAGTACGCTCCAAATTCCTGTACTGTCTGGACGCTCTGTAAGGATTCGTTGGGAGATCTGAAGACTCGCCACTAGTTTCTCGCATACGTCACATTCTGCGGACATCTGGAGTGACATTTTTCATACGGTCGCAACCGACTGCATACGGCATAAAGTTTTTGCTTCACTCTGATCAGAATTTAAATTACGGGGGTCCCACTGGGATAGTTATGGTAAATCACCTACACTTCATTCTTGATCCGTCTGCTGACACTCAAAGTTATGAAAACCCCAGTATCAACCACATAGGATTCTGATGGGGAAGAAGCGATTGGCGTCAACCAGACTCCGTAACTAAGTGAACTATTTTCTAAAAACGTCAGTCTTAGAGGTGCGGAATATGTGCATCTCAGGCCAGATTCTCGTCTTAGGCGTAATGAATTTGGTTACTTCCATTCCAAAATATAGCTGATACCTGAATATTCGGTATTGCAGAAATACAAATAAGCCCTAAAGCAAATGAAATTCAGAATATTAGAAGACATAACTTCATTACTACATCGAAGTGTCAGGAAAACGCTCTAACTTCAGCCAATAAAGAAGAAGTCATGTCGGCACGACCACGTTTTTCCAAAATCCTCGCAATCAAAGTTCCCGAGGTAACAACCGCAAGGCAATGTTTTCAAGATTTTCCATGCTTTGATCGAAAATGTCACGAGCTAGCTGTAACCTGACATTCAACGATATCTCAATCTTCTTCTTTTTCTTCAGCCTTTGTCCCGTTCACAAGCGGGGTCGGCTCGTCGTGATCGACTTCGCCATTTGGCTCTATCGAATGCCTGATCTGGCTGCAATCTCGAGGCTTTCAAATCCCCATCCAGCGTATCAAGCCACCATCGACCATCGACTTCGATGTTCAGACCAATCTTGGCAAGTGAATTCTCGTTTGCACGAACTGCCGGACCATACCATCGAAGACGCCTCTCTCGCAACTTTTCCACGATCGGTGCAACCCCATAACGATCGCGGATATCCTCATTTCGGATGTGATCTAAACGTGTGACGCCACTAGTCCAACGTAGCATCTTCGTCTCCATTACCGCAAGACGCCGTTCATTGTCTTTTATGATCGGCCAACACTCAGAACCATAGAGAGCGACTGGACGGACAACATTGCGGTAAATTTTAGATTTGAGACGTTCGTTGATACGTCGATCGCAAAGGACACCAGTTGTGGAACGCCACTTCATCCAGGTTGCGTTAATGCGTGAAGCAATTTCATAACGCAGCTCTCCATTGGCTGAAAGCGTTGACCTGAGGTATTTAAATCGCTCAGTTCTGGGCAGATCACTGCCGTTGACAGTGACAGTGATTGATTGTGCCTGTTTCATGGGGATCGGTCTTCAAAAATTCAGTTTTGTTTAAATTCAATCTGAAACCGTGTTGCATGAGGCGATCATTCCATTTCTGAACAAGTTTCTCGAGATCATTTTTACTATCAGATGCTAGGAAAACATCATCTGCATAAAGCAGTGTGTAGGGCGCTGGACGTTGGATATCCCGTGTGACGGTGTCCATAACAAGGACAAAGAAGAGTGGTGAAAGGGTACTTCCTTGATGAACTCCAACAGAGACACGAAGCGGTTTTGATACACCCGCCATACTTCGAACTTTACTTTTCGGATCGTGGTAGAGCAATTGAACCCAGCGCACGAGTTCTTCTGGCACGAAGTGTTGTCGTAAAGCATACCAGATGAGTTCGTGTGGCACACGGTCAAACGCTTTCTCTAGATCCAGAAAGGCAATGTAAGGAGGGCGATGCTTCTCACGGTGTTTCTCAATGAGTAACCGCGCAGCGTGTATTGCGTCAGTAGTTCCGCAGTTCTTGACAAATCCGGCTTGATTCACGGTTATTTCAACGATTTCGCGAATACGGTTGTCAAGAATGCGTTCAAAAATCTTCATGGTATGGGAAAGTAACCGGATCGGACGGTAATTTGAACATTCTGCTGGGCTACCTTTCTTTTTCCATATTGGAACAGTGGTACTTTCTTGCCAGTCAGATGGTGTTCTTCCTTCCTGAATAACCCGGTTAAAGAATTCACTGAGCCACAGTGTTGGGTCCCAGCTCTTCACTTTCCAGAGCTCAGATGTGATGTCGTCAGGTCCTGTTGCTTTCCCTGATTTCATTTGTTTTATTGCCTCCTCGACTTCAGTTGCGCTGACTGGTGGAACTGCTCCAAATGTCGGGAATGATTGTGGAAGTGGAGGATGAGCAAATTCTTCAGTTGAAATCTGCTCGAAGTATTCTCGCCATCTATCCGTTGCGGCTCGACGGTTGGTAAGCAAAGTATCGTTCTTATCATTAACACAACAGAAATGTTCGATATCCTGTGTGCGTTCATCACGGCTTTTAGCAAGTCGATAAAGATCTCTCTCGCCATCCCGAGTGTCCAGTTTATCGTAAAGATTTTTGAAATGGTTCGCTCGGGTGACAGCGACCGCTTTCTTTGCTTCCCGGTTGGCATTCTTATAAATTTGCCAATTAGCAGGCGTTTTATCGTCGAGAAATTTGTGGTAGAGGCGTTCTTTTCACGGACCTTCATTTCAACATCATCATTCCAAAGCCAAGTATCTCGGTTGATGTACCGCTTACCCGGCTTGCTGACCCCGAGCGCTGCAGAGGCCGCTTTGTGGATCGTGTCTTTCATTTGGTTCCATGATTCTTCCACATTCGTAATGGTTGGCAATCGTACGAGTGAGACCGTTTCTTCTTTCTCCTCACCAAATCGCCACCATTTAATGCGCGGCGGGCCAGTGCGTTCCTCACGCTGTTTTATCGGTGGCTTAATTCGCAGGACGGCAATCAACGGCCGATGTTGAGGTGCGATGGTCTCATAGGGAACGACTTTGCAATCAGCGACAGTGGTAAAATGTTGGCGTCTTATGAGAATATAGTCGATTTGCGTTTTATTGTTCCCACTATAAAATGTGGGAAGATGAGACAATCGTTTGATGAACCATGTATTCATAAGTACAAGGTCATGGGTGTCCGCAAAATCGATTATACGCTCGCCACCTTCATTGCGCGCTCCGAACCCCTTTCCCCCATGGCACCTGTTACCGTCTGCCTTTTCACCCACATGACCATTAAGGTCGCCGGCAATGATTATGTAATCGTCAGCAGGCACGTGACAAGTCTTTTCATCGAGAAGTTGCCAGAAGGCATCTTTCTCGGCATCAGGTCGACCTGTTTGTGGTGCATACGCGGTGAAGAAGTGAATAGTGCGATCAGCTGATATAATGATGAGCTTCATCAGCCGATCATCAAATCGTTCGACTTCTTTAATGGCATCACGGAAATCCTCTGAGATGGCAATGCCAACACCATATTGAGTGTGTGGGTTACCAAAATAGAGAAGTTTGTAGCCATTTTTACCGCGTTCGCGTTCAATGTCGCAGCTTTTGGCACCAGACCATCGGGTTTCTTGCAGGGTGCAGATGTCAATGCACCTTTTCCGAAGGGCTCTTGCGAGTTCCTCGGTCTTTCCAGTTAGGGTACCAACATTTAGCGGGCAGACACGTATTTGTTTTGTTCGTTGTGTGCGGACTAACTTGATTACTACCCTGGTTGCCAAAAAGATGGGTAAAAACTATCTGGGCTGGGATACATTTAAATTATAATTTTTCTTTTTACTTTGTTAGCCTCATTTTTAACGGTCCTCTCTTCGCTTCAATAACGGAATTCGCAAAAAAGGTTTTTATTTTTAATTTATTAAGACGAAGAAGTATTGTTCTTTAAAACTCCTAAATTTTCTGCAGCACCATCACATAAGTGAACCAAAAAATTTCTCAATAACATCTCCTGGTGTCCACCCACCGAAAAGTTCTGTTTTCCCCCAACTCACTCCGCTCACAGTATCCGATCAACTGCTTCACAGCAATACGTAAATACATCCATATTTCGCATTTCCGAGACGCACCGCTATACAAAATGCATTTGCAAGTACCCATCATGGGCATGCAATGTATAGAGAAACAGCAACAAAAAAGATAAATGATCATTTTTGGGTCTTTGAAAATATTTGTAATATATATTCGGAGAAAATTGAGGCAAAGTGGGTTTTGTGATGAATTGAAATTGCAATTACCAAAAAATTGACATCATCAATAATAAATTAAGATTGAAAGTACTTCAATGTTTCTGTGTGAATTGAAGTCTGAAGTTTGGATTTATGAATTTGAAATAAGAATTATGGAGGTGCTAACAGATGCTGGATTAGGAAGAAAGAAAAAATGCAGTATACCTGCGAATCTCTTCCCGTCAGCTCTTTGCAGAACTAATACGAAATAAAAGGATCTGCATGTTGTAAAACCACAGATACTAGAAAAGCCGGAAAAGTTTTAAAATGAGCAAGAAATTTGGTCAGTGCTAGCAAATGTTATCTGATATCTTTTTGACACTTTTGTGGGAGACACACTCTTGTTTTGACCCACTATAAGTTTGTTAATAGTGGGAGGTTCTGCACCAATTTTCTTGACTGTTATCTATAAATATTATGCTTGATGTTATCAAGAATTTTCAGTTGCTGACTGACCAGTCAGCTTTGAAAATGTAAGAAAATATTGTTGATACAGCTGTTAGGCAAATATTGAAATTATCTTATATTGAATCATCAAAATATTCTCTTTCTGAATGGTTGAATAATTCCCAAGAACGAGGCCTTCAGCGTCTATAGAATTGTGTGAGTTGAAACCTCAGATGCAGATACTATATAGTACGTTGCAGCAGTCGCTTGTATCTTAAGTCTAATATGAGTGTACATAAAATCTACTCAAGGATCCCCAGTTGTGAGGACATATGTCGACTACGGTGTATGAACACCACGTGACTCTCGTCAACAAACATGACGAAGGAAAAAGTTGACAAGCAACGAAATGTGAACTTATGTAAATCGTATCTAAGTACGGCTACATATACTTCTGTTTACGAAGGAAACCTCAACCGGAATATAAACATTTTGAGTTACCCGTTCTTCTGTCGAACGAAAATGATATGCAAATAAAGATATTAAGTGTGCATGAATGCTTATGGCTTAGATACACAAATGTTCCAGATAATGGTTCTATTTTTAATCGCACACATGCTCAAGCCGCCACCACCCCCAACATGAGCGCAAATACTCCAGCCCAGTTTCGCCCTGTTATTTGCGCACGGTGCGGAGCGTAGTTCATTGCTGATCCCTCAATCCCGCAATTTGAAATGACACACCTCATCATTTAGCAGGTTTTATTGCAGTGGCTTGTTTGCTGGTTGCTCAAACCACCACTCCACCGGCAATTAGTATTCAAATATTATTGTGCAAGAGGTGCCTACGATATTTGCCCTCGAGTCCTTTTCAGCTGAAGCCAAGAACAAACGAGCCAACGGTTTTATGGATGTTACATAAATTTTCTGTTTATTATCATAATTTACCATGGAACAAGGAGTGGAAATGGGAAACGTCGGGTTAAGACGCGAAAATGATAAAGACCAAGGCATTACAGAAATGACGGCGAAATAATATTTTCTTTTGATTTTTGAATAAATGGGGGAATGATTAGTAAATTTCAATGCGATGAATTCCCTACAAAAGAGAACTTTCGCCGCAGCAATTATTGAAATTAGCGGAGAAAGTAAATTTGTTTAGATTTGAATATCAACGTATTGACGTCGCTGTACCAGTTATGGGAATACATGCCAGGATCAGGAATTATACTAAAGGGTGAGCTTAAATGGAATTCATGAAATTCACCCTGAAAAGCTGAATTACCTGGCAACCGGTGAGCCAGGGGAGGGCCGACTTATGATTGGTTCAGGATATTCAAAAGGGGGAAAATTTGTAGCTGAGTCTAACAGGTGGGACCTTTCAGTGGAAAGTTGAGGGTAGTTTGGCTCAATATCAGATGTTAAAGCGTTGGAAGGGATTACATCATTTCAAGATGCGAGTATCTAATGGTGATGAACAGCATGAAAGATTTCTCGACTTCAAGTAAAATAGTCTTCATTCTATAATGGCTCAACGGATTCAAGTAGAATTTAGCTATTTTCAAAACGATGAGTAACGTGAAAATGCTAGAGTGGCTGAGTGCAGAGTACGACAAAAACCTAGCTCTACCTTAACTTTCCCAGACTGTTCTCAATCGATTCTTTTATCTTACAACTAATTGTATTGCTTTGACAGCTTCCCCATTAAAAGCGGAGCAAATAATAGTCAGTTTTTATCTTTATCTCTACAATGTATTTCACTTTATTTATTACAGAGATTTACGTGTATTGCGTAGCGGTCATTGTTGGTCAGCACATGTCTGTCGCTACTCGAGCGGCAAGAAGGGCCCGTGGACGACATCTAAAGTGAAAGACATGTCAAGGCTTGCCCGATTATGATGATAGGACCGCCGGAAAAGGGAAGGTTTGGAAATCGTGTGCGGCGCAGAATTCAATTGTGCTGCCAGGTGGCGCTGGCCGCTACATTACCCCCTGCTAGTAATGGAAACGCGGTAACAGTATGAGAATTATGCCGTTCTTAATTGAATCCCGCTTGGTAGCGATCGGCTCATCGGACCCGCCGTCCCTCGTAGCGCGGTAATTCTTGGATTTCCTGAATCTGGGTCGCCTCCCCGTTGAAAAGAGGTATCTTGCGTACAAATCCGACGATTTTGCATTTCTGGCCATTTTTCCGACCCGGGTATCGTGCAAATTTTCAATTTTCCTCGATTTCGGCCAGGCCCCCCAATATCTCACGTTCCAGATGTCGTAGCGTGGAAATTCTTGGATTTCTTGAATCTGGGGCGCCTTCCCGTTCGAAAGATGTATCTTGCGTATGAATCCGACGAATCCCGACGGGTATCGTGCAAATTTTAAATTTTCCTCGATTTCGGCCAGACCCCTCCGCGGCCGATTTTAACCAATATCTCGCGTTCCAGATGTAGCGTGGAAATTCTTGGATTTCCTGAATCTGGGGTGCATCCGTGTTTGAAAGAGGTATCTTGCGTACGAATCTGACAATTTTGCAATTTTGGCCGCTTTCCGACCCGGGTATCGTGCAAATTTTCAATTTTACTCGATTTCGGCCAAGCCCTCCAGCGGTCGATTTTATCCAATAGCTCTCGTTCCAGATGTCGTAGCGTGGAAATTCTCGGATTTTCTGAACCTGGGGCGACTCCCCGTTCGAAAGAGGTATCTTGCGTACGAATCCGCTGCTTTTGCATTTTCGGCTATTTTCCGAGCCGCGTATCGTGGAAATTTTCAATTTTCCTCGATTTCGGCCAAGCCCTCCAGCGGCCGTTTTTCTCTGATATCTCGCGTTCCAGATGTCGTAGCGTGGAAATTCTTGGATTTCCTGAATCTGGGGCGCCTCCCCATTCGAAATAGGTATTTTGTAGCGCCAAAAAGTTTCGATATAAATAAGGGTAGCTTAAGATAGATTAACTAATTAGGTACTAGCACTGAGGAAGGAGGCACGTGGTCTCCAAAACGATCGTATGCGGGGAAAACATAAAAATATTTACAGGATAAGGAAAAAACCTAGTTCTCTTTTCCAAACTTAGGGTTTTTAAGCTTGCCGTGAAATCTAGACCGGACTTGTCCGCTAAGTTGTTCAAAGGGGGCATATCCGAGGGGATATTTCCTGCATCATGGAAGCGAAGAAGTTAGTACTAGTGCCTAAGGTTGGTAAACCTCCTGGTGAGCCAACCTCCTACAGACCTAATTATCTTTTGGACACATTGGCGAAAATGCTAGAGTGGATAATTTACAGTAGATTATTACTGGTTGTTAAGAGCCAGGGGAGGCCTCTCAGGTCGGTAGCATGGATTTCGTAAAATCAGATCAACCACCCCAGGAGGACGTTGTCTCTGTTGGTGTCTCACAGCGTTCTGTACTGGACCCACCGCTGCTTTAACATCATGTAGGGGAGGGCCAGGACATGCTTCGAGGTTGCTTATAGCTAGGGTAATGAGTTTGATCCTGCCCTATGCAGCAGTTTGTGGAAAGGCACTGCAGGTCACATTTAACGCTAACAAACTGAGTGCAGTTTACAGAAGAGCAGTCCTAAGGGTGTGCCCTGCATTCAGGACTGTCTCAGATGATGCAGCATTTCTCATCTCGGGAATGATGCCCATTGACATCTTGGCAGATGAGGTGACGAATATATGCGAAATCTGTCTCTCCCTTATTGCAGACGAAGAACACCGAATGGGAGAGATCTCTAAATAGATGGCAAGAGGGTTGGGAATGCCCGGGAAAGGGTCGGTTGACACACAAGGTCACTCCTGCCATCAAGGATGGTGAGAGTAATTATAATGTCACTCAGTTTCTCACGGATCATGGGGGGATATGACCAATACCTGTTCAGGTTTAAACTAGATACCTAGCCCGATTCACCAAACTGCAACTGAGTCCCAGAGGACCCAGAGCTCGTATTCTTCCACTGTCCTAGATTTGTGGAAGAAAGGAATAACCTGGAGGAGACTCTAGGAGACGTGCTCGTATCAGAAAATCTAGTACGAAGAATGCCAGCTATCCAGAGCAAACTGCGAAAGATAGAGGAGACTAGAAAAGCTAAAGTGAGATGTAATTCCTTATGGTGGTTTCACGGGACTTGGAGAGAGTCGAGGTTGGTTTTAGTGGGCAAGGATCCCACATGCTGGCGTGTCCAGGCCAGTGCCTTCTGAAGATTTTCACCTCCTCAAAAAAAAAGTTTGATCACAGTTAGGACGCTGGAACTTGTCGGAGAGTTTATATGTATTCTAAAAATCAATCGGGGTCCAAAGGACATAATTCTGGTAGAGGGGCTGATCTATATTTGCTATTTATCTTTATTTAATTAAAGACGATATACAGAAAAGTAAATTCTTAGTTTAGTATTGTCTTCAAAGGAGGAAACAAGTAAATGGCTTAACATGCGCTCAAAGCTAGGAAAGGAGGCTGAGCCAAAGGATCCTAGCTATAGATCGTTGTAGGACCGGCATAAGTTCGGGGTCGGGGAGTGAAAGTAAAAGTCGAGCTACACGAAGGGTACTTCAAAAATGTCCGCGCTGCGGAAAATAATGTCGGAGCTAGCAGAGAAGTCCATCAGGCAATTAAAGAATTTGAAAAGGGTTCACATACCAAGAAAGATACGGCATTGATGTAAAGAGGAGGAATTCAGGGTGCGGAGCCATGAAGGATAGTCCACTCGAGAAAGGTTCTTTTTGAAAAAAAGAGCTCGACAATCACGGTTGCGAAAGGGGGACCAGACTATACAGCAATATTCAACAATGTTTCTCACAAGGGAGTTGAAAAATCTTAAGTAGGGCTAAATTGAGATAAGGTCGGAGACGGAATGTAGGATAAAACCAGATATTTTAGAAGCTCGATTAATGATGTCAATTAAGTGGGAACTGAAATGAAGTTAGTCATCAAAGAATACACCCAGGTCTTGAAAGGAGTGTACTAGTGAAAGGGTTGTCCACCAAGAGAGTAGGGAATGGATCTTGGGAGGGTTTAAGTGAATAGCACATCCAGTGGCATTTGCGGATATTCAGAGCCAGCTTGTTAATCGCGTATCAACGGACCAAAGAGTCAAGGTTGGGCAATGATAAAGCACAATCCAGCAGGCTCGAAACAGAGACAGGTAATTTATAAGTCTTCAGCGTAGGACCGAGGGGAGGTCATTGATAAAAATCAGGAATAGTAGAGGGCCACATATGGAACTTTGAGGAAGGACAAAAAGAACGGGATGAATGTCTTATGAAAGGAAACTTTGCAGGAACGGTTTGAGAGGTAGGATGAAAGCCAAGAGATTGAGGGCAGGGGGAAAGTGCTTTGACGGTCAATTTCGCCAACTTTTTTGGTTTTTGGGATAGCTCTTCCCTCTAGGTCATTCTCGGCCAATTAGGATGATCGTTTGATCCCCCTACCCCCTTAGATTCATTACAAATGGCGCCCAACGTGGGGCCCAACATTTTCTGGATTCAGGCCTAATTTCTTATTTACAGGTTTTCAGAATCAATGGTAGATAGCCTGCTCCGGCTCCCAACTTGATTTGGTGGTGTCGGATAGAGAATCAATAGATTCTCAACATTGTTTCTGGCTAGGCTCTACGTATACTTGCCTTCACATTTGTAATTTCAAGTTTCACGCCTTTTCCCCCGGAAGCAAGTGTTCCTAAGCGTCAATTTCCTTTCCCACCTTGCAACGTCGTTTGTGGTGTTTGCCTTTGAGAGTTAACGTCTGGTAAGTTATTGCCTTCCGGAAGTCTCTAGATCTACGGGCCTTTGCGGCTACATGTTGAAAGGTATTGCCGTTCGAGCTTCTGAGGAGTGTCCTTCCTTACCTTTATATGAAACCGCTATCTCTTCGTTTCAGAATTTGAAAAACTAAATATTCTTTCTTTTTCGTAGGGATGAAGTGATGGGTGAGGTGAATTCTTGATGGAATATGGAAGTAGTCGGCTACATACTGTGCCGTCCCGTCCTCAATGATTCATCTTCGCTTGGTTCTCTGAATTCAGACGAGGAACGATCCCTTCTATTTTTTTTATTTCATACTCTGCGACGGGGAGCAAATTGATTGTTGTTTCTCCCTCCTTAACTCCGCAAAACCTTTATTGGGACATTCTCTGAAATAATGGACTGAGGATGTCAAGAATGGGAGGGAACCTCAGGGGCCGCACCTCAATAAATATCTGAGGCAGAGGAAGCTATGATTGGATTGTGATCCGTCAAGGATCTTCCCTGCCGATCGCGGCACTCGGGTATGGAGACTTACGACTCCACTCGCGCGGTCGAGCCGTTTTTTTTTATTTTCCAATTTTAGGTCGCGTTCTTGTTTTCATCGTTCATCCTTCGTTTGTGGTCTATTTTGAAATCCGGTGCGGACCCACGCATCGGTATAGACACGCTAATTTTGTATTAATGGCACGTGAGGGATCAAAGCGCTCAATGGCCCCTCCCAAATTTCCGAGCGTGGATAGCACAGAGGCGTGCAAGAACACGTCCGCTGAGCCCTTTGATGGAGCTTCAGTTTTTGCGGGCGGACCTTCACGGTCAATTTCGCCAACTTTTTCGGTTTCTGGGATAGCTCTTCCCTCTAGGTTGTTCTCGGCAACTTAGGATGATCGTTTGACCCTCCTCTCCCCTTAGGTTCATTACAGATAGATTAGTGTTTCACGAAACCATGATAGTCTTTCACAATGGGGTGACCGAAATACGCGGTCAGCCAGTTGTAGACGTATATTTCGCGGATTTTGGAGCAACGCGGAAGAAAGAGCTGGGAGATAGTTCAGAGTTATTCAATGTTATTATTTGAGAATCTTAAGATAATTTTCATCTCCATACACCCCTTGTTCAAAAACCCAAAGTAAATGGTATCTAAATCGAATTATATGGCCCTCTATATCAAAAAAGCAATTTTCTCATCACAACTATAACTTCAAAGGCCAATATCTCAAGTGTCCCCGCGGAAGGATATAGATACGATAGGATAGCTCAAATGACTTAACTCCCTTGGTCGTCACTTTCTTGAACTCCAAATAAATATTCAGTGAACAACACTCGAAATCATTTTGTCCGAACTCCTCATGGTTCCGTCGTATTGAACCGGTAATCCCTGCACAGCGAGTCCTAATTAATTTGAATTATATTAATAACCTCAACCTAATTTTATTTAGTCTGATTACACCAGTATCAGAGACAGTGAAACCCAAAACACACATAGGAGGGAAAACGAAATGAGGTTAAGACAGGCGTCCAATAGTGGTCTCCCCTCACTATCCTTCACCTGATACTCCTGACGTATCCTTCGCTTTGTCTGGATTGTGTAGTAAGTGCCCCATCATTTCTCTTCTAAGTAATACCCTGGAGAATTTATGTACGTGTAATATTCGTAGAGGCATGAATGAATGGGGACATTTTCCAGCCGGGGCCTAAAGCCACAGGATACGAGTATTAAGCTGGAACGGCTGCAGTGTGTTCTCCGGAATGGAGTGGAAATGGCATGTAACGTGAATGGGCTGGTGATGGGGAGGCGGGAGCTGTACGTATCACACTATTATGGAATACGAAAACGTGCATTGCATTACAATTCCTTTCCTGGAGTCATCGGCGTATGAAGCTTCAGGAGTTTTTTTTTTTGTTTTCGCTGGAGATATACCGTCGTCATTAGACTGTTCTTTTTCCTGGTGCATAGTGAAATGTGATTCTGTATGATGTCGGCAGACCACAGTGTGTGTAAGAAGCGCGCAAAGGATATTCAGTTGATTTATCAATTAGGAGTCGCTAACCTTTGGATGACCTGAGTTTCAGGACTTGTTTTTGTAGCTGGATGACTAGCCCATCCCCATTTATGATAGCTTCCTAATTACTTACTACTATAAAGGTGGACTTTATCTGTTTGAATAGAGTTGACAAAAGAAAGTTTGGATTGCTGGTAAGAGGAGCAATACAGAAATGCCATAAGTCAATTTCAAGGGGTCCTTTCTTCCCTTTCAATCATACACGGCTGACATGATTACCTGGTGTTGTTTGGCTTTGTTAAGTTGTATCAACTGAACCAAAGGAATCACCACCTTCTAGCCACTGAGTCAACACACACGAACTGTACCAATATTAGTTCCAACCGACAAGAATATGCAGCCAAGTTTGAAGTATGTTCTGATCCTGATAGAACTATGAAAGGATTCATTTGAGTGTTTTATTCAATTCTCGGTCGTCACTATTCTGGCTGCTCCTCCCACGACCACCAGATAATCTCATCTTGCTCGCGTCTCCTGGTCTTTACTCGGATGTGTTCATCTCGTATTCCGAGACTCGTAATTCTTGTCGTTCATGCGTTTTATGACAAACATATACTGCAAAGCTACTATGGCGGCGTAGTTCTCCCGCCAAAGGATGTCAATTTTAAATTCCTATGAATATTTATCGACGCCCGAAATTAAATTTTTTCTTTGCAATTTGCTCTCATTTTTCTGTAGTCTAGTCATCGTGCCAGGGATGCATACGTTAAGGGTGGCTAGTGAAAAGTGTTATAAAATGATGGGGACTATGTGGATACCAGGGAACTATCCTTCCTCGTTTTAGTTGCCCGCCATGTTACGATGATGAATGAATTTTAATCATGTATGGTTGTGGTGGGGATGAAATTATATGTAGATGACAGGCAGAATGTTCGAAGGCACATACTCCTACATAGATCCTGATAGGGATTAATCCAATAATGTGATGCTCCAGGAATGGGGGAGGGGGTGAATGATTAGCTGCTTCGCTAGCAATATTTGTGGCATAGAAATTTGGTAATCTTTCTGTCTTAGGATTCTCCTATGTTCATCCAAAAGAGAGAGGAAAATCAAGGAAAGAAGACTATCAACTATAGAGGATTAGAGACATGTTTGCTCCATCCCCACTACTCATTGCCTCCCGGCAACTTCAAAAAGTTCGAATATTCAAATAACGCGAGCATTACATAATAGGAACAATGCTTAATGAGAATCCATTTTTCCATTAGCACCTTTCACCAATTGGGAAGGTGTTCACTGTTATCGAAAGGTGGCTTAGTTCGCCCCCTCTCTGCTCCTTTTCAACCCCAACCATATGAGTATGCAGCGTGTTGCTCGTTACGTACAACAGAGTGATCGAAATTTCATTTGTAGGTTTTTTTTTGTACCCCCGCCATATGGATACGATACAATATAATATTTAACACCAACTAGACATTTTGGCTACCAATATTTTATCATCGATAAAAAATACTCGAACGAGGGCTCCCAAGACCACCTTCACCTGGGCCGGGGACGAAAAGTTGGGATATCAGTCGTTGTGTAATTATGACACGGATTACGGACGGTTCGTTGAATTTCTATGCGCATTACATACTCAAGTATGCATGTTGGAAAACTGATTAAAAACCACCTGCGTTTTCGGAATCCAGGTGATAGGCAGTCGGCAATGGGACCAGCAAGTCAAGCAACAAATGCTCGTAATGATAATGGTAATGTATGGGCTTCGGTGGGAATAAGTACCCGCAACTTAGTGCCTTGTTTAGAGGTGAGCATGGATTGTTGCTAATTTAATGTTTTGAATGTTTCAGCCGAGGGGGTAATGGAAGCTCCTGGGGTGGATTCAGGTTTGGACTGGTGTTATCGATCGATTTTTTTGTTTACCTGGACGACCTAGACGATATTTAATCATCCTGTTATCAAAGGTATCGATTTAACAGCAACGTTGGGTACGAGTTTGATTAGCAAAGAATTAATATCCAAAAAGTGGAATTAGTGCTTGTACATTTGCGGTAATAAATTTTCGTCATCATAGGAACTTTGCAAGATTATGCTGACTTACTTCTAGACGATTATAAATTTCCACAACATTGGTAATTCATGAATTCACGAAGAGCTGAGTAGCTTAGATCTTCATAGCTGATGGCCCCTCAGTTCGACCCTCTTGAATGGACTGATTTTGACTTCCAGTCTCTGGCAGTGGGAACGTATACATGCCCATACAAGAAGTGACCCGGGCACGCGAGAATGTGGGATTTTTACCGACTAAAACTACCTCCGACTCCACCCTACCTCGTGGAACGAACTTTAGGTATTACATCACGGGGCGGAGTCAGCTTACATTAGCTAGGTTTCCTTCCATCTACCCGTGGGGCTCGTAACCGCGCCTTCCTCATTTCCTTCCCTTTTCGCAATTTATCTAGTTGACCGCATCCCAATCCCCCTGGCAAGCTACCATTCTCCGGGCAAAATTTTCTGGTGATAGCACTTCACATAGAGTTTCCTCTAGGTTCCTCCTTTCTTTCACGAACACGACCTTGGAAGAATATACGCGCTAGGCCCTCTGGGACCCCGTTGCAGTTTGGGCAATCAGGTGAGGTGTCCAATTTAAACCTGTTCAGGTATTGACGGTATCCTCTATGGGCGGTGAGAAACTGGGTGGGATTATAATTGATTTCCCCATGCTTTCTCTCCAGGCATTCCCCGATGTAATGGATCTCTTCTGACTACAGAACACACCTCTCAGTTTATGTGCATTGTCTAAAACATGCAGCGCTTTTCCCCAACCATCATCCTCAACGACGCAACAACCGGTATCTGCTCTAGGCTTGCCTTAATGAGGAACTCCTGACATCTCGGTTTTGCGCCGAAGTCCACCAATTCAATATCCCTAAAAGCTGTCTGGCGTCCTGACCTACCCCACCGCTACATCTCAGGCAGGGTCTGCCTCGCCTTCTTTTTCTACCATAGATTTGCCCTTATTGACTTTCCGGGCTGGATCATCCTCATCCATACAGATTAAGTGACCCGCCCACCGTGGATGTTAAAATCCCCAGGTATGATTTTGATATCATATCTGAGACAGGCTTCGAGGGTTCGTTCTACTACCTCGTAGAAGGTATCATTCTCCGACTCTGCAGCCTCCTCTGTAGGGCCGTGAACGTTAATGAGGATTATATTTCTAAACTTGCCTCGCAAGCGCAGAGCGCATAGCCGTTCGCCTATGTTTTCAAAGCCGATAACAGCAGATTTCATTTTTTGGCTGACTAAGAAATCCGAGCACATGGTTTACTGGGTGGCCACTATAATAGATGGTGTAGCGGCTCTTCTGCAGGAAACCGGTCCCTGTTCAACGTATCTTCTCTAACACTGTTACATCAGCCCTATATTGGGACAGGGTATCGGCTAACTGCTCAGCAGCTTCATCTTTGTACAGGGAGCGCACGTTCCATGAGAAAATGCGCAAATCGTTATTCTGTTGTCGTTGCCGGGTTTATGGTTTTAAAGGCCATCCTGTCCGATGCTCCTTCTGTGGCTTCGTAATTTGGATTTTCCGTGTAGGGTTGTCAGCCCTACCCAACCTCCAACCTCCAACCTGGAGGACCAGTTGGTGCAATTTGTCCCGTTTTTAGGCGCAGGGGACTCGCCTTCAGCCCTCTCTGTCTGAAGCTTTTCGTTAAGAAAGAGCTTCCAGCGGTCACCACGTGATGGTGGAGATAGGGTTTGGTAGTAGAGCTGTTCGTGTCGGTTCAGCAGGCATTTCCCAGGTTTTATGCTCCATCGTGAGTACCAATCCACGTTTCGCCCTTGGACCTATACTACCCATTGACCACCTAACATGCAACTGATCGTGACAATGTTATTTGAAACACTCCTTTCCCTTTCCTTTTACTTAGCAGTTAGCTATATAACCTCCAAAATACAAATAACACAGAAACCCTTTGTACCGTGTATAGAAAACTTCTTTTTCCTCTTCTATAGCGCTACAGTCCTATGTCGGTCCTTGACGTCCCGAAGTCCCCATTTGCATTCTTCACGGTTCAGCAAACGCGTTCTCCAATTTCAGAAATCAAACAGCGTCTAACTTGCATGGTCCACTGAGTCCCCTCATCTACTTCGGAGTTTTCCTAAAGATAGTTCCCCAATCACCTTGCCTGTGGAGTTTTGAATCTTAATATAGATGGCGACTTCTGGATGGTCATATAATAAGAACAATTCACTCTTGTATCACATTTGTTATCCGTCCTCCACCCTATGGGAAACTAGTAGAAGTTATCTGATTTGCTAACTGGGCTACGCTGGATGACCCATTGAACTCGTTATTCTTGGGACGGTTCACCAGAGGACCACTTCAGCAGGTGTGCGTAGACTGCACTTTCCACCTCGATTTCCATTTTCAGTAGAATATAAAAGCGTATCCCCATGAGTGTGTATTGTATTTTGGGAAACATACTCACGGCATTGACGAAGAAGTCATTCTTTCTGGTATCTTCAATAATTCCAAGAGTATCTGAATAAGGCCGGACTGCCAAGGAGAAACCTACAAATATACTACATACGCTTTCCGGTCGCCATAATCCTCTACTGGGCCATACTGTTGCTGAATGCTTGCGGGGCCCGCTCGTCTTGATCGGTTGCGCCATTTGGTTCTATCAAAGGTTTGATCTGGGTGCAGTCACAGGCTTTCAAATCCCCCTCCAGCATATCAAGTCACCATTGTTTCGGCCGATCTTTTGGTCGCTTACCATCGACTTCAATGTTCAAACCAATCTTGGCAAGCGAATTCTCGTTAGCGCGAGTTGCACGATCACGGATATCCTCATTTTGGATGTGACTAAGTTGGTCACGCCACGCTTGACGCCATCCATTGTCCTCTATAGTCACCCGACACTCAGAATCATAGAAGGCGACAGAGCGACGACACGGCAGTAAATTTTAAATTTGAGAGGTTCGTTGATGCGTCGATCACGAAAGGACACCAGTTGTGGAATGTCACTTTATCCAGGTTGGGTCAATTTCATAACGCATTTCTCAATTGGCTGATAGCATTGACTGGAGATATTTAAATCGCTCAGTTCTGACCCTGACAGTGATTGTGTCTGCTATGCCGGCTATGAGACGTTAAGAGAACATCATCTGAATAAAGTGTACACTGCTCCCGTGTGACAGTGCCTATAACAAGAACGAAGAGGAGTGGTGACAAGGCGCTTCCATGATGAACTCAGAAGACACATGAAGCGGTTTTGATACACCAGCCACATTTTGAACTTTACTTTTCGGATCGTGGTGGAACGATTCGCCCCAGCCTACGAGTTCTTCTGGTACAAGGTGTTGCCGTAGAGCATACCAGATGAGTTCATGTAGTATACGATCAAGCGCTTTCTCCAGATTCAGAAATGTAGGGGGCAATGCTTTTCAGTATGTTTCTTCATGAGTAACCATCCAGCGTATATGGTAGTTCCGCAGTTCTTGACAAACCTTCCTTGATTCACGGTTATTTCAACGATTTCGCAAATACGGTTGTCAAGAATGCATTAAAAAATCTTCGTTTTTATATGGGCCAGCAGCTGGATCGCACGATAATTTGAAAATTCTGCTGGACTATTTTATTTCCATATTAGAACTGTGGTACTTTCTATCTTCCTCAATAACCTGATTGAAGCATTCACTGAGCTACCTTGTTGGATCCCAGCCCTTCGTTTTCCAGAGCTCAGCTGCAATATGATCAGGTTCTGTTGCTCTCCCTTACTTCAATTTTTTTTCAGTGACAGGTAACAGGTAAAACTGCTCCAAATGTCGGCAGTGGTTGTGGAAGTGGAGGATGAACAAATTCTTCAGTTCAAGTCTGCTCGAAATATTCTCACCATATATCTATCGCAGCATGTCGGCGGTAGTAAGCAAAGCACCGTTCTTGTCATTGACGCGAGCACTTCTGCTATCCTATGTACATACTTTTTACAAGTCAATACAGAGCTCTCTCGCCATCCCACCATTATCGTCAAGATCTTTGTGATGGACCACTCGGGTGACAGCGATCGCTTCCTATGCTTCCCGGTTGGGATTTTTTTGAATTTGTTAATTGGCCAGCGATTTATCGTCCAGAAACTTGTAGTAGGGGCGTTTCTTTTCACGGACCTTCATTTGAATATCGTCATTCTTAAGCCAAGTATTTCGGTTGATGAACCGCGAGGTAGGCTTTGCCGCTTTGTGGATCGTCTATTTAATTTGGTTCCACCATTCTTTCGTATCCATAATGGTTGGTAATCGCGTAAGTGAGAAATAATCGTCCTCACCGGCGGAAAAACCGGTACCCGGTCAAGGCCTGCCTTAATTAGGAACTCCAGATATCCCGGTTTTGCGCCGAGATCCACCAATTCGATATCCTTTCAAACTATCTGACGTCCTGACCTACGCCATCGCTCCATCTCAGGCAGGGTCTGTCTCGTCTTCTTTTTCTACCATAGATATTGTTCTTAATTGTACGAATTAACTGATCCCTGCCCACCGCAACCTATTGAGCCGGATTTTACCCGCAACCAGACCGTCGTAGTATCGCTCATAGATTTCGTCGTTATTTAGCCCATGGAATCGCCCAGCGTTATGTAGGAACCCAAAAGTTCCCCGGAGGATTCTTCTCTCAAACACAGTCAAGAGTTATATATTTATTATTAAATATCATATTTATAGTTACATATTTCGTCTTGTCTTCATTGATGTACAGCCCAATATCTCGCGTCGCCTGCTCGATCTGGATGAAGGCAGTTTGTACGTCTCGGGCTGTTCTTTCCATAATGTCAATATCGCCAGCATGGACCAGTAGTTGGGTAGAATTAAAGAGGATGATGCTTCTCGCATTTACCTCAGCATCACGGATCACTTTTTCCAAGGCCAGGCTAAAGAGGACGCATGATAGGGTATCCCCTTGTCTTAGGCAGTCGTTGATGTTGAATGGTCTCGAGAGTGATCCTGCTACTTTTATCTGGCTTCATAAATTGGTCAAGGTCAGTCTAGTCAGTGTTATCAATTTCGTCGGGATACCGAATTCTCACGAAATCGCCACCATTTACTACGCGGCGGGTCAGTGCGTTCCTGACGTTGTTTTATCGCTGGTTTCATTCACAAGACGGCAATCAATGGCTGATGTTGACTTGCGATGGTCTCATAGAGAACGGCCTCGCAATCAGTGACGCTAATAAAATGTCGGCGTCTAATGGGAATACAGTCAATTTACATTTTACTGTTCCCACTACAAAATGAAGGCACCTGTTGACGCATAGTCTTTAAGGTTAGCTGCAATGATGATATAGTCTTCAGCAGGCACGTTATAGGTGTTTGCATCGTGAAGTTGTCAGGTGGCATCTTTCTCGACATCTAGTCGACCTGTCTGTGGTGCGTATGTAATGAAGAACCGTATTAAGTGTGTGGCCTACTAAAGTAGAGAACTTTATTGCCATTTTCCCCGCGTTCACTGTCACTGATTTTGGCAACGCACCATCGAGTTTCTCCCCTTTTCCGAAGGGCTCTTGCGAATTCCTCCGTCTTGAAAGTGCCAATATTTGGCGTGGACCGGGGACCATGCGTCGTTCCGCGTCGACTGAAGTGACCGCCTTAGTATTTTTAGGAGACTTGTGACATAACTCGATAATTTCGTTTTTTTAAGAAAATGCATTTAATCATTTTCTTGATCGCCCTGTCGCACCTGTTACCAAGAGAGGTCAAGTATAATAGAATTTAAGAGAGAAAAATAACTCAAATTATTCTTTATTTACCTCTTTCCCTGATCTAAGTATTTTATTATTGTTTTGCTGAGTATAGTAGAAAGTACGTTGCCGCAAACCCTCCTCCTTTATCTTGGCTTGGGATCAGCATGCTATGTTACTAATATGGCAGAGTTGAAAGGCGAGGAGACAGTGAATCCATTTTAATGGAGTTCCGTTTTAGACAAAGTGCTAAAAATTGTTTAACAAACGGTAAACAGTTCTATGGAAACTCCGGCTGCCGGACGTATAAGAAAAACCAACACCTACCATTTTTAAATAAAAGCGAAGTCGATTCATAGGAAGAAACCCAACTAAGGGACTGTAAAATAAGGCCACTTCAACCAGCCCACTAATTGTTCAGCTCTGAACGGCCGCACCGACCTGGAAGACCTAGAGATTGAGCATCTCTCCAATCACCGCTCTGGCCATGTGCTGCCTCCCAAATCAGATTGGATTATGCTGGTTCTTATCCACTATGTGGAAACCTGCCCATACTTTTCTGTTAGAGCCTAGATGATGGTTTTGATAATAACATTGTTGAACGCTTCTTCTATACCCAGAAAGGCAACTAAATTATGTGGCTTGAAGTGTAATGGTCACTCAACCTGCTCATTATCTCGCGATCTTTGCGGACTTGCCATTGAGGTAGGCGTGCTGAGATTTGGAGGATGATTACCTGTCCATGATCGTCCTTAAGTGAATATCCAGCATGCGTCTTCAGTATGCGGAAAGTGGGTGGGTCACGCCCTCATGCCCCGCCTGCCCACTAGAGCGTCCGATACATACCCGAGTTTAGCTTCCATTCTTTCGGGGCCCTCCGACATTTTAACCAAGCGGTGAATCGGAAATACGACGCTTGAAGTATGAAAGTTTTTGTGTATTTCTTGTGTAAGCATATTTGAATGCAAAACTACTCCATTTGTACGTAACGAGTAATATATATACATTTAGCATGTCAAACTACTCACTTTAGTACAATATTCATATGTAGTATTTTGAGTGACGGAAAGCACTAATCGATACCTTTCATTTAATACCCCATATGACTAAAGGGCGACCTCCCTCTCCCTCCCTCTTGAAATTCAGCGGAAAATGTAACTCACTGCATGTGTGAGCGTTCACAGTTCTCACCATCCCACCAAATTTCGGGCCAATCCGTAAAGCCGCATCTAAGAAAAATGCGTGAGACGACAGACATTGAACCAATTATAATAAAGTTTTGTTTTACACAAAGCCAGTCTTTGTAACTAAAATTAATAACACTTGAAGTTATTAATTTAATATATTTTATTGATCTTCATCCTCTCACAATTCCAACTAGACTCTTCCTTTTATTATCTTACTGCTACCTTAATACCTACGATGCTCGCTCGTTTGTGCATCCGTTATGCAGGTGCACTCAATAATGTTTATGATTCTATTAGTTTGTGCATCCGTTATGCAGGTGCACTCAATAATGTTTACAATGTTTCGGAATTAACTGTAAATGGGAGATAAGCGACCCAAGCGGATATTTAACCTCTCCCCTATTTAACTTGAAATTCTCCGTAATTTTACTGGATTGCGAGCTTTTTACAACAATTTTCAATTTTTTTTTTTTTTTTTTTTTTTGTTGTGTCCATGATATAGGGTAAGTATTATGATAAATAGTATTAACAAAAATGCGCTTACAATTGAACCAGATAGGTAAATTATATTTTTATGAAATTTTAAAATATTGATATGTTCCAAGTTTCTCTTATTTTCTAAACTATCTCTTTGAAATCAATGTTTTTGGTGAAATCCGTATTTTCATTATAAAAGAACCTGTCAATAAATTTTACATTTGTTTTACCAACGGTTTGATTTAGTATCTGCATTGTACAGTTATTGATGTTGATTAAATAGTTACCATTTAGGTGTATGTTTCTGTCGTCACAATAATTAACAATATTAGTTTGTTTAAGATTCTTACAGATTATAGTGTTATCATCAACCTTCACAATTTCTGTTCCATTATTTTCTACAAGTACGCAATTATTTCTTGTAATACTCTTACTCAAGGGTTTCAACTCCCTTTCATAATTCAATTTTTCATCATAAACATATTTTGTTCCATTTATTTCTATAAAATACTGATCTTCTAACATTGCTTGTAAATTATTCGTAGTGGGTAACGATGTAATTAATTTGTACTCTTCAATTTTGTAAGAATTTGGAATTTTAAGGGTCAAAATTATTGTTTTTTCCTTATACTTCAGTAGTCCGGTTCGTACGTTTTTGAGTTTATAAAAGTCCAGTTTAGTCGTCAAAATTTCGGTTGCTGTTAGCATACTAGAGTGAATCAATCCATGTTTCATCATTGCTATGTTGTCAATAATCTGATTTAACTTCTCTTCCAAAATTCGGAGCTTTTAAAATTTGGTCTGTTTTCAGTTGTTTTTTTTTTTTTTTTACTAATAATTTTTCGTTTTCTGTGAGTTGTTGAAAGGTTTTACTAATTGCGTTTCGGTCTGACTCTATCAGATTTTTAAGGTATTTAATCGAGTTATTAAAATGAGAATTGAGTTCAATTTATTTATTAAGGTTTTGAACTGCATTTTCACAATTCTCTTCTATTAGTTGGATATGTTCTACTATTTCCTGTCTATCTGTGGTGTTGCTAATAGTAGAAGTTGCAGTGCAACTAACCAAACTGAGGTCATCACCTGCAAATTTACGAGGACGTTTTATATTAATGGGATGTTCTCTACCTAATTCTTTAATCCTATATCTCGGTTCGTTCTTATAGTAATTACGTTTATAGTTCTTAACTGGAATAATTCTCCTAGTCTCCCTATAATCTTCTCTTTTCTTATTAAGCTTATTTATATATTTATTCTTGTACTCCTTCAAAGTCTTTTCAAGCATTGCAGGATCAGCCCGTACTGCTTGATTCGGAGTCATTTTGATAGAAGAGTGATATCTATCATTATAATTACTTACTGCCCTATGTATTTTCTGTAATAAAGTTAGATCTAATTTCCTCATAGATACTAGTTTTTCCTGTAATGTTGAGTGAAACCTTTCGATATCACTATTCCCTGTATGGGTATTTGGTTTCGTGAAATGTAATGCTATACCTTGCGTTCTAAAGAAGTCCTTGATATTAATACTGGCGAACTCATTATCGGTAATAATCTTCTGCGGTTTACCAAATTTAGAGAAGTGTTCTTCCAACACTTCCATCTTCCTATTCCAATTTCTATTTTGCAAATGATAAATATAAGCTTTTTTCGTCAGCTTATCAATTAACGTTAGAAATGCCTGCTTCATGAAATAGTATATATCCATATGCAAAATTTCGTTTATACTAGTGGGAGTTTCACTAATTTTGTATTTAACTCTGAAAGGCTTACGTTCGTATTTGGTTTCCAAACACGTTTTACAATTATTAATAACTTTGGTTATCTCCTCGACTAACTTCGGGTAATACAATTTATTTTTTAGACTATTAAAGGTTTCTATAATCCCACTGTGCATACTCTCAACTGTGTGATATAAGGATATCTGTCTATGGATTTCCTCTGCTGTTTTTATTTCTCTAGCCCTCATTGTAGCTTTGATAAACTTTATGTTCCTATCGTCTCCAAATAGTTCAATTAATACTTATAATAATAATAATAATCGCTGGCGCTACAATCCATGTTGGATCAGGGCCTTGAAGTGTGTTAGAGCACTTCATTCAAGACCGTTACGGTACACTAGGAGGCAATGTGGTCAGCATTGCGCTCGCCCGAGATTATTACCCTGATTTGACTCAGGTACTCATTCACAGCTGAGTGGACTGGTATCCGACGTCAAATCACGATACAAATGCCACTGCCACCAGTGAGATTTGAACCGCGACCTTCCGTACGACAGCCTTGCGCTCTAACCACTCAGCTATCCGGACACTTGCTGAATTTTATTAAACTGATGGTATGAAAGTTCGGTGTAGATTCCTGTTATACCTGGTCGAATATACCTTCTTAAAAGGTCAACCCAATGGTCCCTATCCCTAGTCATATCCATATATATTATTCTACGATTATGCAATATTTCTATTTCCTGATCTACGTCATATGCTAGTATTAACTGCGTTTTATATTTATTTACTATGGTCTCTTTAATAGGAATGTGATCCAACTGTTGTTCATCTTGTGAATGAACTGTAGCGTTATCTGACAAATCATTGATCGATTGGTTATCAGTGGAATTTTCTTTTTGATTAGTGGCTTCTGGAATGCGACTCAAGAAGTCTGCAACCTTGTTTTCCTTACCTTTGATATACTCTATATCAAACTGATACTCTTGTAGTTTCAGTAACCACCGTTGATTACGTTGACTAAATTCTTTCCCCTTATACTTCTTTGTCATATACTTTACTGGTAAGTGGTCTGTTATAAGTTTGAATCGATTACCCCACAAGTAGGGACGGAAATATGTTACAGCCCAGACAACTGCTAAAAATTCTTTATCGGTAACAGAGTAATTTTTCTCATGATCATTTAGCGATCGAGAGGCATAACACACAGGTTGATTATTCTGTGTTAACACGGCCCCTATCGCATAATTGCTCGCGTTGGTAGTGAGTGTAAAAGGTTTATCGAACTCGGGAAATTTTAAAATCGGTTGTTTAGTCAAAACTAATTTTAGTTGTTCGAATGCTTGAATATATTCTGGATCTCTAACATTAATTTTTTTGTCCTTTTTCAGGTATTTGATCATCGGGTGTGCAATTTTTGCATAGTCTTTTACAAATTTTCTATAATAGCCTGTAGCACCTAAAAATCCCCTTAACTGTTTAATTGTTGACGGTAGTGGATACTCTTGTATACACTTTACCTTATTTGGGTTAGGCTGCATACCCTCAGCTGTAAGGATATGTCCAAGAAATTCGGTGTGTTTTTGCATAAAAGAACATTTGTCAAAACGAATTTTTAAATTATGGTCAGATAAAATTTGGAATATTTTTCTTAATGCCTTAATATGCTCTTTTAGGCTAGTGGAGAATATGAGAATATCGTCTAAGTAGACGATGCAGATTACGCCTACACAGTCTTGAAGTATATAGTTCATAAATCGTTGGAAGGTCCTTGGGGCATTCTTTAGCCCAAAGGGCATTCTAAGGAATTCGTATAGACCGTCGGGTGTAACGAAGGCAGTTTTGTGGATATCCCTCGGATGTACTTTTATTTGATGATATCCATGAACCAAGTCTACGGCTGAAAAATATTGTGCTCGTCCGAGCTTATCTAATAGACTCTCTATGTTAGGTAGGGGGAATTGATCATCCTCTGTGATTTCGTTTAACGCCCTGTAATCTACGCACATGCGAAATTTTTGTTTACCTGATTTATCTAATTTTTTTGGTACGATTACAATAGGTGAGGCATATCGGCTGTGTGATTTCCGAATTATCCCCATTTTCTCAAACTCCCTCACTTGCCGGCGGACTTCCTCCTCGTGTTTTGGAGGAAGACGGTATAGCCTCGAATGGATTGACTGATCCGTTTTTGTTTTTATTTCGTGCATAATTGTGTCGGTGTTAGTTAAAGGATCCCCTTCCTTGTAAATTAACCCACTAAATTCCTTAAATAACTTTTTCATTTCACTTTTTTCTTCTTTATTTAAATGACTTAAGTCAACTTTCCCTTGTTCGGCATTAAGTTCAAAGCACTTGAGGTTTTCTTCATTTTCTGAAGAATCTAAAGATATTTTACTACCATTATTTAGGATGAGACATTTATTCTCAAAATTGAAGATTTTCACAATTTTGGATAATATGTCCATTCCGATTAAAAAGTCATACGACTTCCCTAATAAATCCCTCTTATACCATTTGATTCCACCTTTTGGATCAAAGTTAAATTCTGTTGGAATATTTGTAATTACTCGTTCAACGCTTTCCGTGGTTGTATGGTTTATAGTCTGCAAACGGATGTTAGTCTTATCGAAGATTTTAAACTTGCTACAATCTACTCTAGCAGTGTTCACAATGCTCATTGTTGAACCTGTATCTATCAAGCACTTGTACAGTTTATTATCAATGGTAAGATTAGCAAAGATTTTGTTTTCGAGGCCTAATTCATAAAAAAACTCTGGTTCAATATTATGAACCTCCTCGTTTACTGAATTAGACCCGGGTGATGGGTCATTTCTATTTTGATTTGATCTTCTATGGGTCACGGTACCTATCTCCATAGGTTCAGGTGGTGATCGCCTAACCTGGTCAGAACGATTCCAGGAATGTTGTCTATGTTGAGTAGGATTATTATTACTTCTAAACCCAGAATCTCGGAAGTTATTTAGTCGAGAATTTTGTCGATCTTGCCAAAAATGTCCCGAGCTACGTCTGTATTGATTTGATTCTACCCTATTTGGTCTACCAAAATTTGAATTGTATTGTCCATGATTACCGGATTGTTTCTGTCTATTATCCTGTTTGTTATGGTGTTTTCTATAGTCCTGACTGTTATAATTCTTTCTTTCCTGATATAGTGTTTCTCGGTCTAAATTATCTTGATCGTAGTCCACGTACGAGTATAAAATTTCTTTTACTTCATGTAAATCAAACAAATTTCTTATATCACGTGACAAATTACCACTAACTATTTGCTTAATTCTATTCACTAATAACGCGTAGAAAGTTTGGCGAGTTTCCGCTGTATTCGATTCATAAGTGGCGAATGTATTGATTTCTTCTATAATATATTCAATTTTAGAGTTAAGATCGGAGATAGAACATACTTTGAGTTGCGTTATTCTTCTCGAAAGGTCCTTGTAGTTCGTAGATGGTCGAAAATGTTGTTTGAGTAAATTTCTAGCCGACTCCCAGTTTTCCGGACGATTATTTAACAAAAGTTCCTTTGCCGCTCCTGTAATTTTTATGTTATAAATTACCTGCCAGGCTTCTTCCCGTGATTCCTCATCAATAGCACTAAGATGACCACCAACGGTTGTTAGAAACTGCGTTAGCTGCTTCCTGTCTCCCGAAAACTCTTTTATGTAGGCAATTTGTTTTATTATTGTTTCTGCTCGATTCGGCCGTTGCAAATTAGCTAAATTCTCCAAAGCTGCTATCAGTCGTTGCGCTAATACGTTATCCATTTCGGCTTGAAGGATGCGTCGATGGTAAATAGCTAGTTGAGTCTTGAGGTGAGTCTATTTCACTGCACTTTTATATTAGATTTTTTTTTTTTTTTTTATTTATTGCTAGGATTCCAAACCAGCCTCAGAATGTGTTTTAAGACGGATTTATGCTTGTTACTCCGCCTCCTAGCTTTGTATTTATTTTAGTTAATATATTTTTTTTTTTTTTATATTATTAAACGAATCGCGACACTTGATTTTTTTAGTTAAAACAACTTTGTTTCTAAAAAATTGCGCCGGTTCTTGAACGAATTTAAAACACGTAACTTCGCGTATCACTGGATCCTGCTCGATGCATGGATCCTACCGACTGCGCCACTAAAATTAATAACACTTGAAGTTATTAATTTAATATATTTTATTGATCTTCATCCTCTCACAGTTCCAACTAGACTCCTAGTTATTTATTTAATATATTTTATTGATCTTCATCCTCTCACAGTTCCAACTAGACTCTTCGTTATTTATTTAATATATTTTATCGATCTTCATCCTCTCACAGTTCCGACTAGACTCTTCCTTTTATTATCTTACTGCTACCTTAATACCTACGATGCTCGCTCGTTTGTGCATCCGTTATGCAGGTGCACTTAATAATGTTTATGATTCTATTGGTTTGTGCATCCGTTATGCAGGTGCACTCAATAATGTTTATGATTCTATTAGTTTGTGCATCCGTTATGCAGGTGCACTCAATAATGTTTACAATGTTTCGGAATTAACTGTAAATGGGAGATAAGCGACCCAAGCGGATATTTAACCTGTATGGCTGATAATATTTATGCCTCTACCAGATGTTGGCCAACTTCTCGAGACTGAACAGGTCTTAATTCCTCCAAGGTGGAAATGTCTTTTGTTATATTTTGCGGGTACGTAGCTCTAAATGGGATTTCGAATGCCTTATTCAGGAGTAACAAATTTTGACTACAGTTCGTCTGTCTGCTGTGGTGATAAACATCAGATGCTGTAATTCCTCTATTTTATTTTATTCTGCAGTGACTTATAACTGTTGACGCTATGACGATCCCACCACCATTTCTGCTCCTTTTCTGGTCAGCTCGTCCGCCATCTCATCGCTTTCTAACCGAATATGGCCAGCCACCTAGAGTATTTACACCCTTTGTAATAGCCTATTGGTTATCGGCTAGAATGGCAATAGGGGCGAGTAGAACTCCCTTTAGTTCCTTTGACGATTATACTTAGAACGTATATTTTCGCCTGACTCGTAATGGCGTGTTTATCCGTTGGTTCACAGTTTGTTTCCCTTGCGGTGGTGGTGGGACGAAATGACGTATACATTCACACCATTCTTGGAGAGGTGACCGCGGGAAATCTTATGGAAACATCATGTACCTTTGATATCTGCTAATAATATGGTTTCTCTAAGACAAATGTCTTAGAGAAGACATACGTTGCTGTAATCATTAATCGCAATCGCAATCTTCACCGATGAACCAGTAATTGAAGGCCGATCTACCTCAGAGAATTTTTTTTGGAAAACCCGAAAATGAAACTGATTCGCCCACCGGAAAAAATGGTGCCCATGTTATAGGCATAAATTACTTTATTGGCAGAAGAAATCAGCAGTCTTGACCACAAGTACGGAGGTCACACCATTCGAATCAGTGCCAACAGTTGGATTGCGTTATCAGTGCTAGTTAGCGTTACCATATCATGCCAGCTGGTGTGGAGCTGCCACCAGTCGCTCCTGAAACCCCGCCGACTGAAGAATGGAGGGACATGGAAGCCCTAGTAGGGCTTTTAACGGAACACTGCCCCCCAAAAACAACCACATGCAATAACTTGGATTTGGTTGTGGTGGTCTAATTCTAGCCAAAGGGAGAAGGGAAGGAGACTTCCCGCAATTCAAACGCAGTTGCCCGGCTTTCTCTGACCTTAGACGAAGCTATCTTCGAAAAGGAAGGATGCAGATGGCTTCAATATTTAGGGCTGCTGCATTTTCCTAGTTATTTACGTTTAGGAGTAATTGGTGAAGCCTTCTGAAGTTATTGGAGTGCAAATGCATACTTTCCTCGCCATTCTCCTGGCAACTTTTTCTAAGGTTTCAGTCCAAGTTTAGATAATTCATCAACATTTTCCATCTTTGACTACTACTCAGGCTTCCCAGATGCTTTCCTTTCTTTTGAAAGTTTAATTTATGCACAACACGTGAACAACACCACAAAATAAATATCGTTCAGGGCATAATCCACTTAACAGAGCTCAATGGAGCGAAATTGAAATTTAGAAGCCTGCACCGGGCCCGAAGCTCTAAACTGCTTTTCAGGCTGCGTCTTTATAATCCTTATAAGAGTAATTTCAAATAACTTTCAAGCTGCCACTTAAAATAAATCCAAATACGTGTTTACTAAGAAAAAAAACTGGGAACGCCCCCACCCCGCTCCTATTCCCATAGTCACCGTCATTTCCGCCTCGGCCAGACCAAAAAGGAATTTCTCTTGCCAAATGCCGTTTCTGTGTGTAAAATCTCCACAATTTGTTTGGAAATAAAGGAAAAAAGGAAGCAGAAACGAAAAGAACGAAACCAAACAAAATGAAGATGGATGAGCTCAATGGAAGACCAAGGTTTACCTTAACACTAAAAGTTCATTTTAATTAAAATTAAAACCTCCTTTAAAGAAATATGCGCTTGAATTAAGCTCGAGGAAGATAGCAGGAGCCCCAGCAGTGCCAGCTAGGCGATGTGTTTAGGGAGCCAGGAGCAAGTGGAAGTGCATTTGGGCTCCAGTTGCCGCAGCAAACGACTCGATTTTATGTTTGTTAAGGCTTCGATATGGAGTTAACAAGGATGGAGGCGAGGCTCTTAAGACGTTGGCGGCAGTAGACACGACCAGGCACAAAGTAACATAAAAATCAGGGAAGCTATCTGAAAAAATACAATTTCGTAGATAAATTTCCAACGAAATGAAGTTGAACCGTGTTCCTTGGGGGTGGGAAGGGAAACTGCAAAAATACAGCGGTGATGTATACCGAAATCAGAGCCCAGGCTATCCTGGGACTATATTTAATGCAGTGACGTTATGGGAATGTGAACCAACAGTCTGCTCCGAAACGCATTTCGTCCTTTGAAGCTGGGAGGCAGCAGGGCTGATGTGGGTGGCAAATTGCAATGGGTGAGGGTGCACATAGTGCAGCTTGATTTATGCCTATATGTCCCGTGACGGGCTATAAAAATTTGAATAGCAAATTATAACCTATCCTGGAAATATTAAATTTAGATCCTTGCGCGGACTAATTAAGTAATTGAAAGGTTTATGGTTATACAACTCCTCGGCGATGCTATAAATTCCGACTTTTTCAGTTGAGGTGTGCCTCTGCTATCTTCAGCTAGGGGTTAGCTGATTCATATCCTTTTCTGTTCTAATAGTATCTTTATGATAGTAAGTTATATTCAGAATTCGTAATCCTAAACCATGGGTACAATTTTTGACTATTTCATTCTTAAATCAATTTCTAGCCACTGAATGCTGGCGCATCCCTAAGTCCATTAGCCAACCGACTGTAGATATTTCCACGGTCATGTTCTAAATAGATTGCAATAGGACTCGTGTGCATATTTAGATACGGTTTCGTAAGCAACATGGAAAACGTTAGCAGACAAATAACTGCCATCTTTGCCATTATTTTGCATGGTCCCGTGTTAAAGGTGAAATTGTGGCTCGTTCGTATCTTCCATCTCGACCGGGACGAGATATCTAATTTGCATTTATTGTGCTTCAAAGGAAACGTGGCAGTACAGAGTCATTCATGACGGAAGCGGTGATAGTGGGTAGCTGAAATTCCCTTACTACCAGAGAGAGATTCCAGATGATACAACAACGGCATTGCTTCAACGAAATGCATAGTAAAAAGGCTTCAAACCATTTACGGAATCACTGCCTTTCTCTAGTGCTAGCCATTTTTCGAATACAATTCAAATGAAGTGAAATGAAACCAAAAACTTAAAACATTTCTGAATCAGGAAAATTTCATTTTAGGTTTCCATTCAGGGTTCATGGCAATATCCCGTACTTCTTTTACCTTGAAAATGTGCTTCGTTGTTCTAATGGAAATGGGTGTTTAAGAAAGTTTAATTATAGTTGAGTGAAATTGTTTGGGTTCTGGCTTCGGGAAATATCATGACTGTGCAGATCCTGTAAATATGATGAGGATTGTTTTTCCGATTTTTGATGATGCAATGAACTGGATCACACTCCAAGGGAAGCTTTTGGAATAAAGTGTTGGAAAGTTGAGAATATTCCAATTGTAGTGATGGAACTTCTGCAGACTTTACACTTAAAGCCCCAAAAGTAAGAGGGTGCATAATTGAGTGAATTAATTAAAAGAAAATGCAAAAACTGTACAGCATAATTGGTTAATCTAATTCTAAACATCTCCTGAAAATGAAAGGCAATTATAAGCATCTACAATTTCCAAAAATTAACGCGTTCGATCGATAATTCGACCCCTGATAGGAGAACAGTTCCTTTGTTCGGTTGCAGTAGAAGACAGGCAGTAAAGCCTGAATAGAGACGCCAGGAATCGAGATTATATACTTGAATTCATTGGGAATAAGTTACCCTCAGTTTATATCTGGAAACCCTACACTAGTGTTCCGTAGGGCACAGTATTTCAAATCGACTCCGATGTCCGATGTTCTCCTAAATGTCAGCACATCAGTCTCCTGTAGCCCACTGTTGGTTCTTCGCAGTGTAACAAATCTGGAATGCCTTCCTTCCAGATTTAACAATAGTCCATGACTCCTTATAAAAACGAGCCGATGCCACCTTTGCAATCGAATCGAGCCAAAGGCGACCCCAAGTCAATCTTAGAAACGTCCGCTCCAGCCTCGCCGTACCAACGTCGGAGGTAGAGCAGGCGCGTATGGAATCCGCACTCACTAGAAACAACCCCCAGTCTCTTCAGTTCCACCCTTGCAGGTCCACCATTTAGGTATAACTTCGCTGGGTGGGTTTGCCTTTAAGAACTCCTTCAGCAACTACTGTTGTATTTTCACAATTGCGCCGCAAACCATAAGCTACTTCTTCTTCGACCTCAACATCCCGGCAACTAAGTTCTCCGGGCTCACACATCTGACCAACGCCTGGTTCAGATTCCTCTTATCCATTTCGAACCTTGGGCAGTGAAGCATCACATGCTTTGGATCCTCTGGTATGTCACTACATCTAGGGCAATTAGGTGAATCATCAAAAGCGGTGCAGATACTGCCTGCAGCAACCAACGTGTTCCGTGGGGAACTAGATATTGTCGTAGTTGGTATCCCCACGTTTCCGCTAAAGCCACATCCTATTGTTGGTAACGGGCCTTGATGGACTAGTCCGATCATCATTGCCAGAGATCATTCGACTCTGACCTTGCCGCATTCCTAGGTTCTGTCTGCCTCATCCAACGTCTTGCCCTTCACCACCACTGATGCCTCATATGTTTCTCAAAGCGCTGCAAACCCTCAAAGCCATCAGCCCGTAAACAGAGCTCACTTGCTTCTGTCTCTGAGATTTTGCAAGCGCCTCTACCCACAGGTGGCGAGTAAAGTTGGATGGATCCCATCATTCCTGCTAGCAGCAACCTTCCACAGTGTTTCGTCCCACCAATATTTGACAACGTTTTTGCAAGTGCCACGGTTACACTGGCTGTTTTGTAGCATACATATTCTAGGTGTTCCCTATAGCTCTGTTTGGTGTCAATTATCACTCCCAGGCTACGATAGCCGGCTTGCACATACTCGTATATCCACCGATTTCCACTTTCACAGTGTTCTTTTTCTTGCAGTTCGTTACTGAGGCCGCTTCCGTTTTCGCATCCGCCAATGTCAGTCTGCTTCTTTCTAGCCAGGACTTTACCGACTCCACTATTTCCGTCCCATAGACCACTATACCCTGCTGTAATCATCCCAGTCAGATCATGTGCAAAGCCGAAAATCGTAGTCCCTCTGAAACGCGAGGAACAAGTACCTCATTATGCATGATATTCCACAATTGGGAACCCAGTGCCAATCCCTGTGGTGCGCCTGCTGTGAGAATATATCCTTTGAAGCTCTTATCCGTCCCGTACCAGAGAGTTTTTTTTTGAAAGGTAATTTTCCACGGAATTCGCTAAATGCGCCTATTATGTTCCAGTTGACCAAGTTGAATGCCTTTCGGCATCCAATGACAACATACACAACAGCTAGCAGAGACTAGTGCGCCCTTTTCCAGTCTCATGAGCATGCTTATTGCATCCATCGTAGATTGGGCATGCCGGAAATCAAACTGGCGCTCTGACAAGCATTCCTGCTTTTAACGATGGGTAGACGTCTGCTGCTCTATCGTCTTCTCCATTGTATCCAGTAGACTAATAGGGCGGGGTTTCCAGGTGGCTTGTTCGGGTTGGGAAGCCATATCAACTTTTTTCCACTAAACAGGGAATATTTCTTCTTTTAATCACTCCGCGAAGGTGTTGGCAAAAGTCGGGCCTAGCCTTCACTAGCATCTTCAAAGCTCTCTTAGGGATGGCAGCCAATCCTGGGGCTTCGTTGTCGCCGATTCTACCACATCTTTCCAACAGGTACTGGAGGTACTATGCCCTTAAAGCTAGGTAGCTGTTTGCCTTCGGTTATTTTCGTGGTGGGGAAGCAAGTGATAACAATTTCTTTTAGGAGGCGCGGACAGATCACCTGGGGTGACCTCCGCAGCTTTTTTATTCATCATCATCAACGGTGCAACAACCGGTATCTGGTCTAGGCCTGCCTTAATAAGGAGCTCCAGACATCCCGGTTTTGCGCTGAGGTTCACCAATTCAATATCCCTAAAAACTGTCTGGCGTCCTGACGTACGCCATCGCTCCATCTTAGGCAGGGTCTGCCTCGTGTTCTTTTTCTACCATAAATATTAACCTTATAGACTTTCCGGGCAGGATCATCCTCATCCATACAGATTAAGTGACTCGCCCACCGTAACCTATTGAGCCGGATTTTATCCACAACCGGACGGTCATGGTATCGCTCATAGATTTCGTCATTGTGTAGGCTACGGAATCGTCGATCCTCATGTAGGGGGTTTTTTTTATTACCACCCTGAAAGCCTCGCCATAAGGTATGGTCATAAAACTATCTGACGCAGTTCCCCGTACTCCACTCGTCTTCTATTAATCGGCCACGCAATTGCTTGCATCTCTCCTCTTGACCATCACTGCGGACCCTTAGCCTCAGCCTCCTTGTCCGGGAAAGTGCGGCTGTCAAAGTTGCGATTTCGTTGTTCCACCAGTAGTTGAGTTGCCTACTAGGGGATGCTTCAGTCAATCATCGGGCTATTTGCTTGGCTTTTCCTTGGCCGCACCATCTAGGGATATGCCACATTTTAGTGCTGCGACGAACATGTCCTTCTCCATCGCCGTCCAGCCGAGGAAATCAGCCGGCATTCTAAGGTATGGATAGCTTCGTGGTTAGAGCACAAGGCTCTCGCACGGAATGAGTACCTGAGTCAAATCAGGGTAATAATCTACGGCGATCGCAATGCTGACTACATTGCTCCCTACAGTATACTGTAGTGTACCATTGCGGTCTTTAATGAAGTGCTCTAACACACTTAGTCTCTGATCGAACATGGATCGTTGAGCCAACGATTGTTTTTATTATAATTATTCTACAAGAGCTCGTTTTCGTGCTCGATTCACCCTTGATTTCCATGCAGATTGCCTGGTGGTCACTGTGAATACAGTCTTCACTGATTTGCCAAACGACTCTACCTGCTTAAGCGGTACTCACATATGTCAGGTTCACTATAGAACCCAGGCCCCTTCCTCTGGAAGTCTACGAAGCCCCAACATTCGCGAGTGCTACGTCGAGTGCCGCGAATGCTTCGTGAAGAATACGTCCCCTCCCATTCGTTGTCCGGGTGCCCTATTCAAGAACCTACGCAATAAAATCATCTGCTGTGATGGTCGACCAACGTCCTCTTGCACCCAAAACCAGAGCGCTCAGCATCTATTTATACTCGCTGTAGCGATGGGTGGAACATAACAGCCGTAGATGTGAACCAATTTCGCCTTCGCTCTGAGGAAGCTTCCTCTGGGTGCCCCATTATTTCCTGGAAGAATCACTATAGTCTGAATAGCCGTGCAACACTCAGGCATTTTAGGGAGTAAATTTTCCCTTTTTAATAATATTCTCTATTAATTTATTACGTCTTTACCTCAATGAGATAGTTATTCCCCTGTGTGATAGGGACTAAAAAGTCACTCAGAGTATTCCTTGCTTCTCGTAAAAGGCGAGCAAAGGGGATAGAAACCAATGGGCTGGCAATTTACAGATCTCGAAACTTCCTTGCCATGGAAACATTATCCATGTCTCGGATAAGGGGCAACTTGTTAAAAATGATATCCAAAACCACCAGAACTTTCGCTTTCTCCAACTTAGGTGAGAGCTCCAGATTAACGTGCTGAACATTTTAAGTCGGGTCTCGAAAGTCTGATGAAAACAAGCTTAACTCCGGTGCTGGACCAATGCCTAGGCCAACCACGTGCCTGATTATTTGGCAGCCGTTTTCGGACAGGTTACCGACTTCAGGATTTGATCCCCGAATGAAAAACTTTCTATCAGCAATTGAACGAAAACCAGGAGAGGCTTCCTAAAGATGATATTCTGATTCAGATGAGTGATCTCAATGTCCAGAAGAGCTCTGACAACACTTTGCCCGAACATGTGATGAGAAATACAGCCTTGGCGACCTTGACGATGAGAGTGCGCGCTTTGTAGATTTTCGCAACTCCACCGTCTCGTAATTGATCAATTGTCTTTCAACGGTTGGTTTTCAATTGACTCACAACGTACGAGCATTTATATTGGCCACATTGGACGCGCGTAACAATAGGGGTACTGATATCGGCCTCGGAAGGGATCATCATCTAATGGTCGCCTGTTTTCGCGTGCGTGTTTCGTGCACCGCTTCCTGCAGGGTTAGAGAGCTGCGAACCCCAAGTTCAATATCTACCGCTGAACAACATTGGAGGAGCTATCTCCCTGACCGAACGGCAGATGTCATGATAAATCTATCTACGAATAGAAATCCTTTTTTCTGAAGTGTTACTCATTTCATCTGGCTGACTTCAAAATCGTGGAAGCGAATTGGTGGATGAAAGGGAGTTTCAATCAATCATTGTAAGTGGTGGTGAGTGTGACGTAGAAGGGTGTGGTGCACCGCCATCGCAAAGGTAATAGCTAAAATAATCCTGGAACATCTCAGAAGTTTGATCGACAGCAGGCTGGTTTCCGCTCTGGATCAACAATTATCAACATCCTCCAGGTCATTTTGGAACAGTTCACGGATACAATTATTAATACCGTTCGCGTCGTTAGACGAGAGTTTTTTCTTTTGGAACAATGCACAGAGTTCAGACCTCAGATTTGCCTGCTCTTAATCGATTTCTAGTGGGCTTTCAACCGCGTCAACACGCGTAGTAATCTCCGCAGGAGAAGCATACCAGATAAACTAGTAGCATCGCGATAAAATCTCAGAGGAATTCGAAGCCCAAAGCGGAGACCACTGTCACCGATACCTTTTTTTGTTTATTCATCGGTGATGCTGTCTTGTCCAGAGAGCGTCGTTTCAGTGGACCAAGATCAACCCCGTGGTTCAGCTACCCTGGTGTTAATCTCCCTCTTTTTCGTCTTAAGAACGCCTTCAGTGTAACGTGTTACACTCGCTCTGCAGCATGGCCTCAACAATGGTGTCCAGAGGCACTTGGCATCCTCCCGTCGTCAGACGATAGTGGTGGCGCCCCTACTTTCTGCAAAAGAAAAAGGGTGAGGAGGGCACCATCATCCATCATCACCGTGCTTTTGATTGAAACACGTCTTTGATAAGATGCGGGACCCATCTACTCTCTCATTCTCTTCCCACGTTTGTTACCATGAGCTAAGAGTGCGGGCTTCCTCGTTCCATGAGAAAATGTGCAAATCGTTATTCCGTTGCCGTTGCAGGGTTTGTCGTTGTGTCATCAGTCACCAGTCCGAGGCTCCTCCTCTGGCTTCGTAACATCGGTTTTTCGTGTAGGGTGTGTGTAGACCTACCCAGCCCCCAATCTGGAGGACCAGTTGGTGCAATTTGTCCCGTTTTTAGGGGCGGAACACTTGCCTTCAACCTTCTCCGTCTGCAGATTTTCGTTAAGAAGGAGCTCCCAGCGGTCACCACGTGAAGGTAGAGATAGGGTTTGGTAGTAGAGCTGTTGGTGTTAGTTCAGCAGGCGTATCCCAGGTTTTATGCTTCATCGTGGGTACCAATCCACGTTTCGCCCTGGGACCTATACTACCCTTTGACCACTAGTATCAAACTGCTGGTCTATAATAGACTCGATGGGTATTAGGATAGAGGTTAAAAGTAATATTACTTCTGATGATGTGGAAAGAGCTGGGCTAAAGTAGGACAGATTTATTTTGGGATGAGCGTTTCTTAGAAAACGGTTGAATCTTTTCCCATTCTGGTTTGACTGTGCATTGAACTATTGTCTGGTGATTGAGGTTCCCACTAATTATTTGGCAAAAGGCTTTACCTTATTCTCTTGGCTAAGCGGCCCAGAAGGAAATTGGTTATTGGAGGATCGATCCGCACAGTAAATTGTAGCAATAAAGAACGAGAACGATTAGTATTCAAGGGAAATGAGAGTAACTTTCAGTGATTTGAAGCTACTGGCGGTTGGGAAATAGTGATAAGACAGGTATTTCTCGCTAATAAGGATATCTGTACCACTTCTGATGTAGCGAGCACTGAATTGTAGGCGGCCAGCACGGAAAAGGTTGAATTTGGGAAAGTTGAGTTCGTACGTATTGTGCAACCTGTTTTCGCAAAGGAGCGCTATATGGGCACGGACCATTAACCTGGTTGCCACATGATCATCACGCTCTTGCAATACCTGTTTCTTGGTTTCAATTTGTTTAAACCAAGCAATGGTATGTTCAATGGCCTTAATATTTTCTTTAGGAAATGTCGAGCCAAATGTCACTAGTCAAAAGTGTATTCAATTGTTTTTTCCGAAGTCATGACGAAAGGTTTAATGGGTAAATGGATGCTACTTGCGGCTTCAGTTCTTCAGCGATATCTTGAGCAGTGAAAAAAGAATCAGGGTCTCGACAGATACGACTGGTTGTTTTTTCGAAGGGAAGGGTGTAAGTGAAAACCCATTTTTGTTCTACATCAGGATTTGCTTGGCTGTAACCTTACACTTAATTGTTGGCCATTTTGTTGCTGGGGATTGCCTTGTTGCTCCTTGGTCGCCCTAGCTTGGCTTGAGGTTGGTGTAGCATGAGCTAGTGCTGCACTCAAACACGGCGTTCGGATACACGGCCATGACAATTGAAACTATAATAGTGAAAGATCTTTGGATTCCTCCAAATTTTTTCATCCAATCGTTAACCGTATATTCGCACCTTCACGTAGACGACTTACGGTGGTTGAGGTGCAACCGACCGGCAACATATATGCAAAATACACGAAGGGAAGGCTGATGTAACCAGCAGCTGATTGCCGCGTCCAACATCAAATGAAGTTCTGCCTCTCATGGATGAGGGCATCGTAGTATACCTCCTCCAAATAGAACCGAAATTATCTTTATTATCTCTGGGGTCAAGCGTAATAAAACCACTGGGCTTGGTGTTCTGTTTACCGGAGTCCATTGGCTATAGTTGAGTTTTGAGTTTCTACTTTGACCTGTATGGGAATCATAGGAATCAGAAATCGTCCTATATCGTTGAGAAATGTCGAAGTTGTCAAGTTGTTAAGCTATTGTCTGTCAGCTTTCCTTAAGGGAAAACATGGTATAGCACGGAGCACAGACCCCTATTTGGGGAGATTTTTGATCATGTATGATGATCCCGACGCTTCAGGTTTGGGATGGAATGCTTTGCTGCGACGCCGGTACCCCATTGAAATCCTCGAGAGCTTTGTCCATACAGCTGTCAGTTTTGGAGACTGCTTCGGTTGTGAAGCGACTGACTGAGGGTATATATTTCCGAAACTCCAGCCAGTTACATGGTTTTTTGTGTCGAACTTTTTGGTTGCCTTCAGTGCTAGAATAAAACGACCTATTTTTTAATAAGGGACAGTCCTAGTGTATTTAATCGCATCCATCAATATCCGAGAGGCCAGTTGCTTTCTGCTGGATTGTAAGTACTGAGGATGGGAGAAACTGGCTTCCGAAATATCGACATCTTAAATTATCCCTATTTGAAAGACAATCTGTCGTTTCATCCAACAACCCAATTTAGGCATGAAGCTGCCAAAGCTTTCATTAGGCCGGAGACGTTTGAAGGGTTTCGTAATCATTGGAGAATGGGCCGAAGTACATCTCAGAAACTGGCAGCTTACGATTTAAATGCCAAGATAAATAGTATTTATGAGCCCATAAAGCTTGGTCGTCATCCCTATACGTTTTGTCTTAATAGCTTCGCAGGTATTTCATCCACACCTAGGCACTTCGTTGTTTCTGACCGCTTTCAGTGCATCCTTGACTTCTTTCAGTGTAGGTGGTGCTAAAGAGGTCTGTGAGGCCTCTGATCCTTTGTTGTGCGGAGATTTAATTCTGGGCTGAAATCCTGCTGTCATTCTTTCCATGGAAAGGATCTTACGCCCGGCACTTAATATGTTTACAGATGTTTCACCCCTGTGGCGAATTTCCTCTTTGAAAATAACCGCGGACCAATTTATTTGAACTGCAAACGCCAAAATTCCACATAATTCCCAATAGAATGTTCCATCAAATTTCCGAGTTTCAAATTAGCTGGAAATTCGAAGGATATGTGTGGATTCAGACAAACAGATGTGTTGTTTTCCGGAAGTATCTGGCCCTTATTTAGCACACATGCCGTCCTATATTCCAAGGGAACATGAGCAAACAAACGCCAAAAAAATAACCAACAATTACTTGTGCATAATTCACTGGGCAACAATCGAATTATCTTTTTGTCTAATTACTAATTAATTGAACAATTATTCACTTTCCACTTTCTTGGGGTAGAAACTCCCTCCCATAACTTCAAAACCCTGCGTCACGTTCATTAATTAACCATTTTTCCTCTCTAATCTTTCAGATAGCATCTAAACGCTGAACAATTAACATTACGTCCATTACACCCCCTGCATAAACATCAGCATAAGCATAAAGACGTTTAATTGGGGAGTTCCACTGCAGCATTACAACAATGATGATGTAAGTCATTAGGCCACACATGGTGTCCACTTAATGTATCTTTAATTTTTTATGGGAGTAATTAATGCTTTCGTTGGCAACATATGCCATTTTAATCATCGAAGGTCCTGGATAGGACGAACGAAGTGAAATGGGGCTGTAAACTTGGTTGCGACAGAGTCAGGCAGAAGTAGGTGAACTGGGCAAGGATTACTCTGATTCTAATTCGATTTGAAAGATTTTGACTATCCAATTCGGGGTGGAAAATATCTATTGCAATTTACATACAATTTGAACAAGTTCTACAGGAACTCACTTCGGGGCTAATGCACTCCACGGTATTGCTCGCAATCAACGGGGTGTTGCCGTTTAATGCCTTAACCAGTCCCAAGTGGTCTTTTCAATATTTCGAACTCAAATCAACAAATGGATTGAATTACGCTCGTTTACGATAAACACGGATATACCCACAATGAACACAATCAGACACAGATACGGTCCGACCTTTTTCACTCCACATAAGCCCTTTTAAAAATACGTACTACCCACCATATTGTGGGGTTGGCTGGAGTTACGTGAAAAAATCCATTCCGAGTCCTTTTCGAGGCCATAAGCGAAAACATTAAAGAGTCTATTTATTTTTTTAAATTGCCCGTTTAAGAACGGCGCGAACAGTTCGTCCCAAGGTGCTTTTATGGTATACCTGGCCGTCTCGGATTCGTACGCAGAGAAGGTGGTAGCACGAATAGGGTGCGCATACATTTTTACCGCCGCCAATGCTATTAAATCGCACACAAAACACTAAAGTAAAGCCTGAAAGTCTCATAGACTTTCTGAGAATTTTACGAAGGACGATGGTTACGGCGTGAATGGAGACGAAGCCGCTGGTGTCAGAGTTTACGTTTACGGTGTCCTGCAATAAAAGGTGGGAGACTGACTTTCGGTTGTCTTGCATACACAGAGGTATAAGCTTACTTGATGCTGAGGATAATACTTAGGAGATGGAGTGGAATTACAGTCAAGGAGAAAAATTTGAAGATATCCTTTTCGCCGGAAGGATGTCACAAATGTTATGGACGTGTAAGTCCAATATATCACTAGGTGCATATATGCATAGCTGCAGATGATGCTGAAGGCGAATAACTTAAAATGTCTTAAAAATCGAATAAGGATCAAGGGAGGGCTTTCCCTCCGTTCAGCTAACCAGTTGATATTGCTAGACGAACTAAATCGTGAGCCTGGGGTTGAAGACTCAATTACAGGCCAAGTTTTGCCCGCGATATAAGTGATATGTATTCACACACAATTCTCAAAAATGGGAAACCATCGCATCCTAATGAGTTTGTAGTTGCATTTATAGTGAGTAAATACCTGGTGGTCAAAGGGTAGTATAGGTCCAAGGGCGAAACGTGGATTGGTACCCACGATGGAACATAGAACCTGGGAAACGCCTGGTGAATCAACACCAACAGCTTTACTACCAAACCCTATTTCCAGCTCCACGTAGTGACCGCTGGGAGCTTTTTCGTAACGAAAAGCTGTTGATGGAGAAGGATAAAGGTGAATCTCCCTTGCCTAAAAACGGGACAAATTGTACGACCTCTTTCCTCTTACAGCGGACAATCGAGGAAGGCACGTTCCGGTCCTCCAAAATACCGTCCAAGCTGGAAGAATTAGATGAGCTAAAAAGATGGCCAAATTGACCTTGATGGTCCGCCCGCAAATATTGAAGCTCGATCGAAGTGATTGCACGCCTCCGTGCTAACCAAGCTCGGGAATGGGGGCGAGTCCTTCGAACACTTCGATCCCTCACGCGTCATTTTACAATAACTCATGTGTCTTTTTCGATGCGTGGATCTGCACCGCCTCCTGAAAAATAAACGAACTGGGGGGTTGGCGTGATTCTACGGAATGATCAGCACGGGAGCTAAAACTGACAGGACAAAATAAAAAAAACAACGGCTCGACCGAGAGCGGAGAACCATAAAACTTCGGACCAGAGTGCTGCAATCGAAAGATAGGATCCACGACGGACCACATTCTCGATCGATGTTTCTCCTGCCTCAGATGTATGATGAGGCGCGGCTTTCGAGGATCCTCCCTGCCTTAATATCCTCAGGTGAGTCGTGCGGAGTTAAAGCAGAATTGGGAAAGAGGGAGCCCTCAAATAAAAAGAATTTACTTGCACTTTATTTCAATTCGAATTAAATTTTCAATAAAAATACAAGAAAATTAAAAAAAAAACAATAATTAAAGACTTGCGGTTTCGTCCAGGGTAGATGCAACTCATCAGACGCTGCCTCACCTCTGCCCTGGAAGCAGCGTGACCGAAATGGTTACAAGGTGGTATAAACTTAAATCAATAGAAATATCAGCCGGTCTCAAGCCCGGTTGTGAAAGAAGGAGGGATGGACCGCTTCAGCCTGAATTGCTGTACACCACCACAACGTCTCAGGGGGTAGGTGAGGAAAGGGCAGGATCTTTGCAGTCTTGCAGATTACTCACTGAGGAATCTATTACCACACCTGGCATTTAGGTATAAATTCATCTAATGAGAAGAAGGAAACTTGAAGTCTGGTACGGATAACCGGCGGGAGTCGTCTGACTTGGAGACTGGGTCGGACTCCCGTAATGGACAACACGGCGTCGAAACTATTAGTCATGGGGCGGTTCGACGGTTAGATTCCATGATGACCAGGAGCATTACTCTGCCTGCTGCAGCTGTTTCGCCACAATCTATGGCGTGTTGGACTTGAGATCGACGGAGGCAGAAGCGGCGGCATCAACAACACCACGCCGCATTGCAGGCAACAGTTTCAGTACTCGCCGAAGCACTCTTTTCCACCGTCCAACTGAGGTCTCTGCTGAGGTTCGGGACGAATTCCAAAGAGCATCTATAGAATTCTCGGAAATCGATCCTTTGCATAGACCAGGTTTTCCCAGGCTTTATGCATCTCCAGCAACTCCGAGAATTCTATCTTAAATCAATGATGAGATTGCATCTCCCTTTTTTGTGTGGATTATGCTGGGGGTCCTGAGTCCGTATCCATTTGATGACGGACCGGATCACTTACAACTTACTTCCTCTAATATGGTCTTTTAGTGTTAAACACCCAAGTTCAGAACAAGATGGTCCCCAAATTGAAGAGAGTCTAGGAATTTTTGGCAAATTGGACATTTGTTCGAGGACTGCTGGGAGGATCCAAAAGTCTTTTCATATGATTGCTGACTCACGATTAGACTTAAGCCCCTATGTCCCACATGAGTTCCAAACCCCAGCCCAGCCCATCAGGACGTTCCTGTATCGGGCGCACGTAGTTGCGAAGGCACTGCGACAACGTCTTCCACAGTAATGCCAAAAGTTACCGTGTTGAAGCAGCCCAACAATTTAGAACCGACTTACCTGAATTTTACCCCACCACCCATTATTTCTAGAAAACCGATCCTTGCGGCTCTGAGGTAGCTGTGAATAAGACTGCAATAATACCAAGCGGCCAGAGAACGGATCTCCGGAGTAGCGGTGACGACGCGAAAACCTAAGCGCTCTACGCTTCGCTTACGTCAATACTGACGAGGAATAATGCACAAGCGTCCTTTCTGCTACTATCGCGTTCTCACAAGTCGGCCCAGCAATGATATTTGCTCGTATCTTGATATTACAGTCTTGGGTGGACGTGTCTCGGGACTGATTGATACCATCATAAGTTATTTGCATTCGGATTTCGCCCGGAAAATTATTAACGACGGTCGATACAAATGGGAGAGATTACGCATTGATCTCAGGATAGCCGATGGAACTAGCCACTCGACTGTAGACAGAATGTCGATTCATACCATTTTTCTTGCTTGGACAGAATCGATGTCGTTCCTCCTAATCCCGTCAGTGCATGGGATTTTACGATTTTACGTGCAAGTTTGGACTCGCACAGGATTTATTTGCACGTTCTGTATGATTTATTGAAAATATCGAGGGCTTCAACCAACACTAGTTGACACCACACCAACGAGCAAGGCTGGATGCTGTCTATGGCAGTTTTCCATCTTTCGACATCATCGATAAACGTAATAAACCTACCAAACAGAGACACTTCTCAGTCTCACCCGCCATCGAAAAGCTCTTCTATGAAAAGATCGGCTGGATGCTGCCTTTGGGAGTCATCGAGGAATCATAAAGCGCCTGGTCTTCACCGGTCACCCTTGTGGTGTAATCTGATAATGTACGGTTTGCCTTGATCCGCGTAAGGTGAACAGTATCACCTTGAAAGATGCTTATCCTTTACCTCTCATCGAGGGGATCTTCAGTCGTCTCCCGAGGGCTACATTTATTACGAGTCTAGATCTTAACGATGCATTCTGGAAAATTCCACTGGATGAGGCGTCCAAGGGTAAGACTACCTTCACAGTTTCAGGGCGCCCACTGTATCAGTTCGTGACCATGCCATTTGGGCTCAGCAATGCACCTCAAGCCATGCAGCGACTGATGGACAAAGTAATCCCCGCCTATTTGCGCAATCCAGTTTTCGTATATTTAGATGACCTGCTGCTTCAACCAGCTCTTGCTGCACTTAAGCGAAGTGGCTCTCTGTATGAAACGCGCTGGCCTAATAGAAGAGCAAATTTATCATGAAGGAGGTTCGATACTTGGGATAGATCATCGGTAATGGGATGATTTGTAGTGATCTCGACAAGGGGCCATCAAAGATTTTCCGCGGCCGAAAACTGTCAAACAACTTGGCGGTTTCTTGAAATATGTGGGTGGTATCAGCGGTTTGTGTCAAATGACGCTTCTCTAACTGCACGGTTGACAGACATGCTTCAGAAGAAGCGTCAGTTTTACTGGACTGAAGAAGCGATCTCGGCCTTCGACGCTCTGAAAACGAGCATCTCCTCGGCTTCGGTCTTGCATAGCCCCGACTTCTCCAAACTTTTCGCCATAGATTGTTACGCAAGTCAATATGGCATAGGAGCGGTGCTGATGCAGAAGGCAGAGGAAGATGATGAAGTTTCGAAAGTGTATATGTCAAAGAAGCTTACACAATCTCAGCAAAACTACACTGTCACTTAACAGGAATGTGGAGGCAGTGCGCAAATTTAGAGTGTACATTGAAAATGCAACATTCGATGTGGTAACTGACGACACTTCGCTCAAATGGCTGATGAGCCAGTCAGACCTTTATGGCAGACTGGCCAGATGGGCATGGATTCTCGTTCATCATCAAACACAGGAAGGGCTCACAACATCTGGTGCCGGATTCTCTACTTCGCACCACCAACGAAGGTGGATGCCTTGGAGAGAAATGGGAACAATGCGGACATGGATTTTGATTCACCACATTTTAGGTCTGTGGATTATTTGTGACTGATCGAGCGTATTAGGTAGAATTCCAAAAAACTCACTGATATGCAGGTATGCGATGAATTGGTATACAAACGAACCAATCATGCTTCAGGAGATGAGCTGCAAGAACAAAAGACTGGAAAGCTTTAGATTCCGGAGGGGCTGACGACTGATGTGATCACCCGCGTTAATGGCTATCCTACAAGTGCACATGGGGGTTGTTAAAACTTTGAATAGACTGCGGTTGTGGTTTTGTTTGTGAAATATTCAAAGGACTCCCCTCCAATTTTCCGGAGCCTGGCTAGCGCAGAGGTGTGGAAGCACGTGTTGCCGGAATGCTTTGATGAAGCTTCAGTATTTGCGGGTGGACCTTCACGTCAACTTAGCCAATGTTTTTATATGTTTGGGATAGTTCTTGCCTCTTGATCGTCTTCGGCCATTCTGGATGGTCTTCTGATCATCCCAAATCGCATTATGTCATTAGAAGGTGACGTAGAAGCCGTCCAACGTGTGAAACATCCAAGACGTCAAAAGCTCCCAACCAAACGCTTCAACCTCTAATGACAAAAGCGCTCATCTCCGATCCGGTCCTTCAGCACTAGTATATCGGTCTGATCGGCCCATTCATTCGTGGAGCCGATTAAACGACTTATCACGAACGTGTTGACTGAATACTTGTAGAAGAGAATCTTTCATGTGTTTGAAATCCCTGAATCGATAACATCTGATAACGGGGTACAGTTCAAATCTGTGGCTTTCAACTATTTTCTGAACCAGTATAGCATTCAACACATGTATTTAAACTTGACCGGTCTATATATGTAGACCTAACGGTTGATCTGGTTGAGGCGAGTGTAGATGCAATTTTTGTGCAAAGAAATCATCTATGGTGGACATACATCCGGTGGTGAATACGTGATATGTGCGGTATTGGTTGATTTAAAACCTGGCGTCTTGGATTCAGTACGTAGTGGGCTATTCTGTCATATTTTCATATAACTTCTTATTGGGACAATCCCGTGCTGATAATAACTGGGCCTAAGGACACCAAACAGAAGAGCTGAATAAGGTGCTTCCTTACTAGAGATTGTACGAATGGAAAGTCACCTATTCCAGAAACAAAATATCGGATGTGATTCGCTGGAGGACCATTAAAGGGGATTGCGTGCACTATGATTTGAGATGTTCATATTGACACCCCCAAAGGTAGTGCAAACTGGATGCGTGTGCGTCGTCACGAAAGGACTCACTAGAAACAGTTTGGTCCCGCTGGTCCCAAGCAATGGTGTTGCAATGGTGGGGCTGCTTCGCGTCCACCAAGATCCAAGATCCTCTAGCATGTGAATGACATGGGCTTTTATACACTTGCCGATGAATGTCTGCATTATTTAGTTGGTCGCTGTTAGTCACTACAGATATGGCTTATTAAAGATACCCAGCGGAAGATGCTCAAAACTTTTTACTTTACCCCCAAACACATTTATTTAGCAGGAGTTTTCCATTCAGGATAAATGAATAAAAAAAGCAAAACTTTTCTAATTTTTGCACTAAAATAGTCAAAAGCTGCATCTCCATTCCTCTCCTCTAATCTCTCGGCAAACAAGTACCTGTACTTCTGGAGTTAACTGTGTCCCACACCAGCAGGGAGCGAGCAACAAGTCTAAGGTGAAACATCCTTCGTCAACAGCAATAACAACAATTGTGACTCGACCCACCTGTAGGGTTTAATATTAGTGTCAAGGATGGGACCACGAATATCACACTTTATTACTCAGGACGAGGAAAGTGCATATATTCTGTCACATAACAAACATTTTCCGGCCACGGTTCAAGTCTCGCATTTATATGTATATGTCGTGATAATGGTGTAATTGGAACAGAATGCTCCCATGAAGAGCGTTCCTGTCGTCATCGTCGCCGACCACCGTTTTCAAATGGCTTATGACCTCCACCGCAATTATTCCGTAGCATCACACAAAGTCAAGTTAGTGGTGGTTGGGGAGTCGAGCTCTTCTCGGATCAACGTGTTGGGGCTGCGAAGACAGTAGAGTGGCGAAACGAGCAGCACCCCATGTTTAAGTTTCTGGATAGGGACTTCGTAGCGAAAAGGGTTCACTTGAGTAAAGGGCTGGAGTGAGTTGACTGCGAGGTGGTTAACTAGATGGTTAACAAGTGGAATTCCAGCCGAATACTACGTAGTCAACCCTCAAGCCAGCCCGTTCTAAACCGAATACCTAGTCCTCATTCTCGGATCATCGTTTTAGCTGGGAACATGAAGGCTTACATGTGAGCACAATTGTGGTGTAAAATTACCTAATTAGGCGAAGCTGCGGATTAATTAGATTTCACGTTTTAGTGTAAAAAGCATTTTAAGCTTCACCCCATCCCCCTGCATATGTCTGCCTGTAGACATGGCTTTCGCCGGGAAGTAGGTAGCTGCCAAGGTTCAGGCAATCCTGTCGGTTGTCGACGAAATGTTGATTGTAACATCATCGTATTTATATTGCGTATTTTTTGCGTCTAAATGTGCGGATATAATAAATATGCAAGATGAATTCATTACCCCGAGCGGCAAACGTGCGTTGAAACCCGAGTCCTTCGCTACATGTGTACATCTGGGTAACCCGATATGCAGGCACTCCACACCACTTTGTACATGGTTTGTTGCAGATTAGGAAAATTAGGTGGAGTATCATGAAAAGTGCTGGAGTGGCGTTATCTAAATTCATTTGAAACTTCAAAGCAACGAACTCGGCTGGAAGACAATTTTATGCGCTCGATTTACTTTTATTATGGTATCAGGATGATGTGTGATATTTGAAGGTTTAGACTTGATGAGCTTATAATTGTTGCAGAGTTTCAGAAGCAACCATGCACTCGTATGAATCACAAGAGGAAAGGCGATTTCTCTATTGGGTTTGTGTACCTCCACCGTCCTGAATAATATCGAATATGCTTCATGATTTCATTGTGAAAGGGTTAGATACTCCGGTAATAAATCAGAAACTATGCGGAAAGATTCTAATGATATATGACTGGATGAAGTGGACTTCGAATTTTAGATGATGGTAGGGGTTTCAGGAAGCGCTTTCTATGTTGGTAAGATGATGACTTTGGAAAGAGAAATCATGGTTAAACTAGTGGATAGGGAGGTGAAATGCATTAATGAAAAAAGTGCTTCATCTGTCTAAGACAGACTATCGGCTGAAACACCCCCTGCAGTATCTAGGACTCTGACCCGGAGTCGTTTGACACATCGCCTCAAGCCAGGCCTATTCAGTAAAGAAGTAAAACCCCGTGGAATCAGGGAGCCTCAGCTACCTTGGCATTTTTCCTATCCATCACCCTCTTTTTCGCCTTAAGAATGCCTTGAGTGTAACGTGCCACTCGACTCCACGTGTCCTCGCTCTGCAGCATGGCCTCAATTATGCTGTCCGGGAACGCAAGAGGCCCTTCCATTGACAGATGATGGTGATGGCGGTCCCACATTTTGCAGATGAAAAAGGTGTGGCCGGCAACATTCATCATATCCTTGCAATAAATGCAGACAGGGGAGTGAGATTCCCCGATTGTGTGCATGTAAGATTGAAAATTCTCCTGTTCGCTGAGCAGCAGGCCTAAGTAATAGTCAACCTCATTGTACTTTCGATTGAACCACGGCCGCACGTTATTTATGAGATGCGCGGTCCTACCTCTCGATTTTCTTTCCCAAGATTGCTACCATGCACAGAGAGTGTGGGCACTCTCTTCACAAGCGGGAGCTTGAGGAAATCAACCCATATTTCGGAGCCATAATGGAGGACGCTGCTGGATAGAGGACCTTCAACATTGAGCATCAGCCAGCAAATCGCAAACGTTCGAACCACAGCCTTACCTGCGGTGTTCCATCTGCTCGGAGAAGCTCATTTTCGTGTCTATCACAATGCCGAAGTATTTCACCACCGCTTTCGACAAGACCTAAATATAGGCGACTGTGAGAACCCTCTCCTTGGTCAGCACAACGACTTTAGTTTTCTCTAAAGCTAAGAAAAATTCGTGTTCAGTGAACCATCTGTTTACTTCCCCATCACCATTCCTCCTCCCCTCGTTAGAAAACCATCGTATAAGTTGTTTCAAAAATCTGGACCAAGAATAGATCCCTGATCCTGTCCTTCCCGGGTCTTGTAGAGTACGGCACGGTCCTTTAAATAGTCCCTCAACATCCGCAATGGGTACCCTGAAGTACGGAAACGATTTGCCAGCGCCTCAAGCATGTGGCACCACCTCGCAGATTTGAAGGGGTTTCTTACGTCTAGGGTCATAAGGCGCACTGTGCGCCTCAGCCAGTTTTAGTGCTTGGTCGACCTCCTCAATCGCATCAATTATGGATCATCCAGCTCTAAAACCATATTGTTTTGAAGAGTAGTCTCCAATAGCACGTATGACGTCAGTCAGTCGTGGCTTGATGAGCTTCTCAACCAGCTTCCCCGCTATGTTCAGCATACTGAGTCGACAATACGCTGATGGCGCCTCGTTGTCACCTTTGCCTTTGCTTGTCGGCAAGAGTCTCGCAATCTTCCAGCGGGAGGGAAAAACACCGACTATCAAGCATGTGCTAAGTGTATCGAGTAACAAGTTCGGATTATATTTACATTCGAGTTTCACTGGGAATACCATCTAGACCTCGTGTCTTTTTGCCCTCCACGAATGGAACCGCCTCCTCTTGTTTCTTTGCAGTGAAGAATGGGCATTCCTCAGTACTCACTCCGTCATCGACAGCGTCAGTTAGGATAGAGTGGACAGGAAAATGTGCCCGCACGATTTTTCCATCTTCGTTGCTTCCATAGAGCAGGGTTACCGATGGGCACCGAGTTACATTGCTCTCTGTTGACGCCCTGCTAGCAGCGTGACTTCTGCCTATTGATTTCGTGACGGAGTTCCTTTTATCCACTCTTATACTCTGCGGAATTAAGCGTCATCTCATCTTAGCTTCTTACACGCTGAGCAATCCGTCGAAATCTGAGGCAGTTCCTTTGTAGGTTCGCAATTTCAGCCGTCCATCAATACACGGCTAATTTCCTGGGATGCAGTTTTCTTTTGGGAACCCAAGCATTACAAGCTGCGGTGATAAGGCTCATCGTTGAGTGAGCTAGGGACTCAGTTGCAATTCTTCTGCCTGCGTCTGGGTCTTGTCGGCAATTTAGCCCTCTTGAGAGAGCTTCAATCAATTTTCCACTCGGTAAGCGTTTGCCGGACAGCAAAAAATTGGAAAGGGCCGTTTGTCACTGCGAAGGAAATGTATTAATGATCACTAACCCTAAAAGTTTCCAGTACCTTGCATCGTTGGACTACTCACACTAAGAACTCGATAGCAAAAGTTACGTCAGGAATAGTGCCAAGGGGTCGGAATGCCGGAATACCACCGGTATTTAAGATTATGAGTCCTGTCATGGCGGCCATCTCGAAAATCTGTTCTGGGAGAATCTCGTTAAGGCATACCCCATTCGAAGGCCCTGGTGTTAATCTCCTCCGCCTATAATTCCCCCTTCAGTGTTTCTAATCTCGTCCTCCAAGGCGGTCAGCCTATTTCGAAAAGTTTGCATGGATTCATTCAGTGTGAGGTAAAGTTGAAAAACATCACTTACAGACAAAGAACCCAAACGATGCCGTCTCCTCCACTATGAACCCGCACTCGCAAGTTAACCGTATCTCTCACCCAGATAGCTGATATATCGACATTCCATGATTGTGAGCTCCTATTTCGGTACTATTCGCTGAGAAGTAACAAGTCAGCTCTTCTTTCCTGCATCATTTACCCCATCAGGTCGTGAGGAATTGCACTCATATGCACGTTTGCTTGCAGAATATGGATCATGGTGCGTAACTTTTCGCTTTCTGTAATTCTTCTTTGAAGACATGAAAAAAACCCTGAACCCGTGAACATGAGCTACATCCTCCTTCTGCAGACCGCGGTACTTGCAAAAGACACAGCACTTTGCCGACTCACAAGCCTTCGCTTTATGTCTTGGTTCGCCAAATTTGCCTGCTGTATGTCCGCATGTGCAGCACATAAAACAACGGGTTGAATTACCCTTCGCCTTATTCGGCAAATAATCTACCCCGTCTTTATTTTCTCGCAATGTAGAGGTTTTCTCGCTGTCTTCTAAGGACAGTGACAATAGCCAATTTTTTTCCTCTGGAGTTGACAGACGTAACCCCCACCTTAAAGTTGCTCAAATCTGGTAGTTCCTTTTGATCCTTTTCTCCAGCTCTTCTGTATTATTGAGACGGTTCTAGGCTGGAAACCACTGCTCTCGTACCTAGAATGCTCGGGACTTTCTTACAGTCCGTGCTCTTCTTATCGGTGTTCAACACAAGCTCAACAAGTATACCGTCCCAGAGTCTTCTGGATTTAACATCTACCCCAACGTCTGCTGGTTGTTCTCTTTTTATTTGGCGCTAACGTTGCCGTTATAGTCGACTTCGACTTCGCTACAGCTGAGCCCCTGCCGTCGTTATTCAAATAAGGTTGCTGTTGCCGAATTTTAACCTCTTTTTCGACGCTGCTTGGTTTCCACCTCGGGAAATTCTTCATGCTGCATCCTCTTCGGCTGATCCACTCTATATTTCTCTCGCCTCCTTTTGTTGATTGTTTGTTCCGCCTCTGACTGGCTGAGGGCACTGTATTTTTTGGAACTAGGGGCTTCACCAGCAATAGATTTTTTCCTCAACTCCTCTTCGACTGTCTTCCAATAGTTTCGCGGGTGTGCAATAAATTCCAGCAATTACTTCATCTGACATTTTTGACATCCATAGAGATATTTCGCGGGAAGATGGTAGCAACCTTCAGTTTCTAGGATCATCCTGCTTTTTTTGAGTAGCCTTTCTTCCTCCTTTCCTTTCCTTGTCTTTCGGATGAGGTCCATCCTCTTGGGGGAGATGACCTGCATTTCCTCCTGATTGGGGAGCTCGTTACCCTTTTTCCCGATAGAGGGGTGTCACGCCGCGCGGTATTTGCCGTCTTTTCTCGTGGTCACTTTTCCGCATTTTTCTTTTTGGCCGCCAGAAGTTTCAGCCTCTAGTGTGTTACATTTTTCTTTTTGGCCGCCAGAAGTTTCAGCCAGGGAGTGTGTTACTCCCTTTTTCACTTCTAGTCACCTTCATCGTTGGGACAGTGGGTCTTCCTAATTTTTCAGAAGCTGACCATCGTAACTTTATGCTTCTTGCAAAGAGACTTATAGTGGAATCTCCCACTTTAGCTGTCATAAGCGGTGAGCGTGGTGTATTGTTGCTTCTGCTAGAAAAATCGGTTATTACCGCTTGTATTGTCACGTTTGTTGTTATTATTGGTGTTGTCGTTTTAATTTGGGTCCCAGCTGCAAGCGCTTTCTTTGCTAGAAAGTGCAGTCGCCTTAAATGATCCCAGTGATTGTCTACGCGAGCAGGGAGGTCAAACGTGGGTTGACACACGCGCTGGTCAAGAGTCCATCTCAACTGAGTCTGCTAAGCTTAGTCAGGAGTTGTGCATCCTATTAACTCGGTCAGCCTTGCAAAAGAGCCCCAATGTCACAGTACTCAATGGAAAGTGTTCAGGGAGCAATATCATCACCGAACTTATAGGTATACCGTCTAAATGCGGTGTTTTACTGGCTCGAGTTTTCCTACAGGCTACCAGCAAATCATTTTTGCTGACTGTTGATATTGCTTCTGTATTCAGAGACCTCGGGAAACCTTGAGTGGCATTGTCTTGTGGTGGCAATATTCTTTGGATGCTTGTTTGGAATTGTGGGGCTCCTGAGTCTATCATCCACTTAATAGCCGACCGGACCCCTTGGGAAGAAGAAATCCACGAGCGCCCCAATATATTAGACAAAGAGAGGGCGGTTGAATGAGATTCAAACGCGTTTTCCGTACCGCTATCATTAGATGGTCTCGAGAATGGCGTGGGCTGGAGCCGACGCTGCCATTAGATAATCGAGAATAGTGAATGCTGGAGTCGACTAGGAATATGTTTTAGAAAATCAGATTCCGGTGTCATAAAAAATGAAAGAAGCCAAAACTCTTTTCACAATCAACGACCAATGCCGTGAATTATGTCCGCACTAGTCGGCGATCGGAACAAGAACAAAGTGGAACTGCAACGCCCCGGCCGCATCCCAGGCGACCAGTTATATTGGCAGCAGTTCAGTGCGTCAACGGAAGTATTTTCACCACCGGTAATGCAGTCGGTGGTTCTTCCCTTCTATGTGCCACCACATTTCTCTACGCCCAACTGAAACCCCACTGGTTCAGTGGAGGAACCCGGAACGCAATCCTTTCAATGGGCTTAACGAGCGAATCTGACGTTTCGCAGACCTTTTTTGAAGCATCTAGTGGTTCTAGGAAGGCCTTAAGTCTCAACAGGGAGACCCATTTGGCACTAGGATTGGTGCCGCATTACGGTAAGGTGGCGTTAGGCGCAGTTTCGAAACCGCGTCCCTGGCAGATGCAGCATTATCGAGTCGTTTAACCCTGCTCTGATATCCAGCACGGGGTTGGGAGGAATCGCAGATTCTCCGAGGGCTGGCCGTGAACTCGTCTTGGTGGACAGGATGAAGACCGAGGAGGACGAAAAGAAAGGACTGCGACCATAACAGATCGTCGTGATCCATTAAGGCTGCTTTAGTGTCCGGTGCCAACGTTCCAACATCTCATTGGTCTGCGGATGATGTGACAGACGGCCACAGCACATGATTGTGCTGTAATGTCAATCAAAGGTATTGTCCCTTGTCCAAGGTCTCGCAAAATAAGTGCAAGTTTGAGCCGATGATAGGAACCCCTTAAACTTGTATTTGGAGTTTGCCCTTAGGCTCTAAAGCCCTGCGTTGTCCGTGGCGGAACTGTAACCTCTGAGATTCGTAACAAAGCGTTGGCCTCGACGTTGCCTTTTCCATATACGTGTTGGATGTCCAAAGTAAACTGGCTGATGAAGCTCAGTTGCTGAAGTCGACGACGAGACGCTTTGTCGGACTTTTGTTTAAGCGCTAAAGTAAGGGACTTCTGGTTCGTGAACATAATAAACCCCCTGCCCTCAAGGGAGAAACAGAATTATTTAAGGGTGAGGTACGCGGCAAAAAGTTCACAATCGTAGGTGCTGTAGTTGCGTAGAGTTGGATTGAGTTGTTTCGAAAAGAAGCTTAATGGTTGCCAGGGTCAGTTTACCCATTGGTGAAGAGCGGCGCCTACCGCAATATCTGAGTGTAGCATCAACAAGCTGCTATTTGGCGGTTTCAAACATCTGCACGGCCTCAGTAGAACCACGCAACCTCGCGGGAGTCTTTCGTTTAGGGTTCAGACAAGTAGGCGTTGAGGATCGCCTGGTCATGAGCGGCCTTGGGCAGGAAACGACGATAGAAGTTTAACAAGCCCAAAAACCTTGACAGATCCTTCCCCGTGGTTGACAGGGAAACGTTTCTGATCGCTTCAACCTTGCCTGGGTTTAATTGAATTCCGTCAGTGGTGATTATGTGGCCGAGAAATTTCACCTGATTCTGCAGCAATTTACATTTTTCAACGTTTTGAATGGGCCCGGCCTGTGGGAGATGGTGAAAAATGCACTCGCGATAATCTAAATGCTTGTGAATTCAAGATCAAATATTTGGGAATTACCCTGGAAGAGACGTGTTAAAAACATATATCAGGAACTACAAAACCTATTCAATGATTTCCTATAAGGTAATGTAGGCAGACAGAACTGAACTCAATACAACAGTCAAGGGCCACACAAATTTAAAAATCGCATTCGTGTGTATCAATGACGTAATGGAGACATGTAAATTGGCATCCCTGGAGGTTCTTCTGGGATTGATACCTCTCCGACTGCATATAAAGTATCTATAGCAGCATATATCGAAGAAAGATAGATATTCTTTTTAGACGGTGGCTCGAACTTCGACGATGAAAAACGAAGAAATAAGATGAGGAAACTGTACTGGGCGAACTTATCAGGAATAGAGCAGGGTTTTGCAAATTATAAAATTGAGCATATAACACATGGGAGCCGCTTCGGTGAGGCTGCTTCCAGGGCAAAGGTGAGGCAGCGTCTGAAAAGATGCCTCTACTCTGGCATGAAACCGTAGCCGCCCTCTTTTAGTTTTTCTCACCTAAAGAAACTATAGATAGAGACATTGTCTGTAGATTCTATGCCGAAAGTGATAAAACCTCTGCACATGTTCTGGGATAATATCCGGCATTTGCGCAAAGTACGTTGAGGCATCTGGAGGTCTTGTTCTTATAATGCTTGCGGTATTGGATACAGTATAATATATTGCATATGAGGGTATGCAACTTCCATTCATGTGACCATGTTGTAGGGTTTCTCCATGCTGTCCTTCTGCTTGGAGCAATATAGCCTTTACCTTCTATGCCAGAGGTAGCAATGACTGTGAGTATCTACCGCCCAGTAGGTCGTAAAATAGACTTTTCGGGTCGAATGCTATGTATATACCTGCCTTTTAGTTACAAATAGTGAACACAAACTTCGGAAGACGTTATTTTGAAAATTCTAGATTACATCATTCAGGAGTCCTGTAGAGGACAAAAGTTATCCTTGAATCCATTTAGGGACTCATTTTCCGCTTCCCTTCTAAAATATTCTTGATGAGTTTGTTTTTAGTATGAAAAATACACAAGTATATCTATACGATTTCAAAAAGAAATAATAAGAATTATGTAAGATGGATAAATCAAGAAGGAGACAAACAGGAGCAGTCAAAGTCCGTCAAAAGTAAACTTTCTAAGCAAAATTCCGGTGTTTTAATCTCCATGAAAGCTTATTTTCCATAATTCACTTCCACACTTAGTTTGATTTTTGGTTTTCTTTCTAAAAGGACTTTTCATACTTTTCCGTATCTTCCACTGCAAAAGTATCTATCACTGTTTTTTTGCTTCCTACTTCATGTTTTATAAATAACAGCTCAGTCATAACACGGAATGCTTACGTTAAAAATTAAGCCAGCAACAGTTGAGAGTGGACGCAGGGAAGACAACAAAAAAAAACTTTGTGGGAAAAAGGAAAACTAAAAACAGAAAAAAAAAGATACAGACAAGATACAAGAGAAGAAAAATGAAACTTGCAATTCACAATTCCTACTTCGTCCTGTCTAAATGAAAAGTTGAGGAAAGTTTTTCACGTGTAAAAAGTTACTTACAAAACTTCACTGCAGTCATTCATTTTCTTGGTCCAGCTTTTGCTCCTGTTATCTCTATCCCAGCTGACACTGAGAACACGACAGTTTAGCTTGGGCTCTCTCTCCTTTCCCTACTTCTAATATATAAATGGCAGGAACTGTATATACTTTTGTCCTTTCATAATTTTTATGCCAGCTTGAGCGCATCCAGGATTTTATTTGACTGTTTGTTTGCCTCCCTCGCTGGGCTCCTTGCTTTATGCGGTATTCGCGGTAAACTTCAGCATATTAAAAATTATAACTCATTTTATTTTCACTTTGTCGTTACGTTGTGAAGCATCTGATATGATATGTGTAGCGGGGTGGAAAAGCGAGAAAAGGACGCAATGTAAATTATTAGAGGACATTACATTATTAAACAGGGGATGAAGCTGCCATGCGGATTTTTTTGCCATGGTTCAGGTGTACTCTTGATGAATATAAAATGGGTGATTGCAGCTTGGGGGAACTTTGAGGAAGGCGAATGCATACAAATTTCCTATATGCTCTGTATGTATGTGGTATTTATCTTTTTAGTTTCATGCGATATCTTAGGCATTGGGGCCAGAGGAGGGTCTTCTTCAGGGATTCATTCATCATTCCTTAAAATGAACTTCCTGAACTTCCTGAAATTGAGGAATCCTTTCACTCACTTATTAAACTTATTTGATAGAGAAACCCTGTTTGTCCAGTTGCAGGTGGGAACAGCAATTCACGCTGAATAAAAAATGAGCCGGTCTTAACGCGAAAGGATCTGTAATAAATCATGTTTGACTAGGCTCGTCAAACAGCCATCCTAAGGAGCCGTAGATGACCTAAAGGGAAGCGTTATCCCAAAACCTAGAGGAAACTGGTTAAGTGACCGTGAAAGTCTGCCCGCAAATACTGAAGCTGCATCAAAGTGCTCGGTTGACACGTTCTTGCACGCCTCAGTGCTAGTCAGGCTCGGGAATGTGGGGGGAAGTCCTTTGAGCGCTTCGATCCTCACGTATCATTTTTACAAAATCAACGTATCTATACCTATATGTGGGTCTTCACCGGATCTGAAAATAAGCAAACAAACAATGAGATTCAAAACGGCCTCACGGGATATACCAGAACGCGACCTTAACCTGGAAAATAAAAAAAAGGCTCGACAGCGCCCATCGAGCCGTGAGCCTCCGGACCCGAATGTCGCGATCGAGGGAGGGAATCTATGACGAATCACCACCACAATTATTGTTTCCTCCGCCTCAGATTTTAAATGAGGCTCGACTCCTGCGGTTCCCTCCCATCCTTGATATCCTGCGGCCATTGTTTATCCAACATTGAGACCAACAACATTCCGTCTGAGGAGCAGAAGGACTACCGGGTTGGGTCACGGGGTTGCAAAGAACAACTCATTATCGTCTCGGCATTTGCAGGACAAGTAAGACTAGGGGTGAAAAAAACCTCGTTAGTTGCTATATGGATTATGTCAAGGCTTTCGACAGCGTTCCGCATACCTGGTTAATCGATGTCCTACATCTGTATCGCATTGATCCGAAACTAATAAAGTTTTCGGGGACAGTCATGAAAAGGTGGCATACCACCTTATCACCGCGTACATCTCAGATATTACCTCAGAACCCATCCATATATGGGGCGACATCTTCCAGGGGGATTATTTGAGTCCCCTTTGGTTTTGTATAGCATTGAACTACCTTTCATGGCTACTGAATGATGCTAGATGGCGTGGTTTTGCAATAAAATATGGCCTACGTGCCAAGTCCGAACTGACACACTTGATATACTTAGATAATACCAAGTTGTATGCTGGTACTGACGACCATCTTAGAAGTCTGTTGCGAATAGTAAACATTTACAGCCCTGGTATTCGGATGGAATTTGGATTAGACAAGTGTCGAATCTAAGCCATTCGCAAAGGTCATCACGACCCGCATGCCGGACATAACATTGGTGACCTTCACATCCAAGGTATGGTGGAGACAGACTTCTACAGGTACCTAGAAATTTTGCAAGGAACCCATCTTCGAGTTGGTGATCTGAAGGATGCTCTGCTGTCCGAATTCCTGGGACGTGTAAAGCTGGTACTGAAATCGTATCTATCGGGGAAGAATAAGATAAACCCATTGAATGTATTCGCTATCCCTTCACTGACTTATGCATTCGGGATATTGCCGTGGACGAAGACCGATCTAGAAAACGTCCAGCGGCGAATACGGACTACTATGTCCAAATTCCGAATGCATCATCCAATTTCCGCCGTGGAGCAAATGAATCTGTCTCGTGACATCGGAGGTAGGGGCGTGGTTTATGTGGCGGCACAACGTCATCGCCAAATCGACTCGCTGTGCGCTTATTTGTACAGAAAAGAGCAGGCGAATACCTTGCATGCGGCTATTTGTAAGGTAGACTGTGGGCTGACTGCACTTGAAGGATCGACCTTTCAATCTTCTGAGTGGGGTGAAGTCGGACCAGGAGCGGACCGATGAATGGAAGTCGAAGGCAATGCAGGGTAAACACGTGAATTGTCTTTGTCTGCCATTTGTCGATTTGTATTTGTCGAACAGATGGCTGTGTGCTGGGAAACTCTTTGTTGAGACGGAGGGATTCATGTGTGCTATTCAGGATGGCGTGGTTGCCACCCGAGCTTATAAAAAGCTCATCATGAAATAGCGACTAGAGAACGACCAATGCAGAATGTGTGGTACGGCGTTAGAGACGTTGGACCATCTCATTTCTGGCTGCACTGTTATGGGAACATGCAATACATCACCAGGCATAATGCAGTATATAAGGTGATCCATAAAAACCTTGTATACAAGCATGGGCTGATCACGGGAACATGTCCGGTTTACCGATATGTAGCGCAAGCAGTACTTGTTGTTCCACTAACAGCATGTACTGGGACCGGCAAGTTCTAACAGATCGCCATATTCCACATAACAAGTCTGACGTGCTTTTAGTTGACAAGGCGGGTCGCCCTGCGTATATTATTGATGTTGCTACCCCCTTAATGTCCGGATAGCTGAGTGGTTAGATCGCAAGGCTGTCGTATGGAAGATCGCGGTTCAAATCTCACTGGTGGCAGTGGTATTCGTATCCTGATTTGACGCGGATACCAGTCGACCCTGCTGTGAATGAGCCATTGGCTCAGGAAATCAAAGAAATTTGGCGTCTCGAGCGGGTGTTTGTAGTTTCCACAATATTGTCAGCTACGGGTATTGTACTTAAATCCCTCACGGCTTCACTGGATGTCCTGGAACTCTCACACTGTCTGGTTCAAACCATGCAGAAATACACCATTCTGCATGTTGAGGGGATGTCTCGACGGATTCTCCCATTGACCTAACACCGGCCATTAGCTAGTTTTTAAGTAGGTTGGATCGTCCGAACCTAAATGCTTGGCACTTCGCAGCTCGGATATAAAATTAATAGAGAATTAATTAAAAAACTCACGGTTCCACCCAGAGCTTTGCGTATTGACATGTATGTTTATTTCTGTAGATAAAAATGGAAATTTGTTAAAGTAAAAATTTATAATATCTTGGAACCTCTCGGTTGTTCTAATCGATGTACTGATTCGACATTGACGCAGATTCAAGGCCAGAATTGTAAAAAAGGTTGGTTTTCGTGTCACTTCTCCGGTGAAGAATAACAAACACTGCGGAGAAACGCGACGACTGTCCAGATGAACGACGAGAATTGACGTTCACTGAACACTATAGGAATGAAAATCCCTTAATTTTTCTTGAAATTCTGTTCATGAACACACTACCCGCGGGCAGCTTCCTTACCGGACCAAGTGATAAGATGCCCAATTTATTGAATGAGCACGCTTAAATATTAAATACCATACAATGCACTACAATCGGCCAATGATACAGTCCAGCCAATACTCCTTTGCAAGCAGTATTTCTTTGGAATCGTACATCAATCCACAAAAATCGAAAAGAAAATCTACGCCTAACGCAAAGCTCTTCCCAAACTATGAGTAATTTCCTCAAGTGCCTACCCTCGATGTCACACAATTTCAAGCGAAACTGATGCAGGCATGAAACTCAACACTGGCCTTTTTTGCGATTCAAATTTCCAAATTTGAAATAGGAAAATCCGAGAGACTCAACTTCACGAAGGATGGTCACCTAATTGCTCCTTAGCGATCCGAAACAAAATCTGTTTCGAATCTCTCTCACCAATCTCTCACCTCTTCGTGAAGTTATATAATTTTCGATATTTCGACCCACCGCGGTCCAAAATCCTTTTCCTAAGTTTATTGGCACAAAGAACAGAACTGTCAACTCACTTCCAACACGTCCGAAATCTAAGCCAAAAATGATCTCCTCTGTCCATCAGCCGTCTCTCGATCAGCCGGTCCCGCTCAACTTTGCCTTGAACTTCTCGAGTTTATGTTGCCAGCAATATGCGCAGCAGCGTTGACGGATGTGGCAGATCATTCCTCTCTGTCACGATCAATTCGCCCGAATGCCTTCAATAATGTGGAATATACGACGAAATTTAAGGTAATTGCACACTATAGAATGCATTATTTGATCAAATTAATCCCGAAAAAGGCGAATGAAAACGCGCTCCCGCTACGAAGCTCCGGCCAGATGCTTAACACTGTCGTTAATAGTATAAACTCTTCGTGTGTGAAGAACCTGGAACCCTTTAAAGTTAGGACTCAGCGGCGAGTTTAATTCCAAGACTTTGCCTGTTGTAGATAATAAATCATCACAATTACTTTTCCAGTTTTCCATATTGTCGTATGGTATTCTTTCAGCTCCCTTACAATTTGTATCATTGTACAAGAAGCTGCCTGTCCCCTTTTCGTGCAAAATCTCTGCAGTTCTGCAATAAAACATTCTTAGCTAAGTTGAAGCTTTTACAGGAAAAGGGCCTGCCTAATCTACCCCTGAGCTAAACACTGGCGCAGTTATTTCTTTTCTTGGTAACTGATCCATCTGGAGTATCCTGACTTGTGCCCTAAATCTCTTACATTTGACGTAACTGAATTTTAGTAATTTTAATTTTTGCTTTCTGTAACTCTTGAATAAAATCAAGAAGGTACTCACCTCTTCGATTAGTGTCGCTGCTTCCCCAGACTTCGTTGTGGGCGTTGGTATCGCAATCGAGGAGAAGTGGTAACACTCTCTTCTCTTTTCACAACGCAACCAGTTTTGCAACTTGTTCCGGTGGAGCCCGGATTTCGTCTCCTGGGAAGTATCTCGATGCCACAACTGCCTCTCGAGTCCTCGTTCTGGCTTCCAATGAGACTTGGATAGCCACAAGGTCCCCGATTAGGAACTCTGAAAGACATATGTATTTTAAATTACGTTTAAGAGTTTAGCAAGCTCTTGGTTTTTCACAAGAGGAGTTCCAAATTACCTGCAGGCTTCCTCCTTGCAGACGGCGAATCTGCCCCCGGTACACCCAGGGCTCCCGAGCCAGCACTATTCCAATGTTCTCCTTGGAACTTGCCCTTGCAATTACCGCAGATGCAGCTTGCCCATGGTGGAGGTTTATCTGGGTTATTTTAGTGCTGGCCATTAGCTCCGTTATTGTGTGGAACTCTTCTCCATCGCCCTCTCCTCCGACATGACGTCCTCTCCTCTATATTGCCCTCCTCCTCCAACATGGCGCTTTCCTACGCGTCGCTGTCTACCCTGAGCCCTAGAAGTCCTAGGTCTACATCGTCCAGCTTCGGATCTTCACTGCCCAGCAGGTCAACTTTCCTGGTTGGCCCAGCCCTTTCCGCCTCTATGGTTTTCGAGACTTCTTCGGGAACCTTGGTATGCTTTCACTCAGTGTCTCCTCCGAGGTGTCTTTCCTCGGCTTTTCCCTGTCCACATGCACGGGTATGTTACCAAAACGATAGTTGATATGGCAACTTTGACGTTTGATTGCCTGCAGGGATCGGTCATCTACCCCGATCGTGAAGAGTTTACCCTTTCCCTCCAGCTTAGTTCTGAAGACTCTCCATAATCGCGTATGGAGATCATCATTCTAAGCGATTAGGAGACCCATTAGATCTTCCGTCTCTATTGTCGCGGCTCTTGGGAGAAAAACTGTCACCATGTGTGCTTCTGGTATATCATCCCCAGCACATGTTGACAGTTCTGCTCTTTCCCAGCCTGGCAATTTAGGAACTATGGTTCTAATCCACTCTCCAGTCAACATCGGTATTTGCAAGAATAAATATCTACGCCAGCGAAAAAGAAAAAAACAAGTTTCTTATTATTTCAAATAATTAATCGCTGGAAACACCACATAATTACACTCATATACTCTGCAGTGTCTTCCGTTGCGCAGTCCACCAGGAGATGACTTGGTCGAAAATTTCGAAATCCATCGAATCCCCTTCCTGTCTTCACCCCTGACCTGTCCGAGTTTTCTCCCCCCTTGGGTTCAGGTTTGGATTTTTTTTGGAGCATTCCCTTCATGCGGGCCAGTCTCTGCTGCTCCCCGCTTTCTCGGCTCCGGTAGAGATGGCGTAGGTCTATCCTGAGCCTTCTTAAGGGCCGCTTCTGGTTTCAGGCCTTCCTTCAGATAGCGCAGGTACCATTTAGCACCTGTGCGACTGAGACCTGTTTCCTTCCTGACTTCAGATATATTTGTCGCAGACGTGCTTTTGCTGGTCCCTGCTTTTTGAGCAGTGGCGTTTGTTAGTTGTTGTCCAAGCAGCATACCAATGTTAACCTTTGATCCACTGCTTGGCGTCCCAACTTCTCCCTTCTTGAGTGTAATCACCTGGCTCTCAGTATTTCGGAGATGTATCTTCGCCTGAGTAACCAGTTTGTGTGCGGTACGGAGCTCCGCTTTATTGGTTTTCGTTCTTTTATCTTTATCTTTATTGCCGACTCATTTGATTCCCACGAGTATGAGGGTTAGGAGGTTGGCAGTGCCATAGCCCCCCGTAGCACAGCAAGTTCTAACTTACTCAAATACAGTCCCCCCCCCCGACTGCAAACTGTCCAATGCCTGCCTAACCTCGGAGGGCCGAAGTAGAGTCGCAGGCTACTCATCGCGGGAGTGGTGAAGTCGATTCTGCTATACGCGGCCCCGTCTGGGCGGGAGTGTTGAATCACACTGTAAACTGGAGGAAGATAATTTCTGCATACCGGCTAATTGCGCTAAGGGTGTGCAGCGCATTTAGGACGGCGTCGATGGAGGCAGTGTGTGTCATCGCGGGAATGATCCCTATAGATCTTCTAGCGAGCGAGACACACTGGCTCTACGAAAAACGGAAGACAAATCCAGCCGAGGTGAATGCGGATTTCCGAAAAGCCATCAGGAGAGAATTGTGTTGCAAGTGGCAACAACGGTAGGATAACTCCGACAAGGGCCGGTGGACCCATACATTGATCCCGTGTATCGAGAAATATAATAGGTCGACCGAAACCACGGAGAATTGAATTACCACCTGATAGAGTTCCTTACGGGCCACGGTGGCTATAGGAAGTATTTGCATCGCTTCGAATTGGACGAGTGTCCCAACTGTCCTGAGTGCGGTACTACACTCGAGGACCCAGAGCACACTGTGTTCCATTGTCCCAGATTTCTGCAGCAGAAAAGAAGGTTGAACAGCATCTTGGAAAGCTGGATGGCGGTAGGCAGTAGTCGTGGTGCAGACAAAACTCCTGGAGTTGGATCGAGCTCGGAAGGCGGCGCAATGGGGACGCGACATGAACGAACTGGTGTAGCAAACCAGAGCCTCCCCCGGGAAGTAATACTTCACGGTGGTCCCGCGGGAAGGGACGGAAGAAAGAGTGGGGGTGGTTTTAGTGGGTGCGAATCCCACACACTGCTGCAACCTGACGCAGCAGCGTCTTTCTAAGATCCATCCATTAAAAAACTATCCAATGGGCATGGTTCGCATTAGACCCTGAATTGGGGGAGGTATTTTTCGACTCGCCAGTATAGATTCGTAGCGTTTTGTTAATAGTAGGGTCACCTCGTACAGGGTGTGGCTATCATCACTCACTAATGGTTTCAGTAGACGAGAGGCTTGGCCCCTGAAATACCACACATCGCCTTAGAGGAGGGACAACTCATCCTCAGAGAGGGATAGGTTGGTTTCAAAGGGCTATGTTCCGCATCAGTCTATCCTGCAGCGCACTGCTTGACTCTGTATGTAAGTAGCATTTATCTTTTTAGTTTCATGGGATATCTTAGGCATTGTGCGACTTTCCATTCAAATTTCATTTGAAGTAGTGCAGAAATGCGTTTTCTTAGGGGCCGTAAGTGATGACATTCTCCACAATTTCGTTATGGAAACGTTTCGTTGCTTCGTTATTGTTTAGTACAAAAATTAAACCGAATACGACCCCAGTCATTGTCTTTAATATCGGCTTAAAGTAAGTCTCCAAAGTGCCTTGAATCCGACCCCAACATTCAGTAGCCTAACAACATTAATTGAATTAATCTATAAGTAATAGGCAACTAATCACATACATCAATGGCACAAATTGGCAACGAGAGCCAACGTCCCGATCCGATAGGAAGATACCGTCGATGCTATTCACTTACCTAGGAACGTACTCGCATGCAAAGTGGTCAAGCTGATTACTAGTTCCTACACACATTGTTCTCTGCTTACATACAACAAAGCCCATGCTAATTTTATCCTGGTACGTTCCAATTAGCCATACTTTCCACAGCGTCCAGAATTCCAATGAATCAATAATCTCCTTTTATCTTGACCGAGGCCAATTCAAACTTGCCAAAGAGTCAGTTCGACGTGGGTCCCTGAAAAACGTAGGCGAGAGTCAATGATTGAGTGCTAGTTTGCAGACAGTTGGAACGAAGTGGTTCGAGAAATCGCAGTTGCATCTATGCCAGGACAAAAGCAAAAATGTATGGGCACAGAGCATCCCTGCGGGTCATTCGAAAAAATCGCCCCCAAAAAACACTGGCTTGAAAATACAACCAGTGAAATATGGAAAATGTTGCTCCTGTGCCCGGAGGGTAGCCTGGTAGAATGTCCTGTCTGTCGGCCTGCATGGCGATTGCAAGCTTTTCCAGCTATCTTGTGCCTATGCCTGCATATTTATTCCGTAGGCTCGGACAATTCCATGGCCGTGGGTAGGTCAAGCATAGGTTTCCATTTCGACTATCGTTTATCTCGTTTCTGGCTTTAATTAAACTTCGAACACGTTGTTTATTGTCAGGACCCATATGTTACGCCTCATATGCACTTTCACAGATACTCGCATCCGTCAAGCACTTGTGGCGTTGTAGTTGTTAATGTAAAGATTTGCGGTCAGGGGCTATCCTGTGCCAATGAACTCATCTCCTGTTGGCCTGTCTCACCTTTAATGGTGTTGCTCCTGCAATATCACGATCATTGCAACCGAATTTGTCGGTGATTACGAGCATTCCTAAATTACATGCCTATCTGCTGATTATTTCAGATACAGCTGTTAGTGGTTAGCTATGGTGTTTGCACGAATTTAGCTTTAAAGTGTTGCCGATGTGAAGGTCCTTTTGTTGGCTACTAGTAAATTTCAGTCAGTTTCATCATCAGTTTTCACTTTTACTAAATGGACTTTGTTTTCTTTCCAGGTCTACCATCATGGAGTTGCTACCTAACAAAATGTAAGTATATTCATTGGATGAACCAGGACATACGCAAATTCATTTATCACGTAATGTGGAAGTTGATTTTACGCTATTCAGTTAATGCACAGGAATAATTTTCTAATAACATCTAAGTGCATTTTCTGCTGGCCACTCCAAGGAGCCAAATGAACCCTCTATTACACCGTTTTGACGCCATAAACTCCTAAGGCCGTAACTTCTGTTATGAGAGCAGGGAGACCATAGCATTCACGAAGGGAAGCAGGTCTCCCATCTTGCAGCTAGAAACCTCTCTGAGGTCCTCAAAGGTTGGTTTACCAAATGCAGTCCCGAGCCTTTCAGCCAAAACTGGGCAATCGCAAAGGAAGCGCCTGAGGGCTTCCCCCTTTTCTCCACAGCTTCGTCAATGCGAATTGTAGGGTATGCTGAGCCCGACGGCATGGCCCCCTATGTGCCAGTGCCCCGTGCAGACCACCGTAAACTTTAATACGCTAGCACGCGTCTGGCACAAGACCTCTTATGACCGGATTTTGTTATAAGCGGGCCAAATCCTCCTTGACTTTGCATAAGTGCTAAGTCGCTATCTGAGGTCTGCGACTACTTCGCCGATTCCGCCGTTGACAGTCGCCATCAAGACACCGACTGTACCCGCCGAAGGACTGCCAAAAGCAGAGCTCCGCTTATTTGTTTTGATATGATGGGACACGTTTCAAAATAATAAGATCGAAACCCTTAAGCCGCACATTTGCCGTAGATGCGAACTCAGAAACTTCAATTTATTTCGGTCCTACCGCCAATTCTTCATATACTTTCATGCATACATACATCTAGGACTATCGTAGGATGTTGAATTATAGAACCGCTAAGTGATCATCCGCATTAACCATGGTCCACTACCAGAGGAGAGCTATCCCAAAACCTTATCGGGAACAAAACTGAGGAACTGGTGCCTCTCTATCCCTTATACTAAAAGGATGTTGAGAGCCAGAAACAGGGATCTTCCAAATTAAGGTCCCATGTTGGGCGCCATTTTTATTGATATGAATTTTTCTTCTTCAATGGCGCTGCAGCCCAAATCGAGCCTTGGCTTCCCCGATTTATCACCTCCAGTCTTTGGATCGAAATACCAAAGACCGCGTCATCTAGTTAGAAAATCTTAGAATGATCGGCAATCTGTGTTCACTGAGTCCTCCCAATATTTCCTTCGCTTCCTTTTTGGTGGGCTACCATCGGCTTTGCCTTTCAGCACCTTTTTCGGAACCCTTCCTTCGTTCATTCGTTCCACATGGCCCACCAATTGCGATTTCCGAATTTCAGCTAGCGTCAATGGTATTGTGTCGTCAAATAATTCATACAATTTATGATTGTATCTGATTCGCTAGATGTCTCCCTCCATCTTGGCTCTGAAAATCTTTCAGAGGACTGTTTGCTCGGAGATATCGACCTGCTCTTGCGACATTTGTGTCAAGGTTCACGTCTTGCATCGATACAGCAATATGGGACGAATAATATCTTGTAGATGCGTAATTCATTGTGCCTATGTAGTTTTGTCGATTTTATTACTGGGAGGACCGCATAAAGTGCCTTATGAGCAGCAGTAATCCGTCTTTGGATTTCGTCTTTTTCGTTTCCGTCTTTGAAGAGTAGACGAATTGGTTCATCTGTTCAAAATTATACTAGCACATTGGAATGTGCTGCATACTAGTAGCCACCTTTCAAGTTTGGGTCATGTATTTTGTTTTGCGTTCATTGACCCTGAACCCCATTTCACTCGCTGCTGGCTCAAATTGCTCGAACACTTCCTTCGTACGAAGCATCGATCAGGCAGGAATATCCACGTCGTCTGCGTAGGCCACCAGTTGCGCGGATTTCACCTCTGTACTTCTGGTATTGAACAAGGCCACCTTCCTGACAACATATTTGAGCACCAAGTTAAAGAGAGGGGGGGCGAAACCATCCCCTTACTTAAGTCCTGACACTGAATTTTTTCCTGACCCTCGTTGTTAATCATTGTGGTTTTCAACAGTCGGACTAGCTTCGGTGGGATTTTTAGCTCGGCCATTATTCTGTATACAGTATTATGATCTACACTATCGCACGCCTGATTGAAGTCATTAAACAGTTGATATACATCGATGTTACATTCCTAGTACTTTGCAAGCATCTACTTAACTGCGAGTATCTGGTTTGTTGTTGATCGTCCAGATCTGAACTCATCTTGATATTTCCCGGTGATGTAAACTCTCTCAGTTGTCGTTCATCGTGCGCATAGAGCAAAAAAGGTTGTTGATAAAAAATAAAAGTAACAAAGGACCCAGAATAGATCCTTGCATGACGCCAGAGGAGGAGGAGAAGGGGCGGGATGTGCAGCCGTCAAAAGGGACGCTTGGAAGGGTAAGAGGCAAGCCATAGAACAACGAAAGCGGTTTGGAAGACCATCGTAGTCAGGTCCGACATTGGTACCAAGTTTACCAATGAGGTACTCGACATGGAGAGAGGTGAGGAGAGGAATCTAGGCGATGCGAGGCAGGCTACATCCTCTAGCGGGAGGGAAGATGAGGAAGGACAGAGAAGATAGACTGAGGAAAAGTAGCGGCAGAGTAAATCACAAGATAGTTGGATGGAGTTAGCTGAGGAGCCAGAGAATTTAATGGACTTAGGGGATAGCTGAACAGAACAACGGCAGTTGCGAATGTGGGACCAGAAAAGTTTAAGGTTTTCGCACTTTAGTGAGTCTTCAACACTGGCCAAATATTCGTTTCTGCTGTAGAAAGAACTAGACAAGGTAAGAGCGTAGGCACTTTGGAGAGGAGGAGACATAACAAGGAAGAAGGTTAGATCAAATGGTATAGAAGGGGTCGAGTTATTAGGGAGGGAGAGAAGGTCGGGAGTAATGGGCCAGGAGAGCATAGGAACATTAAAGATGCCATAGAGAATGAATGATAATCTGTCGAAGAAATCCTCGTACAGAGAATGGGGGCTGAGACAGGGAAAATATACCCACAAGATGATAAAGGGGCATACGTTTGGCGGGATGACTCGCATGGTGAGAGAACTGTAAGTAGAGGAGGAGAAAGAAAGAGAGAGAGAAAGATGATTTCGGCACGGAGAGGGCATTTGACAGCTATTAGGGCACCTTCGCCGGCCGTCTTGCCAAGAGCTACGCAGTCTCTGTCACAAGGAAATACAGAGTAACCATCGAGGAGCTCGGAATCTAAAATCCTGTCATCCAACTAGGTTATAGAAATGCAAATGTCGTGATGTTGAAATGCTAAGGCAGACAGTTTGAAATTTGACACCTTGGTCCTTGGACTCCTTACATTTTGATAAAACAGTGTAAAGTTATGAGAATCATTTAAATTCGCCGATGCAGGTGACCGGCCAGAAATTTTCACGAAGCTTAGTCCTCTAGTAAGCCTTGATGGAAGCCCCCTGTGGCCAAAAGGAAGATAGGAAGATTGATAGCTTGAAGTCCTGGGGATACGTTACTTTGAAAGAAGCTATCACTCGGACAGCAGAGCAATCTTTCGTCAGCTCTACACATGAAAGAGGTGACAAAGTTAAGCTGGCTTTCCTTCTGAAATAGGCCAGAATCTCGTCGGTCGTGGTGGAGTATGCTGCCGTCGACACGAACAGCTATTTCAGCGGCGAGGCGGCGCTCAGCTGCGGGACGCCCTGGCGACATGAGATCAGAGAGACCTGCGGTTCAGCGATGGCGGACGTTGATGATGCACAGGAGGAAGCGTGCGGCAGCGCTAATGCAGCGACAGTAGGACGATCGTCAGAAGTGCATAGCGCAGCCAATGCTGAGTAGGGCACATCTCCTCCGGATGGAGGGCGATTTTTAAGTTGGCTTGCGGACGTCGTCGGGCTGGTACGGTCTTTTATAGACGCACTGGAATAGTGCGTAACAGATAGATGTGGAGAATTAGTCCGCCGGAGGGGCTTAGCTATGGCGCTAGTATTGTTGGCGGCAGTCGCTAGCAGGGTATAAGCAGAGCCAGTCAGCGGCGTCTCAGTAGCCGATCAGACACTGACGGTCGATGAAGCAGCAGCTAGAGGGAGCAAAATTGATGGTGATTTTGAAACTGCATGCTGAATCGACGCTAAAGTCGCCGTGTGTTGATGCAGCAGTTGAGTTGCATCAGATAGCGTGGTACCGCAGCTGGCGTTGCATTGATCTTCTTCTTCTTCAGCCTTTGTCCCGTTCAAAAATGGAGTCGGCTCGTCGTGATCGGTCAAGCCATTTTGCTCGGCCACAGGCCTGGCCTGGGTGCAGTCGCGAGCATTTCAATACGCCACCCAGAGTATCAAGCCATCATTGTTTTGACCGGCCTTTTGGTCGCTCCCGTCGGCTCGATGTTCAGACCAATTTTAGTAAACTAGTTTTCATCATCAGCACAGAGTACAATTTAGGTCATTCGTTTTGGTGCGTCTGTCACAAAGAACGCCTGTTGTTGAGAGCACTCCATTCAAGTTGCGCTGAAAATTGAAGCAATTTCATTGCAAAACTCACCATTGATAGCATTCACCGTAGATATTTAAACCGCTCACTTCTCGGCAAGTTTCAGCCAATGACACTGATAGTGCTCGTTTCTTTGTGCCTGCGCGTCAAAAATCGTGCTTTATTCAGATTCAGTCACAAACCGTGTTGCATGAGACGATTATTCTACTTTTGGACAAGTTGCACAAGATCATTTTCGCTATGAGATGCTAGGAAAACCTCATTTTGTAATGATAAAATTGGATTAGCGGTGGTCAAATACCATCCTCAGTAGCCGAAGTCGACCAAGAGGGAAAACCTATTGTAAAAACCTAAAACGATGGCGAAATTGACTGTGAAGGTCCGCCCGTAAATATTCTATATATGAAGGTCCATCGAAGTGCTCCATCGGCACGTGCTTGCACGTCTCTGTGCTAGCCAGGCTCGGGAATGTGGAGGCGGGGGGTGCAACTTGATCCCACACGTGTCATTTTTCAAAAATTCATGATCATGTATTCTTCCCGATATGTAGATCCGTACCGGATTCTGAAAAATTAACAAACACGCAAGTTAAAACTAAAACGAAAATAAAAAAATAGGAAGGGAGGGAGACCATAAAAAAATAATAAAAATTCCTAACAAATATAAGAAAATACACTAGAAAGAATAAAAGGGAGCCAGAAAATATCCTCCCAAAAACAGAATGCACTCCACTTTCGACGGAAAACCAAAACGATCTCCATTCTTCGCCAGACAAAACCGCTCCAGTTTGTCACCTTTGCTCCACCACCCTTTTTGATCCAAAAATAGCACGCACTCTACTTTCCACGAAAGACCAAAAAGATGTCTTCCATGCACTCAACTCAAATCCCCTGTCCAGCTGATCAGCTGTCCACCCAAGTAGCCGGGGAAGAGTTGTTGCATATTATTAAATTCAGTCTCCCTTCAGATTGTCCCTGGGCAATGTAAAAGGAATGTTGTATATATCGCAAAGCCGCGGATACTACAATTTGGTTGTCCCATGTGACAGTCGAGAGGCATCGAGTTTCAAGCTACCACTCCAGCGGTAATGTCACCAGGTTTTCTCGCTTTCCTCGATTTAACTCAACTGAATGCATAAACTTATTTGGCGTCAGCAGTTGGAATTGCTGAAAATATCGCCAGTATTATATATACCCCAAAGTATAAGTCATCCACGACAAAAATATTGAGCGGTTATGCTACTAGAAGATTTGCAGGAGGATGGTGCGAAGAAGGAGAAAAAGAGGCTCAAAAGTACCAGTAGAAGTAAAGCTAGCACGCGAAGAAATTCCGCCTCAGCCTTTGTAATGGGCTCGCAGCTATAGAGGGTTTTTCCTTTTAACAATTCAATACACTCATCCATCAGCTATAAAAATATATTTTTCAAATTCACCACACCCTATGTCCTGCATGCTTGCAAATTTGCAAAGGTCTATTAACAAAACGTACTTACTTGAAGCTTCATAGATTGTATCTAATACAAGCTCGCTCCACCTCCTCAACTTTTGCATTGTATGCAAATAAAGCATTCCATTTGGTTAATTGAATACTATCTTGGAACATGTTTGCAGGAGAATACACAACACTTAAAGCGTAACGTGTTCTATTCATTTCCGTTATCAACCATTATCGTCACAAGCTGGGAAGGGTAGTGCCATATATCAACTGGAAATTAATATCTTCTGGTAGATGGACAGCACGACGTCTACAGTCGTGGACAATGTAATGTATCTGCATGCCCATATCTGTATCTATCTGTATCAGCACGGCAGTATCTGGAGCGCATTTACACCCTTCTCGTGCCACTAAAACATTTGTCGATATCCTTAGAACGTTTAGGGATACGTTCAAGTAGTTAGCATGCATCAAGCTGTGGCTGGCTGACACAATTGTGAAAGTGCGAACAAATAGTCTAGCACTTTTCAGATGTAGATGCTGGAGACACTTTTTCTCATAATGGCATTCCACCCCGCTTTGTTAAACTAAGTTTCTCGTGAGGGTCAAGGGCTGAAAAATGTGCAACTTTATAAAGAAAAGTTCCCCTAAATTGGATGGTACAAAGCTGCTTATGGGTGTTGCAATCTGTGAAATTTCTTTTAGGAAACTGGTTTAGCATGAGAGTTTTGGGAATGGCGTACCAAAATTATATAATAAAAATATGAGGAGGACGATTTGCATGCTTCCCCTTCACTTCTTTGTAGAGTATAGGACATCCGCATATTACCATTTTCTGTCTATTTGATTTTCAATGAGAGACTGCGCTTAAGTTTCATTATCATCGCAGTTTAATGTTGTGCAAGCGATAAGCCTGTTGAAGTGGCACAGCACAAAGACGAACTCAAAAATTGGTTGTAGACTTGATCAAGTGTAATGAAACAGCAACCTAGTATGATCCCCGTGATTCTACCTCTTCTCTCCAAAAGTAAATGAAGATATTCCCGAATATTAGCCTACCTAATCGATTTGCCTTATTTGATTCCTTTAATGTAACTTTCTCTTTGTCTGCGACCCACCGATGCAGGGAACTAAAGCGATTAATTTGCCTACCATCCTGGGATAGTAGCTTCCATTCATCATCATCATCATCAACGGCGCAACAACCGGTATCCGGTCTAGGCCTGCCTTAATAAGGAACTCCAGACATCCCGGTTTTGCGCCGAGGTCCACCAATTCGATATCCCTAAAAACTGTCTGGCGTCCTGACCGACGCCATCGCTCCATCTTAGGCAGGGTCTGCCCCGTCTTCTTTTTCTACCATAGATATTGCCCTTATAGACTTTCCGGGTGGGATCATCCCCATCCATACGGATTAAGTGACCCGCCCACCGTAACCTATTGAGCCGGATTTTATCCACAACCGGACGGTCATGGTATCGCTCATAGATTTCGTCATTGTGTAGGCTACGGAATCGTCCATCCTCATGTAGGGGGCCAAAAATTCTTCGGAGGATTCTTCTCTCGAACGCGGCCAAGAGTTCGCAATTTTTCTTGCTAAGAACCCAAGTTTCCGAGGAATACATGAGGACTGGCAAGATCATAGTCTTGTACAGTAAGAGCTTCGACCGGTGGTGAGACGTTTCGAGCGGAACAGTCTTTGTAAGCTGAAATAGGCTCTGTTGGCTGACAACAACCGTGCGCGGATTTCATCATCGTAGTTGTTATCGGTAGCTTCCATTGCATGACATAACTCACAACGCAGTTTTCGTATTTTCTTAATGGGTGACCTAACCCCTGCCACTCCTCCCTTCAGATCAGGACGTCCACGGACATTTAGACGGTACGCCAGTCATGCTCCCAACTTGTTATTGTCTCAGGTTAAAATATCCCGATAACATGACGCAAGCATAAACTAATGGAAGCCTGAAGCTTCCGAATAATAGTGGTGGCTACTTTTCATATAATGCTTCTCAGCACAGAACATTGGTTTGGAAGAGTCTCACCTTCATGTTGGTATTGCAATAGTTCCCTTTCAAAATTAGGCCAAAACAGCGAAAGCGCATTTAGCGCTGCCAATGGATTGAGCGGCGTCAACTTCGATAGCACTACAGATGTCGGCCGAAGCTAGGCTTCCTAGATATACAAATTGGGCGACGTCCTCGATGTTTTCTCGACAGAAGCAGATAGAAAGAATGCTATGACTGATCAGACTGAAAGTTTTGCTTTTGTTGGTATTTGGCTTCAGTTCAAAACTGGTTGATTCCGTTTGCAAATCCAAAGCTATCCCGCCAAGATCCATGACCCGGTAAGATAATAAGCAGATGTCATCGGTGCTTTCGATTCATTTGGTGAAAGATGACTTCGTTAATTTTCACGTCCTCCAGCCAAGGTAACAAGAACGTCATCGATAAGAAAAAAATTTCACCGATACAACCCTGACAGACTGCGTTTGTTACGAAAGATCTTGAGTGAGGGAAAGCAAACTTCAAATCAGGCGAGTTTGCTTTGGTTAAGTCCCTTTTGTCATTTGTCTCGTGGTTTTTCATTGCAATGGTGTTCCAATGCATCGCAACTACCTCTGCTCATAGCGATCAGTAAAATTGTCAGCTCGTTATGTTCATCACTCCGGGTCCATCTTTCCAAGGCAAGTCAGTTTTTCTTACATCCTTTTGAGACATGGCTGACAAATTCACTCGTAACAGAGCTAAGGACACTTTTGATGGCAGCCCGGTCCTCATCGATATTCTTGGCCGGATTTTTGAAATTGGTGTTGTTTTCCAAGCAAGAAAATTGTTCCACAACTGAACGACACCGGGACCTTGTATTGGATTTGTGGAGCTGATGGACCCGATGAGATAGGAGGAAAGACATTGATTGTTCCCGGGCTCGAAGTTTCCTTAGAGGCTCGAATTCTCCAAATAATTCTCACCCCGTGAACGGGTTTTCTCTCTACAATCCTGGTTATATATCACCTACTGTTTTAAACCATTAAGAATAATTTTTGCACACTATGAATGTAGGATGTAATTTTTCAAACCCTACGATTGTCTTCGCGATTCAACAACTCACTTTAACTACCAAGGAAAGTTGCCAGAGTGTACACATCCGACCATCAGGGAAATTTCCCCTTATTCTTTATCATGATATCCTTTATGAGTTCTCGGGAATAACTATCCAGGGTGGGACTCGAAAAATGTCGTCCCACTGAACTAAACATCGTAACAACGCCAAGAACACCATCGTCACCATTAACAAGGCAGCAACCGGTATTCGGTCTAGACCTGCCTTAATCAGGAACTCCAAATATCTCAATTTTGCGCCGAGGCCCACCAATTCAATCTAAAAGCTGTGTAGCGTCCTGGTCCACACCATCGTTTCATCTGAAGCAGGGTCTGCCACGTCTTCTATTTCTACCAGGGCTTTGCCCTATGGACTTTCCGGGCAGGACCATCCTCACCCATATGAATTAGATGATCCGCCAACCGCAACCTGTTGAGCCGCATTTCCTCTACAACCAGACGGCCCGGGTATCGTTCATAGTGGTAGAGGCTGCAGAATCGTCCATCGTCATGTAGGATCAAACAATTTGATATCCGTAAAAGCAGTCTGGCGTCCTGACCTATGCCACGCTCCATCTCAGGCAGGGTCTCCCACGTCTTCTTTTTCTACCATAGATATTGCCCTTATAGACTTTCTAGACTAGTTCATTCTCATCCCAACGGATTAAGTGACCCGCCCACCGCTACCTGTTGAGCCGGATTTTATCCATAACCAACCGGTCATGGCATCGTTCATAGATTTCGTCGGGTGCCAAAAATTCTTTGGAAGGTTCTTCTCTCCAACGCGGCCAAGAGTTCGCAATTTTTCTTGTAAAGAACCCAAGTCTCCGAGGAATACATGTGGACTGGCAAGATCATCACCTTTCAATAGTCAGGTGTGAGTTGCCACTGAGGTCTGAGCGACAGTCTCTTGTTGTTCATCATCATACTCAAAGAGAGCAGCAACCAGTGTGTAGTTTTGTACCGGAATCTTATCAATTCAATATCCTTAGTAACTAACTGACGTCCTGGGCAAGCCATCATTCCATCTAAGGCAGAGTCTATCACGTGTCCGAATAAACTTTTCAGGCTAGTTCATTCTCACCCATATGGATTGCATTCCATGTTCACGCCAGCGTATTGAACCCGATTAAATGAACAACCCAACTATCGCGATATCGGTCATAGACTTCTTCGTTATATTAGAGGCCAAACTGTCACTCTATCTCTTTCGGTATACTTTCCTCTCAAACGCGGCTAAAAGTTCGCAGTTGTCCTTGTTAATAGTCCACATCTCCGAGGAATATGTAAGAGCTGCCAGACTATTGTCACGTATAACACACGACCTCCGACCCTATAGTGAGACGTTCCGAGTTTTTGTAAGCCAAAATGGGCTCTATTGGATGTCAATAAACATGCATGGACTTCATCACCATGGCCAGTATCGATTGTGACTTTCGATCCTGAATAGTAAGCACAGCGTATAAATCACACCCACGTGTCATCGATCACGGTTTGCTGAAATATGTTTCAGCTCCCTCCTGGATTTCCAAAGATGTTGGCTTTCCTTCTCCACTGAGTCATGAGTTCCTAAGGCGACCCATACGCCAGCGATATTCTCATAATGAATTGGTCGCCGATATTTAATCCTGGCACCTAAGTTTTCTGGGGGGTTTTCTGCATTAGGCCAGAGTATCCCCATGACACATCGTAGACAAGTGTTGACAAAGGCTTGGAACTTCTGAATGTCAGCGGGGTCGCTTGTACTACTAACATATTACAACACAGAACAGTCTGTCAATTTTGCCTTTGAGATAACTGCATTTCCTAATTTTGGACAAAGAAGCAAAGGCGCATCTGCGCTGTTAGTGCACCGACCTATATCAAGTTCGGTGAAATCAACGGAAGAAGCAGCCCTGATCAGATACTCAAATTGATCATCGGCTGCTCTTTAATGCAGATAAGAAGAGTTCGATAACCCCATGACTTGATGGCATCTACCGTTGTTGACATGTTTGAGAAAAGATGTCAGGGTCCATTGAATTCCTCCACATCCTCTGGACAAGAGAATGCAGAGAACGTCACCGATAACAAGAAGAAATAATTTTGGTGGCAAGATGCAACACGGACAGACTTCGCTTTCGACTTCAAATTGCTCTGAGACTTTACCTCGAAGCAGTAGGGGACATTTGCGCTATCATATGTCGCTCTGATAATAACTATTCGTTTCTCTGGGATCTACCTCCTCTAATGTCCTTCCAGTTCCCGCACTCAAGACGGGTGCCTTTTTCGGAACCTTAACGGCGATTCCCTTCCGCTACTCAGTGGCTCTGCGGAAGACCATCAGGCCGAGGGGCTTCACTCCGTTGGAGTGCATTGATACCCGAAATGGTTTCTCTTCTACTTGGAGGGGCAGTCCGTAAGTTACGGTGACTAGTTACTTCAACCAAAATATGTAGAACTTCACCGGATATGGTGCAGTTGAAAACTTTCGTGCAGTGCTCCTTCCACCTCTTCAGCTGCTCATCATCTTGAATGAAGAGTCGAGCCCTCAGGTATCTCGCCAGACAATCGAAAGATTTGCGGTTGCTTGCTAGTTCTTCCGTAATGCGGTATTCCTATATTCCCTTCCCTCATCAGTGCAACAATAAATTTCGATGTATCATCGCGCGCACCACGTTGAACATCTCGGTATTTCGGGCGGTATCAGAATTCTTGCGCGTCATGTCCGCCATCACTCACAGCAACCAATGGAGCCTTCCATCCCTTCCGTTTATCATTTCACTGATTCTGAGACAATCAGTCAAATTTTGTGATGACCCTTCGGGACGTGAGCGATTCCCAAAGTAGCACCCTAGAAAAGAGCCCTTTTAATGGCAGCCTGCTCATTAATATTTTCCGGCGGATTATTCAATTTATCTACGGTCCGATCAACAACATAACTTTGTGGCGTCATATCGGAGGCCAGGGCGCCGTCGAGAATTCGGCTCTGCCAACGCATTGAGCGCCCGAAGACTGGGGACATTTGTTATGGAAAACAGACACTCTAATTCTGCCTACCGGACAGTTTAGTTGAACTCCTGAGAAAGGAGAAAGTAATCTAGAAAACGATGAGTCGTGACTAATTCAATTTTTGGAACTTGCTTCCCCAAATTGTCGTCGCACCCCGGGACTCGCATCGGCCTCGACGATTTGCTGATACCATCGTAAATACGGAGTTCAAGCGGCTAGATGTACTAACAGATGCACGTTTAACGCAACAAAAAACTAGCCTCGCTTGGTGCCTTTGCGAAGGCTACCCGAAGCACAGAACCACGTTGCCTTTCAATCTTCGACCCCCTGAGCAGGCGTACTGGTCGACACGGGGGCTGAGTTATCGGTTCTTCCTACACCTGGTCCAAACACCGTAATCCCGCAGAACTTAAGACTCTTCTCCCATCCGCACCTATGGCTATAAGCAGCTGGACGTGAGTCTCGGACTGCGCCGAACGTTTTCGTGGCGATTCGTTCTGGTGGACATTAGCATCCCCATATTAGACCCAGACTTCCTGTGTCACTATGGGCTGTTGGTGAACCTGGAGAACAAAGCCTCGAGACCCCGCAACCTCTCTACAGAAGTCAAGAAAAATTTCTACCTGGAAAGACGACACCCCTTTTTATAATTTTTGAGGACTTTGCCGACCATTTGCGCACTCCTCAGAAAGTATCGCAACATTACTATGGAAAGTAGTTTCTCCAAGCTGATTAAGCACGATGTGCAGCACCACACTAACAGTACAGGCTCAGCAATCTTCTCAAAGGTGCGTCCTCTTCCACCCCAGAAGCTTGCTGTTGCGAAGAAAGAGTTTGATAATTTTATGAAACAGGGTATCTGCAGACCTTCCAATAGCTGTTGGTCCTCTCCATTTCATTAGGTCCAAAGCCAAACGGCGAATGGTGGCCATGCGGCGATTATAAGCGTCTAAATGCTCAGACAATTCCAGACCGATATCCCGTTCCACTCATCCATGATACTGCGTACTAGGTTACGAACTGCTGGGTTTTTATTACCTTAGATCTGGTCAAGGCGTATCATGGAGACATTCTGAAGACAGCTATTTGCACGCCTTTCGGAGTCGTCAAGCTCATCAGGATGATATTTGGCTTGTGCAACGCTGACATTTTATAGATTCATCCACTCTGGCCTACGAAACCTAAATTTATGTTTCGTCTACATGAATGTTGTTTTGGTCGCCTCTTCTTCCGGATCTGAGGATTTGGACCATTTCGAGTCCTTTTTCATCGTTTCCTTAAGGCCGGGCTCGTTCTAATCGTTGAAAAATGCAAGACATGCTCGCAGGTCTATATTATAGTGGACGCTTCTCAGAAGTCGCTGCACCCACCGGATGAGGGTCCTGTAGCGACGGAAGCACTATTTCAAGCTCGACATCCGGGATTTCAAGCCGACCTGACGTGTGCTCTTCGCGATTATGTTTTGCGTTCGGGTGTCGTTGTTTATTTCGCCTGAAATTTTTCATCATCATCATCAACGGCGCAACAACCGGTATCCGGTCTAGGCCTGCCGTAATAAGGAACTCCAGACATCCCGGTTTTGCGCCGAGGTCCACCAATTCGATATTCCTAACAGCTGTCTGGCGTCCTGACCCACGCCATCGCTCCATCTTAGGCAGGGTCTGCCTCGTCTTCTTTTTCTACCATAGATATTGCCCTTATAGACTTTCCGGGTGGGATCATCCTCATCCGTACGGATTAAGTGACCCGCCCACCGTAACCTATTGAGCCGGATTTTATCCACAACCGGACGGTCATGGTATCGCTCATAGATTTCGTCATTGTGTAGGCTACGGAATCGTTCATCCTCATGTAGGGGGCCAAAAATTCTTCGGAGGATTCTTCTCTCGAACGCGGCCAAGAGTTCGCAATTTTTCTTGCTAAGAACCCAAATTTCCGAGGAATACATGAGGACTGGAAAGATCATAGTCTTGTACAGTAAGAGCTTTGACCCTATGGTTCCCTATTCTCCTATCCTTATTCTTCTTCGTGTTTGTGTTTGACCAGTGCGGTTTGATGTTGTTGGTTGATTCGTCTTCGGTGCTGACGTTGCCACCATATATTTTGTCTTGCCTTCATTGATGTGCAGCCCAAGATCTCGCCCCGATTGCCGCCTGCTCGATCTGGATGAAGGCAGTTTGTACATCGCGGGTGGTTCTTCCCATGATGTCGATATCGTCAGCTTAGGCCAGCAGTTGGGTGGACTTGAAGAGGATCGTACCTCTTGCATTTACCTCAGCATCACGAATCACTTTCTCGAGGGCCAGGTTAAAGAGGACGCATGATAGCGCATCCCCTTGTCGTAGACCGTTGTTGATGTCGAATGGTCTTGAGAGTGATCCTGCTGCTTTTATCTGGCCTCGCACATTGGTCAGGGTCAGCCTAGTCAATCTTATTAATTTCGCCGGATACCGAATTCTCTCATGGCCGTGTACAGTTTTACCCTGGCTATGCTATCATAGGCGGCTTTAAAGTCGATGAACAGATGGTGCAACTGTTATCCATATTACAACAGTTTTTCCATCGCCTGCCGCAGAGAGAAAATCTGATCTGTTGCTGATTTGCCTCGAGTGAAGTCTCTTTGGTATGGGCCAATGATGTTCTGGGCGTATGGGGCTATCCGGCCTAGCAAGATAGTGGAGAATATCTTACAGATGATACTCAGCAACGTGATGCCTCTATAATTGCTGCACTGTGCGATATCTCCCTTTTTATGTATGAGACAGATAATGCCTCGTTGCCAACCGTCAGGCATTGATTCGCTGTCCCATACCTTGAGCACAAGTTGATGAACCATTTGGTGTAACTGGTCGCCTCCATATTTAACCAATTCGGCTCCTGGCAACTTATGATTTTTAAGCCGATGAATTGCACGGACTGTTTCTCCTAAACTTGGTGGTGGCAGTATTTGTCCGTCGTCTTCAGTTGGCGGCACCTCCAACTCGCCGATGTTCTGGTTGTTCAGTAGCTCATCAAAGTGCTCAACCCATCGCTCTAATATGCCCATTCTGTCGGAAATCAGATTTCCCTCTTTGTCTCGGCAGGATGAGCATCGAGGTGTATAAGGTTTCATCCTGCTGACTTGTTGGTAAAACTGTTGCGCCTGGTGCGGTTGCTCCCTGAACTTTTCTAGTTCACAGACTTGTTGGTTCTCCCAGGCTTCCTTTCTCCGTCTGTGAAGTCGCTTCTCCGCTCGATGGAGTTCGTGATAAGTCTCTGCGCGGGCCCGCGTTCTTTGAGAATGCAACATTACTCGGTATGCGGCATTCTTCCGTTCCGTTGCTAGCTTACATTCATCGTCAAACCAGCCGTTCCGACTCCTTTTGCGGCTGGGGCCAAGTATGTTTGTGGCCGTATCCATGATAACGTTCTTCAGGTGATTGTGAAGATCATTTGTTGATGCTTCATCTCCAGGTCCTCTGTTGACTGCGGTTATTGCGGCATCCATTTCCCACTTATAGGTGTCGCGGAGGGTTGTGTTGTGGATGGCTTCAGTGTTCACTCTCACCTGATTGTCAGAGGGGATTCTAGGTGGTATTGTTATTCGAGCTCGGAGCACCATGCCAACGAGACAGTGATCCGAGTCTATATTGGCCCCCCTATATGTTCTGACATTCATCAAGGCTGAGAGGTGGCGGCGTTCGATCAACACGTGGTCAATTTGGTTGAAAGTGGTCCCGTCTGGAGAGGCCCACGTATGTTTGTGGACCGCTTTCCGCGCAAACCAGGTACTTCCAACAACCATTTCGTGTGACCCTGCTAATTGAATAATCCGCAGTCCGTTATCATTTGTTTTTTCGTGTAAGCTATGAGAGCCAACGTATCGCCTGAATACGTGCTCCTTCCATACTTTGCTGTTAAAATCCCCAAGTATGATTTTGATATCATATCTGGGACAGGCTTCGAGGGTTCGTTCTACTGCCTCGTAGAAGGTATCCTTCTCCGACTCTGCAGTCTCCTCTGTAGGGGCGTGAACATTTATGAGGCTTATATTTCTAAACTTGCCTCGCAAGCGCAGAGTGCACAGCCGTTCGCTTATGTTTTCAAAGCCGATAACAGTAGGTTTCATTTTTTGGCTGACTAAGAAACCTACTCCGAGTACATGGTTTATTGGATGACCGCTATAATATATGGTGTAGTGGCTCTTCTCCAGGAAACCGGTCCCTGCCCATCGCATCTCTTGCAACGCTGTTATATCAGCCCTATATTGGGACAGGGTATCGGCTAGCTGCTCGTCAGCTTCATCTCTGTGCAGGGAGCGCACGTTCCATGAGAAAATGCGCAAATCGTTATTCCGTGTTCGTTGCCGGGTCCGTCGTTTTAAAATCCGTAACAAGTTGGTTTCGTGTAGGGTTGTCAGCCCTACCCAACCCCCAACCTGGAGGACCAGTTGGTACAATTTATCCCGTTTTTAGGCGCGGGAGACTCGCCTTCATGCTTCTCCGTCTGCAGCTTTTCGTTAAGAAAGAGCTCCCAGCGGTCACCACGTGGAGGTGGAGATAGGGTTTGGTCGTAGAGCTGTTGGTGTTAGTTCAGCAGGCATTTCCCAGGTTTTATGCTCCATCGTGGGTACCAATCCACGTTTCGCCCTGGGACCTATACTGCCCTTTGACCACCATTTCCTCTAATTAATAAGTGATATCCATCCGAGAATTGGTTAGCAAAAATTGTCGTTCCGAAGCTACAGATGTGACTAAAGTACTTTGGCGTGGTTAAGGTAGTCCTCACATTAAGAGCAGAGCGTCTTACTCGGTTGGTACTCTAGCTAGGAAGTCTTACCTGAAAAGTTATAGCAACCAATTCACTATATTTTTCTCCCATTCCACACTCTACCTCGGTTATCTCCATCATGCCAGTAATCTTCTCAGCTTTCTTTGAGCGAGGTTCTTTTATTCTACTTTCTAAATAGTTACAACCAATTATTACCTTGTGGAATCCCAAAGTATCTCAAACATCCCCAAACAAATTTTCCGGTTCGTCTTTCATTGACCAGGCGATTAAAATATTACACATGAACCAGGAATTTTGCAAGCTGCTTCTAAAACTGCCATCGCAATAATCAGGCAATTAAGGGTTTCTACAATAACACCCCAGTCAATACTCTGCATCCTTTCTGGGAAACTTTTAACTTTTCCTAGGTTTTGTCGCATTTGATACTTGCTTCATAACACCAAACTAGAAAATGTTCAAAACTTTCCCCATGAGTAGAAGTTAATTATGTCGGGCGATTCACCGTAACATTGACCGGCTCCAAGGAGAGAAAATAGTGGTCTCGTAAGTTTATAAGCTGGTGATTGGTACGCATACCCTTAATACCGACAAATCGGTATAATCCCCGCTTAGTACTTTAAAGGGATGTTTACCAATCATCATGGCAATTTGTTCCAATAAAGGACCCAGGATGTAGGATTCACCCCGAAAAACATACGTCCCATGCTTGCAGGGATCCGGTTGTTCGGTCTACGGATGCGGGGACTTGGAGCAAGGGATAGAACTCCTAAAGCTCAGCAATTACAGTTGTCAAGCTATTTATACTCGCCTGGCTGATTCACAAAGTTTCTCCGCAAGCACTTAATTGTGCAGACTTTTCGAATATATGTATGCATGTTTGTAGGGAACAGTAGCTTGTGTAGACGAACCCAACTAACAACGTGTGGCCGGACGAACCCCCCAGTCACGGGATAACATTTTACATTCATATGGACGCGGGCGGCAAGGACAAACCCGGCTGCCCCAAGGTAGAGCATATGAAAAAGAGAAGGAGAAAGGTTACACAATGTTCAACCGACTTGGGTTATGTTTATTCGCAGAAATGAAATATTACGATCCTTTCGGAAAACTTCCAACTAGGAAAATGAAGAGCAGTTTGATTCCGACAAACTACATACTTTATCGTCACTGTTTGTGATCCCCTCTCGTTCTCAGGATGCATGGTAAACTCTTTTTGTGTGCATACGGAACCCATAATGGGCCACCAACTTTAGAATTTCAGTTCTCAATCCTTTTTTAGTATGTTTGGAATAAGTATGGCATGAATGAGTTTTGATTCCGGTCGAGTCCTTAGTTTTTCATAATAGTCAAATACAAAGTCCTGAGTTGTATGAATATTAGTTCGCTTCCTGTTTGATCAAGTAAAATGCGAAAACATGCCAACAGCGAGCTTCCATAATTCTGAGTGTAGTTAGCACAGGAGGGATGATGGAATCATTAGACGAGTATGTGTTTACTTCCTTGTAATTTTTGGTAAAGAGGATTTTCCAGAGGAAGTTATTGCTCAGAATGCAATCCAGAGATATCTACAAACCAAGGTGGGTAAACACTTTGAACTATTGACCATGGGATTGATGTTCCTTTAGTTTATGAAAAAAGCTTCAAGTTAGTTTCAGGGTCGACATTTTTAGTTCCTCCGTTACATTCACGCAAACATACCCCTAACCAGTAAGCCACCCGGACCCAACATACTATATGATTCAACTAATTTTGGGGTGCAGCTTCAACTGCTTTATAGGTGCGATAATATCTAATTATTTTTAATTCCTCCTCATGATATTCTTCTGATTTAGGATTAAGGTTTCTAAGAAATTGTCAGAAAAGTCAGTTCATACCTTTACCCTTACATCCCCAGCAAATTGACGCACGTGCCTCTGCTTTCCCAGAATTTGTTGAATTATAAGTGATAATTTATGGAATGTAATTTTAAATTTAGTAAGATTAAGTGAGAATGTGGTTAACTAATTAGCTCCCATTGTAGGGAGGCCTTTTGTTCTAATTAAATTTGATTTAAGGAGGCGGTTGTACCGAATTAGTTACGTTGTTTCAGGATATTCAAAATATTAACACAGAATTGCTTCTCACCATATCTTGAAGTGAGTTCCTGACATGGACCGTAACCGAAAATTGGAAGAAAAGTCAATATAATCCACGAGACCTTGAAAGTCTCACCAGACAATCAATTCAGATAACGTTAACCCATCGAAAGTGGAAACTTCACAGCATCAGTGCATTCCAATAAAGACAAGTTCAGTTGATAAAGGAGTACGACAGAGTTCCTGCAGACTGAATACATGGGATGCATCGGTTCTTTCGAGAGAGTTTTTACCTGCCGGAGCGAATTCAACTTTATCAATTCGGTGGACTGAACCTTTGCATTTTCACCCATCAGAGGGTGAATGGTCTAACGTCAAATCTTGGTTCTGATCCCGCCATTTTGGAATCAGACCTTTGACGGCCTAATACATCACTCTCCTCATTGCCAGGAATGTTCATGTATCTTGGCACTCACATGAAGAATGCTTAATTCAGTTAACCAAATTTCAGCAGCAACTGGTGACAGCTCCAGACCAACCGCCTTGTCGTTGTACTACTATCTACTGCTGATAACACCGCTTGTTCGTCAGAGCAGATTCGAACAGTGCAAACCAGTCATTTTTTGTCGGAAACATTTTTGTGTTGCTAATGAAATAGCATAGTCCTCCATCTGGAACATGGTGGTCACTTTTACAAAGGTCGGGTCTGTTCCATAATAGGATTTTCCAGTGGAGATCATTAAGCCCTTATTACCAAAAGATTCATGCCGACCATTCTTCCCCGTTGCTGACTTGTTGTATGCCAATGGAAGTGATAGATCCGGTCCTTCGTGGCGATTTCAAAAGGCCTCCAAGCTATCGTAGTTAATGACACCACAATGATTAACCTGACCATAAAAAATGAATTGGGAGATAAAGAGGCTCTTATTTCCTTCATGACATAGACCCAGAGGAACACTCATCAGAACTATCTAATATGCCAAAAGTAAAGCCATGTGATGTTAACGATCACAACATATGCTGGAAAACTTGCAACATAAATATTACTGAAATATCTAGTATAAACCGAATTGGAGATCCTCAATTTAGGTAATGAGCCCATTCTCTTCAATATGGTCAGGCAACAGGTCGTCGACTTTATGGTGTCGTGCCCTGACATTGCGGCTCTTGTCGAAGAGTGCAGAGTATAAAATGATATCACGCACTCGAATCACACATTTCGAAATCAACATCAGACAGATTGAGCGACGTACAAAACAGAACTGAGCACCCGAGTTACGATCCTTGAGAGGCGCATTAAATCCATTGCTGGAATTGAAAAAAGCAACCTAGAGAAGCCCACTGAAGACACCAAAGAAGGGTAAAACACCATCGTGGAACTCAACCAAGCTCTAAAGTTTGTTTTAGCCGCTGGCTGCAATCGATAAACAAGTCGGGAAACCGGCAGCTGGACGCTTCAGGTATGAAAGGTTTTGTTTGTTTCTTGTTTGAGTATATTTGAGTGCAGAACTATCCCATTTATACCTAGCCCGTTAAGAATAGGAATTTATAATAGCTTATCAGATTTATGATAGTACTTCGGGTTGTAAATTTACACGGTAAGGCAACTTTGAGCTACTGTAACTTTGTTACTAATAGTATGATTTTGATCAAACTTGGAGATAATATGCTTCATATTAAATTTTATACTACTACCAACTACTTTTATAACTCTGACATAAACTTAAGGGGGGTTTTACTCAATTTTCCCAAAAATAGGGTAATATACTATTATTAACTTAATTTGAACAGATATCGATATGGAGAGTATTTTGAGGCCTGGGTACCGTATAGAGGCAGCTTCATGATTTTTTTCCGATTTTTCGATTGGGTAATTTCTGAGAACGGCTCCGTTAAAGAAATCATCACTTTGCACCCCTCCCACTCCCCGCCTTTTTAACAAATCTCAAAACTAAAACCGGTTTCAAAAAGTACTAATCGAGACCTTTCATTTGATACCCCACATGACTATATTTGGTGAAAAAAATTTTTACACTCCCCTTTTATATCTATGAGGACCCCCCCGAAATCTCAACGTAGGAGGATATTACTCATAGCATATCTGGGGGTTCACATTTCCCACCTTCTCACCAAATTTCGTGTCAATCGGTATAGCCGTTTCTGAGAAAAGTGCCTGTGACAGACAGACAGACAGACAGACTGACAGACGGACAGACGGCCCTCATTCCTCATACCGACCCATATGTATTTTGGACACCGGTGGGGAAAATGTTAGAGTGGGTAATCTATAATAGATTACTCCCGGTAGTTGAGAGCCAAGGCAGCCTTTCAGATCGGCAGTATGGGTTCCGTAAAGCCAGATCAACCATTGATGCCATCAAATTGGTTACTGGCTTGGCCGAAGATGCAATTCACGGAAAGGGTGGTACCAGCAAATATTGCGTGGTAGTAACCCTGGACGTGAAAAATGCATTCAATTCGGCTGATTGGAATCTAATTCGGAAATCCCTAGCGAAGGTTGGTATTCCCGTCTATCTCACCGCAATTGTCGATAGTTATTTAACTGAAAGGAGGCTCTGGTATGACATTGATGACGGACCGCAGGAGTACGTCGTTTCCGCGGGTGTCCCGCAGGGCTCCGTATTGGGCCCACTACTGTGGAACATCATCTACAACGATGTACTTAATTTTCCCCTTCCGGAGGAAGCCACAGTGGTGGGTTACGCTGACGACATAGCACTGGTTGTTGTCGCAAAGCATCTCGAAGATGCTGAGTTATACTCAAGCCAAGCAATCAGTACCGTTAAAAGTTAGCTAAAGAGCTCAGGTCTGACACTGGCAGAGGAAAAAACAGAAGCGGTCCTCATCACGAAGCGCCGGAAGAGAAACTACGCCTGTATAAGAATCGGGAATCATATCATCACTTCCAAGCCGACCATCAAATACTTGGGGGTGGTGATAGACAGGAAGCTCAGTTATAAGGAACACCTGCAGTATGTTTGCGATAGATCGTCCACTGCTAGTATTGCCCTGGCGAGGATGATGCCGAACGTGGGAGAGCCACGGCATACCTCTAGGTTGCTTATAGCCAGGGTGGTGACCTCAATCATGCTCTATGCGACCCCAGTTTGGAGGGAGGCACTGCAGATGTCAGTTAACACTAACAAACTGACTGCAGTATACAGGAGGACAGCCTTGAGGGTATGCTCTGCCTTCAGGACTGTCTCAGATGATGCAGCATTCATCATCTCTGGAATGATGCCGATTGACATCTTGGCAGGTGAGATGGCGAATATATAGAATGCGAAGCCAACCTCTCCCTTCTTGCAGACGAAGAACACTAAGAGGGAGAGATCCATAAATAGATGGCAATAGCGGTGGGAACGCTCGGGAAAGGGTCTGTGGAGTCACAGGCTCATTTCTGCCATCAAGGAGTGGTTGTAGAGACGACACGGTGAGATTAATTATAATCTCACCCGGTTTCTCACGGGACATGGAGGATATCTCCAATACCTTCACAGATTTAAATTGGAGACCTCACCCGGCTGTCCAAATTGTGATGGAGTCCCAGAGGACCCAGAGCATATATTCTTCCACTGCCCGAGATTTGTGGAAGAAAGGAGGAATCTAGAGGAAACTCTAGGAAAGGTGCTGGTACCAGAAAATCTGGTGTCGAAAATACTAGCACATCAAGAGAATTGGGAGGCGGTCAACTGCATGATCGCATCTATTCAAGATAAATTGCGAAACGCAGAGGAAAGGAGAAAAGCGCGGTCACGTGCGCCGCGTGTGGAAGAAAGGAGACAAAGCTAGAGTGAGCTGACTCCATCCCGTGATGTAATACCTTATGGTGGTTCCGCGGGGCAGGGATGGAGTCGGGGGTGGTTTTAGTGGCTAAAAATCTCAGACGCTGGTATGTCCGGACCAGTGTCTTTTGAAGAATTCCACCAGACAGACAGACATTAAACCGATTTTAATAAGGTTTTGTTTTACAAACAAAACCTTAAAAAGAGGTACATAAGGTCGGCTAAGCGATTATCATGGGGACGCCTTTGTGAGGAAACCAACTATCTTGAGGCAACCTCAAATCTGAAGCAGGTCTTTGTCAAAGATCGTAATCAGCAGTTGGGTTATCTGCGCTTACAGAGCAGGAAGTACACAAAAAGCGATGGAGAAAAGGCAAACCATTTATTTGAAGTGCACTCCCGAGCAGCATTCAAAATCTCATCTCAAGGCTGTCAAGTGCCCTCATCGGAAAGACTCGATTTTGGCATGCAAATTAATGTCACTGGAATGAGTGAAATGGGCATTTAACTCATTCTATAGATAGATAGTCTCCAGGTTCGAACGGAATTATTCCCCCTCTAGTCATAGAAGACATAGAGGCCCTAAGTCTACATATTTGGAATGTATACCGTACTTGCCTAGCACACGCTTATGTTCTAATTAACTGGCGTGATGTGAAGGCAATATTTATTCCCGAACCAAGGAAATCTATCTATACGGACGCAAAAAGATTCCGATCGATCAGTCTAACTTGCTTCCTGACAAAAGGACTTGAAAGGATTGTAGATCGAATAATAAGGGATGCATACATCCCTATGTGACCACTTCACTATAGGCAACATGCCTACCAGAAATGAAAATCCACGAAGGCACTACTCCATGAACTGATAACAATGTCCTATAAAGAATCTGCCTTAGGTGCATTCATGAAAGCGCTCTCAATTAGATCTCATTTGCTGCGATTTGTGATGTGGTAAGACAGCATGCATATATCTATCGGCTGTAAATCAGTTGGATCATTAACATGCTGGAGTGAAGAAAAATCTACATACTGATGGGCCAGAAGACTATTGAAGCAAGATGCCTTAGGGGTTGCCCACAGGCCGGGGTTCTTTCTCCACTGTTATGGCTCCTGGCTGTGGATCTTGCTGTGACTCTCGGATAACACAAAGATCTTCGCACAAGCACAAGCACAAGGGACATGAGGTGGAGCAGTTACACGCAACCCTCCTTAGCAGGGTCGAAAATTCAGCTGGTATAAATAGTCAAATATTTAGGAGTACATTTCGGCTGTAGTTAACGTAACCATATCCGGGAACAATATGAACAATCCTGCACATTGCTCTAGTGCGGCAGGACTTAAATAGGTAAGACTGGGGGCTTTCACAAAAAATAGATTCATTGAATATATACATTCATACGTCCATAATAAAACCCATTTTTATGGGTGCTTGGACCATCTGATGACCGAGACTGAACTGCAAGGAGCTACTGACCCTAATTCTGAGGGTTGGTTGCCCAAGTATTATTAGAGTAATGAGTACTACGTCGATTGCAGCACTCGAAACTATCCTAAATCTGCCCCCCCCCCCCCCACTCATTTCGAGGTGAAACGGAAAGCAGCTAACGACTAATGTTGGCTTGGTATCGTTGACGCGTGGAAAAACGGCCAAGCATACGATCATGTGTCCATCTGGAAATTCCTTGGCAAATGTTAGGTGGTTCTAATGCCCGCCGATTATATGATTTTCAGATTTGTCTTTGAAAAGAGGTACTCCGTCGTAATCACTAAATGAGAAGAATGATCGACAAATAAAATAGACTCCTCCACATATTCTTCCAATTTGAATTGTTCATTCCAGACAAAACAGATTTCACCCTTAGATGATTTTTGTCTCGAACATGAGATCCCCTCTCTGGATTCTTCGGCGTGGCGCAGCCGGGGCATGAAGAAGAAATTTACGGGAGGCGGTAGTATATCATGAAGGAGGATGTTAAAAAGTTTAGAGCCTAGGATGGAGCTTTGTGGGACTTTCGATTCTACAGGGAAGTCGACGGAGCAAAGTCTGTCAAAGTACGCGTGACAAGTTCTATTGGAGAGAAAATCTACAACCATTCTATATAAGGGAGACGGCAATTAGTCAGAATTGACCTAAAGAGCATGCCCTCTACCAGACGGAATCGAATACTTTTTCAAGGTCTAAGGCGCAGGCTACAGTACATTGTCTGTTCTCCAGGTGAATACGGAGGTGATCTTGCAGATAGAGTATTGCCTGTTCAGTGGATTTGATGTTTTCCCCGAATTGCCTTAGTGGATTGAAAGCGGAATAGTGCCTGTTGAGGAGGTGGTGGTGGATAGAAGACATATGGGCCTCATATCTTTGAAGTGACCATAGCAACCCTTCTTAGGAGTAGATATTAGGGGAGCTAATTTCCAGGTTACAGGGAATTGCCAATTATTCACGCAGTTATCCAAGGAAATGGCATGATGTTCGCTGATTGGGGGCGTGCACTTCTGCAGGATGAAGTTGGAAATACCGTGAGGGGTTAGATATTGTCTTCTATTTGTAGTTAAGTCTAAAATTGATAGACCAGTAGCTTACTCCAAACTACAATTTTATTTTATTGTGTATATATATATACTCCCTTCATCAGTACAAAGCTACGTGAGGCGCCCGAACCGATTCTGACAAAGTCGACCCGGACACTTCCATGTTCGCCCTTTTTTCGTTGACAGTAGTGATGACTTTTGACTCTCAGATGGGGTCCGTGGGTGACCTGGTTCTGAATAAATGACTGAAGTAGTCTACGCAGGCAAATATTTTTTCCTCAGGGAGTGGAATTGGAAGTTGCCTATTTTTATCGGGGAATAGTTGACGTTAAGAGTGGATCTTTTCCTTGCAGACAGTCAGTTAACTACTACGAAAACGAGTTTAAGGGATATAAGGAGTTTCTTGTAAAAAATATTCGGTACGAATCTAATAGGTCCATTAATTTTGGGGATAGGTTTCTAATGATTTCGGAGAGGAGATGGTAGTCAGCGCTGTATCTGTTACGTAGTCGGCGGAATAATCATTTCTTTCGCTGCAGTAACCTGTTTGTGTTGAAAAGGGTGTCAGTTTATCAGGTTGAAGGGTCTGCATTTGCATGGGAGGGGGGGAGGAAGTAGAATTTGCTATAAAAGTGTTAAGAGACTGAGTGCATGATGGTCAGAGTAAGCTGCCACTAAGGAGCTAGTGACGTAAGTTGAGAGGTTGGATGATATTATAGATCCCTCTGGGAGAGATGATGACAGTGGAAAGGTTGGGACTCCCGCATTAGTGATGCCCGCATTAAGGAATGGGCCTGCCTGGAACCAATCCAAGACAGCTTTGCCATTCTCCTTGTTCACTAAATCGCCTCAAGCTATATGCCTGGCGTCGAGGTCGCTTCCAAAGAGAAAAGCGTCAAATTTCGCCGCGTTTTCCGAAAGTTCGCACAGAACGGGGAAAAGGCCACCCGGAAAGTGAAGAGAGCCAATTAGGACTCAAAGGACGCCGCCACCCCCGACAAGTAGTCTAACGACTGCTAAGAGGCAGTTTCTAACAATTGAATTCTTTGGGATTGTGTGGCCAAGATAGAGGTCGGTGTCCTCAAGGAACTTGTGAGGTCCGAAACGTTTGTCGTTTGAAATGAGCGAGTTAGTTTTGAGTGTGAGTACCTTCATTTTGGTTGTTGAAGAGGAATTGTAAGTACGATTCAAATTTGTCTTCAGGGAGGAGACGAGAGGTCAGAGAGTGTAGTCCAGAGAGGGGAGAACTATATGTTGAGAAGTGCTGACCTTGCTTCCATAAAAAAAACCTCTGGAGATGGGAGAGTGTATGGGTAATGGTAAGCTATGGATTGCGGGTCTTACTGACCCTCTGGCAATTGCAGCGTAAAAAAGGGTCAGTGAAGGAGGAGTAATCCAGCTGGAATGGAGCAGGAGGACTTGCTGGAAGTCACATCCTGGAGAAGAACAGAGAAGGGTGGGAATGAAGAGGGCGTCTTTCAGCGCCCTCTCTACGTTGAATTGATTCTAACCTACGGGGACATTTGTGAAAATTGGCGGGGTGACCCAGGTGGCCACACTTTACGCATTTGAGGGGCTTCGCCAACTCCTTATCAGCCTTAGCTTGAAGAGATGAGCGAGGGCAATCCCTAGAAGCATCTGGGATTATAGCCACAAGTTGCAGATACGTAGCCAAATTGTTGACGATTGAAATACTGAGTGACGTCCCTTTCCGGGGGTTCTCTCAACTGATCCGTTGATGTAGAAGGGTTTTTAGTTTGGAGGCTTGGGTGACATTTGCCTCGAAATTCAAAGCTACTCGAAAGAGGCTCAAGTTGGTGTCGTCAGCCCGTGACCACCTGGTGGAGAGTCCCGAGTGGCCTTCTAACATGGAGGTCATAATAAAGTGGAAGAGTCTGTTGTGAGTGATAAGGTAGTTAAGAAGGACTTTAAGCCTGTCGGCTGGTAAATTAGCGATCTCGAATTTGACATTTTCATCTATGCCACTAATAACTACATTCAATGCCGTGTCAGACCATACAAAAAGACTGGCAGTCTGGCTGACTCAGTTGAGTTCGAAGTTCTGGGGTGTGAGTAGGTGGCTTCCAGCGGTGTTCATTGTCCGCGGGAAGATGATATCGAGTTTTGCTTGCTGGTCCCTCGGTGTCCCAGATGCCAAAAGTCGTTTTTTTGCGTTTATAAACCGACTTACCTGAGGCTTGTCGGATTTCATCAAGGAGTCTGTAGATAAATTTAGTCGTAGGGTTTATATCAACGTTCCAGGCGTCCGGAAAGTCCCCTGAAGGGTTGTGGTCATCTTCTAGGATAATAAATGAAAATCTTTGGTGCTCATGCCAGGAGTGTTTTCAATAATCCAACAACGTAAGTAACAATGACGATCTACTTTGCAGTCTTTCGATTTTCGGATATTAATAGGTGATTATGTAGTAGAATTGGACATTGACACCATTTGAGGAAGGAGATAAGGAGAAAGTGCTGGCTTCTGCAAATTTAGGCAATATCCATTAACAGATTTCCACGGTATAAAGAAGAAGGGTTACTCTGAAAGTCTTTTCTTATGACTTCGCTAGGAAACATTTCCGCAAGAATTGTTTACTTTTCAATTGCACTACAGAAACTTGCCATCCTCCGAAAAGAAACTTCTCTAAAAATGCTTCAACTTCAAATAAATAGGAAAAGTTCCCATATTTTCTCTCCAATTGACTTCTGTCCACTTTCATGTTTACATATCATCCCTCGATCCTTCGCTGTCCAGACTCTCATATATTAGTAGGGCAGACAGCCTTTTCGCAAGTATCTTCTCTAAGCAAGGACTAACTGCACAGTCCTATATAAAATATTCCTAGTTCAATAGTGCTCTCGTGTGTAAGGCTCTTAAATAACTCGCCATTACAATGGGAACTGCTGGGAAGTGCCTTATGGTGTGTAAATTTGCTATCGTATTGAGTCATTCATGTCAATTTTCATTGCACTCGAACGTACGTAGCAATACCTACATATCCTGGATATCCTTGAGCCTTAGCCTTCGTGTGTGCCATAGGTAGAAGTGTGTAACTCTCGTTAGTGGGGAGCAGTTCCAATTTATTCTGTGGAGAGACATTCTGGAGGAGGACTTGCTGGCTTCCCATGCAATGTTATAATTTGTGTTTATGTTTTATATAATTTTCGATTGTGTGTAGCAACTTTGGGCGATAATGAGACATTTACACGTGCTGAATGTACCGCAAGTGGCACAATTTGGTTATAATGAAGCACTACGTTTCGCGGAAGTATCTACTTAGTAAAACTGCTTCTTAAAGGCACACTGTTGTAAGGAAATGATATTAAAGTTAGAAGAAGGGAATGAATTATGACGAATCAGTTTGTAAGGACATTCACCATGGAAGTTCATAAGGAAAACAACACAATTTAGCCAGATTCTTGTTGAACCTCCATTGATGTCCATGAATAATACGATAAGTTGATAAGTTGCCTTCCGTCAGGGTTGACAATGACCGAGATACTTTGAAAACCTTTCTGCAATTGTTTGAGGACATTCTGCTTGTTTTAGCTCCCTCCCAGGAAGAAACTGGCGAGAGTTCTGAAAACTTGGAAACAGATAAGATCCTTCTTGGCTCACATATACGTTGCACAGCGTATCATGTCTATGTACATAACCTACTAAGTATCATGCTATTCAGCGAGTTATTTGCTTGCATGGTACCTGGTCTTTTCCCAACAATACAATTAAGGTAATAGGACACGAATAAGCCCACAAACTAATGGGAAATGTTTCCTGGTATGAACGGATGTTGTTAGGAATGATGTTAATTAATAATAAGCAAATGATCCGATGACTTGATAATCCAGCAATTCCGGTAATAAAGTACAAACATCGCAGAATACGATAGGGATAACTGGGAGCCGATTGGCTTTCTGGACTGGGTGCAAGACTTGCTCTTCACAAAAATGCTAAAAACGCTACGCTCCTTTTGTGGAAGCCAGAGGAAGCACTTTGTGAACAATGGTAGCTCAGAGACCCCTTTCATGGTTGGTACCGCACCTTGCACATATGGTTAAGACAGGAGCAGCACTGTCTGAGCTACTCCTTCGCGTTTTCATCGGTAAAGGTTGGCCATAATATTTTACGGTATACACCCACCGACTCAGAGCGAAGAAGGAGTTTCCTTCTAAGCTGTTTGCATTGCTTATTATTGTAGGATGGATTGGCGGCGTCATACAAGCACCATTCATCAGCTTAGTCGTCGCCGGCCGAGCCCTATATGCTGCCTTTTATGTCGGAAAGATAGAATCATCCGAGGACCGCTTCGAATTTGGTTTTCCCTTAGCTGCAGGTGCTCCGAACGCTCCCTTCCCCTCAATTTCGGCACATCTAGTGGGTTGTGATTTGCCCGGGATCAGTTTGCCCTAAGGCTGTTTGCTCTTCGAGGATACATACTTACCAGTGGGCGAGACTTTAGCCTTAGCAGGTGGCGCCAATTGGGGACCGGGGAGAGGAGTACAGACAGAAGATTTTTGATTTCAATAGGTGGCTGCCACGGCCTTAGTTTTACCGGAAACCGGCAGATCTCCTTTTTGCCGAGACAAGGTTACACTTAAACTGAGGGTCGCCAGGTGCCCAGAGTTCACCGTTCACGGCCACATCTGAACCATTGTGACTATTCAGCCCTCGGCTGGGTAGCCGCACCTTGGCTTCGGATTTTGATTTCCACTTGGCCTCAGGTGTTACTTCCAGTTCTCTAGAGGACTTCCCTTACTTAGCCCTCTCACTATGACAAGGTGGGTAATCGTCGAGAGATGTCTTCTGGCTTTGTGCCTGATCTAGGGGAAAATTCAAGTGGTGAGCATCCGGAAACAAGGCTGAGTGGCAACTACGTTGATGAGGAAATAACATTACGGATCATTGAAACTTTATCATACCGGGCGTCACACCACTAAAGGAATACTCCCTTGTGTGTCCACTGTGGCCGTGGTCCCTGAACTGCAAAACACAAATATTCCTCTTGAACTACACAGACAAACTGCAAAACAAAACAAAATGACGATGACAACATGGGACGATGAATTTGATAAGCGACAAGCTGACGTGGGAATGGGGGCAGGATTCCGAGCATTGAGGACATTGGAGCTTCCATGTGCCCAAGTGTACCTTAGAGCAGCACGACGTCCCAACCACAATTTGCTGAACAAAGTAACATAAACTCTGAATAAGGCGTCATAGATGGTACTATTCTCGAGATTGATCGACTAACTGTAGTAAGAAAGGAGCTTTCTGGAGCCCAAAAGTTAGAAAAACTTACTACACTACGGGGAAATCGATTCACCATTACAGGCGACCGCTACCAAAGTTTGAAACTGGAGGCGATAAAACTTAAATATATACGAAAGAGGGATTTTAGAATGAGTGGGTGTTCAAGCGAAGCAAGGCCTTACCAAGGACATCAATAACGAAGACGAAATTTGCTGGGTTGAAAGCAAATCGCTTGCTGGCTAAAACGGTTTCGACACCTACTACATTTGTCCAAAAGCGGTGACCGAAGAATGTACTCCAAGACCAAGAAATTGACCTACTCTGAGGAAACTCTTCAATTCTTTGATTCCCCACCAATGCCAAAAACAGCTAAAACTCAAAAGTGCTTGGAAGTAGTTATCAGGCTAAGAAAGCTCAGCCCTAATATGAGACAACTACCTCCCATGCAACTTGGAGTGAAAATAGTTGAGATTTCCGAGTTCAAGAAGAGACAAGAACAACGGGCACCAAGCCATTAAAGCGTAGAGAGAGCGATTAGCGTCCTCTATAATAGGTGATAAGAGGAGAAAGAGATTCCAATGAAATGCTGACACTTACCGCACCAACAGTGTCATAGGCGACTGAGGTGACACCTAAACGTAGCAACATGGAACTGCCCCCAAGCAAAAGATCATCGCAGCATCATCCCTTTCAAGCCGGTTATCAAACATCTGGGGTGACGATGGACGCAAAGATCAATTTCAAGGGATACCAGGACTATTTTAGTAAGAAAACGGTAAATAGTAGCGTATCGTTAGCACGCATGCCTAATATTAGATCCCGAAGATACAGCCGCACATTACTAGTGGCCGGCATGGTTCGTCATACCATTGTATACGCATTACCGGTTTGAGTGAAAGTACTAGCGTGTCAGAGAAATCGAAGTAGGGCTCAGTGGCGCTAAGGGTGTGTAGTGCCTTCAGGAAAATCTGACGTGAAGCATCGGGTGTTATTTCCGGAATGGTCGATGGACATTCTGACAAATGAGCCATCCTTATTAGTAGCAATTCAGTTTTTCCCAGTGTTAATGTCTAGTTTAAAGTACCTAATGGTAATTTACGCAAGACATTGTTTTCATTATCATAATCAACGGCGCAACAACCGGTATCTGTTCTAGGTCTGCTTTAATAAGGAACTCAAGACATCCCGGTTTTGCGCCGAGGTCCACCGATTCGATACCCTTAAAGGCTGTCTGGCGTCCTGACCTACGTCATCGTTCCATCTCAACCAGGGTCTTCCTCGTCTTATTTTTCTACCATAAATATTGCCCTTATAGACTCTCAGGGCTGGATCATCTTCATCCATACGGATTAAGTGACCCGCCCACCATAACCTACTGAACCGCATTTTATCTACTAGCAGACGGTCTTGGTATCCCTCATAGATTTCGTCGTTATGCAGACTAAGGAATCGTCCATTCTCATATATGGGGATAAAAATTCTTCAGAGGATGCTTCTCTCGAACGCGGCCAAGAGTTCGCAATTCTTTTTGCTAAGAACCCAAGTGCTGACCTTAATTGATGTGCAGCCCAAAATCTCGCGCCGCCTGCTCGATCTAGATGAAGGCAGCTTGCACGTTTCGGGTCGTTCTTTCCATAATGTCGATATCGTCAGCATAGACCACAGTAATTAGGTGAACTTAAAGAGGATCGTACCTCTTGCATTTACCTCAGCATCAGGGATCACTTTCTCCAGGGCCAGATTAAAGAGGACGCATGAGAGGGCATCCCCTTGTCGTAGACCGTTGTTGATGTCGAATGGGGTTAGGATCAGCCTAGTCAGTCTTATCAATTTCGTCGGGATACCGAATTCTCTCATGGCCGTGTACAGTTTTACCCTGGCTATGCTATCATAGGTGGCTTTAAAGTCGACTAATAGATGGTGCAACTGATGTCCATATTCCAACAGTTTTTCCATCGCGAGAGAAAATCTGATCTGTTGCTGATTTGCCTGGAGTGAAGCTTTTTTGGTATGGGCTACTGATGTTTTGATCGTATAGGGCTATCCGTAGCAAGATAGCGGAGAATATCTTATAGATGGTTCTCAGCAACGTGATACCTCTCTAATTGCTGCATTGTGTGATATCTCCCTTTTTATGTATGAAACAGATAATGCCTCGTTGCCAATCGTCAAGCATTGATTCGCTGTCCCATACCTTGAGCACAAGTTGATGAACCACTTGGTGTAATTGGTCGCCTCCATATTTAACCAATTCGGCTGTAGTTCCATCGGCTCCTGGCGACTTATGATTTTTTAGCCGATTAATTGCACGAACTGTTTCTCCTAAACTTGGTGGTGGCAGTATTTGTCCATCGTCTTCAGTTGGCGGGACCTCCAACTCGCCGATGTTCTGGTTGTTCAGTAGCTCATCAAAGTACTCAACCCATCGCTCCAATATGCCCATTCTGTCGGAAATCAGATTTCCCTCTTTGTCTCGGCAGGATGAGCATCGAGGTGTATAAGGGTTCATCCTGCTGACTTGTTGGTAAAACTTCCGCGCCTGGTGCGGTTGCTCCCTGTGCTTTTCTAGTTCACAGACCTGTTGGTTCTCCCAGGTTTCCTTTTTCCGTCTGTGAAGTCGCTTCTCTACTCGCCGGAGTTCGTGATAAGTCTTCGCGTGCCCGCGTTCTTTGAGAATGCAACATGACTTGGTAAGCGGCATTCTTTCGTTCCGTTGCTAGCTTACATTCATCATCAAACCAGCCGTTCCGACTCCTTCTGCGACTGGCGCCAAGTGTCTTTGTGGCCGTATCAATGATAACGTTCTTGAGGTGATTGTGAAGATCATTTGTTGATGCTTCATCTCCAGGATCTCTGTTGACTGCGGTTATTGCGGCATCCATTTCCCTCTTATAGGTGTAGCGGAGGGCTGTGTTATGGATGGCTTCAGTATTCACTCTCACCTGATTGTCAGAGGGGATTGTAGGTGGTGTCGTAATTCGAGCTCGGAGCACCATCAAACGAGGTAGTGGTCCGAGTCCATATTGGCCAATTTGGTTCAAAGTGGTCCTGCCTGAAGAGACCCACGTATGTTTATGGACCGCTTTCCGCGCAAACCAGGTACTTCCAACAACCATTTCGTGCGATACTGTTAACTGAATAATCCGCAGTCCGTTATCATTGGTATCTCTCTGTAAGCTATGGGAGCCGACGTATCATCTGAATACGGGTTCCGTCCCTACTTAACTGTTGAAATCGCCAAGTATGATTTGAGTTCGCTCAACTGTCTCGTTCAAGGTATTCTTCTCCGACTCTGCAGTCTCCTCTGGAGGGGTGTGAACGTTTATGAGGCTTATATATCTAAACTTGAATCGCAAACGCAGAGTGCATAGCCTTTCGCTTGTATTTTCAACACCGATAGCAGCAGGTTTAATTTTTTGGCTGACTAAGAAACCTACTCCGAGCACATGGTTTACTGGATGCCCCCTATAATATATGGTGTAGCGACTCTTCTCCAGGAAACCGGTCCCTGTCCATCGCATCTCTTGCAACGCTGTTACATCAGCCTTATATTAGGACAGGGTATCGGCTAGCTGCTCATCAGCTTCATCTCTGTACAGGGAGCGCACATTCCATGAGAAAATGCGCAAATCGTTTATCCGTTGCCGTTGCCGGGTACGTCGTTATATTATCCGTCCTGTCCGAGGCTCCTGTTGTGGCTTCGTAACAAGTTGTTTTCCATGTAGGGTCAGCCCTACCCAACCCCCAACATGGAGGACTAGTTGGTATATTTTGTCCGGTTTTTAGGCGCGGGAGACTCGCCTTCATCCTTCTCCGTCTGTAATTTTTCATAAAGAATGAACTCCCAGTGATCACTACGTGGAGGTGGAGATACGGTTTGGTAGTAGAGCTGTTAGTTTTGGTTCAGCAGGCGTTTCCCAAGTTTTATGCTCCATCGTGGGTACCAATCCACGTTTTGCCCTGGGACCTATACTACCCTTTGAATGCCTTTCCTATCAACGAATAAATAACTTACATGATAATAACCTGTAGATCATCTCTTGTTTATACGTATTACAAAAGCTACTTACTTTCTTCGTGGGTACTAAATTATTGGCAAAGTAATGTGAGTTCATACGATCGAGCTCGCGGGTATAAGTTGAGCTATTCCTTGTCGAAAACCAGCTCCACATAGTAGTCCTATGCGAAACCAGGTTGCACCTTAAGTGTAAACACAGCATTCTATATTTCAACCTTGCCTGAACTGACCACCCACAATCTAATCATCGCTCCTTCGGTAATAGTACACTCATTCTTATCGCCGAGAAATTCCTGCCTCACCACCAATATTTCCCACCCGCAAGAATTTTCGAAGTTACAGTCTTTTTTCCTTGAAACTCTATCTTCTTCGGTCTGGTGCTGCTGATTACTGCTTCGACTAGTTCTCGATACCCAAGACTTTTAACCGATTCAATCCTTCTCTCACTCAGGAATATAGTAAAGTATTTTATCTAATAACACCGGGTAGCAATCTTCGCCGGCCTTCGCCTATCGCTGTTACTGTTTGTAATTAGTGCCGCACATAAACGCGGTTTCACAACATTACATTCCTAAATGTTTCTCCATTGTCGATATCGAGACCAGCTCTCAGTACCTAGGCAAAAGTGCACCCAATTGCATGCTAGCTTGCTAAGGTGCATAGCATTGCGTTGCCAAATGAATAAAGAAGAAAGGCCAGTGATAATTTCGAAGGGGGGGGGGGTGTATTTTGATAACTAGATTCCAGACAAGTGCATAGTAATTCCACGTTCTAATAACGACACCTTTTCCCCTTAAGGGAGCCTGCAGAGCCAATAGATCAAGGAAGTGTACGACAATATATGCAAACTATTCACTACCTTCTACTCATAAGTGCGGGACAAGCGGATTATGCTGATCGAATGATATGGTAGAAATTCGTGAACCGCGTTGGTTAGAAGTTCTCAGATCAAGGTATTACCACCAAGTAATTTTTCTGGTGATGTGATAACCTGTAAGGACCTAAGCCTATCTGGGTTGAATAACCAGAGCAACCTTCCTATCCATGACTGGTTTGTACAAATATCTCGTCTATAAAATTTGGATAGTAACTTTTTAGAAAAAAGTGCTGGAAATCTCAATTCTGTTTTATCTATAACTGTAGACTATCTTCCTTCATTTAGATACAATAAAAAGAAACTATTCAATTGAGAGAGTTTGAACTCATATGAATTGGTCTCATACCCCTTTCGAAATGGCTTCCGGATCCCATCAAACCTGAATGGATTTCTCAATCAAAAATCTGTACATGCAGGATGTCCGTTGGACTCTAAATCCAAACAAATTATGCACATCCTGTCCTCGTTATCTCCAATTTTTCAAATCATTACTTTCTTTGACTCCCATGTTCTCTCAAGAATAGAAGGTAAACAAATTGTTGGCCAGCTCAACCATCGTGCCCGCCATTCCGCTTCTCAGCAATCCTGTCCATATCCTTTCAGCGACAAACGCCTTTATTGAATGTACGTCACCCTACAGGACACGACTGACGCCTCGCCGCATGCGATAATACGCTCTGTCCCTAAGTGTGACTCTCAGAAGCAAAGGAAAATATTTCTTAATTTAAGTCAAACATGACAAACAATTTTTCGATCAACTTTTCTTGAAAATATTCAAATTTTATTCAAAGGATATGTAGTAGCGACGACGAAGACGATGGAGGCTATAGCATGCTGTTCTGTTAGCTGGGATCTTGTCCTTAGCGTCTGCGAATATCCTGTACACAGAAGACCACTTTCAGAATGAAATTCAGTGAATTTCCTTTTCGTTGTGTAAAAATGGTGGTCAAAAGGCAAGCGTGTGAGGAATTTTTGTGATTCCCTCGAATTCGATTATCAATTTTCTTTGGATACTTGCACACTCAAACGTGGCAGGAAAGGACATATTAAGCAGTTCTTAAAGGGATTGAATATTATAAGGTGTTCAATATTGGACGGCATGTGTGTGTGTTGGGAAGGAGAGCGTGAAGGGCTTAGGGACTAGATAGCCTTTTGTGTGTCAGACGCAATAAAAAGGATATAGCTGACTCTCTGTGCATATAATAGCGAAGAATCCTGTGAAAAATTTCATTCCAAAACTGGAAGTTTTCCGTTTTCCAGTTTATCTAGAGTCGGTGGATGGACTGAGTTTGATTATATTACTCTGAGAGACTTTCGGGGGATGTTATTTTAATCCTGACTTCAAGACTGACCTCAGTTCGCAGCTAATGAATTCAACGAATTTTCAAGATGTTGAAACGCAATAAATATAAAAGCGAACGACATCACTAAGATGACGGACCCATCCTGTTTCCATAACAAAGCTCCCGCTCCACAAGAACATGCTTTATAGATACCACACTTAAAAGGTGGATTTACAAATGCCATTTTGGTTCTGCAAGGAAACATCGACTTTTCTAAACGCCATATGACCGGGGCGGTATCCTGTTCAACAAGCGAAAGGATATGTATATGACGTAGCTCGGCCATAAACCACACGTTTATTATATCTATGAATAAAACTTTATTGGTGACAAACTGACTGTACTTCGCCATTTTTGCGTACGCGTTAAATGACCGCACAGGATCTACCAGGAATGGTTGAAAATGGTTCAAGGAGAGCGAAGTGACGAGACTTCAGAAAAACCTTTATGTTCTCATTCGACTCTGGAAATTTCTTAAACTTTAAATAAAGCGATCCATTTCAGATTCTTTTTTATTAGATTCATAAATAAACAACAATCCCTGAAGAGTTCTGACAGGACGAAGGAGCTTTCCTCTTCATGTCCATGTCATCAAATTGAAAATCGTAATTTCCCCCAACTGAAGAGCCTTTGAAATGAATGGCCGACTGATGTTCTATTTACCTTTATAAAATCGAATCGTTTCGTGCCACTCTTTTATGTTTCATTTGGCATGGTCGTTAGATTTTAGCTATTTATCCACCGGACCCTTTAACTTTAACGGGAGGACTTTTGTGATCTGAATTTGTCCTGAGTAGGTTATGACATACGGGCTTAGATGGGGTGTACTCGATGACAGTTGGAGTGGTTAGGTACTTATGTTGTGTGCATTTACTTTATGTAGAGGGGTATCCTCTGCATATAAAAAGAATCCTTTGAGATATGGAAACGTAGTTTGCTGGGCTCTAGTGGAGACAAGATATCATAACATACTTAACGGGTCCATTCAGGCGTTTTATTAAGTGTGTATTACTCCTTTTACATGAAGCCTATATAAATAATGTTTATCTAGTGCATATAATATCCCTACGTTCTCTATCAACTCGGAAGGATAAGGACTCAAATGGGGAAAGTAACAAAAAGAAGACTTACGTTTCTATTATAAAAGGACATACGCTGGATGGGGATTTAAAAGCCTCAAGATTGCACCCAGATCAGGCATTCGATAGAGCCAAATGGTGAAACCGATCACGACGAGCTGACCCCGCTTGTGAACGGGAAAAAGGCTGAAGAAAAAGAAGATTCGCTTCTCTGAATTGATCATCATCACCAACGGCGTAACAACCGGTATCCGGTCTAGGCCTGTCTTAATAAGGAACTCCTGATATCCCGCTTTTGCGCCGACGTCCACCAATTTGATATCCCTAAAAGCTGTCTAGGGTTCTTTCGTTTACATCCGTATCTAAAATGGAGTCTATTCAAAACACGTTGATGCAACCCTCAGGTACATCTGTAAAGGACCGACGAGTCTTTGACGGCAATCCGGTCCAGTATCAATCTTGGGTATACAGTGTAGAAGCAGTACTAACTGACTGCAGTGTTTTTCCAGGTTAACTCATTTTTGTAGCTATATTAAGACAACTCATCATTATTATCCACGGCGCAACAACCGGTATCCAGTCTAGGCCTGCCTTAATAAGAAACTCCAGACATCCCGGTTTCACGCCGAGGTCCACCAATTCGATATCCCTAAAAGCTGTCTGGCGTCCTAACCTACGCCATCGCTCCATCTCAGGCAGGCTCTGCCTCATCTTCTTTTTTACCATAGATATTGCCCTTATAGACTTTGAGGCTGGGTCATCCTGTTGAGCCGGATTTTATCCACTATCAGACGGTCATGGTATCGCCCAGAGATTTCGTCGTTATACAGGCTACGGAATCGTCCATCCTCATGTAGGGGGCCAAAAATTCTTCGGAGTCTCCGAGGAATACATGAGGACTGGTAAAATCATTGCCGTGTACAGTAAGAGCTTTGACCCTATGGTGAGACGTTTCGAGCGGAACAGTTTTTGTGAGCTGAAATAGGCTCTGTTGGCAACCAACAACCGTGCGCAGAAACTATCAACCATCTCAAAGTTGTAGTCCCCTATCTTTTTTCTTTCCGCTTGATCAATGCGGTTTGATGTTGTCGGTTGATTGGGTTTTGGTGTTGACGTTGCCATCATATATTTCGTCCTTCATTGATGTGCAGCCCGAGATCCCGCGCCAATCAGTGCCTGCTTGATCTGGATGAAGGCAGTTTGTACGTCTCGGTTTGTTCTTCCCATGAAGTCAATATCGTCAGTATAGGCCAGTAGTTGGGTGGACTTGAAGAGGATGGTGCCCCCGCGTTTACCTGAGAATCAGGTATCACTTTTTCCGGGTCCAGATTAAAGAGGACGCAGTGACCAGTGCGGTTTGATGTTATTGGTTGGTTGGTTTTTGATGCTGACGTTGCCACCATATATTTCGCCTTGCCTTCATTGATGTGCAGACCAAAATCTCGCGCCGCCTGCTCGACCTGGATGAAGGCAGTTTGCTCGGGTCGTTCTTCCCATGAGAGAAAATCTGATCTGTTGTTGATTTGCCTGGAGTGAAGCCTCTTTGGTATGGGCCAATAATGTTCTGGGCGTATGGGGCTATCCGGTCTAGCAAGATAGTGGAGAATATCTTATAGATGGTACTCAGCAACGTGATACCTCTATAATTGCTGCACTGTGTGATATCTCCCTTTTTATGTATGAGACAGATAATGCCTCTTTCCCAGTCGTCAGACATTGATTCGCTGCCCCCCCCCACACCTTGAGCATCTGTTGATAAACCACTTGGTGTAATTGGTCGCCTCCATATTTAACCAATTCGGCTGTAATTCCATCGGCTCCTGGCGACTTATGGTTTTTAAGCCGATGAATTGCACGGACTGTTTCTTCTATGCTTGGTGGTGGCAGAATTCGTCCCCCGTTTTCATTTGGCGGGACCTCCAACTCGCCGGTATTTTGTTTGTTGAGCAGTTCATCAAAATACTCAACCCATCGTTCCAATATGCCCATTCTGTTAGAAAGAAAGATTTCTCTCTTTGTCTCGGCAGGATGAGCATGGAGGTGTATAAGGCGTCATCCTGCTGACTTGTTGGTAAAACTGTCGCGCCTGGTGCGGTTGCTCCCTATACCTTTCTAGCTCACAGACTTGTTGGTTCTCCCAGACTTCCTTTTTCCGACTGTGAAATCGTTTCTCCGCTCGGCGGAGTTCGGGATAAGTCTCTGCGCGTGCCCGAGTTCTTTGAGAATTGAACATTACTCGGTATGCAGCATTCTTCCGTTCTGTAGCTAGGTTACATTCATCGTCAAACCTGCCGTTCCTCTTTTTTTGCGGCTGGTGCCAAGTATCTTTTTGGCCGCGTCAATGATAACGTTCTTCAGGTGGTTGGGAAGATCATTTCTTGATGCTTAACCTCCGGGATCTCTGTTGACTGCGGTTATTGCGGCATCCATTCCCCTCTTATATGTGTTGCGGAGGGCTGTGTTGTGAACGGCTTCGGTATTCACTCTCAGAGGGGATTGTAGATGGTGTCGTAATTCGAGTTCAGAGCGCTATGCCGACGAGATGGTGATCCGAGTCTATATTGGCCCCCTATATGTTCTGACATTCATCAAGGCGGTGGTCAATTTGGTTGAAAGTGCTCCCGTCTGGAGAGGCCCACTTATGTTTGTGGACCGCTTTCCGCGCAAACCAGGTACTTCCAACAACTATTTCGTGCGATATTGCTAACTGAATAATCCACAGTCCGTTATCATTTATATCCGTATGTAAGCTATGGGAGCCGACGTATCGCCTGAATATGGCCACCGTCCCTACTTGATAGCTCATACAGAAAGGGAAAAACCCTGTCGCAGACTTAAGCTGGATATCCAAACAAAATTATTTGGGTCCCTTAAGCCTTACCTATTTCATTCTATGCCATTATTCCAGGCCCCGGGAAATTCTGGATCTGTGAAAAATGATACATGATGTTTCACACTAACGGACCAGCACTGAGTCTTGTTGGATACCTGTGGAAAAAATTTTGTTTTGCCATATCCGACTGTAAATCTACAGCAGTTTTCCTCTTATTACTGTCGTTACTACTACGATTTTCCAAGCCCCTTTTGGTAGTCCTCGCCTTTATTTCTAAGAGAAGCAAGAGCATACGTCATCCTTGCTATCGTTTTTGACAACCCTCCCTCTAGAGACCCACCATAAACTTTTATCCATGCCTTCTTTATACGTTTGCATTCTCCTTGTTAAATAGCCTACCTACTTCCCTCTGGGCGTTTGTTCAGTCTGAGCAAAGATTAGACAGGAGGAATGTATACCACCTCAACCTTGAGAGGGGTTTTGTTCTGTAGAAAGCGCTCTCTATACGGGAAATCCGACTAAACCACATCTCCAAAAAAGTTTGCCGGTCCATCGCTGTTCCGACGGCCTTCCCATTTTACACATTGCAGCTTTCTTAGAGGCTCCGCCCATACCTGGACTCAAATTGTCTGATTGATGCTGTTGGGATCCTCCTCACTAAAGTGCTAAGTAATGTTAAGCACTAGCGCCAATTGCAACCCAGAGTATTTAGACTTTGTTGAACAATCCGAGCGTATTCAGTCTCTCAAGGCATTCCCATACCAGTTTTGAGTTCACATCATCGGACCTTAGCGCCTTGATCGCTGCTTGACTGTCGAGGAGAATAGCAATGTTCTACCCCCTGTAATTCCTTAGGAGATTAAAGGAGGCACATCTGTCTATAGCGTATATTTCCGCCTAGAATATGCTAGGGTACCTACCCATTGGCTCTAAGTACATTTTCCTAGGATCAATGACGCCGGCACTCGCTCCCTTTGCTGTGAGGGATATGTCAGTGTACCAAGTGATCAGTTGCTGGCTTAGACCGCATGCCTCAGCCACACTCTCCCAGTTTGCCTTGTTATTCTGAATCAAAACTTCTTATCGAAATGAAACCTCATGTTATCCCTTCGTATCAATAATTCCAGATACCGCGTAGAAAGACTATCAATCTTCCTTAGAATTAGGCAATTCCCCGCCTCACCGATACTCCCGGCCATCCTGAATATTGCCCTGCTTGCTCGCATCTGTTTATGCAGAGGGAGAGGGGCTAATCTCAGAAAAACTTCCAGGGATACCGTTGGGCATGTCCTCATTACCTCACTGACATACACGCAAGACAGTCTTTGGAGTTTCTGTAACTGCCTGGCTTCTGTGCTGAGTTCAGTTCTTTCTGCCCGGATTACCGCTCCATAGGTAATCAATGGCCTTACTATTGTAATGTATATCCAAAGTGATATCTTCGGGAGCAACCCATTTTTTTCCTGCTATGGACCTACAAGCCATCAGAGCCCTGGTGGCTTCCCGACAAGTGTTTCTGACATATGTCTTCTAGAGTAATTTGTGGTATAGCTTAGTTCCGAAATATTTGACGTCTATTAATCGTTTCACTTGCATGTCATGTAACCTAATGGTACTCAGGTGATGAAGCTTACGTCTCCTAGTGAATGGTTTTGGCAGGATTGATCCGCAGTCCCACCTTCCTGCACCAGGAACTAGTAACCCTTAGTCCAGATTGGATTCTATCACATAGGGTGTCTTCATATTTGCCCCTACAGATTAAAACAATATCAGGTTTTGTTAGCACGTCCAGGAGTTCGCCCACTACCATACCTCACATAAGCGGCGATAGTACCCCGCCCTGTGGACAACCTTGAGTAGTGTTCATAACAATATTATTTGTACCTATCCGTACTTCTATTTGCCTACTCTCTAACATTTGGCCAATCCAGAAAGCCAGGGTGTTTCCCACTCCCTTGTGGCTAGGCCATTTTGTATCTCTGTGTGCGATGTGTTCTCAAATGCTCCTTCAATATCCAAAACGCACACAGTGCTAATTCTTTTGTTTCTATGGCATCCTGTAGTACATCCGTCCGCTAATACAGAATACTTTTAGCTGACCGTCCTGCCCGGTAAGCGTGTTGACACTGATGTAGGGGATTACTCTTTAAGACCTTAGTTCTAAGATAATTGTCTACGACCTTCTCCAAGCAAGCATCCCAGCAAAAGCATCCTTTATAGCCGCTTTCGGAATAAAGATCCCTTTTGGCCATCTCCATGCTCTTGATATATATCCCTCGACTATACTATCCTTTACCACCCTCAAAAGAGACTCTAAGATAGTTCCTACGCCTCTCTGGATTAGTGCTGTCATCTACTCCGGGTAATTTCAGTGATTTTAAAGTTCCCACTGGCCACCTTACCCTAGCTTCTGAGCACACCTCTTTTGCTAGTTTCCAGTTCTCCTCTCTTCTCCTTTTATTCGTTATTGGGGTGTCAGACAGAATATTGTCTCCTGCCACCGTGGGGTAGAATCCCGGGAAATGAGTTCTGAGAAGCATTTGTATCCTATCCTCCTCATTTTCATCCCCATCCCCATCTTCCTTCTTCAAACAGACAGAAAATATTGCCCCGTCTTTGGCTGCAGCCTGGTTGCTTCTGTGATCTATTCGATCCCTTCAGAAAATTCCCTGCAACTGTTCCGTTTTGCGTCCCTGATCACGTTGCTATTACTAGTCAGTGCATTTTTGTACCTCGGCGAGTCCCCGATTTGTTTTTTTCCGGTTGAAGAGTTTTCGTACTGCTGTTCTCATTCTGGCCAGGTTCCTCTTCCACCGTGGTACATCCCTTGACGACTCAAATGTCTTAGCCGGCCAACGGACCGCATATGCGTCGATATCGACTGTGTTGAGTTTTCCACCCCTCTTTCTAGTTCCATATCGCTCCTGATGTCACCGCCCTCTTGAAGGTGGGCCATGTGCGTTGAATTGGAATCCCAATCCGTTCTCCTGGGATTCCTTATTATTCTTTTGATTTCGGAGTTACCCTCAATGTCGAATCTGATTATTCTGTAATCAGATTTATAGGGCTCATCCGACACCCTCCATTTCCTGACCAAGACCGTTCATTACAGTATGTCTAGTACCTCCTGTCTAGTGCTGGTCACAAATGTTGGAGTATTCCCTAAGTTATATATTTCTAACTTATTGCTTAGAATAAATTCAAGAAGGTACTTACCTCTTCGATTTGTATCGCTACTTCCCCAGACTTCGTGATGAGCGTTGGAATCGCAGCCGAAGAGAAGTGGTAACGTGCTCTTCTGGCAGTACTTCACCAGTTTAGCGACTTATTCCGATGGAACCCGGATGTCGTCTCCTGGGAAGTATTCCGATGCCACGACTGCCTCTCGAGTGCTCCTCCCAGCTTCCAAAAAGACTTTGATAGCCACAAGGTCCCCGGTCAGGTACTCTGAAAGGCATATATATTCTAAATTACGTTTAAGAGTTATGCAAGCTCTTGGTTTTTCATGGAAGAAGTCCAAAATTACCTGCATGCTTCCTCCTTGCAGACCGCGAATCTGTCCCCGGTACACACAGGGCTACTGAGTCAGCACTATTCCAATGTTCTGCGTGGAACTTGCCCTTGCACTTACCGTAGATGCAGCTTTCGCATGGTGGAGGTTTATCTGGGCTATGTTAGTGTTGGCCATTGGTTCCGTTATTGTTTGGAACTCTTCTCCACTCTCGGTGTATCGCCCTCCTCATCTCAGCTTCTGCTCTTCACTGGACAGCAGATCTACGTCCCTGGTTGATCCAGTCCCTTCCGACGCTTTCGAGATTTCTTCGGGGACCTCGGAATGCTTTTAACCCGGTATCTCCTCCAAGGTGTCTTTCCTCGGCTTTTACCTGTGCGCGTTCACGGATATGTTGCCAAATCGATAGTTGATATGACAACTCCGACGTTTGATTGCCTCCAGGGATTTAACGGTCATCCAAACGTTCGTGAGGAATCTACCTTTGCCCTCCATAATTGCATGTGAAGATTCTCATTTTGAACGATTAGAAGGTTCATGAGATCTTCCGTCTTTATGTTGCGGGTTTCGGGAGAAAAACTGTCACCGAGTGTGCTTCTAATATATCATCCCAGCATATATTGACAATTCTGCTCCTTCCAATTTAGGAACTATAGTCCTAACCTACTCTGCAGTGCCTTCCGTCACGCAGTCCACCAGTGATCGAAAAGGTATCCCGGTGAGCTCAAGTTTCGCAGTCAATCCCTTGCACATCTACCCGACGACAAGGTCTGGTTGGATAGTTTCCTGCTCCTCACGAGTGAGTATTTGCTCGGGAAATATTTCTGCAGTCGAATGCCCTTGACCGAACTAGCATTGCTAATGACGGGCTTCCTGATGGGTTTTCTCCCTCTTTGGATTCAGGTTTGGATTTTTTGGGAGCATTCCCTTCATGGTGGTGGACCTTCGAATTGGTGGACCTCGGCGCAAAACCGGGCTGTCTGGAGTTCCTTATTAAGGCAGGCCTAGACCCAATACCGGTTGTTGCGCCGTTGATGATAATGATTCCCTTCTTTCTTGGCTCCAATAAAGATGGCTTTGATCTATCCCGAACCTTCTTAAGGGCCTCTTCCGATTTCAGGCCTTCCTTCTAGTAGCGCAGGTACGATTTAGCACCTGCGCCACTGAGACCTGTCTCTTTCCTGACGTCTAATATATTAATCTCAGACGTGCTTTTGCTAGTCCCTGCTTTTTGAGCAGTGGTGTTTGTTGGTTGTTGTCCTCGCAGTATACCAATGTTGACCTTGGATCCACTGCTTCACCTTCCAACTTCTCCCTTCCTGGGTGTAATCGCCTGGCTCTCAGTATTTCGGAGATGTTCCTCCACCTGGTTAGCCAGTTTGTGTGCGGTATGGAGTCCCACTTTATTGGTTTTAGTTTTTTTATTTTTATTGCTGGTACTCATTTGATTCCCACGAGTATGCGGGTTAGGAGGTCCGCCGTGCCATATCCCCCACCAGGTATCAGTGAGGCTTCGAATACAATCAGTTACCCCCGATTGCAAACTATCCAATGGGCACGGTTCGCATGACACGCTGGATTGGGGGAGGTGTTTTTCGACTCCCCAGTCTAGATCCATAGCGTTTTGTTAATAGTACAGGGTGTTGCTATCACGACTCACGAACGGTCTTTTGTAGACGAGAAGCTTGCCTCTTGAAAAAGAGACAGCTTACCCTCAAAAAGAGATTGGTTGGCCTCAGGGAGCTATATTCCACGTCAGTCTATCCTGCAGAGAACTGCTTGACCCTATCATCTTGGTTAACTTTTCTGTTTTATTTGCCAGTTGTAGAGTTTCGATAAGCGAACAATAGGGGAGGCTTCTGCTTCCTACCTCCACTGACATTGGATTTGCTTTGAAATCTGTCCTTTGTCCAAGAGACACTTTACAAAACAAATAACTTCTAATGTATCTTCTTTTTTCCATTTCAATAATATTCTCCTCTTTTACAGGTACTAACGAACACAATTGTAGGTAAGGGAGAATATGCAATAATTTGTCCTAAATCTCAGTTTAGCTTCCTAAAGATAGTTGGTCCTTCACTCTTGCCGAGTAATGGAACATTGTAGAAATATAATTACCTAAATGAATTCATTCGTTTATTCTCCGAATATTAATTATCAAACTAGCCAAGAAGGTCCTGTTCTGAATGTCGTTGACTGGTACTACCAGAGAGGTTCTAACGGCCCGAATATGAATGGAATATTCTTTGCACCTCTATCTTTGTCCGACGTACTCCAGTTGCTACTTTTGTTGGGATAATTAGTTTTTCTGGTACCAGCCCGAAGCACAAATTTAGGCATGGGTAACCTGTACATTCGTTGCCTCCTGTTTTCTTCTGCATGAAGTTGCAAATTTACAAGGATTCAATTCCTTTGTGAGTTAATAATGTCATCACCAAAAAGCTGGAGTAAAAGCCGTGAACAACAGGTGAATTTACTGACTTCAAAGCACAGGTGAAGTCGTCCTTGAAGCATACCTGAACATGGCCTGTTCCATGTGCAGATTCAGCTTTCCCCGACTTTAAGCTTCCACCTTAAGATTGTAATCGTTATGATCTCGTCTCTATAAAAAATTCATAGCTGTTAAGTGTTTTTCTCCTAAAAGTAATTTCTTGTGTTTTCCGGTGGAATTAAAACCTTTTGCTTGTCTCGAATATCCGCGTCTAACCCCTATCCATGCGTAGTATACGTCGCGTAATACGTAAGGAATCTGGAAAACTCTGTAAACACAATTCTATTATATTAATATCAAAAAATCTGTTTGAAGAGTAATGCACGCTCATATATTTTGCATACTCGCAGTTTAGATACTTATCTTTGTATTTTTCACATTTTCCTTTAGATATTGTCCCATTTTGTTCACGTAGTCATGTATATCTTTATGTATTCGTTTACGCTATTGTACACGTACGTATGTACCCTTGGCTAAGGACATTTTTCTATATTTGGGAGCGAGCATTTGGGAAGTAAATGGGAGCCAGATGATTGAGAAGGCATCTTTTTGAAGAAAATTGTAGGACATCTGGCATTCCGAATAATGCGAGGTACCGGGAAAATACCGAGGATGAAATATTTTTTCTTCTGTGAATAGCGACTGGTCCTGCCTGTAGCTGCTCAGCTTGGGGATGAATTATTAATAAGTCATTTCGAAAATTATCTAAATTTACAATTGAAAATGTGTAGATGGATTAATGGGGAATTATCTTTCGTAGGTTTTCACCTATATCACTACAAAGAAAGATAGTCGGATAATTCCTTCCTAATTTTTTTCCACAGAACCGCATGAGGTAGACTTAAGACCAAGTAATGCGTCAATCTAGACCTTTTCAAAGTTTCCAATCTGAATTCTTTTGAGTTTTTCCTAGACTTGCTCGCTCAAACTTCATTTTCTTTCCAAGTGAAATTGTGAATTTTTCAGATAAATTTTTTTTCCCACAAGTTGGGCCGGAAGACCCTGACTTTAGCCAATGCTGGCATACACATAGACTCGATAGAAACCAATAAACGAAAAGCACGCTAAAAAATGTCGTCTTGAGGGAAACACGAAAAAAACGCAACCACCACTTCCCTAAAGGACTCTCTCACTATGGAAAAAGGAAATTGTCAATTTCATGTAACAGCTGGTGTTGAGTATGCGGTTTACGAAGTTAAAGTGTAAATTTGTGAATTGGAAATAAACGTTATCGACGGAACGTATATCCTTCGGAGCAAAATGGTAGCGTTGTTGCTGAACAGCGTCGGCGAATGGCGAATTTTTTTTTCATTCTATTTCACCATTCGACAACGACGGCCATTCGTGTGCATCCTCTTAGCATGAAACCTCATTCAAGTAAAAACGACCAGGATAAACGGGACGAGAAAGAAACGCTGCCGCTGCAGCAACAGGAGGTTATCATACATAGAATGTGGAAGGTATTCGCACCGCACACCATTCTTGGTAAACGGTGGAGAACTACATTTAAAAGCTTGCATTATTATGTACCGTGCACAGTTGGCTGCGCACCAGAAAGATTTCCACGGAAAACTGCACCATTTCCACGGAAAACTCCACTCCAGATATCTGACGAAATGGGAAAGTCAGAGCAAAGGAATGATTGTCTACCCCCACAATCGGACACGAAGTGGAAAAGTCGAATTCCCTATCCTTGGGCTCTCTCCATGCGGACAGTGGTTATAATTGCCACGAACATGATTTTTATTTTAACGAGCGGCAAAGTTTCACACTCATTCCATCCAAGCTTTAATCCTGTTTGCGATATATTTCGCTTGCTGTATATTCCACGATGATTTCAGCGGTAAGTCTGGTCTAGAACATTTGTGCTGCCATTTCGCTAAGAGATCCTCACCCCCTGACAGTCACGACACCGACACAATGGCTAATGCAGAAACATTTTTCTTATCGTGTTTTCTGCAAGAATGAATTTGATTTTTCTTTTACATAGCCTGGAAGTATTTTTACCACGGGTATTAAGGCAACGAACTTAAGTTCGGTGTTTCCTTAAAGTGTCGGTATCTCCCGGGATAAATGACTATATAAAAATGGCGTTGTGCTGTCTCACTTTGTATAGGGAATATTCTGGGAGGTATCAAGATAGGACCTCCAGGAGCGAATCGATGGTACATGTTTTAAGAAAAACAATGGCAGCGATCCGCATGATTGCATTTTCCATTCGAGAGCAGACGATGTTTCAAAAAACACTTATGCAGGCTAGACAAATGGCTCATTTTGAATTGAATGTTAAGACTGCATGAAACATTGGAGAAACGATATCCTCCCCATCCTCATTATAACTGAATCCACCAAAGATGGTCCCACTTCAATTTGAAACAAAAATCAAAAGGACTATCTTTAACGCTCAATTAACTCACGAAAAAAGCAGTTCCACCCGTAGCAAGTCGAATTTAAAGACTCATTCTCTATCAGCAAAAACATTAGATTCACTACTAAAAGAGATACAATTACGACTTGGAGGGCCATCGAGCCCACTCCATGATTATGTAAGGAACCTGTAGACTCCCTGAGTGAGGGAACTGCAGTGGAAGTAGGGCCCTATATTGGCTTATACGTAGAGGGCTAGGCGTCAGCACCATGATTGTTGCTCAGTCAGAAACCTGGGTATAAGCTTCGGGTAGTCTCTCATCTCACTCGTGTTGGGATCCTGTAGATCGAATCTTTACTCCTTGCTTTCCTTTTATTTTAAATTTATCTTCATGAGTAGCTGACATCACTTTCGTTGACTTCAACAGAGCCATTTTGGCGCTAGAAGGCTAGTCAAAATCTGATGGCATCTGGTTTCACTTTCTAGAAAAGAAATGAACTATTCCTTCCAGAGAAAGTGACCTGAGCAGATTACTACCAAGGTTTCACAACGAGACTCAACACAAAGGCCTTTGCCCTTCTCTATCTTCTATGGTGCTACAGTCCGAAGCCGCAACTGCGTTCTCCAGTTTCGAACCCCGTTAACTTGCATTGTCCACTGTGTCCTTCCATTTGCTTCTGCGTGTTCTAGATGGTCATTTACTTCCATCCTCCATCAGAGCCAGCCCGTAGTATCCACGAAGGCAAGCAGGTTCCCCACACAAAGAGATCCGTTAAAGATTCTGAAAGAATAGTATTCCTAGTGTCCGTAGTCTGACTCTAGCTAGAGCCGGCAATTGCTGAAGAAATGACTGAAGGTTTCCCCTTTTCACAGCAACTTCGGCAATGCGAATTTTAAGATATTCCGAGCCTAGCGGCATTGGCCTCTATAAGCAGACCGCCGTAATCTTGTATGCATTTGTACGTGTCTAGCACAAGAGCTGTCGTGGTCGGGTTTTGGGATAAGGGAGCCAAATCCTCCTTGACACACAGGTGGCGAACCTTCACCATCTGAGGCAAACGGCTGCTAAGTAGTGCGAATAGATTCCACATGGTGGTCACCAGCAGGACACAAACTCTACCCTCCGAAGAACTGCCAAGAGCTGAGACTTGTCTGACCAGTCCATCAGCCCGTTCATTCCCCGCTATGTTCTTACAACCGGGAACCCAGAGGGCGGTAATCTTGAACGTGTCAGCCAGACTGTTTAGCGCGTTTCTACACTGCCGCACCAGTCTACAGAATGTCGTTGCTGAGTACAATTCCCTATTGGATGTTTAGTATTGGTCAGAATGGCTATGTTACACTTAGGGCTCGGATGATGATCCACCCATCGACAGGCTTCCAGAATCGCGAGTACATCCACTTGGAATACACTAGCGAAACCTGGGAGACCGTACGACTCGAATTCACTGTGTGTCTTCCAAGTTTGGAAATTCCACAGCAAAGCTTCTCGTGATTTTTGGCTTGCTTGTGACATAGTTCGGGAAGTGGGAGGAAATGCCCGGATTTCCTGAGGTACTTCGTCTAGGATGTTACGATTACCGTAGAGCTACGCTATCAGGCATCCGGCACGTACTGCACGCTACAACGTACTTAATGTGGAGGTCTATGGGGAGGAGATGCAGAAGTACATTGAGAGTATCTATGGGGCAGAACTCCAGATCCGCGGTAGCACCTGCACACGCGGTTCCTTGAATCCTATAAAACTCTGTTCTATTGTATTTTTTATTTAAAACCTGCCACCACACGGCTGTGTACATCCAAAGAATCATCCCCGGTCGGAGACCTCATTTCTTTGCAAAGGTTCTCTTCCAGGGATGGACGACTGCACAGGCCTTCTTAACCCTCAGTTAGGTTTGGATCCAGGATTACACCCAGATATTTTACATTGGAGGCAAAACCACCTTTGTTCATTCAATCCCGGTAGGTGGATACCGGGTACCCCTGCTTTGGTGGTGAATAACATCAGTTCCGTTTTGGATGGGTTTATGCCGAATCTGCATTTTGCCGCCCACAGGCACACTTTTCCCAACGCTCCTTCCAATATATCACTCATAACATAGAGAAACATCCCTAACACTAATACCGCCTAATCGTCGGCATACGTCACCACCTTCACTTCTTCCTATCCAATATCCGTGGCACCGAAGAGATGGCGCCAACTTGAGGCGTGAGTCTGTTCACAGACTGCCTTCCAGATCCGACTGGATTATCTTTATTCCTCATCGTCATCAACGGCGCAACAACCGGTATCCGGTCTAGGCCTGCCTTAGTAAGGACTCCAGACATCCCGGTTTTGCGCCGAAGTCTATCAATTCGATATCCCTAAAAGCTGTCCGGCATCCTGGCCTACGCCATCGCTCCATTTCAAGCAGGGTCTGCCTCATGTTCTTTTCCTACCATATATATTGCCCTTATAGACTTTCCGGGCTGGATCATCTTCATTTATACGGATTAAGTGATCCGCCCACTGCAACCTGTTGGACCGGATTTTATCCGCAATCGGACGGTCATGATATCGCTCATACATTTCGTCGTTAGGTAGGCTATGGAATCGTCCATCCTCATACAGGAGGCCAAACATTTTTCGGAGAATTCTTCTCTCGAACGCGGCCAAGAGTTCGCAATTCTTCTTGCTAAAAACCCAAGTCTCCGAGGAATACATGAGGACTGGTAAAACCATTGTCTTGTACAGTAAGAGCTTTAACCCTATGGTGAGACGTTTCGAGCGGAACAGTCTTTGTAAGCTGAAATATGCTCTGTTGACTGCCAACAACTATGCGTGGATTTCATCATCGTAGCTGTTAGGTTGTGATTGTCGACCCTAAATAGGAGAAATTATCAACGGTCTCAAAGTTGTATTCTCCTATTCTTATTCTTCCCGTTTGACCAGTGCGATTTGATGTTGTTGGTTGGTTCGTCTTCGGTGCTGACGTTGCCACCATATATTTTGACTTGCCTTCATTGATGTGGAGTCAAAATCTCGCACCAATAGCCGCCTGCTCGATCAGGATGAAGGCAGTTTGTACGTCTGGGGTGGTTCTTCCCATGATGTCGATATCGTCAGCATAGGCCAGTAGTTGGGTGGACTTAAAGAGAGTCATACCGCTCGCATTTGCCCAAGTATCAAGTGCCTCGCACATTGGTCAGGGTCAGCATAGTTAGTCTTATTAATTTCGTTGGGATACCGAATTCTCCCATCACCATAGGCGGCCTTAAAATCGACGTAAAGATGGTGCAACTGATGTTCCAACAGTTTTTCCATCGCTTGCGGCACAGAGAAAATCTGATCTGTTGCTGTTTTGTTTGGAGTGAAGCCTCTTTGGTATGGCCCAATGATGTTCTGAGCATATGGGGCTATCCGGCCTAGCAAGATAGCGGAGAATATCTTATAGATGGTACTCAGCAACGTGATACCTCTATACTTGCTGCACTGTGTGATAACTCCCTTTTTATATATGGGACAAATAATGCCTCGTTGCCAGTCGTCAGGCATTGATTGATATCCAGCTAACCAAAAAACCTAAAGAGATAGCGAAATGACACTTGAGAGGACAAAGGACTCCCCCCACACATTTCCGAGGCTGGCTAGCTCAGAGGCATGCAAGCACTTCGATGGAGCTTCAATGTTAGCGGGCCTTCAAATGGGGCTCACAATCAACCTTAAGAAGATCGAACAAGTCATGTGTCTCGGGCGTGTATCTTAAAGTAGCGTAAGTTAAATACTTAAGAGTGTGCCCTGATGGAAATAAAACAAAATATTCTGTTGCGTGAGTACATCGTTAAGTGCCTGGGGTCAAACTTTGCTAGAAGCTCGTTCTCCCTCGTTTGGTTCCACTGTTCTAGGCTTGTATTTACCCTGAGTCCTCTGAAGGGCTTCTTTTGGTTCTAGAGTCCGGTTCCGTTCAGATAGCGCAGATACCATTTACCACCTGCGCCACTGAAACCTGTCTCCTTACTGACGTCTGACATATTGACCTAAGTTGGTTGGGGTTTTTGCAATAGACCAATGTTGAGCTTGGCTCCAGTGTTTGACTTCTCAACTTTTTCATTCTTAGGTGTAGTCGCCTAGTTCTCATTATTACGAAGTCGTGCCTCCATCTGATGGAGAAGTTTTTGAGCAGAATGGGGTCCTGCTTGCTTTTTCCTTGCCTTCTTAGGGTTTTATTTCTAAAACAAATCGTTATTAAAATCGATTCAATGTCTGTCTGTCAGTCTGCCTTTTTTGTTTTTGAGGGGGTGGAAATCTTCAAAAGACACTGATCTGGACACAACAGTGTGTGGGATTTTTACAAATTAAAACCACCCCCGACTCCCTCCCTGCCCCGCGGAACAACCATAAGGTATTACATAACAGGGCGGAGTCAGCTCACTTTAGCTTCTATACGCGACGTACGTGACCGCGCTTTTCTCCTCTCCCCTGCCTCTCGCAGCTTATTTTGGATAGATGGAGTTGACCGCATCGCAATTCTCTTGTTGTACTAGCATTTTCGGCACCAGATTTTCTGGTACCAGCACCTCACCTAGAGCTTCCTCTAGATTACTCCTTTCTTCCACGAATCTCGATTAGTGGAAAAATAACCACTCCTTGATGGCAGGAATAAGCCTGTGAGTCCACCAACCCTTTCTCGTGTGTTCCCACCGCTCTTGCCATCTATTTGTTGATCTCTTCTTCTCAGTCTTCTTCGTCTGCGATAAGGAAGAGATCCGCTTCGCATTGTATATGTTCGCTATCTCATCTTCCAAGATGTCAATCGGCATCATTCTAGAGATGACGAATGCTATATCATCTGAGAATGCTGACGAATGACGAATGCTATATCATCTGAGACTGCACTCAGTTTGTTAGTGTTAACTGACATCCGCAACGCCTCCCTCCAAATTGGGGTCGCATAGAGCATGATTTTGACCTCCACCCTGGCTATAAGCAACCAAGAGGTATGCGAAGGCCCTCCCATGTTCGGCATCATCCTTGCCAGGGCCATACTACCAGTGGATGATTTGTCACAAACATACTGCATGTGTTGTTTATAGCCGAGCTTCCTGTCTACCACCACACCAAAGTATTTCATGGTCGACTTGGAAGTAATGATGTGATTCCCGATTCTAATACAGCCGTAATTTCTCTCCCGGCGCATAGTCATGAGGACCGCTTCTATTTTTTCCGCCCCAAATGTCAGACTAGAGCTCCCTAGCCAACTTTTAACAGCACCGATTGCCTCGCTTGAGTATGTTTTGCGACAATAACCAACGCTATATCATCAGCGTAACCCACCACCGTGGCTTCCCTCGGAAGGTGAAGATTAAGTACATCCTTGTACATGATGTTCCACAGTAGAGGGCTCAATACCGAGCCCTGTGGGACACCCGCGAAAACAACATACTCCTGGGTTCCGTCATCGGTGTCATACCAGAGCCTCCTTTCAGTTAAATAACTATCGACGATAGGTAGGCGGGAATACCAACCTTCGCTAGCGATTTCCGTATTAGATTTCAATTGGCCGAATTGAATTCATTTTTCACATCTAGGATTACTATCACGCAATATTTGCTGGTACTACCCTTTCCGTGAATTGCATCTTCGGCCAAGCCAGTAACCAATTTGATGGCATCAATAATTGATCTAGCTTTACGGAACCCATACTGCCGATCTGGAAGGCTGGCTCCGCTCTCAACAACCGGGAGTATTTTATAATAGACTACCCGCTCTAACATTTTCTCGACAGTGTCCAAAAGACATATGGATCTGTATGAGAATGCTTCACCGGGGTGTTTACCAGGCTTAAACAGAAGTACCAACTTCTGCCACTTCCATGCCACTGGAAATATTCCCCCGGGCATGCACGCTTCGAACAACTCAGCGAACCTGTCCGATGTGGATTTCACGGCAAGCTTAAGGACCTTGTTCGGTACTCCGTCCAGGCCGGGCGCTTTATTGTCTCCTATTTTACCGCATATCTCCAGTAGCTCGTCTCTGGTGGCTGAAGGAATTACCTCTTGCCGGGGGAATAACCCCTCCATGGCTTTCAGGAAGAGGGTAAGACACGTACTCTGCGGAGATGAACGGCCTCTAAGTCGTCCCATCACGATTGTACGATTGTATAAGCACTCCCCCCCCCCTCCCCGGGTTTACATGCGCTTCCTCTTGCTTCCCTGGATGGCGAGCTTGAGGGTTTTGCGGGCTGCCTTATAGGCGCACTCCCGTAGCCCGCTTGCTCACTCCCAAAAGCCGCCGGTACTGAGGTTCCGAGCCCCTGCACCGTAAGTTTCCTCCTTCTCTCGTCTTCCATGGTAGTTTTTTGTTATGGGTATCCTCCCCCCCCTTCCAAATACTATCCCACAGAACAGTCAGAAAAGAAAAGTGCATGAACAAATATTTACACATCAATAGGTTTGCCCCAATCCGCCAGCTGGGGTCGCGACTGATGGAAGATCTTGCAACTCCTCACAGGTCTGTCAGTCCGTCTTTCTGTCTGTCGGTGTGCCTGCTGGTCACACGCACATTTCTCAGAAATTACTGTACCGATTGACATGAAAAGAGATGGTTGACGCTGTGAACGTCCACACATACGGCAAGTTACATCTTTCTACATTGAATGTCACATATGCAAAAGAGGAGTATACAATTTTTTTTCGCCGAATGTAGTCATGTTAGCCATCAAATGAAAAGTCTCGATTAGTACTTTTCAAGACCAGTCTTAGTTTCGACATTTGTACAAAGGACAGAGAGTGCGGTGGATTGAAAGTGATGATTTCTTTAACAGATCCATTCTCAGAAACAATCCAAATTACGACTCTGCCTCTATGCGGTGCGCAGGCTTCAACATACTCTCCATATCGATATCTACTCAAATTAAGTTGATAATAGTATGTTATTATATTTTTGGGAAGTTAACTAGAGACCCTCTTATGTTTACGCTAGAGTTATAAAAATGCAGTAATATAGACTATGAAGCATGACATTCCTAAGTTTGATGAAAATCGGTTTGGAAGTCTACCATGCCATAGCTCCCCTAGCACGATAAGATGAAGCCCATTGTGATGACCGGGTATCGGTGAGGCTCTGTTGGAATGCAGTCAGTTATCCCCGGCTGCAAACTGTCTAAGGGCCACGGTTCGCATAACATCCATGATTGGGGCAGGTGTTTTTCTACTCCCTAGTCTAGATCCGCAGTGTTTAGTTAATATTTATTAGGCTACCACCACCATAGTTAATAGGCTTTTACCACCCACTAATTGTCTTAGTAGACGAGAGCAGCGGCTCTGGGAGTTGGCTATATTCCGCATCAGTCTATCCCATAGTCCACTGCTTGTCCCATACGGAATAAGGCAAAAGGCACGAGTATGCAAATTACAGGACATAACTCGTTTTTGTTACAAGTTTGGCGAACCTGGGTACAAAACGAAGATTTGCGTACTGTGGTCTTCGCAGGGATCGCGGTCTGAAGAACGAAAATGGCGTCCATGGCGGTAACAGGTTTCCCAAGAAGATGTTAAAAAGTGAAAAAGGAAACACCATGATAACATCCTGCAAGTGAACATGGAAAGGACCGCAGATCGTCCAAGCAAAACGAGCTGACTCTCTGCTTCATAGTGAGCTCTACCAATATTGGAGTTCTCCGTTGTTTTATGCCTATATATCCTGCTGGCATCTGGATGAGAGATACGGTCAAATTGCCAGTGCAAATCCAGAAGCGCGGTTGTTTGTGAATTTGTAAAGCACAGAAGACCTCATCTGACTACGTGAAGCTATCTAAAATGCGCAAAGGAGGCGAAGGAAGCTGCTAATCGGCAAAGAGGGTTCGACTATCTGCAGCGTACATTATGAAAGGCAGAATTTCGGTTTTCTGAGATTTAAGACAAAGGTACCTTGAATTTTCTCCAGTAGAGTATCTGCACGTTCTTTTGACTTAATTTATCAAAGTTTTACAATTGGTACATGCAAGCTACTATGTCGTTAGTAATCAATAAATAAATCTACTTTGGTTTGCGTATTTGGAGCTATGGTTTATCCCATCACTCTTGCCTACTTACTACGATACCCAGAGCATTCGAAGAGAAGTGCAAGTTTCTCGAAGAATCCTGTGTGTGTACTCTTGAGACTCATCAGATAGGAGAAGTAACCTGCGAAACTAGAATGGTTGGAAAAATATGGGGGTGTCAAACTCGCTAGGAAGCTAAACGAATGGGCCAAGAAACTGGGCGGAAAGTCCTGTCAGAAATTGTAGGAGCGTCCTAATCGCTGTAGCGGTGCTAGTATCTTACTGAAGTTTTCAATGAATGAATAATTGTTTACTAATCACTAATAGAAAGGACTCCTTCCATTCTAAAAGTGACTGAAGTTTATTAAAGTAATCATTTTGCTCCATAACAATGCAAATTACAGTATCTACGCCCGCTTCGTTCGTATTGACTCAACATCGAAATCGATTTGAGAATCACCGCTCCTACTGAGTAATTTGCCTAATTGAGTATGAAATCCTCCAGCGACGATATCGCTCTAAATGCTAGTATCCTCCCGTGAAAATGTTTATGTAGTTAATGAGATGATACCAAGCAGCGAATCTCCACCGGAACCTAGTCCTTCCAATCCTGTCAGGAATTGCTCTCGTTTCGGGAATAGATCTTATCGTTGGAGAGAAGTTCCTTAATGAATGCGGACATCGACTCAATGCATTATCGAGTCTGCAGCATTCACGTTTTTCCACCGAAGCAAGGTGAATATATGTAACAGCAAATTGATGAAAAATAAAGGATCGAAGGGTCCAGTGCGAGTGAAAAAAAAATTAGAAATTCATTAAGTAATTTGCAAATGGACCGACACCACCAGCGTGAGAGGACGTATTATACGTTCATTCATATCTGCACAACTTACAGAACCCAAGTCCCGAACAACAAGGGTCGAGTGGACACTACATTGAAGCATGCCCTGCATACTTTGTGCTATTTTCAACTTTATCCTTTCAAAGTGTCTGCTGAAGTTTGCATATTTAGTAGAAAATTCCACAGCCACAAATAGTGAAGAGGCAGCAACTTGAAGCTGCTGACGTCCACGTTGTATTCACCCTTCTCCTTCGGCAGCACAAAAAAAGTCTACGTGCCTCCCTGTGACGATGATTAATTTACCGGGAGTTCGTCAAAGGCGCGCTTATTTTCCGGGCAACATGGAAAATATTATTTTGATGTTGTTGTCGACTCGACGTTAATTGACTTTTCCTTTAATTCATAACATGATGGAATATTTTCGTGCACTTAACTTTATGTTAGGCACAGCTCCTCTCTTGGCCTTTCCATTTTCCTTCGTTTATGTGGGGGACGGAAAAAAAACATCACTCCTTCTTATTATTGTCACTCCTGTGCTCGGTTTAGGGGTGGCTGTTTGTTTTTGATTATATCAAAGATTGTGTAAAAATAATTCTTAGGGATCTTATAATAGACTGAATGTCTAGTGCTGGGAAAAGGGACATGATAACAAATCGAATTGACAGAGAAACATCATTTGGAAAATAAAAGGCGTTGGTTCATACACTTTTGGGCGAGTAACGTAAGCAGTTCTACAATCGAATAATGCTGATGTACGCACATACCTACATGTTACCTTCTATAACCTTAATATATTTTGTTTACTATCCAAACCATCCCTCTTTGTGATATATTAGTCTTGGGCCACCAGATTATACACGTATGATGATGCAAGGTTCTCTGCGTGTTACATAAAGCTTATGCAGCCAACAGGTAAGCAAATCACTACCTAATTTGTAGTGTAAGGGCTATGAAATAGACATCTAAATAGGACTGCTTAAGATTGAACAGCCCAACACGCGTATGATGTCCACCGCCTTCCTTCGAGGACCAGGTACCCAAAATCCGACACATTGCGCCCTCCGTAGTTCAGTGTTCACAACAGTGGACTTGGGCCGACCGGCAGAACTCAAAATTGAGATTGCCTGCTAGAGCCATTTTAATGCAGCCTTATCAGTATCTACCAAATGGAGGAGCCCATCGCGAAAACCTTAATTGTTGAATCTTAGCTTCGTACCAGAGTCCAAAATTTTTTCCACATGCATTCCCGGAGGATGGTAAATTGTCCCCCGAAAATTTTTCCATTCTTGAAGGAAACTCGGACGCATCAGGTAGAAATAAAGCTTGAGCTTACGCTTATGTCCTTTTCCCTCCCGTTTTCGTGTCCATATTCTAATGGACAGTGCAAAGCATATAACGGAGGAGGATTAACGGCGAGTTTTCCGTAACCTACAATACAAAAGAGCCGACTGGACATCAAGATTGGGGCTGAGCCTTAGAACGGTTCGGGAATATAATGACGACACGGTAGCGGAAATCGTGAACAAGATTATTAGACAGTGGAACCTTCGACTCTCGAATGCTCACTATTCTCAAAACCGGAAAAAACTCCAAAATGCTAGAATGCGGCATAGCTTCTGTAGTCTAGAAGAATTTTGTCAAGAATATCCCAAAACGACCTAAAAGAGCTGGTTTACTGTTGATGAATACCGGACCATAGTCTCCGTGATGCAACTAACGAGAACGGAAGCAGGTTTATAGCAGAAAAATGATAATTTCATCGACTTATTTCCCTCACCACAGGATCCAAAAGAAAACGTAGGCCACACTAGATGAGACAATGTTCAAACAGATTGATGATGCCCTTATTAAAAAGAACTGCATCCTTGACGTGTCCTCGGTATGAATGCGACCACTATGAGCAAGATATCGATGCAACAATGGAGTTAGTAAACTCACCCTAGTTATCAAGATGGATACTGAAAAGCCCCAGAGAGTAGAAAGGGCATCAAAAGATATCGGTGCAAAAAAGGACAAATCCTAATGACTCCGAACCGACACAATGAAGTCGATAGCATGGACGTAAAGTCGACCCAGTTGAAAGGCACAATCCAATATTTCCAGGAGTCATTCAATGCCACAAAACAATCTCTGCACATCAAGCGAGTAGAGGCCGTACACGCACCAATCGTACCACCTAGATATACTCAAAGCCAACACCACCTAAATGGAGCATAGTCCATCCATGCCTACGCGCTACTAATCAAGAATGATTAGCTGAAATACGCTTTACCTATTTCCAGGTCTTCCCGGGAACCCTTCACTTCTATTCTACTGTTATGCACCATGTAACCCTACAGCGACCCACTAGTCGACCACTCTGTGAATATATTCCTCGCCTTTCCTTAAAATGTGACCTACTTACTGCCACTTTTGCCCTTTAATCAGCACATGTACCGATAGCTGACCCATACGCCCATTTAGGTCATGGTTCGAGATTTTTTCAGGCTGGAGAACAGATGTCATGGCCCTTTGAAGCCCTCAAAACTTATGGCACCAAAGCATCTCCAGTGAAAAGTTTCGATCCAATGTCTCGTCAAGTGTACAATCTGTTCTGTCATCCGCTTCCTCGTTGTGAAGACAAACCGATTTTTAATGAAGTTAAAATCATTTATGGTGGTGGAATTATAAATCGTGTAGATATATACAAGTGTTTCCTGCATGACGATGAAAGGAGCGGAAGATCTTCACTCACAAGCTGTAATGACTAAATCGGATTGCGAGAATTCCATCTTCAATCGAAATCATTACAAATGGCGATCAACGTGGGGCCGAACATTTCCTAGATCCCGATTACCTGAATCAAAGGAAGACCGTTTCATTTTGCCATTACAGAGCTCCTAGAAAAATCTAGAATGCGGTTCGTGGCGATCGCAAATTGACGTTGGATGAATTTTCTGCAAAATTCCTCCAAACTTCCAGAACTTGAGATGTGCGAGATGGATTCCAAAACAGATGACTGAACAGCACAGGTTGACTTTCACCATCCTGCTGCTACTATAGATAAAATTTGGATCGTCAACTAGACGCTTGAAACTAAAAGATAACAGAGGTATTACGCCTCTTCACCTCCCGCCAAAAAAAAAAATGGAAACCATAATTTCATCCAAAAATATCAGTCTCTTGAGATAAAAGAGGCATAATTTTGATTACATATCTTAAAAAGACCATCAACGCCGCAGGGTTGCGTGCGACCCTTGAAAAAATTAGACAGGACGATTCAGAATGAATAGAGGGCATGCTGACAAAGGGAATCTATCTGCCACATCTCAGGCGGCTAATGTAACGAAGCAACTTCTGCAACTGTTTTATGGGAAATTTTGAACCGAAAGTGCATTCTACTGTCTCGAGTTCTTGAGATTACCACCTGCTCACTCCTGTGAAGGTGCCGATGGTAGGGAAAATATTTTCAAAGGCCAAGGAGGAGGTAAAGGGGGAGGCGAATAAGTGGACGCAGGAGCAAGCGAGAGACCTTTTCGAGGCAGATGAAAACAATTCATACAGGCATCGAAACTTTGTTGACAATAACTTAACTCCATCCCCCGCAGTTACCTAAAATGCGGTTCAGCTCCCCCCACGATTTCCCGAGACGCTCGCATTGGTCCTTTACTGTTCTACGTCAAGTGCCCATGGAGCGACTCACTCGTCGACCATCTTGCGAGAGTGGGGAATCCACATGGCGTAGTGCAATGCAATTGTAGTCCCTCCTCAATGTGTAACCCATCCACTGCCACCTCCGTCTTCCGAGCACAGTGCGTACGAGTACCAGGCCTGTACGACGATCGAGTTCTTCGTAGTATCGAGCTAGCATACCCCGATAATACGACGCGAACAAATGTTGACAAAGGCTTAGAGCATTTGAGTACCAGTCGGCTTCACCATCCTGGGACTACTATCATTAAGCAACATAAAAAAAACGCCAACACAAAACAGCGCCAACTTGATCTCGGTGTTGAGATAACTGCATTGCCAAATTTTAAGCAGGGTAAAGAAAGCGGATCTAGTGCTGTTAATGCGTCAGGCAATAGCAAATTTGGTGTCCCCACCGGCAGAAATTGCGCTTCCTAGATATACGCCGCCCTCGATACTCCGCCATTAATGCAGATAGGGAGGGAGCGATGACCCAGTTCGTCTTTATCATCAGTCCACTCCACCTGCCTCTCTTTTCAAATTCAAAGCCATTTGGTCAAGGTCCATGACCCGGTGAGAGAGGAAACAGATATCATCAGTGTAGTCAAGGTGTTTGAGGATAGATGTCATCGTTCATTGAATTCCTCCATGTCCTCTGGACAAGGCAGCATGAAGAATATCACCGGTAACAAGACGTAATAGTATCGGTGACAGGATGTAACCCTGGCGGGTTCCGCTTCGAACCTCAAAATCCTTCGAGATTCAGCTCAATGCATCATATATAATATAATAATAGTTATTAATTTCTCCAGAATGACCCTCCTGCGTAGAGCACTCCAGATACACTCCCTGTTCACATTGTCGAAAGCTTTCCCGAAATCGATGATGATTTCAAGGTACTCTCTGATGCGTTCCACAATTATTTAAGCTATTATCTTTACGGCGAAGGGAGCATACAGATATCCCTCAAATTGCCACATTCAAAATGTGTGCCCTTTTTGGAATCTTAACGGTCATCCTTTTCTTCCACTTTTCGGAAAAAGTCGCGGATTCCTCCTCATCAGACGTAATACGGTTAAGACCCTCGGTGAAGTGTTCTATAGTTGTTTGTCATGGTGGATGAGAAAACGACCGTTAACTTCATAGGACCATCGAAAAATTTGCGACCACGTGCAAGCTCTTCCGTAATGCGGTATACAGTTCTGAAATCATTGTCGTTTTTGATGGCAACCTAATGCTCATTGATATTCTCGGACGTGTTATTCAGTAGATCTGCCGTTCGATCAGCAAGATAGATCTCCCACTGTTAAGCAACACCTGGGTCGTACTAGCGGTCGAAGTTTAAACCCAGCTGACCTTATGGTAGGCCCTGTTGTCGAACAATATGCAGCCAATGGCGAGACGATGGAAGTTGCAGAATTCCACGAATCTCGCACCATCACCGTAACGATTGCCAAGACCATGTTTCCTAATTACATGCCTGAACGAGGTGTTATCAGATCTCACCTTGGCATTCAGATCACCCATCAACATCACAATGCTACCTTTAAGAAGCTTCCCCTGAACCACATTTAGTTGCTCGTAGAAAGCACCCTTCTCCACTATATCGGAAGTGTCCGTTGGTGCGTAATATTGTATAATTGTGATGGCCCTTAGCCTGGACCGAAATCTTGTAGTTAGAAGTCTTTCAGAAAACTATCAGAAGCAACCTGATACCGGATTCGCGTCTGCTACCACTTAGCTTTCCAGAGTACAAAAGTATATTGCAATGAGTGCGGCAAGAGGCAGAGGGGTACTCTCCAACAAAAGGTTCAGCAGATGAATTGCAATGTACTATTGAAAGATAAGATGGAAGGGAAGCGAACATCGAAAAAATCCCGAAACAGATGGGGGGTATTGTCTTTATCGAAAATTGGAAGACGCGGTGGCTCGAATGGGAGCGAAGACTTTGGAAGGCCAACGATCGGCATAGGATGGTAGAAGGGCCGCTGGAATCTCGCTACGGTACAGCAATTTACCCAAAGATTCCAGTTATCGTATTTCATCGACTGCACCCACCTATTGCGAAACCCACACAGCGATTTGCAATCTTCTCCAGTAGAATTGTTTCAGCATTGTCTTTGGCTTTCCTATTGACCTTTGTCTGCTAGTATTTGCGCTACTGATTTCTGGCTTCCCAAATAAGAATAAGAACTGATGCTATTATTATTATTGGATTCCTCCGTTTTCATGATTTCCTATTGACATTTCCTGCAGGGAATCGTCTACAAACAGTTAACATTCAGTATCGCTTTGGCCAAATAAAAACATCAACAGAACAGTTCGATGAACTTTTTAACTCACCCTCTGAGACAGATGACTGACTAACCGCAAAGGAGAGGGGCTACTTTAACCAATTCTCAAAAACCCACTCACGTCAAATTACTCCTAACTAAAATTGAAACCACTGTCTGTCTCTCATCAGACCATCCATCAACAACAGAAACCCTTAACATTGCCGCTTGGGTCACCTCAGCAATGTGATCTGGAATCTTAGAAGGGTGATACTGTGTTGTGTAAAGCGACCTCCGTTTCTCCATCCATATATCGTGAGACCACCTCGAAGAGTTACTTTGCATGGAGGGCTCTGGTGCACCTGTGACATTTTCCGGGCTCCATCCTGTTCTTAAATTTTTTTTGCATTGTATTGGTACATTTATCGCGCTCTACTTTGCTTCCAACGTTTAGCATCTCCTCCACGAGATTATGAGGTCCGATAACTGCGGTGAGGTCGTCATGCAACGTTGTCTTTTTCATCCACGAATCTCGGAAAATTGATCTTAATGTGCTCGGAACCTCGTTTTTAGCGGTGAATTCGGGACTCGTCTAATCCGAAACGATATAACTACTTCCTGTAAGCACCGTGCTCCCCAAAGGACTGCTAGGCAGTAATTAAATCCTCGCTGTTTTTACTCGACATATCTCTCAATATACGGGAACAGGATATAGGTCCAGCGGCCTTTTCCAAAATTATCCCATCGCTGTTGTCATCTCTCTTGCAAATCCTTCCTAGCGGCTCTTCAGAAGTCCACAGTTACATTGGGCGATTCGAACTTTCGTAACTACCACCAGGGCCGAATCATCTGCAACCCCAATCAACGTTGCCTCCTTTGGCACTCAAAGGCGTAAATACAGAGCCTTGAGGAACACCTGCTGCCTCAATATTTTCTTTCGGCTCTTCATCTGCCTAGTAGCAAAGTAGCCTCTCAGAAAGGTAGCTCTCGATTATCGACCGCTTAATAACCAAGGACACCTAGCTAAGCCAAGGTGCTCTTAATCCAACCCCAATTGGCAAGCTAAAAGTCATCCCGACATCCAGTGCCACCGACGCCACGGGCCTCACAAGCCAGATCTATGGCTGATCCGATAGACCATCTGCTAGCTGGAACCAAACGGGAGCAACCAATTGAATATCACACTCTCTAATATTTTCCACATAAGCAGATAGGGCGATATAAATAGAGATAGTGCCACAGTTGGAGTTTCGATACCAGAGCCAAGCTCTGCCTCTACCACTAGGAGGGAAACATTCACACCACCATGCACGATTCAAATCTGCTTGTTAACCATGTGGACCCGATTTTAAGGAGCCAACTTCTGGGTTTTGTTCAGAATACCAGAGCCTTTTATCTCCAATTCGTCCACAGATAGGTCCGTCGACTGACGTCCACTTTCTTCGTATTGTGGAGAAAGAATTGCAATTATTTTGAATAATAGTTCAGGCACATCACTTGAGTGTAGTCTTGTTCATTACAACCTTGTAGACAGCGCCCGCCGACGGGTTCGTATGGTATGGCTTTCTCAACGCTTCTTCGGAAATCGCGGTATTCTTTCTCCATCTGTCGATGTTCCGGCTATTCTCCTTTGGGAAACCCCCCTCACTCGCAGATATGATGATCTCAAAAGAGAGATTTTCTGGTTGCACCAGCAGCTTAGCTGCCTACTCTAGTAGAAACGCTGTCAGGCATTGTAGAGTCGTCCGTCGCAGGTGCTCACTGACATAACTGACTCCTCTAGTCGTGACCCCCTTCTAAAGCTGCCAGAAAGGGCTCCTTCTCGGAAACTCCAGTGGACCAGTCAGCTATCTGAGCTTTTTTCACTTCTGAACTCATTTGACAGTCGCCTCCTGCAAGTGCACGATCAGAAGCATCCTAATTTCCTAAATGTAGAAAACCCCAAAATAAAATTGAAGGTACAAACTTGACACATAGGTACAAAATTCTGAATTCCTCTGAAATTGGTAGTTGCTTGTTGGTCCTTACAAATACTAAGAGTCAGAATTAGAATGAGAAAGGTTGGACGAAGTACACTAAATGAATCAAGATAGTTTGAGACATAATTTGCAGGAGAGCAAAGAACAATGCTTCCCCTATCAAGAGAGAAGGATTATCATCCTCGAAAATTAAGATTTCACAAAATGTTCACCTAATTTATCACTGGTTTACAATATATCACCCATAAATATCCACTATGTTTATATTACTCATATGTCTAGCCTGAAGTCCATAAACCCAGCAACTCAGTCCAAAATCACCCAATCAAGATTTTTTCATGGACGTCTACTTTCTCTGTCACAAATTCTTGACTTTTCCCAGAAATCCTTAACGAACCACTGCTTATTGTCTCTATGAAGAAGATAATTTCACAGTTTCACTGAAAGTACGACAGCGATAACTGCAATGGCGTCCAAGTCAAAAGGAGGACGACAGACCATAGAGTTGAACCCATTTACCTAGAGGCAATTTTCATCTTTACAAAACGGAATTTAATTTCAACAAACTTAGGATTAGACAAGGCAAGGCCACTTTTTGTTATTCGAGACGTTGACGAAGAAAGTATGGACGAATATGTTAGTGACCTGGTTACAGATTAAGTGCTTCCATGGATTCTGTCTGGCCCTCTGGGTAATTCTAGATCATACGAAGCTAAGAAAGTGGGATAGTAAAAGAAAACGATTGGTGTAATCAGTTGCGGTGAAAGTTTCAATTAAGTTTTAGTTTTTCCTTCTGGAATGAAGTGAAATTAATTTTATGTGGGAAGCTGGATCGTCTGAAGCTGTTTGGTAGTCGCTAGAAAGGAGATATGCATCCATACTTGGAAAGACTGTGGGAAAATTATGTAGGAATTCAACATAATTTGGAGTTCAAATTTGTTGTTGATTGTCTTTTATGGTTTCCTTTTAAAGAAAACTTTAAAAGAATAGGAACAATGGTCGTCTTCCTATTTGGGTTTGCTTATATCCAATTTATTTCGTTTGGAAACGGTTGTGCCCAAACAGGAAGCCTTTACACTTTTTTCTCCAAGTATAGTCACGTAGGGTATTCATCAAAAGGGAGATGTGGATTTTCATTTAAAGTGGTTTTATTTTTCAGATTGGTTTAAAAAGGTAGGAATAAAATAACGAAGAGTATTATCTTCAAAGCCGCATCTTCGAGCCGCTTTCAGAAACAATTTTTCCGATTCTGACGATACTTTCACAGAGGAAGACAGAGGATCCCTAACCTCAATTTGAATAGCCGAAGACTCTGCTACAATAAAGAAATGAGTAACATCGGCATTTTGCAGAGTGCTTGCCGAGAGTCGGAGACAATATTGAAATTGACTGGAAGTGGTAAAGCCTCTGACGTCAGAAATTTATCAAAATCTTCGATAAGATAGAAAGTGAAGTCTTCTGTTAGCTGACCGTTTCGATCGCAGAGCAAAACCAGTGTCATCAGATACTGGTCTAATTTCTAAGTAGATGTTAATCAAATGTATGCATGGTAGCTTGTAACTAGCCTTTCTGTGACCTGAATCCTGGTAGTTTCGGCAGTGAGAAGGAACAGTTCTTTTCCGAAGTCCTTTAAAGGCTGTCTCAAGGCTCTTCAGCAATTCCGGGGATTTTATCTTAAATTAATGATCAATGATGCTGAACGGCAGATACATGCCTCTGCTATCGCGCACACCTAAAAGATGATCTTCTAATATCCGTGGTTTCAAGAAATACAGGCCATTCCGCCTTTGTCCTGCACCGAGCTGACAAAAAGATACAACGTTCTACCGATAATAACCATCGCAGTACCGCAAGCTGCAATTACGTACTCCACCGACCCACTGCTGCAGGTTGCCTCACCACCTAAGTAACTTTTCGTATCCAAGTTGACGTATTCTTCCTCCTCTGATTAGCAATTACATCAAGAACAAACCTACTAATCTCCGGTATATTTCTCGTGGGTAAAATTGGCAAAAGATGCCGCCCAGAGTTGTGTAATAGCTTCCGTCAAGGTTACGTATCCCCACAACCTCGACACCGTCGCCCCTCTTTTTAGCCGTAGGGAGTTTTCATTAAATCTTACCACAGGAACAAATCAATAAGAAACTTCCGTGTATACCGTTTACTAGGCCATCCTACATAAATTAATCATTCTTTAGCTTTAAACTCTTATATCAAAGTGGAAGAGGTCTAAACTGTTGAATTTGGACCTATCTGCCCTGGCTTACCAGAGCCACATTATTTGTATTTCGGAAACCTGACTCGATGAAATCATTTTGGATTCTGTGTTCTCCGAAGGTTACTCGGTCGTTCGCTGTGACAAGAATATCTCAGTCAGTCTCAGGCAGGGCAATAGGTGGGGACGCCTTAACAGTTGTAAAGTCTCCCTTCCGTGCTGAATCCACCAAAGTGCAAATCTATTTGTCGTTTCCTGTGCACACCCCCTGCCTTACCCGCTCGCATCTGTACAAGGATCTCTTCGACAAATTACCTGATATCTAAACCGTAGTTTTCTCCTCCCTTGTGTTGATTGCTTGTGGTGACTTTAATCTTGCTATCCTCACTTGGTCTAACGCTCCCCACCCTCCACCAGTCCCCAGTAACTCCCTCCAACCTTCTCTTCCCTGGTATACTTTTATGAACAGCTGGGCTGCTCCTCAATTCAGTCTCACTGAAAAACACTTAAATCCCACTCTCCATCTTTATCTTCTCCAACTTCAAATGCTCCTTCTTACGTTATTCCTGACGTTCTTCATCATGTTCTTGAATTCGATGCGCAATTTGCTCGTATCATTTACCGTGTTGTGCGCAAATCTGCAAAGTTCAACTTTCGAAAAGCCAACTTCGAAGCTTCGAATTCAGCCGTGGCCACCATTAACTGAGATCCCATCCTAATTCCTTTATCTTGTAGTGAAGCCTTCGGCTCGTTTTATACCACCCCCACTAATATGCTTGTTTGTTAAGCTCCACTTTAACCCAGGTCGCTACGTTCTCCACCTCTTCCGGTTCACCAATAAGATTCAGAAAACGGTCCGCCTGCAAAAAGAAAATACAAGTCTTCCAGAAGCAATGCTGATCTCAGTCATATTAAAGCCCTGCCGACGTGAGGAACGCCACTGATTTCTAAGTTTCAGAAGCCATATCTGGCTAGTGTCGGTTTGAAACTTCAAACCCTTTTAATCTCACATCAGCAACACCCGCAATCTTATTTAGCCTTATCCCACTTTCATCAAGTTTGCAGGCTCCTCCGCTGACTGGCCACGATTATCCTGGGATCCAGTTTGTAATTACTTTTCCTCTCTGTATTACTCTTAAGTTCCTTCTGTCTTCCTCCTCTGACTTAGTGCAACTAGTACCGGATCTTCTGCAATACCTCTCCTTAGTCCTTCGTTAGTCGAGTAGTTCAGTAACCCTGGCGCAATATACCCGGATTTTTCTAAGGTCTTTGGTACTTTTAACCAAATTCGTCTCTCTTAACATTCCCCAAATACTCATCAGATGATTCGCCTTCTACCTCTCTAACCATTACTACGTTATTTTTGATGGTTGCATATTCGATTCCTTTTTCTCTGCTGTACCACAAGATTCCATTGTGGACCCACTGATATTTCAATTTTTCTTCAACAATTTTTCCTCTACCCTTCAGTGGAACTTAGACACTCTAGTTTGCTGGTTTTCTACAAATAACTTAGCGCGACATAGTAGCAAGTGTCATTCAATGGGCACCCTTTGTCATATCGGAATTTCATCCAAAACCTCGTCATTACTGTCGACGAAAAACTCCGCTTTGACAGACAATGCGTGGACGTCTGTAATCATCTGGTCGAGGAGACTCTTGTACGTTATTTACTTTCAAGTGTAAGCTTAAGCTTTCTTTTTTTCCCCTCCGTATGGGAAGATCTAATAGGAGCACATTCACTAATTGCCCGTAAATAAATAAATTATCATCTTACAAATTCTTAAATCAGATTTCGATTTCATTATTTCCATGCTTCTTTCTTTCTAAAAGAAAACTCCCTCACCTTTAGGTTCCCCCTAAACCCTGTACCCTATTTAACTATTATCCAATCTCATAAAGCCATCATTGATCTCTTTCTCTGCTTTCCTATAAATTGCGCAGCCACGTACATACCCATGCTGACGTACTGGCAAATACTTTTTACCCTAGCGGATCGGCTCAGGAAACTAAGCGACAGTTATAACGCATGCAGTTGCCTAAAATTAGTATTGTTGTGGAGATAATAGAAATCTCGGGTAGTTGTTCGGGAAAAGTACCGCCACAGCTGTTCTTTGTCTAAGGTGGGCGATCGGCAAAAATGATCAGAGGAAATATTTGCATATTTGAAAAATTGAGTAAAGTTTGTGTGACATGTTAATTATTGTGTTTCCAAGTAATGAAACTAAGACAGTTTTCGATGTTTAGAGTTCGCGAAAAACAAAGGATAATATAGGTACTATAGATTGGTAAACATTATGGACCATAAAACCTGGGAAACGTCTGCTGAACCCAGCACCAACAGCTCTGGTAGCAAACTCTACCAACCTTCATGTAGTGTTCGCTAGGAGTTCTTTCTTGATTAAAAATTGAAAAAAGAAGGCTAGTCTTATGCGCCTAAAAACTGGACAAATTGTACCAACTCCTTCAAGTTGGGGCTTGGACAATCGTACACGGAGAACTACATGTTATGGAGCTACGTATGGAGCCTCATGCTGAGCGAATGTTAGCCAAACGGAACGATTAACGCATTTTCTCATGGAACCTGTGCTCTCTGCACAGAACAGGAGCTGTCAAGCAACTAGCCTACACCTGGTCCTAATATAAGGCTAATGCCATAATGTTATAAGACATGCGCTGGACAGGGACAGGTTTCCTGGGAAAACCCACTATACCATATATTATAGTAGGCATTCGGGATCAATTCCAATCAAATCAACGTCGGTCCATTCCAAAGAGGGCTCACTCAGGCAAATCGGCAACAAATCAAATGTTCTCTCTACGGCGAAAAAAGGAAAAACTGTTAAAATATTTCCATCAACTGCATCACCTCTTTATTGACTTCAAGGTCAGCTATGATTGCTTAGTGAGAGTAAAACTATGTAGGGCCATGAGAGAATTCAGTATCCCGACGAAATTGATAAGACTGACTAGTCTGACCCAGACCATGTATCGTGAAAAGTTCTGGAAGGTTAAGCGGAGGTAATAGAAACACAAAAATCCGGTGCTATGCTATTTAAAATAAAACATCGTTAATACTAACTGAAACCGAATTCTTAATAAAATATCGGGCCATCAACGTCAACGCTCTAGAACCCATTTTGCGCCTTGGCTTTCAGGATGTCCTTCCTCCAACCAGCATTCTCTAATTTCGAATTCTGCGCAGTGATCAAACAAGCTATCTCCGCCAATAGAATTTTTCTTGGACTTTTGGGATTTTCCCATGGGTCTTCCTTTTTCGATTTTCCTTTTTAATGCGCATTTATGTATCTGAGTGTCATCTATGCGATGGACGTGGCCAACACGTTGCAATTTCCGAAGCTTCATTAAATCGGAGACTTTAGGCTTGTCAAATATTTGATACAATTTACGGTTGTATCAGATCCGTCATTGGTCGGCTTCTCCTCGACTCGAAGGTATGGGCCTGTTTTTTTGGAAGTTTGCGTTAGCGTCCATGCTTTACATCCGTAAGTTAGCACAGATTGTCCCATCATTTTGTATACTAGCTGCTTTCCTATGTATGCAGCTTTGACATTTTTAAAATCGGCAGGACCAAATCGAAAGCTCTATCTGTGAGTCATGCGACTATTTGAAAGGACTTATAGAACAGAGTGTTTTTTTTGTTCACAAACAACCCTCGTATAACCTGCTTTATTGTCAGATTGAACAATAAGGACGCCAGCCCATCTCCATCTTTTAATCCCATATCATATACCTGCCTCAAGTCAACGAATATTTGATGGACATAGAAGATGAATTCTCAGCATTTTTCTAGCACCTGTTTGACCGTAAATAGCTAATCACTTGTCGATCATGCCCCCCCCCCCCCCCCCCTTGGTACGCAACAATAGTCTTATCGAAGTACAGCCTAATTCTCCTCACTAGTATTTTCGTGGCGTGTGAGATGTCTCTATAATTTTTGGTTTGTTCACTTATCTTCTTTTTTGTGGCTATGACGTATCAATGCTTTCAACCATTCTTGCGAAATCTGTTCTTGGTCTCAGGTGGAGAGTGCCAAATTATGGACAGCTTTCACAGTCCATGGACCACCTGATTTGATGAGTTCAGCGAGGATCAACTACTTCCGTCGATTTGTTCATTTTTTGGTATTTGATTGCTCACTCTATTTCTTCCGATGTTGGTAGTTCAATGTTCCTATTATCGTCGACCATCGAGTTATGGCGGTCAAAGGGTAGTATAGGTCCAAGAACGAAACGTAGATTGGTACCCACGATGGAGCATAAAACCTGCGAAACGCCTGCTCAACCAACACCAACAGCTCTACTACCAAACCCTATCTCTACCTCCACGTGGCTACCGCTGCGAATTCTTTCTTCATGAAAAACTGCAGACGGAGAAGGATGAAAGCGAGTCTCCCGAGCCTAAAAACGGCACAAAATGTACCAACTAATCCTCCAGGTTGAGGGTTGGGTAGGGCTGACAACCCTACAGAGAAAACCGATGTCACGGAGCCACGGAAGGAGCCTCGGACAGGATGGCTTTGAAAACAACGAATCCAGCAACGACAACGGATTAACGATTTCGCATTTTCTCAAGGAATGCTGTTGAGCAGGCTGATGTAACAGCGTTGCAAAAGATGCGATGGACAGGGACCGGTTTCCTGGAGAAGAGTCGCTACACCATATATTATAGCGGCCATCCAGTAAACCATGTGCTCGGAATAGGTTTCTTAGTCAGCCAAAAAATGAAAGCTGCTGTTATCGGCTTTGAAAATGTAAATGAAAGGCTATGTACTCTGCGTTTGCGAGGCAAATTTAGTCTCATAAACATTCACGCCCCTACAGTGGAAACAGCAGAGTCGGAGAAGGATACCTTCTACCTTGAGAGGACCCTCGAAGCCTGTCCCAAGTATGATATCAAAATCATACTTGGAGATTTCATCAGTCAAATATGGACGGAGCCCGTATTCAGTCGATACGTTGACTCCCATAGCTTACTGACCTACACTGACGATATCGACATCATGTGAAGAAGAACCCGAGTTGTAAAGTCTATCTTCTTCCAGATCGAGCAGGCGGCGCGAGATTTTGGGCTGCACATTAATAAAGGCAAGACGAAATGCATGGTGGCAACATCAGCGCCAAAACCGAAAGAACGAACATCGAATCGCACTGGTCAAACGAAAACAATGAAGATAGGAGACTACAACTTTGATACCGTTGAAAATTTCTCCTATCTGGGTCGAAAATCACAACCGATAGCAGCTATGACGACGAAATCCGCGCACGGTTATTGACTGTCAACAGAACCTATTTGAACTTACAGAAACTGTTTCGCTCGAAGTGTCTCACCATGGGGTCAAAGCTCTTACGTCATTATGTATCCTTCGGGGACTTGGGTTCTACGTAAAAAAACTGCGAACTCTTGGCCGCGTTCGAGAGAAGAATCCTCCGAAGAATTTTTGGCCCCCTACACGAGGATGGACGATTCCGTAGCCTACATAACGACGAAATCTATGAGCGATACCATGACGGTCTGGTTGTGGACAAAATCCGGTTCAACAGGTTGCGCGCGCCGCGTCGATTAGGATGATACAGTCCGGAAAGTCTATAAGGACAATATCAATGGTAGAAAAAGAAGACGAAGCAGACCCTGCCTAAAATGGAGCGATGGCGTAGGTCAGGACGCTAGACAGCTTTTAGGGATATGATGAGCCCCAAGTGTAGTCCTCCAGGCTGGTGGTGCAGCGGAGAAACGCGTAGGAACACAGTGGGAAATGAGTGGGCAGCCCTACGGTCGTAACAGTCTATGTTCCGCGATTATCAAGGGTGGAATCTACTCGCACTAGTTAGCAGTCGTGGACTTCAGCTGGCAAAGACTCACCAGCTACGCCAAGTGAAGGAGGATTTGACCCGCTTATAACAGAACCCTCGGAGCTCTTGTACCAGACACATCCAAATACATACAAGATTATGGCGGTTTGCACGGAACACGGAGCGGCCTTCCTACCTACCTTCAGATATTTCGTGATTTCATGCGGCAGTTTGTTATACTGAATCTCATTGACTTTAATGAGCTTTCTCTTTCTGTTTGTAGTAGAGCTGACGGCATCTGTAGCCTGGCCTGGTCGATTTCTTTGTCCATTTCATACTGTGTGGTTGCGAGTTTTCCAAGTTCTGTTTTGGTGCTAAGTCCGAACTGAATTTATTCCAGTTAATGTAGGCGAAGGATCTAATTGCTTTTTTATACTTGTCTGTGAGGAGAAGGAAAGTTTGAGCTGAGCTGAAAAGTGGTCCGACATGCCTTTTAAAATTTTCGCACGTTAACACTTGCAATATGAGTCTGACTTCTGGTGACAGCAGGAAATAATCAAGTATGGATTGACTTCGAGGCCTTGTGGGTATGTCGGTCAACACCACGTCTAGCTGGTTTAACAGGTCTTGGTTGTGAATCTATTTCCAAGAATTATTCCATTTCCATTTTTTTCCGAATCACCCCAGAAAGTGTGCCTTGAATTGAAGTTAAGTCAAGTGAAGAAGTTGAGGGTGCTGTCAGCCCTCGTGTTCTTTCTTGTTAATTTTAACCCTTTTTCTTTTAACAATCGTAGCAACTGGGGTATATTCATATTGTACCCGGTTATAGGGGGAAACCTAACTTTCTTAGGGGGGTTGCCTAGGATGAGGATTGTACCTGTTGTCAAGCGTTGAAACACCATGACCGAAATCGCTCCTTTATAGAGAGAATGCTAAGTCTACATCCAGGTGATGTCGGATCGGACCAAATGAGAAGAAACTTTCTTGCACTTTTGTGGTCCATGGATCCCTTTTTTGAACTTAACACCCAAATTCTCAAAATGCTGACTGACTTCTCATTTGGTCCTATCCGATGTTAACTGTATGCGAACTTAGGACTCCCTCCTGTTCCGAAATTGTATATCGAACTTCAACCAAATATAAAAAATGGCATATTGGTATGGTAAAGGTAGAACGTCCTTTTGGGAGCCCTTTTACTGACAATTGACAATATATATATATATATATGCATATCCCGATAAGAGAAATTAAACTGTGAAAATTCAACCGAAACCATAATTTGCCAATCACTTCACTCCCCACAAACAATGCATACTGAATACACGAGTTCAAATCTGATTTACAATAATCGCTCATTCACTCGCGCATTTTCAATGTTGTACGTGGGAGTCCTTTGGCAGGCAGCGTCATTTAATTTGAAAATTAAAAAACATGACACACCTCCATTCATTGTTTTTGCATCTCATCTTCTGCTGGTTTCCTGCCGTGAAAGCATACATACAACCATCGAAATCAACCCTGAAAAAGCAAAAGATAATTCCTCTGGCATTTCTCTGGTTTTAATTTAATAAATTGGATGAGATCAAATTACAACCGTCGACACCCTCAACAACGAGGGAAATATCGTCAATTGCAAGGATAACTTGGGAAACACGAGCAAAAGTATCGTTCGAAAGTATGACAGTATGATTGATTCGGTCGCCTCCGCATATAGTTGGGGTATTGGCACGGGGTGGAGATGGGATGGGAGCTGTATACACGGATCGATATAATGCGCCAAAGGATCATCCCCTGCCAATCCCCATAAAGTTTCTCCTTCAGCTGTTTTATTCAGGATAATATATATGTGCATAACTTGGTGATTATGTGGTCTGTGGTGTTGATATTGTTGCTCGCTGCCACCACCGCTACAGCAGGACATTAATTAAAGGCGACCCGTGCGCACGTAACACAGTCGTTAATAATACTTTACATATTAGACCGTTAAGAAGGTGGTAAGTTCGTTACACCAGGTGCTCGTGATAGCACGGAAGAAAGTGATTTTTATTCATCTTTGCAATGGTTTTCGCATGATACTATCCTTAACCTTAACTTGCTCTACGTGGGAAACTTAAGAAGGAAAAAAATTTTCCAATTAATCTCGCCTCATTTACGAAGATGAAATTGCTCTAGTCAAGGAATGAGCCACCAAATGCCTGGGAAATTCTTCAAAATTTAATAGGGAAAAATGAGGGATAAAGTTACTTTCAGAAAAAATGGATTATTAAATTCTTGGATAAAGGAAGTGATTGAAGTGCTTAATTTCCTAAGCTGTAATTAGTATTGATATAAAAAGTTTAATTATAAATTAATCACTCATACAAGACATCTAGCTTCATTTTGATGACTTATTTTAGATACATATTTTGGGAAAGAAAATAATTTTACTTCCAGGGATGAAGCCAAATCCAGTATGGCTCCAAAAGTCAACCTTTCACTGAATGCGTTTAAAAGTGAGACGACTCGTCGACTTGGTTCCCCAAAAGTAGGTACAAAAATTTGACCAAAAACGCAAGAATGAGGAACCACCATGAAGGTTTCATCACTCTTCTCACAGAGTCTACACACAATGTCCGTAGACATCCCTAATTTCTCTAGGTGATAGCCTGCAACGACCACTGGGTAATGATCCGGAAACTTTTCTTAGCAAGGCTTCAACAATTGTTCGAACGCTTGGGTTTGTTTCCCCCTATGAGCACCCTGGAGTACTCCATTCCTGGTAAATTCACCCAGTCCCTCAGCCGTTCCTTTTCGTTTTTAGCGTAGTAGCCATGAACCCATTTCTAACTCCACAGGATGGCTCTGACCCGTATAGGTAGCGACTCTGCTCCTTTCCTGAAGAGTTCGTCCGCTGCCTTGTTGCTTTCTTAGCCAATATGGCCTGGAGCCCAGAGTATGCAGACCTTATTGAGCGAACCGAACGTGTTCAATCACCCAAAGCATTCCCATACCAGTTTGGAATTCACTTTGGAGAACCTAAATGCCTTAATAGCCCCTTGGCTGTGGGTTAAAATGGCAATATTCTGAATCCCTCTAGTTGCTTTCGAGGTTGAAGCAATCACACCGATCATTGGCCTATATTTCTGCCTGGAACATGTTAGGATGCAATCGGTTCAAAGCATGTTTTCCTGTTACCGGCGCATGCTCTCCCAGCCGCAAGGGATCCGTAAGAATACCAGGTAATCGGTTACTGGGTTAAGCCTTATGTCAATGTCATAGTCTCCAGGTATGCCCGTTTGATTAGCGTTTCAGATTTTTTTAACGAAACGGGTGTTAATAATTTGGGATACCACCCCGAAAATAGCAATTTTCTTCCAATTTATGCAGCTCTCCGTTTCGCTGGTACCCCCTGACATTCTGAAGATCAACCTCCTTGCCTGCATCTGGAAAGTAGTCAATTCCTGAAAAACCTCTGGGGATGTCGTTAGACATGACCTCATTGCCCCAATAATACACACGAAACCCAGTCTTTGAAGTTTGTCTAACTCCCTGACTGTTAAACTAAGTTCAACTCTATCTACCCAGGTTACTGCCCCATAGATAATCATTGCAGTGCACATTCAGTGCAACATTTTCGGAGTGCATCCCCATTTTTCGCTGTTGTGAGCCCTTATAGCTTTCCGATATTTGTTTTCAATATTTATCTAGGAAAGTAGTTTTTAGTCCAGTGTGATTCCCAAACATTTAACCTCTGTTACTCGCTTCATTTCTATGGCATGTATTCTAATAGCTCTCAGGTGATCAAGCTGGGGTTTCCTAGTGAATGGTGTCATATTGGTCTTGGCTGGATTTATGCTCAGCCACGCCTTCCTGCGCAAGTTGTTAATTGTTGCTAGTCCAGTTTGGATTCTGTCACGTAGGGTTTCCTCATATTTACCTGGCAGATTAGAACAATATCATCATCGTAATACTGGGCCTGTATTCCAGTGTTTGTTGATTCTCCAGTAAAGTGGTAATTCTTTGGTTTCTATGGCATCCCGTATTACATCTGTCAGCTGATGCGAGGCTGTTTCGATTAGCTGTCCTGCCTGGGAAACGTGCTGACCTGAATGTAGGAGACTGCGCATTAGAAGGTTAGTTCTTTGACCAGTGACCTTCTCCACCTTTTTTAAGTACGAACGATGTCAAGGAGAGGAGTGTAAAAGATTTAGTGTCAAAAGGATCCTTTTTACCCGCTTTCGGAAGGAAGACCTTTATCGCCCGCCTCCATACCCTTGGTATATATCCTAATGTTATTCAGCCCCTTACCACTCTTGAAAGTGACCCACTCAAATATCATTTCTAGGTCTCTCTGGAGTAGTGTTTCGAAGATGCCGTCCGAGTGATTTCAGCGGTTTAGAGTTTCCCATTCCCCATCTTATCCTAGTTTGCAGGCATATCTCTTTTGGTAGTTTCCAGTTTCTTTTCTCCCCGTCTGTTCGTAGGTGAGATGTCAGGCATAATGTTGTTGCCTTCCTTCGTAGGGTACGACTCCGGGAAATGAGGTCTGAGAAGCAGATGTACTCAGTCTTCCTCATTCTTGGTAAATGTTCCATCTTCCTTCTTCAGCTAGAGAGAGAATATTGCTCTGTCTTTGACTATAGCTTTGAATAGCCTGAATGCTATTGTCCTTAGTTCGATCCCCTCAGAGAATTTCCTGAAGTTATTCCATCTTGCTTTCCTGATCGCTATATGCCGACAGTGCTGTTTTTGCATTCCGGCCAGTTTCGCTTTGTTTTGGCCGGCTGAAGAGTTTTCAAATCTCTGTTTGCATTCTGGCTAGATTCCTGTTCCACTAGGATACGTCCCTTGATGACTTGACTATCTCAGCCGAACAGTTGGTCTTATATGCGTCAATGCCGAATTTTTTGAGGTTTCCCACCACTGTTTCCAGTTCGTTTCTTAAACCACCGCTAACTTGTAGACGATGGTCAGAGGCTTTGCGTATCCGTTCTTTAGGAATTCTTTACTATTCTTTTCATTTCGGAGTTGTCTTCAATGTCGAATCTGATTATTCTGTGATCCGACATAGACAGCCCATCCATTTCTTGAACAGCTTGTTCATAATTTTATTCACCAGAATCTAGTATCGCGCCATATTATGTGCTTCTAACTTGCTGCTAAAAATACCTCTTCGATTAGTGTCGCTGCTTCCCCAGACTTCGTGATGGACGTTGCCATCGTAGCGGATGAGAAGTGGTAACGCCTTCCTCTCACAGAACCTCACCAGTTTAGCGACTAGCTCCGGTGCGATCCGGATGTCGTCTCCTGCGAAGTACCCCGATGCCACCACTGCATACTGAGTTCTCCCCTCAGCTGCTAGGGGAACTTGGACGGCTACTGTGTTCCCAGTTAGGAACTCTGAAGACATCGTATTTAAAAGCTGTTCGATTGAAATTTGCGCTTGAAGCGTTTGTGAATTATCAGCGTCAACGGGCCCGTTTTACGTACTCACATCTGCATAGAGGAAGAGGGACTTATGATGAAGAATAGCCGAGATCTCCTCTCTTCAATCCCAATGAAAACCGATTGCACTCCTCCTTAAAAAGCTATGGTATCCTAGGTTTGACTCTTTTCGTAGTTATATACAAAACCGCAACTAGAACCCACCTAAACCAAAATTATTCACGAAATGACACTTCTTCTTTTCGCAAGGCTTTCAAATTCCCATACAGCGTATCAAGCCACCGTTTTTTCGCACGGCCTTTTGGTAATCTCATCGACTTCGATGTTCGGACTAATCTTAGCAAGTGAATTCTCATTAGCGCTAATTACGTGACCATATCATCGAAGACGTCTCTCTCGCAATTCTTCCACGATGGGTGGAACTCATTATCGATCGCAAATATCCTCATTTCGGATGTGGTCAAAAGGTGCAACGCCACTAGGCCAACGCAACATCTTCGCCTCCATTACCGCAAGACGTCGTTCATTGTCTTTTATAGTCGACCAACATTCAGAACTATAGAGAGCGACAGCCTGAACGACAACACGGTAAATTTTGGATTTGAGACGTTCATTAATATGTCGATCACAAAGAACATCAGTTGTGGAACACCACCTTATCCAGGTTGCGCTAATGCATGCTGCTCAGTTCTGGCCAGGTCACTGCCGCTGACAGTGACTGTGCCTGTTTCAGGGGGATCGGTGGTCAAACATTCAGTTTTATTCAGATTTAATCTCAAACCGTGTTTCATGAGGCGATCATTCCATTTTAGGGCAAGTAGCTCCAGATCATTTTTGCTATCAGACGCTAAGAAAGCGTCATCGGCATAAAGCAGTGTATAGGGTGCTGGACGTTGAATATCACGTGTGACAGTGTCTATAACAAGAACAAAGAGGAGTGGTGAGAGAGCGCTTCCTTGGCGAACACCAACAGAGATAGGAAGCAGTTTTGTTACACCCTCTCTTCGAACTTTATTTTTCAGATCGTGATAGAGCAATCCCCAAGTGTCGAGTTTATCGCAAAGATCATTGTAATGAACCGCTTGGGTAACAGCGATTGTTTTCTTTGCTTCCCAGTTGGCGTTCTTATAAATTTGCCAACTGGTGAGCGTTTTATCGTCGAGAAACTTGTGGTAGAGAATTTTCTTTTCATGGATCTTCATTTCAACATCGTCATTTCAAAGGCAAGTATCTCGATTCATGTACCACTTACCTCTTGGTGCACCCGAGGGTTGCAGAGGCCGCTTTGTGGATCGTGTCTTTAATTTGGTTCCACGTTTCTTCCACACTCCTAAGGGTTGGTAATCGCGTAAGTTAGATCATTTCTTCTTTCTTCTCACGCAATTGCCACCACTTAATGCGCGGCGGCCCAGTGCGTTCTTCACGCTGTTTCAACGGTGGCTTAATTCGCAGGACGGCAATCAACGAACAATGTCGAGGTGCGATGCTTTCATAGGAAACGGTTTTGTAATCAGTGACGGTGGCAAAATGTTGGCGTCTTGTCAGAATATAGTCGATTTGCGTTATCCTGTTTCCGCTAAAAAATGTAGGAAGATGAAACAATCGTTTGATGAACCATGAATTCATTAAGTACAAGGTCATCCTGATCGACGCGGGCGCGGAGGTGTCGGTTCTCTGCGAACCCCGTCCAAACACGTTGATACTGTAGAACTTGCCACTGGCTGCCACGAACTCTTCTCCATTCTCACTTACAGCTACAGGTAGGTGGAAGTGAGTCTCGGGCTGCGTCGAATATTTTTGTGCAATTCGGACATTAGTACCCCCATTTTTGGCGCAGACTTCCGTAACCTCTTTAAAGTCACAAAAATTTCCACCTACGAAAACGACACTCTTTCCATTACTTTCGAGGACGTTGCCGACCATCGTATTCGTGCACTCCTCAGGAAATACTGCATCATTTCTGAAACTTATTTCTCCCAGTCGATTAGGCACGACATGCAGTATGAATGCTCAGATAGTTCCAAATCGATACCCCATTCCATTCATCCATGATTTCGCGCACCCGCTAGCGAACTGCCGTGTTTTCATGACTTTGGATCTAGCCAATGCGTATCACCAAATCCTTGCCACTCCCGAAGATATTCCGAATACGGCTATCTGCACACCTTTCAGACTTTTTGAGTTCCCTAGGATGACCTTCGGCTTGTGCAACACTGCGCAGACTTACCAGATGTTCATCCACTCTGTCTTGCGGAACTTGAACTTTTGTTTCGTCTACATAAATGAAGTTTTGGTCACTTCTTCTTCCGAATCTGAGCGCTTGGACGATCTCGAGTGCATTTTCCAACGTTTCCTTGAGGCCGAAATTGTTCTAAACCTTGAAAAATGCAGATTCATACAAAAGCAGGTGAAACTTCTCGGCCATTTGAGTACTCTTGACTCTTGCGATAAAGAACTTTCCCCTTATAACCACGGTCAGGGATCTGCAAAGGTTCTTGGGCATGTTAAACTTCTATCGTCGTTTCTTTCCCAAGGAAGCTTATCACCAAGCCATCTTCAACGCTTACTTGTCTGGGCCTAAAATCAAAGACTCTAGCGCGGTTGCGTGGTATACTAAAGCCATTTAGACGTTTGAAACGGTCAAACAACAGCTTGTTAATAGTACACTAATCGTATTTCTACGACCAGATGCACCAATAGCTGTGCTCGTCTATGCCTCAGACGGCGATAGGGACCGCTTTTCACCAACAGGTAAATCAAATCTGCCAACCGTTGAGCTTCGTTTTGAAACAACTCAACCCAGCTCAACGTAACTGCAGTGCCTACGATAATGAGCTACTCGCCGCGTAACATGCTAGAAAATACTGCCCTTGAGGGCAGGTTATTCACCGTGTTCACAGACCTTAAGTCCCTACCCTTACTTTCATGTTTAAACAAAAACCCGACAAAGCATCCCAACTTCGACAACTGAGCTTCGTCAGCCAGTTCACTTCTGATATCCAACACTTGTCTGGAAAAGGCAACGACGTTGCAGACAATTTTCCTCGAATGTCGGAGGTCACAGTCCCCACCGCAGTCAATTTTACTGCAATCGCCGTGGCGCAGAACTCCAGAGCCTGAAGGCAAACTCGAAGCACAAGTTCAAGGCTAAAACTCCTACTTACTCTGCGAGACCTCAAATAAAGGACCGCAGCGAAGTCTTCTACGCGATTCACGATCTTGCGCACCCGGGCATCAAGACGACAAACTGATTAATCACTGGAAAATAATTCTGACCGTCCATTAACAAGGATGTAAACTTTTAGGCCAGACAGTGCATCGACGGCCAAAAGTGAAAAATCAGCAGGCACGTAAGAAAAGAAGTAGGCGTACTCCCTTGATCGACCAAGAGTTTTTATACCATCCATCTTGAGATCATTCGGTCTTTGCGAGACTCGCACGGATACAAGTATTGCCTGACAATCATCGACAGGTTTACATGCTGGCCTCTGACTGACTGACTGACACAATCATGTGCCAAAGCGCTCTGTTTAGATTGGATCCCGCGCTTTGATGTACCAGCTGTATTCATCACGAGCTGCTAGAACGTTGGCACTGAACACTAAAGGCCGCTTTAATGGCCCGTGACGATCCGTCGTGGTCACGGTTCTTCTCGGCCTTCGTACAGCCCATCGAGAGGAGTTTACGGCCAGCCCCGCGGAGAAGGTGTACGGAGAATCTGCACCTTCCGGCTCAGGTATGATGCGTTTGCTTAGGGACGCGGTTTCAAAGCTGCAATGGCTCCACCTACCCAACACACGACACGGGAAGTCGACACCCTCAGGAAACTTCAGACATGCTCACAAGTCTTCATTCGGGTGGACATTCCTTAAGGTTGCTGCAACCACCATAGGCCCCTCCTAGAGTGCTGAAGCGAGGGGAGTACTCCTTCAAGCTTGACGTTCGAGGCGGGCCCATGTCGAGACTAAAGGCCTTCGATGAGCCAACGCGGCTTCAAAAAAAACGCCCGCAGAGCGTCAGTTTGGCCCAGTAACCCCGGGGCCCGTCCTCAGGCGTCGACGGAGGTGGACGCCCCAACACTTTGTTGTTACTCAATGCAATCATGTTGTTTTTAACGACATTGGATTGCAGATTTGTTCAAATTCAGAAGTTGTTTCAAATTTACTATGCCACTCATTCCCTCGTAAATTCATGTACATACGTACTTTCAAAGGACTTGCAACAAAGGTGAATTTTATTTATTAGATAAACAAGCATCGAATTATTGACAGTCATTACTTTTAAGAATAGAACCACTTTAGTATGAAAAGTTTTTTCTAAAGTCAAGGACTATTTGAAAACTCCATCCATCCAGAGGTTTGTAAATAAACCAGAAATGCATAAATCAAGCCCCACCAGTTGCCACCATCATTAGTCTAATTACAAAATAGGACAGGCGATTCCTCTTCACTTTCACGCAAACATTGTTCGAGGATAGTATCATTATCCTCTCCGCTAATACCCTAACACCAATTTTCCGCCATTTATCAAAGGACACCTTCTAGTCAACATTGTAAAGAAAAGAAAAGAAAAGACTAAAGTCAAGACCCAGAGAATCGATGACGATACCCACCGACAAGCCCTTGGCAAACTTCCTTTTTCCTTTTCCTGTTTTTCCACATTGCCACCGTCATCTTGTCTTTATTTTCCTTGCAATTTACGGAATTATTTCGAACCAGTGTAATTCGACACCGCAGTCACGTTTGATGACTTATTGATCAGTTCCATTTCATTTTGTTCCATTTTGTAAATAATATAACTTGTAACGGCTGTCAGGAGACCGGAAAAAAGGAAAATCGATTTGAAGAAAATTAAAATGACATCATTTTGTTTGCGGATTTAGGTGAAGTGACGTTTCGCATGAGCGGAAAGTATTCTGGGGGAGCAAAGGGACAGTAGAGTGATTTGTATCTTTTTATAGAAAATGGACTTTTCCCAGTTTTCACCCTGTCTAGTTAGATTTATGAAAATCACATTAATTACAATGAAAATATACTTGAATATCTTATTTTTAACTCTTTTCAGAGTATCTGTTCGGAGGATTTCAACCCACAAGGAGCATATGTAGGTATTGTACTCGTATGAGAGTATTCCACAATTTTCAATCTCTTTAGATCACGGAGGGGGAGAGGATCTCTCAACATTCTTTTTATCTTTCTTTCAAACTATTTTCCTGTCTATAGCTATTTTCCATTCTTCGTGGTATTCATTATGAAAGTGGCTTCCTCTTATTTCTTTCACAATCTCTAGCGACCCACATCTTTGACGAGCGTATTTGCCATGTCGTGCTTTCCGACGTTCAATGGTGCAGAGGCTTGGTTTCCTCAAAAATCATTTCATTCTTTTCAATTGCCATCCATCGTCCTTTGTGCATTGGGAACTGGCGACACTCAGGCGATTTTTTTGGGGGAGCCTGCCCATGGTCCTCTAAACTTTTGTCCATTGCTAGTTTTGCCTGTGGAAGGAAAAAGTTGCTCCTCAAATGAGTGCGGCCCACCACTAGTGGGCTCAGGACCACTTCATCCTCCACTCTTCCGAGCCTTTTGGTAATCGTGAGCCAAAGCCTTCTGGACAGGAAGTGATGCAATCAAGAATTTGGACCTCAACTCATTCGAGCATCAACCTGGGAGACCTCAACATCGAATTCGTAGACAGCTTTATATATCTGGATAGCGACCTGTCAAAGGACGCCAAGGAGACTAACGAGGTCAATCGACGGATACAGCTAGCGAATAAGACTTTCTTCTCGGTCCTTCCCATTACGAAACCTGAACCCTAACCTAAACCTCCGAAAATTTGCTAAATACATTCGAAAGAAAAGTCCTTCGGCGAATTTTCGGAGCAATTCGCGACGCGATGGATGGCACATCCCGTACAACCATGAGTTGTATGAACTGCACAATGAGCCAGTAGTCTCAACACAACACCTTCGCGACTATCGTATGCCTAAAAAGGTTATGAACGGACGACGTGTCGACGGAGCGAAAATACGAGGTAGCCACGGTGGGAGACCACAATATATACGGACGCCAAGCAATCACTGAGCTTTCAAGGTTCAAAGACATGGTCACGTGATCGAGAAAATTGGAGTACAACGATCCATGCGAGCAGGACCCGGCGTCAGGTGACGGTGACAGTGTTTTCATCGCATATGAAGGCAATGTATTTTCAAAATCTACCTTGGAACTCAGATCACCCACCACAATCGGAATATCACTTCCACGAGGCCTATCCTTGACTCCATTTAGTTGCACATAGAAAGCTTCCTTGTCATGTAACACTGCACTATTGAGATGTTACTCCTTCGTAGACCGGAATTTTTACTCCATCATATACCGGCTCCCATGATTCAAAGTAATCAATTCTAAACCTCTTAGGGTCACAGGCCTTCAATTTTCCATTTTAGCGAAGTAATTGGAACGTACTTCAGGAGTATTCAAGTCAGGAAATTTTTTTCATCAACGAGATCGAAGAGGGGAGTTGTTAATTCAAGAAACCCTTACCATCCGGTCTCTCGACCGGTTGAACTCAATGTTCTTCGCAACAAGAAGAACCCGAATGTATAACACAACACGATTCCATCCGCTAGCGCTACTCAGCATATATCTGAAAAAGTTGCCTGGAGAGATCTCCCCTGTGTCTACACGTGGCTAACGAAACCCATCTCACCTTTCACAAGAGAAAGACGTGTGTTCGGCTTCATCCGCCACTCCATTACATAACACAAAATCAGAAGAACATGCCTTCCCTATCTTGTTTAGGTAAGACTGAAAACCTTCATGCCCACTTAGAAGTTCGGTAAGGAAATAATCAATCTCACCATGCGTTCGGTTCAGCCATAAATTTTAATGGGCGGCCATTTACCTTTTGGCTCATTTTGCCAAGATAATTGCCACTTGGTAAGTATGAGTTCTCGCGGCAGACATCTCTCTGAAGTCCTCGCCCGTCCAGCTGTAGATTGCGAGAAGGGCAAAGGGGATCACTCTCATCACCATTGCCGGTTCTGAGTCAATGTCATAAGCAGACGTCACTCGCAAGGCTCTCCGCCGCTGCACTTAGGCAAGGCCCTTATTACTCACTTTCTTACCAAGGGCTTCAGCCCATACCTCCCATTGTGAGTCTCCGGAGCAACTGTCTGAGGGTTTCTCCCTCCTCTCCGCAGCTTCTTGATTACGACTCGTAGAGTACGCCAAGCCTGACGGCATGGTCCCTTACAGACCTATGCTCCGTACAAACGTCTCTAATCCTCCACACGTTTAGGCTCATCTGGCGTGAAAATTCTCGTGAGCGAGTTTTGTTATAGGAAGGAGAGGTCCTTCTTAACTTATCGCATTCTATTCTATTTCCCGGACCACGGAATATCCCGGATTGGTTTCTGTTGTGCAGGATCTCCGCTAGTGGATGTAATGCTACCCGCTGTAGTTGTAGCATATCGGCACCAAAAATCTGATGTCCAATGCGTCCATTGGCGGGGCACTCATATGGAAAGTGCTCCGTGTATTCCGCTTCCTCATTAAAGGATGGGCACGTATCACCCTGGAGAGTTCCTATTCTGAACATATGCCCAGCTAGGGAATTATGGCCAAACAGAATCCCCGCAATACTTCCGCAAGTCTTCCTGCTTTTCGACAGGACAAACTTTGTCGTACGTGTGTTTAGCAGTTTTAAGGCTTAGCCATCTGTCATTATCGAAAGCTTGTTCCCACTTTTTGATAGCAGCGTTAGCTAATACTACTGACACCCCAATTGCTCGTTCCGATTCGCATATGGGAGAAGTTGAACCATCTTTTGCAAAGGCATCCGAGATTACTTTTTCCTCTATCCCACAATGGCGGCAACCCAGATTTCCACCGTATTGAATCTAGAATTATACTTCAATGGCTTTCTACATTCCTGTCTGATTTTTGAAGTGATCAAAGGACTCCTCCACGCCCTCAATGCAGTTTGACTATCGCTACAGATTGGAATACACTTGCCCTGCAACCGCTCATCAATCATTCAGGTTGCAGCCCTTAGTATCGCATAAACTTCAGCCTGAAATACCGTTGTATATTGTCCCAAGGGAAAAGCCCACTTCTCATTTTTATTCGAGAGGTAGACTTATGCTCCAGAACCCTGCTCTGTTTTTGAGTCATCGGTGTAGAAGACGTTAGTATACCCAGATACGCATTCTTCTGGTTCTTCTCAGTTTTCAAATCTTCTTCCAAACAGACGTATGGGGATCCGAGAATCGGAAGTCATTGCGAAAACTGGATTCGGTTCTCCCAAAAACTCTTCCAATGCTCTGTGCCCCCATTGTTTCCCTATAGATCTAATTCAATCAGTCTTTGAGCTGCTCTCATTGCGCTGCTCTGAATCAACAAATCCAAGGGATGCAAATCTCATAACAGACGAAAATATCACTGATATCACTGATATTAATATAACCCTCACCCAGTTCCTGTCTAACATGCGTATAAATTCATTTCACCGGAAAGATGAAATCGCTTTAAGATGTCCCTCTGCCCACAGGTCTAGTCAAATGGCTACCACTCAAATCAAATTGGTTCTTGGCACGGCTACTATCCAACCGTGAGATACCCCTCCAATCCTGTTCCTGTTAGAGCCTTCTGGATGGTTTTGGTACTTTGGTCTTTTTGGAATTCTCCCTCTACATTCAGGAAGGCAGCTAACATGAACATGTTTTCTGTACTGCAGTGATTGCTCAACGGTTCTAATTACCTCATAAACAGAGGTTTCTCTGGATATGCCTTTTAGGTAGGCGTACTCATATGTCTCTTGTGCACTCACGGCTGAGTTTCTTCGATTTCAGTCTAAAAACCGCAGCTGCGCGGTAGATATCCTAACGAAATATAGCTACGGTAAATCACTACAAGTCACAGCGTAGCTCTCTCTTGCTGGTTTTTGAATCATTACTGTCATTATTCCGTCTGTGCCCTGAGGTTGATATGCAGGCGAGCTGCTTAAAGTCCAATTTATTTTTTCCTCGGTTGCCGAACCTGGGAAACGCCGGCTGAACCAATAAAAACAGCTGTACTATCAAACCCTATCTCCATCTCCACGTGGTGATCCCTGGCAGTTCTTTCTTAATGAAAAAGTGCAGACGGAGAAAGATGAAAGCAAGTCTCCCGGTCCTAAAAACGGGACAAATTGTACCAGCTGGTCCTCCAGGTTGGGGGTTGGGTAGGGCTGACAACGTGACACGGAAAACCGACGTTACAAAGCCACAAAAGGAGCCTCAGACAGGATGGAATTTACAAAGTCGAACCCGACAACGATAACGAAATAACGATTTGCGCATTGCCAATTCGGTATCCCAATGAAATTTATAAGACTGACTAGGCTGACCCTGACCAATGTGCGACGCCAGATAAAAGCAGCAGGATCACTCTCGGGACCATTCAACATCAACAATGATCTAAGACAAGGGGATGCGTTATCATGCGTCCGCTTTAACCTGGCCCTGGAAAACTAATATGCGATGAAGATGTCAATTCAAGAGGCACCATCTTCTTCAAGTCCACCCAACTACGGGCCCACGATGACGATATTGACATCATGGGGTGAACAACCCAAAATGTACAGTCTATCTCCATGCAGATCGAGCAAGCGATGCGAAATCTTGGGTTGTACATAAATGAAGGCAATACGAAGTACAACAGTCAACGCCAAAAGCCAAAGAGCGAACAACATCGAATTGCACTGGTCAAACGAAAATAATAAAAACAGGAGACTACAACTTTGACACCGTTGATAATTTCTCCTATCTAGAGCCTATTTCAGCTAACAAAAACTGTTCCGCTCGAAACGTCTCACCATAGGGCCAAAGCTGTTACTGTACAAAACTATGATCTTGACAGTTATTATGTATTCCTCGGAGACCCGGGTTCTTACCAGAAAAAATGCGAAATTTTGGCGGCGTTCAAAAGAAGAATCCTCCGAAGAATTTTTGGCCCCCTATATGATATCTATAGTAGAGAAAGAAGATGTGGCAGACCCTGACTGAGATGGAACTGGTGGACCTCGGTGCAAAACCAGGGTGTCTGGAGTTCCTTATTAAGACAGGCCTAGACCGGTTACCGGTTGTTGCGCTGTTGATGAAGATGAACCTCCAATTTAAACAGTTTCTCTTTCTTGCTCGAAACTTTTATCAAATTGCAACATATATAGTATTTTAGAAACTGTTTGTTCCGTTCTTCGGTGTGAGGTCCTGCATGAAAATAATGTGTATGCGGTAATTCTATAGACATTTTTAGTCCAAAAAAAGGGAACTTTCAGAAGGGTAGTAACGTCTCTGTGGTTTTACGTACGTGTCGAGTCGACTTAACTCTACGGTATTCTTCAGGCACGGATTGATTTTGTGACTGCAATCAGGGCCCCGCTGAGACAAGCACAACGGTACCAATCTATACTGAGTGCATGGCTCAGTTCATTCATACTGGTGGATGCAAGATTTGCCTAAGTCTTTACCAAACTAAGCAGGACGGCATTCGTGTTGAAGCGCAATACCGAATAAAGAATAACAGGGCTGAACACACTTGAGACTGGAATTCTCCTAAGACATTTGAATTCAGGAATTATCCCGGTTTCCATGGTACCAGTATACCCCTGGTAAGGTTTTGCGGCCTATTGTCACTTCAGATAAGCCCTCGTACCGACTCGGATCTGGTCGCCCTGATTAGACCCTTGGGGCATTTGCCTACTGCATCACGGCCAGCAAACTATACACACAGCGTATCCTGGTTTCACCACATGGAGGTTTTCCTTGGTCACTTGGTTTTGATCCGGACGACAAGGTTGCTGGCTCGTTTACCTCACTGCCACCTCAGAGTACCGATTCGTGGAGAAAAAAGTAAATCCAAATTCGGGCAGAGTAATATGAATCTTTGCAGTCCGTTCCTTTGCCAACATGTGTGCATCAAATGCCGTGCAGGTGGTAAGCCCCTTCCCTTAAAGTGAAGCTACTGAGATCTCACTACTTACTTAGCTTTTAAAATTTTAGCTTTTTTTGACTATACCATTTCAAATGGTTAACCCAGAGATGTCCTTGCATATGAAATGTGCCAGAGTTGATGTTGAAAAATGAACTTTTTTTCAATCTATGCATCTACAAATTTAAGAAAGATGTCATTAGCTTGGGAATGCCAAGCGACCAAAAATCACCAAAAAGGCATCTCTAAATTTCGTGAGAAATTCAACGTAGGTTTAGTCTTGCAGAAAACCTACGGTGCTACTTTCAATACCAAATTCTTCATCAAACTTAAATTTCATTCACATGTCCAAAGCAATATTGGCTTTTAATCCATTAGTAACCCAGAAAAGAGAAACTTCATCGACCTGTTGAGCAGCCACATACACACCACCCCGGATAAACTGGGCAGGGGGTGGGTAAAACCAACGAATTCGCCACTAAAACGACAGCATATCAAACATTTCCTGACAAAAGTGCTGGAATTACGGGACGGGGGCGGAAAATGGTGATTTGATTGCGATTTGATATGGAGTCGAACACCGAAGTGATTTTAACGCCTGGAGTGGTCACTATGCGTTGAGCTCTTTGCTTATACGATTTCGGTTTTAATTCGATTAAACCAACCGGGTAATACTTGCGGAATTAGGGTTTCCGGTTTCAGTGTTACAGGGTGGCTTTTCGGGGCTTCATCGTTGATATAAAAGGCTGCAATGTTGTAAAAATGCTTCACTTACTAGTTGGGATGGCCAGCACACTTGATAAGAAAAAAATATTTACTTCTGCGGAAATTGATCATAAAGGCTGTCTGTCCTTGAATTGGACATTAAATCTTGTATCTAGTATCTATGGTACCATTGGTCAGCGGAGGAACACAATTTGCTAATAACCAATCTCCACTCACTTTTTTGAAAAGATGCCATGCAAGCTTACTTTAACGAGCAAATTTTTAATACCCGAAGAATCCATAGTGACTACAGTCACTATTCTTTAGAGAAATTTCCGCCCCTTCTGAAAATATCGTTCTTAAAAATTCAAGCTGCTAAGAGGAAAGATGAAATTGGAAGCTGGAAAATTTGTAGTACTGAAGAAGCTGTTCATAAATGGGGTCTTCCATCCGTACATGAAAGTGGCAGGTGGAAATTGGAGATAGTGCAGCTTCAATATTGAAATATTCAGGAAAATTAAAGGTCATCATTAGAGAACATGGACTGGGAGTTACTATGAAAATTGAAAAAGGAATTCAGCCATTAACAGCCCTTTCAGAGTCAGCTTCGTGCTTTACCCCAATACTCTTTACAACTATTTCCTTTTGCTACTGTAACACACCGACAGCAGGACACAGGAACAGTAGTGCGATTAATACTAGGCCAGCAAACTGGATCGATACCATTTCCGTAGGTCCTTCTGAAAACTACAGGATGTAAACGGTCCAGTGATTGGCTGATAGGATACTTTTAATTGAGCTGAAGCTTTAAATTCAATCTGACTGATGTACCTACTACAAACATACATCTGAGCTCCAGGACATAATACTCGTGAAAAACATCAGAAAATAGACATCGGCCCATAGGGCGCAAATAACAGGGCAAACGAAGCGATTTTGTATTCATTAGGCCATCAGGACAAATCCGAAGAAATTATGGATTGAATTTCCAGGACGCCATCTCTTCGTCGTTCTCATCGTTACGTGTTGATTCCACGCTGTTTATGGAGTGGAATTCCGTGACTTTATTAGTGGAGTTGTTACATCATAGTAATCCGATATAGCTGGAAGTGTACAAATGAATACTGAGTCGGGGTCCAAGGTAACATGAAGAAAGGATGCTCACAATAATTTCGCGTTTCCGGATATTTATAGAAATATGTGCTAATAAAATAGCTTAGATAGCAGAAATATCATGTTTTATGTAAGATGAGATATCAGGAGTGGAAAATATTGTAATTTCGAAAAGGACCTAAAGCACTTTTGCTTTGCGCAGTTTCTCGTCGTAGGTGTCAACAAAGGCTCTTTACTTATTAGTAAGGTGGGAAAGGTTAATTACGTTTTGTGTGAATTGATGCATATCTATCGCGTGGATGTGGTTCAAAAATTTAAATATAAAATCATTTAAAGTAAAAAGCTAATAATACCAGTAACATCAAGGACGAATGTTAATGCAAATTGCTCTGGATGCCCTTGGGCTCCAGCGAGGTCTTCAGAGGAACAGCAATTTTAATTCGTTATATAGGATTTGCAAGTCAAATTTTGAATTTTCCTAACTGAACTCAGAATTTTCTATACTAATTTCAGAATCTCTAAACAATACTCGGTTTTCAATTTCAACTCTGAAGTTACGTTCGCCCTCTCGAGACTCATTTCGTCTCAGTTGAATGTCTGGATCGCCTTCATTAAGTCTTCCATCGTCTTCCAAGATGTTTCAAAGGGTAGCATGTGGTCCACGATATTCTCAGCTGTCAACCATGCCCTGGCGTCAATTTCCGCCTCCTTTCCGCATTCTCCGGAATCGTCACGCATGTTGCGCAATACGGAAAGTCGTCACGTCCGAAGCGATAGGGGTATGCACGGTATCCTCCGTATCCGCTTAGGAATTGAGTTAGATGGTAACTAACCTCACTGCGCCTTCATTTCATCCATTTTGAGACATCTGGAATAATCCTGTGTGTCCAGCGTCCTTTAGATGAATCATCTCCTCTTGTTTGTCATTCCAAAATATATTCACTTCGTGTTAATTGCCGGCGATAGGTATAGGATTGATAGACCAGTAACTTACTCCCTTCATCAGTACAAAGCTGAGAGTAACTTTGTACTGATGAAGGGAGTAAGTTGCTCCCGAAAAATATATACATAATAAAATAAAATTATAGTTTGGGGTAAGCTACTGGTCTATCAATTTTAAACTTAACTGCAAATAGAAGACATTTTTTTTTTTGGATGGAGATGGAAATCTTAAAGACGCTGCTGCGCCAGGTTGCAGCAGTGTGTGAGATTCACACCCACTAAAACCACCCCCACTCTTCCGCCCCTCCCCGCGGGACCACCGTGAAGTATTACTTCGCGGGGGAGGCTCTGGTTCGCTATACCAGCTCGTCCATGTCACGTCTCCGTCGCGCCGCCTTCCGAGCTCGATCCAACTCCAGGAGTTTTGTCTGCACCACGGCTACTGCCTCATTTACCGCCATCCAGTTTTCCTTCGACTTCAACATCTCTTCCACCAGGTTGGAAGGCTCGATGTCCGCCCCTAAGATGCTGTTCAACCTCCTTTTCTGCTGCAGAAATCTGGGACAATGGAATATAACGTGCTCCGGGTCCTCGAGTGTAGCACCGCATTCAGGACAGTTGGGAGACTCGTCCAACTCGAAGCGATGCAAGTACTTCCTATAGCCACTGTGTCCCGTAAGGAACTGTGTCAGGTGGTAATTCAATTCTCCGTGCTTTCGGTTGACCCATTTCTCGATGCACGGGATCAATGTATGAGTCCACCTGCCCTTGTCGGAGTTATCCCATCGTTGTTGCCACTTGCCACACAACTCTCTCCTGATGGCTTTTCGGAAATCCGCATTCACCTAGGCTGGATTTGCCCTCCGTTTTTCGTAGAGCCAGTGTGCCTCGCTCGCTAGAAGATCTATAGGGATCATTCCTGCGATAACACACACTGCCTCCGTCGACGCCGTCCTAAATGCGCTGCACACCCTTAGCGCAATTGGCCGGTATGCCGAACATATCTTCCTCCGGTTGACAGCGTGGTTCAACGCTCCCGCCCAGACAGGGGCCGCGTATAGCAGGATCGACCTCACCACTCCCAAGTGTCCCTTGAAACTCAGCTTGGCATCGATCATCACCCCCAGGTATTTGACAACCGATTTTGAGACGACCTCACGATTACCAACCTGAATGGTAAGAGTTTGTTCTTCCTACGGTTGGTAATGAGGACCGCCTCCGTCTTTTCGTCCGCCAGGTCCAGCTTGGCCATTCGTAACCATAACTTGATGGTATGAATGGCTTCATTTGCATAAAGCTCCACGTTCTCGGGATGCATTGCAATTGCAACTACCGCCAAGTCGTCCGCAAAACCAATCAGTGTTGTCTCCTCCGGCACGCGAAGGCCAAGCACTTCGTCGTACATTATGTTCCACAGCAGCGGTCCCAATACAGAACCTTGACGCACACCTGCTGTCACAATGTACTCCTTCGGCCAGTCGTCCGTCTCGTACCAGAGAAGTCTGTCCGAAAAGTAACTCTCGATGAGCCGAGCCAAGTAGCTAGGAACACCCAGTTTAGCCAAAGCGCCCTTAATCCAGCCCCAGTTGGCTGAATTAAAAGCATTTTTGACATCCAGCGTCACCAGAGCACAGCATTTGCCCATGGCCATTGCATTTCGAGCCAATTCCACGACCTTTGCTACTGCATCGACCGTAGAACGGGCTCGCCGAAACCCATATTGCCGCTCTGAAAGACCACCCGCAAACTCGATGAATGGGAACAGCCTGTTGTATATCACCCTCTCCAACATCTTCCCCATGGTGTCTAAGAGACAAATAGGGCGATATGAAGAGGACACGCCGGATGGTTTTCGGGGCTTCGGTAGCAAGACCAGCTTCTGCCTCTTCCACTGGGCGGGAAACACTCCTTCCGCCATGCACGATTCGAATGTGCTTGCGAACCACCTTAGTTTGGCCTTGACCGCCACCTTCAGAGCCCTGTTCGGAATTCCGTCCAATCCCGGAGCCTTGCTGTCCCCAATACGCCTGCAGATTTCCCAAAGTTCCTCTTCGGTAACATCAGGGATCGAGAAGACGTCCTGCTGAGCTGCCAGTTGGGGTTCTCTTTCGTCCTGCTCCTGCTGCGGGAAAAGAGTTGCAATTATTTGCAACAAGAGCCGTGGGCATGTCACCTGAGGTGATTTTCGCCCGCGGATCTTCTTCATTACAACTTGGTAGGCTGTACCCCACGGATTCGTATTAGCCTCCATGCAGAGCTTCTGGTAGCATTCCCGCTTGCTTCTCCGCTCCGCTTGCTTCTTAAGGTTGCTTCGCAGATCCCTGTATTCCTCCTCCTCGCTCCTGGTGCTCCGGCCTTCCCCTTGTCCTGTGGGAAAGTCTCCTCGCTCGGAGACAAGAGGATCTCAAGGCAGCGATCTCCGTGTTCCACCAGTAGTTTGGCCTCTTGCCGTGGTGCAAACGTCGTCGTGACATCGTAGCGTCGCATGCTTCGGTTACACACTGAGACAGCTGTGTGACCCTTTCCACCGCTGTTCCATCCGGATCATGGGCTCCCTCCAATGCGACCAGGAATGTCTCCTCGTCGAAAGCTCCGATAGACCAACAAACCGCCTTAGCCTTTCCACCTCCAGAGCGTCGTTGACTGCTTCCCCGGTTCCCAATGCGGAGGAAGATGGCCTGGTGGTCACTGTGGGTGTAGTGCTCACTCACTTGCCAAGCCATCCCCCTCACCAGTGAAGTGCTAACAAATGTCAGGTCAACGATCGAACCCGACCCTCTTCGTCGAAAGGTGGGCACGCATCCAACGTTGGCCAGCACGATGTCCAGCTCCGCAAATGACTCCAACAGAATTTGACCTCTGGTGTTCGTCGATCGGCTTCCCCACTCCAGGGCCCACGCATTGAAATCGCCCGCAATGATTTTAGGGCTGCGGTCTCTAGCATCCAACACCAGACTGTCTAACATCTCCTCATATTGTGCTAAGGTTGCACTAGGAGGAGCGTAGCAGCTGCAAATATGGACACCGTTGACCTTCGTCCTTATAAAACCGGCTGCCGGGGGGGCCATGACTTCCTGAATGGCCTGTCTTCCGCACGCCCAGATTGCGGCATTGCCAGACGCATCCACCGCCCAAGTCGCACTGCCGTAGTTTCTGTACGGCTCGCAAATAACCGCGACATCGACATTCGACTCTCGAAAGGTTTGCGAGAGCAGGTCCTGAGCTGCCTCACAGTGATTGAGATTGATTTGTATCAATCTCATTTGTCTGTGCGGTTCAGCTCCCTCGTATATACCGGACATCTGCTGCTTCCCGCAATATGCCGGCCGTCCACACCCTCTTTCCCACTACATAACATACACCGTGGATCTCCGGTGCAATCTTTGATGAGGTGGCCCTCTTCCCCACACTTCCTGCAACTCCTCGACCTATCATGCGGGCTAGTGCATGCCGCCGCAAAATGGCCGAAATCGAGGCATCTGAAGCATCTCTTTAGAGAGATTTGCTCCCTGAGCCTGCACACGACCCAACCTACTCTTACCTTGCCCGCGGTAATTAACTAACTAATCTAACGTTTTAGGGATAGGTATAGAACCTACCGATTTCATACGATCGGGTCATAGAGGCATCGACCCTCGTTCGCCAAGATGTCGATGGGGACCATGCCTGCTATCACACATGCTGCTTCTATTTGCTTCCAACTTCAAAGATGATGCCCAGACTGGAGCTGCATAAGGCAAGATGGAGCTAACAACTCTCGACATAAGGAATCGATGGCTTTGCCTAGGACCACCTACATTTGGTAACATTCTTGCCAACAACGTAGTCACCCCGGAAGCTTTGGTTGCTGAATTTTCAAAATGGGACTTGAATTTCAATGTTTGATCAACCATCACTCCTAAATAGTTAAGCATTGGCTGCGACTGTATAATGTGTTCACCAATCCTGACCTTTATCGACGTTTGCTTCCTTCGTGTGGTGATGAAAACTACGTCGGTTTTATGCTCTGCAAGCGTTAGACCAGCTTCCTCTAGAAAAGACTTGATTTGAAAAATTTCCTCGTTTGTGACTAGCTCAATCTCATCAATATCTTGTGCCACGATAATCACTCCAATGTCGTCTGCGAAGCCAATGATTATCACTCCTTTGGGCAATTGCAACTTTAAAATTTCGTCATACATTATTATCCACAGGAGAGGACCGAGGACTGATTCTTGTGGAACCCCGCAGGTTGTTATATACGTCTTAGGTCCATCTTCCGAATCATAACACAATATCCTCTCCCGGAGAAATTTCATGACTATGTGCACCAGGTATTTAGGAGCGCCCAATTTGGCTAAAACTGCAATCATTTCGCTCCATTTTGCCGTGTTGAAGGCATTCTTCACGTCGAAAGTAACTACCGCGCAAAATTTATGAGCCTCCATTGCTTTTTCCGCAATTTCCGTCATCGTGCTAATCGCGTTGACAGTAGATTTTGCCTTTCGGAATCCGAACTGCCTTTCTGAGAGACCACTCTCCTTTTCTGTGGTTGGTACACGCCTATTCAAGATGACCCGTTCGAAAAGTTTGCCGATGCCGTTTAGTAAACATATAGGCCTATAAGACGGTTTATTTATCTTCGGGATTAGAACAAGCTTCTGTGTACTCCACTTTTCCGGGAAAATCCCATCGTTGAGGCACGTCTTGAATGTTTTAGCAAACCCCCTTGCAACTGTTTTGATGGCCACTGTCAGTGCTTTATTTGGAATGCCGTATAAACCAAGGGATTTATTTTCGGCAATCTTCTTCGCGGCTTCCGGGAGATCTTCTTATTGTACCTTTTCAATAACCTGCGTCACCTTTTCTTCTGCATTTCCCACCGGTATCGCTTCCTGCAGAACTATTTCCTCGAACATTCGCTTGACAAGTTGTTTGGATGTCCAACCCGCTACTGCAGTTTTCTTGATTCGTTTTGCTCCTGTCCTACGCTCCATGACGATAGCCTGATTGGAGATCCTTAATGTATCGCTAACAAACGTAAGGTCTATCGTCGATCCCATATCCCGTCTCGGAGAAGTAATGACGCCGCCAGTATTTGCCGGAATGACATTCAGATGTGAAAATACTTGGAGCAATATGCGGCCTCTAGCATTTGTTTCGCGACTACCCCAATCCGTGTCAATCCGTCTTCTGGCCTATTGCTCGTGTTTTCGATTGCTCGGTTCCGAAAATCCAGATTATCGCTTTGCCGCTTCTGTCTGATACAAAGACACCACTGTGGAAATCTTTGTAATTTCATCTTCCAGCAGGCTTTGAGAGAGCAGTTCCTGAGCTGCCTAGCAATGGTTAAAATTCAGCTATAGGAAGTTCATTTACGAAAAGTTGAAATCATCTTCTTCAACGCCGGCATCTGTAACTGCCTGTGGTATGGTCGATGTTACCCTCCTGTGTTTCGCTGCACAGCAGGCATTTGGGATTCCGATTGCATTCTTTGGCAATATATCCTTCTTCTCCGCATCTTCGGCGCAACTTAGATCTATCGTACTTGGTTAAACACTTTCTCGAGATGTGTCCAAATTCCAGCCATTGGAAACACCTCTTTGGCGACATCTGTCCTTGCAGTTGACTGCTGACCCAGTCGACGTGGATTTTTCCAACAGCAATAGCCTTTTTCGTCGCTTCGAATGGTAAGGCTATTGTGGCCGTCTGAGCACCACCATATGCATTAGGGAGCCTTATCACATTAGACTCAAGGATCGAATCTAGCCCGAGTTGAATCTTTAACCTCTCGCAGGTCTTCGCTTTTGAGGTGATCTCATCTAGGTCCTTGAATTCTTTCAGCATTGAGTCCTGGCTCACCTTTACTTCCGCTGCTTTGCCCAGTGACGACTAGATCTTCTAATGTAGATCGTGGGACTTATTCTCCCCAGGCCTAAGCTCAAGGAGAAAATTGCCTTTCTGGGTGCGTCTTATCCGATTCACGTCTTCACCCAGGTCCAGAAAGAACTGAGCTCCTTTGACAATTTACGCATCAAACGCTTTGGATTTCATGTAATGTGACAGGATTCTTCTAGATGTTTTCCGGAATAGTAGGGGTCACTGGAAGAACGTTGTGAGGACGGTCCACAGTCCTCCCAATCTCTTCATGGCTTTGTACACATTTTCTGGGTTGAAACCAATCCTTACAACAATGTCGATTGTGTTCATTCGCACTTTGTAAAGCTCGACGACTGTGAATCCTTGACTTTCCCTAGAAATAACATAAGCATAACTGATCCTGTTCAAAATTAAACAAGGAATTCAATGAAATCATCAGAAATCACAAAAGTTATCAGAAATTTCTGCGTATCCTGTATATGGTTTTAAGTGGTCAACACAGTATGTCCATGCAACGGTTACGAGAGTACTATTGTTCATTAAGATCATTAAGGAATATAATACTAAACGCTTGGAAAATTAGCATTAGGAAACATACCATCTTCAAGCGCAACCCATTTCATGATGAAGACAGAGTAAAAGGGTCCTCGCCTATAGTTGCCGAGAATCCGCATGGAGAAGAACTAGCTCTCCACTCTATTTGCCAGGCCAGTCGCAGGGTTCCTTGGCCGAATCGTCTGAGGATACTCTGGAGTTACCAGTACAAAAGTGCTCCACGCCTGCGAGAAGGATTGTGGGCCAGAACTTCATTTGGTGGTTATAAAAATACAGATACACAGTATAAAATTCACTTGGATATACACAACTTCCCTGCATATAAATCAGATTTACCGCACTCCTAGAGACGTGCTCACGGTTTCCATACCGGAAGCTGGGATGCGAGAATGTGTGTCCGCGAAAAATTCTCGACCAATCAGCCTCACCTTTTTTGTGTTGATGCTTCTCGAGCGCTTTCTGTATATCCATGACCGTCTACGTGTGCAAGTGTGAACACGTCTACATTAAAGTCAAATCCGCTCCATAAAAACCTCTCTTGACGAGGGCGTTAACATTTTTGAGCTGACGTTTCACTATAAACGTGCAGAACGTGACATAACCAAAACCATCAAGAAGACTGTAACCAGGATTCGATTGGAGGGGTGTCTTACGCATGCTAAGAACTAGGATAATCCAAGCTGTGAGTAGAGGAAGATCCCAAGATTACGCCACCTCTTCAGTGCTCTGTTTAATAGCAATAGATGGGGTGATACTGGAAAGAGCCAGCACGTGGTGATATCGATTTCAGAGATGTTGTCTTCTGTTAACAGCGAGCTTATGCAGGTAATTGTTTCCACAGAACCGCATATTGAAATGCTATTGGGGCTCTGTAGTCCTCCCCGACGGATGCCTTTATGTACTCCTATATATCCTCCCCTCCGCCTTCATACTAGATACGATGTATTGTGTAGTACTGTCAGACTCCTTGAGTCTAGCTATTGGATAGCAAAGCCCCAGTGCTACAGTAATATCCGGAACTCTGGGTATTTCCAACAGACTACCCCGCACGTAAGTCAAGATCCAAGAAAAACTTTGCTATGGGCATTCCAGGAAGGTAAAGTGGAAGATCGGTGTTATATTGCTTGATTACGAGACAGTATTCTTTACCATTAGATCAAAGATGATCTGTGAAGCGTATGTAATATTTTCGTATAAGCGCAGTGTAGCTAAGTAGAATCGTTTTTCAGGATGCACTAGTGTATTCAGAGCAGCTGAGGTATGATTTGAACCTCGCGTTACATAGTCCTTGGTTTTTACTTACTACGACAGCTTTCAGGCGTCATCCAAGTTCGTTTGAGATAATGTCACGCCAGTACACTCCGATGACATGACGCAGACAAGCATTGATGAAAGCTTCCAACTTTTGAATAGCTGTGGAATTCACTTTCCATATGCTATTCCCATTTAGCAATACAGAAAGAACAGTAGTGCAGGACAGTCTCAACTTGATCTTGCTTTTGAAACAACTGCAACGTTCCACGTACCATTCAATAAAATGTGCTAGCCAGCAATGATTATGCCTTGGGATGCACTGAGGTGAAATCCACTATAGGCACTGAATTAAAAAAAAGCGGACCGACAATTAAGATAATTACAGGAGGAACCCGGTCTCAACTGGTCTCGTCAAACCATCCGAAAATAACTCGCCTGGACGGAGTCGAAGAATGGCATGTCATCGAACTAAGCATTATTTAGTGGCAACACCTGGACCACCAGTTACTCAAAAGCCGGATGAGCTGATCAATACGTAATACGACTTCAATCAAATAGTCCTTAGGGTGAACTGGCGCATAAGGTGCCTAAAAATAATAACGAGTGAAGAGCGTGCAAAGATTATCACGCACTCAAAAGTTGCACCTTCATTGACAAGTGCATCCGTCATTTCTTTCAAGCTTTCTCCGAGAAAAATGGCTGTTCAGCATTTGACCTAATAATGGCTTTTAATCAAATTCCGGTAGCTGAAATTGACCAAAATCAAAGGGATTCCGCCATACCCGCAAGCAAGCAATGTGATGCAGCTCAGAGGATTTTTGGGTATGTTAAATTTTTAAAGGAGGTTCATACCCAGAACACCAAAATTACCAGCACCATTAAACGAAATTTTTCAGATCGAAATCAAATGAAATCGGGCCTGTAATTTCCTCGCAGGTTTCTAAGCTGTAAAAAGCACTGGAACATGCTCCCTGGTTGCGCATCCGAAACTTCACACTCTTTTCGTCATCATCTCTGAAACATCTGACCCGCGAACCCAGTAGTTCTTACCAAAAAAGCCCGGTTTTAAATACGGAAGTACGTCCGAGAGCTATCGGCTATATACTTACCGATGAATCGCTTTTATCATGGTTGAAGCAAGGGAATTGAACATATTCATGAACCACAACCCACCAGCTTCTGCTTTCCATAAAAAAAACAATGCTCACCACCTCCATTTCGTGATCGAGATTATATTGGCCAGTTCAGATGTCCAGCAGGTATCCGGTTCTGACAACGTTTTTGCATACGAATTATAGTTATTTATTACAGAAAGCAACTGACAGTCCCCTGAGGAAGGCATGGTTGCAATAATTATCAGCGATCAAAGGGGACCTTCGCGCCATAATCGTCCAGATTTGAGCATGGGTATCTGGATCTTATCATTATTGCAAGGAACGACAACGGTCGACCGTTTCCTACATTGACCGGAGACACCAGGACATTACAATTGCTAAAGCGTTCCCCAACAAATAAGTCTGTAGATTAAGTATACCACTAGAGATCGCTCCAGATGATCATCATCAATGCCGCAACAACCGGTATCTAATTTAGGCTTGCCTTAGTAAGAAACTCCGAACAACCCGGTTTTCCGCCCACGTCCACCAATTCGGCAAAGCTGTCTGGCGCCCTGGCCTATTTGAGGCGCAATTATATCTCAATAATAGACTTTCAAGGCTGGCCCATCCTCACCCGGGGGCCCGCCCACTGAACCTTTTGAACCGGATTTTATCTAGACAGTCGTGGTATCTCGGTACCAAAAGATGGGAGCGGAAATGTCAATAGGGTCTGAAGAACCCAGAAAGGGAATCTCGTATTCTCACTAAAAAAAGCCAGCCTGGGAAGAGGGACTGGATAACCGGCATTTTGCCGGAATTTAGGAACGCGCTGACTGCAGTGATACAATGAGGTTAATTCAAATAAAGCTCAATCATTGCTGGATTGCTCACGTTTTACTTCAGTGGAACACTTATAAAGCTGAGATGGAAACTGCCGTCATATTTGAACCTTCCAGATACCACCACACTGACGTATGGGTGACAGATTCGAACGGTGGGGCGATGATAAGGCCAGTGATTTCTAGTGGGCAAAAATAACTGGGGTATATGTGAACACCTTTTCCGCCCCACCAAATCTAACACTCTTTGAATTCAAAGACATGCTTGCCAGTTTTGTTCTCAATGCAAGGGAATGAACGAAGTGCAAAGGTAATTTACAATGACTTCAACGCTCCAACCCTCTAGTGGGGTAGCAAAGAAGCAAAAGAAAATGAGGTAAACGCCTACTAAAAAGCAGAGTCTGGCTAGGTTGTAGGCCTGACCTTTGTTAGTCCTGGATTGGTGCACCCGCAGTGATCACCAGACAATCTTCGTTGAACTGCGGTTGAGGAGCTCGGAGCAGAGAAAGACGTCGGACTGTTTTTCCAAAGTTTTAAATGAACAGACCTTCATAGGGGTATGATTAGACTAACCTCATCAAGTAAGCCACGAGTGTGGCTCTGGCAAGGATAATGCCGAACGTTTGAAGACCGCGGCATACTTGCAGGCTACTCATAGCCAGGGTGGTAAGTTCTATCTTGTTGTATGCAGTCCCAGTTTGGGGAAAAGCGCTGCATATTTTAGGCAATGCTCATAAACTGAGTACGGTTTACAGAAGAACATCCTTAAGGGTGTGTTCTGCCTTCAGGACCGTCCTAGATGATGCAGCGTTCGTCATCTCGAGAATGATGCCAATTGATATCCTGGCAACCGAAATGATGAACATTTATAACACCAGGTCCAATTCTCCCTCACCGCAGGTGAAAAAAGCCGAAAGAGGAGATCCATAAGCAGATAGTAATAGCGATGGGACCAGTCAGAAAAGGGTCGTTGCGCTTACAGGTTGATCCCTTCCATCGAGGAGCGGTTGCAGAGAAGGATGGGGAGATCAATTATAATCTCACGCAGTTTCTCATCAGTCATGGATGATACCGTTAACACCTGTACAAGTTTAAATTGGACACCTCACCTAATTTTCCAAACTACGATGGACTCCCAGAGGACCCAGCGCACTTATTCTTCCAATGTCCTAGGTTCGTGGAAGAAAGGAGGAAACTCTAGGTGAAGTGCTTTCACCGGAAAATTTTGTCCGGAGAATGGTAGCTTGCCAGGAGGACTGGATTGCGATCAATTCCATTATCGCAGTAATCCAGGATAAACTGCGAAAAGCAGAAGAAGTGAGGAAGTTGAGGTTACGAACCCGGCGGGTAGACGGAAGGAGACCGAGGTAAAGTAAGCTAACTCTGCCTCGCGATGTAATAGTCGGGAGTGGTTGGTTTTAGTGGGTGAAAATTCCACACTCTGGGGTGCCCAGGCCAGAGTCTTTTAAAGATTTCCGCCTCCTTAAAAAAAGGCAGACAGACAGTAATCCGATTTTAATTAATAAGGTTTTGTTTAACACAAAACCTTAAAAAGACAATACATTGTTGCCAATCATCAGGCACTGATAACTTTCCTCTGTATGGGTGTAAATGTTAATGACGCTTATATTTCGGAATCTAGCTCACAAACGTAAAGTCCATAGCTTTCGCATACGTTTTCAAAGTCATTTTTAGGCTGACAAGGAAACCTGCTCCGAACACATGATTTACTGGATGCTCGATGTAATATATGTAGTGGGACTTCTGCAGAAAACCAGGCACTGTCCAGTGCATCTGTTAAAACCTTGTGATATCAGCCTTATATTGGGACAGGGCTAGCTGCTTTGGAGCTTTCAATCTGTACAGAGAGTGCAGGTTCCATGAGAAAATGCGCAAATCGTTTAACCGTTTTCTTTGCAGGTTCCATCGCTGTGTGTTCCATCCAGTCCGAGACTCTTTTTGTGGCTTTGTAACAATTGTTTTTTGTGAAGGGTTGATAGGCCTACCCAACTTGGAGGACTAATTGGTATTATTTCTCCCATTTATAAGCACAGGAGACTTGCCATCGTTGTTTTCCTTCTGAAATTTTTCGTTCAAAAAAAACTTCCGGCGCTTACCCCCTGAAGGTCGTAGTAAAGCTATTTGTACTGGTACACCAGGCGTTCCCCGAGTTTTGTGCTCCATTGTGGGTACAATTTATACTTCCGCCGGGCAACCTACACTATCCTTTGACCACCACTTCAAATGAGGGAAGACAATTTGAGTTGAAGTAATTTCAACTGCAACTTGACCGGCGCAAACCCACATTAGAACTGGGGCATACCATCCTGAGTCTAGTGGCATAGTCAAAATTCTTCATCACCAGCTCAAAGCAGCAATACGATGTCATAATAATCCCTAGGTTTCGTGCAACTGCTTGAAAGGGCGACCGCATTGTAATTGCTTTGACGATAGTGTGTGGTCAGCTATTGCGAACCCTCGGGGAATTCTTTGACACAAAATCGATCAACAAGCAAGTATAGATGTCCAACTTCACCGACGAGTTAAGATAACATTCCCAGTGGTTTTGTTGGGTCAGCGAACATATTCACATTCAAGGAACTGGCGCCAACAAACCATGTTTTGGTCCGTGATGGCGAGCAAAAGCAATTACTCCAACAGTCGTATTAAGGCCCAACTCGGATGGTATTCAGAACGGACAAGTTTTCTAAAGTTCAAATGGACGGACGTAAGATTACAGTGCCCATTAATCGACTCAGTCCTGTTTATGATGGTATCTACCGAAACTCCATTTCGGACCAACACCAGGAAACCATCCTGATAATGTCTGCCCACAACGGGGGTATGCCAAAAGTCGATCAAGGTGCATTTCAGCAACCTACAGTGGCGAACCCAATGAGCTCCAATAGATGGATTACATTTTCTGAACGTTGTCAGGCAGAACATCCGTAAATTCGTAACTCTTTCGCAGTTTATCATTAACAACACCTCCACGGCTTTGACAGTAACGTCAAAATAACTAAATCTAAATTGCGTTTAGATTTTTCGTTTCAAGCTTCCTCAAATTTTGAATGACCTTAACAGGGCTTAAAATTGGGGCTGCATAATACCAGCCATTGACCAATAAATGTCGATTTTTATCTGTTTGGCTCCTACTGTCCTAAATTCATATCTATAAATACCATATCAGATGTTTATCTATCAAATATTAAAGATTTATCCACAAGGAACTAACTTTCTTCCTTAAGAGAGGCGAAAACCTTTGAATGATATAATTCTTTCCTTTCGTTCATATCAAAGTTTCGATAAAAAGAAATTTGTCATTTTCGGGATCTTATGATCACACCCATCAATTTTATCCTTTCAAGAAAGATAGAAGAAAAGTGTCAAAGAATTCATGAAGAAGACAGGAGATATCAGTCACCTCAACGGTATTACAAGGGATATATTGGACGAAATGTTATGGTATCCTCGAGTTAGATACAGGCATTATGTGGTACGTATCCATCTTGATATGTGTAGAGGCAAATGTAGAGGCTGTGTGCGTTGCATGTACATAGATATATCTGCATATTTGTGCTAGGAAGTACAAAACACATCCCTTAGCTGTTATCTGAAAGTTTCCTTTATTGAATGTAATCGATGTAACCTCATTTTTATTGATACTATCAAGACATCGATGGAATGATGGGAATAATCTTAAATGAAGATAACAGATGATAAGCGTTACTGTTCATGTATTAGTTACGTATTTATGTAGGTATTCGTATTTAGCAGGGGGCATTATCAAGTTTTCAAAAAAAGGATATCAGGAATGAAATTTGTTGATTGGATTCGTGAGATTATCGTCCAAAAGTCAATAAGGGGCAACTCGGAACGGCACTATAGATAAAACAAAGATATGGTATCTAATAACTGATTCAGGATATCTCTGTAAATCCAGGGGTGAAAAGTGCATACCTGGATCGAAAATAAAAACTACTTACGTTGAGTTCCATTCGGGAATCGCATGAGAGCGACGTAATCCTCCATTATGTAATGCGCGCAATGCACTAATGGATTCAACGCTAATCTGTATCTCCCATCAACAACTCCCTTCACCGTACTGACAGGACTTTCACGAAAATGTAGCGAGGATTTAAATATTGGTAGGCTATGCTGCATACGCTATAAGGACTAATCCTCTTCAAAATTAAGCGGACTCAAACTGAGGTACAAAAATGCATTCCATTAAATATAAAAGTTTTCTGGGAAGTTGCACATATGTGCAAGCTGTGTAAGCAGATAGATGGGGTGAAATTCTCACAGCTTTTTCTGGTCAAGCGTGAAGTAAATGAGTAGTAAAATGCACATGAGCTCAACATTAATTAAGGACAAAGGACGACTTTTTGCTGGAAACAACGCTTTCACTTTTCATCACCGTATACGGTCCTAGAAAGAACACTAAAAGAAACGCTTTTGTTTACTCGCCAAAGGACATCAGATTGTGCTTCCTTCCAAACTTATGAAGTCATCAATAATCGATTGGCTTGAATCCGGACAAAGGTCCTGAAAAGAGGCTTCATACACATATTACAAATGGGTCTTCTTATACGTATGAAGTCGTCTGTAAACATCTCAGCATGAAAAATTTCTGATTTTTGGATTGGGCCCGTCCTGGCTGGATTTTGTTTACTTTTTATTGTCGCAGATCAGTACCAGCATCATAGATTGAATATTTCAGCAGGAAACCGTGCTGATCCAACGCATATGCCAATCTAGTCGATATCAAAGCAACAGCTTCATTATCAAGTCGCTTGTAGTAGCTCAAACGTTACACAAAAGTTTTTTCCGCCCGCTTGGACATTACCGTGATTGACACCCCTCCCCCGGATCCTTTTACGAGTACCATGGCTGAAAACATTCGAGCCTGAGGTCCACCAGCATGTATCGTGTGCTAATAATATCTGAACTAGATAGAGGAGCTTTACAGGGGCTTAATCCAGTATCGCAAATGGGCTGGATATAAAGTTCACCTTGCCGAGCAGACAAATTGCGTTCGAGGGAGAAAAAAACGGCAAAAACAATTTCAACATCAAAGTTTTCCTCTTTTAATGTTCTCGCCGCCATATCCTTGTTTGAGAGCCAGCCGTGATGGCGAATACGGAACAGGATTGCCTGCGAAACTTTGGCGAAAAAACTTTCCACTCCGCCATATACCTGTTCTTGTACCTACGTAACCGTACAGGACATACCATTCAACCGTGCAGAGTCTACCGTCTAACATCAGCTACCCCCTTCCACCCCCACCAATTTTATGGATAATGATAATGCCAAGTTTGATAAATCGCTACTAATAAAGTAAATTAGTGATTAGTTTTTAATTAAGGATTAAATTTTCCAAGGTGTCCTGCGTTATTCCATTGTTCAGTGGCTGAGTCCAACGAAAAACTTTTGGAGAATAATTGAAGAGAATGCGACGTTGCATATCCTTCCCAGCAAAAACAAAAACGATTGAATAATCCTATTTGACTTTTTGTTTGTTTGTTATGTTTTTGCAAACGTTCCTGAGTGTACCGACGGAATGAACGGGAGGATTAAGCTTTTAGTAATTAGTTTTTTGTCATGCTGATGGGAACATTAGTTTTTGTTCTGATAACAAAATGAATCCTGGTGTTTGGAGAAAGCCGGAAAGCAACGCTTCAGGTTTTGTGGATTTTTTTGTAAGAATACTTGGATGTTCAATAACTCCATGGGTATAATTATTAAGTAAGTCAGACTATTCACTTGTAAAAGTTGGGGTAATAGTAAAACTATTGAAGGGACAACTGCCCCCCATTGGGTTCTACTCCCTTCTTTTTCAATGGCGTGACAGGCTAAGTCGGCCCTTCGCCTCTAGGATAGACTTTTTAGCAATCTCGATCCTTGGATCGCGTCCTCCAGTTCGAAAATGTCAGTATGTTTTTACTGGGCTCGACCACTGACTCCTTCCGCGGTTTGCGTAGGTTTCTCACTGGGCGTCGTCTTTGAATACCCTGTTAGATCCACTGCAATTTTCACCATCAATGCTGTTGGGTCGTCCTCGAGCTGGTACAACTCGTGGTTGTATCTAATTCGCCAGTCAGCTCCATCTTTGGCCGGTGCAGTCTACGCTTCACAGCCGTACAGCACCACAAGTCGTATCATGGTCTTGCAAATTCGTAGCTTATTCTTCCTGTGCATTCTTTTACTTCTCATTATCCGTGGGACTGAATAGTATTATTTGTTCGCCATCATTATTCGTCGTTGAACTTCGTCCTTTTCATTACCATCTTTCGCTAGGAGTAAACACCTAGGTGCAAAAAGTTGTGCACGTTTTCAAAATTAAAGTCGCCCATTGTCAGGTTGTGTCCGGATAGCTCAGTGATTGGAGCACTCCATCGTACGGAAGGTCGTGGTTCAAATCTCGCTGGTGGCAGTGGGATTTGTATCGTGATTTGACGTGTGACACGAGTCGACCCAGCTGTGAATGAGTACCTGAGTCAAATCAAGATAATAATCTCGGGTGAACGCAATTCCGACCACATTGCCTCGTATAGGGTACTGTAATGCTGTAATGCTTTGACATCTTCAAGGCCCTGATCCAATGATCCAATTGGATTGTTGCACCAACGATTATTTCCGAATTGTCACAACCTCGGCAGATGCCGGATTTTACCTAATACTAGCACTAAGTGCCAAGCATTTAGGCGCGGATGATCCTACCTACTTAAAGGGGTGCTGGTGGTAGTGGCCGGTGGTAGATCAATGGGAGAATCCGTCGAGAACTCCCCGTAACATCGAGTACGTATGCAGAATGGTGTACTTCTCCATAGTTTGAACCAGACTGTGTGAAAGTCCCAGGACATCAAGGGAAGCCATACAATACCTGTAGCTAACATTATGGAAACTACAACCACCCGCTCGAGATGCCAAATTTCTTTGATTTCCCGAGCCAGGGGCTCATAGTTCACCTTCTTCTCCACGTATTTCCGTTGGATGTTACTGTTATAGGGGATAGCAACATCAATAATATACGCAGAGCGACCCGTCTTGCCAACTAACACTACGTCAGACTTGTTGTGCGGAATATGGCGATCAGTTAGAGCTCACCGTGCCAAACCATGCTGTAAGCAGAATTATCAACTACTGCTTGCGGCTCATATCAGTAGACCGGACATGTTCCCGTAATAAGCCCATGCTTGTATACAATGTTTTGATGGACTGCCTTACATACAGCATTATGCCTGGTAATACATTGCACCGGTGCCATAACAATAATAATAATCGTTGGCGCGACAATCCATGTTGGATCAGGGCCTTGAAGTGTGTTAGAGCACTTCATTCAAGACCGTAACGGTACACTAGGAGGCAATTTGGTCAGCATTGCGCTCGCCCGAGATTATTACCCTGATTTGACGCAGGTACTCATTCACAGCTGAGTCGACTGGTATCCGACGTCAAATCACGATACAAATTCCACTGCCACCAGCGAGATTTGAACCGCGACCTTCCGTAAGATAGCCTTGCGCTCTAACCACTCAGCTATCCGGACAGTCAGAAATGAGATTGTCCAACGTCCCTAACGCACATTCTGCAACGGTCGTTCTGCATGATCCGCTTTTTATAAGCTCGGATGGCGACCACGCCGTCCTGAATGGTACACATGAACCCGTCCGTCTCAGCAAAGAGCTCCCAGCACACTGCCATCCGTTCGACAAATGTAAATCGTCGATTGTCTTCGCCTTCCACTCATCGATCCGCTCTTGGTCCGACTTCATCCGACTCAGAGGATTGAAAGATCGATCCTTCAAGTTAAGGGGGTCATCCCGGGTGAAGGCCATTTTTTTTTGCCTTTTTTTGAAAAATTATTTTGGAGGACTGGATAAAGATAGAAACGTGATTTTTTCAATATATGTTTACTGATATCTTAAGTATATGTGATAAATTTTTCAGCTTGATATCATAGTTAGTTTTCGGAATACGTGTCAATTTATGCACCCATCTCCAAGAAAAGGTGTTTTTCTGCTGCCACGCTGGAGGGCGCTGTGTTCATCTGAGGGAAAAAACTAAACGGCATTTTAATTTGGACAATATTCCACGGTCCGCAAACTAGGATAATTAGAAAATATTAAAAGGTAAATTTTTGGTGGGCTTTTAAACTTAATTTTTTGGATTTCGGTGTTTTTTTACGGCTTTTTTATGAATAGAAAAAGAGCTACCCGTCCGATTGCAATTATCCTAGTTTGCGGACCGTAGAAATATGTATTAAAGAAGTCGTGAAAATTTCAAAGAATTTGGTTAGATAGATTTTGAGCTATGGTGGCAGCCGATTTTCAAGATGCAGTTTCGAGAAAAACGTATTTGAAAATTTAAACTTGATTATCAACAGTAAAATTTTAACTCACCATTAATCCGCTATACCTGGTCCATAGAGAGTACCCTCCGTTTTTTCAAAAAAGTCTTGTAAGGCCAATTGTTGCTCTCTGGTTTCAATTCTGGCTCTTTTAGCGAGGTCAGTCGATCGTCGTTCGGACCGCCAAATTCGCGCTTCATTACGGCGGTCGGCATAAACCTGACATATGTGACCAACTTGACATCCCATTGTCACTAGGATTTTGAGAATGCCATTGAATCCTTCATTGAAAATAATTACAGCCAAAAAAGTGGCTATTTCTACGACCTTGGCCCCAAAATGAAGGTGTTTAAGAGCGAAAGCCCATATCAATGTATTTAACGACCCATTGTTATTCTGGGTCTCTGCTCCTAAACATCTGTTCAAGAGATCATCTCGTGACAAATCTACGTAGATTGGTTTGATGACTGTTTGAACTTCTTCAGTCAAAGGTGCCTTCTCGTGGTGGAAACTATCCAGTTCTCCTTTAGCTTCCGCTTTGCGCCATTTGCACCAACTGTCCTCGCCTGCTGGACAATTATGATGCTGAGGATTTTCGTCTATAGAACGTTTATGGAAGAAAGTTGCCCAAATTTCTTGCTTCATTCCTTCTATCGAATTTGCGTATCGACGATCAGCTAGCCCAAAAAATGTAGTGAGGTCGTTAATAACCTTATCAGTAAATTTTCCAGCCCCTTTTCCACCAATGCCTTTGTGATTCTTCTTTGCATTTCTAAGCCGCGTTCGCATTCTGTTCTCGACCTGTCCTACGCATTCCTTCTTTACTACTACGTATATTTTATTATTTGCAGAAATTTGTCGACTTGACGATGATGTTGTGCAGCCACGTCAACCATACCTCTACCTCTGATGTCACGAGGCAAGTTCATCCACTCCACGGCAAAGTTTGGATGGTCATTCGGAATATAGACATGTTGTCCGTGTCCGCCGCTGCACGTTTTCCAGGTAATATTCCTAATGCATAAGCCAGTGAAGAGATAGCGTATACATTCAATGCGCTCATCTTATTCTTCCCCGAGAGATGCGATTTCAGTACCAGTTTTACACGTCGCAGGAATTCGGACAACAGAGCATCCTTGAGATCACCAAGTCGAACATCGGTTCCTTACAGAATTCCTAGGTATTTGTAGAAGTCTGTCTCGGTCATAGCTTCGATGTGGAGGTCACCAATGCTATGCCCGGTATCCGGCTTCAGTTGACTTGGCTTAGATTCGACACTTGTCTGATCCAAACCCCATCCGAATATATCACGGCTGAACATGTAAACTATTCGGAACAGATGTCATCTAAGTACATCAAGTGCATCAGTTCGCGCTTAGCACGTAGGGCATACTATATTGCAAAGCCATGTCCTCTAGCATCATTCAGTAGCCATGAAAGGGGGTTCAGTGCCATACAAAACCAAAGAGGACTCAACTAATCCCCCTGAAATATGGCTCTCCGTACACGGATGGGCTCTGAAGTATTAGCACCCGCAGCGATACAGATGAGGTGTCCTTTGCAATCCCTTGACCCAATTCAGCAACCTTTCTGCTCTTCAGACAGAATGTTGTTGGTCTCGAGGTGCGCATTGACCCTTCCACTAATAATGGACATTATGAATTTGTAGAGGGTTGGTAAGCAAGTAATCGATCTTGTGTCTGCGGGGTCCTGCACTGTGTCCTTCTTAGGGATAAGTTAGGTAATCTGCTGTGTGCCAACCGACTGTATACACTGGTAAATTTCTTATACCAGAAATTCTGCACCCAATTCAGACCTGGGCCTCTGCAATTCTTCGAGCTGTTTATGGTTCGTTGAACTTCCTCTTCGGTAACATCCGCAAAATTCATGCCAGGCGTATTGGCATGGTGAATGCCTTCGACGGTGATCCACTTAACATGCTTAGCATGCTGCGCGGGTAACCCCCAAAGTCCACCTCAGTATTCATTCGCTTCCGTTATCGAAAACTCCGCTGGTTCCCCACGTATATTGCATTCTGGACACGTCTGGAGTGACTTTCGCCATACCCTCGTAACCGACTGCATATGACAGAAAGTTTCTTCTGTAGTGTGTCCAACTACCCGTCCTTTAAGTAAATTCTTACTTCAAAGAAGAGTCTCTGTCTGAACAGAGAGAATCCGGTTGACAGTGTTTGTGTTAGTTGCCGCCGTCGTAGTTCCTTGACGATCATAGAGCTTCTGATTAGGAAGTGTGCAGGAGTGAGCGCATCGCTGCTTAATGGTGCTAAAGGCCTGCTATTTAAGCATGCTTCGATTGGAGCGAAGACGGTGTACATCTCTTCGATGTTTAGAAGGGATTCTCCGAAGGTTTTCACGAGGTGTCGTTTCACCGATTTCACTCCGGTCTCCTATAATCTACCGAAATGGGGACTACTTGATGAATATGATGCCAGTTCCGTGGATTCGGTGCAACTCAATTTTTGGGAATTTGACAGAATCAGATATGAGAATCGTTGAGCCATCCTACCATAATCCAAATATGCTGAGCTGTGATGGTGATACTCCTCGTGTGGCGCAATCAGCAGAGCTCTCGTGAGTTCGCACATGATGCCATTGCTCCGGTGTGCTGCGTGCATGAATTTCACTTACTCGATTCACGACATAAGTCTTCCATCGAACTGGATGGTCTACCAACCAAGAGAGTACAATCTTTGACTATGTCCACTAGTGGGTAGCAGCATCAGTCCAACTGGCAACTGAGGTCTTAACTTGATTTATCAGTTTGATCAGCAATATAGCGCCGTTGAGCTCGAGTCGTGGTATGGTTTGTACAGCAAGCGGTATTACCTTTGTTTTAGCCGTCAGTAATCGCCTTGTGCTCCTCCAAGTGCGATAGAATCCAAATGTAGATTACGGCAGCGATAACTGTTCTCAATGCATCACAAAATCCATGTAATTCGATTCGGTCCTTGGAGGTAGGTCCCAATCCATCTTAACACCTCAATAACTCAGAGATTGGTAATTTCCGCTAGGAATGTCTGCCATTTTTATGCTAATTCTGACGGTAGGTCGTCATCCCACTCCAGTTTCTGAAGCAATAATTTTTGCATAAAGACCTTTCCTTTAATCATAATGGGCTGCAACCATCCGAGTGGACCAAATAGAGATGCGATCATTGATGCGACTACCCTTTTAGTTAGTTGCCTGTGGATAGGTCCTTGTATCAATGCTGAACATAAACATGCCATTGTAATCCGAGTGTCTTTACCTGGTCTTCCGTGTTGAAACTAAGTAGGCGTGGTGATCCCCGGTGTGGCTAGCGTGTCCCGCTCGCCTCTCTCCAACAGTCTTTCCACAAATTGGATGCTATACACGTCGTATTCGGCCTCGGCATGTTCGTATTCCATAATATATTGCTGCAAAAGTTCCTTGATTTGAGCCAAGTTCTGTTTGGCTGAAAGATGGTTGTCTTCGCAATTCTTCCATTTTCGAAGGAGTACTTCCAGTTTTATTTGAAAATAAAACTCACTGTCTCGAGTCTTAGCATCCTCCTTGAAGTTCCGTATTACTTTAAGAGACTCCTCCAGATTGTGCTTCTGGACGACGTTGATGGCCGAATCCGTTCCGCAGCTGGTTGGCATCACGCTGCTATCACGGTAAAAAGTTGTTGCAGAAAGACGTGTTGTGTTGGAGCCTCTAAGTGCGTAGTTAGAACTTTGGTTTGATGTGCTGAAAAAGTTCCTGCTTCAGGAAATGCTGTTATCCATTGAAGCTAGTTCCAGTAGTGTCAACGCAGTGGTGTGTTGAAAATCCTAAGGCTGCTTCGATCTTGACGGTGATGAACTTCCGTCAGCGTTTTGTTCCCTATTATTATTTACAGGCACAGTTGAAATGGGTTGATTACCTGTTCCCACCTGGTTAGCACGTTTTGTGGTGTAAAATGAAGGTCGCTGATTTGAGTATGGGGCAATTTGAGCGTATCGTGTATCTATCATGAACATTTTGCCTAGGACCGAAAAATGCTTGATGATATGTTTCTCAATAAGATAAATTACATTTTGTATTTCATTCAGTTTGGTTCGCGCGGAAAGCGGTCCTCAAAAAAACGAGGGCCTCTCCAGAAGGAACCACTTCCAACCAAATTGACCACGTGTTGATCGCCACTTCTCAGCCAGAACATATAGGGGGCCAATATAGATCACTATTTCGTTGGCATGGTGCTCCGAGCTCGAATAACAACACCCCCCAGAATCCCCTTTGACAATCAGGTGACACTTAACACTGAAACCATCCACAATACAGCCCTCTGTAACACCTATAAGAGGGAAATTGATCCCGCAGTAACCGCAGTCAACAGAGATCCTGGAGATGAAGCATCAACAAATGATCTTCACAATCACCTGAAGAACGTCATCATAAATATGGCCACAAACATACTTGGCGCCAACCGCAAAAAGGGTCGGAACGGCCGGTTTGACGTTGAATGTAAGTTAGTAACGGAATCGAAAAATGCTGCATACCGGGTAATGTTGTATTCCCAAAGGACGTGGGCACACGCGGAGACTTATCACGAACTCTGGCGAGCGGAGAAGCGATTTCACAGACGGAAAAAGGAAGCCTAGGAGAACTATTAGGTCTGTGAACTAAAAAAGTACAGGGACCAACCACACCAGGCGCGCAAGTTCTACCAACAAGTCAGCAGACTGCACCAGCAGACTGAAGCCTTACACACCTCAATGTTCATCCTGCCGAGACAAAGAGAGAAATCTGATTTCCGACAAAATGGGCATATTGGAGCGATGGGTTGAGTACTTTGATGAACTACTGAACAACCAGAACGTCGGCGAGTTTGAGGTCCAGCCAACTGAAGACGATGGACAAACACTACCACCACCAAGTAAAGAAGAAACATCCGGGCAATTCATCGGCTTAAAAATCATAAGCCGCCAGGAGCCGATGGAATTACGGCGGAATTGATTAAATATTGGAGCGACCAATTACACAAAGTGGCTCATCAGCTTGTGCTCAAAGTGTGGGACAGCGAACCAATACCTGGTGGCTGGCAACGAGGCATTATCTGTCTCATTCATAAAAAGGGACATATCACACAGTGCAGCAATTATAGAGGTATTACGTTGCTGAGTACCGCCTATAAGATATTCTCCGCTATCTTCCTAGGCGGGATAGCCCGATTCGCCCAGAATACCAAAGAGGCTTCGCTCCAGGCAAATCAGCAACAGATCAGATTTTCTCTGTGCTGCAAGCGATGGAAAAACTGTTGGAATATGGACACCAGTGGCGACTTTAAAGCCGCCTATGATAGTATAGTCAGGGTAAAACTGTACACGGCCATGAGAGAATTCGGTATCCCGACGAAACTTATAAGACTGACTAGGCTGACCCTGACCAATGTGCGAGGCCAGATAAAAGCGGCAGGGTCACTTTCAAGACCATTCGGCATCAACAACGGTCTAAGACAAGGGGATACGCTATCATGCGTCCTCTTTAACCTGGCCCTGGTAAAAGTGATCCGTGATGCTGAGGTAAATACGAGGGGAACGATCTTCTTTAAGTCCACCCAACTACTGGTCTATGCTGATGATATCGACATCATGGGAAGAACGACCCAAGACGTACAAACTGCTTTCATCCAGATCGAGCAGGCGCTGATTGGTGCGAGATCTTGGGCTGCACACCAAAGAACAACATCAAACTGCACTGGTCAAACGGGAATAATAAAGATAGGAGACTATCTAAGGCGGAAAATCGCAACCGATGACAATTATCATATGACGATGAAATCCACGCACGGTTGTTGGCAGCCAACAGAGCCTATTTCAGTTTACAAAAATTGTTTCGCTCGAAACGTCTCACCATAGGGTCAAAGCTCTTACTGTACAAGACAATTATCCTGCTAGTCCTCATGTATTCTTCGGAGACTTGGGAGACCTGTAAAGCTGGATTGTAAATGAGTTTGAGGTTAAACATGGAACTGAAGGCTAAGAATCCCTCTACGCCTGCAAGTTGGCTTTCGTCCAGGAATGTGATCTGCGGTGTTGATGTTTCTACTTTGGTTGTACACAGTCGTCACTCCCATCTTAACGAACGCCCAGTCTGAAGGAGAAAATACAGTGGACTAAGCTTAATAGATTCTGAAGAACCGTGCACTGGTAAGGCTTACTACTCCTGCCCGGTGGATTCCTTCAAAGTATTCCAACAACCCTCCTTCCATATTAAATGTGCTGTATGGTGCGATGCTGTCAGGCTCCATGTGTTCAAATGCTGGGCAAAGAAACCCTACAGCCATAGCAACGTCCTGTACGTAGTACAAGGGAAACAAAGGGTATTCACAACGGAATATGCCATATGCAAGCCATGTTTCAAGAGGAACTTTCCGGTCGGTTTTCCAACTAGAGCAAAATGGAGGATTGACCTAAGCGTAATCTGAGAGTCAATTTTCCATTAATCTTCCATTAATCTTCCATTAATCCCTTGTACTCAGTGGCGACATTCTCCAGACTAATGATGAAATGCGGAAACCTGTTTAATAGTCGGGACGATACGCACTAAGTCACGCTCCTTTTGGTTCGTTATCATAGGAAGATAGAGGAGAATGCGGAGGCCAACGGCTGTCCAAGCAGGCTCGGCAGCCTTTTCGTGGCTGCAAGCTCCATTCTGTTGGTGACTGTGAAGGGTCGAATCTACTCGCATTGTTTGGCAGCTGTTGGCTGCAGATGGCGGAGGTTTGCGACTTACACTAAATGAACGAGGATCTAGTCCTCCTATAACGAAACCCGACCAAGTGAGCTTTTGGGTCAAATGCGTCCAAACGCGTACAGAACTACGCCGTTTGCATGGAGTATTGCCCTAGAGGAGAACATGCCGCCAGGCTCGTCGTACCTTTCAATTTGCATTATTGAAGTTGTGGTGATGAGGAAGAGTTACTCAACCACTTCTTTTGCGATTGCCCAGTTGTAGCTAGAGCTAGATTCATCATCAACGGCGCAACAGTCGGTATCCGGTCTAGGCCTGTCTTAAGAAGGACCTACAGACATCCCGGTTGTGTTCCGAGGTCCATAAATTCGATATTCGTAAATGCTGCCTGGCGTCCTGGCCTACGCCATCTATCTCAGGGAGGGTCTATCTCGTCCTATCGCTAGATTGCTGACACTAAATAGACAATTTTTGAGGAACCTATCTACCGGTTAGCTCTGGAGATTTGAGGGGGCTTATTTCTGCTCTCCTTGCCCTTTCCACAGCAGTCGCGGTCTGAGATGTTAGTGGCATCAAAATGGCACATAATAGGGTTAATCTGGCTCCCCTTGCACCCCTTGCACTAACTCAAATCTTAAGAAAATTCCAATTTTAATTTGGAAGGATTCATGAACAAATTAAAATTCCCATTTTATGGAGACCGAACGAAAATAAAACAATGGATCTGTTTGTTGTTGAGCTTTCCGGAATAATACCTTTTAATGAAATTATCAGAAGGTACTCAATGCTAACGGCCATGAAAAAGGATGCTTTTCGTCGAAAAAACCCTGAAAAATACCGGCCACAGTACCTCAGGCCCAAATATCCGCTGCAAAGTAATACATTCATTATCAACAATGAAAACATTTTTGAAATATAATATCCTGCCGTCTGGGGGAGAAATGTAATGCATCCTTGTCAGCATATCGAAGGACAAAAAACGTTTATTGACAGACACTGCACAAATATTACGCGGCAATAGGATCAATTTCATTTCGTTGGTCAAATAAAGAATGCGCTCGACCTTTCTCTGCAAAGGCCGAAACAATGGGCGAATGGAGCTCGTCTGCCTTTTTCCCAGGATCACACAGGAAGGGAAGCAAAACTGCAGTGATTTGATGCACTTTCCACTTTTTTTTTCCGGTAAGCAAAGAGTGCATGCCAACAGAACGGAATTGGGTATGCTTGCTCTCCGCTTCCTGGACCGGATGGCAAATAGTGGCAAGCTCACGAACAATTAAACGCTAGGACAACAGCAGGTCTAAGCGGAAAATTTATATTTATTTTTGCGAACAATTTTTTTTCTTCTGCTTTTTGTTTTTGCTCAAAAAGGGGAGTTTTCATGCCTGTGTTGATGCTTTTCGTGGCGCTGTTCACGCGCGTTCTCCCCATCACCTCTGTCCGCCCATTGTACCCGATGCCTATTAACTGATGGACAAGGACGAGGACGAGAGGCGATAAATGTGGAGTTTGCTCTGATTTTCCCTGTCGTTGCCGTGGGTTTTTCGGGTCCCTGACGATGAAGACAAATTGTTTGTCACGAAAAACAAATACTTCGTGCCTTTGGTTTCGATTTCGGAATTATTTACGATTTGCGTATCAATTCATTCGTGTATGTCTATGGAGCTGATAGACCTCGAAAGTATTGTGCCGAGAACTGAGAATGAAATCCAGGACTCACTCAACCCGTTCAAGAAGGTTGCTTCCTAACTCCTCGCCATTGCCGAGACAATGACTACTGAGCGGACAATGATTCAAGATGCATTGAAGATTGTTTGCGTAATACTTGATGTGATCGATATCCTTTTCGCCGAATGAATTCTCTAGGAAGAAGGTTGTGTCTTTTTGTGATGGGAATTAGTACAAAATAACATGGCCACTTGGGGGAGAATGCTCTCGAGTTTAAGTGAGAAATTTGAGAAAGTGAGGGGGAGGACGGTGACATGCAAGGACTACAAGGATATATAATATCATTGGCTGTCTTATTTTTTTTGAGCCCTTTTTTCCCTTTACGTTCCCAGTAACCATTAAATCGTAAAATAATTCCTGAATCTCCACAAAATTAAATCCGGAAACAAACCTTATCAAACTGAACTAATTACAGAGCTCAATGTCCTTAATGTGCAATTTTGCCACTCTGAGTACACGCTCACACTGATTACAGCTGTAAAATTTAATTAGCGGTTCGGAGGTAGGTAGGAAGCGCTAAAGTCAAATACTATCTTTATTGTGTCCCTATATTTGCAGTTAACATCGCATCGCCTCAGCAGTTCCGAAGGACGAATGGAAACGGGCATTTGGGAAATTAATTACGAGAATTTCAATGAATAGGCTCTCCGAGAAGCCCGTTTACATCATTACGCTTCCGCAACTCGACACGCTTATTATATAAATGATAATTCCAAGGTAACTATAAACTCGACGCTGGGTGAATCTGATCAGATTACGAGAGCTTGGCCCCTTTCATCAATGGCGTTTTCCTCCATTGTATCATGTTCACGGCATTCACACAGGACAGTCTACATTTCTACGTATATTCATGTATAAGCCGAGACATGAATACATCCTTCAGGAAGTGTACCCCATAAAATCTGTAGGCTGTGTAGATTATTTACTATCGTTTTCGAGGATGTTGCTTGTTCCTTGCTAATTCCTAAGCTCCTACAATACTACCCTCCCCAGTACCAACGACTTGTGAATTCGCCCGCATACCCCATAAACCATCCTCGATGACCTTTTTCTGCTACCGCTTTATTGTCCTTTTCAGGCGAGTTTATTACAAGCATTAAGGATTCCATTGGGAACTTCCAAGGGATCAAGTTAGCTAGTTCGTGCGACTATTATTTTTGCAAATTGATGGCATAAGACTTCATTAGGATTATTGGCTGTTGAAAGAATAGACGGACTAAGGACTAAACTACAGATTGACAGCGATGGCGAGGCGTGACCCAGTCGCAGATGTGGATCAGAATACGATTAAAGTGTGCATTGGAGGTGGATTACGAGAGTCTTCTGCAGTGAAAACTTGGTTGGCCACGCGTATTCTTGGGTTATTAACACACTTATTATGATGTTATTGCTTGAGAATACACGTAGTTGACAAGTGTTGAACAACATGCGCTGTGTTTCCAAGGATTCACCAATACAGGACCCAGTGTGATGTGATTGAAATTTAGATTCGGTTGGGTTGTGTTTCATTTCATTCGGTTTGTGTTAAATTCGTACACAATTGAGTGATGTGAGATGCAGCTGTTGAGGTCAACATTTCGAGTTAATTCTACCATAGTGGCTCATCATTTGTCACCACCTGAACAACAAAATAATTAGTAACAAATATGTCGGAAGTATGAGTTTTATTTGAATTTTATCTAATTTGAAAGGAAGCATTTTTCGTCAGACTTCCCAAAATTTCATAATTTACAGCTATTGATAATCCTTTATAACCCTTTACCTAGGCATTCACAGGTAAGTATTCCTGCAAAATTCCCATGGACCTGTTCATCCCGAAAATTTTGCGACTGAATTATAACCTTATGGTACCTCCCCAAAAAGAAACTGCAACAAGAGAGCTGCCAAAATCCGGTGGAAGTGGAAATCTTAAAAAGGCACACTACGCCAGGTTACAGCTGTGTGTGGAATTCTCATGCAGTAAAACCACCCCCTCTTCTCCGCCCAGATTCCCATGGGACCACCGGGAAGTATTACTTTGTGAGAGTGGCTCGGGTTTACACCAGCACAAGTAACTCACGCGTCCGTAACGATTTCCAGTTCCTGCAACTTCCTCTGTATCGCAGTTACTGTTGCGTTTATTGAACTTCAATTTGCTTTGCACCTCAGCCTCTTCTCCACGCCTAGGAACTCATCCAGTCGGAAGGGATGCAAGTACTTTCTGTATTCACCGTGTCCCGGAAGGAACTGCGTTAGGTGGTAATTCGATTCTCCATGTTTTCTTTCGATCCATCTCTCAACAGTGGGACTAGTGTATGGGTCCAGCAGTCTTTTTAGAAATTATCCCACCGTTGCTGCCATCTCCTGTACAGCGCCTTCCTAATGGGTTTTCGGAAGCCCGCAGTCACTTCGGCCAAATTCGCCCTCCTTGTCTGGTAGAGACAGTGTACCTCATTCGCTAGAAAATCCAAGAGAATCATCCCCACGATCACAAACGCTGCCTCACCAGATATCATCCTATATGTACTGCACACCCTTAGCCGGATTGGCCGGTATGCCGAACTGACCCTTTCCTGGTTCACTGGGTTATCCAGTACGCACGCCCAGATGCGAGCCGTGTATAACAGGATGGAATTCACCGCCCCTGCGATCAGCAGAAGGCAACTAGATTTTGGCCCCTTAATACAGGGTGCGGCAGCATAACTTCCTTTTTTAAAATGCGCGCCACTCAGTTAGTTGATGTCATAGCGGAGCGCTAGTAGTCTCGTTCAAGAGGGGATACTGTAAACACAGCGTGCATTTCGGAATCGCTTTAATTTAGCCCCGTTGGCTCCCGTCCCAGACCGCAAATCAATTGTTACATGGGTCACTACATTCAGACAAACTGCAAGTGCGACAAAAGCAAGAACTGGAGTCCCTCGGCCGGTTGGATCACCTGAGAACATTGAAGCAGTGAGAGCGTCAATGTTGAGATCGCCACGGCGTTCTGCGCGCAAACACACATCTGCCCTTGCACTATCCGATCGTTCTGTGAGAAGAATTCTTCGTGATGATCTTCATTTTCATCCCTATAAGATGGCGATAGTGCAGGAACTTTCAGAACGTGACTTCAATTCTCGGATGAACGCGTGTCAGCTTCTTCTTGATGTCGTTCCCGAGCGTGCTATTGTTTTTTTTAGCGATGAAGCCCATTTTCATTTGTGTGGGTCGGTTAACAAACAAAACATGCGCTACTGGGCTGACACCAACCCTCGAGAATTGCATCAAAAGCCTTTGCATTCACCCAATTATTGGTCCCTGGTTTTTTGAGGAAAATGAGGTTACAGTGACAGTGAATTCGGACCGGTATGAAAACATGCTACAGAATTTTTTTTTCCCACGGCTAGAAAATTTGGATTTGGGGGACACTTGGTTCCAACAAGGCAACAGCACACACTTCAAGAGCATCGATGGCTGTTTTGAGGGAACACTTTCCAGAGCGCCTTATCTCAATTAGAGGCGATTTGGAATGGCCGGCACGCTTTCCCGATCTGTCCCCTTGTGATTTTTTTCTATGGGGTTTTTTGAAATCCCGTGTTTATGTGAACCGTCCAAGAACCCTACAAGATTTGAAGACCAACATCCAAGAAGAAATTGCCAACATAACACCTGCTATGCTAACCAGTGTCATGACAAACGCTAGAAATCGGTTTACGCAATGTATGGAGAATGGGGGACGTCACCTAACAGATTTGATCTTCAAAACAATATAAACAAAAACTTTAGACATGTACCTACATTATAAAAAATAAATAAATATTTTCCGATGCACACAATAGTTTTTATTGAGTTTTGAAAAAAGGAAGTTATGCTGCTGCACCCTGTATTAGGCATTATCCTTGCTGGAGATTCGCTAGCCTTTGCTGCCTTTTTGCGCGCATAATCCAAGTGCATCTTGAAGCTCAACTTGGCATCGAGCATTACCCCCAAGTATCTAATGATTAATTTTGAAACGGCCTTTTCCGTCCGATTAGTAATAAGGACCACTTCCGTTTTATCTTCTGCCAGTTTCATCATTTGGAGCCGTGTTTTGATGGCATGAATGGTTTGACATGCATACAGTTCCACGTCCTTGGGGTGTTTCGCAACTACTACCACAATCAGGTCGTCTGCAAAACCAATCGATGTTACCTCCATTGGCACGTGCAGGCCGAGCACTCCAACATGCATTATATTCCACAGCAGGGGCCCAATACGGAGCCATGCTGAACATCGGCCGTCAAAACATATTCCTTCTTCCGTCGTCCGTATCCGCTCAAAGAAGTTTCTCCGAGAAGTAACTCTCAATTGTTCGAGCTAAGTAGCCAAGGACACCCAGTTTAGCAAGGATGCCCTTAATCGAACCCCAGTTGGGCGAGTTAAAAGCATTCCTTACATCCAGCGTCACACCGTGCACCACTTACCAGCAGCCGATGCCTCTCCGGCTAACTCCACGACAATTGCTATTGCATCAAACGTGGATCGAACTCTGCGAAACCCATACAGCCGCTCCGAAAGACCACCTGCTAGCTCGACGAATGAAAGCAGTCTTTTATATATCACCCTCTCCAACATTTTCCTCATAGTGTCTAGAAGACAAGTAGGGCGATAAAAAGAGGGGCGCCAAGCGATTTTTGAGGCTTTGATAACAGAACCAACCCCTGCCTTTTCCACTGGGCGGAAAACACTCCTTCCATTATGCACGATTCAAATACTATATTAACCATGGAGGCCTTATTTTAGCAGCCAACTTTAGGGCTTTGATTGAAGTAATAAAAACTTGTTTCTTTTCCGTTGGTGTGGGTATTTTATTCTTGCAAATAGCGATATTTCGGGAACCACTTGAAGGGAACAAGTTTTTATTACTTCAATTAATTAATCGTTGGAAACACCGTATAATTTCACTCTGTTTAGGGCTTTGTTTGAAATCCCGTCCCATCCGGAGCCTTATTGTCCCCAATCCGTCCACAGATATCTTGTATTTCCTCCCCGATCACCCCGGAGATTGAGAAGAAGTACTGTTGCGCCGTTGGTTGAGGCCCACTTTCTTCCTGTTGCGGGAAAAGGATTGCTATTATTTTGAACAAGAGTCGCAAGCACGTCACTTGAGGTAATTTTTGTAAACGAATATTGCTCATTACAACCTTGTAAGCAGCGCCCCACGAGTTCGTATTTACCACAAGGCACAGCTGCTTCTAGCAATTCCGCTTACTTTTCCGTACAGTCTTCTTAAGACTACTTCGAAAATCGCGGTATTCCTTTTCCGACTGCCGACGTTTTGCCTCCTCATTTGCAGACTCAATGGTCTTGACTGCGAGATTTCTTGGTTCCATCAGTTTTTTTTATTTTCCAACTGTGGTGCAACTTGCGTCGTGGTATTGTACAGTCACATGCGTTAATTACTGTCTGACACAGCTGACTCACTTTTTACAACGCTTTCCCTTCGGGTCCTGACCTCCTTCTAAAGCCGCCAGGAAGGTCTCTTCCTCAAAAACTCCAGTGGACCAACCAGCTATCCTGGTTTTTCCACTCGACTGTCGCCTTCCCCATTTCTGATGTCGAGAAAGATGGTTTGATAATCACTGTGGGTGTAGTGTTCACTCAACCGCCAGACCACCCCACGCGTCGAAATCGCCCGTAATGACTTTGGGGCTGTGGCCTCTAGCGTCCAACCCCGAGCCGTCTAGCATCTCTTCATATTGCGCTATTGTTGCACTAGGAGGAGCATAACAACTGTAGATATGGACTTCTTTGACTTTTGCCCTTAACAAGCCGGTTCCTGGGAATGTCATTGTTTCTTGAATGGCTTGCCATCCACATGCCCATGCCTTTCCACAAGAGTCTTTCACCCATGTAGCAATAATATAATTTCGGTAAGAGCCACAGATTTCGCCATATCCATATTCGACTCTCAAATGGTTTGCGAGAGGAAGCGTTGAGCTGCCTCGCAATGGTTGAGGCAGATTTGTACCAACTTCAATTGTATGCCGGACACCTGCCACCACCTGCAACGTGTCGGTTGTCCACTCCCCTTTTTCCCTCTGCACAACATGCGTCGTGGATCTCCTGTCCAACCTCTGATAAGGTGGCCTTCTTCTCCACACTTCCTGCAACTTTTCGACCGATCGTGCTCACTGGTACATGTTGCAGCAAACTGAGATTTGAAGTATCTCTTAAGAGATACTTTCTACCCAACCTATTGTTACCTTGCCCGCGGTAATCAATTTAGGCCCTGATTCAACCGGCAAGCTAATAATTGCGGTCTGCGAAACTTCGTCCCTTTGGTCGCACTTTCTTCTATTCCGCTAAGGTTGAATTGTTCCCTTAGCGCAACACAGATATCCTCTCGTGATGTGACCTCGTCGAGGTCTTTGCACTCGATTACTATTGGTTGCTTTCGAGCCTTCACTTCTGCTTGCTCGCATAACACCTTTTCCACCTGACCGTGAAAACTAATCACTGTCTTCTCGGTGGATCTGTTTAGCTTCAGCATCAGATCCCTCTCTTGCTTAGTCCTGATACGACTCACACTGCCACCCTGTCTGTCAATCCGGATCGACTTTGACTTTTTGAAAGCGTAAGGCATATCTCCTTTCTCGTAAGTAATGGTTATTTCCAGACGAATCTTCTTTTTCCCCTTCTGCCGGTTTTTTCCGCCAACCTTTATCCATTGTTCGGATTTACGAGCTATAGACTCTTCACCATTTGTCAAAATTCCAACCTTAATCGAAGAACTACCCGGAACTTTCGTCGACTCAAGTTTCTTCGGCGAAAAGGCTTTTTTTTCTGGGTATCAAGGGGTTCACTTATTCCATCTCTACTTCTTTTGGCCGCGTTATCACTTACCATATATTGAGGAGGCGTCACCTGTGCTTCTCGCGTGACTTTGCCACTTGACGCTTGGGAGTTTTTCTTCTTCACCGCGCTAATATAGGACAACTTAATACCTCTTGTGGGAGCCCTGATATTTTGGTGGATATTCCGCCTCTCCTTGATGAACTCACAAAGTTCCTTTAAGAGTTCTCCCAGTGAGAGAAACAATGTTTTGAAGTTTGCTACCTTCCACGCTCCTCTTTTATAGCATCAGTAATTATATCGATCCAGGGACTACCCAAGTTCCTTTCCGAGTCCCGCGACGAATGCCGACTACCTAGGGATGATATAGTGGTGACTTCCAAGCTTTGAGTTCTTGCGTAAAGGATCCGGTATGGATCTTATTTCTACTTCATCAAGAGCTCTTAGAGCATTAGATGTGTAAGTAGCCAGGTTTCCACCGAGGCACTGCGGTCGCAAGATGTCAACGGCCGGAAGCTCGCTTGCCCATTCCCACAAACCCCCAGTACTTGGTTTCGGAAGCCCTGTACCGTACATAAACTACCTTTCTCGTCCTCCATATTTGGTTTGATTTCTGGGTGTCCTTTCCATAGCCAATTTTTATTCACGGCTGAACGTTTGCTCCCCACTTACCCGACCTGTGCATAAGCACACCCATGCACACACATCTCCTGAAGCGCGCATGTACATGCCCATAATGCATCCACCAAGCGTTCCCTTATCCGCACAAACGGAGGCGCATCGTAGGAGATTTGGCAACTCCACAGAGGATACTTAAAAGTTTTTTCAATGCTTGTTAGTTGCAAAATCCTATTAAGTTGGCAGAATTAACGTTTGCATGTGTCCACCAACAAGATCGTCGCCAATCCCCAAATAACCTCAGTGAAAGCAGACTTAAATTCAAGTACTCTACCGCTACTTTGAAGGCGTCATGAGAAACTCTCACTGAATTTGTAAGATCTTTCATAAACCGGCAACTATGGTGGGACTTGGCTTCTGGCACGAATGGCAATCTGATATCCTATTTCCCTGACTTTATTCTCCATTTTCGGCGAGACGAGCTGAGGACGAATCTTGTTGTTTGTAGCGCTTTACCCAAAGGGAGCCCTCGGGAGTGCCGCGAGTTCTGGCGACTACTATCCGAAATGCACCACCCCGTCGACTCACAATCTACGACCCCTTGAGCCGCGCCGGCTCAACTACCTGGTCTATAAAGGCGCTGAAGTTTCGGTTCTTCCGTGAAAACTTGCAGCAGCAAATTCTTCTTCGACCCGCACGTATAACTTCAGGCAGGTAGACTTGAGTTTTGGACTTCGACGAGCATTTTCATGGCGCTTTATTATCGCGGACATTGGCACACTCATCTTAGGCGCGGATTTCCTGTGCCACTATGGATTGCTAGCGGATAGACATAATAGGTTCCGCTTTGACCCCCACAACTTCCTTTAGGTCATCAGGAAAAGTTTCATCTCGCTCACCCAGCACTCTGTCCATCGTTTTTGTAGACAGTGCCGACGCATGTATTCGCGCACTTTTTCGAAAAGACCGCAACATCACTACCGAGCGTAGTCTCTCTGAGCCCGTTAAGCATGATGTTCAGCACCAAATCAACACTACTGGCTCCCCGTCTTTCTCTAAGGTGCGTCTATTGTTACCGCAGAAGCTCGCAGTTGCGCGAAAAGAGTTCGAAGAACTTATTAAGCAAGGTATTTAAAGTCCTTCAGACAGTTGTTGGTCTTCGCCACTTCACATGGCCCAATGGGGAATGGAGACTTTATAACAGGCGCCTGAATGCTCAGACTATTACAGACCGATACCCCATTCCACTCATCCATGATTTTGCGCACTCTATCACAAACTGCCGTATTTTCTCTCTTCGATTAAGTCAAAGCATACCATCAGATCCCTGTAGCTCCCAAAGACATTCCAAAAACGGCAATATGCAGAACTTTCAGACTCTGCGAGTTCGCTAAGATGACTTTCCGACTGTGCAACGCGGCGCAAACCTTTCAGAGATTCATCCACTCTGTGCTGCGAAACTTCCACTTCTGTTTCGTATATTCGGATGAGGTTCTTTGCGCGTCTTCCTCTAAGTCCCAGCATTTAGAGTACCTCGAGTGCAATTTTCAACGACTCCTTCAGGCCTGTCTAGTACTTAACGTTGAAAATTGCAAATTCCTATAATCGCAGGAGAGGTTCTCCAGCCACTTGATCACATCTAAAAGCATCCAACCGGACCCAGCCAAAGTGCAAGCGATTTCGAGCTTCCCGCTTCCAAAAACTGTTAAGGATCTGAGAAGGTTCTTGACCATGTTATATCTATCGTCATTTCTTGCCCAAGACCGCCGCCCATCAATCCATCCTTAACGTCTTCCTGTCTCAGCCGAAAACCAAAGATTCTTGTCTGATTGTGTGGCTCCCAGAGACTGTCCAGGCGTTTAAGACCACCAAGCATCAACTGGTGTATGCTACATTTTTGGCATTCCCTCCGGAAGATGCACCCTAGCCGTATTCGTCGATTCCTCAGACATTGCCGTGGCTGCTGCTATTCACCAGAAAGTGAATCAAATCTGAAAACCGTTGAACTCCTTCTGCAAACAGCTCAATCCTCCTCAACGGAACTACAGCATCGATGGTAGTGAGTTATGGCCGCGTACCTCGCAACTAAATACTTCCGATATTCCCTTGAAGGCAGGCCGTTCACATTGTTCACGGACCATAACTCACTTTTGCTTTGAAACAAAACCCTGACAAAGCATCCCCTCGCCAACTTCGGCACTTGAGCTTTATCAGGCAATTCACTTCCGACATTCACGACGTCTCTGGAAAAGATAGCATGGTTGCTGACGCTTTGTCACGTGTTGCAGGGGTCAAGATCCCCGCCACCATCGATTTTTCAGCAATCGCCGAAGCACAGAAGGACAAGCAGTTCTTCAAAGCTTGTGGATCAACTCAAAATACACATACACTGGGAGACCTCCGACAAAGGACCAAAGCCTTATATTTCGGCCAATTTTTGAAAGAAAGTATTTCACGCCGTTTATGATCTTTCGCACTCGAACAACGAATTGGTTAGTCACCGCTAAGTATTTCTGACCCCACATGAACATGGACATTAATTCTTGAGTTAATTACAGTGCGTGCTATGCCAGCAGTGCAAGACTGCAAAGCATGCGAGGAAAGAAGTAAGAGTGTTGCCTCGGTGCACCAATCGTTTCCACACAATCCACCTCGACATCCTTTGCCCTCTGCGTGACTCGCATGGTTTCAGGTATTCCCTCACAATCATCGACAGGTTCCCGCGGTAACATGATGCGATTCCTTTCCGCTTTTCCTGGTAGAAGCGGAGGAGAAGATTCTGACAAGCAAGCCTTCTGTCGAGCCTCCGTCTCCCGTTGTTTGGAAGAGTTAGCAACAGTGTCACCGACAAGCCGACGTAGTCGCGTTTCCAGTTCCTCTCATTAAGAGAGTTTCCTGGCTGACCAGAAAGGGTGCCGGGTGCCGATTTTTCACTAAAGTGGAGAACCTGTCTTCCACTAATTACTCCGTGGGGCAACATGAATCTGGTGAGGCCTCCAAAATGCGTGCCTCGGCCAAGATTGATTTGGTAATGAACTTGAGGAAATAGGAGGATCTGGCGATCATCCTGAGTGACCGAAGACAAACTAGATGGAAGAGCTATCCCAGAAACCTAAAAAGTTGGTGAAATTGACCGTGAAGGTCCGCCGCAAATACTGAAGCTTCATCAAAGTGCTCGGTCGAACGTGTCATTAGTACAAAATTAAAATGTCTATACCGATGCTTCGGTCCGCACCGGATCTAAAAATATAAAACAAAGGAATTCGCGACGGCCTAACGAAAAAAACCCGATCGCTAGATAAACTTGGAAAATAACAAAAAAAACGGCTCAAACGCGCGCGTGGACCCGTAAGCCTCCGGACCCGAGTGCCGCGATCACAGTCCCGATCGTTACTTCTTCTGCCTCAAATATTTATTGAGGCCGGCCTCTGAGGTTCCCTCCCATTCTTGACATCCTCAGGTAATCATCTAGAGAATTTCTCTGGTAAGGTTTTGCCGGGTCAAGGAGAAAGATAATGAAAGGAAGTCCTCAAATCAAAAAAAAATTAGCTTAAATTCATGGTATCCTATATTACAAAATAAATAAGGAAAGAGACAAATTTTAAATAAAAATGAAATCAATCCGAGCTCGGCATGGCGTGTATCTGTTGTGGTTTTGTTTTTTCTACTTAATAAGAAAATTGCTTGATTCAAAAAGAAGGAAGAACATATATGTACACGGAAATACTACTGAATTTAAGGCAACAAAATATACCGAAAGACTTTTGTTTTTCTTTTCCTAGTTTTTTTTCCAGGGGTCCTGTCAGCGACGCACACGCTAGGGGGAAAATTTCTCGCACACACTCCGACCAGAAATTCTTGGATGCTACCAATGCGATCTTCTATGGCTGTTGCACACTCAATGGGGTTCTTCTTCCCAAGCTCAAAACTAAAACGTCACCACAAAATCACTGCACGATTGTTCCCACGAGAAACTGAGGAAAGAATTTTGAAAAGGAAACTTACCTTACTTAATGCCTGAAGCTGAAATTCGGGAGACCAATAAATCACTTCCGACTCCAGCACAAACGATGAAATGTTTCAAAGTAGAGTCCTCCAAAGCATCAAGCCTGTGTCGAAAATCTCATTCCGCGTAAGGCAAATACTGAAAAATGTTATCTTAAACACCAAATCTAGACAAAGCCGTCCTCTCGGCCTTGAGTAAGAACTCTAAGGAGAGTGCCGTCCCGAACCCATATGATGGCAGTGCCTGACATGTTAAGGAAACTGACATATCAGGTAACTGGAAATTAGACCTTGTTTCGGTACTGCTCACTGATGAGTACTAAATCAGCTTTGGCCTCCACAGCGAACTGCGCTAGCAACTCGTGAGCAGTTGCACTCCGATGTATATTGATTTGTAGGATGTGAATCATGTTGACTGCATCCTAGCACTTTTCAGTTCTGCTCTAACGACTGAACCGCCCCGAGTCCACAGTGTGCGCAGCGTTCCTATCAGATGCGCCACGGTCCCTGCATACGACCCCGCTTTCCTTTTCATTGTAGGTGTTCACTTTATGGGCCGACTGACCGCATTTACGGCATGTTTCCTTTCTGTCAGGTCCCCGACCGGTTGTAGACGTGTGCCCATAATGCAAACATTTGTAACATCCTACCCACTACCCAACAAATTCTGATTTTCCCGATGTTTAGAAATTTTCTCGCATATTGCTTGCCAACTTCCACCCCAGCGAATTTTGAACGCGGAAGTCCGCAGAGGTGATGCCAATGCGGACTTTGGTTATCTCCGGGCATTCGTGTTTAATAGTCTCTTCTATCTCACTCTTTTCTGGACGCAGTCAAGGTCTCAGATTTCCAGAGAACACGTGGGTTCCAGCCTGGAAATCGAAACTGCTTCATAGAAAGTAACTTTATTTGTTGGCCTGGGGCCTAGCTCGACTAGGACTCCACCACCCTTCGTTTTGCGATTAGAAAATACTTCTGCTCCCTTATCTTCGGGTTTCATCTTTTAATGGATTTCACTGAGGACTTCCGCAAAAATCTTGCCTTCCGCCGGCTTAGTTTAGTTTAGTTTAGTTAACTGGGGGGAGCCGCAGCTCCGAGCACTCAGGCAATTGTTAGGCACATTGTACTATTCCCGTAAGTTGCCTATTCAATGGTCTACGGTGTTCGCAGGCTTTAGCGAATCTTAGAACATTCTCCAGAGGCAGAGAGTGTGCAGATTCTTCATTGAAGAAAACCTTGCCAAGGTGTCTTCGTCTAAGATCTGAGGGTGCCGGGCAGCTGCATAAAAAGTGCAGGGCCGTCTCCTACTCCTCCTTACATTGGCTGCACATAGCCGAAACCACTACCCTAATCTTTTCCATATGGTAGTTTAAGGGGCAGTGTCCCGTCAAAAGCCCTCTAGTGGCCCTAGGCTCTTTCACAAGGATTTTCGCTTGCCGGCAAGAGTCCAAATTTCTCCACTCGGTTGCGTGAAACCTTGCAATTTGACCCCTTCAGCGTAGACTTGACAGTAGATGGTCGGATTCCAAGAGCTGGTTCTGGCCCCGTCATTGTGGATCCAAACCCTCGGCGAGCCAGTCTGTCAGCCTCCTCATTACCGGCGATGTTAGAGTGCCCCGGCACCCACATCAGGAATGTTTCGTTCAGTCGACTAAGTTTCAGCAGCACCTGATGACAACTCCACACCATGCCATTTAGTGCTGATAATGTCGCCCGACTGTCGGAAGAGATTCAAATGGTGCGACCTCTCCATTTTTGTCGCAGACATTCTTCTGTTGCCAATGAAATGGCATATATCTCGCCTGGAATATGGTCATCATTTTTCCGAGGGGTCGGGCCAGTTCTATAATCGGATTCTCCGAGAACACCCTTGCACCCGATCCATCCTCCATGACTGACCCGTCGGTGAAGATTATTAGGTCTGTAATCTGAAAAGACTCATGGCCACTTGTCGACCATTCTTCTCTTTCGGTGATTACGACAGTGTATGTCTTTTCAAAGACGAATCAGGAAACCATATGATCGGTCGGCATCAGGGCTACCGGATGTTTGCCAATGAATTTCCAGATAGGCGCATGACCGTTTGATTGGCCGCCTTTCCACGCCTCAATGGTATCGAGCCTACATGCGTGGTTGGCCGCTTTCCGTTTCACCTCCAAGTGAATGGGGGGTCAATTTAGGATAGCTTCAAGTGCCGCAGTTGGCGTAGTACTCATTGCTCCAGTAATACTTAGGCAAACAAGTCTCTGAATCTGCGTTAGCAGCTTCCTGCTGTTAGCAAAGTTCAGTCTTGGCCACCAGACGATGCATGCATACATCAAAATAGGTTTTATTATGGATGTATACATCCAGTATATCCGTTTGGGTGAAAGTCCCCAGGTCTTAACTATCGCATGCCTACAGCACCGAAGCAATCTGCAGGATTTCTGATATTGTTCCTGGATATGATGCTTCCACGTTAACTTGGAGTCGAAATGTACTCCTAAGTACTTGACTGTTTGTGCCAGCTGGATTTCCGCCCCCGCTAAAATGGGTAGCGTATAGCTGCCCCACCTGACGTTCCTAGTGAACATAACTAGTCCAGTCTTCCTAGCGTTCACCGTGAGTCCATGCGGAGGCACCAGCTGTGGATTACATGCAGAGATAATGATCACATACTGTGTCCGCAAACTTGCCGGTAATTCTTGCAGCTAGGTCGTCAACAAATGCCTGCGCAAAGACCTTTTTGTCCTCCAGGAGCCACAGCAGGGCATCCATTACCAAGAGCCATAACAGTGAAGAGAAAACCCCTCCCTGTGGGCAGCCTCTGAGACATCCTGCTTCAATAGACTTCTGGCCGACCGATATTAGGATTTTTCTCCACTCTAGCATGTGAAGGATCCAACTGATTAGCAGCGGTTCGATTCCATGCTGTCTTGCCGCATGACAAATTGCCGCGAATGAGGCATAATTGAAGGCACCTTCGATGTCCATGAATGCGCCTAAGGCGTATTCATTTTCGGACATCGCCTTTTCAATTTTTGCCGTTCCGTCGGCTTAGTAAGCAAGCTGGCGGTCTAGTCCTCCTTCGTCTCCCCATCTTTTATTTGGTGCTCCGTCCTTCGTGTCCGCCTTAATTTTAAGCAGGGGTTTTTCTGATGATGCGGCGTGTTATTGTCTCTTGTCCCTCTTCGCTTTCTTCTTTTGAACCCTAGAGAGTATATGAGTGAAGTCTTCTTTAGATGCCTCTTCCCCCCTTTGTTTTCCCCCAGTTCGCTTTGCAATGGGCTGTCTGCGACTCGTTTGGCGCATGTTCGGCAATTATATGAAATTCTGTCCAGGGGCTCCTCCAGCTCCCTCAGCCCGTTTTCCATCCCTTTGCTGTCGTTTTTCTGAAGGAACATCGCCGAACCTCTGCGTTTCACAACTGCTGCGCATTTCTTAATAAGCCTTTCCTCTTCAGCCTGCGGCAGAGTATTCGACAGCCCTCCCACTCGGCTTATATTCGAAACCATTTGGCTAGTTTCCACTGTCCCTCTTTCCTCAACTACAGCATTGCGTGGTACTATCTGGGTTCCCGTCTCCGTTGCAGGTACCGCTTCGTTTTGCGACTCCTTCTCTCCGTTTAGGGATCCCGAGGTCTCGTCGGGTATTTCAGCCCTTACTGCACCCTTCGTTAGGCGCTGGTGAAATCAGAAGTCCGAACTGTACACACACGCAGTTACCACAAAACCGTCTACCGAGAAACAAAAAAATCATTAAAAGTTGTGAAACGTGATATCATTTTTTTCTGGAAATAGAGAATATGATGCAAATTAAAATCGGAATTTCAAGATATCAGATATTAAAGGTTATTTCTTCTTTTTCTTCAGCTTTTGTCTCATTCACAAGCGGGGTCAGCTCGTATTTCTATAGTTAATTAAGATGGATTCATTCATGCGGATTTGGAAACAACGGAATAAGAGAAATTTTTAGAAAATACCAAGATAATTAGCTGCGGAGACCCATTTTTCGTCAATAAGTGGTAACAGTAAACCTCATATGACATTTATCAAATTCCGAGAAAAGAGAATTTCATTTTTAAGAACTTTTGCAGGCCATTTATGGAAAAATCTGCCGTAAATTGATCCTAAGGTAGAATCTGTGGTTTTACGTCTCATCCAACCACAGTCCTCATTAGAGAATTTCCTCAAAAATTGCCTGAAATACTCCTATATCGCCTACTATACTCCAGGGAGAAACTTTTTTCAACTTGACGCCCAAGTGAAAGATGAGGAAGGCTTCCTGTATCTCGGAAACGAATATCCACCGGAATGGTATCTATGGATGGCAAAGAAGTAATTTTAATATCCAAATATGACTCTACTACTCCCGTGCCGAATGTGTACATATGTATATCCGCAAACGTACGGAGATCGAAGCTTGTTTGGAATATACTTCTGATATCGGACACAGGCTCCTTTTTTAATAAAATTTCCATAGCTCACCCGCACCCCCACTTTACCTCTTCCTGGACCCCTTACATCACGCTTCCATCACACAAACATATCATTCTCATTCCGTCCGCACCGAAAACGGAAAATCGTTGAATTGAAAACTCTGCAACATTCCAATGAACCACTCACAAGGATAATAATAAGGAGTCAATAATATCTGTACTGCAAGGAGGAAAAAATTGAGAAAACATTATCCTGATTCGCTTCACATTCCACGTATGTACGCATACGAGTCCGTATGTGAATAGATCCTTGCAAGGACATACATAGGTGACTATGTATCTCGGCGGGATGTCGAAATTCGAATTGAGGACAGACGAAAAGTGACTTCATGAGGATGAAAGTTGCCATGAAGATTTAATATATTCAAATTGAATTTCGGGACATTTCCATAATGTCATAAGTACACACACAGTTCACATACAATGTGTTTACTGTTTTCTGATACTTTGTGCTGGGCGAGGTCTCCTGCCTATAACTAAAGACGGAATTCCGGTTCCGAGGAATATTAATGAACGATGATATTACAGTTAGCTACGCAGGATAATGATTTCATTGGTTTGCTTCCCGTATGAGGTTGCATTTGGGAACTGTTAAAAATGGATACATATGCTGACATTTGTACGCATTGTAACCTAATCCTTATTTTGTGTTATTCTAATGTGAAATTATACTACTCAATTGGAAGCGAAACCCACAGTCTTCCAAAAATTTATTTAGGTGAAAGAATCTTTTGGAAGGGCTTCGAGGTTGACTGTTTCTACCACGAAGACGATACTTTCCAGGAAAGACTCAAGGCATATTTACTCGTCGTTCATCCGACCATTAGTATGCGGAATGTTAATAAGATTCTTACTACCCTTACCACCATGTTTATGGTATGTATACATAATACAACTGCTGGAAGGCCAACCCAGTGCATATTTCCCGCTCATCATCTCAGCTTATGTCAGTGGATATTTACTCTCAAATTGCAACAAATGGTCCTCCAGGCTGGGGGTCCCCTGGGTAGAGCTGACAACCCCAAACGGAAAACCGAAGCTACGAAGTCATGAGCCTCGGACTGGATGGATTTTAGAATGACGAACCCAGCAACGAAAACGGTCTAACAATTCCGCGTTTGTAAGGCAAATTTCGAAATATAAGCCCCCACAGAGGAGACTGCAGAGTCAGGAAGGAAGTAGAGTACACTCTCGAAGCCTGTCTTAAGTATGATATTAAAATCGTCCTTCGTTATTTTAGCAGTCATGTGGCGAAGGAGACCGTATTCAGGCGGTATGGTCATCATCATCATCAACGGCCCCCTCGGACACCACCTTATCATGGTGGGGGAGCTTGTGGTAGTTTACCACTAAGAGTCTCCAAAAACACATGAAGATGGAAACAAAGGATTGTAACTCTCCAAGCGGTATGAAGTCACTGACTTCGAATCAACCCACGACTCTGAGAAATCAGGTCGTGGCCGAGGCACGGATTTTGGAGACCTCACCTAATTCATGTTCCCCCACGAGGAGATCTGTGCAAGACAGGCTCTCCACTTCAGTTGAAAACCTACAATCGCTGCCTACGACGTGGTCAGCCAAAAAGGATAGTACAGCAACTCCCTCAATGAGAGGAACTAGAAATCTGACTACGGCCGGTCGGTCGGTAACACTGTTACATAACTCATCTAAAATACGGGAGAAGAAGACTCGACAGAAGGAAACTTCAGCCGCAAAGGAGAAGGAACAACAGGCTTGCCTATCAGAACCTTCTCTTCCGCCCGTACCCGGAAAAACGCAAGATAGGGAAGCTGGTAATGTGGACCCAACTGGTCTAACGCCGGTATGTGAAAATAGATCCATGCAGCCCAGACTCCGTAAACCTGGGAGGGCTTCCAGACGACGACAAAGGAAGGCACTGCGAAAGAAGGCGAAGTTTCTTGGGAATGAGGACATAAACGTTACTACATCACCAAGTGTGGCGATATCCAGAGAAATCGGACGCAAGAATGCGGAACTTTCGGTGGAAGGTGAGGACAAGCTGGTAACGCCGGTGAGATCCACACTGAACGCAGCAGACTTTTCAGTTAGCGGCGGTTTTCATATTAGAATGCACTTATGGTTACAAACATAAGAGTTAGTCAAATCAACCTACAGCATGCCAAAGCTTCTTCCTATCTATCTACTGGTGCCAAAGCTGGCAAAGTTGCCGGACTGCCCTTATATGTTTCTGGTTCAAGAGCCATGGGTTCGTTTTAACAGAATCTGTGGTATTGGATCAGTCAAGGGGACCAGGATCTTCTTTGGTGAAAGATCCTCGAGACCGAGGGCCTGTGTTCTGATGTCAAAATTGTTAGAGGCAACGATGCTGAGACAATTCTGTTCCCAGTTGTTGCGGTCAACTTACAAAACCAGGTTAATGGTAAGAGGAGAAACGTTATAGTTGCCTCTGCCTACTTACCCTATAATTCTTTGTGCCCTCCGCCGACGCAAGAACTAAAGGATGTGGGAGTGTATGCAGAATCAAGTGACCTTGAACTTTTAATAGGTTGTGATGCGAACGCTCAGCATATTTGTTGGGCAGTAGCTAATGCAATCCAAGAGGAGAGAAGCTGTTTGATTTTATCACTTCAGCTGGTCTGATGACCGGGAACATAGGGTGCGCCCCTATGTTAGTGGGGCGAAGAAGAAGTGAAGTAATTGACCTAACAATCTGCACTTCAAAGTTGTAGAGTAGGCGAGTGCTAGACGAGGTCCCACTGTCAGATCACCGATACCTAGAATTCAATTTTGACTATTGCAGGCGAGCAATCTGCAGTACAAAGACGGAACCCTAGGAAAACGGATTAGACAAAGTTCAACGGACTTCTTGACAATAAAGTACAGTTCCCTAGGCGACTAAGGACTTCTTTGGCGCTGGAAGATGAATTGAAAACTCTCAACTGCACACTTTTAGAGTGCTATGAAGAGGCTTGTCCTATTTCCCGAACTGCAAAAACTCAGGAAATCAACCAGGCGGCATCTGAACTGGGCTTGCAAAAGTAATAAGAACGAAGACTGGTTAAATTTCAGGAACTCACAGCGTGAATATAAGAGGCTCGTTAGGTGTTCGATACGAGACTCCTTTAGAGTATACTGTCAGGGGTGGAACGGGAGAACGGGTGAGAGAAGTGGGAGGGGGAGAGTTGACGGTCCTTACAACCCCTTCAACACGCAATTGCTGCAAGGGGAACTCGAATACTGCGAAAGCGGTGTTATCCATGAAAAAGTGAGAGCTGCCATAGTGTCTTTAGAACATTTCAAAGCACATACGAAATAATTTTCGAGGGTATCTTGTTCTGGGCTGCGTGCCTTCCTCTTGGCAAAAGGTTAAGGTAGTCTTCATACCGAAACGTGGGAAAGATGACTATTCTAATCCAAAGAACTTCAGACAGATAAGCTAAACTTCATTCTTGCTAAAAGGTTTGGAGAGACTGGTGGAGCGTCATATTCGTGCAAACGGACTTAGGTTGCACCCACTTATTGAAAACAAACATGCTTACCAGCGTGGAAGTGAGTGTGAGTTTGCTCTTCATTCTTTGGTCAGAAAAATAGAGTATGAAACTTTGAATGGTGAATACGCGATGGGTGTGTTCGTGGACATTAAAGGGGCGTTTGACTGTGCGCCTTTATCAAAAACTTTGTGATACCGCCAGAGAGAATGGTGTTGATGATGCTTTTATTAAGTGAATCCATGCTTTGCTAACGCAGAGATTGCTGTGCGCTGAGGTGGGTGTCGATCACTATCTGACTGCAGAGACAACGAAGGCCTGCCCCCAAGGAGGTGTGCTTTCGCCATTTCTGTGGAGTATGCTGATCGACTCATTACTATACGAACTCCACTGATAGCCAAGCTGCATTGAGGGCATTGAGTAGTGCTTTGATCTCCTCGAAAATCTTGCAGGAATGCAGAAACCGTTTAAACTCTATATCTAGATTCAATACGGTGGAACTATTCGGGATACCTGGTCACTGTGGCGTAGAGGGAAATGAAATCTCGGATGCGTTAGCGAAAGAGGGGTCAATATCCCCTATGCCGGGACCGGAACCAGCAATTGGAGTATCAGTAGCATTGGCTAAGTCTGCTTTCAAAAAGTGGGAACAAGTTTCCCACGATGACAGGTGGGAAAAGCCTAAATGCTGCTCGACACACCAAACTTTTTCTGCCAGAACCGAACATGCGTACCGCAAAGTTTATCCTGTCGAAAAGCGGGAGGACTTCCAGGTGTTTTGTGGGTATTCTGACAGGCCATAATTCACTAGCTGGGCATATGTTCAGAATAGGAATTACTCAAGATGATACATGCCCCTTCTGTAATAAGGAAGCGGAATCCGCGGAGCATTTCCTATGTGAATGCCCCGCCTAAGGACGCATCAGGCATCAGATCTTTGGTGCCGATGTTCTCCAGTTGCGACCGGCAGCATCACATCCATTAACGGAAATCCTGCGATACGTTAACGAATCCGAAATATTCCGTTAGGGGGATAGGCGAAAGGGATATGGGCGACGGGACTAATGCAAGTGGCATTAATAATTAGCAGTTCTCAAAACGAATTCATTCAAATGAATTACGTTCAAAAGTAGCAGCCGAAAACAAAAGGCGCTGCCAAATTGCAAATGGCGTAATCTGTGATCAGAATGTTGTCGACCTGAAATCTTTGTTGTATATTGAAGCTGCCTGCGGTCCGTAGCTTCTCCCTTCCGCATTCCGCCCGCATCGTAATTGTGTTTGCCGCTTAAGTCACACACTAAAGAAGCGATCCAACTGCGTTGCAGGTTATGCCATGCAATTGAATTCACTATCACAGGATTACCGATGAGTGAACTGGTCTAGAATGATGTAAAGTAGAACAGTGGACGAGGGATGCAAGCTTATGCGAAAATCGTGGAGGGAATTAAAGCACATTGCCCGGAACCGACAGTGATGGCAAGCAGATCTAGTTGACATGATATGCCCCACATATGGGCTTACGGCAGCCATATTTCTATACTGGCGAAATAAAAGTGGACAAACTCCATGGGGAAGAAAATTGTCGAGAATAGGTTGAGAGCAAACTGTAAAAACTGGAAGATAACTACTACAATCGTCCAAAACAGATTGTTATAATCAAAATAATAAATTGAAATAAGGCGTGTTAAGCGCAACACAGGCAGTAGGCTGTGGGCTCCATGGGAACTTAACGTTCCACACGTTCGCTCCACACAGCTGACTGCATGGAAGTTGCGTGACACACTAAAGTAAACTCTGTAAACAAAAAAAAAGCAGCTAACAATTAACAAATAATCAGTCAGCATCTCGGCCAAAGTTTGAATGTCGATGTCGGCAAAAATAATGTATTTAAGTGGCTTAGGGAATTGTTTCAGGTAACTTTTTCATTAGTGTTTGCTTCGAGTTAGCATATGCTCACATCGAGATAGTCGGTTGATCTAGCCTCTAGCCGACTTCTGGCTATTTTGAGCTTCTATAAGTCTTGTTTTAGTCGTTGACTCACTTTGTTTGCCCTGCAAGCACCTCAATGCACACATTAGCTGACAACGGTGTAGTGCCCAATGTATAATCATCATCATCAACGGCGCAAAACCGGTATCCGGTCTAGGCCTGCCTTAATAATAAACTTCAGATATCCCGGTTTTGCGCCGAGGTCCACCAATTCGATATCCCGAAAAGTTGTCTGGAGTCCTGGCCTACGCCATCGCTCCATCTTAGTCAGGGTCTGCCTCGTCTTCTTTTTCTACCATATATATATTGCCCTTAAAGACTTTCCGGGCTGGATCAACCTCATCCATACGGATTAAGTGACCCGCCCACCGTAACCTATTGAGCCGGATTTTATCCATATCCGGACGGTCATGGTATCGCTCATAGATTTCGCCATTGTGTAGGCTACGGAATCGTCCATCCTCATGTAGGGGGCCAAAAATTCTTCGGAGGATTCTTCTCTCGAACGCGGCCAAGAGTTCGCAACGTTTCGAGCGTCAGTCTTTGTAAGCTGAAATAGGCTCTGTTGGCTGACAACAACCGTGCGCGGATTTCATCATCGTAGTTGTTATCGGTTGTGATTTTCGACCCTAGATAGGAGAAATTGTCAAGGGTCTCAAAGTTGTATTCTCCTATCCTTATTCTTCTTCGTGTTTGTGTTTGACCAGTGCGGTTTGATGTTGTTGGTTGATTCGTCTTCGGTGCTGACGTTGCCACCATATATTTTGTCTTGCCTTCATTAATGTGCAGCCCAAGATCTCGCGCCAATCGCCGCCTGATCGATCTGGATGAAGGCAGTTTGTACGTCTCGGGTGGTTGTTCCCATGATGTCGATATCGTCAGCATAGGCCAGTAGTTGGGTGGACTTAAAGAGGATCGTACCTCTTGCATTTACCTCAGCATCACGGATCACTTTCTCGAGGGCCAGGTTAAAGAGGACGCATGATAGAACATCCCCTTGTCGTAGACCGTTGTTGATGTTGAATGGTTTTGAGAGTGATCCTGCTGCTTTTATCTGGCCTCGCACATTGGTCAGGGTCAGCTTAGTCAGTCTTATTAATTTCGTCGGGATACCGAATTCTCTCATGGCCGTGCACAGTTTTACTCTGGCTATGCTATCATAGGCGGTTTTAAAGTCGATGTTCCAACTGATGTCCATATTCCAACAATTTTTCCATCGCTTGCCGCAGAGAGAAAATCTGATCTGTTGCTAATTTGCCTAGAGTGAAGTCTCTTTGGTATGGGCCAATGATGTTCTGGGAGCATGGGGCTATCCGGCCTAGCAAGATAGCGGAGAATATCTTATAGATGGTATTCAGCAATGTGGTACCTCTATAATTGCTGCACTGTGTGATATCTCCGTTTTTATGTATGAGACAGATAATGCCTCGTTGGCAATCGTCAGGCATTGATTCGCTGTCTCATACCAATTCGGCTGTAATTCCATCGGCTCCTGGCAACTTATGATTTTTAAGCCGATGAATTGCACGGACTGTTTCTCCTAAACTTGGTGGTGGCAGTATTTGTCCGTCGTCTTCAGTTGGCGGGACCTCCAACTCACCGATGTTCTGGTTGTTCAGTAGCTCATCAAAGTACTCAACCCATCACTCCAATATGCCCATTCTCTCGGAAATCAGATTTCCCTCTTTGTCTCGGCAGGATGAGCATCTAGGTGTGTAAGGCTTCATCATATAAAGTATAAGCAGGAATAAATTGCAATTTTAAGAGTCATAATTGCACAATAAATAGTACATTAAAACATTGAAGGGATAAGGGGATTTTCATATAATTGAGGAACAGATTTACTTGTAAAACAATTAGTGTATATACAGATGAATGCGTAGTAATTGGATGCGATAGCGGAGGATGGGTAAGATCCACCGAATGCGAGACTGCATCGACAAACAATTGGTGTGCACCTCTCAATCGCCAAAACACATTAATAAAATGATCAGAGTGCATAGCAGGCAGCGAAAAGCCATCATGGGCTGGCATAAAACATACAGCCAGCCTCAGCCATGCACCCAGCAGCTAAAAGAAGACACCAAAAAGCTGTCAGAATGCAGCGTATACTAGCGAAAAGTTGTTGAATGGACAATCACATCGACGAAATGATAAAAGTGCACCAGATAACATATATATGTAGTGCACTAGATAATAATGATGTGCCCCAGATAATAATGGTAGTGCACCAAGTAACAAGTCAGAGGCCAACATACCAACATCAAACGCGCACCATGAACAATCCAAGTGCACAAAAACCATCGCCACAATGTACCTGGCAAATTGTAGTGCACTAAAATTTACCGCCATGTTGCCCTCTATGGTTCTGAGTGTTGGCCGACTATGAAAGATAATGTACGGCGTCTTGCGGTAATGGAGACGAAGGTGTTGCGTTGGACTAGTGGCGTGACACGTTTTGATCACATCCGAAGTGAGGATATCCGCAATCGATATGGGATTGCACCGATCGTGGAAATATTGCGAGAGAGGCGCCTTCGATGGTATGGTCACGCAATTCGTGCTAACCAGAATTCACTTGACAAGATTGGTCTGAACATTGAAGTCGATGGTAAGCGACCAAAAGGCCGGCCGAAACAACGGTGACTTGATACGCTGGTTGGGGATTTAAAAGCCCCGAGATCGCACCCAGAGCAGGCATTCGATAGAGCCAAATGGGGAAACCGATTACGACGAGCCGACCCCGCTTGTGAACGGGAAAAAGGCTGAAGAAAAAGAAGAAGTAGAGCTGTTGGGGTTGGTTCAGCAGGCGTTTCCCAGGTTTTATGCTCCATCATGGGTACCAATCCAAGTTTCGCCCTGGGACTTATATTACCCTTTGACCGCCATACTGATTGCTTAGCCTAAAAACGGTGGCCCGTGCACTAAACATATATTGTGAGTGATTCCTTAACTTACAGGAGGAGAACCATAGTTTGAATACCTTTGATGGCCGCTTGGATAAAGTAAAATGCCGTGTCCTTATAGAATGCACTTTATTCTCTTCATTTACATTTACATATTTTTTTCATTTCTTTTTCCATTGAAAATAATTCTAGTATATATAACGTTTCTCTTACGCTTAAACCACAAAGCGTTTTGAATTCTTCTCGTAAATCCACATTTCATTATTATATCAAAATAAAACTTAAAAATTTTGGGAAAATTCACTAGAAACTTACCGAGTAAAGTACATACATCTGCATATGAATATAATAAACACAAAAGAAAATTGCAAAATCAAATTATTCATAATCAATCCTAGTAAAAAATTAACTACCGCGTAGTATCATAATAATTTAAAAGCTCAGCGGCAAACTGTAAAAAATCACATTGCTTAGCGTGTGTTCTTCCGATCTGTTCGGTTGAACAGGATCGCGATTGGATCGTTTAGTTTAAATTCCTGTTTACGACGTATTGCATTGATACTTTCCTTCGTGTCCTTTACCCATTCGACTTGATTCCATTGCTCCACACGCTACACCCACACATAATATGACAGTACAGATCCCGAAACAGAAATATTGTCCTTCGATAGAGAGATTTCATCGAAGGAGTTTGATAGAGTTCATAAAACAAGCCTTGAGTAATGCGGCCAACGGACTAGGACACAGATGAATTATTGGATGAAGTCAACTTTTTCTTGGACTCGTCGCAGCTAATATTTAGTACGTGCAGATACTACTTGAGGATATTGTTAGCCGCCGTGTCTGTTTTTAAAGAGGAGATGAAAGAAGGGAGGAAAGGTGAAGAGAACCGAAAGTTAGATAGAAACCAAAAAGGAAGGGACGAATCAGATCTAAACACCACAAACTGTGCCCTAACAAGGGAGTTCTGAAGAAAATCAGGCATACAAAATAGTCTTCATGTTCTCTAAGTCTATTTACTGCTTTGGTGCAGTTCATCCTGTGTCTGAAGAGCAGGTGGATCTGTTGTAGTGGCTAATTGTCCTATCGAACTTGGGCTGGGACTCATTTCCTTACTCGTTCCACTTGCATGCAAACTAGGGAAATGACTTTGCCCAACAAAACTACTGCTGTTGGCCTTAGTATCGCCCGACGGTCCCAAGGACGATGAGGGCCTCTCCTTGCAATCTACGTTCAACATCTCAAGTGACTGTTGCACTTCGCTTTTGGGAGTGAAGTTATCGATGGCAATTTTTGGTCTGTTATTTGCATTGTTTGCTATGTAGCTCATGGTCCCCGTGTTATAACTATCACCTGAAGCTTTTATGACGACTTCAGGACGTTCGGTGTGCTGGTGTTTTAAAGAGGAGGCCGCATCCTGAGTGTTCCCTCCAATGTTTGTTGATTCAGTTTCAACCGCAGGATTAGCGGAAGTTGCATTCTTGCCATCAAAACAGCTTTGGGAGAATTGAGAATGAAGTCGTTCAGTATCGGATGGCATCAGTGTAATTTGCTCTTGTTCGGATGTGGAAACGCCTAGTAAAGTGTCTGCAGAAACTTTTGGTTTGCCTTCATTCCCCGACTGGATTATGTCCGATTCCTTCCCGGCCCTAGCCAGGGACTTTTCGTCTGTTATATTGCTTTCAGCAGTATCATTTCCGTTGTTTACTTCATTTCGACCTTCCGTTCGGGGATTTTCTGTGAGGTTGCCATTTTCACCTGTAATCATATCGTTTCGTTCGTCAGCGTCTGAAATGAAAGGAATTTTAAGTTAATGGGAATTTAGCCTTTAAACTTTTCGAATTAAACGTAAACATTGTATACTATGTAAGCAAAGTACTGTAGAGTAGTTGGGGTAAATATAAAAAGTAAAAAAGTCGGGAAATCGGTAGCTGGACGATTCAGGTATGAAAGGTTTTGTGTATTTCTTAGTACGTAGCACGTAATGGTAGGTAGGTATTAGTGGTCGCTCCGAGGAGTCCAATTAGCGCTTTGGTGCGCCGTTTTGATGCCACAAACTCCTAAAACCGTGACTGTTGTTATGGGAGCAGGGAGGCAGAGTCCAGCCGGCTCGGATCTTCAGAGCCAGCCCGTAGCATTCACGAAGGAAAGCAGCTCTCCGACCCTGCAGCTAGAAATCTCTCTGAGGTCCCCAAAGAACGGTTTACCCAGTGTCCGCAGCCTGACTCTAGCCAGAGCACGTAATATATCCATATATAATATTATGTGAGAGTATCCACTTTCGGGTGATATTGACATTCATAGTCTTCACTTTTCAAAGAAGCAACAAGTTTGCCTTCATACAGATCGAGCAGGCGGTAATTTGCGCGAGATCTTGGGCTGGACATCAATGAAGGCAAGACAAAGTATATGGTGGCAACGTCAGCACCGAAAACCAACCAATCAACAACATCGAACCGCACTGGTCAAACGGGAAGAATAAGGATAGAAGAATACAACTTTGAGACCGTTGATAATTTCTCCTATCTAGGGCCGAAAATCACAACCGATAACAGCTATGATGATGAAATCCGCGCACAGTTGTTGTCAGCCAACAGAGCCTATTTCAGCTTACAAAAACTGTTCCGCTCGAAACGTCTCACCATAGGGTCAAAGCTCTTACTGTAGAAGACAATGATCTTGCCAGTCCTCATGTATTCCTCGGAAACTTGGGTTCTTAGCAAGAAGAATTGCGAACTCCTGGCCGCGTTCGCGACAAGAACCCTCCGAAGAATTTTTGGCCCCCTACATGAGGATGGACGATTCCGTAGCCTACATAACGACGAAATCTATGAGCGATACCATGATCGTCAGGTTGTGGATAAAATCCGGCTCAATAGGTTATGGTGGGCGGGTCACTTAATCCGTATGGATGAGGATGATCTTGCCCGGAAAGTCTATAAGGGCAATATCTATGAAAGAAAAAGAAGACCAGGCAGACCCTGCCTAAGATGGAGCGATGGCATAGGTCAGGACGCCAGACAGCTTTTAGGGATGAGAATGGCCCCCTTAAATAAATGATCAATTTCGACCCCCCGAACTCCTCGCCTTTTCAACACAGTCCCCGACCAGTTTCGGAAAGTACTAACCTAAAAATTTACATCCCCCTTTTGCATGTCCCTTTAAATTCGACGTAACAGGATGTAACTTGCTGCTTGCGTGAGCGTTCACAGTTCCCACCTTTCTACCAAATTTGGTGTTAATCGCTTCTCCGAGAAAAATGTGTGACGGACAGACAGACAGACAGACGGACAGTCTATCTTGTGAGGAGTTGCCAGATCTCCCGTCAGGCGTGACCCCAGCTTGGGGCATACCTATTGATGTGCAAATATGTGTTCATGCACTTTTCTTTTCTGGCTCTGCATGGACTAGTGTTTGCTCAACTCTGGTCCACGGATCAAAATGGGTATGGGAAGGATACCCAGAACATAAAACCAATATGGAAGACGTGAGAAAGAGGGGACTTACGGTGCGGGAGCTCCGAACTCCAGTACTGGCGGCTTTTTGGTTGACAACTTGGCCACCGTGGCATCTAATGCTAAAAGTGTTTTAGATTTGGAAAAGGAAGTGTTTAAGCGAAGTACCACTCTGCCAAGAACACCAGTAGCAAAATCGAAAAAGGATGAATTGAAAGCAGATCACTGGACGACAAAAATAGCAACAAGACCGACCGCACATATCCAAGAGGAGCAGCAGTAGGGGGTACTCCAGGACCCATTCAGAAGAAGTTCGTCAACTTTGAGATCTCCGTCAATGCCAAACATCAAAAAAGATAAAACGGAAGGACTATTAAAAAGTAGTAATCTGGTTAGGAATCATGGAGAGCAGAGCCCTGAAGCAGAGGAATTGCCCTTCACACCGCTTAGTGCAAAAATAGTGAAGTTGTCTGAGTTCATTAAGGACAAGCACAACGTGCACCAAGCCATAAAAAATATGATGAGAGCTATTAGAGTGCTCTACAACAACTCGCAGCAGGAGGAACGAAATTCCAAGGGCAAGTAGAAATCTGTTGCCCCAACGGTGTCACGGGCGACCCAAGTGACACCTAATCATATTGCAATCAACCTGCCACCAAACAAGAGAGTGCGGGAAAGAGATGTGGATCCTCTGGGAAATCAGCAGGCTCCTAAGAGGAAAAAGGAAATACAAATAATTCCGAAAAAACGGAATTAAAAGCACCGAAGAGAGAAAGCAGGTCCCCCAAGTGCGAGCTACGACAATCGATCCGACAAAATCCAAAGGGAATGAAAACGGTGGATGGACCAAGATAGTTAAGAAAAAGGCGAAGAAAAAGGCAAAAGTGAGAATTCGCCCAAAAGCAATTGTAATCTCCAGCAATGGAAGTTTGTCCTACGCGGAGATACCGAAAAGGTCAAAGCTGACCCCGACCTAAAAGATCTAGGCAGAAATTCAGCAAGATTCGAAGGACCCAAAAGGGTGACCTCATGTTTGAACTGAAAAAGCTTGGGGGAAACTGATGGCTTCCGAACTCAGGTTAAGAACTCATTTGGGGAGAATGTTACAGTACGGACCCAAAAACATGAGATCTATATACAGTGCAAGGATCTCGATGAAATGACATCCAGAGGAGAAATTTGCACTGCCTTGATGGAACAGTTCAAGTTGGAGGAACTTGCCGAAGAGTCCATTGTGAGTTTGCGGAAAGCCTATGGCAGTATTCAAACGGCAGTACGATACAAGGCAGTTATGGCATCAATCAAGGGTAAGCGTTCACCGCCGATCACCATCCCTGATTTGCTGCGGGATATCATTAGCACTCTCTTCCCACAAGTCTCAAGTGAACCGAACCTACCCACTGTTCAGATAGACCCTGATGAAATTCCCGAGGTAACTATTGAAGAAGCTGTGGCAGCCGCGAAAAAGATTGCCGAAAATAAAGCCCCAGGTTAAGACGGCATTCTGAATAAAGCACTAACAGTGGGCGTCGAAACAGTTCCAAGGTGGTTCGCTGGAATATTTACGACGTGCCGCATAGATGGGATTTTCCCGGAAGAGTGGAGGAAACAGAAGCTTGTGCTAATCCCGAAACCAAATAAACCTTTGGGTGACCCTCCGTCTTATAGACCTATATGCCTTCTAAATGACATCGGCAAACTTTTCGAACGGGTCATCTTCAATAGGCTTGTACCAATCACAGAAAAGGAGGGTGGTCTCTCAGACAGGTAGTTCGGATTCTGAAGGGCAGGATCTACTGTTAATGCCATCAACACGGCGAGGGAAATTGCGGAAAAGGCAATGGAGGCCGATAAATCTTGCGCGGTAGTTACTCTCGACGTGAAGAATGCCTTTAATACGGCAAAATGGAGTAGAATAATTGCGGCTTTAGCGAAATTGGGCGCTCCTAAATACCTGGTGCGCATAGTCATGGAATTTCTCCGGGAAAGGATATTGTGTTACGATTCGGACGATGGACCTCAGATGTATACAGCAACATGCGGGGTTCCACAAGGATCAGTCCTCGGTCCTCTCCTGTGGATAATAATGTAAGACGGAATTTTTAAGTTGCAACTACCCAAAGGAGTGACAATTATTAGCTTCGAGGTACTCACAAACGAGGCAATTTTGAAATCTGGTCTTAGCTGGAGGAGGCTGGTCTGTCAAACCTTCCGGAGTGGTTACATTGTTGGCAAGAATGTTACCAAATATAGGTGGTCCTAGATAAAGCCGTCGGCTCCTGATCTCGAGAGCTGTCAGCTCCATCTTGCTTTATGCAGCTCCAGTCTGGGCACCGTCTTTGAAGTTAGAAGCAAACAGAAGAAAAATCGCAGCCCCATATCGATTGAGTGCATTGCGAACGTCGTGCGCTTACCGTACAACTTCAGAAGACGCAGCTTGTGTGATTGCAGGCATGATTCCTACCGACATCTTGGCGAACGAGGGACATCATATGCAATCGGCGAGTCCTATACCTATCGTCGGCAATTGGCACTAAGTGAATCTATTCTGGAATGTCATGATTCATCTAAAGGACGTTGGACACACAAGATTATTCCAGATGTCTCTAAATGGATCAAACCAAGGCACGGTGAGGTTAGTTACCACCTAGCTCAATTCCTAAGCGGACATGGAGGGTACCGTGCATACCTTTATCACTTAGGGCGTGACGACTCCCCGTATTGCGCAACATGCGTGATGATTCCGGAGGATACGGAGCATGTTGCTTTTTAACTGCCCGCGGTTCGCCGCAGACAGAGCGGAGGCAGAAATTCACGCAGGGGCACGGTTGACACCCGAGAATATCGTGGACCACATGCTAGCCTCTGAACATCTTGGAGGACGGTGGAAAAATTAATGAAGGCGATCCGCAGTCTGCTGAAGAGGGCGGAGCTTCGGAGGAAAGTTAAAAATAACGACAGGAGCCGCAGTTCATAACTGATCCTGCCCCGCGAGGTAAGCGAGCGAGGAGGTGGTTTTAGTGAGTAAAAGTCTCACATAACCGTATGGCAGGAGCCAGCGGTAGGTTTTGCACCTTTCCACCTTCCAACGTATAAAAAAAAAGACAGACAGACCGACAGACAGCAAAACGATTTTAATAAAGTTTTGTTTTACACAAAACCTTAAAAAAGAACTGAATTGTGGTGCATTGCAAGTCGACTATTTACCATGGCCCCAGTGCAACGTTATGCTCACTGGTGATGGTTATTCGCCTCCCTAATAGGGGTGCATTTTTCAGATACTGAAAGACGCGCTAATCGAAAGATTTCCGCAAGGATCTTTGACTCTTCATTCGTGCTTCCTAAAATAATTCATGATCCATATGAGACTGAAGACGTATAAGTGAAAACACGACATTTTCTTGTAGTGTTTAGTCTATTAATCCAGGCAGGAATGGAGAGCAATGAAATAGGGGCCAGGACATCAAAAATAGCACAAAATTGTGAGATCCGTAGTCGAACTTCAGAGTCGCTATCGCATTTCTGGGAGATAGGTTCCAGAAATTGCCCATGGAACTTTCCGGTAAACGCGAGTTCACGTCTTTCATAACAACGGGCGCCCAGAAGCAGTAACAATAATTAAGTAAATCCCAGTCACTCTGGATTTTTTTTCCTTGTTTCGGCAAAAACTTACTGTTGGCTGATATCGTACTCCCACTGCCACCATCACCCCCACTCCCCGTTGTGTTTGTATTATTCGATTGTCCTGTAGCCGATGCTGATACCGATGGAGCTGTCGATTGTGATGTTGGCGTTACATAATTCGAAGGATTAATTTGGATTGAGTCTAAATTGATGCGCCGCAGGTTGCCAATGTTGACGACACGAATGGGGACTGGCGCCATCCAGCCCATTCCGTACATGAATCGTCTCATTGTAGTCAGGATAATGTCGCCACGGCGCTCCATCAGTGGACGGATAAACTCTGTCAAGTTGTTGTTGTTGCCGCCGTGAGGCCTTTGAGTTGGGGGTGGATTGCCGGTGCCATCACCCCCGTTTCCACCTCCAGTTCCATTGTCGCCGGCCAGACTTCCTCTTCCGTTCGCAGCCTGTTGCTGAGCGGCTGCCGCCGCCACGGCATTTTGTTGACGAGAGTGCAAAAGGACTTGTTGCAAATGTGCTTGTTGAATGATGACGGGCAACTCGTAATGGTGGAAAAAGTAGAACATTGAGTGCTGTTGAAGAGAGTAAAAAGAAACAAACAAAATACATAAAAAACGTTGAAATTTTTGGAGGCTTTATAGAGTGGATTATACTTAGGGTCGAAGATTATTATATTCCCCTACAGCCATTGACTTTGAAAGCACAGAAATGGAAAAACAAACGCCAGGATATTTTACGAGCCAAGGGCTTTCCCTGCGAAGCAATTCATTTGGAGTGGTATTTATAGGGATGTTCTGTTGTTTAGAAGGTTAGAAAAACATGCCTTAAATCTCTTGGATAAGGTTTCGACGGAATGAAGCTAATTAGTGCGGAAGGCAGAGTCATTTTTCATCAGAGTGTCGTTCGATTTGGATAGGCAAAATCTGGATGATGTTTATGCCTAGGGTCTTCATTGAGAATTTGAAAGATGTTTAGGCGCCCGGTGGGCGATCCGTTCGAATGTAAATGATGCAAGTTGTGCACGTGCGGCATTACGAACACTTTTTTCAGATAAATATTTATCGTATGCCCAGCATTGATGAAGCTCCCTGATTTCAGTTGTTCCCGCAGTAGGGGTCTTTGTGCTTCAAAAAAATCGAATTCGCGGAGGAAACAATGTTAGTGTTTCTTTTTCTAAAACGTTTAGGAGAAAAAGCTCACCACATTCCCGCACGGAGTAAAACTAACCTATGAAGTCACGTGGTTTGGCGACTATATCTACTTTCCAGGATGGGTAGCAGGACAGGACAGGATAGGGTAAGTGAATGCATTTACACACAGAGTGTTGAACTCCCGCAACGATACGTCGTCGGACTACCAACTAAACTCCTCCCCATCGTCAGAGAGCTAGCCTGGAACGGTTTGTCATATTACTTCGGGATAGCCTTCGAACTGTCCCGCCTTGCGTAGCCTTAAAACCTGAGAATTCCTTTCACCAACAGGAGGTGAGAGTAGAAACGGAACTGTCAATTCAAGTAATCCCCTGCCATCCAACTGCTCCACCAGACGAGCTCAATCTTCTTTGCAACGAGAAAGGTCCGAACGTAATGGGCAACACGTCTCCACCTCTCAGCGCTCCTCAGAATCTCCTCGACAATGTTGTCTGGAGAGAGATCGCCTATACCTAAATAGAGCTGCTGACGAATCCCATCCCACCTTCCACAAGAATTAAAAAGTGTAATGGAAGTCGTCAACAACTCTATTCCAAAACAAACAACCCGGAGATCCTGCCTTTCCAATCTTGTGCAGGTAACACTGAAAACCTCCATGCTCACTTAGGAACTAATTAAGTTCCGATTCAGCCACGCACCCAAATTGCCGTTGAGCCGCGCAGTCTAGCTGCCTCAAGTTTCATTTTGCCAAGAGAGCTGCCACTCATCTAGGGTGCGTTGCCGTCCTTCACGAGTAACCAACACCCATGGCTCTTCCTCCTTGCGCTTATATATGGCTTGACGATCCTTAGCAAGAAGGATAACGGGGATCACTTCCGCGATTACCATCACGGTCGGTTCTGAGACAATGTGGTACGCAGACGTCACCCGCAAAGTACCCTGTCTTTGTACTTACGATATACCTCCTTGCCAAGAGCGTCAACCCATATCTCTGCACCGTACAGCAGGACAGACCGTGATGAACTCATCAGGAGACACGCCTGCTAGATGTAGGACCCCTAATATTTGCCATTAGCCTACTTAATGCCGAAACTCCAGTTGCAGCCTTGTTCGCAGCTGCTTTGATTTGCCCAAAAAAGCTTATCTTTGAGTCAAGAGTCAGCCCAAGGTATTTTATCGCTGATTTTGGCTTGATTGTCGACTCGCCATACGATATAGGACGCAGGGTCAGAATTCTCAGGATCACTACTTGGGTTTTTTCCAGTACAAGATTGAAACCATAAGCAGCCATCCATCCACTTATCCGTCGCATCAATATGTCAAGTCTGCTTTACGCCTGTTCATCTGCATAACCGACCAGGTGCGACTTATATGGCATGTCGAGTTTAAGTAGGCTATCATAGGTAGCGTTCCAGAGATCCGGCCATAGGATGGATTCCTGCACTACTCCCGACGTGACCTCCATCCTCCTCTGACCCTCTAGCATTTCATAGAGTAGGGAGCGGTTTCTCAGATAGTCCCTCAATATCCGTAAGAGATAGTTCGGCACGTGGAAAGTATTGTCTAGTGTATCTAGAATGTCTTTCCATCTTACGGAATTAAAAGCGTTTCTGACGTCAAGAGTTACGAGCAGCACCACCCGTCGAGTTCGGCGGCTATGTGCCTCCGCTTGTCGAAAGGCATCCACGTATTGCATGACTCCATTAACTGTGGTTCTCCCTGCTCTAAAACCGAACTGCCGTGGAGATAAGTCGCCGGCAGCGCGTATGGCGAGTCTACTTTTGCCAGTATCAGGCATGCAAAGTGGGCGGTATGAAGACGGGAACTCAGAGTCGCCTTTCCCTTTACTGATCAGCGCAAGCCTCGCCACCTTCCAACGAAAAGGGAAAATACCCTCTTTCAGGCAAGCGCTGAATGTGCCGAGCAGTAAGGCTGGCCGATGCTGGAATACCAGTTTGTATACCTCTGCTGGAATACCATCGGCTCCTGGCGTCTTCTTGCTTTTCATGGAAAGGAATGCCTGTTCCATCTGCTGAGCCTTAAGTGAATAAGATTTCCACAGCGCCCCGAGTTTTCGGGTTACCAGTTTGTATTCGTCGGCCGGATCTTGCCAGCAGCGAGCTTTGCTCCTGTTTATTGCGCTGCGGAGTCTCCTTTTCGCTGATCTGTACTCTGTCATTATGATATATGCCTCCTCCCGGTCGTTTAGACGTAGTGTTAAGCGATGGAGTCTGTGACACTCTTTCCGGAGCTCTGTAATTTCCTTCGTCCACCAATACATAGAAGGTTTGCCACGTCTCGATACCCTCGTGGGCAGGTTCATAACTGAATTTACGACAGTGTCAGCTGCAGCTCCACTACCGCCAGGAGTACCCGAGGGTTACTGTCAACCAATTCGAAGGCAATGTATTGATGGTGGCTTGCCGAGAAATCGTTCAGAACTCGCCACCCGTCCACCAGCGACACCAATGGCTCCGACGCGAATGTTATGTCTGGAATGCTTCCCTCATAGCTTGCGCGCCGGAACGTTGAAGTGGATCCGGTGTTTAAAACTACCAGTCCTGTTTTCGCTGCATTTCGAGAATTCGTTTCCCTCTGAAGTCTGAGTGCCTTGGCATTGAAGTCACCTCCGTCCAGAATTCGCCCATCCGTGCCCAAGATAGCGTCCTCCAAAGCATCAAACCTGCGTCGAAAGTCCGGTATCATCTCATTCGACATAAGATAGACACTGAAAAATGTTATCCCTAAACACCGAATCCAGACAAAGCCGTCCCCTCGGCTTTGGGCAAGCACCCTAAGGAGGATGCCGTTCCAGATCCATATGGCAGCAGTACCTGGTATGTCAGGGTGTCATGAAACAGGGTCCTTGTTTCCGTACTGCTCACTGATGAATATTAAATCAGCTTTGGTCTCCGCAGCGAACTGCGCTAGCAACTCGTGAGCGGTTGCACTCCGGTGCATATTGATTTGTAGGGTGCGAATCATGTTGAACGCATCCTAACTTTTTCCAGTTCTTCTCTGAAAACTGGACATCGCCCCGCTTCCTTTGATTCCAAGGCAGTGCAGGAGAAACCAGAGAGGCAGGTGTGACAACCAATTCTCTAGGGACTTACTCGGTTTGTACTTCTAGCATGAACTTAAGGGGGTGTTCAGGTAAAATAAAATATGCTAATATGCTATTATTCACTTTATATGGGGAAATATTGAAATGGGATTTATGTTGAGGCCTAGATTTTGCGTAGATGGATTACTGTGCAATTTTTTTCAGATTTTTCGGTTGGACAGTTTCTGAGAAGGAGACCTGTTATCATCAGAGATAATACCATTTCCAAAAATTGCTAAGTGAGCGCTCTCACCTAATATCCCACATGGTCATCTCTTGTAAAAAAAGATTATTCATTCCCCTATCGCATAAATTCAAAATAAAATTATGTCACTTGTGCTTCATAAATTACATATTCACACCAAATTTCGTGGCAATAACTCCAGCCGTTTCGGGTGACAGACAGACAGACATTGAATTCATTTTACTAAGGTTTAGCTCCATACAATATCTTAAAAAGAAGCGACCAGTTTCCTCGACGCTGGAAACTGGAGAGGTATTCGGAATTTCCAAGCAGCAAATCGCCAATGTAGCATTTCCGAAAAATCACCGAGAAAATGCACAGCTTGCCATCCGCACTGCTCTCAAGTGCTTTCGCAATTTGATCGAGGGCCGTTCACTTCGACTTAAGGCTGACTACAAGCCGCTCACTTTCGCCTTTCGACACAAATCCTCGAAACCATCCCTCCGACAGCAAGTCGCAGGTGAAAACGCACTTTCACGCCAGCAAATAGTGGAGCTCCACTTAGGTGTTCTGTCAGCATACGTGCCGCTATAACCAGGCTTGGGAAGATATGGGAGGAAAGGGGGCTCTTTGGATAATTAAGTCAAAATTGGCGCATCACGCCAGGTGGAAATGCAATGGACGCGAAGTTGAAAATGGGCAAAAACATATAAAAAAATATTGGTTCAATAGCGTGACCTGAAAACTAGAGGCGCGAGTACCAGGATCGAGGGAAGCTCCATGATGGATAATATCCCTAGTCAATGTCTTTCCAGCCCTTTGCGAGGCCCAGCCTTTGGGGTTCTCATACTGCCAAACAAGCCACAGATAGTCCCTTGCAAACCAAACAAAGGGAGACGGGGTCCTCGTTGAATTAGGCCCAAAGACAGCAAATAAGAGTAGGTTCTGCGAGGCAATCAAGGGGCTATTGGGAGAAAAGGCTACATGTCAGAGCCTTCTCTCTCAGTAGCCGTCCGCCACAGAGCTCGTGTTTTCTCTGAAAATCCGAAATCTTGACTATTTCACGCAAAAGGTCGATGTAGAGGAGTCAATCAAGGATGAGTGTCCAGACGTAATCAATGCCCGAACAGCGTGGAAGAACTGGGTGGGTAGAATGCGGATAGCCTCCACCAAGTGTTACAGGTTGTTAAGCCGACCCCGCTTGTGAACGGGACAAAGGCTGAAGAAAAAGAAGAAGTGTTACAGGTTGTTAGACACAATGGCCGAGCTGAGAAAGGCTTACAAGCGGCTAACATGATCTGCATCCTATAAATCTACATGTACTGGAGTGCATTCGTTTACGACATGCTAGTGCAGTTTGCTGCGGAGGTAAAAGCTCACTTAGTGCTATTCAGTGAACAGTACCAGAACAAGGTTTCAACTTCATGACATCTTGGTTTATCAGGTACCGCTGCCATTTGGGTTTGAGGTGACACCCGGCTTCGGGTTCTTGGCCAAGGCAGGGGGTGGGGGGGTGTGTGTGAGTTAGTTTGTGTGGATTTAGAGATGACGGTTCTTTGCGTTTATCATTACATCGATGCCGGGTATTGGGCGCAAGCATGATTACCTGGAAGACGTTTTGTGTAAGGAAGGACGAATTTAGGTAGGCAGTAACTTCAATCGTAGGGCGCTTGAATGGGATATGCCTCACCCAGACGCCAAAGGGAAACGGCGGCGAGAACCAGGCTTGTGCAACAGCTTTAAACTATAGGTCCACGACAACGGTGCGGCGCTTCGGTTAAAGCATCTCCAACGTATCATTCGGCTCCGAATCACTGGTGCCGTCAGTGGACGGATGGAGAGCTCTGGAAGATTTCGCCGCAAGTGACTACTAATCCAGTACGTTCAAAGCGGTCGATGTCGTTCATTTGCGTGCACCAGTCTAGCGCTCTCCCTGCGTTTAGGACATCGCGAAGGTGAGCATTGAGAGATTCATCGAAGCTCTTGTCACTTTTGGGGGTCGATTGCGTGATAAACAAAAGTAAAGCTCGCTGCTAACAGGACCTAGTCGACTAGATGAATGGGGTTAAAAACCTGTCACTCGGAAAGTCGCGACTATGCGGAAATCCTGCTCATTCCCTAAACATTCGGTACAGTTGATGACAATAGTGCAGATCTCGAAAGAAGTATATAAACTGGTGTTCGACCAATGGCCAGACTTATGTTTAGCACATTCAACGACTGGCTGTGGGAAAGCATTTTTCCGTACCGCTGGAAGGCGATGTGGCACTATGCGTGTATAATTTTCACGGCCGGGAAAGTGATCGAAAAGCTCATTAGGAATAGACGTAACACGTGCTGCCGGGGATTTACTTCCAAGGGAGTTCAGCTTTAGACCAGGGAGATTCTCCAGTTATGGAGGTCGTGAATGCAGTTTATCGAGCAGAGGTATATCTTAAGGGGTAGTGCATTTCGTAACGCTTGATATCAGAATTAAGCGCATCAATTCTGTACTTGGACTAATATGCTGGGCACACCACGTATCGAACTATCTTTTAGGAATATTGAGAATTTATGTGAAAGATCGCTCCCTGTTTTATGAAACGCTAGGGGGCCAGAGGAGAATGGAGATCACGTCGGGGGTAGCACAGGGATCCATTTGGACTTCTGAAAAACATTCTATCATAGTCTACTAAAACCTCGACATGCCAAAAGACACTTATTGCCGGACGTACTGTTCGACAGGCGCAAAATAGACTTAGCATATAGATGCGAAAAAGACCGAAAACGGTCATCTTGGCAAAGAAGACAATCCCGACCCTAAGAGACGTAAATCCATCTATAAGCGCATAGAGAAGACTCAAGCGGATGATTGATCGTGAAGGACAGTCTTAATGCTTTAAATAAGTGGAAAATTTCAACGTAAAATGGATCAAGAGGCAGGCGGGCTGCGCGGATTTCAGATCGGTAGATGGAACCCAGATCAGATTGACTATTTCCTTAACCAGCTTCTAACTAGGCACTGAGGTTTTCTGTCTTCTCTAAACAAGATTGGGAAGGCAAGATTTCCTGACTGCGTGTTCTGCAACAGAGTGGTGAACGACGCCAATCACAACTTTTTCTCTTGTGGAAGGTGGGATGGAATTCGTCAATAACTTTGTGCAAGTACGAGAGGGGCCTCTTCAGACAACACTAGAAGCTAAGGAGCGGTGGCAAATGAAACTGTGTTGCGCAAAACGTTCGAATTCTTTTTGTTACGAAGAAGATTGAGTTCGACCGATGGAGCGACCGGATGGGAAGAGGTTCCTCGAACTAACAATTCCCTTCCTCCTCTCCCCTCCAGTTGGAGAAAGAATTTCCCTGACTTGAGAGCGGGAAGGCTAGCATGAAAAAATGTTTCAAATGATTCCAGGCTAGTTCTCTGATGACTGGGAGGTGTTTAGTTCATAGTCCACTGAGAGTCCAGCATTCACCTATCCTACCCACAAAAAAAAAATCCTCAGTCCATAAAAATGGAGGACACCACCTTATTTATAATGACTTAGTGGATTTCGAAATAGGCAAAAGACAATCTGAGTAAATGAAGGTCTAACCACGAGGGTAGATCTATCTCAAAAACTTAAAGAAAATAGCTAAAGAGTCATTACAAATGGAGTCCTACCTGTAACTGTATTATTTTCCGGTGGAACTTCAGGGTCAATTTTGAGATTTTCTTTAGATTTTTGGGATAACTTAGCCCTTGTGGTTGGCTTCAACTAATTCAGATGGTCTTTTGCCTACTGCGCAATCCATGGAATTTGGACGCGATAGCGGTGGCCGATCAAAGCGGACAACAATGGGTTTCGTCACACGCCACAAATGTTGATCTTTGAATTAACTACGGAACATTTGCGGCACGTGCGGTTCTTGTTCAATCAGAGAAAGATCGCGCATAAGGACCTTCCGCTGACAACATAAGGCGAAGTTGTTATAACGCTGGACACTAGTTTACGCCGGTTTTGACGCTTTGGAGACGGCGGCCTTGATTTGAAGGAAGAACGCCCAGGCCAACGAAAAAGGTTTGAAGACACCACCTTCCAAACATTATTGGACGAGGACGACTCGCAAAGTCAGCAACAACTGACAAACAAGCTTGGCGTCGACCAACACAACACTCCCATCATCCCTCTGTCCAGAAGGCAGCAAAGTAGGTGCTCCATCGACAACGAAAGGTCTCTAAGGTAGGCGACACCGTCGGTTGGAATGTTCGTAAGGTCCGATCTCCACTGTCGTCTCAAGAAAAAGAAAAATCTGGGAGAGCTATCCTTCACATGAAACCTAAAAAATTGGACTCCCTAAGAAACATGTAGATTATTTCTTTCGTTGAGAAGAGAGTATCCACATCCACGAGTAAAGCAGAACTGACTTTTGAATGATGATTTATATGTCGAGTCGAGGTCAGCCTTCAAACATACTACACGTACAAGATTACTGAAGAAGAGGATGGATCAAGTATGTCATTTCTGCATCCACCTTAAAGGTAAATGATTCAAAACCTTCAAATCACACTAAATGACGCGAACAAGGAAGCATACCGAAGCAGGAAATTCCTTTCAAAAGGAAAATAATAAAAATGACCGACGCCTCGTTGAAATCATTTCTAGTAGGACTTTAGCAAGGGTTTTAATTTGGATATTTTTAAGGGTCGCTTCCATTATGCACTCATTCAGGAAAGAAGCGCGCCTAGTATTCTCAATATCCAATTCAATAAAAACTCTGAAGAATTGTTGGTCTCAGGTGCTTACGGTTTCAATAAAAGTGACGAAAATAGGATACTATCTCGAGAAAGTATTATTATCTTCCAAGGAAGCACCATTCATATGAAAACAGGATACATTACCTTCGGTGCTATATTTAAAGGCAGCAACGAAATAATTGAGGAATTGTCAGGACAGGGCCTAAATGAATGCGGAAGGATTCTTACTTTCAAGCGTGAAGTTATTCAATACTCCGTTAGCAGGTTACGCCACAGTTTGCCTGATGTCAATCATGCGATTAGCAAACTTATTTACGTAACCTACAACTAGTGCATGGCCCAAATGTTGCGCACAAAATAGTCCTTTCTGTTACTCTTAACAGGAATGCGGACACACAAATGAGATTCAGCTTGCTCGTAAACGATCCTTTGTTTTAATCGTCTCCATTATTCCCCAATTACATAAATCATCATCGCAAAGTACACTCAACTCTATTACTTCGATGCCATTCTATCATGGTAAGAGTTAGAGCCGAAGGACCCGTACATAACAGCACAAGTAGTTGTAGTAAGATATGTAAGGACATTCTCTTCATTTCAAAATATGGAGAAAGGAAAACGAAATGGAGGACAGGCCAAAGGATGGGGAACCCAATGAGAAAAAAGGATCACACAAACTGGGGCTATGTTCCTCTCCTGGTGTAAGTTTTGTTCAGAGTCACGTGACTTAAATTATGATATCACGTGATTTATTGCTAGAATTTCAATACACGTGATAAGGAAAATTTCAGTAACAGGAGCCCAACGAAATTTTCTGGTGTGTCTCTATAATACCGTGAAATTGTGTTTATGCATTGTGTATTAGTGAAATGTTATGTGATGATTAAAGTCCGTAGGTTGAAATAGTTTTATGTGCAAATAAGGATATCATGTGGACTGAAAATATGACGTTGGCGTTTGATTTGATGCTTATAGCACGGGTTTGATTGGAAATCTATGTATAAAGATACAATTTTAATAAAATCAATAATTGGTTCATTTTAAGAAGGGATGGGTCGCAACTCGTGTTGCCAATAATACTGGGATCACAGAAATATGAAATATCGCCATCACCTACATAAAGCAGGTGAATGTTAGGTAGCGCTTGCATGAGTTACGATGACTTCGTGAACTAGAAACCCTGGCCTGAGTTTACGAAAACTTGAATAAAACTCCTTCCTTGAAAAGTGTTCTCACTGTTGGATTACGCTGCGTCCTTGAAATTCCTCTTTTCATCAGTCTTGCTTTGCTAGTAATTCCGATGTCGCTTGCGGCTGACAGGTTTCTGACAACATGTTGACTGTAAGGCTCCGGTCTAGAGAGAGGAGCATTACAATTATGCAGTGCTACGCACCAATGAAGATTGTTAGTATTGACATTAGCCGCAAAGTAGACCCTCATCGGATAGAAGCTAACCTTCGCTTGTGTACAGTGGGGAAGAGAGCGTCGGCCACAAAAATTCAATATCCATCCAGCCATCTGCGAAACCCGGCTGGTGTCCTGCAGAGACGGGTAGGTAGGTGATGTACGTAATACCACAAAGGTGATATCAGCTTAAACTTAAATATCACGTTATCATCACCGAACGATCCCAACAATACAACATCACAACGTCACAGCATCACAACCCAGTGATAATGGTATCACTCTTGTAATAAGTAATGTTTTACAAAGTTCGCGACTATGTAATATCACATCACAGGACACCACTAAACATCACCGCGTAAAACTGTAATGTATCACTCGGTGTACCACACCGTTCTTGGCAGTACAAGTGGCGGTTGTCGAGTGTCGATAACATAATGAAAAGTGATGTTTGTAATATTGCTTTGTAATACGATTTTTTTTAACAAAGAAATGTGATAACATTTTATCAACTAATGTGATGGTTCGCGCATCTTCAGTTTCTACGAGTGGGAAAACTTTCCTGCTGCACAAACAACACAACCTTTAGATAACCTGTCTGGGAATATTGGCGAACACTGGGCCACAATAAAAAGTACCTTTGTCTCTGGATGAAATTGCCGGGACCTGGTTGACTGCAGAAACGTGGAGGTGGATCGATGAACGTAAAGAGTTGAGAGCTCTATTGATGGCTGCAATCGGGAAAGCACCTTGCCACGGTAACAGAGCTTTACGTTACCTTAGCAAAGTGTGGAAGTGCAGTGGAGCGCACGTCATGACAAAGGAAATTATACCATTGTTAATTCTAATGTTGTGTATGTCGTTTAGACTAAACCTCACTAAGAAAGAGTTGTCCCCGCTTCTCGAAGTGCTCCTTCCTTTCCCATCAATGTGATTAAGCTGTTTCAGCCCGTGAAGTCTCCGCAGAGTTGTCATTTCCATTCATTCGTAAATCCTGGGAGACAGATCTCTCCCATTTGATGGAGGAAAGAGATGATCGTTGAAATTCCGAGAAAAGCACCCATCTTGAGTGCGATAGCGCGTGCTTCCTGTTGTCGTGAAGATATTAGCTAAACTCAATCTGTATTAAAGAACATCTCGAAAGCTTCATCGAGAAACAGAAGGCTTGTTTTTGCGAAGACTGGCCCCGGACTGATCCACCTTCGCTGTTTTTTCCAAAATTTTGAAATCTCAACATTGACATTAAATTGAGGCTGTTGCCTTTGTCCTACTATATGCGGGTAGTACATGGAAGGTGGCCATTACTATCACACAAAAGGTTCAAGCTTTTATCAATTCATGTTCGTGTCCTAAGATTGGGATACTCTGGCCCGAGACTGTAACAAATGAAGGTGTACGGGTACTATGTGTACGGGTATTATGTCAGTGAACGGGTTTATGAGAATGCGGAAGTGACAGCGGATAGGTGAGTTATTGCAAAGGATGACAACTTAATTGGCGGTTATACTATACAATGGAACCCACTATTCTGGGATCGCCGACGAGTGGGTCGCCCTAGAGCTAGGTGGCAAGGGACAGTGAAGAAAGGGTGCAAATTGGTTGGAAAATTGTGAGATAGACGAGTGTGTTTAAACACAGAGTATTGGATTCCTGCAACGATACGCCGCCGGGCTACCAACTAAACATGTCCCCGTAATCAAAGCATTAGCTTGGAACCATTTGGCACAGTACTTAAGGGTAGTTTTCCTGCGCACCCGCCTTTGGGAACTTTCATGTCAGAGAATTCCCTTCAGGGGAGAGGAAGAAGGGAACTATTAGTTCAAGGATTGCCCTTCCATCCTGCATTGATCGATCTAAATCTTCTCAGTAACAAGAAAAAATTAAAAGTAATGTACAACACGATTCCATCTACCAACGCTCCTGAGGCTCTCTGGAGAAAGCTACCCTGTGTCTGCATAAAGTTGTTGACGAATCCCGTCCCACCTTCCACAAGAAAAAAAGGTGTGATCGGCGTCGTCCACCACTCTGTTGCAAAACATAGTCGGGGAATCATGCCCACTTAGAAGTTGAATAAGAAAACAATCAATCTCATCATGCTTTTGTTTCAGCACGGACCTAAATTGCCAAAGACCCGCACAGTCCACGGGCCTCTTAACTCATTTTGTTTTGAGTCTTCTCCCTTGTGCTTGCAGACAATTATACGATCCTTAGGAAGGAGGGCAACGAATCACTGTTGCGATCACAATCAAAACCGATTCTGACATAGTGCGATAGGCAGACACCACTCGCAAAGCTCCCCGACTCTGAATTTGAATAAGGCGCTTACAGCACACCTCCTTGTCAAGAGCCTATAGCACCACGCCGTGGAGCAAAATGGCCTACGTTGAATTCGTAAAAAGATGTCTCCTGGTAGGAATAAAGTCCCCAACATTCGCTATTAACCGACTTAAGGCCGAGACTCCAGCTACAGCCTTGTCTATGCTGCTTTGATTTGCTCGAAAAAGGTCATCTTCGAATCGAACGTTAACCTACAGTACTTAGTCACTGATTTTGAGTCAACCTGCCGAAATATATGGAACGAATGGCCTGGAATCTCTTTTTGGTCAAAATGGATACTTTGGTCTTTTTCCAGCACAAGGCTGAAACAATGATCATCCATCCGCTTACCCACCGCATCAATATGCCAAATCTGCTTCTGCACCGCTGCAGCATCATTCGCTTAACGACCAAGCGCGACTGTCTTGCCATGTCAAGTCTTAACAAACTATTCTTTGGACCGTTGCGGAAGTCCGGGACTGTGCTACCCTCTACGTGATGTCCGTTCTCTTTTGGCCCTCCAGCGTCTGATAAAATAGAAAGCAGTCTCACAGATAATCACCCAATATCCGCAAAAAAAAGCTTGGTACGTGCTAAAATTTCTGACCATCTTATGGAAATGAAGGCATCAAGCGTTACGAGGAGCTCTACCCGTCGAGATCGATGAACCCTATCCACCTCCATAATAGCGGAGATCTAAAACCGAACACATCTAGGAATAAGTCCTCAGCAGTGCGTACTGCTTCAGCGAGTCTAGTTTTGGTAAGCCTTTTAAGCGCTTTTCTGGTCGAGACAAGCATATCCAGTGGTCGGTATGCAGACGGCAGCTCAGGGTCTCCTTTCCTTGGCTGATCAGTGCGAATATCACCACTTTCCAGCGACAGGAAAAAATTTCCTCCTCCAGGCAAACGTTGAATGCACTTAACAGTAGGTGCGGTCGACGTTACTATTATAGTTTATTTCTAACGGAATACCGTCAGGACCTGGTGCCTTCTTATTTTTCATAGTAAGAATTTCCTCTTCAAGCACTGTTATGGTGAAAAACGAGCAGTCATTGTCGCCTTCCGCGCTATTGTCATCAATTCGTACCGACAATCTGGTCAGCATGAAGTATGCAGCGTTTCCAGAGAGCCCTTATTTCCCGAGTGTCAAGTTTATAACTGATTCTCTACGGATCACCATTTACCTCAATGACTAGGGCCTGCTAGCAGAAGGCTTTGCTTGTGCGCTGTGGAATCTCTTTTCAGCTGATCACTACTCTGCCATTGTTGTGCATCCGTCCTCTCGGGCATTCAAAGGTCGTTCTGGCGGAGTCAATTTTCGCCGTTTACTAGGCTTATCACGACTGGCTGCTTTCGGTAGCATGGACGCTACGCAGGCTGTCATTACTAGGTTCGTGGTTGAATTTATGATAGTGTCTGCTGTAATGCCACCATGTCCGAAGATACCGGCGGCTCCGTCTATTCCAAGAGCTTCGTCGAATATCCTGACGTTCACTTCCACAACGTTCCACAGACAGGGAAAACATTAGGCTGCAAATAGCGTCGACAACTTCGAATGCGATGTATTGGTGGCCACTTGGCGAGAAGTCTTCCAGAAATCACAACTCGTCCAGTCATGGCGGCAGTGATTCCTATGGAAAAGTTCAGAGGAGCTTCTTTGGCAGCCTGGGTGTCTGAATATTGGAATGGATCTGGAGTTTAAAATTATGAACCCGGTTTTCCCGCCACTTCCAAGATCCATTTCCTTCTGGAGTCTGGATGCGGTATGTCCCACTCAAGCGCCCTGGGATTGAAGTCACTCCAACCAGGCCCAGAAATATTTATTTTCGTGAAAATAAAAATCTTCAATGCGAAGATGGCAATCCATCTTGCTGGAACCAAAAATCCTTCATATCAGTTACAGCCAACTTTGTCAGAAAAAATCAGACAAAATTGTCAGATTTGTCAATAGAGTACCAGAACAATGACTCTTGTTAAACATATGTCCGGTTAGACAGTAGATTCTGGTGAATGTTAATTTATTTATTTATTTAATGAGGACAATACACAGAAAGCAAATTTCTTATTACATATTGTCCTCAGAGGGAGGAGCAAGTAAATGGCATATTTTGCGCTTAAAGCTAGAGAGGGACATAGAGTCAAAGGAACCAAGCTGTAGGGCATTGTAGGACCGGCAAAACCTCGGGATCGGAGAGTGAAAGTAAATCTCGAGCTCGGCGAAGGGTGAAAAGAGTACACATATCAAGGAAGATACGGCGTTGCTGTAGGGAGGGGAGATTGAGGGTGTGGAGTCATGACGGATGCTGCGTGGAAGGTTCTTTTTATAAAAGAGGGACCGGGTGAATTTGCGGTTTACGGCTTCAAGAGCGCGGCCGTCACGGATGCGATAGGGGGACCAGACTACACAGCAATATTCAAGGATGTTTTTGACAAGGGAATTGAAGAGTGTTAAGGAGGGCTGGATTGAGGTAAAGTCGGACGAGGAACGTAGGATAAAACCAGACATTTTGGAAGCTCTATTGATGATGTCAACGAAGTGGGAATTGAAACGAAGTTTATCGTCGAATATTACACCCAGGTCTTTGAAGGAGGTCAGTAGTGAAAGGGGTTGACCACTTTTTTTTTTGGGAGTAGGGTAGGTGAATGCGTTTACGCACAGAGTGTTGGACTCCCGCAACAGCACGCTGGCGGACTACCAACTAAATACCTCCCTGTCATCAGAGAACTAGCCTGGAACCGTTTGACACATTGCTTCGGGCTAGCCCTCCCGCTCTCCCGGCTTTGGGAGCCTTCAAGTCAGGGAATTCCTTTCACCAACGGGAAAGGAGGGGAGGAAGGGAGTTGTTAGTTCAGGGAACCCCTTACCGTCCGATCTCTCTGCCGGTCGAGTTCAATCTTCTTCGTAGTAAGAAGAGTCCGAACATAATGCGCAATACGATTCCAGCTGCCAGCGCTCTTCAGCATCTCTCTGACAATGTTGTCTGGAGAGAGCTCCCCTGTGTCTGCATAAAGCTGCTGGCGGAGGCCGTCCCACCTCTCGCAAGAGAAAAAGGCCTGTTCAGCGTCATCCGCCACTCTATTGCAGAACACATAATCAGGAGATCGCGCCTTCCCAACCCTGTGCAGGTAAGACTGAAAACCTCCATGCCCACCTAGAAGTTGGGTAAGGAAGTAATCAATCTCACCGTGCTTTCTGTTCAACCATGGGTCTAATTTGTCGATGAGCCGCGCAGTCCACTTGCCCCTTGGCTCATTTTGCCAAGAAAGTTGCTACTCGTTAAGGGTGCGTTGACGTTCTTCACGGGCAACCACTTCTCTTAAGTTTTCGCCCTTACGGCGATAGATAGCTTTGCACTCCTTGGCAAGGCGGCATTAAACCAAGGTATTTAATCGCTGATTTTGACTCTATAGTCAACTCGCCGATCGATATGGGACGCAAGGTTGGGATTCTCTTTCTAGCAGTCATCCATCCGCTTACCCGTCGCATCAATATGCCAAGTCTGCTTTGCGCCTGTTCAACAGTGCGTCCGGCAACAAGTGCCGCAACGTCGTCTGCATAACCGACCAGGCGCGACTCTTCGGGCATATCGAGTCTCAGCAGACTATCGTAGGAAGCGTTCCAGAGGTCCGGCCCTAGGATGGATCCCTGTGCTACTCCCGACGTGATTTCCATCCTCCTCTGGCCCTCTAGCGTCTCATAGAAAAGGGAGCGGTCTTTCAGATAATCCCTCAATATCCGCAAGAGATAGCTTGGGACGTGAAAGGAGTTCTCTAGTGTGCTTAGCATATCTGTCCATCTTACGGAATTGAAGGCATTTCTGACATCAAGCGTTATGAGGAGCACTATCCGTCGAGATCAGCGGCTGTGTGCCCCGGCTCGATTAAACGCATCTACGACCTCCATAACAGCATCCACTGTAGATTTCCCTGTTCTAAACCTGAACTGCCTTGCGGATAAGTCCCCGGCAGCACGGATCGCTTCAGCGACTACCCCTGATGAGCTTCTCGAGCACTTTTCCGGCCGTGTCAAGCATACACAGCGGTCGGCATGCAGACGGGAGCTCCGGGCCTCCTTTACCCTTACTGATCAACGCGAGTCTGTTCACTTTCCATCGATAAGGAAAAATGCCCTCCTTCAAGCACGCGTTGAACGCTTCGAGCAGCAATTCTGGCCGTTGGCGGAACACCAGTTTGTAAACTTCCGCCGGGATGCCATCAGGACCTGGCGCCTTCCTGTTTTTCATAGTGAGAACCGCTTCTTCGAGTTCTTCCATTGTGAAAAGGGGGCAATCCACGACGCTTTCCGCGCTATTTACATCAACCCGTACAGGGTGTCTGGAGAACAATGCCCGCACAATGCGGTCCATCTGGTCGGTGCTCAATATGCAGGGCTTCCGCAGAGCCCCGATTTTCCGAATGACAAGCTTATAGCCAAGTCCCCACGGGTCATCATTCACCTCATTAACAAGATTTTGCCAGCCGCGAGCTTTGCTTTTATTTATAGCGCTGCGGAGTCTCCTTTTTGCTGATCTATATTGTGCCTTTATGGCACATGCCTCCTCGTTGGCGTACAAACCTTGTGCCAAATAGCGGAGCTTATGACACTCCTTCCGTAGGTCGGCAATTTCCGCCGTTCACCAGTACATAGAAGGCTTGTCGCGCCTGGGGCCTCTCCGTGGCATGGAAGCCTCACACGCCGTCGTTATCAGATTCATCACTGAATTTACGACGGTGTCAGCTGCGACAACACCACCCCCCGGAGTGCCCCCCAGCGCGGCTCTACCTGCTCCAAGAGCTTCGACGAACCTTCCGATGTTCACCCTCGCGACATTCCACACGCAGGGGGAACGTCGTGTTGGTGCTCGCCGGCAAGTAGCGTCAAACACTGATGATCACTTGCCGAGAAGTCTTCTAGTACTCGCCACCCGTCCACCGATGATGCCAGAGATTCCGACGCAAAAGTGATGTCAGGAATGCTTCCTTCACAACCTGCGCGCCGAAATGTTGGCGTGGATCCGGTGTTTAAAATTACGAGCCCGGTTCTCGCCGCCATTTCCAGAATCCGTTTCCCTCTGGAGTCTGATTGAGGCATGCCCCATTCAAGAGCCCTGGCATTAAAATCACCGCCAACCAGGATTCGTCCCTCCGTGCTCGAAACGGCGTCCTCCAGAGCATCAAGCCGGCACCGGAAGTCCGGAATCGACTCATTCGGCGTCAGGTAAACGCTAAAAAACGTTATCCCTAAACACCGGATCCAGACAAATCCGTCCCCCCGGCCTTCGGCAAGAACACGAAGTCGAACGTCGTCCCGAACCCAGATGGCAGCGGTGCCCGATAAGTCGAGATACCATGAGGACGGGTCATTGTTTCGGTATTGCTCGCTAATCAGCACTAGATCAGCATTTACTTCCGCAGCAAACTGTGCATGCAACGGTGAGCGGTTGCACTCCGGTGCATGTTAATTTGCAAAATGCGGATCATGGCTTTCGCACCCTAGCCCTCTCCAATTCCGCCCTGAAGATCGGACACCGTCCCGAGCAGGCAGTGTGTGCGATGCTTTCGCCAGACGCGCCACGATACCTGCAGAGAACGCAACTCTCGCTTTCCTTGCAAGTCTTCGCTTGATGACCCGCTTGGCCGCATCTCCGGCATGCTGTCCTCCTGTCCGGACCCTTGCAAGCTGCTGACGTGTGTCCATAGTCCAGACACCTGTAGCACTTGGTGGGGACTATCCGCATTCGTACCCTGCATACCACCCATCCGATTTTGATGCTCCCGCTGTTAAGGAGTTTCCTCGCATATTGCTCGGGGACTTCCACCACAGCGAGCTTTTGGCCTCGAGCATTTACTGAGGTAATACCTACCCGGGCATTAGTTACCTCTGGACATTCACGCTTTAGCGCCTCCTCTACTTCGGCCTTTTCTGTGAGGCAGTCAAGATCTCGTATTTCTAGAGAGCATATGGGTTCTAGGCTGGAAACAAGAGCCTTCTCCCCCAATAGCCCCAGTTCGACGAGAACTCCACCACTCCTCGTTTTCCGTATCGAAGACACCTCTGCTCCGTTCTCTTCGGGTTTCATCCTGTAGCGGATTTCACTAAGGATTTCCGCAAATGTCTTGCCTTCCGTTGGCTTAATGAGCAGAGCCGACGGTCTAGTCCTTCTTCGTTTCCTCGTTTTTTCCGCTACTGGCTTTGGGTTGGCAGCCTCCTTGTTTTTGGACAGACGTGTCTCTGGCGACGGAGTCCGTTGTTTCTTTTTATCCTTTTTCGCCTTCTTTTTTTGGGCCTTGGAGACTACTTTGATAAAGTCTCCTTCAGGCACGTCGTCCTCTTTCCGCTTTTTCCCCAGTTCACTTTGCAGAGGGCTATCTGCGGTTCGTTTGACGCAAGTAGCATTCTCAGCGGGGAGTGCGACTGTTTCTGCTCTACAATCGTCTTCCGCTGCTCTCCACGTACGTCTATAAAAGGAAATGACCACTGAGAGAATAGGAAAAGGATGATGGGGAGGGTTTAAGGGAATAGCGCATCCAGTGGCATTTGTTGACATTCAGTGTTAGCTTGTTGACCGAAGACCAACGGGCTAAATTATCAAGGTTGGATTGTAAGAGAGCACAGTCCAATGGAGGCGAAACAGAGGCAAACAATTTAAGGTCGTCTGCGTAAAACAAATACGGACAGGTGAGGATGGAGGCGAGGTCATTGATAAAAAACGGGAAGAGTAGGGGCCCAAGTGTAGAGCCTTGGGGAACACCAGAGGAAGGAGAGAAGGAAACAGATGAGTGACCATGAAAAGAAACTTTGCAGGAACGATATGAGAGATAGGAGGAAAGCCAGGAGATGACTGAGGGAGGGAAGTCTAGCGAAGAAAGTTTAGAGAGGAGAATGTTATGGTCAACGGTGTCAAAGGCTTTGGAGAAATCAGTATAAACAGCATGTACCTCCTGTCGTGAATTCAAGCGTTTAGCAACAAAGTTGGTAAAGACCAGAAGATTTGAAGCCTTTAATCTATGTTTCACGAAACCATGCTGCTCTTTGACAATGAGGTGACCGAAGTGCGCGGTCAACCAGTCGTTGACGTATCTTTCTAGGATTTTGGAGCAAGAGGAGAGAAGAGAAATGGGGCGGTAGTTCACAGCAAGGGAAGGGTCTCCACTCTTGAGGATAGGAATGATAAGGGCCTTTTTCCAGAGACGGGGAAAGTAGCATTCGTCTAGACTTTTGTTCTAGATTATACACAGGGAGAGGGAAATTTGTTTTCTACAGTTAAGGAGGAAGAGATTAGGAAGCCCATCGGGACCAGGTCCGACATTGGGGTCAAGGTTACCAATGAGGAACTCAACCAAGGGAGGCGTAAGGAGAGGAATACAAAGGTTCCTTACAGATTAATTTTAGATTTGTAGAGCCTCAATAACGAACATTTTGCGCATTAACACTGAGTGTAGAATTAGCTTCGATAGCCATGATTACTCGGCCCCAAAAATCAGGTTTACCGTAACTAAGTTATATTGAAAGTAAAATGTAGCAATTTTAAGCCTTTCGTTTGGCGTGGTAAAAATTGTAAAATTGAATATTCCAACGCGGGTTGTCGCATGTCGATCTAACGTCTGACGATTACAGGTACCACAATATAAAGAACTCTATATTATACAAATGTCGAGCATGCTACTCTATCAAGTTCGGTTATAGCCGTTAATTTCTGCTGGCTTTAGATACAAAATAATTTGCTTGCAATGTAGAAACTGTAAATCCAACTGATCCCACTGATGGCAATAGCATCACGGCAATATCAAGAAATCAATGCAATGTAGTTGTTAATGTAATTTAATTAAATATTTCTCCTTTTCTTGCACTGGAAGGAGTAAAGGGATTAAGGCAATAGAACACGGAAGGGAATATTTTCCCAAATAATTTAAAGAAAAAAAGTTGCAGATATTAATTTGACTGATATTGAAAAAAGGACGAAGATATTGAACAGTGATTGGACATTTTGAGATAAGGGTAATCTTATAAATGCTATGATGTGGGGAAGAAATAGAACAAGGACAATTGGATATACTTCCTAGATAAAACAGGCTGGAGGAATAACGGAAATTTCGGCAAGACGCATTCGATGCAGATGTGCGATTAGGCGTATGTGTCTACTGCTTCTGCTCATTTTGAGAGTCGTTAGTATGTAGTATGACGATTTCAGCAAGTGCCCATGACAAATTTGGGCAACAATGGATAGTTTTTTTTGGCAAAGCATCGAAAAAGCTGATTGGTTGACATTGGCCTTGAATGAGCCAATATCTTCGCCTGCTGTTAGCAAATGAAACAGGGAGTCAACGAAATTGGTTTATATGTATCTCTACGAAATCAAAATGTATCTTATATTTCTTCGAAAGCAGTTTCTATTTTTTGCTTCTTTGATCTTCTGATCTTTATTCCATAAATAAAACATTTTTCTCTTAAGATGGTGCGATGAGACTGACTTGGAATATTAATTTTATTCATGTTGGCCCTTTCAAACATTTAAATGAGAAGATTAAAACGAAATTCGGACATAAACAGTATTACTTGCTGTTATTTATTTCTCAGGTTCGAAGAGACGAAGTCCTTCAGTCCAAAGGATATAAATATCAGTTTTTCTGATGAAGTGAGAGATGTCAAGTGTTAATGCTATTCAATAATTTTTTCAAAGTCGGGTATCAATGAGATGTGATGCGACAAAATCTTCTCAATTCCTGACTTATTGAAAAATAAGATTCGTTTTTGATTGACATGACTTTGTCTGAAAATATTTTGGTAAATCGCTCTTGACATCAAAGTGAGATTGTAAATATTTGTGAAAATAACTAAGCCATCTTTTATGCTTTTGTTTGTTTTTTTTAAATTTTTTTTTTACACAGCGTTCTTGAAAGTAAAAAAAAAATATTTTAAGCGTGGGTTGTTAAGCCATAAGAATCGAATATCTATTTCCAAAACCTATCTCAAAAATTTTTGTCTTTCAACGAAAAACAGTTTCTTTTGATTCATAAACAGAGCCGCAAGCTATAAACAGGCTTTTCGTAGAAATGGAAATAGCAGCTCTGCCAAGCTGGAGAAGCAACGTTGAAAAGCTCCGCGCGGAGACGACCAAGACTAGGGGCTTTACTCCAATTATACGCGAGAGATGATTTTACTTTTATTTTGGGGAGTAGTCTGTACCTACCATGTTTCGGTGGTTTGTCATATCCACAAGGGGTGGAACTTCACTGAATAACATATGATTGAGAGCTGTGGTGAAGTTCTTATTCCAGCTCTTCACCTGCTGATGATTGGGGATGAGTAGTCTAACGTTGGCGTATCAGAACAGAACCGCCGAAAAGCTTAGAACCCTCCTTACGATCATCGCATCGCCACCAACTTTGTGTAGTCAGCTAGGTCTTGTGGCGTCCGTTTGGGAAGTAGCCGACTATTTGACGGCACCCCAGCACTCCCCAATATATTCGGGCAGGTTGTCCAAATTTTATATTACCTGGGCAGCAAGAAAGTTTCCCTCCTGCTGGACCAAAGCCGAATTGCGGAGATGGAAAGGTAAGCGACTGTCAGATGAAGGTCCTTTTCGAAGCCAATGCCAGAGGCTCTTTAGTTACACATATTCAGAAGATAGCTTCTTAATCTACTGCTAATCGTGATATGGCCAATCTGATTAGTTGCTCGTTGTTGGTCAGTTGACACCAACTGATCTTCTGGTTGGCCCAGTGCTAAAACAGAATGCTGCCGATGACGATGGTGACCAGGCGGTGAAGGCAGAAGTGTATACATGTTTAATCGTTTTTCTTAAGGTTAGCAAGACGACACCTTGACCTTGGCGTTCAGATCACTCATCATGAGCAGAATGTCTCCTACAGGAAGCCTCCCTTCGGCTGCTGAAATTGCTCATAGAAAACATCCTTTTCGGCTATGTCACAAATCTCCGTGAGGCACCTACCTGCAACAATCGACCCCGAATTTGCATCCGATACCACCTGGAAGTAATGCAACTGCGTATGACATGATGTTGCTCTTCAGCGATTTATCTGACACTACTCTGTAGAAGTGACTTTGTTCAGTGTTTACCTCACACCGAACGAATCTATGTTCTCTTCCGCAAATAGGCATCGCATTTTGTAGGATGAGGTCCGAAGCACAGAATGGAGAGTTCTAGTAGGAGAAGAGAGCTAAAGGCCTCGAACGGAACATAGCTCAACTAGAGTTACACGTCACACTAATTCTTTTTCATGGCTAGCGATTACCAGCACATTTCCTTACGGCTCTACTCATCTACTATCGGCTTTGACAAATTTGCCGAAGTTCCTCTAATTGGGGCAATCGAGCTGCAAGACACGGACCTGGACAGAACAGCTACCACTGATTCGATAGTGAATTCAACAATAAGCCTTATCACAACAGACTTCAATGCTTCGGCGCCGAAAAGGAGAGTCCGTAAAGGGAAGACACCTAGACGGCTGAATATGAAAATATACCAAGAAACTGCCTCGACGGATTTTACAACGTGTAAGAGGCCAAGATGAGGTAACTCTCAGATCCGCTGAATACAAAAGATCGAAAAAGGAACTCCGCCAAGAAGTCAGCAGATAAAAAGCACGCTTCTGACAAGACCTAGTCAGTGACACTAACAGGATACCAAAAAGTTTCAAAGTTACCCCTCAATCGCGCGGAGTAGATGACATCTTCCCAGCATTAATTCAGAGAGGCCTAGAAATTATCTTAGAATCTCTTCTGAGGGTGGTAAGGGGCAGCATAGCCCTGAGATATATACTAAGGGTATGGAGATGGGAAAAAGTGGGCTTTATTCCGAAAACGGATAAAAAGGATCCTTTTCATTCTAAATCTTTCAGACCAATTTCCCCAACATCGTTCGTACTTAAAACGATGGAGAAGATCATAGACAATTATATTAGAACTAACGTACACCAGTGTCAACACGCTTATCGGGCAGGACGATCAACCGAAATTGCTCTCTCTCTCATAGAAATAAAAGAAATAGCACTGTGTGAGTTTTTGGATATCGAAGGAGCATTTGATAACACATCGCACACAGAGATACAGGATGCCTTGAGCCGCAAGGCTTTGCTTTCTAGATGGGCACAATGCTAGAGAGTAGGCATATAGAAGTACTGACAGGTACAAATTCTATTGTCATGAATACTACTCAAGGTTGTTCAAAGGGCGGGGTACTATCGTCGCTTATGTGGGGTATGGTAGTGGACGAACTCCTGGACGTGCTAACAATTACTGGAATACAGGTCCAGGGTTACGCCGACGACATTGTTTCAATCTGTAGGGGAATATATGAGGATACCCTATGTGAATCCAAACTGGACCAAAGGTTACTAGTATCTGGTGCAGGAAGGTGGGACTGCAGATCAATCCAGCCAAAAGCACCATAGTACCATTCACTAGGAGACGTAAGCTTGATCAACTGAGAGCCATAAGGTTAGATGACATGAAGGTGAAACGAGAGACAGAGGTCAAATATTTGGGAATTACGCTAGACGAAAAATTACTCTGGAAGCTACGAGGGCGCTGATGACTTGCAGGTTTATAGCAAGAAAAAATGGAGTTACAGCGCGAAGATACTACTTTGCATATACAGTGCAATGGTAAGGCCAATGATTCCGTATGGGGCGGTAATCTGGTCAGAAAGAACAGAACTCAGCACACAAGCCAGGGAGTTAGACAAACTCCAAAGACTGACTTGCGTGTGTATCAGTGGGCAATGAGAACATGACCAACGGCATCCCTGGAGGTCCTTGTGGGATTAACCCATCTCCATCTGCACATGTAGATGCAGGTAAGGAGGGCAATCTTCAGAATGGGCGGGAATATTAGTGAGGCGGGGAGCTGTCTAAATCGAAGGAAGATTGATATTCCTTCTAGGTGGTACCGTGAATTATTGATACGAAGAGATAACATGACAACGTGGTTTCACTTCGATAAGAAGTTTGAAACACGTTGGAGTAACAAGGCAAAGTGGGAGAACGTGGCTGTGACATAAGCCTTAAATCAACGACTGATTATTTGGTACATTGACGGATCCCTTACAGCAGACGGAGCGGGTGCCGGGGTTACTGGTCCAAGGAAAATGTACTTGGAACGAATAGGTAAGCACACTAGCATATTCCAGGCAGAAATATACGTCATAGATATATGTACCTGCTTTAAGCTTCAAGGGAACTACAGGGGGCAGAACATTGTCATACTAACTCACAGCAGTGATGAAAGCATTTCGGCCCAACCAGGTGAACTCTAAACTGGTATCATAATGCCTTGAGAGACTGAACACTTTAACAGAATAATAATACCCATCGATGAAACTCTTCCATGAAAACATGGAAGATGAAAGAACTACTATAGTTATCACCAACGGCGCAACAACCGGTATCCGGTCAAGGCCTGCTTAATAAGAAACTCTAGACATCCCGGGTTTGAGCAGAGGTCCACCAATTTAATATCCCTAAAAGCTGTCTGGTGGCCTACGCCATCGTTCCATCTTAGCCAGGGTCTGCCTCGTATTCTTTCTCTACCATAGATATTGCCCTTATAGGCTTTTCGGGAGGAATACATGAGGACTGAGAAGATAATTGTCTTCCACAGTAAGACCTTTGACCCTATGTGAGACGTTTCAAGCATGTGTTTTTTCCTGTCCACCCCATCGGAGCTCACGTTGTCGATGAGACGGGGAGTACAGAGAAATACCTATTCTTTACTGCAAAGGAACTCGAAGAAGCGATCTTGTCCTCAAAGAATAAAAAAATGCTAGGACCGAATGGTATTCACAACAAAGCGCTAAGCCTTGCATTTAAGTATAAGCTGGAGTTACTACTCAGAGCATTCTACGCATGTTTAACAGCTGGTGTTCTTCTCTCATGGTGGAAGATTATGAGGCTTGTGCTGAGAAGCAGGGACAAAGACTACCTCGAGGCACAGCGGAGAAAATGCTCGAGATTCTCATCAAATCAGGATTAACTGACACAAGAAGTGTTTTGGGAGAGTTTATATTGAAACAATATGGTTTTAGAACGGGGCGCTCCACAATTGATGTGATTGAGGAAGTGGTCCAAGCGATGCGACTGGCTGAGGCACATAGTCGTCACTGTTGAACTGTCTCCTTGTTACGATATTCATAATAAGCGCGTTCAATTCTGCTGAGTAGTGTGGCAGGATCAAGGCGCTCGAAAAATGTTTCTATATTCAAGGCTACCTTTTGCAGATATTGAGTGGCTATTTAAAGGATCACCCCCTGTTCTACAAGACCCAAGAAGAACGACGCAAAATGAGGGTCAAATTTGGGCAACTCAGGAAACTACTCTTGGTCCTGACCTTTGGAATGCCCCATACAATAGTCTGCAACGAGTTGAGATGCTTGATGAATCGCATTTGGACGGATGCGAGGATGATTTTGCGGCGCTGGTCACAGCATACATGGTCGAACAAGCTCAGCGTAGGGAATGGGCGCGAATCAGGCGGTGGATGATTGAGCATGGATTCTCGCTAGCTCTGAAAAGAAAGTAGTCATCCTGACTGGGAAGAGGGTTCCCACAATTCTACCGATTAAGGTTGGTGAAATCATTGTCTTATCGAAGCTGGTGATGAAATACCTTGGCATCATGGTAGACGTGGAGATGAGCTTCTCCTAGCAAATTCGGAACACTGCAGCCAAGACTGCAACAAGAATGCTTTAGGTTTGTCGGCTAGTTTAGGTGTCGTTTGAAGATGAGTGCGTTTCAATCCGTCCTCCTTTATGATTCCGAAGTATGGTATGGTGCCTCGGTAAGAGATACATCCTACGTGCCTAGTGCAAGTGCAATCAAAAGCTTTGTGCTGTGTTCGACTATCGTACCGTCTCAAAGCCAGTAGCAATGTAGGAGTAATTACGATCCCTTCTTTATGCTGCAGAGCGTAGGTCTATATACCTCAGAAAAGGTGATCGAAATAAGTGAGCCATCCCTTGAGACGAGAGAACTCCCTTTCTCCGTACATGGTAACAATCGTGAGAATGTGAATCGAGGAGTAGATGAATAGTGTATCTTATTATAGATGCGCGGCTGTAGTTCAATCAGAACTAACCCAAGTGCTCAGTGTACACGGGTATTTCCAGTCTTAAATGCACAGAAGCGAGAAATCACGCTCGCCCGACTGCATTTACTACAAGGATGTAGTGGATGATGTCCGAATGGCTCAAGTTGTTAGAGCGTGGGGCTATCATAGCGAAAGGTCGCGGTTCGAATCTTACTGGAGGCAAGAGAGATTTGTTATCGTGACTGGATGTCGGATACCAGTCGACTCAACTGTTAATGAGTATCTGAATCAAATCAGGGTAATAATCCCAGGCAAGCGCAAAGATGACCTCATGGCCTCCTACAGTGCACTGTAGTGTACCGTAACGGACTTGAATTAAGTCAATATGGATTGTTGCGCAAACCATTATTATTATTATTATGTGGTGGATGATACCTGGAATATATTTTCTTCTGCAGAAGATGAGAGTGTCATCGCGATCATTTTTCGTTGGAAGGGTGTTAAGTGTCACCGAATACTATAATTGAGGGCTGCAGAGTGAGGACAGGTGGAGCAGAGTTGTATGTTAGACATAAGGCATTTTTAAGACAAAAAAGACAGAGATGGATAGGAGAGACGGGACGGTAGCTAAGGCTCCCTGGGCCACTGGATTGCGTTCCTCCCATGAATAGGCCTAGCCTGAGGTAATGTATCAAACGGTTCGGGCTAGTACTCTAGTCGCACCAGGTGGGCATTTTAGCCGGTAATCTGTCTCTCCTACCTAAATCTCCAGGAAATATATGCCTGGCAATTCAGAATACAAAGAGCACAGAGCTGAACTAAGGAGAGGAATACTCTCCAAAGTCTCACCATCTCAATAAGTTTAAGCCAAAAATGTCCAGCTTATCGGGCCGGAATTTTCGCTCAAACTGGACAAAACCAATAAGCTGTCATCAACATCGTTGTTGAAGAGTGTGCGCTGGTAGCCGTGACGTTAGCCCCTAGGCACCGTCGGCGTTTTAGTAGGAGTAGAGTTTCGAAGTTCGCAGGCTGTAAGTTCACAATTGTCTGTCCCATTTAGTCGTCTTTACAAGGAGAGAATATTTTTAGTGCATTCCCCAGCTTACAGGACTAAGAGAAAATAGACAGAGAACACTTTACGCTGAATGACGTAGGACGAGAGAAGATGGAAAAGAAATGAGATATCCCGGTCTAAGATGAAAAGGCGGTATCTGGTAAAAGTCATAAGAACAAATATAAGAATGAAGAAGGGTAATTGCTGAGGTAGGTTTCCAAAAAATATGTTTCAAATGTGAGGGAAATTTCCGTCCTGGATAAAGGAAACAGATGACAGCATAAGTGTCATTTAAGGCGTATCCATCGATACGGAGAATTTAATCTAAAGCGAAAAATAGGCCCTGACAATTTTGGTCCGAAAATATATCTACTTCAGCGGACCGAGGATCTCAGAGCTTACCGTTCGTTAGTTAATCCAAGCTTCTTTTCGAACACTGGATAGGACCGAAGAAGAGGGTATACAACATAGACATGGAGTAGCCAGGGGTTTGCGAACCGAACGCACGGCGGTTAAATTAGCTGATACCAAGGCTACCATGCAGCTCAAAATGGCACCATCGAAGTGTTGCAGTAAGTCACTATAGAAGGATCCTTTTATGAACATTTTATTAGTTGGTAAGATAACAGAAGTTTTTCGATGCAAGAAGCGTTCACGAAGTTAGGACATTCTGCTTTGTTCGACTCAGCGTATCTAAAATATTTCACGTTATTAGATCTGAAAATAAATGGGCAAAAAAGAATATGAAGTTAAAAATGACGTGCTTCAAAGAGGCAGCAGCGAATAGCAGAGATTGATATTTCTGCGGTGTAGAGAGTGGCCTCTTCTTGAAACTATACACTGCAAATCAGAATACGTTCGCTCTCTTTTTCTTTAGCATTTGTCTCGTTCGGTAGTGGGGTGGGCACGGGTGGATCAATTGCCCCATTTTCTTCGGTCATAAGCCTGATCTGTATAGAGTCGAAAGGCACTAAAATCGCGCTATTTCCGCTTTGGGCGCTTCCTACCTACTTGGATGATTAGGCCAATTTTAGTTAGTGAGTCTCTATCGAAATTTTGCCCATATTTCGACTGTGATCACAAGTTGTTTCCTCACAGCACAACAAGCTGTTACCAGGCGACTTACTGAGGAACAGTTTTTAGTATGGATTTCTCTAAACTCAAACCCGATAATTCTGCGTACTGGGTTCTGGGTACAATTGAGGTGAGAGGATAGTTCACCACTAATGAGAGTAATAACACTGGTAAACTCCTTATTTTCATATGGTATATTCGAAATGCCTGGAATGAAAGGGTTGAAAAAAGAGATCTGCTTTGACAGAAGCCAGATTTAAGCCGCTTCAGAAACATTCCTTCTATGACGTATACAATGAAGCAGGTACTCGAATTATGTAACCCAAAAAATATTCAGCAATTATAGAGGTATCACGTTGCTGAGCACCATCTACATATAAGATATTCTCCGCTATCTTGCTAGGCCGGATAGCCCTATACGCCCAGAACATCATTGGCCCATACCAAAGAGGCTTCACTCCAGGTAAATCAGCAACAGATCAGATTTTCTCTGTGCGGCGAGCGACGGAAAAACTGTTGGAATATGGACAACAGTTGCACCATCTATTCATCGACTTTAAAGCCGCCTATGATAGCATAGCCAGGGTAAAACTGTACACGGCTCTGAGAGAATTCGGTATCTCGACGAAACTGATAAGACTAATTACGCTGACCCTGACCAATGTGTGAGATAAAAGCAGCAGAATCACTCTCAAGACCATTCGACATCAACAACGGTCTACGACAAGCGGATGCCCTATCATGCGTCCTATTTAACCTGGTCCTCGAGAAACTGATTCCTGATGCTGAGGTAAATGCAAGAGATACGAACCTCTTTGAGTCCACCCAACTATTGGCCTATGCTGACGATATCGACATCATGGGAACGACGATTCGAGACGTACAAACTGCCTTCATTCAGATCGAGCAGGCGGCGATTGGCGCGAGATCTGGGGCTGCACATCAATGAAGGCAAAACAAAGTGTATGGTGGCAACGTCAAGACCAAAAACCAACCAATCGCACTGTTCAAATGGGAACAATAAGGATAGGAGACTACAACTTTCAGACTGTTGATAATTTCTGCTATTTAGGGTCGAAAATCACAACCGATAACAGCTACGATGATGAAATCCGCGCACGGTTGTTGTCAGCCAACAGAGCCTATTTCAGCTTACAAAAACTGTTCCGCTCGAAACGTCCCACCATAGGGTCAAAGCTCTTACTGTACAAGACACTGATGTTGCCAGTCCTCATGTATTCCTCGGAGACTTGGGTTCTTAGCAAGAACAATTGCGAACTCTTGGCCGCGTTTGAAACAAGAATCCTCCGAAGAATTTTTGGCCCCCTACATGAGGATGGACGATTCCGTAGCCTATATAACGACGAAATCTATGGGCGATACCATGATCGTCAGGTTGTGGATAAAATCCGGCTCAATAGGTTATGGTGGGCGGGTCACTTAATCCATCCGAATCGTATGGATGAGGATGATCCTGCCCGGCATTCAGCAATGTTAATACCAACGTCAATGAGAAATGAACAAAGATTGTTCTGGTTGGAATTTTAGATCTAAAGCTAAATTGGAAATTGAACATAGAACTGCGGGCCAAGAAAGCCTGTATAGCCTTCTATGCCTACCAGAGAACCTTTGCAAATAAATGTGGTCTCCGGCCGAGGATGTTTTTCTGGATGTACATAGTTATGGTGTCTCCTATCTGAACGTGCGGCACTATTGTATGGTGACAGACTTTCAGCAAAAAGTACAATAAAACGGAGCTTAATAGTATTCAAAGTATCGCGTATGCAGGTGCTATGTGGTCCTGCCCGGCAAATGTTCACAAAGTACTCCAGCACCTCCAACCCTTAGATCTCCACATTAAATACGTTGTGGCGTGCAGTGCCGTCAAATTATGTGAGTGGACAGCGAAGCCCTACAGCCAAAGAAACATCCTTGATGAAGTATCTCGAGAAATCTAGATATTCCCCACGGAGTACGCTGCACGCAAGCTGAACTTCATGAGTAACCGGTCGGCGGCGTGTTGCAAGGCAGTGTTCTTCACCGACGGATCAAAGATGGTCTGCGAAGTCGATGCGGGGATTTTCTCGAATACACATAGGGTATTCGTGTTGTATGGTCTCCCAGGTATACGAAGCGGAAGTACTAACGATACTGAAAGCCTGTTCGTAACGTGGCTATTCTGACAAGTGGCCATTCAGGCCTTATACTCAGTGACGATGACCTCCAGGCGTGTCGGGCAGTGCAAAAATACGTTGAACAGTTTGGGCGTCACGCTCAAAATCATCTACCTCTGGGTTTCTGGTCATAGGAATATAGAGGGGAATGAGGAGGCTAACGGATTATCCAGGCGGGGCGCTCGCACTACTTAGTAGCCGCAGACCTCAGATGGTGAATTCTCACCATCTGTGCTAAGTCAGGGAGGATTTGGCCAGCTAGTAACAAAACCCGGACCCGAGAGTTCTTGCGCCCGACGCGTATAAATGAATACAAGTTTACGGCGGCATGCACGGGGCCTCAGCCAATAGGGGACCATGCCGCCAGGCTCAGCATACCCTACAATTCGCATTGCGGAAGCTGAAGAGAAAAGGGTATCCCTGCTCTATTATAGGTCTGGCAACTGCGGGCCTTATGTGTGGGTTATTCTTATTTTTAGCACATTCCTTTAAGTGTTCACCCTGGTATAGACTAACCGTTTTGTTTGCCCTACGTAAATTTTGTCGCAGTCTGGACGGAAGATCTTGTAAAGGCCGCTTTTTTCCGTACACTCTTTTTTCTCCTTGACCGATTATAACCGGGTCCTAGGTAGATATCGTCTACTGGTCGAGGTGACTCGGAGTCCACGTTTATGTAGCCGCCTTTTGATGTTCTGCGTCCGACCCGAGTAGGTTAGTATTACCTATTGCCTAGGATCTACACTCACTTCCTGTAAAAATGTTGAAAGTTGCTGGCTTAAGACCTGGCGTATTTTCTTTTTGATCCGATTTCTGATGAGGTACCTGTTGCTTCCATTTTTCTTGACTGTTTCCAGGATGTAATTCATTTCTTCTCTCCTCATTGGGCCGGTCTTGTGACCATCCTGTTAATCATAAAGTTGTACACCGCCATTTTATGGTGGAAATCGTGGTTTGAGGTGTATGTGATGGTTCGTTGTGTCTGGATCAGTTTCCTGTAGATATCGAATTCAAAATTCCTCCTTTCCCGGATTAGTTTTAAGTCTAGGAACGGTATTTCTCCTTCTTTTTCGATCTCCATGGTGAAATCGATGTTCCTGTGTACCCGGGTGAGTTTCTCGAGGATTGTTCCTGCTTCTCCCCTTTCGATAATTGATTATACGTCATCCACGTATCTGATCCAGAATCTCGGGAGTGTCCCTGCTTTCTCGAGTTCATTCTCCAGGTTCTCCATAAATACCTCGCATAGCAGCAGTGAGAGGGGGTTAGCCATAGCTCCCCCGGAGGTTGTTTTATACAATTTATTCCTGAATGTGAAATACGATTCACTAATGCACGTGAAGGCCAGTTTCCTATACAATTTAGCCTTCTTCCTCCATTCGGATGAGTTTTCGTGTGTCGTGATCCATTTCTTCAACAAGTGTATGACTTTCTTCATCGGTACGCTTGGGAACAGCGCTTTTACGTCGAAGGATACTAATACTTTATCGCTTTGTATCCCTGCAACCTCCTTGAGTCTGGCAATAACTTTTCTGCCGTTTCCCACTGCTCGTTTTCTTGTCTTTAGTCCTAACCTTTTGACTTCTTCCAAGAGCCTTGCATTTCGCCAGCGCCTTTTCCACTCTTTTAACGGAGTCTAGCAGAGTCTACAAGGGCAATATCTATGAAAGAAAAAGAAGACGAGGCAGACCCTGCCTAAGATGGAGCGATGGCATAGGTCACGACGCCAGACAGCTTTTATGGATATCGAATTGGTGGACCTTGGCGCAAAACCGGGATATCTGGAGGTCCTCATTAAGGCAGGCCTAGACCTTGCGCCGTTGATGATGATGAAGTTCCTTACTTTCATATATGTTCGAAATGGCTGGAACGCAAGGGTTGGAAAAATTTAAGTCGCTTCAGAAATATCCCTTCTATGACGTATACAATGGAGTACGTACTCAAATGATGTTACTCAAAGGTAAATAAGACCTTCGGCAAAGTGTTTAGGTAATACCACCCTTAGGCTGGGCTTCCAGCTGGTTATCCTAAGCCACTGGACGGCAACTTCGAGAGAGTAGCTAAGACGACAATAGATGTATGGTCGAATATGTTCTGGCAGTTTTTTCACAGCGAAATTCCTTTGTAATTTCAGGATTAATTACTAACATATTTTGTTGAAACCACCGAACTTAGACTGACAATGCTGGGAGTAAAGAAAATTAAAAGCACCTCACAGCCAGCTTCTGATTTCTTCGTAGTTTTATGCAAACAAGGAACACCTCCTCAAATAGGACTGAAAACTTTCGTACTTTTAATTATCTTTCCTCTCCTTTCACTTCAAGTCAGCTAATTTTCAAATAAACTTGATCCCTTTTGAAGAACCAAATTGCTTCGACCCTAAATTAAGAGTAATATAAATTAATTACCTGTATCAAAAGCCACGATGAAATTAACGCCAAACTACTGTACTGCCCGTTGAAACGATAATGGTAGGCGTAGAATGAAAAGTGATACAAGTAGAAGAATCTGGAATTAATAAAAAATTGTTAAAATCATAATTAGTACATTAACGGCCGGATCTAATGGAGCAATAAATATGAATTTTATGACTTTGTCGTCAGGTTTTCCTTTTTATTGTTATGCCTTCGTGCCCGTCTGACTCTTGTGCCAACCCCAGCCCAAGTGGCATCCCCCCATCGAACCAGCTTATTCTGCGGAGTCTACTCAATGTTTCACAGCTTCCCTTCTGCATGTCTCCTATTTAGTGGCAAATGAAATGGCCAAATAAAAATCTTATTTTATGGGCAGACAGTTGAAGACTTCATTGCTACCACTACGGACGTGTTACACAGTTCAGTCAATGTTACAGGATAATAGCTTTAAATATATATAGAAAGTATATCATAAAAGAGGTCCTGTTGTTGGCAATGTGGTGGCGTTGGTTGGCCAGGCGGCATGTCCGTCCTGTTTCTATTTTATTGGACGCAATTTTTCTCACATAAAGAATCTTTAATAAATTTCCCGGCGTTTGTGGAAATTGTTATAAAGTCACTGGGCAGCAATCAGCATTACATGAAATTTTATTGTTTGGATTTCATTAATGGAACACTAGAGGATTGCGGGAATTGTGATATTATTCGCATTTAATCACATAGAAATGGATGAATATTTGGGTTGTGGGTTACGACTACCAACGAAGACAAGAATGTACGAAATTTCAAAAAGGAATGGATTCATAGTTCCAATGAAAATATCATAAATTTAATCGCCGAAGACGCAAGACGCAAGGTCGTTGCAATTCCATATCGCTCACGAATATCATCATGGCGTGTTACGACACTCGTCCAACGCCGCATCTTTGTCTTCATAACCGCGAGGTACTGTTCATTGTCTTTTGTAGTCGGTTAGCACTCAAAATCATAGAGGATGACAGGGTTTGTGCGTAGCTGTCAAACCTCCCTCGCTCCTAGCGGAAAAGTACCCAGAAATAAAACCAAAGGAAAAATCCAGTACCGGCAGCTTTTGGGAGTGACCAAGTGGGCTCCCGATCATCGACATCCAACGATCGCAGTGCCTTAAGAGCGGGACATTTGGCTACTGTGACATCAAATGGTACAAGAGCGCGGGAGATAGTAGAACTAGCTCCATCGGCAGATCCGTTCAGAAGAAGCTCGATTCGTCGCAGATCCCAGCCCACATTGGCACAAGCCCCGGTAATCGAAAGCACTGCTTCCCGTCTGGAGATCCGAAAAGGAGACCAAACCACCCGAGCAATATAAGATGCAACCACCAATCGGGAGCTGCCTTTATCACAATGTGTATGTAAAATCATCAAGGAGTGGGGGAGCTTTCATCACAATATATGGCCATGATAGGGGGCATCTGGTTGGCTTACGGCAAGGCTCAAAATGAAAGAGGAGTGAACGTGTCGAGTGAAAACGTGAAACTGTCGTGAGCCAGGGAGCATAAGTGCTGCCCGTTTGAAAAACGAGAAGGGCAATCGGAGAAGAGGTTGCGCGAACGGCTGTAGGCCAGAAAACCCCTAAAAAAGGAAATGTGGAGCACGTGGGGAGGACGACTGAAGCTGCCAGTGAAACTCACGTCACCGCCTTTCCGGAAAAAGGATCTGTCAAGGCGGCACTTCGAAAAGGGAACTATCGCAGGACGATAAGACCAAAGGTTATCCTCATCTCCAAACGAAGTGAGATCATACGTTGGCATTCTCAAGAGAGTGAAGGATAATGTTAGCCGCATTAGGTGGCCCCAGATAGGAGACCTTTTGTTAGAGCTCAAGAAATTCAAGGATATAACCGCGGGCAATTTCTTGAACATTCTTAGGACAGAATGCCAAGAGCTAGCAGAAAGGAAGAGGAGTAGATCGAACCACAATAGTCAGCTGTGAAAATGATGAGGGAAGCCTTCCAGCGAAGGCAGAACTCAAACTGGTGCCATCAGGGACAGTAAAAATTGACTGGGCTATGTGTTGACTTAGGGAGCAGGAGCACTGAAGGGATGCTGTGATGCCTTCGCTTTAGTCATATTGCGCAGGAATGGAGGTGCGGAACGGAAGGCCATATCAACATGGACTGGAGGTGACCATCATTGTTTACTGTTCAAAGGGAAGGAGGATGTGGACCATCGACACATTGCAGGCAGCAGGTGGTGCCCGAAATACAGGGGAGCCCTTAATACAAATCGCAAATGAAGTTGATATAAATTAACACCTACCCAGCATTACACTTGCCGAAATGAGCAGATGCAAAGCGTTCTGGCTCTTGATGCAAGAGAGCATGGACCGAAAATCAAAGCAGGGGATTTTAACGTGTGGGCTGTTGAATGGGGCAGCCAGACAACAAATATGAGACGTAATATGCTCTAAGCATTCGCAGAGCTAAACGTGATAATCGCGAACGCCGGGGACCAGTTTTAAAGAAATGAATCTGGCGTCTATAGTGGATCTGGTATACGTGGGCACCGCTTTAGCTAATAGAGTAGTTTCACGCCAACTTTACTCAGTCAACACCACAAATCAAGGGTAAATTGAACTCGAAGAGGAACTTTCACAGAGCGATGGGTGGATTGTCCGGGCGGACAGCAAAATCTTTTGAGAAGAACACTTTATCCGCGGCGTTCAAACCAGACATATACCTGGAATGTACGACCAGAGAAAAAGTCACGTCAATTGACCCCGTAGATGACGGAAGCATGTGATGCTACTATGCCCAGAAGGTGATTGCTCACCAGTTCGCAACCCAACTACTGATGGAACAAGTTTGAGAGTTGCATGCATAGGGGCCAGTCAGATAGTGACGGTCGAGAGGAAACACGGAAAACTGCGTGGTCGCTTAAAAGAGGTCATTTGGAGGAGTAATAAGAAATATTTCAAACAGATATGCGACCATTCCGATATAAATCCATGGGTTGAGACTTACAGGGTGATAATGAAGACAGTCTAAGGTGATCTGTCCGCAATTTCTGAAAGAGATTGTTGTCACTCTGTTTTCTCTCCACCAAAACAGCACAAGGTAAAATGGTGGTCCAGCTCAAGGAGTGCATAGTACATCAACTGGGAAGGCGCTTCGGGAAATATGTGAGAGGATCCGTGACAGCAAGGCCCAGGCTTGGATGGCACCCTTAACAGAGCTTTGAAGCTGACAGTGAAGACCAGACTCAACCTTTTCGACGCGCCTAAAAGAAGAAATATTTCCTACTCAATGGGAAAAACGAAAGTGGGTGTTGCTTTCCGAAAAAATCTCCTGTCTGGAGATACATCATCAAAAGCCCAATCCGTCTGTTGGATACAACCGGGGGATGAGAGAACGGAAGCGCTCCTAATAACGAACTGCAGAAGAAGAACACCACACAAAGCCACAAAGCCAGCTATCAAATACTTGCGGGTGGTGATTAATGCCAAACTAAGCTTTAGGGCACACCAAGATTATGCATCTTAAAGGGCAACCGGCGCCACCGTGGCCTTTGCAAAAATGTTGCCGGGTATTTGCGAGCCCAAACAATGTCGGAGATTCCTTCTAGCCGGAGTAATGTTACTCACTCTGCTTTATTGGCCACCTGTTTGGGCGGAGCCGCTTGCAAACTCTCAGAGCCGGAAGCAGATAAATTCAGTTTACTGGCTAATGGCTTTCCAGCGCTTCTAGAAACATATCAGATGAGAGAGTACTGGTAGTGGCGAGCATAACCTAAGTAGAAATTCTAACGAAAGAAATAAGTGTGATATTCCATGCAAGACATATGGGGGGTGCATAAAGAGGGTAGAAATGCGGCAAGGCCAGAGTCGAATGATCTCTGGCAAACGCAGATGGGACGAGTCCACGAAGGGAGGCTGGACGCACGGGTTCATTCCCAAGATGGGAAGACCAACTACCACATTGCCTAGTTCCTCATGGTACACGGTTGTTGTTACAAATAATATCTGCATCACTTTGGGTTGGATGGTTCACCGAATTGTAATAGATGCGATGGCATACCGGAGGATCCAGAGCATGTGATGCTTCAGTGCCTAAGGTTCGCAATGGAGAAAAGAAGTTTGAAGCCTGCACTTAGCAAGAATGTGAGCCCCAAAAATATATTTGCCTAGGTGCTGAGGTCGAAGTAGAACGGTTCCATCCAGAATCGTAAAAATACAGGAGTTGCGGAAGGAAGAAAGAGAGAAAAGCGGAAAGGAGCAGTGGTAAAAGTGACTAAAGGCAAACCCACCTCACGAAGTAATATCGCGGCGCTGGAGACACCGGCGGTGGCCACCGGCTGTAGCAGCTGTACACCGCCAATTTTCGTTCACACTATATAGCTTGGCGATTGCATGAAATGTAATGAGGAAACACGATTTTACAATTATGCGAGGTTTGTGGCTTGCCGTTAGCGGAAAACTACACGAGTAGAGAGCTTACCCTGCAGATAATTGGGATTTAGCTGACAGGCAGTGAACAACTTATCAAATCATGTAGTGTACAATCAGCGGTCGATTTAGGAATTCCTTCTAGATAAGAAAGCCGAGAGGGGTGTAGGCATCGACTTCGATCGAGATATTCACCTGATGGTTGCTTTGCTTGCTTGGGCGTTACATTAGAGTCCACACGCAAGCATGGAAAGCCTCTAGCACCTTAACTCCACCAGAAGCAGAGACCCTGGCATTGATGATTTAATACGGAACTTTTTATCGCAACTCATGACGTTTCTGCAGAATTGCTGCTTCCAGTTGTCCGCAAATTCTGAAAATCTTAGGTTTGCCCCAGTGAGTGGAGTGAAAGAAAATTATTATCGTTGGGAAAAGTTAGGTGACTTAAAATTGCGAAAATTCCGAGGGCATTTACGACTTCGCAGGAGGGGCATTCTGGCGAAATTTAACTGCACCATGAAGGGTTTGAATGGACGATATCATCTTTCTTCATACATCTTGGTGGATGACATCTGTTTTGTTCTCTCACCGAGTCATGGACCTTGACCAAATGGCTCCGGTTTTGGAGAAAGCAAGGACTGAAGATAAGTACTAACAAAACCATAGTTCTCAGTGCGACTTGGTATTACCCTCTCCTATTTGCACTAACAGGAATAAATTTCAATTCGTTGACTTGCCTTCATTGTGAAAATGCAGACATCTCAACCATCGATAGCAAGTTTTCGGTTGCAGCACACGGTAGCACATGAAAATTCATCGGCGATATAACTATTTCAAGTTTTCGGGTACTTAGGCCTGACATAAGATGAAACAAAGAACTACGTTGGGTTACGGGCCACGTGTCGATAAGCGTGTTGATTAAAAGGAGGAAGTGGCATTTAGGTCGCACTTTAACAAAGGGTGACAACTTGGGCGACAACAAATTAAAACTCAGAAGTACTTGTCTAGTGTCAAACCTATATTGGCTCGCGACAGCATCAAGACCTTTTGGTTCTCACATCAACAACATCCGCAATTCCGCCTAGCCTTCTCCCCTTCTGCTGACTCGCTTGACTTTTCGCCAGTGTTTAAGTCCTCTCCTCGTTCTTCTTCCCTCCCCCGACTGAGTGCAGCCTGCTCCGTATCTCCTTCAATGTCCCTTCTTTAGTTATGTGCCTCATTGATAACCTTAACCGGCCATGATGCCCTTCCTAACCAAATAATTAATTTCCCTCCCTCTCTGTATAATTTCTAACTGAAGCCCCGAAAATTGCCATTTTTCTGAACTGTAGAAAGACGATCTCGTTATCCCTATACACATAAACCTGGTTCATTCGCCGAGGATCACTTCTATGATATTTCCCTCCTCTTCTTCGGTTCTAAAATCCTTGAGAAATATATCCACGACTGATTAACTGTTCATTTCGGCTACCTCATAGCTCATACGGCTTTGTGAAATGTCAATTCACTGCTACTAGCCTAGTAGACTTCACCAATTTCGTGTTCAAATGTGTTCGGCAGAATTGTCCCACATTGTACTTTTGGCCAAACTCGTCTCTGTGACAATTCTCCTATCACTCATTATATGGTTCGCCTCCTACCTCTCTAACTGATCCGAACTGATCCTGCCGCGTTTTCCTTATAGTTCCACATCCTGTTTCTCTCCCCTCTGGTGTGCCGCAAGGTTCCATTCAGTACATAAAAATATGGATGTAAAAAGATGGTTCCAGTGAATAGCAGAAGTAGCGCGCAAGCTGCTGGACGTCGGGAAGGTTTGTATTGAATGTCGCCTTAGAAAGCAAATCTCATTGAGGAGGTGCTTCAAGTGTCTCTCGTACAGATACCTAGCGAGAGGGTGCACAAGTGAGGTTGATCGGTCTAGGCGATGCAGACGTTGTAGTGAAACAGGGCACATTGCTCGGGATTGTAAAAAGGATCCCAAATCTATGTTGCGCGTTGGAAAGGAGGGCCTGGACAGCGGGAATATTGCCGGAAGCGGCAAGTGTCTCGAATTCAAAGAGGCGCTAAGTGCAGCGAGAAAATGAGGTTGGTCCAAATCAACCTCAATCATTGTAGGGTCGCGCAAGATCTGCTCTTGCAGACCACCCATGTAACAGAGTTGCAAGTGGCTATAATAGACGAACCTTACAGAAACCCTAACAATAATGTATGGGTAGCCGGTCCAAAAGGTGGAGCAACCTTGTGGGCATGCAAGGACCAAGCCATACAGAAATGTATCAGACAATCCTCAAGTGGGTTCGTATGGGCAAAAATAGATGGCGTATACGTCTACAGCTGCAATACTCCTCCAAGACCCCCTCCCAAGGACATGCTGGACAGATTGGTTTTGGATGCAAAACGACAGAAACCAAAAGTCATCGTCGGTAATTCCAATGCATGGGCCACAGAATGGGGAAGTTGATTGGCGAATGCGAAGCCTCTTGGAGGCTTTCGCGCCGTTAGATATCATATTGGCTAACGATGATCAGGTTAATATTTACCGGAAAGGGGGAGTTCGGCTCGGTTGAGGAGCTGACTTTTGTTAATCCTTCACTAGCTCGCGATATGTCCTGGAACGTCAGTGAACAGTACACCCATAGTGATCACCAGGTAATAGTCTTTGATTTGACGAGCAAGTCAAGCGGTTGGAAATCTGCTCGTCCAGAAATCAGGAGAACGTTAGGTTGGTCTGCGAAAGCAATTGACGAGCAAACTTTCATAGATGTGTGGTTGGACCAATACACTATACAAGGTACACCATCAGAAAGAGCCCTCAATATCACGAAGTGTATCGCGAAGGCATGCGTCTCCTCGATGCCGAGAAGTTATACTTTCCCCAGTACACGTCCCAACTGCTGGTGGCATAGTGAATTGTCAGAACTTCGGTTGGTGTGCCATCGGACCAGATCAGCGGCTCAGAGAGCGATGGATAGGATTGACCAAGAGGTGAAACAGTCAACCAATAAGGAAGCCTGAAGCTGGCTATACAGCGAAGCAAGAGGGACTCGTTCAAGCAACTCGCGCAGAGGCGGATATAGACCCACAGGGAAGCGCCTACAGGGTTGTGATGGGGAGATTTAGAGCTCAGGCAGCTCCACAAATTACATGTCATGATCTCCTACCGAAAATCGTTCAGGATTTGTTTCCTCAGGAGAACATTAGGGGTTACAGTCTACATACATGTTTAGATGTAGCTGTAATACCCCTAGTAACGAAGAGAGAAGTACTGGAGATTTGCGTTAGGCTGGGAGACAACAAAGCGCCCGACCTCGACGGCAGACCAGAAAGAAGCCCTTAAGCTGGCCATCAAGTGGAGGCCAGACATATTCGTAGAGTTGTTTGAAGTATGCTTGGCAAATGGGCTCTTTCCTGAGACATGAAAAAAACAAAGGTGTGTGTTGTTGCCTAAACCTGGTAAGCCTTCCTCTTCCTACAGGCCTATATGTCTATTGGATACTATGGGGAAAATGTTAGAGAGACAACAGATCCCTCCCGACTGTAGAAAGTCTGAGAGGCTTATCAGGCCGACAATTCGGTTTCCGTACGGCCAACGACAACACGGATAAACGGCCGACGCCATCAAACTGGTCCCTGGTTTAGCTGAAAATGCGATGCACGGAACGGGTTGCACTAGTAAGTATTGTGCTGTGATTACACTTGACGTGCAAAATTCATTCAACTCTGCCAGTTCGAACCTTATAAGGAGGTCAAAGGCGGTAATTGGTGTACCAAGTTACTTAACTGCGCTAGCCGACAGTTACTTAACAGATAGAAGGCTCTGGTACGATACAGACAATGAAACCAAAGAATACATTGTCTCTGGGGGTGTTCCACAGGGCTCTGTACTGGGATCGCAATTGTGGAAAATCATATATAATTATGTCCTGAATGTCCTAGTAGTGGATTACGCCGATGACATAGCGTGGTTGTTGTTGCAACAGATCTGGTGGATGTGGAATTGTATTCATTTGAAGCAATCACTACTATAAAGATTCTCAAAGAACGCGGGCACGCGCAGAGACTTATCACGAACTCCGTCGAGCGGAGAAGCGACTTCACAGACGGAAAAAGGAAGCCTGGGAGAACCAACAAGTCTGTGAACTAGAAAAGTACAGGGAGCAACCGCACCAGGCGCGGAAGTTTTACCAACAAGTCAGCAGGATGAAGCCTTATACACCTCGATGCTCATCCTGCCGAGACAAAGAGGGAAATCTGATTTCCGACAGAATGGGCATATTAGAGCGATGGGTTGAGTACTTTGATGAGCTACTGAACAACCAGAACATCGGCGAGTTGGAGGTCCCGCCAACTGAAGACGACGGACAAATACTGCCACCACCAAGTTTAGGAGAAACAGTCCGTGCAATTCATCGGCTAAAAAATCATAAGTCGCCAGGAGCCGATGGAATTACAGCCGAATTGGTTAAATATGGAGGCGACCAGTTACACCAAGTGGTTCATCAACTTGTGCTCAAGGTATGGGACAGCGAATCAATGCCTGACGATTGGCAACGAGGCATAATCTGTCTCATACATAAAAAGGGAGATATCACACAGTGCAGCAATTATAGAGGTATCACGTTGCTGAGTACCATCTATAAGATATTCTCCACTATCTTGCTAGGCCGGATAGCCCCATACGCCCAGAACATCATTGGCCCATACCAAAGAGGCTTCACTCCAGGCAAATCAGCAACAGATCAGATTTTCTCTCTGCGGCAGGCGATGGAAAAACTGTTGGAATATGGACAACAGTTGCACCATCTATTCATCGACTTTAAAGCCGCCTATGATAGCATAGCCAGGGTAAAACTGTACACGGCCATGAGAGAATTCGGTATTCCGACGAAATTAATAAGACTGACTAGGCTGACCCTGACCAATGTGCGAGGCCAGATAAAAGCAGCAGGATCACTCTCAAGACCATTCGACATCAACAACGGTCTACGACAAGGGGATGCGCTATCATGCGTCCTCTTTAACCTGGCCCTCGAGAAGGTGATCCGTGATGCTGAGGTGAATGCAAGAGGTACGATCCTCTTCAAGTCCACCCAACTACTGGCCTATGCTGACGATATCGACATCATGGGAAGAACCACCCGAGACGTTCAAACTGCCTTCATCCAGATCGAGCAGGCGGCGCGAGATCTTGGGCTGCACATCAATGAAGGCAAGACAAAATACATGGTGGCAACGTCAGCACCGAAGACGAATCAACCAACAACATCAAACCGCACTGGTCAAACACAAGCACGAACAAGAATAAGGATAGGAGAATACAACTTTGAGACCGTTGACAATTTCTCCTATCTAGGGTCGAAAATCACAACCGATAACAACTACGATGATGAAATCCGCGCACGGTTGTTGTCAGCCAACAGAGCCTACTTCAGCTTACAAAGACTGTTCCGCTCGAAACGTCTCACCATAGGGTCAAAGCTCTTACTGTACAAGACTATGATCTTGCCAGTCCTCATGTATTCCTCGGAAACTTGGGTTCTTAGCAAGAAAAATTGCGAACTCTTGGCCGCGTTCGAGAGAAGAATCCTCCGAAGAATTTTTGGCCCCCTACATGAGGATGGACGATTCCGTAGCCTACACAATGACGAAATCTATGAGCGATACCATGACCGTCCGGTTGTGGATAAAATCCGGCTCAATAGGTTACGGTGGGCGGGTCACTTAATCCGTATGGATGAGGATGATCCCACCCGGAAAGTCTATAAGGGCAATATCTATGGTAGGAAAAGAAGACGAGGCAGACCCTGCCTAAGATGGAGCGATGGCGTGGGCCAGGACGCCAGACAGCTTTTAGGGATATCGAATTGGTGGACCTCGGCGCAAAACCGGGATGTCTGGAGTTCCTTATTAAGGCAGGCCTAGACCGGATACCGGTTGTTGCGCCGTTGATGATGATGATGATGACTACTATAAAGAAATTGCTGAAAGATGTAGATACAAGATAGATACGACATAGATACAAGTTGAAAAATGAGAACTAAGTATTTTTCCTTATTTTTATTTTTTCCCGCATACGATCGTTTCGGAGACCACGTCCTTAGGTACCTAATTAGGTACTAGCGCTGAAGAAGGAGGCACGTGGTCTCCGAAACGATCGTATACGGGGAAAAAATAAAAATATTTACAGGATAACGAAAAAAAACCTAGTTCTCATTTTTCAACTTATATACCAACTGTAAAAAAAAACATGGACACTAATTTCAACTCGACATAGATACGTTGGACGACCTGCACAATTCTCAGATATAAATCCGAAAGAGTATCTTCGGGGGGTTGACCAAGGAAAACATCCACGAGAAATTCTTCAGAATTATGCCTCGATTGACCGAAGAGATAAACCAATTCTCAAGAATTTGGGTTAAGATATCGGCAAAAATTAGGGCAAACTCTGATTTAAAAATAAACCGATGAGAGGGCTGTATTATTTAATAAGCTGGAGTTCGAGTATCGAATCACAATTGTTTTGAAGAATAAGATGTTTTTACCTATGATGAGTTTTATAACATAAAAAGAGCATGTACAAATTGGACATATTTTTGAAATATTCAGAAATTTTGAAAGAGAATGAATGACAAAGCGATTGGTGTTGTTTTTGAGAAATGGGATCACATAGTCTGCAATTTACTGACTTTTAAACCCATTGATTGTGCCCTAATTTACATAACCCTTTTACCTCATGTAGTAAGCTTTCCAAAATCAGGCAAGTAAGGATGTCATAACGCTTCTATATCTATTCATACATAAATGAAGTATTGTGTAAATTTAACTTCTCTGTAGGAATCCTTTTCACTTCCATCCTTTTTCGAATACCACAGAAAGATGAGGATATCTTTCTTCCATTGTAAGCATTTTCTAATGCTCTTACTTCTGGCTTTTCTTATGCTTTTCATCATCATTCATTCATCTCATTGACTATAAAAATATATCGAATTCAAAGTTGACTAATCGAAATCGAACACTGCAGGGAGTAATTGCCTTGTCGAAATATCAGCATGCCGTAAAAGCATATCCCTGTTCGGAGAGGTAATACGGCCTGTAAGTCCAGGACGAACTGACTTCGTATGAGAACAAAAGTACTATAACGAAATCGAAACGGCGCTTCACCGCTACAACAACTATGCATGGGAAAAATAATGGGATAAGGATAATTCCCTTTTTTATTTCTCGCTCATGCATTCGTCCATTCGCTTTATCCTTACTGGATGTGATTAACTGTCTAATGCAGTTTTATACAAAATAGGATGACGGACACTTGCTGTGACTGGGAGTTGCTCAGAGGTCGCTGTCGACCATCAGAAGTGTCCAGACGTGCCTGTCGTCCAGCTTGTCCCTGTTTTAGAGAAATTCTGTTGTCATTTAACTTTGAAATGGATGCTTTTGTGTGTACATATGAAGTAGTTGGCCATCATGGGGGCTATTTTCATATAGTTTTATTATGAGGATTTCAGTCAAATATTCCTTAATGCTGTCGTAATTGTGTTAGGAGAATTTTCTTTTGGAAAGTAGTTGGTCATGCGGTTACTTTTTGGTTTATCATAACATTTGACTTTACAAAAAAAACTATCGAACCTGATTTGAGGGAACAAAGCATTTCTAGGTCAATTGAAACAGTGTCAACCTCCAAACTACTTTCAAATCATCCTACCACACCATTGTCTTCTCCTTATGGTCTAGTCCTCTTTGAAATTTTATTCCTTAGGTCAGTTTCCCGTAGTGATTTAAATTGTTTTCTTTAAAATCACCAGCAAAAAAGGCGGACGCAGTGGTCATTATGGACAAAAATACATACGATGACCTGAAAAGAAGGTAAGTTCTTCCTTATTAGGAAGGATCTCCTTCCGGACTCTAATAAAAGAGTGGAAGCGGCTCTAGTTGAATGTAGACCTCTTGTTATGAAAACTTCCGAACTCAGAATAGCTCTTTTCTTCCCTAGTTAATGATATTCCAGACAAAATTGACAATTTTCCAAATCAAATTAATGGCTTTACACACCAAATTCACATTTTGAAAGAATCAAACTCACGACTTTCCAAATGAAGATAATATTTTTTCAAATCAAATTTACAGAATCAAATTATTATATAACTTAAAAAAAATATGTATGCAAATATGACTACATTCCCGCTTTTCATACATGGCTATTCTTTTAGATTACGCAATAATTGGATCCCATAAATTTAATTAGGAAAAATGCCAATTTTATTAGGAAAGTCGTGAATTTGAACTTTACTAAAAAGTAGTAAATTTGATTTAGAAAAATGTGAATTTGGCGTGGAAAACCGTTAATTTGATTTGAAAAATTGTTAATTTCACTTGGGATGTCATTAATTTAAAGTGAAAATGCTATATATAGACGTTAAAAGACAAGAAATAGAAGTGCTCCTCGAAAACTTTACAAAGCGAATGTCGAAACATAGAATGGAAGTGGTAATAAAAAGGGAACTACCTTTCCTCGATTTAAACATAATCAGGAAGAATAGGCATATAGGTTGGCCACAGCGCCCCATCAAGAGGAGGGGACAAAAGGAAATAGTATGTCTATTTCCTTCTATCAACCGAATTTAAAAGAAAATGATGACTTTGAGAAAACAACATTCAATCTTCCTCAAAAGGGGATGATTGAACCAAGCAAATGTGATAGCCCGCATCAAAACGAGGATTTTAGGTTGCCTTAACCTGCAGACGCTACTTACTAAGGACACGGTTGCAATCCAATAAGATTAAAAGAGAAAACCCTGAAAAGGGCGATGTGCACAAAATCTCCTGTACTGACTGTGGAATCGTTTAGCTAGGGCAAATCCAGAGATTGGTTTAAACCCTGGTAATGGAACATGTAAGAGACGTCAAATCAGCTAGGCAAGTCAGAAACGGGTAATTGGGCGCTTCAGATCTGAAAGGTTTTGTTGATTTTTCACGTAAGAATTAATATTTGGATACATGATAGTTCCATTTATAATATAACTAGCCTGAAGTGTATATATATTAAATCTTCTTTTTCTTCAGCCTTTGTCCGGTCACAAGCGGGATCGGTTCGTTGTGATCGGTTTCGCCATTTGGATCTATCGAATGCCGCTCTATCGGATGGGTACAATCTCGAGGCTTTTAAATCCCCATCCAGCGTATCGACCGGCCTTTTGGTCGTTTACCATCGACTTCGATGTTCAGACCAATCTTGGCAAGTGAATTCTCGTTAACACGAATTGCGTGACCATAGTTTAGACCATAGACCGGAGTTTATAGCCATTTTTACCGCATTCGCGTTCAATGTCGCAGCTTTTGGTACCAGACCATCGGGTTTCTTGCAAAGCGCAGATATTAATGCGCCTTTTCCGAAGGGCTCTTGCGAGTTCATCCGTCTTTCCAGTTAGAGTACCAACATTTAGCGTGCAGACACGTATTTGTTTAGTTCGGACAAACTTGCTTACATCCTGACGCCGTCCATCCGTCAAGAATCCTTGCCCATTTCTCGACAGGACCGGGGCCCGTTCTGCCGCGTCGACTGAGGTGGACGCCCTAGCATTTCTCCGAGGCTTGTGACTCAATCCGATCATCATGTTTGTAACGACATTGAATGCATTTTCTTGGTCGGCATGTCGCGGGACCTGTCACCAAGACAGATCAGGTAGTGGTACCAAACATGGAGACAACTTTTCCCTCCAACACACATCAGAAAAAACTATGAGCTGTTATAACTTTTTTTCTAAGTGTAATTTCGTGGTGTTTCTGCGACTAAATTATTTGAAATAATTAAAACTTGTTTTTTTTTTCTATTCGCTAGTAATATTTATTAGGCATGCAAATACCGATATCTCAGGAACCACTTGTTCCCTTCATCAGTGCAACAGGACTTGTTAGCTCTAATTAAGGAAACAAGTGAGTGGTTCCTGAAATAATTACTATTATTAGGGGTGTGAAAATGACTGTTCGTATTGCTGACAACGGTTTGAACCCCCAGCTATCTAACGCCATCAACTTTATTTCTTTATCGTGTCAACAAGTGTGTTTGTACCGTGTTGAAAATGTCATGTTTTTTTGCTGTAAAACATAATTTACGGGAAGTGTTGCTGCATTATTTTTTCTTGAAGAAAAGTTTGCCGGAACCGCATCGACTGGTTGCAAAAGCATTCGGCGAACATGCTTCAACATTTCGCATGTGCCAACAGCGGTTTCAGTGGTTCAAAGATAGCGACTTCAATGTAGATGACCGAAGAAGTGCAAAGATGCAAAATTGCAAGCAATATTGGAAACAGACTCCTGTCAAATGCAACAGTAGCTGGCTGACGCATTGGGGCTCGATCAGTCGTCTTTGCAACCCGTCTAAAAGTCATGGAAAGATTCAAAAGGAAGGGAAATTGGTGCCACCTAGATTGTGTGAGAGAATCATCGGAAGACGTCTGCGAATTGCTTCTTGAAAGGCATAAAAAAATTAATTTATGCCTCGGATTGTAACGTATGACGAAAAGTGGATCTACGGCGATAATTCGAAGCGCAGAAATAGGTTTTACCACGCCAGCCATCAACATCTCAGCCAAAGAGAAACATCTACGGTAAGAAGATATTGCTGTGCATCTGGTGGGGAAGTAGTGATCCACCGCGAGGTCTTCGAGCCTGGTCAAACGATGAGAGGAAACCTTTAATGACAGCAACTACTGCGTCTCAACCACGCGTCGCAAAAAATACGGTCAGGATGGAAGGACGGATATGACGAGATCATTTTCCAGCAAGATAATGCAAGGCTGCATGTCGCAAAAATGGTCCAGGAAACATTGCGAATACTCGGATGGGAGGTGTTACTCCTCCCACCGTATTCACCAGACATTTCCCGATCAGACTACCATTTGTTTCGGTCGATGACCTATGGATTAGCTAACCAGCGTTTCGAGGCTGCAGCAAGTGCCGAAAAACGCCAGGCAGGGTGAGTTCTTCCGACGCAGAATCCCTATGCAGCCAGAAGGATGGGCCAGGGTTTTAGCAAACGGTGGAAAATATAATGAATAACAAATATTTTGTTAAATAAAGAAACAAATCCGTTTATTTCGAACAAAAAAAAAACGAACTAGAACTAGATACTACATATATGCATCGACGTCATATTTTTTTTTCAGAATTTTCGATTGGTTAGTTTCTAAGAGCGTGTTTTTGAAATAATCGATCTCTTTTAAACTTTCACACTCCTCTCCTTTGCAGCCAATGTCAAAACTAAACTGCTTCTATTCTATTCTATTTGATATCCCGCATGCCTATATTTAATGGAAACAAGTCGGGAAACCGGAAGCTCGGCGCTTCAGGTATGAAAGGTTTTGTATTACCACAAAGTTTTATAACTCTAGGATAAATTTAAGGGGGGTTTTACTCAATTTCAATGGGACCTTTCAGATAGGCAGTGTGGGTTCCGTAAAGCCATCAAATGAAATAAATGCCATCAAAATGGTTACTGGCTTGGCCGAAAATGCAATTCATGGAACCTCTCTGGAGACCATTGGCATTTCCACCCAGTTTGCCGCGGCATGGTGCATGCTGATCCATCATCGGTATTATACCAGAGCGAGCGGACGCACTCCCCTTAAGAGTGTGTTCCGCCGTCAGGACCGTCTCAGACGATGTAGCAGTCGTCCTCTCGCGAATGATGCCGATTGGGATCCTGACAACCGAGGGCATGAACATTTATAACACCAGGTCCATTCGTCCTTTACCGCAGGTGAAAAAAGCCGAAAGGGAGAGATCCATAAGCAGATGGCAACAGCGATAGAACCACTCAGAAAAGGGTCGTTGGACTTACAGGTTGATCCCTTCCATCGGGGAGTGGCTGGAGAGAAAGCATGGGGAGATCAATTATAATCTCACCCAGCTTCTCACCGGCCATGGATGATACCATCAATATCTGTACAGGACACCTCACCTAATTGTCCAAACTACAACGGGGTCCCAGAGGACCCAGCGCACATATTCTTCCTATGTCCTAGGTTAGTGGAAGAAAGGAGGAATCTAGAGGAAACTCTGGGTGAAGTGCTTCCACTGCAAAATTTTGTCCGGAGAATGGTCGCTTGCCAGGAGGATTGGGATGCAATCAATTCTATGATCGCAGTAATGCAGCATAAACTGCGAAAAGCAGAAGAAGTGAAGAAGGCGAAGAAGGCGAAGAAGTGAGGAATGAACCCCCCGGGTAGACGGAAGAAGACCTAGCTAAAGTAAGCAAACTTCGTCCCGTGATGTAATACCTAAGGGTAGTTCCACGGGGAAGGGGGGAGTCGGGGGTGGTTTTAGTGGCTAAAAATCCCACACTTTGACGTGCCCAGGTCAGAGTCTTTTGAAGATTTCCACCTCCTTTAAAAAGAAAGAGAGACAGGCAGACATTGAACCGATTTTAATAAGATTTTGTTTTGCAAACAAACCCTTAAAAATTGACACCCCTCTTTTACGTGTATTTAACGTCCAGTAATGTAATTCACCGCATGGGTGGGAGTTCCCAATTTCAAACTTTCTATGTCAATAGGTGTAACCTTTTCTCAGAAATATGAGTGTAACAGACAGTGAACCGATTTGAATATGGTTTTGTTTTCAACCAAAACCTTAAAGACCAGAGTCATGTCCCAAATTAGCCTCCAACCCGGTGGGGATGGCTAAGAAATGATTGGACAATCAATTGACGCGAACAGCGCTTTATTGTTAGTTGGAAGGAATTGGAGGAAGCGGTTATTCAACCGAGAGCATTGGAGGCAATGCATTTGGGAAGCTGTAACCGGGCTGCGACGTTAGGAACCTGACAAGAACAAACAATTCAACATTCAGCAAGTGGATGCTGTCAGCGGATTCACAACTATAAGTACGATTAGTACATTCTGCCAAGTGAATGAGGCAGTTTTTTGAAATTTTAGGTCTTTTACTGGTAAACATGCATTGACATAATTCTTCATTGCAGATTGCGTCAGGTAAGAGTCACTTAATAATGCGACCCTATATTTACTAAGAGTTGAAATTTTCGGAATGACAGCACTCATCACTTCTCGTATAGAGTTCCCATATAACAATACAAAGAGGAGGAGTTACATCAACTTGTTGTCTGTGAAATAACTGAATTTCTAAATTTTAAGTTCAGCATACATAAAACAAGTTGGGAAACCGGAAGCTGGACGCTTCAGGTACGAAAAGTTTTGTGTATTTCTTAGTACGTAGCACGTAATATGTCCATATATTATGTGAGAGTATCCACTTTCGGGTGATATTGACATTCATAGTCTTCAATTTTCAAAGAAGCAAAAAATTTGAGGTGTTATAACTTTGTTAGTAATAGTGCAATTTCCACCAAACTTGGTAAGATCATGCTCTATATTATAGCCTATATCACTGCAAAATTTTATTTGTACACCCCCCTTTTACATGTATGGGGACTCTCCCTTAAATTCGATCTAAAAGGATGTAATTCACTGTATGCGTGAGCGTTTACAGTTCCCACCTTTCCACCAAATTTGGTGTCAATCGCTATAACCGTCTCCGAGAAAAATGCGTGTGACGGACAGACAGACAAACAGGGGGGATATTACGCAATGCAGCAATTATAGAGGTATCACGTTGCTGAGTACCATCTATAAGATATTCTCCTCTATCTTGCTAGGCCGGATAGCCCCATACGCCCACAACATCATTGGCCCATACCAAAGAGGCTTCACTAAAGGCAAATAAGCACAGATCAGATTTACTCTCTGCGGCAAGCGATGGAAAAACTGTTGGAATATGGACGTCAGTTGCACCATCTTTTCATCGACTCTAAAGCCGCCTATGATAGCATAGGGGACAAGGTGATGCCCTATCATGCGTCCTCTTTAACCTGGCCCTTGAGAAAGTGATCCGTGATGCTAAGGTAAATGCAAGAGGTACGATCCTCTTTAAGTCGACCCAACTACTGACTTATGCTGACGATACTGACTTCATGGGAAGGACGACTCGAGACGTACAAACTGCCTTCATCCAGATCGAGCAGGCGGCGATTGGCGCGAGATCTGGGGCTGCACATCAATGAAGGCAAAACAAAGTGTATGGTGGCAACGTCAAGACCAAAAACCAACCAATCGCACTGTTCAAATGGGAACAATAAGGATAGGAGACTACAACTTTTAGACTGTTGATAATTTCTCCTATTTAGGGTCGAAAATCACAACCGATAACAGCTACGATGATGAAATCCGCGCACGGTTGTTGTCAGCCAACAGAGCCTATTTCAGCTTACAAAAACTGTTCCGGCCGAAACGTCTCACCGTAGGGTCAAAGCTCTTACTGTACAAGACAATGATCTTGTCAGTCCTCATGTATTCTTCGGAAACCTGGGTTCTTAGCAAGAACAATTGCGAACTCTTGGCCGCGTTCGAGATAAGAATCCTCCGAAGAATTTTTGCCCCCTACATGAGGATGGACGATTCCGTAGCCTACACAATGACGAAATCTATGAGCGATACCATGACCGTCAGGTTGTGAATAAAATCCGGCTAAATAGGTTACGGTGGGCGGGTTACTTAATCCGTATGGATGAGGATCATCCACTCCGGAAAGTCTATAGGGGCAATATCTATGGTAGAAAAAGAAGATGAGGCAGATCCTGCCTGAGATGGATCGATGGGGTAGGTCAGGACGCCAGACAGCTTTTGGGCATATCGAATTGGTGGACCTCAGCGCAAAATCGGGATGTCTGGAGTTCCTTAGTAAGGCAGGCCTAGACTGGATAATAGTTGTTGCGCCGTTGATGATGATGATGAAGTTCAGCACCACTTTCAAACAGTGAAACCTAATGTGTCCCTGCCTCCTTTTCATATCAAGAACAATTTGACCGTCGACCATTTGATTCATCAATCGGCGGGAGTTTAAGCAGATGAAATTATGAATATCTTTGTCAATTAAACCTCCCTCCACAACGCTGGGCGGACATTCCAGAACCTCAAATTCATCTGATATTTTATTTCGACCCAGTTCGTGTTATTGCATATCAACTTTCCAGGCAATTATTGTACTGCGGGATCTTGTCCGTAATCTCGCTTTTTTCCTCTCCTTGGGAAAGTCCTTAGTTACTCAGTTTGCGGGTGCATCAGATCTTTGGAAGCAGTCACGTTTGAATATTATCGAATTTCTAAATTCGAAGAGTGTGCTGCCAAAGATGATATAGCAAAATTTCTAGCATCTCTCAATATCATTGAAATAAAGGTTTGTCAGACACCACCTTGTCGTAGTGGGGGAGCCTGTAGTAGTTTACTACTACACTAAGGGTGTCCAAAAATATGAATATGGAAACGATGGATTTAAACTCTCCAAGTGGTAAGAAGTCACAGACTTCGAATCCACCCGCGACCATGAGCAATCATGTTGCGGCCGAGGCGAGGATTTTGGAGGCCTCACCACATTCATACTCGCCTACAGATCAATCTGTAGAAGGCATGCTTTCCGACTCAGTGGAAAGTTTGCACTTGGTGTCTACGGCAAAGTTAGCCAGAAAGGAAAGCACGGAAACTTTCAAATTGGAAGAAACTGAAAATCCGACTACGGCTGAATTCTGCCTGTCAGAACCTTCTCCTTCATCCTTACCAGGAAGAGCGGAAGAACGGGAAGCTGGTGACGTTGACGCTACTGGTTTAACGCCGGTGTGTGGAAATGGATCCAAGCGGTCCGGACACCGTGAACCTGGAAAGGCCCGAAGCCGACGGCAGAAGAGAGCACTGCGAAGGAAGATGAAGCACCTTGGGAATGAGGACATGGTCGTGGCTCTACCACTAGGCGCGGTAACGCCCAGAGAAATCGAACACAAGGAAATGGAATCTCCGGCGGAAGGTGGGGATAAACTGGAAACCCCGGTAAGATCCACACTGGACGCACCAGACTCTTCTGTCAGCGACAATAGACTAACATAAAGATTGGTCAAATCAACCTGCAGCATGCCAAAGCTCCCTCCTACCTGTTGGCAGCGAGAATGACAAAGCTATAGGATTTCCCCTATATCTTTCTGGTGCAAGAACCGTGGGTTCGATTTAACAGAATCTGTGGCATTGGATCAGTAAAGGGGGCTAGGATCTTCTACGACGAAAGATCCATAAGACCGAGAGCTTGCGTCCTGATGTCAAGACGGTTAGAGGCAACTATGCTGAGACAATATTGCTCCCAGGATTTAGCTACGGTCATCATACAATACCAAATAATGGCGAGAGGAAAAACATCATAGTTGCCTCCGCTTATTTACCCCATGATTCTGTGTATCCTCCACCGACGCAAGAACTTAGGGATCTGGTGGCGTATGCAGAATCAAGTGGTCTCGAACTCTTAATAGACTGCGATGCGAATGCTCAACATATTTGTTGGGGCAGTAGCAAATGCAATCCACGAGAAGAGAAGCTATTTGATTTCATCACTTCAGCTGGTCTTATGACTGCAAACGTAGGGTGCGCCCCTACGTTCGTGGGACCGAGAAGAAGCGAAGTAATTGACCTAACAATCTGTACCCCAAAATTGTTAGAGTTGACTACACACTGGCGAGTGCTAGACGAGGTCCCACTGTCAGATCGCCGATATCTAGAATTCAATCTGACTATTGCGGGCGAACAGTCTGCAGTACAAAGACGGAACCCTAGGAAAACGGATTGGGCAAAGTTCAATGAACTTCTTGGCAATAAAGTACAGTTCCCTAGGCGACTAAGGACTCCTTTGGTGCTGGAAGATGAATTGAAAAATCTGAACTACACACTTTTAGAGTGTTATGAAGAGGCTTGTCCTATTTCCCGAGGCCAAAGCGGTAAAACAGTTCCTTGGTGGAACCGAGAACTGCAAAAACTCAGGAAATCAACCAGGCGACTTCTAAATCGTGCTTGCAAAAGTAACAAGAACGAAGACTGGTTAAATTTCAGGAACTCACAACGTGAATATAAGAGGCTCGTGAGGTGCTCGACACGAGACCCCTTTAGAGCGTACTGTGAGGAACTGGAAGGCGAAAGGGAGACTTCAAGGCTCTGCAGAGTCCTCAAAAGGGATGAGTCGGCCAAGTTGGATTCTCTTAGAAAACCCGACGGTACTTTCACGAGCTCCAGACTGGACTCAGTACAGACCCTCCTGGAAGTACACCACCCGGGGGAACGGGTGAGAGAAGTGGTAGGGGGAGAGTTGACGGATCTTGCAACCCCTTCAACACGCAAGTGTTGCAAGAGGAACTGGAACACGGCGAAAGCGGTTGTTACCCTTGAAAAGGTGAGAGCTGCCATACTGTCCTTTGAATGAACATTTCAAAGCACCTGGCATGGATGGCATCTATCCGGCCATGCTAAAGGAGGGTATGGAGCATTTAGAGCGACCTCTAAGACATATTTTTCGAGGATGTCTTGCTCTGGGCTACGTGCCTTCTTCTTGGCAACAGGTTAAGGTAGTTTTCATACCGAAACCTGGGAAAGATGACTATTCTAATCCAAAGAACTTCAGACAGATCAGCTTGACTTCATTCTTGCTGAAAGGTTTGGAGAGACTGGTGGAGCGTCACAATCGTGGAAACGCACTTAGGTCACACCCACTTAATGAAAACCAACATGCTTACCAACGTGGTAAGTCCTGTGAATCTGCTCTTCATTCTTTGGTCACAAAGATAGAGGATGCAACTTTGAATGGTGAAGGAGCTTTTGACTGTGCGCCTTTTCAAAAACTTTGTGATGCCGCCAGAGCGCATGGTGTTGATGATGCTTTAATTAAGTGGATCCATGCTATGCTAACGCAAAGATTGTTGTGCGCTGAGGTCGGGGTCGATCGCTACCTGACTACCGAAGCGACGAAGGGCTGCCCCCAAGGAGGTGTGCTTTCGCCGTTTCTGTGGAGTATGCTGATCGACTCACTGCTATGCGAACTGCAAAATTTGCCAATACATGTTCAAGCTTATGCTGATGACGTGGCTGTACTTGCTGTTGATCGGGATCTTGGAACGGTGTGTAGAAATATACAGCGTGCCGTTGATTTGATAGACAGCTGGTGCCTTACACATGGTTTGTCAGTTAATCCAAACAAAACCACGATGGTATTAGAAAATTGGATGGTGGGAGAAAATTGAATGGAGTTTGCCTCCCTGATATCAGGGGAACTACCATTCAAAAAATTTCTTTGGAACAAACATGTAGAGGTAAAGATGAAATGAGCTCTCATAGCTAATGCATTATATAGACGGTCCTCATGTGGTAATGCTATCGTTAGGTCGATGTTCGCTTGTGCATCCGTAGTGTGATGGGTTAAGGTCAAACAAAAAGAATTTCACCGTAAAGTAGCCGCACTGCAAAGAACTGTGCGTCTGGGTATTACCGGTGCCATGAGAACGACATCGATCGACCTAAATGCATTACGCAATTTGCAGCCGTTGGATATATTTATTCAAAGCACTGCAATGAGAGCAGCTCATAGACTAAATCGATTACATCTATGGGGAAGCAACGGCTGTGGAGGCACAAAGCATGGAAGAGTTACTGGGAGTACTAGATCCAGCTCTTACAGTGCCTTCCGATTCTCGGGAACTCATACATCTGTTTGGTAGAAGATATGAAGTTATCCTGAAACGTAGAGAGTACTGGGAATGCATGGCGGGATATACGGAAGCCTTCTACACCGATGGCTCATAACCAAAACAGGGCTCTGGAGCTGGAGTTTACCTCTCGAATAAAAACGAGAAGCGGATTTTCAAGCCGAACTATATGCGATCTTAAGGGCGACAAACTGGATGATTGACGAGCAGGGACCGGAACTGGCAATTGGAGTACCAGTAGCATTGGCGAAGGCTGTCTTCAAAACCTGGGAAGAAAGTTGACACAATGACAGATGGCAGAGCCTAAATGCAGCTAGATACATCAAACTTTTCCTGTCAAAACCGAACATGCGTACGGCATAGTTTATCCTGTCGAAGAGCATCAGGAGGTAACGGTCTGCTCGTAACCACCAAGCAGAGAAAATGCACGTCTATAAAAATGAAAGTTGGTACACAAATTTTACGTTTCCAACCTGGGCTCAAGTATTTAGATGTAACAATCGACGAGAAACTACAATTCAAACTACATGTGAAGCATGCAGCTACCAAAGTATATAACATTGGAGCAATGATTGGTAGACCATTGGCCAAAAGTCGAGCCGTCACCCTCTTATTTCAAGAATGGTTAGCTTGATTCTACCATATGCAGCCCCAGTGTGACCAAATGTACCAGAAAAAATACTAAGCAGAAGAAAAACTGGAAGTGGTATATCGACTAAGCACATTCCAAGGATGTTCCGCTTACCGAACAATATTTTTCGAAGTTACATGCGTGATAGCAACGATAATCTCAATTGGTATCCTGACAAGAGAGAAATATAACTTCCTTCTAAATCGAGCGTATGTCGTTTGGCTTACTCTCTTCCTCAGTACTTTAGCTAAAGTAGAGTAAGTAGAATACACTATCCCAGTGTGACCGACAAGTGGGTCGCTCCAGGAAAAGCATAATGCAAAATAGTAGAGAAGAAATCAAGTTTTCTTGGAAAGATCCAAAAGTTAGAGGTTTATGATCCATGAATAACGTCAACGGTCTACCATTTCGGAGAGAACCTGACAACTAAGCAGTTCTGGTCCATACGTACTGTATTCAGTCAAATTCAACTGTTTCAAATTCAATGGTTACCAATAGTTGTTCACTTTTCGGTGTCTAAAACAATGACTGATAAATCTCTGCATCTACTTGGCCAGTGTCCATTTTTTGAAACGATTGTTCTCTGGACATCTGATGTTAAAAAATGGTGATTTTGACTGGCCAGAAAGAACCGCAGTTCAAATATGGAAAAAGGGTAGTTCAGCATTCGCAGCAAATTCGAGATTCAAAAACGTGATAGGCGTACCTTCTGCATGGTGATCTAGCGACCACTAAAATGGACGTTATGCTCAGTGAACACGGAGTCTCATACAAGACGAATTTTAAGTAAAGAAGAAAGGCCCAATTTTTACAGCAATAGTACGTAGAATGTTTAGGTTGAGAACATGAAAAAATTTTTTTTGAAATCAAGTGTGGAAACCATATTTCCAGTGTTTTCCCGCATTGATAAGCGAAGGTTACTTTTAAATTCGTCTTTTTGTCTGAAATTCATTAATCTTCTTTTATTAATCTACTAATTCACTGGAGAATACTTCCTGGCAGTAGATTGTTGGATGCCCGTGCAACTTTCCTAGGATTCGACGAAGTTTGTAAAGTCAGATAAAGCTGATCAACGTAAGTAAATACTATGCTGAAGCACTGAATCCCCTTCAACAACGTAATCGCAGTAAATTGTTAATTTTTAAAGCCATAGGAAAGCTAAGAAGCTTTACATCAATTTAGTAAAAATTCTCTTTTCTCTTTTCGAAACTTCAGATTCTCTCCAATAAGGAAATTCGACACGAAATCCTTTACTCAAATATTTATTGAAACCAAGAAAATCTTTCTGAAATTCCACCAACATTCTAAGAAATTAATAGACCACGACGAAAACCAAACAAAGTATGGCCAGAACCTAATGTTTATCCACAATCCCTTAAAAATGCTAGTCCTTAAATTCTTCATAATGTAATACCCAACCGGAGAACATAAACTTAATTAAGGAGCTTTCAGTAAATTCTCCCGAACTACTATGCTCGGTAAACATATTAGGGCACACCCAATGAGAGGTATTAACGAATTCGAATCGATATCCCCTGCCTCTCGGCCCTGGTCCTTACTTCCACGGCCTCATATAATTCACTCCATGTACATATCGGTCGAAAATAGCTTTATTATCGGTTCATGCTCCCACTCGTGAACCCGATTCAAACACTATAATTCACACTGATGGCCAACAAACCCGATATAATTAATTTTTTGAGTAAACACTCATTCCAATTTCGTTCCCTTAATATCGTTTCAATTTTCTCTCGCTCTCCAGCGGGTCAGTTTCATATTGTCCTTGCTAGGATTCTCCTTTGCTTGTGTTTTAGTATTATTGTTGTTGTTGCTGGTGTTTTAGGTTACGAACGTGAAGGAAGAAAAGTTTCTATTGCTCTCGGCTCCGGTCCCAACAATGTCCCTATTGCGTTTTCCTCGAAAAATCAAATGAAACAGAAGAAAAATGAAGAAGGGTTGCAGAATTGATTTGCTTTTGGCTTTAGGGATACTTAAAGAAACATACTGTTGGACACCACTTAAATTTTCCACATAGGGAGGGAGGAATTTCTCCGTTGACAGTTTTTCGGTAAGATTGATTTTTTTGGTAGTATAACATGACCGAGCTGTTCCTTGGGGTATTTCTTAGCCAGAGCAATGCTGTCTTTTGGAGGGAATCAACTGTTTTAACCTACTTTTTTCAAAACTTTCGAAAACACCAGAAATAGACGAGAAGCTGATAAACTTTATCAGAACTAGATCAAAAAATAAGGACGATTATAAAAATATATAAACCGGAAACTGGACGCTTCAAATATGAGAAATTTGTGATTTTTTTTAAGCAAGAATTCAATACAACACTAACAATAGATGATGCACGAAAACCCTGACTTTACCCTAAAATAACTTTGCTTATTATGGTACTATTTGCGTGAAACTCTCCAGTATCGTGCATTATGCTGTGTTTCAGGTCCTTCGAGAATTTTAAGTAAATTTGCAAATTGTATTAATATACCATTGTGACCAATGTTTGAATAGATAATTCCCCGATTCCCCTCTTTATTGCCAAACTAGGGCCTGTTTTAATAAATTTCAATCACAGGTCAAAGAAGATTCTTTCATATAGACCTAAAGTTACCCGCATATGCAGAGATCTCTCATGGTGAAAAACAGATAGCATGCGGTAGATAGTATCGCATATACATATCTACTCGGAGTAAGTAACTATTCCCTTTCGCTCGTGATCGTGATACACTTCATTCCGTCTTGTTCGGAGGACCCATGACACCTCGACATCTATTTGTTCACACCAATTCATGGATTCTTTGTTCAAGTAGGTCCAAATTCAGGAAACGAAACAAAGAAAACCGAATTGAGACTAAGGGTTGGCCCTTAGGTCTTTGCCTTGAGTTCCTAGTATACGGTGTCAACCACAACTACGTATCATCCCTGTCGCATTAGTTCCACCCAGGTTTTCCGGTAAAGCCCAGACTCTTCCACTACATTTCTGCGCCATGTGCTTTTAGGACAATCCATTTGCTAGCACCCTGGAATAATGGATTCAATTACATGACATAAGACACCTTTTCTTAAAGTGTGACCTATCCACTGCCACTTCCGCTTTCTAATTAATATGTTATCCGGTACCTGGCCATTAACCCGACGTAATTCCGTTTTGGAGATTGATCGTCACTTTCCAGGCGCTATTCCTATTTAGCAGCTTAGAGAGAATGTTGACACGAAACAACCTAAGCTTAATGTTGAGGTTGATACCTGCCTTAAAGATTTTAAACACAAAAGCAAAGAAAAAAATTAATGTGTCGAATAATATCGTGTTGGACGACGAGATCGTAAGCAGACACAACACAGGCAAGTTAGACAAATTTAATGAAGCTTTCAATACTCTATAAATAGGAAGAGTGCAATGGCCGCCCATTTGAGAACTTTAGTTTTGTTGGTTGACCATTATCATCTTCAATTTGATTTCATTTGATTCCTTCTGCCATCCACCAATGTCCATGACACGGTGTAAGAGCAAATAGATGTCATTGGCGCAATCGAGGCGTCTGAAAAAAAAAACACGCTGGAACATTGAAGCCCTCGATGAACTCCAACCATGGGAGTATGATGGCCGTCGTTTCGGTTAGGGTGCCACCGTTTCCTCCAGTTGGAGGCGCAATTCGTGCTGACGAGTGTCACGACGGACGCCACTCAATTCAAGCACGCATTGGTCGGCCTGGACAAAGAATCCGTCGCACCCATCGCCGACATGCTCAGCTAGTGACCTGTCGGTAAGTGAGACAGCCGAACTGAATCACAGCTGGGTGGGGACAAGATCGGCGCGGAGCTCCTAAAGTCCTTGTGGTTTTAGGGACTGCCACAAGGCACGCACGCCATCCTAGCGGGTGGTGATGACTGTTCTCTGGAAGTGTTGACCACGACAGCGGACAAGATACACGAGCTGCACGCAAACCACATGGTCCGGGAGGTGTCTCGCGAGTCCGTCGACGTGATGGTACTACCGAAACAATTGGCCGCGGTTATGACCAATGTGGCCAAACTAACGGCGGCGGTGAAGCCTTGGGTTGGAGAGAACGGTCGTAGGCTCGTTCAACGATCGTCTCTAGAAATGGGCGTTCGGGTGGTCGCGTGTCGCGGTCCGCATCGAACTCCGGCGTGTGCTGACACCACCGTCGGTTTGCGGATTAACCCACGAAATGTACCAACCGATGCATTTTTATCGCGACTCCAAAAAACTGAGTTCGTTGAGAAGCACGGCAGCGGCTACCCAAAGTGCAGAAACAAGTCGCTTTACAGGCGCAATTATCTGATAGACAGAGGCGCGGAAGTCCTAAGCGTCTCCAGACCCAACAAACTATTATATTTCCCCAGCAGCTAAAATTAGCGGCATAGCGCCCATCACAACTAATGACCAGAGACAAAAGTAGACGTGAGTCTTGGCTTGTGTCGAACCTTTTCGTGGCGCTTCATTTTGGCTGACATCAGTGTCCCCATATTAGGCGCAGACTTTATGTGTCACTATGGGCGGCTGGTAGATATGCAGCATAGGTCCTTGATAGACCCCACAACCTTTTTTCAGTCTCCAGGGAAAATTTCAACCTGATCGAATAGCAACACTTTTTCTGTCATTTTTGAGAAGTTGCCGATCCACGCATTCGCGCACTCCTGCAAAAATATCGCAACATTACTACTGAATGTAGTCTCCCTTAGCCAGTTATGCATGATGTCCAAAACCTGTTGTGCAGCAAGAGTTTGAACAGTTACTAGAGCAGGGTATATGTAGACCTTTCAACGGCAGTTGGGTATCTCCACTCCATGTGCTCCCCAAGCGTAATGGCAAATAGAGACCTAGTGGAGATTATAGACGCCTGAATGCTCGAAAGATTCCTGACCACTTATCCAAGACTTTGCACATTATTTGGCAAACTGTCATATTTTTTGGACCTTGAATTTCGCCAAGACCTACCATCAAGCCCTGGGGCGCTCCCGAAGATATTCCAAAGACACCTTTTGGACTCTTCGAGTTCACACGGATGACATTTGACCGGTGCAATGCAGCGCAAACCTTCCAGGAATTCATCCACTCTGTACTACGAAATTTGGACTTTTGATTCGTCTACTTGGATGACGTACTGGTCGCGTTTTCCACTGAATCCGAGCATTGGACACATCTCGAATATGTTTTTCAACACCTCCTTGAAAATGGCCAATTTGTAAATTTCTCAAGAACCAGGTGAAATTTCTAGGCCATTCCATCACTCCTGACGGCATTCAACCCGACCTGGGCAAAGTGCAAGCGATTGCCTTCCTGTCCGGTCCGAAGCTCAAAGATACGCGGAAGGTGGTGTGATCTTCAGGAACCATCCAAGCGTTTGAAACCACCAAGCAACAGCTGGCAGATATAAATATTTGACATTCCCTCAAGAAGATGCAACTCTAGACGTATTCGTCGATATCCTGAAGGCAGCAGTAGGCGCTACTCTCCACCAAAGGGTGAATCAAAGCTAGCAACCGTGGGGTTTCTTCTCAAAACAGTTGAATCCCGCTCAACGGAATTACAGTGCCTATGATCGTGAATTATTAGTTGCGTATCTGAGTATCAAACATTTCCGATATTCTCTTGCAAGCTGTTTATGGACCAAAAGCCTCTAACTTTTGCCTTCGGGAAACATCAGGCCGTTCACATTGAACATTCTACATGAGTCCGGTAAGGACAATTTAGTTTCTGACGCTTTGTCCCGGATTTGTGAGATCAACATACCAGCCGCAGTCGATTTTTCGGCATGTGGTCCAGAAGGATGTTCTCCAGAGCCTCCAATCGGACTCCAAATACAAGTTCAAGCCCAAAGGGATTTCCTTGGGCAAAGAAAGGAAATTACCCTCAAACGTAGAGAAGCTACGAAGCTGGGACAAACTAGAAGTATGCTTGGAGGGGCATACCCGAGGTTTCCTACATCGTCCTTTTGGCCAATAGACCTCGGATAAAGGAAAGAAAGAAGTCAGGATAGAAGCATTGAAGAAGTCCTACCTACAGAATGATCACCGAAATCAAAGGCTTTGGAGAAGTCAGTATAGATTGTATCCATCGTTTAGAGATTTCAGGACAAAGTTTATGAATTCTAGCAAATTAGTAACAGTTGATTGCTTCAATTGAAATCTATGTTGCTACTTTATAAGGAATGTCACTTTTGCCAGGAGAGGCAGTTTTTTATGTAACTCTCGAGAATCTTGGAGATCGAGGGAAAGGTAGATAGTGGGAGGTAGTTTTCGGCTACTTTTTCGTGTAAAGGAATAATACGAGCCTCCTTTCGCTTGTCCGGAAAGATGACTTCAAACAAACTCTTGTTAAAAATGACAGAGGGAAGGCTTACATTTTTCTAAGGAAATATTTGACAGGCCATCAGGACCACAACCGCCGTCAACAACAAAAATATCATTCGCTAATAGAAGAAGTATTTGGAAGAGGAATAGTAGATATGCTGGCTATAATAATCGTTGGCGCAACAATCCATATTGGATCAGGGCCTTATACTGGCTAGAATCGTCAATATCGAAAAAGGAGTGGGACGAAGGAGTAGTAGTAGAAATTGAAGAAAAATTATCGCGGTAAAGCTCACATGAAGATTCAGGGCAATTTCCAGTGAAATCGAATTTTATAGTAGTGATAGGAGTAGGAAGGGAGGAACAAGAACCGCGTCACAAAGTTGTTACGATTTCTGGCACTATCTGAACGCCGGAATCGGAACCGAGACTAGTGTTTCGCACGCAGGGAAACACGGATAGCAACGGTAAAGTAAATAGGATATTTTGGTACGAAGGAACAAAAGGAGGAAGAAATTTTACAATTAAATCATAAAACGTAAAGACGGTCTGGTTGCATAATAAATTTTATAAGTCACTTCTCCAGTCTATTGCAGAAAGAAAATTCCAAGGCTACGAATTCCAGCGTGGAAGATGATTTTTAGTTGGGAACGCGACATGGGTAGGAATTATAACGAGGGCAAAAACCACCTAGTAATATTCAGGTCGACCGAAGCTAAACAAGATGTTTGTTTGGGAATCGAGAAAGTTCTACGTCCGAGGTGTCCGTGGACAGCAACCGTGGAAGTATGTCGCTTTCCAACTGGTGTCCCTTCAGTAAAGTTTATTTACTTATTTATTTACCTTTATTTCACTCGTTGAAAACTTCCCTTAAATCCCGACAAATGCGAGACCATCGTCTTCCATGGAAACTTTGTCATCCAAAATCAACAACAATCCCATCCCTACTGTGGAAGAAGTCACGTACCTCGGATTGCCAATGAATTCCCGCCTCTCCCACGTCCCTCATATGTATAACGAAAGCACTAGGCCGTGCAACTGGTGCTTTCAGGTCCTTGTATCCTCTCCAAAAATACAGTATCTTTACTTCCAAAAGGATTAAGCTGTTTTGGTATAAGCAGCTAACCGACCACTCCTCATTTTTGGCTTCATTTTCTGGTCCGATTGCTCCCCATCCCAAATGAAACGACTCCGCCTTAAAGAGCGCAGAATCTTTCGCCACTGTACATTTTCAAAAACGAAGACCGCTCCAAATATATCCCCAACCTGATCCTTTACGAGTCCTGCTAAAACCCAAGAATTGATGCCTCCCTTGTTCGTCATGCGCTTAACTTCTTGGTCAAATGTCAACCCCATCCCAATCCTTTCGTTTCCAAGGCCACGCAGATCGAAATTGTTAAAGATAACCTTCTTCGGACTCATCTGTTTCCCCAGATCCTCTTATCCCTCCAATCATAAAATCATCTTTTTGATCTCCAAGGTAAAGTAGTCTTCTACACCGGCAATTACTCTGACTTCCAATTTTTTAAACCTTCCCATTATTAGCGCCTTCCTAGCTTCTAATTCGTATTCCTTTCCGGCATGGCCACCTTGTTCCCCTTCATTTTCCTTTCTCGCCTACCCCTTTTTAACCATGCTTAATGAGGGGAGGTTTTTGTTGGACTTTACCTCCAAAATGACCTGTACATTGAAATAATAAAACTTGTTGTTTCTTTTTCGTTGGTGTGGGTATTTATTCTTGCAAATACCGATATTTCGGGAACCACTTGTTCCCTTCATCAGTGCAAACAAGTTTCTTCTAAACTTGTTTGCACTGATGAAGGGAACAAGTGGTTCCCGAAATATCGGTATTTGCAAGAATAAATACCCACACCAACGAAAAAGAAACAACAAGTTTTATTATTTCAATGTACAGGTCATTTTGAAATAAACTTGTTTGCACTGATGAAGGGAACAAGTGGTTCCCGAAATATCGGTATTTGCAAGAATAAATACCCACACCAACGAAAAAGAAACAACAAGTTTTATTATTTCAATTAATTAATCGTTGGAAACACCGCATAATTTCACTCTGACCTGTACATATTTTTATTTTCTCTCTGCCCTAGAGTAAACGGCGGGCCATATGCAAAATAAATTTGAGCCCCTTGCGATGGACAGCAGAACGATCGATTTAGAAATCAACTTGAAGAAGAGGCTGATGGGCATCGATTGTAAGATAAACCGAGTCACTAAGCAACAAAAAGAAACGATTATGAAGAATATTGAAAAGAAAAACAGGTCAAAGACGTAATTGTTCTGGTTACGATGGACACTGAGTCAGAAAAAGGAGCAGAATCTCAGAAAAGCTAAGGGAGCTGAGTATGAAGGTAATACATTTAGGGTGAACTGGGACAACTAAACGATTTAATGAAAGGAAGACTGTAGGTCTCGCAGAGAATGAAAGGTACACCAAAATATTTGAGCAGGAGAACATATGCGAGTGTATCAAGAAACTCTTCCACAAAGGAAGATAGGCAAAACATGAAAAGAACTCACAGATTAAGGGAGGAAGTTCGGAAGAATAATATGAACAATAAGGGATTCATAAAGACGCGCGTATAACGAGCTAACAGGAACGACAGGAATATGCTATTTAACGGCGATAAGGACACCCCTTCGTGCCGATAGTTTACAAGATGCTTGCAAATGGCGACTGCAGCGAAGAACCGTGTAACAATCGAGTGAGTCTCATGTTCCAGTTACGCAGATGACATCATGCATTGCTGAAGCTGCGAATGAACAAAATTCTAGAGCTTGGTCCTGAGGCCCGTTACATTCTCATAATATAATGAAGAAGGCACTAAATACGTCACCAAGGTAGGCGATCTTTTCGGAAATTGGTATTGCTGCCCTGACAGTCAAATTCATTGACGAAAAAGCCAGGAAGTCAAACTGATATCAGATCCAATCTTTCGGATAATTAATTTTAAAGGACGCTTTAATCGCCTAGGGTAATTGTCCTTTGTTAATATAGTACAGGCTGAAGGAAAAGTCAAATACATCAACCCGCGTTAGACCTACCTCAAAATGTCATCGATTGATGCGCTAAACGTCAACTTCTAAACAAAGAGCTGTCTGGGGGCATGACGGAGTATAAATGAGGATCATCTACGATCCGTAACCCGTCATGTATGGGTTGCTGAATCGGTGACGCATAGCCTTTTGAAGCAACCCTGCCGTAAGAGGGCACTGCAGATGATAGTTCCGGCATGGACCTATGAGTGGAGCTATTCGTAGGTAACAAGTCTTTAGAGACCTGCCGTACTGACGCATGAAAAGAAGTTAACGCGGCACTGTCAGCTACAGCAGGAGGCACATTTTCTGTACCCAATAGGTCTTATGAACAGCTATGCCGCAGGGTATATGTAGATAGCGATGAATTTGTTAATCGTGGCATTTTAGACACTACACCAGAGTTACGATTTACTCCCCCCAGGGTATTTAGTGACTCCGTTAAATTGCTGGATTCAGTTAAGAAGGGGTTACCAGAAAGAAATGACAACCGAAGCAGTAGCAGCACGTAATTCCGCACGCAGAAGGACACCAAGCGCTGCGATACCAATGAAAAAGCCTCAATGAACCGCTAAATTACGGCCAAAGTCGCAGACTGTTTATGAAGAAGCTGGAGTAGCTTCACCCTTGTGGTTGACCAAACTCAACGCGGACAAATACTCTGGTCAGCCACAGCAACGATGTTTATTACACGCCTTAGATTATAAGCTTGCCTGACATTACTTCTCCCCCAATCCAGGGTGTCATGCGAACCGTGCCCATTGGATAGTTTGCAGTCGGGGGTAACTGACTGTATTCGAACGGAGCCTCACTGATACCTGGTCGCCTCAGTGAGTAAGTTAGATTTTACCGTGCTACGGGGGGCTATGGCACGGCGGACCTCTTAACCCCCATACTCGTGGGAATCAAATGAGTACAAAACCAGAAAAGAAAACAAAAACCAAAAAAGCGGGGCCCCGTACCGCACCAAAACTGGTTACTCAGGCGGAGGCACGTCTCCGAATTACTGAAAGCCAGGTGACTACACCCAAGAAGGGAGAAGTAGGGACATCAAGCAGTGGATCCAAGGTGAGCATTCGTATACTGCGTGGACTACAGCCAACGAACACCATTGCTCAAAGAGCAGGGACCAGCAAAAGCACGTCTGAGATAAATATAACAGACGTCAGGAAGGAGCCAGGTCTCAGTGGCGCCGGGGTTAAATGTACCTGCGCTATCTGAAGGAAGGCCTGAAACCAGAAGAGGCCCTTAAGAAGGCTCAGGACAAACCTAAGCCATCTCCACCGGAACCGAGAAAGCGGGGAGCAGCAGAGATCAGCCCGCATGAAGGGAATGCTCCCAAAAAACCCAGACCTGAACCCACGGGAGGAGAAAACCCTGGCAGGTCAGGAGTGAAGGCAGGACCCAGGAAGCCTGGCATTAGCTATGCTAGTGCGGTCAAGGGCATTCGACTGGCCATACTGCCAAAAAGGTTTCCCGAGCAAATAATCACTCGGGAGGAACAGGAAATCATTGAGGAACTTGTCGTCAAACAGATGATCAAGAGTTGGACGTCGAAACTGGTGTTCACCGGGATACGCTTTCGACCAGGCCTTATACTGGTGGACTGCGCGACGGAAGGTACCGCAGAATGGGTTAGAACCATAATTCCTAGATTGCCAGGCTGGGAAGGGGTGGAACTGTCAACATGTGCTGGAGATGATATACCAGGAGCCCACATGGTGACAGTTTTTCTCCCAAAGGCCGCGGCAATAGTAACAGAAGACCTTATGAGACTCCTAATTGCTCAGAACGAAGATCTCCATACTCGACTATGGAGAGTCTTCAGAAGCAAGGTGGAGGGAAAGGGTAAACTCGTCACGGTTGGGGTAGATGACCAATCCTTAGAGGCAATGAAACGTCGGAGCTGTCATATCAACTACCGATTTGGCAACATACTCGTGCATTTGCACAAGGAAAAGCCAAGGAAAGAGACCTCGGAGGAGGCATCGGGTGGAAAACTTACCGAGGTCCCTGAAGAAGTCGCGGAAGCCATAGAGGCGGAAAGAACGGGATCAACCAGGGAAATAGACCTGCTGCCCAGTGAAGAGCAGAAGCTGGACGACCTAGACCTAGGACTCCTAGGGCTCAGGGTGGACAGCGACGCGCAGGAAAGCAACATGTCAGAGGAGGAGGGTGACACTCCGACAGTGGAGAAGAGCTCCAAACAATAACGGAGCCAATGACCAGCACTAGGATAGCCCACATAAACCTCCACCATGCGAGAGCTGCATCTACAGTGATTGCAAGGGCGAATTCCAAGGAGAACATTGGAATAGTGCTGGCTCAGGAGCCCTGGGTGTACAGGGGGCAGATTCGCGGTCTGCAAGGAGGAGACATGCAGGTAATTTGGGACTCCTCTTGTGAAAAACCAAGAGCTTGCATAATTCTCAAACGTAATCTAAAATACATATGTCTTTCAGAGTTCTTAACCGGGAACCTTGTGGCTATCCAAGTCTCATTGGAAGCCGGGAGGAGCACTCGAGCGGCAGTTGTAGCATCGGGATACTTCCCAGGAGACGAGAGCCGGGCTCCACCGGAACAAGTCGCAAAGCTGACGGAGTATTGCGAGGAGAGGGCGTTACCACTTCTTCTCGGCTGCGATGCCAACGCCCACCACGAAGTGTGGGGAAGCAGCGACACTAATCGTAGAGGTGAGTACCTTCTCGAATTTAGTCTTAGTAATAAGTTAGAAATATACAACGTAGGGAACACTATAACATTTGTGACCAGCACCAGACAAGAGGTACTAGATATAACTCTAGGAAATACCCTAATGACCGGGATGGTCAGCAATTGGAAGGTGTCGGATGAACCCTCAATGTCTGATCACAGGATAATCAGATTCGACATTGGGGGTAACTCCGAAATAAAAAGAATAATAAGGAATCCCAAGAGAACGGATTGGGAATCCTACACAATGCACCTGAGCAACAACATTGCCCACCTTCAAGGGGGCGGTGACATCAGGAGCGAATTGGAATTAGAAACGGTGGTGGAAGACCTCAACACAATCGTCATTGACGCATATGAGGCCAGCTGTCCGGCCAAGACAGTCAAGTCATCAAGGGATGTACCATGGTGGAACAGGAACTTAGCCAGAATGAGAACGGAGGTACGAAAACTCTTTAACCGGGCAAAACGAACTGGGGACTGGCTGAGGTATAAATATGCACTGACTGCGTATAGCAACGCCATCAGGGAAGCGAAACGGAACAGCTTTAGGGAATTCTGTGAAGGGATTGAACAGATCACAGAAGCAACCAGGCTGTACAAGGCTGTAGCCAAAGTCGGGGGAATATCCTCTGTCTGCTTGAAAAAGGAAGATAGGACATTCACCGAGAATGAGGAGGACAGGGTACACCTGCTTCTCAGAACTCATTTCCCGGGGTCCTTCCCCTCGGCGGCAGGCGACAATAATTTGCCTGACACCCCAACAACGAATAAAAGGGGAAGGAAAGAGAGTTGGAAACTAGCAAAAGAGGTATGCTCAGAAGCTAGGCTAAGATGGGCAGTGGGAACTTTCAAACCAATGAAATCTCCCGGAGCAGATGACATTTTCCCGGCACTTATCCAGAGAGGCCTAGGAATTATCTTAGAGTCTCTTCTGAGGGTGGTAAGGGGGAGCATAGCACTGGGTTACATACCAAGGGCATGGAGACGGGCAAAAGTGGTCTTTATTCCGAAGGCGGGTAAAAAGGATCCTTTTCACCCTAAATCTTTCAGACCAATCTGCCTAACATCGTTCGTACTCAAAACGGTGGAGAAGGTCATAGACAACTATATTAGAACTAACGTTCTAAAGCGTAGTCCTCTACATCACTGTCAACACGCTTACCGGGCAGGAAGGTCAACTGAAACTGCTCTGTATCAGCTGACAGAGGTACTACGGGACGCCATAGAAACAAAAGAAATTGCACTGTGCGCATTTTTGGATATCGAAGGAGCATTCGACAACACATCGCACACAGAGATACAGGATGCCCTGAGCCGCAAAGGAGTGGGAAACACCCTGGCACTCTGGATGGGAAAAATGCTAGAAAGCAGACAAATAGAGGTACAAACAGGTACAAATTCTATTATCATGAACACCACTCAAGGCTGTCCACAGGGTGGAGTACTATCGCCGCTGATGTGTAGTATGGTAGTGGATGAACTCCTGGACGTGTTAACTAATACTGGAATACAAGTCCAGGGCTACGCGGACGATATTGTTCTAATCTGTAGGGGCAAATATGAAGATACCCTATGTGATAGAATCCAAACTGGATTAAGGGTTACTAGTGCCTGGTGCAGGAAGGTGGGACTGCGAATCAACACAACCAAAACCACTATAGTACCATTCACTAGGAGGCGTAAGCTGGATCACCTGAAAGCCATAACATTACATGATATGGAGGTGAAACGAGAAACAGAGGTCAAATATTTGGGAATCACGCTAGACCAAAAATTACTCTGGAAGACACATGTCGGAAACACTTGTCGAAAAGCCACGAGGACTCTGATGACTTGCAGATCCATAGCAGGAAAAAAATGGGGTTGCAGCCCGAAGATACTACTTTGGATATATACTGCAATAGTAAGACCAATGATTACCTATGGAGCGGTAATCTGGGCAGAAAGAACCCAACTCAGCACACAAGCCAGGGAATTATATAAGCTCCAAAGGCTGGCTTGCGTGTGTATCAGTGGGGCAATGAAGACATGCCCAACGGCATCCCTGGAGGTCCTTCTGGGATTAACCCCTCTCCATCTGCACATACAGATGCAGGCAAGGAGATCAATATTCAGGATGGCCGGTAGTATGAGTGAGGCGGGGAGCTGCCTAAATCGAAGGAAGATTGATATCCTTTCTAGGCGGTATCCGGAATTACTGATACCGAGGGACAACAGGTTTCACTTCGATAAAAAGTTTGAAACACGTTGGAGTAACAAGGCAAACTGGGAGAGCGTGGCTGCGACATACGGCTTAAACCAGCAACTGATTACTTGGTACACTGACGGATCCCTCACAGCAGAGGGAGCGGGTGCCGGTGTCATTGGTCCAAGGAAAATGTACTTTGAGCCAATGGGCAGGTACACTAGCATATTCCAGGCGGAAATTTACGCCATAGACAAATGTGCCTCCTTTAATCTGCAAAGGAACTACAGGGGGCAGAACATAGCTATTCTCACCGATAGCCAAGCAGCGATCAAGGCACTTAGGTCCAACCAGGTGAACTTTAAACTGGTATGGGAATGCCTTGAAAGACTGAATACACTCGGCTCGTCCAACAAGGTCTGGATACTTTGGGTTCCAGGCCATGTTGGGTTGGAAGGCAATGAGGCAGCGGATGAACTAGCCAAGAAGGGAGCAGGGATGCCTTTACACGGGCCAGAACCCTTCTGTGGAATCGGAAACGGTTTCATGGCTATGAATCTAAGAAACGAAGAGAAACGGTTGAGGGAACTATATTGGGCAGGCCTACCAGGGATGGAGCAGTCCAGGGTGCTTATTGGGGGATACGAACCCATGCGCACAAAGGATTACTTAAACCTCACCAAAAAGAACCTCCGAATCATAGTGGGAATTCTCACTGGTCATTGTCGGCTGAACTATCACCTAGAGAAGCTAGGGATATCTACGGACACTGCCTGCAGGTTCTGTGAGGAGGAGGACGAAACCTCTATGCACGTCCTGGGACAGAGTCCGGCACTTGTGCAAAGTAGGTCGAGGCATCTGGGAGAACACTTAATACCAGATGCAAAGCTGAAACTTCTGGAAGTGGGGAACATACTAAAGTTCCTAACGGTTACAGGCCTGCTTGAGATACTATGATCAACAGGTACACTATAACCAGTAAAAGGGGCACAATAGTTCTTCAAGGACGCGGTGCGACTTTCCCTTAACAGAATAATAATAATAAGACATTACTTCAAGAGGTCTTATCAGAAAGTAACTACAGAAGCATAGGAATGTACATACTTCGTTTATAGCCGGAGGAGTTCCCATTTCTTTGTAAAACGAAAAGTCTTGGAATGAAACTCTACGATTTAGAGCAACTTAGCATATATAATAATTGGTAACACACATTCCTATAGAAAGGATACTATCAAATAATTCAATCATAATTAATTAGGTAACGACTGTGATGATATAATGAGAGAAACAACTAATTCTTAGAATTCATATTTTTTTTTCGAAAAAAGGAGGACGCCATCGCGAAAGCTGTTAATAAGTAAACATCAAAGGAATCACATGAATAAATTTTCAACACACAAATGATGATAAATAGGCCGTCAACTGTGTGAGGCCGCGTTGTTTTTTATAAAAAAATCCGCCTGTGTATTGCCAAAGCTTTATCATACCGAAATCCTCTTACTTGCTCCTCAATTCAAGTCAATTCCGTGCAACTTGAATATTATCAGGTTTGTTCCTTAATTAGACGCAAGCAAATGTGGTACACAAAGTAGGCATAATGTGCTACCACAATCCGTAAACTTTCCATTTAAAACAAGCAGTTAGACATTTAAACTACCTTTGAAGTATCTGCCGCCCCCCGAGCATCCTTCAGTAGACATTTCAGCGTATGGAGGGACAATATCCTCACACACATGATGACTTTCAAGCTTGCTACTTTCTTTCACGTTCGCTGGAAAATCACTCCAAAAAAAAATAAGCAACAAATGAGAAATAAGATGGCAAACATCCTTAATTCCCTACAGCAGGCGGCAAGTGTTGCGTCTAGAAAGAAGTAACCATGACGATGAAGATGGTGGTGATGATGATGCCATTCCGGGGACCCATCGTCGATACATTATACATTTCTTCAAATTAACTTCATAGGGGGCTTCGTGAGTGAAGTGATATAATCTCCTGTGGCAATGACTGAGGAGAACGAAGAAAGCCATACATACATGCTCTTACTTGGTGGAAGCAATGTTGAGGCGGGAAAAGCGCTGCCATTGAAAGGAAGAAAATTTTCCGTTTGATGTTATTGTCAATGCATCCTAACGCCTTCGTATATCAGAGCTCCTTCAAGTTGTTTTATCCTTAATTTTGGGTCGAAGTATTAATGAGGAAAACTCAAGCGAAATAAGTGAAATTCTCAATTAATATGAGATATTTTCCGCAATCCAACCCCCACATAAATACCAGGTTCAATTTTATGGAAAAATAAAAGGAAAATTCATAATCATTTCGAAAAACATCCTGGACATTGTATAGGGGCAGCTTCAAGATTCTTTTTTTCAGATTTTTTGGTTTGAAACTTTTTGAGAATTGGTCTGTGATCATTTTCTAGCCCCCGCACTCTCCCGCTTTAAGACTGATTTCAAAACTCTCGCTAACTTCGGAAACCACTAATCTAGACCTTTCATTTGATATGCAACATCCTTATATTCTCTGAAAAAATTTATCCACCCTCTTTTACGTGTAGGGCTACCCCCTTAAACTCAATGATGCTACTCACTGCATGCGTGGGCATTCACAATTTGTAATGTTAACAGAGGAAATAGGAGATCAGGTTGATCATCCTGAGTGGCCGATAACGACCTAGAGGGCAGAGCTATCCCAAAAATATAAACAAATTGGCTAAATTGACCGTGAAGGTCCGCCCACAAAGATTGAAGCTCTATCAAAGTGCTCGGTCGACACGTTCTTGCACGCCTCTGTGCTAGCCAGGCTCGGGAATGTGTGTCCTTTCAGCGCTTTGATCCCTCACGCTTCGTTACTAAAAACCAACGTGTCTATTCCGATGCGTGGGTCCGCAACGGATTCTAAACTCGACACTAATTAGGATTTCGCGACGGCCTATCGAATGAAAACCAGAACGCGAATTAAATTGGAAAATAGAAAAGAGAAAAAAAAAACCGGCTCGACCGCGCGAGTAGAGCCGTAAGTCTCCGGACCCGAGTGCCGCGATCAAGGAGGGGAAGATCCACAACGGATCACCGTCTCAATTGCTGGCTCTTCCGCCTCAGATCTTGTATGAGGCGCGGCCTCTGAGGTTCCCACCCTTCCTCGACATCCTCAGGCCAGTTATTCTCTTGGAGGATGTCCCTTTATAGAAATTCCGCGGGGGTAAGGAGGACCGAAAGGGAGAAAGTCCTCAAACTACGATAACTGGCCTGAGGATGTCGAGGAAGGGTGGGAACCTCAGAGGCCGCGCCTCATACAAGATCTGAGGCGGAAGAGACAGCAATTGAGACGATGATCCGTCGTGAATCTTCCCCTCCTTGATCGCGGCACTCGGGTCCGGAGACTTACGACTCCACACGCGCGGTCGAGCCGGTTTTTTTTTCTCTTTTCTATTTTCCAATTTAGTTCGCGTTCTGGTTTTCATTCGATAGGCCGTCGCGAAATCCTAATTAGTGTCGAGTTTAGAATCCGTTGCGGATCCACGCATCGGAATAGACACGTTGGTTTTTAGTAATGAAGCGTGAGGGATCAAAGCGCTCAAAGGACCCCCCCCCCCACATTCCCGAGCCTGGGTAGCACAGAGGCGTGCAAGAACGTGTCGACCGAGCACTTTGATAGAGCTTCAATCTTTGTGGGCGGACCTTCACGGTCAATTTAGCCAATTGGTTTAGATTTTTGGGATAGCTCTGCCCTCTAGGTCGTTATCGGCCACTCAGGATGATTGACCTGATCTCCTATTTCCTCTATTAATATTACAAATGACGCCCAACGTGGGGCAAAACATTTCCTGGATTCAAGCCTAATTTATTATTTGCAGGTTTCCTGAATCATGTGGAAGATAGCCTATTCCGGCTCACAACTTCGTTTGGTGGTGTCGGATAGAGAATCAATAGATTCTCAATATTGTTCCCGGCTAGGCTTCACGTACACTTGTCTTCAGATTTCTAGTTTTAGGTTTCACGCCTTTTTCCCCGGAAGCAAGTGTTCCTAAGCCTCAATTTCCTTTCCCACCTTGTAACGTAGAGTTTCCTGCCCTATCCTTGGTAGAATACCATAAGAGCTAGTCGTTTGTTGTGTTTGTCTTGAGATACGTCTCGTAGGTGATTGCCTCCCAGAAGCCTCTGGATCTACGGGCCTTTGCGGCTATAAGCTGAAAGGTATTGCCGTCCGAGCTTCTGAGGAGTGTCCTTCCCTACCTTTATGTGAAATGGCTATCTCTTCGTTTCAGCATTTGAAAAAATTAAATATTCTTTCTTCTTTGTAGGGATGAAGTGACGGGTGAGATGAGTCCTTGATGGAATACGGAGATAGTCGGCTATATGCTGTGCCGTTCCGTCCTCAATAATTCATCTTCACTTTGTTCTCTGACTCCAGACGAGGAAGATTGAATTCTCGCGATCCTTTTTTTTTGCTTGTTCTTTTATTTAATATTCTGCGACGGGGAGCAACTCGATTGTTGTCTCTTCATGAAGAAAAATACTGTGTGTGGAGGTTTTCGACACACAGATGAAAAAAAAAATTTATGAGGTTGGGATGGCTTTTTGGTCATCCGGAAGTTCTGCGGGGGTTGAATATGGAGTGAACATTTAGAGAGGGGCGAGTCCCCAGGGTACATTTTTATTGCACTTTCGAGTTTGCTGCATTTTTTTTTTGGTTTTGCTTGACTATTATTTTTTTTGTTTTCTTCTTTTCTTTTTCTTAATATTTTCCGTATTTTTGCTGGGATTTATTTGGGTTTTTTTTTTTTTTTGTTAAAAATGTCCGAGAACGAAGGTGACTCAATGCCGAATGGAGATGAACGAGAGGCAGGGGCCTGGACGTCGACCCATAATCGAGGGGCACGAACAAAGCAGCGTTGGATTTCGGCAACCTGCGAGGACTCCGCTTATCCAGCGACAGACAACACCCAACCGGGAACTTCTAGCACGGCGACTCAAGCTAGAGGACCATATGATGTGACACCGGAATCGCCGTCGGTGTCATATTTAGAAGCCCGATTAATGTCGCGGTTAAGTATGTTTGTAAAGGAGGTGTTGGACGAGGAACAGCGTTCTTCCACGCTTAAAAATCCTCCGAGAGTGGATCGCCCCCCCCCCCCCCCCGGCTCCTGTTTCTCTTTCATCGCCACTACCCCCATTAACTCTCCACTACCATCATTACAAATTCCAACCGGCTTACCAAATTTCATGTCAATCGGCATAAGCGTTTCTGAGAAAAAAGCGTGTGGTAGATAGACCTGTGCGAAGTTGCTAGATCTTCCATTAGGCGCGATCCTTCGTACGGATAAGAGAATCTCTCACGGATGCATGCACTTGTACGCACGTATGGGCATATTTACGCGCAGGTCGGATAGGTGAGAGAAAACCACTCACTCGTGGACAAAAACGGCTATGGGAAGGAAACCCAGAGCGAGAAATTAATATGGAGGAAACAAAGAGATTAACCAGGCTCCCGGTCCTCGATATTCCGACTGCAGTACCTCCGTGGTAGATTACTTGACCAGCGATGCAATTAATACGACAGGTAGTCTGGACAAAGAGGCGGTTAAAAAGGAATGTATCACTCTAGAGAACATCTGTTACAAGAACACAGAACGATGCTTCACAGGCCTTTCAGGAGAAGCTCGTCGATCTCCCCCCAAGCCAATGAAAATCAAGGAAGTTCCCGGAAAGCCAATAAACACGGAAGTACACAGTGGGAAAACCAAGCAGGGGAGCAGTGTTTTAATATGGAGGAATCATCGTCCGCTCTACTCGGAGGGAAAATAATAGAGTTGCCCGAGTTCATACAGGACAAACATCATGTGCGATTAAAATTAAGGACGATTGAAGAAAGCAAATATCACCCAGACAACACGACTGACGCTCCTTCAACACCCAAAGGGGGCTAAACTCGAAGAGAGGAGAGAGCGAACAATTATTTTGGGCCTTCGTAAAACCCCTTTCACTGGAAAAAGGAAAATCCAACAAAGTAATGAAAACTGCGGAAACAGCGACGTTGGCTTCAATGAACTCAAAGGAGGTAAAGTTTCAAAAAGAAGCCGAGGAAACATGAACCAAAGTTGGTACAAAGAAAACCGCAATACGCAAAAAAGATTACGACCCGAATTGATCGTATTCCCTAGAAAATGTGATATGACATACCCGGATATTCTCAGGAAGGAAAAGCCCTTAAAAAAGAGGCGCAAATACACACCAAAAAGAAGGAGTTTGCTTTCCGATATAAAGATATTGATGAAATCACGACCAAGGAGGATATTCCCGAAGCCCTAGAAAAAGATTTCAGACCACACGGTTTACAAGAGTCCACAATCAGGGGACTCTGGAAGTCATATACTGTTTCCGGTTGGCTCCTTAGTGGAGTATAGGAGATTCACATAGTCAAACTGTGCTTCAGTTCGATTGTCATCACACTTAATGCTGTGCAAGTAGTAAGATAAGCTTACAGGAGCGAGACAAACACAAGACCGACATACACCGATGATAACTAGAATTCTTGCCCAGAACAACGAGATTGCGAGGCTGACGCTGAACCCCCTTAATTATCCGTTAGGCATATAGGGGGGTGCAAATGACAAGTATCAGCTTACCGGCTAAAACAGCATTCAAATTGCTGGCACTTGGTAAAGTGACAAAAGGCTGGATGTTTGCTGAATCAGAGAGCAGGTGTCCCTCAAGCTTGAGACGTCTTGAATTTAGCCAGACTTGGATGCGATGAAGAAATGAGGTTGATGCAAATCAATCCCAACCATTGCAAAGCAGTGCAAGACCTTATCTTAAAAACCATATATGAGTCATAACCAGCGAGCCTTATCAGCAATAACAGTGAGGCATGAACCACAGATGTAACTGGCAAGGCGGCAATATGGGCGTGTAAAAATCAAGCCATTTAAGAAGTGATGGAGTTTCGCGAAGGATTCGTTAGGACTAAAATAGTTACTGTGCTCCATCAAGTGCGACCATGGAACAATACGAGGAAATGTTAGTTATGCTAGTTCCAGATGCAAGAAATAGAAATTCCAAAATCTGGAAAACTGAAGAAGACCACCGAGGTGCAAGAGGGAGAGAAGAGGAAAACCGTCCGCCTAAGGTCAAAGCGGGCTCGGATGATGAAGAACTAAAAGAAAAGGTAGGAGGCCAAGGAGGACTAGCTAGACCGCCAGCTCTGCTTATTAAACAGACGGAAGGTAAAACCTTTGTGGAAGTCCTCAGCTAGATCTGATATAAGATCAACCCCGGCGCCAGTGGAGCAGAAGCGTCTTCCGCTCAGAGAACAAAGGGTGTTAGTGCCCTCGTAAAATAAGGTCCGAAGACCATAATAAACAAAGGAACATTCTGTGAGCGGTTAAAGGAGCTACTGAGAGAGAAGGCTCCGTTTTGTAGCCTAGAGCCTCCGTACTCTTTCAACATTCGAGGTCTTGACTATCTTACAGAAAGGACCCAAGTAGAAGGATATCCTGGATAGGTATCTATCTGCCAATTTTCCGGGGCAGAAACATGCTATGGTGGACGTTGCAGAGCAATATCCAAGGAAAGTTCTTGGTTAGGTAGTATGTAAGATACCAGTTCGGGCAGCCCTCGCCACCAGACGGGATCCGCCTTAGGGTTCTTGCCCAAGCTTGACCGGATGGTTTTGTCTTGATTCGGTGTTTAGTGATAACGTTTTCTAGTATCTATCTAATACCGAATGAAACGATGCTACACTTTCAACGCAGGCTTGATGCTCTGGAGGACGCTTTCTTAGACTCGGACGGGCGGACCCTGATTAGGGGTGAATTCAATGCCAAGGGAATTGACTGAAATCGTGCTGAGGACAAGGCTCGTAACTGTAAAAATCGGATCCATGCCAGCGTTCCAGCGGCCAAGCAGCGAAGGAAGCATTGCTGATGTAAACTTCACATCAGAATCACTGGTGTCGCTAGTGGACAGATAATGAGCGGGGGAAAAAATTTCGGCAAGTCACCATCAAGTGGTTTATGCTTTTACTCGGTATACACCAGCCTGGCGGGGCAAGTAGAGCCGCACAGGAGGGTACTCCGAGGGGCTTTGGTACTGCAATTGACACTATCGTAAATTCAGTTACGAACCTGGAAGATACCTAGACGTGGCAAACCCTCTATGCATTGATGCAAGGTGTTGCAAGATGATGCTCTGGAAGAAGTTTCACAAGCCAACGTTTAAAAGACCAGGAAAAGGCATGCAACACAATAACGCAGTACAATTCAGCTAAAAAGAGACTTCGCTGTGCGATTTACAAAAAGCGAAGCGCACTGCTGACAGACCCTGTCGATGGGGTGGATGGGGACCTGTGGCGACTCGGTTATAAACTTGTCACCTAAAAATAGGGCCTCTGGGGAAACCCTGTTCAGTTAATACCGAAAAGATGGATCGTATTGTACAAGCGTTATTCCCTGCACATGGTGCTTGCGCTGGTTAGCAAAGGGAGATGAGACAACTTTATACGACTGGGAAAGTGTTTGAAAAGCCCATCAGGACTATAATTATCTCTTGGATCAAGAATACTGAACACAGGAGATTGAATTCACAGTGTATTGCTCGTATAGTAGGGAAAACCATTGCGCATGCTCGACTGTCGCGCGAAAAAAATTTGGCACATTAGGTCTGTTTGAAGTCGAGGAGGCAATAAAACGAATGAAATCGGGGAAAGCCATAGGACTTGACGACATTGCATCTGAGCTCCGGAAAGCGAAGAGCTGAAACGCAACACTGTGGCTCAGTGAATTGTTTAATCGGGTTATTCAGGAAGGTAGAACACCATCTGATTGGCAAAATGGTACCACACTTCCAATATGGAAAAAGAAAGGTAGTCCAGCAGAATGTTCAATTTACCATCCGATCCGGTTACTTTCCCATATCAAAGGACGCGGGCACACGCCGAGACTTACCACGTACTCCGGCGAGCGGAGAAGCGACTTCACAGACGGAAAAGGGAAGCATGGGAGGACCAACAGGTCTGTGAACTCGAAAAGTACAGGGAACAACCATACCAGGCACGGAAGTTTTACCAACAAGTCATCAGGATGAAGCCTTATACACTTCGATGCTCATCCTGCCGAGACAAAGAGGGAAATCTGATTTCCGACAGAATGGGCATATTAGAGCGATGGGTTGAGTACTTTGATGAGTTACTGAACAACCAGAACATCGGCGAGTTGGAGGCCCCGCCAACTGAAGACGACGGACAAATCCTGCCACCACCAAGTTTAAGAGAAACAGTCCGTGCAATTCATCGGCTAAAAAATCATAAGTCGCCAGGAGCCGATGGAATTACAGCCGAATTGGTTAAATATGGAGGCGACCAGTTACACCAAGTGATTCATCAACTTGTGCTCAAGATATGGGACAGGGAATCAATGCCTGACGATTGGCAACGAGGCATTATCTGTCTCATACATAAAAAGGGAGATATCACACAGTGCAGCAATTATAGAGGTATCACGTTGCTGAGTACCATCTATAAGATATTCTCCACTATCTTGCTAGGCCGGATAGCCCCATATGCCCAGAAAATCATTGGCCCATACCAAAGAGGCTTCACTCCAGGCAAATCAGCAACAGATCAGATTTTCTCTGTGCGGCAAGCGATGGAAAAACTGTTGGAATATGGACAACAGTTGCACCATCTATTCATCGACTTTAAAGCCGCCTATGATAGCCATGAGAGAATTCGGTATCCCGACGAAACTAATAAGACTGACTAGGATGACCCTGACCAATGTGCGAGGCCAGATAAAAGCAGCAGGATCACTTTCAAGACCATTCGACATCAACAACGGTCTACGACAAGGGGATGTGCCCTATCATGCGTGCTCTCTAATCTGGCCCTCGAGAAAGTGATCCGTGATGCTGAGGTAAATGCAAGAGGTACGATCCTCTTCAAGTCCACCCAACTACTGGCCTATGCTGACGATATCGATATCATGAAGAACCACCCGAGATGTACAAACTGCCTTCATCCAGATCGAGCAGGCGGCGATTGGTGCGAGATCTTGGGCTGCACATCAATGCAGGCAAGACAAAATATATGGTTTCAACGTCAGCACCGAAGACGAACAAACCAACAACATCAAACCGCACTGGTCAAAAACGAAGAAGAATAAGGATAGGAGAATACAACTTTGAGACCGTTGACAATTTCTCCTATCTAGGGTCGAAAATCACAACCGATAACAGCTACGATGATGAAATCTGCACACGGTTGTTGTCAGCCAACAGAGCCTATTTCAGCTTGGAAAGACTGTTCCGCTCGAGACGTCTCACCATAGGGTCGAAGCTCTTACTGTACAAGACTATGGTCTTGCCAGTCCTGATGTATTCCTCGGAAACTTGGGTTCTTAGCAAGAAAAATGTGGTGGTGGTCGGGTCACTTAATCCGTATGGATGAGGATGATCCCACCCGGAAAGTCTATAAGGGCAATATCTATGATAGAAAAAGAAGATGACGCAGACCCTGCCTAAGATGGAGCGATGGCGTAGGTCAGGACGCTAGACAGCTTTTAGGGATATCGAATTGGTGGACCTCGGCGTAAAACCGGGATGTCTGGAGTTCCTTATTAACGCCTCCCTCGACGATTACCTACCTTGACGTGGTGAGGGAGCTCAGTAAGGAAGATCCTCCAGGAAACGGGAGGTGACACCTGAAGCCAAGCGGTAATCAAAACCCCAAGCCAAGGTGCGACTACCGTGCCGAGGGCTGAATGGTCACAGGGGATAAGATGTGGCCGTAAACGGTGAACTCTGGGTACCAGGCGACCCCCAGTTTCAACTAGCCTTGTCTCGGCAAAAAGGGGCTCTGCCGGGATCGACTTACTTTCCCCGGAAAAATTGAGGCCATGGCAGCCAACTATGAAAAAACAAAAAAACAAAGACACAAACCTACTAAGCAAACACAATTAAACTTAGATCGTGACGATCCAACCCCGAGTGAAGAGGCAACCCTGAGCTCGTCGATGGAGAACCTGAGTCTAGACTCAGATTCCCCACTTATTCAAGTGGGAACCAATTCAATTGGGACCAAGTCCTTAACGGATGAGCCGAAGCAGGCCCCTTCTGTCAGTACTCCTGACCCCAGGCTCCAATCGGCGCCACCTGCTGAGGCTAAAGTCTTGCGCATGGGTAAACACCTGTCCACGGACAGCAAACTGCCTTCGGGCAAACCGCCTTCGGGCAAACAGTCTCCGGGCAAACCGCCTTCGGGCAAACTGCCTCCGGGCAAACCGCCTTCGGGCAAACCGCCTCCGGGCAAACCGCCTTCGGGCAAACCGCCTCCGGGCAACGCACAACCAAAGAGCTGTGCCAAGGTTGAGGGGAAAGGAGCGTTCGAGGCACCTGCGGCTAAGGGGAAACCGAAGCGGCAGCGGTCCTCGGACGATCCTAACTCTTCGACACAAAAGGCGGCAAAGAGGGCTCGGCCGGCAACGGCTAGGCCTTCATTTGCAGCCAAGGCTATCGAAGCCGATGGATGGGTCCTGTATGACGACTCTAATCCATCCGGCTACGATACAGTGCGAACAGCTTAGAAGGAAACTCCTCCTAGCTGTAAGGACTGCGTCTGCGCAAGGCATTAAGCTTTGCTTTGAGTCGGTAGGTGTATACCGTAAAATGTTACGGCTGAACTTTCCCGACGAAGACACGAACGAGTGGCTCAGGCAGTACTGCTCCTCTCTTAACGATGTGTGAGAGGGTGCGCGACTAACCTTGAAAAGGGTCTCTGAGCTGCCATCGATCAAGAAGTGCTTTCTCTGGCTTCCAGAAGAAGAGCGAAATGGTGTCGGGGTTCTGGAACAACTTGGTGTACAGAACAACCTTAACACTTCCACCTGGTTGCTGCTAGGCAGCAAAACAGGAGAGAGAACCGATAGGCCGGGAACTTTTCTCACTATCGGCGTTACCGAACCTGATGTTAAGAAAGTTCGGGAAAAATCAGGTTGCCGGCTCTACTATGGGCTGGGGACCGTCACGTTACAAGTGTCGGCTCCTAAAACCACTGAAGGGGACATGCAGCCCCGGCATCTACATCTGAAACATAAATGAAGTGCCACATCTCCCAAGTAAATTTGCAGCATTGTAAAGCGGCGACTGCACTTATCAGTCGTCGGATCAATAGCTGCAAGACATTTATATACCTCATACAAGAACCGTGGGTTGTTGGTGGGGCAGTCAGGGGCCTAAACTTCCAACATGCTGACCTATTGTATGCCAATGGAAGCGATCGACCCCGCACCTGCATGGTAGTCTCCAAAGACTTCCAAGCTAACCTGGTTAACGATCTATGTGATGGCGACACCACATCGGCTAAGCTAACCATAAAAAGTCAACAGGGAGATAAAGGGATACTATGGTGCTCTGCATACTTCCCCTACGACGCAGAAGACGTTCCCAGTGGAACATTCATCAGAGCTATCCGATATGCCAAAAGTAGAGGCATGGGGGTAATAGCAGGATGTGATGTCAACGCTCACCACATATGCTAGGGAAGTTCGAACATCAATGCAAGAGGATCGAGACTACTGGAGTATCCAGTAGGAACCGAGTTGCAGATCCTAAATGTGGGTAATGAACCCACTTTCTTCAACGTGGTCAGGCGAGAGGTCATCGACATCACGGTGGCATCTCCTGACATCGCGGCTCTGATCAGAGAGTGGAGAGTATCAAACGATACCACACTCTCGGATCACAGACGCATTGATTTCGTTATGGGCATGGATCTACCTCCACCCACTCCATTTCGGAATCCGAGGAAGACAGATTGGGTAATGTATCAAACAGAATTGAACGCCCGAGTCACGATCCCTGGGAGGCGCATCAAATCCATTGCTGGAATTGAGAAGACAACCCAGACGATCACAACTAGCATGAGAGAAGCTTTCGAAGAAAGCTGTCCACTCGAGATGCCAAAGAAGGGTAAAAGACCATGGTGGAACTCGGATTTGGCAAAACAGAGGAGAACGACAAGGATGCTCCTTAATCGTGCTCTGAAGGGCGAATCAAGCACTAGCTGGAATCACTATAAAGAGGCACAGAAGGCTCTAAAGGAGAGCATAAGATCGGCTAAACGATCATCTTGGAGACGCTTTTGCGAAGAGACTAACTCTCTTGAGGCAACGTCAAAGCTGAAGCGGATTCTGGTCAAAGAACGTAGCCAGAAACTGGGTTACTTACGTTTACAGAATGGGAAGTACACAGAAAGCGATGAAGAAACGGCAAATCATTTGCTTGAAGTACACTTCCCAGGCAGCATCCAAAATCTAATCTCGGGGCCAACAGGTGCATACAGCCCTCAACCGAGAGACTGGAATCTGGCATGCAAAGTAGTATCACTGGAGTGAGTGAAATGTGCATTTAACTGGTTCCATAGATACAAGTCTGCAGGTCCGGATGGCATCATTCCTGCGCTAGTAGTAGAAGGAATGGATGCCCTGGGTCGACACATTCGGAATATATATCGGGCATGCCTAGCACACGCTTATATTCCAGTTAAATGGCGGGATGTGAAGGTGTTGTTCATTCCCAAACCAGGAAAACCCACCTACACAGACGCAAAAAGCTTTGGACCGATCAGCCTAACGTCCTTTCTGCTAAAAGGACTAGAAAGATTAGTAGATCGGTTCATAAGGGATACACACATTCCTAAATGGCCACTTCACCATAGGCAACACGCCTACCAGAAAGGCAAATCCACGGAGACAGCACTCCATGAACTTACGGCAAAAATTGAAAAGGCGATGTCCGATAAAGAATACGCTTTAGGCGCATTCATGGACATCGAAGGTGCCTTCAATTATGCCTCATTTGCGGCAATTTGTGATGCGGCAAGACAGCATGGAATCGAACCGCTGCTAATCAGTTGGATCCTTCACATGCTAGAGTGGAGAAAAATCCACATATCGGTCGGCCAGAAGTCTATTGAAGCAGGATGTCTCAGGGGCTGCCCACAGGGAGGGGTTCTCTCTCCACTGTTATGGCTCTTGGTGATGGATACCCTGCTGTGGCTCCTGGAGGACAAAAAAGTCTTCGCGCAAGCATTTGCGGACGACCTAGCCGTAATAATTACCGGCAAGTTTGCGGACACAGTATGTGACCGCTTGAATGCAACTCTGCATGTAATCCACAGCTGGTGCCTCCGCAATGGACTCACGGTGAACGCTAGAAAGACTGGACTAGTTATGTTCACTAAGAACGTCAGGTGGGGCAGCTATACGCTACCCACCATAGCAGGGGCGGAAATCCAGCTGGCACAAACAGTCAAGTACTTAGGAGTACATTTCGACTCCAAGTTAACGTGGAAGCATCATATCCAGGAACAATACCGGAAATCCTGTAGATTGCTCTGGTGCTGTAGGAATGCGATAGGTAAGACCTGGAGACTTTCACCTAAATGGATATATTGGATGTATACATCCATAATAAAACCCATTTTGATGTATGCATGCATCGTCTGGTGGCCAAGACTGAACTTTGCTAACAGCAGGAAGCTGCTAACGCAGATTCAGAGACTTGGTTGCCTAAGTATTACTGGAGCAATGAGTACTACGCCGACTGCGGCACTTGAAGCCATCCTAAATTTACCCCCCATCCACTTGGAGGTGAAACGGAAAGCAGCCAACGACGCATATAGGCTCGATACCATTGGGGCGTGGAAAGGCGGCCAATCCAACGGGCATGCGTCTATATGGAAATTCCTTGAAAAACATCCGGTAGCCCTGATGCCGACCGATCATATGGTTTCCAGATTCGTCTTTGAAAAGACATACACTGTCGTAATCACCGAAAGAGAAGAATGGTCGACAAGTGGCCATGAGTCTTTTCAGATTACAGACCTAATAATCTTCACCGACGGGTCAGTCACGGAGGATGGATCGGGTGCAGGCGTGTTCTCGGAGAATTCGATTATAGAACTGGTCCGACCCCTCGGAAAAATGACGACCATATTATTCCAGGCGGAGATATATGCCATTTCATTGGCAGCAGAAGAATGTCTGCGACAAAAATGGAGGGGTCGCACCATTCGAATCTGTTCCGACAGTCGGGCGGCATTATCGGCACTAGATGGCAACAACATATCAAGCCAGGTGGTGTGGAGTTGTCATCAAGTGCTGCTGAAACTTGGCCGACTGAACGAAACATTCCTGATGTGGGTGCCGGGGCACTCTAACATCGCCGGTAATGAGGGGGCTGATAGACTGGCTCGCCGAGGGTCTGGATCCACAATGGTGGGCCCAGAACCAGCTCTTGGAATCCGACCATCTACTGTCAAGTCTACTCTGAAAGGTGAAATTGCAAGGATTCACGCAACCGAGTGGAGAAATTTGGACTCTTGCCGGCAAGCGAAAATCCTTGTGAAGAAGCCTAGGGCCACTAGAGCGGCATTTTTGTTGTCCCTTAAGAAGTGGGACATGAAAACCCTAGTAGGGCTTTTAACGGCACGCTGCTCCTTAAACTACCATATGAAAAAGATTGGGATAGTGGTTTCGGCTGTGTGCAGCCAATGTGAGGAGGAGGAGGGAACTGCCCTGCACTTTTTATGCAGCTGCCCGGCATCCTCAGATCTCAGACGAAGACACCTTGGCAAGGTTTTCTTCAATGAAAAATCTGCACACTCTCTGCCTCTTGAGAATGTTCTCAGATTCGCTAAAGCCTGCGAACACCGTAGGCGGGAAGCCATTGAATAGGCAACTTACGGGGATAGTACAATGGGCCTAATAATGGCCTGAGTGCTCGGAGCTGCGGCTCCCCCCATTTAACTAAACTAAACTAAACTCCTTATTAAGGCAGGCCTAGACCGGATACCGGTTGTTGCGCCGTTGATGATGATGATGACTTGCAGGAGTATTGTAGGCATTCTGACAGGCCATAATTCATTAGCTGGACATATCTTCAGAATAGGAATTATTCAAGATGATAAATGTCTCTCCTGTAATGAGGAAGCAGAATGCATGGAGCATTTCCTATGTGAATGTCCCGCACATCAGGCATCAGATCTATGGTGTCGATGTTTTCCAATTGCGACTGGTAGCATCACATCCACTAACGGAAATCCTGCGATTCATTAACGAACTTTGGATATTCCTTTACATGGGGGTGTCGAGTACAATGGGAGACCACGGCCTAAGTGCTCAGAAGGTGTAGCTTCTGCCCCACCACACACACCGGTCTGGGAGAAAGGACTAGCTAATGAGAGGAATCGTAGGAGGGTAAACATGATTTACCGCCACCTGTACGAAAAAAGTATAAGGAGTCTACCTGAAAAGGATATAGAATATTGAAGGGCGGCAAGGCGGGAGTCATTACAAAGGGGGAAACACCAAAGGAGGCTCGCAGAATTTTGGTTTCCACAAAACCTCAAAAAGTAATAGTCAGGAAGTTGTCATCTGGCCGGTCATAGCTATAGTTCGTTCATATTTTAAGGAATCGACTTTAAAATCAAGAAGAGTGTTAATCTCGACCATGATAGCTTTCACAACGAAAACGAAGCAACAACGCCTCAGATTGCAATAGATGGCAATTATTCGAATCTGACAGGATATATACCTATTTTCCACATAATAACGAAACACGAGGATCTAAGGTCAAATAAATCCAATGAAATGACACTTTTCCTCCTCTACTAAACTTCTTAAGTAGGTAGATATACACTGGTGTGAAGAAATCCTATTTACAACCTTACATATTCTGCGTAGGTACTAAATTTCATGTCCATGCCTGATACTGCACATGAAACAACATCATATTAGCCAAAGATAAAAGCTACAAAATGAAACTTTCAACATCAGTCTATGTTGTTGATTGGCCTCCGAAAAAAGCATGATTTATATTGTGGGCTTTCTTTTCGTTTCAGAATTTATAATTTTGAAAATCCTACTATCAGTGCCATGGTAACTTTGCAAATATATTTCCAATAAGGAATCTTTCTTGAAATCTATACCATAGATACGTATTGACGTATTCATTTAAAATGTCACCGTAATGTGAGAATGTTATGTCTTCACGTATATAAAAGTTGGAAGAATTATTTAAAAATAAGCAATTACACTAATTGCTCAATCTCAGATTGATTTCGTGTTCCTGTATCAGTGACAGTAGATACGGCGAGAGTGAAGCGTATTGAACAAAAAATAGCTTAGGGTTTAAGATGCTTCATAGTCAATACTGAGGATTTATAATCTCATTTTATCGGTAGATCTAGGGTATGAATGTATACTCTTTCAATTGTAGACCAACGGGTTCATTATTTTTTTTCCAACGGTTGATAACTTATATTGAAAATTACTCGGTACCAGTCGAGAACATATAAGGAAGCCGTTAACATCTATTTTCTATTCATTTCGCGGATATTTTTTATTTAAACTGTACGGTGCAGTTTTTATAAATTATTTATAAAATAATCAATAAATAATTAATTAAAAAAAACAAGGTTTTTTTAAATGAACACTCTCGTAAATAACTCAAGTCTATCTAATAGTGACTTTCCATTAAAAAAAATTAAACGCTAAAGTGTATTTTCAGTGATCAAATCCATAGCGATCGTGTGTTATCTATCTTTCATCAAATTTTTATCTGTGTCCAAAATTCTATCACAAGTAAGCAGCTATACTAGCTTCCTCATCTTCTATAGTTGACATAGCGTCAACTTTTTACCCCATAATCGTATGGTTATGGGTTGGTTGCCACTGAAGCAGCTTAATACTTCGTTATTAACAACCTATCTTTCGTTGCGGCTCTATCTTTGATTTTTGGTAAGTTGATAAACATAAGTTATATCTGAATTGTTTATTAAACACTAATATAAAATTAAATCCATCCTGACTGACCTCCCCCCTCCTCTCCAAAACAAATTAATACAGTCCAAATTTGACTTAATCTTATCTATCTATATCCAATACAAAACAATCTAGAAAACAATATTAACAGTAGCTTCTCCTCCAAAATTTAATGAAATGACAAATAAGATACAAGATACAAGGACTTGCAAAAGCTGTTCGTACTGACCAGAGTAATGAAGTAAAGCGTATGCAGACTAGAAGGGGTCCTGGGGCTGAACGATTCCGATTAGTATGTTGGCATAGTTCACTCTTTATTTCAAAAAGTATCTTTGAATCGATCAATAAATCCAAGAGTTGACAGTGAATGTGTATCGTACCTGCTAAGAAGTGAAAGTGCCATTGATTAGTGTGTGACTTATTCGATTGAAAATCTTTTTCAATCTTCTCCTTGCACCTCTCTCGGTACCGTGATTTGCTTTTTTGGATACTGATCTAAAATACTAGGAACTGGTTCCAGTTCAGTTAGTACTTTTTAAAACGCGCCAAATTAACCTGTCAAAACGGTGACATACGAATTAGATACAAGATTTTTAGATTGAATGAGCATGCTTTCAATGAAGTCGACATTAAATTTAGCAACATTCGTGTGTGGCCAACCTGTTGCCAACTTGTATGTTACATTTGATTGTCGCCCATTGTCCATTTAGTTAATTGGAACAATCTTCAAAGTTGATAATAAGTTGCCAGCGAAAACATGGAACGCCGATTAAATTAGAATAAGCGCATATGGCGAAGGATATTCTGTTTTTGGTTGTCGGTGGCGCGTGGCAGTTAAATTTGATACATTTCTGGGAATACCTAATTTTTTTAAGGTTTTGTGTCAAAAAAATCTTATTATCTTATTATTATCTTATCTGTCTGTCAGACGCACCTTTCTCCAAAACGGTTAAACCGATCCGAACGAAATTTGGCGGACAGATGGGAACTATAAGTTCCACGTATACAGTGAGTGACATAAATTTAGGTGGAGTGGCTCCACACTCCATACATGCAAAAGGGGGATTTAAAAATTTTGTTCACCGAATTTAGTCGTGTAGTCAAAATGTACTCACCTAAAGTGATAGAGGACTCATTTTCGGAAACCACCCAATCCAAAAATCCGAAAAAAAAACAGGAAAATGCGTCTAGTTGAAATTTAGGCCTAAAAATATGTCCCATTCCGATAACTTGCTAATAGTATATTACCAACTTTTAGAAATTTAGTGGAAAACCCCCGTGAAATTCATCCTAAAGGTACCTGCATGCATCCAGAGATCTGCGTGTATGGACATGGTTATTCGGAGGCCGAAGAAGAATTGAAAGCATTAATTGGAAAAGACTCGAATAAAACTCAAGAAGAACTTCCAGTGTCATTTTGGAATACACTAAAGTAGAATTTCCATTTTAAGGTTTTGTATCTGTTTGTCTGTCATACGCACTTTTCTCCAAAACAGCTAAACCGATCCAAACGAAATTTGGTGTGTACTGTGACATATGGGAACTACAACATTTCACGGATACAGTGAGTGACATAAATTTGCGTACAGTTTAAAGGGGGGATGTAAACATTTTTTTCATCGAATATAGTCATGTGGGATATCAAACGAAAGGTCTCAATTAGTACTTCCGGAATCTGATGTTAGTTGTAGTTGTGACGTGAATTACAAAGTGTGCGAGTAAGGAGTAAAAATGTACACACTTAAAGTCAAACAGGACTCATTTTCGGAAACTACCCAACCCAAAAATCCGAAAAAAATTGGGAAAGTGCGTTTAGAAGAACCTAACTCTCAAAATATGTCCCATTCCGATATCTGCTTAAATAAACTTACTAATAATATATTATTAACTTTTAGAAATTTACTGAAACACCCGCTTAAATTCATCCTAGAACTACCACTTCGCGCCAGCATTGAGGACTACATTTCGCATGCACATGCCAAATTTCATGGAAATCTGCCCATTAGCGCCAAAGTTATAGCAGGTCAAACTTATCAATTTCGTGCGAATTAACAGCATCCTAAGCCATACAAATAAGATGCTGACATCATAATTAACGAGAAAAATTTCATTCATGAAGAATCTACTTCTCCCCCAACCCTTTTTTTGTATCTGTTGTATGTTAAATTCTTCGCATTTGCTAATAATATTAAATTCAGAGTGTGTAGCGTATGAGGTTGATTATTATGAATACAGGGCTTTCCAGCAAATGATTTATTTGAATCGAGGGCAAGGGAATTTTTAGCTATGTGACACCAGCTGTCAAGCTCTTGTCACTCCTCAGATTTTATTATTTTTCTTTAGCCTTTGTCCCGTTCACAAGCGGGGTCGGTTCGTCGTGATCGGTTTCACCATTTTATTTTATCAAATGCCTGATCTGGATGTAATCTCGAGGCTTTCAAATCGCCATCCAGCGTATCAAGCCACCGTTGTTTCGGCCTGCCTTTTGATAGTTTACCATCGACTTGGATGTCCAGAGCAATATTGGCAAGTGAATTCTCGTTAGCGCGAATCGCGTGACGATACCATCGAAGATGCCTTTCACAATTTTTCAACGACCGGGGAAACTCCATAACGATCGAGGATACCCTCATTTCGGATGTGATCAAAACGTGTCACGCCACTAGTCGAAAGTAACATCTTCGTCTCCATTACCGCAAGACGCCGTTCATTGTCTTTTATAGTCGGCCAACACTCAGAATTATAGAGAGCGGCAGACGGACGACAGTGCGGTAGACTTTATATTTGAAACGTTCCCTAATACGCAGATCACAAAGAACCTCAGTTGTGGAATGCCACTTCATCCAGGTTGCTTTAATACGTAAAGCAATTTCATTACGCAGTTCTCCCTTGAGTGATAGCATTGACTCGGGATAATTATTGTGGATGTTTGGATGTTTTAGAAAATATACAATCATGTAAGCGAAAAACGCTACAACTTGCTGAGGAACCAATTTTCACTCTAATCGAACGCTTCTGCCACTTCCAATTGCGTAGAACTCGGTCAAACTTTAATAAAGCTTCTCCAATTCGTGCAGTGTTCGAAGGTCTAATTGCTCAAAAGAGGATCCGTGGCCTTCTGCTCTGTTCATCATGACAATTAACGGCGCAACAACCGGTATCCGGTCTAGGCCTGTCTTAATAAGGAACTGCAGACATCCCGGTTTTGCGTCGAGGTCCACCAATTCACCATCAGTAAAAGCTGTCTAGTGCCTTGACCTACGCCATCGATCCATCTTAGGCAGGGTATGCTTCGTCTTCTTTTTCTACTATAGATATTGTCCTTATAGACTTTCCGGGTGGGAACATTCTCATCTATACGAATTAGGTGACCCGCCCACCATAACCTATTGAGCAGGATTTTATCCACAACTTGGCAGTCATGGTATCGCTCATAGATTTCGTCGTTATGTAGGCTACGGAATCGTCAATCTCATGTAGAGGGCCAAAAATTCTTCTCTCGAACGCGGCCAAGAGTTCGGAATTTCCGAGCAATACATAAGGACTGGCAAGATCATTATCTATGTCCGGGTAGCTCAGTGGTTAGAGCACTAGGCTGTCATACGGAAGGTCGCGGTTCAAATCTCACTGGTAGCAGTGGAATTTGCATCGTGATTTGACGTCGGATACCAGTCGACTCAGCTGTGAATGAGTACCTGAGTCAAATCAGGGTAATAATCTCGGGCGAGCGTAATGCTGACCACATTGCCTCTTACAGTGTACTGTAGTGTACCGTTACGGTCTTGAATGAAGTGCTCTAACACACTTCAAGGCCCTGATCCAATATGGATTGTTGCGCCAACGATTATTATTATTATTAAGATCATTATTTTGTACAGAAAGAGCTTTGACCCTATGGTGAGACGTTTCGAGTGGAATAGAAAGAAAGAAAGAAAGTCAAGCAGGTTGGAGGCAGTGGACCTAGGTTTAGCGAAGCCGTGTTACTCTTTCACTATGTGTTCGCCAAAGTGGGCGGACAACCAGTCGCTGACATATCTTTCCAGGATTTTGAAACAGGAGGAGAGGAGAGAAATGGGACGGTAATTCTCGGCAAACGTACGAACCCCTTTTTTGTGTATGGGGTTGATGACAGCCTCTTTCCACAAGCCCGAAAAATGATTCTCTTCGAGGCTTTTGTTGCGAATAAGATAGAGGAGAAGAGAGATAGACCTAGCAGTTTGAACAAAAGTGGTTTGGAAGACCATCATAGCCAGATCCGACATTGACATCAAGTTTGCCAATGGGGTACTCGAAAAGAATAGGTGTAAGGAGAGGAATGGTAGGCGATGCGGGGCAGGTTAAATCCACTATCGGGAGGGATTCGGAGGAAGGAGGGGGAACATAGACTGAGAAAAAGTAGCGGCAGAGTAAATCACAAGATAGTTTGGGGGGAGTTAGGTAAGGAGCCAGAGAATTTAACGGACGGAGGGGATAACTGGGCAGAACAGCGGGAGTTGCGAATGTGGGGCCAGAAAGGTTTGAGGTTTCCGCACTTTAGTGAGTCTTCCACACTGGTCAAATATTTGTTTGAGGACTTATGTTTAAGGATTTGACCGCGGAACGTCGAGATTTGAAAAAAACTAAGTCAGCAAAGTTTCTAGAAGGCAGGAACTTCTTTCTCGCAGTCTGTTTTCGACGTAGTTGGTTGTGAACTTTGGTAGTAGACCAGACAGGGTAAGAGCGTCAGCACTTAGGAGAGGAGGGAACGTAACAAGGAAGAAGATCGGATAAAATGGTATAGAAAGTGTTAAGTGCTTGGTCATACGTAATAGAAAAGAGGAGGGGACCCAGTTGATTGCCATCAGGATTACGCCTTACGAAAGTTGAACTTGGTAGGCTTGCGAGCGACAGGAAGGTGGAGTCGGGATATCTGAGCATCGAACTCGAGAGCAGGATGATGGGCGTCAGGGGCAACGTAAGACGGGGCATGAAGGGATTGGGAAAGGAAATACACAGGGAGGTTAGAGGGGACAAAGTGAAGAGTGCGATCTAAGTGGTTTCTAAAAAGGTTAAACTGGAGGGCGCCACAGGTGTACATGAAAGTGGATAGAGGAAGGGAAGGATGGGTGGAGTTATTAGGGAGGGAAGGAAGGCCAGGAGAGCATGGGAAAATTAAAGTCGCCACAGAGGATGAAAGGAAATGAGGGAAACAAAACGATTAGTACCTCTGATAATCTGTCGAAGAAATCGAGAATCGTAGGTGGAGGAGGAGTTGGAAAAGATGATTTCAGCATGAAGCAGGGGCTTAACAGCTATTAGGGAATTTCCTTCCAATTGTCTTACCAAGCGCAGCGCAGTCGCTGTCACAACGAAAGGTAGAGTAACCTTCGAGGAGCTCAGAATCTAAAATCCTGTCATCCAGCCAGGTTTCAGAAATGCAGATGACATGATGTTGGAATGCTAAGGCACACAGTTTGAAACCCGACAGCTTGGTCCTTGGACCCCTAACATTTTCATCAAAGAGTGTATAACTGTCGGAATCATTTAAGTTCGGCGAGCCAGGCGGACGGGCCGGAAATTTTCACGATGTTTAGTCCTCTGATAAGGTTTGACGAAGACCCGCTGTGGCCAAAAGGAAAAGTGGACGATAGCATCGAAGTCGTGGGGTTATGTCGCTGAAGGAAGCTATCACTCGGTCAGGAGAGCCATCCTTCGTCAGCTTCACACATAAAAGAGGTGACAAAGTTGGGTCGGCTTTGCTTCTGATATAGGCCAGAATTTCGCCGGATGTGGTGGAGTACGCTAGCCCTGACACGAACAGCTGTTTCGGCGGCGGAACGGCCTGCGGTTGAACGGTGGCGGGCGTCGATGATGCACAGGAGTAAGCGTGTGGTGGTGCTAATGCAGCGACAGTAGGATAATCGCCAGAAATGCGTAGTGCAACCGATGCTGAGTAGGGAACATGTCCCTCGGATGGAGGATGATTTTTAAGTTGGCTAGCGGAGGTCGTCGGGTTGATACAATCTTTTATAAATGCACTAGAAATAGTGCGTGGCAGATAGAGGCAGAGAATTGGTCGACCGGGGCGACTTAGGTATGGTACAAGTATTGTTGGCCGCACTCGCCGGTAGGAATGTAAAGCAATATGGAAATACGAAAAGTCGTTTACCGTTGCATGTGACGCCTTTGATACTCATTGTTACAAAAACTGTAGGGTGCTCTAAGCTAATCATCGGCATCGGAAGCGAGTGCTGCCTTTCCGTTCCCACTCTTGCGTTGCAAGGCGTTCTCTGAAGTGATGTCTGGATTCTTTTTCATACTCGTAAACCCATATCTTACTTTAATGACTCATTCTATGAATGTTGGATCGAATTTAGGAATGAACATTATTGTTGCGAAAAATTTAATATAAACCGGTTGCTGAATTTCCAAGTCTAGCGGTAAGGAAGGCGCGTTTATTGTTCTGTATTAAAAAAGATAATATGCATCTGTCGGAAAATACTAATTTAAACCCGTGAAAAATTCAAATAAAATGCCATTTGATCCTTTTTCTTTTTGAATCTATAGACTCCTTATCTCCCAACTAAATATGCACAATACGACCTTCCAATGCACTATGCATCGTCCTTCATAAAACCTGCTTTTCATAAATTCAAAATACATTTCCATGACCGAAGGTTCTAAGCTGGTCTCCAGAGTTTTAGAATCTATGTGTATATTCGCCATCTTGTATCCTTATATATCAGGACAAAGTACATCAGACGAAATCCTCATGGAATTCTTTGCACAGATTTGATTTTCTTTAAAATTCACTTGCATTTTTCCCAGTAGAAATAGCTTTCTTGCATATTGCTATGTATATGGTACTAGGAGTGGAAGCAGGAAGCCATCCAAAGAACCAGGTTGGCTGGTATCCTGGCAAAATCAAAATATATATATATATCTTATGTACGTACAGACATATTTTTCTTAAGGTAGTCTCTATTTTCTCCGGCTTTGATCTTCTTTTATCGCATACATAAAACATTTTTGTCCTCTTGCTGGTGCGATATCAATGGCTGGAAATATTAATTCCTTCTGGGTTCAATCTATAAGTATTCATATGGACAACTTGAAAGGAATTTCGGACATAAACAACATTCGGTACTGTTAATTGAATTATTTATTTTTCATAGAGACTTTCCACTCTCGGATCTCCGACATTTCAGAAAGAAAAATCTTTGGATGCGGCAAAGAAGCGTAAACATGTCTCGCTATAATGCTATTTTTGTTGAAATCAAGGACATTAATTTTCCCATAATCCGATATCAATATTATGAGGCGACAAGGTCTTTTCACTTCCTCCGAATTCCAAGAAACTTGACTTTAGAATATTTCGATAAATGAATTCTAGCCAATTTTGCAAGCTTAAGGACTTTTATGTCCACGTTTCCGCCGTCTTTTATATGTTGTTGAAATGGTCAAAATCTATACCTTATCAAGGACTTTGAGTTCCCGAAATTTATAAAAATATCTATGTATTTGATAAGAATAAACTTCCAGATAGGGCGGAGCTTGTTACGGGTTGCTACCCTAACAATTTAGGCCGCCCATTGCTGGGTCTTTGTGGACATATGGATCAGATCTTATGCTTCCTTCCCTTACTATGTGACCTAGCCACCGTCATTTTTGCCTAGTAGCTAGCCCTTGCACTAAACAGTACATGACCAGTTCAATCTTCTTCTTTTTCTTCAGCCTTTGCCCCGTTCACAAGCGGGGTCGGCTCGTCGTGAACGATTTCACTATTTCATCATATCCCTGATCTGGATGCAATCGCAAGGATTTTAAATCCTCATCCAGCGTATCAAACCACCGTTGTTTCGGCCAGCATTTTGGTCGTTTACAATCGACTTCGATGTTCAGACCAATCTCGGAAAGTGAATTTTCGTTAGTGCAAAATACGTGATCATACCATCGAAGACGCCTCTCTCGCAATTTTCTACGATCAGTGCACCCCCTTTTCGATCGTGGATATCCTCATTTCGGATGTGATCAAAACGTGTCACGCCACTAGTCCAACGCAACATCTTCGTCTCTATTACCGCAGGACGCCGTTCGTTGTCTTTTATAGTCAGCTAACACCCAGAACCATAGAGAGCGACCGGACGGACGACATGGCGGCAAATTTTAGATTTGAGAAGTTCGCTGATATGGCGTTTACAAAGAACACCAGTTGCGGAATGCCACTTCATCCAGGTTGCGTTTATGCGTAAAGTAATTTCATAACGCAGTTCTCCATTGGTTGACAACATTGGTCCAATATATTTAAATCACTCAGTTCTGGCCATATCACTGCCACTGCCAGTGGCATGGCTGTTTCATAAGGATCATCATCAACGGCGCAACAACCGATATCCGGTCTAGGCCTGCCTTATTAAAAAACTCCAGACATCCCGGATTTGCGCCGAGGTCCACCAATTCGATATCCCCAGAAGCTGTCTGGCCTCCTGGCCTACGCCATCGTTCCACCTTAGGCAGACCCTGCCTCGTCTTCTTTTCCTACCATAGATATTGCCCTTACAGACTTTCCGGGTGGGATCATTCCTCATCCATACGAATTAAGTGACCCGCCCACCGTAACCTATTGAGCCAGATTTTATCCACAACCGGACGGTCATGGTATCGATCATAGATTTCGTCATCGTGTAGCCTACGGAATCGTCCATCCTCATGTGGTCGGCCAAAAATTCTTCGGAGGATTCTTCTCTCGAACGCGGCCAAGAGTTCGCAATTTTTCTTGCTAAGAACCCGAGTTTCCGAGGAATACATGAGGACTGGCAAGATCATAGCCTTGTAAGAGTTTTGACCCTATGGTGAGACGTTTCGAGCGGAAAAGTTGTTGTAAGCTGGAATAGGCTCTGTTGGCTGACAATAACCGTGCGCGGATTTCATCATCATAGCTGTTATCGGTTGTGATTTTCGACCCTAGATAGGAGAAATTGTCAACGGTCTCAAAGTTGTATTTTCCTATCCTTATTCTTCCCGTTTGACTAGTGTTGGTTGGTTCTCGGTGCTGACGTTGCCACCATATATTTTGTCTTGCCTTCATTGATGTGCAGCCCAAGATCTCGCGCCGCCTGCTCGATCTGGATGAAGGCAGTTTGTACATCTCGGGTGGTTCTTCCCATGATGTCGATATCGTCAGCATAGGCCAGTAGTTGGGTGGACTTGAAGAGGATCGTACCTCTTGCATTTACCTCTGCATCACGGATCACTTTCTCGAGGGCCAGGTTAAAGAGGACGCATGATAGAGCATCCCCTTGTCGTAGACCGTTGTTGATGTCGAATGGTCTTGAAAGTGATCCTGCTGTTTTTATCTGGCCTCGTACATTGGTCAGGGTCAGCCTAGTCAGTCTTATTAATTTCGTCGGGATACCGAATTCTCTCATGGCCGTGCACAGTTTTATCCTGGCTATGCTATCATAGGCGGCTTTAAAGTCGATGAACAGATGGTGCAACTGTTGTCCATATTCCAACAGTTTTTCCACCGCTTGCCGCAGAGAGAAAATCTGATTTGTTGCTGATTTGCCTGGAGTGAAGCTTGTTTGGTATGGGCCAATGATGTTCTGGGCGTATGGGGCTATCCGGCCTAGCAACGTAGCGGAGAATATCTTATAGATGGTACTCAGCAAAGTGATACCTCTATAATTGCTGCACTGTGTGGCATCTCCCTTTTTATGAATGAGAAAGATAATGCCTCGTTGCCAATCGTCAGGCATTGATTCGCTGTCCCATACCTTGAACACAAGTTGATGAACCACTTCGTGTAACTGGTCGCCTCCATATTTAACCAATTCGGCTGTAATTCCATCGGCTTCTGGCGACTTATGATTTTTTAGCCGATGAATTGCACGGACCGTTTCTCCTGAACTTGGTGGTGGCAGTATTTGTCCGTCGTCTTCAGTTGGCGGGACCTCCAACTCGCCGATGTTCTGGTTGTTCAGTAGCTCATCAAAGTACTCAACCCATCGCTAAAATATGCCCATTCTGTCAGATTTCCCTCTTTGTCTCGGCAGGATGCGCATCTAGGTGTATAAGGCTTCATCCTGCTGACTTCTTCGTAAAACTTCCGCTTTCTGTGCCTGGTGCGGTCGCTCCCTGTACTTTTCTAGTTCACAGACTTGTTGGTTCTCCCAGGCTTCCTTTTTCCGTCTGTGAAGTCGCTTCTCCGCTCGACGGAGTTCGTGATAAGTCTCTGCGCGTGCCCGCGTTCTTTGAGAATGCAACATTACTCGGTATGCGGCATTCTTCCGTTCCGTTGCTAGCTTACATTCATCGTCAAACCAGCCGTTCCGACTCCTTTTGCGGCTGTGGTTGTGGTAGAGCAATTGAAGCCAGCGCACGAGTCCTTGTGGCACTAAGTGTTTTCGTAGATGCAATGTAAAAAGGGCGATGTTTCTCATAGTGTTTTTTCAATGAGAAACCGTTGTGTGATCGTGTTTGACCACCTAGATGGACAAAAGACGAGTCAAATGGGGGGTTGAATGGAATTTTCAAAGCGGGACGATAATGACTCGTTCGCCATCAAGACCGATCGGACTGGGAAACGATATCGTCATGTGCGCGATCAACGTCAACTACTAAGAAGTCGGGAAAGCGGAAGCTAGACGCTTCCATCAAATTTGGTGTAAATCGCCACAGCCGTCTCGGAAAAAAATGCAGGTGATGGACAGACGGACAGGCAGGCAGACAGACACAGTAAACCGATTTTAATAAGGTTTTGTTTTTCACGAAACCTAGTACTATAATATAGGGGCACCTTCCTGATTTTTCCAGATTTCTCGGTTGGGTAGGTTTTGAGAATGGGTCGGCGACAGAAATGACCACTTTCCAGCCACCGCCCTCCCCCCTGTTGCATCAAGTGTCAGAAGTAAGCTAGGAGTGAAAGGAATTAATCAAGACCTTTCATTTGATACCGGACATGATCACATTTGTAGAAAAAAATTACACCCCCCTTTGCATGTTTTGAACATGAATGAAAATTGATGGGGGAAAGTTAATTAAAGAGAGATTGGGGACTAGAATGCTCAAAGGCTTTAGAGAAACCAGTGTAAATGACATACATTGGCTGGTTGTATGTTACAAGCAACCCACGAAGCCATGCTACTAGTCCGCTATGAAGTGACCGGAAGGGAGGGAGACATTGTTTACTCTTAGTACGAGGTTAGGAAGCCCAATTGGATTATATTCAATATAGGTGTTAAGTTTATTAATGAAAATTTCAAATAAAAGAATTACCAGGAACGGTCAGCGACTCGGTATAGTCTACATATAAAAGAGGCATAGAAAACGAAGAGAATGAGGAGTTTGGCATGAAAAAGAAATAGAAGCAAAGTAAGTCGGGAAATCATTGTGGGGAATTGACAGTGTAGACTGCCAAATTAATTAAATGGGAGTAGGATTGAGTAGGGAACGCCTGTTGCGAGAATTGTTTGACCAAGTCTGCTAAAATCAGTAGAGCTTCGGAAAATCCATGAATTTCGAGAACTATTTTTTTGATGTTTTTGTCGGTGTTCGATGTAGATATCGGGACAAATTCTCTACTACTTTACGGCCAATTTTGAAGTCTTTATACCACTCGTTTCATCGAGTTTTCGACAGAGCAGACTCTTCAAAGGGATTTTGCAACATTTCCAATGCGTCATCACACGAAATTTCGGTCCCACTGAATCAATAGGTGTCAAACCGTTTTAGAAATGCATGTGTATGTGACAGACAGACAGACGAACAAACAGACAGCAAAGCGCAGTGACTTGATGGTGGATAACTTGGCCGCCAAAATTCAAGAAAGCACAATAAATGCTAAGAGTGAAGGAATGTTTAAAATGGGTAATCAGGGTTCATACAGAACAGAGCCCTGACACGGAGAAACTACCTTTCGTGTATTTTTGGAGTAAAAATAGTTACGCTGTTTTTCTTTTCAAGAGCAAGCACATCGTATAAGGAATATAGTGAGAGCCATTGGGGTCCTCTATACTAGAATACAGGGCGAGAAAAGAGGTTCAAAGGAAAAGTCAATATCTCTGGTCCCACCAGTGTCACAATGATATGTAATGACACCTAACTGTCATCCACCTGACACCAAACAAAAGAGGGTGGGAAAAACATGGGGATCTTCTAGAATATCAAAGGATGCCTAAAACGAAAAAAGACACAGCTAAAAGTATGAAAAAGCCATCTTTCGACATTTCGATCCGAGGTATGCAGAAGGTCTGAGGACAAAGACCATATTAACAGGAAGTGCAATAGGGATCTCAAATGCCAAGAAAGACAGGATGCCAGAAGCGGTAAATACTCGCAATTTAAGAGAGGGCGTTGGCTGTAATGAAAAAACAAGGTTTATTCAAATAAACATCAATCATTGTAAGTTCGCTCAGGATTTACTTAAAAAGACAAAATACGAATCTAGGATGGAAACCATACCATCATTAGTGGGCCACGCAGAAACCGTGTCACAGATTCGATCAAGGGAGCGCGGATATGAGCGTATGGTCGCCAATCAATGTAACATGAGTCAATCGGAGAGTTGTTTTGTGTACAGCTGCTACGCCCAACCGTGTCTCACATTGTTGGAGTTTGAGGACATGTTAGACAACCTTGTTCCTTCGACTCGAAAGGTGTTTGCTAATGATTTCAAGGCATGGATCCTCGAATAGTGAAGCAGAGAAACAAATGTGAAAGGATGAAGTCTACCAACGAAGGTTATATAAGCCCCTTTCGTAAGGGAGGCGGGATTGAGTCTACGTCACATGCATTATTCTTACCATTGTCAGTGCTGCACTAGTACGTGACATATCCTGGCACGTTAGGAAGACTACTCACATAGATTACCAAGCAATTTTCTTCAAATTATGAAGGGCGCCACATTACAGAGAAACAGCATACCCAAAGCCGAGAAAAACATCAGGCTAGATTACAAAAGTATTGGACGAGCAAACTTTCAGAGAAGGCCCCACAGAAAGAGCTCTCCTTGCGACACAATGCATCGCCAAAACAGTAGAAAACTACCTAGCTTTCGATTAACTTGTCGGGATCGACCAGGGGCAAAACGAGTATGTCCATAAGAAACCCTGCAAGGAATGCAGGAAATACTTTAAGAAGCTCTGCTAGTAGGCGGACGTAAGCACGTCGGGGATCGCCGATCGAGTCATGATGGGACGATTCATAGACTGTTCTACTACACAGATCACGTTCCCCACCTTCTTATTGAAAATCATCTAGGGATTACTCTCCCAGCAAAAAAGACGCACTGCCCACTTCTAGTGATCTCTGGATGGGATGGCCATTTTGAAGTGTTAATGTCAGAAGGATTATTTCCAGGATCACGAAATCGGTAGAAGTTAGTACTGTTGCCCCACGTTGGTAAGCCTCCACGTGAACGATGCTTTTATAGACCCACATGGCTTCTGGACACTATGGGGAAAATGCCAGAGATGGTAATCTACAATAGATTGCTCTCGGGTGTTAAGAGCCATGGAGATCTTTTACAGCGACAGTTAATGTCAGATCAACCATTGGTACCATCAAATTCGTTACAAGCTTGGCTGAAGATGCAATTCATGGAAAGGGTAGCACCAGCAAATATTGCGCGGTGGTTACCTGGAGGTAAGACTGATTGAAAGCTAATAAGGAAATCCCTGTCGAAGATTGTTATTCCCACCTATCTCCCTGCTATTATCGATAGCTATTTACGAGAATAAAGACTCTGATTTGACACCGATAATGGACTCCCGGAGTACATTCTCTCCAAAGGCGTCTCACAAAACACACTGGGCCCACTGCTGTGGAACATCATGCACAACAATGTGTTTAATCTTTCGATTCCGGAGCAAATCACGCTAGTGGTTTACGTCGATGACACAAAATTGGTTGTAGTCGCAAAGCTGGAATAATGTTAATCCGAGGAATCAGTGCTGCTAAGGTTTGGCCGGAGAATTCCGGTGTGGCACTTCCGAAGGAAGAAACAAAACGAGATTATACCTGCATTAAAGCTGGGAATCACATGATCACTTCCAAGCTGGCCATGAAATATTTTAGAGCATCCACGATAAAGTACAGCTCTAGGAAGAATGATGCCGAATATAGGAGGGCTACGGCATATTTCTGGACTGCTTATAGCCGGAATGATGAGCTCTATCTTGCTCTGTATAGTCCCAGTTTGGGCAAAGACATAACAGATTTTATTTAACGCTAAGTGCCGTCTAAAGCAAGACAGCCCTAAGGGTGGGTTCCAGGAATGTCTCAGATTATACAACGCTCCTTATCTCGGGAATGATGCCGATTGACATCTGTGCAGATGGGATGCAATAAGAAGTTCATCTCCTCTTTATTGCAGACGAAGACCGCCGAAAGGGAGAACTCTGTAGAAAGAAGGCAAAAGCACTGGGAACGCTCAGAAAACGGTCGGTTAACATACAAGCTGATCCTTACCATTAAAATATGGTTAAAGAAGGCAGCATGATGGGATTCATTATAATCCCACCCAATTTCTCATGAGCCATGGAGAACTCTACCATTACCTGTACCACCTATACAGGTTTAAGCTGAACATCTCATCCGATTATCCAAACTGCGATGGAGTTTCGGAGGACCCAGAAAACGTATTCTTAAACTATCCAAAGTCCGCGGAAGTAATGGGCATCCTGCTGCAAGCTGATGCCGAAACTGTTAGCATTTCAGGAGGATTGGCAGGCGACCAACTCTATGATCGAATCTATTCAGAACAAACTGAGAAGCGCGAGGGAACAGGAAAACGAGGCTAAGAAATTCGCAGAAGAATAGAAGAAAGGAGAACAACTTAAAATGCGGTAACTCCACGATAGCTTATGGTGGTTCCACGAGGCAGGAGGGGATCGGAGGTGATTTCGAAAAGTACAAATCCCACACAGTGGCCTGTGCAGGCCAAGATCTTTTGCAGATGTTCACCTCCTCAAAAAAAAAAAAAAAAAAGAGAGAGACAGCGAACCGATCAAATCAGGTTTTGTGTTCAACAAGAAACAAGGTAGGAAACCGTCAGCTTGACGCTTCAGGTATATAATGTTTTGTGTTTCCCTATGTGAGGAGCATAATGCAGCTCTCCATTGGCTGATAGCATTGACTCGAGATATTTAAATCACTCAGTTATGCTCGCGGGAGTGATCTGCCCAGAACTAGGCGATTTGAATATCTCGGGTCAATGCTATCAGACAATGAGAACTGCGTAATGAAATTGCTTCACGCATTAACGCAACCTGGATGAAGCGGCATTTCACAGCTGGTATTCTTTGTGATCGACGTATCAAATTTACCGCAATGTCGTCCGTGCTGTCGCTCTCTATGGTTCTGAGTGTTGGCCGACTATAAAAGACAATGAGCGGCGTCCTGCGGTAATGGAGACGAAGATGTTGCGTTGGACTACTGGCGTGATACGTTTTGATCACATCCGACATGAGGTACTCAGAGGTGACGGGGAGGAAGACGGGGCGGCAACCCTGTCGGCTGAACTAAAACCAAATGGCTAAGGAGAACCTCCATAGTGGTGACATCGGGATACGCTGTATCGCATTAGCTTGCCGGCCGTTATGCAGTAGGCGAATGCTCCAAACGCCTAATTAGAGCGATCAGATCCGAGTCTGCGCGGGGACTCATCTAAAGTGACAATAGTCACGAAATCTTATCAGGGGTATACTGCGGTGCGTTCAGCTCGGTTGTTTGCGGTTGGCCCCCTAGTGGGAACTTCATGGGGGTTGTGGTTGTGTTCAAGCGAACAGAGACCTTCAGGCCTCAGCGTGATGTTGCGTTTCAACACGGGTGCCGTACTCCTTAGTTCAGTAGAGATTTTGGTAGGTCTCGCATCCATCAGTATGAATGTTGAGCCATGCACTCGGCATAGACTGGGACCGTTGTTGCCTATCACAGCGGGGCACTGATTGTGGTCACAAAATCAATTCGTGTCTTAAGAAGACAGGTACTCACGTAAAACCCCCTAGAACTCACATCCGACATGAGGATATCCGCGATCGATATGTCAGGTAATTCGCGCTAACGAGAACTCACTTGTCAAAATTAGTGGAAGTCGATGGTTAAAGGACCAAAAGGCCGGCCGAAAAAACGGTGGCCTGATACGCCTCGCGAATACATCCAAATCAGGCATTCAATAAAATAAAATGGCGAAACCGATCACGTCGAACCGACCCCGCTTGTGAACAGGACAAAGACTGAAGAAAAAGAAGAAGACGTGAGAAGCGATGAGTGCATGACAGTTCCGGGTAACATAGTTAAAAATCCTATTGCCCTCTATTTTTTAGAAAACGATTTAAATAAACGTCGGCTCTCAAAGCTTACATAAGGATACCAATGATAACGGACTGCGGATTATTGAATTAGCAGTGTCACATAAAATAGTTGTTGGAAGTACCTGGTTTGCGCACAAACATACACGAGCCTCTTCAGACGGGACCACTTTCAACCAAATTGACCACGTGTTGATCGAACATCGCCACCTCTCAGCCTTGATGAATGTCAAAACATATAGGGGGGCCAATATAGACTCGGATCACTATCTCGTTGGCATAGTGCTCCGGGCTCGAACTACAACACCACCTTTGACAATCGTGTAGGAGTAAATACTGAAGCAATTCACAACACAACCCTCCGTAACACCTACTTTTTTTTTGAATGTAGGATAGGTGAATGCATTTCCGCATACAGTGTCGGACTCCCGGTTCGGTACGTAGCCAGACTACCAACTAAATACTTCCCCATCGTCAGAGAGCTAGCCTGGCACCGTTTGTCACATTACCTCGGGCTAGTCCCCGAACTCTTCCGCCTTGGGGAGCCTTCAAATCAGGGAATTCCTTTCACGAACGAGAAGGGAGAGGAGGAAGGAAACTGTCAGTTCAAGGAACCCCCTGTCATATGGCTCCTCCACCGATCGAGTTCTATCTTCTTAGCAACGAGAAGGGCCCCATCGTAATGGGCAACACAGCTCCACCTCTCAGCAGTCCTCAGCATCTCTTCGACAATGTTGTCGGGAGAGAGATCTCCTGTGTTTAAATAGAGCTGCTGACGAACCCCATCCCACCTTGTACAAGAAAAAAAAGTGTGGTGGGCGTCGTCCACAACTCCATTGCAAAACACACAATCCGGAGATCACGCCTATCCAATCTTGTGCAGGTAGGACTGAAAACTTCCATGCCCACTTAAAAATTGGGTAAGGAAATAGTCAGTCTCCCCATGCTTCCGATTCAGCAGCCATAACATCTATAAGGGGGAAATGGATGCCGTAGTAACCGCAGCTAACCGATGTCCTGGGGATGAAGCATCAACAAATGATCTGCACAACCACCTGAAAAGACGCTGGTTTGCCGATGAATGTAAGTTAGTAACGAAACGGAAGAATGCCGCATACCGAGTAATGTTGCATTCTCAAAGAGCGCGGGCACGCCCAGAGACTTACCAAGAACTCCGTCAAACGGAGAAGCGACTTCACAGACGGAAGAAGGAAGCCTGGGAGAACCGGCAAGTCTGCGAACTCGAAAAGTACGGGGAGCAACCGCACCAGGCGCGAAAGTTTTACCAACAAGTCAGCAGGATCTGATTTCCGACAGAATGTGCATATTGGAGCGATGGGTTGAGTACTTTGATGAGCTATTGAACAACCAGAACATCGGCGAGTTGGAGGTCCCGCCAACTGAAGACGACGGACAAATACTGCCACCACCAAGCATAGAAGAAACAGTCCGTGCAATACATCGACTTAAAAATCATAAGTCGCCAGGAGCCGATGGAATTACAGCCGAATTAGTTAAATATGGAGGCGACCAGTTACACCAACTTGTTCTCAAGGGATGAGACAGCGAATCAATGCTTGACGACTGGCGACGAGGCATTATCTGTCTCATACATAAACAAGTCGGGTAACCGGAAGCTGGACGCTTCAGGTACGAAAGGTTTTGTGTATTTCTTAGTACGCAGCACGTAGTATATCCATATATTATGTGAGAGTATCCACTTTCGGGTAATATTGACATTCATAGTCTTCAATTTTCAAAGAAGTAACAAATTTGAGGTATTATAACTTTGTTAGTAATAGTGCGATTTCCACCAAACTTGGTAACATCATGCTCTATATTATAGCCTATAGCACTGCAAAATTTCATGGTACTAGGATGAACTAAAGGGGGGTTTCGAACCAATTACAAAAAATTGTAGTAATATACTATTATTAACTTTATTTAAACAGACATCGGCATGGAAGGTATTTCGGAGCCCAGGCACCATATAGTGGCAGTCTTCTGATTTTTTTCAGATTTTTCGGTTTGGTAGTTTCTGAGAATGGCCCCCTTAAAGAAGTGATCACCTTCAACCCCCCGCGCTCCCAACCCTTCCAACGAATGTCAAAACTAAGATCGGCTTTGAAAAGTACTAATCGAGACCTTTAATTTGATACCCCACATGGTTATATTTGATGAAACAAAAATGTACACCTCCCTTTTGCATGTATGGGGACCCCCCCCCCCCTTAAATTCGACATAAAAGGATGTAATTCACTGTATGCGTGAGCGTCCATAGTTCCCACCTTTCTACCAAATTTGATGTCAATCGCTATAACCGTCTCGGAGAAAAATGCGTGTGACGGACAAACAGACAGACAGAGCACCGACATATTCCAACCACCTCTGAATGTGACGGCAATTCCTCCAGTCATCAGAGACGAACTGCTGGAGATCTGCGGCAGAATAGGAGACAATAAAGCGCCGGGCCTGGACGGAGTACCGAATAAGGCCCTTAAACTTGCCGTGAAATCTAGGCCGGACATGTTCGCTGAGTTGTTCGAAGGAATATTTCCGGCGGCTTCGAAGCGACAGAAGTTGGTACTTCTGCTTAAGCCTGGTAAATCTCCAGGTGAACCATCCTCATACCGACCCGTATGTCTTTTGGACACGGTGGGAAAAATGTTAGAGCGGGTAATCTATAATAGATTACTCCCGGTTGCTAAGGCGGCCTTTCAGATCGGCAGTATGGGTTCCTAAAAGCCAGATCAACCATTGATGCCATCAAATTGGTTACTGGCTTGGCCGAAGATGCATTTCACGGAAAGGGTAGTACCAGCAAATATTGCGTGGTAGTAACCCTGGACGTGAAAAATGCATTCAATTCGGCCAATTGGAATCTAATACGCAAATCCCTAACGAAGGTTGGTATTCCCGCCTATCTCGCTGCTATCGTCGATAGTTACTTAGCTGAAAGGAGACTCTGGTATGACACTGATGACGGACCGCAGGAGTACGTTTTTTCCGCGGGTGTCCCACAGGGCTCCGTATTGGGCCCACTACTGTGGAACATCATGTACAACGATGTACTTAATCTTCCCCTTCCGGAGGAAGCCACAGTGGTGGGTTCCGCTGACGACATTGCACTGGCTCTTGTCGCAAAGCATCTTGAAGATGCTGAGTTATCCTCAAGCGAGGCAATCAGTGCTGTCAAATGCTGGTTGGAGAGCTCTGGTTTGACGCTTGCGGAGGAAAAAATAGAAGCGGTCCTCATCACGAAGCGCCGGAAGAGAAATTACGCCTGTGTTAGAATCGGGAATCATATCATCACTTCCAAGCCGACCATCAAATACTTGGGGGTAGTGATAGACAGGAACAACAAGCAACACGTACAGTATGTTTGTGATAAATCATCCACTGCCAGTATGGCCCTGACGAGGATGATGCCGAACGTGGGAGGGCCACGGCATACCTCTAGGTTGCTTATAGCCAGAGTGGTGACCTCAATCATGCTCTATGAGACCCCAGTTTGGAGCGAGGCATTGCGGATGCGAGTTAACACTAGCAAACTGAATGCAGTCTACAGGAGGACAGCTCTGAGGGTATGTTCTGCCTTCAGGACTGTCTCAGATGACGCAGCATTCGTCATCTCTGGAATGATGCCGATTGACATCTTGGCAGATGAGATGGCGAATATATACCATGCGAAACCAATCTCTCCCTTATCGCAGACGAAGAACGCTGAGAGGGAGAGATCCATAAATAGATGGCAAGAGTGGTGGGAACGCTCGGGAAAGGGTCGGTGGACTCACAGGCTCATTCCTGCCATCAAGGAGTGGTTGGAGAGACGACACGGTGAGATTAATTATAATCTCACCCAGTTTCTCACGGGACATGGAGGATATCTCCAATACCTTCACAGGTTTAAATTGGAGACCTCACCCGACTGTCCAAATTGTGAGGGAGTCCCAGAGGAGCCAGAGCATGTATTCTTTCACTGTCCGAGATTTGTGGAAGAAAGGAGAAAACTAAAGGAGACTCTAGGAGAGGTGCTGGTACCAGAAAATCTGGTGCCGAAAATGCTAGCACATCAAGAGAATTGGGATGCGGTTAACTCCATGATCGCATCTATTCAAGATAAATTGCGAAAGGCAGAGGAAAGGAGAAAAGCGCGGTCACGTGCGCCGCGTATAGAAGAAATGGGATTAAGCTAGAGTGAGCTGACTTCGCCGCGCGATGTAATACCTTATGGTGGTTCCGCGGGGCACGGAGGGAATCGGGGGTGGTTTTAGTGGGTAAAAATCCCACACGCTGGTATGTCCCGACCAGTGTCTTTTGAAGATTTCCACCTCCTCCAAAAAAAAAGACAGACAGACAGGCAGACAGTAACCGATTTTAATAAGGTTTTGTGTTTACACAAAACCTTAAAAAGGGGATATCACGCAGTGCAGCAATTATAAAGGTATCACGTTTCTGAGTACCATCTATAAGATATTCTCCGCTAGCTTGGTAGGCCGGATAGCCCCACACGCTCAGAACATCATTGGCCCATACCAAAGAGGCTTCACTCCAGGCAAATCAGCAACAAGTCAGATTTTCTCTTTGCGGCAAGCGATGGAAAAACTGTTGGAATATGACCAATAGTTGCACCATATTTTCATCCACTTTAAAGCCGCCTGTAACAGCATAGCCAGGGAAAACAGTACACGGCCATGAGAGAATTCGGTATCCCGACGAAATTGATAAGACTGACTAGGCTAACCCTGACCAATGTGCAAGGCCACATAAAAGCAGCAGAATCACTCTCAAGACCATTCGACATAAACAACGGTCTACAAGGGGATGCCCTATCATGCGTCCTCTTTAACCTGGCCCTCGAGAAAGTGATCCGTAATGCTGATGTAAATGCAAGAGATACGAACCTCTTTGAGTCCACCCAACTACTGGCCTATGCTGACGATATCGACATCATGGGAAGAACCACCCGAGATGTACAGTCTACCTTAATCAAGCGGCGCGAGATCTTGGGCTGCACATTAATGAGGGCAACACGAAGTACACAGTGGCAACGTCAGCGCAGGCAAACGAAAACAATGATCATGTATTCCTAGGAGACTTGGGTTCTTAGCAAGAAAAAAAAACCTGCGAACTCTTGGCCGCGTTTGAGAGAAGAATCTTCCGAAAAATTTTTGGCCTTCTACATGAGGATGGACGATTCCGTAGCCTACATAACGACGAAATCTGCGAACCATACCACGACCGTTAGGTTGTGGATAAAATCCGACTCAACAGGTTACGGTGGGCGGGTCACTTAATCGGTATGGATGGAGTGGATCCAGCCCAGAAAGTCTATAAAGGCAGTATATATGGTAGAAAAGGAAGACGAAGCAGACCCTGCCTGAGATAGAGCGATGGCGTAGGTTAGGACGCCAGACAACTTTTAGGGATATCGAATTGGTGGACATCGGCGCAAAACCGGGGTGTCCGGAGTTCCTTATTAATACAGGCCTAGACCGGATACCAGTACTCTTACAGGTTTAAACTAGACACCTCGCCGGAGTGTTCAAACTGCAATGGAGTTCCGGAGGACCCAGAAAAAGTATATTTTAACTGTCCAGGGTTCGTAGAAGAAAGGGGGATCTTGTTAACATTTCAGGAGGATTGACGGTGACGGTGATTGATTGCGATCTACTCCTTGATCGGATTTATCCAGAACAAAATGCGAAAGTCAAAGAGAACAGGATAGCGCGGTTATGAACATCGCGAAAGAATAGTAGAAAGGGGGCCAAGCTAGAATGCGCTAACTCAGCTCCGGAGTGGGGGGACCCTGGAGAACATAAATGACAATAGTCTTCTAGATCACTTCAACAATCCGCTCATTAAGTGGATGCGAAATAAGTATCAATAGCGAAATCTTCCTATCCTTCCTACGAAATATATTAAATATTTCTTAGAAAATCCTTTTATTAACTGGAAATTATAATGAATTATCGCTGGGAAACATAAATCGAATTGAAGAAGGTTGAAACGAAAGTGGAACAACTAAAATATTCGTGTGAGAACGGATGTAGATTGGGAACTCTATTCTGCGCACTAGTCTGCCATTATCATTATCCCCATTGTAACACAGCCATTAACAGGGAGGCTTCGCTAATTACTCAACAACTATTGAAACGTTGGAACATATTAATTTCTGATTACATTGAATTAGAATAAGGTAATTTACGGAAGTCCTACAAGAAAGTGTTTCGTACCCCAAAACCAATTACAATATGCTAATATTGTGGGAATTTTCGATGAATTGAAGGATTTAATTTATTGGTGAATGTATCAACATGCGTGCTCAATTGTTATGCATTAATAAGGGATAGGCATGGGTAAAAGCGTGAAATTCGGTCGCTTCAGGAGGGCAATGGTAAATCAAAAGTGAAAATTCAAAAGATAAACTGCTATAATGAGGAAACCCAGATTCAAGTGGGGCTGTAGATTCAGATACAATAGTATCTGCCGGGATAAAACGTTTTTTAACACGAAAATGGGACAAATATTCCTCTTTTTCGCCAAATCTGAAGTATTGGTTAAGGCGGCCCGAGCCAATGTACAAGTATCATCAGCATCATCAACGGCGCAACAACCGGTATCCGGTCTAGGCCTGCCTTATTAAGGAACTCTAGACATCACGATTTTGCGCCGAGATCCACAAATTCGATATCCCCAAAAGCTGTCTGGCGTCCTGGCCTACGCCATCGCTCCATCTTAGGCAGGGTCTGCCTCGTCTTCTTTTTCTACCATGAATATTGCCCTTATAGACTTTACGGGCTGGATCATCCTCATCCATACGGATTAAGTGACCCGTCCACCGTAACCTATTGAGCCGGATTTTATCCACAACCGGACGGTCATGGTATCGCTCATAGATTTCGTCGTTATGTTATGTAAGCTAGGGGCCAAAAATTCTTCGGAGGATTCTTCTCTCGAACGCGGCCAAGAGTTCGCAATTTTTCTTGCTCAGAACCCAAGTTTCCGAGGAATACATGAGGACTGGCAAGATCATAGTCTTGTACAGTAAGAGCTTTGACCCTATGGTGAGACGCTTCAAGAGAAACGGTTTTTGTAAGCTGAAATAGGCTCTGTTGGCTGCCAACAACCGTGCGCGGATTTCATCATCGTAGCTGTTATCGGTTGTGATTTTCGACCCCAAATAGCAGAGATGATCAACGGTCTCAAAGTTGTATTCTCCTATCCTTATTCTTCCCGTTTGACCAGTGCGGTTTGATGTTGTTGGTTGGTTGGTTGGTTGGTATCCTTCATTGATGTGCAGCCTAAGATCACGCGCCGAATACCGCCTGCTCGATCTGGATGAAGGCAGTTTGTACGTCTCGGGTCGTTCTTCTCACGATGTCGATATCGTCAGCATAGGCCAGTAGTTGGGAGGACTCAAAGAGGTTCGTATCTCTTGCATTTACATCAGCATCACGGATCACTTTCTCGAGGGCCAGGTTAAAGAGGACGCATGATAGGGCATCCCTTTGTCGTAGGCCGTTGTTAATGTCGAATGGTCTTGGGAGTGATCCTGCTGATTTTATCTGGCCTCGCACATTGGTCAGGGTCAGCCTAGTCAGTCTTATCAATTTCGTCGGGATACCGAATTCTCTCATGGCCGTATACAGCTTTGCTCTGGCTATGCTATCATAGGCGGCATTAAAGTCGATGAACAGACTGATGCAACTGTTGTCCATATTCCACGAGACATGAAAGTCCTGCGGATTTAACGTGAGTACCTGCCGTGTAGGCATAATCCCACGGTCCTCTTCGGACCCGGATTGATTTTGGGACCACAATCAGAGCCCCGCCATGCAAGCACAGGGGTACTGGTTTATACTGAGTGCCGGCTCAGCATTCATACCAGTGGATGCGAGGCCTATCTAACACCTCTGCCGCAACTAAGGGGTACGGTACCCGCGTTGTACAGCGCAACTCCACGCTTGAGCTGCGAGAAGCTCTGCGCGCGATATAGGCATAACCACAACATAGGCATAAACATATTGGGCCGAGAACACATCCTCCAGGAATTCTCCTGGAGCAAATGCTCTCAGAAGGCCGTCCCGGTTCCCATGGTACCAGATAACCTCCGGTGAGGCTTCGTGGCCGAAGCCACTTCAGATGAGTGCCTTGCAGACTCGGGTCTGATCGCCCTCCTCGAGTACGTGGGGATGGAACTTATGTATGAGACAGATAATGCCTCGTTGCCAATCGTCGGGCATAGATTCGCTGTCCCATACCTTGAGCACAAGTTGATGAATCACTTGGTGTAACTGGTCGCCTCCATATTTAACCAATTCGGCTGTAATTCCATCGGCTCCGGGCGACTTATGATTTTGTAGCCGATGAGTTGCACGGACTGTTTCACCTAAATTTGGTCGTAGTATTTGTCCGTCGTCTTCAGTTGGCGGGACCTCTAACTCACCGATGTTCTGATTGTTCAGTAACTCATCAAAGTGCTCAACCCATTGCTCCAATAAGCCCATTCAGTCGGAAATCAGATTTCCCTCTTTGTCTCGGCAGGATGAGCATCGAGGTGTATAAGGCTTCATCCTGCTGACTTGTTGGTAAAACTTCCGCGCCTAGTGCGGTTGCTCCCTGTACTTTTCTAGTTCACAGACTTGTTGTTTCTCCCAGGCTTCCTTTTCGGTTTTGAAGTCGCTTCTCCGCTCGACGGAGTTCGTGATAAGTCTCTGCGCCTGCCCGCATTCCTTGAAAATGCAACATTACTCGGTATGCGGCATTCTTCCGTTCCGTTGCTAGCTTACATTCATCGTCAAACCAGCCGTTCCGACCTTTTTTGCGGCTGGGGCGAAGTATCTTTGTGGCCGTATCAATGATAACGTTCTTCAGGTGGTTGTGAAGATCATTTGTTGATGCTTCATCTCCAGGCCCTCTGTTGACTGCGGTTATTACGGCATCCATTTCCCTCTTATAGGGGTTGCGGAGGTGTTAATATTCGAGCACTATGCCAACGAGATAGTGATCCGAGTCTATATTGAGCCCCCCATGAATGTTCTGACATCCATGAAGGCATTATCATTTGTATTTTGGTGTAAGCTATGAGAGCCGAATACGGGCTCCTTCCCTACTTGGCTGTTAAAATCCCCAAGTATGATTTTGATATCATATCTGGGATAGGCTTCGAGGGTTCGTTCTACTGCCTCGTAGAAGGTATCCTTGTCCGACTCTGCAGTCTCCTCTGTAGAGGCGTGAACGTTAATGAGGTTTACATTTCTAAATTTGCCTCGCAAGCGCAGAGTGCATAGCCGATAACAGCAGGTTTCATTTTTTGGCTGACTAAGAAACCTACTCCGAGCACATGGTTTACTGTATGGCCACTATAATATATGGTGTAGCGGCTCTTCTCCAAGAAACCTCTCCTGTAGCGCTGTTACATCAGACCTATATTGGGACAGGGTATCGGCTAGCTGCTCAGAAGCTTCATCTCTGTACAGAGAGCGCACGTTCCATGAGAAAATGCGCAAATCGTTATTCCTTTGTCGTTGCCGGGTTCGTCGTTGTGTAATCCATCCAGTCCGAGGCTCCTGTTGTGGCTTAGTAACAAGTTGTTTTCCGTGTAGGGTTGTCAGCCCTACCCAACCCCCAACCTGGAGGACCAGTTGGTACAATTTGTCCCGTTTTTAGGCGCGGGAGACTCGCCCTCATCCTTCTCCGTCTGCAGCTTTTCGTTAAGAAAGAACTCCCAGCGGTCACCACGTGGAGGTGGAGATAGTGTTTGGTAGTAGGGCTATTGGTGTTGGTTCAGCAAGCATTTCCCAGGTTTTATGCTTCATCGTGGGTACCAATCCACGTTTCGCCCTGAGACCTATACTACCCATGTACAAGTATGCATGCCCATAATGCTTTGGGTCAAGCTGGTACATTGTACACTGGCTACAACGACGATCATATAACCGGTTGTTTGAGGTCATCGGTCTAAATCAAAAGCAAACATTCTTAAAACAAGGGATATGACCAAGAGATTTATCTTCAAACGGAGCTGGCAGTGGCCAGTTATGAGGTGATGTATTTTTGAGAAAGGCAATGCCTGTTTGCCTGTTTTCTGGTCGCTTCGTGTCAATCGCCTGTTTCAAACGGTCGAGTTGCTCACAGTACAGGACCCAATTGAGGGTCTTACCATAGTTGAGCAGCTCATAGTGGATCATTTCCTTCCAGTCCCATAAAACACACAGCAAAACCTTCCTGGCCGTCAATCCAAGCTTGACGATGGTTTGGGCCAACTCGCTGCTTCGACCACGTGACCACTTTTCATCACCAGTCACCATCCGCTTCAAAAATGGGTCGAATTCGTTCCAAGAGATTTTTTTGGCCTGAATTCGTGTGGCACCCGAACATCCAGCTTTTTTTGGAATCCAATCTTCTGCAAATGGTCCGAAACGGTTTTATGGTCTATATCCAGTTCCTAGCCAATCAAGCGAATACTCACATGCCGGTCTATTTGGATGATTTCGACGATTTTATCGGTTGCTACGAAGATTGGCCTACCAGTACGGGGTGTATCTTCGACATCCACTACACCAGAACAAAATCGATCCAACCAACCCTGTGCTGTGCGAATCGTTACAGTATCGGGTCCATAAACTTCACAAATTTTTTCGACCCCCTTCGTTGCATTTTTACCTCTCAGGTAGTAAAAACGTAAAATATGACGAATTTCTTGTTTGGTGGACTCCATCTTTGACGCGCTATAACTTGAGACTGCAACGTACGATCACAACACTGTCAAAGAGACACTTGTAGCACAGATTGTCGTCTTCAAATCGCCGTATAGTATGACCCGATGCGATAAGTGTAACACAAGATATGTTTAAGTGTCGCCATCTATTGACAAAATATGACATTTCTTTTTCCCCAACCCAATATATGCATATATTATGTGAGAATTCCCACTTTCGCGTGGTACTGGCATTCAAAGTCATGTCAGAAGCGAGAACTTCGACCTATTATAAATTTGTTAGCAATAGTGCGATTTACACCAAACTTGGCAGGATCATGCAATATATCATAGCCTACATTACAGCAAGGGGGGGAGAGGTGAAGCCAATTACTAAAAATTATAGCAATATTCTATTATTAACTTTAAGGCACAATATAGTGGCAGCCTCCTGATTTTTTTCAGATTTTTCGGTTGGGTAGTTTCTGAGAATCGGTCCGCAAAAAAATGATCACTTTTGGCCCCCTCGCATTCCCCACTTTTCCAGCAGATGTCAAAACTAAGACCGGCATGCGCCCCTTCGGACACCACCTTGTTGTGGTGGGTGAGCTTGTTTACTACTACACTAAGGGTATCCAAAAACGCATAAAGATGGAAACAAAGGATTGTAACGCCTCAAGTGATAAGAAGTCACAGACTTCGAATCCACCCCCGACTTTGAGAAATCAGAACGTGGCAGAGGCACGGATTTTGGAGGCCTCACCTAATTCATGCTCCCCCACGGAGAAATCTGTGGAAGACAGGCTCTCCACTTCAGTGGAAAACCTACACCCGGTGTCTACGGCACAGTCAGCCAAAAAGGATAGTATAGCAATTCCCTTAATGAAAGGAACTGGAAATCTGACTACGGAAGGCCTATCGGTGACAATGTCGTCTAACTCTTCCAAAGTACCGAGAAGGAAGGCTCGACAGAAGGAAACTTTAGCCGCAAAGGAGAAGGGAAGGATCAGAACCTTCTTCTCCACCTGTACCCGGAAAAACGGAAGAAAGGGAAGCTGGCAATGTGGACGCAACTGATCTAACGCCAGTGCGTGAAAACAAATCCATGCAGCCCGGACTTCGTGAACCTGGAAGGGCTTCTAGTCGACGACAACGGAAGGCACTGCGAAAGAAGGCGAAGTTTCTTGGGAATATGGAAATGGACGTTGCTATACCACCAAGTGTGGCAATATCCAGAAAAATCAGAGGCGAGAAAGCGGAACTTTCGGCAGAAGGTGAGGACAACCTGGTAACCCCGGTGAGATCCATCCATCCTGTAATGAGGAAGCAGAATCCATGGAACATTTTCTATGTGAGTGTCCCGCCTATGGACGCATCAGACAACAGATTTTTGGTGCTGGTGTGCTCCAACTGCAGCGGGCAGCATCACATCCACTAACGGAAATCCTGCGATGCATAAACGAATCCGGGATATTCCGTTAGACGGGGGAATCGAGTACAATGGACCATTAAGGTCTGAGTGCTCAGAGGCTTTGCTTCTCCCCCACCACGGTCACTGCAAACTTGATTTGATGCATCTTTACAGAAAAAAAACGCAAGCGGCCAAATCAGGAGGGCGCGCTGCCCAGTTCAAATTTCCTCTTAAAGAGATAAGGCGTCCGGGGAAGACTGCTCTCAAAAAGTCCATAACAATTCTCTCTGGGTGGGCTGTAGCCCCTTTCTGCTCAAAGCAGACATCTTCCAGTTCAAATTCAATCTCGTCTAATTCAGACAAGGAACCTGGATTATGGTCGTGCTGCATTGACCGGAATGGCTTTGTTGTCTTCTTCAAAGAAATAAATACTGATGATACTGTAAACCTGTTGCAGTGCAGAAGCCTTCCTAGGGTTTGTTACACTTTAATGGCATGTGTTTTATTTTTGACACATCTACTGAGGTGCAAATATGCCTGGTCTGAAAAGAAAATGACGACGTCCCACGGGAGGGCAGCAAGCAAGTTTTTCAACTTTATAATCATGTGGTAGCAATTTTCAGAGGACTGCCATTTCGTAAGGATGTTTTTGACTATTCGATGAATGGAACGCCTGGAAATGCAAAGAATGTTTCTCCGTATTGAACGCCGGGGAGACTGTTCAATGGCGGCTCAATGCTTTCTGGGGTAGGGACGGGATTCTGATGCGTCCTTCTGATTGACAATATATTTTCAGGAGTCTTGAATGCATTCACCCAAGAAACAGTTCAATTTCGATCAGGAACGCTACCTCGGGAGGCAATATTCGACCTCAAGCAGAAGGCATGCTGCGCAGATGATTGAAAGTGAATTTTCAAAATAGGCTTTCTAAAAAAAACGTGCGTTGTTGCACAGCCCAATCCATGTTGGCGATTGAGTGGGGTCATAACACGCCTCCTATCCTCTTCTGTGGAATGATACCACTCCTCATCACCCACATTTGCTACAAGAGGAATGCCCCCACTCTTGAATCCATCGCTTTGTAGCGCTCCACGCGGTATAAGGTTCGCACTCTATTTGATTACAATGTCTCTGATTATGCATGATTTTTACTGTGAGATTATTCAAGACAGAACCATCAAAATAGTTCAGTATCATGTGCCAATAGAGACTTCCGATAATAATATAATAATCCTCTTTATGGGTAATTAAAAGCAGCCCTGAAAAAAGGTTTCTCTAAAATGATATTTTCTACTAATTGGAAGATATGCCAGGAAAACCCTTCAATAAGCTACCCGACAATTTTATGGCAGACAGACCTCAACGAGTTCGTAGTGATGATCCTCTCCAAATTATTCTTGAGAATTGGGTCAAACTATGGTCATATTATCGGCAAATTTTGGTCTAAATCTCATCTTATTAGAAAGCAGCTTATTTTTGGCTTTTGCAGATGTGATTGGATTCCTATAAATGCATTATTTACCACAGGGTAAGGGTCACCCCAAGAAAACTACACATGAGATTCAATTCTCAGCACATTTTTAGAAATTTTATGGAGACGAAAAAGTCTTGCACTCATTCGACCACGCCGGGAGTTGCGTCAGGCAAATTCCGCCCATAAGGGCTGCGGTTAGTGTCGTGTATATGATGCAGTGCATTGATATATGCCCACGTGATTACGAGCACATGGCTGCGAGTTGCTGCGAACTATAGACATTGCAGAACTGTTTATGGGTTTCCACATCCCAGCGGGAACCAAAGGCAGAGCTTCCTTAAAGATTCATTTGGGATTAATGGCGATGGATCTTAATGGAATCACTAAGCGAATAATGCTTCAAAATTCCTCTATGGGAAACTCGTTGGAAGCAAACACGTATAACATTCCCGAAAAATAGATCCATGTTTGGTTTGCTCAGAAGTCGTTCTGTGCCCCTTTGCCGCTGAAGTTGCTCCGCCTGTGTCTTCTTGGGGTACCCCTTCATATAAAGAAATCCTAATGTTGAACCAGTTGTTCAATTTGTTGAGCTAAACTAATTGTTTCGAAATTTTCGTGTGCTCAGACAACCTTTGGTTTATTGCTCCTGTTTCGCCGCTAGTATTGACTTTTGCTGTTTTTTCAAGGAGTAGTAGTAAGCCCATTATATTAACCCTTTCAGACAATCGCCAACATCTATGACTGTAGCTCCAATTCGAAACCGGGGCACAACACTGAGATCGTGAAACTGACGCCCCAACTGTCTCGGCCAACGCACCGTCATGGGAATTACTCTTATCAAATGAGCAAGGGATGAATTTCCCTTTTTTGACTTGAAGTTTCTCACTCTTCGCGAAGGAACATTAAAATAAAACCGGTCACAAAGCTGAAAAAGTTTGTGCTGTTTGATCACCTATAGAGCCCAGCAAAGAATTTTTTAATTATATGATTTGAAAGTAACGCCCACATGATTTTTTGGGGCCCAATTCCAGTTCCATTGATAGAAAAATATATAAAAACATCACCATTAAGCCATTGCTTTTTTTATGTATTTACAGATATGTCAGGCTTTGTCATCCTAAGACTACCCAACAGATGCAATTCGTGGTCAAAATGAGATACACCATTCCATAAGGATCTTCAAAATATTTTGCTGATTTGCAGCATTTGTGGACTTTGAAGAACTTAAATTTGGCAGTTCTTCAAAAGTTCATACAAGCTATAAATTAACAAAAGACAACACTAACACGGAAGCGGATCAAACAAAAAATGCTTGAAAACAATCGGTTCTGCCGGCATCATGAGTAAAAAATGCTTCATGTGCCGGTCGGACTGATACGTCCTCATGCGTTTTGCGCGACTTTACATGAATTTCGTTTTGGGCTTGGTGACTTTACCTAAATTAACAATCATTCTAAATCTTCATTTTACAAATGTATTGAACACAAATCTAATAAGGACTTAATTCCCTGATAAAACAACATTGAATAACAGAAATGTATTAAGGAGTGGAAATAGTGCTGAAGGAGGGTCAAATGGTATGCAGCAGTTTGTACAATGTGATCACCACTATCCCAACCTTCATGACAATGAACATTCTGTGCACCAGCTTTTCCAGTCCCACAAAGTCACCTAGAGTTTCCTATAGATCTCTTCTGTCAGCCATGTCGCACAGTGGAATAATAGATGGTCCAAATTCACCGGGATTCTATCGCAGTTTGGCCAATCAGGTGAAGTGCCTATTTTTAGTCCTGTAGAAGTACTCTTTGTTTCTTACAAAGGTCGTGGCAAACTACGTGAATATACATAAGCATACGGATGTCATACTATCTGCCAAAGTGTCAATAGGCATCGCTCCGGGGATAATGATCCGGAACGGTTTTAAAGCAGGAGTCACCCGGCGGAGCATCTTGACCGAAAGCGGCTGCAGATGTTATTGGCTCCCAATATACTTGGTGTACTCCTAATTAATTTCCGTTTTTTTTCGATAGATGGCGTTCTATACTTGGTGTCGCTGTTGGTCACACATACCTGTCATTTTGTTTAGTTGTTATCGAGTGTTTAAACTGCGTTGACGTTTCCCCAAAAAGTTTCTCCAACAAGTTTTTATTGCGCGTCAAAAATGTCGGCGTTCGTACCGAATTTCGAGCATATGCGGCATGCATTGCTTTTCATGTTCAATCAAGGAAAAAAGTGTCCAAGAACCACTATGCATTTGTGGAAGTTTATGGCGATCGTGCATTAACACTTCGAACATGTGAAACGTGGTTTCGACAATTCAAAAATAGAGATTTCGACCTGAACGACGCCGCACGCTCCGGCAAGCGAAAATCGTTTGATGACGCCGAATTGCAAGCATTATTGAATGATGACAACACGCAAACGCAATGACAGCTTGCAGATAGGTTGGGAGTTCAACAGCAAGCAATTTCGAAACGTCTGCGAGTCATGGGAAAAATTCAGAAGTGTGGAAAGTGGGTGCCGCATGAACTGACCGAGAGACAAATGGAGAACCGAAAAGTGACGTGTGAAATGCTGCTTCAACGGTACAAAAGAAAGTCTTTTCTCTATCGTATTATTACGGGCGACGAAAAGCGGATTGTCTTGGAGAATCCTAAACGCAACAAATCATAAGTGAGTCCATGTGAAGCATCGACATCGACGGCACGACCAAATCGTTACGATCGGAAGGTCATACTGCGTATGTGCTGGGATCAGACCGGTGTGATCTACTTTGAACTGCTGAAACCTAGTGAAACTGTGAACACCGTTCGCTGCAAACAACAAATAAAAGATTTAATCCGGGCGATTGCGGAGAACCGACCAGAATATAAAGAAAGACAGAAGAAGGTGATTTTGCTCCACAACAATGCACCATCGCATAAGTCAAAAGTCATTCGCGACACGCTGGAAAATCTCAAGTGGGAGGTGCTTAACCATGCGGCTTACTCACCAGACCTGGCCCCATCGGATTACCACCTCTTTGCCTCGTTGGGCCACGCATTTTCTGAGAAGCCCTTCGACTCCTACGAAAATTGGCGGAAATGGCTCATTGAGTGGTTCACCTCCAAAGACAGTCAATTCTACTGGCGTGGTATTCACAAATTACCAGAAAGATGGGAAAATGTGTAGAAACCGATGGAAAATATTTCGAATGAAATAACTATTACGGTTCCCTTGGAATTATGTGTTTTATTCACACAAAAACCGGAAATTAATTAGGAGTACACCTGGTATTAATACAAAAACCCAACATGGGTATGAATTCTATTGGCCAGGAACAGTCGGTTAAGAATTTTGGCCTGGCCTGGCGTCATCTACTATGCAGTCAGTTGCACCTGAAAATTAATGCGGTAAGCTATCAAGTACATAGAGGAGACCTCAGGGCCTTAATCCTAAAAAAAAAGATGTTGCATGTTACGATGACTTATAGTACTTATATTCACAGCGACACGACACAACCCGAAACAACTTTTTGTATTTATACTTCCAATGACACGGATCGACCACAACAGAATATTCGTTTGTATATTCCGAGGGTATCAAACAATAATTATTGGCGCTTGCTGTGTGCATACCTACAAGCCAAATTTGACAGTGACCTTCCGTATGGCAGCCCGAAGCGGTATACTATTGTATTAACATCTTTGGAGTGTGACGGGGATGCTACGAAGTTTATGGTATAGTTTTCCAATGAAATTGGCGACGATCGTGGAAGCAGCAGAGTAGTTGCACTGTACTGCGACAGTTGTTTCGAACAAAAGTGGTAAGTAATGACTGGGAGCTATAATACTTTCAAAAACTCGTCTATTAGTCTTCTAAATTGAACTGAATATCTTTTATTTAGATAATCTACACTTCAACAGATGCGACGACATCCTGAAGATATTCGGCAGACAACAATGACTGGAGTATTGATTTATAAAGTTTGCTGAAGTACACATCAGAAGTCGTGTTCAACTTGACGCTGCAAAACAATGCACCACTGCCAAACAGCTGTTAGCTGGATACCTAAAGCTACACAAAAATTCAACGACCAACAAGTCAGCAAAACGAAACCAGATACATCTTGATGCTCAGCCTCTGACGATAAAGAGGGAAATCTGACTTCCGGCAGCTGGCGAGTTGAGAGTCCCATAGGTCACCAGGAGTCGATGATATTTCAGTTGAACTAATAAAATATAGAGATCACCAGCTACAATAAGCAGTTCACCGATTTATACTCAAAGTTTGGCACAGTGGGTCAATGCCTCATGACTGATACTCAGATATTTTCTGCCCCTCTTGGCCGCGTTCGAGAGAGGAACCCTCTGAAGAATTTTTGGCCCCCTACATGAGGATGGACAATTCCGTAGCCTACACAATGACGAAATCTATGAGCGATACCATGACCGTCCGATTGTAGATAAAATCCGGCTCAATAGATTACGGTGGGCGGGTCACTTAATCCGTATGGATGAGGATGATCTCATCCGGAAAGTATATAAGGGCAATATCTATGGTAGAAAAAGAAGACGAGGCAGACCCTGCCTAAGATGGAGCGATGGCGTAGGCCAGGACGTCAGACAGCTTTTAGGGATATCGAATTGGTGGACCTCGGCGCAAAAGCGGGATGTCTGGAGTTCCTTATTAAGGCAGGCCTAGACCGGATACCGGTTGTTGCGCCGTTGATGATGATGATGATACAGAAGAAAGGAGATATCAATCAGTACAGCAACTATATAGGTATCATATTATTGGCTACACAATCAAGAACAAAATATTCTCTGCTATCTTTGTAGGCCGAACAGCCCTACAACGTCCCATACCAAAGAGGCTTCAACTCCAGGCAGATAAAATTTTCTCTCTGCAGTAATCAATGGAAAAACTGCTAGTTTATGGTCATCAGTTGTACCACCTTTTCATTGACTTCAAGCCTGCCGCTGGTAAGTAGACTGACCCTGCAATGTAGCTATATAAAGAACAGCAAGACCTTTCACTATCAAAAATCTTCTATGACAAAGGGATGCCCTTGCATGCACCCTTTTTAATCTGGCCTTGGAAAATGTGATCCATAACGCTGAGATGAATGACAAAGTCACTATCCTCTTCAAATCCACCCAAATGCTGATCTATGCATGTTGACGAAATGCATATTATGGGAGGAGCAACTCGAGATATATAGCCTTCATCCAGGGGGGATACACATTTATTAAAGGAACGGAAGTAAACAACACCAGTCAACCGGAAACTATGAAGGCAATAGACCGCCACGTTGAAACTGTTGAAAATTTCTAGTTGGGGTCGAAAACTACAAGCAAGAATAACAGATATGGGACTCAGGACCACTCTATCTTCAAACAAAAAAGTTGTTATCGAGAAGATACGATATTTTTCAGAGAAGGTATGCATTTACGATTATATTAGCCTGGTTCGCTTGGGGATTCACCAGCGTTAAGAACCAGTAGCTTCTGCCGGCAGGCACCCCTGACATATACAATTTGAAAGCTAAACGACAATGTTCGGTTTAGACTCTACTAAGGCCTGTATCTAGTGCACTATCCACAAGCCTATTGCAAACTCCCAGCAGTTCCTTTCTGGCTACTATGGAAATTATCATTCTGTTGACAGCAGTCAGCATCTGTCCCTCTCCCCTTTTAATCAAAAAATAATCTACGGGTAATTTGCACCAAGTTAGAGGACGTGATTCACGGCAATGAACAGCCTCAGTGCAAAAGCGATCCTGCAATTATTGATGTTGTTTTGACGCCCTGTGTGTTGGGGCTTAATAATGCACTCAAAGTCTTCCCTCGTCAGATACGACTCAAAGGGATAGAAACTTGTGGGCTAGCAAACTGCAAATTCTGAAGCTTTATTACCATCGAAACGTTAACAATGCCTTGGATAGGCAACAACCTTTGAGTGTGAATTCAAGTGATATAAGCATGATATTCTGGGCCTAAGCAAAGTAAGATGGTGGGACTCTGGAGAGTACTCCTCTTCCTCTTGCCACACTAATGGCAATGTCCTTGCCTCTGGACTCTGGAAAGCCAAGTGGTAGACGGCTACCGCAAGGCGCATTTCTTTGACTTGGTAGCCGGTTTCTGACGGACTTCTAACTCCAAAATTTCGGCCCAGGTTAAGAATTATCACAATTGTACAATGCTAAGCAAAAACGGAGGATTCCAACATAGTGGAAAAGAACGCTTTCTTCGAGCAAATAAACGCAGCTCAGGGGAGGCTTCCTAAAGGTGACATTGTGATTGTGATGGGTGATCTGAATGCCAAGGTGGAATCTGACAACATCTCGCACGGACATGTGATGAGGAAATAGGGTTTTGGCAACTGCGTCGGTTATAGTGGGAGGTTAAGGGATTTCTGCAATTTCAACCGCCTCGTCATTGGTAGCACATCGTTCGAGCACAGAGCCTGCCATAAGGCCAGTTGGGTTGCAACTCACCGACGCCATACGGGTAACCAGATCGACCACTTCGTGATCAGTAGATTTAAGAGTTGTCTTCTGGATGTGTGCAACAAGATAGACGCTGACATCGGCGTCGAAGGGATCACCATCTGATGGTCGCTTGTGTTCCCTTGCGTGCTTCGTCCGCCACTTCTTGCAAGGTTGGGGAACTATGACCCGTTAAGTTCAACATTGACCGCTTGTATGACCCGGGTGTCGCTCGACAATGGGAGAGCCATCTTGCTGATCGAGCGCCAGATCTAATGAGCAATACGCCTGAATGTCGATGAGCATTGAATCGCCATAAAAAATGCTGTTTTCTCGGATGCTGCATAGGTCATCGGCCAAGTCCCGAAGAGGCGTCATGGGAACTGGCTGACTAGCACTGCTGCGAGTGATGGCGGGCATGCAGCGCTCGAACTCTGATACCGACCGAAATTCTGAGAAGTTCAGCATAGTGTACGCGATAACAAGGGAGAATTTGCTATTATGATGGTCAGGGAAGCGTAAGATGCTGCAGGTCGCAATGATTTCAGAACTGTACCGCAGGAAGGAAGAGCTTGTATGTGGTCGCAAATCTTTCGATGGTCCTGTGAAAGACGTCAACTGTCGACGGAAGAGGTGGAAAGAAAACTTCACCATGATTCTTAACCGTATTACATACGCTGAGATTCCGTCTTTTGTGGATGAAATCGCTAGTCACCGCAAAATGCGGAACGGACTGTTCTCCAAGTAGAAGGGGAATCATTTCGCCATCAATGCACACAAACGGAGTCAAACTGCGGTCTCCCCGCAAAGTAATTTATCGATGCACCTGCACTTACGGCTGATCTGCTCCTTCCAATCGTACGGAAATTATTGGAATCCGATATCTTTCCAAGAGAGTGGAATCGTTAAAATTCCAAAAAGAGCACACGTTTTTTGTGTGCCAATTGGAGGGGTATCTGCGTGCTCACTGCCGTCGCAAAGATAATAGCGTAAAACCGTATCTCGAAAGCTTGATCGACAGAGAGTAGGCTGCTCTCTGGTTTCCAGTCCGAGTCCTCTTGCATTGACCACATCAACACCCTACGGATCATTTTGAACCAGTGCGCAGAGTTTAGTTGTTTGCTACAAATGCTCTTCATCGATTTCGAAAAAGATTTCGATCCAGACTGCTCTACGTGGGAGAGATATTCCGGAGAAACTATCATAATAGCTATTGTCAGACCGACATATGATGGTGCAAAATGGCACATGCTGCACTGAGGAAAAATCTCGGAGGATTTTCAGGTCCAAAGCGGAGTCCGCCTGGGTTACATCCTGCCACCGATGTTATTTCTTCTTGTTATTGATGATGTTCTTCATGCTGCCTTGTCCGGAAGATGTGGAGAAGTTCAATGGATAATGGCATCTTTCCTCAAATACTTCGACTAAGCTGCTCTCTCACCGGATCATGGACCTAAATCAAATGGGTCTGGATTTGAAAAGCGAAGCATGCAGATTTGGACTGAAGATAAACACCAATAAAACCAAGGTTCTTAGTGTAACGGGTCAAGACACTCTCCCTATCTACATTAATCGACAGGGCATCCAAAGCTTTCATCAATTTGTATATCTAGAAAGCGTGGATTCTGCGCATGGTGACCCCGAACTCCAGTTGCTCGATGCATTAACAGCGCTAGATCCGCTTTCGCTGCCCTGCGGAAAATCTGGAAACGCAGTTATCTCAATACTCAGATTAATTGCTAGCTAGTGATCATTCTGTGTTCCTATATGGGAGTAGCACATGGAAAGTGAACTCTACTGTTACCCAAACGCTCCAAGCTTTCGTCAATGTTATTGAAGTGCGCTGGCCTGATACTATCTCAAACGAAGAATTTGGTCGGCGCACACTTTAAGGAGGGTCGACATACGGTTTAAACCAGCAACTGATTACTTGGTACACTGACGGATCCCTCACAGCAGAGAGAGCATTGGAGTCATTGGTCCAAGGAAAATATACTTTGAGCCAATGGGCAGGTACACTAGCATATTCCAGGCGGAAATATACGCCATAGACAAATCTGCCTCCTTTAATCTGCAAAGGAACTACAGGGGGCAGAACATAGCTATTCTCACCGATAGCCAAGCAGCGATCAAGGCACTTAGGTCCAACCAGGTGAACTCGTGAACTCTAAACTGGTATGGGAATGCACTCGGCTCGTCCAACAAGGTCTGGATACTTTGGGTTCCAGGCCATGCTGGGTTGGAAGGCAACGAGGCAGCGGATGAACTAGCCAAGAAGGGAGCAGGGACGTCTTTACACGGGTCAGAACCCTTCTGTGGAATCGGAAACGATTTCATGGCTATGAATCTAAGAAATGAAGAGGAACGGTTGAGGGAACTATACTGGGCGGGCCTACCAGGGATGGAACAGTCCAGGGTGCTTATTGGGGGATACGAACCCATGCGTACAAAGGATTGCTTAAACCTCACCAAAAAGAACTTCCGAATCATAGTGGGAATTCTCACTGGTCATTGTCGCGAACTATCACCTAGGGAAGCTAGGGATATCTACGGATACTGCCTGCAGGTTTTGTGAGGTGGAGGACGAAACCTCTATACACGTCCTGGGAGAGTGTCCGGCACTTGTGGAAAGTAGGTCGAGGCATCTGGGAGAACACTTAATACCAGATGCAAAGCTGAAAGATCTGGAAGAAGGGAATATACTAAAGTTCCTAACGGTTATAGGCCTGCTTGAGATACTATGATCAATAGGTACACTATAACCAGTAAAAGTGGCACAATAGTTCTTCAAGGACGCGGTGCGACTTTCCCTTAACAGAATAATAATAATAAGGAGGGTCGACAATTGCATTACGGGCTACACCATGCAGTGGAATCCACTCTCCCAAGATGATCGACGAATGGATCGCCCCAAGGGCACTTGGCGCAGAACAGCAGAGGAGGAGTGCCAGCGTTTCTGGAAGTCGTGCGGAGAACTGGAGATAACCGCAAGCAATGGTATGTATAGTTGACGCGCTATATCGCACCAATAGGTGAATGACAACCATATAAATCTATATTTGAATTTTTGAATTAACTTCGTTTTTCTAAATTCAGATAACTTTTAAATCAGGCGCTTGTACAGATCACACGACTTTCACGGTATTCTCAAACTTGGTTACATGGCATTGCCCACACTATATCTTTTTACTTCAAACATGAGGTCGCCCTTTTTCGAACAAAGTTGATGTTTCGCCTAGGTTTTTTTAGGTCGCGACTTTGACTTTGGCTTTTTTAATATGTTCGCATTGCCTTTACTCGAAGTGACAGTCACCTCTGAGCGATCAGGTTCCCTTACCTGTTCCTCCATCTTTTTGTTGCTGATCGTAATTCATCCACCGTGATCGTTTCTCTTAGGCTTCATTGGCCAACACTTGCACCTGATGCACCGGCGTTCTGCATTCTTCACTTTTAATTCCATCTCTAGGAACGACTAAAAAGCCTGTTTTCTGGTTGATGGTTCATGAAGATCTCCTTGTTTTTTTCGCAAATTCCCACTAGGCGTCACTCGCTCCACCTGTTATATTGTTGTGGCAGGAAGTTTCAGTTTCCTCTTTGTAAAGGACCTTAATAGTTTTCAGTTTTTAATGTTTCTCCCGCAAATACTCGGGCTATTTTCGCGTCAAGTTACACGAAGGGTAATTTCTTCGAATTGGGGCTCTGTTTTCTATCCGAAATTATTGTTCACTCCCACTGAATATTCGCGAAGATGTTAAAAGCAGAGAGCTTCTCCTGGATGGGTTCATATTCTGATCATGAGATATTTCTTGTGCATTCCTTTCTTTATGAAGAAACGCGAAGGGTATCATGACTGTGGACTTTCGCCGACCAGTAGGATAATAAAACTGGAAAAGTTAAGGCCATTCGAGTGCCTCATAGTCAATTGGTTAATCTTCTTTTTCTTTAGCCTTTGTCCCGTTCACAAACGGGGTCGGCTTGCCGTGTTCGATTTTGCCATTTGGTTCTATCAAATGCCTAATCTGGATGCAATCGCGAGGCTTTTAAATCCCCAACCACCGTATCAAGCCACCATTGTTTCGGTCGGCCTTTTGGTCGCTTACCATTGATTTCGATATTCAGACCAATCTTGGCAAGTGAAATCTCATTACCGTGAATTACGTGACCACACCATCGAAGACACCTCCCTATATCGATCGCGGATATCCTTATTTCGGATGTGATCAATACGCGGCACGCCACTAGTCGAACGCAGCGTCTTTTTCATTACCGCAAGACGCCGTTCATTGTCTTTCGTAGTCGGCCAACAGTCAGAACCATAGAGAGGTAGGGCGGACGACATTGCGGTGGTAGAGATGGAACAGAATTGGAAAATTTAAACTTTAAGGTTTGAACTATGCACTATTATCCATATAAATGAATTTTTGAATAATAATTTTGAGACAAGGTGAAGTGACATCTTTCTTACGTATCCGATATTTTAAGAATACATCACTCAGTAAGGAACTTCGTAATGTTTTCCCAACTTGAAGAATAAAATTCAGCACTACTGGTATTTCAGGACCATGCGGAAGTTCTGGTAAACCATGCATTTATAGGGCACACATCATCAACATTAAAAGGTGCTTGTTCTTTAAAAAGTATAAATAATTCTATGATATTGAACCATTTAACCATTTAACTAGATAAAATGTTTTTTTCTCTTCCATGCTGCTTTTTGTGAAGCAAATGAAAAAAGAAAGTGCTTGAACACGACTGGTTCTGCCTGCATTATGCGTAGAAAGTGTTTCATGTGCCGGTCGGACCTGTCGAACTCATGCCTTTTCCGCAACTTAATGCTTCTCATTTTTGGCTATGGTGGCTTTCTTATATTGATATCTTTCCTCTCCTGGCTTATATCATTCTTATTATTCTAATATTTATTGCTTATTGTCATAGAAACAGCTTGAAAATTTGTGTATTAAAAATGAAAAGTAATGTCTTACCATTTTCACAGAAATTTATTTTGCAGACGAGAAATCTATTCAACAAGGACTAAATTGTAAATAATGTTGGTAGATTAACATTTTAAAAAAGGAAGTGATCAAGTACAATCCGTGTTTAAGATGGTCAAACGTTGTTTTCCAGTTTGCAAAGGAACTGGGTTTTTCCAAAACAATTACGGCTGCTAGGCAAAGAGGTACGTGGTTATTTTGTCTTTCATGAATACTTCGTCATATATCATAGAAGGTACATTATGAACAGTTAAGAATTCATTACTATCAACTTGTGAATAGAGACTTCAACTCTTGCTAGCACTCTCCAAGAAGTCAAGTCAGCCTTTCTCATCATTCTAGGTAATATATCAACTTCAAGTTCTGCTTTTGAATCAAAACTTTTGGCTCCCGATTCCCAAAATACGATCTCGGTGTCCAAAAAAGGAAGAACGTTCTTTAATTTCATCAGCCCTACTCATGTTGGTGGGACTAAGCAACCACAATACACTTAGATGCACAACAACGAAAGAAAGTCAGGTGGCAGGGAATAGGTTTCACGTTAAGGAAAGTCAATGTTTCTATTGCTGACTATGCTTTACTGTAGAATCCATTCTTCGAAAAAGACCGACGACAGACCTAATCCAGCACTACAGGATTAGATGACGCAGAACTAGAGGAACTTCTTGAGAAAGAAATCTTGACAAAAACCTACGATACAGTCCGCTAGAGGTTATACCAACCTTGGAATCAAACAGAATACAGCAAGGTTTTATAACCATGCTGAATTTGTCAACCAGCCTTGGCACGTATTTAGTAGCTACATATGTAGTTCAAGAATGGGTCCGGAGCTTTTGACACTTGGACATCCGCGTTATTCTTCAGAAATTCAAAAAACCATAACCACCATTACCCGCAAAAGAAGGGAAAAAAACAAAAATGGTTTTCCTGCACTCCAAATGCCTCGAAAAGCGAACCGACATTGAGGGCTTCGAGACCGAAATATAATGGAAACGAGGGGAAAGCCCGCACAATTCTTCATCAGTCCTAAATCTTAAATGTCAGCGGAGAGGATTTTGAATCTCTGACTTTTTGAGGGTGGAGAAAAAGTAATGTCGTATTTTGTCAATAGATGGCGACACTTAAACATATCTTGTGTTGTACTTATCGCATCGCGTCATACTATACGGCGATTTGAAGACGACAATCTGGACTACAGGTGTCTCTTTGACAGTTTTATGATCGTACGTTTCAGTCTCAAGTTATAGCGCGTCAAAGATGGAATCCACCAAGGGAGAAATTTGTCACATTTTACATTTTTACTACCTGAGAGGTAAAAATGCAACGAAGGTGGCCAAAAAAATTTGTCAAGTTTATGAGTCCAATACTGTAACGATTCGCACAGCATAGCATTACTTCGATCGATTTCGTTCTGGTGTAGTGGATGTCGAAGATACACCCCGCACTGATAGGCCAATCGTCGTAGAAACCGATAAAATCGTCGAAATCATCCAAGTAGACCGGCATGTGAGCATTCGCTCGATTGGCCAGGAACTGGGTAAGGACAATAAAACCGTTTGGAACCATTTGCAGAAGATTGTATTCCAAAAAAAGCTGGATGTTTGGGTGCCACACGAGTTGACGGAAAAAAAGTCTCTTGGACCGAATCAACGCCTGCGATGCACTGCTGAAACGGAACGAATTCGACCCATTTCTGAAGCGGATGGTGACTGGTGATGAAAAGTGGATCGCGTACGAAAATCTCAAGCGAAAAAGATCATGGTCGAAGCGCGACGAGCCGGCTCAAACCATCGCCAAGCCCGGATTGACAGCCAGGAAGGTTTTGCTATGTGTTTGGTAGGATTGGAAGGGAGCCATCCACTATGAGCTGCTCAACTATGAACATACCCTCAATTCGGTCCTCTACTGTGAGCAACTCGACGGTGTGAAGCAGGCCAGGATTGGTCAATAGGAATGGTGTTCTGTTCCACCACGACAACGCTCGGCCTCACACATCTTTGATGACCCACTAGAAGCTACGGGAGCTCAGATGGGATGTCCTATCGCACCCACCGTATAGTTCGGACCTGGCACCAAATGATTACCATGTCTTTCGGTCCATGCAAAACGCTCTTGGTGCTACTGAGTTGGCCTCAAAAGAGGCTTGCGAAAACTGGCTGTCTGAGTTTTTTGTAAATAAGGAAGGAGGGTTTTATAAGAGGGGGATAATGGAGTTGCCTTCTAAATGGCAACAAGTTTGCGAACAAAATGGCGCATATTTGACTTAAATCGGATAATTCTAAGTATGTTAAATAAAGCGTTAAAATTCGATCACAAATAAGACATTACTTTTTCCCCAACCCAATATTAGGTGTGCAACTAGAAAACAAGATATTTTTTTAAACAAATTGGGAAACCGGAAGCTTGACGCTTCAGCTATAAAATGTTTTGTGTTTCCCTATGTGAGGAGCATAACGCACTTTTCCATTGGCTGATAGCATTGACTCGAGATATTTCAATCGCTCAATTCTGAACAGGTTACTGCCATTACCAGAACTGAGCGATTTAAATATCTCGAGTCATTGCTATCAGCCAACGGAAAACTGCGTAATGAAATTGCTTTACGCATGAACGCAACCTGGATGAAGTGGCATTCCACGACTGGTGTTTTTTGTGATTGACGTATCAGCGCACGCCCCAAATCTAAAATTGACCGCAATGTCGTCTGTCTGCCGCTCTCTATAGTTCTGAGTGTTGGCCGACTATAAAAAACAATGAACGGCGTCTTGCGGTAATGGAAACGAAGATGTTGCGTTGGACTAGTGGCGTGACACGTTTTGATCACATCCGAAATGAGGATATCCGCGATCGTTATGGGGTTGCACTGATCGCGAAAAAACTGCGAGTGAGGCGTTTTCGATGGTGTGGTCACCTAATTCACGCTAATGAGAATTCGCTTACCAATATAAAGCCAGCCGAAACAACGGTGGCTTGATACGCTGGATGGGGATTTAAAGGCCTCGCGATTACATCCTGATCAGGCATTTGATAAAATGAAATGGTGAAAACGATCAGGGTGAGTCGACCCCGCTTGTGAACGGGACAAAGGCTGAAGAAAAAGAAGATTTGAGGAGCGACGAGTGCACAACAGCTCCGTGTCACATAGCTAAAAATTCCATTGCCCTCGATTTTTTAGAAAGCGATTTAAATAATGAATGGAAAGCCCTGTATTGATAATAGTCAACCTCATACGCTTCACACTCAGAGTTTAATATTATTAGCAAATGCCAAGAATTTAACCTACATCAGATATAAACAAGTCGGGAAACCGGAAGCTGGACGCTTCAGGTACGAAAGGTTTTGTGTATTTCTTAGTACGTAGCACGTAATATATGCATATGTCCACTTTCGGGTGATATTGACATTGATAGTCTTCAATTTTCAAAGAAGCAACAACTTCGACGTATTATAAATTTGTTAGTAATAGTGCGATTTCCATCAAACTTGGTATGATCATTGGTATATATATATACATTATAGCCTATATCACTGCAGAATTTCGTGCCGCTAAGATGAATTTAAGGGGGGTTTCCAGCCAATTACAAAAAAATATAGTAATATACTATTATTAACTTTCTTTGAACAGATATCGGTATGAAAGGTATTTCGGAGCCAAGGCACCATATAGTGGCAGCCTCTTGATTTTTTTCAGATTTTTCGGTTTAGTAGTTTCTGAGAATGGCCCCCTTAAAGAAATAATCACTTTCAACCCCCCGCACTCCCCACGTTTCCAAGAAATGAAAGACCGGCTTCGAAAAGTACTAATCGAGACTTTTAATTTGATACCCCACATGACTATATTTGATGAAAAAAAATTTTACACCCCGCTTTTGCATGTATGGGGACTCCCCCTTAAGTTCAACGTAAAAGGATGTAACTCACTGTATGTGTGAGCGTTCACAGTTCCCACCTTTCTACCAAATTTAGTGCCAATCGCTATAAACGTCTCCGAGAAAAATGCGTGTGACGGACGGACAGACAGACAGACAGACGGACAGACAGTAAGTAGATTTTAATAAGGTTTTGTGTTTACACAAAACCTTAAAAAGGGCTAGGGAGAATTAGATTCTTCTTGAATGGAATTTTAATATTTCACTCGAATGTCAATTATTCTCGTTAATTATGACGTCAGCATCTTATTTGTACGGCTTAGGATGCTGTTAATTCGCACGAAATTGATAAGTTTGCACTGCTGTAACTTTGACACTAATAGTTGGATTTTCATGAAACTTTTCATATGTATGCGCGAGGTTGTCCTTTATGTCGGTGCAAAATTTAATGCACTAAGGATGAACCTAAGTTTTTTATCAATTCCCAGAAATTGATAAAATACTATTAGTAAGTTTATTTGAGCAGATATCGGAATGGGGTTATATTTTGAGGCCTAGATTTCATCTAAGCGCACCAACCTGATTTTTTCCGGATTTTTAGGTTGGGTAGTTTCCGAAAATGAATCCTGTCTCACTTTAGGTGCGTATATTTTGACTCCAATCCACGACTAAACCAATATCAGATTCGGAAAGTACTAATCGAGACCTTTCATTTGATACCCTTCACGACTATATCCGGTGAAAAAAAATTTTTGAATCCCCCCTTTGTATGTATGGGGAGCCCCCTTTAAACTAAACACCTAAATTTATGCCACTGCTGTATGCGTGGAATTTCATAGTTCCCATCTGTCCACCTAATTTCGTTCAGATCGGTTTAGCCGTTTTCGAAAAAAGTGCGTGTGACAGACGGACAGTGAATCGATTTTAATAAAGCTTTGTTTTACACGAAACCTTAAAAAATGGCCTTTAATTTTTAAAAAATGGTTATATACTATTTGCAAGACTAATTCACTATCGTCAAATTAAATTAACGCTTTGAAAAATGAAATTAACTATTTAGCAAGTGAAATTAGCTATCTAACAAATGAAATTAACTCTCAAATAAATTAAATTAACTGTTTAACAACTGAAATTAACACTTTAACAAATGAAAATTATTTCTATGTTTCAAAATAAATTAACCATTTTCAAGTTAACGAAGTCTTGGTAGAAATTGACGCGTGTGTGGATAGGAACTATTCAATTTCCATTAAGGCAATTAAGCATAAAATTTCTCAACATAAGTATGTCGACGATGAACAATGGATTGGCGTTATCCATTACCCCCGGTAAGGATAGGCAACGCTTTTCGTACTGTCGTCAGTACGAGCCTGTCGACCCTGAAAGCTTGAAACGACACTCGAAGATCATTTTCTGTCGCGTCTTCTCGACTTACTTATGCTGGAGCCGTTTAGAAAAAATTGGCGTTTAATTTCCTTAATGGAAATTGAAGAATTCCTTACAACGCATGCTTCATTTTCTATTAAAACTTCATCCAACCCGTGTTCACTTATCTTGAAAATGGTGAACTTGTTTTGAAGCATATGAAATTATTGTCATTTACAAAACTGTTAATTTCATTTGTTAAAGAGTTAATTTCATTTATCGAAGCGTTAATTTAAAATAACGAATAGTGAATTTGCCTTTAAAATGGTACATATTATTTCAACATGCGGATGCCACTCTGGAAAACGGCTTAAGCCTTCGACGATATTCTCAAATCGACTCAATTGTCCAGATAGGTTATTGCAAAAGGTGGAAATTCGAAGGAGCCCCGTCTATTGAATACAGCGAGTCGTTTAGTATTGTTTCCACTGGTCTCGAAATTTCACTCGAGTCTTTCCTAAGCAGCTCCTCCAGTTCTTCATCTTGAAACATTTTAGGCAACCGAGGATGTTCTTTATCTTTCACATTAAAATCATCATCATCATCATCATCATCAACGGCGCAACAACCGGTATCCGGTCTAGGCCTGCCTTAATAAGGAACTCCAGACATCCCGGTTTTGCGCCGAGGTCCACCAATTCGATATCCCTAAAAGCTGTCTGGCGTCCTGGCCCACGCCATCGCTCCATCTTAGGCAGGGTCTGCCTCGTCTTCTTTTCCTACCATAGATATTGCCCTTATAGACTTTCCGGGTGGGATCATCTTCATCCATACGGATTAAGTGACCCGCCCACCGTAACCTATTGAGCCGGATTTTATCCACAACCGGACGGTCATGGTATCGCTCATAGATTTCGTCATTGTGTAGGCTACGGAATCGTCCATCCTCATGTAGGGGGCAAAAATTCTTCGGAGGATTCTTCTCTCGAACGCGGCCAAGAGTTCGCAATTTTTTTTGCTAAGAACCCAAGTTTCCGAGGAATACATGAGGACTGGCAAGATCATAGTCTTGTACAGTAAGAGCTTTGACCCTATGGTGAGACGTTTCGAGCGGAACAGTCTTTGTAAGCTGAAGTAGGCTCTGTTGGCTGACAACAACCGTGCGCGGATTTCATCATCGTAGTTGTTATCGGTTGTGATTTTCGACCCTAGATAGGAGAAATTGTCAACGGTCTCAAAGTTGTATTCTCCTATCCTTATTCTTGTTCGTGCTTGTGTTTGACCAGTGCGGTTTGATGTTGTTGGTTGATTCGTCTTCGGTGCTGACGTTGCCACCATGTATTTTGTCTTGCCTTCATTGATGTGCAGCCCAAGATCTCGCCCTTCAAGCCGCCTGCTCCATCTGGATGAAGGCAGTTTGAACGTCTCGGGTGGTTCTTCCCATGATGTCGATATCATCAGCATAGGCCAGTAGTTGGGTGGACTTGAAGAGGATCGTACCTCTTGCATTCACCTCAGCATCACGGATCACCTTCTCGAGGGCCAGGTTAAAGAGGACGCATGATAGCGCATCCCCTTGTCGTAGACCGTTGTTGATGTCGAATGGTCTTGAGAGTGATCCTGCTGCTTTTATCTGGCCTCGCACATTGGTCAGGGTCAGCCTAGTCAGTCTTATTAATTTCGTCGGGATACCGAATTCTCTCATGGCCGTGTACAGTTTTACCCTGGCTATGCTATCATAGGCGGCTTTAAAGTCGATGAACAGATGGTGCAACTGTTGTCCATATTCCAACAGTTTTTCCATCGCCTGCCGCAGAGAGAAAATCTGATCTGTTGCTGATTTGCCTGGAGTGAAGCCTCTTTGGTATGGGCCAATGATGTTCTGGGCGTATGGGGCTATCCGGCCTAGCAAGATAGTGGAGAATATCTTATAGATGGTACTCAGCAACGTGATACCTCTATAATTGCTGCACTGTGTGATATCTCCCTTTTTGTGTATGAGACAGATTATGCCTCGCTGCCAATCGTCAGGCATTGATTCGCTGTCCCATACCTTGAGCACTCACATTAAAATCACCACTATTAAACCGCGGAAACCACCCTTGACACATTCTAACTGATGGAGCACTGGGCAGATATCACTGTCAAACTTCATATGAAAGTATTAGGTATGAACGTAGTTAAAAATACGTGGTTTCTAAGTTGCGCATCTAATACAAACTCAGATCAGAAAGTTTGTAAGGAATTTCCCTGATTCATTAAATAAATTAGCTACCATGCAGGATGGCATATGAGTAAAATACAGCCTGTCATTTGGCAAGCAGAAGAAGCTTCCAGTGGAAAATTCATCAGATCCTCAATTTGGGAGCCCACTTTCTTCAACATGGTCAGGCGAGAGGTCATCGACATCGCGGTGGCATCCCCGACATTGCAGCTCTGGTCAGAGAATGGAGGGAATCGAACGATATCACAGTCTTGGACCCCAGGTGCATTGATTTCGTAATGGACATGGACCCACCTCCGACCACTCCATTTCGGAATCCGCGGAAGGCAGATTGGGCGACTATAAAATAGATCTGAGCGCCCGAGTTACGATCCCGGATAGGTCCATCAAATCTATTACTGGAATTGACAAAACAACCCAGATGATTATAGCTTTCTCCGAAAGCTGTCCACTCAAGACGCCAAAGATGGGTAAAACACCATGGTGGAACTGGGACTTGGCAAAATAGGGAAGACCGACTAGGATGTTCCTCAATGGTGCTCTGAAGTGTGATTCAGCCGCTAGCTGGAATCGCTATAAAGAGGCACAGAAGGCTCTAAAGAAGAGTATAACATCGGCTAAACGATCATCATGGACATGCTTTTGCTAAGAGACTCTTGAGGCAATCTCAAGCTGAACCGAATCCTTGGTAAAGAACCTAACCAGAAGCTGGGTTATTTTATTCATTATGATCTTATTCCGGTGAATTTCGCTACGATGGGCGGGGGTTGTTGTTTGATATTTGCTCGCTCCGGTCTCTGCCGTTTTTTTCTATGTAGCTGCCGAGATTGTTGCGTCGGCGGACGCAAATTCTGGCCCAGAGCGTTTTCGCTTCAGTGTTATACCGCCTCGTCCTTTTGTTCTCTCCGCGCCATCTTGCCCTGCGCACACTCGGGATCACTGGATGACATTGATGACATTGGCTGCTGCGGTCACTACGGTGTTTGCGATGGTTGGTACTTTGCGTTCGGGAGGTAGATCTCGATCGCAATCACCGTCGAGATCCGCTTCTCGAAAGGAGAGTTCGTGTACACGGCGGGACCCTCATCAAGCGACTAAATGTACCACCAGATGCACGTTTAGCGCAACAATAAACTAGGCTCGCTGGGTGCCTCGGTGACGAAGTGCAGTACCACGTCGCCTTACAAGCATCGACCCCCTAAGCACACGTTGCTTCCTGGTCGACACGAACGCTAAGGTGTCGATTCTCCCTGTACCCTGTCTGAACACCCTATTTCCCCAAAATTTACATCTGTCGACTGCGAACTCATCTCCCATCAGCACTTATGGCTATTAACAGGTGAACGTGTGTCTCGTACTGCGCCGAACGTTTACGTGCCATTTCATTCTCGCGAACATTAGCATCCTCATATTAGACGCAGCCTTCCTGTGTCACTATGGGGTGCTGGTGGACTTGCAGAACAAGACATTGCTAGACCCCGCAACCTCGTTACTTATGTCAGGGAAAACTCCTACCTGCCAAAATGACACTCTTTCTATAATTTTCGAGGACGTTGTCGCACCCACCGCATTCGGGTACTCCTCCGAGAGTACAGCAACATCACTACTGAAAGTAGTTTCTCTAAGCTGGTTAAGCACGATGTGGAGCACCACATCAACACTACCGGCGCTCCAATCTTCTCAAAGGTGCGTCCACTTTCAGCCAAAGAAACTTGCTGTTGTGAAGGAAGAGTGCGAAGACTTAATGAAACAGGGTATCTGCAGACCATCCAATAGCTGTTGGTCCTCTCCATTTCATTCGGTCCCTAACCAAATGGCGGTCATGTGGAGACTATAGAATGCTCAGACAGTTCCAGACCGATTCCATTCATCCATGATTTACGACCTTGGATCTAAAAAAGGCGTATCACCAAATCCCTGTCGCTCCCAAAGGCATTCCGAAGAGGGCTATCTGGAAACCTTTCGAACTCTTCGAGTTCACTAGGGTGACTTTCGGCTTGTGCAACGCTGCGCAGACTTTCCAAAGGTTCATCCACTCTGTCTTCCGAAACTTGAACTTTTGTTTCGTCTACATAGATGATGTTTTGGTCGTTTCCTCTTCAGAATCTGAGAGCTTGGAACATCTCGAGTGCATTTCTCAACGTCTCCTTGAGCCCGGGCTTGTCCTCAACGTTGAAACATACAGATTCCTCCAGAAGCAGGTGAAATTTATCGGCCACTAAGTAACCCCTGACGCTATCCAAGCTGACCCAGACAAGGTAGAGGCGATTAAGAGTTTTCCACTACCAACCACGGTAAAGGATCTGCGAAGGTTCTTGGACATGTTAAATTTCTAGCGTTGTTTCGTTCCCATGACCGCTCATCAGAAAGCAATTCAGAATGCCTACTTGTCTGGGCTCAAAACTAAGGACTCTCGCAAGGTTGCGTAGTCTGCTGAGGTCGTCCATCCGTTTGAGACAGCTTGTTCATGCAACACTACTGGCATTTCCTCAGCCAGATGCACCCCTAGCCATGTTCGTTGATACCTCTGATACAGCGGTAGGTGCCGCTCTTCACCTACGGGTGAGTCAAACTTGGCAATGATTGAGCTCCTTTTTGAAGCAGCTCAACCCAGCTTAATGCAACTACAGCGCCTACGATCGTGAGCTACTCGCCGCGTACTTCGCCATAAAATATTTCCGTTTCTAACTTGAAAGCAGACCGTTCACAGTGTTCACGGACCACAAACCCCTTACGTGCGGGCTTAGACAAAAGCCCGAAAAAGCGTCCCTTCGCCAACTTCGGCACTTGAGTTATATCAGTCAGTTTACTTCTGATATCCAACATGTGTCTCGAAAAGACAATGTTGTTCCGGATGCTTTGTCTCGAATCTCGGAGAACACAGTCCCCGCCGCGGTCGATTATACGGCAATCGCCGAGGCACAAGAAGACGACGCAAAGCTTCAGAGCCTGAAGACAAATTCCAAATACAAATTCAAGGAGCCCCCTATTTTCGGCTCAAACCTCAGACAAGGGACTCATTCATTCCGGCCGATTTTCGCAGGGAAATATTCCACGCGATTCACGATTTTGCGCAGCCAGGCATCAGGACTACAAACCGGTTAGTCACTGATAAATACTTCTGGCTGTCCATGAAAAAGGACGTAAATTCTTGGACCATACAGTGCATCACGTGGCAGAAGTACAAGGTCAACAAGCACGTTGGAAAGCAAGTAGGTGTATTCCCTAGGTCAACCAAGCGCTTCCACGCCATCCATCTCGACATCATCAGCCCTTTACGAGACTCGCACGGATTCAAGTATTGCCTCACAATCATCGACAGGTTTATTTATTTATTTATTAAATTTAACTTACAATAAACAGAGTAAACTCCATTTACTTATTGTCCTCAGGAGAAGGAGAAAGCAATAATCTTATCCTATGCTTAAAACTACTTAAAGTAGAGAAGTTAAAAGGACAAAGCTGTTGTGCGTTGTAATTTCGGCAAAGCCTAGGAAGCGGAGAAAGAAAGTAGACTACAAGCTCTGCGAAAGGCACGTTGAAAATGTCTGCGTTACGTATGTTATAAGATGCATCAGACCCGTGCATGTGCATAGATCCAGATAGGATCTACGCTGTTGTAGGAAGTGAAGGTTCAGAAAGCGGAGGCAGAAGGGGTAGTCCACATCAGGGAAGCTTTTCTTAAAAAAGAGGGAATGGGAGAATGTACGTTGCACATTTTCAAGAGCAAAACAATCACAATTACGGGAGGGTGACCAGATCACGGAGTAGCACTCGAAGGTATTCCTCACGAGAGAATTGAAGAGAGCTAAGGAGGATTGGATGGAGTCAAAATCAGAGGGGAAGCGAAGTATAAAGCCTGACAATTTTGCTGCTCGATAGGTGACTTCGAGGCAATGAGTGTCAAAGCGGAGCTTATTGGTGAAAGTGACTCCGAGGTCTTGAGTGGAATTTACGCAAGATATGGAATGTCCGTTAAGAGAGTAGGAGAAAGAAGTGGGTGAGGTGTTTAGGGAATATCACATAGAGTTAAACCATTAGTCGAGCACCAACGAACCAGAATGTCTAGGTTTACGGGGTGGCCTGAAGCAACACCTCAGCCTGATATTACGGCACAATGTGTGCCGAGGCCATCAGTCGAGAGTGGATTCCGTGCTTTGGTGTTCTAGCCGATATTATCACGGACCAGCAGATGCAATTCGAATCTACTCTTTTCGCGGAGTTAGGAAAGCTCCTTGGCTTCAAACAGCATAAGACTACTGCATACCATCCGCAATGCAATGGTCAGCTGAAAGGTTGGCACCGGACGTTGAAGGCCGCTCTAATGGCTCGCGACGATCCATCGTGGTCACGGTCCTTGCCTTTCGTCCTCTTTGGCCTCCGTACAGAGAGAATTTACGCCCCCCCCCCTAAAGTGCTAGAAAGAGGCGAGCACTCGTTTAAGTTCGACACTCGACGCAGGCCCAAGTGGGTCGAGTCGACCGCTCCGAAAAAACGCCCGCGAAGCGTCAGATTCGCCCGGTGACTCTCATTGGCGGGATCGCACGGAGAGGTTGCCTCGCGCGGTTTCAGCTAGGGCTGGAGTTATGTGGCAGTGCAATGGAGACGCGAACCTGGGCGCCATTACGGATTCGCCTCCACCGCTGCATCCAATGACCGCGGAAGACAGCTAACGGCCTGACATGGATTGGAAGACAAATCTCAAGGAGGTTTTACCGAAAACAAGGAAGACTGAAGTCTCGACCGCCAGCCAGAGAACAAAAAAAAGTATAAATGCATTATGGTATAACAAAATAAATTGTTAAGACTCTGTAAAAGTCGCAATATTAAAACAAAACAAAACAAAAAATAACACGTTATTTTATTTTAGACGTCATTTAAAAACCTTTATATTTGTAGAGTCCAAATTTCTTCTACTTGACACATGCAATGAAACTGGAAAGTGTGGTGCGAATCTTCTTATTATCAGCGAGGTTGTGGTAAATCGCAAACAGCTTCAAGCAAAAATCGGGTTCATCTAATATCAGATAGAGTAGAAATAATATGCCAAATTGCATGTAATGTCACATAAAAAGATTAGATGTTGCTCGCGTAAATTTTAGGATTAAACATTTTGGGAACCAGTTATGAAACCTGAAATTTCATACTCCAGGGTGGTTCCAAATTGTTTCTAACTAGAATGGTGTCTACCGAATATTTGATTAAACTTATTACGATAAATATTTCCACAATATATGAAAGGAACAACTCACCCATCCTTCCCGATAGTTCATTTTAGGTAAAATAATGATGGACAACCACATAATTTTCACTTTTGAACTCTAATATTGTCCTTCGGAAAGCACACGAATAAACAACCAGCCCCCCCCCTCATATTCAAAGTTTATTTCAAACTATTCTACGCTTGTAATTGTTGTCCTATTTCAGTAGGAGTCCTGGTGGCTCAAAGTATTCGGGTAAATTCATCCAAACCTTTAGTGGTTGTTTGCCAATGTGTTGCCACCACCTACGCAGACAATACGTTTATTAACCTAACACCGTGCTATAAACGCATACAAATCTCTCCGCATGTGACTCGTATTAATTGAAATTCGAACCAATCATTAATTAGCCTATTTGAGCATAATTAATTGTTGTCATGATATTAGCTATAATTTGATTTAAATGTACACAACACAATGCCTGCGTTTAAAATACGTTGGAACGTAGTTGGACAACATTTAATATCCTAGTTCTGGGGTCTCCAGACTGTGAACCGGAGTTAATTGTATTTTTATTGAATCGACTTTAACGTGGTAGAATTACATGGAGTGATTAAATCGCATAACAACTGAACCATACGAAATCGAATTTGAGGGGGTGGGCGGTGTATATGAGTCCAGACAGAATGTTATCATTATGAAGGACATCCTGCCCGTTGCTCATGGAAAAACATGTTTGAAACTGAAACGAATATTTTTATCTGTATATTTTCAAGCACCCTCATTCCCTTGTGCATGCGTGTTAGGAATCTTCCAACCAAAAACACCCTGAGCACTTGGAATAATTGTAAAACCTAAGATACAAATTGAAGTACTATCGACGCACTTTAAAGAAAACAACGACGTGTCCTTTGAATATTCTAGAAAAGTATAAACAACATAAATCTCTCATCTCCTGAACACACACTTGATCCTCACTGAAATAATAAACTTGTGTACGTCTCTGCACCATTTCTCGGTTCTTACTCGTACTCATCATCGTAATCATCATCAGCGGCATCATCATTATCATCATAAGAATCATCGTGGTGAACATCATCGACTTTATCTACTACCCCAGCCTGAGCTTCGCCGTCGTGGTATTACTGACTCTCTTCAGTTCATCCTCAAGGACTTTATTTCATCTATTTGCGAACAAGATATTTCCGCACTTAAGACTTTAGAAACTGAGTTTAATCTCTTTCGAGTGGCAACGAAAAGAAACAATCTCGAGTACCATTGTACTTTTCTTTGAATTCCATCGTTCAAATATTAAATGAGCTCCTAATAAGTAGTCGCCTGGGCTTAGGTGAACCTGCCGCCCTTGCCTGTAGGAGTACTGAAATCAAGAAAATGATGAAAAGTGAAAATAGCATGGGGCTGGAGGACGAGCAAACAAGCCTCAACGCTCTTGGTGTTTTTCAGCCCACCAATTAGCAAATAATCTTTCCTGTTGAATTCGCCGAGGGGCTGCAAATGCTTATTAACTTCGGTGTTGCCAACTGGAAAAATGCCGAGTGGATATGGAATTTCACGTTCATAATGATGAGGAAATCCGTTAAAAATGAAGAAATTGGGAAGCTAACAATAAATTGTTGTTCGTCTACTTGGTTCGATGGCCTGACCTGATTATGCTTCAGATTAAAGTGCATAATTCGGCGAGTCCTCACACAACCTTCTCGTGGTGGCCAGTGGAAACCGTCACGGAAGGGCCAAGAGTGTGTAGGACCCGGCTGAGAGTGTGTTCATCCAACTGCCGAGGATGTGTTTGCAAATGGATCTGGCGGGGTATGAGCCGAAGCAACAGCCGGGGGATCGTCCTCCATGCACTGGAGAAAGTCCTAATATGACCCCAAGCGAAAGTGGAACAGCATGTGCCGATAGCTGGGAGGACAATGAGGAGCTTACTCTAAATACCTTTGGCACCTTCAGTTTCAAATAACACCCTTACCCTGGCCGGGCAAGTCAGGGTGGACATTCTTCCCGGGCAACTTGTAGGACCAAGGCATGGACTCAATTAACAAAAAAAAAAAAAAAAAATAACAAACCGATGAGAGAAGAAGAGGTGATGATGCCAAGCGCATCATCGGAGGACGAGCTGCTGACATCCAGGAGACAGTACAATCGCTGCCGGCCGTAACACGGCTCTACTGAAACCAACCGCAGGGTGCTATCGGAGCAAGCCAACAGAGGGACTAGTGGCTTCCAGTCTGAAATCCACTGTTACCATGGTGGATGTTGCGTGTACCAGACATAGTACTCCTAACCCGAAACCGTGGACGTCGAGAATTTCTTAAAAGCAAAGACCGCCAAGTACGTCGGTCACCTAAAACCGGCTAACAAATGAAAGTCCACTGGTCAAGGTCCGTAGGATTGCTAACAATTGGAAAGCCGGTACCATCGACGAGCGGGATGAAATGGACCCCGCTAAATACCAGGCAATTGTTGTTGCTAAATATAACAGCAAACGCCTAGCAGACGAACGAAAGACGAAGGCCACCGATCTCCCACCCAATCTATCTCAAGACAAGGTCGGACAAAAACACAAGCGGAGCAGAGTGGGCAAGGCACTAAACAACCTATGGAGAAAAATAAGCAGGAACAGCCAACCGACGAGCCACGAACCGCAAACCCTTCAGCAGCGTAACCAGGAGTCACTTACATGCGACGTTGGCGAATGCTAATTCCGCTCGCGGCAAACTAGCGCCGGAGGTTGAGGGCAGGCTATCGGAAATGGTCATTGAGCATCTCCTGGACGACAAACGCGAACACAGGAGATCCATCCCCTGCTTTGATTCCTCTCAGGTGATCCGTGGTTTCAACGTTATAGCTTGCGAGCACCAATTTTCCAGGGACTTCCTCGATTGGTGCGTCACTAAGATCAGCGACACCTGAGAGGATGTAAAGCTCAAAGTTATCCCTTACGACGAGATTCCTAGGAGGCCGGTCGCTGGCATCTGCCTAGCCCAAGATCCTCGGCTCGTCCAATCTCTACGCCTTCAAAACCCCAGGATTCGCATGGATGACTGATTAGTTATCAAGGAGGAGGGACCCCAACAAACAACCACTCTTTCCTGCTCCATATAAACGGAGAATGCCCGGATGCATCGAAAAAGTAGACTATAATGTGTGGTTCGGAATCAGGAACGCAAAGATGAAGATGTTCTTCTCTGCGAAACCGGACAACTACCACCGGCGCCACCAACGAGCTATCAGAGGAGATGAAGATCAACGATCCGACGGGAATATGACGAACCCTCCAAGGAAGCATATCATACTGAGGGTAACGCAGATAAATCTGCAGCAGTGCGTCTCGGCTAATCTACTTACCTTCCTCCTAGAGGAAAACGTCGAAATCACACAAGTACAGGAGCTTTGGTTCGGACGTGACCAAACTATCAAAGGGCTCCAAAGCAAACATAATTTATTTCACAGCACAGGAAACGCTGATCAGGACAGACCTAGAGCATGTATCCTCGCGAGGAAAAGTCTGAACGCTTCGATGGAATTACAGCCGAATGGGTTAAATATGGAGGCGACCAACTACACCAAACAGTCCATCAACCCATGCTGAAGATGGGGGACCGCGAATCAACGCCTGAAGGTTTTGTGTATTTCTTTTGTAAAGAGATATGAGTATGCATTTGTCCCATTAGTATGTAGCATGTAACAAGCCTTCCAGGAAATAATGGAGCACCCGGAGGAGGGCTTCATCAGAGCGAAGGTGAAGGGCATCCACATCTACAGCTGCTATGCTCCACCCAGCGCTACACTCGTCGAGTATGAGCGGATGCTTGCTGCTCTTGTTTTGGATGCAAGAGGACGTTGGCCGATCATAATAGGAGGCGATTTCAATGCGTGGGCTCTTGAATGGGGCAGCCGGATAACTAATGTCAGGGGACGTGTTCTCCTCGAAGCATTCGCGGAGCTGGACGTGGTACTGGCGAATGTTGGGTCTTCGTACACTTTCCGGGGAAGGGGCCTGGGGTCTATAGTGGACCTGACATACGTGAGTGCCACTTTAGCCAGTAGAATCGCTTGGCATGTCAGTGAGGACTATACTCACAGCGACCACCAGGCAATCTCCATAGAGATCAAGGGCGGATCAAGCTCGAAAAAGAGTTTTCGCAAAATGCCGGGTGGTATGCTTGGCTGGACAGTGAAAGCGTTCGAGGGGGACACGTTTTCCGCGGTGCTCAAATCCAACATATCCCTGAATGGTACGGCTGGAGAGAAAGCCACCCAGATCACTCGATGGGTGACGGAAGCATGCGATGCTACTATGCCCAGAAGGCGATTGCTCCCCAGTAGGCAACCCAACTACTGGTGGAACAATGAAATCGCAAGTTTGCGAGCCGCATGTTTTCGGGCAAGGAGGCTTTGCCAGAAGCTCAGGGGAAAACCCGGTGGCGACGGTCGAGAGGAGGCACACAAGCAATTGGGTGGCCGCCTAAAGGAAGCCATTCGGAGGAGCAAAAAGAACTGCTTCAAACAGCTGTGCGACCATGCCGACATAAACCCTTGGGGCGAGGCTTACAGAGTGGTGATGAAAAGGCTGCGGAAATCACCCCAGGTGACCTGTCCGCGCCTCCTGAAACAGATTGTTACCACTCTGTTCCCTCACCACGAAAATAGGGGAAGGCAAGTTTTTGTCCAGCCAAATGACGGCATAATACCGTCTGTAACTGTGGAGGAGCTGCGGGAAATATGTGGTAGGTTCGGTGACAACAAGGCCCCAGGTTTGGATGGCATCCCCAACCGAGCTTTGAAACTGGCAGTGAAGACTAGGCCCGACCTTTTCGCCAACACCTTCGAGGCGTGCCTAAAAGAAGGAATATTCCCTGCCCAGTGGAAAAAGCAAAAGTTGGTGTTGCTTCCGAAGCCTGGCAAGCAACCTGGAAACCCAGCGTCGTATCGTCCTATCTGCCTGTTGGATACAATGGGGAAGATGATGGCGAGAGTCATCTACAACAGACTCCTGCCCATCGTCGAAGCCAGCAATGGTTTGTCGGAACGCCAGTTTGGTTTCCGACGCGCCCACTCTACGATGGACGCAATTGGCATGGTGGTAAACCTGGCAAAAGGTGCACTGATTTCTGGCGGCTGCTGTGCCGTGGTGGCGTTGGATGTCAAAAACGCATTCAACTCGGCCAACTGGAATAGAATTAAAGGGGCGTTGGCTGACATAGGTGTCCCCGGATACTTGGCGAATTTGGTGGAAAACTACCTCTCAGAGAGGACTCTCTGGTACGGGACGGATGAGGGCCCCAAAGAGTACATTGTCACAGCCGGGGTACCACAGGGATCGGTACTTGGTCCCCTGTTGTGGAATATCATGTATAATGGGGTGCTTGCTCTTCCCGTCCCAGAGGGGACTACGATTGTCGGCTTTGCTGATGACCTAGCTGTGGTTGTTGCAGCAAAACACCCAGAAGATGTGGAGGTTTACGCAACGGAAACAGTGAGAGCGGTAAAGTCCTGGCTAGAAAAGGCCGGGCTGACCTTGGCGGACGCGAAAACGGAAGCGGTCTTGATAACGAAACGCAGGAAAAATAATACTGTAAAAGTGGAGGTCGGTGGACATACGGTCGTATCAAAGCCGGCTATCAAATACCTGGGGGTAATAATTGACACCAAATTGAGTTTTAGGGAGCACCTAGAGTATGCATGCCAAAAGGCAGCCAGTGCCACCACGGCACTTGCAAAAATGTTGCCAAACATTGGCGGGCCGAAACATTGCCGGAGGTTGGTGCTAGCCGGAGTGGTGCACTCCATCCTGCTCTACTCGTCGCCTGTGTGGGCAGAGGCGCTTGCAAACTCTCAGAGACGGAAGCAGGTGAACTCGGTTTACCGGCGGATGGCTTTGAGGGTTTGCAGTGCTTTTAGACCCACGTCAGATGAGGCAGTATTGGTGGTGGCAGGCATGATCCCGGTTGACATTCTGGCCAAAGAAATGAGTGTCCTGTACAATGCAAGACATATGGAGGGGCATGCACAGCGTCGAAATGCGGCAAGGTCAGAGTCGCTTGATCTCTGGCAACGCAGATGGGACGAGTCTACGAAAGGTCGGTGGACGCACAGGCTCATTCCCAACATTAGGGTGTGGCTTGAGCGAAAACATGGGGATACCAACTACCACATTACCCAGTTCCTCACAGGACACGGTGGTTGCTACAGGCAGTATCTGCACCGCTTTGGGTTGGATGATTTTCCGAACTGTCCCAGATGCGATGGCATACCGGAGGATGCAGAGCATGTGATGTTTCACTGTCCACGATTTGCGATGGAGAGAAGGAGCTTAAACCAGGTGCTGGGCAGGAGCGGGACCCCGGAGAGCTTGGTTACTGAGATGCTGGAGTCCGAGGAGAAGTGGCTTGCGGTTAGCTCCGCAATCATCCAAATGCAGGAGGAGTTGCTGAAAGAACAAAGAAGGAGGAAAGCTGCAAATAGGAGAAGGATGAGTGCCTAAGAGCAAACCTACCCCGCGAAGTAATACCTCAATGGTGGTCCCGCGGGGCTGGGGCTGGAGAGACCGGGGGTGGTTTTTAGTGGGTGTGAATCTCGCACGCGTCCGCTGTTGTTCCGCCGTTCGGGCGGCGGAGCTGCGGCGGACGTGTCTTTCTAAGATTTTCCACCTCCGTGTACGCACAAAAAAAAAAAAAAAAAAAAAAAAAAAAAAATGTAGCATGTAATATATGCATATATTATGTGAGAATATCCACTTTCAAGTGATATTGGCATTCAAAGTCTTGAATTTGCACAGAAGCGACAGCTTTGACCTGTTATAACTTTGTTAGTGCTGTAGCCTATATTGCTGCAAAATTTCGTGGTGTTAGGATCAACTTAAGGGGAGTTCTGCAGCCAATTACTAAAAATTATAGTAAATACTATTATTAATAGGAAAAAGTGATCCGTGATGCTGAGGTAAATACGAGAGGAACAATCCTATTTAAGTCCACCCAACAACAGGCCTATACTGACGATATCAACATCTTGGGAGGAACAACCAGAAACGTGCAAATTGCGAACTCTTGGCCGCGTTCGAGAGAAGAATCTTCCGAAGATTTTTTGGCCCCCTACATGAGGGTGTACGATTCCGTAGTCTACATAAGGACGAAATCTATGAGCGATACCATGACCATCAGGTTGTTGATAAAATCCGGTTCAATAGGTTGCGATGGGCGGATCACCTAATCCGTATGGATGAGGATGATCGAGCCTGGAAAGTCTATCAGGGCAATATCTATGATAGCAAAAGAGGACGGGGCAGCTCCTGCCTGAGATGGAACGATAGCGTAGACCAGAACACCAGGCAGCTTTTAGGCATATCAAACTGGGACTTCGGTGCAAAACCGGGATGTCTGCAGTTCCTTATTAAGGCAAGCCTAGACTGGATATCGGTCGTTGCGCCGTTCATGATGATGATGATGAAAACGGAGTGGATGAACCTCTCTGGAATGTTTGCGTTGTGTCCTCTTCGAAGAGTCCGAAAGGTATGCAAATAGCCGTTTTCGGTATATCTTCGGGAGCTATAGGGATTTGATAATACGCCTTGGCTAGATCAAAGGTCTTGAAAAACGGCAGTTTGTGAATGAAAGCACGAAGTCATGGATGACTGAAATAGGGTATCTATCGGTATCTAAGTGTCTGAGCATTCACACGCCTGTAATCGTCGTAAGTCTTCCATTCGCCGTTTGGCTTAAGGGCCATATGGAGTGGAGATGAACAAAAGTTTTAAGAAGGTGTACATATATCCTGTTTCATGAGATCATCGAACTCTTTCTTTACAACAGCTAGTTTCTCGGCTGATAGGAGACGCATCTTTGGGATTAGAGAGCCGGTAGTGTTGTTGTGGTGCTGCACATCGTGCTTAACCGTCGGGGAGAAACTACTTCTAGTCGCAATGTTGCAATATTTTTGGAGGAGTACACCAATTCGACAATGTCCTCGAAAACAATTGAAAGAGTGTCGTTTGCGCAGGTGGAAATTTTTCAAAGAATTTGCGGGATCTATTAAGGCTTTATTCTGGAGGTCCTCTAACAGCCTATAGTGATACAAGAAGTCTGCAGCTAAAATGGGCGTGCTAATGTCAGCCAAAACGAGTCCCCAAGAAAACGTTCAGCGCAATCCAAGACTCAAGTTCACCTGCCTGTAGCCGTAAGTGCGGATCGGAGAGAAAGTTTTGTAGTGTTAAACGGTTTGAATGAGGTACAGGTAAAACTGACACCTTCATGCCCATATCGACTAGAAAGCAACCTCTTCTCAGAGAGTTGAAAATTGTAAGGCTAGTCCTCTGAGGACACCGGAGTGCGACTATCTGAACGTCCTTTTCGGGAAGCAAATCTCAACCGTGGTTACGATTGAGATCTACCTCCAGAACGCAAAGTACTCATAGTCGCTATCATCTTGAAGGCTGTGTCCGCAAGTAACGTTATCATTGTTCCTAGTTCCTTGACCTACTGAGGTGTGTCCCTAGACAATTCTGTGAACATAGGGCGCCCATACGCATCGTGGACTTTCTTGACCGTGGCAGACAGCATCTCCAGCGAGCCCGAGTTCGCGTAGGCCAAGATAGCGCAAGTGCTCTTCGGGAGCCGCTGCAATTACAAAGATTTCAACAGCCCTAAAACGACCTTATCACTCATTTCTCGAAGCAGGTGGTTGGGGGTACGGTCGCCCAGCGCCAGCTCGTTCAGTAAGTGATGCAAGTTCGCTTCCTCACTTACTGACAGCCAGAATATTAACTCCTCCTTTAGTTGGTCGCAGGAGGAGTCCTCCAACACGTCCGCGACTAGCGCAATGATCTCTACGCCGTCAAGACTGAGAAGCGCGTGGCAACCGTTGTGATACCTGCGAGCGCAAATTGTGCTTCCAACTACAACACTGGATTGTTCCGTCAAAACTGCGACCGCTACCACAGAGAGAATCGCGACTCCCACCGATTTGTCTTCTCGAGACATGTTATGTAGCGCTTCTGAGCGAAGTGAAGTGGGGACACTGGAGCGGAAACAGACAACCGAAGGGGAAGTTGAGACAACAAAAGAATGGAACGACCCGAGCGGAGACCGGAGCGGAACCTTCCTCTCTGAAGCCCGCTTGAGTAGACAGCCAAAATTGCAAGAGTGGTGTTTGTAGTTTCACTTGGTTTAGTGGTTGATATGCTCCTAAAGCTAAACACTGACTTGGGTGCTGACTCAGAAACTTTCATCGAATCGCTGGAAGCTGACGATGCAGCAGGCTCGACCGGCTTGGCCCCAAAGGTGAATAGGAACAGAAATACCGATTTTTTTCACGACACTTGGCATAGATAAACGAATGATGAACTCGCAGCTTTTTTACTTTGAATTTTTGGTTTTTGCTTTTGAATTTATTACGAAAATCCCCGCAACGTGCAACAAAACCAGGGTACACTAAGTCCGTCTCTTGGGGATATGGGAGAAGAAGTGGATAAGAAAGAGAAAGCCGCACATAAGGAGTTTTCAAAAAGTTACCCATTTAGTTTATTGACCGGTTCCTCTAGATATCCATCCTGAATTTCAAATGTCCAAGATGTTTCACCATTTCTAGGGGTCGCTAATTGGCTTATCAAAATATCTAATTGAATGGCAGCTCCATTAATCTAACCTAAATAATTTTTGACGTTGATTTGCCATACATATCCTTGTTGAAGTCCCATTTTCGATTTTATTTAAGTAGACAGAAAAACCCTTATAAATAATACTCTCACTCAATAATATACACAACTATTCGTAAGGAAGCTGAGCCTGAAACACCCCCGAGATTCACGAGCAGACAAAAATCATAACAAATACGAATATATCGATACTGAATAATAAACTTTTCCTTATTTTTTCCTGTTTTTCTTTGTAAAAGACCGACAAGTTGTTATTTTTGACTTTATACAAACTCTCTCCTACTCCCATCCGTAGAGTACTTATTTTCCTATTCTTACCTTAACCAATGGCGTTTTGTGATAGCGGTGTGACAACAAATAGCGTCGTATTGATCAGCAATCCAAACAATAAGTATTATGTAGAAAGCGGTTGTTGTGTCGTTGAAGAATTCCGACATTATGGCTTCCATACCTATGAAAAGGACAAGCTCCAATGAAATAGGAAAAAAGGAATTATGTATAGATGTATATGTATATTTTTATCGTAAGAAATAATATTCAGGATAAAAAAAGGAGAATCGAATCGTTTTCTTTTCAATACAGTGTTTTTCCAGCTATTCTATGTTCGATGTATGTCATTACCGGTAACAATATGCCATACACATCGAGTAGGGAATAGAAAACGTTCTTGACAACCGTTTATCCCTGCAATCTTCAATTCAGGAAAATAAAAAAAAAAATAATCAGCTCTACTTTTTCCCTCGACTTGTTGCAGTGTTACTACAAATTGTTCTTTTCAGGACATTTTTAAGGTAGCGTAGCGTAATATATTGACAAAGAATTACTATGTGCGCTATTATGAGTGGAGCTCGACGGTTTTCCATGTTAGAATGCAATCGTGGTGGGGGATAGGTATGTAGTGTTTTTCTGGAAACTACTCAACCTAGATACAACCAGAATATATATGAAAAGCGGCTTGTTATGATACTTCCGGCATTTCGACCCCATTCTCTTTCAAAATGATTTATTGTGGATACCACACTTACTTCTGGGGTAAGCGTGACCATTAGAAGGTTAAACGCCAAAACCTCCAGTAGTAGCTCAAAGGAAATAAGCCGCATGTCCCCTTTTTTTTAATTGGGCCCTTCGCCTTTGCCTTGTGGACCAAAAAAGTGAGATCCCACTGCTTCCCAATTGGTCAAATCCATCAGAAGCAGATCTAGACTCAGGGCCCACCCAATTTTTAATCAACAAGGCTACGTTTCAACTCAAAGAGGGACCGCAATTAATATTTCAAACGTAAGGGCATTTAAAGGAGCGAACTGTCATTCACTGTGAGCCACTAGCTCGTTAAGGCAAACTACCACTGCCGTATAACAAGGCATATCCACCCCAAAAGACACTGGGTTCAGAAACTCAACGTGGACGACCTAAAAATGACTTATTTGCAGAAACCTATAGGCTGTTGTTCACAAAAAGCTTCCAAGGCAAGCTCCAAATAGCGGTAATTGAAATAGTGGACACAATTAAGGAACACCTTAGAAGATGTCACGAGTTTGAAAGATTCGTTGAATAAATCTACAGAGAGTCTTAGGATCGGACGATCAACAGCATATATTCTCGGAAAAACAGGAATCAAAAAAGTGTTGGGATCCAAAATGAACACCAGGTCCTTGTAGACTTTCAACGAAGCAAACGATATTACCGAAAGAAAACCGGGTTCGCCATTCTTTCAAAAAAATAAAGGCAAAATTTCTCATTCCGCGTTAACTCATTCAAATGTCAAGAATGTCACACACTGAATGTTAGCCGACCGGTAATCTCCAAACAAGATTCGGGTTTAAAACAAGAAAGAGAACTCGCTCTCGTGCTCTTATATCTAATCAATGAGTATATCATCAGGAAAATTGTAACTGACACCAATGGAACCCTACTAGCTAAGTCCACCCAGATGGTAAGTTATGTCCATCCAAACCTCGGGCCTTATTGTCGCCGATACTACGGCATATTTTCCGCAGTTCGTCCTGGGTAACTGGAGGTAGCAAACAGTCATTGAGCTGGACCACCGTTGGCTTTCTGTTGTTTTGGTAGTGAGGAAACAGAATGGGGAAAAAATATCTCTCAGAAGGTGCGGACAGCTCACCTGAAGTAATCTTGGGAGCCGTTTATATCGGCCTGGTTGTTCTTTTTGCTCCTCCGAATAGCCTCTTTTAAAAACCCGCACAGTTATCTGTGTATCTCCTCACGGATCATTGCTACCCTTAAGCCTCCTGTAAAGCCTCTTTGCTCGGCAACATGTATCTAACAAATTTGCAATTTCCTTGTTCCATCAGTAATTGGAATGCCAGTTGCCTTCTGGGCATGGTAATATCGCATGCAGGCAACCCACCCGGCATTCTGCAAGAGCTCCTTTTGGAGCTCAAATAAGTCTTCTGGCAAAAGTGGCGCACACTTATGTCAAGTCCACTATAGATTCCAGGCCTCTTCCTTTGAATATGTATGAAATCCAAACATTCATGAAAGCCACGTCTACATCCGCGAATGATTCGAACAGAACACGTCCTTTCGGAATCGTTGTTGTTGCTCCCTGATATGATTTTCGGTCCATATCATCTCGCGTCCAGAACCAAGCATTCATACTAGACAAGTATTCCTTTATAAACTCGCAGCGCAAAGAAGGCAGTTTCCGGTTCGAAGTGTGATGACCTTATATCACTCAGGTGGCTCAACCTCAGAGTTTCTTTCTTTGCCTATTCTAGCACTTTCAATTGGAGAGATTGAACGGGTCCGTCGATGGGACCAATTCTACTCCCTCTCATGCGCTTGTCCCATTTGATGCTACAGTACTCTAGGTTCAGACTACTCAGGCACTACGATCGTTAGATATCGACGACCAAGTGCCCGCTTACCCATTCCAAAAAAAACCGAAGGTACTGGGTTTCTGAAGTCCTGCATCGTAACATTCTTACTCCTCTTCTCCTCCATATGCGGTTTTATTTCAGGTATTCTTCCCATAGCCAATTTTCACCCGCATGAAGAGATGTGTCTGATGGGAGATTTAGCAACTCCACACAGCCGCACTGGTGAATTTGTTACTGTAACTTATATGACGAACGAGCAGCATCCATCCTTATGAAACCGCTGAAATAGCAACTGCCGGACAAGTCGAGCAAATGGACATAGGAAGAATAAGAAAGTCAGAGTTCACGACAGAAAACCAGCGAGGGTTCCGTAAGAGCAATTGAGAGATCAATGGTTTCAGATAACAAATCGCACTTAAGCGTTTGCAACTAAAGGACGCCTATGGCTAGAGGTTGAATTTTCATTTACAGCCAAAATTACCGAAGCCAATGGATAAACCTTATACGACGACATCAATCCATCCAAAAATCCACATATTATCCAAATATCAGAAATGCTACAGACCTACAGACCTAAGGAATTTCACCACAGCGGGATTGATGGTATGCATGTATTTTTATTTAACAGCAGGAAGTTACTGACAGAGATCCAAAAATTCGGTTACCTAAGTATCATTCCAGCGATGAAAAGTATGCCATCAGCGACGCTCGAAGCTATTCTTAATCTAGCCCCCGTTCACAAGGACAGCAACTAACGAAGCAAATAGGCTTGATACCATTGACGCGTGAAAAGGCGATCAATCGGAAAATCATGTATCTATTGCAAATCTTTGGGCAACCTTCAGGTGGTTCTAATGCCTGTTGATCATATGATTTTGAGAAATGAGAATCATCATCATCAACGGCGCAACAACCGGTATCCGGTCTAGGCTTGCCTTAATAAGGAACTCCAGAAATCCCGGTTTTGGGCCGAGGTCCACCAATTCAATATCCCTAAAAGTTGTCTGGCGTCTTGACCTACGCCATCGCTCCATCTTAGGCAGGGTCTGCCTCGTCTTCATTTTCTACCATAGATATTGCCCTTATAGACTTTCCGGGCTGGATCATCCTCATCCATACGGATTAAGTGACCCGCCCACCGTAACCTATTGAGCCGGATTTTATCCACAACCGAACGGTCATGGTATCGCTCATAGATTTCGTCATTGTGTAGGCTACGGAATCGTCCATCCTCATGTAGGGGGGCCAAAAATTCTTCTGAGGATTCTTCTCTCGAACGCGGCCAAGAGTTCGCAATTTTTCTTGCTAAGAACCCAAGTTTCCGAGGAATACATGAGGACTGGCAAGATCATAGTCTTGTACAATAAGAGCTTTGACCCTATGGTGAGACGTTTCGAGCGGAACAGTCTTTGTAAGCTGAAATAGGCTCTGTTGGCTGACAACAACCGTGCGCGGATTTCATCATCGTAGCTGTTATCGGTTGTGATTCTCTTACAAAATGTTTTATTGTAGATACCATACTTACTTCTGGGGTAAGCGCGACCATTTGCAGGTTAAACATCAAAACCTCCAAGAGTGGCTCAAAGGAAACAAGCCGCCTGTTGCTTTTTAAAAAAAACAATTTGAAAAATTGGGCACTTCGCCTTTGCCTCTGTGAACCAAAAAAGTGAGATCCAATTGCTTCCCAATTGGTCAAGTCTGTCAGAAGCGAATGTAGACTTCACTTCTTTCTTTCTTTCCACAGTCTCTAGGCAATTGTAAACGATAACGGCTAACGACTAATGAATTCCGCTAGCAGCATGTCATAATTGTCAACTCGACTTATTTATTATATTACGACATTCCAAACAATATATGCATCTCCAGAAGGACGCAGCATCAATGAAATAGACACGTTTTAACTTAAAGAGGGACTGCAATAAATATTTCAGACATAAGGACATTTAGGACTGTGAGTCATTATCTCATTAAGGCAAACTACCACTGCCGTATAACAAGGCAGATCTACCCCAAAAGTCACTGGGTTCGGAAACTCAACGTGTACGACCTAAAAACCACTTATTTGCAGAAGCGTATAATCTGTCGTTCACAAAAAGCCTCCAAGGCAAGCTCCAAATAGGGGTAACTGACATAGTGGAATAGTTGTAGAGGTCAAGCAACACAAGACGAAGTAGTAAGGTAGCACACTAGACACCAACTAAATTACAGAAGCGAAACTTATAGAAAACACAATGAACGATCATCTTAGAAAATGTGACAAATGTGGAAGATTTGTTGAGAAAATCTACAGAGAGTCCTAGGAGCGGACGAGCTACAACATGCATTCTCGGAAAAACATGCAAAATAGACACTAGGTCCTTGTACCCTTTCAACAAGCAAACGATATTATCGAGAGAAAACCGGGTTCGCCATTCTCTCAAAAAGTAGAGCTAGAACTTATAATTCCACGTAAACTCATTCAGATATCGACGATGCCGCAGTATCCTGAATAAGAACTGAATGTTAGTCGACCGGTAGCCTGCGAACAAATTCGGGTTTAAAACAAGAAAGAGAACTTGCCCTCGTGTCCTTATATCTAATCATTGAGTATATCATGACACCAAAGGCGCCCTACTAGTTAAACCCGCCCAGATGGTAAGGTACGTCGCCCCAATGGTACGATCCATAGTAGCTCGAAACAAGGGTGAATAAAACCGAAGTTAACCTATTAAATCAAATAAAAAAAATGGCAAGCAGATAAATTATGATGATGGGAGAGTAAAATCTGGAAAGTGGACGAAATCCAGCGATAAATCACGAATGAACAATCAATGAAGGACGGGAATGGTAAAGTTTTTTTCCATACACATCCTCTCCCACTGAGTTGTGCCAGCGTCGCACCCACTAAAAACCAACCCCCCACCTCCCCAGCCCCGACCCTACGGGACCACCATTTAAGTAATACTCCGCGGGGTGGGTTTGTCGTAAGGCACTTCTAGTTCTTTAAACGTTCCTTCTCCTTACTTTCCTCCGTAGCTCATTATGTATTTTTTTAATCGTGGAAGAATCCGTAAACCAGTTTTCCTTCGACTTTAACATCTCCGCAACTGTACTTTCCGGGATCACGGTCCATTCCAGCGTATTGTTCAGATTCTCCCTCTCCATCATGAACCTTACAGTGAAATGTCACATGCTTTGGGTTCTATAGTATGCCGCAACATCCAGGATAATTTGCCAAATCATCTAGCTGCTACTGCCTGTGGCAACCACGGCCATATTCTAATTTTAGGAATGAGCCTATGCGACGACCTTCGAAAACTCATCCATCTGCGTTGCTAGATATCATTCGACTCTGACTTTGCCGTATTTCTGTATTCTATAAGCTCTACAAACGTCTCACTCCCACTGAGAGCCATCAGCCACTAAACCACATCTACCTGTCCCCTTCTATCATAGTTTGCAAACGCCTCCGTCTATACAAGCGACGCGTAAAGCATAATGGATTACACTAGTCCAGCTAGAAGCAATCTCCGATAGTGCAAGAACCGAAGTAACACTAGCAACTTTTTGACACCCAAAAGCTCAGTTGGCGTCAATCAGATAGAGGCGACCGTATGTCCATCGACTTCCTCTTCAATAATGTGTTTCGCTCTACCGTTCGTTATTAAGTTATTCCACAGTGGGGGGCCTGTATCGAGCCCTGTGGTAACCCACTGCTGTAATGATGGTCTCCACGGAGCCGCCATGCGCCTTCAAATCAGTTCCAGTGGGTGAATTTAAATACATTTCTATCACAGCTGTTTTTCGAGCTCCATTCGCCCTGAATTTGGTTCTTGTAAGTATAGTCCTCACTAACTTGCCAAGGAACTTTTCTGGCGAAAGTGGCGCTCGCTTATATAAGCCCAGATCCCACCCTCTGAAAATGTATGAGATCCCAACATCCACGAGTACCATGTCTAGTTCCACGAATGGTTCGAGTAGAATACGTCCTCTGATGTCCGTTGTCGGTTGTCTTCTACTTCCTCCCATGCGCTGGTAACATTTGATGCTACAGTAGCCGGTAGGTTCATATTACTGAGATGCTGCGATCGTTAGATATCGACCGCCAGAAACCCGAGCAGATTTCTAACCTGACTTTTGGTTTCCGTCCACTACATCTAAGACCAATCTGTCCAACATGTTCCACGAACACAGCCAGCTTAGAGGAGCTTAGCAGCTGTAGATGTATATGCCGTCAATTTTGGCCTAGACGAACCCACTTGTAGACTGCTCCATACATTCCTGTATGGCTTGACCGTCTCATGATCACAAGGTCGATGTCCGTATAAGAGACCCTTAAAACATCTCTTCAACGAGATTTGCTCTCTAAGAGGACAGACTACCTATCCAATACGGACCTTGCCTGCGCTGCTTCTACTGGTACCTGGTCTGTGTTTCTCTATATGCCTTTCTAAGACTTACAATGGATGCCTTTTGCAAGTCCTGCAGCTTGAACTGCTCCGATTAAGCAGTGGAAATTTCCGAATTAGAAGTGACCTCATCTATGCCCTTACATTGCATAGCAATCGCAAGTTTTTGAGACTCGGTTTTGCACTCTACGGATTTTTCCAGTTCCAGCATAAGATCTCCTTTTTGATTCCTCCGGATACTGCTAGCATTTCCCCCGAAGTCTTTGAGACCAATGTCAGCTTTCACTCTTCTTAGTATGTCTGCATGGGGTACCCTCGGTGGCGCTAGTGTTTTAGGCACTACTTTCCCGCCAACCGAGGTTTTAGGTCCCTTCTTCAAAACGGGTAAAACATCTTTTTGTTTTTTTGGAACCTGATGATGTCCTCGATGTTCGTCTTCCTTTTACCAAACTCTCTTTTTCCTCTACCCATCCACGAGTATATGATTAAGTGTCACCTGCGTTGACCGCGTTACCGTCGGAGAAGTCATTTTAGGGCTCTACTTCGGTTCTTTCGCATCTTCCCGCAAATTGTTTTCAACCCAGATGGCTCTCGCCGTATGCTTGATTGCTTGGTGTACGTTGTGTTTATCTTTCATAAATTCCGACGATATTGACGATCGGAAGCCTGGTTGGCCACTCCGGAAAGCCTCCGGTACTGGGGTTGTAATCCCCTTCATCGTAAGTTTATACACCTTATTTTCGTCGGTTTATTATTCTGGCTGACCTTCCCATAGCCATTATTATCCACGGGTGGGCGTTTTTCTCCCGCCTACCCGACCTGTTCATAAAAACCTGTCCATGCACGCACGCCTCCGAATCCGTACAAGTACATATTCATACGCATCCGCCGAGCAGTCCCTTATCCACACGAAGGGATGCGAACTTTTCTCGGAAACGGTTATACCGATTGACACCAAATTTTGTGGAAACTTGGGAACTGTGAACGCAGACACATACACTGAGTTACATCCTTCTACGTCGAATTTAAAGGAGAGTCCTCATACATAAAAAAGGGGGTGTTTTTTCATCAAATATATCCATGTGGGGTATGAAAGGTCTCGTATAGTATTTTTCAGAATTGTTTTGACATTTAATTCAGAAGGGGAGGGAGGAAACTGAAAAGCGGTAATTTCTTTCACGGACCCATTCTCAAAACCTACCCAACCCAAAAATCTGAAAAAAAAAGCATGAAGCTACCACTATGTGGTGCCGAGGCTTCGAAATTCCCTCAATCGTAATACCTGTTCAAATAAAGTTAATAATAGTACGTTACTATAATTGTTAGTAACTAACTGCAGAGCCCCCCATAAGTTCATCCTACTTCCTCTGGCCAGAGCGCCTTCGGACAAAACACAACCCCCGGGTTGTGCCAATGTTGAAGAAAAAGGATCATCTGGGGCATCTGCGGGCAAGGATAAACCAAAGCGGCAGCGGCTTTCTGACGATCTCAACTCTTCGGCTCAAATGGCTGTAAAGAAGACTCGCCCGGCTAAGTCTTCATCAGCAGCCAAGGCTATCGAAGGCGATGGACGGGTCTTGTATGACGACACCAATCCCTCCGGTTACGATACAGAGCAGTGTGAGCAGCTTAGGAGGAAACTCCACTTAGCTGTAAGGACTACACCCTTGCAAGGGATTACGCCTATACTTTGAGTCGGTAGATGTATACCGTAAAATGTTACGAATAAACTTTCCCGATGAAAGCACGAACGAGTGACTTACACAGTACTGCTGTGTGGGAGGGTGCACGACTGACCCTGAAGAAAAGGCACAAGAGGCATAGTACCTGGCAATGAGGAAAATGCTAACCTAGCTCACCAAGGGTCTGGTTCGACAATAATGGGGCCAGAGTCAGCATTTGACATTAGGCCATCTATTCACTATCATACCTATTATGAACAGTAAAGTTGTGAGGGTTCAGGCAGACCCCTAGAGCGGCATTTTTATTGTCCCTTAGAAACCAAAGCAGGAAAACCTTGGACCCTTATGTAGCCAATGTGAGAAAAAGAAAGCGGCTTGCATTCTATTTGCAGTGGCTCAGACCTTAAATGAAATCTGCCCAGTCTCTGCCAACCTGTCGGGAAGCCTTCCAGAAAATAAGGCATGGACATTTCAAGAGAATACTACAATGAGCCTAATCTATGAAACGTGAGTGCTTGGAGCCGCGGCTTTCCTAGTCTCTCAATCTAACCCAACTTGATGTCGCTTGACACATTAACAACACTAGATTCGCCTTCATCGAGTTGTTCTTAGTACCAATATTAAGTTTAGGTTATTCCGTGTCACTCAGCTGCTATATGGAAACGCCACATAGAAAGGTCGAAGCCGACATCAGCATTCGTTTGATCGGGGTACTCTGGCCCAACACAATCTCAAACGAAGAACTTTGTCGAGATTCTTGCCAGATACCCATGGATATATTGATCAATAAGCGGAAGTGGCAATGAATAGGTGACAGCTTAAGAAATTAAGACAATTTCATTGCTGTCTATGCCATATAATGGAATCCCGGGATAGCCAACGAGTGGGAACTCCTAGAACTATATGTGACAGAACAGACCGAGTACATGGTTTTCGGGAAGACCTGGAGAGAGCTGCAACATATCGCGGCAAACCGGCAACGATGGATGGAAAGGTACAGTTGATATACTATGCACCATTTCGGAGTCAATGATAACTATATAATTTCAAAAATTTCCAATAGATTACTCGAGGCTGGAAAACTTAAAACAGTGAATCATCATCATCATCAACGGCGCAACAACCGGTATTCGGTCTATTAAGGTAGGCCTTAATAATGAACTCAAGATATCCCAGTTTTGCCCCAAGGTCGACCAATTCGATATCCCTAAAAGCTGCCTGACGTCCTGGATAACGCCATCGTTTCATCTTAGGCAGGGTCTGCCTCATCTTCTTTTTCTACCATAGATATTGCCCTTGTAGACTTCCGGGCTAGATAATCCTCATCCATACGGATTAAATTACCCGCCCACCGTAACCTATTGAGCAGGATTTTATCCACAACCTGACGGTCATGGTATCGCTCATAGATTTCGTCGTTATGTAGGCTACGGAATCATGGCGGTGTACAGTTTTACCCTGGCCTTGCTATCATAGGCGGCTTTGAAGTTGATGAAAAGGTGGGGCAACTGATGTCTATATTCCAACAGTTTTACCATCACTTGCTGCACAGAGAAAATCTGATCTGTTGCTGATTAACTTGGAGTGAAGCTTCTTTGATATGGTTTTACCTTGGCTATGACAATGATGTTCTGGGCGTATGGGGCTATCCGACCTAGCAAGATTGGTGTACGTAGTTGGTCATCTCCATATTTAACCAATTCGGCTGTAATTGCATCGGCTCCTGGCGACTTATGGTTTTTAAGCCTGGTGGATTGCACGGACTGTTACTTCTATGCAGCAGGTGTTGGCAGCATTTGTCGTCGTCTTCAGTTGGCGGAACCTTCAACTCGCCGATATTTCGGTTGTTGTGCAGTTCGTCAAAATACTCAATTCATCGCTCCAATATGCCCATTCTGTAGGAAATCAGTTTTCTCTCTTTGTCTCGGCAGGATGAGCATCGAGATGTAAAAGGCTTCATCCTGCTGACTTGTTGGTAAAACTTCCGCGGCTGGTGCGGCTGCTTCCTGTATTTTTCGACTTCTCAGACCTATTGGTTCTCCCAGGCTTCTTTCTTTCGTCTGTTAAGTCGATTCTCCGTTCGACGGAGTTCTTTGTAGGTCTCTGCGCCTGCGCCTGCATACTTGGTATACAGCATTCTTCCGTTCCGTTGCTAGCTTACATTCATCGTCGACCCAGACGTCTCGACTCTCTTTGCGGCTGGAGCCAAGTATGTTTTTGACCATATTTATGATAACGTTCTTCAGATGGTTGTGAAGATCATTTGTTGATGCTTAATCTCCAGGATCTCTGTTGACTGCGGTTATTGCGGCATCCATTCCCCTCTTATAGGTGCTGCGGAGGGCTGTGTTGAGAATGGCTTCGGTATTCACTCTCACCTGATTGCCAGAGGGGATTGTAGGTAGTGTCGTAATTCGTGCTCGGAGCACCATGCCAACGAGATAGTGATCCGAGTCTATATTGGCCCTCCTATATGTTCTGACATTCATCAAGGCTGATAGGTGGCGGCGTTCAATCAGCACGTGATCAATTTGGTTGAAAGTGGTCCCGTCTGGAGAGACCCACGTGTTTGTGGACCGCTTTCCACGCAAACCAGGTACTTCCAACAACCATTTCATGCGATACTGCTAACTCAATAACCAGCAGTCCGTTATCATTGGTATCCCTATGTAAGCTATGGGAGCCAACGTATCGCCTGAATAGGGGCACCGTTTCTACTTGACTGTTGAAATCTCCAAGTATGACGAGACTCCTTTTGTGGGTTCGTAACAAGTTGTTTTCCATCTAGGCTTGTCTGCCCTACCCAACCCCCAACCTGGAGAACCAGTTGGTACAATTTGTTCCGTTTCTAGGCGCCGGGGATTGGTCTTCATCCTTCTTCGTATGGAGCTTTTCGTTAAGGAAGAGGTCCCAGTGGTCACCACGTGGAGGTGGAGATAAGGTTTGACAGTAGAGCTATTGGTGTTGGTTTAGCAGCGGTTTTCCAGGTTTTATGCCCCATCGTGCGTACGAATCCACGTTTCACCCTGGGAACTATACTACCCTTTGATCACCCACCCAACAGTGAACAGGACCATGAAAATAATGAACACCAAAAGGACTCCAGATCGACTTTTCGCTTCAATCAAAGAATTCGTTTTCTGAGGTCAACGTTCAACCAAACCTCATTACGTCAAACCAGAAAGGAGTTTTACCATTTATTATTAACAGTGCAAAGCCAATGAACTGATAAGTACATAGTGGCATAGTTCGACTTTGCAAGACTTTCCTAAGCGACTCTACCCCAAAAAAACAACCCAAATTTTGCTACTCAAACACATTTCTTTTATGCAAATTTGATGATTGGCTGAAAAAGATACCCCCACCATTTCTTTTCTCTCAAGTTGTTCTCACCGTATTCCAAGTTCTCCAAGCTTGGAAAGGCGAAAATTTGTCTGATCTTTTTATTTGAAAATTTAACCGCCTTTCGTAATAAACAACAATTTCCGGTAAGCATTTAATAATAAATTTCGATTCATACTTTTGCAATTTACTTAAACTTTATTGTTGAGGAGAATATTATTCCCGAGGTTGGAGTTTCATCGAAACTAAGGGTGGTTTGGTATTGAAAAGGATAAATTTTTTGAATTAAGACACATATTTTTATAGTTTGAAAAATTTAAATTTTATAAGACAAGCATCAGGAGCTTTTTTTTTCAATTAAATTATTCTAGATAGATTTTTGAATTAATCTCTAAAATCTGGATTGGAACTATAACCAGCGGGGCTCGCTGTTGTCCCAGATTTTAGAGCCTCAAAAATGTACGACATAGAGCCTATCAATTTGTTTTAAAAAAACGACCATCAAACATTGCTGACGACTATCCTTCCAGGATCCCTTAAGTCCCCAAAAACTAATGCGAACTTTACCGGAACCAATTTACACACGAATCCTGTGACGGATAGAATAAGAAACGAACATTGAAAGCGATAGACAACGAATTACTTGGCTTGTTGGTGAAAGACACGACTCGGTAAATAGAAGTGAGTACAAAGTTAAATTGAGTGCACGCTTTGATCTTTTCCCAACCCCTTTGCCAATTCGTCAAGGAAACAGTTCAAAAGACCGACAGTTCCAGCACACTGCGTAGCGCTCCCATTACGATGCGGAATATTTTCAGGGTGTTTTATTGCCGCCAGTTTGCCCTTTACCGATTCAAAGTCTGCAGAATAATAAATTGAACTCGGGAGAAATTTGATCGCGAACAGCTTGCTGGTGAGTTTGTTATCCTTGCTTGTTGCTTTTTCACTTTGTACCCACCTTATTCGCGTTTATTTGGAAATGTTTCCACGATATTCGTACGCGAAAACTGCCGCGAGGAGAACAGACAGGAAAAGAACCATCCGTCGTCGCGGTAGTCCTTCGTTATTTGATTTATTACTAGAAAAATTATAGACGGAAAAAACTGGAAACTACCCCTTCAATGCATTCATCATCAACGAAAAGGATTTGTGCAGACCTACCAACAGTCGATGGTGTGTGAACCTATTCGCTATCGTGGATTTTAAGTTTCTGAGTGGAAAAGTATTCAAAAAGGATATTTCACTCCTCAATGGCAACGGTAGTATTACTTAGTGCAACTGGCGAAGGCCAGTCAGGATTTCCTGATACCTTAATCACAGCATGTCATCTTATCTGAGGTCAGCGCTCAGTCGTCAAAGAAGTGTTTTCAAATAAATCAAACGCTGAACTCTCCATCCACAATTACTAAATGAAAAAAAAAGCCATATTTTTCGCCCCTTTTTTTTCAGACCCGGTATACAAAGTTATACAAAGAAGAATCCTTTTAAAAACTCAATTTTCCGTTGAATTCAAATTAAAACACAGACGAATACACTGGCTCCAACGACAATGTACCTCCACCTTACAACTCATTGTCGGAAACAGCGAGATTGCTGTGAACCTTGCAGGACTTATAAAGGACAAAAGAGAGCATTCCCGATTTTTAATTTTCGTTTGGGATTTCAATAAAATTTATTGCATTTCAGATTATATTCGACGAAGTACAAAAAAAAAACAGGCAACACAACAAAACATCCCAGTCCACCGACAAATTGTTTCGTTCATTGTAGAACTGCAAAAGGATACGAAAGTATGGGCAACATGAGCATCCAATGATGCCACAACACAAACATTGGCCGCGATGAGCCCCAGCTCTGTCATCGTCAATTTCTTGGAAAATTTATCCTAGTCAGAAATACACCATTTTTGAGTTTTTCATCGTCAGTCATCTTCAATTATTTTGACAGAAAAAAAGTTTGCGATGATTGGCTTTCATGGACTCTACATTTTTATTGCTGGTTATCAGGACCGAGGTTTCGTTGAAGAGTTTTACTTGTTTGCCCGGCACCTGCGTCAGCGTGATGATGGTAATTACATGTAAAAGACCAAACGGGGAGGAGACTTTGATAATGGAATTATGTTCAACAAATAGAAGGAAAGTTTTATTTTATACAAGAGAAAGCAGAGAATGGTTCGGTACAGGCTGAGAAGGATACTCGGGGAAGGACTTTCGTTGAACTTTTTCCTTTCAACTTTAGTTTAATGTAGTTGCTAGAATATACTGACTACAGGAATAAATTCCACCCTTTTGAAATTTAAGAGTTTGTAATCCCATTAGGATGCAGTAAGGAAATTATCAGTTCATATACGCTTGGTACCGGAATTGGGCCGTAATTTGTAAAGACAAAGTGTAGGGAACCAATAATTTCTTCGTGTAGGTAGCGCTAGCTTAAAAGTGAGGTCAACAATTCTTCAAAGCGATTACACATATTCATTCAATATTGCAGTTAGGCCTCTGTATCTCAAAAAAAAATGTAGAACATCCCCCCCCCCAAAGTTTAAAGCTTTTGCTTAAGATTGTTTTTATTTGAACCTCCGATAGGACATTTTTTTTGGGGTAGGGTAGGTAAATGCATTTCCGCACACAGTGTTGGACTCCCGATTCGGTAAGTCGTCGGACTACCAACTAAACACCTCCCCATCGTCAGAGAGCTACCCTGGAACCGTTTGTCACATTACTTCGGGCTAGACCCCGAACTCTCCCGCCTTGCGGAGCCTTCAAATCAGGGAATTCATTTCACCAACGGGAGGGGAGAGGAGGAAGGGAACTGTCAGCTCAAGGAACCCCCTGCCATCCGGCTCCTCCACCGGTCGAGTTCTATCTTCTTAGCAACGAAAAGGACCCGAACGTAATGCGCGACACGGTTCCACCTGTCAGCAATCCTCAACATCTCTTCGACAATGTTGTCTGGAGAGAAATCCCCTGTGTTTAAATAGAGTTGCTGACGAACCTAATCCCACCTTCCACAAGAAAAAAAAGTGTGGTGGGCGTCGTCCACAACTCCATTGCAAAACACACAATCCGGAGAACGCGCCTTTCCAATCTTGTGCAGGTAACACTGAAAACCTCCATGCCCACTTAAAAATTGGGCAAGGAAATAGTCAGTCTCACCATGCTTCCGATTCAGCCACGCACCTAAGTTGCCGATGAGCCGCGCAGGCCATCTGCCTCTAGTTTCAGTTTGCCAAGAGAGCTGCCACTCGTCTAGAGTGTGTCGCGTTCTTCATCTCCCTTGCGCTTGTATATGGCCTGACGCTCCCTAGCAAGAAGGGCAACGGGGATCACTTCCGCGATCACCACCACGGCCGGTTCAGAGACAGTGCGGTACGCAGACGCCATCCGTAAAGCTCCCCGTCTCTGTACTTGCGCGAGGCGTTTACGATATACCTCCTTTTTAAGAGCGCCAGCCCATACCTCTGCGCCGTAGAGCAGGACAGACTGCATTGAGCCTATCAGGAGATCCTAGACGTAGGATCCCCAATGTTTGCCATTAGCCTACTTAACGCCGAAACTCCAGCCGCAGCCTTGTTCGCTGCTGCTTGGATTTGCTCAGAAAAGCTCATCTTTGAGCCAAGAGTCAACCCGAGGTACTTTACCGCTGATTTTGACTCGATTATCGACTCGCCGAACGATATGGGACGAACGGTCGGAATTCTCTTTTTAGTCAGGATGACTACTTCGGTTTTTTCCAGTGCAAGGTTGAAACCATGAGTAGTCATCCATCCGCTTACCCGTCGCATCAATATGCCGAGTCTGCTTTGCGCCTGTTTGACAGTGCGTCCAGCAACAAGCGCTGCGACATCATCTGCGTAGTCGACCAGGCGCGACTCTTCTGGAATGTCGAGTTTAAGCAGACTGTCATAGGTAGCGTTCCAAAGGTCCGGCCCTAAGATGGATCCCTGTGCTACCCCCGACGTGACCTCCATCCACCTTTGACCCTTTAGTGTTTCATAGAGCAGGGAGCGATTCCTCAGACAGTCCCTCAAAATCCGTAAGAGATAGATCGGCACGTTGAAAGTATTGTCTAGTGTGCCTAGAATGTCTTTCCATGTTACGGAATTAAAGACGTTTCTGACGTCAAGTGTTACGAGGAGCACCACCCGTCAAGTTCGCCGGCTATGTGCCTCTGCTCGTCGAACGGCGTCCACGACTTGCATGACAGCATCAATTGTCGATCTCCTTGCTCTAAAACCAAACTGCCGGGGAGATAAATCTCCGGCAGCGCGTATCGCTTCAGTGAGACTACATCTGATGAGCTTTTCGAGCACTTTCCAAGCAGTGTCAAGCATACATAGTGGGCGGTATGAAGACGGCAATTCGGGGTCGCCTTTCCCTTTAGGGATCAGCGCAAGCCTCGCAACTTTCCAACGAGCAGGGAAAGTGCCCTCTTTCAGGCAAGCGTTGAATGCGTCGAGCAGTAGGTCTGGCTGGTGTTGGAATACCTCTGCTGGAATACCATCGGGTCCTGGCGCCTTCTTGTTTTTCATAGAGAGGACTGCCTGTTCCAACTCTTTTATAGAGAAAAGTGGACAGTAATCGGCGCTCTCCGCGCCGACGTCACCATCCCATACGGTCTGCGCAGGGAAAAGTGCCCTTACAATGCGGTCCATCTGCTCGACTTTAAGTGAACAGGGTTTCCGCAGAGCAGCGATTTTAAGGTAAGGTGGTAAGGCGGGTTACCAGTTTGTAACCGAGCCCCCACGGATCCCCATTCACCTCGTCGACCAGATCTTGCCAGCAGCGAGCTTTGCTCGTGTTTATTGCGCTGCGGAGTCTCCTTTTGGCTGATTTGTACTCCATCATTATGGTACATGACTCTTCCCGGTCGCCTAGACGTTGTATTAAGTGGCGGAGCCTGTGACACTCCCTCCGGAGCTCTGCGATTTCCACTGTCCACCAATACATGGAAGGTTTGCCGCACCTCGATGTCTTCCTGGGCATGGAGGCTCCGCAGACCGTCGTTATCAGGTTCATAACTGAATTTACGACGGTGTCAGCTGCTGCGCCACCGCCCCCAGGAGTACCCTCCAGCGTGGCCCCACCTGTTCCCAGAGTTTCGACAAACTTCCCGTTATTCACTTTCGCGGCGGCCACAAAGAAGAAGGGAATGTAGGCTTGCCTATCAGAACCTTCTCCTCCGACTGTGCTCGGGAAAACGGAATTTTTAATAGGTTGTGATGCGAACGCTCAGCATATTTGTTAGGACAGTAGCAAATGCAGTCCTAGAGGAGAGCAGCCGCTTGATTTTATCACTTCAGCTGGTCTAATGACCGCGGAGGTAGGGTGCGCCCCTACGTTCGTGGGGCCAAGAAGAAGTGAGGTAATTGACCTAATATTCTGCACTTCAAAGTTGCTACAGTTGATTAGAAACTGACGAGTGCTAGATGAAGTCTCACCCTCAGATCACCGTTACTTAGAATTTAATCTGACATGCGAACAGCCCGTAATACCAAGACGAAATCCTAGGAAAACGGATTGGACAAAGTTGGCGAGAGAAGATAAATTGAAAACTCTGAATCGCACACTTTTAGAGTGCATTGAAGAGGCTTGTAAAATTTCCCAAGGCCAACGTGGTAAAATGGTTCCATGGTGGAACCGAGAACTGCAGAGACTCAGGAAATCAACCAGACGACTTCTAAATCGTGCTTACAAAAGCAATAAAAATGAAGACTGGTTAAACTTCCGGAAGTCACAGTGTGAATATATAGGGCTCGTAAAACTTTCAAAACGAGGAATTGGAAGATGAAAGTGAGACTTTCAGGCTGGGCAGAGTCCGTAATAAGGATGAGTCGACTAAGTTGAACTCCCTTAAAAAACCAGATGGTACTTGCACGAACTCCAGAGTTGAGTCTATACAGACCCTCTTGGAGGAGGAAACTGAATAGTCTTTGCCTTCCAGAAATGCGGCGTACAACCCTTCAACTCTCCGAAGAAGTGAAATATTTGGTAGTTATTCTACACAAGAAGCTTCTTTGGAACAAACATGTAGAGGTAAAGATGAAACGAGCTCTCACAGCTTATGGGCTGTGTTAGTATCATAAAGTCGATGTTCGCTTATGCATCCGCATTGTGGTGGGCTAAGGCGAAACAAAAGAGTTTTCGCTGTAAACTAGCCACACTGCAAAGAACTGTGTGTCTGGGTATCACTGGGTATCACCTCTCGAATAAAAACGAGAAGTGGGCTTTTCCTTTGGGACAATATACAGCGGTCTTTCAGGGTAAAGTGTATGCGATCCTAAGGGCGGCAACTTGAATAATTGAAAAGCGGTTGAAGGCCAGGCGCATCGCAATCTGTAGCGATAGTCAAGCTGCATTGAGGGTGTTGACTTAAAAAATCGATTGAACTCTGTTTCTAGATTCAATACGATGGAATCACTCTGGGTACCTGGTCCTTGTGGTGTAGAGGGAAATAAAATCTCCGATGCCTTAGCAAAATTAGCTTCAACTTTCCCCATGCCAGGACCGGAACCACCAATTGGAGTGTCAGTAGCACTGGTTGATGCTGCTATCAAAAACTAGAAACAAGCTTCCCATAATGACAGATGGTGATACCTTAATGCAGCTAGACACATCAATTTTTCCCTGTCAGAACCAAACAAACATTGCAAAGTTTATCCTGTCGAAAAGCAGGAAGACTTACAGAAGTATTGTGGGCATTCTAAGTGGCCATAATTCACTAGCTGGGGATATGTTCCATATAGGAATTATCCAAGATGATACGTGTCCATCCTGTAATGAGGAAGTGGAATCCACGGAACATTTTCTATGTGAGCGCCCCGCCTATTGACGCATCAGACATCAGATTTATGGTGCTGATGTGCTCCAACTGCAGAAGGTAGCATCACATCCACTAATGGAAATTCTGCGATACATAAACAAATTCAGGATATTCCGTTAGACGGGGGAATCGAGTACAATGGACCACAAAGGTCTGAGTGCTCAGAGGCTTTGTTTCTCCCCCACATCAAACACACACATACACGCCATCTTCAGAGAGTGGATTGCACTGTATGGCGTAGCCAGCAATGCAATTGTCGCTCCTCGTTAATTGGTGGCCTATCGACTCCCTCTTCAGCCCTCCGATCAAATCGTGGACGGGCCAAACCAAAATTCTTCGTTTGTAATGATATTAGGCCAACGTACTTCGGTGATACAACGCAGACAGGAGTTCACGAAGGCTGGAACTTTTGCGTAACAGTGATGTTTGAGGGAAGATGTCATCGTCTATTAAACTCCTCCACATCTTCCGGACAGGAAGGCATTAAGAACATCATCGATAACAAAAAAAAATAACATCGATGGCAAGGAGTCCACTTTCGACCTCAAAATCCTCTGAGATTGTACCTCGGTCCAGCATGTGACATTTTGCGTCATCATATGTTCCTCTCATAATAGATATTATTTTCTCGGCGTAGACCACGCCAGATAGACTCCCTGTTCACGCTGTCGACAGCTTTCTCAAAATTGATAAAGAGCAGGTTAAACGACGATCTAAACTACGGGCACTGCTGTAAGATAATCAGTAGAGTGTCACTGCAGGAGAATCCCGAGCGGAACCCAACCTGCTCTCTGTCGATGAAGCTTTCGAGACGCTCTTTGATACGTACCAGGATTATTTTAGCTATTATCTTCACGCGGTAGGGAGCACAGAAATACCCCTCCTATTGTCCCACTGAAAGCGGATGCCCCTCGTTCGAATCTTAAGGGCCATCCTTTTTTCCCATTCTCTGGGAAAGGCTTCGGGTTCCAAAGATTTCTGTACGAGTGGAAGTAGCATGCCATGTCATGCACAAAAGGAGAAACCTCACCGGATGTGATACGGGTAAAAACCGTGGTCAAGTGGTCTTTTCACTTCTTCAGCTGCTCGCCATGAAGAGTCGACCGTTAACGCCCTTCACAGGACAATCGAAAGATTTGCGATTTACAAGTACTTTCGTGATATGGTATACACTTCTAAAATCATTGCGTTCCGCGGCAGCTTCCGCTTCGCTGATCATCAACAAATTCATTTCATTCAAATATTGTCACGACAAACACCACCTTGAACATCTCGGGATTTCGCTCGGTACCGGAATTTGAGCGCGTCACGATCAACATCATTCATAGCGGTGAATAGAGTCTTCAATCCATCCCAATCTTCAATCCGCTTCCAAGATTCCGCTGCCAGCCAGATCTTATGACATATAACTTTGGGGCGTGGTGAGAAAAAAGCATTTTTGATGGCGGCCCAATGCTCATCGATATTCTTAGACGAGTTACTTAGTGTATCTGCTCGAGCTCGATCAGCAAGATAAATCCCCCACTGCCGAGGACGCCCCCACTGGATCATACAAATCGTCGATATTGAACTTGGGAGATCGCAGCTTCCCAACCCTACGAGAAGATGCAAACCCAAAAAGCAAACGAACGTAAGCGACAATGAGCGATAGTGATTCCTTTCGAGACCGACATCAACGCCTCTCTTATTACGCGCATCCAGGAGATAACTACTAAATCTACCGCTGATCGTGAAATGGTCAATCTAATTGCTCTTGCGGTGTCGATCAGTTGTTATTGACCTTATGGCCGGCTCTGTACTCGAAAAATGTGCCACCAATGACGAGGCGGTGAAAGCTGTAGAAACCCACGAACCTCAAATCGTTATCGTTACGGTCGCCAAGAGCGAGTTTCTCCATCACATGTCTGAGCAGTGTTGAGAGAGCCCATCTTTACATTCAGATAATCCATCAGCATCACAATATCGCCTTTAAGAAGCCTCCCCTGAACTGCGTGTAATTCATCGTAGAAAGCATCCTTTTCACTAAACCGAAAGTCTCCGTTGATGCATAGCACTGTACAATTCCGATGCTTCTTAACCTGCACCAGAATCATGCAGTCACAATTCTGTTAGAAACCGGCTGCCAAGTCAAGGGAGCTCGCCTTGCCTTCAGAAGCAATCAGACACCAAATTCGCGTCTGTTACCAGTCACCTTTGCAGGGTACAAAAGGACATTATCATTATTGGGGCAAGAGAGGCAGGAGTACTCTTCAGACTCCCACGTTACTTGACTTAAGCAAAAGAATGTCGTTGGAATTTTTGCTCAAGTTGGAGAAACTGAACATTCTGAGGACCCTAGTTATCGGTGATGTGCGAACATTCCAGAAACCAATCATCCAATCCACTTTCAATAGGTACCATGAGGTTAGTTCCTCTCATGACGACGAAATATATGAGCGATACCACGAACGTCTGGTTGTGGATAAAATCGGGCTCAACAGATTGCAACAGATCACCTAATTCGTATAGATGAGGATGATCCAGTCCGGAAAGTCTATAAGAGCAATATCTATGGTAGGAAAAGAAGACGAGGCAAACCCTCCCTGAGATGGAGCGATGGAGGTCTATACTCGTGAGATTCAAATGAGTACAAAAAAATAAAGACACGAAACAAGACATGCAATAAACAAGCGTGACCCCGTACCGTACATAAACTGACCCATCAGGCGGAGGCACATCTCCGAAACACTAAGAGTCATGTGAGAAGAGAGAAGTTGGTAGGTCAACATATTGAACCAAGGTCAACATCGTTCTACTGTGAAGATCGCAACCAACAAAGGTCACCGCTCAAAAAGCAGAGACGAGCAGGGGTACGTCTGAAATCACCATATCAGACGTCAGGAAGGAGACAGGCCTCAGTGGCGCAGGTACTTAATCGTATCCGAAACCAAAGCAAAGCCTCAAGAAGGCACAGGACAGACCTTAGCCTTCTTTATGCGAGGTTGATCCGCATACGGCTTCGACCAGGGCTTATTCTGTAAACGGCAAGACGGTGGACACGGCGAACTGGCTTAGGACCATAGTCTTTAAACTGCCAGGATCGAAGGGAGCGGAACTATTGACATGAGGATGCTGAGGATGATATACCAGGGGCACACATGGTGACGGTCTACTTTCCCAGCTGAGCGCTTGAGACGGCGAAATGGGGAAGCGTCTACGTCTTCTAATTACTCAAAACATGGATCTGCATACCCGATTATGGAGAGTTTTTAGAAGCAAGGAGAAGGACAAAGGCAAACTCGTCCCGATGATGGTAGACAACCAATCCCTGGAAGCTATTAAACGTTGTGTTTGCGTCATCAATTGCAAATTTGGTAGCACACCCGTGCACTTGCACAGGGAGAAAGGATACCTCGGAGAGCACATCGGATGAAAACCTTATCGAGATCCCGGAAAGAATTGCTTAGGCCATAGAGGTTGAAAGGCAGGATCGGACAAAGAAGAGGAGACACTGACCGACATCACCTAAACCTTCTAGCGCTCGAGTCGAACATGGAGCAAGCAAATGCCATATCGGAGGAGTAAGACAATACTCCAAGATTGGAGAAGAGCTCCAAGGACTAACGAGGCCAATGTCCAGCACTAAAATAGCCCAGGTAAACCTCCGCCATGCAAAAACTGTATCGGCGATAATTGCAACGGCAAGTTCTGAAGATAACATTCGAATAGTGCTGGCGCAAGAAACATGGGTGTACCGTGGCATCAGATTACTCACTTACAGGAGACGATGCCCGGATCTCACCGGAATTAGTTGGTAGACTCGCGAATTTCGCTGAAAGAACGCGGTTCAGCCCTTACTCAATCTGTATCCTAAATCCACTAGTAAACACCTTTTAAACCCCCCCAGCATTTGGAGCAAAGGAAAGGTCTAAGCAAACAATGACGACAATATTTTTGCTACACTCTGTTGTATAACCGCTACTATAGAACCTACCCCTAAGATAATAAATAACAAATCAATCGTTAAACAAAAATTAATCTTGAAAAGGAAAAACAGCTCGTCAGAACCCCATGAATATACCATCAACTAAGTAGGTCCCGGAAGTTGTCCTCCAACAATACAAATGACAAATTTTTAATCAACAAAGGACTACATCAATCCTTTGAGAATCATACGTACGTGTCTGGTCACATCAAATATACAGCCTTCCACGTATTTCCTACTACTATAATCCCACTAAATATTCGTTTGCCATAACTTACCACGATAGGAATGTTCCGAGGGGGTTGAAGGACACGAAAAAGCCCAGAAAAAATAATGCATGTTATCATATTCCTCAACTTGAGCTCATAATTCTTCATTTGCTCGTTAAATTTGAAACTCCTATTCCTACTGATTCCCAAGCGATTCGACTCGCTTTAACTGAACTAACCGCCAAACAGCCACAACGGTAAGGCAGACATTTTCCGGGAGTTCCATTCGTATCCTCCACCGACATTCATGGGGTGGGGGATGCTGTCCCATTCGTATTTTATGCTACCATCCATGCTTCAAGTTCCATGCATGCATGCATGCTCATTTGTTTATTGAATGGGTGAAACCCAATATATAATGTGACCCCAAATTATTGGGGGTGTCACAATCCAGTGGAACCTTCATTTCATATTACACACATACACTCGTTTTATCTATGTCGTATATATACGATGCGCTCTGGACCGATGTGCACCCTTTTCCTTGAAGAACCGAATTTGATATGTTACGCCGTAACGTACGTTTGGTCGTGGTGATATGTGTCGTATAGTTGGACGCCTGACGACCGTACCATCCTGTTGATTTGTTGGCTTCATATTTTCCTGATGGAAATTTCTGACAAGACCTCAGAACGTAGTGTAAAATGCGGTATTGCAGAATATTTTGTAACAATTTATTGATTGCAACAGTGGTTTCTATTTATTCCATTCAAATTGTAAAGTCCCGATTGATTCAGGCATGCACAAAAGTTTTGGAAGGAGTCAGAAGTTTCAGTTTTAATGAATAATTTACACAAAGCATACCACCAAATTATTTTCGATTTTAGGAAGCATCCTTATAATAGTATTTACCGTAAAGAGCGCATGCTCAAATGTCTTTCTATGTAGGTCGCTGACCAAAATATAACCTCAATTGACCTCAGTAGAAAGGAGATGATTTTCCGATCGTGAGCTCGTAGCTAATATTAGCTTTCTATAAGCAAACATCGTTAAAGTTGAAAAGATTACACTCAAAACGCTCTGATAATGCAAATAATGAGCAAAAAAGAAGAACTATCTATCGATCAGGAATCGAGGAGGCTGGCTACAAATTTAGCAACGCAAACCTTTACCTCAAAATAAGACCCTTAGTGGATCAAGGCACAAGCGACACCAAGGGTAGAAAAAATTAAAAGAGAGACGAAGACACCTATGGTTTCGTACCAAGCCAAAGGCAACTCATCAGACGCTGCCTCACCTCTGCCCTGGGAGGAGCGTGACCGAAACGGCTCGCAGGTGTTATACGCTCCCTTTTATAATTCGCAAAATACAACAAGGGTGTGAATTATATCCAACGTAACTCCGCCTACCGTTCGGATTAAAGCTTGATCGGAGCTTGACAATTTTTGTTTAGGGATTGAGGAGTCCTAAGTCTACATCCACTTGAAGTCCGACCGAACCAAACTTGTTCCTACTCCTTATAGTCCACGGACTTCTCTTTTTGGGTTTAACACCCAAAGTTCAAAAATTAAAAGAGGGACGAAAATGGCTACAGTTTCGTACGATTATAAAATGGAGGGTATAACACCTGCGAACCACTTCACGCTGTCACGCTGCTCTCAGTGCGGAGATGAGACAGCGACTGATGAGTTACCTCTGCCCTGTTACGAAGCCGTAGCCGCCTTCATTCCTCTTTTAATTTTTGAACTTTCAGTGTTGAAACTAAAAAGAGAAGTCCATGGACCATAAAAATGGAACCAATTGCCCAAGGATAGAGTTAAAGGTAAAACACTCCAAACAAACCTCAATCACTTTTCCGTAGCAGCAGTTTTACTGATGAGGATCTGCATCCTCTTGTAAGAGTTCTCAAGCAACTGAAAATTCGGAGATCACGGTACGCCCATTATACCATATAGGGCAGTAAAAACGACAACAGACACGCTACTAAGTAGTGATTTGTCTTACAACAAATCCCAGACACGAGAGCTTATGAGCTAGATAGGTGCGACAGCTTACAGTATCACGGCGATCTGCACGTGCAGTGACCTATAGGAGACCATGTCGCTAGACTCGGAATACCCTATAATATGCACTATCGAGGTTAAAGTGAGGAATACATGGTCATCATGCACTTCTTTTGTGGTTGTCTAACTTTAACTAGAACTAGGAAGTAGACAATAAGTAAGCCGTTCTTTGGTAACCTCAGGAAAGTCTTATCTGTTAGGGTGAAAGAAATTTATCATCATTCGTGAACTCAACCACCTGACTCTAAGATTCGCAGCTTACCAGATTTCATTCCTTCCCCATACCTGCCTACTTTATTATAAAGCTCGACGTAAAAAGCTGTCCATTATATGGGAATTGATAGAACAAAGAATTCAATGACAACAGGAAAATTGGAGCAAAACCTTCCTTCAATAAAACAAAATCTACTGGTCAATGGTAAGAATAGGGAAAATTTGGGTTGAGGCCTCATGGGAACACAGGAGGCAATGTGGAATGTCGGTGATATTTGACATCTAGCCCGGAGTACAATCTATCATGAGTACAAAAACTTGTACTCAAAAATTAAATATGAACACACTTCGCACTATTTAGTTGTTTTGGAGGAGGTTACGGGGTACAATTAATTTTGGGTGCTGACTTTTTAAAGAAAGAAAGCATTCTTGTCGCTGGCCCTAAGCCGACTGACTCTGAAATTAGGGCTTAAAATTGGATTTCTAAGTATTTATAGAAATAATGCCAAATTTGTATTTGGGCAGTTAAGTAAGGCAACGTCAAAACAACATGGTGCAGAATGGTAAGGTTCTCCAGGGCAGGTGAAAAATAAACACATGTCGCGAAAACAATTCGTGAAGGATCAAACCTTCATTTTCAACAAAACCTTAAAAATGATGAAGTCAAAGAGCAATTTTACGATAGCCTAAGAAGACTATATGATTCATTGCATCCGAATGACGGCCAGATATTGCTCGATGATTTCAGCGACAAAGTTGGAAAGGGGAGACACAACGGAGAATGACCGAAGGCACAGTCTCCAATATATATCAAATGGCAACGGCCAACACCTGATCGACTTTCCATGTAGCAGGAATTTAATAATAAAATCAACATGTTTGCCACACAAATGCATTCACAAAAGGACATGGGCGGTCCCAGATGCCACTACCTTCAATCAGATATCCATCAATCCAACCATCATCAAAAGATGGTCCTCCAACATCTCCAACGTGAAATCACATCAAGGAGTAAACTGCGACTTCGACCACAGGTGCCGAAATCCAAGGACTCGCGGAACAAAAAACAACCCAAGTTTGAGGTTGGAAAATTATAAAATGACTCAAAAGCGAAAGAGTACAAGGCAAAACTGGAAGAACGTTTAAGGTCTATTCTCCAAAATTTCATGAGGAAGCCTGGTATGAGTCTTTGGATGCGAATCCTGGCGCCGGGGAAATGATTGTTTTGATGATTAACGCCAGGAAGCGCTTGACAACGAAAACGAGGGATACAGATGACATATAGAGTGAAACACAAGGATGACGACTGAATGGAAGGAAGAAAATTACGGAAATCTCCGACGAGCAGCTAACAAAATATTATTAATTACACAAGACAAGCCTTCAAAATAGTGAAGGGCCTGAGACGTGGATATGAATCCAAAACCACCCTTTATAATAATAATCGTTGGCGCAACAATCCATGTTGGATCAGGGCCTTGAAGTGTGTTAGAGCACTTCATTCAAGACCGTAACGGTACACTAGGAGGCAATGTGGTCAGCATTGCGCTCGACCGAGATTATTACTCCGATTTGACTCAGGTACTCATTCACAGCTGAGTCGACGTCAAATCACGATACAAATCCCACTGCCACCAGCGAGATTTGAACCGCCACCTTCCGTACGACAGCCTTGCGCTCTAACCACTCAGCTATCCGGACTACTGAAGAATGAATGGAAGGAAGAAAATTACGAAAATCTCCGACAAGCAGCTAACAAAATATTATTATTTACACAAGATAAGCGTTCAAAATAGTGAAGGGCCTGAGACGTGGATATCAATCCAAAACCACCCTTTGTAAAAGCAAAATCGAGGACAATCATTAGGAGCGAAAATGAAACACGTGAGAGATAGGCGTCTTATTTCAAAAAATCCTTGACACCCTCGCATACAATTCACTCACCAGTACCTAAAAGAATTATGGTCAAACATAATAGGAGCATTGAACCGCCAACATTGGAAGTCGTTCCCGGTTACCTGAAATGCCCTTCAGCATCCTCACAACTTCCCGAGACGTGCGCACTTCTTCTCTGCTGTTCTGCGCCAAGTGAATTTGGTCCTCTCCATCTGGAACCAAGAACAGATTCCGTAAGAGTGATCAAAAAGTATGAAATGTTCAACCCCAAAAAAATTAACAAGTTGAAATGCGAAAATTACAAAAGCGTCTCACTTCTACGAACGTCCTATACCATATTGACGAAAAAACTAGAGAAAAGAATTAGACTGTATGTCGACAAGACAATTGGGAATACCGAGAAGGTTTTCGGACTGGAAGATCCACAACTGACCAGCCAAACAGTTGCTAGAAGAGTGCTGAGAATTCAACGTCCATCAAATATTTGATAACTTCAAGCAAACATACGGCAGTATTGACCGAAAAGTACTGTATAAAATAATTTTTGGCTAAAGAATTCCAGCAAAGCTGATAAGTCCTACCAGAATGACAATATCCCCATCAACAGCACAACTCAGAATCAATTATAGCCGAACAGATGTGTGTTAAAGCAAGGCGACGCCCCTTCTGTTTAATCTGGCACTGGAGCAACTTTTACGAAAGTTGTCTACGGACGCAAAAGCACGCTGCTCTATGAGTCCTGCCAAATCGTCGAATACGACGACAGCAAATCAGCAAAAAAATTAATATATGAATTGACGAAAATAAATAACGATACGCCCACTACAATTGACGGATACAACTTGGAAAATGTAGACAACTTTGTGTACTTAATGCACGCCGAATTTAACTCGGAAATAGAGCCTTCAACTCGGTCCCGCTGATCCTCCATACACAAGAAAGCAAAGTTTTGATTGTCAAATCGATCAAAAGATATGTGCTATGCTACGAATCTGAAATTGAAAAACTGATCAATTCCTTCGAGAGGATGGTCCTGGGGAGAATCATATGAGCTAAAGGAACAAGTAATGACAACTAAGATACAACAAGAAGATGTGTCAAATATTTGGCGAGACTGAAATCTTCAAAATAATCACACTTCAGAAGGTGCAATGGACTAGATACCTAAAAGAGTATTTGAAGGAAGAACAGAAGGACAAAGGCCGGAGAGAAAACCTCAAAAGCGCTGAGCAGATTCCACTGATGAAGACAGCGCATTACAACCCGGATTTCAAAATTAGAGGACGCGATCGATGGGCCGAGATAGAATCGAACAAACGAGGTAAGATTGATTAGAAGGAAAGAACAAGCCTATGAAGAAACCTCAAGAAACTTGAAAGTAGTTCTGTAGCGAAGTGAGGTAGACTCCTGAAAGCAAAATGTGCAGGAACAAATATAAATTCTGATGGTTCTCCAGAAGGTACGCTCATTTAATCATCTTTGCGGGTTTATTCTCCCAAGAACGGAGAGATCACGGTTGTCATATGAAACGTAGGTGATAACCGGAGTAATCAGAGAAGAGTTACTGAAAATTTTCAGTAGAATATAAAGAAACAAAACTTTGTGCCTGGAAGGCAAACCTAGTAAGGTCTTCAAGCTCACGGCAAAGACTCGGCTGGAGCCTTTTACCAAGCTGTAGTAAACATTCATTGCCGAGGGGATCTACTCAGCATGATTGATAGAAGGTTGTTTTTGTACCTAGAGCTTTAGACGAGCCATCTTATTATTGTTCCTTTCGTATTTTCGGAATTGATTTCCGTGAAGCGATCTATTGAAACTAGACTGAACTGAAAATGATATAATAAATGCATTGTATTCGACCAATTGCAGCCAAACTGGGAGGTCCCTAACGATAACCGACATTTTCAGTTATCTTGCTGCTTTTGTCGACAAATATTCAGAGGAAAGACGGCTTTGATAGTACACTAATGATGGGCTCAGGAAGAATGTTCTGCAGCCGCTGTTGTGGAGCATCGGGCAAGTCTGATACCTTCAGTAAGTGGCGGTAGTAGATAATGCTAAAGACAGCATTATTATAGTTACAAAACCACCGTAAGGAACTGGTGAGGAGCAACTCCCGGAACAAAAAAAATACGGTAACAATGCACATGACCACGAAGCGCTACAGGAAAATTTTGTTTTCACTAGATTTGGGAATCACATCGTCACATTTAAGCTGGCCGATGTGGAGGAGAGGTAATACACGTAACCTCGAAACCAGCTTCTGAAGTATACTCGTTGCAAAACATCCAGCGACATAGGCGAGAGTGATATTCAGAGAGGAAAGGGGTTAGAACAAATAATTTCTCACAGATCCGCAGCAATAGATTTAGAAGTTGCTTTCAGAATGTGCATAACAAAAGAGGATCACAATCTGCTCATAGCTCATTTTCGCTTGACTGTCAAAGCCAATTCTTGTTGTGGCCCAGAGTATCGACCTTCCTCCCTCGACGATTACCTACCTTGACGTGGTGAGGGAGCTCAGTAAGGAAGATCCTCCAGGAAACGGGAGGTGACACCTGAAGCCAAGCGGTAATCAAAACCCCAAGCCAAGGTGTGACTACCGTGCCGAGGGCTGAATGGTCACAGGGGTTAAGATGTGGCCGTAAACGGTGAACTCTGGGTACCAGGCGACCCCCAGTTTCAACTAGCCTTGTCTCGGCAAAAAGGGGCTCTGTCGAGATCGACTTACTTTCCCCGGAAAAATTGAGGCCATGGCGGCCAACTATGAAAAAACAAAAAAACAAAAACACAAACCTACTAAGCAAACACAATTAAACTTCGGTCGTGACGATCCAACCCCGAGTGAAGGGGCAACCCTGAGCTCATCGATAGAGAACCTAAGTCTAGACTCAGATTCCCCACTTATTCAAGTGGGAACCAATTCCAGTCCTTAACGGATGAGCCGAAGCAGGCCCCTTCTGTCAGTACTCCTGACCCCAGGCTCCAATCGGCGCCACCTACTGAGGCTAAAGTCTTGCCCATGGGTAAGCACCTGTCCACGGACAGCAAACTGCCTTCGGGCAAACCGCCTTCGGGCAAACCGCCTTCGGGCAAACCGCCTTCGGGCAAACAGCCTCCGGGCAAACCGCCTTCGGGCAAACTGCCTCCGGGCAAACCGCCTCCGGGCAAACCGCCTTCGGGCAAACCGCCTCCGGGCAACGCACAACCAAAGAGCTGTGCCAAGGTTGAGGGGAAAGAAGCGTTCGGGGCACCTGCGGTTAAGGGGAAACCGAAGCGGCAGCGGTCCTCGGACGATCCTAACTCTTCGACACAAAAGGCGGCAAGGAGGGCTCGGCCGGCAACGGCTAGGCCTTCATTTGCAGCCAAGGCTATCGAAACCGATGGATGTGTCCTGTATGACGACTCTAATCCATCCGGCTACCATACTGAGCAGTGCGAACAGCTTAGAAGGAAACTCCTCCTAGCTGTAAGGACTGCGTCTGCGCAAGGCATTAAGCTTTGCTTTGAGTCGGTAGGTGTATACCGTAAAATGTTACGGCTGAACTTTGCCGACGAAGACACGAACGAGTGGCTCAGGCAGTACTGCTCCTCCCTTAACGATGTGTGGGAGGGTGCGCGACTAACCTTGAAAAGGGTCTCTGAGCTGCCATCGATCAAGAAGTGCTTTCTCTGGCTTCCAGAAGAAGAGCGAAATGGTGTCGGGGTTCTGGAACAACTTGGTGTACAGAACAACCTTAACACTTCCACCTGGTTGCTGCTAGGCAGCAAAACAGGAGAGAGAACCGATAGGCCGGGAACTTTTCTCACTATCGGCGTTCCCGAACCTGATGTTAAGAAAGTTCGGGAAAAATCGGGTTGCCGGCTCTACTATGGGTTGGAGACCGTCACGTTACAAGTGTCGGCTCCTAAAACCATTGAAGGGGACATGCAACCCCCGGCATCTACATCTGAAACATAAATGAGGTGCCACATCTCCCAAGTAAATTTGCATTGTAAAGCGGCGACTGCACTTATCAGTCGTCGGATCAATAGCTGCAAGACATTTATATACCTCATACAAGAACCGTGGGTTGTTGGTGGGGCAGTCAGGGGCCTAAACTTCCAACATGCTGACCTATTGTATGCCAATGGAAGCGATCGACCCCGCACCTGCATGGTAGTCTCCAAAGACTTCCAAGCTAACCTGGTTAACGATCTATGTGATGGCGACACCACATCGGCTAAGCTAACCATAAAAAGTCAACAGGGAGATAAAGAGATACTATGGTGCTCTGCATACTTTCCCTACGACGCAGAAGACGTTCCCAGTGGAACATTCATCAGAGCTATCCAATATGCCAAAAGTAGAGGCATGGGGGTAATAGCAGGATGTGATGTCAACGCTCATCACATATGCTGGGGAAGTTCGAACATCAATGCAAGAGGATCGAGACTACTGGAGTATCTAGTAGGAACCGATTTGCAGATCCTAAATGTGGGTAATGAACCCACTTTCTTCAACGTGGTCAGGCGAGAGGTCATCGACATCACGGTGGCATCTCCTGACATCGCGGCTCTGATCGGGGAGTGGAGAGTATCAAACGATATCACACTCTCGGATCACAGACGCATTGATTTCGTTATGGGCATGGATCTACCTCCACCCACTCCATTTCGGAATCCGAGGAAGACAGATTGGGTAATGTATCAAATAGAATTGAACGCCCGAGTCACGATCCCTGGGAGGCGCATCAAATCCATTGCTGGAATTGAGAAGACAACCCAGATGATCACAACTATCATAAGAGAAGCTTTCGAAGAAAGCTGTCCACTCAAGATGCCAAAGAAGGGTAAAACACCATGGTGGAACTCGGATTTGGCAAAACAGAGGAGAACGACAAGGATGCTCCTTAATCGTGCTCTGAAGGGCGAATCAAGCACTAGCTGGAATCGCTATAAAGAAACACAGAAGGCTCTAAAGAAGAGCATAAGATTGGCTAAACGATCATCTTGGAGACGCTTTTGCGAAGAGACTAACTCTCTTGAGGCAACGTCAAAGCTGAAGCGGATTCTGGTCAAAGAACGTAGCCAGAAACTGGGTTACTTACGTTTACAGAATGGGAAGTACACAGAAAGCGATGAAGAAACGGCAAATCATTTGCTTGAAGTACACTTCCCAGGCAGCATCCAAAATCTAATCTCGGGGCCAACAGGTGCATACAGCCCTCAACCGAGAGATTGGAATCTGGCATGCAAAGTAGTATCACTGGAGCGAGTGAAATGGGCATTTAACTCGTTCCACAGATATAAGTCTGCAGGTCCGGATGGCATCATCCCTGCGCTAGTAGTAGAAGGAATGGATGCCCTGGGTCGACACATTCGGAATATATATCGGGCATGCCTAGCACACGCTTATATTCCAGTTAAATGGCGGGATGTGAAGGTGTTGTTCATTCCCAAACCAGGAAAACCCACCTACACAGACGCAAAAAGCTTTCGACCGATCAGCCTAACGTCCTTTCTGCTAAAAGGACTAGAAAGATTAGTAGATCGGTTCATAAGGGATACACACATTCCTAAGTGCCACTTCACCATAGGCAACACGCCTACCAGAAAGGCAAATCCACGGAAACAGCACTCCATGAACTTACGGCAAAAATTGAAAAGGCGATGTCCGATAAAGAATACGCTTTAGGCGCATTCAGGGACATCGAAGGTGCCTTCAATTATGCCTCATTTGCGGCAATTTGTGATGCGGCAAGACAGCATGGAATCGAACCGCTGCTAATCAGTTGGATCCTTCACATGCTAGAGTGGAGAAAAATCCACATATCGGTCGGCCAGAAGTCTATTGAAGCAGGATGTCTCAGGGGCTGCCCACAGGGAGGGGTTCTCTCTCCACTGTTATGGCTCTTGGTGATGGATACCCTGCTGTGGCTCCTGGAGGACAAAAAAGTCTTCGCGCAAGCATTTGCGGACGACCTAGCCGTAATAATTACCGGCAAGTTTGAGGACACAGTATGTGACCGCTTGAATGCAACTCTGCATGTAATCCACAGCTGGTGCCTCCGCAATGGACTCACGGTGAACGCTAGAAAGACTGGACTAGTTATGTTCACTAAGAACGTCAGCAGGGGCGGAAATCCAGCTGGCACAAACAGTCAAGTACTTAGGAGTACATTTCGACTCCAAGTTAACGTGGAAGCATCATATCCAGGAACAATACCAGAAATCCTGTAGATTGCTCTGGTGCTGTAGGAATGCGATAGGTAAGACCTGGGGACTTTCACCTAAATGGATATATTGGATGTATACATCCATAATAAAACCCATTTTGATGTATGCATGCATCGTCTGGTGGCCAAGACTGAACTTTGCTAACAGCAGGAAGCTGCTAACGCAGATTCAGAGACTTGGTTGCCTAAGTATTACTGGAGCAATGAGTACTACGCCGACTGCGGCACTTGAAGCCATCCTAAATTTACCCCCCATCTACTTGGAGGTGAAACGGAAAGCAGCCAACGACGCATATAGGCTCGATACCATTGGGGCGTGGAAAGGCGGCCAATCCAACGGGCATGCGTCTATATGGAAATTCCTTGAAAAACATCCGGTAGCCCTGATGCCGACCGATCATATGGTTTCCAGATTCGTCTTTCAAAAGACATACACTGTCGTAATCACCGAAAGAGAAGAATGGTCGACAAGTGGCCATGAGTCTTTTCAGATTACAGATCTAATAATCTTCACCGACGGGTCAGTCACGGAGGATGGATCGGGTGCAGGCGTGTTCTCGGAGAATTCGATTATAGAACTGGTCCGACCCCTCGGAAAAATGACGACCATATTCCAGGCGGAGATATATGCCATTTCATTGGCAGCAGAAGAATGTCTGCGACAAAAATGGAGGGGTCGCACCATTCGAATCTGTTCCGACAGTCAGGCGGCATTATCAGCACTAGATGGCAACAACATATCAAGCCAGTTGGTGTGGAGTTGTCATCAGGTGCTGCTGAAACTTGGCCGACTGAACGAAACATTCCTGATGTGGGTGCCGGGGCACTCTAACATCGCCGGTAATGAGGGGGCTGATAGACTGGCTCGCCGAGGGTCTGGATCCACAATGGTGGGCCCAGAACCAGCTCTTGGAATCCGACCATCCGACCGACCAGCCTAGGGCCACTAGAGCGGCTATTTTGTTGTCCCTTAAGAAGTGGGACATGAAAACCCTAGTAGGGCTTTTAACGGGACACTGCCCCTTAAACTACCATATGGAAAAGATTGAGGTAGTGGTTTCGGCTGTGTGCAGCCAATGTGAGGAGGAGGAGGAAACTGCCCTGCACTTTTTATGCAGCTGCCCGGCATCCTCAGATCTCAGACGAAGACACCTTGGCAAGGTTTTCTTCAATGAAGAATCTGCACACTCTCTGCCTCTTGAGAATGTTTTCAGATTCGCTAAAGCCTGCGAACACCGTAGGCGGGAAGCCATTGAATAGGCAACTTACGGGGATAGTACAATGGGCCTAATAATGGCCTGAGTGCTCGGAGCTGCGGCTCCCCCCATTTAACTAAACTAAACTAAACTAATCGACCTTCCACTTCAATACGAGCCTTCCTTGTTGCGCAAAAGGCAAAGGCAATGACACAAACTCTTAGCAATCCACGCCCTCCCCGAGAATATTGGTAAACATCGAGCCCCCATGAAAAGTGTCCTTATCTATTTTGCGAATCAAGTTGGCAACCACGCACCAAAGGGGCGTCACCAGGCGAACGTACGGAGTTGAAAGTGGTGTTGAACGTTGGGGTAGAAGTGGGCGCGACGCGTTGACGCTCCTTTACCTTGAAAACTACGAGAAGCACACTATAGCGTATGCCGTGACAAAACGACCTTAACGATTGGATTATTCAATGAAGCAGCTGAAAATAGCAACCATTCCGCTGCCGTATACCGCATCACAAAAGGTGATCCTAAGCCTGTCGATGGTTCTACAAGTGACGTTAACGGTAAGCTTCTCATCAACGATAAAGAGCAAGTGAAGAGGTGTAAGGAGCACTCCCTGCCGAATCACAATAGTATAACATCCATTGAAATTCCACCTGTCATGGATAATATGCCGTCCTTGATGGCCTCCCTGTGGAACTGTTGCTTGCAACCCCAACAATTCCACTTATTCGTAAATACTGAAGTCTTTCACGACGAATGAAAAAGGACATGATCGTTAAGATTCCAGAGAAGGGCTCTCGTCTTGAGTGCGAGCATTGGAGGGATATTTGGATACCTTCTACTAACGCAAAGATAATAACCACATTTCGAACTATTGTAGAATAGTGTGTGGATCTTAGATCCCCGCTACACCTACTTTTCATTGATTTCAAAAGGGCTGTCGGCAGCGAGTGTATCCTGAGTGCTTTACAAGGAATTGGCATACCGGAAGAACTAATAGATTTTATGAGAATGATATAGGATGGCGTGAAATGTCATGTGCTGCATCAAGGAAAAATTTCGATTTCCTTGTTAAGGAGATAAATAAGTGTAGTTTTAGCCATTGGTGGGAAATGGGAGTTGCGAAGGATTCCTTCCACTATATTGAACTGGTTCACATGATGAAAAAGTTCCGCACGGAGGTAGTTACTCCTGCGATACTACCTTTAGATGTTGGCAGATGCTCACTGAGAGTTTTAATGTTTTGGATTTTGTAGACAGACATTTATTTATATAATAGTTACCAATAGATCACTCCTACAGATGTCCTGAGTACTCCTTTTCAGTCAGCTCATTCAAAAAGCATAGGAGGTATGACAGTAGCTTAGAATCATTGGGAAGCAGAAAAACTGCATCGAAATATGAATTCTGTAGATATATCCTAAACATGACACCATTCACTACTTAACTAACCAGTTTGTCCCTTTCCGTCAACGTACCCCACTATCCTGTGCCATAAATAACGAAAAAGTATTCCACATTGTGACACTGAGCACTCAATTATTCAAGTTGTGTATCTTTTCGCACTTTTCGGTGTCTCAGAGCTCACATCACTTGAATACATCAGATTCGCATAATAAGATATAGCAAATGCTATAAGCATAATATCTGCACATATCGTACAATATATCCTCGACATTAACATATACATTGGAATAGACGCAATGAATACCGTAAGAAAATTGGTCCTATCATGCTGTCATCCTGCCTCATTGCGACAACTTCACGACGTCACTAATAAATAGGACACGACTGACGGCGGCAGGATAGCAGAGCTCATGAAGTGGAAGCAGATTCGGAGTAGGCCACATAGCATAGTAAGCAAGGGCTAGGCAGGCAAGAAATAAATGTACCCCAAAGGAGTTGCCGCCGACACTAACAGGCATCATTGATGCAAGATATATGATATTTATTCCTGGAAAATTATATAGAGGGATCAGATAGCAACGTTTAAATTATAAATACAAATTTTTATTAGTCATAATTGTGTCATCTACACGATATCTAATTTTATGTGCGCTTAAATTTCATCTGCACGTTGCGTATGAGGTGTTAAATATGTAGAACGTACGTAGGTCCTGGATTGCGAGACGTCGTGCGCCTAATTTAATTAACACGTAAGCAAACATAGCCGAGTGGGAGGCTCAGGTTGCCAAGGAGCGGAATATGTTATGGTCGCCTCTTGATAGTTTAATTTGTATTTTGATTCGGAGTTTGAAAAATGCTACGACGGAGAACTCCACCGACTTTCAGCAGGCTTGCATGCTTCTAGGTGGGTACCCTCATCACCGCTAATTAAAATTCCAAACCCATTACAGCGTCCTCCAATTCCACACGTACTGGGGGAGCTGAATTTTACATAATGGAAATTTAATTGCTTCTGCTCCCTTTAATATATTCGCATTGCCATTGCAACAAGCAGCCCCGCATTATAATGCAACTGTATATGTTTAATCCAAATCACAAATTCATTTAAATTTTCACGTTCATAATGGCATTTGCAGGGAATCTACGTTGCATAAGAGCCGCCTGGAATAGGAGAGCGAGCCAATCGTCATCAGATCCTGCATTGACTCCACATGTCCATGGTGATGATGTTATCAATGCTGTTATTGAAAGGGGTTATGAAATCATAGAACCCGAATTATGCATTCATGTAGAGTACGTGGTGCTCTAACTGAGTTGAATGTGGTTCATCTTATGCGATAATGCAGATTATGTATATGACTATGTAGCGCACTCATCGCAACTCCAGCGCAATGCAAGCAAACCTACACGTGACAGGGCCCCTGTATTACGCTGATACAAATTACAAGCCATTGATTGATTTATTACAATGTAATAAAGTCATGCTTTTAATATCAGGCAGAAGTTGTTGCTTTTGTAATTACCTCACCAGCATAACAAGGGAAGCGTTTAATTGACAAGGTGCTATCAACCGAAGGCGATGTATCACCACCTGATATTAACTTCAGCTATTGATACGCTGCTCCCGCATTTGAATGCCGAAAACCATTGATTTTCGTATCTATCTTTAACTGAGTAAAGAGAGCTTCAAGCAAAAGATGACTATCTCAATACAAACAGGACCCGAGCAAATAATTGTCGAACGGTGTGTAATTCAGTCCTTGACGTGCTCTAGCGATCCCTCAGCAACTGCATGTTTAGGCGTTAGACATCCTCGGAAAAACTGTGTTCGAGTGAAACGTCTGGAAAGTATTTTCAGAAAATTACAAGGATACTGGGTACTTGGGTATTCTGGATCGAAACCAGATACGATAGTAGAACACGGAGCGGTATTTTTCCTCTTCTTTGTAATGATAGGAATGGGGATAGGAGATCAGCTCGATCATCCTTAGTGTGCACATGGGGGGGGGTGGTAAAACCTTGGGTAGACTGCGGTTGTGGTTTTATTGGCCTAAAATGGTTTCACAGGTCAAGGACTATATCCGCAATTGTGAAACGTGCAAGACGTCAAAAGCTCCCAACCAAACGCTCCAACCTCTAATGGGAAAAGCGCTCATCTCCGATCGGGTATTTCAACGTTTGTATATCGATTTGATCGGCCCATACCCCAGATCTCGCGCCGGAAATATCGGAGCAATAGTCGTTCTCGATTCTCTCTCAAAGTTTTCATTTGTGGAGCCGATTAAACGGTTTACCGCAAACGTGCTGACCGAATACTTGGAGAAGAGAATCTTTCATGTGTTTGGAATCCCTGAGTCGATCACATCTGATAATGGGGTACAGTTCAAATCCGTGGCTTTCAACGATCTTCTGAACCAGTATGGCATTCAACACATTTACACCGCTTTATACTCCCCGCAGGCAAACGCCTCGGAGCGAGTAAATCGCTCACTGTTGGCTGCTATACGCGCTTATATCGGTCCTGATCAAAGAGATTGGGATAACAAGTTGTCATCCATCAACTGTGCCTTGCGTTCAGCGAAACACGTCTCGATAGGGACATCACCCTATCACGTCGTTTTTGGGCAAAGCATGGTCACCCATGGGAGTACCTACGCCCTTTTACGACGCCTGAACGCCTTACCTGATGCGACCTTGGAGATCTGTTCTCAGGATAAACTTGCTATTCTGAGAGCAGAGGTTCAAGGGCGAATCCTCCAGGCAAGAGAGACACAGGAAAGGGGTTACAACTTGCGATTCCGAGCTCGTGAATTTCAGGTCGGAGATATCGTGTATAAGCGGCTCTTCAACTTAAGCAGTGCAGCAAAACGATATAATGCCAAATCGGATCAGAAGTTCGTGAAGGCGAAGGTCATCGGTCGAGTCGGAACGGTTCAATACGATCTGGAGGACATGGAGGGCCGTAACCTGGGAATCGCTCACGCGAAGGACCTCAAGGCCTAATGTGGGTTTGGATCTCGGTCTACCTTTCCTCGTAAGCGCCAACACTCAGCCGCTATCAGCAGTGAGGCCTTCACTGGTCTTCAGCTTTCTTTCCTCGAGCGGGTCTCGAAAACCCAGCTGCCCTGTAGTGACCGCGACTGCGCGACGGGAGCGGAATTTCATTCGCATACAAGCGAATTGATCTTGACAGGAGGCGAATGATTTGCCGCATCTGCAGGCGCATGCGCATGTTGCCGCAACATTGCCGAGTGAGAAAGGCTATGTAGCGGGAATAGAAGCGGTGCACGAACAAAGACAGCGAGGATGTTGCTGGGGAGAAGAGTTTTGGCGGGAGAGGAGATTGGTTTTTGGGTGTGCAGAGTGAGGACGGAGGAAAGAAAAGAGGAGCGGTTTTTTTTGTTTGCTGGCTGGAGAATCGAGGAAGAAAAAAGAAGGAATTGGAAAAGTCTTGGAGAAGAGGAAAAAGGAATTGGAAAAGTCGTGGAGAAGAGGTTCAGGAACGCAAGTGATTGTTGAACGAGGGTTCGGGAGCGCAAGTGATTTTCAAGCGGAGGTGCCGTGAATAAGTTCAAATCGTTGACAAATCGATCAATCGTTAACAGATAATAAAGGCACAGTGATTTGAAGCAAAGAAATAGAAAAACAATTGAAGGGACGGATAATTGAAATATTAAATGAATTAAAGTTAATATTTAGCGGCAGAAGTAGAGTTCGGAATTCCCGCGCTGTGTATTAGCCAACCCAAACACATAAAAAGTGAAGATAGAAAGTGAATTAACGTTAGCCTTTTTTTTTAGGACTATATAACTTGTAATGATTAATATTTTGAATTTTAATAACAAAAAATAGGTACACCAGCCGCCAACCGAGCTCGGCGTGACGACCTGGGTGAGTTATTGTTTGGATTTTCTTTTTTTTTATTATTTTCTTTTTATTTTTATTTATTTTTCATTTGTTTTATTATTTTCTTTTTTTGTATTTGAACAATTGTTTATTTTTATTTTCATTTTTGTGGTTATGATTAATATTACAGAATTTTATAAATAATGATTGAATAATCTGAAGTAGTTTGAGGACTTCCTCCCCTTAGTTCCTCCTTGCTCCCGCAGAATTCCTATAAAAGGGACATCCTCTAAACGAATAACTGGCCGGAGGATGTCGAGGAAGGGTGGGAACCTCAGAGGCCGCGCCTCGTACAAGATCTGAGGCGGAAGAGACGGCAATTGAGACGGCAATTGAGACGGTGATCCGTCGTGGATCTTCACCTCCTTGATCGCGGCACTCGGGTCCGGAGACTTACGGCTCCACGCGCGCGGTCGAGCCGGTTTTTTTTTATTTTCCAATTTAGCTCGCGTTCTGTTTGTCCATGGATAGGCTGTCGCGAAATTCCTTGTAAAATCGAAGTTAAAATCCGGTGCGGACCCACGCATCGGAAAAGGCACGTTGTTTTAAGTAATGAAGCGTGAGGGATCAAAGCGCTCAAAGGACCCCCCCACATTCCCGAGCCTGGCTAGCACAGAGGCGTGCAAGAACGTGTCGACCGAGCACTTTGATAGAGCTTCAATCTTTGTGGGCGGACCTTCACGGTCAATTTTGCCAATTTGTTTAGCTTTTTGGGATAGCTCTTCCCTCTAGGTCGTTATCGGCCACTAAAGATGATCGACCTGATCTCCTATCCCCATTCCTATCATTACATCTTGCGAAACTGCACTATTGCTCTGAAGAAGTTCCTCTTCTCTGTTCCTCCAAAAAGAAGTGAAATCATCCCTGCTATCAATACACCCAATACAGCAGCTGTCAGCCTTGATAGTTTTCCCGCGGCTTTGAAGGTCCTACAGTTTTTAAAGAGCTTTTACTTCCACTTCGACATCCAAAGGAACTGCTATTCTAATTGACAGCTAAGTGGCTATTAAGGGTCTTAGGTCCAACTAGGTGAACTACAGACTGGTATGAGAATGCTTTAATAGAATAAGTCACTACACCATAAGGTCTGGACACTTTGGGTTCCATACCATATTAAGTTAGACGGTAATAGCAAGCTGTGGACAGACTTGAAGCCTTTTGTCCAATTGGAGACGAATACATCGCCATGACGCCAAGAAATGAACAGGAACGGCAGAGGGAACTGTACTGGGAAAACCTGTCAGGAATGAAACAGTCCAGAGTGCTCATGGGGGATACGAATCCAAGCGTTTGAGGGATTGTTTAAAGTTTACCAAGAAGAGCCTTAAAAGTTAGAGTAGAAATACTCATTGATTATTGCAGGCTAAATAATCACCTGGGGAAGCTAGGGATATCTGGGCGCCCTTTCCGCAGATTTTCTGAGGAGAGTGACAAAACCCCCATACATGTTCTGGGACAGTGTCAGGCACTTGGGAGAGTGCTTAATAATAGATGCCAGACTGAAACACCTGGAAGTAAGGAAAATCTTCGATTCCCTGCAGATTATAGGTTTCGACATACTATAGCTAACCATTAAAGGGATGCAATAGTTCTTCTGGCGGTCAACGTGTAGTATAGCTCCCAGGGCGAAACGTGGATTGTACCCACGATGGAGCATAAAGCCTGGGAAACGCCTGCTGAACCAACACCAACAGCTCTACTATCAAACCCTATCTCCACCTCCACGTGGTGATCGCTGGAAGTTCTTTCTTTATGAAAAAATGCAGACGGAGAAGGATGAAGGCAGGTGCCGCGCGCCTAAAAACGGGACAAAATGTGCCAAGTGGTCCACTAGGTTCGGGGTTGGGTAGGGCTGACAATCCTACACGGAAAACCGATGTTACGAAGCCACGGAAGGAGCCTCGGACAGGATGGACTTTACAACGATCAACCCGGCAACGACAACGGATTAAGGATTTGCGCATTTTCTCATGGAACGTGCGCTCCCTCTACAAACCGAATGATACTCAGCAGCTAGCCGATACCCTGTCCCAATATAGGGCTGCAGCGTTGCAGGAGATGCGTTAGACAGGGACCGGTTTCCTGGAGAAGAGTCGCTACACCATATATTGGGTTGGGGAAAAAGAAATGTCGTATTTTGTCAATAGATGGCGACACTCAAACATATCTTGTGTTGTACTTATCGCATCGGGTCATACTATACGGCGACTTGAAGACGACAATCTGGGCTACAGGTGTCTCTTTGACAGTGTTGTGATCGTACGTTTCAGTCTCAAGTTATAGCGTGTCAAAGATGGAGTCCACCAAGCAAGAAATTCGTCATATTTTACATTTTTACTGCCTGAGAGGTAAAAGTGCAACGAAGGCAGCCAAAAAATTTGTGAAGTTTATGGGTCCGATACTGTAATGATTCGCATAACAGCGTTGGTTCGATCGATTTCGTTCTGGTGTAGGGGATATCGAAGATACACCCCGTACTGGTAGACCAATCGTCGTAGAAAGCGATAAAATTGTCGAAATCATCCAAGTAGACCGGCATCTGAGCATTCGCTCGATTGGCCAGGAACTGGGTATAGACCATAAAACCATTTGGAACCATTTGCAGATGATTGGATTCCAAAAAAAGCTGGATGTTTGGGTGCCACACGAGTTGATGCAAAAAAATCTCTTGGACTGAATCAACGCCTGCGATGCACTATTGAAACGGAACGAATTCGACCCATTTTTGAAGCGGATGGTGGCTGATAATGAAAAGTGAATCACGTATGACAACCTCAAGCGAAAAAGTTCGTGATAGAAGCGCGGCGAGCCGGCCCAAACCATCGCCAAGCCCGGATTGACGGCCAGGAAGGTTTTGCTGTGTGTTTGGTGGGATTGGAAGAGAGTCATCCACTATGAGCTGCTCAACTATGGCCAGATCCTCAATTCGGTCTTCTACTGTGAGCAACTCGACCGTTTGAAGCAGGTGATTGACCAGAAGCGACCAGAATTTGCCAATAGGAATGGTGTTGTGTTCCACCAGGACAACGCTCGGCGTCGCACATTTTTGATGACCCACCAGAAGCTACGGAAGCTCGGATGGGATGTCCTATCGCACCCACCGTATAGTCCGGACCTCGCACCAAGTGATTACCATCTCTTCCGGTTCATGCAAACCGCTCTTGGTGCTACCCAGTTGGCCTCAAAAGAGGCTTGCGAAAACTGGCTGTCTGAGCTTTTTGCAAATAAGGAAGGGGGTTTCATAAGAAGGGGATTAATGCCTTCTAAAAGGCAACAAGTTTCCGAACACAACGGCGCATATTTGACTTAAATCGGATAATCCTAAGTATATTAAATAAACCGTCAAATGTCGATCACAAATACGACATTTCTTTTTCCCCAACCCAATATAGACTCGGACCACTATCTCGTTGGCATGGCGAATTACGACACCATCGACAATCCCCTCTGACAATCAGCTGAGAGTTAACATTGAAGCCATCCACAACACAGCCCTCCGCGACACCTATAAGAGGGAAATGGATGCCGCAATAACCGCAGTCAACAGAGATCCTGGAAATGAAGCATCAACAAATGATCTTCGCAAACACCTGAAGAACGTTATCATTGATACGGCCACAAAGATACTTGGCCCCAGCCGCAAGAAGCGTCGGAACGGCTGATTTGACTATGAATGTAAGCTAGCAACGGAACGGAAGAATGCCGCATACCGAGTAATGTTGCATTCTCAAAGAACGCGGGCACGCGCAGAGACTTATCACGAACTCCGTCGAACGGAGAAGCGACTTCACAGACGGAAAAAAGAAGCCTGGGAGCACCAACAGGTCTGTGAACTCGAAAAGTACAAGGAGCAACCGCACCAGGCGCGCAAGTTTTACCAACAAGTCAGCAGGATGCAATTCATCGGCTTAAAAATCATAAGTCGCCAGGAGCCGATGGAATTACAGCCGAACTCGTGAAATATGGAGGCGACCAATTACACCAAGTGGGTCATCAACTTGTGCTCAAGGTGTGGGGCAGTAAATCAATGCCAGGCGACTGGCAAAGAGGCATTATCTGTCTCATACATAAAAAGGGAGATATCACACAGTGCAGCAATTATAGAGGTGTCACGTTGCTGAGTACCATCTATAAGATATTCTCCACTATCTTGCTAGGCTGAATAGCACCATACGCCCAGAACATCAGTGGCGCATACCAAAGAGGCTTCACTCCAGGCAAATCAGCAACAGATCATATTTTCTCTCTGCGGAAAGCGATGAAAAAACTGTTGGAATATGGCCATCAGTTGCACCATCTCTTCATCCACTTTAAAGCCGCCTAGGATAGCATAGCCAGGGTAAAACTGTACACGGCCATGAGTAAATTCGGTATCCCGACGAAATTGATAAGACTGACTAGGCTGACCCTGACCCATGTGTGTGGCCAGATAAAAGCAGCAGGATCAGTCTCAAGACCATTCGACATCAACAACGGTCTACGACAAGCGGCTGCCCTATCATGCGTCCTCTTTAATCTGGCCCTCGAGAAAGTGATCCGTGATGCTGAGGTAAATGCAAGAGGTACGATCCTCTTCAAGTCCACCCAACTACTGGTCTATGCTGACGATATCGACATCATGGGAAGAACCACCCGAGACGTACAAACTGCCTTCATCCAGATCGAGCAGGCGGCAATCGGCGCGAGATGTTGGGCTGCACATTAATGAAGGCAAGACAAAATATATGGTGGCAACGTCAGCACCGAAGACGAATCAACCAACAACATCAAACCGCACTGGTCAAACAGGAAGAATAAGGATAGGAGAATACAACTTTGAGATCGTTGATAATTTCTCCTATCTAGGGTCGAAAATCACAGCCGATAACAGCTATGACGATGATATCGGCGCACGGTTGTTGGCAGCCAACAGAGCCTATTTCAGCTTACAAAAACTGTTCCGCTCGAAACGTTTCACCATAGGGTGAAAGCTCTTACTGTACAAGACAATGATCTTGCCAGTCCTCATGTATTCCTCGGAGACTTGGGTTCTTAGCAAGAAGAATTGGGAACTCTTGGCCGCGTTCGAGAGAAGAATCCTCCGAAAAATGTTTGGCCCCCTACATGAGGATGGACGATTCCGTAGCCTACATAACGACGAAATCTATGAACGATACCATGACCGTCCGGTGGATAAAATCCGGCGAGATACAGGAGCATGTATGCCAGTTTCGTAGAAGTCCAATTTTCGAGTGTTGATAAACTCGTTGAAGGCAATTTTGATAGCCTCTTGATTCTTAAATTGTTTTTCCGCCAAAAAACGATCCAAACGCTTAAAAAAGTAGTAGTCGGTTGGCGAAAGGTCCGGTGCATATGGTGGATGAAGCAGACTCTAATACTGCAATTCGTTCAACTTTTGAACCGTTGTTCTGGATACATGAGGTCGCGTATTGTCGTGAAGGAGTATCACACTACCTCTGTTGGCTAATCTCAGCCGTTAAATACTCAATTTTTGGTGCATTTCCTCGAGTTGGGTACAGTATTTCTGTGTCATTTATTGTTTCTCCAAGTGTCAAAAAAGAATAGTGGATAACTCCAGCTGTAGATCACCAAACAGTCACCATCACCTTCTTTGGATGGAGACTCGGTTTCGGCATATGCTTCGGTGGCTCATGACCATCTAGCCATTATGCTGATCGGCTGATTGTCGTATAATATCCACGTTTTATCACATGTCACTATTCTGTGCAAAAGGAGATCGCTTCTGTTGCGGGAAAGTAAAGAACTGCAAATTTCCATTCGAAGGGCCATATTTTGCTCCGTATGGGCTTGCGGAACTCATTTGTCGAGCCTTTTCACCTTTCCAAGTTGTTGCAAGTGCCGGAAAACTGTCGAATAGTCTACGCCCAGTTTCTCTGCGATGTCTCTCACAGACTGAGGTGTGTCGGATTCGCCTAGCACACGCAGCTCGTCGTATCAATCGATGGTCCTGGATGTCCACGTGGCTCACTTTGAAGGTTTACGTCGCCTGACCGGAATTTTTCGAACCACCGCCGTATGGTTCGTTCACGTACCGTATCAGCTCCGAATGCGCTGTTAATGTTCTTGGTCGCCTCCGCGGTTTTATGACCGAGTTTGAACTGATACAAAAAAAGTATACATTCTTCGCTCTTTTCGCGATGGTCAAAACTGAAATAACTCCTTGATTAAATGTGGGAATATTTATACTTCATTATCCGACACCAACAGCGCCAATTGGTGGTTATTTGATACATCAAAATTGCAACTAATTTCACTTAATTGCCAAATCGGCCATTTCATGTGCAACAACATAATAGATGGCAATAAAGTAGCGATCAGATTTGAAGCCTGAATTGACAAGAAGTTCATGGCTATGACGCTAAAAATTGAAAAGAAACGGCAGAGGGGAATATACTTGGCAAACTTGCCAAAAATGGCACAGTCAGGAGGGGATTGGGAGATACGAATCCAAGCGCTCGGGGGATTATTTACACCTCCGCAGGAATAGCCTTAAAGTTATAGGGGAAATACTCACTGGTCATTGTAGGCTAAATTATCACCAAGGGAATCTAGGGATATCTGCGGGCATTTTCTACAGATTCAGTGAGAAGAGTAACAAAACCCCCATACATGTTCTTAGACAGTGTCAGGCACTTGGGACAGTACTTAATAACAGATATTACGCTGAAAAACCTCAAAGTAGGGAACATCTTCGAATTCCTGTCGATTGTAGGCTTGATCAACATACTATAGTTGATAAGTATACTATAACCATTAAAGGGGTACAATAGTTCTTCTGAGAGACAATATAACTTCCCTTGACATTATAATAACACTTCCACTTATGTGGGCCAGTGGAGGACGGTAATGATCATTGCGATTCCGAAGGAGAGAACCCATCTTCAGTGCAACGGTTGGAGGGACATTTGCGTGTTCCGTACTGTCGAAGGATAAACTAGAAACGACTTAAAGAACACCTCGAAAGCTTAATAAACAGAAACTAGGCCACTTCCCACTCTTGATCCTCCTGTTACCAGTGTTCGAAGCTCGGATTCTCGCTCCGTAACCTATTGAGCCACCGTAACCTATTGAGGTGCGGTAACGTCCAGAGAAATTGGACGTAAGGACTGGACCGGAAACCCGGTGAGATCCATACTGGACGCAACAGACTCTTCTGTCAGCGGTAATACGTGCAAGAAGCTTAAGATCAACACACCTATTTATTGTGCTCCACACCAGGGCTTACATCCACGCGTCCCACGGGGATTAGGATCGGTTTGCCAGGAGGTGATCAAATCAGCGAGAGAGATCTCAATGAAGCTGGTCCCTCCCATAAGAACACGGACACGAAGGCGGAAAGGAAGCGGACGTATGCGCAAACTGCAGCCTCTGTTCTGACTGCTGCCGTGGGAGTATCCTTCAAGGATGGCAAAATGTCAGAGGGACAATTTACCATCCTCCAGGAATGCCTATGGAAAAAAAATGATGGAGCCTAAAACGAAGCCACGATTTAACAATCAAGTTTTTCGTGATGGGCTTCTCCATTTGGAGTGCACTGACGAGGCTGCCCCGGTTTTAGGTTTTGGCGGTCGGCCCAAGCTCACTATTGTGAACACTGAGCTACGCAGGACAGAATATGTCGGATTTTGGTTATCAGGCCCTCGAAGGAAGGCAGAGGACATCATCCGCTTGCTGGGTGAACAGAACCCGAGCATGAACTTTGGGCACTAGATGGTAAAATTCCTGAATGCCAGGAAGGACAATTCTACAAACGTGGAGGTTCTCAACTTGATATTCGAACTGGACCAAAAAAGTCTGAATGGGCTTAGGGGAAGTCACCATGTGGTACTCCACTTTTTCCTAGACAGACTTAAATTCAGTCATGTCAAGAAACTGTAAAGCATCATCTCCATTTTGAGAGCGAAGAACAATGATGGTCTTCGACTCACGCAATATAGAGCAAATTGCAGCATCTTCGGTGCGCTCTCCCACGATGGAACTGTGCGCGGAGGATAGTGCATACAGTGGCGGAACCCCAGTATGGGGGTTCGCACTGGTGAAGGGACTACAGAGTGAATCTTACCTGCTAGTAACTTCTCCTACCCCTTCCAAGACGGAAGAAAGGGAAGCCTGAGACGTGGCCGGAACTGACTTGATACCAATTCGAGAGCATTGGAAGAGTTACTAGGAGTACTGAAACCAGTTCTTGCAATACCTTCCGATTTTCGGGTCCCCATTCATCTATTTCCCAGACGAATACGTGGCTTGATATACGGAAGCCTTCTACATCGATGGCTCAAAAACAAAACAGAGTTCTGGAGCCAAAGTCCACCTCTCGAATAAAAACAAGAAGTGGACTTTTTCTTTGGGACAATATGCAACGATTTGTCAAGCCGGCAATCGACAGTGATAGCCAGGCTGAATTGAGTAGTCCTTTGATCACCTCGAAAATCGTTTAGTAATGCAGAAACCGTTTGAACTCAATACGGTGGAACTACTCTGGGTGCCCGGCCACTGTGGCGTAGAGGGAAATTAAATCTTGGATGCTTTAGCAAACGAGGGCTTCCTGTCAGAACCGAACAAGTGTACCGCAAAGTTTATCCAGTCGAAAAGCAGGAGGACTTACAGGAATATTGTAAGCATTCTGACAGGCCATAATTCACTAGCTGGACATATGTTCAGAATAGGAATTATTCAAGATGATACGTATCCATCCACGGCGCATTTCCGATGGCCGCATCACGCATTAGATCTTCGATGCAGAGGATCTCCAGTTGCGACGGGTAGCATCACAACCACTAACGGAAATCCTGCGATACATTAACGAATCCGGTGTTTTCCGTTAGGTCGAGGTATCGAGTACAATGGGCCACCACGGCCTGAGTGCTCAAAAGCCATAGCTCCTCCCCCACCACACACATACGCCTGTTTCTTTGCGAGAAAAACTTGGAAATTGGAAATGGTCGGGATGCTTTGGATGGCTACACAAAAAAACAAGCGTTTTTAAAACATTTAAATCGGCTTCAAACAATGATATATATAGTTGCTATTCACCGATTGGTGGGATATAGCGCGTCAACCACACCTTGGCGCCATCGTTCGCGATTACCTGAAATGCGCTTCAGCACCCCCCAGGATTCCCCGAGACGCTCGCACTTCTCTTCTAGTGTTCTGCGCCATATATCTCTGATAATAGCTATTAGTTTATCCGAAATCCCAGCACTGCAGATAGATTTCCTCATCACGCTATCGAAAGCCTCCTCAAAAGCGATGAAGAACAAGTGCAGTGAAGATCTAACCTCCACGCGTTGTCCCAAAATGATCTGTAGGGTGTTGATGTAATCAATGCAGTAAGCATCTGCATGCTACAGTGACTAGCCATTTCATTCAGAATGAGAGAAACTTCACCGGATGTGATACAGGTAAGAACCAAAGTGAAGTGGTATTTTCACCTCTTCAGCTGCTCACCGTAAGGGGTCGACCCCTAAGATCCTTCACAGGAGCATCGAAACATTTACGATTTGCAAGTACTCTCGTGATACGGTATATACTTCTGAAATCATTGCGTTCTGCGGCAGCTTCCGTTCCCTGATCAACAACAAATTCATTTCATTCAAATTTTGTCACGGCAAACACTACGTTGAACTTCTCGGGATTTCGCTCGGTATCGGGATTCGAGTGCGCACCCTCGCCGTCATTCGCAGCGGTCAATTGAGCTTTCAATCCATCCCGTTCTTCGATCCGCCTCCAAGATTCTGTTGATGTTGTCGATCAGCAGCTCGGTGCCGTCTTTGTCACCACCCAACTGGATCATTTAACGCAGCAGTTGGCTTGGCACACGGTTACCTAGCGTTAGCTCTGTCGGTACGTGGTTTAGTTTAGCCGTCTCGCTCACTGACAGGCGTTTTTAATTGGCCATAAGATCAGTTCTCGAGGACGTCGGAGACAACTGCCTCCTTGCCGAGCCCGACCAGTGCATAATTGTGGCGGACGGCATCCGCTGTGACGACGGCCAAGGCGAATTGAACCTCGAACTGGAGAAACCAAGGCCGGGCTCCTAAACCAAAACAACAGCACCCGTATGATCACGGTAGCTACCGCGGGGCTTGCCTCTATTCTGGAGGGCATCTTTAGCGAAAGCCAACAATCCACAAGAGAAAGAGCGAATGGGGAAACGAGCAGAAAAAGCGAAGGAGAAGGAAAATGGTCCTACGCCGTCACTTGCGGCGTTCTCTTTTTTTATGATAAGAGAAAGAGGAAATGCCGACTCTTCTCGCCTGACATTTTTTACTTTACCCAAAGAATAACTTAGCCAATTCAATAATATATAAGTAATGAAAGTCCTGGGGGGTTTCACGTGAGTACCTGCGGTGAAGGCATAATCCCACGGTCCTCTTCGGACACGGATTGATTTTGGGACCACAGTCAGAGCCCCGCCATGCAAGCACAGCGGTCCTGGTTTATGCTGAGCGCAGGCTCAGCATTCATACCAGTGGATGCGAGGCCAATCTAACACCTCTGCCGCAACTAAGGAGTACGGCACCCGAGTTGTACAGCGCAACTCCACGCTCGAGCTCCGAGGAGCTCTCCCGCGATGTAGGCATAACCACAACCACCATGAAACTCCCACTAGGGGGCCAACCGCAAATAACCGGGCCGAAAACACATCCTCCAGGAATTCTCCTGGAGCATATGCCCTCAGAGGGCTATCCCGGTTCCCATGGTACTAGATAACCTCCGGTGAGGCTTCGTGGCAGAGCCACTTCAGATGAGTCCCTTGCAGACTCGGGTCTGATCGCCCTACTCAAGTACGTGGGGATATATAAGTAATAAAGGAAAAAAACTCCGCCGCAGCCGGTCCCAAGCCCGGTTATGAAAGGAGGAGGGATGGATGCTTCAGTCTGAATGGCTGTACGCGGCTCAGCGCTTTACAGTCCTACAGATTACTCAGTGAGGAAGCTATCACCACCATAAAATGCAAATCCAAAAATGAGAGAAAGGAGATATTTAAGGTTCGGTACGGATAGCCGGCAGGAGTCGTCTGACTTGGTGACTGGGTCGGGCTCCCGTAATGGACAGTACGGTATCGAAACCGCTAGACGTGGGGCAGTTCAGCATCTACGCGCCACGAGGACCAGGGACATTGCTCTGCCTGCTGCAGCTGTTTCGCGACAATCTGTGGCGACCACTTCAGCAGGTTCACGTAGGCGCAGACCAGTACCGCTATATTACTCACAGCAACACAACCCCGGCCATCATCAGGGCACGTGTTCGGCTTGAGGTCATCACGGAAACTAGTGACCGAGGGTCGATGGGAGCAGAGGTGGCGGCATCAACAACACCACGCCGCACTGCAAGCAAAAGTTTCAGTACTCGCCGAAGCACTTTTGTCCACTGTTGAAGTTTCCGCTGATGTTCGGGACGAATTTCAAAGAACATGTATAGAATTCTCGAAAATGGATACTTTGTATAGACCAAGTATTCCCAGGCTCTATGCATCTCCAGCAACTTCGAGAGTTCTATCTCAAATCAATGATGAGATTGCATCTCGGCTGTGTGCTGATATGTCACTTCTGCAACTACAATCACTTGTGTATTATCAGATCAGTCAGATCAATCGGTTACAACGGTATGGCAACAATCACTCTAGACATGTCCAGAATGCAACTTACGCGAGGAACCAGCGGAATTTTTTCAGATCACTTAACGAATCCCAACAGAGCACCCAGACCGTACAGTTTTCGATGGCGGAAGCGAGAGAATATTGGGGTAGTGTTTCGATGTTGATCATCGCCAAAGACACCCGCCATGCCAATATGCCTAGCATGGATCTTGAGGCTGTTACCGAAGAGGAAGTTCGACGAACCATAAACAGCCCAAAGAATTGGAGGGACCCTGGTCTGGATCGGGTGCAGAATTTCAGATACAAGAAATTTACCAGCCTACACAGTCGGTTTACACATAGCATAAATCAGGTCATTAGTCGGCCGAAGCAATGTCCATCCTTCCTTTCTTTGGGAATTACCTACCTTGTCCCAAAAAAAGATACTGTGCAGGACCCCGTGGACGTAGGACCGATTACTTGCTTGCCAACCCTCTACACTCACTCATACTACTCATAATGCCCATTATTAGTGAAAGGGTCAATCCGCACCTCGATATGACCAACATTTTGCCCAAAGAACCAGTCACTATCAACTCTATAGTTAGTTGTAAGACAAGGAACTGGAGGCCAAATAAACCTCTTTAGTTGCTATATCGATAATGCCAAGGGTTTCGACAGCGTATCGCATATCTGGCTAATCGATGTCCTACGTCTGTATCGCATTGATCCCAAACTAATGTTTTGGGCGACTGTCATGGAAAGGTGGCATACCACCTGGTCAATGCGTACATCTGAGGGTACCAATACCTCAGAGCCCATCCGTATACGGAGAGGCATCTTCCAGGAGAATTCGTTGAGTCCCCCTTGGTTTTGCATCGCACTCAACCCCCTTTCATGGCTACTGAATGATGCTAGATGACATGGTTTCGCAATCAAATATGGCCTACGTGCTAAGTGTGAGACGATGATGTACTTAGATGACATCAAGTTGTATGCTGGTATTGTTGATCACCTTAGAGGTCTGTTGGAAACAATAGACATGTTCAGCCGTGATATTCAGATGGAATTTGAATTAAACAAGTGTCGAATCCAAGCCATCCACAAGGGACAGCACGAGCCGCATGCCGGACATAGCATTGATGACCTCCACATCCAAGCTATGACCGAGCAGACTTCTACAAGTACTTAGGAATTCTGCAAGGAACCCATTTTCAAGTTGGTAATCTGAAGGATGCTCTGCTGTCCGAATTTCTGCGACGTCTGAAGCTGGCACTGGAACGCATCTCTGACGGAAGAATAAGACAAGCGTTTTGAATGTATTCGTTATCTCTTTACTGGCTTACGCATTCGGAATATTGCTGTGGAATTTTCTTTGGCAGCCATTTATCGTTTTGCATTTCTCGAACAGATTGCTGTATGCTGGGGACCTCATTGCTGAGACGAAGGAATTCATGTGTGTCATTCAAGACGCCGTGGTTGCCAGCCGCACTTATAAAAAGCTCATCATGAAAAACCGGGTGAAGAACGACCAGTGTAGAATGTGTGGTTCGACGTTAGAGAATTGGACCATCTGATTGCTGGCTGCACTGTTATGGCACCGGTGCAACACACGAACAGGCATAATGCTGTATGAAAGGTGATTAATCAAAACCTTGCACACAAGCATGGGATGATCACGGGAACATGTCCGGTTTACCGATATGAGCCGCAAGCAGTATTTGATAGTTCTGCTTACAGCATATATTGAGACCGGTAAGTTCCGCTTAATGTTGCTATCCCCTATGACAGCAAGATTGAATGGAAATACGTGGAGAAGAAGGTGAACTATGAGGCACTGGCTTGAGAAATCAAAGAAATTTGGCGTCCCGAACGGGTGATTGTGGTTCCCATAACATTGTCAGCTACAGGTATTGTACCTAAATACCTCACGGAGGACTCTCGCACAGTCTGGTTCAAACCATGCAGAAGTACATCATTCTGCATGCGTGCTCAATATTGCGGGGAGTTCCGACGGATCCTTCCATTGACCTACCACCGGCCACCACCACCAGTATGCCTTTATCTTTTAGGTAGGTAGGATCGTCCGAGCCTAAATGCTTGCTATGTAAAATCTGGCATCTGCCGAGATTGTGACAAGGAAAAAAACAAATGTAGATTGCTGTTGACTCAACAGTGCATTATTGATGGTTTCCAATACCTTCTGCGAAGTGATGTCAGCTTGGTCTGCGGAACACGTCGAAGCTGATGTTGATACCGACTGCGAGGGTGGTGATACAATTGATTACCAGATGCAGATACTAAGGACGAAACTATGAAGATGTCCCAGTCGGAATCGGTACGCTTCCTTGAATTACACAATCCAACTTTCGATGACAATTGTTACTACCTTGAACGGACGATAAGCATGTTGAGATGGCGATTGCGGTCGCATTTGAAACGTTACCGCTCCTTCACTTCCTGGGTGGGAGTCACTTGTCCACTTGGTTGGTTGGACAGCCGTTTATTCGCCTGATGTTAGAATGTCGCTTGGAATAAACGTATCGAAGGACGTTATTCGAGATATTGAAGTGGAATTGGAATTAAATGTTTTGATAACATTTCGCGATAGCACCAGCTTTCAGCTCCCGAGTCGTTGCTGAATGTAGAACCAGTTGAAAGAATGAATCGGCGCTCGTCCGATCACTTAAGTTAAGCGTTGCTAGACATAGTTAGTACTCGGATGGGTCACCAATTCTTAAAAAACATTTTCTGCCGAACATAAAAAATCCTTCTTCGCTCATTAAAAAAAGCTCATGGACCTTTATTAACATATTACGCAATATAGACTAATTTCCAGCATTTGTTCCAAAGGTAAACTTATACAAAACAAAATTTCCCATTTCCCAAATTTGCAATTATTTCACAGACCAACTTAACATGTGGAAAACACCATATTGATTCAAATCCTGATTTGATAGAGGGAAGGAGCAGCTGACCGAAGTCCTACATGCATGAAAAGCTCTGTTATGATAGAAAACGATGTATAAACAGACAAATATTTTAATTAATTTATGAAACAAATAAATAGTAAAATAACCACCGGCAAAGCAGCATTTAGCTGGAAAAAAGTCAAATACGGCTTACGTAAATAAAACAATAAATCTAATTACTAGTGTCCGCGACAAATAGCATTGTTTTCTCTCAAGCTGACCAGTCTACCGTCCGCCATCATCTACCAGTTACAGGATGTTATTGTTACTGATTTTCGAGGTTCCCTCTTGTTTATCCTGGACGCCATGCATAATACACTGGCCAAATATAAATTTTCAATATTGATTGATTGCAACGCAACATATCACGCATTGTCAAATGCTAATATAGTTGGCCCCTGTTCTAGGCCCGACGACGACGTAGTCTTGTCGAGGACATGCTGAAATGGAGCTGTCACGAAAAAAGGGTGATGATGTCGCCGAAATGGTGGGAGTATCATCGGCCGTCGTATCGAGTTCAGGCAACGCTATGCATAAAATAATCAAATTTGATTGATCTGTTTATTATTGGATTACGACCGAAAAAAAATATGACCGAATCGAATGCAAGCGATTTTTAATTATGTTGCTACGGAATGTTTTGGTCGTGGATAAAATGTCGTTTTTCGTGCTGTTTCTGATGTGAATTTTCAAAAATATGGAAAGGATATTAATGAAACGGGGGTGCCAATTTGAGCGAAAAGTGTCGTAGTCACAAATATCTAGGACTTGTCCCTGTTGAAATCCCTACCTCGTGTAAGTAGAGTACAGATATGATGGGGCTTTCTTTGATCGTTTGTAAACACTGGCAGGGACCGTCATTTTCTAAGGACTTAACACGTAGAGGCAAGGCAACAACTGGTCCTCCAAATCGAAATCCTTCGTCCAACAGCCGATCGAAACCAACAACACCACTAGCACTGGGATCAGAGATTGTCCACCTCCGGTCCCTAATTAATTTATACAGTTGCATACGCTTCAATTAAGTAGCAAATGAGCTCAGTTCAGGGGTCGGCTTATGAATTCAGGGCGCCGCTATTGAAATTAAATCTTCTCATGGCGAACGCTTGAACCGAACAAGAGATGTTTATTATGTTGTCAACATAGCATTATCATAGTAGTCCTTTGTTCAATGGAAAGGACCATACTACAATGAATGCTTCTGTGAAAAATCGGGAGAATTTGCGGAAAATGTGTTTCTAAGTGAACAGGTTCAATAAATCGTACAATAAAGATATTTTTTTTAGAGTTATTTCCGAAAATTGGTTTGTAATCCGATGCTGTTTTTTCGGACTGAGGAATGTTTTTTAATAAATTGAATGACAATGCAAAATTATTTTATGGAAATATTAAACATAAATATTTGCTCAATAATATGCTTTTAAAGTATTGAACAAAGCAAACAATTCCAGGTGGTTGAGAAATATTATTTTTAATGGAGACAAATTGGATCATTCCAGTGAGTTCCACGTACGTATTCAAATATATTCTTTCTTAATTTAATAAGAATCGAAAGTCCCTTTGTTCCTAGAATAATCCAAAAACCAGCACCTGTTTCCCTTTTATTTCGATGTCCTCCTCTCATTCTCATCCATGTCCTACCCCTGCCTTGTTACAAACAGCTTTTGCATTCCATCCATATTAAACTAAATCCCATGGAATGGTCGAAAGTTCATAATGAAAGCTCGGTTCAGACTGATTCAAGACTAGCGCCTGATCCTGGCTCTGAACATAGACTCTCATAAAGATATGCTTGCCTAGATAATCCAGCGGAGATAGCAGCTTGCAGCTCGGAGTCGAAAATTCAATGACACCAATAACAATGACACTAACGACAATAACTGAAATTTTCAAAAGGAGCGCCAATATATCGCTCTCGCCGATCCTCGCAACTATTATAAAATGGTGGATTTTTCCATAAATCCCTTTGAGAGAAGCGCAAAATTACAGCGTCTCCTACCCAGCCTCTTCTGAAAAAGTAGCCAGACCAAATGTCCCCATGGAAAAGGAAGCAAGTTAGAGCTGATACTGAGAGGAAGAATGTCATCGTGGTTAGTAACAGCTCTGGCAGCCAAAAAAAGAAACCCCATGGCTAATTCAACTCGACTGCCGCAAGTAAAAATGGACGCGCCGCGCGCCTCTCACCTTGGTCGCGTTTTCTTGCTAGTCGAGCCAAAGAAACCCATTTGACCGTACCCCCGACGTTGAGGTTATAATGATGCCGGCCTCGCTCGAGGGCTCCGAAGTGGCCCTCATAAGGTAGCTACAGCGGCTTCCGAGAAGCGCCCATCTTAAATAGGATATGCGAACAGTATTCGAGATCCTGGGACACGGCAGCCACAGTTTTCGCGTAAGCAGCCGCGTTGAGTCCCGATCTGATGTCGAGAACCGGATCGCTAGGAAGCCTCAGGTTCTCCCCGTATACCAACTCCGCGGGACTTGCAGGAAATTCTTCCAGATTGGCTGTCCGGAGGCCAAGTGGAACGAGTGACAGGACCTGCGACCATCTTGGTACGTTATAGCAACCTTCAGCGTCCTGTGCCATCTTTCGGGATTGGCATTGGACTGCGCGTTTAAATCCGAGGAGTTTGCCCAACTCTGAGAAAAGGAGGACCCAAACTGCATTCCCTGGTCACCGATTATAATTGCCCGCGCACCAAAGCGTGGAATCCATAGAGGGCTTCTGCACAAGATTGTGCAGTAATGTCTTTCAGAGGTATCGCCTCAGACCACCACGTGAACCTTTCAATAATTGTGAGACAATACCTGAAACCGTGCGAGACTCGCAAAGGGCCAATGATATCGAAGTGGATTGTGTGGAAACGCTTGATGCGCCGAGGGAACACTCCTACCTCTTTCGTCACATGCTTTTTCTGGCATGTGATGCACTGTCTAGCCCAAAAATTAATGTCCTTGTGGACGGCCAGAAATACTTTGCGGGTGCGTCAAATCGTGAATGGCGTGAAATACTTCCTATCCGAAATCGACCGGAAGGTATAGCCCAAGAGCCTTCTCAGTTTTCGGAAGCCGGAAGCTCGAAGTCGCTTGCACTTTAACTGGGTCCGGTTGGATGGTTTCGGGGGTAATTAGGTGGCCGAGGAATCTCACCTACGACTGAAGAATTTTGCACTTTTCAACATTAAGTATTAGACCGACCTCAAGGAGACGCACTCGAGATATTCTAAATGCCCGGGCTCAGGGGAAGACGCGACCAGAACATCATCCAAATATATGAAACAGAAGTGGAGGTTTTGCAGCACAGAGTGGATGAATCTTTGAAAGGTTGCACAATCCAAAAGTCATCTTAGTGAACTCGAAGAGTCCGAAACTTGCGCATATTGCCGTTTTCGGAGTGTCTTCGGGAACTGATGTTATGCTTTGACTAAGCCCAAGGTTGAGAAAATACGGCAGTTTGCGATAGAGTGCGCAAAATCCTGGAACATTGGCATGCGGTATCGGTCTGGAATTGTCTGAGCATTTAAACTTCTGTAGTCGCCACAAGCTCTCCATTCGCCATTGGATATAGGAACCATGTGAAGTGGCGAAGACCAACAACTGTTTGATGCTCTGTAAATGCCATGCTTAAGTTCTTTCCGCGCAACAGCAAGCTTCTGCAGCGATAATGAACGCACATTAGAGAAGAATGGGCCAGTCGTGTTGATGTAGTGTTGAACATCATACTTAACGGGCTCAAAGAGACGCCCGGTAGTGATGTTGCGATATTTTTGAAGAAGTGCACAAATAATTGCATCGGCAACGTCTTCGAAAACAATGGAGAATGCTAGATGAGCAGGGCGAGATTTTTCCTGATGACATAAGGGAAGTTGTGGGGTAAAAAAACTGTAGCAGCTCGATGCTAACTTTGTCACCACTCAACGCGTTCATTTCACACAGCAGTTGGCTTGGTGCACAATGACCTAGCGTTAGCTCTGTGAGTAAGTGATGAAGTTTAGCCGTCTCAGTCACTGACAAGCCTTTTATGAGCTGCTCTTTTAATTGCCTATAAGAGCAGTCCTCGAGGATGTCGGAGCTCAACTGCCTCCTCCTCCAGAGCGACCAGCGCGTAATCGAAGCCTACGCCATCCGCTGTGAAGCCGGGCAAAGCGAAGTGGGCCTCTAGCCGGAGCAACCATGCTGCCGGGCTCATATACCAAAATGACGACACCCGTGCGGTTACAGTAGTTACCGCGCGACTTGCCTCTATTCCAGCGGACATCGTTAGCGAAAGTGAAGAGAAAGAACGCGCAAGTGGAACGAACGGAGAAACGAGCAGAAGAGAAGGGAAACGGTCCGCGCCGTTTCTTGCGGCGTTCTCTTTTTTTATGATAAGAGAAAGAGACAATGCCGACTCTTACGGCCTGACATTTTTTACTTTACCCAAAGAATAATAATTTAGCCAATCAGAGTGAAATTATGCGGTGTTTCCAACGATTAATTAAATGAAGTAATAAAAACTTGTTGTTTCTTTTTCGTTGGTGTGGGTATTTATTCTTGCAAATACCGATATTTCGGGAACCACTTGTTCCCTTCATCAGTGCTAACAGCTTGTTAGCACTGATGAAGGGAACAATTTTCGATGATAATTGTTGCTACCTTGAACGGACGATAAGCATGTTGCGGTTGCGATCGCACTTGGAACGCTAAATTTAGTGTTATTCCACTTTAAATGACATTTTTTCTTATGGTGCCTAAATTATCTTTTAAAATCCCTCAAATGAACTGAATTTGAGTGTACGATGACAAATATAAGCGCCCTATAGTTCTAGAACGCTTTCCCACTCGCTGATATTTTAGTCCAATCGGATAAGTGACTCTATTGACGTTAGTGCTGAACTGTTGTACTGGATGCTTCCTGGAAGGATTAAATGTCCTGTCGGACGATGGTGTTCCTTGCAAGTTCACTCCTTGTGGGTGGTGTTATGGGGGTTCGGCGACCGGTCATGGATTGAAACGTCGGCGATCCGATTAATTGACTTCTGACTGAATTATGCCAATACGGGACAAGAAGCGGTGTCCAAATGTACCTCGGACCAATCTGCCACAGGAGTCACTGAAGACAGGCTAGGTACTGCGCCGAAACCCGCCACTTGATAGCTGCACTGTTCTTCAAGTCGCGCTACACACACCTACTGAGCGGGACAAGTTCTTCGGGGTCACCAATTTGTAGGTAAAATTACAACAATTGGGCTCCTCGGAGCGGCCAGTGAAACCTACCTACCTACGTAAGAACAAACTAATTGTAGTAGGAGAGCACCAGTTTTTAAGGTTTCGTTGAAAACAAAACCTTATTAAAATCGATTTACTGTCTGTCTGTCACACGCACTTTTCTCAGAAACAATTACATCGATTGACATCACGCATGTGTGCCAATCAAATCGTTCTATTGGGGGAGGTTCCCATATAGCAAAAGAGGCATGTAAGAATTTTTTTCACTGAATATAGTCATGTGGGGTATCAAATGAAAAGTTCCAATTAGTATCATCCAAATTAGGTCTTAGTTTTGAAGTCAATTGCGAAACGGAGGAATGACGGGGTCATAAAGTGGTCACTTACATTAAGGACCATTCTCAGAAACTACCCACCAGATATATCTGAAAAAAAATCATGATGATGCCCTTAGATGACACGTAGGCCCCGAAATACCCTTCATAACGATAGCTACTGTAAAAGTATATTAATATACCAGTATTTTTAAATTTTACTGCGAATCCCCCTTGAATTCATCATAAACCTGTAAAATTCCATTAATATAGGCTTTAGCATAGAGTAGCCTTCTGGAAAGTTTGATGGGAATGCTGCTATTGTTAACAAAGCTACAGTAAATCAAAGTTGCGTCTTTTGCGTGAAATTGGTACTCTCCAAGAGATAAAATGTCAGTATTTTGCCGAATTGAATGTATATATACTACAACTATGTGTAAATGAAACTATCATGTAACCGAATATTATTACCTAAAAAATCAACAAAATCTTTCATACCTAAAGCACCAACCTTCCGATTTCCGGACTTATTTTTTCAGTAACTGAAGTACAAGAAATCGGAAAACCACAATGATCATTTAAGAATAGCTAAAATGATTCTGGGATGCATCAAGGAACATTACTAAAGCTTGATCAACAGACAGCAGGCTAATTTCCACTTTGAATCCTTCTGCATTGACCACATCGACACTCTGCGGCTCATATTGGAAAACTGCAGGGAATTTGAGTTAACGAAAGAGGTTCACCTGCTCTTCATCGCTTTCGGGAAGGCCTTAGACAACGTCAACAGGCAGTGTATCTGAAGTGCTCTACGCAAAAAGACCATTCTGGAAAAACTAATTGCTATTATCATAGCGGCACACAAGCGTCGGACTAAAGCATCGAAAACCCAAGGTTCTCAGTCGGAAGAGTGATCGTACTCTTTTTATTTGTATTAATGGACAGAGCATCGAAGATGCTGATCAATCTGTATATCTTGGAAGAGTCTTGAAGACGTATAGTACCGAAGAAGCGAGCGAATGATCTAAGTTTATTTATTTATTTATTTATTTAATTAACGGACAACAAACAGAGAGAATTCCAATTAATTATTGTCCTCAGGAGGAGGAGGAGAAAGCAAAAAACTTATCCTACGTTTAAAACTACTTAAAGTAGGGAAGTTAAAAGGACTAAGCTGTTTTGCATTATAATTTCGGCAAAGCCTGGCAATCGGGGAATGAAAATAGACTTCGAGCTCCGCGAAGGGCACGTTGAAAATATCTGCGTTACGTGTGTTATAAGACGCAGGACGGCAGGTGATCTCGTCAGCGGCGGAGCAGTCCATCAGGCCCGAGGAAAGTTTAAAGAATGTGCATAAATCCAGATAGGATATACGCTGTTGTAGGAAAAGAAGGTTTAGAAAGCGGAGGCGGGAAGGGTAATCCACACGAGGGAAGCTTTTCTTAAAGAAGAGAGAACGAGTGAATTTACGTTGCACATTTTCAAGGGTAAGACAATCACAGTTACGAGTGGGTGACCAGATCACGGAGCAATACTCGAGGGTATTCCTCACAAGGGAATTGAAGAGAGCTAAGGAGGGTTGGATGGAGTCAAAATCAGAGGAGGAGCGAAGAATAAAGCCTGACAATTTTGCTGCTCGATTGATGACATCGAGGCAATGGGTGTCAAAACGGAGCTTATTGTCGAAAGTGACTCCGAGGTCTTGGGTGGAATTTAAGCAGGATAAGGAATGTCCGTCAAGCGATTAGGAAAAAGAAGTAGGTGAGGATTTTAGGGAGTAGCACATAGAATGACACTTTCTGACGTTTAGCGCTAAACCATTAGTCGAGCACCAACGAACCAGAGTGTCCAGGTTATTCTGAAGAGAAACACAGTCTATAGGCGACGATATAGCGGAAAACAGCTTAAGGTCGTCTGCATAGAGCAAACAGGGACAAGTAAGGACGGGAGGAAGGTCGTTAATAAAAAATAAAAATAGCAAAGGACCCAGAATAGACCCCTGTGGGACGCCAGAAGAGGGGGAGAAGGAGCGGGAAGTACAGCCGTCAAAAGAGACGCGGCAGGATCGGTTGGAAAGGTAAGAGGCAAGTCATAAAGCAAGTGGTATGGGAACGTTTAGGGACGAGAGTTTGGATAGAAGTATCTTGTGATTTACAGGGTCGAAGGCTTTAGCAAAGTCAGTGTAAATGGCATGCACTTCCTGCCGTGAATTTAAACACTTGAGGACAAAGTTCATAAAGTCGCGCAAGTTTGACGCAGTGGACCTACGCTTAACGAAGCCGTGTTGTTCTTTCACTATGTGATGGCCAAAGTGGGCGGACAACCAGTCGCTGACATATCTTTCCAGGATTTTGGAACAGGAGGAGAGGAGGGAAATGGGACGGTAATTCTCGGCAAGCGAACGATCGCCACTTTTGTGAATGGGAATAATGAGAGCCTCTTTCCACAAGCTGGGAAAATGATTCTCTTCAAGGCTTTTGTTGAAAATAAGAGATAGGGGAAGGGAGATGGACTTACCAGTTTTGAGCAAAAAGAGGTTTGAAAGACCATCGTAGCCAGGTCCGACCTTCGCATCAAGTTCGCCAATGAGGTATTTGACAAGGATAGGGGTAAGAAGGGGAATGGTATGGGCAGGCTACATCTACTATCGGGAGGGATTCGGAGGAAGGGGGAGGAACATAGACTGACGAAAAGTAGCGGCAGAGTAAATCACAAGATCGTTGGGGGCAGTTAGCTGAGAAGCCAGAGAATTTAATGGACGGAGGGGATAACTGGACAGGGCAGCGGGAGTTGCGAATGTGGGACAAGAAAGGTTTCAGATTTCCGCGCTTTAATGAATCTTCCACGCTGGACAAATATTCGTGTCTGGACTTACGTATTAAAGATTTGACCGTGGAACGAAGGGATTTGAAAAAAACTAAGTCAGCAACGTTTCTAGAAGACAGGAACTTCTCCCTCGCAGTCCGTTTTTGACGTAGTTTTTTGTGAATTTCAGTGGCGAACCAGACGGGGTAAGAGCGTAAGCACTTAGGAGAGGAGGGAACGTAACAAGGAAGAAGATCAGATAAAATGGTATAGAAAGTGTTGATTGCTTGGTCACATGTAAATGGAGAGAGCAGGGGGACCCAGTTGATTGACGCCAGGGCTGAGTTCAGACCTTCGAAGTTCGCCTTACGAAAGTTGAACTTGATAGGCTTGCGAGCGACAGGAGAGTGGAGTCGGGATATCTGAACATCGAACTCGAGAGCAGGATGATGGGCGTCAGGGGCAACGTAAGACGGAGCATGAAGGGATTGGGAAAGATAACGTACAAGAAGGTTAGAGAGGACAAGGTCAAGAGTGCGATCTAAGCGGTTTCTAGAAAGATTAAATTGGAGGGCCCCACAGGTGTACATGAAAGTGGATAGAGGAAGGGAAGGGTGGGTCGAGTTATTAGGGAGGGAGGGAAGGCCAGGAGTAACGGGCCAGGAGAGCATAGAAAGATTAAAGTCACCACAGAGGATGAAAGGAAGTGAGGGAAACAAAACGGTTAGGGCCTCTGATAATCTGTCGATGAAATCCTCGTACAGAGAAGGCGGGCTTAGGCAGGGAAAATATACACACGATATGATAAAGGGACATACGTTTGGCGGAAGGACACGTATGGTAACAGAATCGTAGGAGGAGGAGGAGGAGGAAAAGGTGATTTCGGCACGGAGAGGGGACTTAACAGCTATTAGGGCACCTCCGCCAGTTGTCTTGCCAAGCGCAACGTCTCTGTCACAACGAAAGACAGAGTAATCTTCAAGGAGCTCAGAATCTAAAATCCTGTCATCCAGCCAGGTTTCAGAAATGCAGATGACATGATGTTGGAATGTTAAGGCAGACAGTTTGAAATCCGACAGCTTGGTCCTTAGACCCCTTACATTTTGATAAAATAGCGTATAGTTATTGGAATCATTCAAGTTCGGCGAGGCAGGCGGGCTGGCCGGAAATTTTCACGAATTTTAGACCTCTGATAAGGCTTAACGAAGACCCCCTGTGGCCAAAAGGAGGATTGGATGATAGCATCGAAGTCATGGGGATATGTCACTTTGAAGGAAGCTATCACTCGGTCAGGAGAGCCATCCTTCGTCAGCTTCACACAGGAAAGAGGTGACAAAGTTGAGTTGCTTTTGCTTCTGATATAAGCCAGAATTTCGTCGGGCGTAGTGGAGTACGCTAGTCTTGACACGAACAGCTGTTTCGGTGGCGAGGCGACGTTCAATTGGGGGCCGCTCGGACGACATGAGGTCGAAAGGGCCTGCGGTTCAGCGGTGGCGGGCGTCGATGATACACAAGAGGAAACGTGCGGTGGTGCTAATGTAGCGACTGTAGTATAAACGTCAGAACTTCGTAGCGCATCCGATGTTGCGTAGGGAACTTGTCCCTCGGATGGAGGATTTTTCAGTAGGCTAGCGGACGTCATCGGGTTGATACCATCTTTTATGGACACACTGGAATAGAGCGAGGCAGATAGAGGCAGAGAATTAGAATTAGTCGACCGGGGCGACTTAGGTATGGCGCCAGTTTTGTTGGCTGCAGTCGCCGGCGAGGTATAAGCAGAGCCAGTCAGCGGCATCTCAGGAGCTGAGACTACGCTGGTGCTCGATAAAGCAGCAGCTTGCAGGGGCAGAATTGTCGGCGATTTTGAAACTACAATTTGACTCGACGCTAAAGTCGCCGTGTGTTGATGCAGCAGCTGAATTGCATCCGATAGCGTGGTACCGCAGCAGGCGTTACAACGATAGGTAACGTTAGGGGAAAATTTAGCCCGAATATCTATAAACGCAGAGGGAATACCCAAGCACTTGGCGTGGAAGGTCACATCACAGTACCCATCGCAGTCTAAAAATTTGGAGCGAATAGATTCCGGAAGTTATTAAAAATGGTGCCCAACTTGCGGCCCGAATCCACGACCAATTATTTAAGTCATTACAAATACTTGCTCGTTACAAGCACCTTCCCGAAAGACCACAGATGTATCAGTTTCAAATGAACCCCGCAGTTACTAATATGTATGAATAAATGTATTGTATCAGTTTAGCAAGACAAGAGACATTTTTTGAATTTCAGTCCTTCAAAGTAATAGAGATGAATATTTTTGACTATTCCCGTTCCTTATAAACTTTGTCTCGTTTGTTATGGGTACCAGTTATCAATATCAAATCTTTTCCTCAGCCCATGCCTATAGAGAACTATCTTATAATAAACACATTATCAATGAGATAACTCGCCGCTATAATACATACGCATAAGCGAGTATCATTGTTTTTTTCCAAAATGGGACGAACCCTTCCTTATTTACCTTTCAATCTTACAAACAAAATATTAGATTTTTGTTTAATCCTTTAGTCCAGGTACCACCAATTAAGGTTGTCGTCGAAACCGTGGTCAACATCGAGGCGGGTATACAATTCTTGGATAACGCCACTAAGGATGAAATTCGTTCGGATATAAGCAAAATCATTCGTAATAACGCGCCCGCAAAGATTTGTAAACACGATTTAAAAACAATACGTGCACTTCGTGATAGACCGCTATATTATCTCAAGGCGGACAAACGGAATAACGTCGTCGTTATGGACAAAACGAAGTATGACCAGGTTGTCGTTGCAAAACTGGAGGATCGAAACTTCTTCAAATTGGGAAGCAATCCGCTACCAGAATCTATCAAAAGGGTCGATCGAGCGCTGAAGGAGGCTAGGATTGTATTCCCGACCATTGGGCGACTCCGAATGCTAAATCCTGCGCTTCCGTAAATCAGATGTCAATCGAAAATCCACAAGGAGGGGACAAGATGCGAGAAATCATTGCCGATTTCACCGAAGTGCAACATCGCCAGGTGGTTGATGAATGAATGCCAGGCCCTTGGGACGACGAGCAGTAAGTATTCGGTGACTAACTGTCACAAACTAATACAGAAACTGCAACGCATTGAGAGGATGGGTGAAGACGAGGTGATGGTATCATTCGATATGAAGGCATTGTATCTCAATACGCCAGTGAAGGGATCAATTTTCGCACTCGAAAGATTCCTGAGCCAGTTTGGATCTGACCCGGGATGGAAAATAAAAGTTCGAATTTATGCAAACCTTGTCAGGCTCTGCCTGCACCAAAACTATTTTACGTTTCGGAATAAATTCTACAACCACTTCAGGAGTAGCGATGGGGAAACCTCTCTCGCCGTTACTCACTGGAAGGTACATGACATCAATCGAATAAGAAATTGAGTCGCGAAGAATAATGCCTAAAGTATGGTTTAGGTATGTAGATGACGTATTTGCGATTGTTAGAAGAGATGATATCGATAGGGCCATCTCCTCCATAAACAAGATTCATCATAAAATCGAGTTTACACTAGAGGCAGAAAAGGATGGTGCTCTGCCCTTCCTAGACCTGAATATCATCGACTCTAGCGGGAAGCTTGAGTTCGAAATATACCAGCTACTTCGCACCACACATTTTGCCAGAAAATGACCGGCTATAATTGCATAATTTACCGGCTGATCACATACTCTCTTTCGAAATACGGTTTCAATAAGAAACGACAGCACGTTGTTGACACTGCTATTAATAACGGGTATAATCCGCAGGATATTGAGAAGGTAATCGTAAGGAAAATAGAGCAACACAATAGGAATGCCCATACAACACTATTTTCGCAGCATAAGGATGTCACCTCGAGCGGGATAAGTATACTATATTCCTACCTATTCAACAACATCAGGAATTGGATAAAAAAGTTTCGACTGGAAGTTATAAGTTCAAGTAGATTATCCACCTTGCGGAATTTATTAGGAAGCGTCCTGTAATCGTAATTATTCTTGGTAGCTTTCGTACTGGATAAGGGAGTATGTCGCTCCCAAAATATATATATACGTCGAAACAAATTGTAGTTTGGATAAAGCTTAAAAATTAAGTTCCAAATAAAATCAGCCACTTACCGACTAACGCCAAAATAACCGTCAATAGTGGGGCAAATGGGAATCTGGCCGACACATTAAACTCCAACATTTGCAAAAGGTCAACTGTAAGGTAAAATTTAAAATGATTTGAGAAAACGATTTCCAAAGTAAATACAGATATATTACCAATGAAAACAAATATTTGATGATGAGAATATCTGAGCAACATGGATATAGAGACGGTCTGAAAATGGAGTAAAAATATCCAATTTTACCTGAGGAATATAACCTTAAACACAAATAGTACTCACAAAAAGAATCATCACGCAAAATGCTGCTGGATAGGAACTCCACGGTGCCCACCACATGGACACGAAACGATAGTGCTCTCCGGTTACGACGTTTCTATAAGAAAAAAACAAAGTGTGAGCCGCTTCATTTAGAATAAAGAATTTAGACCTAGATTATCGACAGTAGCGCAACCAGTGTTGGGCCCATCGCAATCGAAAGTTTCTGACAACCTGATCTCGAGCTAAGATCTTCCAATTTATTACTGCCAACAAATTATTGGCGTTCTGGCATAGGCCAACGCTACGCTAAAAGCAAGGACTACTTTGTGAGAGACGTCCCCACAGATATTGCCCTTATAGACTTTCCGGCGAGGGTCTGTAATGATCCATGGCTTAGGCGGAATGCTTGAGACGTCGCAAGAGGATTGGCTTGGCAAATTGCATTCTGTAAATTCGTTTCTTGTTCAAATATTACCGGCAGTATAAAAACTCCTATAAAATGCACTTCCAATACTCCATTTTCAAATTTTATAAATAAAGTCTGACAACGACAATCTTTCTCACATATGAGGTTTGAGATATTACGTTCGAAGTGTATGAGCGTGACGGATCCAATTGCAGGATTTTGTGAGGAAAACGATCGTGGTAGGTGGTGCAGTGAATCGATCCGAAACTGATTCGAAATATCTCGATTTGGACAACGGCGGTAACGGCATTAAATTAAAAGTTCTCTTTTAGGAGATTATGCATGAAAAGTGTTCGGTTTAAAATTTGCCTTTATGCCTTTTCTGCAATTTTTTTTTAAAGTTCGAGCAAAAAAAATCGGTTGTTTTCTTAGAGCTTTGGCCAAAAATCGCACAACTGGAAAAGAAGAGAGTATATATAGACGGTGCCTCAATCTCATCAAGGGCTGGTGGTCGGTATTTCCGATGAGGATGTGATCCGTCGTTGATTTCCCTCATTCGCGGCTAAATCCCAGTCTTTCGGTCGAACCGTTATTTTCTTGTGTCGAAATTTTTAATTTCTTTGGATAAGTTCTCACTCGCGGTTTCCATCGGCTAAGAACTAAGTCACCGTTGGAAACAAGACAGGTGATTTTTTTTTGTAGTCGCGCAAGAGAAGAGGAAATGTCCAACGGGCAGCCTGTTGAGTTGAGCTGTACGAGGTTAGACAATTAAGTAATGAGACTGATTTTATTGCTGGTGCAACCTTCAAATCCCCTTCCCCTTCTCCAGCATCCTTCCCCTCTCCATTTATATATTCACCACCGCTCTAGCTTGTTTAGCTCGCTTGCTGTGTCGTGTTGAGTAAACGTGTGTTGGTGGTGCTCGTCACGAAAATGGAGAAACGAAATCTAGAGCAACGCGTCGCGATAAAATTTTGCACCAGATTGGTCGAAATAGCTTCGGAAACATACGCTAAAATTGTAAAAGTGTATGGTGATAGTGCTCTTAGTCGTGCCCAGATGTTTCGATGGCATAAAGAGTTTAAGGAGGGGCGTAAAAGCGTGGAAGACGAGAAACGGGGGACCAGTCGAAGTGCGGACTGACGCGAATGAGCAGCGTGTGCGCGTCCTAATCCTTCAAGATCGGCGTTTAGCAATTCGAATATTGGCCTCGAAACTGGGTATGAACCGTGAAACAGTCAGACAAACTGTAATAGACGATTTCGGGATGAAAAAGTTGTGCGTGAAGATGGTTGCAAAGAACCTTTCTAAGGAGCAAAAGCAGCATCGAATGACCATCGCAGAAGAATGTTTGGAAGAAGTGGAGAACGATCCCACGCTGCTTGATGGATATGATATGCCACCCTGTGACTTTTTATTGCTCCGTAAAACAAAGTCGGTGGTTAAAGGAACCCATTTTGAGTCAACTACACACATCCAAGCGGCCGTGACGAGGATACTCGCGGACATCCCCATCGAAGCGTTCCAGAAATATTACGAAGAGTGGAAAACGCGCTGGAATCGCTGTATAGCTGACCAAGGGGACTACTTTGAAGGAAATGGCAGAGTTGTAGAATAATTTTTAAATATACGGTTTTTATGGAATCTGTCTCATTACTTAATTGTCTAACCTCCTATATATTTCTCGGCAGAACTGTAGGGTCAATATTCGCCAATTACCCAGGATAGTTTTGCTCTGAACTTTTGCCTCTCCGACCATAGATCTCAGATAAAGCCCTGTCGTGTATGGGCCTCGTCGTCCATCTAGACCAAGTGAACTGTCTACTGCACCCGTTAAGCTTGATTTTATCCACAGTCCACCGTTATACAGATGGAATAATCCATCCTCATGAGAGGGACCGAAGATTCTCCGGAGAATTTTCCTCTCGAACGTGGTTACGAGTTCACAATTTTGTTTCTCATAAGCAAGTTTCCAAAGAAGGAATGAGGACTGGCAAGGTCATGGTCTTGTACAATAAGAGCTTTGGCCTTATCAATAACATTTTTAATACCGGAATTTTAATAGACTAAACATCATTCATTCTAAATTATTTCATGACTCACGCGAGAGAAACTTCGATATTTTAGCTTTTAATGTGGACAAACGAATTACAAAGCAGCTCCTTCAGGGGCTATCTGTCGTGGATTTTCCCTCCTCGATCGCGGTATCCACGTTAGTTAGTGGAGGAAAACGTGCGCGATTAGGCCATTTATTTCTTTTATTTTTTTTATTGCCGCAACTGTCTTCATCTAGTCACCAACCTCAACACTCAAATCTTCACAACCCGTCTACACTAGTCGTTCAACAAGAGCGAGATCAATCTGCTCTCAAACAAATCGCCGTAAGAAAAGAAATAGCTCCGCAGATAGCGAAAGTGCAATCAAAATTGTCTATCACAAACTTCCCTTGCAGGAGGCACAATTTTTCCTAACTCACAAAGTCCCAGATTTCAATGCTTTCGTTTCATTATCATGACTTACAGACAAAAGACCTGCAACACCGAAATAGCACAAAGACGAACATAAGCATCCATGACGAACCGAAGTTCTAACCCGGAGCACCACAAACACACACACACACATTCGCCACTTCCATAATTGCATTAAATATTTTTGGATTTCTTTGTAAAACAGCTCTAATGCCAAACGATGGGTTGACAGTACACAATTCTTCGTACCACCGAAGATCGTGGAGCATCGCATGAAACAAAGACTGAACCATTCTTTGATAGCGCAATCGATTAGCCTGAACTCTAAGGGACCGTCCATCTAGTTCAACATGATTGGTTTAAAAAGACAAACTCTAATGCAATTCTTCGAACATCAACTCGATGCTCGAGGGCGATTTCTCGAATACACCGAAAAGAACCCAGTCACAAACGATCGATCTCTTTCTCGGAGCCAACCTTTCGTTACTGAACCAATGCCAATCGGAATACTACTGAGATGGAAAACGCGTCCAACGCACAACCTACTTGAAATATCGAAAATAAACTCTAGTCGTGAATGGAGTTCCACACCGATCAAATATTCTACCAACTTCTGGTCGGAGGATATTCGGAGGGGGTTCGGAGACTTTGAATCAGTTGAGTTTTTACAGAATTAAAACAACCGATGAACTTACCACCGCAAACATCTATATTACTGCCACAATCCCAACAGAGCCACAAGCCAAGGAAGTCACTTCTTCGTATAAATCAATTTCATCTACTACTCAAACATCGCTACAAGTTTGTCAATTAGATTTAAGTGCCACAAAAATGAAATAATCATTAACTTTCTTCTTTCATTTCATTCTTTTTCTGTGGAAGGTAACCTTAGCAACACATTGGTATTGGTATTGGGAGTTGCACAGAAAAAATAGATATATTTGGAATTTGGTGAATAATTTACTTAATTTTTGGTTAGAAACTCCATAAAAAAATTGATCCCTTATTAGGCAGCTTTTATTCTAATGTCATTGTGGTGCTTCAAGTCAACATGCAAATTAGGTAAATTATCAAAAACGAATTCCAACTTCGTCAGAAATTGTCGGAAGGGTTACATAGTAGAGTGTGAAAGTACAGAGGGCATAGTCCAGTAAATCATCCACTCTCCAGCAAATCAGGAAAACGCTTTCGTCAACGGAAGTCGAGTTCGAGAGGAGGATTCCGAATAAATGTATACCAAAGCCCATTTGTAAGAGCTCCTTGGTATCTTTCAGACAATGTTGTCCAGACCTCCGCTGCGTCTGCATAGAGTCCATGACAGATTCCATTTCAGCTTCCAGAAGAAAAAAAATGTAATGGGAATTACCCATCACCCCATTGCAGAACAGAAAGTCAAGTGGCCGCGCCGGTCCGAGAGGGTTGCCACTCAATCAACGTATGATGTCGTTCCTCATGAGCAACTATTTCTTTTGAGGCCTCTCTTATACTGTAGGTGGTCTTGTGTTTCTTGCCAAAAAGATTCACGAGGGTCACTAGAGCGATCGCCATCACAGCAGGCTGTGGAACAGTATCGGAAGCAGGTCACAGGGGGTCTTCGTCGAGCCTTATCAGAGGATTAAGCTTCGTGAAAATTTCCGACCCGCCCGCCTGCCTCGCCGAAATTAAATTTTTCCGACAACTATACACTCTTTTCTCAAAATGTAAGGTGTCTAAGGACCAAGCTGTCGGATTTCAAACCGTCTGCCTTAGCATTCCAACATCATGTCATCTGCATTTCTGAAACCTGGCTGGACGACAGGATTTTAGATTCTCGGCACCTCGAAAGTTACCCTGTCTTTCGTTGTGACAGAGACTGCGTTGCGCTTGGCAAGACAACTGGCGGAGGTGTCCTAATAGCTGCTAAGTCCCCTCTCCGTGCCGAAATCATTTTTTCCTCCTCCACCTACGATTCTGTCTCCATACGAGTTATTTTGCCAAACGTATGCCCCTTTATCACATCGTGTGTATATTTTCAGCCTGCCTACTCTGTAGGAGGATTTCTTCGACAGATTATCAAAGGTCCTAATCGCTTTGTTTCCCTCACTTTTTCAGCCTCTGTGTCGACTTTAATCTTCCCATGCTCTCGTGGCCGATTACTCCTGGCTTTCCTCCCTCCCTAATAACTCCACCCACCCTTCCCACTTAGATCACACTCTTGACCTTGTCCTCTCTAACTCTCTGACTTCACTCTCCTGTCGCTCGCAAGCCTACCAAGTTCAACTTTCGTAAGGCGAACTTCGAAGATCTGAACTCAGCCCTGGTGGCAATCAACTGGGTCCCCCTCCTCTCTCCATTTACGTATGACCAAGCACTCAACACCTTCTATACCATTTTATCTTATCTTCTTCCTTGTTACGTTCCCTCCTCTCCTAAGTGCTTACGCTCTTACCCCGTCTGGTTCACCACTGAAGTCCACAAAAAACTACGTCAAAAACAGACTGCGAGGAAGAAGTTCCTGTCTTCTAGAACCTATGCTGACTTAGTTTTTTTAAATCTCTACGTTTCTCGGTCAAATCCTTGATACGCAAGTCCAGAAACGAATATTAGACCAGTGTGGAAGACTCACTAAAGCGCGGAAACCTCAAACCTTTCTTGTCCCACATTCGCAACTCCCGCTGTCCTGCCTAGTTATCCTCCTCTCCGGCTCCTCAGCTAACTCCCCCCAACTATCTTGTGATTTACTTTGCCGCAATTTTTTCTCAGTCTATGTTCCCCCTCCTCCGAATCCCACCCGATAGTGGATGTAGCCTGCTCCGCATCGCCTACCGTTCCCCTTCTTACCCCTATCCTTGTCGAGTACCTCATTGGCAAAATTGATGCCAATATCGGATCTGGCTACGATGGTCTTCCAAACCTCTTTTTGCTCAAAACTGGTAACTCCATCTTTCTTCCCCTATCTCATATTTTCAACAAAAGCCTTGAAGAGAATCATTTTCCCGGCTTGTGGAAAGAGGCTCTCATCATCCCCATAGACAAAAGTGGCGATCGTGCGCTTGCCGAGAATTACCGGCCCATTTCCCTCCTCTCCTCCTGTTCCAAAATCCTGGAAAGATATGTCAGCGACTGGTTGTCCGCCCACTTTGGCCATCACGTAATCAACACGGCTTCGTTAAGCGTAGATCTTACTGCGTCAAACTTGCGCGACTTTATGAACTTTGTCCTCAAGTGTTTAAATTCACGGCAGGAAGTGCATACCATTTACACTGACTTTGCTAAAGCCTTCGACACTGTAAATCACAAGATACTTCTATCCAAACTCTCGTCTCTAAGCATTTCTATACCACTTGTTTTATGGCTTGCTTCTTACCCTTCCAACCGATCCTGCCGCGTCTCTTTTGACGGCTGCACTTTCCCCCCTGGCGTCTCACAGGGATCTATTCTGGGCCCTTTGTTATTTCTATTTTTTATTAACGAGCCCCCCCTCCTTACTTGTCCCTGTTTTCCTCTATATCGTCGCCTATGGACTGTGTTTCTTTTCAATCTAACTTAGACACTTTGGTTCGTTAGTGCCCGACTAATAGTTTAGCGTTAAAAATCAGAAAAAGTCACTCTATGTGCTACTCACTAAAATCCTCGCCTAATTCTTTATCCTACTCTCTTAACGGACATTCCTAATCCTGCTTAAATTCCACTCGAGACCTCGGAGTCAATTTCGACAATAAGTTCCGCTTTGACCCCACTGCCTCGAAGTCGCCAATCGAGCAGCAAAATTGTCAGGCTTTATACTTCGCTCCTCCTCTGATTTTGACTCCATCTAACCCTCCTTAGGTCTCTTCAATTCCCTCGTGAGGAATTCCCTCGAGTACTGCTCCGTGATCTGGTCACCCTCCCGTAATTGTGACTGTCTTGCCCTTGAAAATGTGGAACGTAAATTCACCCGTTCCCTCTTCTTTAAGAAAAGCTCCCCCGTGTGGAATACCCCTTCCGCCTCCGCTTTCTAAACCTTACCTTCCTACAACAGCGTAGATCCTAACTGGATCTATGCACATTTTTTGAACTTTCCTCGGGTTTGATAGACTGCTCCGCCGCTAACAACATCACATGCCGTCCTTCCTCTTATAACACATGTAACGCAGACATTTTCAACATGCCCTTCGGAAAGCTCGAAGTCTACTTCCATTCCACGATTCCTAGGCTTTGCCGAAAATACAACGCACACCACCTTGGTCCTTTTAACTTCTCTACTTTAAGTGGTTTTAAACGTAGGATAAAATTTTTGCTTTCTCCTCCTCCTGAGGACAATAAGTAATTGGAGTTTACTCTGTTTGTTGTCCGTTAAATTAAATAAATAAATAACTAAGCGAAAAGGTCTGGCGAAGGTCTGGCTAATTGTGAAACACCAATTTGCGTACTTTTGCCGAGATACCGTCCTGCCCTGGTGGTCTTTAGAGAGAGGACTACCTCCTACAGGTCTTGCATGGTGAAAATGAGCAAATCTTTGGGACCTTTCAAGATATTGACATCAACCTGAATAGGACACGTAGGAATGTACGGTCCGCCCCTCTATTCGACATAAGGTGAACAGTTTCCGCAGATTTTTCGAATGACCAATTTATAACTAATCCACAATTGAACCCTCGAAGGACGAACTAAAGAAAAAAATATATTCAATGAAAATTTACCTTAAATATCCTTTATTGTCTTCTTGTTCAGCAACTACCCGTACCGAGGCCATCAATAAATCATCATATCTAGAATGAGACATTTATCAACTTTTTTTAAAATCCCCCAAAATAGCCAGGATTAAAACGCATTTCCGTCAAATGATCACAAACTCAAAATTCTCACCCACACTCCTTATATTATAAAAATCAAAAACTTACCCCAAAAACTCACGAAGCAAATAACGACTGATCGAATCTCCAAAACATTTATCCTCATCGGGATTCAACACAACAGTAAGTACAGGAATTTTCAACTTCTTCCTAGTAGGTGGGGACAAGCGCAGATGGCCATATTCAAGCGAGTATTCGACAATATATTGATCCTCTAAAAAAAGAAAATAGAATAAAACAATATTAGCGAGAAAAACCGAAGGAAATGGGATGCAAACCTTCTGCAGCTGAGTCAGTTTCACCAGAGCCAGATACTTTTCCAGACTCGGTTTTAAATGCATGATTCTGATCATAGTCTAAGGATTCGTTGTAGTAGAAATCTTCAGAGAGTCCTGCGTAGTTGTGAATGTAGCATTTCTGTGGATCCTGGACTGGACATTTTCCCAATAGTTGATTGGGTGCTTTCTTTTCAGAGCCTGGACTAGCGGATGCGGCTTTATGTGAATAACTGGAAGAAACGCATTTAATTTATATTAAAACGATTCTTTTTCAATTTTCTAAAAATTCTAATTTTCGTGTTGCAGGAAAAGTCGAGAGTTTTTATATTTCTGAGAATAATTCGGAAGGATATGAAAATACATTGATAGTAACTTCTTTGATTTCGACGTCGAGCCATCAACAATCAAGTATCACAACTAAACATTCATTTCACTCCTATACAATCCGTACATCCTTCCTAACTACCAATCAGCGTAACTCAACATTTTCAAAGTGATCTTCGTCACCACATTCACAGGTTTCAAAAGACATCCTGTTTTGAGTTTTAAAGGAGAAGAGGAAGCCAAGCAGCTCGAGAAAACGAAGGAGAGCAGCGTCTCAAACGCATAGATAAACAGTACGAGTTCATTACGGATCGGCAGGATATACACCAAATCATCCTGTCCTTGATATGAGACGTTAAATTTCCCTACAGTAGAGTACATATGGAATTTTGTAGCAGCACAACAAATACGTGCAACTATGCAAATTATATCAAAGCTTTATCTAAAATTCAAAAAGTGAAAAGTCGAAAAAGCATCTTTAAAATGTGTTGTGGAGCTGCACTATCCGATACTACCTTTAGATTGCCGAGTTACGAGGTGAGATCGCGGTGCAATAAAGTTAGATTACCATAATATTATTTACACAGCAAAAGAGACCTTCCAACTAACAAGGCGACTACAAGTCACCCAACGTAATTTATCACCGAAATGCTAAGTTGTAGCACAACTTGCCTCCTCCGCTTTTTCTTCAGCCTTTGTCCCGTTCACAAGCGGGGTCGGCTCGTCGTGATCGGCTTCGCCATTTGGCTCTATCGAATGCCTGAACTGGGTGCAATCTCGAGGCTTTCAAATCCCCATCCAGCGTATCAAGCCACCGTTGCTTAGGTCTACCTTTTGGTCGTTTACCATCGACTTCGATGTTCAGACCAATCTTGGCAAGTGAATTCTCGTTTGCACGAACTGCGTGACCATACCATCGAAGACGCCTCTCTCGCAACTTTTCCACGATCGGTGCAACCCCATAACGATCGCGGATATCCTCATTTCGGATGTGATCTAAACGTATGACGCCACTAGTCCAACGTAGCATCTTCGTCTCCATTACCGCAAGACGCCGTTCATTGTCTTTTATGGTCGGCCAACACTCAGAACCATAGAGAGCGACTGGACGGACGACATTGCGGTAAATTTTAGATTTGAGACGTTCGTTGATACGTCGATCACAAAGGACACCAGTTGTGGAACGCCACTTCATCCAGGTTGCGTTAATGCGTGAAGCAATTTCATAACGCAGTTCTCCATTGGCTGAAAGCGTTGACCCGAGGTATTTAAATCGCTCAGTTCTGGGCAGATCACTGCCGCTGACAGTGATTGTGCCTGTTTCATGGGGATCGGTCGTCAAAAATTCAGTTTTGTTTAAATTCAATCTGAGACCGTGTTGCATGAGGCGATCATTCCATTTTTGAACAAGTTGCTCGAGATCATTTTTGCTATCAGATGCTAGGAAAACATCATCTGCATAAAGCAGTGTGTAGGGCGCTGAACGTTGGATATCCCGTGTGACGGTGTCCATAACAAGGACAAAGAGGAGTGGTGAGAGGGCACTTCCTTGATGAACACCAACAGAGACACGAAGCGGTTTTGATACACCCGCCATACTTCGAACTTTACTTTTCGGATCGTGATAGAGCAATTGAACTCAGCGCACGAGTTCTTCTGGCACTAAGTGCTGTCGTAGAGCATACCAGATGAGTTCGTGTGGCACACGGTCAAACGTTTTCTCTAGATCCAGAAAGGCAATGTAAAGAGGGCGATGCTTCTCACAGTGTTTCTCAATGAGTAACCGCGCAGCGTGTATTGCGTCAGTAGTTCCGCAGTTCTTGACAAATCCGGCTTGATTCACGGTTATTTCAACGATTTCGCGAATACGGTTGTCAAGAATGCGTTCAAAAATCTTCATGGTATGGGAAAGTAACCGGATCGGACGGTAATTTGAACATTCTGCTGGACTACCTTTCTTTTTCCATATTGGAACAGTGGTACTTTTTTGCCAGTCAGATGGTGTTCTTCTTTCCTGAATAACCCGGTTAAAGAATTCACTGAGCCACAGTGTTGGGTCCCAGCTCTTCGCTTTCCAGAGCTCAGATGCGATGTCGTCAGGTCCCGATTTCATTTGTTTTATTGCCTCCTTGACTGCAGTTGCGCTGACTGGTGGAACTGCTCCAAATGTCGACAATGATTGTGGAAGTGGAGGATGAGCAAATTCTTCAGTTGAAATCTGCTCGAAGTATTCTCGCCATCTATCCATTGCGGCTCGACGGTTGGTAAGCAAAGTACCGTTCTTATCATTAACACAACAGAAATGTTCGATATCCTGTGTGCGTTCATCACGGCTTTTAGCAAGTCGATAAAGATCTCTCTCCCCATCCCGAGTGTCCAGTTTATCGTAAAGATTTTTGAGATGGTTTGCTCGGGTGACAGCGACCGTTTTCTTTGCTTCCCGGTTGGCATTCTTATAAATTTGCCAATTAGCAGGTGTTTTATCGTCGAGAAATTTGTGGTAGAGGCGTTTCTTTTCACGGACCTTCATTTCAACATCATCATTCCAAAGTCAAGTATCTCGGTTGATGTACCGCTTACCCGGCTTGGTGACCCCGAGGGTTGCAGAGGCCGCTTTGTGGATCGTGTCGTTCATTTGGTTTCATGATTCTTCCACAGTCGTAATGGTTGGCAATTGTATGAGTGAGACCGTTTCTTCTTCCTTCTCACCAAATCGCCACCATTTAATGCGCGGCGGGCCAGTGCGTTCCTCACGCTGTTTTATCGGTGGCTTAATTCGCAGGACGGTTAAGAGTTTGTGGATGTTTGCATATGGATGGGAGAACCATACAAACTAGTGAGGTCGATACAAGCCAACCTCGTCAATTGTCACGCGACTAAGGACTGGTTTGCGAAAGACCATTCGAGATGGTGCAAGGAGGGGGTTAACGTCCTACAACTGGCGTGAACCTTCGGAGGGACAACCCGTCGAATACCATCATTTTTAAAATTAAGGTGTCCTTCCCTCAACACAGCTACTAAAATCTTATATTTGTTAATGGCGTCGCTAAAACCGAAGTTAATCTAAACAACACCCCCAATAGTACGCAGTTGTCTACTTATGCATTCATTACAGAAGTCGATTAGGCTTTTCAACTTTTATTGCAACGATCTTGTTGTACAGTGGATGCAATAGCAAGCGTCCTGGGACTTGCACTACATACATTGGTCTTCGACAAGTGCTGCGTGGTGGTAATACTGAATATCAAAAATTTGCTTAATTCCGCCAATTGGGGGTTCTAAGCTACTTTGAACTTGGATATAATTCGCACCGTTGCCGTATTTTGCTTTTATATAAAAAGGAGCGTTTTCCACCTGTTGCCACTTTCGATCACGCTGTTCCCAGGGATGAGGTGAGGCAGCTTGTGATGAGTTGCCTCTGCCTTGTCGTGTTTCTTTTACCCTTTAATTTTCCCAATTAGACCTCTCAATTTCATAATTTCCATCCCATTCATTTATATTCAACATCTAACATTTCACATAATTAATTTTACTTGTTTTCAAAAAAAAAACCTAACAATTGGTCGCTTTCCCCTAAACTCAAGACCCCATTTTAATTTGGACAGATCTAAATTTTATTTATGGTTCAAGCGAGAATTGAGCGGGCAAATCGTCTGTTGATCCTTATAAACTTGCCCATATTACAGATTTATTTATTTATTTAGTGAAGACAATACACAGAAAGCACATTTCTTATTACATATTGTCCAGAGGGAGGAGCAAGTAAATGGCTTACCTTAGAGTTAAAACTAGAGCAGGAGGCAGAATCAAAGGACCCAAGCGGTAGGGCGTTGTAGGACCGGCATATCCTCGGGATCGAGGAGGGGAAACAAATCTCATGTACTTCAGAAATGTCCGCACTACGTGTTATGAGGAGCGATAAGGAAAGTAATATCCGAGATTGAGGATGCGGAGTCGTGACGGATAGTCAACCCATGGAAGGTTCTTTTTATGAAAGAGGGTCTGGGTGAAATTGCATTGTACAATTTCAAGAGCGCGACAGTCACGAGTGCGAAAGGGGGACCAGACTACACAGCAATATTCAAGGATATTTCTGACAAGGGAATTGAAGAGTCTTAAGGAGGACTGAACTGAGGTAAAATCGGAGGACGAAAGTAGGATAAAACCAGAAATTTTGGAAGCTGATGTCAACAAAGTAGGAATTGAAGCGAAGTTTGTTGTCACCCAGGTCTTGGAAGGAGGTCAGTAATGAAAGGGGTTGTTAACTAAGAGAATGGGAAAATGATATTGGGGAGGGTTTAAGCGAATAACACATCCAGTGGCATTTGTTAACATTCAGTGTTAGCTTGTTGACCGAACGCCAACGGACCAAATTATCAAGGTTGGACTGCAAGAGAGCATAATCCAGCGGAGACAAAACAAAGGCAAATAATTTAAGGTCGTCTGCGTAAAGTAAACACGGGCAGGTGAAGATGGAGTCGAGGTCATTGATAAAAAACACGCAGAGTAGGAGGCCAAGTATAGAACGTTGGGTAACGTCAAAGGAAGGAGAGAAGGAACGGGATGAGTAACCATGAAAAGAAACTTTGCGGGAACGGTATGATAGATAGGAAGAAAGCCAGCAGATGATTGAGGGAAGGAAAGTCGAGTCATGAGAGTTTAGAGAGGAGAATATTATGATCAACGGTAACAAAGAGTTTGGAGAAATCAGAATAAATAGCATGTGCTTAACAACAAAGTTGGTAAAAACCAGAAGGTTTGGAGCCGTAAGTCTATGTTTCATGAAACCATGCTACTCTTTGACAATAAGGTAACCAAAGTGGGCGGTCTACCAGTCGTTGACGTATCTTTCCAGGATTTTGGAGCAAGAAGAAAGGTGAGAAATATTATTGGATGCAAGCAGGCGATTAATCTTGCTGTAATATAATTTGTTGTTTTTGCTTTTGCTGAGCCGACTTCAAATTTTGGAGTTCAAGCCTAGGGTCGGCAAAGGCAGAAATTACTAAGACCGAGACCGGTTAATTGCATGGGCAGCTGATAAGATGGACATGGGCAGATCGTTTTTGGTTTTCGAAGCGAGGAAGAGTTGGAGTGTTGTGGCTTGACAAGGAGCTTACATCCTTAAATTAAACTGTTGTTCGTTAGCCCAGTATTAAGTTTTTCAGTCAAAATCGTCGTGATAATGGAAAAAAAATTGAGAGTTCAGCCGAACGCAGCAAACGTCTTTGGACAGCAGCAGAGTGGTAAAAGTTTTGGAGAATTTCTAATTACAAATTTATTTTCTTTTTTCAGGAGTGGTTATCTTTTAGGTACCCTTTAGTGATAAGCGTGGATAGTGTTAAGTTTTTGTGGGTAGAAAATAGTTTTTGTTTTTTGAAGAATTTTCAGCAGAAATCGTTATGGAGACGAGGGCCCAGAAAGCCCCAGAGGTCCGATTACTATCGGACCAATCCCAAGAAAAGCTAATCGCCAGTCTGCAACGCAGTCTGGATGAAATTAACAAACAGCTAGCCGCTGCGAAAATTGAGATAGAGGAGCAGCGGAAGCAGAACGAGGGTCTGACAGCCCTCATTAAAAGCTTGCAGGATTCAATAGACCTGCAAAACAGGGAGAAGAAAGAAAACGGCAAGCGTTTGCGTATCGAGAGTCCACAAGTGTCGGACTCTGAAAGTAACTCCTCATCGGAAGAGGAGATATCCACCGACAACACGGACAACACCGCCACCGAGGAAGAGGAAGATGTGGACTTTCCACCTCTGCCGCCGCCGAAACCAGTGCCAACTCTTCCGCTCACTTTTTTTAAAAAAAAACCGTAGTGAAGTCACCGGAAAAGCCAAAGCCTTCAGGACAAGAAAGTCCTAAGGCTAAAGAAGCCGAAAAGGACACGGTACCCGTGATTTTAAGGCAGCCATCAAAATGGCCAGCCATTGAGAAAGAGTTGAGAAAAAGGAAAATTAATATCCTTCACGCGAGGAGGATACACCTGGGAGTGAGAATAACTCCACAGCAGCCGAGCAACCACCGGAAGATCACTAAATACTTTAGAGAAAGTGGAATTCAATTCCACACATATCTCCTCCCAGAAGAGAAGAACATCAACATTATAATCCGGGGGCTCGAGGGAATAGCGCCCGAAGATGTGAAGGAAGACCTTGAGGATCAGGGCTTCCATCCTATAGAGTGTTTCTTCATAAAAATGAAGAACGGGCCCTCCAGACTACTAAAGGTGTTAATGCCGAAAAACGAAACCGGCATATACAATGTCAAATCGATCTGCCACAGGAAAAACTCCAACAGCACCGAAAACTCCCTCTTCCTCAGCGAACCCAAAGCCCGTACAAATGGATCAAGTGCTGAGCAGCATGCAAGCACAGATCCAGAACATGATGGAGTCAATGATGACTAAAATGATTCAAAACCTGTTTAGCTCGCAGATCCCTCTAGGCAATCCAACTAAAAACCACCATGGTAAGCATTAAGCTTAACATTATCTCATGGAACGCAAATTCCGTAAAAGGAAAAATGGGAGAATTGAAAGAATTCCTTTACGAGGCAGAAGTAGATATACTACTCATCCAGGAAACGTTCCTCAAACCAACAGAGCCACTTAAAGTACCCAACTACAACATATATAGAAACGACCGACTTACTGGCCGTGGAGGAGGAACCGCAGTCCTCATTAAGAGAAGCATCGAGCATCACCGCCTGGAAACACCACTCATCACTGGAATGGAAGCTACAGTCATCGAGGCAAGGACAGGACCAGCTGATATAAAAATTATATCAGCCTACCGTCCACCATCAGCAGATAATTTTTCAGAGGACCTTCAACTGCTACTGAACGATGACAAACCGACTTTTCTCGCCGGGGATCTGAACGCGCGTCATCGAGACTGGGGAGCAACCCGAAACACCAAAGCGGGGAGAGAACTGCTCACTTTCCTAAACGGAAACGGAGCAACTATTCACGCACCAGATGAACCAACACATTATGAACGCAGCACGACCGGCACCATAATCGATGTGGCTATTACAAAGAATTACAACAACCACATCACAATCAACGTGTTGGACGACCTTTCGTCGGACCACAAACCGATGTTATTTTCAATATACAACATATATATTGAAAATCCGCCGAAAATGATAAAAACCACCAACTGGGACACCTACCGCCACATTCTAAGACAATACACCACAACCTCAAAACTAGAAACTTCGGAGCAGGTAGAGACAGAGATTCAAAACCTAACCGTCCAACTAACTTCAGCCAAGCAGGAGAGCTCAACGGAGACAGAAGTAAACGACCAACAATACTTCCGGCTCCCAAGAAATATTAAAGAAAGAATAAGGGAGAGAAATCGCATCAGAAAAAGAGGAAGAATGACAGGAGATCCCAATCTGAAAAGAGAAACGAATCGGCTCACTAACGTCATCAGAGATGACATTGACCGATTCAGGAACGAACAGTGGGAATACTTCCTCCAAAACTTAGAGCCGGGAAGCAACAACTTCTGGCAGCTCAGCAAATATTTTAAAAGAGGCTCGAGAAAGAAAATGCCTACAATTCATGGTCCCAATGGCCTTGAATTCTATAAAGAGGGAAAGGCCGAAGCGTTCGCGGACTCACTCGAACTCCAGTTCAGGGAGAACACCGCATCGGACGACGAATCTGAAGAAGAATACGAGTCAGAAACAAAGATACAAGATGACTCAACACAAAGAGAAGACTGGGAACTGCAAACAGATCAGATGGAAGTCCAAACCATCATCCATGGACTAAGCAGCAAAAAAGCCCCAGGCATCAAGAATGCACCGAATAACATCGCCGAATCAATCACCGCAGTAATAAATGCAGTACTCCGTCTCAGAACATATCCAAAAGCATGGAAAAAGTCCATCATCATCCTTCTGCCGAAGCCGGGAAAGAACCCAACCTTCCCACAGAACTGGAGACCCATCAGCCTACTTCCAACAATTGGAAAAATTGCAGAAAGGGTAATACGGAGCAGACTGCAGGATCAACTCCACGAGCTCAACATCATCCCAGAGGAACAATACAGATTCCAACGAGATCATTCATGCGAGCTTCAACTGGCCAGAGTAATCCAGCACATTCGCAATGGTTTGAACAAGCGGAAATCTACCGGACTAATAATGTTCGATATATCGAAAGCTTTCGATAAAGTCTGGCACGCAGGGCTCGTAGCCAAACTAAAGAAATTTAAAATATCGGATTCAATGATAAGACTAATCCAATCCTTTATTGCAGATCGAAGTTTTAGGGTGGCACTGGAGGGGCACCAATCAACGGAAAAAAGAATAGAGGCAGGAGTACCCCAAGGATCGCCGCTTTCCCCGCTGTTATACACAGTATTCACGGCGAACATTCCAAGACAAGTTAACCGCTTCACAGGGATCTCCTTATTCGCGGACGACACATGCCTCTTCCACACATCGAAACAGGCACGCCTCATTACAAGCAATCTTCAGAAGGCAACCAACACAATGTTGAAATACTTCAAAAAGTGGAAGATAAAAATAAACCCGGAGAAGACCCAGGCAATCTTCATCACAAGAAAGAGAGAACAGAAACCGGGGAAAATCAAAATCGAAAATCAGCCCATCGGTTGGAAACCAACAGCGAAATATTTAGGACTGACTTTCGACAGCAGACTAAACTGGAGAAAACACATCAAGTTAAAAAGAGATGCATGCACAGGTACGCTGAAATCCCTTTACCCTTTAATTAGATCTAAGAAACTAAACATTAAGAATAGACTTTTAATTTATAAACAATTAATTCGCCCATCTCTGCTATACCTATAAGGTGGTCAAAGGGTAGTATAGGTCCCAGGGCGAAACGTGGATTGGTACCCACGATGGAGCATAAAACCTGGGAAATGCCTGCTGAACCAACACCAACAGCTCTACTACCAAACCCTATCTCCACCTCCACGTGGTGACCGCTGGGAGCTCTTTCTTAACGAAAAGCTGCAGACGGAGAAGGATGAAGGCGAGTCTCCCGCGCCTAAAAACGGGACAAATTGTACCAACTGGTCCTCCAGGTTGGGGGTTGGGTAGGGCTGACAACCCTACACGGAAAACAACTCGTTACGAAGCCACAACAGGAGCCTCGGACAGGACGGATTTTAAAACGACGGACCCGGCAACGAACACGGAATAAAGATCTGCGCATTTTCTCATGGAACGTGCGCTCCCTGTACAGAGATGAAGCTGACCAGCAGCTAGCCGATACCCTGTCCCAATATAGGGCTGATATAACAGCATTGCAAGAGATGCGATGGACAGGGACCGGTTTCCTGGAGAAGAGCCACTACACCATATATTATAGCGGTCATCCAGTAAACCATGTGCTCGGAGTAGGTTTCTTAGTCAGCCAAAAAATGAAACCTGCTGTTATCGGCTTTGAAAACATAAGCGAACGGCTATGCACTCTGCGCTTGCGAGGCAAGTTTAGAAATATAAGCCTCATAAACGTTCACGCCCCTACAGAGGAGACTGCAGAGTCGAAGAAGGATACCTTCCACGAGACAGTAGAATGAACCCTCGAAGCCTGTCCCAGATATGATATCAAAATCATACTTGGGGATTTTAACAGCCAAGTAGGGAAGGAGCCCGTATTCAGGCGTTACGTTGGCTCCCATAGCTTACACGAAAAAACAAATGATAACCGACTGCGGACTATTCAATTAGCAGGGTCACACGAAATGGTTGTTGGAAGTACCTGGTTTGCGCGGAAAGCGGTCCACAAACATACGTGGGCCTCTCCAGACGGGACCACTTTCAACCAAATTGACCACGTGTTGATCGAACGCCGCTACCTCTCAGCCTTGATGAATGTCAGAACATATAGGGGGGCCAATATAGACTCGGATCACTATCTCGTTGGCATGGTGCTCCGAGCTCGAATAACAATACCACCTAGAATCCCCTCTGACAATCAGGTGAGAGTGAACACTGAAGCCATCCACAACACAACCCTCCGCGACACCTATAAGAGGGAAATGGATGCCGCAATAACCGCAGTCAACAGAGGACCTGGAGATGAAGCATCAACAAATGATCATCACAATCACATGAAGAACGTTATCATGGATACGGCCGCAAACATACTTGGCCCCAGCCGCAAAAGGAGTCGGAACGGCTGGTTTGACGATGAATGTAAGCTAGCAACAGAACGGAAGAATGCCGCATACCGAGTAATGTTGCATTCTCAAAGAACGCGGGCACGCGCAGAGACTTATCACGAACTCCGACGAGTGGAGAAGCGACTTCACAGACGGAAAAAGGAAGCCTAGGAGAACCAACAAGTCTATGAACTAGAAAAGTACAGGGAGCAACCGCACCAGGCGCGAAAGTTTTACCAACAAGTCAGCAGGATGAAGCCTTATACACCTCGATGCTCATCCTGCCGAGACAAAGAGGGAAATCTGATTTCCGACAGAATGGGCATATTAGAGCGATGGGTTGAGTACTTTGATGAGCTACTGAACAACCAGAACATCGGCGAGTTGGAGGTCCCGCCAACTGAAGACGACGGACAAATACTGCCACCACCAAGTTTAGGAGAAACAGTCCGTGCAATTCATCGGCTAAAAAATCAAAAATCATAAGTCGCCAGGAGCCGATGGAATTACAGCCGAATTGGTTAAATATGGAGGCGACCAGTTACACCAAGTGGTTCATCAACTTGTGCTCAAGGTATGGGACAGCGAATCAATGCCTGACGATTGGCAACGAGGCATTATCTGTCTCATACATAAAAAGGGAGATATCACACAGTGCAGCAATTATAGAGGTATCACGTTGCTGAGTACCATCTATAAGATATTCTCCACTATCTTACTAGGCCGGATAGCCCCATACGCCCAGAACATCATTGGCCCATACCAAAGAGGCTTCACTCCAGGCAAATCAGCAACAGATCAGATTTTCTCTGTGCGGCAAGCGATGGAAAAACTGTTGGAATATGGACAACAGTTGCACCATCTGTTCATCGACTTTAAAGCCGCCTATGATAGCATAGCCAGGGTAAAACTGTACACGGCCATGAGAGAATTCGGTATCCCGACGAAATTAATAAGACTGACTAGGCTGACCCTGACCAATGTGCGAGGCCAGATAAAAGCAGCAGGATCACTCTCAAGACCATTCGACATCAACAACGGTCTACGACAAGGGGATGCGCTATCATGCGTCCTCTTTAACCTGGCCCTCGAGAAAGTGATCCGTGATGCTGAGGTAAATGCAAGAGGTACGATCCTCTTCAAGTCCACCCAACTACTGGCCTATGCTGACGATATCGACATCATGGGAAGAACGACCCGAGATGTACAAACTGCCTTCATCCAGATCGAGCAGGCGGCGCGAGATCTTGGGCTGCACAACGTCAGCACCGAAGACGAATCAACCAACAACATCAAACCGCACTGGTCAAACACAAACACGAAGAAGAATAAGGATAGGAGAATACAACTTTGAGACCGTTGACAATTTCTCCTATCTAGGGTCGAAAATCACAACCGATAACAACTACGATGATGAAATCCGCGCACGGTTGTTGTCAGCCAACAGAGCCTATTTCAGCTTACAAAGACTGTTCCGCTCGAAACGTCTCACCATAGGGTCAAAGCTCTTACTGTACAAGACTATGATCTTGCCAGTCCTCATGTATTCCTCGGAAACTTGGGTTCTTAGCAAGAAAAATTGCGAACCCCTGGCCGCGTTTGAGAGAAGAATCCTCCGAAGAATTTTTGGCCCCCTACATGAGGATGGACGATTCCGTAGCCTACACAATGACGAAATCTATGAGCGATACCATGACCGTCCGGTTGTGGATAAAATCCGGCTCAATAGGTTACGGTGGGCGGGTCACTTAATCCGTATGGATGAGGATGATCCCACCCGGAAAGTCTATAAGGGCAATATCTATGGTAGAAAAAGAAGACGAGGCAGACCCTGCCTAAGATGGAGCGATGGCGTGGGCCAGGACGCCAGACAGCTTTTAGGGATATCGAATTGGTGGACCTCGGCGCAAAACCGGGATGTCTGGAGTTCCTTATTAAGGCAGGCCTAGACCGGATACCGGTTGTTGCGCCGTTGATGATGATGATGACAATATTATGGGAACTATAACCATCCGCTCAAGACGCCAAATTTCTTTGATTTCCCGAGCCAGTGGCTCGTGGTTCACCTTCTTCTCCACGTATTTCCGTTCGATGTTGCTGTTATGCATCAATAATATACGCGTAGCGACCTGTCTTGTCAACAAAAGTACATCAGGCTTGTGTAGAATATGACGATCAGTCAGAACTTGCCGGTTCCAATACATGCTGTAAGGAAAACTATCAAGTACTGCCCGCGGCTCATATCAGTAAACGGGACATGTTCCCGTGATCAGGCCATGCTTGTATGCAAGGTTTTGATGAATCATCTTAAACACAATATTATGCCTGGTCATGTATTGCCCCGGTGCCATAACATTGCAGCCAGATATGAGATGGTTCAACGTCGAATCACACATTCTGCACTGGTCGTTCTCCACCCATTCTTTCATGATGAGGTTTTTATAAGCTTGGGCGGCGACCACGCCGTCCTGAACGGCACACATGAATCCCTCCGTCTCAGCAAAGAACTCCTCACACAGCCATCTGTTCGACAAATGGCTAACAAAGACAATTCATGTGTTTACAATGCACCGTGTGTGTGTGTGTTTACAATGCACAGTAGTCTTCGACCGTGTGTGTGTGTTTACAATGCACGGTAGCCCCTCCGTATGCGGATGGGCTCTGAGATGCTGATACCCTCAGATAAACGCACTGTCACTGTGGTATGAGAGTTGATAAGCAAGCAATCGATCTTGTGTCTGCGGGGTCCTGCCCGGTGTCCTTGTTAGGAATAAGGTAGGTAATCCCCGCGGTGGGAAAGAGTGGAAATTCCTCCGGCCGACTGGTTCATGCTGTGTGACAACCGACTATCTATACTGTTGAACTTTTTATACCAGAAGTTCCTGAACCTGGACCGCTCCTGGGGCGTAGTGGCATGGCGGATACCTTCAGCGATAACTGCACTATCTAAACGCTCTGTTGAGATTCGTTGAGTGATCTGAAAAAGCTTCGCTGATTGCTCGCGTATGTTCTGGACCCATCTGAAGTGACTATCGCCAGCTGGTTTATGCTGTGCCAACCGACTGTGTACACTGGTAAAGTTTTATACCGGAAATTCTACACCCGACCTCTCCCATTTTTCGCACTGTTTATTTCTCGTCGAACCACCTCTTCGGTAACATCCGCAAAGCTCATGCCCGGCATAATGGCATGGCGGGTGTCTTTATCGGAAATTCACTTAGCATAATTTGGGCGGATAACCTCCAAATTCCTCCTTTTGCTTCGTTGAGATCTGAAAAAACAAATTAGCTGGTTCCTCGCGAACGTTTCATTCTGGACACGCCTGGAGTGGCTTTCGCCATATCGTCGCAACCGGCTGCATACGGCAGTGTATCCAGAATTTCAACTACGGGTGTCTCACTGGGGATGGCATAATTCGTTAGCCTAGTACTGTCATGTCGATGGCGTTCCAGACGAATTTTCCATGGTGGATCTCTTCGGTTACGCAAGCCAATAACGCGAAAACGTAGTGATTGTTGTTGCTGCAGCAACATATCAGGACACAGTCGAGATGCAATCTCATCATTGATTTTAGATAGAATTCTCGGAGTTGCTGAAGATGTATAGAACCTGGAAATACTGTACCCAAAGGACCAATCTCCAAAATTTCGTGATTATTATTACGATTGCCTTTTCAACTTCTCTAGCCCTAATGTAAAGGGCCTGGTGATTTAACGTGAGTACCTGCCATGCAGGCATAATTTCAAGGTCGTCTTCCAGCACGAAATGATTCGGAGGCCACAATCAAAGCCCTGTCGGAATTAGCACAGCAATTTATAGAGTGCAGGATCAACATTCATACCAGTGGATATGATGCCTATCTTCGGTGGGGCTGCCGTTGAAAGAGCCACTCTAGATGAGTCCCTCGCAAGTTCGAGTCTGGTGTCGGTTTTTGACGAGTCAATTCAGATCTTTCTCGCCATCCTGAGTGTCCAGTTTATCGTAAAGATATTTATAAGGCACTGCTCTTTGTGGATGGTATTCCGGATTACATTCCACGGTTCGTCGATGCTCGTAGTGGTCGTGGTCAGTGTGGTCATTCCATTCCCTTTTTTGCGAAATTGTCACCATTTCATTTGCAGCTGACAAGTGCGTTCATTGCGTTGTATTAACGTTGATGCACAGAACAGAATTCGGTTCTCGTTCAAAAATTCATCCTCAACCGAGCCATGGATAAGGATTCACTAACAATGCTAAGGCGTGCCTTCCTTGAATCGTTCCCATTGGAGATTTTGCGAGTGTAAAGTTGTGTCGTTCCCAGAAATCGAGAGGCAAAATCTGAGCCAACGTAACCGTAACAACCAGGACAAGCAGGATTTCATCACTAAAGCAAATTCTGACGACCCATCCAACGATTTAAGCTATATAAACATATACAAAACGCGACTTTAGCAATTCAAATGCGCAACGTTTACCTGTGCTTTCCTATTGCATTCAAAAGCGTCCGCTCCGCGCTCTTTAGCTGGCTGTGAACGTCGTCTTCTCGGTAGTTCGGGATTATTTCGACTCTGAAGCGAAAGAACCGAGTTACGACCAAAACACGAGGAACCAAACAACCTCACTTACCTCAGCACTCCGTCCCTGGGCCATTCACCCTTAACATGATCCAGGCAGGTTGCCGGAAACTTTAGGAACGTCACGTGAATGTACACGAGTGTGAAGAAGGCGACCAAGGCCTTGAGCAGAATGAAGAGTTCGAAGGCCCGCCGGACAGGTCTGCAACAGAGAAGGGGACGTTACGTTTAGGTCCTCGGACTAGTGACCAGGAGGCACTCACCTGGGGAAAATCGTGGCATAAGCCAGCGCAGTCTTGAAGAAGAGAGCGTGGAAAAGCCGGTCCCTGACGTCGATGAGCGGGTTCTGAAACGAGAACGAGACTGATTAGTGGAACAGGATGACCTGCGGCCTCCTGGAGCTCACAATGTTGTTCCGCTGTCTGTTGTTGATCACGTTGTTGTTGGTGCCGTTCTGGGCCGGCGGCGCGTTCATTGCGTTGCTATTGGGGCGAAGAGGGGTCGCAGGCGAGTTGGCCGCTCGCTCTGTCTCGGGGATCCCTGCCGTATCAGCCATCGCGCTTAGGAGGGCTCGTCACGGACACAGTCCTGGGTTGTTCTCCTCCTCCTTGTCCAATCAGTTTCCGGTGAAGTTGTCTTGATAGTGAGCTCAGCAAGTGGTGCTGGCTATTGACATGTTTCTAGACTTGACCTGAAAACAACACACGAAACTGAGAGGTTCCGCTCAATACAAGTCAGCCTTGAACTGCGCCAAGACGTAGACGAATCGCGCGAAAGCTAATGTCGCCTTCCGAGTGGCTCGTCAACGGTCGCACCACTCGAAAATGCACGTAATTCCGAGCGCGGCACGCTCTCGAGGATTTATAAATTCAACTTAAAATGCAACTCCCGAGCGGAAAGGTCGAAAAACCAAGAATCATTGGATGGAGTTGTTTTTTGGGGCGGATTTCGGGGAGACGGTGGGAGGATTTGCGGAAAACTGGGGACGAGCGGATGTACCTGGAGTTTCACGACGCCACCGACGAATCGGAATTGTTTTTGCTCAATTCAAACCGGAGGAAATTGCGAAAATACCAAAAATTTTGACAGCGCAGCTATGGTACCTGTCGTTTTGATTTTTTAGTGATTCGGAGAGTCACGTCCGAGGAGTAACCAATTGAGAAGAGAGAGCAGAAGTGTCAGTTTGACAGCAGAATTTTCAGCTAGTCACCAATAGAGGACACAACATTCGTATTAATGCTGTTTTATATTCTACGCGGATTCAGTTTTAAACAGATTTCAGATTTATTTATTAAGCAAAGAAAAGAAATACAGTGTCCCGTCAAAAGCCCTCTAGTGGCCCTAGTCTCCTTCACAAGGATTTTCGCTTGCCGCCAAGAGTCCAAATTTCTCCACTCGGTTGCGTGAATTCTTGCAATTTCACCCTTCAGAGTAGACTTGACAGTATGTGGTTGGATTCCAAGAGGTGGTTCTGGTCCCATCATTGTGGATCCAGACCCTCGGTGAGCCAGTCTGTCAGCCTCCTCATTACCGGCGATGTTAGAGTGCCCCGGCATCCACATCAGGAATGTTTCGTTCAGTCGGCTAAGTTTCAGCAGCACCTGATGACAACTCCACACCAACTGGCTTGATATGTTGTTGCCATTTAGTGCTGATAAGGCCGCCCAACTGTTGGAACAGATTCGAATGGTGCGACCCCTCCATTTTTGTCGTAGACATTCTTCTGCTCCCAATGAAATGGCATATATCTCCGCCATTTTTCCGAGGGGTCGGGCCAGTTCTACAGGGTGCGGCAGCATAACTTCCTTTTCTCAAAACTCAATAAAAACTATTGTATGCATCGGAAAATATTTACTTACTTTTTATAATGTAGGTACATGTCTAAAGTTTTTATTTACATTGTTTTGAAGATCAAATCTGTTAGGTGACGTCCCCCATTCTCCATACATTGCGTAAACCGGTTTCTGGCGATTGTCATGACTCTTGTTAGCATAGCAGGTGTTATGTTAGCAATTTCTTCTTGGATGTTGGTCTTCAAATCTTGTAGGGTTCTTGGACGGTTCACATAAACACGGGATTTCAAAAAACCCCATAGAAAAAAAATCATAAGGGGACAGATCGGGAGAGCGTGCCGGCCATTCCAAATCGCCTCTAATTGAGATAAGGCGCTCTGGAAAGTGTTCCCTCAAAACAGCCATCGATGCTCTTGAAGTGTGTGGCTGTTGCACCGTCTTGTTGGAACCAAGTGTCCGCCAAATCCAAATTTTCTAGCCGTGGGAAAAAAAAATTCTGTAGCATGTTTACATACCGGTCCGAATTCACTGTCACTGTAACCTCATTTTCCTCAAAAAACCAGGGACCAATAATTCCAGCTGAGGAAATTGCACAGCACACTGTGACTTTGGGTGAATGCAAAGGCTTCTGATGCAATTCTCGAGGGTTGGTGTCAGCCCAGTAGCGCATGTTTTGTTTGTTAACCGACCCACATAAATGAAAATGGGCTTCATCGCTAAAAAAAACAATAGCACCCTCGGGAACGACATCAAGAAGAAGCTCACACGCGTTCATCCGAGAATTGAAGTCACGTTCTGAAAGTTCCTGCACTATCGCCAGCTTATAGGGATGAAAATGAAGATCATCACGAAGAATTCTTCTCACAGAACGATCGGATAGTCCAAGGGCAGATGCGTGTTTGCGCGCAGAACGCCGTGGCGATCGCAACATTGACGCTCTCACTGCTTCAATGTCCTCAGGTGGTCTAACGGGCCGAGGGACTCCAGTTCTTCCTTTTGTCGCACTTGCAGTTTGTCTGAATGTAGTGACCCATGTAACAATTGTTTATTCTGTTTATTCGGCTTTATTCATGATCTTAACCTTCTATACAATAGCAGAACTTATGGCTGTAGATACCAGACTCATCTTTACTCTACAAAATTAAAATTTGCATCGCAAATAAATAAATTCGTTCTATGGTATGAATTACCCAAGGAAAAGTGCAAAAAACCTTGTTCAAAATTACTAGAACTACTTAACCTACTTAACTTAACTTGAACTGCCTTAACCTAGAATTTATGACGAGCATAGGATATTTATTAGAGGGTTGCCAACAGTTCTACAGTTGTTCATAAATCTGACGGAGTTCGATAAGCATAAATCTTCAACATATTTGACTTTTGCCTCATTGTGCAGTTTTTCAGTTGAAAAGTCAAACGATTTGTTTAAAATTACTTTGAGGATTTTATTTTGCGCACGCTGAACTTTAAGTTTATGTGTTCTTGCACATTGAGACCAAACCGGAGCACAGTATGAAATAATTGGTTGGATAATCATTCTAAACATAATCAATTTATTGTCTACCGATAGTTTAGAATTTCTGTGTAGCAGCGAGTAAAGCGAGCAAAATGATTTAGATATCTTCGAACAAATTGAATCAGTATGATCTTTAAATGTAAGTTTTTTATCGAAGACGACTCCTAAATATGTTAAGCTATTACACCACTTAATACTCTCCCCAAGGAAATTTATGTCTCTGCTTGGCAGCTTAGCTTTGCATCTCTTTTTCGTAAAGAACACAGCTTGTGTTTTAGAAGGGTTCACTTTAATCTTCCACCTAAAATAAAATTGATACAGAGAATCCAGCTGGTTCTCAAGAGATGACATAATTGTTGAAGGATCGTTAGAGGAAGAAATAATGCCAACATCATCGGCAAATGCAGCTAGTTTACACCCTGGGGCAGTTGGAATGTCCGAGGTGTAGATATTAAACAGTGTAGGGCTTAGTGGAGAACCTTGAGGAACCCCCGCTGGAATCGATCGATCGGAGGATTGTTTGCTACCTACTTTTACTGTAAACCTTCTTCCAGTTAAAAATGATAGTAAAAGCTTGACCAGATATATTGGAAACCTGAACAGTAATAGCTTGTATACCAACCCATAGTGCCAAACAGAGTCGAACGCTTTGTGAATATCTAAAGTAAGAAATCCTAAGGACTCTTTATCTTTGAAAATTTTTTGGATTTCGCTGGTCACCCGAAACACCTGATGTGAAGTTGAATGTTTAGGTCTGAAGCCAAACTGAAAATCAGGTAATAAATTCGTTTGATTTAGAATCTTATTAACACGAGCTAGAATAACTCTCTCAAAAATTTTGCTGAGACTAGAAATTAAACTAACAGGCCTGTAGCTGTCAGCCAGTTTTGGGTCTTTACCTGGTTTAACAATGGGTACTACCGTAGCCTCCTTCCAAACTTTTGGAAAATAAGAGAGCTTTAAGCAGCTGTTCACGATGAAATTATAGTATACAATCGCCTTTCTAGGAAAGTTCTTAACCATTGAGTTCGTTACCCGATCTGGACCTGGAGCCTTTTTTAGCTTTAAGTGCTTTATGATTGCCTTGATTTCTCTAGGGGAACAAAGTTCACGAGCATCGAAATCACAGAGTGAAGTACGCAGTTTTTCCACCCTCTCCTGAACGGTTTTGTTGAGCAAAACCGATCCTAAGTGGTCTGACGCTAAATGGGCTTTTTGGAACTGATTTGCTAGAAGTTCCGCTTTAGACTCATCATCGTAAATAATATCACCGGCGTTCCGCATGGGCGGAATAATTTTCTTCTTCTTTAATAATTTATTTAATTTCCATAATTTATCACCGTTTTCAGGAATTTCTTGAAGCATTCTACCCCATCGCTTGTTTTTAGCACCGAAGATTCGACTTTGAATGGCTTTAGTAAGCTTATTTACCACGGTTTTTGTGCTTCTGCTTCGAGTTTTCTGCCATTGACGCCGTAGGTAGTTTCTTGAAGAAATTAGGAATTTGGTTCCCTCATCAATGACTTGGTTTGGAAATAAATCGGCTTGCTCAGGATAGGATGCGAATTTTATGGCACTATTAATATGGCAATAAAAGGTACTAATTAGGGAGTCAATTTGGTCGGTAGAGCTGATCTTTGCTAAATTTAAATTTTTAAGCTGTATAATATCATTCAAGTATTTTTTAAATTTCAACCAGTTTATTCTAATTCTATCCACTGATTCGTCTGAATTTGATAGTGAAGTCTCAGAAATTAGTTGAAAGGCTACTGGTAAATGAGGCGAAGATAATTTGTCCCCTGTTACAGGTTGGTCGATGCTGATTCGGCCGTTTGAAATTACAAGATCTAATGTAGAGTCGTATCCCCTAGGGTTCAAAAAGGTGGGTCTTGTGGGAGTGTGAATAAAAAGGTTTCTTTCACAAACAAGATCAAAAAGTATTTTGCCAGCCTTATTCGCTTTTACACAGTTCCAATGACGGTGTCGTGCATTTAAGTCACCACAAAGGAGTAATTTTTCATTTTTACTAATCAGTAATTTAAGGTCGTTTTCAAACGCTTTTAGTTTCTGCACATTAAGCTTCGTGCCTGGAAAGTAAGCAACGACAATATTCAAATCCAACTCCTCTAGTCTTAAAGCAATAGTCTCAAGAATTTCAGTTTTGAACGCGGGTAGTATTTTATGCTTGATGTTATCTCTTAAACTTATGGCAACCCCCCCGCCTACTACATCTTGCCTATCATTCCTATAAGTCTTAAAACTAGGATGAAAGAACTTATCTTTACTCTTAAGCCAAGTTTCTGTTATTATAATAACAAAATATCAATATGATCACTTATTTCAAAGTCAAAAAGCTCATCGGACTTATTTTTAACGCTTTGTGCGTTCCATAGAACTACTTTTAGTTTATGGACCGTAAAGGAACTTAACAGCTAAGTTTACAATGACATTAAATTGGTCTGTTCTAGACTTGCAGTCTGAAAGATTTGTGATAAGCTCGGCTGACAGTTCTATCATTTGCTCTGGAGAAAACAGGTTACTCGCATTATTAATTATATTTCTACTATTGGTCGTAGGCAGTCCGTTCCTGACTGCATGACTAAACGATGTTCGTGAGGGTTCAAAGTTCGACTTCGAAGCACTCTGCTGCAAATTCGAATTACCATGTAACTTTAAAGGAGGAAAGCTTTCATTGTTGAAATGATTGACGGCTGCGGTTTTGGTCGGCTGACGGTAACTTGAATGATTTCGTCTAGATGCGGCTCCCCTGACAGCATTTAAATACTCTTGACGCTTTGGGCAAGTAGGATCACTTGCTAAATGCTGAAGATTACAGTTAGCACACTTTAGAAATGATCTAATTAGATCAGGTTGGAGTTTTGCATACTGGCAATCAGTTGTTTTGTGCGAAATGCTGCAAATTTGGCATTTAGTAGGCAGATTACAGTTAGAGCTACCGTGGCCGTACAGCTGGCAGTTCTGACATTGAGTGGGGCCACTTCGTGCATTACTATAATAACTCCAAGTGATAATTGTACGCTGAATTGATTTTATTCGACGGAGATCCGCTAGCTTGATCGTACCTTTTTCAAAATATAAAATGTAAAACGTTTGCTCGGTGTAGCGGGATTTCGATGGTTCAAACTTTTTTACATCTAGACAGGTAATGCCATATTCGGTTTTAAGCAGCTCAGCCAGTTTGTTATTATCCATGCTGTGCAGGCCCGATAACAAAATTTTGATCGGCCTTTTGTCTGGTCGACAATAAGTAAAGAATTCAGTCTTATTTACTTTGAAGTGGTTAATAACTCGGTCAAAGTCTTCGATAGTGTCAATGAAAAGTTTCCGTCCGATGCTTGAATACTTGACATAGTATACAGTAACATTGAGTTTATCCATCGCCTCGTCAATTTCAGCTTTCTGTAGTTTCGGAAGGACAATAGGTGGAATTTTTACCTTCTTTTGAGTGGCGGTGACCACATTAACTGTATTGCTATCCACTGCCATTTAATTTTCATCTACTTGTAAAATGCTAAACCGGTTGGATGCGCCCGCCATTTCAGATGGTAATGGTGGTGGTCTTCGCAGAACTCTCAGTTTGCTTCGAAGATTATCATCCGGGGATTCATTCCCCCTTGTTCGCTTTCTGCCACTTTCAGACAACTTTAATATTTGAGCACAAAACTAATTAGGTATATTAGCAAAACCAATACTAGTTATAAAATTTATAAAGTTAAAAAAGAAATTCGTCTAAAAACTTGAAAACTTTGAACACTTCAGAGTACGTCTGTACTGCTTGCACCCAAAGTCAGTCTCCGACGGCACTCCATGTAACAATTGATTTGCGGTCTGGGACGGGAGCGATTCCGAAATGCACGCTGTGTTGCAATAACCGAACATCCGCTTGAAAAGTAAACCTCAACGGCAAAGGCACGCTCCTCACTATTCCAACGCATGATGGCGACTGAACCGTGTCAGGACAAACCTTTACAGTATTCCCTCTTGAACGAGACCACTAGCGCTCCGCTATGACATCAACTAACTGAGTCGCGCGCATTTTAAAAAAGGAAGTTATGCTGCCGCACCCTGTATAATCGGATTCTCCGAGAACAGTCCTCCGCCCGATCCATCCTCCATGACTAATCCGTCGGTGAAGATTATTAGGTCTGTAATCTGAAAAGACTCATGGCCACTTGTCGACCATTCTTCTCTTTCCAATGGTATCGAGTCTATATGCGTCGTTGGCCACTTTCCATTTCACCTCCTAGTGAATGGGGGGTAAATTTAGGATCGCTTCAAGTGCCGCAGTCGGCGTAGTACTCATTGCTCCAGTAATACTTAGGCAACCAAGTCTCTGAATCTGCGTTAGCAGCTTCCTGCTGTTAGCAAAGTTCAGTCTTGGCCACCAGACGATGCATGCATACATCAAAATGGGTTTTATTATTGATGTATACATCCAGTATATCCGTTTAGGTGAAAGTCCCCAGGTCTTACCTATCGCATTCCTACAGCACCAGGGCAATCTGCAGGATTTCTGATATTGTTCCTGGATATGATGCTTCCACGTTAACTTGGTGTCGAAATGTACTCCTAAGTACTTGACTGTTTGTGCCAGCTGGATTTCCGCCCCTGCTAAGGTGACGTTCCTAGTGAACATAACTAGTCCAGTCTTCCTAGCGTTCACCGTGAGTCCATTGCGGAGGCACCAGCTATGGATTACATGCAGGGTTGCATTCAAGCGGTCACATACTGTGTCCGCAAACTTGCCGGTAATTATTACGGCTAGGTCGTCCGCAAATGCTTGCGCGAAGACTTTTTTGTCCTCCAGGAGCCACAGCAGGGTATCCATCACCAAGAGCCATAACAGTGGAGAGAGAACCCCTCACTGTAGGCAGCCCCTGAGACATCCTGCTTCAATAGACTTCTGGCCGACCGTTATGTGGATTTTTCTCCACTCTAGCATGTGAAGGATCCAACTGACTAGCAGCGGTTCGATTCCATGCTGTCTTGCCGCATCACAAATTGCCGCAAATGAGGCATAATTGAAGGCACCTTCGATGTCCATGAATGCGCTTAAGGCGTATTCTTTTTCGGACATCGCCTTTTCAATTTTTGCCGTAAGTTCATGGAGTGCTGTCTCCGTGGATTTGCCTTTCTGGTAGGCGTGTTGCCTATGGTGAAGTGGCCGTTTAGGAATGTGTGTATCCCTCATGAACCGATCTACTAGTCTTTCTAGTCCTTTTAGCAGAAAGGACGTTAGGCTGATCGGTCGAAAGCTTTTTGCGTCTGTGTAGGTGGGTTTTCCTGGTTTGGGAATGAACAACACCTTCACATCCCGCCATTTAATTGGAATATAAGCGTGTGCTAGGCATACACGATATATATTCCGAATGTGTAGACCCAGGGCATCCATTCCTTCTATTACTAGCGCAGGGATGATGCCATCCAGACCTGCAGACTTGTATCTATGGAACGAGTTAAATGCCCATTTCACTCGCTCCAGTGATGCTACTTTGCACGCCAGATTCCAGTCTCTCGGTTGAGGGCTGCATGCACCTGTTGGCCCCGAGATTAGATTTTGGATGCTGCTTGGGAACTGTACTTCAAGCAAATGATTTGCCGTTTCTTCGTCGTTTTCTGTGTACTTCCCATTCTGTAAACGTAAATAATCCAGTTTCTGGCTACGTTCTTTGACCAGAATCCGCTTCAGCTTTGAGGTTGCCTCAAGAGAGTTAGTCTCTTCGCAAAAGCGTCTCCAAGATGATCGTTTAGCCGATCTTATGCTCTTCTTTAGAGCCTTCTGTGCCTCTTTATAGCGATTCCAGCTAGTGCTTGATTCACCCTTCAGAGCACGATTAAGGAGCATCCTTGTCATTCTCCTCTGTTTTGCCAAATCCGAGTTCCACCATGGTGTTTTACCCTTCTTTGGTATCTTGAGTGGAGAGCTTTCTTCGAAAGCTTCTCTTGACGTATCGACGCGTATCAACACTTTATTCTTTTTACCTCTGCTCGAACTTGAAACTTCACTCTTTTTACTCGATTTGGACCTGTGCAAGGACAGTGACCCAAGGCGGGAGGGATGAAGAGGACTGTGGGATTACGGGGCATGTATTGTGGAGCCTAATTGGTAGAAGGAGGGACCCTAATTTAGGGAAGAGGTTAATGATTGCAGATATCACATATTGTACAGCCTAATTAATGTCGATTGTCTTAATCTGGACTAAGTAAAGAAAAATAATGAAAGGTGATCTACACTTGCGCGGGGATTGACTGCCGGAGCATTGGACTTACGCGGTTAGCTTCTGTTAAAGTCCAGTGAGTAGCTTTGATAAAAGGAGGGGAGGCGTGATGGTTGAGAGGAGAATTACTGTCCGAGAGGAGAGCCAGCCGTGACACGTAGTACCTCTGCTCACGTAACAATGCATTGCGGTTAGGGAGATTTTTTATCAGCAGGTTAAGGTGGGACAACCACTTTTTCAGTCTGACGCGCGACAACTTGATCATGTGCGGCATTATGGGGCAAACCCCGAGAAGGTCGTACAGAAGAGAGTTTTGGTGAAATTTTAGGTTTGGTCTTCTGTATTTGGCCGTGCATTTCCTGAATATCGTCCTCTCAAAGCGTTGGAGGGCATCTGCTACGTTCGGTGACATGGTAGCCCATGCTGGGAGACCGTAGGCTAGGATTGGACGAATAAGAGTTTTGTATAAAAGGATTTTGGTGGCAGCGAACAGGGCCCAAGATGAAAGTAGGTTTTTTAAGGCAGCTGATGCTTTAGAGGCATTGGCAATAGCAGATCTGACGTGAGGGTTGAGTTTAAGTTTGTTGTTGAGGGAGATTTCCAGGTATTTAATGTTTGATTTCGGCTTGAGTGTGTGGTTGGCAATGCGTAAATGCAGATTTTTGCTTTCTGGTACTGTGCGCCAGTGGCACTTCCCACTGGGGTTTCTGAAGCAAATAACCTCAGACTTAAGGGAATTAACGGTGAGAGCCCAGTGAAATAAGCAATGACCCTGTTGGTTAGGAGATTGAGAGAGAGGGAGGCTATTGAGGGTCTGAGACCACTCGCATATAGGATGGTGTCATCAGCGAAGAAGATCCCTCCTGACGCGGGAGGATCATTGTCGTTGCCTGAGTTGCCGTTGTCGTGGGGGATAAGTTTACGGGAGGGAGGGGAATATCGTGGAGTAAGATGTTAAAAATGTTGGGGCCTAGAATAGATCCTTGAGGGACTCCTGAATTTACTGAGAAGTCGATGGAACAGAGTCCATTGAAGCGCACATGGCAAGTTCTGTTGGAGATGAAGAAGGAGAGGGGGCAGTTGGAATGAATTAGTATGTAGAGCAATCCCTCTTACCAAACTGAATCAAATGCCTTTTCGAGGTCTAAGGCGCAGGCTACGATACAATGCCTGTTTTCCAGTTGATTGAGGATGTGATTTTGCACGTACAGGATTGCCTGCTCGGTGGATCTGAGGTTTTCGAAGCCGAATTGATTAAGTGGAATGATAGTGCAGTAGTGTCTATTGAGGTGACTTAGTAGGATACGTTCGAAGATTTTTCCAATATTGGAAAGAAGAGAGATAGGTCTCATATCTTTGAGATCGCCCGAGCACCCCTTCTTAGGGATAGGTATAAGGAGGGCTGATTTCCATGATACTGGGAAGTGGTTGTTGTTCAGGCAGTTGTTGAAGAGGATGGGGAACCGATCACTGATGGTAGGCGCACATTTCCGCAGAACAAAGTTAGAGATGCCATCGGGGTCCGAAGATTTTTTATTGTTGCACCGGGAGATTGCAAGTTCGGCTTCTTCTAGGGAGGTAAAGAAGGAGGCGAATGGGTCTGTTCTCACTATATCAGCCGGATATCTAGGAGAAAAGGGGCAAAGGTAAGACCCTTCCAAGCTCAACCTTCTATCGCTGACAGTATTGGTGACCAGCGAGTTACAGATGGGGTCCGCTGGCGATTTTGCTCTGAATAAGTGGCTGAAATAGTCTACGCAGGCGGATATTTTTTCCTCGGGGGAGTGACACTGGAGGTTACCTATTTTTATCGGGGTTTGGTGCAAGTTAGTATATTTTTTCTTTCTTCCGGTCAATCGATTAATTACTGAGAAAACTTGTGGGCCGGGTTTGAGGGATTTGAGGAGTTTCTTGTAAGATGCATTCAGTTCGGACCGAATAGCTCCATTGATTTTGCAGGACAGGTGTGATCTCGATCGGATGATCTCGAAGAGGTAATGGCAGTCAGCGTTGCATCTGTTCCGTAACCGGTGAAATAAACGTTTCCTACGCTGCAGTAGTCTGTTTCTATCGCGAACTAAGAGGAGGGTTGAGGGAGAAAGGCACTCGTATTTGTAGTAACCAGGTTCGTTAACTGGAGCGTGATTGTTAATTGTAGTTTCGAAGGCAGAGTTCACTTTCCGAATGTATTTATCTAGCTCAACATTAGAGTGGATGCCGAGGGGAGAGCCCAGCACACTGTCTAAGTCGCGTTGGAAATCGCCCCAGTTCGTCAGATTGAAGGATCTGCATTTATGCGGATGGTGGAGTGAAGGGGGAATTTGCTGTAGATGTAGAGAGAGACTTAGGGCATAATGGTCCGAGTGGGCTGCTAAAGAGGAGCAGCTAGTGGCACATGGTGAGAGATTGGACGAGATTATAAAGCCGTCTAGGAAAGAAGACCCACGAGGAAAGGATGGCACTCCCGCGTTAATGATGTCCGCGCTAAGGAATGGGCCTGGCTGGAACCAATCGAAGAGCACTTTACCGTTTTTGTTGTTGTTAACTAAGTCGCCCCAAGATACGTGCCTCGCGTTGAGGTCACCGCCGAGGATGAAGGCATCGAAACTGGTCGCGATTTTCCAGAGTTCATCCAAAGTGGGAGTGAGATGACGACCTGTGCCGCCCGGGAAGTAGAGAGGGCCGATTAGGACTTGGAGGACGCCACCAACCCTGACAGGAAGTCTGACTACTGCTAACAGGCAGTTTGATTCCAATGCAACCAATGGGATGCTATTTGCCCTTAGTCTCGCTTTGACTAGTATGGCTGTGCCTCTGCCCGGCGTCGTTGCGGAAAGTACTGTAACTGGGAGCATGTAATTTTATGTTGGGGGCTTCTCCCAGTCTGGTTTCGTTTAGGAGAACGAGGTTAGGATTGGAATCCTCTAGGAGCTTGTAAAGAGCGAAATGTTTGTCGTTAGAAATGAGCGAATTACTGTTGACTGTGAGCACCTTCATTTTGGTTGTCTAGCAATTTGAAGAGGAATTGTAGGTGCGCTTCGGGTTTGTCTTCAAGGGGGAGACGGACATGTGATAGAAGTTGGAGATTGTGTTCCACAGCGAGGAGAAAGACATATTGAATAGAGACCTGGCTTCCATGAAGAAGCCCCTTGGAATGGAAGAATGCGCAGGCGATAAAGGGCTAAGGATATCGGGTTTTGCTCGACCCCTGGCCACTGTGGCGAAAGACGGGGTCAGTGAGGGAGGGGCGGTCCAGTTGGCATGAGGCAGACTGTTAGGCGGCGAGAAACGAACAATCGAGGGCCTGTCAAGGTGGGGGAAGAACGAAGCAGATCGGGAGTGCGGGATGCTTTTTGCTCTTTCTTTGCGCTGGATAGATTCCAGCCTACGGGAGCACTTAGAGAAGTTGGCAGGGTGACCCAGTTGGCCACAGTTTGCACATTTGAGGAGTGCCGCCGACTCCTTTTCGGTGTTGTCTTCTACATTCGAACGAGGGTAGTCCTTGGAAGCATGTAGGTCCGCGTACTTCACGCATCTGGGGTCGTATCCGCAGTTTGCGGATACGTGGCCAAAGGCAAGACAAAGTATATGGTGGCGATAACAGCTACGATGGTGAAATCCGCGCACGGTTGTTGTCAGCCAACAGAGCCTATTTCAGCTTACAAAAACTGTTCCGCTCGAAACGTCTCACCATAGGGTCAAAGCTTTTACTGTACAAGACAATGATCTTGCCAGTCCTCATGTATTCCTCGGAGACTTGGGTTCTTAGCAAGAAGAATTGCGAACTCTTGGCGGCATTTGAGAGAAGAATCCTCCGAAGAATTTTTGGCCCCCTACATGAGGATGGACGATTCCATAGCCTACATAGTGACGAAATCTATGAGCGATACCATGACCGGCAAGTTGTGGATATAATCCGGCTCAATAGGTTACGGTGGGCGGGTCACTTAATCCGTATGGATGAGGATGATCTAGCCCGGAAAGTCTATAAGGGCAATATCTATGGTAGAAAAAGAAGACGAGGCAGACCCTGCCTGTGATGGAGCTATGGCGTAGGTAGGGATATCGAATTGGTGGACCTGGTCGCAAAACCGGGATGTCTGGAGTTCCTTATTAAGGCGGGCCAAGGCCGGATACCAGTTGTTGTGCCGTTGATGATGATTTGGAATTGATATGTAAACAACCTTAATTTTTATTGGTGTGAAGTCGGGATGAGGTACAGGAAATTAGACATGAAATAATCAAATTATAGATTGTCGCTTGTCGGCAGGGTGCTTCAGCTAAGCGTAGTTAAATGCTGACGGGTCTACATGGTCAACAGCTAGATACATTACAGCTGGCAAGAGTAAGTCTTGGCAAATTGTTCGTTTCACTAACATCTAGCTTGCAAAGCTGATGGTGCAATTATACAATAAAGATTGCCGAAGAACCAGACAGCAAAAACAATTCGGTTTGGGTTCTGTGTGTATTACAAGAAAAAAGGAAAATGGAATCATCAAAATGAACTAGAATAGGAAACGGACGCTCTTTAATGAATTTTCGAAAAGCTGATGAAGTTAAAAAATAACAAAGAAGCTCATTCATTCAGAGGAGAGCTGCTGATTATCAACATGAAAAATAATGCGCCACCTCGAATTTTAGGTGTAGAAAAAAAATGTATTTAAACCACAATTTTATTTTAAAAAGATAACAAAGTGACGGTAACCAAAAATGAACACAACATTGTATGATATGATTGAAGCCGCCCCTTTTTTGTCTCTCACTGGTCGGTGGACGTGAACTAACTTCTTTTGATCAATGTTATAATTGACATTTCTTTCAGTCGCTAGCAGGCCACCTATTAATTTTGCTGCGGCCATTAATACAGCGGCGGAGGCGAATTCCGAATGGGGCCCCAGGTTCGCGCTTCTGCTGCACCGCCACACCCTTATTCTTCTTAATAAACTGCGAATGGTTTCCTGCCTTGAAACATTTCCGTCTAAATGTGAAATGCATAGATATACGGGATAAGTTCGATCAACAGTTTCGTCAAGAATCCAGGACATTGTAACAAATTATCCAAAGAGACAGGCGGTGTTGGACCAACAGACTTAAGGGACGTTAGACAAAATGCCGAAATAATCATGGCATTTCAAAAGCAGCGTTTTGAAAAGACTAGCTAAATCTTCAGAAAAATCTTATTTCGATGATTATTATAAACTTTTCAATAAAGTACGCTCTTTGTTCCTTTTTATTTTTCTATTGCAGAGTCCTAAGTCGGCATCCACTGATCGGACCAAATGGGGAGCAATTTTGTTCCCTCTTTTTTAGTCCACGGACCCCTCGTTTAGCACCCAAACTTCAAAATATTAGACGAAGACGGCTTTACGGTTTCTTATCAGGACAGAGGTAAATCGTCAGATGCTGCCTCACCTCAGCCCTGGGAGGTTCTCTTACGAACGCTCTTTGTTCCTTTCTATGTTCTCGAGCACCCACCACAAACTCTTAGCGGGTAATTTCTTGTATTTGTATTTTAAAAATTCGCCCCCTCCCTTCCCAATGTGATGATTGGATCAATTAATGCATACAAGGTTACCAAATATCCAGGCGCTCCCAAAAATAATTATTCAATTGTATTACATCCGCAGCCATGAACGCTTTACAAAAACTCATTATTTGCGAATTCATTAACCTGTAGCGAGTTTGGCCTTGTTCGAAACGAATCGAATAACCGAAAATTCGCACAAATGCGCTATGCATACATAAAATATCTTTATTCGGATTAAACTAAAAAAACCTCATTTGCGTGAACTTTTGTTAAATAAATGTCAGCCTCGCATTCGATAAATTAACTCCGATTTTCACACTTGTTACCGAACGGAAGTATCCGTTCAATTTATCCTGATTGCAGCGGATTCATAAACGGAGACGAAATGTTTTTTGTAGATAAATTGCACCTGATCGGATGTAAATAATGTGCAATTTGCACGCTGGTTGTTGAATTTTTCAAACTTTAATGTTGGATTTAAAAGGTTATCTCGGGGAGTTTGGATTAACCCTTGATGCGATGCGATAAAAGGATAATATTTATTCATGAGATTGTTAAAGGATGAGTATTTTTAACCAAAAAACCTCTCATCACAGGGTCAAAGCTCTTATTCTACAAGGCAATGATCTTGCCAGTCCCTATGTATTCCTCGGAGACCTGGGTTCTTAGGAAGAAAAATAGCGAACTCCTGGCCGCTTTCGAGGGAAGAATCCCGTATGGATGAGAATGATCCAGCCCGGAAAGTCTATAAGGGCAATATCTATGGTAGAAAAAGAAGACGAGGTAGACCCTGCCTGAGGTGAACCTTGCCTGAGGCAGACCCTTCCTGACAGCTTTTAGGGATATCGAATTGATGGACCGCGGCGTAAAACCGGGGTGCCTAGAGTTCCTTTAAGGCAAGCCTAGGCCGGATACCGATGGCTGTGCCGTTGATGATGATTCTTAATAAAAGAAGATACTACTTCACTTGATAGGTTTGAAATGCCTCAAACGTCAGCAGGGCTTCCCCAAGGTCGTGCCTCAAGCGCATCTGATTGGCTGAAGGATAAATACAGTATGCTATTACTCTTAGCTGCCGTATGCGACTGAAGAAACGATCTAGGTCGAAGGCTTGCGTCACGTTGAGTGCTAGGCTGCCTAGTTTCTTCACTTATTAAAGTAACTGGTTCATTTGGTGAACATTGTGGACCTACCCACCAAGTTTTTTTTTTTTGAGTCCTAAGTCCGCCTCCACTTGGAGAGTAACTTACTCCCACTCTTTATGGTCCACGGACTCCTCTTTTTGAGTTTAACACTCAAAGTTCAAAAAGTAAAAGAGGGACGAAGACGGTTACGGTTTCGAAACAGGACAGAGGCAACTCATCAGACGCTGCCTCACCTCGGCCTTGGGAGCAGAGTGACCGAAGCGGCTCGCAGATGTTATACGTTCCTTGCAGTGAGGTGAGGCAGCGTCTGATGAATTGCCTCTGCCCTAGTACGAAACCGTAGCCGTCTTCGTCCCTCTTTTACCCACCAAGGTTGTGCGATTTCAATTTAACCGGGTTTTCCTCCGCGAGGCTACATCCGGAGCGTTTTCATTTGAAGGTACGTGTTTCCAGATTGCCTTTTTAACAAGTTTGTGAACCTTTGATACTTTGTCGTTACGCATGAGTCTCAAGCTGTTGAGTCTTCGACAATTCAGGCTAATGCAATAGAGCTGGACCTCTGACCAACGCAATGATATATTCATAGTGAAATCCTCAATATCTCTCAATTTCCTGTTAACTAACTATTCTCCCAGTTGCCTTAGCTTACTTTCATCACTCTCCTCGTAGAATCAGATATCCCTAACTTCCCCAAGTGATAATTTAGCCACCAATGATCAGTGAATATTCCTATTATGGCTCCTCTTTGTGTGATTTAAATAATCCTGCTTGGGTTCGCATATCCTCATGACACTCTAGCGCTGTTGCATTCCTGGTAAGTTCACCCAATATAATCCTCTCAACCGTTCCACTTGGCAGAGCAGTCCATGAGGCAATTACAAAGTTTGAAAAGGATACACATATCAAGGAAGATGTGACGTTGCTGCGGGGAAAGGAGATTGAGGGTGCGGAACTGTGACACACACAGGAGAGCACAGTCCAGCGGAGACAAAACAGGGGCAAATAATCTAAGATCGTCAGTATATAGCAAACACGGACAGGTGCGGATGGAGGGGAGGTCATTGGTAAAAAGGAGGTGGGGGGCTAAGTATGGAGCCTCGGGCACCACCAGAGGAGGGAGAGAAGGAACGGGATGAGTGTCCATGAAAAGAAACTTTGCAGGAGAAGTAGGATGGAAGCGAAAAGATGATTGTGAGTGGGAGGGGGGGGGGGGGGGGTGGTGTGAGCGTTGAGTAGTGACAGTTTGGAGAGATGAGTATTGCGGTTTGAAGCTGTAAACCGGTATTTCACGAAACCATACGGTTCTTTCACAATGAGCTGACAAAAATGCGCGGTCAGCCAGTCGTAGAAGCATCTCTCGAGGATTTTGAAGCAAGGCAAAAGAAGAGAGGTGGGTCGGAAGTTCCCAGCTAGTGAAGGATCTCCGCTCTTGAGGATACAGATGATAAGGGATCCTGAATCGTTTGTTGTTGGCCCCTGACGAGGTTTACATGGAGTATTGTCCGTGGGTGGTTCCAGCTGTTGGTTAGAGTGGTTAGAGCACAAAGTTGTCATACGTATTATGATTTGACGTCGGATACCATTCGACTCAGCTGTGAGTATCTGAGTCAAATCAGGGTAATAATCTCGGGCGAGCACAATGCTGACTACTGTGCCTCCTATAGGGTACTATAATCCTGTAGTGTACCGTTACGGTCTTGAATGAAGTGCTCTAACGCACTTCAAGGCACTGATTCAATTGGATTGTTGCGCCAACGATTATTATTAAACAAATATTCATTAGGTAGATTCGCTATTATTATCTTATTCTGGAATTCTATTTTTGATGGACCTCAGTTGGTCGGCGGACTGTACTAGAGTGCCAGATTGACAACATGTCAGGCCGTCATCTGTTTCCACTGCCATTGAATGCAGCGGCAGATGCGAATTCACAATGGAAAGTTCGCGCCTTCGATATGACGGCACAGATATATGCAAAAAAGGCTGTTGAAATGTATGCTATGATATATAATTTAATATTTGCTAAGCTCACGAAATGTGACTATTGGGAAAGTTTACGCAGGGGCATACAGTAATCCACAATGTCAGCAAGGGACAATGAATTGAAAAGTTAAAATACTCCCTTCCTAGTTCGATCACTATGCTTATAAATGGTATGATGAAAATCGCTTCTGGCCCATGCTGTGACGTCCAAGACCCCGTTTTGGTCAGTTCATCGCGATTGGGTAGGAACTTGGAATATAACTTTTGAGAAGCAGCTGTACCTCCCCTCCTCATACTCGGTACATGCTCCATTTTCCTTTTTCAGACAGACAGCGGATGATGCCCTATCTTTGGCTATAGCCTTGTAGGTGCTTCTGGGGTTCGCTCGAACAGTTTCACAAAATTTCCTGAAGCTGCTTTCTTTGCTTTGCTATGCTATGTTTTTCTGATGGCTGTGTGTTTCCAGTTTCAGGTTCGCTCCTGATATCACCGCCCACCTCCAGATGAGCCATGTTATCGTTCAGATGCTTCCAATAGGAGTCCTCTCAATCTTGGGATTCCTTACTATTTCCTCTACTTCAGAGTTGTCCTCAATGGCGAGGCTGATTATTCGGTGATCCGGCATAGAGGGCTCCGACACCCTCTAATTCTTGGTCAGCCAATTTATCGAAGTCTAGAAACAATGGTAGTGCCTTTTTCTCGGAAAGATTCACCAGGCCTACGACTAATTCCGGTGGAATTCAGATGTCGTCTCCTGAGAAGTAGCCCGATACTAGGGGCTTCCAATAAAACCGCGGTAGCTACAAGGTCTCTAGTCACTAATCTTGATAGCCTTGTCTATTTTAAACTGCATTTAAGAATGAAGCGAGCTCTTGTTTCTCGCAAGAGGATTCCCAAACTACGTGCATACTTCCAACGTTGTCCTTGGAGATTGCCCTTGCAGTTAATGCAATTGCAGCTTTTGGAAATTAGAGGTTTACCTTGGTTATCTTACTGCTGGCCATTGGGTTCCATTAATGCTTGGACCTCTTCTGCAATGTCTTTCTGTGTCTCGCTATTCGCCTTAAGCCCCAAAGGACTCAGATCTAAGTTGCCCAACTTCTCGCCTTCAACGGGTATCGGATTCACTTCTCTGCTCCATATTGCAACGTGTTAATGTAGGTAGTAACGATTTTCCGTTCAGCGTTAAACCTGGCTTTAGTTTGATAATTATTATGGATGATGATACGCAACTGACGACTGAAGAGACAGATGTGCCAGCAGAATATATTTTGGTGTAGACCCCATGGGTATCTTCGTACAGATTTTGCACGAGATACATATTGTGACCTGAGTCTGTAAAATTTGAGTTCTGTCCAGAGTGCGTTCAGTTCATTCAGGGGAATGCCAATGTACTCAGAGGTTTTGCTTGTCGGGCCATCCCTTTTGAAGTTGGATAACAGGCACTCAATTTCCCTTGCAGATTGTTTCTGCATCTGATTAAACCATTGATAGACCAGTAGCTTACTCCAAACTACAATTTTATTTTATTATGTATGTATATATTTCAGGAGCAACTTACTCCCTTCATCAGTACAAAGCTACATAGCTACATAGCTATGCTAGGCTAGTATGCCACCCTTCCTTGGCTGTTACCAAAAACTTCATTAGTTTCGGATCCATGCGATACAGATGTAGGACATCGATTAGCCCGGTATGCGGGACGCCTACGATAGCAGCAACTAAAGAGGTCTCTTTGGTCTCTAATTGCTTGTCCTACAACTACCCAGTCGATAATGAGTTGCTCTTTGCAACCCCTTGACCCAACTCGGCAGCCCTTTTGCCTCTCGGACAGAATGTTGCAGGTCTCGGGGTGCGCATTAACCCTTTCACTGATAATAAACGTTATGAATTTGTAGAGGGTTGGTAAGTAAGTAATCGGTCTTGTGCACCGTGTCCTTTCTAGGGACAAGATAGGCAATTCCCGTAGTGAGGAAGGGTTGAAATTCCTCTGGTCAACTCATGACCGCATGACAGCATAAATCACTGTGTGCCTGCCAACCATGTGTACTGGTGAACTTTTTGTACCAGAAGTTCTGCACCCGATCCAGACTTGGGCTCCTCCATTCCTTCGAGCTGTTTATGGCTCGTGGAACCTCCTCTTCGGTAACATCCGCGAAATTCTTGCCAGGCGTATTGGCATGACGGGTACCGCTCAGCATGACCAAAGTCCACTCCAATATTCTTTCGCTCCGTCACTGAAAACTGCACTGCTTGGACGCTCTGTTGAGATTCGTTAAGTGATCTGGAAAAATTACATTCTAGACACGTCTCGAGTAACTTTTGCCATACCGTGGTAACCGATTGCATATGACAAAAAATTTCTGCTTAAGTGTGTCCAGAATTTCAACTACGGGGTTTCCATTGGGGATGACATAGTTCCTGTAAACCATCTGCACTTTATTTCCTACCCGTCTGCTGGCATTGCCAGTGCTGATCTGAATCAATCTAGCAATGTCTTGTCTTAGAGTGTCCCGCCGACGATCTAGATGAATTTTCCAAGGTGGATCTCTTCGGTCGCTCAAACCGATAACGCGAAAGCGAATCTTCTGAGCGGGCAATTTGACAGTCGTAATTGCACCACAATACACAAGTGATTGTAGTTTCAGCAGCGACATATCAGCACACAACCGAGATGTAATCTCATCATTGATTTGAGATAGAAGTTGAGGAGTTGCTGGAGATGCATAGAGCCTGGGAATGCCTGGTCCATGCAAAAGATCCATTTTCGAGAATTCTATTCACGCTTTTTGGAATTCGTCCCGAACCTCACCGAAAACCTCAGCTGGACGATGGAGAAGAGTTCTTCGAGGAGTACGGAAATTATTGATGCTGTCGCCTCTACCTCCATCGACTCTTGGTCACCAGTTTCAGCGATGACCTCAAGTCGTTTCCTGATGGTTGCCGGGATTGTGTCGCTGCAATTAATCAAACGGTACTGGTATGTGACACGCTGCATAGTCACATGCGCGAATTTAGGAAGACGTTCGACGAATCTCTGGTGCAATAAGGAGTGGTAAGATATTGTACCCGCCCAACCGTTATTTCGTAGTAGGAGCTGATGATGAAAAGGTTCATTTCCTCAGTCCACTTCATCCGTTGCCTACGCGAACTTATTGAAGTGGTCGCCACTGATTGTGACGAAACAGCTGCAGCAGGCGAAGCAATGCTTCTGGTCATCGTGGCGCCTAGACGTCGGACCGCTCTACGATAAGCGGTTTAGATGCCGTGCTGTCTATTACGGGAACCAGACCCAGTCACCAAGTCAGATAATTCCCGTCGGTTATCCGTACTGGACCTCAAATTTCCCCTTCTCCTCATTTGTGGGTTTTCATTTTATACCTAACTGCCAGGTGTGGTTATAGCTTCCTCAGTGAGTAATTTGAAAAACTGCAAAGTTCGTGCACTCTATCTTCTGAGACGCTGCCGTGGCGCATAGCCATTAAGACTGAAGCTATCCATCCCTCCGCCTTTCCCAACCGGACTTGGGACCGGCTACGGCGGAGCTATTGTTATTGTTTTGATTGGGAAAATCTTTTGTAGTCACTATCAATCAGATTTTTCCTTTTGTTTTGACAATGACTTCAGAAATATAAGAACCTTAGAACCTTAAGGTGAAGGCGGATCCAGGTTTTTATGGACTAATGTTCAAGGTAGAATTTTCCTTTATTCATTAGGGAAACTCTTCTTTTAATAGAGAATGTGGTGACAAAAATGAACTCATCAGGTGCTACCTTCCAGTCTCAGCATATATAGGCTTTTAATATGCCTGACTTTACCTTAATGTGGATTCACATGAAAAGCACAACTTTGTTAATAATGATCAGATTCCCACCAAAACTTCCGGTATCGGGCCTTAATTCTGATTTGTCTAATTTTATGTTTCTAAGACAAACTTGAGGCAGATTTTCACAGAATTAGCAAAATGTAGTTCCCCACTGTTATTAGCTTATTTCAGTAGAAGGGGAATAAGATGGTTAGATTGGTTGGGCGTCAGTCTTTCGATCCCGTTGCCTCGGGTTTGAACCCGTCTCTTATGAAATTTTGTGATCGTCTTTGTGTTTATCTTGCTGCTGCAGACTTTTCACTCGCACGGCTTTATAAGGAGTGATGAGGACCAATCAATTTTTTCGGCTGAGTATTCGTCGGCGCAAAACCGGAATGTCTAGAGTTTTTTTTTATGCAGGTCTTGACGGGATACCAATTGTTGCGCCAATGATGATGATGAGTGCTCTAGAATGTGTCCTGTCCTGTCGGAGCCAAAAGAGCCCTTAGATTTCAGCTTTCACATGCACTAGTAATAGGTACCTTTCTAAAAAAAACCTTCCTAAGGTTTTACACAAAGCCTTAAAAATGTTTCCTGGTAAAACATTTTATAAGTAGGTAAGTCGTGTTGTCAAAGAAATTAAAACTATCTGCAGTCAGAAGATTATCCTTGGAAAAATGCAACATAAACCGAAATGAATAAACTGACGGGTTAAACCCCAACCAATTCACTATGGATAAATATATGAAAATCCCACTAGTCCCAGTGGTAACATTTCAATATTTCCACTCTGACCTGACCAGCTTTCACAAATGCACCTGGGGACCTGTTAATTCGATGAGGGCCAGTGTGTAATCGAGCCAAACAATGAAATGATTTAAACCAAATGAAGTGAAAGGAGATCTGATACCCTGGACTGGAACAATGAATAGGAACCGGGGTAGCTGACGGGAAGCGTTTCAGCTTACAAGGCCGGGAGGTCGGGGGTTGTTTTGGATTTGTTGGCGAACCATGCTGTCAGGGAGCACTTACGCTGCAATGGGACGATTCAGGCCCGGGGAGGGTTGATTGTTGAGTGCTCTGGTTAAGGCGGCGGGATAATGTGGAAGTTCTGTTTATGATTTCGAGGACTCTAGTTCCTCTTCCCGCAAGTAATAATTAGTCATTAACTATCTAAATTCGTGGGTATTTAATTAGGAACGGAAACCTGAACTGAATTGATTGAGCCCAAAGCTACTTGATGCCAAGTAAGCTGGAAATGGATAATTAGGGATGAGTAAATTAATTTATATCAATAATGCTGACTATGTTGGTTTAGCTGATGTTGAGTTGCTCTGTTGTGGTGGACTGGAGTCCTCATGTTTACTTGAAGTGTTTTATGATAAAATTAATTGAAGTTTTTCGGCGGAGCGACCACTGCCAAGTTTCAAGCTTAAATTGGTTATTTACATATCAACTTATTGCTTTCACTAGAAGGAAAGTCGTTTATGGTTCCTATTTGGTACATTTAATATTTTTTCATCAATCGCAGGAAGGTTGTATGCAAAGCCGCGTGTGTCACGACGAAAAATTTTCTTAACTTTATGCGATAAGTGTTCATCAATAAGGTGCCGCGCTTTTCGGACTTCCTTAATAGGTCCCACCCTTTAGCCAAAGTAATTGTAAGCAAATTGGAGGTGTTGCAACGGTTATTAATATTCCATGGTAACGTCGGGTTTTTTGTTTTTCTTAGAGTTTCATGATAGATGAAGATCTGGCTCCGCCCAAGAAATGTTTCCCCAATGTTTGAGCCCGGAAAAGAAATACATGGAACAAAACCTCAACCAATAGTGTATTCAAAAATGTTTATATGTTAAGTGCTATCCTTGATAGTCAAAGGGTGGTGGCCAAAGGGTAGTATAGGTCCCAGGGCGAAATGTGGATTGGTGCCCACGATGGAGCATAAAACCTGGGAAATGCCTGCTGAACCAACACCAAAAGCTCTACTACCAAACCCTATCTCCACCTCCACGTGGTGACCGCTGGGAGCTCTTTCTTGACGAAAAGCTGCAAACGGAGAAGGATGAAGGCGAGTCTCCCGCGCCTAAAAACGGGGCAAATTGTACCAACTGGTCCTCCAGGTTGGGGGTTGGGTAGGGCTGACAACCCTACACGGAAAACCAATGTTACGGAGCTACGAAAGGAGCCTCGCACAGGATGGACTTTACAACGACGAACACGGCAACGACAACGGATTACCGATTTGCGCATTTTCTCATGGAACGTGCGCTCCCTGTACAGAGATGAAGCTGATGAGCAGCTAGCCGATACCCTGTCCCAATATACGGCTGATATAATAGCGTTACAAGAGATGCGATGGACAGGGACCGGTTTCCTGGAGAAGAGCCGCTACACCATATATTATAGCGGTCATCCAGTAAACCATGTGCTCGAAGTAGGTTTCTTAGTCAGCCAAAAAATGAAACCTGCTGTTATCGGCTTTGAAAACACAAGTGAACGGCTATGCATTCTGCGCTTGCGAAGCAAGTTTAGAACTATAAGCCTCATTAACGTCCACGCCCCTACAGAGGAGACTGCAGAGTCGGAGAAGGATACCTTCTACGAGACAGTAGAACGAACCCTCGAAGCCTGTCCCAGATATGATGTCAAAATCATACTTGGAGATTTTAACAGCCAAGTAGGGAAGGAGCCCGTATTCAGGCGATACGTTGGCTCCCATAGCTTACACGAAAAACCAAATGATAACGGACCGCGGACTATTCAATTAGCAGGGTCACACGAAATGATTGTGGGAAGTACCTGGTTTGCGCGGAAAGCGGTCCACAAACATACGTGGGCCTCTCCAGACGGGACCACTTTCAACCAAATTGACCACGTGTTGATCGAACGCCGCTACCTCTCAGCCTTGATGAATGTCAGAACATATAAGGGGGCAAATATAGACTCGGATCACTATCTCGTTGGCATGGTGCTCCGAGCCCGAATAACAATACCACCTAGAATCCCCTCTGACAATCAGGTGATAGTGCACACTGAAGCCATCCACAACACAACCCTCTGCGACACCTATAAGAGGGAAATGGATGCCGCAATAACCGCAGTCAACAGAGGACCTGGAGATGAAGCATCAACAAATGATCTTCACAATCACCTGAAGAACGTTATCATGGATTCGGCCACAAGCATACTTGGCCTCAGCCGCAAGAGGAGTCGGAACGGCTGGTTTGACGATGAATGTAAGCTAGCAACGGAACGGAAGAATGCTGCATACCGAGCAATGTTGCATTCTCAAAGAACGCGGGCACGCGCAGAGACTTATCACGAACTCCGACGAGTGGAGAAGCGACTTCACAGACGGAAAAAGGAAGCCTGGGAGAACCAACAAGTCTGTGAACTCGAAAAGTATAGGGGGCAACCGCACCAAGCGCGGAAGTTTTACCAACAAGTCAGCAGGATGAAGCCTTATAGACCTCGGTGCTCATCCTGCCGAGACAAAGAGGGAAATCTGATTTCCGGCAGAATGGACATATTAGAGCGATGGGTTGAGTACTTTGATGAGCTACTGAACAACCAGAACATCGGCGAGTTGGAGGCCCCGCCAACTGAAGACGACGGACAAATACTGCCACCACCAAGTTTAGGAGAAACAGTCCGTGCAATTCATCGGCTAAAAAATCATAAGTCGCCAAGAGCGGATAAAATTACAGCCGAATTGGTTAAATATGGAGGCTACCAGTTATACCAAGTGGTTCATCAACTTGTGCTCAAGGTATGGGACAGCGAATCAATGCCTGACGATTGGCAACGAGGCATTATCTGTCTCATACATAAAAAGGGAGATATCACACAGTGCAGCAATTATAGAGGTATCAAGTTGTTGAGTACCATCTATAAGATATTCTCCACTATCTTGCTAGGCCGGATAGCCCCATACGCCCAGAACATCATTGGCCCATACCAAAGAGGCTTCACTCCAGGCAAATCAGCAACAGATCAGATTTTCTCTGTGCGGAAAGCGATGGAAAAACTGTTGGAGTATGGACAACAGTTGCACCATCTGTTCATCGACTTTAAAGCCGCCTATGATAGCACAGCCAGGGTAAAACTGTACACGGCCATGAGAGAATTCGGTATCCCAACGAAATTAATAAGACTGACTAGGCTGACCCTGACCAATGTGCGAGGCCAAATAAAAGCAGCAGGATCACTCTCGAGACCATTCGACATCAACAACGGTCTTCGGCAAGGGGATGCCTTGTTATGCGTCCTCTTTAACCTGGCCCTCGAGAAAGTGATCCGTGATGCTGAGGTAAATGCAAGATACGATCCACTTGAAGTCCATCCAACTACTGGCCTATGCTGACGATATCGACATCATTGGAAGAACCACCCGAGATGTACAAACTGCCTTCATCCAGATCGAGCAGGCGGCTTGAGGGGCGAGATCTTGGGCTGCACATCAATGAAGGCAAGACAAAATATATGGTGGCAACGTCAGCACCGAAGACGAGTCAACCAACAACATCAAACCGCGCTGGTCAAACACGAAGAAGAATAAGGATAGGAGAATACAACTTTGAGACCGTTGACAATTTCTCCTATCTAGGGTCGAAAATCATAACCGATAACAACTACGATGATGAAATCCGCGCACGGTTGTTGTCAGCCAACAGAGCCTATTTCAGCTTACAAAGACTGTTCCGCTCGAAGCGTCTCACTATAGGGTCAAAGCTCTTACTGTACAAGACTATAATCTTGCCAGTCCTCATGTATTCCTCGGAAACTTGGGTTCTTAGCAAGAAAAATTGCGACTCCGAAGAATTTTTGGCCCCCTACATGAGGATGGACGATTCCGTAGCCTACACAATAACGAAATCTATGAGCGATACCACGACCGTCCGGTTGTGGATAAAATCCGGCTTAATTGGTTACGGTGGGCGGGTCACTTAATCCGTATGAATGAGGATGATCCCACCCGGAAAGTCTATAAGGGCAATATGTATGGTAGAAAAAGAAGGCGAGGCAGACCCTGCCTAAGATGGAGCGATGGCGTAGGTCAGGACGCTTTTAGGGATATCGAATTGGTGGACCTCGGCGCAAAACCGGAATGTCTGGAGTTCCTTGTTAAGGCAGGCCTAGACCGGATACCGGTTGTTGCGCCGTTGATGATGATGATGATGATCCTTGATAATATTTAAATTTGGGATGCAAAGGCAGAGTAGGGTATTGCAGAACATATACCATAATGTAGTACCACGTGGCCTTTTGTTTCCGAACATCACATTGCGAATGAGAGCACTGTAATCATTTTGGAAATCGTCCCTTTGGTCATCCTATCCTTTCCTCCCTTTTGCTTAAAAGCTCATTAAGCTCGTATTCTAATATTATAATCATATCCAGGCCGTGCGCCAAAGACACATTACCCGAGATCTGTCTGAAAAAGATTCGTTTAGAGGGTATTTCGTCGGTACTTTATTTGAATATACTGATGGTCCCCCGGAATCGGAAGGGGACTTTATTGAAAATCGACTTTCAACTTTCCATTCGATTATCTTTGTTTCGACCACGTTTAGTTGAGAACGATATACTGAATCGCGGAGAAGATCTCCTCAAATTCGGCATGAAATAGTGCTTTCTTTCGCTCTGGTACCAAAAGATGATGAAGGTGTCAGACAGGTTTAGTATTCCCTACTTAAACTTTTGCCATATGAGCAGTAAGACAGATTTCGTAATTTGGGTAGCAATGGCTTGTTTTGAATTTGGTTGATTGACATTTTGCCCACACCAGTTGACGCAGCCGCGATATGTAAACGAACGTATGTCTCTTCCGAGGCCGACATCAGCATTTCTTTTGTTACGCATAATCAAAAGACAACGCCTGAATCTACTGCTGATCGTTTTGTGTTTTATCGAAGTTTGTTATCAATCACCTAACCTAATGGATCCCGCAAAGAATTTGCTGTTATTATTGAAATTACCGGAGAACGGGTATTTTTGACAAATTCCTTGCTAAACAATTCCCTCCACCCAATAGCTTCAAATCTAGGTATTTTTATTTCCTTAGAAACTGAATCGTCCTTGGTCTTCGTTGCTGCTGTATACTGTCCCGATCAATCCTTTGATACCCATGACATCCGTTATGTCTTATCCTACTGTGACGCTTAAACGAGAGCAGAGAAGCCCTCCCCTTATCTATAGTAGTAAAGGTTATTACCTCCTACCTCGACCATTTCCTAATTAGCAGCAGTCTAACCCTCAAATCCAATCCCAATACTTATCCCATCCTAAAAACAGTTCCAGGTATCAGTGGTCACGATGCCGGGGTCTAAAATATTTCACTTCCCGACAGACCTTAGTCCCAAACTTCCAGAAGGCGCACTGGAAACTCATTAACCGAATACTCAAATCCAAACTTGAACCTCTCCTCTTCCCTTCCAAAGAAATAGTACTATAGATTTGACAGTTCGTCGATACACTGTAGTAATTCAGCAAGTATGTGACGAGCTGATTCCATCCAGTTCCCTAAACTAACGCAAGCTAATTTCTCTCACAAGTGATATCCTCGAGGATATAAAATACAAACGTACCCTAAGGAGGAGGCTATTTAAAAATAGATACTTTCCGTAAACCTCTCCTCTCCGTGGTGAAATCCTTTTTCTTGATAGGTCAATCCGCGATAGAATTTTAACCCTTTATACCAATTGCTTCCACAAACCCCTCTCCAACATAGGGAACTCAGAAAAACTTGTCCTCGTCTAGACAAATTGACCCAACAAACCATTATCCTTCCGCAAAATATTTCCACTCTCGAAAAGGTGAATATTCTAGCCAACCACTTCCTCCAAGTGCACCCTTCACATTCGTGATCAGCACTTCAGAAGTGTTGTGAGCGAATCCATAGAACAACTCCAATCCTCACTAACTTTTTATCGCCCTAATCCTAGCCTGAACCTTTCCTCCCAACCCCTTATCCATCCCGATGAACATGTTTATCCCATCCACTTTGTCCGCCCAAGTTCAGTGGAAGCTGTAATAGCAGCCTCTAAGAACAAAATATCAGTGGGTCTGGACAAAATTCCTTGCATAGTTTTGAAAAAATGCGCTCCCAACATTTCCACCACACTTTCCTCTATCATTAATCATTGCCTCCTCAGCGCCCACTTCCCTATCGATTGGAAAAGTGCTCACATTGTACTCATACCAAAAAAGAACCTTAACCCATTTAATCCTGATAGCTACTGGCCTATCTCCACCCTATCTTCCTCCACCAAAATTTTTGAGCGGTTCATTAAATCCCTCAAAGACGACTGTGTTTCCAACAACACTCTTCCTGATTTTCAATTCGCCAACCGAACGAAACACTCGGTAGAGCACGCACTACTTGTCCTCAAGACTGATATCCTTCTAGGTATCAATCGGAGGAGACCCACCATAGTGTCCTTGAGCTAAGGAAAGTTTTCGACTCCGTATGGCAATACGGATTCGCGTATAAGCTTTCCGAAATACTCAACTTCCATCCGCATCTCTGTAAGCTAATTCTTAGCTTTTTAGATGGGCGGAAATCCTTAGTCAACATCCAACAGTAACTTTCCTCGTCCTATACTTATTCGCCGGCATTGCTCAGGGTTCAGTCCTTTCTGCAACCCTTTTCTCCTTGTTCACCGCTGACATCCAAAAACCATCTCCACACCCGTGTCCTATCCGGATCCTTCAATACGCGGATGACCTAATTTTTTACACCGCCACCAAAGACATCTTCCACGGTGAAGCTCGTCTGAATTCTTATTTAGAGGAGCTTTACCATTATTTCACCCGTTGGAAACTTTTCTTAAATCCCGACAAATGCGAGATCATCATTTTCCATGGGAACATAAGAATAACGCCGAAAATGTGGAATGACATCAGATCTTTGTCACTTAAAATCCACGACGATCCCATCCCTACTGTGAAAGACGTGACATACCTCGGAGTGACAATGATCGAAGGCGCAGGCCTTCAGGTCCTTATATCCTATCCTTAAATGCAATATCCCAACCTTCAAAAGAATAAAGTTGTTTGGTTATAAGCAGCTTATCCGACCACTCCACATTTTCTGTGGTCCAATTGCTTGGTGGTCAACGGGTAGTATAGGTCCCTAGGCGAAACATGGATTGGTACCCACGACGCAGCATAAAACCTGGGAAATGCCTGCTGAACCAACACCAACAGCTCTACTACCAAACCCTATCTCCACTTCCACGTGGTGACCGCTGGGAGCTCTTTCTTAACGAAAAGCTGCAGACGGAGAAGGATGAAGGCAAGTCTTCCGCGCCTAAAAACGGGACAAATTGTACCAACTGGTCCTCCAGGTTGGGGGCTGGGTAGGACTGACAACCCTACACGGAAAACAACTTGTTACGAAGCCACAACAGGAGCCTCGGACAGGACGGATTACTCAACGACGAACCCGGCAGCGACAACGGAATAACGATTTGCGCATTTTCTCATAGAATGTGCGCTCCCTATACAGAGATGAAGCTGATAAGCAGCTAGTCGATGCCCTGTCCCAATATAGGGCTGATGTAAGAGCGTTACAGGAGATGCGTTGAACAGGGACCGGTTTCCTGGAGAAGAGTCGTTACACCATATATTATAGTGGCCATCCAGTAAACCATGTGCTCGGAGTAGGTTTCTTAGTCAGCTAAAAAATGAAACCTGCTGTTATCGGCTTTGAAAACAGAAGCGAACGGCTATGCACTCTGCGTTTGCGAGGCAAGTTTAGAAATATAAGCCTTATTAACGTCCATGCCCCTACAGAGGAGACTGCAGAGTCGAAGAAGGATACCTTCTTCGAGGCAGTAGAACAAACCCTCGAAGCCTGTCCCAGATACGATATTAAAATCATACTTGGGGATTTTAACAGACAAGTAGAGAAGGAGCCCGTATTCAGGCGATACACTGGCTCCAATAGCTTACAAGAAAATACAAATGATAACGGACTGCGGATTATTCAATTAGCAGGGTCACACGAAATGGTTGTTGGAAGTACCTGGTTTGCGCGGAAAGCGGTCCACAAACATACGCGGGCCCCTCCAAACGGGACCACTTTCAACCAAATTGACCACGTGTTGATCGAACGCCGCCACCTCTCAGCCTTGATGAATGTCAGAACATATAGGGGGGCAAATATAGACTGGGATCACTATCTCGTTGCCATGGTGCTCCGAGCTCGAATAACAACAATCCCCTCTGACAATCAGGTGAGTGTTAACACTGAAGTCATGCCCTATCATGCGTCCTCTTTACCCTGGCCCTCGAGAAAGTGATCCGTGATGCTGATGTAAATCCATGCTCTTTAAGTCCACTTAACTACTGGCCTATGCTGACGATATCAACATCGTGGGAAGAACCACCCGAGATGTACAAACTGCCTTCATCCAAATCGAGCAGGCGGCAATCGGGGCCAGATCTTGCGCTGCATATCAATGAAGGCAAGACAAAATATATGGTGGCAGCGTCACCACCGAACACGAACCAACCAACAACGTCAAACCGCACTGGTCAAACAGGAAGAATAAGGATAGGAGAATACGACTTTGAGACCGTTGACAATTTCTCCTATCTAGGGTCGAAAATCACAACCGATAACAGTTACGATGATGAAATCTGCGCACGGTTGTTGTCAGCCAACAGAGTCTATTTCAGCTTACAGAAACTGTTCCGCCCGAAACGTCTCACCATAGGGTTAAAGCTCTTACTGTACAAGGCTATAATCTTGCCAGTCCTCATGTATTCCTCGGAAACTTGGGTTCTTAGCAAGAAAAATTGCGAACTCTTGGCCGCGTTCGAGAGAAGAATCCTCCGAAGAATTTTTGGCCCCCTACATGAGGATGGACGATTCCGTAGCCTACACAATGACGAAATCTATGAGCGATACCATGACCATGGTACCATGGCTCAATAGGTTACGGTGGGCGGGTCACTTAATCCATATGGATGAGGATGATCCCACTCGGAAAGTCTATAAGGGCAATATCTATGGTAGAAAAAGAAGACGAGGCAGACCCTGCCTAAGATGGAGCGATGGCGTAGGCCAGGACGCCAGACAGCTTTTAGGGATATCGAATTGGTGGACCTCGGCGCAAAACCGGGATGTCTGGAGTTCGTTATTAAGGCAGGCCCAGACCGGATACCGGTTGTTGCGCCGTTAATGATGATGATGAATTGCTCCCAATGCCAAATGGAACGAGTCCGCCTTAATGTGCTCAGAATCCTTTACAAAACGAAGACCGCTACGAATACATTTCCAATCTGATTTGCTACGAGTCCTTCCAAACGTCACGTATCGATGCCTTCCTTGCCGTCATGCCCTTAACTTTCTGGTCAAGTGTCAATCCCATCCAAATCCTCTTGTCTCCAAAGCCATGCAGATCGAAATCGTTCAAAATAACCTTCCCCGTACCCACCTGTTTCCTCAGATCTCCCAAATCTGTCACACAGGCAATTACTCCGACGAATTTTTTAAACCAATAAAAAAATGGTTTTTTTTTCGTTCCAGTCAATATTGTCGAGGAGATCCTGAGGAGCGCTGACAGATGGAGTCGTGTTGACCATTATCTTCGGTTTATTCTTTATGCAAAGAAGATAGAGCTCGACCGGTGGAGGAGCCACATGGCAGGTGGTTCTTTGAACTGACAGTTCCTTCCTCCTCTCCCCTCCCGCTAGTGGAAGGAGTTCCGTGATTTGAAGGCTCCGCAAGGCGGGACAGTTCGAAGGGTAGCCCGAAGTTATGTGACAGAAGGTTCCAGGCTAGCTCTCTGACGATGGGTATGTGTTTAGTTGGTAGTCCGATGACGTACCGTTGTGGGAATCCAACACTGTGCGTAAATGCATTCACCTGCCCAGGCCACAAAAAGGATAGGTCTTGGTTTGGGCGCTTTCACCGCAAAATTGTAATGGGCGTTGCAGGTATTACACTCTTTTAAGAATGTCGGATTTTTGGAAAAGCAGGTTTTGGTCAACAATTTTCACAGAAGACGAACCGTAAATATTTATACCCAGAGTTGATTTCTGGAAAATTTCGCTTTTTATTGGAATTCCAGTTCGCATGCTTTCAATTTTAACCTGAAATTAGGGACTGGGGCACCATTTTGTTGTTTTGTGATGGACTACTATTTTTGGAAGACGAACGGAGTGCCAAACGGTAGAATTAGCTGAATGGGTTTGCCTTTCCCTCTACCAATTGCTTTCCAGGAAAACATGGGGTTACAACTGCTCAAATATATACAATATTATTATTAAGCTACTCACGACCTTAAGGGTAGGATGGAATAGCTACGAAATTCTTGGTAATGTCATTCATAAGTAATTACTGCTTCTATTTTTGAGATTAAACAGGCAATGGAGAATTTTCTTTCATGGCCCACGCCAAAAGGAAGTGTATCCTTCTTTCTAAATTGATGACCTTCACTTAAGCGTTTAGGGCGATTCTGCTTCTCCATCGATCCTTGTCGCGGTTGGGAAAAAGCTTTTATGTCCCGAATTCAGTGTTTATCCTTCAAATTCATTATGAAAAGTATTTGCAATCAATTGATGTTGCTATTTTGTCTCCTTTCCTCATCATCTTCACAGCACCATCAACAGAGTCCTTATTGTCCTCAGTGAAAACAAATACTGAATATGCGAGTAATCTTGTTCGACACCCCTTAATATTCCTTGGAAAATGTGCACTGAAGTAGGCGAGGACGCGCAGACGATGCCTTCGAAATTTCATTATGAAAATTTATATCGACATCATTGTGGAGCTAAATTGAGCTCCCAAGCGAAAGGAGAACTTCATTAGGCGTGAAATGAAAGAGTTTTAATGTGATCGACCTTAAAAATTTCGACCGACCACCCACCCAACCGCCACCAATACCAACATAGAACGGAAAACGTAAAATGTAAAATTCAAACTTGAAAATTTCTCGTTTCGCCCCAAGCGGGTAAACGTTGTTGTAATTTAAAGCCTGGGAAAGTTGCGCCTTTCCATTTTCCAATGTTGTGGTGTATGGAAAAGTTTCATATTTCTTGGAATTTTCCCTTTGCGTTCCGGTCGTCAACGGCGTCATCGTCCTTTTTTTTCGTCAATTAAATTAACGAGAAACCATCGTGAATAGGACTAGAGCAGGATGACGGGAAATATTGCAAGGAGTTGCCGCGATTTTAGCCATTTGAAAAGGCGAAGGAGCAAATGATTTTATTTTTAGTAAATCGAGTTTTATATCAATTTTAGTGGTGAGGGTTAAAGTTTGATTTTTAGTCATGCCCAAGTGGGGGATCATTAAGGACACGAATCTAAAATTTCTATAGAAGTAAGGGTGGATAAATAAAAGATGCTTCGTTTGTAATTCGTAGAGGAAAACTCACGGGATTTCGGCTAATATCTTGATATGAAAAAGATAATTTTCCACATTACCTTGTAGTCATCGGGGTCTAATTTCAAGTCCTTGAAATTGATGACAATTAGGCCCTGATGTTCCTTTGAAAGCATTTCCAAAGGAAATCACCATCCTTCATGTATTCTCATCTCAAATTTGTGTAGACTAAACTCCTAATTTAAGACTGCCTGTTTTTCCAGGTAAAACTTCCAGCTGTTGCCAGTAATTTCACTAGGAAACTGGTACACGAATCCTGACAACCACAGGCAACCCTGCTCATCCCAGAAAAAAATACCACAACTCCTCAAAATCCCTAATTTTCTTGGTTGATTTTAAGATTTCTGGATGAGGTGAGGAGCACTTCCAGGAGGGTGGGTCTTGTTGATGATTTGATGGAATTGATGGAGTTAAATGTGGGCGAGATTTGTGTAATCGAAGTCTTCTCCGACTTAAATGATCCCTTCGACAAGGATGAGTTCCTGCAAGGGTAAAGAATATTTTCGCTTGGCTGGTTAGTCTTAGGGATTCTTCTGTTTCCACCATTCTGAAAAGATAGATAGTTTGTTTGGAATACTGACGATGATTGACTGTGGCGATACCATGAAGTTTCACGTCGTTAGCGAGCGGAAATATTTCAAGGATAAATGTGTTGTGGAAAGGCGTACAATTTATTTGAATGACACTTCAATAGTTGAAGGTGTTTGGAGGGAAGGAATTATTATGCATAATGGATTGTGGTCATCATTGTGCTCGTTATTGGTATCTGCCTGACTTGCATTTGTTAGGGAATAGATAACTTGCGTTGACAGTTATGGGTCACGTTTATGAACTCAGTATTCCCCAATGGTTGTGCGTATGTGCAAGACTCAGTTAAACTCATTTGGGAGGACGTAAAGTATTTGCATTCAGGGGGAAAGTTCTAATAGTAGCATAGGTCATGACGGCAGACCAATTGCTGCTTACCAATGAATTAAAAATCTCATCAACGTTTGGAATAGACTCCCCCCCCTTCTTTTCAATAGACCTCAGTCTCCTGAAAATGTTCAATGAAGGTTGCAGACAGCAAAGTTGAAGGGTGAGTGTTGTGCCCAATTTACTGGAAAATGAAAGCAAATTCAACAGCAATCAGGAGCTGAGAAGACATTTCTCGGATTTGGAGTCATAATAGACCTCAGCCAACAGTTGACTTCGATGGCAAGGACAGAATCACTGACTTGATGTTTAGTAGTTTCGTAGCCAATTTTCAAATAGGAATTAATATCTTATATGTAGCGTTTCCGGAATCATTTTTTCTTTGCTTTCCATTGCTACTCAAAATTTACTGTTGAACAACTTAAGGAATCAGAAAAGTGTCACCCGATCCTTTTATCATTTTAGGACAGTGAGTTCGACTGTATTGCATGACGAACTAGGGTGAAACTGCGCCAAGGTGAGACTACCACACTCAGGCTTCGGTTTTGCGAGAGTTGGGTTGCTATACAGATTAAAATGTGGCTCTAACCGAAAACCTCTGAAGACTAGGTAGTCTTCAGTGTAAACTAGCTTAGCCTTCATCGAAGCCAATTAAGCAAAGCAAACCAAAGTCACGATCGAACTTTACGCAAGTTGCCCCTCGCCCCTGTTGTCAATTAATGCTTGCTATGAATTCCAAGGGAGGAACTCTGAGGTTCTAGGTCAACTTGATTTCAAGGAAAAACTCAATAACAACAGTCGTTGGATCGGTTTTTCGGTACTTCGTTGATTTATCAAAATTTCTTAACCAGCTTGTTGGTGTTATCTACAGTAGTGATTAATGACACTATGTTCTCTTGATTATTCTGTCTGTCTGGTGCTCACAGATGGCGAGGCGGCAGATGGGGCAGCAGCTTTGTCTGCTGAGTCAACACCAAATAGACAAAGGGAACCTCCAAATAATGGCATCAGGAAACGCTGTTTTACTTCGACTTGTTGGTGAATGCAGTAGATGAATTCTTTGAGGACTAGAGTAACCAAACACGAGATTCGAGTTTGCAAGTGTCTCATCTGAAGTTACTTTTGCTAAGAATCCTTACCCGAATCGACTCATTTAAAGTTACATATAGTTAGTATCTGACGCTATGGGAACTGAGAGTTCCTTGTAGGTTCAAACATGAGTTGTTATAAAATACATCTCCGGTGCTGTACCTCTTAATTACAACAGAGGTGTTAGATAGATCCCGCATAGATTGCTATGAATGTAGAGCTAGTTCAGTCAGTGTAACTGGCTAGTCACGGCAGGGTTCCAATTGCAGTTTCCAAATCAATCCGTGTCCGAAGAGGACCATGTGGTTATGCATACATGGCAGGTACTCACTTTAAACTACCAGGACTTGACTGTTCTGTCTGTCTGTTGTCAGTTGACGTCGCCTTGTCAGAAAGGCTTCCTTGATTTTTCACGTTTATTTTATATTATTCACTCAAATAGTATGCCTATGGCATTGACCGGATATATCGGTCTATGTGAGGTTTAATGGACTTCGGAATGAGGATCAGCATTTGTGATTTCCATTGGTTGAGGAGTTCTCCTCATTTAAGGAACATCGCAAAAGCTGGCACAAATACACTTGTCGTATGGCATTGTTTTCAAACACGCTCTAGGAAAGCAGGTCATTGTTCGCACGATAGTGATTCAGATTTAATTGCATAAACTTTATTTAAACTTAGTTGTGGCTGCCTTTTTGAAAACAGGGCATTTACTGCTCCCCGCGTTGTGGGTACAGTCGCCATTTTCCATTTCCCTGCAGAACACGCATTTGGCTTTTCGTTGCGTTTTTTGCCAAAATGGCTTTCCAGCGTTGCGATACAATGTTCACGGTAAGTTCCTACGTCGTGAGATGAGATTCACTTACCGATTGTAGCCCCAATTGAGACTAAGGCTAGATAGATCTCGGAGTTCGTGTTGGGTTCGTCCAAATCCTTCCACACTTCTTCCCATTTCTTTCGCCTCCGGTTTATAGGCGGGGTCGGCTCGTCATGATCGGTTGCGTACTTTGTTCTGTCATCTGCCTGATCTGGATGCAGCCGCGAGTTTTTCAAATCATCATCCAGCATATCAAGCCACCGTTGTTTGGTCCGGTTTTTAGGTCGCTCACCATCGATTTCGATGTTCAGGCCAACCTTATGCAAGTGAACGATGTCCCTCTCGCAATTTTGCTGCGTTCGATGTATATCGATGGCAGATATCCTCATTTTGGATGTAATGAAGGCGCCACTAGTCCAACGGAATATCTTTGTCTGCAGTTTTCCATTGGCTGACAGCATTGACTCATGATACTGAAATCGCTTGGTCCTGGGCAGGTTACTGCCGCTGACAGTGATGGTCCCTGTTTCCTGGCGATCGATCGACATAAAATTCTGTTTTATACATAGCAATGCTTGTAGAAGTGGATGAACAAACTCTTCCGTTAAATTCTACCGAAATATTCTCATCTAAGGGAGATCTCTGGAATGTACCACTCAGATAACAGCGATCGCTTTCTTTGCTTCCCGGTTAACATTCTTGTAAATTTGACAATTACCAGCGCTGAGAAACTTGGCATTTTTCTTCGTGTACCTTCAGTTCAACAACGTCATTCCAAAGTCAAGTAATATATCTGGGTTGATGAACCGCCAACCTGGTTTGGTAACTTTGAGGGTCTTTAATTTGAGCCCACGTTTCTTCCATATTCGTAGTGATTGGTAATCGGGTAAGTGAGATCAGTTCTTCTTTCTTCTCATGAAATCGCCACCATTTAATCGGCTATAGGCCAGTCCGTTGCTCATGCTATTTTATCGGTGGCTTGAGCCGCAAGGCAACAATCAATGTCCGATGTCGAGGTGCAATGGCCTCATAATAAACGGCTTTGCAGACCGTGACGGTGGTAAAATCTCGGCGTCTTATGGGAATACAGTCGACTTCTGGAATGGTATCACGGAATCACTCAGAGATGGCAATGTTAACACCGTATTGAGTATGTGCGCTAGCAAAATAGAGAAACTTATAGCTGTTTTTACCGCTGTTGCATTACCTTGTGGCACTTCGGCTTTCGCTCGTATGTCGTCACTTCCATCTTCACCCGCTTTAAACTCGAATACCAGGACGCTTTCTTTCTTTGTCCTATATGCGTGACGTTTCCAATTGCAGAAGCAAATCCGCTGCAGCTGTTTTTTTGAACCGATGTTTGTTTTTCATTAAGGCTTGTTGTCGGTGATCGCGTCAGTTTAGTGCTCTTTGAAAGCTACGGGAGGCAGCTCCCCGCAGGCCATAAGCAACTCTACAAAACTAAGTAAGATTCTGATCAAAGATCATGGAACTCACTCTTTTTTGAAAACAGAGAGTGTTAGGACGAAATCTTCTCCGAAGTCTTGCTGTTAGCTCAGATCAGCTCAGATACACAGATCGTTATTTGAAAATTCCCCAATCTCAGTAGACAGGAAATGCCGGCATTTTCAAAGGAAGAAATCAACTTGGCAATAAACAGCTTCTCAATGTATAGTTGTTTTGGCCCAGATGGGATAATGCCAGGTTTGCTACTAAAGCAGCAGGACATATTGTATATTGGAGCTATTATTGAGCTCAGGCACGTATCGTATATCTGGAGATGGAAACGGGTCGTTTTCATATCGAAGTTTGCCAGTCCTGGTAAGGAAGGACTTTTGGCCAATCGGCCTTACATATTTTGTGTTAAAAGTCTTGGGGGTATCTTAGATATTCATTGAAGGACGGTACGGAAATTCAATTCTCAACAAGTCTGTCGCTTCCTCTTTAGAATCTGCGTGGTTGCATGATCTACTGAGGCCGTCCATGCGTTTGAGGCAGTCAAACAACAGCTTGTTGATGCAACACTGCTGGCATTTCCTCAGTCAAATGCACCCCTAGCTGTGTTCGTCGATGCCCCTGATACAGCGGTAGGCGCCGCTCTTCATGAACTGTTTTCGAAGCAGCTCAACCCAGCTGAACGCAATTAAAGCGCCTACGATCGTGAACTACTCGCCGCGTGCCTTGCAATTAAGTGCTTCCGTTTCTTCCTTGAGGGCAGGCCGTTCACTATGTTCACAGATCACAAACCCTTAACGTTCGCGCTTAGACGAAAGCCCGACAAAGCGTCTCCACGCCAACTTAGGCCCTTTAGTTATATCAGCCAGTTTACTTCTGATATCCAACATGTGTCTGCTAAGGACAATGTTGTTCCAGACGCTTTATATCGAATTTCGAAGGTGACAGTCCCTACCTCAGTCAATTATACGGAAACGCCGAGGCACAAAAAGGCGACGCAGAGCTTCAGAGCCTGAAGGCAAATTCCAAATAAAAATTCAAGAATTTTCCTATTTTCGGCTTAAACTTTTATTTACTCTGCGATACCTCAGATAAGGGACTCTGGCCATTCATTCCGGTCGATTGTTGCAGGCAAGTATTCCACGCGATTCATGATCTTGCGCACTCAGGCATCAGGATGACGAACCGGTTAGTCTTCTGGCCGTCCATGAACAAGGACGTAAACTCTTGGGCCAGACAGTGCATCACGTGCCAGAAGTGCAAGGTCAACAAGCATGTTTAAAAGGAAGTAGGTGTATTCCGTCGGTCAACCAAGCACTTTCACACCATCCATCTCGACATTGTCTGCCTTTTGCGAAATTCGCACGGACTCAAGTATTACCTTACAATCATGGACAGGTTTACGCGGTGGCCTGAAGCAATACGTCGGTCTCACATTATGGCGCAATCATGTGCCGAGCCCCTGTGGATTCCGCGCTTTGGTGTTCCAGCCGTTATCATCACAGACCAGGAGATGTAATTCAAATCTACTCTTTTCGAGGAGTTAGGAAAGCTCCTTGACTTCATACGACATGGGACTACCGCATGCCATCCGCAGTCTAATGGTATGCTGGAGCGTTGGCACCGAACGCTGAAGGCCGCTCTCACGCCCTGCGACGATTCGTCGTGGTGGTGGTCCTTGCCTTTCGTCCTCCTCGGCCTCCACACAGCCCAGCGAGAGGAGTTCGCGGCCAACTCCGTGGAGATGGTTTACCAGAAGAATCAGAGCGGGTTTAAGGGACTAGGGAATGCTGCGTCTTCTTATGGACGCGGTTTCGAAGATGCGGCCGACTCTACCGTCCCGGCACGTGACATCGGTGGTCAAGAACCCCAGGGGTCTTGAGCCGTGAGACCAGGTCCTCATCAGGGTGGATGCCCCTCGGAGGCCGCTGCAACCACCATATGAGGGCCCCTTTAGAGTGCTAGAATGAAGCGAGCACATGCACAAGCTCGACGTTGGAGGCGGGCGCAAGTGGGTCTCCTTATCGAGGTCGAGGTCCATCGTCGAACTAGCGACCGCTCCGAAAAAGGCCCTGGGGGCCCTGGGTCGGTGAAAAATTATGTGAATCCGCCTATTGTCCCTTTAGTTTGTTGAAATCTCTACTGGGGCCACCTGAAATAATTTAGTCTCGGAGAGAGTCACCCCCTTTCCCTCTTTCTCTTCAGATTTGGTTGTGGTAGCTGAGCGTCAGTCTCTCGATTCTCATGCTCTGGGTTCGAATCCTGATTCGCGCTTCTCCGCGGTAGTTTATCATAGCTTCTCCCCCTGCGGTAGATTTATTACAGCATTAAGGATGTTAAAATGAAACCCAACAATTTTCACTTATTTTTTCATAGATTTTACTTTATTCGGTTTTTTAGATTTCATTTTTCTTTGATACAAATTACGAAAATATACAATCGTGTGTACGTGAGTGTCATGTGTCATACGTGTGTGGATAGGCAAAAAACAAACAGGGTGTGTCTTCATAATTTCAAAGAAAGTGTGTATTGTTGAAAATCAAATTTGAACCCGCATTTTTTCGAAATTCAGTGGACGGGTGTTGTTATTATTATTTCAAACTTATGCTTTCACTTAATCTATTCGCCTCATTCGATTTTCTTTCGTCCCGTTCTTTCTTTTATTAATATATGGCATATTCACAGTACAAGTAGGCTAGGTAATCATCTTCTTACTTTCTTGTGTTTTTTTTGTTTTTGCTTCTTTAAATCTACGAGTTTTGCTACTCAGCATTATTTGCTAATATCTTTTTTGCTTTTTCTTTCAATTTATCGTCTCTGGTTTGATTTATTACTTTATACACAGGATCCTTTTTTAGCGCTTATTCTCTATAGTGTCTTTATTATGCTATTTTAATTGCCGCTTCTAGCCAATAAATAGATTTTTTATTCGGTTTTCGAGTGGAGTAGAGTTTACTGAGAATATAAGGGGACAATCATTGTTTGTTCCATTCTATTATAAATCATAAAGCCTTAGAAATTCATAAAGGAAGCAACTTCGCATTGGTGGAATCACGGATTTGGTTCAAATAATTCCTTTTTATTTGTCTGTTCTTGACTGCATTATAGAAAATCAACCAGCCCAGAATATTCGAAATTTTTAAGCCCACATTTACGATACGCATAATGAAATGTCATTCAGAGCAATGAGTTTAGTGTAGGACGACGTAGGAGTTTAGCATATGGCAACTGCTATATCATATTATGATGCGCAACGCATGGTTCTAACTTTTATTGTAAGTGACGGTTTGGGTTCTTCTTCTTCTACTCCAAGTGACACGCACTAAACCGTAAGCCTACCGGTTGGGTAGCCGATGGCTGTATTGCCAGATGTATGTTTTAGCTTCTAATGTAGCGTTTAGGTATCTTTATCACTTTTTAAAATATTTGCACGTTAGGGTTGTGGGGTATTAGGCAAGTTTCTAGTTCGATATTATATTGGGGGACAAGTTCGGCGAGATGGATTTGTATTTTTGAGGGCGATGATAAGGGAAGGATTATTGTGTAGGTAGTTGCGGCGAATTCTTCGGGAGTAGGATTTGGGACAGTCGATTAGGATGTGTTGGTTGTCCTCGGGGACACCACATTGGGGACAGTTTTTATGAGTTAAGATTTTCATTCTATTTTATTGCAAGCCATCAGTTTTTTTTTAAAACCAGTTTGGCTGCGAAGGGATGTTAAAGATGTCGTAAAAGAAAGGCCTTTGGTTTGTGACCTGAGGGTACATATATTCATTTCCCCATTCCCGGTGGAGTTCTTTAAGAGCCATTTTTACAGCATCCTTTGATAGGATTTTGATAGGGGTGATGATGGGGATGTCATGAGCTGCTTTTGCTTCTAGATCCGCTTGCATATTTTGGGGAATGCCCTTGTGACCTGCTACCCAGAAAATCTTGCACCATCCGGGAAGGGTGAAAATAGTTCGGTTTCTGAGGAGTAGTGGGCGTTAAGTTTAGCGTACGCTGTTTTGCTGCCTGAGAAGATGGCAATTGGGTTTTCGGAATGAGGTTGTAGGCTAAGGGCTAGTTCAGCGGTTGTCGTTAAGGAGTTTGGGTTTATCCTGTCTGCATATGTTTGGGAGCGATCGAAGTTAATGCAGGCGCAGCTGGGGTTACTTTCCGTTTTGGAAGCGTCTGTGAAGATGATATTGAAGTTTTCTTTTCCGAGGTTTTCTGTTGGGTTCTTGTAGTAGGTTTGAAGATTTTCAGGTGTTTCTTTGCTGGGGAGAGGGTCGCTCTTCATTGCTAGGTTATTGAGTTTTGTGGGTTGGGAATGCAATTGTATTTAGTTGATTAGATCTTTGATTCTAAGTCTGACTTTGCCATGGATGGAGGCGCTTTACGAGAAAGGGCAGTTGTTTTCACTGTGATATAGCCTGGATTTGATAAGAGATTTGAGGAAGTAGAGAACTTGGCGCTGCTGTAGTGGGAACTCGTCGAGAACTCGTCGGCAAGCACGTAGACGACATGGTTGGATTGGATGGATGGACTCAGGGGAGACCACGAATGCGTTTTATTTGGCCACGGTGGAGAGCTTCGACTTTGTTTAAAGTGTAACTGGGGATGTTGAGATTTAGAGGTGTGGAGTATTCTGTTTTCGATCTAGTTAGTGCTCGGAACATGGTGAGGTCTTTTTGTGGGGAAGGTTGAAGTTGAAGTTTGTATGAAATTGGACTATTTCTTTGCTCAGGGTGGACTTAAGTAGTTCCTGGCGGTAGTGTGGGTTTGTGGTTAGGCTGTTGGTGATTTTGACACCCCTTTTGTAAGGGTTGTTGGTCAATTGTTAGTTGGGTGGAGTGCCTTCGAGTCGGGTTAAAGACAATTAGTTGGAATTTGGCTGGGTTGAAATTTAGCTTCAAATCCTTAGCAAGTGTCTTTAATTTGTAAAGGAGAAGCTCCACATTGCGTACAGCGGAGGGGAAGTTTTTGCCATTTGACAAAAGACGACAGTCGTTTGCGAATTGGGAGGGCGCACTGGCTAGGCGCACTTGGGTTTTCCATTCTAGACAGAGGGATTGAAGGACAAGGAAGTTTTGGTAGGATCGTGGTTGTCGGTATAGTTTAAGGGCGTCTATTTTTTTTGTAGAGGGCTACTAGCGAATCATTCCACCAATATTTTGGTATGAAGTTTTTGGGAGCTTCTTTGAATGATACTTTTTACGGACCGAACTGAATGCGGATTCTAATTCATCGGCGGAGGAGCCGACATCAATAATGGATAAGTATAGGTTGCGATTGATTGTAATTTTGGTGCCTGTTGTGTTGTGGCCAACTTAGAAGGTGATGGGGAAGTGGGAGGATTTGGTTGGGTGGAAATCAAGTGTAGTCCAATTCTGGATGAGGGAGGGGTTGTTGGTAATTGTCAGCTCTATTGCCGTCTATGTGTTTTTTGTACTTGTTGGTAGGTTGACCACACGGAAACCGTACTTTTGGGTGGTGTTGAGAATAGTTTTCCCTTTGGAGTTGGACTTTTTGTCGCCCGAGGCTGTGCTATGGGCATTGAAATCGCCAGCGACGATTACTTGAGAATAACGGTTGAAAAAGTTAAGAATGCGATGTAAGTCTCGTCTGAGGTTGGGCATTTTTTGTTCTTGGGAGATGGTAAATGTTAACTGAGGTAATGGAGAGATTGTCCAGGAAGATTTCGACTACCAGGGATTTAACGGATGTATTGAGAGAGAGCTTTCTGAAGCGGTATTTTTTTGTCAATGAAGGTGACTAGGTCACCATGTCTGCCGTCTCGATTTTTGAGAATGATGTGATAGTTGGAAGTTGATAACGAGTCCATGTCAAGGATGGAGGCTACGTTGGAAAAGGGCTGCGTCAATTTTGTAGGAAAGCTGTATTATCTTCATGTTAGCGTTTGGAGGTCTTTAGACGGATATTCAATATGTCTTTGGAGATATGGGCGTGGTTGTAGATGGACTTTAAGTTGTTTATAGTTTGTTTGTCGTCGGGAGAGACGACGTCATAAGCTGTGGTGTTTAGGATTCTCAAGAGCTTTTTATGAATTTTTTCACAAGTGTCGCTGATTTCTCTGAAACCCGGGAGGATTTTGGATATGGGTTTGTCGTGTGAGCGAAGGATGAGCCGGCTTTGGGGTCGATTTTTGGTCCTTGTTGTTTGATGCATTTGATGGTGGGGGAGGTAGAGGAAGGATATTTTGGACTTCCGGGGGGATTTGGTTTAGGGGCTGCCACACTAGTTTTGGTGGCTTGGGAATATGTGAAATTTTTTGTTAAAACTTCGTTAGCAAGGATGGTTGGGTTATTGAATTTGGGTTTTTTTACTTTTGGGTCGATCACAGGGAAGTTGGTGTTATCCTCTGGTAGCAAACTAAGAAGTTCAAATCTGTTGATTGATAATAGAAATTTTTTGGTGGCTTGCTTCCTGGAAGTGTTAGTGAGTGCCATAGTTTTAATGATGTATTTTTGGGTTGCCTTTTTAGGGCAGTCGCCGCGGAGTGCCGTGTGATCACTGTTGTTGCAGAGGATACACAGCGCTGCGTTGCAGGCTGGAGTGCAGGCTGGGGAGGAATCAGATTGAAGGCACCGTTGGAGAGATTTGCACCATTTCTTTGTGTGCCCTAATCTGGCACAATTTGTGTATTGTTTTGCGCAATATTCAACTTTCCGTATACAATAGCCTAGTTTGATTTGGGAGGGTATGGTTGTACTTTGAAAAGCTATTTTCACAGTTCTTGCCTGGGTAGACACTGCAGGGGTTTCCGAGTTATACCAAGAGATTCTTCCAAATCGGACTGTTGGGAGGTCAGTCAGGGTGAGTCGAGGAGAATGTCTCGTATCACACCAACTTTGGCGGTGCTGTTTAGGGGAATGAAGGATGGAGAATGGAGTTATTTGCTTCATATGCATTTTTGAAGCAGATGTTCACCCTTGCCTTGTGTACATCATCCAGAAAATTGCCATTTTAATTTTGTACAATGGCAACGTACTCCAAGTACGAGTGCGCAGCGTTGTATAGGGGGATTAACTTTTTTGGGGAAGTTATTTGAGACGCGTTATCGGCCTGTTGTACAGCTCTATTCGCTGTTTGTAGGAGTTGCAGGAATTGCTTCTTATTTTCCTCTTTGGGGAGGTTGAAGGGGCACACATCTTCGAAACGATTTCTCTCAAAAGAATAAGGGGATTCAGGTTTAGCCTCCTTGTGTGGTTCGTTTATTTTGTCTTCTTGAGACTAGTCTTGCAGAGAATCTGCTGTTTTCTAAAATATTGAGGGGCTGCGGTGTTTCAGGTGTCGGGGGAGATATGGTCTGCGGGAGCAAGATCGGTTGGGAGGGGAATCGTCTATCATTATTTAGTATAAAAATTACCGGACCAAGCGAGATATCCTACTTGCCTTGTGGATCGTTTATGGGAGTTGGCGTCGGTTTATTTAAAAATGGCGGTTTATGTCGCTCACTACACTACACTTCACTACACTTGCCACTAGAATCTCGCGATTACACCTTTCTTCCTCAGAGGACTGGTTTTGAATGACGTTTTGGGTTCAAGTGACGCATGTTTAGTAATTAATCATAAAAAGATGGCGTTATTCATCCGGCTAGCTGTGATGACAATCGTAAATGGTATACGCAAGTTCTTGCACTAAGTGACATTTCATTAAGCGCATCGTAAATACTTCCTATGTGGTGATATACAAATAATCACAGAAAACGAGCATCCTAGCTTATTGCTCTAAATATTCCGTGCCATTTGGGCCTCAGGGTTGAAAAAAAACATCCAAATGAAGCTGAAGGATGAAGGTAGGAGAATTTATGATAAATTTAGTGCCAGATGGCGTTTTTTAAAAACATTAGAAATTGACTATTTTCCTATTTTTTCAAATACTCGTATATATTCACTGTAGAATTGAATGTGTTTCTGTCTCTGTGTAAAAACGTGTTTCTTCACAATATCTTGCATCTCTTCTTTGTAGGTATACCTAAATTGACGTTAAATTAATTTGATATTCACTTAGTCTACAACAGAAATTACTTCATCTTTCTAGGTGGTAGAGTTATGAATACTTCTCTCTTACATTCATTCTCAGCAACAAAACGTTCAAACGTTCATCGTCCTAGTATCCTTCCTTACTTCCAACATTTGCATAAGATCCTATTCTTAATTGTTAATTTTTTTTAAGTGTCCTTTTAGTTTTTTTTTATAGTTTTATTCAGTGTTTTATTAGTTATCATTTTAAAAATTATTTTGATTTATATGTTTCGTACAAAATTGTCGTTCTATACATATTGTTCCTTTGCAGCCCGATCTTTAGTTGATTTTGATATTTAGGTGATAATTTAAGGTAGCTCTCCCATTGTCGTGTTATCTTGTCGTCGGTGTCCTTCTGATAGAAACTTGTTTCGAAATCGTTCAAACGTACTAAACGGACTAGCATACGCTAAGTTGCTATCTTCGCGGAAGGTTGATAGTTATTTTGCTTTACTTTGATTTTATATAAAATTTAATATAAAACAGAATCTATATAGTAGCGTAGTGATATTACATTAATGCTTTGTTTTGCTTCGGATTGATCACAATAGAGAGAAAACCGAACAGTATTTTGTCATTTTTTTTTATAACGCTTCAGTGACTTTTTTTCTGCATTTTCTTTAAATTTTCAATTTCTACAAATTCTAGGTAAAGTAAAAACAAACGATAGAAAAGAACGGTGCTAGTAGAGAAATATAAATCTCGTATTTTTTACAAAACATTTGAAATAAGGAAATATTGTACTAATGTTAGGGAGTTTGTGTTCTAATTGAATTTCAAAGAATTCCAACTTCAACATTGTGTGCTGTTCCCAGTGTTGCTGGATCCAGGGTTAGCTGAACCTCACCGGCCAGGATTATTTCTGATATGCATCCAACGATTCCGGAGAAGTATCGCTGTCGTGTGAAGTACATTACATTGGGCATGCCACCTGCAAATAGAAAGATAGTTTTTCAGAAATGGAATAAAGATAAAGGAACTAACTTATTTCGGACCCTAGATTGTGAATAGAAAAAGCATGGTAAGATTTTCCTATATATTTTGACGCCTTTTTTGCGCCTATCCAAATCGTTGAAAATTTGGTTTTGACTTAAACATTTTCTTTTCCATTACTCCATTTCTAGTTTCTTTATTCTATACCTTAATCACGGATGACCCTTAGCAAAATTCCTTTACAACAGTAGCCCTTTCCCTCTTCCCCTTCTGCCAAATTATTTAAACTGTCATGCTATTGTTACCACCACGGACAACTAGATGGGCTGTGAAGATATTGATTTTTATGACCCATGAGAATCCTAGCGGTGCCCGAACAAGGAGTTCTGGCTCCCAGTTGGCATTATATTTGCTTCCTTGGTAGTGGTCTCGAGAAAGTTCCTTAGTGAACAGTGAACCACTAATGATCGATACATACGATACACACCGTGAGTTCCAGGTTCAGCTAGGCCTAGGTCAGGCCTCAAGAAACCGCAGTAGAGGCTTAATACGACGCGGTAGTAAAGTTAGCATGGAGATAAAAAAAACTGAGGAGATATTGGCGATGGTGAAAAAGTAGGCTGCTTTCTTCGCAGGACGAAAATGCGTCGCCCACCGTAGTGTCCAGCGTAGAAGGCAGCAAGGGTTAAAACACACGACGAGACACCGGGATGCGCACAACCAAATAAAGAAGAAAATTAGCAGTCATGTGACACTCGGAACGGGGATGGTAACCTTAGTAACATGCATTGCTGCTGTTCCGGAAAGAGAACAGAGCAAACCGATGAAACTGGGCAGAAAATAAGCTGAGTGGAAGCGTAATTGATTGTCCTTGTGGAAACCGAAGGGGAAAGACTTGTTAGGAAATGCGTTGCTGTTGTGAAGCATATACGGTCTGCAACGTTCCTCCAGAAAAGCCATAGGAAAGGCATGAACAACGATTTAATGGAGCTGACGGAACTACTGCATTTTCTTCTACTGGCCGACACGGAGGCCAAACAGGAGAGGCAGAAGCAACTGCTCCTCACCGGAGAACACTTCAAGTGTCAAACGGCGCCCAGATAGTCCGTTGCAGAGCAAACTGAGAAAAAGGCGATGCTCCATTTGAAGGAACTTCACCCAGGTAGTCTCCAGGGCAGAAAAGAAGAAGGTGAAATAGGACAAGAGACAAAAATACATCATGCTGTTAGAAAACCATCTGCCTAAAGTTAGGGCGACAACGAAGAAAGACTACTCCGCCAGCATTGATTATTAAGCCGACAGACAGAAAAACTGAAGTGGAAGAGACCATTAAGCGTGAATATCTAGAGGTAACTAATGCCTGGATTGGTATCAAATCTGCGAATTCCCGTGGACAAAAATTCGTCATGGTGGAAAATGCCGAGCAATACCCGAGGAAACTTCTTAACAGCGAGAAGATCAAAATTGATTGGGATAATATGTAGGATACGAATTCGTGCTGTCATAGCTCAGTGTTACAGATGCTTACATTTGGGGGCCTGACGGGGGGCAGATGCGGCCAGGTAGATTATAAATAACATATATGCAGCTAAAAGGAGGGTTGCATTTTCTGCAGGAACGTGATGAGAGCATTATACATACTGCTCGGGACGGTGTCCATTCATCTGGGCGGTGTCCAGTCGTTAGGGCAGAATAGCTAGAATGCGGGTAACATGATCCGCACCTACGACATAACATGCAATCAGTTATGAGTTATTAGCGTAGTTTGCTGCGGAAATAAAAGTTGATCTAGTGCTCATCTGTGAGCTGTATCGGTATGGTATCCCGACTTATAATCTACTGCTGTCATCTGGGTTATGGGCGGTGCTCGCCTTAGGGCCGAAGGGATGGCTTTGTCTGGATTCGGTTTTCGAACTTTCGACGCAGGTTTGATGGCCCCCGCTATCTTGGGCACGGAGGAGCGGATCCTGGCTGGTGCTGACTTATCTCTTATCTGGGTGAAGGAAACGAAGAAATGGCGGCGAGAACTGGGCTCGCAGTTTTAAACACCAAGCCATAACCTACGCGTTTGAATGATTGGTGTTGCTGGTGGACGGGTGGCGAGTTTTAGAAGTCTTCTCGGTAAGCGACTATCAATACACCGCGTTCGAATTGGTCAACGCCAAATCAAGGTCATCAGTCCGCCACTCTTGTTGTGCGTGGAAGGTCGCGAAGGTGAATACCGGAAAATTTTAGCTCTCGGAGCAGGCGGAGCCGCGCTGGAAGGCACTCCTGATGGTGATGGCGCTGCCAGCTATGAACCTGATATTGAGAGTCTGCAGAAGTCTAAAGGGCACCGAGACGTGGCAAACCTTTTATATATTGGCCATACGGTGAAAATTGCGAAGTTCTAGAAGGAGTGCCATAAACTTCGCCGTTTGATACAACGTCTAAACGACCGGGAAGGACTACAGTTATAAGGGTACTCCATAGTGTGATAAAAAAAAGGGAAACTCGCTGCGGCAGGGCCTAGTCGAAGAGGTTGACGGAGATTGGCGGGGACTCAGTTAAAGCTGGTATTCTAGGGGTCTGTAGAAACACTGTATCTCTTACGGATATTGAGGGACAATCTGAGAAATCGCTCCCTGCTGGATGAGATGCTAGAAGGATGAAGTTAAGGATGGGGATTACATCGGCGGTAATGCAGGCATCCATCCTAGGGCGGGCCTCTGCAATGCTTCATAGGATAGTCTGCTAAGACTCGATATAACAGAAGAGTCGCGCCAGGTTGCCTATGCGAATGATTTTGTGGCAGTTGTTGCTAGATGCACTGTTAAATAGGCGTAAAACAGGCTTCACATATTGATGTGCCGAGTAATCAGATGAATGACGGAGCCGATGTAAAAGCCGATCCTCACTAAAAGGAGATTTAGACCTTGCCATCGGCGAATCGATAATCGAGTCAAAGCAACAGTTAAGTATCTTGGATTGACGTTCGAATCGAAGTTGAGCTTTTTCGAGCAAATCAAAGTAGCAGCGGACAAAGCTGCGGTGGGCCGTGAGTTGGCTAATGAAGAACTTACATCTAGCAGGTGACGACTACCAATAAGCATAGGGTAGCCTGTTCTGCTTTACGCCGCGAGGATATGGGCTGATGCTCTTGGCAGAAACGTATAATGTAAACGCCTTGCACAAGTAGAGAGACGCGACCAATCCACTGCCGCTTCTGCCTACTAATTAACATGGCACCTGGCCCGTACGACGACCCAGTTCTGCGTTCAAGGTTGCACAGTACAGAGGTCACTTTTCATGTGCTATTCCCTTATAATACTACATAGAGGAACGGCACGGAAGGGATGTCATTAGCGAAATTGAGGTGTTTGAGGAAAACTGTCATGATCCATTGAAACCCTCCCCCACCTCCGGATAAGACAGCATGGACAAAATCAATGATAACAGAAAGGAATAGGCTGCGCTTGCGGCAGTATGTGCTGTTTTACGTTATATTATATGTGGCTCTGATAGTAAATGTTGGTTTTTCGGAAAAGGCCTGAAGAAAAAGAAGAAAGAGAAATTGATGCTGTTCGAAATTGATGAAGAGCAAATGAAGCGGAAATTTGAACTCAGGACACAGCTCCAAAATGGTGTTAAGGGTGATGCAGGAAACGCCAGAACGCAAAATATAATAGCTTGTTTTAAGTTAATCATCAACTTTTTCCACTCACTGAGAAGGGTCTCAGATTCCACGATTTAATTTATGAATGTGTGGAAGTAGCAGTCCTGCACCGATTGCAGGAGTCACATTTGGCCGCATCGATGGCAAAGAAGACGAGCCAGACCTTGCCTGAGATGAAGCGATGGCGTAGGCCGTAGGCCAGACAGCTTTTAAGAGTACCGTATTGGTGGACCTCGGTGAGAAAGCGGGATGTCTGGAGTTCTTTATTAAGATAACCGGATATCGGTTGTTGCGTCGTTGATGATGATGATCACAAAGATCATTTCACTTTGTTTATAGTAACAGTCCGAATCCATAGCTGATATTCTGGAACTTTTCAAAAAGAGGAATGATCGTTTCATGTCGTATTATCTGAGGCTAAATTTGAACAAATCAGAAGTTTTGACGACTGATCCCAATGAAACGGGCACTAGTGATGTCAAATCCAAAATTTACCGCATTGCTGTTCGAGGTATCGTCCTCTATGGTTTCGAATGCTGGCTACCAAAAGCAATGAATGCTGCCTCGTGGTAATGAAGTCAATGATGTTACGTTTTACCAGTGACGTAATATGCCATGATCACATCCGAAGCGAGGACATTCGCGATCGATATGGGGTTGCATCGATTTTGGAAAAATTGGAAGACCGACTTCTTTGATGGTCACGTCATGCAATTCGTGCTGATGAGAACCCACTCGCAAAAATTGGTTTAGGCGTTGAAGTCAATTGGAAGTCGAACGAAAAGCCAATCGAAACAACACATTGACTCTACCCATATCAGTCGCATGACCAAAAAAAATGGCGTAAACGATCAAGACGAGTCTAGCACGCTACTGCTAGAGACGTCGGTAGTTAAAGTCCCTCACAGGGTCATCGAAAGATCTGTGTCAACCCGCGAGTTCTGTCGTGATGCGGTATACGAATATCCGAGGTTTTTTTGGAAAACAACAACAAAGAACTTTGTCCTAGTCATATTATGACGGCACTTCCTAATTGCGGACGTAGAATTTTTGATACATCACTAGTCAACATGGGTCTTAAAAATTGAGCTGTCAACGTTTGATTAATATAAGGTCCCAAATGAATAAACTTGTCTATTTTTGAATTGACTGAGCTCTGAGTATGCATTCACTTGATGATGGCACATTTGGTGAAAAACTGATGTGGCCCATGGACTTCAAGGTTTGGACAAAGCACCCAAGTTCCGAAAAAATAACGGACGGTTTGGCCGAGCTTCCAACATGCTGGTTCCAGGACAGAGATGGGGTAGTGTTTTTTGAGTTGCATCTGCGCTAGATAAAACCGCATGATATTAAATCCTTTTAGGGGCAATGAAAATTGTCAAAAATCAATTTTAATTTTGAGGATCCTTTTCTCGGTTCAACTATTATAGAAAAGCCAGTCAGTGCACTATGAAGACACAACGACTGTTAGGTGTCAAACTAAAATACAATCCGTCGGTATTTTTTATAGTTTAGATAGTGCATTGCGGCTGGGATGACTCAAGGCTCAAGAGGAAGTCGAATTGTTTATTTCTTGCCTTTTTTTGTGTGCAATATAGCCGTTATTTTAGTTTTCACTAAGAAAGAGTTAGCATTGGGTCGCAATCTTAAGTGGTTTAAGTCAAGTTGTAGATTAGGACCCGAAAAGTAGCTATAAGGTCTGATTGACTACGCTGTTATTGTCCCAACGAGTAGCGACGAACATGATGCACTTGAGCTTCGACAAAGACGGGGGAGATAGAAGCTCGAAGAAGTACTTCAGCACGTTCAGAATTCTATCATTTCCCTTGAAGTGTCACCTCTTATTGGTGAAATCGCGCTATATCGAAGTAGAATCTCGGAGCAGTTCAAAGTCGAAACGCGATCTGCCATTATACGGGGCGGGTGCTAGCAGATCTGTCAACGAGAAGGCGAAAGTACCGGCAGGACTTTAGGAAAGGGCGCAGCTTCAGCACAGGCTATGCCTTTCAAAGGAATATATTATCCCAGAATGGTCGAACTAGAAAATTGCAAGCTTTTCGGAAAGACCTGGGGAGAGCTAAAGTACTTTTCACCGAAGGAGATAAGAATGTTAAAAGCGATTGGGGGAAGGATTTCAGGATGCAGCCAATAACGAAAACAAACTTTGATTTGGTCCTGTTTGACTTGGCAAGTGAATTTTCGTTAGGGCGAATTACGTGACCATCGAATACGCCACCCTCGCAATCTTTCCACGATCGGTACAAAACCATATCGATCGGCGATATCCTCATTTCGGATTTCAAAACGGGTCACGCCACTCGTCCAACGCAACATCTTCGTCTCCATTACCGCAAGACACAGTTCATTGACTTTTATAGTCGGCCAACACTCAGAACCATAGAGAACGACAGGACGGACGATCTTTAATCTAAGTTACTGTTTATATACAACAACTTCAAGTCTGGAATTTTGCAAAGTTCTCAATATTTAGGTCTATTATTCTATCCTTCATGTATAATAATTGTTATCCCTAATTTGTTTTAATATGGCGAATTTGCGAGAATAACTTTCAATGGGATGCATTCTTGCGCTACAAAATAAAAAATCCTTGATAAAGGTTGAATATTCACCAATCAGTTTTCGGTTTGTTTGGAAATCAATTGCCACTTTCCCTATTACCAAATTGGGTATTGCTAAACCTTTCCCTCCTCTAAAGACCAACCAGCAATACAATGAATTTTCCGCCCCAAAATTAATCCCTTTTTCAATTTACCACTTTCTAGTAATTCCGGAAGTTTTTCGAATTTTGTGACGAGAATATTGAATTGAATTGCATGTTACACACTCTGACATATCCATATCCTGTACCGGTAAAACTTTTCCAATTAAATACTTTCAAAATCTCAAATTATGTTTAGAAAAAGATTTATTTTTACAGAAAATTTTTCGTACAGGATATGATGCTACGATGGGAGTATGCTAGGAAAGGGCAAGTGAAGGGCCCCATCTGATATAGGAATATGCGTATTTGATTAAACTCATTAGAAATGAAACTATTGAAATCCCTATCAAAACTATCAAAGGATTAGAAGTTTGCTACGGGTAGCGAAGTAATTCATGAAGATGTAGAAAGGAATCCAGTCATGTGAATAATGGAAGGTCTGGGGTGTAAGACGTTGAAATTAATGTTAGTGTTAGGAATTGCTATTGTTCTGCCAAGTATGGCTTGAAAGTTTAAGGATTAGACTGTTTGCTATAAATATTTAGGAAAGATATTACAGAGGCTTTGTATTTGGTGAATTATGTAGTTTCATTCAAAGGAAATTGAATCTAAATATCAACTTGAAATTGTTTGTCTATAATCTAAATTGTATCTTAGAAAACTATATGAAATCGATGAGGTGGTTTGTTGATGCATTTCTTGACATGTGTCAAAATATTCTTAAATGCAAAATAAAATTCTCGATTAAAGGATACTTACCAACATAAAGGCCTGTATCTGTGTTAAGTTGTGCTAATTTTCCTGGTGAACGTTCAACTACTGATTTACGACCATCTACCTCTAAGGAGCCTTCTTGGAGTTTTCTGGAAAATATTTGAAATAAATTATTAATAAATTACCTTATTATATTAAAATATATCCGGGGAATCAATAAAGAAAATAATAATAATTTTATATGCCTGCTGAAGAAATATGGGTAAATTATAAAAGTGATACCACCTTACAGTGTATTATCACATTACTATTACATCGCCAAACATTACAACATCACATGACATTGCAACATGACATCGCTACGTCATCACCCACTTGAGATGTGACGATGGTATTACTCTTCTGATAAGTAATGTTTAGTGATGACTGTGGCGATGTGATATCACATTACAAGACATCACTAAACATCGCCGTTGTACATAGGACTATTGCCTTCTTTTCTTAGGTGAGAGGTTCATTCATTCATTCTTACTGGATGCTGCCCTATATTCCACGCTATAGTGTAAAAATGCAGGCAAATGCCATCTCAGTGATAAGTAATATTTGGTATTATCGCTGCCGATAATGGGGTGTGATACTGATTACATAACATCACATATACGCTGGTGATTGTGATATTACTTTGTACTTTGAAACATTACTCTTCTTAAAAAGTGATGTAATCATTTACTAAGAAGAGAAAAGAATAGTCTGTGCACTTGACAGAAGTAACAATTTGTTTCTCAAACTAGTGCGGCCCGCCATTAAGTGTAAGTAAAACAAAATATTAATATATTAAGATCTCAAACAATAGAGACTATGACTTAGTTTCATTACAATTAAAATAAAAATTAAAAAAATCTGCCACATATATATATAGTTAAAAAACCCCACGGACTCTCTTCTCGCCCAACCTAAGGATGGGCTGAAGGCAACATCCAAAGGACCGCATCACAGGGATGATGCGTTTTAACGCAAAGTGTGTGCGATCATGCAATGACGCGGTAGTTCTATACTACAGAGATATGGATCTTAAATGGAAGACAGTACGAATCAAGACTAAAGCCCACTAGGTCAGATTGTTACCGGATAGGACTCTTCGGACTATAGCACAGGTTGCAAGGATAATCGCTTTTTGCAACTCCATGTATAGTCCAACCCTAAGATCGAGCGTTTTCAGCGACTAATTCCGTCGCTGAAATTACCATGCGACTACTTGATCTTTTTTAGTCTCCAAGTCTGCTTCATATCGTCCGCCAAAGGGCCGTCGTTCCCGATTTTTCTTGCTGTTTTTCAACAGTGTTCCGGTCCAACGGTACGGCTACATCGATTATGAAGCACGCTCGTTCTCCCTTGAGAAGCAGAACTAGATCGGGTCGATTGTGATTAATACTATGGTTGGTGGCAAAATTGTAATCCCACAGTAGTTTGACTCGATCATTTTCCAAGATTCTCTGCGTAGTATACTTATAGCTGGCGAAGGCTTACGAGCTGTGCCAAGTCAAGGAGAATGTGTTATAAACATAGTCCGATCACGAGGGCTCCTGTGCCCGACGCGCGCAAATGCATTCAAGATTACTGCGGTCTGCACGGGGCCCATAGGGGACCATGCTGCTAGGCTCGGCATACCCTACAATTCGCATTGCCGAAGCTGCGGAGAAGGAAGGGAAACCCTCATGCACTTTTTATGCGAGTGCCCAGCTCTAGCTAGAGTCAGGCTGCGGGCACTGGGGAAACCATTCTTTGGGGACCTCAGAGAGATTTCTAGTTGCAGGGTGCGAGAGCTGCTATCTTTCATGAATGCTACGGGCTGGCTCTGAAGATCCGAGCTGGCTGGATTCTGCCTCCCTGCTTCCATAACAACAGTCATGGTCTCAGGAGTCTGTGGCATCGTAACGGCGCACCAAAGCGCTAATTGGGCTCCTCAGAGCGGCCACTGATACTTACCTACCTATCATACTTATAGTAAGTTGCCACTAAGTTATACTTCAACGCAAGGTTTTGATGGAGAATATTGCAGACGAAGTTATGACCGTTGGTGTACTCGGTACTGCTCAACATCCTACACGCAGATGTTATGTGCTGGATGGTCTTCTCTTCACAGTTGCATAACTTACAACTGGAGTTGTTGATTGATGAGCCATGAAGGATGTACCGTTTGTAATTTTCTGTTGGGAGCGAAGCATCCTGAATTGAAGTTAGGAATGCTCGGTCTCATTGAAAGGTACACCACTAGTCAACCATTTGTTGGAGGCTTCGATGTCAATGTCTGACAACAACAAATTTTTGATATGACCTCCGTGAATGGGTTTCGCTTTCCACATGTCGATCTTTTGTTGGACTGAAGGTGGTAGTCTGGTGACTTGAGTTCAAAAAATCGAAAATTTTTTTTTTGCTTAATTTGAAAGTGCAATGTCTTGAGAATATACTGTGAAAATTTCAGACAGAAATTCGAAATATTTCGGGAGTTATAACGAGTTTCCTAGAGCGCCTCGGAGTCCAACCTTTCAAGTTGACCCACAGCTGCAACCGCTTGGACCCTTCTTTTGTTTGCGCGCATTTTTATACCTGGGTTGACTCTGTTATTCTATTATTCAAAAAGCCCACGGACCCTCTTCCCGCCCAACCGGACCGAGGGGCGACCAACCTAAGGATGGGCTGAAGGCAACATCCAAAGGCCCGCATCACAGCGATGATGCGTTTTAACGCAAAGTGTGTGCGACCATGCGAAAATGTATTGCTACATCTCGATTGTCGCAAACACTTCAGCCAATGACGCGGAGGTCCTACACTATTATATATATATATATATATATATATATATATATATATATATATGTCACGGTCGCCACCTGGCGTACCAGGTTTATCCTCACCTGAGTTGCAAACGCAGAGCTGCATGCGACCAGGCGCGTGTCATGGGTTGCGGATAATGACATGACCCACCGGGTCAGCTACGAATATCGCAAGTTAATCTTGTAAATAAGTAGCCGCGGACAAGCAGAACGTTTCCCTTTGTGTTCGTCCTCCCTTACCGATTCTTCCCGTTCCGGGGGAGTAAACCTCCTTAACAAATCCGTAATCCGGGGTGAAGGGATCGACGCGCCTATCGGATGAATTGCAGTGACGTTACACTGTATTTCAGTGGCTCCCCTCCAAATACCTTCCCTACCTTTGGAGGTAACCATGGGGCATTGCAACATTGGGGCTCTGTTGCAGGGCTGACTGGTTCCCCATTACTCGTGGGAATAAAATTGGGGACTTTGGTTTAAATTCTTTAAATGGGACCCCAGGGACACGAAGACAGTACCCAACACGGTTAAGGGTCGTTCAACAACATCAGAGCGGCTCTTCGCCCTTGGATGTTTTGGCGGTTATGCCGTCAACCACCAGGGACGGGAGACCTAGGCGTCGTATGGTTTGGACGAACCAACTCAACGAATTTATCGTCCGCGCCTATTACCGTGTCACGGATTTGGAACGGAATCCATCAGGGTACAGACATCGACTACATGACGCGTTCATAACCCGATTTCCGGAGCTAAGTCATGTTCCGGAACAGAACGTCGTCAACCAGTACCGAGTGATTGTGAATAACAACCGAGTTGCCTTACCAACTAGGCAACAAATCTTCCAAGAGGTTTCACTTGAGCTCGGGCTGGAGTCATCAAATTACCGGACTAGTCCAAGGAGTAACACAAGTACTCCACCTGTAAGGCACTCCATGAATCCAGTAGTCAGAAGAAGCTTAGTAACTGGGGATGTCGACCCAATTTATAATGAGGCTTTGACCGCATTCCAGGTCGCATTCACAGAGTATGCTGAGATTCTCCCAGACGCTAGGCCAAGGATCCCAAAACTGAAGTTTACTTCGGCAACTACTAACATCATTTCTGCCGTTGACAGAATTTTGGCTGATCGTTTGGCTAGCGAGATTACTGCTACAGAGGTTCACAGCCTGATCTACGTTGCAGCTGCCACGGTTATTCGTCTCCATAACCAACATCTTAGAGCGAATAACAGAGGTATGCGCAGAAGGACTTTACCGTTCTGGGTGTTTCGACTCAACAAAAGAGTCGAAAAGTTGAGAAAGGAGATTGGTCGTGTGACGCAAGCACTCCTTGGAAATCCATCACCAAGAGTGCACAGATGCGTTGCGAACATCATTGGAAACTACCATCTGTCCAATGATATGCCAATCGAAGAAATCCTCGAGGTGCTGAAGCAGAAACTTGCGGTATGCTCCAATCGCATCCGTAGGTATCAGAAAAGCTTTCAGCGAAGGACAGACAACACCTTGTTCTTCCAGAACCAACGAGGATTCTACAAAAATCTCATCAACTCAGGTAGGGACAGTAACCTCAATCTGGATCAGGCAGAAGACTTCTGGAGAAGTGTTTGGAGCGAATCCAGTCGTTGCAATTTAGAAGCAGCGTGGCTCCCACACCTTATGCGTTCATGCGAGGCCCTCCCCGAAATGACCATGCCTGACGTAACTGAAGTCGACGTTAAAGCAGTCCTTGACAAGGCAGGTAACTGGAAGGCGCCAGGAGTTGACAAGATTCACAACTTCTGGCTCAAGCGGTTCAAGAGCACTCACAGGATATTGGCAAATCAATTTAATCAGATGATTGCCGATCCTGATTTAGTTCCACCATTTTTCACCAAGGGGATAACTTTCCTCATCCCCAAGGAACAGGGTGTCTCTTGCCCTTCAAAATGTCGACCAATTACTTGTCTTCCTACCATCTACAAGGTCTTCACTTCAGTTCTGTGCGCGAACATCTCAAAACATCTTGATGTTCATAAATTGATAGCTGAGGAGCAAAAAGGATGCGCAAAAGGCTCCCGAGGCTGCAAAGAACAGCTTATAATCGATACGGTAGCTGTAAAGCAGGCTGTCCACCAAAAACGAAACATCTCGACAGCCTACATCGATTATAAATCAGCCTTTGACTCCATATCACATTCGTGGTTACTACAAGTGTTACGCTTGTATAAAATCAACCGGAATGTTGTTCTTCTTCTGAGAACAGTAATGAAGAATTGGAGCACGAAGCTATCGGTATCTTCGCAAACATCAGGAGAGATACCAATCAGGCGTGGCATTTTCCAAGGCGACTCTCTAAGCCCACTGTGGTTTTGTTTGGCTTTGAATCCGCTATCCCATCTTTTGCATGAAAGCAAATACGGGTTCCAAGTCAAGCATGGCATATTGTCGAAATGTACATTAAGCCATTTAATGTACATTGACGACATCAAATTGTATGCCAAAGACGAGAACCAACTTCGCTCCTTGCTGGACATCACCATCCAGTTCAGCAGGGATATCGGCATGCAGTTGGGTTTGGAGAAATGTCGCATAAAAACAATTGTTCGGGGAAAACACACCGACAACGAAGGATACAGCCAAAATAACATCCGAATTGAGGGCATGGATTCGGACGACGTCTACAAATACCTCGGCATATTGCAAGCAACAACACCTGCTGTGGCAATAATTAAATCTAAGTTGCTGGGGGAATTTGAGCGGCGTCTGGATCTTGTCCTTAAAACTGAGCTGTACGGGAAAAATAAAATCATGGCAATCAACACCTTTGCCATTCCCGTCCTTCTATACACTTTCGGTGTGATACAGTGGAGTAATACTGATTTAGAATCTGTCAATAGACGGGTAAGGGTAGTTCTTGCAAACAACAACATGCACAATAGAGCTGCCGAAAAATTGAGGATCACTATCCCACGTCATCAGGGAGGAAGGGGGATACTTGATTTAAAAACGATGCACTACAATCAAGTGCATTCTCTTCGTGAGTTTTTCTATGAGAAACAATCCTCTAGCCAAATACATCAGGCTACCGTCATGGCAGATAATAAATTATCTCCTTTGAACTTGAGAAGCAGAGAATGGGATCCCATGTCGAATGTTACTTCAGTCCAACAGAAGATCGACATGTGGAAAGAGAAACCCATTCACGGAGGTCATATAAAAAATTTGTTGTTGTCAGGCATTGACATCGAAGCCTCCAACAAATGGTTGACAAATGGTGTACTTTTCTATGAGACCGAAGCATTCCTAACTTCAATCCAGGATGCTTCGCTCCCAACAAAAAATTATAAACGGTACATTCTTCACGACTCCTCAATCACCAACTCCAGTTGTAGGTTATGCAACTGTGAAGAGGAGACCATCCAGCACATAACATCTGCGTGCAGGATGTTGAGCGGTACCGAGTACACCAATCGTCATAACTCCGTCTGCAAGATTCTCCATCAAAACCTTGCGTTGAAGTATAACTTAGTGGCAACCTACCATCCTTACTATAAGTATACTCCGCAGAGAATCTTGGAAAATGATCGGGTCAAACTACTGTGGGATCACACTATTGCCACCGACCACAGTGTAAATCATAACAGACCCGATCTAGTTCTGCTTCTGAAGGAAGAACGAGCGTGCTTCATAATCGATGTAGCCGTACCGTTGGACCGGAACACTGTTGAAAAACAGCACGAAAAAATCCGGAACTACGGCCCCTTGGCAGATGATATGAAGCAGACTTGGAGACTACAAAAGATCCAAGTAGTCCCAGTAATAATTTCAGCGACGGGATTAGTCCCGCAGAACTTACATAAAGCGCTGAAAACGCTCGATCTTAGGGCTGGACTATACATGGAGATGCAAAAAGCAGTTATCCTTGCAACCTGTGCTATAGTCCGAAGAGTCCTGTCCGGTAACAATCTGACCTAATGGGTTTCAGTCTTGATCCGCACTGTCTTCAATATAAGATCCATGTCTCTGTAGTGTAGGACCTCCGCGTCATTGGCTGAAGTGTTTGCGACAATCGGGATGTAGCAATACATTTTCGCATGGTCGCACACACTTTGCGTTAAAACGCATCATCGCTGTGATGCGGGCCTTTGGATGTTGCCTTCAGCCCATCCTTAGGTTGGTCGCCCCTCGGTCCGGTTGGGCGGGAAGAGGGTCCGTGGGCTTTTTGAACTATATATATATATGGCGTACCAGGTTTATCCTCACCTGAGTTGCAAACGCAGAGCTGCATGCGACCAGGCGCGTGTCATGGGTTGCGGATAATGACATGACCCACCGGGTCAGCTACGGATATCGCAAGTTAATCTTGTAAATAAGTAGCCGCGGACAAGCAGAACGTTTCCCTTTGTGTTCGTCCTCCCTTACCGATTCTTCCCGTTCAGGGGGAGTAAACCTCCTTAACAAATCCGTAATCCGGGGTGAAGGGATCGACGCGCCTATCGGATGAATTGCAGTGACGTTACACTGTATTTCAGCGGCTCCCCTCCAAATACCTTCCCTACCTTTGGAGGTAACCATGGGGCATTGCAACATTGGGGCTCTGTTGCAGGGCTGACTGGTTCCCCATTACTCGTGGGAATAAAATTGGGGACTTTGGTTTAAATTCTTTAAATGGGACCCCAGGGACACGAAGACAGTACCCAACACGGTTAAGGGTCGTTCAACAACATCAGAGCGGCTCTTCGCCCTTGGATGTTTTGGCGGTTATGCCGTCAACCACCAGGGACGGGAGACCTAGGCGTCGTATGGTTTGGACGAACCAACTCAACGAATTTATCGTCCGCGCCTATTACCGTGTCACGGATTTGGAACGGAATCCATCAGGGTACAGACATCGACTACATGACGCGTTCATAACCCGATTTCCGGAGCTAAGTCATGTTCCGGAACAGAACGTCGTCAACCAGTACCGAGTGATCGTGAATAACAACCGAGTTGCCTTACCAACTAGGCAACAAATCTTCCAAGAGGTTTCACTTGAGCTCGGGCTGGAGTCATCAAATTACCGGACTAGTCAAAGGAGTAACACAAGTACTCCACCTGTAAGACACTCCATGAATCCAGTAGTCAGGAGAAGCTTAGTAACTGGGGATGTCGACCCAATTTATAATGAGGCTTTGACCGCATTCCAGGTCGCATTCACAGAGTATGCTGAGATTCTCCCAGACGCTAGGCCAAGGATCCCAAAACTGAAGTTTACTTCGGCAACTACTAACATCATTGCTGCCGTTGACAGAATTTTGGCTGATCGTTTGGCTAGCGAGATTACTGCTACAGAGGTTCACAGCCTGATCTACGTTGCAGCTGCCACGGTTATACGTCTCCATAACCAACATCTTAGAGCGAATAACAGAGGTATGCGCAGAAGGACTTTACCGTTCTGGGTGTTTCGACTCAACAAAAGAGTCGAAAAGTTGAGAAAGGAGATTGGTCGTGTAACGCAAGCACTCCTTGGAAATCCATCACCAAGAGTGCACAGATGCGTTGCGAACATCATTGGAAACTACCATCTGTCCACTGATATGCCAATCGAAGAAATCCTCGAGGTGCTGAAGCAGAAACTTGCGGTATGCTCCAATCGCATCCGTAGGTATCAGAAAAGCTTTCAGCGAAGGACAGACAACACCTTGTTCTTCCAGAACCAACGAGGATTCTACAAAAATCTCATCAACTCAGGTAGGGAAAGTAACCTCAATCTGGATCAGGCAGAAGACTTCTGGAGAAGTGTTTGGAGCGAATCCAGTCGTTGCAATTTAGAAGCAGCGTGGCTCCCACACCTTATGCGTTCATGCGAGGCCCTCCCCGAAATGACCATGCCTGACGTAACTGAAGTCGACGTTAAAGCAGTCCTTGACAAGGCAGGTAACTGGAAGGCGCCAGGAGTTGACAAAGTTCACAACTTCTGGCTGAAGCGGTTCAAGAGCACTCACAGGATATTGGCAAATCAATTTAATCAGATGATTGCCGATCCTGATTTAGTTCCACCATTTTTCACCAAGGGGATAACTTTCCTCATCCCCAAGGAACAGGGTGTCTCTTGCCCTTCAAAATGTCGACCAATTACTTGTCTTCCTACCATCTACAAGGTCTTCACTTCAGTTCTGTGCGCGAACATCTCAAAACATCTTGATGTTCATAAATTGATAGCTGAGGAGCAAAAAGGATGCGCAAAAGGCTCCCGAGGCTGCAAAGAACAGCTTATAATCGATACGGTAGCTGTAAAGCAGGCTGTCCACCAAAAACGAAACATCTCGACAGCCTACATCGATTATAAATCAGCCTTTGACTCCATATCACATTCGTGGTTACTACAAGTGTTACGCTTGTATAAAATCAACCCGAATGTTGTTCTTCTACTGAGAACAGTAATGAAGAATTGGAGCACGAAGCTATCGGTATCTTCGCAAACATCAGGAGAGATACCAATCAGGCGTGGCATTTTCCAAGGCGACTCTCTAAGCCCACTGTGGTTTTGTTTGGCTTTGAATCCGCTATCCCATCTTTTGCATGAAAGCAAATACGGGTTCCAAGTCAAGCATGGCATATTGTCGAAATGTACATTAAGCCATTTAATGTACATTGACGACACCAAATTGTATGCCAAAGACGAGAACCAACTTCGCTCCTTGCTGGACATCACCATCCAGTTCAGCAGGGATATCGGCATGCAGTTGGGTTTGGAGAAATGTCGCATAAAAACAATTGTTCGGGGAAAACACACCGACAACGAAGGATACAGCCAAAATAACATCCGAATTGAGGGCATGGATTCGGACGACGTCTACAAATACCTCGGCATATTGCAAGCAACAACACCTGATGTAGCAATAATTAAATCTAAGTTGCTGGGGGAATTTGAGCGGCGTCTGGATCTTGTCCTTAAAACTGAGCTGTACGGGAAAAATAAAATCATGGCAATCAACACTTTCGCCATTCCCGTCCTTCTATACACTTTCGGTGTGATACAGTGGAGTAATACTGATTTAGAATCTGTCAATAGACGGGTAAGGGTAGTTCTTGCAAACAACAACATGCACAATAGAGCTGCCGAAAAATTGAGGATCACTATCCCACGTCATCAGGGAGGAAGGGGGGTACTTGATTTAAAAACGTTGCACTACAATCAAGTGCATTCTCTTCGTGAGTTTTTCTATGAGAAACAATCCTCTAGCCAAATACATCAGGCTACCGTCATGGCAGATAATAAATTATCTCCTTTGAACTTGAGAAGCAGAGAATGGGATCCCATGTCGAATGTTACTTCAGTCCAACAGAAGATCGACATGTGGAAAGAGAAACCCATTCACGGAGGTCATATAAAAAATTTGTTGTTGTCAGGCATTGACATCGAAGCCTCCAACAAATGGTTGACAAATGGTGTACTTTTCTATGAGACCGAAGCATTCCTAACTTCAATTCAGGATGCTTCGCTCCCAACAAAAAATTATAGACGGTACATTCTTCACGACTCCTCAATCACCAACTCCAGTTGTAGGTTATGCAACTGTGAAGAGGAGACCATCCAGCACATAACTTCTGCGTGCAGGATGTTGAGCGGTACCGAGTACACCAATCGTCATAACTCCGTCTGCAATATTCTCCATCAAAACCTTGCGTTGAAGTACAACTTAGTGGCAACCTACCATCCTTACTCCGCAGAGAATTTTGGAAAATGATCGAGTCAAACTACTGTGGGATTACAATTTTGCCACCAATCACAGTATTAATTACTATCGACCCGATCTAGTTCTGCTTCTGAAGGAAGAACGAGCGTGCTTTATAATCGATGTAGCCGTACCGTTGGACCGGAACACTGTTGAAAAACAGCACGAAAAAATCCGGAACTACGGCCCCTTGGTAGATGATATGAAGCAGACTTGGAGACTACAAAAGATCGAAGTAGTCCCAGTAGTAATTTCAGCGACGGGATTAGTCCCGCAGAACTTACATAAAGCGCTGAAAACGCTCGATCTTAGGGCTGGACTATACATGGAGATGCAAAAAGCGGTTATCCTTGCAACCTGTGCTATAGTCCGAAGAGTCCTGTCCGGTAACAATCTGACCTAATGGGTGTCAGTCTTGATCCGCACTGTCTTCAATATAAGATCCATGTCTGTGTAGTGTAGAACCTCCGCGTCATTGGCTGAAGTGTTTGCGACAATCGGGATGTAGTAATACATTTTCGCATGGTCGCACACACTTTGCGTTAAAACGCATCATCGCTGTGATGCGGGCCTTTGGATGTTGCCTTCAGCCCATCCTTAGGTTGGTCGCTCCTCGGTCCGGTTGGGCGGGAAGAGGGTCCGTGGGCTTTTTTAACTATATATATATATATATTTGCAAACGCTTAAGCATCTCGAAGAAAATTCTGCTTAAAGATAGAGAAGAAGTGAGAGGCAGTTGCTCCCCAATTGACTCGCTCCGTCGTTAAGTGAAAGTAAGGTTTCAAAAAGTGGGAGACAACCCAGCTCAATCTTTAAACAAAATGTTGAGCAGCTGAAGATTCTGGGGTCTTAACGTGAGTACCTGCAGTGTAGGCATAATCCCGCGGTCCTCTTAGAGAACATATTGACTTGGAGATTACAAACAGAGCCACGTCGTGACTGGCACCGTACTGATTTACATTGGACACAGGCTGACTGGCACAGCGGTACTGTGCAGCCCACGAGGATCTCTGCCCGCAGTATGGGCACAACAGCCATGAAACTCCCACAAGGGGGCTAACATCAAATAACCGGGCTGAGAGTACATCTTCTACGAATTCTCGTAGAACACATGCTCATCCTGGTCCCCATAGTACCGGATAACCTCCGGTGGGGCTTCGTGGCAAGAGCCTTGGGTCCTTGGAGTACTGGAACATAAGCGCCCGTGTCAATCAGGAAGCTGGGCTTGGCCTTTCTGATACAATCAAATGGTGTTTCCCAGTGAAACTAACTGTCGAAATCCATGGCAACCCAACTAGTTTACTTGCTTCTGAGAGATGGATTGATGGTTGTATTCATGTATTGCCACGCCTTTCAGCTGTAACTTTTGAAGAACAGCGAATGTTGAGGGCTCATGGGAAGGAAGAGCCAAAGGAACACAGGTTATTGCACTAGTTATCTTCTCAGGTATACGAGGATCACTTCCTTTATCGGACTTAAACTGCAAAACGTCTGATTCAATGAAATAGAAACTACTCACCTTGTTGCTCTCACTCGATGCCACAGTCCATCACTGACTTTCGTCGCATTAAACTGAACATCCGCCTCGCCTGATCCTAAATTGTATCTCAAATGCAAATATCTGCAACAAACAATAACAAATTTTATTGATTTTAATTCCCAACTGCAGAACACTATTGTAGTCAACAAATCAGCACATTGTCATCGAACTTACCCATTCTCAATGCCTAGCGATAAAAAGTCATCGTTGTCGAGTGCACTCTGTCGACCCGACCATAGTATCACCCCATTCCTGGAGCGGGTCTTGAACCTGAGGTTCAAATCAATTTTGTAGCTGATGACATGGCTCATTGTCTCGGCGTCGTTATAATGGAAATAGCTGTCCGTGCCTGTGAAGCACGCTCCAACGGTCCTTTTGTAGTTTGGAGTACCAAAGATTTTACTATGCGAATGATGCCCGACGCTTGTTCCTGCAGCGACGTTTTTACTACCCGCACTGCTGCTACCACTATTGCCATTTTTCATTATCCGCTTCATATCACGGATGAGGTCCTTAGCTCTGTAATCTTCCTCGCCATCAAATAGATAATTCGCATCTGTATCGATGTCGATATCGTCATCATCTCTGTCGATGTCGTCCCTTTGTTCGTCGTCCTTTTTATGTTTTCTACTATTATAATGAGGGATTTTTATCGTTTCAGTCTTTATTTTATCATCGAACTTGACATCGTGCTCGCCATTGTCTTCGACGACATAGTCATTCAGGATATCGTCGTTGATTTTTTCGAAATTTCCATTGTCCGTGTTGTAGTCGCTGTTGTAGTCATTGTCGTCTATATTTAGGTAGACGCGGTTTAAATCCATCTTTTCCACTTGCTCCTTTTCATGTCCAAATTTAGCATGTTTTAGTTTTGGAGTCGGGAGTTTGTCATCATCATGCATGACCGAGGGATGTTTTAGGCTTTTCGTTACTTTTTCGAAATCCTGTTTGGTATGGAACTTCGGTGTCGGTGCTATCTGAAAGCTTCTGTAGCTACTTGTCTCGGCAGCATAGTCTGTAAGATATCCGCCGGCTGCGAAAGGCTCCTGATTTTTATCGACATCACTTTCAGATGGAAGAGCCATGTCTTCCGGTGGTACTCTTTGGCTGTGGTGTTTCCGTTCCGTCTCATTTGGCTTCGATTCTTTAGCCTCCTTTCCAACATCCTTAGTGCTATGATGCTTCGAGGCGCTGGCTTTCTCGTGCTTCCAATGCTGTTTGTAGCGTGTGTTGGAATGTTTCAGGATTGTTTCGTGCTTCTTATGGTGTGTGTGTTTCGAATGTGTCCTTGTTGAGGTATGTTCGCTTCTAGAATTCGAAGTGTCGATATCGGTGCTTGCGGAATTGTTTAGATTGTTATTAGCGTTTAGGTTTAAGGACACTTCTTCCGCTTTGTTGCATAATGAATTGAATGGACTACATCGGCATTCGTAATTGTCCATTAATGGGATGCATTCGGCAAGCGGACCACAAGGACGCGCTACACATGCATGTGGGCAATTATCGACGTTTGTTCCACCCAGTGCCTCTGATATTATTGACAATGTTCGGCCATTAATGTCAACCTTGAAAATACAAACAGAAATTGGTTTCTCAGAAATGTCCTTGTGAAATGTCAACAGATTCATTATTTGTTGGATAAGTCCATTTATTACACATGAGCAAAGAATATGGTGATATGGCTTTGATTATTATTTAATTGACGAAATATCGAAAAAAGATAATGTAATATTTTTGATGGTAATGGACCTTACTAGGACCTACAGAAAAGTCTACATCCCACTGCACTATAGAACTTTTGGACGATCCATATCTCGTCCTTGTAGAGAAACTTAATTCCAAATTCATGGCATAGAGGGTGGTAAAATTGGTCCCCAAACTATCTTACTTCTATCTTCCACTTGGTTCGAAAATAGGCATATGATTGATGAGTTCGGAACTGCATAGTTGGTAAAGACTCAGTGATATCGGCTTATTCTCTCTTTCCCACTCTCTCTCTCTTCGCCCGCATACCAGAGTTAGCGTAACAGAATAGTCATTAAGGCCGTTGTTAGTATTAAGGTGAGTATATTTTCAGGTTTTCAGCAGGATAGTCCTTCTGGACTATGACTAATGACATCGTAGACATTATATCAGTGATATTTGTGCGTTGATTGTCATCAAATCTCCAGTAAGCATTGTTAGAGATTGTCCCTAAATTATGTGGGCGTTCACGAAATCTTGGTTCGATTCTTGAGAAATGGGAGCCCCAAAAGTCATTTTTGACCTTTAGGTTTCTTTTCTCGCACGCACCATGACGGTATCATTCACAGACTTTCCATCAATTGCAAGTTAGGTGTAGACTAAGTGTTTGCGTGGAAGCGTAACCCTAGTTTATTACTGGTACCACTGTCAGTACTCATTTTCCATTTTTTAAGCTTTGTAGGTATAACTCCTTTAATAGTAGCAGCTATGGTGCATTTACCAAAGGTTGGCTTTTCTACAGGATTCGTGTCAAGACGGACTTCCAGTCCACTAACCGACCCAGCTGTGAATGAGTAGCTGAGCTGCTGACCACATTACCTAGGCGACGATAGGGCCTTGAATGGAGTGCTTTAACATGCTTTAAGGCCTTGAGCCAATTGGATTGTTATACCATCATTATTGAAAGTTTTAGCGCAATCACAATACTGACAACCTCTTTTTGGTGGTGGTTGGTAGGCATAACTGTTGCGGAAAGAGCAAGGTGAGCGGAATTAAGCCAAGATCTTGAGGGTAATTCCGAAGCATTTAGGAAGGAAAGCAATTCCCCGCAAAGGAAATGCCTGAAGGAATCTGCTTCCTCTTCGCAATTTGGGCAATGAGAATTGTGGTGCCATGTGCAGACCGCGGGAATTCTGTATGCACTTCCACGCGTCTGGCGATAGATTCTTGCTAATAATAATAACTAATAATAAGAACTCCGCCGAAGTCGGTCCCAAGCCCGGTTGTGAAAGGAGGAGGGATGGATAGCTTCAGTCTGAATGGCTGTACGCCACCGCAGCGTCTCAGCGGGTAGGTGAGGAAAGTGCAGGAACTTTGCAGTCTTGCAGATTACTCACCAAAAATGAGAAGAAGGAGAAATTTAAGGTCCGGTACGGATAACCGGCGGAAGTCGTCTGACTTAGTGACTGGGTCGGGCTATCGTAATGGACAGCACGGCGTCGAAACCGCTAGTCGTGGGGCGGTTCGACGTCTAGCCGCCACGACGACCAGGAGCACAGCTCCGCCTGCTGCAGCTGTTTCGCCACAATCTGTGGCGACCACTTCAGCAGGTTCGCGTAGGAAGCGATGAAATGGACTGAAGAAATGAACCTCTTCATCATCCGCTCCTACTACGAAATAACGGCGGTGGCGGGTACAACATCTTACCGCCCCTTGTTGCACCAGGGATTCGTCGAGTGTTTCCCGCAATTCGCGTACGTGACTGTGCAGCAAGTCACAGACCAGTACCGCTTTATTACTCGCAGCGACACAATTCCGGCCACCGTCAGGGAGCGTGTTCGACTTGAAGTCATCGGGGAAACTGGTGACCGAGAGTCGATGGGGGCAGAGGCGGCGGCATCAACAACACCACGCCGCATGCAGGCAATAGGTTCAGTACTCGCCGAAGCACTCTTCTCCACCGTACAGCTGAGGTTTCCGCTGAGGTTCGGGACGAATTCCAAAGAGCGTGTATAGAATTCTCGGATATGGATCCTTTGCATAGACAAGGTATTCCCAGGTTCTATGCATCTCCAGCAACTCCGGGAATTCTATCTCAAATCAATGATCAGATTGCATCTCGACTGTGTGTTGACATGTCGCTGCTGCAACTACAATCACTTATGTATTGTGGTGCAGTTGCGGCTATTAGATTGCACGGTCAGAAGATTCGCTTTCGCGTTATTGGTTTGAGTGACAAAAGGGATCCACCATGGAAAATTCGTCTGGAACGTCGGCGGGACTCACTAAGGCAGGACATTGCTAGACTGAATCAGATCAGCACTGGCAGTGCCAGCCGAGGGGTGAGAAACAAAGTGCAGAGGGTTTACCGGAACTATGCCATCCCCTATGAAACACCCGTTGTTGAAATTCTGGACACACTAAAACAGAAACTTTCTGTCATGTGCAGTCGGTTACGACGGTATGGCGAAAGTTATTCCAGACGTGTCCAGAATGCAACATACGCGAGGAACCAGCGGAGCTTTTTCAGATCTCTCAACGAATCCCAACAGAGCGCCCAGACAATACAGTTCTCGGTGACGGAAGCGAAAGAGTATTGGGGTGGACTTTGGGGGTTACCTGCCCAGCATGCTGAGCATGCTGAGTGGATCACCGCCGAAGGCACCCGCCATGCCAATACGTCTGGCATGAATTTTGCGGATGTTACTGAAGAGGAAGTTCGACGAGCCATAAACATCTCGAAGAACTGGAGGGGCCCAGGTCTGGATCGGGTGCAAAATTTCTGGTATAAGAAATTTACCAGCGTACACAGTCGGTTGGCACGCAGTATAAATGAGGTCATGAGTCGGCCGGAGGAATTTACACCTTTCTTCACTGCGGGGATTACCTACCTTATCCCTAAGAAGGACACGGTGCAGGACCCCGCAGATACAAGACCGATCACTGGCTTACCAACCCTCTACAAATTCATCACGTATTAATGGAAGGATCAATGCGCACCTCGAGACCAACAACATTCTGTCGGAGGAGCAGAAGGGCTGCCGATTTGGGTCAAGGGGTTGCAAAGAGCAACTCATTATCGACTCGGTAGTTTTAGGACAAGCAACTAGAGGCCAAAGAAACCTCTTCAGTTGCTACATCCATTATGCCAAAGCTTTTTATAGCGCTCTGCACACCTGGCTAATCGACATCTTACATCTGTATGGCATTGATCCGAAACTAATAAAGTTTTTGGCGACAGTCATGAAAGGGTGGCATACCACCTTATCGGTGCCTACATCTGAGGGTGCTAATACCTCAGCGCCCATCCGCATACGGAGGGGCATCTTCTAGGGGGATTCATTGAGTCCTCTTTGGTTTTATATGGCACTGAACCCCCTTTCATGGCTATTGAATGATGCTAGAGGGCATAGTTTTGCAATAAAATATGGCCTACGTGCTAAGTGCGAACTGACACACTTGATGTACCTAGATGACATCAAGCTGTATGCTGGTACTGACAACCATCTTAGAAGTCTGTTGCGAATAATAGACATGTTCAGCCGTGATATTCGGATGGAGTTTGGATTAGACAAGTGTCTAATCCAAGCCATCCGGAAAGGTCATCACAAGCCGCATGCTGGACATAGCATTGGTGACCTCCACATCGAAGCTATGACCGAGACAGACTTCTACAAGTACCTAGGAATTCTGCAAGGAACCCATGCTCGAGTTGGTGATCTGAAGGAAGCTCTGCTGTCTGAATTCTTGCGACGTGTAAAGCTGGTGCTGAAATCGGATCTTTCGGGGAAGAATAAAATGAGCGCGTTGAATGTATTCGCTATCCCTTCACTGGCTTATGCATTCCGAATATTGCCATGGACGAAGACCGATCTGGAAAATGTCCAGCGGCGGATACGGACAACTATGTCTAAATTCCGAATGCATCATCCAAGGTCTGCCGTGGAGCGGATGAACCTACCTCGTGACATCGGAGGTAGGGGCGTGGTAGACGTGGCGGCACAACACCATCGCCAAGTCGACTCGCTGCGCGCTTATTTTTACAGCAAAGAGCAGGCGAGTCCCTTGCATGCGGCTGTCTGTAGGGCGGACTGTGGACTGACTCCACTTAACTTGAAGGATCGATCTTTCAATCCTATGAGTGGGGTGAAGTCGGACCAAGAGCGGATCGATGAATGGAAGTCGAAGGCAATGCACGGTAAACACGTGAATTGTCTTTGGCAGCCATTGGTCGATTTGCATCTGTCGAACAGATGGCTGTGTGCTGGGGAGCTCTTTGCTGAGACGGAGGGGTTCATGTGTGCCATTCAGGATGGCGTGGTCGCCACCCGAACTTATAAAAAGCTCATCATGAAAGAACGGGTGGAGAACGACCAGTGCAGAATGTGTGGTTCGGTGTTAGAGGCGTTGGACCATCTCATTTCTGGCTGTACTGTTATGGCACCGGTGCAATACATCATCACCAGGCTTAATGCTGTATGTAAGGTTATCCATCAAAACCTTGCATATAAGCATGGGCTGATCACGGGAACATGTCCGGTTTACCGATATGAGCCGCAAGCAGTGCTTGATAGTTCTGCTTACAGCATGTATTGGGACCGGCAAGTTCTGACTGATCGCCATACCGCACACAACAAGCCTGACGTACTGTTAGTTGACAAGACGGGTCGCTCCGCGTATATTATTGATGTTGCTATCCCCCACAGTAGCAACATTGAATGAACATACGAGGAGAAGAAGGTGAACTATGAGCCATTGGCTCGGGAAATCAAAGAAATTTGGCGTCTCGGTTGTAGTTCCCATAATATTGTCAGCTACAGGTATTGTACCTAAATCCCTGAAGGCTTCCCTTGATGTCCTGGGACTTTCGCACAGTCTGGTTCAAACCATGCAGAAGTACACCATTCTGCATACGTGCTCGATGTTGCGGGGAGTACTAGACGGATTCTCCCACTGACCTACCACCGGCCGCCACCACCAGTGCCCCTTTAGTTTTTAAGTAGGTAGGATCGTCCGAGCCTAAATGCTTGGCACTTAGTGCTAGTATTAGGTAAAATCCGGCATCTGCCGAGATTGTGAAAACTCGGAAATAATAATAATCGTTGGCGCAACAATCCATGTTGGATCAGGGCCTTGAAGTGTGTTAGAGCACTTCATTCAGGACCGTAACGGTACACTACAGTACACTGTAGGAGGCAATGTGATCACCATTGCGTTCGCCCGAGATTATTACCTTGATTTGACTGAGGTACTCATTCACAGCTGAGTCGACTGGTATCCGACGTCAAATCACGATACAAATTCCACTGCCACCAGTGAGATTTGAACCGCGACCTCCCGTACGACAGCCTTGTGCTCTAACCACTCAGCTATCCGGACACAGTCACAGTCACAGATTCTTGCTAAAGGCGTGCCGAATCCACCCCGAATTGTCGCGGGTGGTAGACCTTTGCCATCTGAAGTCAGTGACTGTTAACTAGTGCGAGTAGTTTCCGCTTCCGACAGTCGCCGGCAGACCCTCACCTGGTCACTCTGTCAGCTTGCTTATTCCCCTTTTTGCTCCTATAACCGTGAACCTAGAGGAATTTGGACGTGTTACTCAGGACGTCACCACTGAGAACAAAGCTTTAATAGACACTTTAACTGTCACATAAAATGACTATGTAACGATTGAGGGTCGGAATTGTTCTCAATCGTCGACAGGTGTCCAGTATTTTCAGTACCTCTGCCTGGAATACATTGGCAAATCTTGGGAGTCCGTACGACTCGGCCAAACTGTGGTAGCATCGAAAATTCCTGCATAAACTACAAAGACAATCCTTGATCCGTCGGTGAAGGATATTGTGTCATAACCATGCAAAACGTCGCCGGTTTTCTTCTCTGTCCTGGTTGGAAAGTCCAGAGCAAAAATCTTCTTGCAACTCGGCTTACCTGTGGCGTAGTCTATTGGAAATGTACAGACTTCCTTAGGTATTTCGTCTAGGATGTTACTATCGTCGTAGGACTTTGTTGCCGCCATGTGTTCTGGCAGGGTCCAGGGGGACGAGGTACAGGAGTACATGGTGGGCATTTGCCGGGTAGGACTGCAGAGCCCCAGTCTTTCATTCCTTTTAAGCTTAGTTCTATTGTAATTCTTGCTCATCGTCTGTTACAGCACAATAGAATCGCACTTTAAGATGGGACGAACCACGGCTGTGTATGTCAAAAGAACCATCCTCGGACGAAGGCCCTACTTATTAATAAAGGTAGTCTTGGAGGCATAGAAGCCTATATTGTCCTTCTTAACCCTCAGTTGGATGCTCAGTTTCTAATCTCTGTCAATATTTGCCCATTTAGCGGCGGGAGGTGAAGTTCGGGTATCCTTGACTTAGTGATAAATAGTTCAATAGTTCTGTCTTGGATGGATTTATACGCACGATTTTCCTAACGCAACGGGCGAAAACATCACTGACACCAATATGACCACGTCGTCGCCATACGCCACCACTTTCACACCGCTCCTGTCCAATATTAGTAGAATTTTATCTATCACTATCAACGAGAGCACCGAAAAAATAACGCCACCCTGGGGCGTTCCTCTCCTCAGATCTCTGGTCAAGTGGCTACTTACCAGATCAGATTGGATTATTCTGGTTCTTATCATAGATACTATCCAATGCGTAGGACGCGCCTCCATTCGCATTCTGGTTAGAGCCTCCTTGATGGCTTTGATGCTCACATTTTTAAATGCACCCTCTATATCCAGGAAGATAGGTAAGGTACATAGTGTAGCAATTTTGTAAAGAGCGGTTTCTGTGGGTTAGCTTTTCAGGTAGGCGTGCTTGGTGCTTTGGAGAAGAGCGTGATCTCCATGGTCGTCTTTGTGGATGCCTAGACGCGTTCCCCAGTTCTAAACACGAAAGAGGTGAGGCTGATTGGACGGAAGTAGTTCCCGGACTTAAGGCTGCTGGTGTCCGACTCCGTTATGGAAACCACGCGCGCCCGTCTCCAGGAGTAAGATATGTATCTGAATAAATCCGATAAATCTCTACAATCCAAGGCACAATTTTCTCTTGGTACTTTTGAAGTAAGACTGGTATTATACTATTCGGGTTAGAAGATTTATATCAGGAGACATACGACTGCGATTGCATACAGTCCAAGCGAGGTTCAGACTCGAAGAAGTGGGTATGGACTAGCAACTCCAGGGTCTCCCCAGAAAACTCCGTTCAAGAGCCTTCCTACTTGTTCACAAAAGATGAGTTCCAATGTGTGCCCTATATTAAGTTCCGTGGGTCCCCAGGGAACCTTTCTTCATTATGAATCCAATCGAAGCGAGATGGTGGGGTTGTAGTTAGTATTTTTGGACTGTTGGTGATGCCTGCCGCAAGATGCGCTCTCATCATTTGGAAGATGGTCTCTGACACGATCTTGACTATGAGAAGTTCTCTGCAGACATTGAGAAGAGTTTTATTGCAGACTGTTATTTACAGCATGGCCACCATTGCTTACAAGGCCGTCCGAGGCTGTAGCAGTGTATTCTGAATATTTTATAGTTCATCGTGGATCTTATACTACGACTCTTTTTAATTCTAGTTGATGATCTGCAATTGACACAGAGCAGCAAGCTCGGGACGTCATCCATATTCTCTCAAAAGGGCAGCGGATAGTTTTCACGGCTATGTGGAAAAGGTGCTCCAAACAGCAGATGGTTATGGGGTGCAAAGATCTCGACGAGGTCACATCAAGAGAGGATATATGTACTGTGCTAAGGGAATAATTTAACCTTAGCGGAATGGAAGAACGCGCAATAAGATGAAGGGGGCGTATGGTACACAGATTGCTATTATTAGTTGGCCAGTTGAATCAGGGATTAAAATCATCATCGCGGGCAAGGTCGCGGGCAAGGTCGTGTGCCGGCTTAGGGAGCAAGTATCTCTCAAGAGATGCTTCAGATGCTCGATTTCGGTCGCTTTGTAGCAGCATATACTAGTGTGGCACGATAGGTCGAGAAGGTGCTGGAAGGTGGAGATGAAGGTCATCTTATCGAAGACTGCACTGGAGATCCGCGATGCATATTGTGCAAAGGAAAATGGGAATGGACGGCTGGCACGTTGCAGGTGGGGGTTGGAGGGAGGCACATAGGAGGTGATTATCGCAAACAATTCGAGAGTCGAATGTGAATGTAGCGGAAATCTCTCAACCTTTCCGAAATTACGGTAGTGCTACGTGGGTGGAACATTCATGTGGACACAATGAACAAGAAACAATCGTATTCTCGAGATCCGGCTTTGAATGCGTAAAAGTCAATGGCGTTCATATCTACAGCTTTTACGCTCCTCCTACTGTAACATTAGCGCAATATGAGGAGATACTAGACAGCTTGGGGTTGGACGCTAGAGACCGCTGCCCTAAAATCATTGAAGGCAATTCCAACGCGTGGGCCTTACAGTGGGGAAGTCGAGTGACGAACACCAGGGGCCAAATCCTGCTTTAAATCTTCGCAGAGCTGGACATCGTACTAGCCACCGCTGGATGCGTGCCCACCTTCCGAGGCAGAGGGCTAGGCTTAATCGTCGATCTGACTTACCTCAGTACCTCTTTGACGAGAGGGATTATTTGGTGGACGAGTGAACACTACATCCACAGTGACTATCAGGCCATCTTTCTCAACATCAGGAACGACAGTCGAGTGAGCAACCAAATTAGGCCTGCTTGGTTCGTAAGCACATTTGGATCGTGCATAGTGGAAGGAGTGTTTCCGGTCCAGTGGAAAGCCAGAGGTTGTTTCTGCTACCGAAGCCCCAGAAACCACTTCGCGCACCCTCTTTATATCATCCTATCTGTCTTTTAGATACTATGGGGAAGATATTGGAGAGGGTGCTACACAACAGGCTTTTTCGTTCGACGAGCTAGCGAGTGGTTTATCGGAAAGGTAGTATCAATTTCGTGGAGTACGATCCCCTGTCGATGCAATAGCAACAGTCGTGGACCTGACGCGGGAGGCATTGGATGTTGGTAAGTGCGGCGCGTTGCGACGCTGGATGTCAGGAATGCCTTTAACTCGGCCAACGGGGGTTGGATTAAGAACATCCTGGTTAAACTGGGTGTTCCTGGGTACTTAGCTCAGATAATCGAGGGTTATTTCTCCAAAAGACTTCTTGGGTACGATGCCAAGTTGAGCTTCAGTGGGATAATTCCGAGAGGGGCCTCAGGACTCATACACTGATTCTTTGTATTGAGGGATGGGTCGAGCGAAAACACAGAGAATTGGGTTACTACCTACACATTGCCTTACGGGACACAGGAAGTACTTGCATCGCTTCGGATTGCATGAGTTCCCAGACCGTCCCGAATGCGCCGCGTTATGTTCAATTGTCCGAGATTTGCGATTAAAGGAGGTTAAACGACGCCCTCAACCAAGTTATCGGACCCCATGATTTCGTGGAGGAGATGATGAGGTCGGTAGCAAATTGGTGTACGATAACCGGAACAGTAGCTGCGATATAGGAGAAGCTACAGGAATTGAATTCAACCCACAAAGCGTGACGGACATGTGAGTTAGTCAGCTGGTGTAGAACAGAGCCCTTCTCGCGAAGTAATATTTCATGGCGATCCTGCGGGAATATGGTCAGAGAAGCGGGGGTGGTTTTAGTGGGTGAGAATCCCACACATTGCTGCAACTTGGGGCAGCAACGTCTTTTTAATATTTCCTCTCGATCTATAAAAACCCCAGCATCCCTGTAGACGACTGATCGGTAACCAAGGAGAAGCTACCCCAGATAAATATCCAACCTTTCTTACTCCATATAAATGTAAAGTTCTTGGAGGTACTGAGAAACGTGGATTACAAAGTGCGGATCGCAGTCAGGAATGCGAAGGTGAAGGTCTTTGTCGACGCCGGCATTGAGCCGTTGTAGGAGATGAAGATCGACCGTCCGATGAGGACTGACGACCTCCCTACGCAAGCAGATCATGATGAGGGTAACGTAGATAAATCTGCAGACTTTGTAGCAGTTTGTGGCATCAAACTGGCGTACCACAGTTCTAATTGGACTCCTCGAACCGTCGGCTGATAGCTACCTACCTACCTATATGCATGGAATGTGGCGAGTCCTTTTCGAATTTTTCATTCAATATTTCATCACTTCCATACCAAAGCCTTTTCTTACCATGCGAGGCTTGAACCCACCTGTATGAGACAGTGTCCATATTGGATGAAGCCCGGCGTCGACGGAGATTGTCGTCCATAGGAAATAATAGTAATTAACACAAATTTTAATGTGTCTACCTCTATAGGAAATATCGCCTCCATTAGCTTTTATTCACACATTTTGTGACCATTTCCATAAACGGAACTCTACGTGACAAGAAACAATCATTCACCATTCAAATGCAGTAATGACGGGCCGCGTGCTTTTCCAAATTGTAATTAGAAGCCATAAAATAAAATATGTCACCAGGAAAGCGGACTTTTCTCTCCATTACGATAAGTTTTCAGGGTCACGAATCCTGTGACGAGGAAGCGAGTGGGCCGGGGCCAAGTTGAAAAAAGAATCTCCCGGGAGTTGATATACTTTAAGTAGACTATAAGCATCCTTCAGCAGGACTTCTAAGAACCCACTGTGCAAATCCATCCAACAGCCAGGATCGACCACTTCATTAGAAAGTCTCAATAATTTTCAACCTGTAATTGTATGTTTGCACTCTGCTCGAGAAGTTAGTTGCCAAGGTAATGAAATTAATCGATTATTCCATAACGTCCTTGCGGCGCGAAGGTGGGTTAGTGGAATCGATCCATTCTGGTCTGCACAGGTAGACGATGACGGCACACCTAATGAAAGTGAGGAAGAAGGGAAGGTCTCGAAACATTGCCGATCAGAGAACAAACGACAGAATGGAAATTCATAGCGAGGAAGCGATTTTCTAACATTAAAGCCAATGTCTTTATCCATTTAATGTCAGGACGAACAAACGAAGGAAAATTTATGGCCTGATGGTCGAGTGTGCAGTAAAGGAATACCCAAGTAGGGAAGAAGGTCCCGGTAAATAATTTGTTGTTCTTCTACTAAGCTACTTTCGAATAGAAAGGGGGAGTCTGTAATAATAGAACAAATTACTCTGAAGGTCCTTTGAGTCGGTGGAAAGCTGATTATGTTAGCAGCGACGGGACATGACATCCTTCCTGAATTCTGATGTTGGTCGAAATGATAGCAAGGTTGAGAGGTAGCATCATTCCCTTTAATTGCTTTTCAACTCAATAGTTATGAAGAATCGGTAATACCTAGGGACGTCCTTCCAATTTTGCAACGAAGAGGGCTCATTCTAAATAAGATTCACTGAATACCTTTCGGAGGCCGATCTGGTACGAAATTAATTTAGAAAAGATAGAAAACAACTAAACAGGTACTTCCTGTTAATGCCATCGACTTGAAATTACTTCTTCTTGGAGCAAAAGATGGTATGCGTAGCTTCAGGATTACAACAAATTCAAAAGCACTTCTCTCTGATGCCTGAACAATCCCAGTCTACATTAAAGGACTCTCAATGGCAATAATGGAATTTCACACTTTAAAATTTCCATTCTCCAGATAATGCTTCTGTCTTGAAATTTTTTCAGTGCGACGACAATCGCGAGTGCGATGAAAAAAGAAACCATCTTTTCGATGATAAATAGCAAGACAGAAGATACTCACGAACGCATACATTTTCCTCGACAATCCAGCATGATATTTGCTGTGATGAATGAGGCGTTAAAATTTCTTCCATTATCCAACCATAAATCCTGAACGTTTTTATTATAAACACCGTCGGTGCCATTATGTATTATTAGAAAGTCTGGCGGATTGAAAATATGGTTTGCTACCGAATTTATGTTCCAGACAATATTTGAACGAGTGGGGATGCGAGTGGGGGTTGCTTATATTAGATATATTTTTTCTTCGGATTTTGAAAGGATGTGCACTTAAGAACACTCCTTTTGATGCTTTATTCTTTGTTCTAAAATTGTTGTAATAAAACAGTGACTTTCAAGTCTAAATATGTGCAACTTTCTCTAAGAATAAATATTCAGGCAGCTTCTTGAAGCTAATTATCCAGAATTATTCATGAAAAGATATCTATCTTTTGAGTGCAACAATAATGAAGGTCGGCAAAGTTGACTTGTATTTCCTCATTATTTCTCCCTCGACATATATCTGTCATGTCATGGTTAGGGAACTCAGTAAGAGGATCCTCTAAGTCCCAAGGTATGACTACAGTGCCGCGGTTTGAATGATTATACCTACCTCTTTCGTGTATGAAGCTGACGAAGGATGGCCCTCCTGACCGACTGATAGCTTCCTTCAAAGTGACATATCCCCACGACTTCAATGCTATCGTCTAATCTTCCTTTTGGCCACAGGGGGTCTTCGTCAAGCCTTATCAGAAGACTAAGCTTCGTGAAAATTTCTGGCTCGCCCGCCTGCCTTGCCCAACTTAAATGATTCCGACAACTATACACTCGTCTAAGCACTAAACTGCCGGATTTTAAACTGTCTGCCGTAGCATTCCAACATCATGTCATCTGCATCTCTGAAACCTGGCTGGATGACAGGATTTTAGATTCTGAGCTCTTCGAAGGTTACTCTATCTTTCGTTGTGACAGAGACTGCGCTGCGCCTGGCAAGACAACTGGCGGAGGTGCCCTGATAGCTGTTAAGTCCCCTCTCCGTGCCGAAATCATCTTTTCCTCCTCCTCCACCTACGATTCTGTCACCATATGAATCATTCCGCCAAACGTATGCCCCTTTATCATATCGTGTGTATATTTTCCCTGCATCAGCCCGCCTTCTTTGTACGACGATTTCTTCGACAGATTATCAGAGGCTCTAATGGTTTTCTTTCTCTCATTTCCTTTCATTTTCTGTGGCCACTTTAATCTTTCCATGTTCTCCTGGCGCAGTACTCCTGGCCTTCTCTCCCTCCCTAGTAACTCGACTCACCCTTCCCTTCCTCTATCCCTCCTTCATTTATTTATTTATTTATTTAATTTAGAAACCACTTAGATAGCACTCTTGGCCTTGTCCTCTCTAACCTTCCTGTGCGTTGCCTTTCCCAATTCCTTCATGCCCCGTCTTACGTTTCCCCTGACGCACATCATCTTGCTCTCGAGTTCGATTCTCAGATATCCCAACTCCATTCTCCTGTCGCTCGCAAGCCTACCAAGTTCAACTTTCGTAAGGCGAACTTCGAAGGTCTGAAATCAGCCCTGACGGCAATCAACTGGGTCCTCCTCCTCTCTCCATGTACGTGTGACCAAGCGCTCAACACTTTCTATACCATTTGATCTGATCTTCTTCCTTGTTACGTTCCGTCCTCTCCGAAGTGCTTACGCTCTTACCCCGTCTGGTTCACCACTGAAATTCACAAGATACAACGTCAAAAACAGGTTGCGAGCAATAAGTCTTTGTCTTCTAGAAACTATGCTGACTTAGTTTTTTTCAAATCTCTACGTTCCACGGTCAAATCCTTAATACGGTCCCAAGTTATCCCCCCGGCCATTAAATTCTCTGGTTCCTTAGCTATTCCCCATAATTATCTTGTGATTTACTCTGCCGCTACTTTTCCTCTGTCTGTGTTCCCCCTCCTTCCTCCGAATCCCTCGCAATAGTGGATGCCGCCTGCCCCACATCGCCTACCATTCCCTTTCATATTCCTGTCCTTGCGGCCCGGCCTGATTATGCTTCAGGTTAAAGTTGCATAGTTCGGCAAGTCCTCACACGACTTCCGCGTGGTGGCTGCTGGGAACCGTCTTCGGGCGGGCCAAGAGTGTGTAGGGCCGGGCGACGAGTAGATCTGGCGGGGGGGATGGACTGAAGCAACAGCCCGGGGATCGTTCTCCCTGCACCGGAGAAGGTGCTAATAGGACCCTAAGCCAAGGTGGAACAGCATACGGTGAGGGCTTCGTGGACAATGGGGAGCTTGGTCTTTAGTATGCGAACTCTGAATACCTTGGGCACCTTCAGTTTCAAATAAGACCCTTACCCTGGTGGCCGGGCCAGCCAGGGTGGACATTCTTCCCTGACTACTCGTGGGACAAAGACATGGACTCAATTATCAAAAAAACAAAAACGACGATAGAAGAAGAGGAGGTGATGCCAGGCGCATCATCGGAGGACTAGTTGCTGGCCTCCAGCCAGGAGACAGTAGCCGTCGAGAGCAGTACACTCGGTGCCAGCCGTAGCACCGTTGTGCTGAAACTAACCGCAGGGTCCTCCCCGAGTGAGGCGTCAGACGGACTAGTGGCTTCCAGCCTGGAATCCACTGCCGTCAAGCTGGGTGTAGTGAGTACCAGACATAGTACTCCTGACCCGAAGCCCTCAGCGACGGGGGATTCCTCGAAAGCGAAAACCGACAAGAATGTCGGTCGCCGGTAACCGGCTAAGAAGTGAAGGTCCACGGGTGTCCTGCTCAAGAGCCAGTACCAGAAGGCCATGCATATCCTCAGCAAGATTGCTAAGAATAAGGAGGCCGGTACTGTCGATGAGGGGGATGAAACAGACCTCGGTAAATACCAGGTGATTGTCGATAAATACAACAGCAAATGCCTGGCTGACAAGCAGAAGGCGAAGCCCATCGCTCTAAAACGCAATCGTTCTCATGACGAGGTCGAACAAGATAAGAAGCGGAGCAGAGTGAGCAAGACCGCAGACGTTAAGCACCATTCGAAGGAAATTGTACAGCAAGCGTCAGCCGGCGGGCCACGTACTGCGAAACCCTTCAGCGACGTGGCCAGGATTCACTTACGTGTGGCGCTGGCAGATGGCAATTCTGCTAGCGGCAAACTAACGGTGGAGGTGTGGACCAGTGTTGAGGCTAGGCTGTCGGGCATGGTCTATGAACATCTCCTGGACACTGGAGGCAAACACCCAGGACTCACCCCCCACTTTGATTCATTTCAGGTGGTCCATGGGTTCCACGTAATAGCTTGCATGGACCAGTTCTCTAAGGACTTTCTCGGTTCGTGTGTCGCTAAGATCAGCGCTCAAGATCATCCCTTACGACGAGATTCCCAGGAGACCGGTCGCTCGCATCTGGTTGCCGAAGATCCGCATGGAGAAGGACAAGCTCGTCCATTTCCTGCACCTTCACAACCCCGGGATTCCCATGGACGACTGGGTTGTTATCAAGGAGGAGGAACCTCCGATAAACAGCCAGCCTGTACTACTCCGCATAAACGAGGAGTGCCTGGAAGCACTGAAAAAGGCCGATTATAAAGTGTGGTTCGGTGTCAGGAATGCCAAGGTAAAAGTGTTGCGCTCTGCAAAACGGGACGACGACCTAGACCCAACTGACGCCTCCAACGAGCTGTTGAAGGAGATGACGGTCGATGGTCCGACGGGGACTGACAAACCCCACACGCAAGCAGATCATGCTGAGGGTAATGCAGATAAATCTCCAGCACTCGAAGTGCGCCTCGGCTAATCTGCTCGTCTTCCTCTTACAGGAAGACATCGACGTCGCATTAATACAGGAGCCCTGGGTCGGAAGCGACCGAACCATCAAAGGGCTCCAAAGCAAATATTTTAATTTATTCCACAGCACAGGAGACGCACACATATCGTGTGTATATTTTCCCTGCATCAGCCCGCCTTCTTTGTACGACGATTTCTTCGACAGATTATCAGAGGCTCTAATGGTTTTCTTTCTCTCATTTCCTTTCATTTTCTGTGGTCACTTTAATCTTTCCATGCTCTCCTGGCGCATTACTCTTGGCCTTCTCTCCTTCCCTAGTAACTCGACTCACTCTTCCCTTCCTCTATCCCTCCTTCATTTATTTATTTATTTATTTATTTATTTATTTAATTTAGAAACCACATAGATCACACTCTTGGCCTTGTCCTCTCTAACCTTCCTGTGCGTTGCCTTTCCCAATTCCTTCATGCCCCGTCTTATGTTTCCCCTGACGCACATCATTTTGCTCTCGAGTTCGATGCTCAGATATCCGGACTCTACTCTCCTGTCGCTCGCAAGCCTACGAGGTTCAACTTTCGTAAGGCGAACTTCGAAGGTCTGAAATCAGCCTTGACGGCAACCAACTGGGTCCTCTTCCTCTCTCCATGTACGTGTGACCAAGCGCTCAACACTTTCTATACCATTTGATCTGATCTTCTTCTTTGTTACGTTCCCCCTTCTTCGAAGTGCTTACGTTCTTACCCCGTTTGGTTCACCACTGAAATTCACAAAAAACTACGTCAAAAACAGGTTGCGAGCAATAAGTTTTTGTCTTCTAGCAACTATGCTGACTTAGTTTTTTTCAAATCTCTACGTTCCACGGTGAAATCCTTAATACGCAAGTCCAGAAACGAATATTTGACCAGCGCGGAAACCTGAAAAATCTCTGGTCTCACATTCGCAACTCCCGCTGTCCTGCCAAGTTATACCCTCCGTCCATTAAATTTTCTGGTTCCTTAGCTAATTCCCCATAATTATATTGTGATTTACTCTGCCGCTACTGTTCCTCAGTCTATGTTCCCCCTCCTTCCTTCAAATCCCTCCCGATAGTGCATACCGTCTGTCCCGCATCGCCTACCATTCCCCTTCTTACTCCTATCCTTGTCGAGTAGCTCATTGACAAACTTGATGCAAATGTCGGATGTGACTACGATGGTCTTCCAAACCTCTTTTTGCTCAAAGTAAGTCCATCCCTCTTCCGCTCTCTATTACTTTCAACAAAAGCCTCGAAGAGAATCATTTTCTCGGTTTGTGAAAAAAGGCTCTCACCACCCCCATGTGCAAAAGGGGCGATCGTACGCTTGCCAAGAATTACCGTCCCATTTCCTTCCTCTCCTCCTGTTCCAAAATCCTGGAAAGATATGGCAGCGAATGGTTGTCCGTCCACTTTGGCCACCACATAGTGAAAGAGCAACACGGCTTCGTTAGGCGTAGGTCCACTGCCTCCAGCCTGCTTGACTTTACCAACTTTGTCACTAAATGCCTAAATTCACGGCAAGAAGTACATACCATCAACACTGATTTCGCTAAAGCCTTCGGCACAGATTTACAGTGATACAATGATAGATACTTCTATCCAAACTCTCGTCTCTAAACGTTCCCATACCACTTGTTTTATGGCTTGCCTCTTGCCTTTCCAACCGATCCTGTCGCGTCTCTTTTGACGGCTGCACTTCGCGCTCCTTCTCCCCTTCCTCTGGCGTCCCACGAGGCTCTATTCTGGAACCTTTGTTATTTTTTATTAACGATCATCCGCCCCCTTACTTGTCCCTGTTTGCTCTATGCAGACGACCTTAAGCTGTTTTCCGGCATATTGTTGCCGATGAACTGTGTTTCCTTTCAATCTAACCTAGACACTCTGGTTCGTTAGTGCTCGACTAATAGTTTGGCGCTAAACGTCAGAAAGTGTTACTCTATGTGCTACTCCTTAAAATCCTCACCCACTTCTTTCTCGTACCCTCTCAACGGACATTCCCTATGCTGCCTAAATTCCACTCAAGACCTCGCAGTTACTTTCAAGAATAAGCTCCGCTTGGACGCCCATTGCCTTGAATCGAGCAACAAAATTGCTAGGCTTTATACTTCGCTCCTCCTCTGATTTTGACTCCATCCAACCCACCTTAGCTCTTTTCAATTCCCTCGTGAGGAATACCCTCGAGTACTGCTCCGTGATTTGGTCACCCTCCCGTATCTGTGATTGTCTTGCCCTCGAAAATGTGCAGCGCAAATTCACCCGTTCCCTCTTCTTTAAAAAAAAGCTTGCCTCGTGTGGACTACCCCTCTCACCTCCGCTTTCTGGACCTTCCCTTCCAACAACAGCGTAGATCCTATCTGGATCTATGCATATTTTTAAAATTTTGCTCGGGTCTGATGGCCTGCTCCGCGCTAACGACATCATATGCCGTCCTGCGTCTTATAACGCAGACATTTTCAACGTGCCCTTCGCAGAGCTCGAAGCCTATTTCTATTCCTCGATTCCTAGGCTTTGCCGAAATTACAACGCACAACAGCTTGGTCCTTTTAACTTCTTTACTTTAAGTATTTTCAAGCATAAAATAAGATTTTTGCTTTCTCCTCCTCCTGAGGACAATAAGTAATTTGAGTTTACCCTGTTTGTTGTCCGTTAAATAAAATAAATAAAATTAAATAAATAAATATTAAGAGATGGTGACGGTTTTGATTGGTTTCCAGTTCTTAACGGTCAATTCAAAGAAGACCACTTCTGTCGGCATCCTTCACCCTGGGCTCCAATCGCTGTCATCTGCTGAGACCTACCCATGGATAAGCATTTACCTCCGGCCAAATGAGGCTTCGTGGGAACGGCCTCCAATGAAACCATTTCCGCGCAAACCACAGCCTTTGATTTATTCCAAGTTCGAGGAGACCAGATTTTGTGGGACATCTGCAACTAAGAGTAAACCCAAGCCGAAGCGGCGCTTTCACGATGCCCGCTTGTCAATCCAAATGACAGCAAAGAAGTCTCCGTCGGCTAGGTCGTTATTAGCAGATATCAGCTTTGCTTTGAGTTGATAGATATAAACTGTAAAATGCACGATTAACGCTGAGGAGCGTCTTTCAGCTTCCATTCATCGGTAAGTGCTTCCCTTGGCCTTCAGAAGAGGAAACCTATTGCTCTAAGGCTTTGAAACAACTTGGTGTGCAGAACCACCACCATCAGGATGCTGCTAGACGGTAAGGGGAAAGAACTGATAGCCGGGGAAGTTTCTTCACTATCGGTGTCTGTGAGGCGGATTTAATGTCCAAGATTCGGAAACAAACGAGTTGCGGGCGTCGGGCTTTTAGTGTTTGCTTTTAAGGACATGAAAGTCCTGCGAGTTTAACGTGAATACCCGCCATGTAGGCATAATCCCACGGTCTTCTTTGGACACGGAGATTATTTGGAAGCTAAAATTACAGACTCACCATTCCTGGCATAACGGTACTGGTTTATACCAAGTGCAGGCTCAACATTCATACCAGTGGAAGCGAAGTCTATCTAACACCTTTGTCGCAACTAAGGTATACGGCGCCGGAGTTGTATACCGCAACATCATCCTTGCTCTGCCCGCGATATGGACACAACCACAATCACAATGAAACTCCCACAAGGGGGATAACCCTAATAAATCAAGCCGAGCTCCACAAAGAACACAACCCTAACTGGAGGCAAGGTCCCATGAGAGGAGAAACTCAGTCAGGAGGAAGCCCACCTCAAGCCCAAAGTTCACAATAGAACTAACTCTGACAGACACATATTTCACGTATTGATATGTCATCCGATCCTTCCTACTTTTGTCCCATCTTGGGTGCCACCTAGATCTGAGTCTAATGACGCGGTATTTCTAGCGATTAAATTATTTGAAATAATAAAAACTTGTTTTTCCTATTCGCTAGTGTTAATTTATTGGTGTTGCAAATACCGATATTTCAGGAACACATCAGGACTTGTTAGCACTTCCATTGTTTGAAATATTGTTGAAAAGTGATAAGTGTTTTCGTGTCTGTCTACATAACCTACAGGAGCCCTGGGTCGGAGGGGACTGAACCATCAAAGGGCTCAAACGCCAATATTTTAATTTATTCCACAGCACAGGAGACGATGATCAGGACAGACCTAGAGCATGTATTCTCGCGAGGAAGACATGAATTCTAGCGACCTAGTCGTGGTCAAGCTGGAGCAGGCGGGGGCAGAGAACGTGTATATTTCCTCGGCTACATGGCTCACGACCGATCAGCTCTGCCAGAAGAACTACAATATCTGACGAACACCATAGCAACAATGAAAATCAACCTGGCTGTGACGACAATACAAGGCATATACTTCAGGAAAGCTCAGAAATGAACGAAAGCGGCGGGTCATTCTTTGATTTCATTATTTCTTCAAACCTATCGGTGTGTAACAGGGGCGGTACACCAACCTTCCATTTCCCCAGTTTGGAGAACTGTGGCGCTTGGGAGGAGGTCCTTGATATCACGCTAATAATCGACAATGGGGCTCTAAGGGTGGAGGACTGGAGAGTGCCTGACCAGGGATCTTTCTCACATCGCAGTTAGATACTTTTCAGTCTATATCTCTCCGCAGAGGTCTCCAAACCCTTCAGAGACCCCAGGAGGATCGACTGAAGAAAGTTTGGTCAAGTAATTAAGAACAAACTCTCCGGTTGGAAAATGATGATACAAATTCCACTGCCACCAATGAGATTTGAACCGTGACCTTCAGTACGACAGCCTAATGCTCTAACCACTGAGTTATTCATACATATAAGAGCCCATCGTTTTTTAAAAAGTCGGAAGGCTCCTGGACGGAATCTTCTAGTGAAACCTTGAAGTTGCTGGTTCAAACGCACTCTCCTGCCGGCGAGGAGGACTGTGAGTCAGAATTTTGCTGGGAGGGTTTGCGGCAACCCCAGCTGTGCGAGACTATCAAATCGGTAATTAGCGAGGATAAGATCGTTGTGGTTATAAACAGCTTCTCCGCATATAAATTACCAGTCCCAGATGGAATAATGCCAGTCATGCTACAGAAACAGCAGGGAAGGGTTGTGTCGTGGCTTGTTGAGATTTTCCGGAACTGCATCTCTTAAGGATTCGTATTACAGTCCTGGAAACACGCACAAGTGGTTTCCATACCGAAAGCGGGCACGCGTGGGTATGAGCCCACGAAGGACTTTCGACCAATTAGCCTCACCTCTTTCGAGCTAAAGACCCTAGAGTGCGTCCTGTACAAGCATTTAAGGACGATTATCGAGAGAACTCCTTTCTCTAAGTCCCAGCGTGCATGGGAAATCCACAGAAACCGCCTTCCACGAGGTAATTGGCACGGTTGAAAGATTGCTGCAGTACAAGCAGTATACCCTAGCTGCCTTTTTGGATATAGAGGGAGCTTTCAACAACGTTAGTATCAACGCCATCAAGGAAGCCTTCACCGATATTGGATTGGAGGAGTAGTATCTTATGCATTGGATTATATCCATGCTAAGTACTAGGATAATCCAGTTGTATCTGGGAGGCAGCCACTTGACCAGAGCTGTGAACAGAGGCACGCCCCAGGATGGCGCCCTCTCTCCGGTGCTCTGGTTAATAGTAATGGACGAAATTTTACGAACATTGGACAGCAGCGGGGTGAAGGTGGTGGCGTATGCCGACGACTTGATGATATTGGTGTTTGGCATGTTTCCGTTTATTATCACAAAGTGTATCCGAGTCGTCTCCCAGGTTTCGCCAGTGTATTCCAAGCGGAAGTCTGTTGATGGCTGCAGCAATTCTGACCGACAGCTAAGCGGCCATCAAGGTCTTGTACTCAGCGACGACATCTTCCAGGTTGGTGGAGCAGCGCAGACACGCGCTGAATCATCTGGGCGGCACCGTCAAGGTCACCCTCATCTGGGTTCCCGGGCATAGGAACATAGGGGGAAATGAGTGGGCTGGCGGATTGGCCAGAGGAGGCTCTGCTCTTGGCAGCCCTTCGGTGAATACAGTCAGTACAGGTATTTCGCTGCCGGCTAGATGGGTTCCTTGGAGCGGCCACTGATACCTACCTACCTACCCTACGTAACCTGAATTCAACACAGCCCCTACAAAAGAAAAGATGGAAAAATATATAAGAAAGTAAGTCTAAGGATATTTCCTAGTTTCCAGTTCTGCTCGAATAAAAGTCCTTTCTGTTTCGAAATTTCAGTGATCTCTCGTGTTGGTATGAAGCTTATTTCGAAAGAACATCAACTGATTCCGCTTCCTTTTCCCTAATTCTCATTAATATTCTGTAAACTACAAAAAACATCATCAAAATCTGAAGATAGCCGAAAACAATACAATCTTTCATCGACAATGTGTGTTGTATTATTTCTGAAAACTTCCTTCTCTCGGAAATAACAACAAAAGCGTTGGTTCAGAAGATACTTTCTCGAGATGTGCCTACATCCTAGGGAGAAACGGTTTCACGGAGACAACGCTTCTGAATAATTCATAAAATATCGAAGCAAGTAGGGAAGGACCAAGTTCAACAGTTTGTCAAATCGCAAGTTAAAGAGGCAACAAACACTTTTCATAAAACTTTTGATTAGATAATAATTTTGTTGCTTAATAATTGATTATGATAAGATTAAATGAAATTAGCCATTGAATTTTGTTCTACGCTCCTTGGGGATTTAGGAAGGGGGTTGCGAGGAAAGTTTGAATAAATAATGCAAGTGGAACTTTGTTCTATTTTATATCAGTTGTTGATAACATGGTGTGGAAGGATCTTCAGATTGATGCCGAAAATAACAGGAGAAGATGACAAACAGTGGGACTGAATTTGAATAGGAAAGTTATTTAGTTTGTGCAATGGTGGGGTAATATCTAAATGTAAATATAAATGAATCTACCTAGCCTCCTAAGGGTAAAATTTCTGTTAGCTAGCCAGCAAGATATGGCAAATTACCAGGCGTCACCACCAATGAATGAATGAATGAAGAGGCATTGGAAGCTGTAGAAAACCATTGCCATTAGGAGCAGGGGTCATTAGAGCCCACCTTGGTATTTAAAGCACCGATCGTTATATCACCTCCTCAGGAAGTCTCTTTTGGACTGAATTGAGTTGCTCATAGAAAGCCTCCCTTTTGTACGCCTTGGTAGTCTCCGTTGGTGTGTAATACTGGACTATAAAGACGTTTATCATTTTGGTGCGGAATCTATTCGTTAATATTCTGTTTGATACTGGTTCTAAGGACATGAGGGTGTAGCTAGCAGTTTACTCAGCATCAGGAAATTCGAGAATTGCAGCTTGCTAGCTCTTAGATATTTAATCCTTTTATTCGTCTTTTACGATAAACAGGGAATACTTTGAGCAAATTCTAAACCCCCTGATCACAGGAGAATCATTACTTCAGGGGGCCAGGCTGGGAGTAGCCTAATTTAACTGACGACGACTTGCTTGCCTGCTGGTCATGTGTTAAAGGGCAAGTAGATCTGGCGTGAGGATGAGCCGAAGCAGCAGCCCGGGGATCGTCCTCTCTGTACGAGAGAAGCTGCTAATAGGACCGCAAACCAAGGTGAAACAGCATACGCCGAGGGCTGCGTGGCCAATGGAGAGCTTGGTTTTTAGTATGTGAACTCTGAATACCTTGGTAGTTGGGTTAACCAGGGTGGACATTCTTCTCGGAGTACTCCTGAGATTAAAACATGGACTCAATTATCAAAAAAACAAATCAACCGGCGAGAGAAGAAGAGGTGTTGATGCCAGGCGGACGAGCTGCTGGCATCCAGTCAGGAGATTGTAGCCATCGAGAGCAATACAATCGTTGCAGCCGTAGCACCGAAGTATTGAAACCAACTGCGGGACTTCCTGGAGCGAGGTGGTAGACGGACTAGTGGTTTTATGTCAGGAACCCACTGCCATCAAGTTGGATGTAGTGAGTATCATCAATCAATCTCAAGACGAGATCGAACAAAAACACAAGTGGAGCAGAGCGGGCAAGAGTTTGGACACTAAGCAACATCTGGAGAAAAGAATGCAGCAACAGCCCACCGATCAGCTACGAACGGCCAAACCCTTCAGCGACTTAGCCAAGAGCCACTTATGTGCGTTGTTGGTGGATGGAAATTCCGCTAGCGGCAAACTAACGCTGGAGGTGTGGACCAGTGTTCAGGCCAGGCTGTCGGAAATGGCCATTGAGCATCTCCTGGACGACAAAGACGAACACAAGGGAAGGAAGGCTTTGATTTCCTTCAGGTGATCAGTGGGTTCCACGTTATAGCTTGCGAGGACCAATTCTCCAGGGACTTTTGCGGTTTCTTCGTCGCTAAGATCAGCGACGCCCGAGAGGGGATAAAGCTCAAAGTTATCCCCTACGAAGAGATTCCCAGGAGATCGATTGGGCGCATCTGGTTGCAAAGATCCGCATGGATAAGGACAAGCTCGCTCAATACCTGCAGCTCCAAAACCCCAGGATTCCCATGGACGCCTGAGTAGTTATCACGGACAAACAGCCTACCTTTTCTACTCCGTATAAATGAAGAGTGCCTGGAGGCACTGGGGAAGATATACTATAAAGTGCGGTTCATAGTCAGGAACGCAAAGGTGTCAGTGTTCCGCTCTGCAAAATCGGATGACGACCTTGATCCAATGGACGCCGCCAACGACGGGGACTGACGATCCCCTCACGTAAGCAGATCGTGCTGAGGGTAGCGCAGATAAATCCGCAGCACTCAAAGTCCGACATTGCAATAATAAAGGAGCCTTGGGTCGAAGGCGAGTGAACCATCAAAGGGCTCCAACGCAAATATTATAATTTATTCCACAACACAGGAGACGCTGATCAGGACAGACCTACAGCATGTGTCCTCGCGAGAAGGAATCTGCACGCTTTTCTATGTTCGGACCAAAGTTCTAGCGGCCTAGTCGTGGATAAACTGGAATAGGTGTGGGCAGAAAACGGATATGTTTCCTCGGCTTATAGGGATCATGACTGATTAGCTCTGCCACAAGAACTCCAATATACAATATACAATACAATATACATGCAAGGCAAGGCAAGTGTATACTTTGGGGCAGCTGGGCGATCAACGAGAGAGGCGAGTCATCCTTTGATTTTGTTATTAATATAAATATATTGGCATGTAATAGGGGCAGTGCACCAACCTTCCACTTCCCCTGCTCGAAGAACTGTGACGGTTTGAAGGAGAAGGTCCTTGATATCACCCTACTAACCGATAATGGGATTCTTAGAGTGGAGAACTAGAGAGTGTCTGACCAGAGATCCTTCTCAGATCACAGTTGGATATTTTCCAGTCTAGATTTTGTCGCTGAGGTCTTCAAACCCATCAGAGAGCCCAGGAGGGTCGACTAGGAAAAGTTTGGTCAAGTAATTAAGAACAAACTCTCCGGTGTGCAAATTGGCAAGACGAGCTGGAGTCAAAGGTTGAGGATCAGGAAAGACATTCCATATCGCTTTTAAAGTCTTATGTCCTGCTAAATGCAGCAAGAAGACACTGCCACCATGGTGGAACGAAGATCGCTCCAGCCTCAGGAAGCGGACCAGAGAAATCTTCAACATCTACTACAGGCATGCAGTACAAACAATATACCCTAGCTTCCTTAAGGGAATATTCAGAAACGTTAGTACCAACGCCATCAAGGAAGACTTGACCAGTATTGGATTGGAGGGGTATCTTACGCATTGGATTATATCCATACTAAGAATTAGGATGATCCAGTCGGATCTGGGAAGCATCCACTAACATCCTTGATGAAGTACTGCGGGAAATCTGGGCATTTCCCTTTCCGCAGACAAGCTGGACTTCACGACAAACTTTGTTGTTGACTTTTCAACCATGGCAGAATGGAAGACCGGCGGCGTCTTGCAAGGCTAGGACGCAGTATTTTTCACCCACGGATCAAAGATGGTCTGTGGAGTCGGTGCGGGGGTTTTCTCGAGTACACACTGTCTATCCGAGTCGTATGGCCTCCCAGTTTTCGCCAGTGTATTCCAAGCGGAAATACTGGCGGTACAGAAAGTCTGTCGATGGCGGGGGCATAGTCTGAGCCCTAAGCGTATCATAACCATTCTGACCGTCAACCAAGCGGTTTTGTATTTAGCAACGAAATCCTCCTCTTGGTAGTTCATCGGCGGATATAGTTGGTGTCTTGTTGACAACTGTCAAAGGCGGAATCTACTCGCACTACTTAGTAGTCGCGGACTTCAGGTGGCGAAAGCTAGTGACCTGTGCTACCTGTGTCAAGAAGGATTTGGCTCGCTTATAACAAAACCCGATCACGAGAGTTCCTGTACCAGCCGCGTGCAAATCCTTACAACCGGCGGTCTGCACGAGGCACTGGCCCGTAGGGGACCATGCCGCCAGGCTCGACATACCCTACAATTGCCAAAGCTGCAGGGAACAGGGTGGAACCCACAGGCACTTCCTTTGCGATTGCCCAGCTCTAGTTAGAATCAGGTTACGGACACTGGGTAAACCACACTTTGGCGGCTTGAGAGTGCCTGAGCAAGGTGTGTTGTGACCTCCTAGTTGGCATAACACCCGCGTACTAATCTCGAAAATTTACCGAGAAAAGAACGAACTGTGAACAACCGATACACGTTGGGGCACACTGGGAGCCACGGCAGGCTAAGGCGAATACCCGCAACGAAAAGGAGAGTTACGTTATGTGTGGTGGCGCATCTGGCGAGAGCGCTGCACACACTACGGGTTTGGGGCGGTGTTCAGAGCAGAACTGGAAAGAGGTAGGACGCGGCGGACCACCCGCTTTGAAGAAGGGCCCTAAAACCTCGGTAGGCCTGAAAATATTGCTTAAAACACCAAGGGAACCAATGTCTCAAAAGGTACACGGCGGTTGGAGTAAGACTGGACTAGAGAAGCCAGAAAAGAAGAAGGCGAAAATGAGAATCCGTCCCGAGGCAATCATTGTTCCCATCACGAGTAGTATGTCCTATGCAGATATACTAAGAAGAGTGAAAGCTGACCCTGGTCTCAAAGACTTGAAGGGGGGGATGCAAGCAGGATCCGGAGGAACCAAAAGGGAGATCTCCGCAGCGAAGTCAAAAATTTTCTTGGGGAGAGTGCTGCCGTGCATGTTCAAAAGCATGAGATCGAACAGTGCAAGGGTCTAGATGAGGTCAGTTTGAAGGCGGAAGTCTGCACTGATTTGGCGGAGCAGTTCAAGCTGCATGGCTTGCAGGAGGCATCCATTGTAAGCCTTAGAAAGGCGTATGGAGGTACACAGACGGCGACCATCCGGCTACCAGTAGAAGCAGCGCGCAAGCCGCTGGAGTATTCCGGAGGACCCGGAGCATGTTTTCTTCCATTGTCCTAGATTCGCAGACAAAAGCCAGAGTCTAGAGGAGGCATTGGGAGGAACACTAGCACTGGAAAATATAATTGGAAAAATGTTTGCATGCCTGGAGAGCTGGGATGCAGTGAAAGACATAGTAGGGTGGATTCAGTTCAGATTAAGAGAGGCAGAGGAGGCGAGAAAGGCGCAGTTGCGAATGCAATCGACGGACGAAGGGAGAGGCTAGAGCTACGTCCACCCCGCGATGAAATACTTTGTGGTGGTCCCGCGGGGAAGAGGACAGGATTTATCGAGTGGTTTTAGTGGGTAAAGATCTCACACGATGGAACATGTGTACCAGTGTCTTTGGAAGATTTCCACCTCCAGAAAAAAAAGACAGACAGACAGTAAACCGATTTTTATAAGGTTTTGTTTTACATAAAGTCTGTAAAAAATGGTTCCAGGCTAGCTCTTTAACGATGGGGTGGTGTTTGGTTGGTAGTCCGATGGCGTATCTTTGCGGAAGTCCAATACTCTGCGTGTAAATGTATCCACCTATCCTACTGCAGAAAAACCTCTCCGACAGCAGACTTTCGCGATGACAATAGGCCCTTGTCGCAGGAAAAACGGGAGTATCCCGAAGGGGGCACAATTTTAACGTCTGGGTCAATTTCAGCAGTACAGATGACATGATGAAGGAAGGATTGGCTGTTACATCTAATTTGTGAAGATATGTATGCTACTTTGAAGAAAGACGTCCTTGTCGCTATCCTTTGTTAACTTAACATACCAGATGGATCATGTTGAGTCGGCCATACTCTTGACTTATGCAAGAACATTGTCCTAGTAAAGAGCTTATGTTTATCGGAAAGTATTTTGGAGCGGCAAGAGCGGGCAGAGGAACACTAGCCAAAGTTTTTACCGAAGCGCAAGAGCCAATACCTGGTTTCGGAGCAGGAGTGGCCTGTGGTGTTAAAGTGGCAGTAGCCGGTGTTTTCTTGGAGACTGGGCGCTTTTCCGGTGTAGCTTCAGTAGTAAATTGCGCAATCGTGGACGACGTTAAAGGAAGTGCCTGGGACGTCTGAAAGGGAAAGAGGGAAAGCCAGCCGCTCTATGGTCACTGAAGAAGTAATTTCTACAGTCTCAGGAGCTGAATCCTTTTCAAGGATCAAGTCTATACATTATCGGTGAACGGCCATTTCTTGGACCAAGGCAGTTCGTTTAGACATAGAGTTCGAATAGATCGTTTTGCTAAGATTAGAGGTTCCGTTAATTATCCTTCATCGCATTCTAATAGCGAACTATTCGTATTTAAATTAGGAACCCATACCCGTACTATCTGAATAATATCTCGAAAAATCATTTCACTTCCTCCCAAACGAAGTTATTTGCCTAACAAATTACTCCAACCGACAACCTGGTCATACCAATTTGCAATTCAATTTCGTCGAGAATTTCCAGATCAATTTAACTTTTTCCCAAACAGGAAAGTTTTTAACAAAGTGACATACTTCCAGCAATTACGAGTACACATTGTTTTTCACCTAATTTGCATCCTAACTAAAATCCGAATAATCCAATTTGAATAGTTTTAGCCGCACACTGGGTACAAGTAATCCGTGGAAGTATTCGGATTTGGAAGGACAACCTCAATTATTGGGTTCAGAAAGTTCCACCAAAGCTCCAAACAGGAACTCACGAGGAATAGATAATTTGTTCAACAAAAACGTTATTACACAGTTTGCTCGGCTTCACCTCAAGAGAAAAAATGTTCGATTCGAGTCCCTTTTTTGATTGCAAATTGCATTACTTAAAAAGTTTCCTTCAAATAAATTTCTTCTAAACTAATTGAGTGTTCTCCTGGAAAGGAAGTCGTCCCTAATCTAGTTCGTTGCCTGCGTGATTAGGGTGTGTAGTTTTAAGGAAGATTACACACTTAGGACTTTTTTTAGGACCAGCACAAAAAGACCTTCGAAAAGTAACGAAATGATTTGATATTCAAAGGACACTAAGCCTGCATGCACTCAATTTATTCAGATAAATCCGGAACAAAATTAATGTTTAAAATCAAGGATAATCCGCTGATTTTCTAAATATCTCCAAGAATAATCTCAGGGAATCAACTAGAATACTTTAATTGAGTTTAGAAGAGGCACAAGTCGTTGCTTAGAGAAAACAAATCAACATCCTCAATGGAAGACGAATGTCCTTAAATTTTCCGATCCTACTGACCCAATTTCCAATCCCCACATTCCTTACAGTAATAATACCAACTCAAAAATTAAATTACCTTTTGGATACAGCCAACAAACGATGCCTGTTGGTCACTGACACCGACCAGGGGTCTTTTCATAACGTGGGTACCGCCAAGGAACAAGCTGTGCGGTAGCGATAGGTGCCAGAATCCATTCGGTGAAATTGTCATAACTTCCTCAGATTGGTCGACCTACAAAAGGAACAGGAATGAAAGAAAAGCATGAACAAACTTCAGGGGCGAAAGCATCAAGGACTAGGATAAAAAGTTGATCCCAAGGTTGATTATTAAATGACATAGTATTTAACTTACAACTTTAAATCTCTGAGCGGGAAAAACCGTTTAAATGAAATGACAGCATGACCAGAATTGGCACTTACCTTTAAGACGGCCAACCGTGCCGTTCTCGAGACTTTCACAGAATGCCATTGCCCCAGGGAAATGGGATATTTACTCCTGAAATGAAAAGCAAAAACGAAAAATGGAAAATGTTTAGTTTCATAAGAATGAAATTCGTTGGAGGGTACACGTTATTTCAGACTAGGGTTGTCAATTTTTTTTTTTATTTTTTGGGGAAGGATTTTCTTCCCACTAGTAGGGGTGATTGCATGATTTTGTAAATAACTATAAGTAACTCTAGGAATACATCAATTTCAGGTAGTTTTCGGATATCGAAGATTTTTACGTAAGTTATCCTTATTAAATAGACCTACGGGGTGCTGGCTCCTGTCAAAAAACGGACCTGCTGAAACGTCAATTGTCTTGAAGGCAGGAGGATGGATCGAAAGAAAACAGTCACCCTTTCTTCATCTGCGAATTTTTCAATTGCCTGCCTCCTGTGGATTTTAATCAATTTGTTTATTGCTATTTGAGCCATACGATAATATAGCTCTTCATTCCAAACTCTGTAGGATTAGAGTATCCCAACCTGACTTTTCAAAAAGAATTGGCGTACGGCGAGAATTTCGAATTATGGTACACCCCAGCCTCGCATGTGATGTCCTCATATTTTAGATAATTTCGTAGGCAAATGGGTTTTAGATTTGATTCAGCACAAAAAAGGGGTTGTTCCAGAAATCGATGAAACTTCCATAAATGTGGGTTCGTATCTATGGATTGCAACTTGCAAATTCCGAAACTTCCCCCTTCACTTAATATGGTAAAAGTATCTATTTTTAACTTAGATATAGACAGGTCTCCCCTCAAAAGCCATTTAAAAAGCTCCCCATTTGTGAAAACTAAGCTAGTGAGCTTTTGCAGGTCTTTCTTATTAGACAGACCGAAATGAATGGCAAAAACCTCACCTCTTGGACACCACTTCGACGTGGTGTTTTACCCATCCACGACTAAGAAATGAAGCCATCAAGTCACAGTCAACCAAAAAGGAGGACACAGTAATCGGGTGCACTGTAGGATATATTGACGTGAAATATAGCTCCCTGAGGCCAACCTATCTCTCTCTGAGGTTGAACTGTCTCTCCTCTAGCGCGATGTGTGACTTTTCATGGGCTAAGCCTCTTGTCTACCAAGACCATCAGTGAGTGGTGAGAGCTACACTCTGTAAGAGGTGACCCTACTATTAACAAAACGCCACGGATCTAGACTGGGGAGTCGAAAACACCTCCCCCAATCCAGGGTGTCATGTGAACCGTGCCCATTGAATAATTTGCGGTCGGGGGAACTGACGGTATTCAAACGGAACCTGGTCGGCTTAGTGAGTAAGTGAGATCTTATCGTGCTATGAGGGGCTATGGCACGGGGGACCTCCAAACCCTCTTACTGGTGGCGGACAATTTGGGACGTCAAGCAGTGAATCCAAGGTCAACATTGGTATACTGCGAGGACAACAACCAACAAACGCCACTGCTCAAAAAGAAAGGACTACCAAAAGTACCTCTGAGATAAACATATCAAACGTCAGGAAGAAGGCACGTCTCAATGGCGCAGGTGCTAAATAGTACCTGCGTTATCTGAAGGAAGATCTGAAATGGAAAGAGGCCCTTAAGAAGGCTCAGGATAGGCCTAAGCCATCTTTATCGGATCCAAGAAAGCGGAGAGCAGCAGACATTAATTCGCATGGAGGGAATGCTCCCGAAAAATCCAAACCTGAACTCAAGGGGGAAGAAAACCCGGGCAGGTCAGGGGTGAAGGCAGGACTCAGGAAGCCTCCCCCCCCCCCCCCCGAGCTATGTCGCACGGGCAAGGGCATTCGACTGGCCATATTGCCAAACCCGAGCAAATACTTACTCGTCAGGAGCAGGAAAAAATCGAAGACCTTGTCGTCAGGCAGATCTGTAAGGGATGGACTGCGAAACTTGTGTTCACCGGGATATTCTTTCGACCAGGTCATATACTGGTGGACTGCGCGACGGAAGACACTGCATTGTGGTTTAGGAGCATAGTTCTTAAATCGCCAGACTGGGAAGGAGCAAAACTGTCAAAATGTGCTGGGTATGATATACCAGGAGCACACATGGTGACAGTTTTTCTCCCGAAAGCCACAACTGAGACGGAAGATCTGATGGGCCCTCTAATCACTCAGAATGAGGATCTCCATATGCGATTATGGAGAGTTTTCGGAAGCAAGGTGGAGGGAAATGGTAAACTCTTCACGATCGGGGTAGATGACCGATCCCTGGAGGCAATCAAACGTCGGAGTTGCATATCAACTATCGAGTTGGCAACATACCTTTCCACGTGCACAGGAAACGCCGAGGAAAGACACCTCGGAGAAGACACCGGGTGAAAAGCATATCGAGGTCCCGAAGAAGTTTAAAGAGCCATAGAGACAGAAAGACTGGATCAACCAGAAAAGTAGACCTGCTGTCCAGTGAAGAGCAGTAGCTGGAAGAACTAAACCTGGATCTTTTCGGGCTTAGGGTGGACAGCGACGCGCAGGAAAGCCAGAAAATACTCTAGTGAACGGGCTGGTCTGGAATTGGAGGGTGTCGGATGAGTCCTCTATGTCTGATCATAAAATAATCAGATTCAACATTGAGAGTAACTCCGAAATAAAAAGAATAATAAAGAATCCCAGGAGAATGATTTGGGAATCCTATGCAACGGACATGCCCCACCTTCAAGCGGGTGGTGACACCAGGAGCGAACTGGAACTAGAAACAGTGGTGAAAAACCTTAACACAGTCATCATTGACGGTTATGAGGCCAGATGTCCGGCTAAGATAGTCATCAAGGGATGTACCATGATGGAACAGGAACCTGGTCACAATGAGAACATAGGTACGAAAACTCTTCAGCCGAAGCAACCAGTCTTTACAAGGCTATAGCCAAACATGGGGCAATATTCTCTGTCGGTTTCAAGACGGAAGATGAGACATTTACCAAGGATGAGGAGGACAGGCTACACCTGCTTCTTAGAACTCATTTCTCGGGATTCTACCGGCGGGAGGTGTCAACATTCTCCCTGACACCCCAACAACGAATAAAAGGGGATGAAAGGAGAACAGGAAACTAGCAAAAGAAGTAAGGTGAGGTGGGCAGTGGGAGCTTTTTAACCACTGAAATCACTCCGAGTATATGGCATTTTCCCAGCACTAATCCAGATAGTCATGGAATCATCTTAGAGTCTTCTCTGAAGGAAGTAAGGGGGAGCATAGCACTGGGATATATACCAAGGGCATGAAGACGGGCAAAAGTGGTCTTTATTCCGAAAGCGGGTAAAAAGGATCCTTTTCACCCTAAATCTTTCAGAACAATTTGTCTAACATCGCTCGTACTCAAAACTGTGGAGAGAACCAACGTTCTAAAGCGTAATCCCCTTCATCACTGTTTATTCAGATAAACCTTAATCATTGAAGTGCCGCTCAGAATTTACTTCAGCAGACCACGTACGAATCGGGGATGGAGGTTGTCATTATAAGTGAACGGTAAAGAAACCGTGACGGGTGCGTATAGATCATCGATTCGACTGGTGGGGCGGCGATATCATGTACATGCAAGTCAGGTAGTCAGCTACGCCCTACCAAGTTTGACACTGTCTGAATTCGAAGAAATCTTTGATAATCTTGTTCTCGACGTAAGGGGAGAAATTTATTAGTTATTAGAAGTTTTGGAGTAGATGGACATAGTTTTGGCTAACGAAGGTGTTTTAAAAAGGGTGGTCTGGCTCAGTTGAAGACCCGAGCTTTGTCAGCATTGCACTAACGTATGGTATGTCCTGCGGCGTCAGCGAACGCTGCACCCACAGCGATCACTAGGCAATATTTTTCGAGGCATGGGTGGAGTGGGGCCACAGGGAAAAGAACCATCATGCCGGAAACCGGAAATGATTTCAGGCTAGTCTGTAAAAACTTTGAATGAGTAGACCAGCATAGAGGTGCGGTTAGACCATTCTGATAAAGCAGGCGCCTCTACGGAAAGAGCCAGCTATGTGGTCCAATGCATCGCCAAAGCATATGATGCCCAGGAGGTGTTAAGGTAGAAGACCAAACTACTGGTAGAATTGTGATCTGGCCAGCCTTCGATCAGCCTATCATCAAAGAGTCATTGGAAAGACGAAACGGTGAGATTAATTATAATCCCATCCAGTTTCTAAGGGGGCATGGAGGATATCGCCAGTACCTGCACAGGTTCAAACTGGACACCTCAGCCGACTGTCCAAATTGCGATGGAGAGAGGACCTAGAGCATGTATTCTTCCACTGTCCAAGATTTGTGGAAGAAACGAGGGATCTAGAGGAGACTTTAGAGAATCCGAGAATGGTAGCACGTTAAGAGGATTGAAATTTGGTCAACTCAATGATCGCATCTATCCATCACAAACTGCGAAAAGGAGTGGAGGAGAGAAAAGCAAGGTTACGTGCACCACCTAAAGAAGAAAGGTGGCGGAGCTAGAATGAGCTGACTCTGCCCCGTTATGTAATATTTTATGGTGGTTCCACGGTGCAGTGGGGGAGGCAGGGTTTTTAGTGGGTAAAAAGCCCTGACGCTGGCGTGTCCAGGTCAGTATCTTTCGAAGATTTCCACAAGAAAAAAAAAGATTTCAAAGATTTCCGCAAGAAAAAACAAAACAAAAGAGAGTCGATGTGATTGTATGTAGATCTGATCATTGACTTCATCCGCTGCTGTCAACACCTTCCTGAGTAGTACTCAGTTGCTTCTTTACTTAAAAAGGCTAGTCAGTTTTTTGAATGATGTAACTAGGTAGGTTCAAAAGATTGATTTTCCTGCTTACTTGCAAATTTCCCGTGGTTGGTCTACAGCTGTCAGGATGACTTGCCGGTTCTTTATCGTTTCGTTGATAGGAAAATCGACCACAAGATTTCCAAACTATTCTACCCTCACCTAGATTTTCTAAGTAGTACCTGAATAGAGATTCGCGCAGTTTCATTAGGGGTTTCCTTAGTCCAATATGCCCTGTATTGTAGGTGGTATAAACATTCTTGGAACCATTTATTTCAGAATGTCTGGTGAAATCCCTTTAACTGTTGTCACTGTTCCTATAGGTCAAGCTGTGATCTATCGGCCTCAGGCAATGATTTTAATGGTCGTTTCTCTAAAAAGTGTCTTAGTGTTAATGCTTTGAGGTCTTCAAGATTGCTTGATAGTGGGACCAACGTCCTGAAATTTAATGAAGTCTCTATCTTGAATAGCAAAGTTAGCTGTCACTTAGCTGATTTCACAGAAGCTTTTTATAAACCTCCAAAATGCGAAGTTTCGACGGGAGTAAATCGTAAATTAATCACACCTTTTGTGAAACTGGAGGCCGACTTCCTTGATGTATTATGGTATTTCTTGATCCATTTAGCTTTTCTTCCCACAAAGTTAGTTCCAAGATCATGGTATATTGTGGAATAGCCGTGGGCAATCTTCTAGGTATACACTCATTTACTGCACCTGTCAAGGAATACTGTTCGTAAGGACTCTGGTATGGATTCGCCTCTCTTCATGAATTAAGTTTAATATACGCTGGAATGCATTTTCATGGTGCGGTGATATCTCAGTATAGAGGAATATTACACTATCGCATTAGCAAATATATAAACAGGAGCCTGTTTTGAGAACCAAAGGGTAATCTAATTGCATAGCAGGTGATATTCAAAAGCAGAAGAATTCTACTTCAGTATTTGGGTTTAGCGACTAGAAAAAATACGGGCCCTTTAAGGGCCTGCAAGGTTTTCAGTCAGAACGATCATTGTATTTTTCGAGCACTATTACTAGAAAGCTTCAAGCTCTTACTCGGGGTGCAGGCCAAATGCCCAAGGACGAGGTCATCAGCAAGTCAAAATTGCAGTGAATAGACATTAAGAGGGGTGAGGTTTTTGACTACGCCATATGATTTAATCCACTACCCCAAGATGATCGCTCCAGAAACACATAGTCCAGAAGGAAGAGTGTAATCTACTCGAGAAGTCCTGGAGAAAGCTGAAGCACATTTCTTCAAACTAGCAGTGATAGCTCCTAGGCGTGGGCGATGTACCTATTTAGGGTTCAATGGCAACCACAAATAAGGACCTTGTAACACGTTCGATAGATACCAAACATTAGGTTAGCATTGGTCATCTTTCCAAGTATTCTATGAAAAATAGTGGTACCGCAAAACGACTCTTTACTGTTCAAGTCAAATCTTTCTGAGGGCAAACAAGAAGGTTGCAGAAAAAGAGGGTCTCTTTAGCAGCTATTCAAACTTTTCCTCTGACATATGTATAGATAATTCTGGTACATCCACATTTGCATCAATTTATGATTAAGTTCTTTGTCGACGTAAGACCAGATACGTGTGGGTGAGTTTATCTAAAGGCGGATGCAGTGGGTATGACACACATCCTAGTGAACTAATCACTGGAAGCTAGTTTAGGGGTGGTATTTCGGTTCACAAAAATTCTAATACATTTTCAATAAACCCAAAAATAGCAACTCTCGTCACCATAATAAACTGTTTAGAGTGAAAACAGCTGAAAAGACAAGATGACACCAAAAATTTCATAGGTTTCACTTTACACATAGTCCGCTGGCATCATCATCTTCCCGAGACCTACATTACAGAAGACATCAAGTTTGACTTTCCAAAGATTAAATTAACATTTCATGCCAACGGCATCCAATTGCCTGTCCTGATTGTCTACTCCAACAACTCTCAGAGACATGTAGGCATGTTGTAATTTAGAGAGTAGTTCCTCACACTATATCCCCGGCTTATGTCTCCCACTTCAGGTTCAATTCTGGGCTGAAAACGGCCAAGAAACGAGAACGACCGGTTAAATATTTACGTGAACATTATCCTGCTTGGAGCAAATATTTTCTTAAAAGGACACACAAGGGTGGGCGTTAAACTAGAATCGATTTTCATCTGTTTTTGAAGCTGAAAAGTGAAGAGCAGGAGACCAAGTACTCATATCTGAGAGAATCTGAAAATCATTTCCGAGAAGGAGGCAATCATGGTGGATAGCTTTTCGTATGGGTGGAATGTTGCAGTACGAGGGCCAGGACATGAAGGAATCTAGAAAATGAGCTTTGGTTTTCCGGGAATTATCGGCAGTATCTGCTTTCAGAAGGGAACAGCAGTCAAGTTTCGTTATTCTTTGATTATTTTGGCTGTTGTTTAATTAAGTTAGTTTCCAAAAACTTCAAGGAGCATCAATGGATGCTGTTTCTTTGCTGACGCCATTCGACACCTTGAAATTCTTGGTCCAGGCTGCCGGGGTAATTGGAGGAAGTTCGATTCCAGGAATATTAAGTGGATACACGTTCACTTCTTTGATGTGTTTGTGTATTCGAATTAATTTTTTCTTTCTCTCATTTAAGATGGATTCAAAAAGTCGATGCCACGTGCATAGATACTTAACTTAGATTGTCTTAGCTAATAACGTGGATCACTGTCGTTGGGATGAGTCTCCGTTTTGTAGTTTCTGGCGTGAGTTTTGACGTGAGAATACTTTCATCTCTTCTCTAAATGGTTATTAGAAATTAGGATTTAATAATCCAACGTTTGTTGTCTAAATGTTAAGTTAATGCAGAAAGAGGATCTAGCATCTAAAAGTATCTACTCAACGATGTGAGCAGTAATGACATGGAAGGTTTCAGAGCCTAGTATACACCATGAAGGAGATAGACTATGTGAGGGGCAGCTCTAATTCATCCTTATTTGAAGTCCTCAGTGAAGATATGGAAGGAAGAGGGCATGTACACAGTCAGTCTCCTTAGAGATCCATGGCCTTTTTTAAACAGGTTGGTAGAAAAGGGAAAGGAAATCTTCTAGCAAACGCAAGCATTACGCTATACTATTGGCACTAAGAATCCGAATTTGGACCTTGAAAATTATTACCTAGTACCGATACCTGAAGAGATGAATGGGAGACAAGGTCCTTGGTTAGCAATCTGATAACATTGTATACTTGAAAATGGAATCGGGACAGGCGTATTATAGGGGAAGCCAAGAGACGCTAACAGGCACTGATCAATTGAAAACTTTTTTGGGGAGGCGGGTCATTTTGATGTGGCACGTTCGCATGGTAGCCCGACATGTAGCCATTTTTTGAATGTGTAGAACAAAGGAGTTCCTGACGTAGGCTTGGTTTTTTCCAGGCTCTGTTACTTCTGGGGAACTTGTATTTTCGCTTATTCTAAAATCTTGAGAAATTATAATAAGTTGCTTCCCTGCAAAGAGGGCCTTGAGTGCAAAAGTAGAAGAGATATCTGCGTATCCGCTGCTCCCTTAGCTAAGATAGGTATGAGAAAACACCTTGAAATTTTGGGCAACAGGGAGCAAAATGTCCGCTCTGGATTCTTCTATTCCGACCTGGAGTGCGATGCATTCCAAAGAAACCAGTAGATGTTGAGGCAACTGGTGATTAGGCGAAATATCATGTGCTCCATCGAGGTAAAATTTTAGAGAATTTAAGAGCGACGTCCTTCATGCTGTCTTGGTTCAAGGACCTGGAGAGGTTCAATTGACTCTGTTACGTTTTAACAAATACACCGACCACGTGTATTCAAGCTGCTTGCTCTTACTTCGAACCATAAACCTTGAATAAAATGCTGTGTGGAAAGAGGTCGGGAGAATTGGAATAATGATACATACATATATGCCAGTAAAACCAAGGTTGCTAGTCTTTTTTTTTGTTCGTACAAGGAGGTGGAAAATCTTAGGAAGACACGTCCGCCCCAGCTCCGCCGCACAAACGCCGGAGCTACACTGGGCGCATGTGGGATTCGCAACCACTAAAACCACCACCCGTCTCTCCAGCCTCAGCAACCATCTAGGTATTACTTGGCGGGGTAGGTTCGCCCTTAGGCACTCATGCTTCTCCTTCTTTCGGCTTTCCTCCTTCAGCAGCTTCTCCTATACCAGCGAAGCCAAGTCTCCTTGCACTTCAGTATCTTCGCAACTAAGTTTTCCGGGTTCGCGCTCCTGTCCAACACTTGGTTTAGACTCCTCCTATCCATTGCGAATCTTGGGCAGTGAAACATCACATGCTTTGGATCCTCCCGTATGTCACCGCATCAATTCGGAGAATCATCTAACCCAAAGCGGTGCAGACCCTGCGTGTAGCAACCACCGTGTCCCGTGAGGAACTGGGTAATGTGGTAAGTGGTCTCCACATGTTTCCGCTCAAGCCACACTCTAATGTTGGGAATGGACCTGTGCGTAAACCGATTCTTCGTAGACTCGTCCTATTTGCGTTGCACAGATCATACGACGGTGACCTTACCGTATTTCCACGCTCTGGGTGCCCCTCCATACGTCATTTCTTTAGCCAGAATGTCGACAGGGATCATGCCTACCGCCACCAATAATGCCTCATCTGATGTGGTTCTAAAAGCACTGTAAACCTTCAAAGCCATCAGTCGGTCAATCGAGTTCACCTGCTTCCGTCCCTGAGAGTTTGCAAGCGCCTCTACCCACACAGGTGACATATTCCAGCAATGCTCCGGCCCACCGATATTCGGCAACATTTTTGTAAGTGTCGCGATTGTACTGGCTGCCTTTTGGGATGCATATTCTATGTGTTCTCTAAAGATCAATTTGGTGCAATTATTATTATTAATTATTCGATAGCTGGCCTTGAGACGAACGTATATCACCGACTTCCACTTTCACAGTATTATTTTTCTCGCAGTTCTTTATGAAGACCGCTTCCATTTTCACGTCCAAGGTCAGCCCGACTCTTTCAAGCCAGGAGTTTATGGCTATTACTGTTTCCATCGTGTAGACCTCCACACCTTCTGGGTGTTTTGCTGTAACAACCACAGCTAGGTCATCAGCAAATTCGACAATTGAAGTCCCCTTTGGGACAGGAAGAGCAAGCACCCCATTAAACATGATACTCCACTGCAGGGGACTGAGTACCGATCCCTGTGGTACCTCATCTATGACGATGTACTGTTTTGGGTCCTCATCCGTTCCGTACGAGAGAGCCCTCTCTGAAAGGTAGTTTTCCACCAAATTCGCTAAATACCCGACTCTCTCCAATCTTCCCCATTGTATCCAGCAGGCAGATAGAAAGATTCGTTCCTGGGTTTCCAGGTGGCTTGCGAGATTTCAGAAGCAACATGAACTTTTGTTTTTCCACCGGAAAGGGAATATTCCTTGTGCCAGTTTCAAAGTTGGATTAGAAATGCCATCTAAACCTTGGGCCTTGTTGTCACCGATCTTACCACATATCTCGCGTAGCTCATCTACAGTCACTGGAGGTATTTTGCCCTCATTTAGCTGGATAACCTTCCCCTATTTTCGTGGTGAGGGAACAGAATGGTAACAATCTGTTTCAGGAGGCGCGGAGAGGTCACTTGGATTGATCTCCGCAGCCTTTTCATTACCAATCTGTAGACCATGTCGTGGTCCTCTGCATGGCTTCTTTTAGGCGGCGAAGCAGTTGCCTCTGTGCCCCTTCTCAGCCGTCGCCAACGAGCTTTCCTCTGAGCCTCTGGCAAAGCCTCCTTGTCCGGACACATGCGGCTCGCAAACTGGCGATTTCATTGTTCCACCAGTATTTGGTTTGCCTACTTGGGCGCCGCATGGTTCCGTCATCCATCGGGCGATTTGGGTTGCTTTTTGTCTAGCCGTACCATTTAGGATATGATGGGTTTGAGCGCCGCTGAAAACGTGTACCCCTCAAAATCTATCGATGTTCAGCCGAGCCATCCACCCGGCATTTTGCGAGAACTCTTTTTCTAGCTCGATCCACTCTTGATTTCCATGCAGATTGCCTGGTTGTCGTTGTGAGTATTAGCTTTACTGGCATGCCAAGCGACTCTATTGGCTAAAGCGGCACTCACGTATGTCGGGTCCAGTATATACCCCAGGTCCTTTCCCAGGAAAATGTATGAGGTCCCAATACTCCATTCCAACTCCTCGAATACCTCGAGTAGAACACGACCTCTTACATTCATTGTTAGACTGCCCCATTCAAGAGCCCACGCATTAAAATCGCCAACGCCCTCTTGCATTCAAAATCAGAGCGGCAAGCATCTGCTCATATTCGCCAAATGTAGCGCTGGGTAGAGCATAGCAGCTGTAGATGTGGACGCCTTTCATTTTCGCTCTGATGCAGTCCTCCTCCGGGTGCTCCATTATTTCCTCGAAGGCTTGTTCTTCACAAGCCCATAGCACTGCTTGGCTCGTTTGGTCTTTGACTCAAATGCTATCAAGTGACCCACTAATTATGGTCACGTCGATGTTTTTATCGCGGATGGTTTGCGAGGGTAGATCCTGCGCTTCCTCGCAATGGTTGAGACTGATTTACATCAACCTTCTCTGTGATTTGTCTTAAGGGCTCTTCTGTGTTCCAGGCACCTGCTGCCGCCTGAAATGTGCCAATGATCCACACCCTCCATCCCTTTGCACAGTAGGTCATTTGGGTCAGCTCCGCAGTCCTTGCTGATATGCCCTTCCACCTCTCATTTCCTGGATTGCTTCGGCCTGTCATTTGGACTAGTGTTGCCTTCGCAATGTGACCGAAGCCAAGGCATCTAAAGCATCGCTTCGACGCCACCTGCTCCCTAAGACGACATATAACCCAGCCTATTTTCACTCTCCCTGCTGCTAACAGATTTAGTGCTCCACTGTTAGGCTGATGATAGAGATTTGTATTCCTTCAATTTTTCTCTGCGTTTTCATCACTGACTTTTGTGATTCGACATGATCGGACTACTTCTCCAACGCTTTGCGTATCTCCTCCTTCTTAGTGATTTTATATCTTTGCAGATTACAGTGATCTCCGGCCTACTAGCCCTCATGTCAGTTTCTTGTCTTAACGACTTCCCGATTTGGCTCAGGAATTTGCCTGCAGTTACGTCCTTGGATTTCTTGAGCTACAACGTAAGATCTCGCTTCTGGGACAGTCTAATGCGCCTGACATTGTCCCCCAAGTTGGTGATTTGGGGGTTTGCTTCCATTCTCCTGAGAATGCCAGTATATGACGCTTTACCTTGTTTGGAAATGATAGTCACCTCCGGTCTTATCTTCCTCCGATCGTTTCTTTTCCGCGGTTCCGCTTTCTTCTAGGCTGTCGCATCAACCTTTGAAGGTCCGGTCTCCTTTCTCGAGGTCGCCTTTGCAATAGTCTCGCTGGTAGCTTCAGTCATAGTCCTCATGTGCTCCGCCTTTTTAGGAGTTGAATACTTTTTTTTCCAGATTTGCTGGTCTGTTGAGTCGTTCAGCTTTTCGCGCAGCTTCTCCCTGGTGTCTCCCTTTTCGTATTTTGAACAGGTATTGCTTGAGTCGCGTGGTTCACTTTTTCATTCAACGCCCCCTCTTTCGCTCTGGGCCTTGCTGTACGCTAAATAGATGCTTCTTATCATGGCGTTTATATTTTGGTGAATGCTCCTGCACTTCTTTATGAATTCACACAACTCCATGACCTTTTTATCCTGGCCGCTCCTGGCTGATCGTTGCGTGAAACATCGATCGGGTGATTCGGCAACAAGGATTTTTCCTCATCGAAGACTCCCGCTATACACTTTCCACTGGAGGTAGCGATCGCGGGTTCTTATGCCTGTTTAGGAGGGGATCTGTGGCGAATCGAACTTCTTCTGAACGGGTCCGTCGATTAAACTCGTTCCAGTCCCTCCTGTACGCTTGTAACATCAGATACCACAGTAGCCAAAGTTGCCACTACTGAGGCACTACGCTCGTTGGATATCTACTGCCGGGAGCCTGCTTGACTACTCCTAAAAACCGCCGGCATGACTATAATTCCAGCAAGATTCCCGCAGTGCAGTAAGGGCTTAGGGTCTACAATTTTGACATCCTGACGATTCAAGTTGATGTGGCTTGCGAGCACGTGACACTTTGGTCTTAGTAAATAAGATACTGTGGGGAACTAGAGGAGAAACCTGAAGCTGGAGGCTAAGTAAAAGATGAACAATGGGCCTAAAATATGGAACCTAAATTCTTGGAGCTGGGGCTCTCAACAGTCTCTTATCCCAACCTGTATCACAAAGTTTCATGCACGTTTATTTAGGATTTGCAGGTGATACTTCGAGGAGCCAAATGCCGTCTTGTTTTTGCCGTGCCAATACACTGATTATAGTCCATGAAGATGAAGTTTGTAACATGTATATCATGGTGTAAACAACCTTAGTCCTGATGAGATTTAATGTGGTTAGAAATCGGGGTTCAGTGCTTCTTCTACCCAACTCTTCATCAGGGATGAGCTAGTACCCCCATTTTCTGACTCCTGCCAATCTTTTCTGATATAAATTGAAAACTTTTGTCAGGAAGAGCAGGCAATCCATCAAGAAATTGATCCTGTACCGGGAGTAATGGCCATGAAGTCTACATTCTATATAAAGCACTTCAATGCTATATTTGTCTTTTCTGGAATCATGAATTTTAATTAACGGCAGCCTTTCTAAAAATGTCTAAAAGACGTTGATAGAAATCATGCCAATCGGACTCGACGTCCTTCGAATGTTTACAGAAACGAATGTAGCTTGTTGCTGTGATGTTCAAGGTCCGACCGCTTAATTTAATTGAAAAATGTGTACACAGGGATCAGTGTTTATCCACCAATTTCTGGGGTAGAGATTGCAAACACAAAGTGATAAAATAGAATACCTACCTCACGAATGCCAGTCCACTCCCCAAATCGAACGAGAATTCCACGAATCCGTCTTTCAATGATAAAGCTATAAAATCACCGGAGTCCTCGTGTCCACTGTAGAGTAAAAGGCCGTCTCCCCGATGTGCCTTGATTATCATCTACGCAGGGAAAAATTTGGATGTTTGGGATTCAAATTAGATTTTAATTACAAGGACGGTATCTCTTAAATAGGGAGAAAAACAATTTGAATTGGCTGAATCAACAGGACTTACCTCTATTTCCAACCAAATTAGGGCGCTATCTCCGAGCGGTGCGTATCGCAAGTACGACGACCCATTAAAAGATGGAACCTTCAAATTAATTAATTAGTTAAGTATGATGGCGAGGCACTTTTCAATACGACCGTAAATTCGTTGGCTTTCGTTTTTTAATCATCCCAATTGTAAACTCACCTGCAAATCTAATCGCATTTCGCACAGGTCGCCGCCATAGCCTAGCGGGCATAGGCACACCGCTCCTTGATCCGATGGCAAACACTTCCCTCCATGCTGGCAAGGATACTTAACACACTTGTCCGTGGTACAATCCTCTGAAAATCGAAGGAAGAGAGACATGAAAGGTTGGAAGGTGGAAAAAACAAGCGAAAATAAAAATAATTTATTGTATGTTTGCAGGACCTTTCCGAGTTCTGACCGAAAGGGAAAGATTACCATTACGGCCGAAAGGATACCAGGAAAATGGAAAAAAAAACATTCAGGTCAAAGCACGCGCAATCTAAATCAGAAACAGATTCAAATGTTCAGATTCTTTGAAGACTGAAAGTTGGACGATGGAAAAATAAATTAATATGATTTTGCCTCAGATTGCCAGGATCTATCCAAGTAAGTTTTTAAGTTAGTATTTAACTTTGAGGGAGTCCTGTTTGTTTTAGCATTTAGTGAGAACTTCTTGGTTAGGAACCGTTTGATCTTAATTTGACTTAAACTCCTTCCTTCAAGCGAAGAGTGAAAGTGTAATATTTACTTGTGAAATTGCTGGAACTTTATTATTCACAGAGGCTCTCGGAAGTTACTATTTGTTGTATTTATTGGTTGTAATTATTCCCTAAAATTACGTCTAATTTCCTTGAATTGCGCAATGAGTAAAAGTCATTGTTAACACAACCTGAAAACTTTGTTTAACTTTCTTTTGGAGTCATTGAGATACTGTGCTCTGTATTTCCTTAAAATCGGTTCAATGTCCTTTTTTGGGGAGGATACTGACTCCCGGAGAATACCTACCATTTTCACCTGTGCTGACTCCGGATGTTTAGAGGTATTGGCAAACATCGGTGCATGCGCGCCTCGTGGACAGTGAAGTGTCTGGGGAGACCACCTGTCAAATTTCCAGCAGACGGTCGCAGACGGTTTCCTCGTGACTACCGTCTCTAAGCTAGCAGCTACAGTGGGAGCTTTGCGTTTCGGAGGTAGTCCCGAACTCCTAGGCCGTCCACCACCCGAAAAGCAAGATCGAATAGTCGCGCCTCGGAGACGTCAACGAGCCCAGCAATTTGCTGGTATCCCCACACCTTTGTCGACAAAGCACAGAAGTGTACCAGCCGTGCAAGTTCTTGGCTTCAAAAAAGTGAACTCCTTACAAGCTCCAGCAGCGGTTACGCAGAACGCAGCTCCACGCCACTTAACAATATACGATCCCTTGAGCAAGCTCCATTACCTGGTCGACATAGGTGCAGATGTCTTAGTTCTCCCGGTACCGCGGAATCACAAACTAATTCCGCAATAACTGAAACTAGCGGCGGCAAATTCCTCAACCATACTTACGGCTACAAGCAGGAAGATGTAAGTCTAGGATTTCAACGAACGTTCCCATGGTGTTTTGTTATAGCGGGCATCAGCAATCCTATATTAGGCGCTGACTTTCTAGGCCACTATGTATTGCTAGTGGATCTGCAGAATAGAAAACGTAACCTCACTCACGTCCTCAGGAAAACTTGCCACATGCTCTACTGTCATTCTTTCAATCATTTTTGAAGAAGTAGCAGACCCTGGCATTCGCCCGCTTCTTCAAAAATACAGCAACATAACTACCGAAAGTATTCTCTTTCAGCCGGCTAAGCACGATGTACAGCACCACATCTGGTTCCAGACTAGCTCTCTAATGACAGGGAGGTACCGACGTCTATGCCATACCACTCTGCCACGACTTTGCGCTCTGCGCTAACTGCCGTATTTTCGCGACCTTTTTTCTGGAGCTGGGTAAGTGAATGCGTTTATGAACAGAGTGTTGAACTCCTGCAACGCTGTTGGACTACTAACTAAACACCTTCCTGTCATCAGAGAACTAGTCTGGAACCGTTCGACACATTATTTCGGGCTATCTTCCCCGGCTTTTTGGAGCCTTTAAGTCAGGGAATCCTTTCACCAACTGGAGAGGAGGGGAGGAAGGCAGTTGTTAGTTCAGGGAACCCCTTCTCACTTGGTCGCTCTGCCGGTCGAGTTCAATCTTCTTCGCAATAAGAAGAACCCGAACATAATGCGCAACACGACCCCAGCTGACAACGCTCTTTAGCATCTCTCTGACAATGTTGTCTGGAGAGAGCTCCTCTGTGTCTGCGTAAAGCTGCTGGCGAAAGCCGTTCAACATTTCATAAGAGAAAAAGGTGTGTGTTCAGCGTCGTTCGCCACTTTATAGTAGAACACACAATTAGGTGATCGCCCCTTTCCAATCCTGTGCAGGGTAAGGATGAAAGCCTCCATGCCCATTTAGAAGTTGGAAAAGGAAGTAATCAATCTCACCGTACGTTCGATTCAGCCACGGGTCTAGATAGCTTTACGTTCTTTGGCAAGGAGGGCAACGGGGATCACTACCGTGATCACTATCACGTCGATTTGAACACAGTGCGATAAGCAGAGCTCACTCGCACAGTTCCCCGTCTCTGTAATTAAGCAAGGCGCTCACGATACGTCAAGAGTATCAGCTCATACCTCCACGCTATAGAGCAGAACCGACTGCGTTGTTCCTATTAGGAGACGCCTCTTGGTAGGCCCCCAACCTTCGCGATTAGCCGACTCAAGGCTGAGACTCCAGCTGCAGCCCTGTCCGCTGCTGTTTTGATTTGCTCGAAGAAGCTTATTTTCGAGTGGAACATTAAACTTCTTCTTGGCTTCTAGAGATTTATTGGAGCTGTATTTCCTTCAGTCCTGTATTTTGATACCAAAAGAAAGAAGGCGTGTTTGTGGGTCTGTGAAGGATTTTTAGTTACTCTCTACTTAAAGACGAGCGTGGAAAGGTTGCTCTTCAGCAAATCTCGGTTCATCCATCTTGGGTGTTACTCTGTGAACTAGCTGTTAACGAGGTAATTAACACGGTTGAGCGGACCTTAGTTACCTTTCTTGGTATAGATTCTAGAGGGCACTTTGGCCAAGGTACGACTGCGAGATGTAAGGTACAGATTATGTATTGCGGAGTTATGACACAGTATTTTTTTACCAAGGATAGACCAAGGAGTTAGAGGGGGAATATTCTGGGATGCACACAGCATATTTCAAGTGGAAATATTGATGATACTACAGACCAGTCAGTGGCTGGAATATGATCCGAGCCTCAAGCCTAACAAACCAAACCATTTTCATGCTCTTGTATTCAGTGGCGACATCTGCCAAGCTGGTGGGGCAGTTTAGAGATGCTCTGGACAGTCTGGATGATACGCTTAAAGTCATCTTCCTCTGGTTTCTCGGTTATTGGAACACAAAGGGGATTGAGCATTCCCGGCGGACAAAGATCTCGAGTTATAGAGTGAACATCTGGATCGGCTAGACTCTGCTAGATTTGAGCTTCGGACATTAGCCATGGTCTCTTTTCTATCCTCCACAATGTTTGGGCACTGGGGTAATAAGTGAATTGTCGTGCCTAAATCTATACCTCTGTTGGTAAACTCCGTGTCCGTTCAAAAGCTGCGTTAGATCGAAGCTTACTTTGCCGTGATTTTGTTCGATCCATCATCAATTTCTTAGTTCAAAGAATTGCCTGCAAGCTGGTCGCTACAAAGTTCGACCTCAATTTTTTTCGCAAAAAAACCTTAATGTAATACGCCGCACGGTTCCACGAGCTAGGGTTTCCTGTGTCAACAGAATTGCAAACGAATTCCATCCCATAGGAGAAAAAGAGTTATGATTGATTATGATTGCCCTGAAAACCTTCATGCCCGTTTAAAAATTGGGTGACGAAACAATCTAACAATCTCAACATGATTTGGTACGGCCATGAACCTAAGTTTCTTGTTTTTTAGCTCGTTTTTCCATAAGAGTTGCCACTCATTCATTGTATCTCGCTGTTCTTTACGAGCAATGACCCCATTGAGCTCTTTCTCTTGCGCTAGTAGATGGTCTTACATTTGCTAAAAACGAGAACTATGAGGATCGCTGTGTGATTATCACTACTGTCGGCTCTGAAACAGTGCCATACGTAGTCACTGCTCTTAAAGGTCCCTTATCCCAGACGCTTGCGATAAACCTTGTTGCTAAGGATATTAGCCTATAACTCAGCGTCGTTGAGCAAACCTTATAAGACCTAGGGGAGGGATTCCCTTTTGAGTTCTCCATCCGCTTACCCATCGCAATGCTAAGTCTGTTTTGCGCCTGTTCAGCAGTACGTCCGGCAAATAATCCTGCAACATTATCTGGATAACCGAACAGGTGCGATTCTTTTGATATGTTTTATCTTGGCAGACTACCGTAAAAAGCTTTCCAGAGTTCCGGCCTCTCTTCGAAGTAATCTCCATTTTTCTCTGGCCCTCCAGCGAATCATAAAACCAAAGCCTCTTAGATAATCCCTTAATATCCGCAAAAGGTAGCCTAGCGTTTGGAAATAATTTTGTAGTGTGGCTAAAAATATGTTATTTGCCCAAGTTACATAATTGAAGGCATTTCCGATGTCATATATTGGGAGAGGAACTGACGGTTGAGATTGACGGTTGAACGGTTCAGCTCGATGATTCGAATTTACTAACTCCTTGACAGTATCCACTGTGAATATTCTTGGTCTCGACAAGAACCCCTTAAAGGTAAGTTCCCTACAGCACGCATCGCTTCGGAGGGTCTACTCCTAATGATTTTCTCAAGCACTCTTCGGGCTCTGAGAAGCGTACAGTGGCCGTAATGCAGATGATAGTTGAAGGTCAGCGTTGCCTTTGATGATCAGCGCGAGACATCCCAGCTTATACCGATAAGGGTAAATGTGCCTTTCAGACAAGCGTTGAATGCGCCATTGGTGAAACATTAGTTTGAATACCTCCGCCGAGATACCGTCGGGCCTGATGTCCTCTTCAAGACTACTTTCAAGAAGAAATGTGGTCATTCTTCGGCGCTTTACACGCTGCTGATATCAACCGAACAAGCCCCGCTGGCTCAGACTCTGGTTTTATTTATTGCCCTTTGGAGTCTCCTTTTATCTGATTTGCACTCAGTGGAGCTTATGATACTCAAATGACTTTCGATTTTGTCAAGCGGAGAGGAAACTCATCAGACGCCCTGTTGTCAATTCGACGTCAATTGAAGGACTAAAAACCACAGCGGTCACAGGACCCCCTCAATGCTAAACAAAAATGTAGTCTTGACTCGACCGGATTACTCCTGAACTTATATTGGCGTTTATCGTGCAATATAATTGGGAACCATATAGTAATAAACAAATTTATATAAAGCGAATCATTTCAATCATGCTCCTCCCAGGACATGGGTGAGGCAGCGTTTGATGAGGAAATTGTAATTTTCAAAACTGGGTAGTAAGCCAAAAGTGGAGGGACTTGTGGATCACAACCAGAATGAGAAATTCCTTCCCAATTGGGCTGACCCGTCATCAAGTGGATGCTAGACTCAAGACCTCCTCAATCTCCAAACAAGGACGTGCTTTGACACTCTCTCCGTAGTTTTGCAGCATTGCTGTCCACCAATTCATAGGCTTGTCATGGCTGGGTGCCCTCCGAGGCATGGAAGTTATGCAGTCTGTCGTTTTGTTTCTAATTGAATTTGAGTCAGCTTCAACTGTAGTTCCTCAATCTCTCTTCCCGGAAGGTCTTCCACTGCTTTCTATTTCTTCCAAGAACTTTGGCGAATCGGCGAGAGATAGCGTGAACCACTTCGAATGCGATGCATTAATGGTCGAGAAGTCTTCCGGAACTCGCCACTTCTTCACAGACAACACCGGTGATTCCACGTGAAGGTTATACTTCTTCCAAACTGTGAACCCCGTTCCCGATATCATTTCCAGGATCCTTTTCCTTCTGGAGTCTGGGTGAGGAAAAGTAATCTCCTCCAACCAGAATCTGCGTGTTCAGGATGGTAACCACATCCATGCATCAAAACTCCCGCATTGTGTCATTCTTTGTTAGATGGGTGTTGGAAAACTTTATTCGTAAATACCGATATGAAAGAGCTACCTCATCGGCCTTAGTTCCGTCATGGAGACATGACACCACCCCGAGTTTACAGTGTATTCTGGGTTCTCACCAGAAACGTCTCGATCGCAGCAGAGAAACCAAATCTGGTTTTTGGTACACGCCTTCACTTTCTGATCTACTTGTTCACATCTGTTTCATACTATCGCCCGTTTTCGTTGCAGAACGTTACCCTTATTCGCATTTTCATGCAACCCCGCCAATTCTAATTTTCCCGAGAAGTTATCTCGTTCAGAGCCGAGAAGCCGTAGGAATAATGCCCTCCCGGGCAGAGCACATAGACTTTAAGCTAGAAACCAATGTCTTCTCTTGTAGCAGGTCCTTGGTCGCTTCATAGAACGGACCACCTAATTCAATGAGGGCGTCGCTACTGCTCAGCTTCCACATGGAGACAGGTTTCCTTTACTGTGCTCAGGCTTGATCTTCTAGTCGAGTTTGACGATCATTTCCACAAATGTTTTGCTTTTTGTCTGGGGGGGGGGGGGCTTTTATCGATGCATTTGGTTATTCCTTCTTATTCTGCTTCGTCTTCTTTTTTCGTGCCCTGGAGACTACACTGGATGAAGATGAAGCCTTCTTTAGACGCGTCTTTTTCCTTTCGACATCATTTGGGGGTAAGCAGTGAAAATTGCCTGCAAGCTTGTATCCTCTCATGTTAAAGATACAGATAGATTTCCGGGCCTTAGTAGATACGGAGATCTAAGGATTAATGGACTTCTGACCCAAAGGGATATAAAACGCCCAGAACTTTGCGTTGCTCAGCGAAAAAGAAGACTGAAAGAAAAATACCTTAAGTTCAAGTCAGACCAAAGCGAGTAGTCGAGCTTGGGGAATACAGAAGAGGTCCAAACAGAACTCTAGGAGGGCACCAGTGGAAAAGTATACTACATTTCAAATCTAAGTGTGATTCGGCGGCAAATCACTTCAACAAAGATATGAGACGTGTTTAATGTGTCCAGTTCGATTTTAAATGGAGTCGGTTTAAAAAAGGGAATCCACCAGGGGACCATGATGTAAAGTCATACTTTCGACATTTCCACAAGAATAGGCCGGTTTAAATGTGTGTATTCTAGCGACATCACTAAAATGGATCGACCGATACAGATACAAATGTACAGAGGTTCAGATAAGAGTCAGGATCTAATAGAGGAAAAGTTTTGAGGAACCCACTAAGGAGTATTTCCTGGAAAATGTGATTTAAGGGTTTAATTGTGAACCCTGGTCGTCTGCACGCTTCACCAGTAGCTGCATTATCAAAAATACCTTTTATATGGATAACCTGTTCCACGGGATCCATAGTGCAACCGAGGTGTAGGACACTGCTCGCAAAATCAAGGGGACGTTAAGGAAGGATACATTTCCATTAACAAAGTGGGCATTTAACAGGAAAGCGATTCTGCAGCACGATGACGAGTGTCAGCAAACTGGGTCTCATGTTGAACTGGCGAAAGCAGAGAAGGACATCTACATCCTTGGTTTGCATTATAACCCTAAAGAAGACTGCTTCCTCTATAGCATTCATCTAAACGTGAATATCGGAAACAGAACAAGAAGAGTGCGCAGTATATTCGCTTCTATTTTCGATTCATCCAAGGATGAAACGTAGAAGGGTAAATGAGGTGCGGATTCCACGCTGGACTGGGCATAGCGCCGAGGGTGAGGAGGTGGAACTCCAAAGGTTTAGAGATGCATCGAATAAATGAATGGCTATGCAGCGGTCATGTATAGTGGGTCGAAAACTAGCGAAGCTTCAGTAGGTGCCAATTGAGGATACTGCTACGCCATCCGGATGACTGTCAAAAGGTTGTTGGCTGAAACAGTAGAATGATGTGCTAAGAAAACGATGAAGAAGACTTTCACGATTCCGGATGCCCGCTTGACCAACTTCCAGCAGTTAACATACTTTCAAGTCAACCGCCCATATTCAGACAAAAGTATGTTAGGATTCACGCTGAATGCTATCTTTCAATCTCATTATAAAATTATAAGGACGGAAGCTGCACGGGTAATGAACCAACATCAGGGAAATAAGCATGAAAACAAACATAAACATCCATGACCGGACACAAGATTCCAGTCGTTGGGACAATAATGGAAAAGCTTGTAATCAGACTCCCCGTCCATTGCACCGTAATCGTCGAATATTTAATCGACTTGAAAGATGGATACAGCAACATCCATCTTTGTTGGCTCAATCAAAGCTCAAAGGTGTGTTTGCATACAATTAACCCCATCCGCTTGAGCGATTATCGCAGCACTTTGTTTGCTTATCTTGAAAATACAGCGAATCAGTTAGCTTTATTGCGAACAGAATTGGAAGCCAATTGCATTTGGAGGTGCTGGCCCAGTTATTCCTCCATTGCAATCACACAAACTGTACCCAGCATCTCATCTCCAAGATCCAGCAACCACTTCCTGAAATTCCTCGTCGGTATTTTCGCAAAATCTACTTACTATTCAGAGATGCATTCCTAACAGGATGAGCTGATTTTCCAGGGTAAAATGCTATTTTGAATGCATAATGCAAGCGTTCACAGATGCATTTCCAACACCTGTATCAATCGCAACAATTGCATTGAAATTCAGACGGAAGTTGGTCCTGAGTGCACTGCGGGACATGCAGGAGGAGGTGACAAATACAAATCTGCAATCAGCGAAGAATGAAAGCGGACTTAATAGCCGTAATAATAATTTGCGCTGAGTGGGCAAATTGAGTGTAAGCTATTGTGCACTCGTGGAGCTCATGAGTAGGTTGTTTGGTGGATGCAATCATGGCAGCACATGGTGGAGCTTGGATAATGGTACCGCGCCACTTCATTTAATATGCTTCCAAATGAAGTACCCTAAATGGTACTAAAGCCTTTTGGATCTAAATTTAATCACAGGCACTAGGAAAGAGGTAATTTGCGTCGTTTGCGCCTGTAAAGTAAGTCACCGTTATAGAAGAGGATTTTGTATTGGTCACAAAGTTTGCTGATTGGTGTAGCTAAAAGTAGGATCTGAATTCATTCAACTGGACATTTATGAAACGTTGAAAGACCGTTTGAACCTTTTTTTAAGGGGGTCTGAAAAAATACCGCATTATACCGCTTCCTGCACCGACGGCAGCCATTTTAAGTACACTCATTAAGGCTATCTTAAATTATCTGGGGGGTCTGTCAGTTACCCCTTAACAATCCAGACATTCCGACAAGTCGACTGGCGTCATTTGTTCAACTCTGGCCGCGAACGCCATTCAATGCTTAGACGGTCTATCCGGGGACTGTCGGCCAGACGTCTCCCCCCCCCCCCCCACACACACACCGAGTTTTCCTCCTCTCCTTCCCGGCCAGTCGGATGCCCAAATTGGATCCACTTATGCCAAAGTAGACTTAATTTGTACTCCGTTGGTGATACGCCAGTTGATGATCCTGTCCATTGCTGTAAAGAGCGTTGTCTAGTAGGCTCCGTTTATCTCGACAGCCTATCCGTCTCCGAAACCAGGCTATGAGCGTGCCGCTTCACAAACTTCAGGAGATCGTGAGCAATACGTCTCAGATGTCAAGTGGGTTCTTCATAGTGCTGAACGAGTTGTCTTAGGCCGTCATAACCTGATAATCCTGATAGCCCCCGCTGTAAAGGCCACTTATCAGGGACACAGCGTCGTCATCGATAGTTTGACGCAGTTTGCGAGTTTGTTAGCCTCCGGAAAATGTTGTTCATGTACTAAATCTACAAAGATGCCCGTGAATGCTGCCCAATTATGAAAGGCTCCGATAAAGAGGGTTGTTGCCACTGGATCAAGCTTCCCCATATCTCCACTTCCACTGACCTTTGTAGGAGCCTCTGCTTCGGACTCCGAAGAGGATGCCGCCATGCAGGCCTCCAAAAGCGCGACAAAGCGTAACGCCACACCACCATCAATGTTTGGTTATTTTATCAGTGCAAATTATAACATTTGTCCAAATCAAAAGCTCAAGCCTACAATCTAAGGTGTATTAAATTTTTATTATATAAAAGCGCCGCCAGTCCTAACGACAAACGAAACAAAACTACTGGAAACTATGAAATAAAACTAAGAATATTGAGCACTTTGGTTATGCACGCCTAACACTTTTACAACCTGTTTTATCCCCTTGTAGGTTGTGACTGCAAGGGAAGCACCGCACCCCGCGGGGATGGTGCTAGGTCGAGAGATGTGTTGGCGACGGTTAAGGGCATCACGGTGGGTACCTTCGATGAGACGCACTGCCGGCAATGTAGTACGTGGTTCACATCACTCTGTCCCTAGCTGAAACCACTCGTGTTCAGCGGACGCGCTTTCGTCAATGGTATTACCGGGTGAACCTGATGCTTAGTGAACACTTTGTTGAAGCTTCCTCCGGTTTGGTGAACGGTTTTAGTCTCGACAAGGAAACCTATTTGGGCCCGCCCTGAACATTGAACTTGTAGGAGTGTTCCCGTCGTTCCAGCACTTTAAAGGACTCTCGTATGGTACTTGCAGCGTATAAAGGCCCGCAAGCATGTCTCGAGGTCGCTGAGGGTGATCTGGTATCCTGTACAGGGTCGGAGGGGAACCCCAGATTCTTCCCGTACACCATCTTCGTGGGACTGGCCGTGAATTTATCTCGGTGGGCTGTACGAAGGCCGAGGAAGATGAAAGGCTAGGATTGCCAACATGACGGATCGTCACGAGCCTTTAAGACGGTCTTCAACGTCCGGTGCAAACGTTCCAGTGTCCCATTTAACTGCGGGTGGTATGTAGTGGTACTGTGGCGTTTGAAACTCAGAAGCTTGCTTAACTTCGTGAAAAGAGTAGACTCAAAGTGCATTCTCTGGCCCGTGATAATTATGACTAGTACACCCAAGTGCCAATGTCGGTCAAGGTTATTGCTTCCGGCCATAGTGTAAACCTGCTGACCATAGTGGAGCAATACTTGTAACGGTGCGACTCTCGCAAAGGGTCAGTGATGTCGAGATCGATGGCATGGAAGCGCTTCATCAAGCGAGGGAATGCACCTGTTTTTTTTTTTTTTTTGGTACTTGTTAGTTTTACACTTCTGGTACGCGAAGCACTGTCTGACCCAAGAGTTTACATCCTTGTTTATAGAAGGCCAGAAATATTTTCCGGTGACTAATTGGCTTGTTGTCTTGATGTCTGGGTGTGCAAGATCGTATACTGCGTGGAACATTTCTTCACTATGCTATATTCGGCCGGAATAAATGAATATGTGAACTACCTGATGAAACTGAGTTGCCGAAGTTGACGAGGAGATGCTTCGTCCGGCTTTTTTTAAGCGTGAATGTAAGGGGCTTGTGATCCGTTAACATAGTGATCGGCCTGCTCCCAAGGAAGAAACGAAAGTATTTCGCGGAGAGGTATGCGGCGAGTAGCTCACAATCCTAGGAGCTGCGCATTGAGCTGGATTTGATTGCTTAGAGAAGAAGATCAACAGCTAGCAGGCTTGGTTCACCCGTTGGTGAAAAGTAACGCCTACCGATATGCCTGATGCATAGCTAGGGGTGCATCTGACCGTGGAAATGCAAGAAGTGTAGCATCAACCAGGCTGTTGTTTGACGTTTTCAAACGCCCGGACGACCTATGTTGACTATGCAAACTGGAGAGATTCTTTTGTTTTGGGGCCAGACAAGTAAGCGTTAAGGATCGCTTGGCGATGAGCGGCCTTGTACAGAAAACGACGGTAAAGGTTTGCATGCCTAAGATCCTTCACCGTGGCGGCAAAGGAAAGTTTTTGATCGTTTCAATGTTGTCTGGGTCTGGTTGAATTCAAACGTGGATGAACATATGTTTGAGAAATTTCATCTGCTTTTGTAGAAAGTTGCATCTTTCAACGTTGAGAACAAGACCGGCCTGAAGGAGACCTCGAAAAATGCACTCGAGATGGCCTAAATATTCAGATTCGGAAGAAGAGGAAAGAGGAAAGTGAAATGTCATCCTGGTGAACTAGAAGAGTCCGGAAGGTGTGCAAATAACCGTTTTCGCTATGTCTTCGGGAGCTACAGGGATTTGATGATACGCCTTGGCCAGATCCAAGGTCGTGAAACACGGCAGTTAGTGAGTTATTGCGGAAAGTCATGGTTGAGTGAAATAGGGTTGGGAATTTTCTGAGCATTTAGACGCTTGTAATCTCCGTAAGGTCTCCTTCCGTCATTAGGCTTAGAAACCATGTGGAGTGGTGAAGACCAACAGCTTTTCGAAGGTCTACATAAACTCTGTTTGATGAGGTCCGCAAACTGTTTCTTTGCAACAGGGAGCTTCTGGGCTGGGAAGATGGGGGTAGTGTTAATGTGATGCTACACATCATGCTTAACCAGCTGGGAGAAAGTACCTTCAGTGATGTTGCAGTATTTTAGGAGAAGCTCGCGAATGCGAAGGTCTCAATGACCTCAAAAACAATTTTTCCTGACGACTTCAACGAGGTGGCGGGGTCTATTAAAGCTTTATTCTGCAGGTCCATCAGTAGCGCTTAGTGACAGAGGAACTCCGCGCATAAAATGGTGGTTCTGCGCGGTTATTCATGAAGAAACACCGTGAGAAGCATCGCCCTCTTTATATTGCATTTCTGGATCTAGAAAAAGCGATAAAGCGTTGCCCGAAAAGTAAAGTTCGAAGTGTGGCGCGTGTATCAAAACCGGTTCGTGCCTCTGTTGGTGTTTATCAAGAAAGCGCTCTCTCATCACTCCTTTTTGTTCTTGTTGTGGATACCGTCACATGGGACATCCAACGTCCAGCGCTCTATGCATTGTAGATGAAGTTTTCCTTGCATCTAATAGCAAAAATGATCTCGAGCCACTTGCCCATGCAACACGGTCTCAGATTGAATCTGGTTGAAACTGAATTTTTGACGACCGGTCGCCATGACACAGGCACAATCACTGTCAGTGGCAGAGAGCTGCCCAGAACTGAGCTATTTAAATACCTCGGGTCAACGCTATCAGCCAATGGAGAACGGCGCTATGAAATTGCTTCACGCAACCTGGAGGAAGTGGCGTTCCACAACTGATGTTCTTTGTGATCGATGTATCAAAATAACGTCTCAAATCTAAAATTTACCGCAATGTTGTCCTTCCTGTCGCTCTTTATAGTTTTGAGTGTTGGCCAACTATAAAAGACAATGAACAGCGCCTTGCGGTAATGGAGACGAGGATGTTGTGTTGGACTAGCTGTGTGACACGTTTTGGTCACATCCGAATCCGTGATATATATGGGGTTGCACCGATGGTGGAAAAAAAGTAAGATAGGCGTCTTCGATAGTATGGTCATGTACTTCGCGCTAACGAGAAATCATTTGCCAAGATTGGTCTGAACATCGAAGTCGATGGAGGCCTGATACGCTGGATGGAGATTTAAAAGCCTCGAGATTGCATCCAGATCAGGCATTTGACAAAATAAAGTGGCGAAACTGATCACGACGGGCCAACACCGCTTGTTAATGGTACAAAGGCTGAAGAGAAAGAACAAGAAGCGGATATTCTCATATAATATATGCATATATTACATGCTAAGTACTAATGGGGCAATTGCCCACTGAAATGTCTTTTTAAAAGAAATACACCAAACCTTTCATACCTGAATCCGCCAGCTTACGGAATAATAATAATTTGCCGTTATCATGTTAAATAATAACTCCGCCGAAGCCGGTCCCAAGCCCGGTTGTGAAAGGAGGAGGGATGGATAGCTTCAGTCTGAATGGCTGTACGCCACCGCAGCGTCTCAGGGGGTAGGTGAGGAAAGTGGAGGAACTTTGTAGTCTCAACACCTGGCAGCTAGGGATAAAATGCACCACCAAAAATGAGAAGAAGGAGAAATTTAAGGTCTGGTACGGATAACCGGCGGGAGTCGTCTGACTTGGTGACTGGGTCGGGCTCTCGTAATGGACAGCACGGCGTCGAAACCGCTAGTCGTGGGGCGGTTCGACGTCTAGGCGCCACGACGACCAGGAGCACAGCTCCGCCTGCTGCAGCTGTTTCGCCACAATCTGTGGCGACCACTTCAGCAGGTTCGCGTAGGAAGCGGATGAAATGGACTGAAGAAATAAACCTCTTCATCATCCGCTCCTACTAAGAAATAACGGCGGTGGCGGGTACAACATCTTACCGCCCCTTGTTGCACCAGAGATTCGTCGAGCATTTCCCGCAATTCGCGCACGTGACTGTGCAGCGAGTCGCAGACCAGTACCGCTTTATTACTCGCAGCGACACAATCCCGGCCACCATCAGGGAGCATGAATTTCGCGGATGTTACCGAAGAGGAAGTTCGACGAGCCATAAACATCTCGAAGAACTGGAGGGGCCCAGGTCTGGATCGGGTGCAGAATTTCTGGTATAAGAAATTTACCAGCGTACACAGTCGGTTGGCACGCAGTATAAACGAGGTCATGAGTCGGCCGGAGGAATTTCCACCTTTCCTCACTGCGGGGATTATCTACCTTATCCCTAAGAAGGACACGGTGCAGGACCCCGCAGACACAAGACCGATCACTTGCTTACCAACCCTCTACAAATTCATCACGACCATTATTAGTGGAAGGATCAATGCGCACCTCGAGACCAAAAACATTCTGTCCGAGGAGCAGAAGGGCTGCCGAGTTGGGTCAAGGGGTTGCAAAGAGCAATTCATTATCGACTCGGTAGTTGTAGGACAAGCAACTAGAGGACAAAGAAACCCCTTCAGTTGCTATATCGATTATGCCAAGGCTTTTGATTGCGTTCCGCACACCTGGCTAATCGACATCCTACATCTGTATGGCATTGATCCGAAACTAATAAAGTTTTTGGCGACAGTCATGAAAGGGTGGCATACCACCTTATTGGTGCGTACATCTGAGGGTGCTAATACCTCAGAACCCATCCGTATACGGAGGGGCATCTTCCAGGGGGATTCGTCCTCTTTGGTTTTGTATGGCACTGAACCCCCTTTCATGGCTACTGAATGATGCTAGAGGGCATGGTTTTGCAACAAAGTATGGCCTACGTGCTAAGTGCGAACTGACGCACTTGATGTACCTAGATGACATCAAGCTGTATGCTGGTACTGACAACCATCTTAGAAGTCTGTTGCGAATAATAGACATGTTCAGCCGTGATGTTCGGATGGAGTTTGGATTAGACAAGTATCGAATCCAAGCCATCCACAAAGGTCATCACGAGCCGCATGCCGGACATAGCATTGGTGACCTCCACATCGACCGAGACCGAGACAGACTTCTACAAGTACCTAGGAATTCTGCAAGGAACCCATGCTCGAGTTGGTGATCTGAAGGAAGCTCTGCTGTCCGAATTCTTGCGATGTGTAAAGCTGGTGCTGAAATCGCATCTCTCGGGGAAGAATAAAATGAGCGCGTTGAATGTATTTGCTATCCCTTCACTGGCTTATGCATTCGGAATATTGCCGTGGACGAAGACCGATCTGGAAAACGTCTAGCGGCGGATACGGACAACTATGTCCAAATTCCGAATGCATCACCCAAAGTCTGCCGTGGAGCGGATGAACCTGCCTCGTGACATCAGAGGTAGGGGCGTGGTTGACGTGGCGGCATAACATCATCGCCAAGTCGACCCGCTGCGCGCTTATTTTTACAGCAAAGAGCAGGCGAGTCCCTTGCATGCGGCTGTCTGTAGGGCGGACTGTGGACTGACTCCACTTAACTTGAAGGATCGATCTTTCAATCCTATGAGTGGGGTGAAGTCGGACCAAGAGCGGATCGATGAATGGAAGTCGAAGGCAATGCACGGTAAACACGTGAATTGTCTTTGGCAGCCATTTGTCGATTTGCATCTGTCGCACAGATGGCTGTGTGCTGGGGAGCTCTTTGCTGAGACGGAGGGGTTCATGTGTGCCATTCAGGATGGCGTGGTCGCCACCCGAGCTTATAAAAAGCTCATCATGAAAGAACGGGTGGAGAACGGCCAGTGCAGAATGTGTGGTTCGGCGTTAGAGACGTTGGACCATCTCATTTCTGGCTGTACTGTTATGGCACCGGTGCAATACATCACCAGGCATAATGCTGTATGTAAGGTTATCCATCAAAACCTTGCATATAAGCATGGGCTGATCACGGGAACATGTCCGGTTTACCGATATGAGCCGCAAGCAGTACTTGATAGTTCTGCTTACAGCATGTATTGGGACCGGCAAGTTCTGACTGATCGCCATACCGCACACAATAAGCCTGACGTACTGTTAGTTGACAAGACGGGTCGCTCCGCGTATATTATTGATGTTGCTATCCCCCATAATAGCAACATTGAACGAAAATACGTGGAGAAGAAGGTGAACTATGAGCCATTGGCTCGTGAAATCAAAGAAATTCGGCGTCTCGGCGGGTTCCCATAATATTGTCAGCTACAGGTATTGTACCTAAATCCCTCACGGCTTCCCTTGATGTCCTGGGACTTCCGCACAGTCTGGTTCAAACCATGCAGAAGTACACCATTCTGCATACGTGCTCGATGTTGCGGGGAGTACTCGACGGATTCTCCCACTGACCTACCACCGGCCACCACCACCAGTGCCCTTTTAGTTTTTAAGTAGATAGGATCGTCCGAGCCTAAATGCTTGGCACTTAGTGCTAGTATTAGGTAAAATCCGGCATCTGCCGAGATTGTGATAACTCGGAAAATTAATAATATTATTGGAGTTTCCTCGAATAACATTGTTATGATAGCTGAGGATATATTTTTTTTAGTCGTATTAGATAATGCTGGGTTGGCTAACCCATCGTTTACATTGTCTGTATTTGTGTACCGCTCGTTGTTGTTTGGGTCCAATTTTCGCTGTCAAAAATTGTTTTTCGATGTTATGACCATTGCAATTTGCACTTGCGTGCATCCGACACGCATTTTTACAACTTGTCTTGTCTCCTCGGACGCTGACGCTAGAAGGGCAACAGATGTGTCAGCGATGGTTAAGTGCATCGGCGGTGGGTGCGTTCAATTCAACGCACTTCTGGCAATGCAGTGGGTGGTTGGGGTCTCCGCTGCACCGCCACAAATGTTCCTTATTCATTTTGGTCCACGTATGAAAATCGTCCAATGCAATCTTCATGGAGAATGGAAGACTGTTATATAGATATGAAATTCTGAACCACTATTTGTTACCTAACGATGGACCTAATGCGGGAGGTTGTCGCTTTTTCTTCCAAGCTTCTATGGCGTTTGTCTCCAGGTCACAATTCAGTTTTCAGAGATTTTGGAGATTATCTATATTAATTGCTGGTTTCTGCTGATCAAGCGATCTAATATCCTGCACGTAACATGACCTCAAATATGGCGAGGTGCATACTTTCAACATCCCTTAAGCAATAACATGGAGTCAGTGGTTTGTTTCCAAAAACAACCCGAGGGTAGACTCCCTTTGCATTGGTTACAAGTGTATTAAACTTTAATAACATTTATATGGTTTAACCACTCAAAAAGCATTTTCCACGCATAAAATTAAATATGTGATCTCCTCTCCGTTGGACCGAGCAACTCGTCCCAAATGAACGTACGGTCCTACACAACGCCCCATTCTGTCTTAACTTTTTCCGGGATCTTAATGAATGCGCATATGTACACATCCCCATATTTGCATCCCTCCAAGTTTCACTTTCATTTACTGCCGCCCTCTCATCCACGCATACATATGCAAACATTATGATATTGAAGTGTCTCCCAACAAGCACTTGAGGCCATTCTATTTAATTTATTTCGAGAGCAAGAGCTCCACTAAAAGTTTTATCATATGAAACAGGCAACGGAGAGTGCCAAAGAAAACTTTGCGTTATGGCAAACTTGCTCCAGGAACACTGCTGACGGTACACTTGTGTCGCAAACATACAAATAACTATGCTAAATAACAAAACGAAGCGGAAGACTTGAAATTCTGCAAAACATAAGTGTGCCTTGCTCGCAGTTTGTAGGGAAGACCACCCTTAACGCTGGGGACGAGTAGGGAACATACGTAGTTTTAGGATATCCCGAAGGCGAGACAATCTGAGCCTAACGAACTCAGTGGTAGCAGGATGTATAGTAAGGTGGTTGACGATGGCCCGCAGCACCGCCTTACCCCTTACTCCTGCAGAGAAGTTAGGGCTGCAGGATGTGATATCAAATTAAATCCATAAATTTATTGATGCCACTTGCAACTATTAAATTTAAGCGCATTACGCCCTCAAAAAATTTGTTTGATTGTTTGAATATGAAGGATAAAGTTTTGTAGTGTTAAAGTTTTAGCATTTTATCCCAGGCAGGATTATGGTCGGATCCTACAACCCGGTGGCCTGCAAAACGGATTGCTCAAATATTATTTTCTCATTTGAGCAAGGATTTCCGGAACCACATTATAGAATGATGTGTGGTTTTCGTACGAAATTCTGCTCAAATGCACCATAATATGAAAACTTTGCAAATAAGGATAGTCCGCTCTCTTTTGGGCCGGAATTAAAAGGAAAACTTGCAGATGGCATTTTTCTTAATGGCGGTTTAAAAATTTATCAAAATATGGGAAGTACTCCCCCCAACTCACAATTGTATCATCCTACAATTGGCAACAAACAAAACCCAACTCATCGCTTTGTTACTGAATCAGGAGTTGAAAAACAGGCGCTTCCTCGGGAGCCAAGCTTTCGCTTGGAAAACCTCTGCGTACTAAACTCCCAGATTGATGCTAAATAGACCCAGTTTCCCATCTGAAATAGCAACCAAACTGAATAGTCTGTTGTTTGTTACCAAATTCCCCATAACGCCTGCTCCTAATTTGGATCATTTTCCCACCCCACCAGGCCCAATTCGAATTAACCATTCACACCTGTTTTTTGTCCCTGCAGCATTGCGCGATTATTCCATCATTTACCCATCCACATCTCGATGAAATATGCACGAGTAATTAGCTCCAAAATGGAAATTTCCCAAACATGTGGAAATTTATAATTAATGAAATCGACAAAAGTGTGGGAACAGACGATGAAAACCCATTGCTAATGACTATCGGTCGTGCGTTGAGAGCCATATTTCCATATTTGATTTTATATTTTTCGCCACTGCATAGGTTCAAATTAAATGAAACTTTCGAAAGGGTTGCAGGCTAATGAGCAACATGGTCTTTGATTTATTTAATTATAAGAGTGCATTGAAAGCAATTTGTCGTTATTGGATTTAGTTGGAATGGAGGTCTAAGGACAATGGCCTGAAAAACCTAAAATCCTTTTCTGGGTAGATAGTTTACCACTTTCAGCACAGTGGTAACAATCTACCGCCCTGATTTTTTTCAGTGCCTGAAACCCTGTTTCTATCGATACTATCAGGGTTTTCCTTCCTTCAAAACATTTGACCCATTCAGCAGCGGCAGTGGCACGTCTAATTCGCTGACGAGAACCCACTCGTCAAAAATTAAGCGAGGTTCTTGGTCAGCGAAACATCTTTATGGATATCAAAAATGGTATAATGGGGATGAAAAAGCTACTTGGCTAAGTCGCTCACATACTGCAGTGTCTCTACACAACCCCATCCCCAGCTGATACTGGGTTTCAGCGGTAAAACCCACACCTGTTCTGCTACTTCTAAGGGCTTAGATCGAACCTCACTTCCCGCATGCACCTCTGTTCCCGTAGATCTCAGTTCAGAGGGCACAAGGCTGCAGTCTGAGACGTTCTTGAGCCTGCCGTCGACGTCAAGTTTAAAGTAGTGCGGACGAAAACGTGTAGGTAGACATCCACGTCCTTGGGGGGTTAGCACTCGCACTCGAATGACAGGATGGTGGGGGTGATTTCAGCTTGATCACGGCGTCCCGGAGCAAACGCCAAAGACCACTGATGGAAAGGTATGACCTAGTATTGAGTACAGGGTCGCGAGGGAGTCTCAAGTTCACCACGTATATCAGCTCGGCGAAGCTGGCGGCAAACTGATGGGCTGTATGCATCGTGAGGAGTTTGCTGCAAGTCAAGTAGAACGAAAGGCAGCACTTGACTTATGCTAGCGTTCCAGTATCCCATTGGATTGCGGGTGGTACGCAATAGTCCTATGGCGTTTGAAGCCTAGGAGTTTGCCTAACTCCGAGAACAGGGTTGACTCGAACTGCATTCCCTGGTCAGCAATGACTTCGGTTGGAACTCCAAAGTGCACGATCCATTCCCGACAAAGGGAGCACGATTGTGCTGAAATGTCAGGCCACAGATCAGGGTGAACCAGTCGATGATTGTAAGATAATACTTGCAGCCATGCGAGTCTTGCAAATAGCCAATAATGTCCATGTGGATCGTGTGAAAACGCTTGATAGACCGAGGGAATGAACCTAGTTCTTCCTGTACGTCCTCAGTGACTATACACTCCTGGCATACAACGCATTGGTTGGCCCAGGAGTTAACATCCTTATTCATTGAGAGCCAGAAATATTTATTAGCGACAAGCGGATTCGTTGTCCGAATGCCTGGGTGGGTTAGATCGTGTACTGCATGCAATACTTCCTTGCGAAAAGTGACCAGAATGGCCTAGGTCCCTTTTAAGAAGTCTCGCAGAGAATTTCGGAGGCTGAGCCGATAAGGAGAAACTACCGAACTTTGTATTTGGAGTTGTCTCTGAAGCTGTGAAGCATTATGTGTCTCGGCGAATGCCGAAAAATCGCTTATGAAGTTTAAGTGTTGAACTTCCCGAGGGGACGCGTTGTTGGGCTTCTGTTTAGAACGGCTGCCAGATTCGGTTCGCCTTTTGGTGAAGGACAGAGCCTACTGCGATGTCTGGGGCATCGACAAAAAACGGTTAGGGGTGCATCTGATTGAGGGAATGCCAGGAGTGTAGCGTTCGCCAGATGTCATTTGGCTAGCTCGAAAGTCTGGACAGTCTCCATAGACCACACAATCACGCGCTTGTCTCTGGTGTTGGGTCTAGACAAGTAGGCTATGAGGATCGCTTGGTGTTGTACGGTTTCAGGCAGGAACCAAGGATAGAAGTTTAACATACCCAAAAACCTCGGAGATCTTTGACTGTTTTTGGTTGTGAGAAGTCTATGATGCCCTGAATCTTGTCTGGATCCGGGTGGATTGCCTCAGGATAAATCGTGCCATCTAAAACCTTCACATGGTATTGAAGGAATTTGCATTTTTCAATGTTAAGTACTCTGGCCTCAAGGAGACTTTGAAAAATGCATTTGAGATGTTCCAAATGCTCAGACTCAGAGGAAAAAGCGACTAAACCATCATCCATGGATGAGTGGTATGGAATAACGGCGTGGAGCGGTCTGAGCATTCATATGTCTGTAATCGGCACATAGTCTCCATTCACCGTTGGACTTTGGGACCATGTGTAGTAGAGAAGACCAACAGCTATTTGATGGTCTGCAAATACCCTGCTTTATAAGTATGTCAAATTCTTTTTTAGCCACAGTGAACTTCTGGGGTGGTAATAGACGCACCTTCGAAAAGATAGGGAGCCAGTGGTGTGAAGGGAGTGCTATTCATCATGCTCGACTAGCTGCGAGAGACAACTTTCGGTAGGTATTTTGTTGTATTTTTGAAAGAGCGGGCGAATGCGAGGGTCGGCTACTTTTTCAAAAATGATCTAAAAACTGACAGTTGATCAGGTGGTAAGTTTTCCTGAGGACTTGAGCGAGATTACGGAGTCTAAAAGAGACCTATTCTACAGATCTACCAGCAACCCACAGTGGTCTAGTGTGCACCCAATATGAGACTGTTGATGTCCGCTATAATAAAACGCCATGAAATGTTCATCGAAGACCAAACTGACGTCTACTTGCCTGTGACCGGAAGGGTGTATGGTTGAGGAGTTTGCATCCGCTTGTTTGAGTTGTTGCGGGATCCACTTGTCATTCCTTGATACCGGGAGGACCGAGACGTCGGTGCGTGTGTTAATGGCGCTTGGGGTAGTAGATGGTTAGGCGGCGTGGATCTGCGTTCTAGTTAGTCGCTTCTGGAGCTCCCACCGAGTTTAGTTCTTTCGTGCTGTGAAAGTGCACGGGATGGTATACTTGTTTCGGCTTGTCAGCGAAGATACGTTGGTACCAGCAAACCGCAGGACTCGTTGAAGTCCCGTCGCGCGAATATTCGATTACCATTTCAGTTAGCGGGCGGCGAACGGATTCAGGATCTACCTCTACCTTCGCATCATGGATTAGAGATGAAGTTCTCCTCGTTGAGTGAGAATATTATTAAAACGGACGACGGCAAACATTAGCTGCCCAACGCACAAATTAGACGCGACAGGACAAAACAAAAAAGTTCAACGTGAGGTGAGACAAAGTAAGACGAGGGCTTCCGCCAAATTTTGGCTGACGACCCACATGCACTTAATCGAGTTGTTCACTACTCTAGGATGGATCTCCGCTAAACCGCTCACACCATACGAAGACCGACGAGAAGAGTACGTTCTGCGAGGCAGTCAAGAGTATTCTAGACACGAAGACAGTGTGGCTCATGTTCCCGGTTCCGAGTGGTGCTAGGTCTTCAACAGAGAGTTGCAGAAAGTGAAAAGCCAAGCACCATCATTCACATCCTGCAAGCGAATATTCAAAGGAGTGCAACTGCTCATGACCTGATGGTGCAGCTGGTGTAAGAAACTAGAGTTGACTAGTTTTTTCCAAGTAAGCTGCACCGAGATAGGTGTACACCTTCGTAATATGATGATATATCTTACGCTTTTGGGTGAAAGATAGGGTTAACTTGCGAGTGTGAGGAGCATCGGGTAGATGGCTACATTTAGGTTCGTCGTGACGGAAGTGACTTTTTCAGCGTTTACCTTACATCGAACGAATCTATGTCGGTTTTTTGGAATAGGCTCGGCACCTTGGAGAACGAGATTAGAATCGGAACACGGAAGAGAGAATTCTAGCCGGACGAGATTTTAACGCCAGAGACGTCGAATTGGACATACCTCAATCATATTCTCGAGGTACACAAATTTTGGAAATGGTCACCAAGGCAGGACTAATTGTCCTAATTATCGATAGCACTCCAACGTTCCTGGGACTCTATTTCTGAAGTGGTCTTTGCTACGGAGCTCCGGACGTGGACAGAAGAACTGCGACTGAATTTCAGTACATTTAACGATGAGCATTATAACCACAGCTTGTGATGCTTCGGGGCCCAAAAAGAGACCATCCACCTTCGCGGGACGATGGATGGCTGAAATTGTAAGTCTATGAAGGAATTGTTTCAGATTTCGGAGGATTGCTCACGATGCAAGAAGCTAAAATTAGATAACGCTTACACTCGCAGAATACGAGAGAGAGAAAAAGGAACTACACCATTAAATCAACAGGCGGAAAACACTCAAAGATAAGCAGCGACGTTAACAAGGATCCATGGGGTCTCATGTATAAAATGGTTACTGCAGTGAAGATGGAAGAAATCATGTGGGTCCTTTTTCTTGTCCATCCCATCGGAGCTGACACTATCGACAAGAATGTAAATACTGAGGAATGCCCATTTCTCACTACATGGTAGAAACTAGACGAGGTGGTCATCTCCATGAAGGACAAAAAAGCACCAAGATTGGATGATATTCGCAGTGAATTGCTGAAACTTCTATGCAAGTATAAGATGGACTTGCGACTCCGTGCATTCAATGCACGTTTGACAGTGGGCGTTTTGCCATGCCGCTGGAAGGTTGCGAGGATTGTTCAGATAAGCAAGGGTAATGGTGATCTCGAGGCGTCGTCAGTGTACCGTCCTCTTGAGAATCTCATGAAACCAAGACTTACAAGAAAATATGGCCTTCAAGTGGGGCGATCCACAGTTGATGTGATTGAGGAAGTGGTCCAAGTGGTGAAACTGACTCAGGCATACAGTTGTCACTGACATGGAGAGGCGCTCCTTGTGACCCAAGACGTATGAAATGCCTTTAATTCTGCGAAGTGGTTCCACATGATTGAGGTGAAAATCGCGTCCATGCTCTAGGTAACCTTTTGCGAATAGGGGAGAGATTATTAAGGGATCGCGACCTACTCTACCCAACTCGGGAAGGACAGCGCTAAATGATGGTCGGACGCATCGGAGACGACTCAAGGATCTATCCTCGGCCCTTACTTTTGGAACGCCTTATAAGTTATTCTCCTATGACTCAAGTTGTCTGATGAATCGTAACTGGTCGGATACGCGGATAAAGTCGTAGCATTGGCTACCGCAGGCACGGTTGAGCAAGCTGGAATGGTGATGCGCGAGCCAGCAGATGACTATATATGAGTTTCCCATAGCTTGGAAGAAAACTGAAGTCGTTATCCTAACCAAAGAGAGAGCCCCCACAGTCCTCCCTGTTCAGGCTGCTGAAGCTATGGTCTTGTTGAAGTCGATTCATGCTTCTTCATGGCTCCGAAGTACACGCTGACTCCCTTAGTAAGTAGGTGTATCGTAAGCACCTAGCGTAAGTATAAAGAAGAAGGGCTCGGCGAGCTGTTTTTGCCTATCGCATCGTCTCGAAGCCATCAGTAATGGTGATGGCAAGAGTTATTCCGAGCGCTCTACATACTACTGAGCGGAAGTTTATATACCTTCGAAAAGGCGAGGTAAATAAGAAAGCTGCCGCTTCTGGAGAGAGAGGCCATGGTCAGCACATGGTAGCAATCCTGGCAAAGAGGGTCAGATGACCGCACATCGATGACATGCGAAAGTGGTTCAATCGCCGACTGGATTTATTGCAAGAATGTGGTGGATGATGCCTGCCACATCTTTTTCTTCTGCAGAAGGTGGGAGCACCACCGCTATCACCTTTCGATGTAAGAGTCTTTGGACGCCATACTTGAGGACATGCTGCCGACCGAGAACTTCTGGAACAGGGTGGAACGTTTGAGAAATGCCAGCGTAGTTGAGGCTCCCTGAACCACGAAGTTAGGCTACCATATTGATAATGTTCCCCACGGGTCTGGGTTAGAGTCCTAGACGAACCAGCGGAGTGTTTTAGTTGGTAGTTTACTTGAGTCAGGAATCCGGCAATTTGTGCCTAAATGCATTCCACCTCTCTGCCGGGGACCTAACAGGAGGACAATATGGCGCAGATGCGGCCAGGTAGGGCATAAAGCGAATGCCTGCAACGAAAAGGAGACGTTCCATGCAGGGATCGTGGAGCCTCGTATACATTGCGGGCTCGGGGCGGTGTCAAGCCTTCAGGATAGGACTGGAAAGACGCCTCCCACACCGGAGTTCAACCGCTCACTAGTTGCAAGTGCAGTTCGCTGAAGAGATTTAAGCTGATATAGTGCTCCTCAGTGAACAGTACCGAAACAAGAACTCAGCTTCATGACACCCCTTATCACACTTATCAGATGCCGCTGTCATCTGGGTTGCGGACAGCACCATCCTTATGGTTTTTGTTCAAGGTGTGCTCGTGATGAATTGCAACCTACACGGCTCATCGGTAACTTAGGTACGTGGCTGAATTAGAAGCATGGTCATACTGATTATTTCCTTACCTAGCTCTAAAGCGAGTTTGGAGGTTTTCAGTCTTACCTGCATAAGATTGGAATTTCCTGATGGTGAAGTATCGAAGATGGGATAGGATTCGTTAACAACTTTATTTTTAGCAGAAAAAAATTTTCGGGGAGATGCTGGGGAGCCTTGATAAGTGGAGCCGTGTTGCGCATTACGTTTGCTTGGGGGCAAGCTCGAAGTAATACATATGACAAACGGTTCCAGACTAGCTCTCTGACGATAGGAGGTATTTAGTTGGTGGTCCGATAGCGTGGGTGCAAACGCATTCATATACCCAACCCCAAAAAAAATAGTGGGTCGCTAGGGTGTTTGCATCAGTATGGTTCGAAATTTCTAAGAAAGCATTAATTTCTTAATAGAGATGCTGCTAGGGATGATTTACTAGGAGCATATATGGTCACAGTGTTTCTTCCTTAAGCTGCAACACTAGAGACGGAAGATCGCATGGGTTTCCTAATTGCTCAGAATGAGCATCTTTAAACCGCGGTTATGGAGAGTCAACAGGAACAAGGTGGTGGGTAAGGGTATACTCCTGATGATCGAGCTGGATAACTGATGCCTAGAGGCGGTCAATCGTCGAAGTTGCCATATCAATTTTGGATTTTGCAACATATCTGTACACGTGTACAGGGAAAAGCCGGGGAATGGCACACGGGTGGAAAACCTACAGAAGTCCTCGAAGAAATCTCAGAGGCCATAGAGCTGAAAGTGCTGGATCAAGCAGGGAAGTAGATCTGCTGTGAAAAAAAGGAGCTGAACAACCAAGACTTGGATTTTATAGGATTTACGGTGGACAGCGACTTGCAGGAAAGCGTCATATCGAAAGAGGAGGGCAACGATCTTACATTGGATAAGAGCCTCAAGCATTAACGGAGTTGATAGCTAGCCCTGGTTAACCTCCACCATGCAGCACCTGCATTTGCAGTAATTGCAAGGACAAATTCCAAGGATAACATTGGAATAGTGATGGCTCAGGAGCTCTGGGTGTACTGGGGGTAGGTTTGCAGTATGCATGGAGGAAGTATGCTGGTAATTTAAGACTCTTCTTGAGAAAAACCAAAAGCCTGCATCATTCTTCAACGTAATTTAAACTATATATGTCTTTCAGAGTTCCTAACCGGAAATTTGTGGCTGTGCGGGGAGAACTTGTGAGGCAGTCGTGGCATCGGGCTACTTCCCAGGAGACGACATCCAAATTCAATCCGAACTAGTGGCTAGACTGTTGAAGTACTTTGGGACGCTACCGCTTCTCATCGGATGCCAACGCCCATCACGATGTCTGGGGAAGTAGCGAGACCACTCAAGAGGTGAGTATTTATTCCTTCCAATAACATCAAAATATATAACACTGGAGAACACTCCAACATTCGTCACCAGCACTAGATAAGAGGTATTAGACATGACTCTAAGAAAGACTCTGATGTACGGGCCAGTCAGGAATTGGAGGGTGTCCGATGAGCCTTCTATGTTGGATCACCGAATAATCAGATTCCACATTGAGGGCAACTCCGAAGTAAAAAGAATAATAAGGAATCGTAAGAGAACGAATTGGTACTCCTATACAATACACCTGAGTAACAACATGACTCACTTACAAATGGGTGGTGATGTCAGGAGTGAACTGGAACTAAAATCGGTGGTAGAAGACCTCAACAAAGTCATCATTGACTCATATGAGGCCAGCAGACTGTTAAGTCATCAAGAGATGTATCCTGGCGGAACAGGAACCTAGCCAGAATGACAACATAGGTGCCAAAACTCTTCAACTGGGTAAAACAAATTGGAGACTCGCCAAGGTAAAAAAAATCACTAACTGCGTATAGCAACGCGATCAGGGAAGCAAAACAGAACAGGGAATTCTGTAAAGGAATCAGACAAACCAGAGTAGACCTGCTTCTGGGAACTCATTTCCCGGGGTCCTACCCCATTGCGGGAAGTGACAACATTTTGCCTGAAACTCCAACAACGAACAAAAGGGGAAGAAAGGAGAACTGTAAACTAGCAAAAAAGATATGCTGGTAAGCTAGGGTAAAGTGGGTGGAGGGAACTTTTAAAACACTGATATCTTCCGGAATAGATAGCATATCCCAAGCACTACTCCAGAGAGGTCAAGAAATCATCTTAGAATCTCTCTAAGGGTGATAAGGGGAAGTATAGCCCTGGGATATATACTAAAGGCATAGGGGCGGTCAAAAGTGGTTTTTATGAGGAAAACGGGTAAGAAGGATCCTTTTCACCCTAAATCTTTCAGACCATCGTTTGTATTCAAACCGGTGGAGAAAGTCATAGACAATAATATTATAGTAGAACTAACGGATCCGGTAGAGTGTGCGAAATACTCCTGACAAAATGTTTGAGAGTAGGCAAATAGAAGTAGCGGAAAGTACAAATTCTATTATCACGACGGTTGTCTACAGGGCGGAGTATTATAATCGCTTGTGTGGAGTATGGTAATGGACGAACTCTAGGACGTGCTAACAAATACTGGAATACAGTTCCAGGGATACGCGGTCAACATTGTTTTAACTTGTAGGGGCAAATAAGAGGAGACCCCACATGACAGAATTCAAACTGTATTAAGGGTTACTAGTGTCTGGTGGAACAAGGCGGGGCATCGTATCAAACACTGCAATTGTATGGTCAATGATTATCTATGGGGCGGTAATCAAGGCAGAACGAACTTATCTCAGCACATAAGCCAGGGAGTGAGGCATGGAAGACCTCCCAAGGACATTGATGGAGGTCTTTCTGGGATTCACTCCTTTCCATCTGCACAAGAAGATGTAGGCAAGGAGGGCAATCCTCAGGATGGCCGGCAGTATCAATGAGGCTGGAGCTGTCTAAATCGAAGGAACATTGATATTCTTTCTAGGCTGCATTCCGAATTACTGATACCAAGGGATAATATGACAACGAAGTTTCATACCGACAAGAAGTGAGAGAAAGAATAGAGAGTGAATAAGAAAAAAAAACAAGTTAGAGTAACAGGGCGTGGCAGTGACACACGGTGTAAACCAGCAGAGGGAGTAGACCCTGGGGTCAGTGGCCCAAGAAAAACGCGCTTTGACCCAATGGGTAAGCATGCAAGCATATTTCCATGTGACTTCTTCAACCTCGAAAGGAACTAGAGCGGGCAGAGCATTGCTATTCGAATCGACACCCAAGCGATTGAAGATGCTCGACTTGCTCAATACGTTGGGTTCCAGGCTACATTGGGTTAGAAAACAATGAAGCAGCGGACGAGCTAGCCAGGAAAGGACAGCGTTTCCGTTACATGATTTAGAGCCATGGAGTCGGAATTGGGTTCATGACTACGATATTGGGACTGGGGGAACTTACCCGGAATGGGACATTCAAGAGTGAGGAGGGATACGAACCTAAGCGTTGGAAAAATTGTTTAAACCCCACCAAGAAAAGCCTTTGGAACATGGTCGAAGTACTCATAGGTCATTGCAGGGTGAACTATCACCTAGGGAAGCTAGGGATATCTACAGAGACTGTCTGTAGATTCTGTGAGGAGAGTGATGAAACCACCACACATCTGGGACAGTGTCCAAGTTGTGTCCAGGGACAGGTTGAGGCCGGATGCTAGGTTCAAGTAGGGAACAAAATAAAGTTTCTGCCGATTAAAGGTTTAAACGAACAATGTCAGGCCACAATAAGAAAAACCTCCTATAATGCCAGTTCCAAGTTATTCAATTTACTGCACTCCCATAAGCTCCTGAAACGAGTTATTTTTAGCGCTACATAGAAGGATATGTGTATGAAGGGACTCAATGACAAATTCGTGGGCCTTAAAAGAAACTTTCTCAAGGAAACAAATTGGTAACCTATAGAAACGTAAAGCCAAATGAATTGTTATTTACAGAACTTTGTCCATGGGTTTCACTAAGAAATTTGTATGGCTTTCGCTTCAAGTCCCCAAGGATAATGTTTAATTGCCGCCTTTATTATGAAGGAGACTTCTCCCTCTCAACTTCAAAATATTGAAGACTTTTCATCTAGAAGATCCCTCACTCGAAATCATCCCTGCTTTAATGAAAATAATTAAATCACATTACTCAGGAGAAAGTAGGAATCATAGCGCTACGTGAGCTCTCCCAGCTACATGAGCTGCACCTACGAACATACATCACTGTGTCCTTAGAGTGACTACACATATACGCAGGTGTTTTCCAAGGTACGTCGACGTGGCTGGTTGTTAATTCCATCCAGAATGGTGAGGTGTCTGACGTACCATTTCCTTCCTTTCTGCTGGTGATATAAATCTTTGACTGCAGTTTATTTGTCACATACATGCAATCGCAACTCGTCATCTCTGTCTCGTGTAAATGCAATAAATGTCTGCCGGAAAATGTAATTAAGTTAGCAACTGCTTGGTTGCCTTTCTTCTGGTCCCTGCGAGCGAACATGCATATATGGATACTTGTATCTTGTCAGGCTATATGTCGGGAGTGAGTGTCATAAATCAAAAAGGATGAAAAAAAATGTTGAGGAGAGTTGGGAATGCGAAGTGTGGTGGGGCTCAAGTTTTGTCTGGGAATGTAAGGGGGGGGGGGGGGGGGGGGGGGGCGTCCAGAAGGCTGAGAGGTTTTCAGGTTGTATGTCTGCGGAGTTTTAAACTTTGTTGTGTTTTAAAAGTTTATACTCAGACATGAAATTGAAATAAGCCTGATGTTGTCGGATGAACTTTACTCGCATGAGCCTTCAAAAGTAGATTTACTGTCAGTCCTGAAAAATTCTGTTGAAACCTCGAATTCAGCAACAGTTCGGGATGTGTTTTTCTACAATAATTGGTGCATGAACCTTTTACTTTCAAATATTTTCCATGAGGGGTTAACTCCTCTTCCGGGAGGCAGTCATCCCACCGAAAGGGAGTCCTAATTCAATGTAAACACTCAGTCATTCATGTCCTGTTTCAAGTAATGAAATATTCGAGTACAGGACTTCCCGTATACACACACAATACTTAAAATATCTGCTCAACCTCCAGTCATCCTTGAATTTTGTTAGCATAACCTTTCAACAGGCAGCAAGGCGCCCGCATTGCCGAACGAACAAAAGCTGTAAATATTTTCAAAAACAAGTGACAAAATTTCCGAATTCTCCTTCACTCGTCTGGCAACAACAAAAGTCAACATTTATCTTTTGTGCCCCACAACACAGAACTGAAATTACTTTTCATTGCAGCACAAGGACTTCTCCAAGCCTCCTTAAACACGACGTACATTGTTCATCCATTTTCAGGGCAAACAAGTACAAGTGACTCTTTAAAATAATAAGAAAACAATGTAGGCTTGCCATTAAGACAATTTCAATAGTTTGCTCTTGGTATTCCAGGGAACATTGCGGCCCACAGCAAGGATGATAAGCACAACAGCTGACAAGGACATTACTACAGTTCGGATAATATTCTATAATAAAACATTATGTGTGACAAAATGGGTTCATAAATGTTTCGGAAAGTTTTCGAATAAAGGAGAAAGGAAAGTGCCATTGTATTGCGCTTGGGAGCTCAAAAGGGTAAGTGCACACAAAAGAAGGACATTTTCTAAGACTGTTATAATTTTGTGTACAGTAAATATTCATTTTCTTACTAAGAACTAACGGAAAGTTTCGGAAGAGATAGCTTAGTAGTAATAACGGAGAGAACCTCTTGCAACATGTATCTTCAGAGGATATTATTTGGTGATAATTTAGTATCGCGTAGATAGTTCCCTTTTAGAAAGGAGTATATCTTCATTCCTTAGCTTTTACCACGAATAAGAACCAGGTATTTATCGTCTTGAATTATCATAGTAAATCACAATGACTAACTGCAGTATGCAGTGGATCAGGTTATCACAACGAATTTATTTCACCTTGTGCTGGCGAAACCAATGGGGGCTAGATTGCACTTCAGCAAAGAGATGGATAGTATATGTTAGTGGTTCTCCAGGACCAAGCCTGTCGTCTATGAGACTGTTAGTGGTGATAGCCTTACTCTGTACGAGACGATCCAGGGGTTTAGGAAGTGGGCAAACACCTCTGCATTGGGCGTGACTGATTGCATTCGAACGATTCCCTCAGGGAGTAAGCGTCACCTAACCGTACCATTGGGGCTACGGCACAGCGGACCTCCTAGTCACCATATTAATGAAATTCGTATGAGCTAACTTGAATAAAAATGACAGACAAGCGAGACCTGACACCGTATGCAAACCGATGCACCAAGTGAAGGCATTTCTTAGCTATTTTAATAATTAGGTGATAATAGGCGGAATATGGAGAAAATGGAAGTCAGATAGCAGGGCCAGGCTCAACATTGGAATGCTGCGAAGACCACAGCCCACTAAGGTCTATAATCGGAAGCCAGGCATCAGCGAAAGTACGCCAGACCTTGAAGAAAACCTGTGAGAAGTCGGCAGATTTTCCGTCAAGCGCGACCTTAGGTTTCTTTTTAGACTGTGCATAGGCACATGTTTACTCATCTCTAGCGACTGGGTCAAAATGACTATGGGAAGGATACCCAGAACCGAAAGCCGAAATGGAAGAAGACAAAAGAAGTAAACTTATCACATATAGACTCGAAACCCCAGTAACGGCGGCTTTTGTCAATGAGCAGATGAGTTCAAGGTCATGGATATCCCCCGATCGCGATGCCTCAATGGTAGATAACTTAGCCATGGTTTCATTTGATGCTACAAACGATATAGATTTACAGGAGGAGATATTCAAGCCTTGCCAAAAACATGAATAACGCAGGCAAAAAAAGGTGAGCTGACAGGAAATCGCTGGCCGACCAAAGCAATCCAACCGTAACTGTACGCCACCCGTTTCAGAGGAATGGGTACCAAGAGCCAGCGAACAAATTTACAAGGATCAGACGGAATGATTTAAACAACTAGAATGAAAGAAAGAAAAAAGGAGGGTCGGAGGGCGAGTAGAAGGAACCGTGCCGCGCCCGCCTTGTGCCAGGCCGCCAGATATGTCGGCGATAGTTCAGTGCATCGGCGGAGGGTCTTCACACTTCCAGCGATGCAGTGGGTGGCTCCAGTCTCTGTTCTGCCCCACATCACCTCGCCCCAGCTGAAACAATGCGGTTTCAGCGGAGGAATCCGAAACTTTATTTCGCCGATGGTGTTACCGAGCGAACCTGACGTTTCGTGAACACTTTGTTGGAACGTCCCCCAGTTTGACGCATGGTTTCAGTCTGGACAAGCAGAACCATTTCGGGCCACTCTGGACAGCGAGCTTCTAGGCGTCTTCCCGCTCCAAGACTTTAAAGGGGTCCTCGTATGGTACTTGCAGCGGCTTCCGGGATGCATTTACTCTAACCAGAATGTCTCGGGGCCTCTGGGAATGTCGACCTCCAGCGTCGTATGTCGGGAAGGTCTAGTCGGCAGCGGTTTTGAAATCGCGTCCATGAGCAGACGCAAGGACTGCGCTTGGTGCAAACGTTCCAGTATCCCGTTGGAATGCAAGTGGTATGCAGTGGCCCTGTGGTGTTTGAAACCCAGGAACCTACCTTACTCTGAGAAAAGGGTAGACTGAAATTGCATTCCATGATCCATAATGATTACAGCTGGTACACCAAAGCGCATGATCGATTCTCGACAGAGAGGCTTGGCATAAAATTGCACAATAATATCAGTCAGAGGTATTGCCTCAACCCATCGCGTAAACCGATCGACGATTATGAGGTAATTTTTGTAACAATGCAAGTCTTGAAAAGGGCTCATGATATCGACGTGGATGGAGGAGAAACGCTTGGTCGACCGAGGGAATACGTCTACTTCTCTGTTTACGTGTTTCTTGATTTTACATTTCTGGTACGCGATGTTCTATCTGGCCCAAGAGGTTACGTCCTTGTTCATGGGCGGTCAGAAGTATTTTCCAGTGACGAATTGGCTTGTCGTCCTGATGCCTGGGTGCGCAAGATCGTGTACTGCGTGAAACACTTTCATGCGAAATTCATCCACACTAAATGAATCGACTTGGTGATGATGAACATGTCAACATTCGCAACAGACTTCTAAGATGGTCAACTCGATGTCATCTAAGTACATCAAGTGTGTCAGTTCGCACTTAGCACGTAGACCACATTTAATTGCAAAACCATGACCTTTAGCATGATTCAGTAGTCAAGAAAGGAGGTTCAGTGCTTTGCAAAACCAAAGGGGACTCAACGAATCCCCCTGGAAGATGCCCCTCCGTCTATGGATGGGCTCTGAGGTATTAGCACCCTCAGATGTACGCACTGATAAGGTGGTATGCCACCCTTCCATGACTGTCGCCAATCTTGCTGATCAGATAGTAGATATACTGAGTAGCCTGCCTCATAATATCGATGTGAATTGGGCCGCCATCAAAAATGCTCTTTTCTTTGGTGCCACCCGTGTGGTCGTCGGCCACTTTCTGAAGGAGTGTCATAAGATCTGGCTGACTGCGAAATCGTGGAAGCGGATCGGAAGGAGTTGAAGATTCTACTGTAACCGGCATGACGCACTCGAGTGCTAATACCGAGCAAAATCCTGAGAAATTCAGCGTAGTGAACGCCGTTACAAGAGAAAATTTGCTATTGCGCTGGTCACCTTCATCACCTTTCTTTGCTGTATCACATCCAGTGAGGTTGCTCCTCTTGTGGATGAAATTGCTTGTCGGCGTAATATGCAGATGCAGACTATTCGTTCAAGCAGAAGAGAAATTATTTCGGCCATCAATGCACTCAAGCGGAAAAAAATTCTGGGCTTAATAGTCTCCTCGCAGAGTTATTTATGGCTGCACCTGGAGATTCTACAGATATCCTGCTTCCACTCGTGCGGAAATCTTAGAAATCCAAGACTTTCCCCAGATGGTGTTAAAAGGAGATGATGGTTAACATATAATGGCCTTAAATGTCGAGTGATCTCCCTATTTCTATTAAGGCGTTGATCAATTTGTATATCAGGAAAGCGTGGTTTCGGTCGACGGTGTCAACGAGCTGGATGTTTTTCGACACATTAAAGCGCTAGGTCCGACCAAACTGCCGTGCCTAAAATGTGGAAATGCAGTTATCCCAATACCAAGATCAAGCTGAGATTATTTTCCCGCTGTCATTCGAAGGCTCTAAGGCTTCGTGAACACCTGCCTATGACGTACAATCGAAGCATACTAGCTTGATACTATTACAAACGAATAACTTGACCGGTGGACAATCCTGGCACCGGAAGGCGATAAAATCGGAAGGCAGAAGTGACAGTGGATAGGTTACACATTAAGGAGTAGAGATAATTGAAATTCTGGCGTCGTTATGCAATGAAACCCACTCTTCCAACATGGCTGACAAATAGGTCACATGAAGGGTACCTGGTGTAGAACAGTAGAAAAGAAGTGCAGTTCGTCTCGTGAGGTCGTGGGGGGAGGTGAGGTACATTTCAAGTAACCATAAACGATGGCGGATAACTGTGTTTGACGCCTGTATTCCACCAGTTGTTGCTAAAAATTAGTGCGGTCCGCAATCAAGTCGATAAGGGACTCAGAACTACTAACGTCCTCGAACAAGCCAATTTTTGATCTGATGCTATTTACTACCAACGTAGAAATATTCGAGTTCCACTTGCCAGACCAAGCTGAAGAACACGCCCACTTTTCTGTACTGTAAAGCATGTTTGTTGCAACGTATTTTATAGTATCTGTGGTCCAGGACGCTTGCGAAAAATCCCTCATGAAGAAATGCAGCCTTCATTTGAAAATGGTCCTCAGGATTTACAAGGTCGAATTTTCCCTTAAGGTTCTGTTGTGTGGTAGCTTTTGTTGAGTGGAGAATATTAAGGAACCAAGCTTAATAGAACCCAGAGAACCGCAGTTATGGCCACCACTGGGGCCATCAGTTCATGCCTAATAAATGACTTCCATGTATCTATACTATTTCTCCTTTTGGGAACTAGCTCGTTGCTCATTGTGCTCTGTTTTGGGGAGAGTTCAATTTTACCTTCCTATCTACCGCCATTTACAGCAGGTTTCTTTTTATAATAAAACATAGGCATGCCCCATTGGTTTTCGGCATGTTCATTATGACCCGAGGGGAAGTGGACACAACACCACATCAAAATCGGTAATCAACAATTTAGTCTATCAGAGGCTCTATCCTGGACTTGGGGTTCGAGATGGGTTTCCAGTAAGGGCTGTGATGTGTAGGGCAGATTCAGAGAACTCGTTTCATGTCCTCTGTGTCTGTTCAGCGTACTGCGTTGTCCAGAATCTAGACGACTTGAGCGTTCATGGCTTGAATGGTATTTTTAACTTTAGCCAGTGCCTTACTAGCAGAGATAAGCTTCGATGCGCTAATGCATACGCCTGTACTGCCTTTCGGCGATGGAGGGAGTTCCTCGACGCTGCTCCATCTGCAGTTTGATGAGTGAATAGCCGTGGTAGATAGCCATTAGTTCGGTGAGATCAGTGTTAGTTCTTCCTGACACAACCTTTAGTGTTGTATAGTGCGCAGAGTGATAATTGGCTGGTGGAAAGGTTTCGTTACACTTTTCCGCACAGTCAAGCCGTTGGGGTGTGTCGTCCCCGCATTCTCAAGGAGGGCAGTCAGGCCCGAGCCTGTAATGGGATTTGTTTGAAGTGGTTCTTTCTACGAAGCATCGACGGAGGCTATCAGGTACCATTGAGATCGGGATGGCCCTCTGATAGCAAATGTTCTGGGAGTATTCCTGGGAGATGTACTTTTGGTCCTATTATTTACGGTTGTCCCACTTCCTCCTGTGGCCGTTTTATGGTGGTGTTGGTTGTACGTATATCTTGGGCAGAATTCCTTGTTTGCTAAAACTTGGAGTTGTAATGTACGACTCGACGATGTACCCCTTAGTTGCGGCAGAGGTGTTGGATAGATCCGTATCCACCCTTTTACATGTATGGCGACTCCCTCCCCCTAAATTCAACCTAGAAGGATACCACCCACTGCATGTCTGGGGGTACACAGTTCCCACCTTCTCACCAAATTTCGTGTCAATCGGTATAGCCGTTTCTGAGAAAAGTGTTTGTCACAGACAGACTGACAGACAGACAGTGTCGAGCCACAGGGCAAAGAGCTATTATGCCCGAAATCGAAAAAGATTTCAGGCTGGTCTGTAAAATCTTTGGATGTGCAAACCTTCATAGAGGTGATCAGATAGATAGAGGTGGTTAGATCAACCTGATAAAGCAGGTGCCTCTACGGAAAGAGCCGTCCATCTGGCTCAATGCATCGCCAAAGCATGTGACCCGTCCATGTCTAGGAGGTGCTCATTCGCCAGTAAAAGACCAAACTACTGGTGGAATGATGAACTGACCGGCCTTCGATCAGCCTGCCACCGAGCCAGAAGAGCGGTTCAGAGGGCGGGAGGTAGAGTCGATCAGGGGCAAAAAAAGTGCGCCTATAAGGCAGCCCGAAAAACCCTCAAGCTCGCCATCCAGCGAAGCAATAGGAAATGCTTTAAGGAGCTCTGCTCCCGGTTGTTGAGAGCCAAGGCGACTTTTCAAATCAGCAGTATGGGTTCCGTAAAGTCAGATCAACCATTGATGCCATCAAATTGGTTACTGGCTTGGCCAAAGATGCAATTGACGAGAAGGGTAGTACCAGCAAATATTGCGTGGTAGTAACCCTGGATGTGAAAAATGCATTCAATTTGGCCAATTGGAATCTAATAGGGAAATCTTTAGCAAAGGTTGGTATTCCCGCCTATCTCGTTGCTATCGTCGATAGTTATTTAACTGAAAGGAGGCTCTGGTATGATACCGAAGACGGACCCCAGGAGTACGTTGTTTCCGCGGGTGTCCCGCTGGGCTCCGTATTGGGCTCACTACTGTATCATGTACAACGATGTACTTAATCTTCCCCTTCCGGGGAAGCCACAGTGATGGGTTAGGCTGACGACATAGCGCTGGTTGTTGTCGCAAAGCATCTCGAAGATGCTGAGTTATACTCAAGCCAGGCAATCAGTGCTGTTAAAAGTTGCCTAAAGAGCTCTGGTCTGACGCTTGCGGAGGAAAAAAAACGGAAGCGATCCTCATCACGAAGCGCCGGAAGAGAAATTACGCCTGTATTAGAATCGGGAATCATATCATCACTTCCAAGTCGACCATCAAATACTTGGGGGTGGTGATAGACAGGAAGCTCAGCTATAAGCAACACGTACATTATGTTTGTGATAAATCATCCACTGCTAGTATGGCCCTGGCGAGGATGATGCCGAACGTGGGAGGGCCACGGCATAAATCTAGATTGCTTATAACCAGGGTGGTGACCTCAATCATTTTCTATGCGACCCCAGTTTGGAGCGAGGCGTTGCGGATGTCAATTAACATTAACAAACTGAATGCAGTCTACAGAAGGACTGCTCTGAGGGTATGCTCTGCCTTCAGGACTGTCTCAGATGATGCAGCATTCGTTATCTCTGGAATGATGCCGATTGACATCTTGGCAGATGAGATGGCGAATATATACCATGCGAAGCCAATCTCTCCCTTATTGCAGACGAAGAACGCTAAGAGGAAGAGATCCATAAATAGATGGCAAGAGCGGTGGGAACGCTCGGGAGAAGGTCGGTGTATCCACAGGCTCATTCCTGCCATCAAGGAGTGGTTGGAGAGACGACACGGTGAGATTAATTATAATCTCACCCAGTTTCTCACGGGACATGGAGGATATCTCCAATACCTGCACAGTTTTAAATTGGAGACCTCACCCGACTGTCCAAATTGTGATGGAGTTCCAGAGCACCCAGAGCAGGTATTCTTCCACTGTCCGAGATTTGTGGAAGAAAGGAGGAATCTAGAGGAGATTCTAGGAGAGGTGCTGGCGCCAGAAAATCTGGTGCTGAAAATGCTAGCACATTAAGAGAATTGAGATGCGGTCAACTCCATGATCGCATCTATACAAGATAAATTGCGAAAGGCAGAGGAAAGGAGAAAAGCGCGGTCACGTGCGCCGCGTATAGGAGAAATGGGATTGAGCTAGAGTGAACTGACTCCGTGATGTAATACCTTATGGTGTTTCCGCGGGGCAGTGAGGGAGTCGAAGGTGGTTTTAGTGGGTAAAAATCACACACGCTGGTGTGTCCATACCAGTGTCTTTTGAAGATTTCCACCGCCTCAAAAAAAAAAGCCAGACAGACTGACAGATAGACAGACAGACACTGAACCGATTTTGATAAAAAAAACGGAGCCGGAAGACACAGAGGAGTATCCTTCAAAGCTTATTATTTCACTTCAGTTAGAAGGTCCAGTTTATATCGACGGAATTCTCACTGCAAAGAGTTTGCGTTCATTTCAGAATAAGAAAAGGTTAGCCTCTACTCGTGGCGCTATTTCAGGTTCCAGTAGCAATAAAGTCTCAAAATTTGCAGTTTGCTAGCCCAAGAATTTGTACCCGTTTTAATGGCGTTGGGGTTGGGGTTTAATAGTAATCGAATGTGATAAAGATATAAAAATTCGTCTTAGTCCTTTTATAAATAAAAAACACTGGATTCGGGTGCAACGTTTCATCTTCAATTGGGGGCTATTACCTTCTTCCCAAATTAGTTAAAATATTTATCCTCATTCAGTCTCTAAGGCGCTGAGTAAACTCAGGATTCAAACGACTATTACCCCTACCCTATACGTTGTCATTTTAGAAAGTTGTGAACATTTCGTGACCTTATTCCTTTCCTCCGAATTAAAGTCGTTCACTGAAACAAAACAGTATCTCCTTTGAACCAAAACGTCAGTTTTCCACGAACACCAAAGATAAAGATACTTTCATAAAAAGATGAACATAATATTTCCTCTGAATTTTCACTACAGGTAAAACTCCTCCTGGAAAACATATTCTTCTTTCTTCCACTCTCCACGACAAGGAACAGGATGCGGAAGCGGCGTGACGGTGGTGTTTTCTACATTTCATGACGCTCTCAACCCCACACCGAGTGTTCATATTTACCGGAGCCACCCGAAACTTTCGCCTACGTTAATAATTTCCATATAAATATAATCTCATGTTCGCTGATGATTTTCATTTTTCCCAAGCAGCTTTCACGAATGGGATTGGCTTGTTTGAAGCGAGATGAGTGTAAACCTCCGTAAAAAATATCCAGAATTTTGTTCAGTTCCTCCGTGTATATGTGATCAACCCCATGCAAAGGATTTTCCGTGTGTTTGGGTGTGTGCGGTATTTTCATTTTCCAACTAACAAACAAAATGTTGATAACGGAAGAACACGATTGTCGGTAAACATATCAAAGGAGGGAAACAATGGAGCGGTTATTTGGTGGGATTAGGGATGAAATTTTATATATCGAGCAAGGACGCAAAATAACTTTTCGCAGCGTAAAAGAAATTGTTCGCAAATTCTATATCTTTGTACGATTTCCACTGACTTTATGAGCTTTTATTCTGCAATAAAACGCTCACGGCAATTATGTTTCGGTCATGGTGAAAATCGGGATGGAACAATTCTCAAAACTTTAAAATAACTGAATTTTCCAGGACTTTCAACGGGAGTATTTATTAAAGTAGTTTTGCTCTCACAGGATCAAATATTACGAAAGGCTATAATGTTCCCGAGTTCTTAACTATGCCACACGGGAAGATTTTAGAAATTGAGAAAGGAATTTCTTCGTGGAAGTTGCTCCAAAACGTGAGATACAAGTTGCCTGAAACTTATGCAAACGATAAAGTTTTCGCTCAAGAAGTGGGTCGTCTGTCTCGCCCCCATTTCTTTGCCGACTTTGATGACCCAACGCCGTCCTCTCATATCAGCTGAATCTGCCATTCCCTTATGTTGATCTTTGCCCAATATGTTGAGAATTTTAGTGTGGAAATATCTGCTTTGTTTACGATTTGAAGACTGAACTATTTGAACTTTCCCACTCAGAGCGTAAGGCTTTAATTTCGAAAGAAGTGAACGCTTTCTCTAAGGAACTTAGGATCTCCAAGACCACAAAGTTTCGTATGAACTAAGTTACTGAACAAAGTGGACCTAAGCTCTCTAGTTAGAATTTTCCAGCAGTCTCAAAGGCCCTGTATCTTTTTGCTGAACATCGATACCTTCACCGTAACCCTACTTTCAGTTGTGTATTAATCCAAATCCAGACACTGTACAAGGATACTTCACTGGGAAAGATGTTACCATCAACGTCATTTCCATTTTATCAGTAGTTTCCGTGCCCATTTACGTAATAGGTTACTGCACTTGGTAGGTGGACTTTTTCAGTGGAAAGGTGACGATGACCGACAAAAAAGATTCGGTTGAGGGTGTACAGGATTCGCTACTTAATGGCTGGAAGTCATTTGATAAGATTTCCTAATAGAAATAATAGAGTAGAGCAATTTCAAAGATAGTTAATTTTGCTTTCGGGAGACATCTCATGTGAGCATATATTTTCATGATAGCAATGCCGAAAGGAAACAACTGTCGACAGCAAGGAAGATACTTACATAGCGCAAAACGCTAATTACTTCCTTTGGGGGATGAAGTGACGGAAATTTCAGGTTTGTACATTTCAGTTATTTCTTCCCTTATTATGGCAGGAGGGGAGGAATATGTGAGATTAAGCAGCACAGATATATTTAGGAGATTTTTGTTTTTTGTTGTGAGGCTTTCTTTGACTTTTGTGAACAAAAATAATACAGGATTCCTTGAATAGAAGTACGCTAAAAGGATTTGAGTTCAATGAAAGTATAATCAATGTGCAATGTGCAAAATTTCGTTTCGTTTTTTATTAGAGTGTAGCGTTTATCAAGCATTTTCGTGCGGGTATTCTGTGAATTCCCGAAGAGAACGCCGAAAAGGATATCCATGAACCGCCAAATTTTCGATGAACATACGGTACCCAAAAGCCTTGGGAGAGAATACAAATCGTAGGTGGTATCTGGAAAACGTTCTCACTGGATACTTTATCGACAGTGAAGTACCTTTTCATGTGAGATACACAGTAGAAGTCCATTTTATTTTATAGTGGTGATTTTCTCAGTCAACCAAGAAGGCAAAACTATCCCAAAAAGAAATAGAAGTCACAGGATCTCCTCACCTAAGTGCAGCGTCACTTTAGCTTTAATTATACGAATTTCGAAATAAAGTAGATTGGTTAGCCTAAGTGAGTGCTGAGTGTTGGTATCATTGTGGTTAAGTGTTGTGGAGGAGCGGTTAGCTCTTAGATGGGGGACATCGAGGCATTTTTTTTCTAACTTTCTCAATATTTTTAGTCAACTGCAAAGGTGATTCACATGATAACAGAAGACTTACACAAAGAAATAAGATAATACGAAATTAGCAATTACCTAAACAGCGCCCACAACTGGAGATTAAGAGAACGAGCAAAGCGGCACTCATTCGGTCACCGAGGTTAAGCATCGTTGGATGTATTTTGATGGGAAACTGAACAGAACTTTATTTCCACTTTTTTCCCTTATTTTTTAGGCCATCATAAAATAAATTTATAAAATTGGATACACAACACAGTTGGAATACTCTTGATGCAGCCCTTTGCGGTGCGGGGGGTGGAGGCTTAGTCTTGAACTTTTGTTTATTCATAAATGAATTATCATAGTATAAATTTCTTATATATATATATATATATCTTCGACTACTTTTGCAATCATGGAGGAACCGGGCTGCCTTGAGGGCGAACAAGTTCTCGACAGCGAATCTGTCCGTATGGAGGACATAGAGAGCAGTAAAGCAGACGATACGAGAGTCGGCGACAACGGTGGTGATGGAAATGTCCCAGAAGAGGATGCTAACCAGGCAAGTTGCAATTGTGAAGATGGAAAATTGGGTGAGTTTTTGGTCTATGTTTCCAAAAAATTAAAGAAAAAAAACAAAACTCAAGAAAAAATGTTAAATAATGTTAAAAACAATGCAAGTACGAGTGAAAATTTAAAAAATAATGCAAGTACGAGTGAAAATTTAAAAAATGGTCCGACTGGGGATACAATTAGCACCCGAAATAAAGAAAAGGGGGAAAGGGTGCCCCCCATTAATGTTTATAAATTAGGTGGTAGAGATTTAGCCACTCTACTTAATAGGAGCGCGGGGCTCTCAAATTTTGTTATTAAAAAGACGGGAGCCGAGAGAGCCCAAGTCAAATACAATAAAATTGCAGATTACAAAAAAGCACGGGAGGTCCTCGAGCGAGTGAAGGCTCCTCACTTCACCTACACTTCAAAGGAAGAGAAGGTGCAAACCTTCCTTCTGAAAGGCTTGGATGCGGAGGAAGAGCCCGATGAGGTGCTCAAAATGCTCCGGGAGACGGGAACTGAGGTTAAGTTCCTCTCAGTGTCACGGTTTAGTACGAGGAGGTCCGTTTTGGAAAAACAAATCCTGCCGCACTTCCTCGTGCAAATAAGCCCGGAGAGCCGGGGAAGCGATCTGATCGGCATCAGGTCGCTTAATTACCAGGCCAGTCGTTTTGAGCGCCTGCTAAGGGGCGAAATAGTCCAGTGTCGAAGATGCCAGCGCTATGGTCACTCGGCAGTGAACTGTCAAATGACCTTACGATGTGTAAAGTGCGGGAAAGACCATACCGCAGCTGAATGTTCGCTGACTGAAGCAGATGGCAAGGAAAAAACTTTCTATGTTAACTGCGGAAGCGGAGGGCATCCGGCTTCGTACCGTGGATGTCCTGCATACCGCAATGTTAAGGTCACAAGGCAGCAAGCACCGAGATCGGCCCAAAGAACGAAAGTGTCAGCGGCGTTGGACGGTACCGTCCCTTCGGCACCAATCGTCTCGGGGATCCCATTTGCAGAAGTAGTTCGACAAGGGGGAGTTAAGAAGCCCTAACAAGATGCAACAATATCCTCAATAAAATACTAACCATGTGTGAAAACATGCAGCATACGCTACACGTACACAATACAAAAATAAATAGCATAACAGAATATTTACACAAACAGCATGTCCGCTGCTAGGTCTGCAGTCACAGCGGTACCACTGGATGGTCTCCGGATCATCGCGATTAATGTGAATTCCATCGTAGGAATCCATCGAAGAGCGGAGCTCCTTGATTTCGCTGCCAGACAACAGCCTGACATAGTCTTGATTTCAGAAACCCACCTCAATCCGAGGCATTCGATAACATTCAAGGATTTTGAATTCGTGAGGAACGATAGACGAAATTGTGATGGGGGAGGTGGTATCGGAATACTTGTGGGTCGCCATTATCGTTTCAGGCATATTAATAGGCCTGAATTTGAAACCTTTGAGTGTATCGAAGTCTCATGTATTCTTTTTTCACTGCCTAGAGGAGGGAATTTATACATTCTGTCAGTCTATGCAGTGGGAAACAACCGAGCCAAGTTCAAGGAGGAATTCCATTCTCTGTTTACGATACTCGAACTGAATAGGCTGCAGAATTACTATATTATAACTGGCGACTTGAATGATAACCGGCATCCCGCAGCCACCAGTACCAAGATTTCTCTTTTTCATCCCGCTTAATGTCAATTGCTCTCGCTCTGGAGTATCTCCAGTCGAATCCCGGAGCCTCCACTGTCAATTTCGGGGGGTATTCTATCCTTTTGTCCGTGGCCCGTCTATGTATATGACACATAACCGGATCACCGGCAGAATCAAGAATTAGACCATTCCTGTCAAGATACACGAACGCTTCGGGAGGAATGAAGCCTGTCGTGAGAGTTTTCTCGAAATACCCATCATTTGGGTAGAACGGCTGCGAAACCCAAGGGTTCTCACCATGCGAAGCAGATCACACTATATGATTCCGAATCAATCTGACGATAACTGTATCGATTCTTGGCACAGCAGCAGCTGCATACATCACTTCATTAGTTACATAGTGCTCATAGTTTGACGAAGCAGTCCTATTAAGCCCCGTGCAAGCACGCAGACATTTCCTTTCAAAGATCCTTATTTTCTCCATTTGGCTAGCACTCAAATTAAACCAGATAGCACACCCGTAGATGAGCACCGGTCTAACCAAAGTAAGATAGCAAATAATCTTAACCTTCCGGCTAAGATGTGGAGCATAAAAGAGTCTTCGAAGAGACATGAATGCCTTGCGAGCGCTTTCTAGCGCGACTTTAACGTGCTCGTTAAATTGGAGACGCTCGTCAAGACGCACACCCAGGTATCTAACGCACTTCTTATGAGGAATGCGCTCTGAACTATCCTCGTTCGCGACAATGTGGAAATCTCTCCAATTCCTTTTCAAGTTCCTACTGGCATACGCCAAGGAATTTCGAAACAGAATCGTTTCACACTTTTGCGCATTGATTTTCATCCGCCAACTGTTCGTGAAGAACTTAATATCATTGAACATCTTCTGAAGTTCAACTTGCACCTCAGTTACCTTCTTGTGCGTGTAGGCTATCAGATCGTCAGCAAAGGCAAAAAAAAGACCTTTTAGGAGATTTATTAAAATCGAAAGAATTGAGCAATTCGCCGGCAAATACCGCAAAAAGTGTAGGCGCAGTCACTGTCCCTTGCTGTAATCCATTCAGAACATGAAATTCTCTGTTAGTAGTGAGATTTCCGTCCGTAATGACAAAGCACTTGCCATACAGCATACTACACATCATCGCTACGAGGTGACTGGGAAACTCATTCTTCAGGAGCCTGAAAATCAGTCCATCCAACCAGACGGTATCAAAGGCTTTCTCCATGTCTATAAGGCAAGCGCCTACGCACTCACCATTGTTAATCCGCCAGCAAATATCAGACGTTACCTTCGTTATTGCATGTATTGTCGAATGTCCAGATCGAAATCCGAATTGCGCGTTCGTCAATAATTCCTTCTTCTTGATATGCCCGTTCAAGGCTTTCAATACCAAAACCTCAAACACCTTGCTGATGTTAGGCAGCAAACTGATTGGGCGGTAGCTTTGAGGGCTGGATGAATCCTTCCCTCTTTTTAAAATCGGGAATACTCGGGCTTTCTTCCATTGTCCTGGAAAGAAGGAATTGTTCAATAAATTATTGAACAAAATGCAATAATTACGAATGGCAATGTCTGGTAAATGCCTGAGGACCACGTTGGGAATGCCATCCATACCGGATGATCTCTTATTGTTTACTCTTCTGAATATGGAAGTTAACTCAACACATGAGACAAAGTAATCAAGCAGATTATCACTCGGTATGAGATGAGCCTGCAACGCAGAGCTAAATTGGAGAACGGTGGTGCCGTTCAGGCTATATTTGAAATTGTGGACATCTCGTTCTACAATTTCCGAAAGTCGCGTTGGCTCTAAGTCCGTTCTGGGCCGATGCACCGATTCAAAGTGCTCCCCTATAAGTTCGAGTTTCAGAGCATCATCCATCACGATGTAATTGCCTTGCGCATCAGCAGTTACACTATTCGTGTCTATACCTGAGTCAATGAGGTGTTGTATCTCGCTGCCACCGACTTTAATTCTCGGTACAGTTATTCGTGACTTCTTCCGGAATAACGTATTTATCTTAGTAAACATGGAATCTGGATCGCTTGGTGAAATACCCTTTAACTTCTCCCGCCACTGGGAGTTCACTTCATTTATGTAATGTTGACGGATAAGATCCCGCGCGATCTTTAGAAGTGATTTGAACTCAACCAATATGGGATGATGATAGTCCCCATATCTCCGGTAGATTTTGTTGACGCGAGTGAGCAGAAGGCTTTTCACTTTTTCAACCGTTTTGTGGCTTCAGTTTCATATCCTTCCATATTATTGCGAGGTTTAATTTTAGGGACGACTTGTTCAATTGTTTCCAGCGTCAAGTTTTCCAGCTTGAGAAGATACTGAAGTATTTCCTCGTTGCTCAAGTTCCTGTCACCTGGTGCAATTGTACTATCGTTTTCCCCATCAAGAGGTGGGCATTCCTCTCGATATTCCCGAATAAACCTCTCTTGGAATTTCTTCCAATTTGTTTGTTTAAAGTTCAGCCTGTGGACGCCACTGTCCATCGGCAGAAGGCGAACTCTTCGTCCATCAAACAGAACTTCAATAAGAATAGCGTTATGATCGCTATCGTAAGGAAGAGTCTGTAGTTTCCGTTGAGGATTCCTAAAATTAAAGTTCAAGCGGGCCAGGTTGGACTCTTTATTTGCCACTAAGGCCAAGTGAATTCTGTCGGGTTTTTGACCATTTCCCGACAACTTATTGTAAAATTAGATTTTCATTTCTTACTGTTTCTCTTCTCTGTCTGTAAATCGTTATTCAAAAATTTTGAGAGCCCACAGTGGCCATTAGATTTAAGTTATTTTTGTTATTTTAAAAGATTGTTTTTTATTGTTCATTTTTCCAATCTATATAATATATATATATAATAAAAATGATTTTAAAAACAAAAATAAAAACAAAACATATTTCAGTCCCCGCTGATGTCGAAGCGATCCGTCACCAACAGCCTGCGCGAAAGAGCGCCGTCCCTACAACCACTAGATCCTCCTTGTCTTGAACCAACTACCAATAAAGTAAGCGACGACGACAATATAGTTCTTACTCCAGATATTTCTATCTCTCACAGTTCCAGGGATAATCACTCCGATTTTGATCTTCTGTCTTCTGACGAAGGAAATAACATGCAATAACAGGCGTCGGAACGAAATACAGGAATCACTTTTCTGCATATCTCCTGACGAAGATATATACTCCCCAGCAGCCCACAAAGCGACAATCCCCGACGCTACTGCATCCATGTCGTCCAGCGCAGCCCCAGAGACGTCCGCTCATCCAGCTCCCACAACCAGCACCTCGCCTGCTATTCCAACACCTGGCATTAAGGACCACGCTACCTATGCCCCAACATGATCCGAAGCATATCGACGTCCAATACCGATGCATCCATTCTGGGTTCTAGGTTGTATTCGGTTGAAAGACAATGATGCAGCGGATGAGCTGACCACAAAAGGAGCAGCAACGCTGCTATACGGGCTAGAACCTTTCTGTCAGATCGGAAAGAGGAAACTATACCGAGCGAGCTTTCTAGGAATGAAAAGGTTCTGGGTGCTCATAAAGGCGTACCAATTCAGGCGCTCGTAGGATTGTTTAAACTTAGCCCTGCATCATTGTAGGAATACTCACTGCTTATTGAAGGGTAAATTATCACGTAGGCAATGTAGGGATAGATTCTGTTATGACAAAACCTCCATATTCACTTTTGAAAAGTATGTAGGTCAATGCACATAGGAGAATACTATAATCGTTCTTCTAGATCACAACTCCGTGAGGCGAAAACTACAAGAAGGATATAAAGTGAACAGTCAATTTATCCGTCCGAATTGTCAATAGAGCGTGTTGCACACGAGGTGCTGTTAGTGTTCCTGACTGCCGCATGAAGTCTGTCATATCTGATGAGTGTTTTTTAACTTTATTCTTTTTTTTTGTTTTTTCCTCCTTTTTCGTCCTTCTCTGCTTCTTGACTCCCATAAGAAATCTGCATTTCAGAGTTTGTATGGTGTAGGTACGGAAAAGTGGGAATCTCAATGGTCACACCTTATTATCGAATGAGATTTAAACGAAGGATCGAGGATGCAATCCGCTGAGGTTGGCCTTATTTCGTTGCGATTTACATACTTGACAGTTTTCCTGCAACTACTTAGCGTCCTGAGTTACGCCATCGCTCCGTCTATGGTCAGGTATACCTACCTGCTTTTTCTACGATAGATATTTCTTGACTGGCCCTACAGGCTTTCCGGCGTGGTTCATCTTCACCAGTGCCGATTAGAAGACCAGAGTCTCATTTTATCTACAGTCAAGCAGTTTGAAATGACATAATGGAATGAGCGATGGCCAAAATACCATCCTGAGTGACCGGAGATGTCCAAGAAGGATGAGCTATCCTAAAAACCGAAAAAGATTTTTGTAGGCTCGTACGAGTGCCCCTGTTTGTGAAGTTTCAGGATCCGGTGCGGACCCGGATATTGGTTAAAGGCACGTGAATTTTATATAATCACATGTGAGGGATGGAAGTGCTTGCTCAAATTACCCCACCCCCATTCCTCATTCCTGAGCCTGGCTAGCATAGAGACATGCAAGCATGAGTCGAAGGGGTACTTCGATGGAGCGTCGCACCTTCACAATCAATTTAGCATCTTTTTACGTTTTTGTGATAGCCTTTCCTTCTTGGTCGTCTCCGACCACTTAAAATGATGGAGGCGCGTGCAATGATTTGCTGCAGATCTTAACAGCGGGCTTCCTATTCATGATAATGAGCAGAAGGGGATGGGGAAAGATGTCTTTACCACGATCCTCACTAGCGTATCATCCAGTGAAGTGTCACCTCTTGTGCATTTAATATCAAGCGAAGTGTTACCCGAGGTGATATTATGGTAAGCCACTGTCATTGTGGATATGCACTGGTCGTCCAAGCAGACGTGACAACAATTAGGTTAAGCGGAGTTGAGCTACTTTGCTTTGTGAACTACTGGGCAAACTGTTCTTCACAGCCCCTGCAATTCTACTTCTACCATCCTGGTCGGGCGGAGTCGAACTGGAGAAGAGTGCTAGACCATGGCGACGGAACTTTCAGTGGAGCATCTGTATTTAAAGGCAGACTTTTACGGTCAATTTCGTCAAATGTTTCTATTTATTTATTTTTAACTCTGCCACCTAAGCCAACTCCGGCTAATCAAGATGGTGTTTTGATCTTCACCAATCCATACAAGTGCTCCTCATCGGTTTTGAGAAGGTTTTCGACAGAGTTAACTGGGAGCATATTGGAGCATCGGGGTGAAATCTTGGAAGAGTATCGGCATTTTTTACGCTGCCTTAGCTAAGAGACATGGGCGAGGTGGAGTTCCAACAGACTGTGTAATTTTTTGTAAATACTTCCCTGACACTGGTAATGCCCGATTGCTTTTCCACTGAGTCATGAACTTCAACCAAATGCCTTTGGATTTGGAGTCGAACTGAAGATAAATACCAAAAAAACGAGGTTCTCAGTCTTCATTCTCAAAACGAATGAACACAAGTTTCTCGGAACGTGAAAGGAGCTTGAGCACTTCCCGGGAACCAAGCAAAATTTGAAAAAGGAACTTGGACATGAAAAAACGATTTGGCTCCATGGCAACACGAAGGCTGCATATTGAGCAAGGGGGTCAGGAGCTTCCATGACCAGGAAGGCATCGAGACGTGGCAGGTGAAGGGGAAGAGTGTCACAAACTCCATCGCTTGACACAACGTCTAAACGATCGGGAGGAGGTATGTCCCATAATCACAGAGTACAGATCAGCCAAGGAAAGACTCCGCAGCACAATAAAGAGGAGCAAAGCTCGCTGCTGACAGGACTTGGTCGACGAGATGAACCCGTGGGGGCTCGGTTACAAACTGGTAACTCAAAAAATCGGGGCCTTGCGAAAACCCTGTTCACTTAAACAGATGGACCGTAGTGTAAGGGCACTATTCCCTGCGCACCCCGTACATAATGATGACAACAGTGTGGAGAGTGCCGCGAATTGTCCACTTTTTTCCATAAAAGAGTTGGAAGAGGGAGTCCCCTCTGTGAAAAATAAGAAGGCACCAGATCCCGATGGCATCCCAGCAGAGCTGTACAAACTGGTGATGCAGCATCCGCAGACCCACTGCTCGGCGCATTCAATGCATGTCTGAAAGAGGGGATTTTCCCCTCTCGTTGGTAGATGGCGAGGCTTGCCCTGATCAGCAAAGGGAAAAGCGACTCTGAGCTGCCATCATCATACCGACCACTTTGTATGCTTGACACTGCCGGGGAAGTGCTCCAAAAAGCTCATCAGAAATAGACTTGGTAAAATGAAACGTGCTCCCGAAGACTTATCCCCACAGCAGTTCGATTTTAGGGCGGGGAGATCCACAATCGATGCTTCATGCAAGCCGTGGATGCCGTTCGTCGAGCGGAGGCACACAGCCGGCGGCCGGTTTTGACGGGTGCTGCTCTGCGTGACGCTTGACCTTAGGAACGCCTTTTATTCCGTAAGATGGGAAGACATTCCAGGCACACTACACAGTATTTTCCACGTCCTGAATAATCTCTCATGGATATTGAGGTATTATCTGAGCAACCGCTCCCTGCTCTGTGAAACACTAGAAGGTCAGGGGAGGATAGAGGTCACATTGGGGATAGTGCAGGGATCCATCCTTTGATAATCTGCTTAGACCCGACATGCCAGAAGAGTTGCGCCTGGTCGGTTATGCAGATGATGGCGCCGGGCTGGCTGCTGGACACGCTGTCAAACATGCGCTAAGCAGAATTGGCATATTGATCCGAGGGGAAGCAGATGTATGATTGCTAATGATTTTAACCTTGCACTGGAAAAAAAACCGAAGTAGTCATCATGAATATATCGATCGGTGAGACGAAAATCGAATCAAAACAAACGGTGAAGTATCTTGGAATGGCTCCTGAGATGAGCTTCCTCGAGGAAGTCAAAGCAACAGCGGACAAAGCTGCAACTGGAGTGTCGGCCTTAAGCGGCTAATGGCAAATATTGGGGCTCCTACGTCTAGCAGGCTGCGTCTCCTGATGAGTTTAATTCAGTCTGCGCTTTTGGCAACGATTTATACCGTAAGCGTCTTGCACAAGTACGGATAAAGGGAGCTTTGCGAGTGGCATTTGCCTACCGTAATGTCTCTGAACCGGCCATGGTGGTGATTGCGGAGGTAATCCCCGTTAGCTTTCTTGCTAGACGAAGAAGAGTCACGGGAGGTGGTTGCTCCAGAAGAACGGCAATGTACACTAGATGAGTGGAAACTCTCTTGGCAAAATGAGACTAGAGGCAGATGGACTGCGTGGCCCATCAGCAACTTAGGAGCGTGGCTGAATCGGAAACATGGTGAGGCTGACTATTTTCGTACCCAGCTCCTAAGTGGGCATGGAGATTTTCAGTTTTACCTGCATAAGATTGGAAAGGCACGGTCTCCGGATTGTGTGCTTTACAATGGGGTTGTGGACGACGTCCAGCCCACCTTTTTTTTCTTGTGAAAGGCGGGATGGGATTCGTCAGTAGCTCTTTTTAAACGGAATGGATTTCTCTCCAAACAACATTGTCGAGGAGATGCTGAGGAGTGCTGATAGGTGGAGTCGCGTTGTGCATTATGTTCGGGTTGCTCTCGTTGGAAAGAATATTGGGTTCGACCGGTGGAGGGGGTATATGCGGTCTTCCGTTTACGGTACCTCTTAGTGGATGAGGGTAGATTTAAGATAATATCAAGTGTCTCATTGCCCCGGTAATACTTGTTCAACCAATTTTTTGCTTTGATACTAACAGCTTTCTGCTTATTGGTAAAATTCACCTTCCATCACCATACGGACACGTAGGTCCTAGAGCTCTAGAGCAATTTGCAATACTTGTGACAGATCTGTCAAAGGGGACTGCGTTAGAAATTTCTTACCACACGTCATCGCAAGGTTACCAATAGAGGGAGGATACCAAAACAATCCCGATCAGCCCTTGTAAATGGATTTAGGGATTCTGAGTCCGCATCCACTTGGTGTCATACGAATAGTACAAGCGCCGTTTTTTCATCATGTGGGCGATTATATAAAAAAATAGCAAAGCATTTTCTCTGCCCTGGACGGGTCGCCTTCGATTCTTCGATTATTGTTCCTGGATTTGAGATCACTGGTTGGATTTAGCCCCCAAGAAGATGGGTAGCGTATCCCTCTTATCTTCGTTAGTGAAAATAGCTGGTCAACTGGTTCCAGTGCTTACCCTGAGTGCACTGAGAAATGTTGGAAGAGAAAAGTCAAAGTGCAGTTATCAAGGAATACAAATCGAGAAAAAGCAAGCAAGGGTGTGAGACCATGCATGGTATGCGCTTCTGGGATGGGACTCTTTAATTTTTCAGGAATTCCAGGGAGGTCCAAAGGCATTATCGGGCAAATTGACTTATTAGACTTCTTCGATGGATTTAACTTCCATATTCCTACTCCCTCTTTGGTTCGGTTGCAAGTTCGAAATAGGGAGGGATGTACGGCTTATATGTTACTGGGCCTTAAAGGACAATTTGTCCTGATTTTTAAATCAAAGCTCCGCCATGATTGCCAATAGCCATTCCGTGAAAATTTGGTAAGGTTTTCCAAGTTTTCCAATCTAATACAAATAAATAAGGTTACATCCTTTCTGGTGGTTATTTTGTCAGTTTTTGGTTACGATAAAATATGTAGAACCGAGCTTTACTTCGGTTTCATGACAGGTTTGGATTCTGTATGTTTTCAGTGTCCTAAATACCGGGAGAATAATCTCTCTGGTTTTTCCCTTCGGAACTTACTTTGTATACGTTTGTATATTTTGCGAGAAATAATAACCATCTATGCGGTGGCTGCATACCATAGAGTATACTTCGTGGTGTTGCCAAAATATTCCAAATAAAATCCTTCAAGTAGTAAAACCACAAAGTTTTGAAGGGAACAGCTTTTGTTCGGTTGGTTAATTCAAAAGATAAATGGGGTACGTATGCTGCATGCACATATGGACACAAGTACAAATGTGGGGCTAACTTTACCCAGGACTTCACTTTCTTAGGGAAAGCGTTTCAAAAGTTACGAAGGATAATAATTGCAGCAATTATTATGCTAGATAAAGTTACGTTGGCGCACATTCGCGCGTTCAGTGGAAAGGCAACATACGTGAGCATAAGGAATTCCAGGAACATTTGATATCATCTCATATCCTTTTTAATTACATAATTCTTTCCTTCCGCGTGTCTCCGCCCGCTTCACCGTTCAAACAAGTAATACATTTCTAAACAGAATATTTCAACCACTACTAAATTTAACTTACGTATTCCGAATCCTTTAGTCACATCACCAAGCGGGTGCTCCTCGAATTTATATTCATGCTCGTTCGCTATAAAACGTCGAATACATCCCACCATACCCTCATAGACTGGCAGACGCTTAGCAAGTCCTGTGATATTGCCGGTGCCACCGAGAAAAACGGGCTCCCGAAATGTTATCCTCGAAAATAAACCCTGTGAATGAAAGTTGGAAAATCAAGAATGTAGAAAAACCATTTTTACTCAGAGGCTACCGTAAATTTCATTTCGGGAGGTAATACGAGTATAAAAAGTTCAGGGTGGAAAAGGGAAACAGAAGGAAAAATTAACGCGCTTTCAACAATTTACGGGGATTTAAGTGCAATTTAAGTGTTAATCCCAAACAGTTGCCTTCACACTATTCCAGTTTATGCTCTCTCTCTTTGCAGTGAAATTAATGATGAAACGTATTAGGGAGAGTGGAGTGAGTATTCTCTCTGTAGTGGATTTTCCGGTGAGAAAAATAAACTGAGATTCGAGTTAAGCCCTTGGTTTGGATTTGTGGACTATGTCGGGGTGAAAGGATTTGATAAAATGAGGACACTTTTTGCTTCTGAATTCTTGAAGGTTCATTTGTTTGTTGCTACTGATTTCTTGTACAATATAGGTAGCTTGCCAAAAGTGATTATTAGGAGCGCTATATGAATGCATTGACCGATGAAAGAACTGAGCTAAGTTTAGACCTAAACCTGATATAAGTGACACCTAAGTCGTGGTTGCGATTATTCAACCCAACATTGTTTCCCAGTGTAAAACGAATTTGGACTTTAGATACAGCCTCAGTTTCAACAAATTCGACCTTTCCACACGAACCCACCTCCACTCAAATGTCAAGGCCTCAACACGTGCAATGACGTAGCCATTTTCATATCCAAGAAATTCCTGTCCTCATAACTTTCCCAGATCCCAACACTTTGAATTCTATTGAAATTATCCTCATCTCCTTCGAAACACCGTTTTCAATAGTTTTTGTGGCCTTGCCTTCAACACCAGCAACCTAAAACAAAATCCATTCTTTCTGTGTATCCCAATCCCGCACACTTGGTAAACCCTGGATCTTCATAATTGGCGGAAACGTGAACGCCCTGGTTTGACGAACGAACAAACCGAAACCAGACGTGCCCCTACTGATTCCTCACCAATTAATATCCCAGAATCAATCATTATTGTCTCCCCCCCTACCTTTTAACAACAAACACTTTCCCTTTCCTGGAAACCATCCTTCGGATCAGCGATTACCTCATCGAACTATCAATCTTTGACTGAGACGACTGGAGACGCATAAGTATCGTCCTGAAATTAAAATTTCAACTTATCTTAGTCCCAATTTTCCAACAATATGCCACCCTTCCCCAAAACATCTCTTCGGTGAAAAAATGAGCATCCTAGCAGACCACCTCCTTCAAGCACATTGATTCATACTCCAGCTCGGTCCAACGAGCCCATCTCCAAACTACTCTTAAGTTCATCCTTGCTACCTCAGCAAGCCAGCACAAGCCCCTTGTCCCAACCACTCTCTGAGCCGGAACTCCGCGAAAACATTCCACCTATCCATTCCGTCAGTCTGAACAACATTGCGGTTTCAATAGTCGCATCCAAAAATAGGAAATTCAGCGGATTCGACCATACACCTTTGTTCGTCCTCAACAAATGCACTGAAGCATTTCCGTCATCCCATCCTCAATCGTCAAAAACTGCCACGACTGGAAAAGAAATACCCAAGAAAATAAGAAATCCTCTAAACCTTGATAGCTACAGGCCTATCCCGATCCAATTTTCAACCGCAAAATCTTTGAGCTATGAGACCTTCGATCTAACCTCACATAACATATAGCTACAACTCTCGGCACCTTACTTGTCTCCTCCTGGTATCCCACAAGGATTAGTCCTTTTTGACACTATTTTCGCCTTGTTCAGCGGCAACCTTCGTAAACCATACTAAACCCAAATCCCGGCCAAGGCCTTCAATAAGTGGAGTTAGACAGACTTTACCAATATGTCACCAAGCCACTGGCCCATGCAACCGCTGCCTTCAGATGCCTAGGCCCTATCATCAAATATAACACCCCAACTCCCATCCCCAGCTCCGCCGTCCAAACGCCGGAGCTACAGCGGGCGCGTGTGGGATTCATACCCATTAAAAACCACCCCCGGTTTCTCCAGCCCCAGCCCCAGCCCCTCGGGACCACCATTTATTACTTCGGGCGATAGGTTTGCCCTTAGACACTCGTCCTTCTCCTATTTGCGGCTTTCCTCCTTCTTTATTCCTTCAGCAACTTCTCCTGCATTTGCATGATTGCGGAGCAAACCGTAAGCCAATTCTCCTCGGACTTCAGCATCTCCTCAACCAAGCTCTCCGGGATCACGCTTCTGTCCAGCACCTGATTTAAGCTTCTCCTCTCCATTGCAAATCTTGGGCAGTGAACCATCACATCCTCTGAGTCCTCTCGTATGTCGTCGCATCTGGGACAATTCGGGGTACAACTGGGTAATGTGGTCCTCATGTTTCCGCCAAAACCATACCTTAATGTTGGGAATGAGCCTGTGGGTCCACCGATCTTTCGTAGACTCGTCTAATCTGCGTTCTAAAAGCAATCCAAACCCTGAAAGCCAATCACCGGTAAACCGAGTTCACTGTCCACCCAGGTGACGAGTAAAGCAGGATGAAGCGCACCACTCCGGCTGCTACCACCAACTTTCGCAGTGCTTCGGCCCACTAATTTTCGGCAACATTTTTACAAGTGCTGTGGTGGCACTGGTTGCCTTTTGGCATGCATATTCTAGGTGTTTCCTAAAACTCAATTTGTTGCTAATTATTACCCCCAGGTATTTGATAACCGGCTTTGATACGACCGTATATCCACCGACTTCCACTTTCATAGTGTTATTTTTCCTGTGGTTGGTTATTAAGACCGCTTCCGTTTTCGAGTCCGCCAAGGTCGGCCCGGCCCTTTATAGCCAGGACTTTACCGCTCTTACTGTTTTCGTTACGTAGACCCACATCTCCTGGGTGTTTTGCTGTAACAACCACACCTAAGTCATCAGTAGAGCCGACATTATTAGTCCCTTCTGGGACGGGAAGAGCAAGGACTCCATTATACCTGATATATCCCGGCTGCAACAGTGTACTCTTTGGGGCTCTCAACCGTCCAGTACCAGAGAGTCCTCTCCGAGGGGTTAGTTAGTTTAGTTTACTGGGGGGAGCCGCAGCTCCTAGCACTCCGGCCATTGTTAGGCCCATTGTACTATCCCCGTAAGTTGCCTATTCAATAGCTTCCCGCCTACGGTGTTCGCAGACGTCAGCCAATCTGAGAACATTCTCCAGAGGCAGAGAGTGTGCAGATTCTTCATTGAAAAAAACCTTGCCAAGGTGTCTTCGTGTGAGATCTGAACATGCCGGGCAGCTGGATAAAAAGTGCAGGGTCGTCTCCTCCTCCTCCTTACATTGGCTGCACATAGTCGAAACCACTACCCCAATCTTTTTCATATGGTAGCTTAAGGAGCAGGAGGGATAGTTCTCCACCAAATTCGCTAAGTATCCGGGGACACATATGTCAGTCAACATGATATGGTCTTCCGCTCCGCATCTTCTGCATTGCTTTGACCTGCCATGCATGTCTTTGTATTATATATTATAGTGATCTCCAGCCTGCTAGCCCTTATGTCGGCTTCCTGTCCTAACAACTTTACGATGTGGTTCAAAAATTTGTCCGCGGTTACATCCTTCGGTTTGTTAAGTCGCAACATAAGGTCTCCCTTCTGGGACCGTCTAATGCGGCTGACATTGTCTCCCAAGTTGGTGAGTTCGGGGTATGCCTTCACTCTTCTAAGAATGTCGGTGGATGACCCTTCGCCTCGTTTGAAAATGATAATCATCTTCGGTCTTGTCTTCCTCCGATCGTTTCTTTTCCGCGGTTTCACTTTCCTCCTAGCTTCCGCATCCGCGTTTGCAGGTCCGGTCTCTTTTCTCGAGGTCGCCATTGCAATAGTTTCACTCTCAGCTTCAGTTAATGTTTTCATGAGCTCCGCCTTTCTGGCAGTTGAATTGTTTTTTATTTTCGGGGTTTGCTGTCCTGTTGAGTCATTCAGCTTTTCGCGCAGCCTCTTCCCCGGTTTCTCCCCTTTTGTATTTTAAACAGGCGTTACTTGAGTTGCCTGGTTTACTTTTTCAATCGACGGCTTTCACCCTCGTTCGTCCTGGGCCTTGCCGTACGCCAAACGGATGCCTCTTATCATGGCCCTTAAATTCTGGTGAATGCTCCTGGGCTTTTTTATGAATTCACAAAGCTCCATGATCTTTTTACTTAGGGCAGTAAAGGCAGCTCCAGAATGATCGTTGCCCAAAGCATCGCTCGGATGATTCGGCATCAAGGATTCTTCCTCATCGAAGACTCCCGCTACACACTTCCCACTGGGGGTAGCGATCGCGGGGTCTTGTGCCCGTGTGGGAAGAGATTTGCGAAGAATCGAGCTCCTTCTGAACGGGTCAGCTAATGGAGCTAGTTCCAGTCCCTCCCGTACGTTTCTAACTTTAAATCTCACAGTAGCCAAGGGTCCCACTACTGAGACACTGCGGTCGTTGGATATCGACGGCCGGGAGCCTGCTTGCCCACTCCCAAAAATCGCCGGTACTGGGTTTCCGAAGCCCTGCAACGCAACTTTATTCTCCTTCTGTTCCTCCATGTTTGGTTTCATTTCTGGGTATCCTTCCCATAGCCACTTTTTATCCAAGCGTGGGCGTTTACTTCCCACCTACCCGGCCTGCCCATAAGCATGCACATACACGTACATTTCCGGATGCGTGCATGTGCATACTCATGACACATTGGCCGCGCATTCCCTTTTCCACACAAAGAGACGCGCCTGATGGGAGATTTGGCAACTCCACATAGGTGTTCAGTGTTTCGGTGATCCTATCAATAGGTTAGCTATACCATTGTCGAACGACAGCTGGGACATATAGGTGGTCAATATTCAACTTGGGCAGTCCAAGCTTTCCAACTTAGCAAGAAGTGGCGGACGCAACACGCAAGCGAACGACTATCCCTTTTGAGGCCGGTATAAGCGCCTCTTTTGTTACGCACATCCAACAGGCAACTCCTAAATCTATTGCTGATCGCAAAATGGTCAATCTGATTGCTCTTACGGTGCCGGCCAGTTGAAACCCAACTGAACTTATGGTAAGCTCTGTGGTTGAATAATATGTCAACGATGAGTAGGCCGTGGAAGTGGTGGAAATCCGCGAACCTCCCACCATTACCGGTGCGGTCGCCAAGACCGTGCTTCTCCATCATATGTACGAGCAAGGTGTTTTCAGATCCCACTTCACTCATCAAGATGACAATATCTCCTTTAGGATGCCTACCCTGAACCGCTTTTAACTGCTCACAGAAATCGTTTTCCACTATATCGGAAGCCTTCGTTGGTGCGTAGCATTTTACAATTATGAGCCTGGACTGGAATCTTGCAGTCAGAGGTCTGTCAGAAACCGGCTCCCAGATTAAAAGCGTCTTCGGGTAGAAGCCAGAAGCAGCCCAACACCGGATTCGCGTCTGCTACTATTTGGCTTTCCAGAATACAAAACACATTGCCCTAAGTGTGGCGAGAGGGAGACGAGTACTTTCTAGAGTCACATCATCTTACTTCGCTTACCTGTGAAGAAAATACTGCTCAAGCCAAGTCTGTACTGCTGAACTCAAATAAGGGCCTACGAAAGTGGAAGAGAACATCCGCAGTGCACCGTACGCTCTTCGTTGCAGCCTTCCTTCCCCCAGCCAATCTTGAGAGAGGCACACCGAAGCTTTTTTTATTTTGATCGTCGTTGACGCCAATTTATAAAGCAGAACGATTACCGGCTTGGCCTCAACTCTCGGTGTTTCGAAGAGGTCAAAAGGGTCGATATGTTCGCTATGTGTATTCCGGGGTTTTAACTGGTTAACATGGGCTTGGTAGTAAGCATCATGGTGACAGTTGAAGTTAAGTGTCCAGATGGCAAGATTTTGTCAAACACAGATCTAACTTTTAATCCGTCACAACCGCGTGCGGAGGCTTCATGCCTAGAATGTACGATGATTTCTTGCCGTAGCATTGAATGAATTTGAGGAGTTTCTGGTCAGTGTTTTCTTCCACTTTCTTGAGTATCGTCCAGCAAATCCTAGTATCACTCGGTTTGGCAATTTGACAGGTCTTCCAAGAACTCTCGTGTCTTCACTGTTTTAGTGTGTTTCCTCTTGTCAAGTGCTTATCGACTGAAAGCGCCAACCACGACCAAATAATAGAGCTGGTGGTATGTCCAACGATATCAAGGGGGATGCGTGTTCAGGGACTTCCTGGTTGGGACCATGACCAAAGTGTATACTTGATCGGAGACGTCGCGGCAATTGCACATTTCTTACAGTGTTTGACGAAGTTATCCATGTCACGAGTGATGCCATACCAAAATTGACTGCAGGAAAAAAGCCGTATATGTGATGTGCTCTGGTCACTATCATGGAGCTCTTCGAACATTTTCTAGTGAAATTGTTTAGGAATGCTGACTCGGTCATGGAGAAATATACTGGGAGTTGTTGTTCTTGCTTGCGGTGCCACCGAGAGGAATGAAATTCGACATTACTATACTCAAAATTTGCCTATAGTTAAATGATACAGAACAGATGCAAGAGAAGTAGAGGCTTCCCGAAATGTTCTGAACAAAGTTGAAACACATTGATTGAAACCGGGATCAGTAACATACCAATGTCGTTCTCCCATTCGTTATGAATAGTTCTGAATGCTGACCGACTACAAAGGACCGTGAACGGCGCCTCACAGTAATGGAGACGAAGATGTTGGATTAAACGATAACACGTCATGATCACCTTCGAAATGAGAATATTCGTGATCGATATGAGCTTGCTGGCTCGTAATTTGAAAGCCTTGCGACTAGATCCAGATCAGGCCTTTGACCCAGCAAAATACCGAGGGTTTAAAAATGCGGCTGACAGGTCACAAACTAAAAATGGGAGTCGATTTTAATACTACTCGGAAAAGGAACCAAAACCGTTTATCACTTCTTCCCCCCTTCCCCCTCCCCCCTCCCGTTCATCAGCTTTCGCAAGGAGGTATATCACGATGTCCATGATCTTGCGCACCCAGACATCCGGACAACAAACTGATTAGTAACAGGAAAGCGTTTCTGGCCCGCGATGACTAAGGACATCAGTTGTTGGGCCAGACAGTGTATCGCGTGTGTGAAGTGCAAGATCACCTAGCATGCAAAAGAAGCAGACATATTCCCTGGTCGACCAAACTCTTTCACAACAGTCACCTCGTCATCATTGGCTTTTTACGAGAATAGAACGGATTCAAGTATCCGGTGGCCTGAAGAAATAGCCCTGACTGATATTACTGCACAGTCATGTGCTGAGGCACTCTGTCGAAAGTGGATCCTTCGCTTTTGTGTGCCAGCCGTAGCTATAACAGATCAGGGAATGCAGTTCGAGTCTGCTCTTTTCTCGGAGTCATGTGTTCATCCACTGAAAGCGCCAACCACGACCAAGTAATAGAGCTGGCGGTAGGTCTAGCGATATCAAGGTTAATGCGTGTTCAGGGACTACCTGGTTGGGACCATGACCAAAGTGAATATTTGATTGGAGACTTCGCGACAATTGCACATTTCTCATAGTGTTTGACGAAGTTCTTTATGTCACGAGTGATGCCATACCAAAATTTAATGCAGGCGAAAAGCCGCATGGTGACTATCATGGAGTTCTTCGAACATTTTCTAGTGAAATTGTTTAGGCAGCAATACGCTGTCATGGACAAATATACTGGAAGTTGTTGTTCTTGCTTGCAGTGCCACAAAGTGGAATGAAATTCGCCATTACTGTGTTCAGAATATGCCTATAGTTCGATTATATATGGTTGAATAGACGCAGGAGAAGTAGAGGCTTGCCAAAAAGTCCTGAAGAAAGTTGCTTGAAACCGGAGTCACTAACATACCATGTCGTTCGCCCTGTCTTCCTACATAGTTCTGAACGCTGATCGACTATAAAAGACCGTGAATGGCGCCTTACAGTAATGGAGACGAAGATGCTGCGTTGGATTCGTGGCATAACACCCCATGATCACCTCCGAAACGAGGATGTCCGTGGTCGATATGAGCTTGTTGGCTGGTAATTTGAAAGCCTCGCCACTAGATCCATATCAGGCCTTTGACCAAGCAAAATATGGAGGATTTAAAAATGCGGCTGACAGGTCACACACAAAAAGTGGGAGTCGACTTCAATACTGGTGCGGTCTACAATGAAGTCCGTTCCTCAAGCAAGGGCCTAGAACTGGATAGCTTGGAAAATTAGATATAGCAAACATTAGTAGCCGAAAACTATCAGAAATGTCATGCAAAGATGAGTGGACCTTAAAGATTATCAGTTTTTTTAACTCAATATATCCCTTATATCTTGCTATGTACGTTGATTCTACTTCGTTTTAAGTTACCATCTTAGATCTGCTTTAAAGTAAACCGGGGCATGTAAGGATGGCCCATTCTTTTAAGGTAAGAACAACAGAACAGATATTTAGCCAACTTTTCTAAGAATAGCTATGAATTTGCCGCAACAATTTCATATTCACATTAGTCTTGTCATTTATCCAAAAGGAAAAAGATAAAAGATTAGCGGTTATTCACCGCAACATCTAGACGTCAAAATAGATTTGGATCCTTTCTCGTGTTGTGTACTCAGATAGACATGCTTGACATCAAGTACGTACCCATCGCATTTCCATGTCAGGCCAAAAGACATGATACCTAACCCTAAACCTTTCCTGTTTGTCTCAAAAAGTTATTAATATATTTGCCATGTTTACCTTCGCTGATCCCTAAACGACGATAAGGACGATAAATATGTCAACGTAAGTGCCACTTTTGTCAACTGATTTCGGCTATGAAAACCAGAATCTTATCATACGAGTATATGTAAACGCTAGGATATGGAATTTGATTGTTTCATGTCGTGGCCTCACAACCGCTGTTAAATTCCGAATCGAAACGGAAAGAATTACAGGTGAAATGGGTCAGGATTTCCACAAGACTGGAAGCAGCGGATTTGTTGAGAAATTCAGGACAACATTTAAATCCAACTATCGTGAAATCTGGATACGAGATATGTTCGCAGAGTCACATTCAAATGTGGAACGAAAGCAGGAAATATCATTCGGAAAAAACGACGATTCACAACGAGGCAAAAAAGGAGTTCTCATTCTGCTCCTTTTAATCCGGAATCTTCCAACATATCTGTTTGCCGAGCAAGCGACATATTACGAGGTCGATTTGCTTTCTGCTCGTGCCCCAGAATTCTGTGTACCAACATTGCGACTATTTATACTACGTATGGTCTCGGCAAAGGACAAATTTATCCTGATCCGGAGGAAAAGTCTTAGAGCAAATCCGTCTAGACAAAATGTTTACTCCCCATTAGGGAGGAAAAAAAAATAATTACTTTCATGTTCATGGATACAGTTAAGCCTATAGCAATGACTTTTGATTTATGATGTATCCGAGATTCACGTAGAGCCTTCCCAGATTGATTGGATCCAAGATGATTTTCATTGAATATCAACCGGATTTATATTTCATGTTGTACGGAATATGCGATTTCTGTTGGGAATGTATTGAAAGGATAAAGGATGTTTTCGCCTCGAGTATTCGGCTGTGTTGTGATCGAAATCCAATTCAGAATCTAATGAGATATTTATTTCAAGTTTTACGTTCTTAGTTGGTATCGCGAGTGAAGAAAAGAGGTGGGGAGGTCCAGTCGGCTCATATTTCTGGGCCTATTTCAGTTTATTACGGTTATTATTGGATGCATTTATATCCGAAATATTTTTCTCATGAGATTAACCCTCCTTTTGTCCTTCGTGGTATGAACAGCTTGCGTATTGAAAGATACATCTCGATTTGACTGGAGTATTTGGAGTAAATAGACAACTATATCCGAATTCAATGAGTTTCTAGCGATGGACGCCGACTGGCGAGATAGGCACCAAAACTTTTCGGAAGAATAAGAGTGCGAGAATAATTTATACCGTCAGATGAGCCAGGATTACATCAGAGATGTGAAGATGGATCTTCTATCGGAGGAAATGGAAGCGTCTTCCCACTGTTGTGCAGGTAGCACTAACACCTTCATGCCCTCTTAGAAGCTGGGCAAGGATATAATTAATCCCGCAATGTTTTCAATTCAGCCAAGGATCTACAATTTCATTTCGCCAAGAGAGTTGACACTCGTTGAGTGTATGCTGCCATTCATCAGGAGCAACCACATCTCTTGAGCCATCACCCTGGCGCCCTACCATCACCGGTTTCGAGACAGTGTTTTGCGCAAACCATTAGTCATTAGTCGACTTATGGCCGAAACTCCAGCGGGAGCTTTGTGTGCTGGTGCTTTTATTTGCTCAAAAAAATGTATCTTTGGGTCGGGCGTTAACCGAAGATACTTAACAATTGGTTTTGTTTCAATGATAGCTTATTGACTTCGGCTTTTCCAGCTTAAGCAGTCATCCATCCACTCACCCGTCGCATCGATATGCCAAGTCTGCTTTGCGCCTGCTCAACAGTACGTCCAGTAACAAATGCTGGAACATTGTACAGCTGCACTCCTCCCAGAAACCTGTCCTTTCAGCATATTTCACGTAGGATTTTATTAGACAGAATTTCGGCTGTATGCCGGACAGCTCTTGTTAAGCACAGGGAACGCATTCTCCACGAAAAAATGCACAACTCAATGGTCCTATTTCGTTGCGAGGTCCATTATTCCCCTTTCGTGGCTTCATAGCAAATAGTTTTTCCAGGTAAGTTAATCAGCCTTATAGAAAACCTCAATAACGAAGTCAGGGTCTACGGTTTTCAGATGTGAAAGGATTTCTAGCGATCATCCACCACGAGGAGAAAAAGTAGGTAAAGGTTTGTCCAAAGACAAAGAGGCTGCAAATCAAACGTCAGGAGTAGAAAAGACGAAGAAACCAAGGACTAGAGCGTCGACTCTGCTCATTAAACCGATGGAAGACAACGCAATTGCGGATGTCCATAGTGAAATCCGTTACAGGATGAAGCCCGAAAACAACGGAGCAGAGGCGTCTTCTATACGGAAAATGACGAGCGGTGGAGTCCTCGTCGAACTGGGCTCGAGGGCTACTAGCAAGAGTACGTTCTGCGAAGCGATCAACGGGTGATTGGGGGAGAAGGATGTTTCTAGCCTAGAGCCTACGTGCTCTCTAGAAATTCCTGATCTTGACTGCTTCACAGAAAAGGTCGAGGTGGAGGAGTCAATAAAGCGTAAATGTCCAGAGGTAACCAATGCCCGGATAGATATCGCTTCTGTAAATGCTCGTGGGCAAAAACTCGACATGGTCGAAGTTCCCTAGCAATATGCCAGGAAACTCCTTAACAGCTGGAGAATCAAAATTTGATGGGTAGTATGCGGGGTACGAATGCGGATAGTCCCTACCATCCACAGGTGTCTGGACTATGCAGCCGCGTCTACCTCCAGGACGAGCCCAACTGCATCTCTTTGTCAAGACTGAAACCATTCGTCGAACCGAGGAATGTTCAACAAGCGTCAAGTTCGCCCAGTAACACCATTGGTGGAATCGCGTCCCGGGTTTCTCCGCTGGACCTGCTTAGCGGCATTGCCGACAAAGCGTCGAACGCACTGAGCTATCGCTGACACATCCGGACCTGATATGTGCTCTCCTAACCGAGCAGCGTTGATTACGAAACCAACAATATTTGTTTGAATCCATCCGCAAGAGATAGCTCGGTATGTAGAATAAATTTACTAATGTGGCTAACATATTTGTTCATTTTACGAAATTGAAAACATTGCTGACATCAAGCGTTACGAGGAACGCCAACCATTTAGATCGGTGGATGTGTACCTTAGCTCGACGAGTTGCATTGTTGACCTCCATAACAGCATCCACTATGAATCTCTCCATTCTAAAACCGAATTTTCTTGGCGGTAGGCAGTAGGAATTGTTTGAGGGAGTCTACTCCAAAGGAACTGTTCGAGTACTTCCCCGATCGTGTCAAGCATACACAGCGGTGGGGTTGCAGACGGCAACGCAGGATTTTCTTTCACTCTGCCATCAACGCAAGCCTCGTCACCTTCCAGCGGCAAGAAACAATGTCGTCCTTCAGGTAAGCGTCAAACGCCCCTAGGAATAATTCTGAACGATGGCGAAACATCAGTTTATATAATTCTGTCGGGGTACTGTTATTATTTTTCATAGTGAGAACTGCCTTTTCAAGCGCTTTTATGACGAGAAGCTCGCGGTCCGTACGGGATGTCTAGAAAATAATGTCCACTGAATGCGGTCCATCTGTTCGAGATTAAGCTACCAGCGCCTCCGTAGAGCCCCGAAATATCGGGTGACAAGTTTATAACCGAGTCTCGTGGATCCTCATTCATTGCGTCGAGTAGGTACTCCCAGCAGCAAGCTTTGCATTCGTTTATCACGCTGCGAAGTCTTTTTACTCAGTCATTGTGGTGCAGGCCTCCTTCTGAGCATTTAGTGGTACTCCTGCCGCAGGTTTCCATTTTCTTCTGTTCACCAATGCGTAGAAGGTTTGTCACCGGTGGGTACCCTATTGACAACAGTGATATTACTCCTAGAAGGGTTCTCCACCGCGGTTCTGCCTGTTCCAAAAGTTTTCGACGAATCTCTTGATGTTGACCTTCGCGGAGACCGATAGATAGCGTCAATTCCTCTGAACAAGATCTGGTGGTCACTTACCGAGAGTCTTCCTGAACTCGCCACCCGTTTACCGTTGGTGCTAGTGATTTCGTTTCAAAGGCCACATCCGGGATGCATCTTTAGCAGCCGGAGGTGCAGGAACGTTGGCATAGATACGGTATTTAAAACAACGAGCCCGGTTCCCGTCTAGATTTGCAGGAGAGTTTAGAAGTGAAAGTGTACAATATTTAATCAGGAAGGCCAGTGCCTATGAGATACACCTTTCCCGGCCGACTAGTCCCCCCTCTTTGTCTGCCAAAGCTTCCACCAGCCCGACGATGTTCCCAAGTCAAATTAACAATCGCCCCCCCCCCCCTCCCCTCCATCCGAAGGACGCGTTTCTTGTTAGGTAACATCTATATAACGCAACTCGGACGATCGTCCTGCTGTTGCTGCATTGGCGTCATCGCGCGTTCCCTCCTACGCCTCATCGAAGCCCGCCACCCCTGAACCGTAGGTTACACCTGCGGTCTTTCCCAGCCCATGTCGGTCCAACGGACCCCGCTGAACGTTGCCTCGCCACCGAAACAACTATTCATGTCGAGGCTTGCGTACCTATTCACTTCCGATGATATACTAGCCGATATCAGGAACAAGGCCAACCCAACTCTGTTAACTCTCTACGAACTTAACTCTAACGAAGAATGGATCTCCAGACCGAGTAATAGCTTCCTTGAAAGAGACGTATGCCCACGACTTCGATAATATCGCCCAATCTAAATAGAGGACTAATAATAATAATGGCTGGTGCGACAATCCAATTGAATCAGGGCCTTGAAGTGTGTTAAAGCACTTAATTCAAGACCGTAATGGTACGCTATAGGATTACATTACCCTGTAGAAGGTAATGTGGTCGGCATTGCACTCGCCCGTGATTATTACCCTGATTCAGGTACTCATTCACAGTTGGGCCGACGTAAAGTCGCAATACAAATCTCACTGCGACCAATGATTTTTTTAACCACGACTTTCCAGTCGACAGCGTAATGCTCTTACTACTAAGCTATCCGGACATCACAGGACTAAGCTCCGAGAAAATTTCCAGTCCGTCCGCCTACCTCGCCGATTTCCATAGCTTAAGACTGTTTTACCAAAATGTAAGGGGTCTAAGAATCAAGCGGGTTTCAAGTCATGTGCCTTTGCTTTCTAATATCATGTCATCTTCATTACTGAAGCTTGTTTATTTTACTCACTGTGTGTTTCGTTGAGAGAGAGATTGCACTGCGTTTGGCAAAACAACTGACGGAGGTGCCCTAATAGCTGTCAAGTCCCCCTCCGTGCCGAAACCACCTTTTCCTCCTCCTGCTCCAACAATGATTCCCATCATCCTGCTCTCAAACCCGAGATCTCCTGACTCCACGTTCCTGTCGCGCGCAAGCCTGCCAAGTTTAGCTTCGTAAAGCAAATTTCGAAGGTCTGAGCGCAGCCCTTGCGAGAATCAACTAGGTTCCCCTAATCTCCCTATGAACCTGTGACCAAACACTCAATACCTTCTATACCACTATATCAGATCTTCTTCCTTGTTACCTTCCCTCCTTTCATAAGTCCCTATGCTCTTACTCTGTCTGACTCTCCTTTGGTGAAGTTCAGAAAAACTTCGTCAAAAACAAACTCTCATCTGGAACTTATGCTGATTTGGTTTGTTGTCAAAACTCTGCATTTCTCGACTAAATCCTTAATACTTAAGTCCCGAAAGGAATATCTGTGTTGAAGGCTTACTGGAGCACGGAAACCTCAAACATTTCTGGTCCCATATTCGCAATTCCTGCCATCTAGCCTAGCTGTGGCGGCAGTGTGAACGCCACTACCGATGCAATGATTTAATGCCGATAAATCTGGCGGCCTGACACGAGGCCGATGCGGTTCGGTTCTTTCCTCCTTCCATTAAATTCTCTGGCTGCTCTGCTAACTTCCCCTAACTGTCTTGTGGTTTACTTTTGTTGCTACTATTCCTCAAAGTATGTTTCCTCTCATCCCTCCTCTTTCCTCTCGCTCTTTTAATATGGATATAGCTAGCCCCGAATCATCTAGCATTCCCCTCCTTATCGTGTACCTCACTGGTAAGCTTGGCTCCAATGTCGGCCCGGGTTAAGACGGTCTTCCAAAACTGTTTTTGCTTAAAACTTGCTGGTCCATCATCTTTTCCTTTTCTATTATTTTCAACAAGAGTCTGGAAAGGAAGTATTTTCCTGGCCTGTGTAAAAAGACTCTTCTCATCCCGATTCATAAAAGTGGCAATCGCACACTTTCCGGGAATTATTGTCCCATTTCAATCCTCTCCTCCTGTTCCGAAATCTTGGAAAGGTATATTAGCGACTGGTTGTCCGCCCACTTTAGCCACTACATAGTGAAAGAGCAACATTACTTTGTGAATCGCAAGGTCTACTGCCTACAACCTGCTTGACTTTACCAACTTTGCCGCCAAATCTCTAAATTCGGGGCAGGAAGTGCATAATATCTACACTCACTTTGCTAAAGCCTTCGACGCTGCAAATCACAGACTTTGTCTCTAAGCGTGCCCACACCACTTGGTTCATAGCTTACCTGTTACCTTTTCAACCGATCCTGCAGCATCTCTTTTGATGTCTGAATATCCCAATGCTTATGCCCCTCCACCGGCGTCCTAGAAGCATCCATTCTGGACATTTTACTATTTCTATTTTTCAGCCATGACCATCCCCTCTTCTTACTTGTCCCTGTTTGCTCTACGCCGATGACCTTGGGCTGCTTTCCGCTATATCGACACCTATGGACTGTGCCTCCCTTCAATCAAATCTAGGCATTCTGGTTCTGCTAATGATTTAGCGTTGAACGTTAGAAAGTGTCACTCTATGTGTTACTTGCTTAAATCCTCACCCTCTTCCTTCCCTTGCTCTCTTAATGGTTCCTTATCATATAAGAACTCCACTCAAGGCCTCGGATTGACTTCTGGCAATGAGCCACGCTTCGATCACGTAATCGAGCAGTGAAATTTCCGGGCTTTATACTCCGCTCCTCCTCTGATTTTGACTCCATTCAACCCTCCTGGCCAACAAATCATACTACTCAGCCCTACGGATTATGAAAAGTAAGTGCACAGGAAAAATAAGCTCCGAATTTTCAAGGCCACTATATGGCGTGTGCCACTGTACGGCTGTGAAGCGTAGAGTCTAACGCAGGTGTTAGAGAAGGCCTCCAACACATTCGAACGTAAAGTTCTACGTTGAATACTTCGACGGATAAAAGATGGAGTAGATTGGCGGATTAAATACAACTATGAGTTATACTAGCTCTATGACGACCCAATGGTAAATCTACAAAACTTGCAGTGTGCCGGTCACATACAATAAAGGGACGACAAGCACATACCTTACAGTATATTCAAAGGTACAATCGAAGGACGCCGCTCGGTGAAAAAGCCAGGTAAATGGTGGGATGACTCCATGGACGAGGCCAGTAAAAAGCTGCTGAAATTTTCCAACTAGAAGACGCAGTCGAAGGATTGAGATGGCTGGAGGAAGTCAATCCTAGAAGTCAAGGGCCGATTGGCCTGTCGCACCATTGAAGAAGAAGAGGAACCCCCATAGCTTTCTTCCTCTCCCTCGTGAGAAGTGCCGTCGAGTACTGATCCGTGAATTGGCTGAAAAGGTACAACGTAAACTTTCCGGACATCTGGGTTTATGCACATTATTTAAACTTTCCTCGTGTATGATGGACGGCTCCGCCTCTAATAACATCACCTGCCGTTTTGTGTTTTATAATACATGTAGCGCAAACATTTTCAACGTGGCCTTCTCGCAGCTTGAACTCTATTTCCATTCCCGGATTCCTAGACTTTATCGAAGTTATAAACACAACAGCTGGTCCCTTGAACTTCACTTCTCTAAGTAGTTTTAAACAGGTTAAGGTTCTGCTTTTCTACTCCTCCTGATCACAGTAACTGGAGTTTACTCTGTTTATTTTTCGTTAGTAATAAACGAATAAATAAATCATTATTGCCAAATTCTTGAAGGGGCAACCTATTTAATGTAACGTTGACAGAGACCTTTCTTTTACTCTTTTACAACCCGCTTCAATAGCACTACATGCTTCCAACGAAATTGTTTAGTCGTCTAAGGATCCCAATAGCATAGAAAAAACATCGCAGAGATGTAGGGAAGCCCACGAAGAAAATATGAACTCCTCATCTAATTCATCCTCGCTCTAGCTCGACCAACGTTGATCTTCTTTCAGTCCAGGTGTTGCCCATTTCTCTATTGTTTGCTCCAAATTTGTCTTTTCCTCAATTGTTGGCATCATCAGATTAACGGATAATCGACTTCCTATAAAGATCCGCCAGATGAGTTTCACTTGGTTATCAGACTATCACACTAAACCGTCTTCGTCGATCACTTAATATCAGAAACTTACAGCCAGTTGACAGTTAAGCCAGCAATAGCATCATATCAGTTTCAAAGAAAGACACCATCAAAGAAAATTTCAAATCCTTGGCATTCCCCTCCCTTCTTACCTAATATCTTAAGTTCATTTGATAGTTCTCTTATTAGAACACCCCATCAAATGGTAGGAATCTAAATCAATTTAACCAACCATTGCGGTTTAAGTTCGGTACACGACAAAGCAATTCCTGATGAGGTTATTATTGAGTTAATGGACAACTCTAATCAAATTGGACACCCTCGGTAGAACCACATTATTAATTAGAAGTGTAGAAGCAAATAAACGTCAGTCCAAATATCTCTTGATTATATTAGGCTTTTCTCGATTTGGAGTTAACAGACGGCATCAATCATGCTGACAACGGGGATTCCAAGATACATGTGCACATAAGTCACCCACGATTTCGTTCACCTGTGTATGATGCAAAAGTGAAAGTCACTTACCTTCGATCTGCCTTGGACACGTGCTTCATGGTTGAGGACGAGCCAAGCGTCCCAGCGGTGCCTGTAGATTGTCACGGAGTTCCACTGATTGAGCAGGACCGTCTCCTTCGAGCGAACACTCCCGGTTCCAGAGCCGCAATCAAACCTGCAATGGATGTGTTTAATTAGGAATGACATATTTCATTTACACTCAATCGTGGCTATGGTATCACTCATACCTGGATGTGTGGAAATGTGAATGCCAGTGATTTTCGTCCTTGTTAATAATGAATTGTGGGGGTTGGGAATACGTAGCGAAAGTAATCGTATGAGTATGTTGTTAATGCAAGGGAAGTTAAGTTTGACGAGCGAAAAAGTTTGTAAAAACAGCATGGAGTAATCGGAAACCTTTTCCTGCAACGCTAACATGTATGGAAGAAGTTTCCACGAAGGACTTGCACATAATATTATCTCTCCGAAGGAACTGGCAGTTGTTTGGCCCTCCAAGTTCTTTTCCGACAGAAAAACATTTTACCGCTTCCCAAAGATAAAATTGTGTTAGGTTCCAATTAAACGGGGTATTAAAGTGCTCCTTGCTGTCACAGGCAGGACGAAATTTTCTTGCTTCCATACAAAACTGCAAACTGAATCCGGACACGAGATACAATATGTGAGGCTTTTGGAAGCGCTCAGCTCTTAAGCGTCATACAAACGATTATACGTACGTTCCTTCACACTTATGATGTCGCGCCATAGTATGTGGCGCAAGGAGCTGGAGGGCCACCGACTACCCTCTCGTACTTGCCCTGCTAGCATTCGAGAAAGCACTTAGCCTGAAGGATTTTGTTGAGTGCAAGCAATGGCACACCAGCGAAACAACATTCTGCGAGTATTTTATATTGAGTGTAAGCTCGGAGCTGTGGAGCTCCATGTATGGTTGCCCGTCAAGAATATGCCAGGACAATGTGTTTAAACATTTAAAGAAGAATGGGAAATTCAAAAGTTTTATCACATTTTCAGTCGGAAATTTTAAAGAGAAGTTGACAAGCGTATAGCATGAGAACACGTACTTTTATTCCTTTCTTTCGTTTTGAGATAAGATATAAAATATGCTTGTAGTGACGACAGTGGGGGTGGGGACGTATTTTCGACTAAAAGGTGCAGCTAGAAAAGGATGTCAGTGAGCCTTTTTTAACTTTTTTGAAAGTAGCTATTGCTTGTATCAAGTGAACACGAAAAAAGATAGAATGCGAAAAGTAGAAATAGATACAATGTCAGTTGTTGTTGTTGCGAAAGGAAATTATTTTATTGGAAAGAGTAACTGCTCGTTGGCTGTCACATTCAATGTATTATACTACAAGTTGTCGTGTAAGTTGAAACATCGTACTATTTTCCTATACCATCCTGACCAGTCGGTCAGGATTCGACCTTGGTCCCAAGTAGTCCTTCCCACTCCTCCATACCTGTCCGTCGATCTTCAATTTACCACTAAAGGAGAGTGTAACCTTTTGACCATGTCTTTCTAACTGACTGGAAGTTTTCTAGGATGTTGTAACTGACTATTTTTCAACATTTGTTACTCTTCCGTCGGTCACGCATCACGTTAGGGCTGCCTCACAACACAAGTTCCCACGCGACCTCCCAGTGGCCAACGAAGGAAACTGCATTCTGATAGGCTAAAAGTGTGCTGGGCTGGTTTGGGAATCAGTTCATCTAGCAAACGGGCTCCAACTTGACTGCTGCAAATGGAAATGGCGGATGGACGAACTGAACTACTATTCAAGGACACTTCTCCTTACACCACAAAAGGCACTAAAAAGACCCGAAGTGAAGGTGGACAGCATACATTAGGGCCTGCATGTTCAAGACGGAAGTTAGTCCTGAGTATGTGAATATCTTAGGCATCTCCAATTTCGAATAAACCTTTGTCCCTTGACTGTCCAGCCAGGATAAACTTCCTTCCCGGTATGATTGTTGGACTTAAAAACGGGAAAACGAGAAAAGAAATTAGATGGAAGTGATGTCAAACACCTCGTATGAGGCGAGTTTCTTGTTTTCGACAAGGAGATACCGATCGTCGATCACTGTGCAGGGGATGCCAGCCCAGCACCCCTGTACTTAAGCCCACTGCTGGCCCTAGGTATCCTAATCGGAAAGTACTGCGCTCAAAATGGATTTGACGAGTAAAAGTCACAAAACACCTCCGTCAAAACTTATGACGGCGGGTGCTCCTCGTGAAATTGGCGTAGATAATAACACGAGTTGTCACGACTGAAAACATCGAAAAAACCGGAAGAGCACTTGGGTCCTTTTCAAAGGTTCAAAGTATCGTGAAAAGAAATACCATATTATTGTAAGTGAATACTAAAGCAGGTGTCTAGAAAGCAAACAGAAGACATAGCCCATTGTCGCTAAACTAACCGATCTCAGGAAGAGCTTGATCATGCTAGCAAAACGGGTAAGGTGTACAAACTAACGAAAGTCAGGCAACCTTCTAAGGAAGCACTTGCGATCAATAGCTCATATCTGCAGGTAGCATTGGCGGACGGTAATTCCACTTGTGGGACAATGTCGATGGAGATGCAGTCCAGTGTAAAGGCGAAGCTGTCGAAGAAGATTAGGAAAGGCCAACCTGCTTTGACTGTTCCAACTTGGTCAGTGGCTACATCGTTGTCACATGCGAGACTCAGTTCTACTAGGATTTTTTCAACTTATGCGTCACTGAGATCGACAAAACTTAGGAGACCGTAAAGCTCAAGCTGACTCCCAGTAACGGGATTTCTAGTAGATTTGTTCCACTGGTTTAACTCGATTCGATTCGTCCAGTATCGGCTCCTTCATTAACCCTGTCGCGCGTATGGACATATGCGCAGTTTAAGAGGACGCAGAACGTGAAAAGAATGGGCTGACCTTTCTCTACCAGAGAGGCCCAAAGGCACTGGGAAAGCTTATTATTTAAGACGAGATGGAAAGGTGTGCCTGAGTCCGCATCCACTAAATGTCAGACGAGGCTAATTGGAGACAAACTTTCCACTTCTCTTCTTGGGTTGAACATCAAAAATTTTTAAAAGGATGGCTCTCGGTTACATTATCTAAACTCTGACCTGGAAACAGTGTAACCGAAAACGATTGCTTTGTATAGATTTATAGACACGCCTTGGATATAAATCATACTGAGGAATGCCTAAGCATGACTGAAGCAAGCTTTTTATTTAAAGGTTTTGGGATATTATCTGCATTTTTATTTAAGGATTGTTGGTTACTAAGTTCACATCTGCTCCCTCGACGATTACCTACCTTGACGTGGTGAGGGAGCTCAGTAAGGAAGATCCTCCAGGAAACGGGAGGTGACACCTGAAGCCAAGCGGTAATCAAAACCCCAAGCCAAGGTGTGACTACCGTGCCGAGGGCTGAATGGTCACAGGGGTTAAGATGTGGCCGTAAACGGTGAACTCTGGGTACCAGGCGACCCCCAGTTTCAACTAGCCTTGTCTCGGCAAAAAGGGGCTCTGCCGAGATCGACTTACTTTCCCCGGAAAAATTGAGGCCATGGCAGCCAACTATGAAAAAATAAAAAAACAAAAACACAAACCTACTAAGCAAACACAATTAAACTTCGATCGTGACGATCCAACCCCGAGTGAAGGGGCAACCCTGAGCTCATCGATGGAGAACCTGAGTCTAGACTCAGATTCCCCACTTATTCAAGTGGGAACCAATTCAATTGGGACCCAGTCCTTAACGGATGAGCCGAAGCAGGCCTCTTCTGTCAGTACCCCTGACCCCAGGCTCCAATCGGCGCCACCTGCTGAGGCTAAAGTCTTGCCCATGGGTAAGCACCTGTCCACGGACAGCAAACTGCCTTCGGGCAAACCGCCTTCGGGCAAACAGCCTCCGGGCAAACCGCCTTCGGGCAAACTGCCTCCGGGCAAACCGCCTTCGGGCAAACCGCCTTCGGGCAAACCGCCTTCGGGCAAACCGCCTTCGGGCAAACCGCCTCCGGGCAACGCACAACCAAAGAGCTGTGCCAAGGTTGAGGGGAAAGGAACGTTCGGGGCACCTGCGGCTAAGGGGAAACCGAAGCGGTAGCGGTCCTCGGACGATCCTAACTCTTCGACACAAAAGGCGGCAAAGAGGGCTCGGCCGGCAACGGCTAGGCCTTCATTTGCAGCCAAGGCTATCGAAGCCGATGGATGGGTCCTGTATGACGACTCTAATCCATCCGGCTACGATACTGAGCAGTGCGAACAGCTTAGAAGGAAACTCCTCTTAGCTGTAAGGACTGCGTCTGCGCAAGGCATTAAGCTTTGCTTTGAGTCGGTAGGTGTATACCGTAAAATGTTACGGCTGAACTTTGCCGACGAAGACACGAACGAGTGGCTCAGGCAGTACTGCTCCTCCCTTAACGATGCGTGGGAGGGTGCGCGACTAACGTTGAAAAGGGTCTCTGAGCTTCCATCGATCAAGAAGTGCTTTCTCTGGCTTCCAGAAGAAGAGCGAAATGGTGTCGGGGTTCTGGAACAACTTGGTGTACAGAACAACCTTAACACTTCCACCTGGTTGCAGCTAGGCAGCAAAACAGGAGAGAGAACCGATAGGCCGGGAACTTTTCTCACTATCGGCGTTCCCGAACCTGATGTTAAGAAAGTTCGGGAAAAATCGGGTTGCCGGCTCTACTATGGGCTGGGGACCGTCACGTTACAAGTGTCGGCTCCTAAAACCATTGAAGGGGACATGCAGCCCCCGGCATCTACATCTGAAACATAAATGAGGTGCCACATCTCCCAAGTAAATTTGCAGCATTGTAAAGCGGCGACTGCACTTATCAGTCGTCGGATCATTAGCTGCAAGACATTTATATACCTCATACAAGAACCGTGGGTTGTTGGTGGGGCAGTCAGGGGCCTAAAATTCCAACATGCTGACCTATTGTATGCCAATGGAAGCGATCGACCCCGCACCTGCATGGTAGTCTCCAAAGACTTCCAAGCTAACCTGGTTAACGATCTATGTGATGGCGACACCACATCGGCTAAGCTAACCATAAAAAGTCAACAGGGAGATAAAGAGATACTATGGAGCTCTGCATATTTCCCCTACGACGCAGAAGACGTTCCCAGTGGAACATTCATCAGAGCTATCCAATATGCCAAAAGTAGAGGCATGGGGGTAATAGCAGGATGGGATGTCAACGCTCACCACATATGCTGGGGAAGTTCGAACATCAATGCAAGAGGATCGAGACTACTGGTGTATCTAGTAGGAACCGATTTGCAGATCCTAAATGTGGGTAATGAACCCACTTTCTTCAACGTGGTCAGGCGAGAGGTCATCGACATCACGGTGGCATCTCCTGACATCGCGGCTCTGATCGGAGAGTGGAGAGTATCAAACGATATCACACTCTCGGATCACAGACGTATTGATTTCGTTATGGGCATGGATCTACCTCCACCCACTCCATTTCGGAATCCGAGGAAGACAGATTGGGTAATGTATCAAACGGAATTGAACGCCCGAGTCACGATCCCTGGGAGGCGCATCAAATCCATTGCTGGAATTGAGAAGACAACCCAGATGATCACAACTAGCATGAGAGAAGCTTTCGAAGAAAGCTGTCCACTCAAGATGCCAAAGAAGGGTAAAACACCATGGTGGAACTCGGATTTGGCAAAGCAGAGGAGAACGACAAGGATGCTCCTTAATCGTGCTCTGAAGGGCGAATCAAGCACTAGCTGGAATCGCTATAAAGAGGCACAGAAGGCTCTAAAGAAGAGCATAAGATCGGCTAAACGATCATCTTAGAGACGCTTTTGCGAAGAGACTAACTCTCTTGAGGCAACCTCAAAGCTGAAGCGGATTCTGGTCAAAGAACGTAGCCAGAAACTGGGTTACTTACGTTTACAGAATGGGAAGTACACAGAAAGCGATGAAGAAGCGGCAAATCATTTGCCTAACGTCCTTTCTGCTAAAAGGACTAGAAAGATTAGTAGATCGGTTCATAAGGGATACACACATTCCTAAATGGCCACTTCACCATAGGCAACACGCCTACCAGAAAGGCAAATCCACGGAGACAGCACTCCATGAACTTACGGCAAAAATTGAAAAGGCGATGTCCGATAAAGAATACGCTTTAGGCGCATTCATGGACATCGAAGGTGCCTTCAATTATGCCTCATTTGCGGCAATTTGTGATGCGGCAAGACAGCATGGAATCGAACCGCTGCTAATCAGTTGGATCCTTCACATGCTAGAGTGGAGAAAAATCCACATATCGGTCGGCCAGAAGTCTATTGAAGCAGGATGTCTCAGGGGCTGCCCACAGGGAGGGGTTCTCTCTCCACTGTTATGGCTCTTGGTGATGGATACCCTGCTGTGGCTCCTGGAGGACAAAAAAGTCTTCGCACAAGCAATTGCGGATGACCTAGCCGTAATAATCACCGGCAATTTTGCGGACACAGTATGTGACCGCTTGAGTGCAACTCTGCATGTAATCCACAGCTGGTGCCACCGCAATGGACTCACGGTGAACGCTAGAAAGACTGGACTAGTTATGTTCACTAGGAACGTCAGGTGGGGCAGCTATACGCTACCCACCTTAGCAGGGGCGGAAATCCAGCTGGCACAAACAGTCAAGTACTTAGGAGTACATTTCGACTCCAAGTTAACATAGAAGCATCATATCCAGGAACAATACCAGAAATCCTGCAGATTGCTCTGGTGCTGTAGGAATGCGATAGGTAAGACCTGGGGACTTTCACCTAAACGGATATATTGGATGTATACATCCATAATAAAACCCATTTTGATGTATGCATGCATCGTCTGGTGGCCGAGACTGAACTTTGCTAACAGCAGGAAGCTGCTAACGCAGATTCAGAGACTTGGTTGCCTAAGTATTACTGGAGCAATGAGTACTACGCTGACTGCGGCACTTGAAGCCATCCTAAATTTACCCCCCATCCACTTGGAGGTGAAACGGAAAGCAGCCAACGACGCATATAGGCTCGATACCATTGGGGCGTGGAAAGGCGGCCAATCCAACGGGCATGCGTCTATATGGAAATTCCTTAAAAAACATCCGGTAGCCCTGATGCCGACCGATCATATGGTTTCCAGATTCGTCTTTGAAAAGACATACACTGTCGTAATCACCGAAAGAGAAGAATGGTCGACAAGTGGCCATGAGTCTTTTCAGATTACAGACCTAATTATCTTCACCGACGGGTCAGTCACGGAGGATGGATCGGGTGCAGGCGTGTTCTCGGAGAATCCGATTATAGAACTGGCCCGACCCCTCGGAAAAATGACCACCATATTCCAGGCGGAGATATATGCCATTTCATTGGCAGCAGAAGAATGTCTGCGACAAAAATGGAGGGGTCGCACCATTCGAATCTGTTCCGACAGTCGGGCGGCATTATCAGCACTAGATGGCAACAACATATCAAGCCAGTTGGTGTGGAGTTGTCATCAGGTGCTGCTGAAACTTGGCCGACTGAACGAAACATTCCTGATGTGGGTGCCGGGGCACTCTAACATCGCCGGTAATGAGGGGGCTGATAGACTGGCTTGCCGAGGGTCTGGATCCACAATGCTGGCCCAAAACCAGCTCTTGGAATCCGACCATCTACTGTCAAGTCTACTCTGAAAGGTGAAATTGCAAGGATTCACGCAACCGAATGGAGAAATTTGGACTCTTGCCGGCAAGCGAAAATCCTTGTGAAGGAGCCTAGGGCCACTAGAGCGGCATTTTTGTTGTCCCTTAAGAAGTGGGACATAAAAACCCTAGTAGGGCTTTTGACGGGACACTGCCCCTTAAACTACCATATGGAAAAGATTGGGGTAGTGGTTTCGGCTGTGTGCAGCCAATGTGAGGAGGAGGAGGAAACTGCCCTGCACTTTTTATGCAGCTGCCCGGCATCCTCAGATCTCAGACGAAGACACCTTGGCAAGGTTTTCTTCAATGAAGAATCTGCACACTCTCTGCCTCTTGAGAATGTTCTCAGATTCGCTAAAGCCTGCGAACACCGTAGGCGGGAAGCCATTGAATAGGCAACTTACGGGGATAGTACAATGGGCCTAATAATGGCCTGAGTGCTCGGAGCTGCGGCTCCCCCCATTTAACTAAACTAAACTAAACTAAGTTCACATCTGCATCTTTCAACAAAATACCTGCGTCGACCCAGGCAAAAAAAATGAAAGAGAGGAAATGAAGATCGGCGTTCCAGTGGAGCCGAGCATCACCCCGTAGGCAAAAGTTGATCAATGCGGATAAATCTGGAAGATATCGACAGGAGCCCTAGATTGGAGGAGATATGGTAATAAAAGGACTCCAGGACGAACACGGCAATATATTCCGTAGCTCAGAGAAGGTCTATTTAGAAAGGTCCGGAACTTGTGCCTATGCCAGAGGGGGATTTAGATGTTTTCTGAGTCCTGGCGGAAGATCCAGCAATTTCACCGTGGTCTTACTGAAATCGATGGGAATAGAGGATTTTATATTTTTTCAAAGTATATGTCTGATCAGCGCAGTCGGAAGATGTTTGTGCTTGTCTAATCGATCTCAAGAAGGTTAACCTCTTGATAGGATGCATTCACTGCGGAGCCGATATGAATGAGGTGAGTCTGCTTTTGATAGCAGTGAATACCTTCTGCTTTCATAACACTTCACTTACTACAGCAGGACATTCAGGGTGGTGAACTCGAGAGCGCCCAGTAAGGATTTCCTGCATCACAGAGGGATACTCTTTAATATGAGCCTTATAATAGAAATATTTTTTTTTTTTGAGAATTGTAGGGTCCTAAGTCCGCATCAACTTAATGCTGGACTGGACCAAATGGGGAGCAAATTACTCCCTCTTTTTTTGGTCCACAGACCTCTCGCTTAAGGTTTGCACCCAAACTTTACAAAAATATCAGGCGATGATGGCTTTACGGTTTCTTACCAGGGCAGAGGCAAATCGTCAGATGCTGCCTCGCCTCTGCCCTGGGAGCAGCGTGACCGAAGCGGCTCGCAGAACAACACATTATTAGGTTATTAGAACTAAACTTCCCAGTATTTCTATTGGCAGGATTCACTCCATAGACCATCCTGAGTCAAAGGTTGAGGCTTAAGAGAGGCAATGAAGATCGTCTTTAAATTTTCGCACCTAGTAAGAAACAGCAGGGAAATACTACAACCTTGGTGGCACAGAAATCTACATAATTTAAGGAAGACATCAAGGGTAATTTCAAATATCTGTTAGAAGTTGTTCAAAAGTACTATCATCATCAACGTTGCGGCTCCGGTCGGTATCCGGCCTAAACCTACCTTAACATGGAGCTCCAGGCATCCCGATTTTATGCCGATGTCCACCAATTCGACATCGACCGTCTGGCATCCTGTCCACATGCCGTTGCAGATCAGGAAAGCAGACAGCTGTTACAGGTATCGAATTCATGGACCTCGACGCGAAATCGGGGTGCCTGGAGTTCCTTATTAAGGCAGGCCTAGACGGGATACCGGTTGTTGCGCCGTTTATGATAATGACTTATGATTTAACAGGGTTGAGTGACGTTTTCTTTCTCGGTATGTGAGCCTATGTACTGGTGGACGGCAGAAATTGCCGACCTACGGATGGAGTGTCACAAGCTCCGCCGTTTGGCACAACGTTTGCACGCCAACGAGGAGGCATGTGCCATAAAGGCACAATATAGATCAGCAAAAAGGAGACTCCGCAGCGCTATAAATAAAAGCAAAGTTCGCGGCTGGCAAAATTTTGTTAATGAGGTGAATGATGACCCGTGGGGACTTGGCTATAAGCTTGTCACTCGGAAAATCGGGGCTCTGCGGAAGCCCTGCATATTGAGGACTGACTAGATGGACCGCATTGTGCGGGCATTGTTCCCCAGACACCCTGTACGGGTTGATGTAAATAGCGCGGAAAGCGTCGTGGATTGCCCCCTTTTCACACTGAGAGAGCTCGAAAAAGGGGGTTCTCACTATGAAACACAGGAAGGCGCCAGGTCTTGATGGCATCCAGGCGGAAGTTTACAAAGTGGTGTTCCGCCAACGACCAGAATTGCTGCTTGAAGTGTTCAACGCTTGCTTGAAGGAGGGCATTTTTCCTTGTCGCTGGAAAGTGGCCAGACTCGCGTTGATCAGTAAGGGTAAAGGAGTCCCGGAGCTCCCGTCTGCATACCGACCGTTGTGTATGCTTGACACGGCCGAAAAAGTGCTCGAGAAGCTCATCAAGAGTAGACTCCCTGAAGCGATCCGTGTTGCCGGGGACTTATCCGCAAGGCAGTTCGGGTTCAGAACAGGGAAATTTACAATGGATGCTGTTATGGAGGTCGTAGATGTGGTTAATCCAGCCGGGGCACACAGTCGCCGATCTCGACGGATAGTGCTCCTTATAACGCTTGATGTCAGAGATGCCTTCAATTCCGCAAGATGGACAGATATGCTGGGCACACTAGAGAACTCCTTTCACCTACCAAGCTCCCTGCTCTATGAGACGCTAGAAGGCCAAAGGAGGATGGAAATCACGTTAGGAGTAGCACAGGAATCCATTCTAGGGCCGGACCTCTGGAACGCTTTCTACAATAGTCTGCTGAGACTCGATATGCCCGAAGAGTCGCGCCTGGTCCGTTATGCAGACGACGTTGCGACACTTGTTGCGCAAAGCAGACTTGGCATATTGATGCGACGGGTAAACGGATGAATGACTGCTCACGGTTTCAACCTTGCGCTGGAAAAAACTGAAGTAGTCATCCTGAACAGATGGAGAATCCCGATCCTGCGTCCCATATCGATCGGCGAGTTGACTATAGAGTCAAAACCAGTGATTAAATACCTTGGCTTAATGCTCGACTCGAAGATGAGCTTGTTCGAGCAAATCAAAGCAGCAGCGGACAGGGCTGCAGCTGGAGTCGCAGCCTTGAGTCGGCTAATGGCGAATGTCGGAGGCCCTATATCAACTAGGAGACGTCTCCTCATGGGAGCAACGCAGTCGGTTCTTCTCTATGTGCGGAGGTATGGTCTGATGCCCTTGCCAAACAGGTGCATCGTAAACGCCTCGCTCAAGTGCAGAGGCGGGAAGCTTTGCGAGTAGCGTCTGCTTATCACACTGTCTCCGAACCGGCTGTGATGGTGATCGCGGAAGTGATCCCCATTGCCCTCCTTGCCAAGGAGCGCAAAGCTATCTACCGCCGTAAGGGCGAAAACTTAAGAGAGGTGGTTGCCCGTGAAGAATGTCAACGCACCCTTACCGAGCGCAGTTCATCGACAAATTAGATCCATGGTTGAACAGAACGCACGGTGAGACTGATTACTTCCTTACCCAACTTCTAAGTGGGAATGGAGGTTTTCAGTTTTACCTGCACAGGATTGAGAAGGCGCGATCTCCGGATTGTGTTTTCTGCAATGGAGTGGCGGACGACGCTGAACACACCTTTTTCTCTTGCGAGAGATGGGACAGCCTTCGCCAGCAGCTTTATGCAGACACAGGGGAGTTCTCTCGAGACAACATTGCCAGAGAAATGCTGAAAAGCGCTGGCAGCTGGAATCGTATTGCGCGTTATGTTCGGGCTCTTCTTATTGCGAAGAAGATTGAACTCGACCGGCAGAGGGATCGGGCGGTAAGGGGTTCCCTGAACTAACAACAACTCCCTTCCTCCCCTTCCCGTTGGTGAAAGGAATTCCCTGACTTGAAGGTTTTCCCATAGCCGGGTGAGCGGGAGGGCAAGCGCGAAGTAATGTGTCAAACTAGTTCTCTGATGACAATGAGGTGTTTAGTTGGTAGTCCACCAGCGTACTGTTGCGGGAGTCCAACGCTCTGTGCGTAAACGCATTCACCTACCCTACTCCCAAAAAAAAAATGTGAGCTAGGACATAAATTCCTGGTATCATTTTGATGAATTCCCCATGTTTACACTGAGTAGTTCTTCTAATGGTATTCAACTTTATGTATTTTGAAGTATTCTATAAACTCTCGAAGCTGTGCTCTAAATAGTTGAAAAATGTACAACCCCCAGCAAATTTTTCTCGAAAATTTTCCTGACAAGTTTGTATTTTTCCAAGAGACATACGCAATCCGTTCGTGACACTCTACAAATTTAACCAATTCTGAACCTCGCTCCACTACAAATCCTTCACAATAACTGCAAAAATTTTCATCAAATTTTCGAAGATATTTTCCAAGAAGTTTTTCGCATACTCAATGGAATTTTTCCGATTTTTTTGCAAGAAACTAGAAGAGGAAGCATTCCCATGTAGTTCCAGAATAAAGTGAAATGTGCACATCCTTTCTGTGTCGTAGAGCCTTAAGTTTTCCTCATTCCACTGATAACATCGCACGTTATAGAGCGTGGGATGTGATAAGTTGACGTTAAAGCGTAAAAAGATGTTTGTTTCATATTTTCTGCGTGTTGAGTGCCAAAGGAAAATTTGCGTAATTGTTCAACGTCGCGACAGGACAGAAAAGATAAGATAAATTGAGGTCATACCACCGATTCAAGTTTTTCTAGCGAATGACTTTTGTGATTTTGTGGGAGACTTGAATGAAGAAAAAATGTTGGCTGAATCTAGTTCCAGATTTCAGCGGTCGGGAACGATCGTTCTCAAGGATAAAATATATCTATGCACTATGCGTAAGGTTCGAATGTAGAAAGACGTCATAAAGATATCCTTTTTCCCATGAAATTTTTTCTCAAACATGTGCATTAGTTGTCCTTACTTCAGGACTCTGAGGCATACCATTAAGCTGATGTAATACAGATATAATATAATAATGGACGAATATGGTTATCCTTACGAACTCCGCCATGCTATTAACATAGTATGCTGGTCCCAAGCCCAGGTAAAGGAAAGGGCACATTGATATCTGCACTCTGCAAGAAACCCGATGATTTGGTGCCAGAAGCAGCAACATTTAACGCGATCCCGGTAAAAATGGCTATAAACTTCTCTATTTGGTAACCCACACACTCAATGTGGTGTTGGCATTGCCATCTCAGAGGGTTTCCGTGATGCCCTTAAAGAAGTCGAACGATTTGATGATCGGCTGATGAAGCTCACCATTATATCAGCTGATCGCACTATTCACTTCTTCACTGCGTACGCACCACAGACAGGTGGACCAGATGCCGAGAAAGATGCCTTCTGGCAACTTCATGTGGGTGAAAAGGTAGAAGGTAACAAGTGCCATGGAGGAAAGGGGTTCGGAGCTCGCAATGAGGGTGGCGAGCGTATAATCGTGGCCACCCACGACATTGTACTTATGAACATATGGTTCATCAAAAGATTGTCTCATCTTCCTTCATTTTATAGTGGGAACAGTAAAACGCAAATCGACTATATTCTCATAAGACGCCAACACTTTACCACTGTCACTGATTGCAAAGTTGTTCCTTATCAGACCATTGCACCTCAACATCGGCCGTTGATTGCCGTCCTACGAATCAAGCCCCCGATAAAACAGCGTGAGGAACGCATTGGCTCGTGGCGCATTAAATGGTGGCGAAAGAAGAAACGATCTCACTCATACGATTGATGACCATTACGAATGTGGAAGATTCATGGAACCAAATGAAAGACACGATCCACAAAGCGGCCTCTGCAACCCTCGGGGTCACTAAGCCGGGTAAGCGCTATATCGACTGAGATACTTGGCCTTGGAATGATGATGTTGAAATGAAGGGTCTGGGAAAAGGAACGCCTCTACCACAAATTTCTCGACGATAAAACGCCTGCTAATTGGCAAATTTATAAGGATGCCAACCAGGAAGCAAACAAAGCGGTCGCTGTCACCCGAGCGAACTATTACAAAAATCTTTACGGCAAACTGGACACTCGGGATGGCGAGAGAGATCTGTACCGACTTGCTAAAAGCCGTAATGAATGTACACAGGATATCGAACACTTCTGTTGCGTTAATGATAAGAATGATACTTTGCTTACCAACCGTCGAGCCGCAAAGGATAGATGGCGAGAATACTTCGAATAGATTTCAAGTGAAAAATTTGTTCATCCGCCATTCCTTAATCATTCCTGACATTTGGAGCAGTTCCACCTGTCAGCGCAACTTCGTCCCCACGTACTCGAGGAGGACAATCAGACCCGAGTCTGCAAGGGACACATCAGAAGTGGCTCTGCCACGAAGCCTCACCGGAGGTTATCTGGTACCATGGGAACCGGTAAGGCCCTCTGAGAGCATATGCTCCAGGAGAATTCCCTGGAGGATGTGTTCTCGGCCCGGTTATTTGCGGTTGGCTCCCTAGTGGGAGTTTCATGGTGGTTGTGGTTATGCCTACATCGCGGGCAGAGCTCCTCGGAGCTCAAGCGTGGAGTTGCGCTCTATAACTCGGGTGCCGTACCCCTTAGTTGCGGCAGAGGTGTTAGGTAGGCCTCGCATCCACTGGTATGAATGCTGAGCCTGCACTCAGTATAAACCAGGACCGCTGTGCTTGCATGGCGGGGCTCTGATTGTGGTCCCAAGAGGACCTTGGGATTATGCCTTCACGGCAGGTACTCACGTTAAACCCCCCCAGGACTTTCATGTCAGCGAAACTGAATTCGAGGAGGCAATAAACGGAATGAAATCGGGAAAAGCCACAGGGTCTGACGACATCGCATCTGAGCTCTGGTAAGCGAAGAGCTGGGACCCAACACTGTGGCTCAGTGAGCTCTCTAATCGGGTTATTCAGGAAAGAAGAACACCATCTGACTGTCAAGAAAGTGAAAAGTGGAAAAAGAAAGGTAGTCCAGCAGATCCGGTTACCTTCCCATACCATGAAGATTTTTGAACGCATTCTTGACAAGCGTATTCGCGAAATCGTTAAAATAGCCGTGAATCAAGTCGGATTTGTCAAAAACTGCCGAACTACTGACGCAATACTCGCCGCGCGGTTGCTTATGGAGAAACACCGTGAGAGAAAGCGTTTGACTGTGGGCCACACGAATTCATCTAGTATGCTTTACGACAACACTTAGTACCAGAACAACTCGTGCGCTGGGTTCAATTGCTCTACCACGATCTGAAAAATAAAGTTCGAAGTATGGCGGATGTATCAAAACCGCTTCGTGTCTTTGTTGGTGTTCATCAAGAAAACGCCCTCTCACCACTCCTCTTTGTTTTTGTTATGGACACCGTCACACGGGATATCCAACGTCCTGCGCTCTACACATTGCTTTATGCAAATGATGTTTTCCTAGCACCTGATAGCAAAAATCATCTCGAGCAACTTGTCCAAAAATGGAATGATCGCCTCATGCAACACGGTCTCGGATTGAATCTAAACAAAACTGAATTTCTGACGACCGATCCCCATGAAACAGGCACAATCACTGTCAGCGGCAGTGATCTGCCCAGAACTGAGCGATTTAAATACCTCCGGTCAAGGCTATCAGCCAATGGAGAACTGCGTTATGAAATTGCTTCACGCATTAACGCAACCTGGATGAAGTGGCGTTCCACAACTGGTGCCCTTTGTGATCGACGTATCAACGAACATCTTAAGTCTAAAATTTATCGCAATGTCGTTCGTCCTGTCGCTCTCTATGGTTCTGAGTGTTGGCCGACTATAAAAGACAATGAACGCCGTCTTGCGGTAATGGAGACGAAGATGTTACGTTGGACTAGTGACGTGACACGCTTTGATCACATCCGAAATGAGGATATCCGCGATCGTTATGGGGTTGCACCGATCATGGAAAAGCAATTCGTGCAAACGAGAATTCACATGCCAAGGTTGGTCTGAACATCGACGTCGATGGTAAACGACCAAAAGGCAGGCCGAAACAACGGTGGCTTGATACGCTGGATGGGGATTTAAAAGCCTCAAGATTGCACCCAGATCAGACATTCGATAGGGCCAAATGGCGAAACCGATCACGACGAGCCGACCCCGTTTGTGAACAGGAAAAAGGCTGAAGAAAAGGAAGATAGTCATCCTTTCGAAGCTCTTAATTGAAGCTTAATTTTGCAATCAATTAGAATCAACCTTCCGTAATTCGAAATAGGCAAACTCCGAGCGAACAAGTCATATTTTTACGTACAACCTTCAATAAATTCGGCTTTTTATTATTTCTATTTTTCGCGAACTCCCATGGACGCCTCTCATAACTCAACCTCGGTAAAAGGTTCAGTGCGATTACTGCTCATGATAAAAAACTGACATGAGTTCACCTCATTTTCATTGCTCCTTGAATAAAGTCCGCATTTGCATGTATACCAAGCACTACACAACTTCTTTTTAGGAAAATACTGAAAATTTATCGTCTACCTTACAAAGGCTCAATATGCAGCCCCACATAAGTACATCTACCGAAAATACATGCATATCCTTTCCCTTTCAAGACGAAAATATTTGCTTTCAGACTTCAAATAACGATTCCGTATCTTTCTTAAGGCAGATTTAAGGACTAAGTACAAGAAGCTAAGAAACGACGAAAGCTGAATCGTAAAAATCATAACTTATGCATGAATCGGTATTCTCCCCTGCATACTAGTCATTTACATCCATACCTTGCAAAAGGATCTGTAGAAATGTAGGACGGCAACGGAAGTCAAGAAATCTGCTTTCAAGTTATAATCCATGAAAAAAGAGTGAATAGAAATCACTCCCACTATTTCTGAATGAACGCTAACAACTGAAGGGATTTCTTTATTTGGTTCGGTGTCTCGAGCGTGCTCTGTTTAACTAAATAACGCTGGGAACGCTGGTTCTACATTCTGGAGTGTTTGTCAAGGGACACATTGAAATTATGTCGATGTAAGAAAACGCTTTTCATTGCAATGGCTGAAAATAGGTAGAAGATACAGTTCGCCGGCAACAGGCCTTAAAAAGGGCTACCAAGAAAAATTCCATAAAGATAAGGAAGATCAAAGCACATCTTGGAGAAGGGGTTAAACACTGGCCTGCAGAATAGACTGATGTCGAATGTAGCTCTTTGCGGAATGGTTAGAATCTTGATATGTGACTTTTCAGAAGCAAAGCCTCTCATCTGCCAAGACCGCCACGTGTACGTGATGATACGCACCCCCTATATAAGGTAATCCTACTATCACCAAAATTCTACTGATCTATATTTGGAAGCCGAAAAACACAGTTGGGGAAACTGGCTACATTCGAACGGAGCTTCACTGATACCTGGTCGCCCCAGTGTTTAAACCTGATCTCAACATACCATTCAAGGCTATGACACGGAGAACCTCTAAACTTCCATACTCATAAAGATCCTTTGGGTGCAAAGAACAAAACCGGCGAATAAGCCAGACCTTACACCGTAGTTAAACTGATGCACTAACCTCGAGTAATAAAGGTCAGTGATGAGAAGGTAGGGAACAGGAATAGTACGTCCGAAGTTAGTATATCAGATATCAGGAAGAAGATAAGTTTCAATGCTGATAGAAGCCCTGAAACCGCAAGAGGTTTTTAAGGCGTCTCAGGCTAAACCTAAGCCTACAAAGCGGAAAATAAGAAAAGGAGAGCAGCAGGAAGGAAGAAGCCTCAAGCGGGTCAGCGACGAAGGTAGAAGCCATTAAACTCGACTGTAGTTAATCTAACGAAATAAGCAGTATCCTATCCAGATCATTACCGAATGAAATCGATGGAAACCTTATGGAGGTATAAGGGATGGAGTGCCAAGCTTATGTTCGCCGGCATACACTTTCCATCAGGCCTGATACTGGTAGGCTGGGCGACGGAACACTGCGGAATGACGCAGCACCATAGCCCCCAAATTGGCAGGCTCAAAGGAAGCACAGCTGTCAGCATGAAGTGGGGATACATGCCGGCAGTCCACTTTCCCAAACAATGCGAATTTAAAACCTCAAAACCCTTGGGGCGACCCGCTTGTCGGTCATCTTGGGAGAGTTGATTCTATTGCAGGGTGCAGCCCGCAACGCAAGTTTCGCTCCGCCTTGTTAATGTATGACCTATCCACTGCCAATTCCGCCTTCTAATCAAAGTGAGTACGGGTGCAAGACCGGTTCACTGACCAAGTTCTTCATTTGTGGTATTGTCAGGCCAGCGTACTTCGATGTTATGACCCGGACCAGTGTTTTAGGAGACCCGAAGCTGGAGGGAGTGGGGTTCGCTTTCCAAGTGCTGCTCCCATACAGCTCACTTTGCAGCAGCATGTACTAGCGAGTACAATAGGTCGAGAAGGTGCAAAAAGTGTGATGAAGAGGGCCACCTTATCAAAGACTGCACTGGAGATCCACGATGCATGTTGTGTAAAGGGAAAACAGGAGTAGATGGTCGACACTCTGCAGGTGGTGGAAGGTGCTCAACAGGGAGCTGGATTGTAAGGGAAATGAGGTTGATACTAATCAATCTCAACCATTGCGAGGCAGCTCAAGACTTGCTCTCTTAAACCATTCGAGAGTCGACTGTAGACGTGGCGGTAATATGTGGACCGCACCGAAATTATGATAATGCTACGTGGATTAAAGACTCATCGGGAAACGCGGCGATATGGGCTTGTAGACGGCAAGCCATTCAAGAAACAATGGCATTCCTGGGAGCCGGCTTTGTACTGGCGGAAGTCAACGGCGTTCATATCTACAGCTGCTGTGCTCCTCGTAGTGGAACATTAGCGCAATATGAGTAGATGCTAGACGGTTTGGTGTTGGACACTAGAGACCACAGCTCCAAAATCATTGCCGGCGATTTCAATGATTGGGCTTTAGATTGCTGAATTCTAGTGACGCACACCAGGAGTCAAATTTTGCTTGAAACTTTCGCAAAGCTGGACATCCTACTCGCCAACGTTGGATGCATGCCCACCTTCTGAGACAGAGGACTAGGTTCAATTGCCGATGTAACCTATCTCAGTACCCCGTTGGCGAGAGGGATGGTCTGGCGGGTGAGTGAACATTCTATCCACAGTGACCATTAGACCTTTCTCGACATCAGGAACGAGGGAGGCGACAGTCGAGTAAACATCAAAAGCGGAAAAACCAAGATAGCTGGGTGGTTCACTGGAGCGTTCGAGGAAGAGACATTTCTGGCGGCTTTAGAAGGAGGTTACGACCCGAAGGCAACGACGCTGGAAAAAATGAGCGAATTATGTCAACGGATAACTTAGAGCAGCGAATCTACAATGCCGCGACGCAAGTTCCATCACAGTAGGAAAACAAACTACTGGTGGAACCAAGAAATCGCGCTGTTGAGAGCATCGTGTCTGCGAACGAGTAGGCTTTGCCAAAGGATCAGAGGGAAGCCAGAACATCAGCAGTCGGGGAAAGAATACCGCGATCTTCGAAGTAACCTTAAGAAGGCTCCTTGGGAAAGTAAGAGAAATTGCTACAAGCAGTTGTGACTTGAAGCAAATACAAACCCGTGGGGCGCTGCTTACAAGGTTGTAATGGACGTGGACAAAAATCACCCTAAGTGACGTACCTGCGACTCTTGTTCAAAATAATCACAATAATTTTCACACAACAACAAGAAAGCGGACCTCAACCAATGGTTCAACAGGACGTCTTCACAATCCTCGGGGTGACCGAAGGGAGTTCCTCTTCGGGAGATCTGTGAAAGAATTGGAGAGAACAAGGCCCCGGGATTGGACGGGATTCCGAATAAAGCCCTGAAGTTGACGGCTAAAATCAGGACTGCATGGTTTATAAGTACTTTGAATCATGCATGGTTGAAGGAGTGTTCCCCTCAGTGGAAGAGGCAGAGGTTGGTCCTGCTACCGAAGCCCCAAAAATCACCTGGCGCACCGTCTTCATATCGTCCTTTCTGCCTGTTAGAAAATATGGAGAAGATGTTGGAGAGGATGATATACAACAGGCTGCTTCCGTTTGTCGAGTTTGCGGGTGGTCTATCGGAGCGGCAGTATGGGTTTCCTAGAGCGGTTGATGTCATTGCCACGGTCGTGGACCTGGCTCGAGAGGCATCGCCCGCTGGTGAGTGTTGCGTGGTGGTAACGCTGGATGTCAGGAATGCCTTTAACTCAGCCAACTGGGGTTGGATTAAGGGTATCATGGCTAAACTGGGGGTCCCTGGTTACTTAGCTCATATAATCGAGAGTTACCTTTCGGAGAGAATTTTTTGGTACGAGACGGACGATGAGCCAAAGGAATATATTGTGACTGCAAGCGTTCCCCAAGGCTTCGTGCTAGGGCCCGTGCTGTGGAACATAATGTATGACGGAGTACTCGACTTTCGCGTGGCAAGGGAGGCAACATTGATTGGTTTTGCAGACAAGCTGGCAGTGGTGGTAGTTGCGAAAGACCTCCAGGACGTGGAACTGTATGCAAGTGAAACCATTCATGCTATCAAAACATGGCCCCAAATGGTGAAGTGTGGCCTGGCGGAAGATAAGATGGAGGCGGTCATTATTACCAAAAAAAAAATAACACTGTCAAAATCCGGGTTTGTAATCACGGAGTCGTTTCAAAATCGATAATTAGATGCCTGGGGGTAATGAACGATGCTAAGTTGAGCTTCAAGAGGCACCTGGACTATGCGGGCGAAAAGGCAGCAAAGGCTGGTTCATCTCTAGCAAGGATGATGTCAAATATTGGAGGGCCAAAATCTAGTCTAGTCTAGCTTATCGCAGGGGTGGTGAAATCCATTCTGCTATACGCGGTTCCTGTCTGGGCGTGCGCACTGGATAACACAGCGAACCAGAGAAGGGTAAATCCGGCATGCCAGCCAATCGCTCTATACCAGCCAAAAACGAAGGAGCGCATAAAAGGAGTAATCACGTCGGGGTTCATAGAAAACAGAGCCCTGATCCGGAGGAATTACCCTTCACCCAGCTCGGGGTAAAAAGAGTTGAGCTGTCTGAATTTATCAAGGACAAGCACAACATGCACCAAGCCGTAAAGAATATGGTAACGGCTATAAGATTCCTCTATAGCAGATCACAGGAAGACGAAAGAAATTCCAAGGAGCAGCGGAGACATGCTGTCCCAACAGTATCATAGGCTACTCAAGTGACGCCTAACCGTAGGTAAAGGGTATGCGAAAAAGAGGGGTACCACCTGGGGAATCAACAGTTCAGCGAAAAAAAGGAGAACAGGTAATCCAAAAAGCGGAACTAAAACTTTAGAAGGGGGAAAGCACATGGCCAAAGTGCGATTGCCGGCTAACGTAGGGAAAACGAAGGGGAACGGAAGCACTGAACGAACAAGACTACCAATAAAAATGCGAAAAGGAAAGCAAAAGTGCAAATTCGGCCAAGGGCCATTGCTATCTCTAGGAAGGGGAATCTGTCCAATGCGGAGATACTTAAAAAATCAAAGCTGATCCCGACCTACAGGATCTAGACGGAAATGTCAACAGAATTCGCAAAACCCAGAAAGGGGATCTCATGTTCGAGCTGAAAAAAATCCAGCGTGGGCAAAACTGACAACCTTCGCACTCAATTTAAAAGCTCACTTGGGGAGAAGGCTTCGGTACGTGCCCAAAAACATGAGATCTACATACAGTATAAGGACTCTCGTTGAAGTGACATCGAAAGGAGAAATTTGCGCTGCCTTGAGTAAAGAGTCGATTGTCAGTTTGAGAAAAGCTTACAACAGTACTCAAACGGCCACAATACGATTACCAGGCAGGAGGCAGCGCAAAAGTTGGTGGTGGCCGGAAAAGTTCGGATTGGGTGGGTTTTCTGTCATTTGAGAGAACAGATCTCACTTAAGAGATGTTTTAAATGTGTCATGTTTGGACACAACGCGAAGCCATGCACCAGCGCCATTAATAGATCCGAGCAAGGTGTGGGGGGAAAGGCTATATTGCTAGGGAGTGCAATGGGAACCCCAAATGCCTGTTGTGCGAAGGAAAGGAGGCACATTGCCGGAAGTGGTAAATGCCCAAAATTCAGGAAAGCGTTCATTGCAATGAGAAAATGAGGTTTGTTCAAATAAATCTGAATCATTGGAAAGTCGCTCAGGACTTGCTTGAGCGGACTGCCTGGGAATCGGAGATGGAAATTGCCATTATAACAACTTTATTGAAACGTTCACTGTGGCGTATGAACTACAGGTTTGGGAGGAGGAGCAGCAATAGTAGCGTGCGGTCGATGAGCCATAAAATGTACTACGAATCAGACAATCAGTGGTTCTGTGTGGGCGAAATAGGTGGTGTATATGCCACAGCTGCTGTGCTCCACTATCTTGACACTGTCTGAATTCGAGGAAATGCTTGAAAACCTTGTTCTTAACGCAAGAGGATGAGGTCCAAGGGTGGTTGCCGGTGACTTCAATGCTTGGGCACTTGAGTGGAGTAGCGAAGGAATAAATTCGAGGAGGTGCAGTCTATTAGGGGCTTCCGCGCAGTTGGATGTATTCCTAGCCAATGAGGGTGACATAAACACCTTTCGGAAGAGAGGGTCTACCTCAACCGTAGACCTAGCCTTCGTCAGCCCTGCACCGGTGCGTGGTGTGTCCTGGTGCGCCAGGGAAGATTACATCTACCGTAATCACCAGGCAACCCTCTGTGAACTAAACTGAGAAAAATCTCAAGCTGGTTTGCAACAGTTTTGAATGAGGAGGCTTTCACAGAGTTGTGGTTTTACCAAACTAATAAAGCATGCGCCTCTACGCAAAAAGCTCTTAATCCATCGCCAAAGCATGTGACGTGCGTCTATGCCTAGGAGATTCCCTGGTAGAAAATCCAACTACTGGTGGAACGATGAATTGGCCAGTCTTCGGCCAGCCTGCCACCAAGCTTGGGACAACCAAGGCATTCTTCTAGGTTGCTTATAGCCAGGGTAGAGAGTTCGACCATGCTCTAATCAGCCCCAGTTTGGGCATTGCAGATTGCAGCTAACTCTTATAAACCGAGGGTGTGTTCTTCTTTTAGGAGTGTCTCAGATGATGCTGCATTCGTCATCTCGGGAATGATACGCATTTTGCACTTTGGCAGATAAGATGATGAACACATACAGGACGAGTCTACCTGCTCTTTGCTGCAAGCGAAGAATGCCGGAAAGGAGAGAGCGTTGGAAACGCTCGGAAAAGAGTCGTTGGACACACAGGCTCATTCCTGTCATCAAGGAGTGGTTGGAGAAACACATGGTGAGATTAATTATAATCTTACCCAGTTTCTCGCGGGACATGGAGGATATCGCTGGATACCTCACCCGATCCTTCAAACTACGATGGAATCCCGGAGGATGCAAAGCACGTATTCTTGCACTGTTTAAGATTTATGGAGACTTAGGAAAAGGTATAGATTTTATTTTTTTCTTCATATTTTCGAGATTTGTAGATGTAACACGGAACATCGAAGCGGGATTCGGATGTCATATTGAGACGTACTTAGACAGCTATGCACCTGACAAATCGGCTGCTTCAACAAAACGAGACTACATTAGATAGCATGGATTCCAAAGATGCGTTTATCACAGACTAGAAACCAATACGGAACTGGGGGACCTCTCGCTTTTCATATTATTGTCGGTTTTGGACATGAGCTTCCATTCTGGAGTTAACTTTCATTTCCTCTTCATTTCTATCTGATCGGATCTAATTGAGGTTTCAATTAGTTTCAATAAATCATTTTTACAAGGAATCTCGCTTTAAACTAGTCTCTCCATGTTCGACAAGCAAATGCACCTAATAAAGAAAATTTCCAATATCATCACAATGTTCCAATAATTCGTCCTTCTCCGAATTCCCTAAATTTCAGAAACAATTGTAGCTTTCCAAACATTTCGCTGAGTGTATCTTGCGCAAATATTATCTTCATATTCTCTTCGAAATGGAAATCTCTGTCTACACTATTAATATGACGACTACATAGTCTGATTCCGTAATATTCGCAGAATAAATTTGAATATTTCCGAATAGATTGACTTTCTGGGGCAAAGATAAATAACGAATGATTATTTCGCGGATTTCAAGAAGATTAGCACGCTCCGGGTGCTCGTGATATTACCCTTGGAATCTTCAGTACGATATCACATAAATAAAGATGATCGTTGCACGCAGGGTAAGGAACTATATATGTAATCGATTATTCTGATTATTTATTGACAATCAGGTATTTTCACTTTCTGTAGGTTTGCGAGCCCTAGGTGAAGTGGGAATAAATAATAAGGCATGAATGCGACTACACATTTATGTATCTGATATGTGAAGAAGTAGGCCAGGAAATTGACAAGTATTTAGTATGTATAGAGTTTGGTGGGGTGGAATCCCCAAATCGATTAAGCACTGGCCTGAAGGGGATTTTCTTATGTGACGGCTTCCAGAAATCGATTTTTAAAGTTTTGTGTAACCCAAAATCTTATTAAAATCGGTTTACTAACAGGCAGACGAACAGTCTGTCGGTCAGTCTGTCAAAGTCCTTCTTGGCTCTCAACAACCAGGAGTAATCTACAGATTCCTCGCTCTAGCATTTTCTCCACAGTGGCACAAAGGCATGTAGGTCCGTAGGAGGTTGGTTCACTTGAAAGTTTACCAGCCTTAGACAGTAGTATTAACTGCTGTCTCTTCCATGCCGTTAGAAACATTCTCTCGGACTTGCATGCTTCGTAGAATTCAGCGAACATGCCCAGTATGGATTTTACGACAAGCTTAAGAGTCCTATTTGGTATGCGATCCAGACCCGGAGCTTTGCTGACTCCTACTCTATTGCAGATATCCAGCAGGTCGTCTCTAGTGACTGGTGGTATTACCGTCACATTCAGATGTCTCTGGAAGTTGTCAGTGCCCTCACCTCGCTGGAGGAATAACCTCTGGATGATTTTTACGGGTTTACGTCCGCTTCTGAAGAGAGCTTTTTAAAGCATTCGCTCTTGCTCGTTGGATGGCGAGCTTGATGATTTTGGGGGATTCCTTATTGACGCGCTCCTTTTGCCCTGATTGATTCTACCTACCGCTTTTTGAGACACTCTTCTGGCTCGGTGGCAGTCTGATCAAGGGCTGGTTAGTTCACTATTCCACCAGTAGTTGGGTCTTCTAGTCGGGAATGAGCACCTCCTAGGCGTGGATGCATCCCCTTGTGTCGAGGTCAAGATTATCAAGCGTTTCCTCGAATTCAGACAGTGTTTGACTTGATGGGATGTAACAGCTGGTTATTTTCGCCCACAGGAAGTCACTGGCTCTTTGACTCGCAATACCTTGTAGGGTTCGTCGATCTCATGGTCATACTGCTACTCCACCAGTGTAACCTGTAATCCGCACGATATCATAACGGTTTCTATAGGGTTCGCTAATGATGGCAACTTCCATTTCAGATTCGCATTCAGATTCAGATTCGGGTCTTCTGACTGAGTTTTATTTGATTGAACCTAATTCTCATATTGAAGTCAGCATCTGCCTAAATTCCGGGCATTTACAACTTCCGGCAATATGTTGGAGGGGATATCATCATTCCTTTCGTACAATAAGCATAAGAAGCATAAGAAGAAGAATAAGCCTTCCAGTAAATAATGGAGCACGCGGAGGCATGCTTCATCACCCAGCGTTACATTTGAGACGTATGAACAGATGCTGAGCGCTCTGGTTTTGGATGTAAGAGGACGTTGGCTGAAAATCATTCCAGGTAATTTTAATACATGTGCTCTTGAATGAAGCAGCGAGACAAAGAATGTGAGTGGGCATTCGCGGAACTAGAAGTGTTACTCGCAAATGTTGGGTGACATACGTGAGTGCTACTGCAACCTGCAGAGTTGCTTGGTAAATCAGTTAAGACTATAATCACAGTGATCTTTAGGTAATCTACATGGAAATCAAGGGCGAATCGAGCTCGAAAATGAGCTCTCACAAAATGCCGGGTGGTTTGCTGGGCTGAATGGCGATAGCTTCTGAGTGGATAACGTTTTCCGCGCATGGTACGGTCAGAGAAAAAGGTACTCAAAGCACCGTAGATGACGGATGCATGCAAAGCTACTATGCCCTGAAGGCGATTGTTTCCAGTAGGTAACCCAATTACTGGCGAAACAACGATATCACAAGTTTACGAACCGCGTGTTTCCAGGCAAGGAAGCTTTGCCAGAAGCTCAAGTGGCAAAGTGGTAATGAAAAGGCTGCGAAGTCACTTGGGATGTGACTTCTCCGCACCTTTTGAAAGAGATTCGTACCACTTTGTTTCCTCACCGCTAAAATAACAGAAAGTAACCCTTGCCTAGCTAGGGCATAATTTCTCCAGTCACTGTGGAGGAACTGCGGGAAATGTTCGGTAAGACGAGGCCCTAGGTTTGGATGGCATCGCAAACAATACATTGAAACTGGCGGTGAAGACTAATCGCGACCTTTCCACTAACACTTTCGTGACGTGCCTAAAGCAAGGAGTATTCCCTGACTAATAGAAAATAGCAAACCCGGCAAGCCAACTGAAGACCCAGCATCATATCACCCGATCTGTCTGCTGGATACAATGCGGAAGATGATGGGGAGAGTTCTCTACACCAGACTCCTACCCACCTTCGAAAACTGCAATGGCTTGTCAGATCGCTAGCATGGTTCTCGATACATCAACTCTACGGTGAATATAAAGAGAATGGTGAATCTGGCAAAAGGCGCACTTGTTTCTGGCGGCTGCTGTGCAGTGTTGGTATTGCATGTCAACCGTGGGGCTTGCAAAAATGTTGACGGGCCGAAACACTGTCGGAGGTTGCTTCTAGTTGGAGTGGTGTGATCCACCTTGGCTCACTCGTCACTTGTATGGGTACAGGCGTTTGTTAACTCTCAGAGAAGGAAGTAGGTGAATTTGGCTTACCGGCTGAAGGTTGCAATGCTTTAGAACCACATCAGATGAGGTTGCACTGATGGCGGCTGACCCATGCAAGACGTATGAATGGGCGCCCAGAACGCAGGAATTCGATAAGGTTAGAGTCGAAAGATCTCTGACAATGCAAATAGAACGACTCTACGCAAGGTCGGTGGAGTGAAAATAGGGGAGGCCAACTACCTCATTACCTAGTTCCTAAAAGGACACGATGGTTGTTGCAATGAATTGTCCTAGTGGTACACCGGAGGATTCAGAGCATGTGATGTTTCATTGACCAAAGTTGGCAATGAAGAAAAGGAATCTGAGTAAGCGGACAGGAGCGTAGGCCCGGAGCGATTAGTTGCGGAGATGATGAGGTCGAAGGAGAACTAAAAATTCAGTAGGATCAGAGGAATGAAGAAAGAAAACCGGACGGAACTGAAGGACGAGTTACTGAGGGCAAACCCTCCCCGCGAAGTAATACCTAAATGGCTGTTCCGCGGGGTTGGTCTATGGTAGCCCAAGAAGCTTATGTTTTTACCAAAATCTGGTAAACCTTTAGATAAGCTATCCACTTGTTGACCCATAGATCTTTTAAGCACAATGGCAAAGTATTGAAGTTCGTTGTGGCTGTCCTGAGTAATTGATGGCCTGGAATAGTGATGGATTCAAGTACTGAGAAGTGCAATGTTCAATTTTAAACAGATCCTGCTATATATTTTCCACAAAACATTCAGCGGCAGTATGACTGAAGGTGAGGATGACGCTGAAGCTGGAGGTATGCGGTATATTTTCAGATTGGTCTGGTCTGAGGAGAGGGTGAGAGAAAGAGATGGTTCTTTTTAGGGCTGACGTTATTCTGATACCTTGCATATCTATGGTCTGGGCTGTCGGAATTGGAAGAAATGACAAAGCAAATCATTCAAATTTAAAGCAATATTGTGACGAAAATCAATTTGGAAAGTTATGTGTGACGTCAATGTAAATCGTAGTAATGACAATTAGCCAGGACACCAAAATTGTATAACAGTAAGGCGAATGTTTAGTTACTATAATTGTTAACAGAGGACTCTAATGGCGGCAAGGAGATCTTGTCGCAAAGTAGTTTTCTAGTAAAGTGTTTACCTGTCTTTCTGGAATGTTCCGCGGGGTATAAAAGGGCCGGAAATTCACCCACAAAGTCAGTCTTGTTTTAGACTTAGAACAGATCGCGTCGGGTATGAATACGCCCCTAATTGTACTAGTTGAAGAATTGTTGTATAATTAATTATACAGAACGGTTGTATAATTTAGTGTTTAATAAACGCTTATATTAAAGTTCTAGAACGGGTTTTTGTTTAGTGCTACGCAATTCAGTGATACGAGCCTACGCAAAGCAAGTAACGTAACTAGTGACGAGTACGAATAGCTAAGAACGTAACAATTTGTGACAGCGGTGGAATTGGGTAAGTCAGAATGGTTAAATTCGAGGGTTTATCTATGGAGCAGCTCAAAGATGAGCTGGCGTTGTTGGGGCTCTCTACAGAAGGGAGCAAAGTAGAATTGCTGAAGAGACTTCGCGAAGTTTTGGAGTCGCGAGGTGATAACGTTGAGGAACGTAAATTCCCGCACGATCCTGCATCGACTATCGAGAGTCCGGAGGAACTTCTGCTGCAACTTCCGTGATAAATGACAACGATATGGAAGTTTTACTGCAAGCTTTATCGAGTATGCAGGAAGAGTTTGTAAGACGACGAGAAGACTCTAGAAAGCAGCTAGAAGAATTTACAAGATGACAAGATGAAAAACAAAGTAAATTTATGGAAGAACTGACAAGACGACAAGAGGAGAAGGAAGCACGACAAGACGAAAGGCAGGCAAATTTTTTTGAAGAATTCAATCAACGGTTGGAAGAAACAATTAATGGAAAGTAGGTGAACAAAGAACAAAAGGGAAGCGTCTAGAAACTAGAGTGCCCAGAGAATGAAAAATCGCAGTATGAAGGTACTCCAGAAGTAGTAGAGCAAATAGCAGAAACTACAAAGCAATTGAGAGATTCCCTTGAAGAACCTCAGAAAAGAAAAGAGGGGCTTGTAGCGTGTCAGAACGTGAAGCCAGTGCTTCAAAAAGTAAGTAATCAGGAAGTGATAAAGCGTAAGAACGCCAATGAGATTCCAAAGCCGGTGGAAGAGATGGTACAAGAAGCTGAAAAACGGCAGAAGGAAGTTGACAATTGCAGTCCAGTCAGGATATTCGCAAATCACAAGAAGTGATCAGTCAGGAGGTGACCAGAGGAAGGAGCGAGACTGCCGAGAAGCAGTAGACTTTGGAGAGATCATGAGTAAGGATGTAGAATGACAGGAGGAGGGCATGCAAGAAGGTACGAAACAGGAGGAAGAAATTTGTAAGCAGAGTGAGCATACCTGGGAGGACAGTGCAAAGCCGGAGGAGATGACTATTCGAGAAGTGATACGTCGGCAGACGAAAAGTTGGAAGTGGCGAGAAGCGATTGACAAGAAGAACTTGTGACCATTTAGGATAGAGGCAGCAGAAGGCATATGCTGGACGGGAAGGAATCTAGTCGCAGTTTACAACTCTCTAAGTGACTTGAAGACAATGGTTCGCCGAGTTGTGAAATTGATCAGCGTAACACTTATGCGCATTTTTAGAAGCGAGTGCCATGATTGGAGTAGAGGAAGGTACGTAACACGGAGTTATAAGAAGCAACGCTCTGGAAAAGTGGTAAAAGACGCAGTCAGTCAAGTTACAGAGTTAGACTTAAACGCGTCAGTTATAAATACGCCTCGAATTGTATAAGTTTAAGGCAGTAATTGTGCAGTACTGTTGTTTCATTTAGTGTTTAATAAACGCTTGTATTAAATTTATAGAACGGATTTTTGTTTAGTGGTACGCGGACCTGAAATTCGGAATTTCTCAAACGATAAAGGGAGGCGGCGAAGATTTTGTGCTACAGAAGCGTAAGGAACGTGATATGATCCATGAAATAATCAGAGGACAATTACGAATCGTGAGTGACAGGATGAAGGCAAGGTACGACCTAAGGGAAAATTTTGAAGGCGTTCTCCAAGCTCAACTGGTGCTTACGAGAAAAGGTTGTAAATACTCGTGGGGTAAGGAGCAAAAGGAATCATTCTTGCAACTGAAAGAAAGACTTTGAAATGCACCGATTTTGGCATACTCCATTCCGGGAGAGAAGTTCGTGTTGGACACTGATGCAAGCAGTTACGGAATTGGGGGAGTTTTGTCACAGGCTATTGATGGACAAGAAAAAGTTATAGGGTATTTTAGCAAAGTCCTGGGGAAACCTGAAAGAAACTATTGTGTCACGCGACGGGAATTGTTAGCAGTAGTTGAATTGTTGAAACATTTCCTTAAGTAGCTCTATGGACAGCTATTTCATTTGAGGACGGACCCTGCTGCTTTACGGTGGCTTCTACAGATCAAGAATCCGGAGGGACATTTGGCTCGTTGGATTGAGAGAGTCAAAAGTCATGATTTTCATATCGAACATCGTAAAGGAGGGCAGCACGGGAACGCGGATGCAATGTCAAGACGACCATGTGATGGGGGATGTAAGTTCTGTAGCCGTGCAGAAGCAAAAGACGGAATCATCGATTCTCGTGTACTAAAGGTTTTACCCGATGAATAATGGACTAAGGAGCAGATACGAAAAGACCAGAAAAATGATTCTGATCTAGTCATAATAATAGAGTTTAAGGAGAAAAACCACAAGCTTATCTGGGAAGGAATTTCAAATGAAAGTCCAACCGCAAAGGCTTATTGGGTTCAATGGCAGAGCCTCCAGTTGGATGATGGATGTCTTTATCATGTCTGGGAAAGCGAGGATGGAGAAAACTTACAAAAGTTGATCGTCGCTCCAAAGGCGAAAATAAATGAAATCATGATGATCGGATTAAGTCACAGGCCTCGGAGAAATGCTAGGGCGTCCACCTCAGTCGACGCGGCAGGACGGGCCCCGGTCCTATCGAGAAATGGGCAAGGGTTCTTGACGCATGGACGGCGTCAGGACGTAAGCAAGTTAGTCCGCACACAACGAACAAAACAAATACGTGTCTGCACGCTAAATGTTGGTACCCTAACTGGAAAGACCGAGGAACTCGCAAGAGCCCTTCGGAAAAGGTGCATTGACATCTGCGCTCTGCAAGAAACCCGATGGTCTGGTGCCAAAAGCTGCGGCATTGAACGCGAATGCGGTAAAAATGGCTACAGACTTCTCTATTTTGGTAACCCACACACTCAATATGGTGTTGGCATTGCCATCTCAGAGGGTTTCCGTGATGCCATTAAAGAAGTCGAACGATTTGATGATCGGCTGATGAAGCTCACCATTATATCAGCTGATCGCACTATTCACTTCTTCACCGCGTATGCACCACAGACAGGCCGACCTGATGCCGAGAAAAGACTTGTCACGTGCCTGCTGACGATTACATAATCATTGCCGGCGACCTTAATGGTCATGTGGGTGAAAAGGCAGATGGTAACAGGTGCCATGGGGGAAAGGGGTTCGGAGCGCGCAATGAAGGTGGCGAGGGTATAACCGATTTTGCGGACACCCATGACCTTGTACTTATGAATACATGGTTCATCATACGATTGTCTCATCTTCCTACATTTTATAGTGGGAACAATAAAACGCAAATCGACTATATTCTCATAAGACGTCAACATTTTACCACTGTCACTGATTGCAAAGTCGTTCCCTATGAGACCATCGCACCTCAACATCGGCCGTTGATTGCTGTCCTGCGAATTAAGCTACCGATAAAACGGCGTGAGGAACGCACTGGCCCCGCCGCGCATTAAATGGTGGCGATTTGGTGAGAAGAACGAAGAAACGGTCTCACTCATACGATTGCCAACCATTGCGAATGTGGAAGAATCATGGAACCAAATGAAAGACACGATCCACAAAGCGGCATCTGCAACCCTCGGGGTCACCAAGCCGGGTAAGCGGTACATCAACCGAGATACTTGGGTTTGGAATGATGATGTTGAAATGAAGGTCCGTGAAAAGAAACGCCTCTACCACAAATTTCTCGACGATAAAACGCCTGCTAATTGGCAAATTTATAAGAATGCCAGCCGGGAAGCAAAGAAAGCGGTCGCTGCCACCCGAGCGAACCATTTCAAAAATCTTTACGATAAACAGGACACTCGGGATGGCGAGAGAGACCTGTATCGACTTGCTAAAAGCCGTGATGAACGCACACAGGATATCGAACACTTCTGTTGTGTTAATGACAAGAACGGTACTTTGCTTACCAACCGTCGAGCCGCAACGGATAGATGGCGAGAATACTTCGAGCAGATTTCAACTGAAGAATTTGCTCATCCTCCACTTCCATAATCATTGCCGACATTTGGAGCAGTTCCACTAGTCAGCGCAACTGAAGTCGAGGAGGCAATAAAACAAATGAAATCGGGGAAAACAACAGGACCTGACGACATCGCATCTGAGCTCTGGAAAGCGAAGAGCTGGGACCCAACACTGTGGCTCAGTGAATTCTTTAACCGGGTTGTTCAGGAAGGAAGAACACCATCTGACTGGCAAGAAAGTACCACTGTTCCAATATGGAAAAAGAAAGGTAGCCCAGCAGAATGTTCAAATTACCGTCCGATCCAGTTATTTTCCCATACCATGAAGATTTTTGAACGCATTCTTGACAACCGTATTCGCGAAATCGTTGAAATAACCGTGAATCATGCCGGATTTGTCAAAAACTGTGGAACTACTGACGCAATACATGCTACGCGGTTACTCATGGAGAAACACCGTGAGAAGCATCGCCCTCTTTACATTGCCTTTCTGGATCTAGAGAAAGCGTTTGACCGTGTACCACACGAACTCATCTGGTATGCTTTGCGACAACACTTCGTGCCAGAAGAACTCGTGCGCTGGGTTCTGCTCTACCACGATCCGAAAAGTAAAGTTCGAAGTATGGCGGGTGTATCAAAACCGCTTCGTGTCTCTGTTGGAGTTCATCAAGGAAGTGCCCTCTCACCACTCCTCTTTGTCCTTGCTATGGACACCGTCACACGGGATATCCAACGTCCAGCGCCCTACACACTGCTTTATGCAGATTATGTTTTCCTAGCATCGAATAGCAAAAATGATCTCGAGCAACTTGTTCAAAAATGGAATGATCGCCTCATGCAACACGGTCTCAGATTGAATTTAAACAAAATTGAATTTTTGACGACCGATCCCCATGAAACAGGCACAATCACTGTCAGCGGCAGTGATCTGCCCAGATCTGAGCGATTTAAATACCTCGGGTCAACGCTATTTGTCAATGGAGAGCTGCGTTATGAAATTGCTTCACGCATTAACGCAACCTGGATGAAGTGGCGTTCCACAACTGGTTTCCTTTATGATCGACGTATCAACGAACGTCTCAAATCTAAAATTTACCGCAATGTCGGCCGTCCAGTCGCTCTCTATGGTTCTGAGTGTTGGCCGACCGTAAAAGACAATGAACGGCGTCTAGCGGTAATGGAGACGAAGATGCTACGTTGGACTAGTGGCGTCACACGTTTAGATCACATCCGAAATGAGGATATCCGCGATCGTTATGGGGTTGCACCGATCGTGGAAAAGTTGCGAGAGAGGCGTCTTCGATGGTATGGTCACGCAATTCGTGCAAACGAGAATTCACTTGCGAAGATTGGTCTGAACATCGAAGTCGATGGTAAACGACCAAAAGGCAGACCTAAGCAAAGGTGGCTTGATACGCTGGATGGGGATTTGAAAGCCTCGAGATTGCGCCCAGATCAGGCATTCGATAGAGCCAAATGGCGAAGCCGATCACGACGAGCCGACCCCGCTTGTGAACGGGACAAAGGCTGAAGAAAAAGAAGAAGATTAAGGAATACCACAATGGAAGAAGCGGTGGACACCTGGGTGTAACCAAAACCATTGAGACAGTTAAGCGTCGATTCTATTGGATTGGATGCCAACAATCCATGGCCGACTGGATAGGAACATGCTTGCAATGTATATCCGCAAAAGGACCGCAAACACGAAGTCGGGGAACCCTACGGAAATATAACATAGGAGCACCATTCGAGCGCATTGCCATGGATATTGCCGGGCCGTTTCCAGCGAGGACCAAGGGCGATAAGTATGTGCTCGTTATCGTTATCGACTATTTTAGTAAATGGCCGGAAGTATATCCAATACCCAACCAGGAAGCAAAAACGTGCGCGGACGTATTTGTGGAAAATTGAGTGTCGGTTTGGGGTTCCCTTAGAATTACACACAACCCAGGGAACAAACTTTGAATCGGAGTTTTTCAAGAATGTGAATCATTAGGAATCCGAAAGACCCGAACAACGCCAATGCATCTACAATCAGACGGAATGGTGGAAAGATTTAATCGAACACTGGAAGAACATCTTAAGAAGGTCGTTGACAAGGATCAGAGAAACTGGGATGAGGTAATACCATTATTTTTGATGGCATATCGATCGGTAATTCATGACACAACGTTAAATACTCCAGCAAAGATGATCTTCGGGTCTGATTTGCGGCTTCCAGCGGAGCTGAAATTCGGAATTTCTCAAACGATGAAGGGAGGCGGTGAAGATTTTGTGCTACAGAAGCGTAAGGAACTCGATATGATCCGTGAAATAGTCAGAGGACAATTACGAATCGTGAGTGACAGGATGAAGGCAAGGTACGACTTAAGGGCAAATTCTGAAGGCTTTTTCGAAGGTCAACTGGTGCTACTTCATTATCCACAACGCAGAAGTGGGAAATCACCAAAGCTGCAGTCACAATGGGAAGGGTCTTATCGAGTAGTGAAAAGATTAAATGACGTCGTCCATCGGATCCAAAAGTTTGGGACTAACAAGGCAAAATTGAAAGTAGTGCACCTGGATATCCTTTAAAACGTCCGAGAATAGATATCGTCAGGTCAAAAGACAAAGAGATCCGATATCTTAGTGAAATTCAAAGGTGCTGGTAATCTAGTATGTTGTGAACAAGGTCGGTAGAAGATGCTGCTTTCCCATTTGAGTTTGTCATCGAAATCAAAAGCATACCCCTATCCAAACCATAATCCTATATTCCTAAATCCCATTGATGCAAACATTATTAATTTAACCACTTTCAATTCAAATGAATAGACACCAAGTCCATGTCTGCATAATTAAGCCACCCACTAGCATGTGCAAACATAATGTGAATCATGTCCTTCGGATACCCAACCGCGCTCCAAGCTGCAACGCGTAATGAAATGTGCAAACCAAATTATAATCTTCGTAGAATGTTCAAAATGATTTCCATATCAATCATTCTAATTATCTGGATAAATAATTCCAGCACAAATTCCATGGAAGGAATTCATGTTGTTGATGTTGCGAATTAAATACGAGTGCATGTGGAGCCTGGACAATGCTCTCCAAGTGAACGGAAAGCAACTGAATTCTAATTTCATTTATCCAAATGAGCAACCACCCCGAATGTGGCTCCAGTGCTTCATTCATGTGTTCATGGAGGAGGAGTTATGTTGTATCTGAAGTGATAGACTTGGAGATAACTTAGCAGACCTTTCCGGCTTTATGATTCCGGAATACAAATGACCCAGAACATAATTAGCTGGAATTCAGTCGATTTATATGGATTCAGTGGAAGCTAACGTACAGCGCTGAGCATTGGTTGGTGAGAGCTGGGGAGGTTTTTTATTTCGATAAAATTTCAGTTTGAATAACATCAAATAAAAGCAGGAAACCTTATGGAATGTGTGCTCTTGAGGTTTGAAGTTTCAGTTCTATTTGTCCTCAAACTATATAAATTCTATCTGAAGGCAATCAATTTTCGTACGCATATAATAGCTCAGGATCCTCCGCTTCCTCGCAACCTATCAATTGTTCATGGTCTTCCACCCTTCATGCGGAGGGAGCCCCGTAGAATAAGCTAACTAATGAATTCCTCGGATCCGATTAGCAATTTCATGTTGAGCATATTACGTAGTCCTGCAGGCGTTGGTTCGGAAGCAATGATGTGAATGCGAATAACCTGGCAGAGACCGCTATGTCAATCATGATCTGAGCATCCGCAAGCTGGATGAGCCCAAGTCCATATACTCAATCAATTATAAACCATGAGCAAACAGAAAGCCATGCAAGAATTCCAAACATTAGCTCTATTCCGTTCTATTTAGTACGACGAACCACGAATATGTGGCTAAATTGGTTCCGCCATGGAAAATACAAGACCATGTACTCGCATATAATGCTTCAAGAATGTTTTTCTGGTCTAGGACGTGATTGCACCTCATGGAGCAAGCTATGTGCATAAAAGTTGGTATTGAGGTCACACCTCTGTCCGCTTCAGTGTCTAGTCAGATTCGAGGGAAGATTCTTTCCGCTTCAGTCCACATAACGTGGGTGCAGGACGAGTTCTCGATTTCAAGGACTAATTATGGAATTTTCGTAAATCGGGTCAGACAGATATTCTGTGTTTGCACGTTTGTCTGGTCATGCGCATAATTAATGTCTGAGATTCTTGAAGAGCTGTCTGGAGCAGAATTCGGGGTGGGAAATGTTTGTGTGTAGTTCAGCCCTTGGAAGATTCCGGTCCAGTAATTTCAGCGCAAATTTTATTGAATTCCGCCTTCTGCAGCAAGCTGGAATCATGTTCTTTTAATTAGACTGACGGGGTAGAATAAGCCGAAAAGTAACTGACACTGAAAGCAGGAGATCAAGGGCTAAATTTCGAAATATGTGCATGTGAAATATTTCCATTACAAGATATCAGAGTTTACAAGGTAGTATCGCACCTGACACCGTCGTAAATTCAGTAATTAACCAGGTAACGACGGCTTGTGAGGCTTCCATGCCCCGGAGAGGCCCAAGGCGCGACAAGCCTTCTATGTACTGGTGGACGGCAGAAATTGCCGAGCTACGGAAGGAGTGTGATAAGCTCCGCCGTTTGGCACAACGTTTGCACGCCAACGAGGAGGCATGTGCCATAAAGGCACAATATAGATCAGCAAAAAGGAGACTCCGCAGCGCTATAAATAAAAGCAAAGCTCGCGGCTGGCAGAACTTTGTTAACGAGTTTAATGAGGATCCGTGGGGACTTGGCTATAAGCTTGTCACCCGGGGCACTGCCGAAGCCCTGCATACTGTTCACCGACCAGATGGACCGCATTGTGCGGGTATTGTTCTCCAGACACCCTGTACGGGTTGATGTAGATAGCGCGGAAAGCGTCGTGGATTGCCTCCTTTTCACAATGAGAGAGCTCGAAGAAGCGGTTCTCACTATGAAAAACAGGAAGTCGCCAGGTCCTGATAGCATCCCGGCGGAAGTTTACATGCTGGTGTTCCGCCAACGGCCAGAATTGCTGTTTGAAGTGTTCAAGGCCTGCTTGAAGGAGGCCAGACTCGTGTTGATCAGTAAGGGTAAAGGAGACCCGGAGTTCCCGTCTGTATACCAACCGATGTATACGCTTGACACGGCCGGAAAAGTGCTCGAGAAGCTCATCAGGGGTAGACTCGCTGAAGCGATCCGTGTTGCCGGGGACTTATCCGCAAGGCAGTTCGGGTTCAGAACAAAGAAATCTATAGTCGATGCTGTTATGGAGGTCGTAGATGCGGTAAATTGACAAATATGCTAGGCACACTAGAGAACTCCTTTCACGTGCCAGGCTATCTCTTGCGGATATTGAGGGATTATCTGAAAGACCGCTCCCTGCTCTATGAGTCGCTAGAGGACCAAAGAAGGATGGCAATCATGTCGGAAGTAGTACGGGGATTCATCCTAGGGCCGGACTTCTGGAACGCTTCCTACAATAGTCTGCTGAGACTCGATATGCCTGAAGAGTTGCGCCTGGTCGGTTATGCAGACGACATTGCGGCACTTGTTGCCGGACGCACTGTTGAACAGGCGCAAAGCAGACTTGGCATATTGATACGACGGGTAAGTGGATGGATGACTGCTCACGGTTTCAACCTTGCGTTGGAAAAAACCCAAGTAGTCATCTTAACCAGAAGGAGAATCCCGATCCTGCATCCCATATCGATCGGCGAGTTGACTATAGAGTCAAAACCAGCGGTTAAATATCTTGTTTTAACGCTCGACTCAAAAATGAGCTTTTTCGAGCAAATCAAAGCAGCTGCGGATAGGGCTGCAGCTGCAGTCGCAGCCTTGAGTCCGCTAACGCCGAATGTTGGGGACCCTATATAAACTGTGTCTGGATAGCTGAGTGGTTAGAGCACGGAGCTGTCGTACGGAAAGTCGCGGTTCAAATCTCGCTGACGGCAGTGGGATTTGTATCGTGATTTGACGTCGGATACAAGTCCACTCAGCTGTGAATGAGTACCTGAGTCAAATCAGGGTAATAATCTCGAGCGAGCGTAATGCTGACCACATTGCCTCCTACAGTGCACTGTAGTGTACCGATACGGTCTTGAATGAAGTGCTCTAACACAGTTCAATGCCTAGATCCAATATGGATTGTTGGGCCAACGATTATTATTATTATATCAACTAAGAGACGTCTCCTTATGGGAGCAACGCAGTCGGTTCTTCTCTATGGTGCGGAGGTATGGGCTGATGCCCTTGAGAAGGAGGTGCATCGTAAACCCCTCGCTCAAGTGCAGAGACGGGGAGGTTTGTCTGCTTATCGCACCGGCCGTGATAGTGATCGCGGGAGTGATCCCCGTTGTCCTCCTTGCCAAGGAGCGCAAAGCTATCTACCGTCGTAAGGGCGAAAGCTTAAGAAAGGTGGTTGCCCGTGAAGAACGTCAACGCACCCTTACCGAGTGGCACCTTTCTTGGCAAAATAAGGACTGCTCGGCTCATCGACAAATTTGACCCGTGGTTGAACAGAACGCACGGTGAGATTGATAACTTCCTTACCCAACTTCTAAGTGGGCATGGAGGTTTTCAGTCTAACCTGCACAAGATTGGGAAGGCGCGATCTCTTGATTGTGTGTTCTGAAATGGAGTGGCGGACGACGCTGAACACACCTTTTTCTCTTGCGAGAGATGGGACGGCCTTCACCAGCAGATTTATGCAGACACAGGGAAGCTCTCTCCAGACAACATTGTCAGAGAGTTGCTGAAGAGCGCTGGCAGCTGGAATCGTATTGCGCATTATGTTCGGGCTTTTCTTATTGCGAAGAAGATTAAACTCGACCGGCGGAGGAATCGGACGGTAAGGGGTTCCCTGAGCTAACAACAACTCCTTTCCTCCCCTCCCCTCCCGTTTGTGAAAGGAATTCCCTGACTCCCAAAGCCGGGAGAACGGGAGGGCTAGCCCGAAGTAATGTGTCAAACGGTTCCAGGCTAGTTCTTTGATGACAGGGAGGTGTTTAGTTGGTAGTCCGCCAGCGTGCTGTTGCGGAAGTCCAACACTCTGTGTGTAAACGCATTTACCTAGAAGTTGACTGCTAACATCCCTCTGTACTAGCCAGGTTCGGGAATGTGCGACGGAGCGCTCTTTTTGACATGTCACATCATTAAGAAAATTTCGCGTTGTCCAAAGGGGGAATACCATAAGCAGATCTATGATGGATCGCATCTCCAAATGATGTCTCTCTTGCCTCAAATTTTAATGATTTATCTTTCTTACGCGCCACGTAACTACCATGGCATCTTAGGAACATTTATTATTGGGATACATATCCATTTAGAGAGGTGTGACTTCAGTGGAAAGTTAGGAGGAAAGCGGTGAACAGCCGACCTAGTTCGCCGTTTAGGTGCCAAAATTGTGATAATTCGTCGCATTCTACGACTACTTCAACAAGTTCGCGCAGGCAGCAAAAATAAGTTAACTGAAGGAATGAACCCTTTTATCATCGGCTCCTACTTTGAAATAACAATGGCGGGTGGTATTTACAACATCTTGCCGCTCCTTGTTGCATCAAATATTCGGCGAGCATTTCTCGCAACACGCGCACGTTATTGTTCCCCAGATGCCGACCAGTGCCCGGCAGTCATCAAAGATCGTGTTGGACTTGAGATCATCGGAGAAACTGATGACCGAAAATCAATAGGGACGAATTTCAAAGAGCGTCTATAGAATTTTCGGAAAAGGAAATCCTGTTCATAGTCTAGGTGCTCCCATAATATATGCGTCTGCAGCAACTACGAGTATTTTATCTCAAATGAATGATATGATGGCGTCCGGACTGTGCCCTGGTATGTCTCTCCCTGGTGGGACTCTCTAGGGTAATCCTCCCCTTTTTGCGGTAACGTGCTCTTGTTTTCTGGAAAGCCGATTGGTAGCCAACACGAATCCAGTGTTTAGTTGTTTCTGAGATTACCACTAAGCACGCTCCCTTCAACTGGTAGCGGGGTTTTTGATAGACTTTTGACTACTAGAGTCTGGTCTACTTGAGGAGTATCACAATTCTGCAGGCTATGCACCAAAGGAGACTTCCGATATAATGGAGACGAACGCCTCTTATCTCGGTTGCTACACATGTCGTCAGCCACAACTCGAAGGGGCGTCAGAAGACCTGGCTGACGGATCAATGAACGGAGGGGGTTGAAAGCCATATGGATGGCACGCTTCAACTCCGATACCGTGGGAAATCTCTAGAAGTCCAACGTAGTGTGGATGCTTACAAACGGAATTTGCTATTGCCCTGGTCAGGGAAGCGCATGGTATAGCAGAATGCGCGGAAAGAACACTCCACCACGGGTCTTAACCGCATCATATACGGTGAGGTGCCTTAATATGCCGTAATATGCGGATACGGACTATTCGTCGAAACACAAGAGATCTTTCAGTGCACTCAAACAGAATAGAGCCGCTGGACTGGACGCTCTTCTTCCGCTTAGCCAAATGGTTCTGGGTTTGGAAAGAAAAGCAAGTAGATTTGGATTGAAAATCAACACGAACAAAACCAAGGTTGTCATTCTGACGGGTCATCGTACTCTCCCTGTCCGGATTAATGGGCATAGCATCGGTAAAATTCGAGGCGTATTCCTAACCGACGCGATCTGTTCTAACATTAGAACTAGACTGACTTTGTGGGCGGACTTCCGACCCTTTTATACCGGCAGAATATTCCAGAAAGGTATGTAAAAAAACGGATCTAGCGCTATTAATGCGTCGGAAAACATCAACTTAGGTGCTACCGTCTGCAGAAACCACACTTCTTAGATATACCAATTGATCGATACCCTCGATGCTGTGCCCATCAATGTAGACAGGGGGGATTACGTTGACCCGCCAGAATGAGAACCTTGGTTCTGTTCGTGTTTATTTTCAGTCCACACCTACTTGCTATGTGAGCACTTCCCAGAGGATGAATTTCGCAGTATGATTGGTTGTAACACGAAAAGGTCAGTAAGTTAAAGGCATTTAGGTGTTGCCACATGTCTTTATGGAAAGGGCGTTTCAATTTCTTGACAGTAGGATTTACCAATCGCACTAATCACCCTGAAACGCATAAATGCATTAGGAGAGGTGGAATATCCACCAATATACCTTGGCTCTGATACGTGGTATTAAGTTGTCCTATATTGGGGCCGTGGAGGAGAACGCGGGCAAACGTGGTATGGATGTAATAAGTGAATCATTTGATGTCCAACAAGCGGCCAAGAAGAAAAAGGCTTCTTCGCCGGAGAAAGTATCGGGTAGTTCTTCGAATACGGTCCCAACTCTCAGAAAGACGAAGAGCCTACAGCTCGTAAACCAGAAGAATGGACAAAGGTGGGCAGCAAAAAGCAGCTGAAAGAGAAAAAGAAGATTCGTCCGCAAATAATCATTATTTCCAAAAAAGGAGATATGTCCTACGCCGATATACTTCGAAACGTCATAGCCGAACCGGAATTATGATAATAGACTTGGGAGGCAGTGTGAGTCATATCAGGCGTCCGCAATAGGGGATCTGATGCTTTAGCTAAACAAATCTAGCGAGAAGCAGTGGATAGTTTTCGTGGTCAGGTGGAAAAGGTGTTAGGTGAGCAAGCAGACGTGAAAGTTCGAAAGCAACAGATAGTAATTGAGTGCAAAGTCTTAGACGAGGTCCCGTTACGAGGGGATATTTCTGCTGCACTAAGGGAACAATTCAATCTTAGCGAAATAGAAGAAAGTGCAACCAAACGGATGAAAAAAGCGTATGTAGAGCCGCTACTATTAACTTACCGAAATTACGTTGGTGCGACATAGTTGAAAGATTCATCGAGAAACGTGGCTATATCAGAATGTGGGCGACAAGCCTTTCAAGAAACAATGGGTTTCCCAGGAGCAGGGTAAAAGTCAACGCATCTATATCTACAGCTGTCATGTGTCGCAATATGAAAGGATGCTAGACAGCTTAGTGTTGGATGCTAGGGACTACAGCCTAAAAATCATTGCCGGCGATTTCAATGCGCGGGCCTTAGACTGGGGAAGTCGAGTGACAAACACCAGCGGTCAAATCTTGCTTCAAACCTTCGCGGAGCTGGACATCGTACTCGCCAACCTTGGATGCGTGCCCATCTTTCGAGGCAGGGGACTAGGCTCATTCGTTGATCTGACCTACCTCGTTGGCGAGAGGAATGGTCTGGCGGGTGAGTAAACACTACACCCACAGTGACTACTTGGACAGTCGAGTGAGCAACAAAAGCGGAAAAACCAGGATAGCCGCGATGTTCATTAGAGTTTTCGAGGAAGAGACATTCCTGGCGGTTTTAAAAGGAGGTTACGACCCGAAGGGAACGGCGCTGGAACTACACTACAGTAGGAAACCAAGCTACTGGTGGAAGCTAGAAATCGCGCTGCTGAAAGCAGCGTGTCTGTGAGCGAGAAGGCTTTACCAAAGGATCAGAGGGAAGCCAGAATTTCAGCAGTCGGCGAAAGAATACCGCGATGTTCGAAGTAGCCTTAAGAAGGCTATACTGAAAATAAGCGGAATTGCTACAAGCAGTTGCGTCTTGGAGCAAACATGAACCCATGTGGCGCTACTTACAAGGTTTTAATGAACAAGGTTCGTGGACAAAAATTACCCCAAGTGACGTGCCGGCGACTCTTATTCATAATAATCGCAATCCTTTTCCCACAATGGGAATAAAGTGGACCTCAAGTAATGGTACGACAGGAAGTCTTCACAATCCCAAGGATTACCGAGGAGGAACTACGGGAGATCTGTGGACAAATTAGGGATAATAAGGCTCCGGGATTGGATGAGATTCCGAACATAGCCCTGAAGTTGGCTGCTAAAATTAGGCCCGTGCCGTTCATAAGTACATTTGAATCGTACATGGTGGAAGAAGTATTTCCCGCGCAGTGGAGAAGGCATAAGTTGGTTATGCTACCGAAGTCTCAAAAATCACCTGGCGTACTCTCTTCATATTGCCCTATCTACCTTTTCAACACTATGGGGAAGATGTTAGAGAGAGTGATATACAACAGGCTGCTTCCGTTCGTCGAGCTGGCGGATGTTTTATCGGAGCGGCAATACGGGTTTCGCAGAGCGCGGTCCATAGTTAATGCCATTACAACGGTCGTAGACCTGGCCCGGGAGGAATCGGCCGCTGGTAAGTGCAGCGCGGTGGTAGCACTGGATATCAGGAATGCCTTTAACTCAGCCAATAGGGGTTAGATTAAGTGTACCCTTGCTAAACTGGTGTCCCTGATTATTTATCTCGAATAATCGAGAGTTCACTTTCGGAGACAATTCCTTGGTACGAGACGGACCACGGACCGAAGGAATCTGTTGTGACAGCAGGTGCTCCTCAAGACTCCGTACTGGGGTCCCTACTGTGGAACATAATGTACGACGGAGTGGACTTTTTGAGATTTCCACCTCCACCTATAAACAAACAAAAAACAAAAAAGGTATGTTCTAAACCCTCTCAGATGATGCAGCATTTTTCATGAAATGGTATTGGCATCTACATTATTAAGACCATTTCTGCTTTATCGTAGATGGAGAACGACGAAAAGGGAGAAATCTATAAATAAATGGCAACAGCTATAGAAATGCTCAAGAAGGTTTGGAGCGGCTGAACAAGAAGCATTGGGAAATCCAATATCCTACGGGGCACGAAAATTGAAATTGATCACTTCACCTTTTTTCATTCTTCCGCCTTTGTCCCATTCAGAGGCGGAGTCGACTCGAAATTGGACACTTCATCTGATTACAGAATTGTGATCGAGGAGTTTGGAGAAAAAACCTCGCCGATGTTGTGATAGAATACGTAGTAGGGGGACCGTCCCTGAGTAGTGAGGGGTCACCTTTAGGCCTGGTTGTGGAGAAAATAACTGAATTATTCATATCTATAAGCGACAAACGTAATGTGCACCAGACCACCAACAAACAACGAAGAAATCAAATATTACACCGGCGTTTCAAGTCAGGCGTCCCCGAAACTCAAAAGGTCCTAGGGAAATCCCAAGGAGTATAGGCTCAAGTACGGCCCAAAACGCATTAGATCATAATACAAAGCAAAACATATGTGAAACTGTTATGAAAGAGCACATCCCTGAGGTCTTACAATTTGGACCATTCGGACTGTGAGAGTTCGCAATCAAGATGCTGAGAAAGGCATACGGGGACGCTCAAAGAGGCACATATAAGTTTAGTGACTGAAGTTGCATGGGTCACTGTATCAGATATCTTCAATATGGGGTGTACCAGTACCTGCGCTAGGTCAAAAAGTCGCAAAAGGTATGGAAGAGAATCTACCCTCACAGACCATCTATGGAAAGGAAACCAAACTGACCATAATCTACGAGTCTATTGTGACAGGCAGTAGAAATGTGTGAACACATAAGGAAGGCATCCAAAATGTTGATGAAGCGGTGGGGAAATTAAGTATTAAGAGCTTATTGGCTAAAACGTGAAGAGACTAATACGATACGGATGAAAAATCTAACGGTGACACCATCGCGAGTGGAACTCTCCAGTAGAATACGATATATAAGGCGGTTCTCGTCCTTCCCATGTCGAAGGAGGCTTGAATAGTCGGTTTTGCGAATAATTTGCCAGTGATTATTGATGCAAAACAACCTGCAGATGTCATGCCATCAACGTGGCTGAAAATACTCAAATTTAACCTAGAGGATCAAATGCTTCTGTTTGGAACCAGTTATTAAGTACCAAAGTGTACATCTAGTGGCGAACACTAGCCTATTGCTAGTACGGATAATGCTCATTATTAAAGGGCCGAGATACTGACGCAGATTGTTTGTGACCATTGTTTGCTGGGGTTTTTGAACTGGAACAGCGCTAGTTACTGAGAGCAACCAAAGGAGGATTAACATGGCTTGCGGCGGGCTAGCATTTGCTATTCCTGGAATGATCCCGGTGGATCGTCTGGTAACTCAGGCGCTCTGTCTGTACGGGAACAGAAAAACGAATCTTCCTAAAAAAGGTACATAAGACTGAAGTCCACCAGTTCAAAAGTTCCTGCAGTGACAGCATAGCAAAATATCCTGTGACCTGATGTTATTTTTGACACACCTTGGCGGTTAAAGGTTTTAGACTGCATGATCATTTTTTTTGTTGAGGATGCTGGGAGTCCTGAGTCCGCACGCAATTGGTGACGGACTGGACCACTTTGGAAGCAATTTAATCACTCTTTTGTAGTCCATGAACTCTTCTTTTGGGTTAAATACCCAAGTTTTCAAAAAGAACGAAAAAGTTGACTGACGGTTTCGTCCGGGGTAAAGGCAACTCGTCAGACGCTGCCTCACCTCTGCTCTGGGAGCAGCGTGACCGAAAGTAACGACAAATGGTTATCGCTTCAATTAAATATAATCGCAAACACGTAATGGCCCTGGACGAAACCGTCAGTCAACTTTTTCGTTCTTTTTTGAAAACTTGGGTGTTTAACCCAAAACAGGAGCCCGTGGACTACAAAAGAGGAAGTAAGTTCCTTCCCAAGTGGTCCGGTCCGTCACCAACTTACTGGTTTAGGTCTGGATTTATGCCGGATTTCGGACGGAAGCGATTACCATCTGTCGTTACTTTCGGCCACGCTGCTCCTAGGAAAGGGGTGAAGCAGCGTCTGATGAGTTGCCTCTGCCCTGGACAAAACTGACAGTCAACTTTTTCGTTGTTGAATGATCCTCCTTCTTGTTTTGAATGTGGTGATACACTGTCCGCGGTTTTACTCAAACAGAAGAAGTTTGAAGTTGCTTTCAAGGTTAGGATCAGTCCACAAAACATTTTCGGAGAAATCCTTCACTTGGAGAGAAAGTGGCGTGTAGTGAACTCCGGAATGAACAGAACTCATTCTGAGTTTGGCAAGGCGAAGCGTTCAAAGAAAGCCATTTGGTTCCCGCCATCAGTTCCTCTGGGAAGGAAGAAAACAACATAAGGGGAGGGCTGATTTTACAGGGTGATAATCCAGATTTTGCTGTAACCTGGAATCAGAATCTTTCCAAGATTTCGAAGTTCAACCATCAAAAAGAGCTCATGCTCATTTTTGAGGTTTTTTCTACCTCAAAAATGAGCATTAGGTCAGTATAACATGGGGTGCTGCGAATAGCAGCATCCCCAATCAGAATAGCGAAGTATGTTGTATGCAGGTTAGATTTGTTTATATAAAGCACGTACAATAATGAAATTCATCCCCACAATAATATAACATTTGCATTCAAACACAATAAGCTGTGTCCATCACTCCGTTATCGCTGAAATTTCCTTATTTAATTAGGCACGAAACACATTGGCATTCAATGGGAACATCATCGAATTATAGTGCTATCATTAGATTCATACACACCCACTCACTTCCTACATCCACTCAACTAATCGATCTTACCAAAATTCAATAAATCCTTGATGGATTAGTAGCGCCATAAAATCTCCAGTCAGATCGTCCCTTTCGCCTGTCAGCAAGATGATACCATCGAAAGATTCCGGACGAAATTCAACACGGAGCTGGGAAGAAAAAGTTGGAGATGAGAAGAAGACACGTTCGATGAGATTTTTTTTCATCAAAGGAGGAGGAAGGAATGGATGATAGCTGACCAGTTCGCAATGCCCAAGTCCAGGAAACTTTTATATTAATAATAAAATACTTCCGGGACGAGAGCTCCACATTCCCTAGTCGGTCTCTTGGGGTTATTTGAGGAAATGCGGGAATATATACGAAAAAAAGGATGGAGAGATATGAAACTTACCTGGACGTGTTTATAGGCACCTCGTAATGCCGGGAATGCTAACCAGGACTTTTTTGTGAAGCGGGGAATGTTGATTTTTGCATCTGAAATGAAAATGGGAAAGCAAATTAAGGGATGCTTCTAGTTAGGTTGTTCGACATATTATAGCTGAGTATTCTAATGCGAGGGGGGAGAAATATTTCTGGTTTCCCAAAGGCACCGTATCACGGATGGACACTCAGGAGGAAAGGATGACTTCTAGCACAAATTATCTCCAGGTGAAAGTCTCACCCTCAACAGCTTCATCCTCCTAAAATTCTAATGTAAATATCTACCCCAAAGATTGAGGCACCCTTTGGGAATTTTTATGTCAGGATTGTCATGGAATAAACTTTCCCTAAAAATTAATCCATCTTGTGTACAAACAAAACTCTAAACGTCCCTTCTTCATCGCTGCACCATACCTTTAAGAGTACGGAACCTTATTAGGATACACTGAAATTCATGTCAGGTTCCTGTGGTTAACTTCACCTCAATTGACAATCTCGGAAAAAAGTTCAGGAAAATGAACTGCTAACTACCATTTCCAGGGGTAAGACGCATCCCCCCTCCCCAATTTGCCGACGCACAGCTGAATGGGAAAATTAGAATAAACTTTTGAATATTTAAATTGTTGATGACCTAAAAAAGTGAGTTGGGATTATTTTTTAATATTTATTGGTTAAATTATGGAAATATTTCAGGAAGGATGTTATGGGGTTTGTGTGTGATTAAATATTCCGGGAGGTGATAAGCAGTTGAGACGAATTATAATTTTGTATAATTTCATAACGCGGATTCAGCTCGCAGAAATTAATGAAATTCCCTCTTGAAGTTGTGGAGTGAGGTGCTTTGTGGAAAGCACGAAAATAATTGGAGTGGGGAAGCATTTTACAATCTGGGGATTCAACGCTAATGAATCAAGACTCGCTTCTTTTTAAATCAATTCGAATTGATGATAAGTAGTCTAGCAGGTGCTCCGTGACTCCACCTTCTTTATTGTTTGGCAATAGACACATTTTTCTGGTAGATCCTTTGATGATATTATTCCTTGGTTTTTATTGTCACTGCCCTCGGCTTGATTTTCGAACTTTATCCTTCTGGCTTACACTATTCGCTGTTGCAACTGAGTCAAACAATAGACTCAAGCAGTGGACTGCTCTCTCTGAGGTCAATATGTGACTCCTCAGGAACCAAGCCTTTCGAATACCAAGACCATTAGGGAGGGGTGACAGCTACACCCTGCACGAGATCAGCTTACTATTAACCAAACACTACAGACTTTGCCCTTTGGATTGTCTGCAGTCGAGGACTGCATTTGAACAGAGCCTCATTAGTACGCAGTGACTTCACTGAGTAAGCCTGACCTTACCGTGCTACGGAGGCTATGGCACGGCTGACCTCCTAACCAACACACTCATGGGATTCAAAGGAGTGATATTGTTGGAAAAAATACAAAAAAAAAAGCCCAAGACAGACCTGAACCGTAAACCACGAAGTTAAAGAAAAGGGGAGCAGCGGAGATTAACAAAAAAGTGGGGAATACTACCAAGAAATCCGAATCCGAACTCAAAAGGAACATAATCCCGGGAAGATCAAGAGTGAAGGTAGGCGTCAGGCCAACATTAGCTAAGATAATGTGCCGAAAGGCATTTGGCTGGTCATCACCGCAGACCTCACGGTCATTGAGATGTGGGTGGAATAGAGTAAGGAGCCGCTTTCGACCAGCTGCTATACTGGCACATTGTGCGACGGAGGAGATATGGCCGGCTGACTTAAGACCATAATCCCCAAATTATCGTACTGGAAGGAAACTGCGGACATGTGCTGAAGATGATATATTAGCGGCACACATGATGACAGTCTACCTTCCTAAAGTGAAAGTTGAGGTGGAGAAGCTGCGCCTTCCAATCACTCAAAAAATAAATCTCAACACGGCTATGGAAAGTTATTAAAAGCAAGGAGGAGGGCAACGGCATCCTCCTCCTGGTCAAGATAGATGACCGATTCCGAGAGCAATGAAATGCCCCAACTGCCTCATTAAATACAGGCTTAGCAGCAAACCTGTGCATAGGCACAAGAAGAAATCTAAGAGAGATAATTTGCTGGACATGTCGGGTGGAAAACCCACCGAGCTCCTTGAAAGAATTACGGAGGCCATAGACCCTGAAAGGACAGTATGGAGCAGAAAAGGAGTCTAGCCCACAGAAGAGGAAAAGTTGGGCAGCCAGACTTTCGAAGGCTCAAAGCGGACTGTGATACACAAGGAAGTGTGTTTTTGTGTTGGGAAAGTTGAATGTTACTCCGACATTCTAGACAAACTCCAACCACTAATGGAACCAATGGCCAGCACTAAGATAACCTAGATAAACCTCAACCATGCAAACGGTGCACCTGTAGTGCTTGCAAGGGCAATTTCCAAGGATAGGAATCTCCCGGAGCCAAATTCGTGAACTGTATGTAGGAAATTTGGAACTAGAAATGCGAAATAGTAGAAGCTTTCTTGATTCTTAAATGAAATTTTAAATATATGCCGTTTTAAGTTCCTGATTGGAAACCTCGTGGCATTCCAAATTTCACTGGCAGCCAGGAGAAGAGTTTGAGAGGCAGTCGTAGCATCGTATATGACCCGGGTTCGAATCTAAAATCATCTTGAAACAGAAGCAAAAGTTTCGCTAGATGCCACCGTAATTTTGGCATGTTTTCCTGATCGTTCTCGTCGATGCTTAATGGTGGGTTTGCCTCTCTATCGGCAACAGAAGCTGGTTCCAGCAGACTACTATATTTTACTGCCCATTTGATGAAGAATAAGTTGTCCATGAGCTAAGAGCTGAGACATTCTGCTATCCTACTTCACCTTGGTAACATATCATGAAAATGACTTTCAGATTTCAGCGGCCTCCGATCTGATAATAATCTTGGAAGGGCTGCGGGTACACGGTAGAATCATTCACTGACCCAGTGACTAAGTAGGCTAGTGGGAACAGATTGACTGGCACCAATACCGACAAATAGAATACGATCTGCGAGATAGTCCAGAATATTCTAGTGATTTCCAACTTAGAGCCCATACTCGAAATAAAAGCTTGCCACGAACAAGCAAGATGCAATAAATAGGACTTACCCAGATGTGAGAAACCTCAAAGTGGAAGCTACATCGGGCAATCTAGAGAACAAAAACTGACATTGATCCAGCCCGGAAAGTCTATAAGGGCAATATCTATGGTAGAAAAAGTAGACGAGGCAGACCCTGCCTAAGATGGAGCGATGGCGTAGGTTAGGACGCCAAACAGCTTTTAGGGATATCGAATTGGTGGACCTCGGCGCAAAACCGGGATGTCTGGAGTTCCTTATTAAGGCAGGCCTAGACCGGATACCAGTTGTTGCGCCGTTGATGATGATGATGAGAGCAATGCTGACCACATTGCCTCCTACAGGGTACTGTAACCCTGTAGTGCACCGTTACTGTCTTGAATGAAGTGCTCTATCACACTCCATGGCCCTGACGCATTATGAATGGTTGCGCCAACGTTTATTATTATTATTATTATCTAAATTTACCTAAGGTTCCTTAAGAGAGGCAAATAAGTTACAAGACCTGGATGTGGGCACTGCAGCTTGTAATGCATCGGTGCTTAAAAGAGATACTGGTGGGTGGCTGAATTCGCAAATCTACGGAGGAACTGCCTCAATTTCGGCGTATTGCTCAGCGTACAAGAGGCCAATTCGAGGCAAGCCTTTGATCCGCAGAAGACAAGAAAGCCAGAAAGGAACTTCGGCGCGAAATTTACAGACAAAACGTTCGGCACCCACCGATTACTCTATTCCATGGAAGCATTAAAATTGCAAGACCTCGCACTGGCACTTTTTTTTGTCCACACACTCCTTAATGTAAAAGGGCTAGAAGTTGATGGTCATTTCGATGACGGATAAAAAGTACTAGGACCAATGGTATTTCCAGCGGAGTGTTAAAATTAAATGTAATCTGGCGTAAACTTACCGTATTTTGAGCACAGTGTGCAAACCGCTTGACAATCTAATTAACTTCATCCACACAATACATGCTGCGGAAGAACTCGTCAAACTAATATGTCGCTATTATCGATGAGTGGTATTCTACAAGGTCCTGCCTTATACTTGAGGCGTCGAAAAATCGTTTCCGTATTCCAGGGGAGCTTTTGAGGATATTGAGAAACTAATTGAAGGATAGCGGCCTGCGCTTAGAAACACGGAAAGGGCAGCGTGAAATCTATCTACTTTTTACTTTCACCGGTACCGCCCCCCAATTTAATCTTTCCAGAAATCACTTAAACCGCATTCTTGGCCTTGTCCTTTCTAACCTCGTTGTGCGTTGCTTTTCTCAATCCTTTTTGCCCTCCTCTCTGTCTTAACGTGTGACCTGTCAGCGCCTTCTATTCTATTCAGATCAGATCTGTTTCCAGTTGCATCCCCTCCTCTCCTAAGTCTTTACGCTCTAACCCAGTCTGGTTCACTATTGATTTCGACAAAAAGCTTGGTCAAAAACTCATTGCTAGGGTGAAGCTCTTGCATTTTGAAATGTATGCTGACATTGTACTTTTCAAGACTCTGCGTTCCTCGGTCAAATTTTTAAGACTTAAGTCCAGAAAAGAATACCTGGCCAGTGTTAAAGCTCCACTTAAGTGCGGTAACCTCAAACCATTTTGGTCCCATACCTATTCACAACTCCTGCAAAATCCATTGGCTCGTCTTTTAATTCTCCCCAATTATTTTTCTTGCATCTACTTTGCCTCAGTATATATTCCCCCTTCTCCCTTTTCTTCTCTCACACGGGTGGATGCAGTTTGCCTCGTATCTCCTACCAAACTCCTCTTTACTTCCCTCCTCGTCACGTACTTCATTACCAGTCTTCATGATAATGTTGGCCCTGGTCAGGATGGTCTTTCGAAACCCTTTCTACTTAAAACTGGTGAGTCTATTTCCCATCCCATCTCCATTATTTTCAACAAGAGCCTCGAAGCGCACCATTTTCCTAGCCTGCGAGAGACTCTTATTATCCTCGTTCATACAACTGACCGTCTTACTCTTATTGAGAATTATCGTACTACATCGCTCCTCTCCGCTTACTCCAAAATCTTGTCCACCCACTTTGGTCGACTCATAGTGCAACAGCAATACTTATTTGTTAAGCATAGGTCCACTGCCTCCAACCTGCTCAACTTTATCAACTTCCTGGAAGGAAGTGCATACTATCTACACTGACTTCCCTAAAGTCTCCAATACTAGAAATTGCAAAAGAAAATTCCAATCTCTACTGCCTCAGCATACCCTAATCACTTATATCATGGTTTACCCCTAACATTTCCAAATAATCCTATCCTCTTTTGATGGCTGCACATCCCACTCCTTGCTTCCTTTCTCTGGCGTCCAAAAGGGATATATTTTGGGCCATTTATTATTCTTATTCATTATCAACCATTTTTCGCCCTCCTTATTTGTCCTTGTTTGCTCAATGTCGACAACCTTAAGCTATTTTTGGCAATATTGGTGCCTATGGATTGCGTTTCCTTTAATTAAACCTATACATTCTAGTTTGCTGGTGCTTTGCTCATGGTTTAGCACTAAACGTCAGAAAGTGTCACTACATGTGGTATGCGCTTAAATCCTCACCTTCCTTTCCACTTCCTTTTTATAATCTCTGGACGGATATTCCCTATCAAATCAGAGTTTCACTCAAGACCTCGGAGTCACTGGAGGCAATAAGGTAGCTTTGCTTCGGTACTTACTGCCTCCCGCCTCCACTTTTTTAACCTCCCATTTCTACATAGGTGAAAGTTTTGGCTTTCTCCTCCTTGTGAAGGAGCTGGAGTTTGCTCTGTTTATTGTCCTTTTAATAAATAAATAATTGAACATCTTCGTCTCCTTTACAGCCAGGCGCCGCTCATTGTCTTTTGTAGTCGGCCAAGACTCAGGACTATAGAGGGCTACAGAGCGGAGGGCACTATTCTGGATGTAAGATATCCCGTCTGAAAGCGTTCATAATAAAAAGAAAGAGGAGTGACGAGGGCGCTTCCTTGATGAGGAACACCAGAGACACGGAGCAGCCTTGGAATACCTGCCACACATCGAATTTTAGTTATCAGATTGCGGTAGACCAATTAAAGCATACTAGATATTGCCGCTAAGCATATCAGATGACTTGTGTGGCCCACGGTTGATGCTTCCTTTGGAATTCGGCATGCATGATTTTCTATCCTTTGGACAGGGGTTCCCTTACACCCTGCGAAGTTTCTTGCTATCTTTCAAATGATTTCGACTCAGTTTAGTCAGACTACAAAAATTATACTCTTTTCTTGCCTTAAACGACCCACATATTAATATTTCACCAGCTCCTTCGACATATGTACGAGTACCTCCTCAATGCATCCCTGAACTTAAACAGAAGAATTTTTTATTGAAATAGGAAAAACTACATGCATTTAATAGATTTAGTTCTTAAGATTTCGAATCAGTAGTTCGTCCTTGTTGCTTTTCCGTCTTTCTTCTTCCAAAAGTAGAGTACAAACTTCCTTCGAAACTTTTCAATTGAATGAAACTATTTCTAGAAGCAGAAAGGACCTGCAGGTTTCCGTTTAAAGTTCTGCTCCATTTTTTGTTCCCGGCCGAGATCTTGGTCGTTGAATTTCGTGGCAAAGAAATGTATACATTCATTCCTACTCCAAGTGGAGGGGAGGATGCATGTGCATACTTATGCTGTACAGTCCTAACAGTTTCTTTCCTTGCTGCAACCCACTATCTTCCTCGTTTGTAAGTAATACTCATACATATTACGATATCTGTTCCCGGTGCATTGTTCTAGATTTCATACGATATGTCGGGCACGGAGCTGGGGGTAGTCACGAAATGAAATGCCAAATGAAACATGTGCCAGGGAGAATGAACCACGTGTGTTGCAGTACTCTGGCAAGCAAATGAACAGTCCTGCGACTCCCTTGTTCCTGGCAAGCACGAAGATACACAAACTTTTCGAAAGAAGCAGAACAAAGTTTTTTGTTTGTTTCGGGAAACAATAGGACGTTGCAAAAAGGCAAAATGGAAGTGAAGTAAGTTGTTTGGGAGAATTGATGGGACTCTCATTTGTGTGTTCGTATCTGGATGGTGCTTTCGACGGCAAAACTACAATTCTATTATGTAAACTACTGTTTCGTTCACTTCGCTTCCGCCTTCCTTGTAGATGTTTTTATACGAATCCCATACAACTGCTCTATCCTCTTTGAGAATGCCACGTAGGCATATGAAAGGACTTTAATCCTACTTTCGTTTTGGACTACAAGAGAGGCTCAAAACACAATGTGAATTGAAATCTGATGATGCCATCAATTATCGTGTTGTCCAGAGAAGCCCACTTCCAGCTGACATGACAGCATTGTTAAGGTATTCCCAAAATGCCCTGATTTTCGCCGATAATTGAATGCACAACCACTTAAAATTTAATTTTGTCCTTTCAGCTGTTTGACGCTTGCTTGGTCGTTATTTGTCCTCCTGTGCCCTGTTTTGTTTCACGTCCATTTGTTTGCTACTTGACACCTAACCGTGCCTTCACAGCAAAGCACATCGGTTGCAATTTAACAAATGGCCAAATATAAACTGCACCTGCAAGGACATCATCAATCCCAAACATTCCGCGCGATTTATCGTCCTGGCGGCTCCTATTGTCGGCTCTGTACGGACGTATATAACTGAAAACTAGATCATTTCCCGGACAAGGAAAAATGTTCATCCATTTACAATGGACAATCGAGGCGAGTTTCCTTCGTCCTGCGTTCCTGTACCCCTTTCTACGGAAGCAACGACAACAACGGCCAATCGGTACTACAATGACGGATATTTAAATTTCGTCAGGAATGTCCATCTAAAGTGCAATGCAATGCAATTTAATTTCATTGCAGCCATTCTGTTGGCGGGGATTTTGTGCAAACGTTTCATGTTTCCTCGACAGTGAATGGTGAGAAGAAGAGTGACTGAATGTGCAGGATTTCATTGGATCAGTTTAGTGGACGGAAGAAAAAATTAGGGATGTTGAAGGCATTCAGTGAATTCATGGCTTAAGGAAAATTTGTGTTACCGTTTGTGGTCAGCATTTTAAGAAAATTCCTTTTATTGGTTGATGCTGTTCCCTGCTCTTTCTACGAAGAAACTTGATTTATAGCGGTCATGTTTAAACTGTGATTGCTACCATTGGAGATCATTCCACGTCAAATGTTTTAAGATTCCTTCATCCATGGTGTTGATCTGATGTGCAGACTTCATCATCATTCAAACATTCTAGTATCTAACCGGCTGTAGTTAGAACCACCAACGGACAAAATTGAACCACAACATCAAGAGCTATTGCAACCAAAAACCCAATCTTGTTCTCCCCCGGGGGATGTAATTTCCAGTCCCAACCACGCATCGCGCAGTAGAACATAGTAGCCATCGACGAAACACTGGCTCTCGCTGCTACATTCCAAGTACTCTCTCCAAGAAATATAAGTCCAATGGCGGGGAAGTCCTTATTGAAATTAAGTGTACTTTCCACGCTGAGATCATCTAAATCGAGTCTGTTCTGTTCATTTCTTCCTCTTCGCTTGCTCCTCCAACATATATGAACTGTTGTTTGAAAATCTATCGGACCTTCTAACTGTCAGGTTCCTCTCTTTTCCTGCTTCCCTCTTACCCTTTGCGGCGATTTTATCCTCCATATGTTCATCTGGCGTAAAAATTCTAGTTTTTCAATATTTTTGTAATATCTAGTTGCATTGCTGAATGCCTAAAAACCAACCAGATTGACCATGATCAACCGAAGGACCTGAACGACCTCCCCCCCGCCGCCCCAAAAGCTAACTAAAAAGGTGAAATTGACCAGAAAGGTCCGCCTATACCTGAATATCATCCCATTGAAATGTCCCATCAAAAGACACTAACTAGCCTCAGTGATAGTCAGGTTTAGGAATTTGGGTGTTCCTAAGGACACCTCAGTGAAGTAGCACCCAAATGACGGTAAATTTTTACTGCAAATTTCGCCATTTTTCCTTTTGGGGTTGTTTAACCATCGCCTTTGATCCTGGTCAACTCGGATAGGCATTTAGCGGTCTCTCTTTCAAATGGCACCCAACAAGGAGCCAGACATTCTTTTTGCTTTATTATTTTCTCTTATTCCGTAGCCTACACAATGACGAAATCTATGAGCGATACCATGGCCGTCCGGATGTGGATAAAATCCGACTCAATAGGTTACGGTGGGCGGGTCACTTAATCCGTATGGATGAGGATGATCCCGCCTGGAAAGTCTATAAGGGCAATATCTATGGTAGAAAAAGAAGACGAGGCAGACCCTGCCTAAGATGGAGCGATGGCGTGGGTCAGGACGCCAGACAGCTTTTAGGGATATCGAATTGGTGGACCTCGGCGCAAAACCGGGATGTCTGGAGTTCCTTATTAAGGCAGGCCTAGACCGGCTACCGGTTGTTGCGCGGTTGATGATGATGATGATGATTTTCTCTTGGTTTCAATTAATACTTCAATGTCTTAACTCTGAAGCAAGCGTTGTTAAGCTTCATTTCCATCCAATTTCGTGTTCGTCTTGGGACTTATCTTCTTGCAGATGATTGCCTTTTTGAGGCTTCTGAATTTACTGGCGTTTATGGCTATATGCTGCACGGTATTGTCGTCGGAGCTTTTGAGGGCTGCTTTTCCCTACCTTTATGTGGAATCACAATCTGTTGGCTCATGTACGCCAGGTTGAAGCGACTCGTGAGATTAAACTTTAATGGAACACACCCAACAGTGTTTCACTTTGCTTTCTGATTCCAAACCAAGAAGATTGAACTCTCGCAACTTTTTTTTGTTTGACATCTTATCTTGTACTATGCGCTGTGGAACAACTTATTTAATGTTCCCCCGTCACTAATGTCCTGTCTGTGTAAGTTTTTATTGGGCGTCATTATAGTCAATGCCCTTTGAGTTGAGGTTTAAAAATACACCCTTGCTCGCTAGAAAAGGTGACTAGAAGAGATAGAAATTTGCGGGCTGAATCTATATTGATACCTGAACGCCGACACCGTCTCGGTTGGGAATTGACCTCACCTTAAAGACCTTTGATTATGGAAAACCAACAACGATTTGCTTCTGGAATATGTGCAGGTTTCTCCCCAATGGTATCGTGGTGCTCAGAATAGTCGTTTGCTCCAACTCGAGCGAGAATTCCAACGATATAAGCTGGCCATTCTGAGCTTAACGGAGATAAGACCCTGACAATCTGGAGAGTACTCCTCTCTCTTGCCGCACTAATGCAATCTGTTTTTTTGCTCCGCAAAGCCGAGTGGTAGCAGACGCGATTCCGCGGTCGGGTTGTTTCTGACGGCTATCACAAAGCATACTCCCTTCACCTGGGAGCCAGTTTTCGAAAAACCTTTGGCTGCAAAAGATCGGTCCAGGTTGCGGAGTATTAGAATTCTACAGCGCCATGCATCAACCGAGAGTTACACTATAATGGAGACGGATGCTTTCTATGAGCAGTTATAAGCAATTCAGGAGAGGTTCTCTAGAAGCGACATTGATATGATACTGAGTGATCTTAATGCCAAAGTGGAGGACATTTGATGGGGAAACACCGTCTTAGCGACCGTAACGATAATGGTGGAAGGTTTGCGGAGTTTTGCAATTTTGCCTCGTCATTAATAGTACATTTTTCCAGCACAGAACTTGTCATAAGATCGCTTAGGTTTCAACTTACCGACATCATACAAGATTGGTCACATTGTGACCAGAAGTAGAATCAGGAGTTGTCTCCTGGATGTACGTAACTAGAGAGGCACTGACACTGGCCTCGAAAGTCGTTTACGTTTTCGTTCGTGTTGCGTCCGCCACTTCTCGCAAGGTTATTGAGCCGCGACCACTCAACTTCAACTGCAATCGTTTGTATGATCCAGTTTTTACAGAACTGCTGCTTCAATTCCTATGAAACTCTTGGGAATCTAAGACCTTTCTCAAAGAGGAAAAACAGAGATGATCGTTAGGATTCCAAGAAAGGGCACCCGTTTTTAGTTTGGGGACGGGGGGGGGGGTATCCGCGTGGAACATATCAAAGAAAAGCTTAATCAGCAGAGATCAGGCTGGATTTTGCTCCGAACCCTTCGGCATTGACCACATCAAGACCCTATGGATCATCCGAGAACAGTGCGCGGATTTTAGATCCTCGCTTCCTTCATCGATTTCGATAAAGCTCCCCTTGTAGACCTTCCTTATTGTCATCTAGAGTGTTTTACGCAGTAAGGGTATTCAGGAGAAACACCCATTATCAAGGCTTCATATCAACTACAAGTGTTACTCCAAGGTAAAGTCTCAGAGGATTTTGAGGTCCAAAGCGGGGTCTGTTAGGGTTGCATTTTGTCGCCGATATTATTTCTTCTTGTTATCGTTGAGTTCTGCGTGTTGCCTTGTCCGGAGATGATGTTCAATAGACGATGACAATCTTCCTCAAACACCTCGGTAATAGTCATGGACCTTAGTAGAGGCGAGGAAAACATGAACAAAGCCAAGTTTCTCAGTCAGATAAGTCATCGCACTTTCTCTATCTGCATTAATTGGCAGAGCATCGAAGGCGTCGATCAATTTGTGTAGAAACGTGATTTTTGCCACCGCTGGCACCGAACTGGATGTTGTGCGACGCATTAATACTTCCGTTGCCACGTCTAAAATCTGTTAATGCATTTATTTCAATATCAAGACCAAGTTGAGACTGTTATGTGCTAGTGTTATTTATCTGTTGATATAGGCACATGGAAAGTGAATCCCAATTTTTGCTCAAAAGCTCCAAGCTTTCGTCAACACCTATCTGTTGTTCTGTCTGTGTTCGTCGTCTCATCGGGGTACACTTACCTCACACTACCGCAAACAAAGAAATAGGTCAGGGCGCAGGCCTGGTATTCACAAGCACTGTGATTGGAAGACAGAAGCGGCACTGGATAGGTCACACATTAACGAGGGGCAAGAATTTCACTACAGGTTACACCGTGTAGTGAAATCCACTCTCTTAAGGGCCAACGGAACTTGGCACAGAATAGTAGAGAAGGAGTGCTAGCGCCTCGGGAAGTCAGTGGTTGAGCTAAAAGGTTATTTCAACTACCCACGAAGAATGGCAAGTTGGTGGGGTCGACGCACTATACTCCACCAATATATATAAACATCTGCTGCGCATAGTTATAGACTTTGGTGTTATGATTCGGACGAAGCTAAGACGTATTGGATAAAATGTGAGGTTTCACAAGAATTGATCCCCGGTTCTCTCCTGGGGATAATAATTTATAGCAGAATTTTGTAGTTGCAAATGTCTACAGGAGTGACAATCTTTGGCTTCGCAGACAACATCGCAGTGACTATCGGGGCACATTGAGAAGATCGAGAAGACACTAATCTGGGGTCGATTTGACCAAAGAATGCATTCAATAATGTCTCTCTATCCTGACATTTTTTAACACCCGTTAGCTTTGCCAATTATCCCTCTCATTTCCATAGCTCCCATCCGGTATTTCATTTAAATACAATATTTAACATTTCGAAGAATAAATTTTACTTTTTTTTAAAAGTACCTACCAACCGGTCTTTTCCCCTAAATTGAATAACTCTATTTCATTTGAATAATTGCAAATTTTTTTTTTATAATCATTTTAAAATCTTGCATGCAAAAATTGACCGGGCCAATCGCTCGCAAACCTTGCCCATATTGCATATTATTGAATGCAAACATGCGATTGATAGTGTTTGGGAGGAATTGCATGCATACTCCGACACAACAGTGTACAATTATTGTCGCCGCTCATCAGGATTAGTGGGAGCGGGACCGGCTTGTGTGATTGACAGCTGATCATCTGGCATGGGGGAAATCGTTTTAAGACTTTGAAGACAGAAGACATTTGTTTTGTATTGCAAAAGGAGAAAGAAAAAGCGGGAACAGAAAAGGAAAGGCGTTTTCGCGGAAAAACCAGGTGTCTTCCTTCTATTTTCTTGTAATTTATTTTTGCTTCTTGGAGCCGATATGGTTCTGAAGCTTTATGGGTGAAGATACTGCAGTCGGGAATCAATGGCGTCCCGTGTTTTGTGATAGGGCCGCTGCTTGTAAGGGAGCGGAATCGTTCGATACTCCAGGGCTTCCGCCAAAAGCAAAAGTAAAATCTCAATTTATGAGTATTAAGAAATAGATTTTATAAAAGAAAAAAAAAGGAATATATATCTGTTGTATTTTAAAAATTTATTTATTTATTAATGAAGAAGTCACAACAACAAATAGTTCTGGTCAAACGAGAACAATAAAGAGAGGAGGTTACGACTTTAAGGCCGTTGATAATTTCTTCTATCTAGGGTCGAAAATCACAACCAATAACAGCTATGACAATGAAATCCGCGCACGGTTGTTGACAGCCAACAGAGCCTACTTCAGATAACAAAAACTATTCCGCTGGAAACGTCTCACCATAGGGTCAAAGCACTTACTGTACAATGCAATGATCATGGCAGTTCTCATGGAGACCGGGGTCTTGGTAAAAAAAATTGCGAACTCTTGGTCGCGTTCGAGAGAAGCATCTTCCCAAGAATTTTTAGTCCCCTGGATTGATGGACAATCCAGTAGATTAAATAAGGACAAAATTTATGAACAATACCACGACTGCCCAGTTGTTGATAAAATACGGCTCAATAGGTTGCGGTGGGCGGATCATTTAATCAATATGGGTGAGGATGATCTAGCCCTGAAAGCTTATAGACCTGGCATAGGCCCGGACGCCAAACAGCTTTTAGGGATATCGAATTGGTGAATTCTATCCTAGGACTATTGATATGCGACGATCCAAACCGCTTTTTGTACAGGACGAGGACCAGGAGCAGTTGCACAAGGACGAAAAGATCTATGTGATTTTCGCTCTTCTGCCTGAGTAATTTGCATGACCGTTTCCTCGCCAGACGATGTCCACTAAATTCTACACTCGACGAATACTTCAAGTCGGTACGATTTCCACACCACTCTTGCGAATTTCGTTATGATTTGAAATTTATCGGATAACCGCCTGCCCGCAACCAACAAAAAATTTGGTTCTTTTTACCACTCCTATCGCGAACCGTAGAGCTTCGTTACTGCCTTTAAGTTTTGTTCCAGAGATGGAAATTGTGAAAAGGAACTAATGACCCTGAGTGTACCAATACGGATTCTTGTATTAAAGCTTTCTTTTAGACCAACCTAGCCTTGATGATCGACGATTCTTGAAGTTACTTGGTCACTTCTCTAGACAATTCAGAACTGACGATCCGGAATGGATAAATAACCGAACATTTGATTTTCTGCATGGAACTAGACCTAAGAAATGAATTCCGCTTCGCAAGTTTTGGTTCTCGAATTGTATCTCTAATTTTTGCACTAAGACGACAATCTGGATTCGACACTGTGCTTTGTAACCGCGCTGGCTTGAGGCACGATGAACTGAGACCCCTTCGGCGACAACTTTTGCAATTGCAGTGTTTTAGTATAACTTCCCGGACCCCTGTAAATGAAACCTTAGCTCGAATTCGGTAATGTAGCACTTAAGATATATATCCATCCCATACTGAAATCTGATAAAACTTATGGAAGTGATCTCAGTGCAGATATTACATCGAGGAACATGGCTTTCCTCGATGCGCATATTTAAACGCAAAAATCCGCAACTTCATTTAAACAATGCACTCAAAGAAAAAACTTCAAAGATGCTTATATTCAGGATTCTAATGATGTACAGAAGTTTACACCACGACCAAATCATCCAATCTGAATATCAAACTACACACACATAGCTACTGGGATAAGCCCCTGGCTCAATCGTCCTTCATCGAGCTGGTATCTACCCGATTACAACCCCACTATATCCCAGCATTTGCGAACATTATATTTCTCCTTAGCCAGAAACAAACGTTAGAGATGTATTTAATATTATGCAGCATAATCAGATCAATGCGGAAACAGCGACTAGACGCGTTAATGATCATGTTTTGAATATTAGAAAGAAAGTGTTAAAATGTTCTAATGGGTTTTAGGGTCACAGGACCAAACGTACGAAATGATACCAATGCTACGGAGCTTCAGGCACTATAGAATATATTCTGATTTTGACTGGTGTCAGTTACTTTGGTGGAATCACAGCCAACTTTGGAAGATATTTTAATACCTTTGCGCGCGAGGCTTGAAAATATCAGGACATTTCATTTCATTGTCGTTTCGTAAATAACTGTAAATATTAAACGTAAACGTATTGGATCTAAGCCTTGAAGTTGTGTTAGAGCACTTCATTCAAAACCGTTGACATATATGGTTCCCTTTTTTAGTTGAATTTGCACCTTTTTCGAACAAATTTTCCGCCTTCATCAACTAAATTCATACTTTTTTCAAGGAATTTAATAATTTTCCTCCCTCAGTTAGTGCGACGAATCGCCACTTTGAGCGATTTAAGTATCTCGGTTCAATGCTCTCATCTAACGCTGGACTGCGCTATGAAATTGCTTTACGAATCAGTTCAGCTTGGATGAAGTGAGACTCTACAGCTAGCGTCCTTTCAGACCAACAAACCAGCGAGCATCTCGAATCTAAAATCTACCGCCGTGTTATTCACCCCGCCGCCCTTTATAGTTCTGAATGCTAGCTGACTACCAAAAACAATGAATGCCGCCTTATGGTAATGGGGAAAAACGTATTGCATAACACGATATGACCACGATCGATATGGGGTTGCTCCAAAGCAATTTCGATAGTACAGTCATGTAATCCGTGCTGACGAAACCTCACTAGGTAGGATTAACCTGTATATTGAAGTCGATGGGAAACCACCTGAAGGCCAATCGAAACGAACAATGGCTTGGCACTCCTATACTAGATGGTGATTTGAGAACTTCTCGACTCCATCTGGACCAGGTCTGTGACCGAGAAAAGTGATGGCTTCTGCCTAAGCGAGCCGACTCCACTACTGGGTGAAATAAAGGCTAACAAAAAAGGCCTAATCTGGATGCAGATCTAGGAAAGTAAAAAAAGTCATTCGTAAGCTAATTTTCAATTGAAATCATAAGGAAGGATTTAAAAAAGTAGAGACTGAAAGGGGTCGTCATAATAATAAATATTTTCTGCTTTCCTCATTTCATTTGAATTCTATCATAAAATTATTGGGAAAATGAAGAATTTATATTCTGTATTTTATCCTTGAATTATTCTTATTCGGAATTGGCAGAAAATTAAATTATGATAATTCAACAGATCCCAGATTTGGTGAAATAAAAAGCTTAATTTAAATGAGGTGACTTCAATTCAGATCCATTGAATCAGATTTTTTTGTTTATGAAATTTTAATGACGTTATCCGCTTTTTACGCTCTAATTTTATATTCATGGACATCAATGAGAAGAAAAGGTTCTAGAACTTTTCCAAAGATGACTATTCGTTAAAATTTTCAAATAACCTTAACCTCCTACTTATTTCTTCTTCAAACTCCAAAGTCCAGTCGAGTTTGGTAACCCACCTCAAGTCAACAAAACAAATAATGGTAAAGTCTACCGACATGAACGCACAAGTGATACCATAGGTAGGTCGGCTGGCAACAGGATGGTATTAAATTAACAAGGGAGTTTCAACACGCGACCACAAAACACTTTCGAGTCCTTGTCAGCGAGAACAACGGACAGATGATGTTCATTTGGACAACGGTCGTCCTGCGACGAAACGGGGACAATTTGTGTCACATATATTGGTTCCATTTGGCAGTCCTCTAAGCACCCGCGTTAGTTCTCCCTATAGACATGCTACGTGTTGTCAACACCACGTATGTATGTAAGTAATGCGAAATAATAAATTTACTCCTATAGAATCAGAGGTCAGGTAGGCGAAAGCCATACATGAGCGGATTTACATTGTGAAATTATGACTATTGTATGTAATGTATGTACAACTATACATATTTTTTTGAATAAGAAATATGCTATGAGCTGGCGGAGACTTCCGATATAGTGGAAAAGTCGGAGCAATCAGACGCTTTTCAGGGGAGGCTTGCTAATGTAAGGGATAACGATGGGAGGTTCGTGGACTTCTGCAGCTTCCATCGCTTCACCATTGGCTGCACATTGTTCGAGCACAGGACCTACTATAAGGTCAGTTGCTTTTCAACTGAGCAACCTTACACAAGCAGCCAGCTCGACTACTTTCTGATAAGCAGAAGATTTAGGAGTTGTCTCCTGGATGGAGGTAACAAGAGAGGCGCTAATATCTGCCTCGAAAGGGATCAACCTCTTCGCTTGCGTGTTGCGTCCGCAACTTCTCGCAGGGTTAGTGAGCTGCGCCTCCCAAAGTTCAACATTGGCCTTATACAGCTGTCACCTGTCGGTGGAAGAGCAATTTTAATGATCAAACGGCGGAAATACTGAATAACCCGCCTAACAATATCAAGCAGCAAGCATTGGAGCGCCATCAAAAAACTCTTTTTTCGGGTGCTACACAGGTCATCGGTTTCATTCCGAAGGGCCGACGAGCCGTCACAAGATCTGGCTGACTGCGGAATCGTGGAAGTGGGTCGATGAATGGAAGTGGTTGAAGTCTCTATTGAACTAAGATTGCGGGCGAAATCCCAAAAAATTCAGCGTAGTGTACGCCATGGCAAAAGAAAATTTGCTATTACGCTGATCAAGGAAGCGGAAGGTGGCGCAGGTCGCAATGATTTCAGAAGTGTATATCGTATCACATAAGAACTCAACTGTGATCGCAAATCTTTCGATGATCCTGTGAAGGATGACAATATTCGACTTCTCCTCCACGATGACGAGCAACTGAGGAGGTGAAAAGAAACCTTTACCACGGTTTTTAACCATATCACATCCGGTGAGGTCCCTCCTCTTGTGGATGACATGGCTAGTCAGTATAACAGGCGGATACGGATTATCTTTTCAAGCAGAAGAAAAATCATTTTGGGAATTAATGCACTCAAACGGTGTAAAGGCGCTGGGCTTACCGGTCTCCCCGTAGAGCCATTTATCGCTGCACTTACAGTCACTGTAGATCTGCTGTTTCCACTTATACGGAAATCTTATGGAATCGAGACCTTTTCTGAAACATGGGAGAAGGGGATGCTCATTTTGAATGAGACAATCGGAGGGGCATCTGCGTACTCCCATTCTTCGCAAAGATAATGGCTAAAATAATCCTCGAACGTATCAAAGAACATCTCGAAAGCTTGATCAATAAAGGGAAGGCTGGTTTTCGCTCCAGATCTTCCTGCATTCACCACATCAACACGGATTATTATGGAACAATGCACGGAATTCAGATTTTCGCTGTGCCTGCTCTCCATTGGTTTCGAGAAAACTTTCGATAGCGTTATCATAGTGACATATGATGGCGCAAAATGTCACGTGCTGAACTGAGGTAAAATCTCAGGAGATTTTTAAGTCTAAAACGGAGTCCGCTGGGGTGGCATCTTGTCGTCGATATTATTTCTTCTTGTTATCGGTGGCGTTCTTCATGCTGCTTTGTCTGGAGTGAGTGGACGAATTCAATAAACTCTGTTATTTTTCCTTATCTACGTCGACTAAGCTGATAACATCTGTTCGCTCTCTCACCGTTCCCACCGAGTCATGGACTTTGGCCAAATGGCTCTGAATTTGGAAAAAGGAATAAGTCGATTTGTTCAGGTGAACGATGAACACCAACCAAACCAAAGTTCTTAGTCTGATGGGTCGTTGCACTCTCCCTATCTGCATTAATGGACAGAGCATCGATTAATTTGTGCGTCTAGCTGGCTCTTGTACGCACTGTTATCGGAAGACTAAAGTGATAGTGTCCGGATAGCTGAGTGGTTAAAGCGCAAGGCTGTCATACGGAAGGTCGCGGTTCAAATCTCACTGGTGGCAGTGGAATTTGTATCGTGATTTGACGTCGGATACCAGTCGACTCAGCTTTGAATGAGTACCTGAGTCAAATCAGGGTAATAATCTCGGGTGAGCGCAATGCTGACCACATTGCCTCCTAGTGTACCGTTACGGTCTTGAATGAAGTGCTCTAACACACTTCAAAGCCCTGATCCAACATGGATTGTTGCGCCAACGATTATTATTATAAAGTGATAGTAGATAGGTCAAACATTAAGAAAGGGAAACAATTGTATTGCTGGCTACGCTATCCAGTAAAATCCACTCTCCCAAGATGGCCGACGTATGCTCAAGGGCATTTGGCGCAGCTCAGTAGAGAAGTAGTGAGTTCGTCTCGGGAAGACGGTTGGGGAGCTGACACGCATTTCAGATAATCACCAACGGTAGCGCGTAGGTGTGATTGACGCACTATACCCCACCAAGAGTATATGGATCACAGATATATATCTATACTATAGAGGAACTGTCCTATTTTGTGTAACCGTCAAGATTTGCGGGTTGAGGATCCGGATACAGCCGAAAAATTACTTATTTATCGTTATATGAAAAAGCTTTGGATCCGGATATATTCTGTTTGTTCATAAAGCGTAAGAATAAGGATGTGCTAGCAATTTCTTGGATGATATCGAAGATCAAAGACCTACGATAGACTAAAAGGCTGCTTGTAGTTAGTAGCTAGTGGCGAGCCTCATCCTGCTTTATGCGCGCCTATTTGAAACCTGTATTATATACTACCGGCAATGTTCTGAAAATGAATACGGTTTACAAAAACACCGTCCTAAAAATGCCTTGAACGGTGCCGCACATGCCACTGATGGGATGTAGGGATCATCGTGGCATTTTGGCTGATGAGATACCGCGAATGGAAAGCTCAGTACCTAGGGTAGGAACGAAACTCCCGACCGGCTGCAGCCAGAACCACTACCACACCTGAAATTCCAACAATAACGGGAGCCGCGGCCCAGCACCCTTCAAAACAACCACGACACCACATCAATCTGCTACAGAAAAACAAAAGGGGGACCGTTGAAAATAATGAGCCGATCAGGATGGTCAAGTATAAAATAGGTCACCCCATGCCTAACATGACTGATTGAAAAATCAGAAGACAGACACTAGATCCTAACTAACTAAACGCAAGACTACAAAAAAAAGCAATAAAAGTTCTCGACCTACACCTCTCTCTCCCAAAAACAGTCCTCATTCTCCGGGGTCTTCCCTTGTCGAGATTGTCGATGAGCTGAAAGCTGAACGGATCTCGAGCAATATGGGTGTCAAATCTGTGGAGGGAGGACAATAATGTAGACCTAGATCTGCAGCTGGTCAAATTCGACGTCATGTTCATAAAAGATCACATCAGCAGCATAAAATCGATACGGTACACCATCGTCCACTTCGCGCAGCTTTGAATCAAACAGGTGTTGCATTGCAGAAACTGCAAGTTGGCCACGTAGCAACAAACTACACTTAAATCGTCGCTGCGACAAGTGCGACCAGCTGCATGGGCCAGGAGGGTGACTAAGAACCCAGAACAGGCATATAAGTCCGTATACGATGGGGGACGAATCACCCAAACTTCGTCCGGACTGTGGCGAAAAGAAACGCATAGAAATATGTGCCACCTTCCCATACCGCTTCCTCTCAAACATTCCGAGCCACTGGTCGCCCCGATAACAAATCCGGCATTCACACGATCATCTGTGTTCTTCACAGATGCCGTGCGAACCAGCTCCGCACAAACATCTGACTTCTTCAAGTTCGGAAGGAAATCCTAGGAAGTCCTCCAGATGATTAATGAGTTAAGATAATCAAGTTAAACATCAACTTGATTACTGATTGAGCTTACAAGCACGAGTTCGAACTATTCCTGGTCGAACATAAACCTAACATACACAGTTCCCCAGTGAAAAACCAGATTGAACTATAAATACAACCCCAGTTTTCCCAATTTCAACTTTTTCCGGACCTTCAATTCCAAGGCTTTAACGCCTGCGGTGGCATGACTATTCTCATATCCGAGAAATTCGTTTCTTTGAAAATTTTCCCACCTTCCTCATCTTCTTCTAAACCCCACTGTCTTTAAAGGCGTAAAGGCGGACCAAAACAGGCGTGAATCCACCAATTTACATCCCCATTTTAAATTGTCTTACTACTGTCCAGCCCTCCCCAACTGCAACAGAGGGTGCGCCTACTCCTACTACGACCATTTTCTTCATCAGCAGCAATACTACTGTCATTATAAACCCTATACTTTCCCCCTTCCTTGAAACCGTCTCAGGTATCAGTGACCACGATGCCATAATCCTCGACATCTCACTCTTTGACAGGGTCATATACCCCATTCCACCATTTGCCCTTAATAATAATAATCGTTGGCGCAACAATCCATATGGGATCAGGGCCTTGATGTGTGTTAGAGCACTTCATTCACGACCGTAACGGTACACTACAGTACACTGTAGGATGTAATGTGGTCAGCATTGCGTTCGCCCGAGATTATTACCCTGATTTGACTCAGGTACTCATTCAGAGCTGAGTCGGCTGGTATCCGACGACCTTCCGTACGATAGCCTTGTGCTCTAACCGACTTTCAACCTCTTCTCCGGCAGTCAAGCCTGCAGAGATTACATTGGCCAGAGAGTTCGCAACTGAAGCAATTCAGCAAATATACAACGAACTGGCGTCGACTCGTCCTCTCAATTACTGCAATCTGAATTACCTTTCCTGTTATATCTCCGCCTGAGTTTATTTAAAAGCCGATATTACCCTCAATCGTCACACCTTATAGATGAAATCTAATCCCCAGACAGGTCAATTCACGAAAGAGTTCTGACCGTCAACATCAATCGCCTTCACAACTGTATCGTCAACACTGAGCTGAACCCAGTCACGTAAAAAGAGCTCAGAAAAATCCGTCTTCGCTTCCCAACAATGTATTATCCTTCCTTAATCATCTCCTCCCAAGCAGACTACTTCTTTCAAGCGCATCAATGCACATTTCATCGCCACGACTAGCGTTTTGAAAACGAGGTTAATGGGTTCATCTTCAACCTTCTCTCACACCCATTCTTCCTACTTCGACAAACCAGTTACGAGCCTCTTCTCCCAACCACTGCCTAATCTAGGACTACGGAAAATCATTCCATCCATCCATTTCGTCCATTCGAACACCGTAGCAGCTTCAATGGCTGCATCCAAAAATAAAAACTCAGTGTGGTTCGACAAGATACCATCCATCGTCCTCAAGAAATGTGACTCAAGCATTTTCGTCATCCTGCAGAGGCATCAACGACTGCCTCTGTAACACCCACTTTCCCACCGACTAGAAATGGGCTCGAATTGTCCCAATCCCCGAGAAAAACGAAAACCCTTTCAATGCTCCTAGATTGCAGGCCCATCTGGATGCTATTTCCCTCGCCAAAATCTACAAGTAGGCTACAAAATTCAATATAGACGGGCTCTGTGATACAAGTCTACTTCCCGACTTTCGATTCGCTCACCATCTTCCTCTCTTTGAAATCGGGGGTTCTTCGGAGTCTAAATAGTAAAACCACGAAAATTCCCCGTCTCCTCGATCTAAAAAAGCTTTCTATTCCGTACGGCAGTGCGGACTTGCCCTTAAGCTTTCCGCGGTTCCAAAATTCCATTCGTGCTTATTCAAGCTAATCCTTAGCTTCCTAGATAAGCGGAAACCTTAATACGCCATATACTCACACCTCTCATAACCTGACTTGATTATCTACACCTCCACCAAACAGATCCGGTAGGCGAAGCTCACCTGAATTCCTTTTCAGTCGAGCTTTACAACTCCTCCAAATAGAAACTATCCACAGAAATGCGAAACCATCCTTTTCCACGAAAACGGCGATTTGACGCCGAAAATGTTGAGAATTATCTCTACTCTGTCCCCCGAAAATTACAACACTCCCATTCCAACCATTAAAGAAGTCACCTATCTCAGGGTGACTATGAACTCCAGTCTGGCCCAGGTACAAGACACTAGGCCGTGCAATCGTGCTTTCAGATCCCTATGACCTACCATCAAATATAACATCCCTACTACCCGGAAGGTTAAGCTGTTAAACTCCTCATTTTTGACTTCACTTTCTAGTCCGTCACTCCCCCATTCCTAAAGGAACGACTCTGGCGTCAAGAGCAAAAAGTCTTCCAGCCTTGTTCCAACACCTTCAAAGGAAGACCGGTCGAAACATATCTCCAACTAGATCCTTTTAAGCCTACTTGTGAGTTACGTCTGCAGGGTCTGAATTTGACCGGCGGTGGATGGGATGCAATTGGTCTGTCAGTTTTGAGTGTTCTGACGATCGGTGATTGAATGAAAAATGGTACGACCAACCGACCAGACATGTTTGTTTAGGCTGTGAGCGGGGATTTAATATTTCCTTAGGCCGTTAGGGAGAATTTTATTTGCATCTTTATCGCTTCTGAACATTTTTGATAAATGCTCACACACAAATTGATCTTAAATTTTCGTCTCAAGGCCTTCCACCTCCAATGTTTTCAGTTCAACTGACAGTCGGGTGCATTGCAGGCTTTTCTGACGTAACTGACAGGCCGAACTGAACGTGGATGCCTTATGACTTTTATGAAACTCCCCACATCGACGCCACCCTAGCCCGTCATGCCCCCAGCATCCTAACCAAGCGCCAATCCCGTCCCAACCTACGCATTACCCAGACCATGCAGTTCGATATCTTCGGAGAGAACTTTCTGCCAACTCGTCTGTTTCCTCCCACTATAATCCATGGCTACTATTTTTATGGAAGGATGCATAGATATATCTATACAGATAGGTCTCTCCCCGCTTGAGCGAGCCTGGCGCCAAAATGTTTGAAAAATAAAAAAGAAACACAATTAATAAAAATTGATTAAAATTGAATCAAATTGCAATCTACACACGCCTCTAATTAGATTGAATGCAATTTTATCGATCCTTCCCCCAGTAATCCTTTTTGATGATAATGGATAAAACACGACAGGACATGACAACAGAAACAGAAAACACTTTCATGATTCCGATTTCCCTCAAAATTAATACTCTGTGAAAATAAAAGTCGGAAAAGTGTGGTGACGTTAGTCCTGGCAACATGATTTATGTACGATGCATCGCATGCAACGCTGATATGCATGCCCCGTCCATGTTAATGCAGAGATACGGAGATACTTTTTTTTCACTTGGCTTACAGACGAGGGTGTTTCTTTCCATTGATGGCTGTTTTTAACGAATCCTTTCAGAATACGAGTATGTTTTTGTCGGGTCTACTTTAATGTTTTTATTCTGTATAAATTTCATTAAACCTATGAGTCATCGGTGTAATTCGGAAGTGGCCATTGTGTACGTGCTTAATTTTCATAATGGAACCATAATTCCTTTGATGAATTTGTATACAGTTTTTTTGCGAGGCTCAAGAGCAGATGGATATTCTCTCATAAATTTAGTTTCCAAATCCTTTAGGACTGAGATAAGTTAATTTTTACAGCAACATTGATTATTCCTGATTTTACAATGAAGAATGGTAGATAGTGAAGCTTTACTAAATTTGGATCCTTAAAGTTTTGATACAACTCCGCAATGCTGTAACTGCATCGCAAGGTACAAACCCAGCCAAAGGAGAAGAGTTTGAGGCAATACTATCCTGAATCAAATTTGCGACGATCAGACAAAGTGATCAAGACTCTCAACATAGGACGGGTGGAAAAGTACATTAGGTTGTATTAACTCGTCGCAGTTCAGGAACCAAAGCCGATGAGGTTAAAGGATTGCTTGGGGACTTTAACACCATGTCCGTAATGAGGTAATACATCCAGGAAGAACGGGTGACTACTGCCTTCATGTAAAGAATAATGATAATGAACAGCACCCTTTTCATTTTGCATCGAGCGAAAATAAGGACATTCTACCATTCTAACTTTTTGGCATTTACAAAAAGGCTTGACGGATAGCCAGGTCTTTAAACAAATCGACAATGACGTCCGCATGTTCCGAGGTACTAACTTTGACTCGGATCCTTATTTAGTGAACATCACCTATCGGTGTCGTATGTCTGCAACTCATGTCGGTCAAACCAAAACCAACCAGCCGAAGAGAACCTCCATAGTGGTGGCACCGGGAGACGCTGTATCGCATTGGACTAATCTCAGGTGGCAGTAAGTCACGAAGCCTTACCAGTGGTATACTGGTACCATGGAAGTCGGGATAGCCAGTGAATTCATATGTTTCTGGACAATTCCTGCTTCATGTGAATTCACCTCGGTGGTTGCGGTTGGCTTCATGGGGGTAGTAGTGTTGCGTTTAAACACGGATGCCGTACTCCACAGTTCGGTAAAGCTTTAGGTAGCTCTACCATCGACCAGGATGAACGATGAGCAATGCGGTCAGTATGGACAGTACAGACCATTGTTCGTGTTTCGAGCAGGCTCTGATTGCGGTCATAAAATCAGTCTGTGTCTTAACAAGACCGTGGTATTCCCCAGATAGGTACTCACGTAAATCCACAGAGACGTAACTCACATAATAAGAGAAAACATTTTGGCGAAAATTGACAATAGCTTTGTGGCAAACAACACCAGGTTTTCAAGTAAAATCTAGACTTTGTGGAGAAATGGATGAAACTATAATCACCGCGGGGTGGTTTGATAAACGAAAGATCTTACTTTTCAGAACTCCTAACCCCTCTCAATTCATTGGGTGGAACGGAAGAATTTTCTGTGGAGCGTAAAATAGAAACCCTGCAATTGATTTTCGGTCCATAGAAGAGGTTGATAATCCCACAGAGCACCGGCATTCACAGCATACCGCCGCAATTTCTGAAAGGTAGGAGGTGCTGTGTGCTGAGTTAGTAAAAGAATGTGAAACGAGGAGAAATTGTCAGATGATTGATGAAAAAGCATCCTTCGACTTATCGACAAAACGAGGCGGGATACTGGAACCTCGGTGGTTTCGTATTCATCTTATGTGATTCGTACATAGCTAAGAATGCGAAATATTCAATCATATATTGCCGAACAAGGTACACATAGGCACACTTTATATGATGATGACGTCATACAAGACTACACGACCATTTTCGTTCAAAAATTTATACATCCGCCTTTCACATCTCTGAGGGGCCCCCCCTCTTCAAAGTCAATGTAAATTGGCGCCATTTGCTGTATGTATAGGGATTGTCTGACCACACCTTCTCATCAAATTTCGTGACAATCGGATGTGATGGCTGTCTGTCCGTCTTGGGTTGGCGAGAACAAAACCGACATGGAAGAAGTAAGAAAGATTAAAGATACGATGCAGGGGTTCTTGACCTCAGTTTCGGCGGCTTTAGCGAGTGAGCAAGTGGGCTCTCGACTGTCGATATCCTTCGACCGCAGTGCCTCGATGGTGGACCACTTGGGCACCGTGTCATCAAAAGCTATAAGTAATTTAGATTTGTCGAAAGAGGTGCTCAAGCGAATCGAGACTTTGCCAAGGACACCAATAATGAGGGCGAAAAACGTTGAGCTGAGTGGAATTGGAAGTGGAGCCCACGAAGGCGCTTTCGACACCCACCCCATCTGCTCAAAAAGAAGGACGACATGAGATACTCCAAGATGAAGAGATTGACCTATTGAGGAGGAGCTTGCCAATTCTTCGACCTCCACCAATGCCAAAGGCGGCAAAAGGTCTGGAAAGTTCATCAAAGACAAACACTGTACGTTACGTTTGTCTATTAAAACATGATGAGAGCCATTAGGGTCTATTTAAAATATGGTGAGAGCCATTAAGGTCTTCTATAAAAAGTCACTGGAAGAGGGAAGATCACCCAAGCAAAAGCTGAAGCCAGCGATCCCAACTGTGTGACAGGCGACCCAAGTGACACCTAGCCGTAGTGCCATCGAGTCGCCAAATAAAAGAGTATAGGAGAAAGATGGTGATCCCTTAGGAAATCTGCAAGCACCTAAGACGGAGCTGAAAGTACGGGAAGGAGGAAGTCTGAGCCCTTAGGGCGATCTTTGGCAATCGAACCGAAATGCTGTAGACTAAGGTCACCCACAAAAAGGCAAAGCAGAAATCGAATGTGCAAATTCGCCCAGAGGCAATTGTTATCTCCAGCAAGGGCGACCTGCCGTACGTGAAGTTACTAAAAAAGGTCAAAGCTGACCCCCACCAAAAAGATCTAGGTGGAAATATCACCAAAATCCGAAGGACCCAGAAAGGCGATCTCATGTTTGAGCTGAAAAAATTTTACTTGGGCAAAGCTGATGGTTTTCGTAACCAAATTGAGAGCTTGCTTGGGGAGAATGTCACGGTACGAGCCCAAAACCATGAGATCTACATACAATGCAAGGGTCCTGACGAAGTAACATCCTGCGGGACAATTTGCATTGTGCACTGAAAGAGCAATTAAGGTTGGATGAACTGGGTGAAGGATCCATTGTGCGTCTGAGGAAAGCCTATGGTAGTACTCAAATGACCACAATGTGACTACCAGTGGAGGGAGCGCAGAAGCTGTTAGCCGCATGCAAAATTCAAATCGAATGGATTGTCTGTCATCGGAAAGAGCAAACTTCATTAAGGAGATTCTTCAAGTACCTCATGTTCAGACGCTTCCGAAGGCATGCACCAACAGCATCGATCGGTCAGATCTATGCAAAGGGTGCGTGGAGAAAGATCATATTGCTGAGAAATGCAATAGGAACCCGAAATGCCTATTATGCGAAGAAAAGAAGCGACGGGATAACCGACGTATTGCCGGAAGTAGTAAATATTCTAAATTTAGGAAAGGGTTGAAGGTAATGAAAAAATGAGGTTCATTCAAATAAACCTCAGTCATTAAAGGGTTGCTCAGAATTTGCTTGAGCAGACACCCACAGCTTAGAGATGAAAGTTGTTATCGTAAGTGAACCATACAGGAACCATCACGGAGGCGTATGATTCACAGACTCATTTGGTGAATGTGGGCTTGCCACAGGCAAGCTATACAATGCATCATGAGTCAGCCTCATATTGTTTGAGTTTGAAAACATGTTGTTCACGACGCAAGGGAACGAAGTGCGAAGGTGATTACCGACGATTTTAATGCATGGGCCCTCGAATGGGGAAGCGGAGACAATAACGCAAGGGACCGCAGTTTACTAGAGGCTTTTACTCAGTTAGATATAGTTTTGGCCAACCTAGGGAAAGCAAGTACCTTTCCGAAAGTAGGGTCAACTTCAATCGTAGACCTGATTTTTGTTCGCCTGCACTGACGCGTTATATGACCTGGCACGTTAGCGAGGTCACCCACTGCATGTTTGTGTTTATTTTTCCGGATCCGGTGCGAGCCCACGCATTGGAAAGTAGACCTAGCAAAGACACATGAGGGATCAAAGGACTCCACATTCCTGAGTCTGGATAGCACAGTGCTATGCAAGCACGTGTCGACGGGTGAGCTTACGCGGTTAATTTCGCCATCTGATTCCGTTTTTGAGATGCTCTCCCCTCTTGGTCGTCTCCGGCCGCTCAGGATGGTCTTTTGACCGATCTTCTTAGTCTCATTACACGTGTCTCCTTAATTTAAAGACACTTGTCTGTTGATCGCTGGGGATGAAGACCTCGCTAACGTGCCAGGTCACTCAGCGCGTCAGCGCAGGGCGCACAAATATCAGGTTTACGATCGAAGTTGACCCTGCTTTCGCAAAGGTACTTGCTTTCCGTTGGTTGGCCAAAACTATATCAAGATCTTCCGCGGACTCACACATCGGAAATGGCACGTGCATTTTGTACAGTGACATGTGAGGGATCAAAGTGCGCAAAGGACTCCGACATTCTAGCTAGCACAGAGGTGCTTCAATATTTGGGGGTATTTCATTTCCTCACCTTGATAGGTTTTTGGGATAGCTCGCCCCTCTTCGTTGGTTTTGGCCACTTAGGTTGGCCGTGCCACCACCGGCAAGTTTTTATAGTCTTTCGACTATCGACAATGTTGATAGACCAGTAGCTTCCTCCAAACTAAAATTTTTATTTTTCAGTGAGGATATATATTCTGGGCGCAACTTACTCCCTTCATCAATACAGCTAGCTTTGTACTGATGAAGAGAGTAAGTTGCTTCCGAAATATATATCTACATTGAAAAATAAAAATTTTAGTTTGGAGGAAGCTACTAGTCTATAAATTTCAGGCTAGACTACAAATAGCAGACAATGGAGAGTTGGGCCTTCTACTTGGGAATGTGCATCTCCTGAATATCGATACGTCACATGCCTTAGAGATGCTTTATGTGATACGAAGGCCTTTTTCCGTGGGGCCGCCGGCCTAGGTAGGTTAGTCCAGCCACACCTCCATAAGATCGATAGAGACTATATGCATCGACAATGCATTTCGTCATTACACACGGTGGGCAATCATCAGGCTGGTCCGCAAAAGCACCCGATAACAGATTTCTCTTCTGACCTTTTGATTAGGAAGTTTCCGAAAATGGATCCTTGATTTCCTCTTCCCCTTTTTTAAACTCCTCATAAATGGATATCGAAACTGAACCTATTTTTGACAGTACACCAACCTTGATTTACTGGGGGATATTATTAGTATTCAAGTGAATCAAACTTATCGACTTTTTAGATTGACCCGAATGAAATTCCGAGGTAACCACAGAAGAAGTACCTGAGGCAGCGAAGAAGAATGCCGCAAAGTTCGCGACTTAGACAGAATCTCGAGTAAAGCTCTGTTAGTTAGATAGTTCTAAATTGGTTCGCCTAAACATTTTCGGTGTGCTTGAAAGGAGGAGTTTTCCCCGCAAAGTGAAACAACAGAAGTTAGTGCCTGCTTAAAATCAATAAATAAGCCTGCGGACAGGCTTCCTTTTCTTCAGCCTTTGTCCCGTCCACAAACGGGGTTGATTCGTCGTGATCGGTTTCACCATTTGGCTCTATCAAATGCCTGATCTGCACGCAATCCCCATCCAACGTATCAAGCCACCGTTGGTTGGTCCTGCCTTTTGGTTGTTTACCATCGACTTCGATGTTCAGACCAATCTTGGCAAGTGAAATTTTCATTTCGGGTGAGATCAAAACGTATCACGCCACTAGTCCAACGCAACATCTTCATCTTCATTACTGCAAGACGTCGTTCATTGTCTTTTATAGTCAGCCAATACTCAGAACCATGGAGGGTTACAGGACGGTCGACATTGCGGTAAATTTTAGATTTGAAATGTTCGTTGATACGTCGATCACAAAGAACACCAGTTGTGGAACCCCACTCCATACAGGTTGCGGTTATGCGCGAAGCAATTTCATAACGCAGTTCTCCATTGGCTGATAGCATTGACCCGAGGTATTTAAGTCGCTCAGTTTTGGGCAGATCACTGCCGCTGACAGTAATTGTGCCTGCTTGTGGACAGTATTGACAAGGTATTCGAACGGGTCATCTACAAAAGGCTTACCGCAATCACAGAAAGAGAGAGTGGTATCTCAGATAAGTTATTTGGATTCCAAAAGGCATATACATAGCATTGTGATTTTAATGTTGATGCCTTTTATGTTAAAATTTAGAAATGGACTTAACATTATCCTTTAAACTCAATATCTATGGGACTAAAATAGCAAATGAGTTTTGTTGTAAGAGCAGAGGTGACTCTTCAAACGCTGCATTTATCCTTCCCTTCGAAAGAGGGTGACCGAATCCGGTTATAGGTGCTATTGTAGGTGTTAGTCTGGAATATAAGATTCTTTTCTATAAAGCGATAATTGAACCTGTCGTTGTAATATGGTGCGCAGTATGGGGAAGTGCCAGAGTCTCAAATAATAAGTTTCTATGGCAAGTGCAATCCAGGATACTGAGGATGATAACCGATACACCATGGTGTGGTGAAAAAGACCAACAGGGCCTGAACATCCCTCTGTTTTCACTGAAATTTTCTGGTTAATTGCATAGGAATAGACGTCATCACTTTTCACTTCATAGTCCTAAGTACCAATGACCAAATTAAGGATCTTAATAAGAGAATGAGTCCTCGGCGCTGAGGGATACAGTATCGCACAACTCCTAATGTGTCATCTATAAGTTCACAATATATCCCACGAAAGATCAAGGGTTTCGCTTATAAAAGTAATAAAATATGAATGAGGTCAGTACAGCAACACATTTACGAATATTTGACCCACTGACCCAGAAAAAAATCTAAAATTTCTGGTTCTTTTTGAATTGACTCTTTCCTCTGATTATTATCGAAGTCATTCAAAAAGGCACGTCTCACTTCCACTCCACTAACTTTATTTAGATAATAAAGGATTTTCAACAAACAAACTATTATTGCGGATATTCCGACAACCCCCATTTGAATAAAACTCAACGCAACAATAAACTTTCTATTCATTCCCAGCAAATTCGCTGCCGCCATTGTAAACGCAATGACTCGCAAACAATAATAAAATCAAAGAAAAAGGACATGATTTTGAGGAAAGCGTCACTAGCGGAAGCTTCCTTCTTTTGAAGCTTTCCTATCTAAAACTCTCTCTTCAATTCATAGTCAGCGCTAACCAGATATTGTTTACAGTTATCTAAAGATGGAAAAAAGTATCTACAGATTCTACCTACGCAAGGATGACGGTAGTGGACCGTAACATTTTATGGACGGTAAAAGGCTGTACAATATCAGGAGATGATGGCTGGTGGTCTCAACCTTTGACCTATTGTAAGCAGAAGCAATCTAATAAACTAAGCGCTTTAGCGGGATATTGTGAGAGGAAGATGGAAAGGACGTCTTTGTGAGTTATTGCCTCCTGGAAATATTTTGATAAGAACGGGAATTCAAATGAATTTCTGTAGTGGTGCTCAGGTGTGAAGGATATGGTCTTTTGGAAAATAGGAGGAAGTAGTAAAGTTTCGTCGATTTCCGGGAAAGTAAGTGCGCAATAACAGTCTGGGTGGAAAAAACCTGGTGCCAAAGGAAATAATTCCATAATATGAGCTCCACCAAAACACTCTTAACTTTGGTTGAGAAAATGAGTTAAGGAAGTGGCTTATGTTATCCCATGGGGTTCGCCAAACCAGGCAAGCGGTTCATCAACCGAGATACTGCAATGGACGATATTGAACTTAAGGTCCGTAAAAAGGAACGCCGCTACCATAAGCCTCTTGACGACTAAACGGTGGCCAATTGGCCAATTTATAAGAATGCCAATGGGGAAGCAAAGAAAGTGATCGCTGTCACCTGAGTGATCTACTACAAAGATCTTTAAGATACACAACACACTCGAGACAGGAGGTTGATCACAGGATATCGAACACTTTGTTGCGTTAATGACAAGAACGGTACTTCGCTTGCCGATCGAAGAGCCGCGACGGATAGATGGTGAGAATATTTCGCAGAAATTTTTTCAGCCCCCACTTCTACAAAGACTTCCGATATTCGGAGCAATTCTACCTATTAGCACGACTGGTGCTCAGAGATGGCGGTGAGGAAGACGAAACAGCAGCCTTCTCGACCGAACCGAAACCAAGTGACTGAAGAGAACCTTCAGAGCGGTGGCACTGAGAAACGCCGTATTCACTTTGATTTGCTGGCTATGATACAGTAAGCAAATGCTCCAAAGGCCTATTAGGGCGGTCAGACCCATGTCTGCGCGGGGATTCATATGAAGTGCAGTAGGACATGAAACCTTACCAGGCGTATACTGGTGGTCAAAGGGTGGTCCTCGGGCGAAACGTGGATTGGTGCTGCTGAACCAACACCAACAGCTCTGCTACCAAACCCTCTCCCCACATCCACGTGGTGACTGCTGGGAGCTCTTTCTTAACAAAAAGCTGCAGACGGAGAAGGATGAAGACGAGTCTCCTCCGCCTAAAAACGGGACAAATTGTACCAACTGGTCTTCCAGGTTGGGGGTTGGGTAGGGCTGATAACCCTACACGGAAAACCCAAGTTACAAAGCCACAACAGGAACCTCGGACTGGACGGATAACATAACGGCAACGACAAAGGAATAACGATTTGCGCATTTTCTCATGGAACGTGCGCTCCCTGTACAGACCGGATGCTGCTGAGCAGCTAGCCTATACCCTGTCCCAATATAGGGCTGATGTAACAGTGTTACAGGAGATGCGTTAGACAGGGACCGGTTTCCTAGAGAAGAGCGACTACACCATATATTAAGGTGGCCATCCAGTAAACCATGTGCTCGGAGTAGGTTTCTTAGTCAGCCAAAAAATTAAAACCTGGAGTTCCTTATTAAGGCAGGCCAGGTTGTTACACCGTTGATGATGATGATGAAGGGAACGGGAAAAGTTTCGATGCAGTGGTTCGGAACCCAGTACGGGCTACTTTCAAGTCGCCTCGCGGCCGTCGATAGCCCTCAACTGTGTTATTCCGATGGTGGATAACTTGGTAATCTAATTCTGTAAAGGATTCATGTTTGGAGAAAGAGGTGCTCAGCAAAGATCTATGAACAAGAAGGCGAAAATACAGGTAAAACGGCTGAAAAGAAATGCGTAGCCGATCAAGGCAAGCTGTCGAAAGTATCCAATTGTCACCGCCAGCAAGAACAATCGATCACACACCTAAAAAATACGACTGAAAATGTAAAATCTAGCTTGAGCAAAATTGACCGCTTTCGTCACCAAATTAAAAAAATTACTTTGACAGAATGTCACTGAACGTATCCAAAAATATGAGATATGTACATAGTGCAAGAATTTCAACGAAGTGACATCCAGAGGAGAAATCTGGTTTGAAAAAGCAGTTCAAAATGGAGGAACGTAGAGAAGTATCCAACGCTATTTCAAGAAAAGCCTGGAACTACCAGCTAAGGCAGCACAGAAATCGTTGGCAATAAAAAGGGTTGTCTGGCGTCTGAGAGAATTCTTTAATGACATTGGTTATTTAGAAAAAAATAAGTTTAGTATCTCAAAAATTGCATGGACAGTTGGGATTTGCTTGAACAAACTACTTATGAATTCAAAATAGAAAATAGAATAAAGGATCCTTACAGAAGCAGTGTCTCCATATAATCAACCAGTTAGCTAGCTAGTGGCTTTGTGTGAGTGAAAACAAGGGGTATAGTTCTACAGTTGCTTGACTCCAACTACCTAAATTTGAAGGCTAACAACCTGCAAATCTCGAAATTACCTCGTTACCGAAGCTATCGAAACCGGTTTGCAATTGGTTCCCGGAATATGCGAGCGCTTCTCCACAACAATATCGTGGACCCTCAGAATGTTCGCTTTCTTAAACGTGAGTGAGAGCTCTGGTGTTAAAGGTTGGACATTCTGGGTCTAAACGAAGTTTTGATGGGAGCTCCGTAGAAGCCACCTCTTCTTACGGCACTACTCATTGGTACTCAGCGAAGGCTGAGCAGCAGACGTGTCAGACTGTTGGTGACGACTACGCGCTCCTATGATCTGGGATCCTTTTCTGGTAGATCTTTACTACAACATCCCGGGCCAGTCGGCAAAGTGGAAATGGACTTTTGACAACACCTTGCTCGGCCATGGTCTTGGTGTCCGTAATAATAACGGTGAAAGATTTGTTGGCTTCGATAACCTTTAGCACCGTGTCATTGGGTATGTTCTTTTGGAGTGCAGTGCCTGCCACAACATTGGTTAGACTTCGATCGGTCGGTAACGAACATCAAATTAGATCGATTATATCGCGATCAGCACGAGATGTGGGAGTTTTTTTCTGAATGAGCGTAACAAAACAGGTGCGTATATCTACCTCAAAAGGGACCATCTTCTAATGGGCGCTTATCTTTGCATGCATGTTACTAATGCGTTAGCTCATAGAAGAACAAAATTTTCGCTTCCAAATTCAATACGGGCTACCTTCACGATCCGGTTGTCGTTCAGCAGTGGGAGAGTTTCCTTTCTTCGGAAACAAGGCAAGCTCTAAACAATTCGCACAAGGATATTCAATGAACACCGGACCATCATCAAAAGTAGTCTTATCTCTGGCCCAGTTTTTGGTCTACCAAAAGGGGCTACAAGGCCTAGTTGATCGGTGGCACATGAAGGCGGAAAGATGCACATTCACGGCTGAGAGCGGAGGTAAACGTGATGCAATGTACCTCGGTTAGCGTGAAAAAGGACAAGAAGTGTAGTGTAGTACGCGCCCTGATAAAAACAATGTTGGTGAGGGAAGCAAAAGTAAATGGCAACGATTTCTCCATAGTATACAGCATCACGAAAGGGCTGCTGGTGATCATAAACTTTTCGATCGCCTTATTAGGGGCGTTAGCGGTAGGCTTCTTATCGACGATGATGAGCATCTGAAGAGAGGGCAAGAGCACTTCATTTAACAACCGGTTTCCGCCGACGGCAGCATAAAACTGGATTCAAAATGGGTTTGCCAATACTTGGCTGACTAGGAAAGTTGGGGATGGATATGTGAACCGAATTAGCTGAGAGTTCTGTTATTAGCTTCAAGCGGGAAGAAGCCCGATATATTGGAGCTTCCTAGGCGAAACATGCAATTCCACCAAGCAAAGGCTCCCAAACGGTGTAAAGCTGTTGGCTCTCACTGTTTCCCTGCAGAACTTTTCGGCAAAGGTCCCATAGTTTCTGCAGAAATATCTCCACCTCCACCCAATTGTTCGAATTTCAGGTCTGCACCAATGAGTTAAACAAGAGAATGATCTTTGAGATTACGAAAAAGGACACTCCTCTTAAGTGCAACAACTAGACGGCTATTTGCGTGCCCCGTGGTTTCATGATGTATCCAGGAATGCATCAAGATTTACTCTCTCGATCCTCCATACAGACCACATAAAACTCTTTGAATCATTGTGGGACAATGTGCCGATTTAGATCACATCCTTATGGCCTTTCAACAATTTCGAGAAAGCTTTCAATAGTACCAACTGGGAGTATATCTGGAGTGGTCTACCTGGGAAAGACATTCGAGAGAAACTCATAGCTTTTATCAGAGGGACATATAACGGCGGAAAATGTCACATATTGCTGGGAGGTAAAAACCCAGAGGAATTTGATGTTCCAAGGAAGTTTGCTAGGGTGGCGTCTAGTCACCATGTTTTTTTGTGCTTGCTGCTGCCTTGGTTGGAGAACGTGAGAGGATTTAGTGCCCTATGCCATCTTTTCCAACCACGTCGACTACGTTTATAACTTCTCTTTCTTCCCTTTTTGGTCGTATATAGCGCTGTTTCTAATGGCGGTGCCAACAACTTGTTTCTCGACAAATTAGAGGCGCTTCATGCAAATATTAAGGCTTCCCAGATTGGCGGAAAGTTACGACGAGGATGTGACGTGCCAATGACAAGGTATACTGGTTTCCAGGAAGCAGCACCGAACTTGGAACCCTGTAGTTGAAGATTGCCGCAAGATCTGCCTGAAGGCCAGAAGGTGCAGGCAACGAAACAGAAACCGATCTGAATACGAGCAACTACATGAAGAATACAAAGATACGCGGAAAAAATTGATGTGGCAACAGTAAGAAGTAAAAGCGAACACTTCAAGCGGCTGTGTAAGGAAGCTGGTTCGGACCCCTGGGGCGGCGCCTACAAAACGGTGATACCCAAAATAAAAGGAAACGCTCTCCATCAATTACTTGCCTAACTTGCAAGAGGAGATAGTGATAAACCTTTTCCGACAAAATGTGAACCACCACTAGCCTTCCTATTGTCCAAGTGGAGCCCGTCAAAACTCCAATGTTGAACGTGGAAAAGATCCTGGAAGTTGCAAAGAAAATAGCAGAAAGTAAGACGCTTGGCTTGGATAGTATCCCCAACAAAGCCCTTAGGGCAACAGTGAATATGGTGCCAAATATGTTTGTGAAGTATTTACCGTATGTCATAAGGGGGGGAGCATTTCCTATAGAGTGAGAAAAACAGAGACTGATTGCCATAACCAAGCCAGACAAACCACTGGGTAAACGTTCATCATAAAGACCGATATGCCTTCCAAATAATATTGGCAAATTATTTGAACGAATTATCTACAACAGATGACTTCCGATTGCCATAAAGGAAGGTGGTCTCTCTAAGAAAGAGTTCGGATTTTGAAAGAAATGCGGCTAACCTCGTGGCTAACATAGCTAAAGCCACTCTCGAAGAGGACAAATTCTGTGCAGTGATAACACTTGGCGTGAAGGAGGCCTTCAATTCTACAAGATGGAGAAAAATATTACAGACCTTAATTAAATTCGGAGGGCCGAAGCGCCTCGTGCGAATTATTGGCGACTTTTTAATTGATGGGCTTCTGTGCTGCGATTCAGGTGAAGGAATTGAATTATACCAAATGACATGTGGAGTTCCACAAGGGTCCATCCTAGGACCACTCTTGTGGATAATTATGTATAACGGAGTGTAAAAATCACAACCGATAACAGCTACGATGATGAAATCTGCGCACGGTTGTTGGTAGCCAACAGAGCCTATTTCAGCTTACAAAACTGTTTCGTTCGAAACGTCTCACCATAGGGTCAAAGCTCTTACTGTCAAAGCTCTTACTGTACAAGACAATGATCTTGCCAGTCCTCATGTATTCTTCGGAGACTTGGGTTCTTAGCAAGAAAAACTGCGAACTATTGGCCGCGTTCAAGAGAAGAATCCTCCGAATAATTTTTAGCCCCCTACATGAGTATGGACGATTCCGTAGCCTACATAATGACGAAATCTATGAGCGATACTATGACCGTCAGGTTGTGGATAAAATCCTGTTCAATAGGTTACGGTGGGCGGGTCACTTAATCCATATGGATGAGGATGATCCAACCCAAAAAGCCTATAAGGGCAATATCTATAGTAGAAAAAGAAGACGAAGCAGACCCCGCCTGAGATGGAGCGATGGCGTAGGTCAGAACGCCAGACAGCTTTTAGGTATATGGAATAGGTGGACCTCGGCGCAAAACCGGGATGTCTGGAGTTCCTTATTAAGGCAGGCCTAGTCCGAATGCCGGTTGTTGCGCCGTTGATGATGATGACGTTAGATCTCCCTACTGGCGTGGCTTTGCCGACTACATTGGGCTGATGGTTGCTGCACGCCTCCTCGAAAAAAATGGGATTTACGTCAGTTTATGACATTAATTGCTGGTTGGAGAATACGGGCCTATCGCTCACAGAACGTAAGACAGAAGTGGTACTTACAACTAAGCAAAGGAAGAGTACGTCAATGAAGATCAAAGTTAGGACACAGATAATACATTCCCAGCCTGCGCTCAAGTATTTTTACGAATTGATCGACCAAAGGCTAAACTTCAAATTACATGTGGATAGTGTGGAAACTAGGATATATAACACCAGAACACCCCTGACGAGAATGTTACCGAATATAGGTGACCCAAGGCCAAACCTTCGCTTCTTTGTTTCAAGGGTGGTCAGCTCGAAAAATTGGAGCTTCATATCGCTTAACTGCACTTCGAACATGTTGCGTCTATCAAACAATATCCGGCGAAGCGGCTTGTGTGATAGCAGGGATGATCTCAATTGACCTTCTGGCCAAAGAGGGAAACGCCCTTATGATCGAACGTATCTCACCGGAGAACCTGCTACGGCAATCCTCGCGGAGTGAAACTATTGCCGAGTGGCAAGAGAGGTGAAACAAGTCACGGAAAGGCCGATGGACAAACAGAGTCATATGAGATCTTCGGAGATGGATCGAGTGACCCCACGGTGGATTAGGTCTCGAGCTAACGCAAATTTTGAGCGGAGATGGAAGTTGTCGAAGGTACCTCTATTGATTTGGGCATAACGAGTCGCCATATTGTCTAATGTGTCCAGACATCACAAAGGACGCAAAACACGTGTTACTTCAATGTTTGAGGATTGCAGTTAAAAGAGCCCCATTAGAAGCTAAAATTGGGGAGCATTTCACTCGGAACGCATGATAAATCATATTTTGAAATCGACGCAGATATGGACTGCAGTCAAAAATGAGATCGAAGTTATTCGTAGGAAGCTTAGACAGGAGAAGGTCAGCTGGAAGAAGGAACGAGCGAGGAACACAAACACTAGCACGAGTGCAGGATAAATTCTAATCTCGACCCGCGGTGAAGAGTGAAAGGAGAAGAGGGTGGCTTTAGTGGGTAGGAGTCCCACATAACAGCCTGGCAGGAGCCTACGGTAGCTTTTAACGCCTTCCATCTTCTAACAAAAAAAAGACCTTCAAAAGGACTTGGCTATACTTTTACCAAATTTTGTGGCTATAAGTTTAGGGTTCTGGGCAGACTGGGTACAAACCCTTAAAGATAGCTCAACGGTCATGATTAGTTGCCCATCTCCCAGCGGAGTATCTACAAATTGTCGAAATCAGAAGAGCAACCAATGGACACCTGCCAAATAAGTACCCCAATAGATATCCCCATTTAGGATCCTGGTTAAAAAGTAAATTTTCAGAAATCGCGTTATATTTCCATACCTAACTTCATCGATGTGTTTTCGGTGTCAGGAAATTAGGTTTTGGATATGACTTAGCGTATTCGCAGGGTCCGTTTCGCATTAGTGCCATTCTCTCGTGTTTAGAAATGTCCTCCCCACGTTGATAGCAATATGAAAGGACGTAGAAAATGTATTACAAAAAGTATTATGAGATTATATTCCGCCAAGGACTGTCTTACTTCACGCTCCCTAGCTCGCAGGCATAAGATTAATTTCGTTCCGCAACGCAATAGGAAATAACATCACAACCAACAATTCGCCAGCCCGAAAGTAAAGCAATTCAAGCACGCCTCTAGCTGCTTCCTTAGCGGATCAGGAGCAGATCTAAATCTGAAGGATTCCCGACCGCCACCACCAATTCCACCAACGTCATCTGCTCTATACCCTTAATCACAAAATCGATGACGAGCAAATCGTTTCGGGGAGGACACCGACCAGGTGACGAACGAGCGGAAGGAAATGAAAATTAGACTAAAATGGAAAATTGTCGCCTTCCGTTATGCTTCCATGCTGCTGGCAGAGCTCTTCTTCGTGTCTTGGCAGGGCAGATGATTTCTCTCCTTGACTTCGCTGACATCAAGCATCCTGCTCTTAGCCATGTGCTTTTGTGAAAATTGTGTGGCATTCCAAGACGTCGTCCTGGCTGCGCTTCGGCCCGATCACCTCGGAAGCATGATTTGTTATATATCATCGGCATCCCTGAAATTTAATGTTTTGTGAAGTTGATAATGTAGGAATAGGATTGTATCTCTACAGGATTTATTTCATAGTTGATTGGATTCGAAATGATTATTGAAAGTCTGATTTGTATTTATTGGTTTTCGGGAAAAAGGGGAGGGAAATTCACACTGAAAATGTGATGGATTTTCGTTAGACAGTGGGTTGGGATGTAGGATGTAGAGGCATTTTGGGATTTATACAATAAGTGGAAGCAAATCTGGGATGAAAGGTTCCCTCTCTTGGCTTAGTATTGTAAGTCAAAAGTGAAGTGTAGGCGAGGAGTGACACCTCATCAAATCAGTAGTGGATGGCTTTGAGGTGAGAGTATTTTGTCCTGTCATGAAGTAAGCGATTGTCCCCAGCGATATTTTTCAGCACCGCTAACTCTGCATGAATTTACAACCATCACCATGGTATACTTTATAAGGATGGCCTTCTTTACTATTCATATTTCATCAGCTATCTAAGCTGTTTTCTAAGAGTCAGATAGTCAGATATTTACTTTACTGAAATAGTGCTTTTCCCATGAATTAAGGACTAAGAGAGCATTGAAGCATTATTTTTTTTATAAAGACTTCAGGATCGCTATAAAAGCGAACTGGGAGAACTGGGAGTTCTATATAGTAGAAACACAGAACTGAGAGATGAGGAGATAAAGAGTGTATAAGAGAAAATGATACTCTAGCTCCTTCCCAGATACAGAGGGAGCATTGAACTACGTTAGTACCAGCGCCATCAAAGAAGCCTTGACCAGTATTGGTTTGGGGGGGTATCTTTCGCATTGGATAATATTCATGCCAAGAACTAGGATAATCCAATCGGATCGGTGAGGCAACCACTTGACTGACCAGAGCTGTGAGCACAGGCACGCACCAGGGTGGCACCATCTCTCTAGTAGTGATGGATGGAATGTTGCATATATTGAACAGTAGCGCAGCGAAGGTGATGGTGCATCCCGATGACTTGGAGATAGTGGCGTCAGGGATGTTTCCCCCATTATGAGTGACATCATGGAAGGAACGTTAGGAGCGGTGAGAAAGGCGGGCCTGTCGGTCACAAGATGCGGATTCGGCATAAATCCAACCAAAACGGCACTGATGCCATTTACCATTATAACAATGGTACTGGAATTTCACCTACCGCGACTGAATGATATTTTTCACCGACGGATCAAAGATGGTCTACGGAGTCGGTGCATGCATCCGAGTCATACGATCTTTGAGGTTCCGCCAGTGTATTCCAAGAAAAAGTACTGGCGATACTATAAGCCTGCCGATGGCTGGGGCGTGATCGCAGCATAGTCTTTCTGACGCAGAGCATGCACCCATTAAGGCCCTATACTCAGCAACGACATCCTCCGCGCTGATGGGCAGTGCAGAAGTGCGTTGAACAATCTGGATGGCACGCTCTAGGTCACCCTCTTCTGGGTTTCCGGTCATAGAAACATAGAAGAGAATGAGCGAACTGCGCAGTCTGTGTCCCGCTGATAATTGTCAAGGGTGGAATCTATTCGCACTGCTTATCAACCGCTGATCTCAGCTGTCGAAGGCTCACCAGTGGTGCTTGGCTGTGAATGTGAAAGAGAGCCAGGTAGAGGGTAAATGAAAATAAACACCAACAAAACCAAGGTTCTCCCTATCTGCATTAATGGGTAGAGCATCGAAGGCGTCGATCAATTTGTATATCTAGGAAGCGAGGTTTCTGTCGACGGTAGGATCGAATTGAATGTTGCCTGACGCATTAACAGCAAGAGATCCGCTTTCGCTGCCCTGCCTAAAATCTGAAAACGCAGTTATCTTTTCACCAAGACCAAGTTGAGACTCTTCTGTGGTATTGTTCTGTCTGTGTTGCTATATGGGAATAATGCATGGAGAGTGAATTCCACAATTTCTGTCCACCTCATATCATTCGAGTGTGCAGGCCTGACATTATCTCACACACGTGGCACAAGCCTGCCACTCGTATTTGCTATGATGGAAGTGGCAGTGTCTAGGTCACCCTTTAAGGAGGGGCGACAGTTGCATCGCGGGCTACGCTATGCAGTGAAATCCACTTCCCTAGATGGTCAACGAATGGGTCACCCCAAGGGCATAGGGCAGTAGAGTATGAATGTGACCATCTCGTGAAGTCGTGGGGGTGCTGAGGGGCATTTTAAGTAACCGCGAACGATGGAGCGTAGGAGCGGTGCGACTTTAGACTTTACCGCAAAGTGAGTGAGCAGCAGAATTTGAGAGCAGAAACAGCCGTACTCCCCGCTGAGAACGCTGTTTGTGCCAAACCGACCGCAGATAGTCCACTGCAAAGCGAACTGGGGAAAAAGCGGAAAGAGGACGACGCGCTTGATTTTATCAAAGTAGTTTCCAGGGCTCAAAAAAAGAAGGCGAAGAAGGAAAAAAGGAAACAACTGACTACGCCGCCAGAGACCCGTCTGCCCAAAGACAAAGAGGCTGCAAACCAAAAGCCGAGAGCGGAAAAGACGAGGAAACGGAGAAGGACTAGACCGTCGGCTCTGTTTATTAAGCCGACAGAAGGCGAGACATTTGAGGAAGTCCTTAGTGACATCCGCGACAGGATGAAACCCGAGGACAACGGAGCAGAGGTGTCTCCTTATAAGCGGAAGAAACAAAATTGGATGGATAGTATTCAGGGTACGAATGCGCATAGTTCCCTCCAAGTGCTACAGGTGTCTGGAGTATGGACACACGTCAGCAACTGGGGCTGGACAGGAGGACAGCATGCCGGAGATTCGGCCAGGTGGGCATCAGGCGAAAACCTGCAATGAAAGCGAAAGTTGCTATCTCTGCAGGGATCGTGGAGCGTCAGGTGAGAGCGTCGCACACTTCGACTCGACTTCGTGTTCTTGTCCAAAGCAGAGTGAATGGGTTTGTCTGGATTCGCTGTTTAGGGATAACGTTTTTTAGCGTTTAATTAACGCTGAACGAAACAATGCCGGGCTTTCGGCACCGGCTTCATGCTCTGGAGGATGCCGTTTCGAACACGGAAGGGCGAATCCTGGTAGGTGGTAATTCGAATGCCAGGGCCCTTGAATTGGGCATGCCTCAGTCAGACTTCAGAGGGAAGCGGATTCTGGAAATGGCGGATCCACGTCAATGTTTCGGCGCCCAGGCTGCGAAGGAAGCATTTCTGATACCACTTTTGCGTCGGAATCTCAGGCATCATCGGTGGACGGGAAGCGAGTTATAGGAGTGACCAACAGTACATTGGGTTCGAAGTGGTTGACGCTACTTGCCGGCGAGTACCAACCTGACGCTCCCCTTTCCTGTGGAATGTCGCGAGGGTAAACAGCTCTTGGAGCGGGCATAGCCGCGCTGAAGGACACTGAGGGGGCTGGTAGCGTCGCAGCTGATACCGTCGTAAATTTAGTGATGAACCTGATAACAACGGTGACAAGCCTTCTATGTGCTGGTGGACGGTAGAAATTGTTGACCTACAGAGGAGTGTCATAAGCTCCGTCGTTTGCCACAACTTTTATACGCCAACGAGGAGACATGCACCATAGAGGCACACCATAGATCAGCAAAAAGGAGACTCCGCAGCGCTTTAAATAAAAACAAACCTCGCGGCTGGCAGAGCATGGTCAAAGAGGTAATGAGGACCCGTAAGGACTTGGCTATAAGCTTGTCACTCGGAAAATGGGGGTTCTGCGGAAGCCCTGCATACTAAGTACTGGCCAGATGGACTGTACGGGTTGATGTCAATAGCGCGGAAAGCCACGAGGATTTCCCGCCTTTCACAATGAGAGAGCCCGAAGAAGCGGTTCCCATTACGAAAACGAAGAAGGCGCCAAGTCTAGATGGCATGCCGGCGGAAGTTTACAATCTGGTGTTTCGCCAACGGCCAGATTTGCTGCTAGAGACGTTCAACGCTTGCTTTCGTTGCGTGGTGGCCACATTCGCGCTGATCAGTAAAGGATACCCGGAGCTTCCGTCTGCATACCGACAGCTGTGTATGCTTGACACGGCCGGGAAAGTGTTCGAGAAGCTCATCAGGAGTAGACTCTCTGAAGCGATTTGCGCTGCCGGGGACTTATCTCCAAGGCAGTTCGGGTTCTCAACAGGGAGATCCACAGTCGATGCAATTATGGAGGTCGTAGATGCGATTCATTGAGCTGAGGCACACAGCCGCCGATCTCGACGGATAATGCTCCTCATAACGCTCGATGTCAGAAATGCCTTCAATTCCGTAAGATGGACAAATGTGCTAGGTACATTGGAAAATGCATTCCAAGTGCCACGCTATCTATCGCAGTTATTGGGATATTATGTGAAAGACTGCGCCCTGTTTGATGCTAGAGGGCCAGAGGAGCATGAAAATCACGTCGGGAGTAGCATAGGGATCCATTCTAGGGCCGGACCTCTGTAACGCTTCCTACGATAATCTGCTGAGACTTGATATGACCTAAGAGTCGCGCCTGGTTGGTTATGCAGACGACGTTGCGCACTGTTGAATAGGCGCAAAGCAGACTTGGCATATTAATGGATAATTGCTCACAATTTCTGCCTTGTCCTGGAAAAAATCGAAATAGTCATTTTGATCAGAAGGCAAATCTCGACCCTGTGTCCCATATAGATCGGCGAGCTAACTATAGAGTCAAAACTAGCAGTTAAATACCTTGGTTTAATGCTCGACTCGAAGATGAGTTTCTTCGAACAAATCAAAATGGCAGCGGACAGGGCTGCAGTTGGAAATTCAACCTGAGTCGGCTAATAGCGAATGTTGGGGCCCCAATATCTACTGGGAGACGTCCCTTTATGGGAGCAACGCAATTGGGGTTTGCTCTATGGCGCGGAAGTATCGGATAATGCCCCTGACAAGGAGGTGTATCGTAAGCGCCTTGCTCAAGTGAAGAGGCGAGGAGCTTTGCGGGTGTAGTCTGCTTATCGCATTGTCTCTGAACCAGCCATTATGGTGATCGCGGGAGTGATTTCCATTCCCCTTCTTCCCAAGGAGCTATCTACCGCCTTAAGGACGAAAAATTAAGATCTCGCACCCTTACCGAGTGGCAACTCTCTTGGCAAAATGAGTCAAGGGGCAGATGGACTGCGCAGCTCATCGACACTTTAGACCTGTGGCTGAACTGGCTGATTGCTTCCTTACCTAACTTCTAAGTGAGCATCGAGCTTTTCACTCTTACCTGCACAAGATTGGGAAGATGCGATCTCCTGATTGTGTGTTCTGCAATGGACTGACGGACAACTCTCTTGTGAAAGACGGGACGGCCTTCGTCAGTAGTTTTATTCAGACACAACGGAGCTCTCTCCAGACAACATTATTAGAGAGATGCTGAAGAGCGTTGGCAGCTGGAATCGTGTTGTGCATTATGTTCGGGCTCTTTTGATTGTGAAGAAGATTGAACTCGACCAGCGGGGGGACCGGATGGCGAGGGATTCCTTGAACTAACAACTCCCTTCCTTCCCTCCTTTCCCGTTGGTGAAAGGGATTCCCTGACTTGAAGGCTCCCAAAGCCGGGAGAGGTCTGGGGTTAGCCCGAAGTAATGTGTCAAACGGATGACAGGGAGATGTTTAGTTCGAAGTCCGACAGCTTACTGTTGCGGGAGTACAAAAACCCTAGTTCCAATCTCAAATCTTCATCAATAGAAATTGTTCTGGCACGGATTGGCAATTTGCAAAGGACTTTTTGGCTCATTGTGGCTACTTTTTTTCTACACCTTCTCCTCTGGATACTAACAATTTCCAGCCATGCTTACCCTGCCAGAAAATGAGCGAAATAATATCCGTGTCCTAATTCATCGACACCCAACAGACCTGCTACTACTAAGATATTGGATATCTTCATAGAATACTGCTTCAAACTTTGTTGAAAAAGGAATCATTAACTAGCTAATCCCATCAAGGATCGGTAATATCCATTTCTATTGCCAAACCATTGAACTCCTCTCGTTGGATTCCGCTAATATGCGTACATTCTCAATGACATATCGAGATCATTTCAATTTTCTCCAAAAAACAGGTCACATCTCAACCCTCATTGAAATCGAAGAAATTTTTCCATTTCCTTTAACCTGACACATCTCAAACAAATGACATCACAATAATATATGTATGCATGAGTAAATCCTTCAATGGAGGTATCACCCATCTGCAGAATTGAAGGGAACATTCCACAAATAACCTTGTTTTAAAAATATGATTATTTCACTAGCACTAAAAGAAATAAAAGATATCCTTTCCTGACATGCATGTATCCGAATTCTTATCAAATACACCCGTTCACGAAGCAACAGTTTCAATTCCGCAGGATTCCTTGCCCTTCGCATCCCGCAAGCAGGAAGGAAATATGTATTTGTAAGTTCAATGTTCTGCTAAGAGATCGATATTGAGTTTAGTGCCATCGAATGGGATCCTTTTCTTAAAAATACAGATAACACTCTATCATGGGAAGGATATGATATGTATTTATGAAAATTGAGAGAGATGTGGGTATCTGATATGACACGAAAACAAAGTGGAAGGAAATTTCCCAGGAAATTTGTAAGAGGTTGACCCCCAGGTAGATGAACATTCATGCATGCTTTTGGAAGGTGTTGCGGAAACATTCCTTGCAGGCTGATGAGCTCGCTTGCTTAAGGAAGCGTGTGTCGAGTTTTCAGTTTTTGTGTTCGCATTATTATCCTTATGTTTCCAATTTCTAGAGTCGAATTCCAGGAGATGTATCGGGTGCTGTATCGTATTGGAGAAGAGTGACATATTAAAAACCATTAAGGACGAAGGCTCTTTTTAAGGATTATGTAATCACATTATTTTAGAGTAGAACACTCTCAACAGGAGAAGTTAATCTCCTTTTTCACATTTGAAAACCTTTAATAATGTAGAGCTAACTTTCTTTCCCTTTTGCGTCCTTAATTTTCTCATTTTAAAAATTGAGAATGATTGGCCATAAATCATATGGAATGAAGAACAAAGGTAAACTTTTCCTTTCCTCCCACATTTATCCTTCGAGCTTTTTGGCAGACAAGCTGCTCCACAGAACCTTGAATTTCACTAATGGATCCTAGAAGCTTTATAATGTACATGTCCAAATTCGAAACTCGAAACAAGAGGATACCAGCAGGGCAGGACCTTCAAATTACTTTCGTTCTAAAAGCATCTTTGGATCCACATTTATGAATAAATATGCACCAGACATGAGTGTCCGTAATATTATAAGTACGTGATGGATTTGACAGCATCAAAATCAACAAAATTATAATCCTTGTGCACATAATATATACATACATATGTACATTCATTATCAGCAACGAAAAAGAATCCAGCTCTCCAATATTCTCTATATCACTTAGCATTAAGGACCCAAATCACGTTAAATACGCATTAGAGGGTAGGATCATCGTCAGTCTAAGCTTCAGTCAACCCGACCCGAGGAAACCGATGGGAACCTCGGTCGGGGGCCAGGATTCAACCAATCGTTCATTCAATTCTAAGTCCACCGACATCGTAAAACACATCGTAGAATTCATATTATATGAGTACGTCAGACGGGATGTAAAAGTGTTTGCTCGGATTGAAAGAAAGGATAAGGATAAGGAAAAATTGGAAGGAATCGATTTTTTTCAAGATTTGATATTCAACTTCAATGGGATCTCGTTCAGCTTCAGGAATTTTGAATAGTTTTCGATTTGATAATTGAACATCAAATGATTTGGTTGTTTTTATGGATCATTTGAAATTCTAAATTTCTGGAAAATTTAAGGAATAATGTTTGGTTGAATGAATCCTGGTTGCATTTATATGTTCGGTTGTAACTATCAATAGATAGCGACTTAAGATAGAGGTAAAATGCTCACCTGAGCTAGGGTCAAAATGCTTAAATAATTTCGCTATAATACCACTCCTAGCGTTCAGGTCCTCCTACAAGTCCGTAGGGATTTCTTTGGAATTTGACCCTAAGGTGTCCTTCATTGACACACCTGCAATCGGTGTATCCTAACACTATGGTCTGAGTATCTTTCGACCAGCTTTGGCACTTCTACCCCGAAACCATCGACGGCGCGGGTTCCAAGGAACTAGTCTGATCGCTCGCATCTAGTTGCCGAAGATTCGCATAAATACTGACAAGCTCCTCCAATCCTTACATCTTCAAAACTCCAGGATCCTTATGGGCGGGTGGATGGTCATCAAGGAGGAGGAACCCCTGGCGAACAGCAAACCTCATGAACAGAGAACGCCTGGAGATAGTGGAAAAGGGGGACTATGAAATGCGGTGCAGAATGACGAACATTAAGGTGAAGGTTTCCACTCCGCGAAACTGGACGACAACCTGGATCCAGATTACGCCTCCGAGCTGTTAGAGAAAGGACTAACGATCTCCTTATGCGAAAGCATCATGTTGAGGGTAGTGCGGATAAATCCGCAAGCCTCGAAGTATGGCCCAATTAATCTGCTAGGTCTTCTTCCGAGAGGAAAGTATCGGCTTCGCATTAATATAGAAGCTATGGGTCGACAAAGGCCGAACCAACAAGAGGCTTCAAAGTTAATATTACTATTAATTCCACAGGACAGGAGACACTGATCGGAACAGACCCAGTGAATTCAGAAAGAGCTTGCCTGCTTTTCTCTATCGGAGCCTGAATACCGGCGATCTAACCAAAGAGGTGTGAACGGAGAACGCGTATATCTCCTCAGCTTACATAGCTACACAGACCCATCAGCTCTACCAGAAAAACTATAACATCTGATGTCCATCATCGCATCGAAAAAGACCAACCTCTTAATAGGCCACAACGCCAGTGCGATGCAAGCGCCTTTGTAGTTCGAACATCAACGAAAGAGGGGAGTCGTTCATTCATTTTATTATTAACACAAATCTATCCCTGTGTAACAGCAGTCATAATTCGACCTTCCATTTTTCCAGTTCTTACTAACCGGCAATGGGACTTTCAGGGTAGAGGACTGGTAAGTATCTAGAGGGAATCTTTCTAAAATTATAGCTGCATATTTTTCAGTCTAAATCTCATTGAGATCTCCTACTCTTTCGGATACCCAGGAGAATCGACTGGAGGAAGTTTTGTCAAATTATCAAGAACAAACTCTGCGTTAGTCGAAATGGTAGTATTGGCACGACGGACAAACTGGAGTTAAGGCTCGATGCACTGAAAAACTGAGGACACTGAGGACATTACCTCCATGCTGGGATGTATCATAGATTTGCCCAATCTCAGCTCCTGACCAGAGAGGTCTTCACAATCTGCCAAAGGTACAAATACTGGCAGCCTCACAAGGGGGTACGCAGCAGATTATCAATTCGGCAAAGACCGAGGGAAAATCATCTGAGCTATAGACAGCATCTCCGCATATAAACCTGCGGGTGCCAATAGCATAATGCCCACCATGCTATAAAAACAGTAAGAAAGGCGATCTCATGTTTGAGCTGAAAAAATCCAACTTGGGTAAAACTGATGGCTTTCGTAACCAAGTTAAGAACTCACTTGGAGAGAATGTCACGGTACGGGTCCAAAAACAGGTGACCTTTTTACAGTGCAAGGGTCTCGACGAAGTAAAAATCCAGAGGAGATATTTGCACCGCGTGAAAAGAGCAATTTCAATTGGAGGAACCGGGTGAAGAATCCATTGTGATTCTGAGGAAAATTTGTGGTAGTACTCAAAGGGTCACAATGCGACTCCTAGCGGAAGCAGCGCAGAAGCTATCAGCGGCAGGAAAAGTTCGAATCGGTTGAGTTGTCTGCCATGTGAGAGAGCAGATTTCATTAAAGAGGTGCTTTAAGTGCCTGATGTTTGGACACTTCGTAAAGACATGCACCAACCAAAAGTTGCGTGGAGAAAGACCGTATTCTCGAGGAATGCAATAGAGACCCGAAATGTCTATTGTGCGAAGAAAGAAGCAACCGATAACCGAAAGTAGCTAATGCCCGGAAACTAGGAAGCAACGAAAAAATGAGGCTCATTCAAATGAACCTCAATCATTGCAGGGAAGCTCAGGATTTACTTAAGCGGACCACCTACCAGTCTGAGAAGGAAGTTGACATCGTAAGTGAACCATGCAGGAACTGTCACAGGTCACAGACACGACTGGTGGAACGGTGATATGGGCTTGCGGTAGGCAAGCTATAATGCGGGTGCCCTGCAATGGGAAAGCAGAGAGAGTAACGCAAGGGGCAACGACTATTAGAGGCTTTTGCTGAGTTAAGTATTGTTCTGTATATATTATAAGTAGCTTTCGGAAAAGAGGATTGACTTCATTCGTAGGCTTGACCTTTGTTAGCCCTGCAATGATGCGTTGTATGACTCGGTATGTTCGTGAGGACTGTACCTATTGCGATCACCAAGCAATTATCTTTGAATTAAGGAGACAAACACGCGATAGGCATATAACACACCCAAACCGAGAGGGACATCAGACTGGTCTGCAAAAGCACTGGATAAGCAGACCTTCATGGAAGTTTAGCGGAACCAATTTACTAAGGCCGGCAGCCGCACGGAAAAAGCTCTTCATATCATATAATCCATCTCCAAGGCATGCGACGAGTCTATACCGAGGGGGTGTATCTTCCCCACTAGAATACCTAATTACTGATGGAATAGTGAACTGGCTGGTGTTCAATCGGCCTGACACCGAGCCAGACGAATACTCCAGAATGTGGTACGTAGGATCGATCAGGTGTAAAAAGAGCAGGCATACACGGAAGCTAACAGCTGTCCTGGAGATGAAGCATCAACAAACGATCTACATCACCACCTGAAGAGCGTTATCATTGATACGGCCACAAACATACTTGGCCCGAGCTGCAAGAAAAGTCGTGTGAATGTAAACTAGCAATTGGACGGAAGAATGCTGCATACCGAGTAATTTTGCATTCTCAAAGGAACGCGGGCAACGCGCGGTTATCACGAACTTCGGCGAGCGGAGAAGCGACATCACAGACAGAAAAAGAAGCCTGCGGACCAACAGGTCTCTGAATTCGAGAAGTACAGGGTTAAATATCGAGGCCGCCGACCACATCCAGCGGTTCGCCAACAGATGTTGAAGGTGTGGGACAGCGTAAAAAAATGGAGTTGCCGAGTACCATCTATGAGATATTCTCCTCTATCTTGCCAGGTCTGATAGTCACATACGCCCAAAGCATCATTGGCCCATACCAAAGAGGCTTTATTCCAGGCAAATCAGCAACAGATCAGATCAGCAACAAATCAGTTGCACCATCTTTACATTGACTTTAAGCCGCCTATGATATTCACAGCATAGCCAGGGTAAAACTGTCCACGGCCATGAGAGAGTTTGGTATTCCGAGGAAATTGATAAGACTGACTAGGCTGCCCCTGGCTATTCAACATCAACAACGGTCTAAGACAAGGGGATGGCCCATCATGCGTCCACTTTAATCTGGCCCTAGAAAGAGTGATCTGAGATGCAGATGTTAATGCAATTGACACCATTCTCTGCAATTCCACCCAACTACTGTCCTACGATAATCATATTGACATTATGGGAAGAACAACCTGGGATTTACAGTCTATCTTCCTCAAAATCGAGCAGGGGGCGATTGTCACGAGATCTTCGGCTGCACATTGATGAGTGCAAGACGAAGTACATGGTGGCAACGTCAGCGCCGAGAACTTAAAAACGAATGGCATCGAATCGCACTTATCAAACGATAAAAATAAAGATAGGAGATTACAACTTTGACACCGTTGAAAATTTCTCCTATCTAGGTCCAAAATTACAACCGATAACAGCTATGACGATAAAATCCGCGCACAGTTGTTGGCAGCCAACAGAGCTTATTTCAGCTTACAAAAACTGTTCCGCTCGAAACGCCTCACCATGGGGTCAAAGCTCTTACTATGCAAGACAATGATCTTCCCAGTCCTTGTCTATTCCTCGGAGACTCGGGTTCTTAGCAACTAAAATTGCGAACTCTTGGCTGCGTTCCTTCCGAAATTCCTCCGAAGAATTTTTGTTTCCCAACATAAGGATGGACGATTCTGCAGCCTCTATAAAGATGGAATCAATGAGCGATACCGCGACCGTCTTGTTGTGGATAAAATCCGACTCAGCAGGTTGCGGTGGGCGGATCTCCTGATCCGTATAGGCGAAGATGATCCTACCCCGAAAGTCTATAAGAGCAATATCTATGATCGAAAAAGAAGACGTGGCAGATCCTGTCTCAGATGGAATGATGGCACAGATCAGGACACCGGGATATCGTAATGGTAGACTTCGCCGCAAAACCAGGATGCGTGGAGTTGCTTACTAAGGCAGGCCAAGACCGGATACTGGTTGTTGATGACGATGAACAGTGTGTAATATCAAGTTTCCATTACCTTAGTTTGGAGAACTACGACAAACAAGTCTTGATATGAGCCTACTAACCCACAATGGGGCTTTCAGGGCAGAGAACTGGTGAGTGTCTGATCATAAATCCTTTTCGTATCACATCTGAATTTTTTCGGGTCTAAATCTTAGCCTGGCCTAGAGGTCACCTACCCTTTCATACATCTCAGATTTCTCCAACCGGAAGGAGCTTCTCAGAGAAGTGATCAACATCTGCTAAAGGCACAAATCAGGTCTGCCATGAAACGGCCTTAATTGGACTGTTGTCAGAACATCGAAAACATCAGCAAGTCTGCGAAATTAAGTGAAATTCTGGCAAAGGAACATAGAAGCCTATTCTCTCTTAAAAAGTCGGAAGGCTTCTGGAGAGCCCCTGCAGCTGCTAGTCCCGTCAGCGAGAAGCAGTGTCAGTCATGGCGTTCCTTGGTGGGTATGCAGCTCTAGTCGTGTGAGATTTTCAAATAGGTAATAATCGCGAATAAAATCAGTTCCCGGCATATAACTCCCCGGGCCAGATGGCATAACTCCATGGAGCATGGTTCAGAAACAGCAAGAAAGAGCTTGTTTCGTGGCTTGTAGGGATTTTCCGGAGCTGATGATACGTAGCGCACTTTTACAGACTCACGTGCGTGATTTTCATACCAAAAGCGGACAACCGCAGTCATAGATCCGCGAAAGACTCTCGGTGAATCGGTCTGACCTCTTTCGTATTGAAAACTCTAGAACGAGTCCTGGACATCCACAATTCACAACAACCGCTCTTTGCATGGTAATTAGCAAGGTTTAGTAGTCGCTACACTACAGCCAATACAGCTGTGCTTCTTTCCTGGATATAGAGGGAGCATTTAACAACGTTAATAATAAAGATATCAAGGAAACTCTATCCAACTAGGATTGGGGGAGTGTCTTACGCATTGGATATTAACCAGGCTAAGAACTAGAATAATCCAACCTGATTCGGGAGGTCGCGTAACCAGAGCTTTGAATAGAGGAACGCCCGAGGGTGGCGCCATATTTACGGTGCTCTGGTTGCTAATGATGGACGAAACTCGACGGGTATTCCACGGGGTGAAATTGGTTGCGTATGGCGACGAATTGATGATATTAGTTTAAACATTCCTTCCCCGCCCCCCTTCTATGTTATGAGTGAAACCATGGGGGGCATGTTGCAAGACATGGACTTGACATAAATCCAACCAAATTCAACACCAGGAGAAGGGCACCTAAATACCACCCCCCGATTGGTTCTTTTCTACAATGTGAATTATTTGTATGTGATTCTGAATCCAAAGTTAAATTGGACATTGAGCATAGAGCTGAGAAGGCCTATATCGTCGTTCAGGACTACAAGGGGACCTTTGTTAAGAGATGCGGCCTTTGATGAGAGTGATCCTTTGGATGTACCCAGCAGTAGTTCGTTTTATCTTAACGTACGGTTCCATTGTGTGGTGGCCAGCGCTGAGCAAGAAGTGCTATAGAACTAAGGTTTGTAGGATTGAAAGGACTGCATGTGCGAGTTCTACTGAGAATATGTAGTCCAGTCTGGTAGATGCCTTCCATGTATTCCTCCATGTCCTCTTCTGCGACGTCCGTATCAAATACGCAGTAGTGTGCAGTGCCGTCAGACTACGTGGGTCCAGATGTTGGGCAGTGAAACCCTATGGCCCTAGTAACTTGCTAGACGAAATACTTCGAGTACCCTGGATATTTCCAACTGACTACGCCACACGCAAGCCACATTTCAAGAGGAATTTTGCTGTGGGCTTTCCAATCAGAGGACTGCGATATGATGACAAAGTATTCTGCACCGACGGATCAAACATGGTCTATGAAGTCGATGAGGGGGGTCTTCTCGGATACGCCCAGTGTAGCCTAGTCGTATACCTCCCAGAATTTGCCAGTGTATTCTAGGCGAAAGTACTTGCGGTACTGAGGTGGCGGGGCATGGTTTCAGTCCGAAGCGTAACACTGCCACTCTGAAGGTCAATCAAGTGGTCATGAAGGTCTCGTACTCAGGTAGAAACGCGCCGAACAGTCAGTTATAGGAACATAGAGGGAAATTTGGGGGCTGTCGGAATGGCCAGTGTGGTTCTGCTTTTGATAGTCCTTCTGCTGACGCAGGTGGCGTCCCGCTGTCCCGCTGGCAACCGTCCAAAGTGGAATCTACTCGCACTACTTAACAATGTTGATTTCAAATGGCAAAGCCTCATCAGCCATGTTGCCAGAGTCGGTGTGCCTTACAATTCGTATTGCTGAAGATAGAAAGAGGAGCGAGAAACCCGCAGGCAGGCACACACACACACACAAATATATATTTACATTGAAAACTAAAAATTGCAATTTGGAGGAAGCTACCCTTGTTTATCAATCTCATGAAGGGGTTACGACCACATCTCAGCACCATCATTAGTAGTTTTTAAAAATTTGGCACCTCCTTTGGTTTGCAATGGAAGAGAAGCGATTAGATTCTTTGATTCAAGATTTGGGAAATATCCTAGATGTGGTACAGCTAACCTACCTACTCAAATTGATTCAGAACAGCCTTGACGGATTGCTTTTTCAGGAAAAAGCGTCTATCGGTCTTTTCTGCGGAATTTCTTGGTACACCTCCCACAGATATAGCTTTTCATGGTTGGTGGGTGGGCTTCAATTTGCAATTTTGGTCTTTCCAGCATTTTCCAGGGGATCACACTTTGCTAGTCCCTCAAGATGGAAATTATAGTGACAGTGGGACGGATATCTTTCTTCACTTTGAGTTCAGGCAAGGCTCATAATCCAACCCGCTCTTTTAGTTGCTACACATCAAACAAGTTGATGATACCGCTGCTTATTTTCTATGACACTTCGGTAGAGATTGTGGACATTAGGAAATTGTTGCAAATCCACATTGAAAATTCTTATTATATTTTGGATCCTTGGCGATATCGGATGGTCGACCAAAACGAGGAGAGTATGTGTGGGTTATTCCACCTCAATTAACTTCGAGTATAGATTTACACCAAAAATTATCACTGCGCTGGCATCTGGTCAGAATATAAATTGTTCTTAACTAATGCTCCTTTGCTATGGAAATAAATACTTTGACTAAAAGATTCAATTTCCCTCTAATGACCTCCAACTACCAGCAAGGCCCACACTAAAACCAGAACTCAACATTAACGATATCCTTTGGCCATCTTGAAAATTTTCAGTATCAATCCCTACAAATCTGTGTGTTATGTCTGGCGTATCATTCCTATATCACACTCTCTTATATTTAGCGAGCTATAAATAAAAAATGTATGAATACTTAGGGATCTTGTTATTCGGAGTCGTCTACACACTCATAAATTTCCATGCCAAGAGTTGGGTTGAAGCGATAACACTGGACCGGGCGAAGCAACAGCAAATCAATTGCTTCGAACCAAAAAAAAATCCATTGACGAAAAGGAAAAGCTTTCACCGTGGGTCGTTGTTTCCCTCCATCCCTTATCTCCATAGAAAAGAAGTGAAGGTACCCAAAAAGTACCCATAACTTTACACATGTCCCATTCGTGAAATCATTTCAGGTTCTCTTGTAACCTATGCAAATGTCATTTCAATACGTGAAGGGTTTTCAAATTTCTGTCAGAAGTGAAAGTGGTATGGTTCCTACATTAAATTCTGGAGGGAGTCAGGAAGGTAGCGCTTCGAGAACGCCTTGACTATATAAATTTTATGGAGTTTGAATAAAAGAAAAGTGAATACGAAAGGAAATCATTAGCTACATATATCTGACTGCTGAAAACACGGAATAGAAAGGTGGGGATGGAAACCAGATAAAAAGGCAACAAATTAATGGTGTCCTTTGACAAAAATTGGATTAATTTCGAGTTTATGGGACCTCGTTTTTAAACGAAAAAACGTCAGAGATTGTGTCCTTGATTTATGATTTTATATATATACCAGGTGTACCAGCTTAAATCCGCTGTTTGTTGACAGTTGGCGCTAGTGAGCGTATTAAATTGCTATCAGCACGCCATATTTGTTTTTCTTTTTAGTACGACATTTGTCAACAATTGTCAGTCCATATCATCAGCAATTTCATTCAGAAACATATTTTTTCTCTTCAATAATCATGTCCAGTTTTGTTCCCGGAAAAAAGCATTTGCCAGAAGCTCTACTTTTTGATTTAATTTGAAGAAATCAGCCGCTCAATCGCATTAAATGCTTGTGGAGGCCTACGGTGACAAAGCTTTGTCGGAAACAACGTGCCGAGACTGGTTCCGTCGATTAAAAAATGGAGATTTCGATTTAAGCGACAAGGAGCGTGAAAATCGGCCCAGGAAAGTTAAGCACCACGAATTGGAGGCTATTTTGGACAGGGGCGAAAATGCTCGCCAAGCAATTAGGTGTTTCTCAACAAGCCGTTTCCATGCGTCTTCATGCAATGGGTAAGGTTCAAAAATAGGTGCCGCATGAATTGAACGATAAGTAGATGGAGCGCCACCAAAACACATGCGAAATCCTGCTTTCCAGACATAAAAGAAAGATGTTTTAGCATCGGATTATGACTGGCGACGAAAAGTGGATTTATTTCGAGAATTCTAAACGAACAAAAATTGTGGTTTGATGCCGGCCATCCAGCGACATCTTCTAAAAGGTCAAATCGCTTTGGACGGAAGACGATGCTATGCGTGTGATAGGATCAGCGGGGTATTGTCTAGTCTGAACTGTTGAAATCTGGTGAAACTGTTGATGTCTGCCGTTATCACCAACAACGCATTAAATCGCATCGTGCGATAATAGTCCACCCCGCTTATTTACCAGACCTGGCCCCATCCGACTGTTATCTGTTTTCATCGATGGGCCACTCGCTCGCTGGGCAGCACTTCGATTCTTACACAGACCTCCGAAAATGGCTTAATGAGTGGTTTGCCTCGAAAGATCAACAACTTTATTGGCATCGTATCCATAAATTACCCGAGAGAGAATATGTAGATAGCAAGGACATACTGGTCCTTAAATAAAGTTTTTTCTTGGTTCCTATAAAAAAATGTGTTTTTCTTGAAAAAAAACAGCGGATTTAAGCTTGTACACCTGGTATGTATCGATTAGTCTAACTCCTCCTCCTCTTGTTTTTTTGTCCTTGATTTACTATAATGATGCGCCTAAGTTTGCTTATTACCACATTAAATACAACCGAAGTAAACAAACACGAGCACAAAAATCCATGACAAACTGGGAATTAAACGCGGGCCAACAAGATCGAGAGGCCTACGCTCAACCAGCTCGGCCATGGCCCCGCATTCTAGAAATACCAGGGCGAATCGCACTGAGGGAAATTTCTGCTTAAATAGATCATTTGCGGTGAAGCATCCTCAATTCTACAGAGCTAACAGGTTAGATATTGTCTTCTATTTGTAGTCTAGCCTAAAACTGATAGACCAGTAGCTTACTCCAAACTACAATTTTCATTTTTCAGTGTAAATATATATTTCGGGAACAACTTACCCTCTTCATCAATGCAAAGCTACAGCTGACGCCATGGAAAACTCCGTCGAAGATTATGAGGAGCAGTTAAGACAGCGTCTTGAATCCAGTACAGGGTCTAGAGCGGAAAGTAACTTGTTCTCCCTCGATCAAGCTTTCGAACTGTTTTTTAATAAGTTCCAGACTAATTGTAGCTATCATCTTTGACGGCTCGATGATTGAGGGAGTAGAGTGTCAACCTCCCAATCTCTCTGGATTCGAATCCCAGTCATCATGGGTGCCTTTGTTTATATTGTGTTTATCTCGCTGCTGTGAGCTTATCAGTTGCACAGCATTAAGTGATGATAGTCAAACTGAAACACAATCTGACTTTGTGGGTGCCCTATACTCCATCAAGGAGTGAACAGGAAACAGCAATCTTTGCGTCGCACTCGAGGCATATCGCTTTTTTCGTAGTCTTAACGATCATTCCTTTGTCACGTTCCGTGGGACAGATCTTAGATTCCCAAGATTTAAAAACAACTGGCACCAGTAGCACGGGAGTTATAAGGAAGGCCCAGAGCCTCTTTCCGTTTAAATGAATTCGCTAATTGTTTCACCTAGAAGATGGGGAACTTCACCGGATATTATACGATTAAGAATGGTATCGAAATACCCCTTTCAGTTTAGAAGCGGCCTATCATCTTGGATGATGGGTGGACCTTTACCATCCTTGACCAGATCATCACAAGACTTGTTCCATATGCTAGCATCACTCATATTTGCAGCAGCTTCTCCTACTCGGCTCACTTTTGATTGGGACCCAATGGTTATTATTTCCGCCGAGTTATTCAAAATGTCAATCGTCTCGTCAGAAAGTTAGTTCTTCCTTTATCGTTCAACGACCAGATCTCGGGAGCGGACGGTGTTGAAATTTTGGAGGCCAAGCCTTCTGCCTTCTGAGTAGACGTGTATGCAATATGCAAGGGAAAGTAAGTAATCATCAATTATTGATCTTGTTCGAGGCGGACGTCAACGCCTGTCTTGTTTCGCATTCAGAAGACAACACCTAAAACTTCTGCTGACCGTGTTCTTGTCAATCTGACTAAAAGTATATTGCCTGTCAGTTGTAGCCCAATCGACATTTTGTAGCCCCTCGATTCCAAAAATATGCCACCAGTGACGAGGTGGTGGAAGCAGGAAAAATCTGTAAACCTTCCACTATTATGGCTTTCAAAGCGGTCTTTTCTCGTCATATGGCCAGCAGAATGTTATCTAAACTTACTTCGTCATTCAGTTCACCAATTCCGATTGTAATGCTATCCTTTGAAACCCTCTCCTGAATCGCAATCAGTGGCTCATAAAAAGCCTCATTCTGTTTTGTATTTGGAGTCTTCTTTCGCACGTAATATTGTGCGTATTCCCAATTCTGAACTGGAATTTCGTCTGGCAGGCTTACAAGGATACAATTGCACCATGCTTAACCTCAGAATATCTACCCTGTATCGCTCGAATCAGCATGCAAGTTAGACCGAAGAAGCATTTTGGAGAGCCTTGGTATAGTCATCCAGGATGTTCACACAGTTTAATCCAGTTTAAATCCATTATCAAAAGCAGTAGGTCGGAGCTAAACGATTAGTCTATCTAGAAAGCATGGTTACCATTTCTGTGGCGAAAAAACCCTTCAAGATTTCTAGTTTGTGAGCTCACAAATATCTATCTTTTTTAGTCGCCCTTTCCATCAAGCAGGAAATATTAAGTAACAAAGAAGTCACTTCCCCGGCGCGATACCCACTTTTCGACACTAAATAATATTAACTAGAGTGGATTTTATCCCACCTACGTCTTGGGACGCTTAGGTGCTACCCGACCACTTAGATTTAAGGATGCTCACGAGTCTCCCTGTGCACCTTCAAAAATAGGAATTTTCGCAAAAAGTAGAATTTCACTGGGTGTGATACGGTTAAGAACCCAGAGAGGTTGAGAACCGAGAACCATCCATCTCTTCATCTGCTTGGATACCAGCTCGTGCGGTTCGCTCTGGCCATTACTTGCAGCGATTATTAGGACCTTCAATTCCTTCCCCCAGCCCTATTCTCAGGCAACCCACCAGTGCAGTGTATCTGATGGCAAAACTTAAGATATCTCCCCCACTACTGCGCGCCAGCTGGATCACATAAGGGCGAGAAGCGGCGGACACAATACGTAAGCGAAGACAACCAAGGAAGGTAGAGTTGTGGGTCAATGACAAAGTTGACATCATGGGTCGATTTGGAGAACATTGAAAGTTTTATATAGTTGTGGGGTAAGTTATCGAAAGATTCATGAAATAAAGACGAGAGCGCAATTTGCAAAAAAGCGTACCTCCAGGTATAGGTACAAATATGAAGTCAGAAGTTTAAAAAAACATACATTCATTTTGCAAATTGCCAAGAACAGGTTAAAGGCTGGTAAACCTCCAAGAGAACCACCTTCTTATAGGGTCTGGGGACTATGGAGAAAATGTTGGAGCGGATAATTTACAATAAATTACTCTCGATTGTCTAGAGCCAAAGCCTTTCAAATCGGCAGTATGTGTTGGATAAAACTAGATCAACCATTGATGCCATCAAAATGGCTACTGGCTTGGTCGAAAATGCGATACAGAAAGGGTAGTGCCAGCAAATATTGCATTTAGTTCGGCCAATTGAAGCCTGGCACGTAAGTCTCTTGCGACGATTGGTATTTCCACTTATCTCACTGCTTTTGTCGATAGCTACTTGCGGGAAAGGACCCTCAGGTATAACACCGATGATGGACCCCACGAGTATGTTGTCCCCATGGGTGCTCCGCAGGCCTCCGTACTGAGCAAACTACTTTGGAACGTTCATGTGCAATGGTGCATTTAACCTTTCGATTCCGGAGAAGGCCACGGTGGTGGGTTACGCCGACGAAATAGTATTGGTTGTAGTCGCAAAACATCTCGAAAATGCTGAGTTGTACTCAGGTGAAGCAATCAGTGCTGTTAAGGCATGGTTAGAGAGCGCTCGGCTGGTACTTGTGGGAATTGGGAATCATATCATCACTTCCATGGCGGCTACCAAATCCTAAGGAGTGACGATAGATTCAAAAATAAAGTCTAGGGAACAGCTGTGTGTTTTATATACCCCATGGGTATTTTCTGCCTTCAGGACCATTTCAAACGATGGCATCTTGGGTATCTAGTCCATCTCTCCAGGTGCAGGTGAAAAAGCTGAAAGGAGAGCTCTGTAAGTAGTAAGTCAATCACAATGAGAAAAGGGTCACTGGACCCACAGGTTGATCCCTGCCATCGGGGAGTGTCTGGAGAGAAAGGTAGGCAGATTAATTATAATCTTGTCCAGTTTCTAACCGGTCATGGAGGATATAGGTTTTAGTGGGTAAAAATTCCACACATTGCCGTGTCCAGGCTAGGATCTTTTGAAGATTTTCATGTCCTAAGAAGAAAACAGACAGGCAAACAGTAGACAATTTTAATAGCGTTTTGTTTTGCACAAAGCCTTATGAAGGGACAAGCGGGCATATGAAAATTCCATGTACATCCCAGTGCTTTTTCGGCCTTCAAAACATTCATCGAAACCCTGGAAAACAGACTTAAGTCCTGCGTGAGAAAGTCATGGCAGAGAAATAGGGCGCCTTTCGAGGTGCACGCTCAAAAATCGATTAGATCTTCGGCGTGAAAAAACTGCTCCTTTATCCACCTTTTGAATTCCTATTTTCCCTTGACACCACAGTACATCAAGAACAGCGCAAAAATATCAATTTATAGATGAGCATTTTTGTTGTCTATTAAGATTTTAATCGCGAAACTCTCTCACCTGTTAAATATTACGATACTCTAAAAACCATTTAACTTTGTTCAATCTTAATATAGAAATTTCCGAATATTCAGAAATGGTCAATAACCATCACTTTTTGTTAGTATTTTCATCATGCATGCCATATACTTGTCATGCTGTGTATCACCAAATGCATTTTACGCGTTTGTCTCGAGGCAATGCAAAATATTATGTATGTACATACATATTGAGAGTTTCAGCAAAAACAGCTAATTCTGGGAGGAATTTTTGTGAATATGCGTGGAAGCCGGTTTGCAGAGGAAGAAGCAAGTTTATAGCCGTTAGGCATTTTAGTATACTCCCTATTTTCAAGTCTTTCAACTTTGCGTCTCTTACTAGGTATTTTCCTAGGGGCCTCGACTTACTTTGCACAAGTGCCGGACACTGCCCCAGAACGTGTATAGAGATTTCGACGCACTCCGCTCAGAACCTGCAGGCAACCTCGGTAGATAACTTCTCTAGCTTCTTTAGTCGGCAGTGTCCCGTGATTCGGAGGTCCTTCTTAATGAGGTTTAAACAGTCCTTTGTGTGATTAGGTTCGTATCCCCCAATACGAAACCCGGCCTGCTCCATTCCTGGTAGGCTTGCCAGTATAGTACCCTCAGCCGTCCCTCTCCATTTTTCAATGTCATGGCCATGAACCAGTTTCCGATTCCACAGAAGGTTTTTGGCTCATGTAAAGGCGTTCCTGGTCTCTTCTCCGGCAGTTTCTGCCTGCTCTTCTCCACTGCTTCAACGCCTTCCAACTCAACGTTGCCTGGATCCCAAGGTATCCAGAACTTATTTTGCGAGCCGAGCATATTCAAACTCTCAAGGCATTGACATAACAGCTTAGGGTTCACCTGGTTAGACTTAAGTGAGTTGATCGCCGCTTGGCTATCAGTCAGAATAGCAGTGTTTTGCCACTTTGATGATTAAAGGAGGCACATCTGCCTATTGCATATATTTTTGCCTGGAATATGCAAGTGTGCTTACTCATTGACTTCAAGCATATTTTTCTTGGACCAATGACCCCGGCACCCGCTCCCTCTGCTCTGAGGGATCCGTCAGTGTACCAAATAATCAGTTACTGGTTTAAGCCGTATGCCACAGCCACGCTTTCTCATTTGGCCTCGTTACTCCCACCATTTTGTGATGTCATTCCTTAGTATCAATTTCGGGGTACCGCTTAGAAAGAATATCAATCTTCCTTCGATTTAGGCGGCTTCCCGTCTCACGGCCACTCCCGGCCATCCTGAAGATTGGCCTCCTTACCTGCATCTATTTATGCAAATGGAGAGGGGTCAATCCCAGAAGGACCTCCAAGGATGCCGTTGGGCATGTCGTCATTGACCCACTGACGCATACGAATGCCAGTCTTTCCAGTTTATGTAGCTCCCTGGCTTATGTGCTGAGTTCAGTTCCTTCTCCCCAGATTACCGCTCCATGGGTAATCAGCGGTCTTACTATTGCAGTGTATAACCAAAGTAGTATCTTCGGGGTGTAAGCGTATTTCTTTCCTGCAATGGACCTGTAAGTCATCAGAGCCCTTGTAGTTTTCCGACAAGTGTTTCCAACATGCGTCTTACAGAGTAATTTTTGGTCTAGTGTAATTCCCAAATACTTGACATGTGTTTCCCGTTTCACCTCATACCATGTAACCTTATCGCTCAGGTGATCAAGCTAACGCTTTCTAATGAATGGTACAATGGTGATTTTGGCTGGATTGACACGCAGCCCCGCCTTCCTGAGCCAGGTACTAGTAATCCTTAATCCAGTTTGGATTCTATCACATAAGGTATCCTCATATTTGCCGACAACCTTGAGTAGTGTTCGTGACAATAGAATTTGTATCTGTCGGCACTTCTGTCTGCTTACTTTCTAACATTTTGCTCATTAGGAATGCCAGGATGTTCGGTAAAAAAATTTTTACACCCCCCTTTTACATGTATGGGGACCCCCCCGTAAATTCAACCTAGAAGGATATCACTCACTGCACAGTTCCCACCATCTCACCGAATTTCGTGCCAATCGGTATAGCCGTTTCTGGGAAAAGTGCTTGTGACAGACAGACAGACATGAAAGTCCTGGGGGTTTAATGTGAGTACGTGCCGTGAAGGCATAATCCCACGGTCCTCTTCGGACACGGATTGATTTTGGAACCACAATCAGAGCCCCGCCATGCAAGCACAGCGGTCCTGGTTTATACTGAGTGCAGGCTCAGCATTCATACCAGTGGATGCGGGGCCTATCTAACACCTCTGCCGCAACTAAGGGGTACGGCACCCGAGTTATACAGCGCAACTCCACGCTCGAGCTCCGAGGAGCTTTGCCCGCGATGTAGGCACAACCACAACCACCATGAAACTCCCACTAGGGAGCCAACCGCAAATAACCGGGCCGAGAACGCATCCTCCAGGAATTCTCCTGAAGCATATGTTCTCAGAGGGCCATCCCGGTTCCCATGGTACCAGATAACCTCCGGTGAGGCTTCAGAGCCACTTCAGATGAGTCCCTTGCAGACTCGGGTCTGATCGTCCTCCTCGAGTACGTGGAGAGACAAGCAGACAGACGGACAGACAGACAGACAGACCTGTGCGGAGTTGCCAAATCTCCCATCAGGCGCGTCCCTTCGTGCGGATAAGGGAATGCTCGGCGGATGCGTAGGAATATGCACATATACGCATTTGGAGGTGTGCGTGTATGGGCATGCTTATGCGCAGGCCGGGTAGGTGGGAAGTAAACGCCCGCCCGTGGATAAAAATTGGCTATGGGAAGGATACCCAGAAATAAAACCAAACATGGAGGAACAGAAGGAGAATAAAATTACGGTGCAGGGCTTCGGAAACCCAGTACCGGCGGTTTTTGGGAGTGGGCAAGCAGGCTCCCGGCCGTCAATATCCCTCGACTGCAGTGCCTTGGTGGTGGATTACTTGGCCACCGTTGCATCAAATACTACAAGTAGCCTGGAGAAAGAGGCATTTAAAAGGAGTACATCACTCCCGAGAACGCCTGTGCAAAACACAAGAAAAGATGGGGCACAAACTGGTCAGTTATTAGCCCATAGCGGGGTAACTACACCTCGTCGAAACATGTCGCAGGACTTAGTGGTTGATCCATTTAAGAGAAGCTCGACGATCGTGCGATCTCCTCCGAAATCAACCTTGATGAAGGGACGAAATCAGGGAAGCTCCCGGAAGGCTAATAAGTACATAAGCGCCCAGTGTGAAAACCAAGCGGAGGAGCTATGTCAGAGTCCGGAAGAATCATCGTTTGCCCTACTCGGAGGTAAAATAGTAGAGTTGTCTGAATTTATTAAGGACAAACACAACGTGCACCAGGCCATCAAAAACATGGTCCGTACCATTCGGGTACTATACAATGGTGCCAAGGAAGAAAGAAACGCCTCGAAGAAATCAAGCGTCACCCAGGCAACACAAGTGACACCCCCTCAAAATCCAAACGGCGGTAAACTTGAAAAGAGGAATAGAGAGTGCGCGAACGATTCTTTCGGATCCTCACAGGACGCGAAAAGGCAAAAAGGCCTCTCACCGGCAAAAGGCAAGGGAAACAAAGTTGCCAACATCGTGGAAACTGCGGCGCCGGCTCCAATTGACCCAAGGGAGGCAAAGCCTCAAAAAGGGACCAAGGAAGCATGGACCAAGGTTGGTCGAAGGAAAAATACGACGCAGAAAAAAAGATTACGGGCCGAATTAATCATCATCTCCAAAAAAGGGGATATGACTTACGCCGATATCCTTAGGAAGGTCAAATCCGATCCTGAGCTGATGGACCTTGGAGAAAACGTCAGCCGAATCAGACGCTCCCAGAAAGGAGACTTGATGCTGGAGCTGAAGAAGTCTGCGGGCAAAACAGTGGAAAATTTCCTCGGCAAGGTGGAGAAGTCCTTAGGAGAAGAAGCTCAAGTACGGGCCAGAAAGCAGGAGCTTGTCATAGAATGTAAGGACATTGACGAAATCACGACCAAGGAGGATATCCGTGACGCCTTAGAATAGCAGTTCGGACCACTTGGCTTGCAAGATTCCGCAATCAGGGGACTAAGGAAGGCATACGGAGGCACGCAAACGGCAACCATAAGCTTACCAACTGAAGCAGCGTTCAAACTGCTGGCGGCTGGGAAAGTAAAAATAGGTTGGGTCGTTTGCCGACTCAGGGAGCAAGTATCCCTTAAGCGCTGCTTTAGATGCCTGGAATTCGGCCACATAGCGGCGAAATGCAGCGGTGACTGTGACAGGTCAAAATGTTGTAGAAAATGTCGGGGAGAAGGCCATATGTTCAGGGAGTGCAAGGCTGAGCCTGAATGCATGCTCTGCAAGGAAAAAAAGGGCGTCGACTGTCGGCACGTTGCAGGCAGCAGCAGATGCCCAGTGTTTAGGCGAGCCTTGAATGCAGTAAAAAAATGAGGTTGATACAAATCAACCTCAACCACTGCGAAGCAGCGCAAGACCTTCTCTCGCAGACCATCTATGAGAAGGGAATCGAAGCTGCCATAATCAGCGAGCCCTATCGCAACAATAAGAGCGGTGCCTGGACTGCAGATGAAACTGGCAAGGCGGCAATATGGGCGTGTGGAAATCAGGCCGTTCAAGAAGTGATGGAGTTTCCAGAAGTTGGATTCGTCAGGGCAAAAATAGCTGGTATCTATATATATAGTTGCTATGATCCACCAAGTGCGACGATAACAGAATTCGAAGGAATCCTAGGTATGCTAGTCTTGGATGCAAGAAGTCGAAACCCCAAGATCATAGCTGGTGATTTCAACGCGTGGGCCGTGGATTGGGGCAGTCGCACTACGAACAACAGGGGCCGTATCCTGCTCGAGGCTTTCGCGGAGCTAGATTTGGTGCTTGCCAACACGGGAAACGTTTCCACTTTTCGTGGGACAGGGTCGGGCTCAATAGTCGATCTGACATATGTGAGTACCACATTGGCGAGGAGAATGACATGGTTTGTCAGTGAGCATTATACTCACAGCGACCACCAGGCGATTTTCCTCCAGATCGAATATGGGCCATGCGTCGATGCGTGTTCCCGTAAGGCTGGAAACCGGGGCTGGTCCGTGAAAGGGCTTGAGGAGGATGCATTCATAGAGATGCTATTGGGAGGCCAAAGTCCCGGTGGTGCGGCTACGGAAAAGGTAGAGCAAATGATGGGACGCATAACAAGAGCATGCGACGCTGCTATGCCGAGGCGACGAGTTCTCGCAAAAAGGCGCTCAAACTATTGGTGGAATGAAGGGATCGCGGTGTTACGGGATGCATGTTTTCGTGCTAGAAGGATCTGCCAACGATCTAGAGCAAGATCAGACTTCGACGAGAAACGGCTAGCATACGTGAACCTTCGAGGTAGGCTTAAGCAGGCTATACGGACCAGCAAGCGAGAATGCCTCAAGGAGCTTTGCACAGAGGCAGACCAAAGCCCCTGGGGAACAGCGTACAGGATAGTTATGAAGAAAATGAGAGGGCGAACACCACAATTGACCTGTCCGCCTCTTCTGCTCGATATCGTGACGGCGCTCTTCCCCCCGGATAAAGGGGAGCGCAAACAACACAAGCGAGCACTCGACGTATACACCATACCTGCGGTGACAGAGGATTAACTTACGCAAATTTGCCGGAGGATTGGTGATAACAAAGCACCCGGTCTGGATGCTGTTCCCAATAGAGCCCTTAAACTCGCTGTTAAGACCAGACCCGACTGGTTTATCAGCGTGTTTGAAACATGCATGATAGAAGGAGTTTTCCCCGACCGGTGGAAGAGGCAAAAACTAGTTTTAATCCCGAAGCCGAATAAACACCCAGGACACCCATCATCATACCGACCGATTTGCCTTATCGACACGGCAGGAAAGATGCTCGAAAGGGTCATCTACAACAGACTGCTCCCTATCATCGAATACAAGGATGGACTATCGGAGCGACCATTTGGATTTCGTCAAGCCCACTCAACGATCGATGCCGTAGACGTTGTTTTGAAGCTGGCTCGAGACGCGATGTCGTCTAAAAAATGCTGTGCCGTAGTAACGTTGGACATCAAAAATGCGTTCAATTCCGCAAGCTGGGAGTGGATAAAAAGTTCACTGGCTAACACGGGTGTCCCTAGTTACTTGACTAAGCTCCTCAACAGTTACCTTTCGGAGAGGACACTGTGGTGCGACACGGATGAGGGATCCAAGCAGTACACCGTCACCGCAGGAGTACCACAGGGCTCAGTGTTGGGTCCTCTCCTGTGGAACGTCATGTACAATGGGGTCCTTGTCCTTCCCGTGCCAAAGGAGGCCGCGATAATCGGTTTCGCAGATGATCTAGCTGTGGTTGTCGTCGCGAAAGAACCTGAAGACGTTGAAATGTACGCTAACGAAACCATTAGCGCCATAAAAGCGTGGCTGGAGATGGTTCAGCTTGACCTTGCGGAACAAAAGACGGAGGCGGTTTTGATTACCAATCCTAGGAAGAGGAATACGATTAATATTCGCGTTGGTGGTCACGTCATCACTTCGAAGCCGGTTATCAAATACCTAGGGGTGATGATTGACGCTAAAATCAATTTCAAGGGACATCTGGACTATGCCTGTGAGAAAGCGGCAAATACCAGCGTATCATTAGCGCGGATGATGCCTAACATTGGAGGTCCAAGGTACAGTCGCAGATTACTTGTAGCCGGAGTGGTTCGCTCCACACTATTATACGCGGCACCAGTTTGGGAGGAAGCATTAGCGTGTGAGAGTAATCGTAGGAGAGTGAATATGACTTACCGCTTAGTGGCGCTAAGGGTGTGCAGCGCCTTCAGAACAATATCAGGCGAGGCAGCGTGTGTTATTGCGGGAATGATCCCGATAGACATTCTGGCAAGTGAGACACGCTGCCTGTACGAGGCAAGGAAAATGAATCCTCTTGAAAAGGATGCAGAATACCGAAAGGCGGCAAAGCGAGAGTCGCTGGAGAAGTGGCAGAAACGGTGGGATGACTCGCAGAGGGGTCGCTGGACCCACACTTTGATTCCCCGTATTGAGAAGTGGATCCAGCGACGACATGATGAGATTAACTACATTCTGACGCAATTCTTGTCCTGACATGGTGGTTACGGGAAGTACCTGCACAAATTCAGGCTGGATGATTCTCCTGAATATGGTTGCACACCTGAGGACCCGGAGCATGTTATGTTCCACTGTCCACGATTTCTCTCAAAAAGGAGGAGTCTGGAAGACTCCCTGAAAACCAACCTAAGCCCGCAGAACATCGTCGGGGAAATATTGAAGTCGGAGGGAAACTGGTGTGCGGTGAACTCCGCAATCAAAAAAAAAGAGGAACTTGGAAGAACGGAGCGCACAAGGAGGACGTGAGGAACAGAAGGCTTGGTCGCTTAAAGCGCAGTCCACCCCGCGAAGTAATGCTTTGCGGCGGTCCCGCGGGGAAGGAAAAAGGAGAAAGTGGGGGTGGTTTTAGCGAGGCAGTGTCTTTGTAAGATTTCCACCTCCATCCATAAAAAAATAGGCAGACATTGAACCGATTTCGCTGGCGATTTTAATAAAGAAATACACACAATGCTTTTTCTTTTGTTTCTGTGGTATTCCGCGGCTGACACGAAGCAGTTTCGGTTGACCGTCCTGCTCGGTTAGCGAGTTGACACTCAAGTAGAGGACCTTCTCCTCCGTTTTGAGTACGAATGATGTTAGGCGAATTGGTTTGAAAGATTTAGGGTGAAAGGCTCTTTTTACCCGCTTTCGGAATAAAGACCGCTTTTGCCCACCTTCATGCCTTTGGTATATATCCCAGGGCTATTCTGCCCCTTACCACCTTTAGAGGTCTTGGAGGTTGTTCGGTTCCTGTGCAGCGGAATAGCGAAAACCTGGTTCAATACAATGAGTTTTATTTCCGGCTTCTCTCCTCCCGGGATCCTCTATTTACGCATAATCGAAACGAACACTGGATCCAAATATATGCATTTAGAACAAAAGCCCTTTTCAAATTTGAGGGGATCAAATTTGCACAAATTATCACCTCTCGTGTGAAGCTCCATTTAACTTCATCCTATGACCTGCATACGGCTCTCATGTCATACGAGAGTCGAAAACTATGTAAACCTCGTTACAGCTCGCCAGTTTGCTGCAGAATGTATCGGCATTTCCCGCAACTAGCACTCAATTGAATCACCATCATTACTGCATAGATTTCATGCAATTCAAACGCAATATTGCACCGTAACCTACCCTCCTTGCTGCCATGTCAAATCCGATAACAAGTCGTACAGCAATGATTTCGATGAAATCAAAGTAGCGAACAAATCAGATTTTACGTCTGCATCAGGACCAAAAAACGATTGACTGAAACGATTTACAACAAAATTCGATTTGTTCTTGTCGTTGCCATTTCACCATTAAAACGCGAACTAGGTTCTATCCAGGACCCCATAACCTATTCAATGTTATACAATTCCCAGAAAAAAAGTCCTTGCTGGGAAGAAGGCTGGGTGCCTTTTCACATTTTTATTCTCCTATATTTCCGCGTTCTGATGTCGTAAAAATGAAATCTCAATCGTAAAATCACATTTCGCTTTGCCAAGTGCTACATAACAATTCGTCGAAGGACATGAGAGGGTTAAATCCTCGAAATACCTAGGTATATTTATATATATATATATAAATTGTTGGAGGCGGCCTTCACTGCCCCTTTATCCACCAGGCCAGGCAGGCCAGCGCTAAAATCGTGAGCGTTATGCAACAAATGGGCATCCGTAACGGAAAATAAATCGGGATCCTGGGAAATGAGGGTATCTGCCATCCCTACCGAGTTTTTTTCACCTTTTCTATGGAGGCGACTGGAAGTCATTAAAAAAGGGTACAAATAATTTACGTACGATACAGGAAAAGCTGACGCACGGATTGTCGCTGAAAGGTGCAAAAGGAAAATCAATTTCGCTGGCACGTTTTCTGTGGATCTGAATTTTTATTGCGACTCACTCAGTTGTGATTTTAATTACCATTTTATTTCTCATTTATTTATTTTCACTTTGTAGCCCCAAATGGCCTGGGCACCTGCTTTCGAAAGTATCGGGAGGGAAATGATGGGATGCGGATACGTTAAGCACAGGAAGAAATTACGCTTTCTAGTCGTTGCTCCAATATAATTGGGCTTAATGCGGAATGTAGCCAGATTAATTTTCGACTAATTGGCCCCTGCAATCTGAATATACTGCAAATCAAGGAAAGATACATTTCTCTTACATAACTATCGCGTCAAACCAAAATCTGTAATGGTGAAGCAACACATGCCATTAAACCAGAAAACGTATCCTTGAGCAATGAAATTATAATACTTGCGGAGGATGTGACTGAAGCTTGAGCGAGCGATAAGGGCCTCGAGTTACAAAGATACGAATTTTAATTACATCTGCCCCGCATATGATATAAACACCAACTAACGAGAGCGTCATCTAAATCATCTTTATTGCCACAATTTGCGGCTCTCACCACTCAGGACTAACCTACTCCCGTGACACATTATCCCGGTACGCATTAAATATAATTTTCACTCACCTTCTAGGCATCCTTTTCCGGCTTTCCCGAACGGACACTGACATCTCATCCGGCTATTCCCGGAGGCGTTTGCGGATACAGTAGCAGACGCGGTTATGGTGGAACCGCTTGTGATTGTACTGATCCCACTGACACTGTTCGTTGTCGCACTCTCATCCAACACGTACTCGCAGACTCCTTCCAGTCCGCAATCTAGAATGCAGGGTTCCCTAGAAAATAAATTATTCAAGTTTAAATGAAATTTCATACGCCAGCTGAGGCCAGTAGCAACCCCGCAAAGGGGTTTGGCCAGCATATGTGGGGACTTGCAAATAAACGAGGGATCCTTGGATAATCGTAAGCTTCACATTTTGAAATGCACATCGCACACACAACAATCACACAAGCGACAATCGGAGTCTTCCGATTTATTGTTGCAGGTGGGATTCACAAAAGGACGCAGGATTCAGGCTATTCGTTGAACATTAAAGTGTTTAAATCTGATGTGGATGAGGTGGTCTTGGTGGAGCGTTTTCGGAGATAAGAGAACTATTACGACAGTTTTATTGTTAGGGATTTGGGAAGACATCAGGACATTGTCGGGGCTGAGAAAACGCTTTGGAATACAATAAATACGTATTATGGCTGGCTTTTATGCTTGACACTTTGTATCTAAACGAAAGAGTTTATTATTTCTAGATAAAATATACATTCATACTGTAATATGGCGCTACGGATTACGTACGACCATCACTATACAAGGACAACTCGGCCTATTTGTTCATAGCCAATCCTTTTCCTATCTGTGGGCTCTGAATACCTTGGGCACCTTCCAATCTGGAAGACATTGTCGTCGCACTAGTTGTCAGGAGTACCAGATACAGTAATCCTACCTAGAAACCGTCAACGTCGGGGGTCCTTAAGGAGCAAAGGCCGACAAGAATATAGATGCTGGAGTATCTAGTAGGAACCGATTTGCAGATACTAAATATGGGTAATGAACCCACTTTCTTCAACGTGGTCAGGCGAGAGGTCATCGACATCACGGTGGCATCTCCTGACATCGCGTCTCTGATCGGAGAGTCGAGAGTATCAAACGATATCACACTCTCGGATCACAGACGCATTGATTTCGTTATGGGCATGGATCCACCTCCACCCACTCCATTTCGGAATCCTAGGAAGACAGATTGGGTGATGTATCAAAAAGAATTGAGCGCCCGAGTCACGATCCCTGGGAAGCGCATCAAACCCATTGCTGCAATTGAGAAGACAACCCAGATGATCACAACTAGCATGAGAGAAGCTTTCGAAGAAAGCTGTCCACACAAGATGTTAAAGAAGGGTAAAACACCATGGTGGAACTCGGATTTGGCAAAACAGAGAAGAACGACAAGGATGCTCCTCAGTCGTACTCTGAAGGATGAATCAAGCACTAACTGGAATCGCTATAAAAAGGCACAGAAGGCTCTAAAGAAGAGCATAAGATCGGCCAAACGATCATCTTGGAGACGCTTTTGCGAAGAGACTAACTCTCTTGAAGCAACCTCAAAGCTGAAGTGGATTCTGGGCAAAGAACGTAGCCAGAAACTGGGTTATTTACGTTTACAGAATGGGAAGTACACAGAAAGTGATGAAGAAACGGCAAACCATTTGCTTGAAGTGCACTTCCCAGGCAGCATCCAAAAGCTAATCTCTAATAATGCATACAGCCCTCAACCGAGAGACTGGAATCTGGCATGCAAAGTAGTATCACTGGAGCGAGTGAAATGGGAATTTAACTCGTTCCATAGATACAAGTCTGCAGGTCCGGATGGAATCATCCCTGCGCTAGTAATAGAGGGAATGGATGCCCTGCGTCTACACATTCAGAATATATATCGTGCATTCCTAGAACACGCTTATATTCCAATTAAGCACGTGATGTGAAGGTGTTGTTCATCCCCAAACCAGGAAAACCCAGCCTAACGTCCTTTCTGCTAAAAGGGCTAGAAAGGCTAGTAGATCGGTTCCTAAGGAAACACACATTCCTAAGTGGTCAATTCACCATAGGCAACACTCCTACCAGAAAGGCAAATCCACGGCGACAGCACTCCATGAACTTACCGCAAAAATTGAAAAGGCGATGTCCGAAAAAGAATATGCCTTAGGCGCATTCATGGACATCGAAGGTGCCTTCAATTATGCGTCATTCGCGGCAAGACAGCATGAAATCGAACCGCTGCTAATCAGTTGGATCCTTCACATGCTAGAGTGGAGAAAAATCAACATATTGGTCGGCCAGAGGTCTATTGAAGCAGGATCTCTCAGGGGCTGCCCACAGGGGGGGGGGGGGGGGCTTTTCTCTCCACTGTTATGGCTCTTGGTAATACCCTGCTGGGCTTCGCGCAAGCATTTGCGGACTACCTAGCCGTAATAATTACCGGCAAGTCTGCGGACACAGTATGTTACCGCTTGAATGCAACTCTGCATGTAATCCACAGCTGGTGCCTCCTCAATGGACTCACGGTGAACGCTAGGAAGACGTAATCACCGAAAGAGAAGAATGGTCGACAAGTGGCCATGAGTCTTTTCAGATAACAGACCTAATTACCTTCACCGATGGATCAGTCATGGAGGATGGATCGGGCGCAGGGGTGTTCTCGGAGAATCCGATTATAGAACTGGCCCGACCCCTCGGAAAAATGACGACCATATTCCAGGCAGAGATATATGCCATTTCATTGGCAGCAAAAGAATGTCTGCGACAAAAATGGAGGGGTCGCACCATTCGAATCTGTTCCGACAGTCGGGCGGTATTATCAGCACTAAATGGCAACGACATATCAAGCCAGTTGGTGTGGAGTTGTCATCAGGTGGTGCTGAAACTTGGCCGACTGAATGAAACATTCCTGATGTGGGTGCCGGGGCACTCCAACATCGCCGGTAATGAGGAGGCTGACAGACTGGCTCGCCGAGGGTCTGGATCCACAATGGTGGACACAATCCGACCATCTACTGTCAAGTCTACTCTGAAGGGTGAAATTGCAAGGATTCACGCAACCGAGTGGAGAAATTTGGACTCTCGCTGGCAAGCGAAAATCCTTGTGAAAAAGCCTAGGGCCACTAGAGCGGCATTTTTGTTCTCCCTTAAGAAATGGGACATGAAAACCCTAGTAGGGCTTTTGACGGGACACTGCTCCTTAAGCTACCATATGGAAAAGATTGGGGTAATGGTTTCGGCTATGTGCAGCCAATGTGAGAAATAGGAGGAGACGGCCCAGCACTTTTTATGAAACTGCCCGGCATCCTCAGATCTCAGACGAAGACACCTTGGCAAGGTTTTCTTCAATGAAGAATCTGCACACTCTCTACCTCTGGAGAATGTTCTCAGATTCGCTAAAGCCTGCGAAGACCGTAGGCGGGAAGCCATTGAATAGGCAACTTACGGGGAGAGTACAATGGGCCTAACAATGGCCTGAGTGCTCAGAGCTGCGGCTCCCCCCAGTTAACTAAACTAACTAACTAATATAGGTAACCGGAATATAGGAAGAAGCGGAAGTCCACTAGAGTCACCAGTATCAGGAGGTCATCCATATCCTGAGCAAGGCTGTAGAATAAGGAGGGCAGTACTGTCGACAAGGAGGATGAAAACGGGGACTAAGTACCTGACGTTTGTCTGGGAAACCAATAGAAGGCGAAACATGCTCCCCTCAAGTGCGGTTGCAAGCAATGTTTGAAAACAGTCAACCCTGCAGCGACGTAGCCAGGAGTCGTTTACAGGTAGGACTGGCGGAATGTAGTTCCTGTTTTTATTGGTGGTTCATGGATACTACGTCATAGAATGCAAGGACCAATTCCACAGACGCTTTTTCGGTTCGTAATTCGTTAAAGTCAGCTACGCTTAGGAGGACGTAGGACTCAAGGACCTCTGGTTTCCAAAGATCCCCATGCATATGGACAATCTTCTCTAATCTTTTCGTTTTCACAACGCCCCTATCTCTTTTACAACTGAATGGTGATCAACTAGGAATTACCTCAGGTAAACAACCAACCTTTTCTACCCCGTGCAAATGTTGAGTGCCTAGAGGAGCTGGAAAAAGGGGACTACAAAGTACCGTCCGAAGACGGGAACGCAAAAGTAAAACTTATCCGCTCGATAAAACTGGACGACCCCTAGACCCAGATGATAGCGCAAAGAAATTTTAGAGAGGATGTAGATCAACAATCTGTCAGGGACTAAAGACCCCGTACATTAGCGATGCTGAGGATTGTGCCAATATGTCCGTAGCGGTCGAAGTGTGTCTACGCTAATATGTTGTTGTTCCTCCGGAAAGTAGACATTGACGTGGTATTAATACAGAATTGGGGAATTGGAGAAGATCGAAATATCAAAGGGTTCTAACATAAATGCATATAATAATTTATTTTATTTATTTAATATTTATTTTATTTTTATGTACCCAGCCAGAAAAAGCCCGAACGCCTTTCTACGTTCAAACCTGAGTACCAGTCGCCTGACCGTCGTCAAACTGGAGAAGGCGGAAGTGGATCATGTGTATATCTCCTCCGTTTACGTAACTCACGACAGATCAATCACCTGAAGAACTACCATAATTGAGATCCATTATCGCAGCGAGGGAGGCTGCGTCTTGACAAGCGACGTCAATGCGCTCAAATATCAGCCCAAGAGACGACCCTTTTTTGAATCTATTATTAACATTAACCTGTCGCAATATAACAGAAGCACTATATGCATTTTCCCAGCTCAGAAATCTATGACGATTCGGAGGAGGTCCATCATGGACCTACTAACCCACATATAATGGAACTTTCAAGCTGAATAACATTTGCCACAGACGCAAATACTGGCAGTCATACAAGGACTACCATAAGAGGCCAGAGATCGACCGTCAAAACTCTCGGGAAAGATCCTGGCTGGTCTATTGTCAGAATATTGAAAGCACCAGTGAGTCTGAAAGACCTAGTTAGATTTTGGCCAAAGAACATCGTAGCCCATTCTTTTTCAAAAAGGCGGAACGCTACTATTTGAAAATATCTGGTCAGACCCTGGGGCCGCTAGCTCAGAGGCACTTTCCCTCCAACGAGGGAGACTGTAAATCAGCGCCTTGCTTGGAGGCAATGAAGGTAATTACCGACAATAAAGTCAGCTAGGCTATAAAGAACTTCCCCGCATATAAATTCCCCGGCCTAGCATAATGCCATTCATTCACCAAAGACAGCAGTCGTAGCTTTTAGAGATTTATTGGAGCTAAATTTGTAGCTAAATTTGGCCGGATACGTACGCCCTTTTTCCGGAATTTGAACGATCATCGCCTATTTTCACCCGCTGGAAAAGACCTCAGATTCCTCCTCGATCCGCTTTCATGTCCTGGCAGTCGCCAGATCGTATAGCGCCCATTTGGAGCGTGGCCAACAATTTCATTCACACCGAAGAGAAGAGTAGCGACTCAGTTCTTATCAAAATTTTCCGCTGAGTTGTTCACGATCTCTGACGTCTGATCAGCAAGTTAGTTTTCCCACTACCGAACCATAGCCTGATCCCAGAGGCGATGTGTGTTGCACTTAGATGACGAATTGGGGGGAAGATACGGACGAGATAAGCGAGCGAAGGATGGGCGATCATCAAGTGATGTTCACTCTCGAAGTCGCTGTCAACACCTCTCTTATTTCGCACATCCAGAAGACAATTACTGAATTTACTTTTGATTGCGGTGTAGTCCATTTGATTTGAGAGGAGTTTTCGGTCAGTCGACACCGAACTGACCTCATGACAGGCTTTTCGCTGAAACAATGTGCTATCAATAACGAGGCGTAAAAGCTGTAAAAGGTCGCAATCCTCCTACCATTGTAGTCACGGTTACCAAGACAGTGTTTATCCATCACGGGCAAGATATTATCAGAGCCGACGTTGTCCTTTATGAGACCTTTCCTGGACTGCATTGTGTTTATCCGACACCATGTTCTCTGGCAGCATCACAAAGCTCCTGGAACGGAACAGGTCAAATATCATTTTGATATCGACGAATAATGCCATCACGTACTCGCCTTTCAGAGTTGCGTTCTCTATTTTGAAAATCAAGGAGTGGATAGAAAATTCACAGCACTTTGCACCCTGGAAACTTGGTGACTTTCATTTAGCAGGTAAGACTTAAGCGGCTTCTAGCGAATGTGATTGTGCTCTATGAGCTGGGGGTTAAGAATACCCTGAAAGTCTTCCCTGCCTATCGTAAGAAGCGAAAAGGGATAGACATTTGTGGGCTAGCAACCTGCACATTTTGAAATCTTATTGCTACCGAAACGTCACCAACGCCTCGGATAGGGACTGACCTCACGGCAACGACTTTTGGCTACTGATAACAAATTATGATTAGTTTCTGGAATGCCACAGAAGCACACCTAAGTTGCCGATGAGCTGCGCAGTCCATCTGCCTCTAGTTTCATTTTGCCAAGAGAGCTGCCACTCGTCCAGAGTGCAACGGGGATCACTCCCGCGATCGCCATCATGGCCGGTTCAGAGTCAGTGCGGTATGCAGACGCCATCCCTGTATTTGCGCGAGACGTTTACGACATACCTCCTTGCCAAGAGCGTCAGCCCATGTTCTCGCATATCGAGTTTAAGTAGACTATCATAGGTAGCGTTCCAGGGGTCCGGCTACCATCTCTCAGTGCATCCTCAGTAAGAGATAGTTCGGCCCGCGGAAAGTATAGTCTAGTGTGCCTATTATTATTATTTTGTTAAGGGAAAGTCGCACCGCGTCCTTGAAGAACTATTGTGCCCCTTTTACTGGTTATAGTGTACCTGTTGATCATAGTATCTCAAGCAGGCCAGTAACCGTTAGGAACTTTAGTATGTTCCCCACTTCCAGAAGTTTCAGCTTTGCATCTGGTATTAAGTGTTCTCCCAGATGTATCGACCTACTTTGCACAAGTGCTGGACACTGTCCCAGGACGTGCATAGAGGTTTCGTCCTCCTCCTCACAGAACCTGCAGGCAGTGTCCGTAGATATCCCTAGCTTCCCTAGGAGGTAGTTCAGCCGACAATGACCAGTGAGAATTCCCACTATGATTCGGAGGTTCTTTTTGGTGAGGTTTAAGCAATCCTTTGTGCGCATGGGTTCGTATCCCCCAATAAGCACCCTGGACTGCTCCATCCCTGGTAGGCCCGCCCAATATAGTTCCCTCAACCGTTTTTCTCCGTTTCTTAGATTCATAGCCATGAAACCGTTTCCGATTCCACAGAAGGGTTCTGGCCCGTATAAAGGCATCCCTGCTCCCTTCTTGGCTAGTTCATCCGCTGCCTCATTGCCTTCCAGCCCAGCATGGCCTGGAACCCAAAGTATCCAGACCTTGTTGGACGAGCCGAGTGTATTCAGTCTCTCAAGGCATTCCCATACCAGTTTAGAGTTCACCTGGTTGGACCTAAGTGCCTTGATCGCTGCTTGGCTATCGGTGAGAATAGCTATGTTCTGCCCCCTGTAGTTCCTTTGCAGATTAAAGGAGTCACATTTGTCTATGGCGTAAATTTCCGCCTGGAATATGCTAGTGTACCTGCCCATTGGCTCAAAGTACATTTTCCTTGGACCAATGACACCGGCACCCGCTCCCTCTGCTGTGAGGGATCCGTCAGTGTACCAAGTAATCAGTTGCTGGTTTAAGCCGTATGTCACAGCCACGCTTTCCCAGTTTGTCTTGTTACTCCAACGTGTTTCAAACTTCTTATCGAAGTGAAACCTCGTTGTCATGTTGTCCCTCGGTATCAGTAATTCGGGATACCGCCTAGAAAGGATATCAATCTTCCTTCGATTTAGGCAGCTCCCCGCCTCACTCATGCTACCGGCCATCCTCAATATTGATCTCCTTGCCTGCATCTGTATGTGCAGATGGAGAGGGGTTAATCCCAGAAGGACCTCCAGGGATGCCGTTGGGCATGTCCTCATTGCCCCACTGATACACACGCAAGCCAGCCTTTGGAGCTTATGTAATTCCCTGGCTTGTGTGCTGAGTTGGGTTCTTTCTGCCCAGATTACCGCTCCATAGGTAATCATTGGTCTTACTATTGCAGTATATATCCAAAGTAGTATCTTCGGGCTACAACCCCATTTTTTTCCTGCTATGGATCTGCAAGTCATCAGAGCCCTCGTGGCTTTCCGACAAGTGCTTCCGACATGTGTCTTCCAGAGTAATTTTTGGTCTAGCGTGATTCCCAAGTATTTGACCTCTGTTTCTCGTTTCACCTCCATATCATGTAATGTTATGGCTTTCAGTGTGTGCCTAGAATGTCTTTCTATTTTACAGAACTAAAGGCGTTTCTGACATCAAGCGTTACGAGGAGCACCACCCGTCGTATTCGTCGGCAATGTGCCTCCGCTCGCCGAACGGCATCAACTATAGATCTCCCTGTTCTAAAACCAAGCTGGCGGGGAGATAAATCTCCGGCAGCGCGTATAGTTCTCCACGCCAACGTCGTCATCACATACGGGGTGCTCAGGTGCCCTTATAATGCAGACCATCTACTCGGCCTTAAGTGAACAGGATTTTTGTAGAGCCCCGATTTTTCAGGTTACCAGCTTGTAACCGAGTCCCCACGGGTCCCCATTCACCTCGTCGACCATATCTTGCCAGCAGCGAACTTTGCTCTTGTTTATTGCGTTGCGGAGTCTCCTTTTGGCTGATTTGAACTCCGCCACTACAGTACATGCCTCCCCGAAATCGCTTAGACGTTGTGTTAAGCGGCGGAGCCTCTGAAACTCTTTCTGGAGCTCTGCAATTTCCACTGTCCACCAATATATAGAAGGTATGCCACGTCTCGAGGCCCTACTAGGCATGGACGCTCCGCCGGCCATCGTTATCAGGTTCATAACCAAGAGTTTCGACAAACCTCCCGGGGTTCACTGTTGCAACGTTCCATACACAGAAAGAGCGCTGGACTGGCGCACACCGAGAGTTTGTGTCCACCATTTGTATTGATGATCGCTTTGCAGAGAAGTTTGGGAACGTTGGGGTGGATCCGATGTTTAAAACTACCAGTCCTGTTCTCGCTGCCATTTCCAGAATTCGGTTCCCTCTAAAGTTTGTGTGAGGCAGATCGCATTCAAGTACCCTCGCATTGAAGTCACCCCCGGCAGGATCCGCCCATCTGTGCCTAAGATAGTGTCCTTCAAAGCATCAAGCCTGCGTCGAAAGTCCGCCATCGTCTCATTTGGCGTAAGATAGACACAAAACGAAAACTTTATCAATAAACACTGAATCCAAACAAAGCCGTCCGCTCAGCCTTGGGTAAGAACCCTAAGCAGGGTGCCGTCCCGAACCCTGGGTCCTTGTTTTGAAACTGCTCACTGAGTATTAATAAGCTTTGGTCTCTGCAGTGAACTGTGCTGTTTAGAAGCTTCCTCGTGTATTGCCCGGCAACTTCCGTCACAGCGAGGTTTTGGCCCCGAGAGTTCGCAGAGGTGATACCAATCCGGGCATTGTTTACCTCCCGACATTCCCGTTTGATGGGTTCTTCTACCTCATTCTTTTCTGTGAGGTAGTCAAGGTCTTGGATTTCCAGGGAACAAGTGGGTTCCAGGCTGGAATCCAAAATTTTTTCTCCCAGAAGTCCTTTGACTGCTTCACAGAACGTAACTTTATTTATTGTCTTCGGACCTAGCTGGGCTAGGACTCCAACATCCTTCGTTTTATGACTGGAAGACACTTCTGCGCCGTTATCTTCGGGTTTAATCTTATAACGGATTTCACTGAGGACTTCCGCAAAAATCTTGTCTTCCGTCGACTTAATAAGCAGAGCTGGCGGTCTAGTCCTCCTACGTCTCCCCACCTTTTCTTTTAGTGCTTCATCCTTCGTGTCGGCCTTAATTTTAGGCAGAGGTTTTTCTGATGGCGCGATGTGTTGTTGTCTCTTCTTCCTCTTCGCCTTTGAGTCCTGCAGAGTACTTGAGCAAAGTCTACTTCAGATGTCCCTCTCTCCTTTCTTTTTTTCCCCAGTTATCTCTGCAATGGACTGTCTGTGATCCGCTTGCTGCTCGTAGTGTTCTCGTCGGGAGGCGCGGTTGGTTTTGCTTCCTACGGATTTTCTTTTACTCTCCATGTCCGCCTATAATATGAAATCCTGTCCAGTAGCACCGCCAGTTCCATTAGCCCATTTTCACCCTTTACCGATGTTTTTCTGGAGCAACGTCGCAGGTCGCATGCGTTTCACAACTGCCGCGCATTCCTTAATAAGCCTTTCCTCTTTAGCTTGCGCCTGTGTGACTACACAGGCGACAGCCCTCCCACTCGGCTTATATTCGAAACCATTTCGGTAGTTTCGGCAGTTTCCATTGTGCCTCTTTCCGCAATTATAGTACTGCGTGGTATGGTCTGGGTTCCTGTCTCCATTGCAGGTGCCGCATCACTCTGCGAGTCCTTCTCTTCGTCTGCCCGTCCCGATGTCTCTTCAGGTATTTGAGCCCTTGTTACGCCCTTCGTGATATATTAATACCAGTTCAATGCACACTACCCGACCAGGGTCCCGAAGGGGCTGGCTCCTGATACACGCTGCAACTACCACCTTGGCGGAGCTGGGCTCACATCACCACATCGACGTCGACAAGGATTTTTCAACGGCTCCGGGACTCCCAGTGTGTCCCGGCGTGTATCGTACAGTCTTATGGGAATACAACCATTCGTGCCAAGTCCTTAAAGTATGTTATGGGAACGGGCTAGTAGTTCCATCCAGACAGATCTGTGGGGAATTGAAACAGATTGATGCTTACAACTGTGACCAATTCAGTAGATGCAGTACTAACATTTCAAGAGGTAGATTTTGAAGTACCTGGAAAATTCCCCTTGCCACAGGACGAAATAGCCAATCCTAAAACGTCTTGAATATTCATCAACTAAATGATTTCTTTGGGAGATAAAATTTAAAACTGTTACCCGACAGTCGAAGCCATAATCCGCGGATTTCATCATTTCGCCTTAATAACTCAGTAAAATTGAGACATCTGTAAACATACACTAAAAACAAATCTTACGGAAATAAACATGATGCCATCTTAATCTGGCACATTTATCCCTGCGATCAGATTGAATATTGATGGATTATTTTCAAACAAAATGACATTTCATTCCACCCCCGACTCATGTTCAATAGCGACAACGAGTTCGTTCACCCCCAGTTGGAGTATAAAAGCATTTCGTCGTCATATTATGTGTAATATGAAAAAAATAAGGATAATACCATAAAGAATGCCAAAGTAAGAGTTATCGAGTGTTAAATTGCTGGGGGTGACGTACAACTTATTTGGAACTATGTATCTGCACAGCACAGAGCGTCGAGTCTTTGGTTCATCCCCATACGACGTTATAGCTGATGAACACTTATTATGGGTCGTAAAGGGTCCTGTCCTGGCTGTTGTCGCCATCGTCGTCTCGATACTCATATTCCTTTCACTTGTCCTTTTTGGTTTTCCTGTGGGTGCAATTTCATTCTGTTTTCCATGTGCTTTTTGTAATCTCTGGGATTTGTGCTGCGGAACTTAGTGCTGCCGAGCTGGTGAGATATGGGGATGAGATTGACACTTTTCATTCCTTGTACTTTGTTTACAGGTTTGCTTAGCTTTTCGCTATAAGGACCTAAGCTTCCAGTTGATTCTAGTACAAACAGCGTATCAGGGTAGCAACACATGTCCTTCCTTCCTTTAAAGAAAATACTCTTTTCCAGGGAAAACCAAGTAGAAAATCTCCCAACGTTAAGAAGTTAAAGGGTTTCTTGCTTCCATTGTAGACTTCGTACCCGTCCATATAACTACCACCAGTTCTTTGAAAACAGGACATTTTTTGCGCGAAGGAATATTTTCCAAAAGCAACCCACGTATTTGCAAGGAATGCTTAACAACCCTGTTTGCGGTTATTTACCACGGGCGTGAATTTATTGCTAATACGACAAGTGACACGGAATCGAATAAACTCCATACGATACAAAATCGTGAATGCATTTAATCCTTTCGACAACGTCGGGAATGATTTCCCTCGCATTTGTGGGTTGGGTCGCTATTGCTTGGAAAATGTTGGAAAAGTTCGTGATCGAAATTCCCTATTTCATTATACACACCATAAATAAAGCGGGACAAACATCCTGTCGAGCTACAATATTCCCTAATGTAGCGACTTGGCTTTTGTTTTCAGCACCCCATTCGGAGCCCCTACCCTGGAAATATACGCAAGAAAGAACCGGAATTATTTTTCACAAAGGGTTCGGGTGACGTGTGGTCAGCGATATTGTCTGGAAGTTTCTTTTAAATTGCAGTCTGTTGGCTTCCTAGTTTGAAAGGTTTGGGTTGAAAAACTGAAACCTGGCGGATCCTGAGTATTAAGTTGAAATAAATGTTCATTACATGAGTGTTTTCCGTTATTGTTTTCCATGGGTATAACTCTTTGGGAGTCTAGTTGAATTTGGGGTTGATTTTATTTATGTGCAGGCATGCTGCCAATAAACCGTCGAGCATGTATTTAATGGCTTTAGAAGTTTAAGGACTTTATCAGTACTGAAGAATTTATATTATTCACAATAAAGTCCAGAGTTGAATTTGAAACCCTCAGCACAAAATAGTTCTGTTAATTTTGCTACTTAATTAAATGCTAATATCTCAGAATATGATATCATTTGGTCTCTCCTCGGACACCACCTTGTCGTGTATTGTAGTTTACTACTATAGTAAAGTTATCAAAAACACATGAAGATAGAAGTAACGAATTGTAACCATTCAAGTGGTAAGGAACCATAGACTACGAATCATGTCGAAAACAATCAGGTCGCGGCCGAGGCGCGGATTTTGGAAGCCTCACCAGATTCATATTCCCCACGGAGGAATCTCTGGAAGACATGCTCTCCACTTCAGGGCAAAACATGCGCCTACTCCGCGGTCAGACAGAAAAAAAAGTACTGACTACGGCTAACCTCTAGGTGACACTGTTGTCTAATTCTTCCAGAAAATCGGAGAGGAAGGCTCGGCAGAAGCAAACAGACTACAGGCCAAATCTTACCTGTCAGAACCTTCTCTTTTGCCTCTACCAGGCAAAGCGCAGAAAGGGAAACTGGTCATGTGAACGTAACTGGTCCAATACCGGTATGTGGAAACTGATCTATGTAGTCTGGACTCCGTGAACCTGGAGAGGCTCCTAACCGACGTAGGTACTGCGAAAGAGGACGATTTCTCCTAGTAATGAGGACATGGGCATTGCTACACTACCTAGGGTGCCAATATCCAGAGGAATCTCACGAAGGAAAATGGAACTTTCGCGAAACCAGACAACAAGCTAGTAACCCTGGTGAGATCCACACTGAAAGCAGTAGACTCTTCAGTTAGCCCCGGTTTTCTTAGACTTCACTTATGTCTCCAAACATACAAGGCTAGTCAAATTCACCTGCAGAATGCTAAAACCTCTTTCTCCTATCTGCTGACAACAAGGCTGGCAAAGTTGCAACACCGCGGTTTAACCAACTCTGTGGTACTGGATCAGTAAAGTGGGCTAGAGTCTTTTTCCATGAAAGTTCCTCGATACCGAGAGCCTACGTTCTGATATCAAAATCGTTAGAGAGAACAATGCTAAGACAATTCTGCTCACCGGACCTTGTTGGGGGCATCTTACAATGTTAGTTTAATGGCGTATAGAAAAGGTTCATAGCTGCACCTGCTTAGTTAACCTATGATTCTTTGTGGTCTAAGTCGACTAAGGGATCCGGTAGTAAATGCAGAATTAAGTGACTGTGTACTCTTAATAGGTGGTTATGCTCATTATGCTTCTAGTAAATGCAATATATTTGTAGCAAATACAATTCTAGAGGGGAGAATCTGTTTGATTTTACCACTTTAGCTGGTACGATGGTCGCAAAGGGGGGGTACGCACCTATATCCGTGGGACCAAAAACAAATGGAGTAATTGACGTTAGATCAATCTGTAACTACAAAGTTGTTAGAGTTGATTAGAGACTGGTGACTGCTATACGAAGTCTAGTCTCACTATTGCAGGAAGTGGTCAAAGGGTAGTATAGGTCTCAGGGCGAAAAGTGGATTTGTACCCACGATGAAGCATAAAACCTGGGAAACGTCTGCTGAACTAACACCAACAGCTCTACCACCAAACCCTATCTCCATCTCCACGTGGTAACCGCTGGGAGCTCTTTCTTAACGAAAAGCTGCAGACGGAAAACAATGAAGGCGAGTCTCCCGCGCTTAAAAAGGGGAAAAATTGTACCAACTAGTCCTCCAGCTTGGGTAGGGCTGACGACCCTAAACGAAAAACAACTTTTTACGAAGCCACAACAGAAGCCTAGGACTGGAATGATAACGGACTGCGGATTATTCAATCAGCAGTGTCACACGAAATGGTTGTTGGAAGTACCTGGTTTGCGCGGAAAGCGGTCCATAAACACACGTGAGCCTCTCCAGACAGGACCACTTTCAACCAAATGGACCACGTGTTGATCGAACGCCGCCACCTCTCAGCCTTGATGAATGTCAAAACATATAGGGGGCCAATATAAACTCGGATCACTATCTCGTTGGCATGGTGCTTCGAGCTCGAATAACAACACCACCCGGAATCCCCTCAGACAATCAGGTGAGGGTTAACACTGAAGCGATCCACAATACAGCCCTCCGCGGCACCTATAAGAGGGAAATGGATGCCGCAATGACCGCAGTCAACAGAGATACTGGAGATGAAGCATCAACACATGATCTTCACATTCATCTGAAGAACATTATCATAAAGAGTCGAAACGACTGGTTCGATGATGAATGCAAGATAGCAACGGAGTGGAAGAATGCTGCATACCGAGTAATGTTGCCTTGAAGCCTTATACATCTCGATGCTCACCCTGCCGAGACAAAGAGGGAAATCTGATTTCCGACAGACAAGGCATATTAGAGCGATGGGTTAAATATTTTGATGAACTGCTTCAACTTCACCGCCAACTGAAGAAGACGGACAAATACTGCCACCACCAAGTATCGAAGAAACAGTTCGTGCAATACATCGGCTTAAAAATCATAAGTCGCGAGGAGCCTATGGACACAGTTAGATACTAGACAGCTACCTCACTCCCCCTTGCCCCTCAAGGGGGGAAATCAGTGGGAGTACACACGATTTCAAATTGTTTTGCCCTTGAGCATGAGCGAGATGTACCGAAAACCCGATCAGCTGTGTTTGACATACCGCCCGGACTTGCCAATGTATTGGTGAGATTGGCAAGTTTTTGCTTATGAATAAGTGAATACGTGAAACAACTTTTTGCTATATGGGTGAGCACGCCGTAGTACCAGAATAGCAAAAGCTCACCGATCTCTCTCTTACGAATACGATTTGACGAAGATTATGCCTTTTCCTTGTTTAGCGTCTCTGATGTGTACAGATAAGCTTCCGCAAGCACATTTGCAAGTGGGGTCATTTTTGTAAGGGTACTGCCTATAGTAGATCTACTGTGCCGATGGAATTATAGCCGAATTGGCCAAATATGGAGGAGACCAATAACACCAAGCGGTTCGTATGAATAGGATGATCCAGCCCGGGACGTCTGGAGTTCCTTGCTAAGGCAGGCGGGCCTAGGCCGGATACTGGTTGCTGCGCCGTTAATGATGATGATGATGGGCACGACGTCTGGCCGAGATCTAAATGCATTACTCAATTTGGAGTCCTTGGATATATTTATTCAAAGTACTGCAATGATGGGGTGAAACAATGGGCATGAGGGTCACATAGCATTGGAGGAATTATTGGGGGAACTAAATCTAAATTTCGCAATGCCTTCTGATTCTCGGATTTCCATACGTCTGTTTGTTGGAAAACTGAGAGAAACGTAGAGAAAACTGAGACGATCCAGAAGAGTACGTGGCGGGATAAACAGATGTCTTCTACATCGATGGCTGATGTGTATGCGATTGTATCTGACAGCAGTAGCAGAGGAATACTCCCGTGATCCCTTCAAACATCGTTCAGGAATGCGAAAACCGATTAACTTCTAGATTTCACATAGTGGAAATACTCTAGATACCTTCACATTGCACTGTTGGGTGAAATGAAATCACATCCACTAATAGAAATCCAGCAATACATAAACGAATTTGGGAAATTCTGTCAAACGATGGAATGGATTAGAATGGACTACTGGATTCTGCCACATACAGCCACCACCGAGAAGTCGCTAAACGCTATTCTACACATGTCAAAAAAGAACGACAAGTCTCCTATCCTCTGGACTGATTCTGGGGTAGCTGCATTCGAAAAATATAAAGCAAACCTTCAGAAGGCTACACTATTAGGTCATCCACACCCAGAAGCAGGAATATCATTAGACTGTGATGCCTCACATCTATGAGGTGTGTACTTCACCAATGAGTTAATGGAACTGAGTATCCATTGTCGAACGCTGACACAGATATCTAAAAAACGCTATTATGACTCACTCCCATGATCCGCAGTGGATTCGACATTTGCCCACACCTCTATTAGGCCATCGTTCCATGCCGAAGGAAGATACTGGACGAAGGATCGTCGAACCGCTAACAGCGATCAGCACCGACGATCAAGCAATACTGGAAAAACTGAAAGTGACTTAGTGCCTGGTGCAGGAAGACGGGACGCGCATCGATCCAACCAAAACCACCATAGTACCATTCACTAGGAAGCGTAGCCGTGATCACCAACCCATAAAGTTGCATGTCGTGGAAGTGAAACCAGAAATAGAGGTCAAATATTTGGGAATTAAGTTAGACGAAAAATGAATCTGGAAGACGCGTGTTGAAAACACTTGTCAGAAATCTTCGACAGCTCTGATGAGTTGCAGGTCCGTTGCAGGAAAAAAATGGGGTTGAAACCCGAACATACTACTTTGGATATATAATACATTGTAATAGTAAGGTCAATAATTACCCATGGGGCGATAATCTGGGGAGAAAGAACTGAACTCAGCACACAAACCGAGGAGTTACACAAACTCCAAAAAGTGGCTTACATGTGTATCAGTGGGACAATGAAGATATGCTGAACGACATCAGTGGAGGTCCTTCTGGGACTAACCCCTCTCCATCGGCACTTACAGATGCTGGCAAGGAGGGCAATCTTTAGGATAGCCGAGAGTATTAATGAGGCGAAAGAAGATTGATAGTCATTTTAGGCGGTAACAAGGGATAACATGGCAACGAGATTTGACTTCTATAAGAAGTTTGAAACACGCTGGAGTGACAGGGTAAACTGAGTGAGCGTTGCTGTGACTTACGACTTAAACCGGCAATTTGGTGCATTGACGGATCCCCTACAGCAGAGGGAGCGGGCGCCGGGGTCATTGGTCAATGGAAAATGTACTTGGAGCCAATGTGTAAGCATAGGCAGATGTCCCTCCCTAAATCTTCAAAGGGACTACAAGCGGCGATCAAGGCAATTAGGTCCAACCAGGTGAACTCAAAACTGGTATGGGAATACCTTGAAAGACTGAATACCATCGGCTTGCACAATAAAGTCTGTATACTTTGAATTCTAGCCCATGTTGTTTTGAAAGGCAATGAGGTAGTGGACGAACTGGTCAAGAAGGGATCAGGGCCGCCTTTACACGGGCCAGAACCCTTATGTTGAATCAGGAACGGGGTCATAGCTGTGATATTAAAAAAAATAAGAGGAATGGCTGAAGGAACTAAACTGAGCGAGCCTAAGAGGAATGGAACAATGCTCAAAGAACTGTTTAGACCCTACCATGAAGAACCTCCGAATCATAGTGGGAGTTCTCGCTGATTACAGCCGACTAAACTATGACCTAGGGATATCTGTGGACACTGCCTGAAGGTTCTACGTGGAGTTCGTAGATGTTTCGACATCTACACACGTTCTGGGGCAGCTTGGTTGGGACGTTCTCATGCATCCACTGTATAGTCTGAACCTGCCATCAAGCGATTGCGATCTCTTCCTTTCTGCACAAAAAAAATCATCTCAAGAGAGGCTTGCGAAAATCGGCTGTTCTAATTTTTTTGGGACTTCTAAAACAGCGCATATTCACCCTGAATTGGATCATTCTAAGTATGCTAAATAAAGCCTTCAAGGACGTTAGGAAAGAGATGGATCCAACCATAACTCTCTTCGATCTCGAGAAGGGATTGACTGAAATTTTTCGTTGGTTGCGAAGATAGTTCCGGAAAAACAGTCCTTGAACGACGATAGAGTTCAAATGGAGTGCAAAGGACGAAGGAAAGTAGAAAAATAATCATGGTCCGGTTCCGAAATGATAAATAACAAATAACTATTAATTATAAGAGTGTCCAAAGTATGTGACAATGATTTGAGGTTAAGAAAAATGTCTGCTGGATGGATTCCACGTCTGCTATGACGCCACGAGGAAAACGTTTGGTTCATTTGGGTGCGAAACGCTTGAACCCTACAGTCCAGGCTTCTCACCCTGTGATTTTCGTCTGTTTTGATTGTCCGATTAAGAAGTACTTGGAGGCTAACATTTCGCCGAAAACAAATCCAAATCCAAGCCTCCAATTCGTTGACTAATTATCCCAAATTTGTCCGGATGGCTCAAGTGATTAGAGAGTTGGGCTGGTGTAGCGGAAAGTCGTGATTCAAATCTCACAGGAGGCAGAGGGATTTTTTATCATGACTGGATATCGGATACCAGTCGACTCAGCTTTGAATGAGTACCTATTAATCTCGGGCGGGCGCAATGCTGACCACAGTGCCTCCTACAGTGTACTGTAGTGCACCGTTACGGTCCTGCATAAAGTGCTCTAACACACTTCAAGGTCCTGATCCAGTATCGGAATGGATGTATGTATATTTTAGGTTGGATAGGCTGTGAGAACTAGAACTGTTACACCTTTTGGAGCACACATTTGAGCTCTTCACGTAGTATCAAAAATTCCGAAAAGTACTAATCGAACCCCTTAATTCGATACATCTCTACCAAGGCTATATTCAGTGAAAAAAAATGTAGACCCCCCTTTCGCTTGTATGGGAAGCCCCCCTTAGTCCAATGTAAAATTGTGCTTCCCGTTGTATGTAAAGGGATTCACAGACCGCACGTTTTCACCAAATTTCGTGACAATTGGTTTAGCTGTTTCTAAGTAAACCCGATGTGCCAGACAGACAAACAGACATACTCATTGAATCTATTCTAATAAGGTTTGTCAATTATTCCCGTTGATTATGACGTCAGCATCTTATGTGCATGGCTTAAGATGCAAAAAAAACATCCCGCAAAATTGAAAAGTTTGAATTGCTATAACTTTGACACTAATAGCCCGATTTCGTGATACTGTCCTTTATGCCGGTGCATAGAGAACTCCTAGGATGAACCTAAGGGGGGTTTTCAGCGGACTTCTAAAAGTTGGCAGTATACTATTAGTAAATTTATTCGAGCAAATATAGGAATGGGACATATTTTGAGGCCTAGATTTCAAGTAAACGCACCATCCGGATTTTTTCAGATTTTTTGGTTCGGTAGTTTCCGAAAATGAGTCCTGTCTCATTTCAAATGCGCAGATTTTAACTCCTTACTCGTGGACTTTACAATCGACGTCGAAACTCATCATCATTCGGAAAGTATTAATTGAGAGCTTTTATTTGATACCCCACATGACTATATTTGGTGAAAAAAATTTTACTTACCCCCTTTGCAAGCATGTGAGCCCCCTTTAAATTCCACTTAAATTAAGGTCACGTACCATATACATGGATTTTCAAAGTCTTATATGTCCACCAAATTTTGTTTGGAGCGGTGTATTTTGGAAAATAGTGCGTGTGGCAGACAGACAGCCAGTGAATCGATTTTAATAAGGTTTTGTTTTACACAAAGCCTTAAAGGGATCCCCGTTTATATTTGGCGTACCTCCTGTATGTATATTTGGGAATTAGGATTCAAAATGGTAGAATATTCTACATCACAATCCTGTTTAAACTAACTTTTCATAACGAAGCATTTTGAACAAAAATACCTTTTAGAATTCCAAACTTGGGATTAGATAAAAGTTGCGTCCGAAACACAATCTTGCTAAGGGTCTTACTCGGAAGGACATCATTTTTACCAACCACTCTAATTTCATTGCATTGCACTCAAGGCGAAGGATTAAATCAAATCAAATCAGGGAGCACCTAGAATGATATTTCCCCTGGCGTAGTTTCAAAAGAGCCGCACACACGTAATATCTTTATCACATTCTCTCCACTCACATCAAGGATACTCCTCGGGTCGATCCAACTTCCAGTCTGGAGCTTATACGTGAATTGGTTGGCATGGATTATCTTCAATGGGATTATTCGATGACATACCCTTTATCCAGTGACCCGATTTTTAAAGGGAACCATGCGAGCCATTTCTGGAGTCAGGCAGCGAGCCGTAAAAGACTACTATACAGAATAAATTTTAAGGGATGCCCGAAACTACCCGGATCCCCACATACTATCATGTCCTGCGCTCGTAATAATATGTACGGAAAACGAGACCATGACTGATAATTTCCTGCAATTTGTTACCTCTAAAATTATATATTGTCTGTGACAGACACGTAGACTTTTTTCTTCTCATCTCACACGTACGAACAGCGAACGTATCCTTTTTATGTGAGCTTTTCGGCATTCTGATGAGTAATTCTAGGATCATTAATAACAAGGATACACGGCGTGAAGCGGATAGGTCGACTGGTAGGCGGCCGGGGACAGGGGGAATATTTTATGTCGCATTAAGGTCAAATGTGAAAAGATGAACTTCTGCAGATGAGGTATGTATGGATGTGGTTACGGAGGGTATAGGAACTTTGTCTTTAACCTCACGGACAGATATAATTTGGTTGAGGCATGAAATTGCCAAGTCATGTGAGACATTTCTGTTTTGCTCGTAAAATATGGGGTATGAGGTCATAAAATTTGCTTGACATGATTGCGACAGAAAGATAAGATACTTTGTTTCAAATTGTTTAGTCGTAAGGACGGTATCGTGGTAAAAGTAGTTGGTGAGGATTTAAACCTGTTTAGCATGTGTACGTATGTACACAAATGTGTGAAAATGAAGGTGGTGATGGCACCTTCAACAAAAACTAGTGAAGGGAATTTTGTGTTCAACCTAATAGTTGCAGTTATTATCGGCGGTATTCCCAGTCATAATCCAGTAGTCTCCTCAGCGACATTCAAATATAAATTGATGTAGTTGTTATCATCCCCAAGGCGTTTTCGCTCCTTAAATTGTCGTAATGCGTTCACTCCTCATCTGGAATGCACGAAAACATCCACCTCGGTATCTTTAAGGTAATAATTGTTTTTTCGATTGCGGCCTTTGAAGTTCTTTTGGTGGAAGATGCACAGCATTCAAATAATAAAGTATAAAAATACTCCCGAGAAGAAGATCTACAGAATTGCCAATTGGAGGAGGCCTAGGAGCAGATAGAATGGTAAAACAAGTCGGGAAACCGGAAGCTGGACGCTTCAGGTACGAAAGGTTTTGTGTATTTCTTAGTACGTAGAACGTAATATATCCATATATTATTTGAGAGTATCCACTTTCGGGTGATATTGACATTCATAGTCTTCAATTTTCAAAGAAGCAACAAATTTGAGGTATTATAACTTTGTTAGTAATAGTGCGATTTCCACCAAACTTGGTAAGATCATGCTCTATATTATAGCCTGCAAAATTTCATGGTACTAGGATGAACTAAAGGGGGGTTTCTAGCCAATTACAAAAAATTGTAGTTATATACTATTATTAACTTTATTTAAACAGATATCGGCATGAAAGGTATTTCGGAGCGCAGGCACCATACAGTGGCAGCCTCCTGATTTTTTTCAGATTTTTCGGTTTGGTAGTTTCTGAGAATGGCCCCCTTAAAGAAGTGATCACTTTCAACCTCCCGCGCTCCCCACCCTTCCAACGAATGTCAAAACTAAGATCGGCTTTGAAAAGTACTAATCGAGACCTTTAATTTGATACCCCACATGACTATATTTGATGAAAAAAAATTTTACACCCCCCTTTTGCATGTATGGGGACCCCCCCTTAAATTCGACGTGAAAGGATGTAATTCACTGTATGCGTAAGCGTTCACAGTTTCCACCTTTCTACCAAATTTGGTGTCAATCGCTATAACCGTCTCCGAGAAAAATGCGTGTGACAGACAGACAGACAGACAGACAGTAAGAGATAAGAGGGAGAGATCCATAAATAGATGGCAAGAGCGGTGGGAACGCTCGGGAAAGGGTCGGTGGACTCACAGGCTCATTCCTGCCATCAAGGAGTGGTTGGAGAGACGACACGGTGAGATTAATTATAATCTCACCCAGTTTCTCACGGGACATGGAGGATATCTCCAATACCTTCACAGGTTTAAATTGGAGACCTCACCCGACTGTCCAAATTATGATGGAGTCCCAGAGGACCCAGAGCATGTATTCTTCCACTGTCCGAGATTTGTGGAAGAAAGGAGGAATCTAGAGGAGACTTTAGGAGAGGTGCTGGTACCAGAAAATCTGGTGCCGAAAATGCTAGCACATCAAGAGAATTGGGATGCGGTCAACTCCATGATCGCATCAATTCAAGATAAATTGCGAAAGGCAGAGGAAAGGAGAAAAGCGCGGTCGCGTGCGCCGCGTATAGAAGAAATGGGATTAAGGTAGAGTGAGCTGACTCCGCCCCGTGATGTAATACCTTATGGTGGTTCCGCGGGGCAAAAAAAAAAAAGACAGTAAACCGATTTTAATAAGGTTTTGTGTTTACACAAAACTTTAAAAATGGTTTTCGAGCAAAGAGGCTAAATTCGTGATGACTGCTTCTAAGGAGAAGGAGACCTACAAAGCGCAGGTCTAGATGCTACGAAATTGCCAAAAAGGGGGAATAGTGAGAATTTCGAGAAAGATAGTGAAATTGGTGATCGTAAGGTTAGAAGCGAAAGAGGCCTACAAAGTTGTGTATAGATTAAGAGGTCTAAGCCCTGGGAAGTGGACCCAAAAGCAGAGGGAAAATTTAAAGCCGCGGTATTAATATTGAAAATTTCGAGAAATTCATGATCTCCAGTTTAGAGGAGAATGGCAGAATGATATATAGAGTGGGGGTCTTTTTTTTTTACGTACATCTTAGAAAGACATGTCCACTCCAACTTAGCCGTGCAGAACGTCGGAGTTAGGGCACACGCGTGTGTGGTTCGCATCCACTAAAAAGCACCCTCGGTCTCTGCAGTCCCTGCTTACGAGACAACCATTAGGTATTACTTCGCTCATGCTTCTCCTCCGTTCGAATTTCCTCCTCTTTTTGTCCTTCAGCAACTCCTTCTGTATTTTTATGATTGTAAAGGAAACCGAAAGCCAGTTTACGTCCGACCTCAACATCTCCTCGTCTACATTCTCCGGGCCTACGCTCCATTGTGAAGCTTCAGCAGTGAAGCATTATATGATCTGGATCTGTAACCTTCGGTATGCCATGGTATCTAGGACAATTCGGTGAATTATCCAACCTAAAGGGATGCAGATGCTGGAAACTGGGTAATATGGTAGTTTCATTCACGTATATTGGCAATGAGCCTGTGCATCCCGTGACCTTTCGTAGACTCGTGCCAACCACCTTGCCAAAGATCATTCGACTCAAGCCTTGACGCATTCCTGCATTCTATGTGGCCCTTCATGATACATGTAGGTCCTATGGTTTAACCTGATTGTTTACCGTATTGCCCCAATCCCACGGTCTTTTTCGGACACGCATTTTTTGGACAGTACAATGAGAACCCCGCCATGGCTGGCTCCGCGCTACTGGTTTATGGTGACTCAGCATTCATACCAATGGATTCGAGACCTATCTAACACCTCTGCCGAGGCGGCTACCGTGCTTCAGTTGTAAAACGCAGCTCCATGTTTGAGCCCACAAGGAACTCTACCCGCGATATGGGCATAACTACACTATCATAAAACCCCCACAAGTGAGCTAACCTCAAATAACCGAATCGAGAGCATATTCTCCAGGAATTCTCCAGTCAAATATGCTCTTGCTCCCGGTCCCCATGGAACTAGAGAGTTTCCGATGACCCTCAATGGCAAGAGCTACTTCAGATGAGTCCCCTGCAGACCACTTAAGTACGTGGTGACGGTAATCCCCAACGGGTTAACTGAAATTGGAGAACCACAACAAAGCCTCCCCACTAGTCAACAACCGCTCTGGAAATAACACAACATATAAGATACCACAAGACAACACAGGGAACTAGTGACTGTCCACCACCCCGCTAAGGCCATTCGTCTATCATGTTGTTGACGAAGCAGCTTACGCGCATCACTGCCAACAATATGCTGACTAAAACCAAATATACCGTTCACTTTCAGAACACCCTTGCCTTCTCGATTGCGAATATCGCAGTACGCTGGACAGGCAAAGAGAACATGAAACAGTCCTCTGGCTTCACCCCACAAAGAACGCAACCCTTCTGAGGCAAGATTACGCGAGAAAGGAAACTCATTCAAGATGATAGCTTGAAGAAACCCTTCTGGACTTCTTCCCGCATCTAATCTGACATGTTAATTACATGTTAATGTTACACTCCCATTCAACAACCTTTTGGTCGCAAGCGGTCCTAACCTCTACACCTGAAATCTGCTGACTAAATCTGTACATCTCTGCGCATTGACAATCCACATGTACGCGGTACTTCGCTGTTCGAACTCGAGTCGGCTATTTTCCTCAACAAGACTGAGAAGGTCATCCGCGTAAGTAAAGCATTCAACGATAGAATTAAGCAGCCGCTCGCTGACACGCCGGACGAATGCTTTCCTACCATGAAAGGAGCTTTTCCACACAGCCAATTCCTGGCAGATACACTTACTAAGTTTCGAAAACACAGATAACCAACTCAGGTAATCAAATGCGACTTTTAAATCTACTAAGATTCCGTGTACGTTTTCATTAACACAAGGGACAACAAAGCTTTTCACACGCATTAAGGCATCATAGGTGATTTTCCAGTTTGGAAGCCAGCCTACCTTTCCGACACCATACGAGATGTTCTAAGCCCAATCGCTGGACCATTATCCTCTCCTAGACCTTGTCAAGTACCGCGAGAAAACGTATGGACCAGCACGACGAAGGTAAACTCCTATCCTTCTCGGCTGACTTTAAGAGCACAAAAACTCTGCCAAATTTCCAGAACGAAGGGAAATCTTCCTCCCATAAAGAACAATCATATAAACACTTGACATGGGAGGTGATAACCCGCCATCCACATCCTACCAGTCATCTGATCCTAGCTGGGTTACTTTTGGGACTTAAGCTTCACCATGCGCTCCCCAATCTCGTAATAGTGCAGAGAAGGAGTTTCTTCCTCCCCCTTCAACGCTATCACCAAGAGACCCCAAAGGTTCGCATCTCGCAAAAAAGTTCACCCAGCATCGCATCAACACTATCACGGCAGGAAAGGCTCTCCGTTCACATTGATGCCGGCAATGTCATGGCTTAGTTTCCCTTTAATATCTGGTGAATCCCCCCCCCCCACAGGAATCATTGCTGCGCTTAGCGATAACCCCTTTATTGCCCAGTTATGTACTGGTGGCTTTACATGACCACACACCGTGTCGGCTGAAGCCCACGATTTTTTTAAATCACGGATTGATTTTGTGATCCCAATCAGAACCCCGTTGTGACAAGGGACAACGGTACCAGTCTGTTCTGAGTGCATGGCTCAGGACTCATGTCGATATAAGACGCACCTAAACCTCTACCGAACTAACGAGTACCGCACCCGAGTTGTAACAGCAACTGATGCTTGTGTCTCGAAGATGTCTCTCCGCTCTCCGGACGTAACCAGGAGAATACAACTTTGAGACGGTTGACAATTTCTCCTATCTAGGGTCGAAAATCACAACCGATAACAGCTACGATGATGAAATCCGCGGACGGTTGTTGTCAACCAACAGACCCGCGTTTGATCGCCCTAAGTAAGCCTTGGAACTTTCGGCTACTGCATCAGGACCAACAAGCCGATGTGAATGCAGCATTTTCCGGTCCTGCACGGAGGTTCTCGTCGGCCACTTGGGGTTCATCCAGTCGACAGGCCTGCTGACCACTTTAGAGTTCATATCTACCTCCAGAATGTCGACTGTAAACATGTCTACCACCATCAATGCTGCCTCATTTGGCGTACTTTTAGAAGTAGTGCCAACCTTCAGAACCATTAACTGGTAAACCGAATTCATTTGCTTCTGTCTCTGAGACTTCGCAAGAGGCTCCACCAACACAGGGAACTTATAAAACGGAATGGACCACACCACTTCGCCTAAATGCAACCTCTGACAGTGTTTCGGCTCGTCGATATTAGGGATAACTTTTTCCCGTACATCCATTTTTATTGTCTTCTTCTTTTTTTCGTTTCCATTTTCTCATCATCCAAGGTGAGTCCGACTCTTCCTAGCTACGACCTTACCGCTCTCACTGTTTCCGTCGCGTAGACCTCTAGGTCCTCTGGATTTTTTGGTGTAAAAACTACAACTAGATCAACGTCCACTATTATATCCTGTCTTGGGTGTTTGCTTTCCTTTAGAGCGTAGTTGATCCTCTTGTTGATGAGTGTTAGTTGTTTATGTTGTTTTTTCCCGTCTGAATGCTGTCCCTATTGGAGAGTTGGAGGACTTTCAGTTTCTTTGTTTATGTTTCATTTTCTTTTCCTCTTGCATTTAGTATTGGCTGCAATCTCCTCAACTGTACCTTTACGTCTTGCTGATGTTGATGGTATGCCCGAAGAGTTGTATTACCTAGCACATAGTGTGCCTTGCCCCGCCTGGTCTTTGACCTAGACGCCACCACAGTGATTTCGATATGGGTCGCTAATTATAGCTCGCTAATTGCTTTCACCGTTGCGTTATGTAGTCCAACAAGATCGAACTGCTTTTTCAAAGTATCATGATCCTTCCCCTTTGTGGTGAACTGATCAATATCCTTGAAAATAATAGTGATCTCTGGCCCGCTAGTCCTCATTTTGAGTTCACATTTTGGGTACTTTCCAATTCGGCTCAAGAAGTTGCTTTCTTGGACTATCTAAAGTGATTAATATTATCTTCCAAATTGGTGGGTGGTGATGAGCAGGGGTCTGCCTTCATTCTCCTGAGAATGTCGGCGTATGATCCTTCAACACGATTATAATAATTTCCGATTTAATCTTCTTCGGAGCTTTCGGAGCTTTTCTTTTTCCACCCTTCTTTAGGCTTCCAGAAATCGCGGCTATGTGGGCTTCGCCGGCAGCTTTAACCCACCTTCTTACCTGCTACTCTTTCGTTTGATTGATGGGGGTTGCCAGCCTGTTGATTCGTTCAATCGTTCGCGAAGCCTCTTCCTCGGTTTTCCCACCTTGTATTTTGATTAGGTATGTCGCCTGGCTCACTTTTCGCTCGCGCCTTCGCTCTTGCTTGATCTTGGGTCTTGAGGTACGTCAACCGAATGCCGTCTATCATCAACCCTATAGTTTTGTGAATATTCCACTGCTCCTTTATAAATTCACGAAGCTCCATGGTCTTGGTACCCAGTGTGATAAAGGAAAGTCGCAATTGTATCTTACATCGGTCACGTGGTTTGGCTTCAAGGTTTCTTCCTTTTCGTATTCTCTCGCTGCACTCACCCATGCGAGTAGTGTTTTCGATAGCAGGGGGATGGAGGAGGAGGGCGGTCGGTGGTGGTGAAGCCCATAGTGTTTTACGTAGGCACCTGTCGTGAGACTTAATCCTACGGTCCTCTTCAGACACGGATTGATTTTGTGACCACAATCAGAGCTCCGCTGAGACAAGCAACAACGGTACCAGTCTATACCAAGTGCATGGCTTTTCATTTATACTGGTGGATGCAAGAATTACCTAAATCTCTACCGAACTATGGAGTACGGCACCCGTGTTGATACTCAACACCACGTCGAGGCCCGAAGGTCTCTTCTCGCTTGAGCATAACCACAACCACCATGAAACTCCCACTGCGGGGGCCAACTGCAAATAACCGAGCTGTCCTCACATACAACAGAAGTTCACCCGAAGTATGTGAGTCCAGGGGCTTTACCGGTTCCTATGGTACCAGTATACCCCTGGTAAGGTTTCGTGACCAATTTACCACTTCAGATGAGTCCCCGTGCAGACTCGGGTCTGATCGCCCTAATTACGCCTTTGGAGCATTCGCCTACTGAATCAGGGCCGGCAAACCAAAGTGATTACAGCGTCTCCCGGTGCCACCACTATGGAGGTTCTCCTCGGCCCCTTGGTTTTGGTTTGGCCGATAGGCCGCCCCATCTTCCTCGCCGCCACCTCTGAGCACTGGTTGGTGGTGGTGTTGGAATCGAACTTCTTCTGAACGGGTCCGTCGATGGAGCCAGTTGTGGTCCCTATCGTGCGTTTGTAACATTAGATGATAGTAGCCAAGATCCCATTACTAAGGAATTGCGGTCGTTGGAGTTCGAGAGCCGGGATCCCGCTTGACCAATCCCCAGAAACTCCCTTTCGATAGCCAATTTTTATCCACGCGCGGGCGCATTGCTCCCCTTTCCCAACCCCATCTCTGAAACCGTGTGTAGAAATCACTTAATACAATTTATTCAGTTTATACAAGTATCTATCATCAGTTTAACTTTTTAATGTCCTTTCTTGAAACTCACTCTTCGGCTCTAATTTATAATAGCCCTTTTAGCATTCTTGCAACACAATTTTTCACAGTCCTCAGAGCATTCACAAATATACAAGTAACCTCCGATATATTCGATGACTGTTCCTTCTAAAGGACTCTACTCGGCTTCTCGAGTTCCGCTTCTCAACCGGGCTCGTGGTCACCCGCGATCTTTCCGGGCAATAACGCGTTCGACGGCCCACCGCATATCTGGATAGTTGCTAACGTGTTCAGTGGGCGTGTGCATCGCTCCAAGGCAGAACTCTGAAACGGGTGCTTAGTATTGTTCAGCCATAGCACTCTGCCCCAGTGGAAACCGAGGGGTTTCAGTGAAAACATCGTGGTGTGGCTATTCCAAAACGTGGATGCAGACTTCAAACTTCCGAAGAGGGTGGACCACTGGCTGTACGTGACGAGATAGCGGAGGTGACTTTAATTTGCTAACGGTCTCCCTTAGTGGGCGCAACAATTCGGCCTCTTGAAGGCCGCCTCTCTTGTCGAGGTCTACTTCCCTGGGAAGTCACAGGTTCTCCCCATACGCCACACAGCAGGGGTAGCAGTAAACTCCTCAAGGGCAGCTGTACGGAGACCAAGCAGAACGAACGAGAAGAATAGGATGAATCGTCGCGCCTTAATGACTGCCTTTAGCGTCCGATGTCTACGTTATATCATCCCATTATACTGCGAATGGTATGTGGACGTCCCCTGTCGTTTGAATCCCAGGAGATTTCGGTACTCTGAAAAGAGAGTCGGTTCGAATTGGATTCCCTGATCTGTAATAATTACAGCGGGAATACCAAAACGCGACAGAGGGCTTCAGGATATGACTACGCTGCAATGCAATTGAGAGGTATTGTTTCAGGCCACTGCCTTAACCGATCAAGATTGTGAGGCAATACTTTCAGTCGTGCAAGCCTCACAAAGGACCTACAATTTAGAGGTCTATGATTTGGAAGTACTTTGTGGACTTAGAAAGTACACCTACTTCCTTCCTAGCATCCCTAGCACCCTTACACTTTTAGCTTGTGATGCACACTCTGGCCCGGAAGTTCACGTCCTGGGTGATATACGGCCAGAAGTATTTGCTGGAGACTAACCGGTTAACACAGTTCTGTACGAGCAACGGACGGAATTTATGCCCTAGTTCCCTTTTCGGAGATCTCGAAGTAGATACTAGAAAGTGAGCCGAAGATGGGGAACTCCATCAATTTGAATTTTAGTTTGAATGCAGGCTGTGAAAAATTGGGTCATCCTGAACTGGCTTCTGAAGGCTAAGAGTCGACGTTGCCGTGGGGACTCTTTGTCGGACTTTTGCCATAAGACAAAAATTAGAGGTTTATGACCCGTGAACAAGGTGAGCAGCCTGCCTTCAATAGAGAAACGGAAGTACTTGATGCTCAAATACGCGACTAGTAGTTCACTATCGTGGGGGCTGTAATTCCATTGAGCCGGATCTAGCTGTTTGGTGAAGAAACCCAACGTTTGCCAGCTTTGATTCAACATCTGGTGAAGAGGGCCGCCTACTGCGATGTCTGAGGGATCAACGAACATAGCTAGTGGTGCATCCTGTTGAAGGAATGTAGTAAAATGTAGCATCTACTAGCTCGTGCTAGCTCAATCTCTCGCGAATCTTTTATCTATGGACTAGACCGGATGACGTTAGATAATGTCTGGTGGTGAAGGGCTTTGAGCAGGAAACAAGGGTGGAGGTTTCTAAGGGGTTAGATTGTATTTGACAGCGTAAGGTCGCGATAGGTTGCAACTTGTCTGGTTCGGGTTGTATACCGTCAGAGGTGATGGAATGGCCTAGAAATTTCACCTGCTGCTGGGAGATGACCAACTGCTGTTGAAAAGTCTGCATACGCAATTCTTGATTAGTTTGTTGAGTTCTTTCCGCGCAACACCGAACTTCTGGGATGGAAGGGGATGTATCTTTAAGACGATTGGGAAATGCATCACGATCAGACCGGTCGGAGATTGTGAAGGGGGTTCTGCTCTTTCAAATGCGCCTTGTTTCAGTTTGTTCTGAGCAGTAGTAGTGTAAGGAAGTGTCTTTGGGCAAAATCTATTTTTCGAATGTGTCACTGCGTAATGAAGCGCTCACTGGATACGCGATCAAGTTTTGTGTGCGGTTTTGGAAGCATGCAACGGAAACTTATCAAATGCTTCAAGAGGTCGTTAAGGCGATCCAGAATTCAAAAGGCAGAACTCCTGGTGGCAGACACAATCATTTCCCAAACTCAAAAAAGGGCGCATGAGCAGGTTTCGCATCAAAACAATGCTGATTGTCTTCTTCGGCGTCAGAGGTCTATTCTGAGTTTGTACCGCAAAGACAAACTGTTATTCAGCTTTTCACCTGGAGTAGCTCACGAGGCAGAAACGACGGGTCGGATGCGTCAGGTCTGACATCACAGACGTTTTCAAGCTCTACCACGACAATGCCCCTTGCCACACGGCCCTCGTCGTTACCAACTTCCTGACCAGAAGAAGACCTCCGTGATGCCTCAGCCTCCTTACAGCCCTGAGAGAAAGCACTCAGAGTCGTTGGAGAGCATTCATGTTCAAGTTACAAGGTTCCTGAGAGGCATTCCAGTCGAGGAGTTTCAGGGTGTTTTCCAGAGGCAGGGTGTTTCCGCAGGTCTATCAATGCAGGAGGCGACTATTTTGAATAATTTTAGAACCGTCGGTACCAATCGAATGGGGCACTGATATCAGCCAAAATGAATCGCCATGAAAAGATCTGGCGCAAGCTAAGATTGACGGAGTTTGTTGCCGCTAATTTCAGTTGCTGAGGAAATAGCTTGTCATCCATGCCTATTGCATAACTGCCGAGCGTTCCCATATCAGCAAGAAGGATCGTGCCTGATGGGAGATTTGGTAACTCTACACAGGAGGATGGGGAATCTAGGAAGCGAGAAAATGGCCCAAAAGTGAAGGGACCTTTTCGAAACTTTAAACAGCGATGTCTCCGTTTATGGTGAGAATTTCGAGAGAAGGAGCGGAGTTCCTGAGCACTAGTTTGAAGGAAAAAGGACGTGCAAATTAGAGAGGCACTAGTAGCTTGGTGAATCCATTACTAAGCAGATTGTTTGTTTGTGTCTTAGCGTACCATCATTGAAGGCGAGTGTACGGCATTTGTGTAAGCCTTAAGATAGGTTTGCCTAGTAGAGCGTAATCAACCAAACATTCCTCCTCCTTTTTTCTACAAGAAATGGCTCCCAACTGTTCCATAATATTATGAAGTCGTAATTCTAATGTCAATAATCTCGAAAGTAAATTTCCTTCAATTTACATGAAATCACATCATAAAAATGTGATTCAATAAAATTTCAATTTTATGAGGGCATTTGTATTGACGTACGAGTCCATTAGCATTTTCAATTTTCAAGGACAAACGAGAGGAGCATATAACATTCGAAAGGTCCTTCTTTCAGTGGAGCATTTCATTCAGTCAGATCCCAATTGGGTTTTATTATGTGTTTTTGATGTTAATGATAATATTTGTGTGACCTTTATCGCATTCCGACCCACATTTAATTTTTTTTTTTCGGCCCCAAGAAAAATGAAGTTCAATAGAGCTTTTTTCCACTCAACCCTTCTGAGAGGAAATGTACTATTACTAAGCAGTTCAACTCCATTGCCATTTGAATTTTGCTTCCACTGGATCCACTAACAATTTAATGCAAATTAGCTCAACCCTTTCGGCCGTATCATTTGAATTTTAGTTGGGAGTCGAAAAAATTCGAATAAATGCGAATCCTTTATTAAGTGGATGTGAAGTGGAACAAAAAGGAGGATTTGAAAAATGATACGACCTTTTTGTTAGTGTCTAGCGCTATGTGATGGGAAGACACTTCAGAAAAAGGGTATTTTTATAAGTCCCAATTAGAGTACATACCGAGAGTCATCGAAAAACGTCTCTGTGGTTTGAGCTCCCTAAGACAGGACGTCCCCACCCACGAACTATTGAAATTTCCCTCCGAACTTTGTTCTTATTCTGCGGAGATAAGATACGTAGATCTTCTAAGTTTCTTGGGGATTTCGCTGGCATTTAAAGGGAGCACATATATCAAAGCAGCATTTCCAAACTTATTTCATAGCCTTTAATACATCCAAAAGATGCTTAATGTTCGTGGACTTGGCTCAAGGCGTCGGCTGCTAACGCACTGGATTTTCAGGGAATGCTTCTAACTTTCGTTGGGCAAAACTTTTCTTTCAGCATTTCTTCCTTTCTTCTCATTGTTCCCTAACTTTTGCGTGTTTTTCTATTGAACTCTTTTAGCTACGTAGCTTTAATGATTAATTACCTGACCTGGGGGGGAAAGCTATATGTGCGAAGCAGAGCGGGCGCTTACCTTTACCACTGCCTATTATATTGAAATATTGTAAGGGAAAGCCAGGTAGCTCAGGAGAATAGACGACTGTACATACATACATATTGTACGTCAGGAAAGAAAATGGGAATAAATGAAAGGAACATGTTAACTTGTTTACTCAATTACTAAAGAACCGGCCACCATATTCGACTATATACCTGGTCCTGGTATCCTTTCCCGGTGAATTGTACCTACATATGGAGGTGTTATGCTCCTGCACTATGTGGTAATGATAGATCGTCCATACAGATTAGATTTGAAGATAAACTTTAATAAATCCATTTAGGTTCATAGAAAGGGCAAATGAACGGTTTTTGTCCATCGTGTTCATTCTGTTTGTGGGTGGTTAATGGATCATTTAGAAGGGGAGATTGATGGGGTTCTAGGAGGGTGAAATATTCGTGCTATAAAGCGCGGCTAGATTGGATTGTGGTCTAATGGAACCATATTTATTGTTAATTTAACCGTGGCCAGTGATACAATTGTCTAGTGAATATAGACACAAGGACTTGTAAGAAGTACAGCATAATGACAGAATAGGACATTTAGGTAACATTTCATGTGACATTTTTGAACATATAATGGAACTAGGGGAAGGGCTAGTAGGACCATTATACGAACTCTGGAATTAACCATCGTACCCAGGAGACTAGGACTCTCAAGTTAAACAAAATAAATTTGGAGGATATACTCAAGGACTGCTTGAAGAAGTACAAGTCGGCCATTAGGACCGCCAAGAGGCGGTCTTGGCTGGACTATTGTCAGAACATCGAAAGCATTAGTGAATCCGGGAGACTCAGTAAGATTCTGCCTAAGGAACATAAGAGCCCATCCTTCCTTAAAAAGTCGTAAGGCTCCTGGACGGAATCTTCTAGCGAAACCTTGGAGCTGCTGGTTCAAACGCACTTTCCCTCCGGGGAGGAGGATTGTGAGTCAGAACCTTGCTTGGAGGGTTTGCGGCAACCCCAGCTGTGTTAGACTATCAAATCGGTAATTACCGAGGATAGGATCCGCTGGGCTATAAACAGCATAATGCCAGTCATGCTACAGAAGCAGCAGGAAAGGGTTGTGCCGTGGCTTCTTGAGATCTATCGGAGCTGCATCTCTTTAGGATACGCACCGCAGCCCTGGAGGCGCGCACGAGTTGTTTTCATACCGAAAGCGGGCAGGCGCGGCCATCAGTCCGCGAAGGACTTTCGACCAATCAGCCTGACCTCTTTCGTGCTGAAGACCCTAGAACGCGTCCTGGACATTCACTTAAGGACGATTATGGAGAGAACGCCTTTCTCTAAGTCCCAGCATGCCTACCTAAAAGGAAAATCCACAGAAACCGCTCTCCACGAGGTAATTGGCACGGTTAAGCGGTCGCTGCAGTACAAGCAGTATACCCTTGCTGCCTTCTTGGATATAGAGGGAGCTTTCAACAACGTCAGTACCAACGCCATCAAGGAAACCTTGACCGGTATTGGATTGGAGGTTTATCTCACGCATTGGATTACATCCATGCTGAGTGCCAGGATAATCCAATCCGATCTGGGAGGCAACCGCTTGACCAGAGCGAAGACATCATGGAAGGAGCGTTGCGAAAGGTGTGCCTGTGGGCCGCAAGATGCGGACTCAGCATAAACCCACCCAAAACGCAACTGATGCTATTCACCACCAAGACAAGGATACCTGAATTCCATCTACCACGGCTGAATGAACAAAGATTGGTTCTTTCCTCTAATGTAAAGTATCTGGGTGTAATCCTGGATTCTAAGCTAAATTGGGGGTTGATTATAGAACTGAGGATTAAGAAAGCCTGTATAGCCTTCCATGCCTGTAAGAGAACCTTTGCAAAGAAATGGGGTTTCCAGCCGGGGATGGTTCTCTGGATGTACACCGCTATAGTGCGTCCGATCCTGACGTACGGCTCTATTGTATGGTGGCAGGCTTTAAAGAAGAAATACAATAGAACGAAGCTTAATAGGGTTCAAAGAACCGCGTGTGCAGGTGCTACTGGGACTCTGCAGTCCTGCCCGGCAGATGCTCTCAATGTACTCCTGCATCTCCTCCACCTAGACCTCCACATCAAATATGTTGCAGCGTGCAGTGCCGTCAGACTACGTGAGTCCGGCTGCTGCGCGGCGAAGTCCTACGGCCACAGCAGCATCCTAGATGAAATACCTCGAGAAATCTGGGCATCTCCCACGGAATATGTCACACGCAAACTGAACTTCACGACGAACTTTGCTGTGGACTTTCCAACCAGGGCAAAGTGAAAGACTGGCGGCGTGTTGCAAGACTATGACACGGTATTCTTTACGGACGGATCAAAGATGGCCTATGGAGTCGGCGCGGGGGTTTTCTCGAATTCGCACGGTGTATCCAAGTCGTATGGTCTCCCAGGTTTCACCAGTGTATTCCAGGCGGAAGTACTGGCGATACTGGAAGTCTGTCGATGGCTGGAGCGTGATTCGAACCCCAAGCGTAACATAGCCATTCTGACCGACAGCCAAGCGGCCATCAAGGCCTTGTACTCAACGACGACATGTTCCCGCTGGTGGGGCAGTGCAGAGACGCGCTCAACCATCTGGGCGGAACGCTCAAAGTCACTCTCCTCTGGGTTCCCGGGCATAGGAACATAGAGGGGAGTGAGCGGGCTGACGGATTGGCCAGGCAAGGCTCTGCCCTTGGCAGTCCCTCTACTAACCTACCCGCACTACCTAGCAGCCGCGGGCCTGAGATGGCGAAGGCTTACAAGCTGTGCCAAGTCAAGGAGAATTTGACCCGCTTATAACATAGCCCGATCACGAGAGTTCCTGTGCCAGACGCGTGCAAATGCATTCAAGACTACGGCGGTCTGCACGGGGCACTGGCCCATAGGGGACCGCTAGGCTCGGCATACCCTACAACTCGCATTGCCGAAGCTACGGAGAAGGAAGGGAAACCCGCATGCACTTTCTCTGCGATTGCCCAGCTCTGGCTAGAGTCAGGCTGCGGACACTGGTTAAACCATTCTTTGGGGACCTCAGAGAGATTTCTAGCTGCAGGGTCGGAGAGCTGCTTTCCTTCGTGAATGCTACGGGCTGGCTCTGAAAATCCGAGCCGGCTGGACTCTGCTTCCCTGCTCCCATAACAACAGTCACAGTCTTAGGAGTTTGTGACAATAAAACGGCGCACCAAAGCGCTAATTGGGCTCCTCGGAGCGGCCACTGATACCTACCTACCTATCATACTCAACCCTTGTGGCTCAATCTTTGTGATGGTCAACGTAGTTTTACTTTGAAACACTGAGCCAAAAATCAAGTGAAAAGTACATGCCGGTTGGAAAAATGTTAGGTCAAGTTGGATTGTGTGTATGGTGGGGAGAAGCTACAGCTTCTGAGCACTTGGGCCGTGTTGGTCCGTTGTACTCGCCACCCCGTCTAACGGAATATTACGTTAGTGGATGTGATGCTACCCGTTGCAATTGGAGAACGTCGGCACCGAAGATCTAATGCCTGATGCATCCATATGCGGGACATTCACATAGGAAATGCTCCGTGGATTCCGCTTCCTCATTACAGGAGGGACACGTCTCATCTTGAGTAATTCCTATTCATCGGCATTTTTATTGACCTTCAAGGAGTAGTAGGGCTCTTAACGAGACACTGTCCCTCAAAATATCACATGAAAAAGTTGGGCGGGCAGCTATATGTGCCCAGTGTGAGGTAAAGAAGGAGACAGCCCTCACCTTACATGCAGTTGCCGGGTCTCTTCAGAGCTTAGACGAAGAAACTTCGAAAAGGGTTTCTTCAAGCAAGAATTTTCCAACTATCTGCCATTGGAGGATGTTCTCAGATTTGCAAAGGGCTGCGAGCGCCGCAGGTGGGAGGCCGTGAATAGGCAAATTTGAGGGGGGGGGGGGTTCGTTCAGGGCAGTGGCAACTCATCAGACGCTGCCTCACGTTTGCCCTAGGAGCAACGTGACCAAAGCGGTTACAAGGTAGCATGTCGTGTTTTTGAATTGATATAAGGGAGCAAATGCCGCCTTCTAACCACTCCGGTCACCCTGCTCACAGGAAAAAGAGGAGGCAGTGTTTGCCCTGGACAATACCATAAATCATATCCTTTTCTAAACTTCAGGGCTTGTCCAATAGTGAGGGTTCCGGCGACCACAACCGAGGAAGTATGTTGCTTTCCAACTGGTCCGGTCCGCCAACTAGTGGATGCCGGAATTAGGAATCACTCGATTCTCAAATAAAAGTTTATTCGGTAATCATTATTAAAGTGGGAGACATGTTACGCCCCCGCGCAGCGTTAATGAACCCAAAAACTGAACTGGTTTTGCCTCTTTGCTAATATTTCATAACATTTTTGGTGCTCAATACCCCATTCATCAAACTGAACTGAAGTTAAGTCCAGGTGGTCGTTGAAGCGCCTTAAGGATAAAGCTGAATTATCCAAGGCAATTGGCGAATATTGACCGGACAGGATCGCAAGAAAATATGTGCAGCTTTACTGAAATATCGCGACATGTGCTTGCATAACTCTATGCTCGTCAGTTTCGGTAATACGGGATTAAGTGACAAAAAAATCGCGTGTCCTGTTCACAGACACAAAAGAAATTAACGGATCGAATGGAAGGTTTGTTTATGGATGGAGGAAACCGCGAAAGTTAAACTTAGACACAAAAAAAGCCGACTTAACACCTGGAGCGCAATTCGTTTCCAAAAACGATCAAAAAAATGCAATTTGCCTAGCCAATCCATTCCACCACGTTTCAAGTATTTCGTCCAAGCCATGGATCATTTCAGCTTCCGCAGATTTTGCTTGATCATCAAGAGTCACAAGCGTAAGGGAGCATGTTGCTAAAATATGTTCTTGAACCCTGTTAACCAGACTTAACCACCTTAGACACCTGTACGCACATACCAATGTTGACGTAAAGCTGGTTTGGATGCCAAACGTTCATATTATGTCTTTATCAGTCTAATCTGTGCCCCATACATCATTCCAGAGATTCCAATAATGTTTAATTCGGAAGCCATCTAAGAAGAATGAAAATCTTGGGCGACTTTTCAGAAACTGAGCTTTTTTTTTAAGGTTTTGGGTGAAACAGAGCCTTATTAGAATCGATTCAATGTCTGTCTGTCGCACTCGGAAACCGCTAAAACAATTGCTAGGAAAAATGGTGAGAACCTGTGGCCTATGAATCCCTTTACATATAAAGGGGGACATCATTTTGCTCTTTATTGGTGGGGGGGGGGGGGGGCTGGTTCCACTTCTGTCATTGATCCAATCTTGTTATTGACGCTATTATAAGTTCTAGCAGTGATCGCAGCCAAAATCACAATGGCTTCGCGGTCCTTTAACTACCTTCATGATTTTCCCAGGAGCTTGCACTCCTCCTTCACTGCTCTCAACTACGAGCTTTAGAGCCACCCTGTCGTCGCTACCCGGAGATGGTGGATTCCATTCCATAGCATAATCCGCAATGAACTTATCGCTCATCCTTAATGCATACCTGCGTAGACTCTTGCAAATACACTCCTTTTTCACGCAATCGAAAACTTTTTGGGAATCAAGGAAGTGCAGATGAAGCGATAATCTAAACTCCGTACACTGCTCTACAGGCATGCGAAGGCACAGAGGGACGCAACGCGCACCTCTCCAACAAATGTCAAAACTAAGACTACTAAGACTACTAAGACTACTAATGTACATCCCCCTTTGCATGTATGGCGAACCCCCTTTAAATTCGATGTAGAATTATGTAACTCACTTTATGCGTGAGCGTTCACAGTTCTCGCTTTTCCACCAAATTTGGTGTCAATTGCTACCACCGTCTCCGAGAAAAATGCGTGTGACGGACAGACAGACAGACGGACAGACGGACAGACGGACAGACGGACAGACGGACAGACGGACAGACGGACAGACGGAGAGACGGATAGACGGACAGACAGACAGACTTATGGTAGCTTATGGCGGTACTCAAACGGCCACATTGCGACTGCCAGTGGACTGAGCGCACAAGTTGTTGGCCGTGGGAAAGGTTCGTATTGGATGGGTTGTTTACCGACTAAGGGAACAGATCTCTTTAAAAAGGAGCTTCAAATGCCTAATGTTTGGACACTTCACGAAGGCGTGCACTAGCGGCTTCGATTGGTCCGATCAATGTTGAAGGTGTGAGGAAAAAGGGCATATTGCCAAGGAGTACAATAGAGAACCCAAATGCATTTTGTGTGAAGGAAAAGAGGAACGACATAACCGGCATATTGTCGGTGTCGGTGTCGGTGTCTGGTGGAGCGGCGATATGGGCGTGCGGTCGTCAAGCCATATAATATAGCATGGGTCAGGCGGCTTTGGTGGGAAAAAATAAGCGGTATATTCGTATATAGCTGTTACGCCCCGGGGAGCCTCACGCTGCCTGAGTTTGAAGACCTGTTAGACGATCTTGTTCACGACGCAAGGAGACAAGGTCCAAAGGTGATAGCCGGTAACTTTAATCCGTGGGCTATCGAGTGGGGCAGCAAGGAGACTAACGCGAAGGGGCGGTGCTTATTAGAAGCATTTACCGGATTGGATGTAGTTCTAGCCAACGAAGGTAATGTAAACACTTATCGGAATGGGGGGAACTGGTTCAATTGTAGATCTGACTTTTGTCAGCCCTGCGCTGGCACGTGACATGTCTTGGCAAGTTAACGACGACTTCACGTAGAGTGACCACCAGGCAATCACCTTTGAACTAAGGACGGAGCCACAAGGGAGGAGACCCGCACCCGGAAGCCGCAATCCAAAAGAACACCAGGATGGTCTGCAAAAGCGATGGATGAACAAACATTCATGGAAATGTGGCTAGATCTGGCTAGCAAAGCAGGCGCCTCCACGGATAGAGCTCTCCATGTTACACAAAGCATCTCTAAGGCATGTGACGTGTCGATGCCTAGGGGATGCTCATTCTCCACTAGAAGACCCAATTATTGGTGGAATAGTGAACTTGTCAGCCTTCGATCGGGGCAATAGATAGGATCGATCAAGGGCAAAAGGAGCATGCCTTTAGGGAAGCTCGCAAGAACCTCAAGCTCGCTATCCAGCGGAGTAAGAGAGAATGTTTTAATGAGCTCTGTTTGCAAGCGGACATAAATCCGTGGGGTAGCGGCTATAAAATCTTGAGAGGGCGATTCAGAGGCCGATCATCTGCGCAGATCACGTGCCCTTTGCTCTTGTTGGAAATAATGCAGGGGTTATTTCCCCAACAAGAGGGGGCTACTGACGAGCTGCTGGAGATCTGCAGTCGAATAGGCGATAGCAAGGCCCCGGGTCTGGAGGGCATACCAAATAAAGGCCTCAAACTTGCCATCAAATGCAGACCGGATATGTTCGTGGAGCTGTTCGAAACATACATGTCCGAAAGTATCTTCCCTACACCGTGGAAGTGGCAGAAGCTGGTACTGCTGCCTAAGGCTGGCAAACCGCCAGGGGAACCGTCCTCCTATATGTCTTCTAGAGACTATGGGGAAAACGTTGGAGTGGGTTATTTATAATAGACTACTCCCAGTCGTCGAGGGCCAAGGGGGCTTTTCAGATAGACAGTATGGGTTCCGTAAAGCCAGATCCACCATTGATGCTATCAAAATGGTTACCCGCTTGGCCGAAAATGCAATTCACGGAAGGGGTTGTACCAGCAAATATTGTGTGGTGGTGACCCTGGATGTGACGAATGCATTCAACTCGGCCAATTGGAATCTTATACGAAAGTCTCTAGCGACGATTGGTGTTCCCACCTACCTCGCCGCTATTATCGATAGCTACTTTTATGAGCGAACACTCTGGTGTAGTACCGATGATGGACCTAATGAGTACGTTGTCTCCAAGGGTGTCCCGCAGGGGTTTGCACTGGTCCCAATACTGCGGAATATCATGTGTAATATAATGATGTACTTAACTTTCCCGTTCCGGAGGAGGATACGGTGGTGGGCTACGCCGATGATATAGCACTGGTTGTGGTTGCAAAGCATCTCGAGGATGTTGAGTTGTACTCAAGCGAAGCAATCAGTGTTGTTAAGGTTTGGTTAGAGAGTGCTGGACCGCCACTCGCGGAGAAAAGACGGAAGCGGTCCCATCACTATACGTCGCAAAAGAAATTACGCTTGCATTAGAATCAGGAATTGTATTATCACTTCGAAGTCGGCCATCAAATACTTGGTGGTGATGATAGACGGAAAACTCAATTTTAAGCAGCACGTAGAGCATACTTGCAAAAGAGCATCCACCATGATTATGACTCTCACAAGGGTGATGCCAAACGCAAGAGGACCGCGGCATACTTGCAGGCTGCTCATAGCCAGGGTGGTGAGTTCTATCATGCTGTATGCAGTCCTAGTTTCGGGAAACGCGCTGCAGGTTTTAGGCAATGCACATAAACTGAGTACGGTTTACAGAAGAAAAACCTTAAGGGTGTGTTCTGTCTTCAGGACCGTCTCAGACGATGCAGCGTTCGTCATCTCGGGAGTGATGCCGATTGACATCCTGGCGACCGAAATGATCAACATTTATAACACCAGGTTCACTTCTCCCTAATCGCAGGTGAAAAAAAGTCGGAAGGGAGAGATCCATAAGCAGATGGCAACAGCGATGAGAACAGTCAGTTAGACTTAGAGGTTGATCCCTTCCATCGGGGAGTGGCTGGAGAGAAAACATAGGAGATCAATTATAGTCTCACCCAGCTTCCCACTGGCCACCTCACCTTATTGTCCAAACTGCGAAGGGGTCCCAGAGGACCCAGGGCACGTATTCTTCCAATATCCTAGGTTCGTGGAAGAAAGGAGGAACCTAGAGGATACTCTAGGTGAAGTACTGTCACTGGAAAATTTTGTCCGGAGAATCGTAGCTTGCCAGAAAGACTGGCATGCGATCAATTCCATGATCGCAGTAATCCAGGATAAACTGCAAAAAGCAGAAGAAGTGAGGAAGGCGCGGTTACGAGCCTCCCGGGAAGACGGAAGGAGACCTAGCTTAAGTAAGCTAACTCCGCTCCTTGATGTAATACCTAAAGGTGGTTCCACGGGGTGGTTTTAGTGGGTAAAAATACCACACTCTGGCGTGCCCAGGCCAGAGACTTTTGAAGATTTCCACCTCTTTAAAAAAAAACTCCGGCGAACGGCAAGAGAGGACTGGCATAGACTATGGCAACAACGATGGGACGAGTCGTCGAAGGGTCGGTGGACATATAAGCTTATTCCTGATATTTGGGAATGCTTGACCGACGACACAGGGAGGTGAACTAAAAGCTCACGCAGTTTCTCACTGGACGTGGTGGTTGCTACCGAACGTATCTGCATCGTATCGGTGTGGATGATTCCCCGAACTGTTACAGATGTCGTGGTATTCTAGAGGTTCCGAAGCATGTGCTGTTTGAGTGCTCGAGATTCCGGGAGGAGAGAAGAAGCCTGAGCGAGGCCCTGGGAGTCGTCATGAGCCTCCAAAACTTAATCCGGAAAATGCTCAGGTCAAAGGAAAATTGGATTTCGGTCATCCGTACAATTATGCGGATACAAACCCAACTGCTGAGAGAAGCACGCGCAAGAAGAGCACAAAGGAATGGAGAAGCTGTACCCTAAAGACAGATTGGAGCTACTGAAGAAGCGAAAGGCTGCAGAATTGGAAACATGAAGGCCTACGGAGGGCAAACCCGCCCCGCGAAGTATTGTCTAAATAGTGGTCCCGTGGGGCAAAGGCAGGAGAGAGGTGGGGACGCTTTTTTAATGGATGCGAATCTCACACTATACCATGCCAGCTTTGACGTTCACACGGAAGAGCTGGAAAATGGATGTGTCTTCTAAGAGTTTCTAACGCCTCCTGTTTGAATTGTAGCAATCAAACTAAATATTTAGCTCTGAAGTCTCGCAATAATTTCGCCACCCAATCAATACTACATTCACCGCAAAGTGGGAAATATAAATAATCATCAATGGATGAGAAATCCAATATGCCAACACAAGGTCTTTCCTTGAGGTCCTTGAAATTCCTAATTTTCCACCTTCAGCAACACGCGGCACCGATAATGCGTCTCTCATTGAAATTCCAAATATGAACAAATCGAATGAATCCAATATCCATGTTACAGCGAAACAAGACCAGCTTCTACACTTATCTGAACATTTGCTCCTCAAATGAACTTCACCATCTTTTTCCCTGCATATCTTACCCATAATATCTGAGATATATCTCAACGAAATGTAATCATTATAAATTTGTATGAAAAAAATGGAGTCGACAGAAAGAATAAATACATTTCCTCCATCGTCTCCATGGAAAAACGGCACCGAATCAGCACGAGAATATTAAACAGTTGGATTCTATCATTCACATTATATGTGCTTCTACGTCTAATTTTCATGGCTACAGACTCTCGCATTTCTCTAGAGTCCTTGAGAAAATCCTTAAAATGTCTAAGCCAGTTATGCAGGAGGAGTACTTTGACTAAACGTCTAAATCGAATGAACGGCGACACATTAACTTAAGCTAAAAATCCCATCTGGCTGTGTTGGGAGCTTCAACTTTGAGCAAACCCTAAAGCAATGAGGGAGGCGGGGGTTCAGAGGATGTAGGGTTCATTCTCCGGAGGGTTGCCGAATTGGGAAAAAGTTGACGAGACTGGCAAACGTAAACAGCAGATAAATAGATATTATACTATCTTGTTGTCAGCTTTTGAACTTATCGCGTTCTAAAGGATTCATTGGGAGATACTAATATAAAATGACAGGAAAAAAGTCGCTCCTGGGAATCCTTTTCAAGTGAAGTTCATCCCTGTCCAAGCCACAGCCATACATCAATCTTAAAAGTGGTCAGGACTTCTCTGAAAGGATGCCTTCCATTCAGGTACTGTGTTAAGCAGGACAATCGCAAATTGGGCCGGGAAGCGGATGATACCACGCTTCTAAGGAATGTATCCCATGTATCCCATCAAGATTTCAGGAACTTCCTTCCCGTTGAACCCCTTGAACATCTAACATTTACGGTAACACTCCACCAAATCACTTGCTCTTCGGAAACGATTAACCTCTCATACCCAGCTCCTTGCAAATATGAATGGCAGTAAGTCCTTATGACAAGCTCCATGAAGATCTAGATAAAACCTGACGGGAATTCACCTAACAACAGGAAGCTGGGGATAATTGTTATGAAATTCAATAGCCATTAGACACAATCCATCGATTTCGGCATACGCACAAATATAATGTTACGCAAGAATCCCGGGAACACAATTAAGGACACTTCTTGGTACCTCATTGCTTCGAGCGTAGGCACCCATTTCCAGCCCCCTCCGTCAGCGTTGCCTGTCGATACGTTTCGATTGAAATCCTGAAAAACCTTTACCCCCGCCCCCATTGACTTTAATGTTCGTTTGGCTAAAGTGATGAGCGGACACAATTTGCGAGTGGGCGAGTAAAAGCAGTTTAGCTTTGATTCCTTTTAGTCCTTTCCTAGCTAGGGCAATTATACGGGGGCAGAAACATTAACATTAACGGAACTTAATCGAATTGCCTCTTGAATTCAATTACACACTCCTCCTACGGTCTTCTGAATGGGAATGATGGTGGTTGGACCCTTTCGTGTCCTGGAAAGATGTTCAAATGCAATTCATAAGGATAATGCAATTTTTCATCTTGTGACTGATTTTTTTCCGGGAAAGTGGTCACTTTTCGTGGTAGAAGAAAATACCTTTTAAGAAAATTATAGTCAGTGAAAATGATTTCCAAAGTGTTGACTTTGATGTTAATTGCATTATGGAGGAGTTAGATTAAGTTTTAAAATGTTTATGAGTTTGTAAAAGGATTCCTTCCTGGAGAGGCAGGAACACCTCGAGCATTAAAAAGTGAAAATCCAATTAATGAATATCAAATTAGGATGGTGATCATACAACCTAAATAGTCGCATTTTCTGATTTTCTTCTTTTCTTTAGTCCCGTTCACAAGCGAGGTCGGCTCTTCGTCATCGGTTGCGCTATTTTGCCCTATCAAACGGCTGGATGCAGTGGTGAAGCTTTCAAATCCCCATCCAGCGTATCAAGCCGCCGTTGTTTTGGCCGGCCTCTTGGTCGCTTATCATCGCCTTCGATGTTCAGGTCAATCCTGGCAAGTGGATTCTCGTTAGCGCGAATTAAGTGACCATACCATTGGAGACCCCTCTTCGCAGTTTTTCCACTATCGGTGCAACCCCATATCGATCGCCGTTATCCTCATTTCGGACGTAATTAAGCGTGTCACGCCACTAATCTTCGTCTCCATTACCGCGAGGCACCATCCATTGTTTTTTATATGCGGCCAACATTCAGAACCATACAGGGTGACAGGGTGGACGACGCTAGGGTAAATTTTAGATTTGAGATGTTCTTTGATACGTCGATTACAAAGATCACCAGTTGCGGAATACCACGTCATCAAGGGTGCGCTAATACTCGAAACAACGCATTTCTCCGTTAGCTGGGGACCGTGCTAGGGTGCCGGATGTTGAATGTCTCGTGTGATTGTGTCCATACCAAGAACGAAAAGGAGTGATGAGAGGGTGCTTCTTAAGTATACCGACGGAGACACGAAGTGGTTTTGATGCGTCCGATTCACTTTGAACTTTGCTTTTTGGATCGTGGTAGAGCAGTTGAACTCAGCGCACGAGTTTCTCTGGCACTAGGTGTCGTCGTAGAGCATACCAGATGAGTTCACAAACACGGTCAAACGCTTCTCATGTTGTTTCTCTTTGAGTAACTTTTGGTCGCTTACCATAGACTTCGTCCAAAGCAACTTTTTTGTCTCCATTACCGCAAGGCGCCTTTCATTGTCTTTTATAGTCGGTCAACACTAATCGATCCGATCGGTGCAGAAGGTGCGGGGAGAAATGAAATATCTCCAAGGAGTGCAATAGGGACCCCAAAAGGCTACTGTGCGAAGTAAAGGAAGGAAGAGATAACCGCCATATTACCGAAAGTGGTAAATGCCCGGAATCCAGGAAGGCATTGACTACTATCAAAAAATGAGGTTTATTCAAATAAACCTTAATCATTGCAGGGTCACTTAGGACTTACTTGAGCAGACCCCTTATGAATCTCAGATGGAAGTTGACATCATTAGTGAAACCTGCAGAAACCGTGACGGTGCTGTATGGATAGCAGATTCGACTGATGGAGCGGTGATATGGGCGTGCGGTCGCCAAGTTATACAATGTTCCATAAATCAGTAGGCCAGTGGGTCGTGTGTGGAAAAATAAGCGGTGGGTACGTGTTTAGCTACTACGCCCCACCCAGTTTTACGTTTTCTGAATTTTAAGACATGTTAGACAACCTAGTTGTCGATGCAAGGGGATGAAGTCCAAAGATGATTGTTGGTGATTTCAACGTTTGGGCCTTCGAGTGGGGAAGCGGGGAGAGTAAGGCAAGGGGGTCTATTAGAGGCTTTTGCCCAGTTGGATTTGGTTTTGGCCAATGAAGGTAATACAAGCACCTTTCACAATGAGGGTCTTTCTCTTTAGCCCTGCACTGATACGTGATATATCCAGGCATATCTACACCGGCAGCGATCACCAGGCAATCATCTTTGAACTAAGGAGGGAGTCACAGGCCAAAGAAACAGGATAATTAAAGCCGAGAAGGGCATCAAGATGGGCTGCAAAAGCATTGGACGAGGGAAGCTTCTTGGAAGTGCGGTTTGGCCAAGCTACTAACGCAGGCGATCGTACGGAGAGAGTTTTCCATGTCAAGTAATTCATCACCGTCCAGACATGTGACGCACCCATGCCTTGGAGGTGCTCATTCTCCAGAAGAAAATCAAACTACTGGTAGATTAGTGAACTGACGAGTCTTCGATCAGCCTGCCAGACGAACGGCTCAGAGGACGGTAGGTAGGACTGATCAGGGACAAAAGGACCATATTTAAAAGGTAGCCCGCAAAAACCTCAAACTTGCCATTCAGCGGAACAAGAGGGAATGCTTTAAGGAGCTCTGCTCGGAAGCGGATTTAAATTCGTGGGGGGGGGCGTCTATGGAGTTGTGATGAGACTGTTGAGAGGACGGTCATTCCTATAGATCACGTGCCCTACTCTCTTGTTGAAAATCATCCAGGGGTTATTTCCCCAACAAGAGAGGGCACTGACATATTTCACAGAACTCTGAATGTGACGGTAATTCCTGCAGTAACCATGGATGAGCTGTTGGAGAACGATAGGGCGGATGACAATGCGGTAAATTTTAGATTTGAGACGTTCGTTGATGTGTCGATCACATAGAACACCAGTTTTGGATTCGGATTGCGTTAACACATGAACCAATTTCATAGCGCCGTTCTCCATTGGCTGATAGCGTTGACCTGCAGTATTTAAATCGCTCAGTTCTGGGCAGGTCACTGCTGCTGACAGTGATCATGACTGACGTAACCCCAGAAAAACAATACCAACGGAGAGTAGAGGCTTTCGACTATAAGTCACAGAATCTGCTGAGATGCCAACCTGCAAATTTTGAAACTATATATTGCTGTCAAAAACTCAACAACCCCTCGGATAAGGACTAACTTTCTAAACCTAAGTGAACTGAGATACTGAAACTAGAGAGTGCTCTTCTCCTTTTGCCAAGCGGTAGCAGACCCTAATCTGGTAGTGCACTATTGTTCACGCTCTGGGAGCCCGTTTCAGACAAGGGTTTCGACTCAGGTTAGATAATCATAATTGTCAAGGCTTATATACCAACGGAGATTTTCGATACAGAAGAGAAGGATGTTTTCCGTGAGCAATTACATGCGGTTTAGGAGAGACTTCCTTGAGGTGACAATATAACATTGACTGCAAAGGTGATTACACTCTCCTCGTGGTGTAATGGGGAGGAATTTTCTTTGCGATCGTTATAACAATAGTTCAAATTTTTGGGCTGATTTCACTGCCTCGTCAACGGTGACAAACCAGTCGAGTTGCCTTCTGAATGTTCGTAACAAAAGTTGTGCTGACATTCACCTCGAAGCGGATCATCATCTTGTAATGAACTAATGGGATTTATATGGTCATACGGCCATCCTGAGTGGCCAAGGATAACCTAGGGGGAATAACTATACCAAAAACCTGAAAAGTTGGCAATATTGACCGTAAAGGTCTGCTCGCAAATACTGAAGCTCCATCGGAGCACTCGAGTGCTAACACCATAGTAAATAGCAAAATTTTTTACGGGGAAGTGATTGAAGCACGTCCAACATGCGCAATGTTTTCTTCAACGACGAAATAGTAGGGAAGGAGGGAGAGAGCTGACTGCGTTTGAGCGCAGTGCAAAAATGCGTCACTCACCGCAGCGACCTGCGAAAGAGGCAGCGAGGGCTGAAATACCCGAAGTGACACCGGGGCGCCTAAATAAAGGGGAAGCCTTAGTGGTGCTACTGATAGTGCAGGGACTGCAATTTCAGTACCCCTGTAATATCCCTACTACGGAAAAAATCCCAGTCATAACCGCTAGTCCTGAGCAGGTGGGTTCGGACACGCACAGAGAAGAGACTCATTAGGAAATGCGCGGCAGTGGTGAAACGTATGCGGTCGCCAACATTCCTCCAGAGGAACGTCAGCAAAGGCATCAAAAACGAGGTGATGGAACTAGAGGAACTGTTGGACCGCATCTTCTTTGCCTGAAAAGCGGAAACAGCCGCACTTCTCACTGAGAACACTGCTAGTACCAAACGGATTGCAGATAACTCATTGCAAAGCGAAGTGGGGAAAAACCGCAAAGAGGACAACGTGCTTGAAGAAGGCTACAAACCGAAAATCAATAGCAGAAAAGACGAAGAACGGAGAAGGAGTAGACCTTCGGCTCAGCTCATTAAATCGACGGAAGCCAAGACATTTGCGGAAGTCCTTAGTGAAATCCACGGCATAATGAAAATTGGATGGGTAGTATGCAGGATACGAATGCGGATAGTCTCCACCAAGTACTACAGGCAAGGGATCCGACAGGAGGACAACATGACGGAGATGCCGTCAGGTAGGTCACCAACCGAAGACATGCAATGAAGGCAAAATTTGCGTTCTCTGCAGGGGTCGTGGTGCCTCCGGTGAAAGCGTCGCACATACCGAGGGTTCGGGCCAGTGTCCAAGGTTTATGGCGGAACTAGAAAGTTCGCTGCGGAGGTAAATGCTGATCTAGTGCTAATCAATGAGCAATACCGGAACAGGGACTCCGGCTTCATGGCATCTCGACTTATCGGGCACCGCTGTCATCTCTGCCGGTCTGCGGCAGCCTTGCATGTTAAGTACCGACCAGATGAACTACATTGTACGGGGGTTATTCCCCAGACATCCTCTACGGCTTGAGGGCGATAGCGCGGAAAGGGTCGACGATTACTCGCTTTTCAAAATCAGAGAGCTCGAAGAACCGATTCTCACCGTCAAAAACAAGAAGCCGCAGGTCCTGATGGTATCCTGGCGGAAGTTTACAAACTGGTGTTGCGCCAACGGCCATTTGCTGCTCGAGGCGTTCAAGGCTTCCTTGAAGATACTGCTCTATTAGTCGTAGATGTGGTTCATGGAGCCGAGGTACACAGCCGCCGATCTTGACGGATAGTTCTTTTCATAACACTTAATGTCAGAAATGTCTTCAATTCGGTAAGATGGATAGGTGCCAAACCATCCCTTGGGGTTATTGATGAATTATCGGAAAGACCATTCTGCTCTTTAAGACGCTAGAGGGTCAGAGGAGGATCGAAAATACGTCGGGGATGGCGACCCATCCTGCGGCCGGACCTCTGGAACGCTTCCTACGATAACGTGCTGAGACTCGATATGCCCGAAGTTGCCGTTGTGGCACTTGTTGCTGGACGCACTGTTGAGCAGGCGCAAAGTAGACTTGGCACGTTGATACGACGGGTAAGCGGATGAATGACTGCTCACGGTTTCGCTGCGATTGCGCTGAAAAAAATCGAAGTCGTCATCATGACCAGAAAGAAAATCCCGACCCTGCGTCCCATATCGATCGGCGAGTTGACTATAGAGTCAAAAACAGTAACTCGGGCTGTCCCTTAACTCAAAGATAAGCAGCAAGGAAAAAGGCTGATCCTGTGTCTAGCAGGCTATGTCTCTTGATGAGTTCAAAGCAGTCTGTCCTGCTCTACGGTGCAAAGGTATGGGCTGACGCTCTTGGCAAGGAGATATATCGCAAGCGTCTCGCGCAAGTACAAAGACGGGGAGCTTTGCGGGTGGCGTCTGCGTATCGCATTGTCTCTGAACCGTGAGTGATCCCGTTTGCCCTTATTGCTAAGGAGTGTCAAGCCATATACAGGCGCAAGGGAGAAGAGCCAAGAGAGGTGGTTGCTCGTGAAGAACGGCAAAGCATCCTAGACGAGTGGCAAATCTGTTAGTAAAATTAAACTTGAGGCAAATGGACTGTGCGGCTCATCGACAACTCAGGTGCGTGGATGAATCGGAATCATGGTGAGACTGACTATTTCCTTACCCAGTTCTTAAGTGAGCATGGAGGTTTTCAGTCTTACTTGCACAAGATTAGAAAGGCACAATCTCCGGATTGTGTGTTTTCCAATGGAGTTGTGGGCGACGCCTACCACACTTTTTTCTTGTGCAAGATGGGATGGGATTCGTCTGCAGCTCTTTTTGAACACACGGGATCTCTCTCCAGACAACATTGCCGAGGAGATGCTGAAGAGTGCTGACAGGACGTTTGGGTCCTTCTTGTTACAAAGAAGATAGAGCTCGACCGGTGGACGGCACGGATGGCAGGGAATCCTCGAACTGACAGTTCACTTTCACCTCTCCCCTCCCGTTGATGAAAGCGATTTCCTGATTTGAAGGCTCCGCAAGGCGGGAGAGTTCGGAGACTAGCCCGAAGCAATGTGACAAACGGTTCAAGGCTAGCTCTCTGACGATGAGGAGGTGTTTAGTTGGTAGTCAAATGACGTAGTGCTGCGAGAGTCCAACACTCTTTGCGTAAACGCATTCAAAAACATGGGGTTGATATAAATTAATTTAAAGTACTGTAAGGCCGTTCAAGACCTAACCTAACAAACCATTCGGCGAAGTAGACGTGGAAGTAACCTGCGAACCATGCGGAAGATATGCTAGTGCTACCTGGGTCAAGGTTACGTTTGCCAGCACATCTGGAAGACCAGCCATACAAGAAATAATAACAACCCAGGGAGAGTATATTTGAAGAGAAAAAATCAAGACTGTCTATATTTACAGCTGATATACTCCTTCTAGTCCAGCGCTAGTATAACAAATAAGGTTTTATTTTACACAAAACCTTAAAAGAGATGCTAGACAGGTGCAATGACTTGGAAAGGGACAGGCAGACGAAGTCCAGGGATTTTAGCCTGCTTCCCGAGGTAGAGGATTAGGTTCAATCTTCGACTTGACATACTTAAGTTCCTAAAAAGTTGGCTGACGGTTTCGTCCCGGGTAGAGCCACTCATCAATCATTGCCTCACCTCTGCCCTGGGAGCAGCGTAACCGACAGTAGCGACAGGTGGTAATCGCTCCTTTTATATTTAATCGCAAACACGACCTGAGTGCGAGTGAAATCCGTCGTAAGTAAGTACCTAGTTGGCGACAAGGATGGGCTGGTGGGTGAGTGAGCACCATGCACAGAGTGGCTACCAGGCCATCTTTTTCGACATTGGAAATGGAGTAAGCCACTATCCCTTAGGAAGTGGAAAAACTAAGATAGTATTCTGTTCCGCTGCGGCTTTCAGGAACAATCATTTCTGGCGGTTTCATGTGTAAGTGGAAGAGCTGGAAGAACAAAAAAGTCTTTGTAGTAGCCATGAAAAGTATATACAGGGAAATAGATGGAATAGCTACAGCGGCATTGACAGAACTGAGCGATTTTAATATCTCGAGTCAACGCTATCAACCAATGGAGAATTGGGCTATGAAATTACTTGACGCATTAACGCAACCTGGATGAAGTGGCGTTCCGCAACTGGGGTTTTTTGTGATCGACGTATCAATGAACGCCTCAAATCTAAAATTTACCGAATGTCGTCCGTCCCGCCGTTCCCTATGGTTCTGAGTGTTGGCCGACTGTAAAAGACAATGAAAGGTGTCTTGCGGTAATGGAGATGAAGATGTTGCGTTGGACTAGTGGCGTGATATGTTTTGATTACATCTGAAATCGATATGGAGTTGCACCGATCTTGGAAAAACTGCGAAAGAGGCGTCTTCGATAGTATTGTCACGTAATACGCGCTGACGAGAATTCACTTTCCAAGATGGGTCTAAACATCGAAGTCGACGGTAAGCGACCAAAGGGCGCGACAGCGGTAGCTTAATATGCTCGGTGGGGATTTAAAGCCCTCGAGATCCAGATCAGGAATTTAATGAAGCCAAATGGCGAATCCGATCCCGACGAGCCGACCCAGCTTTTGAACGTTCGTCTTTGAGGCTTTTGCTCCCAAGTAACGTTGTAGAGACTTTTGTTCCAAATATTATTTTTTCCCGCAGCAGCAGCAGAAAAGTGGACCTCGGTCAATTACTGAACAGAACGTGTTCCGAATTTCTAAGGTAACCGAGGAGCAACCACCCGAGATCTGTGGACGTATCAGGATTTGGCGCGGTTACGAACTAAGCTCTCAAATTAGCTGCCAAGCACATTTTAATTGTGCTTGGTGGAAGGATTGTTTTCCGTTCAGTGAAAGATGCTCTACTAACGAAGGACTAAAGACCACGTGGCTTGCCTTCTTCTTATCATTCGATTATGTTGAAGATGTTGCTGAAGGATATATGCTACAGGCTGATCTCGTTCATCGAATGAGCAAGCGGTCTGCTGAGGCGATAGTATAGGTTCTGACAAACCCACTCCTTGTTCGACGCGGTATCAAGTGTTGTGTATAGGGCCCGGGATGCGACTACCGTTGAAAAGTGCTGTGGGGTGGCAAAGCTTGATGACAGAAATGCTTTTAACTTAGTTTAGTAAGGTTAAATTAGGGGCTACACTGAAGACCCCTAATCACTTGACTGGGGTAATCAAGAGTTACCACTTGGGGAGGCAACGCGAGGAAAGAATACGTTGTGGCAGGAAATATTCTTCAAGGCTTCACATTGGGTTCGCTGCTGTGTAACATAATATATGATGGAGTTGTTGAACTTCGCGTACTAGAGGAGCCAGCGTTGATTAGTTTTGCAGAAAATCTAACTGTGCGTGGTTGTTGCAAAATTCATCCTGCTCTATATATGCAGTTTTTGTCTGGGGGGAACACCGTGAACCGATATAGGATGAGTTTACCGGATGGGGCTGATTTTCATTTCCATTCATTAAAGAAAATATGATATTCAGTTCTGAGGCACATACTATATATAAGAAAGTTCTCAGGATTGGAAGGATTAAAAGCATCTTCCACTACTCCAGGCATTTACAAGTGAAAATCAAATTCCCTAATAGTAACAGAATAACCTTTGTTTTGTCACATATTCTCATTCATATTTATCCGTCAAATCCTTTCATCCATACTAAAAAAACTAAACAGCCAAATACTCACGGTGACGTTATTGTAATGGGTTCCGTGGCATTTGGTGCAGCCGACACTGCTGAAGGCATCAATGATATGCTTGTCGTTGGGGTTATTGCAGAATTTGTAGTGACGACACTGGTGTCCTCAATGATTTGATATGTATCCGGGCGATATGGTCTGATATTGAGCCGATTGTTATTCACATCATCGTAAATCGACATATCCTGTTTCGCGTAGAAGTTGTCATCGTTTCCATTACTATACACAATTGTCGACGCCACAGGCTGTGGGAACTCCGTTGATGTACTTGTGCTCGAAACACTGTAACCCGCCGCATGTCCTTGTGATACGTCCCTTATATTTTCTATCTGGTTCTTAAGTACTGACTGATCGGAACGTATCTCTGCTGATACTGTTTCGTCCTTGTTGTCCTCCACCCCCGGTCGCGAATCATCCTCGTCCTCGTCATCATCGGTATCCGCCTGATTTTGATCCGATGGACCTTCTAGTTTCGCGCTGAACGACACCCCCTTTTGATATAGAATGTCTTCCTCGGCTCGGGATCCATGGTCCCCGCCCAACGAAAATGTCGAATTCATTTCTGTAAAATCAGAATAAAATTATAAATTAATATAACAGCCGCAAAATGAAATCCTGAGATTTCTATTATTTTCAAAGGATATTAAAATCCTCATTGAAAATTTAATAAAGGATTTAATTGCTCAAATTTAAATTTTCCTGCAGAGTAGCTGGAATACCTGGCGCAAATGGAGGAAGTTGAAATTAAAGGCCCATCGGAAGGAAGATTTGATAACGCTGAAGGGAAACATCCAAAGTAGGACAGAATTTAATTACTTTCCTTAACGAAAATGAACAGAGACTAGTTGTCCTTAGCATTCAGCTCGAACAAGCTGGGACACAACGTAATTGCATCTAGCCGATCGTAGATTGCTCTTTAATTGGAACAGGACTCTGTGCACACATTGAAAGAAAAGTGGGAAACATAAAGGCGATGGTTGTAAGATTTAATGTGAAGGAGCGGCGAAAACAGAAACAATTATCCTTGATATTAGTCATGAAATATTCAAAGGTTTTTCCGCAATATAAAAAGGGCACCGTCAACTGAAAGAGCCCTTGTGGAAGCCAAACAAAAACGAGGATCTCATTCAAATGACTCTCAATACCAAACGCGTGAAAGTAAATTGAAAAAGAATGTTCTAATCAAAAAATATTCCCAACAATGAAACTTTTGCATGGAAAAAATATCCTGCGTTGCGGCCCCTTTGTATTTACGAGGACCTTAAGAGAAAGTTTTGTTTCGGAAAAGTAACGAGTCTGTATGCGTACGATTACAGAATGTCTAGTCTAGTAGAAGTACATTATGTATCTACATATGTGCGGGGGTATCTACAGACGCAGATGCGTGGGGGGTGGGTTTGGAAAAGCAATTTCCACTGGAGATGAATTATTAACATAATGCCTTCGGACTGCTTGTTTAGAGCAATTTGTCAGGTGAAATTTCCAAGTACTGTGTCGTCGCGATTCTGCAATGGAGGCAGACAGGCGAAAGAATTATTGTTGCCTTAGCGCTCCATTATATGGAAAAAGCCTCTCAATGCGTGACGAATTTATGAGGAGCATGTAGAGGACAGAAAATTGTACTGAGAAATGGATGAAATTGGAAAGAAACTGAAAGTTCGTTGAAAATAGAATTAAGTCAATCAGAAAAGTAACGATATCCATTCATGTATGTATTGTTCCCAAAAAGGTAGCATTAAAGCCGCTTAAAGCTCTAAGAGTATAATTAATGTCCTGTGACGAGCTGATATTTATCTATTTTAAAACATTGATTTACAGATAGTCATTTTCATTTTTGCTAATGACAATTTTATTCACAAAACCCGGTCAGTTTTTAGACTTCCGGGCACACTAAAATCCATTCAAATATTTTCAATTTTTAATATCTAGAAATTTTCCAATATTCCAAAGACGATCATTAACCTTTTTCTGTTGTTGCTTTTACGTAGAACTGATCATACTGCGTATTATTAAATGCGTTTCTAGCGTTTGTTTCTGACTAAAGCGAAATGTTGGGCATACAAATGTAAATGCTGGGGTATTTATTGTTGAACAGAGGCCAGTACGCTGGCAGATGGCTCGGTGTAAATATAGGAAAAATCGAAATAATTTTTGTTACCACATGTCATCTCCCTCGACGATTACCTACCTTGACGTGGTGAGGGAGCTCAGTAAGGAAGATCCTCCAGGAAACGGGAGGTGACACCTGAAGCCAAGCGGTAATCAAAACCCCAAGCCAAGGTGTGACTACCGCGCCGAGGGCTGAATGGTCACAGGGGTTAAGATGTGGCCGTAAACGGTGAACTCTGGGTACCAGGCGACCCCCAGTTTCAACTAGCCTTGTCTCGGCAAAAAGGGGCCCTGCCGAGATCGACTTACTTTCCCCGGAAAAATTGAGGCCATGGCAGCCAACTATGAAAAAACAAAAAAACAAAAACACAAACCTACTAAGCAAACACAATTAAACTTCGATCGTGACGATCCAACCTCGAGTGAAGGGGCAACCCTGAGCTCATCGATGGAGAACCTGAATCTAGACTCAGATCCCCCACTTATTCAAGTGGGAACCAATTCAATTGGGACTCAGTCCTTAACGGAGGAGCCGAAGCAGGCCCCTTCTGTCAGTACTCCTGACCCCAGGCTCCAATCGGCGCCACCTGCTGAGGCTAAAGTCTTGCCCATGGGTAAGCACCTGTCCACGAACAGCAAACTGCCTTCGCGCAAACCGCCTTCGGACAAACAGCTTCCGGGCAAACCGCCTCCGGGCAACGCACAACCAAAGAGCTGTGCCAAGGTTGCGGGGAAAGGAGCGTTCGGGGCACCTGCGGCTAAGGGGAAACCGAAGCGGCAGCGGTCCTCGGACGATTCTAACTCTTCGACACAAAAGGCGGCAAAGAGGGCTCGGCCGGCAACGGCTAGGCCTTCATTTGCAGTCAAGGCTATCGAAGCCGATGGATGGGTCCTGTATGACGACTCTAATCCATCCGGCTACGATACTGAGCAGTGCGAACAGCTTAGGAGGAAACTCCTCCTAGCTGTAAGGACTGCGTCCGCGCATGGCATTAAGCTTTGCTTTGAGTCGGTAGGTGTATACCGTAAAATGCTACGGCTGAACTTTGCCGACGAAGACACGAGCGAGTGGCTCAGGCAGTACTGCTCCTCCCTAAACGATGTGTGGGAGGGTGCGCGACTAACCTTGAAAAGGGTCTCTGAGCTTCCATCGATCAAAAAGTGCTTTCTCTGGCTTCCAGAAGAAGAGCGAAATGGTGTCGGGGTTCTGGAACAACTTGGTGTACAGAACAACCTTAACACTTCCACCTGGTTGCTGCTAGGCAGCAAAACAGGAGAGAGAACTGATAGGCCGGGAACTCTTCTCACTATCGGCGTTCCCGAACCTGATGTTAAGAAAGTTCGGGAAAAATCGGGTTGCCGGCTCTACTATGGGCTGGGGACCGTCACGTTACAAGTGTCGGCTCCTAAAACCATTGAAGGGGACATGCAGCCCTCGGCATCTACATCTGAAACGTAAATGAGGTGCCACATTTCGCAAGTAAATTTGCAGCATTGTAAAGCGGCGACTACACTTATCAGTCGTCGGATCAATAGCTGCAAGACATTTATATACCTCATACAAGAACCGTGGGTTGTTGGTGGGGCAGTCAGGGGCCTAAACTTCCAACATGCTGACCTATTGTATGCCAATGGAAGCGATCGACCCCGCACCTGCATGGTAGTCTCCAGAGACTTCCAGGCTAACCTGGTTAACGACCTATGTGATGGCGACACCACATCGGCTAAGCTAACCATAAAAAGTCAACAGGGAGATAAAGAGATACTATGGTGCTCTGCATATTTCCCCTACGACGCAGAAGACGTTCCCAGTGGAACATTCATCAGAGCAATCCAATATGCCAAAAGTAGAGGCATGGGAGTAATAGCAGGATGTGATGTCAACGCTCACCACATATGCTGGGGAAGTTCGAACATCAATGCAAGAGGATCGAGACTACTGGAGTATCTAGTAGGAACCGATTTGCAGATCCTAAATGTGAGTAATGAACCCACTTTCTTCAACGTAGTCAGGCGAGAGGTCATCGACATCACGGTGGCATCTCCTGACATCGCGGCTCTGATCGGAGAGTGTAGAGTATCAAACGATATCACACTCTCGGATCACAGACGCATTGATTTCGTTATGGGCATGGATCTACCTCCACCCACTCCATTTCGGAATCCGAGGAAGACAGATTGGATAATGTATCAAACTGAATTGAACGCCCGATTCACGATCCCTGGGAAGCGCATCAAATCCATTGCTGGAATTGAGAAGACAACCCAGATGATCACAACTAGCATGAGAGAAGCTTTCGAAGAAAGCTGTCCACTCAAGATGCCAAAGAAGGGTAAAACACCATGGTGGAACTCGTATTTGGCAAAACAGAGGAGAACGACAAGGATGCTCCTTAATCGTGCTCTGAAGGGTGAATCAAGCACTAGCTGGAATCGCTATAAAGAGGCACAGAAGGCTCTAAAGAAGAGAATAAGATCGGCTAAACGATAATCTTGGAGACGCTTTCGCGAAGAGACAAACTCTTTTGAGGCAACCTCAAAGTTGAAGCGGATTCTGGTCAAAGAACGGAACCAGAAACTGGGTTATTTACGTTTACAGAATGGGAAGTACACAGAAAGCGATGAAGCAACGGCAAATCATTTGCTTGAAGTACACTTCCCAGGCAGCATCCAAAATCTAATCTCGGGGCCAACAGGTGCATACAGCCCTCAACCGAGAGACTGGAATCTGGCATGCAAAATAGTAGCACTGGAGTGAGTAAAACGGACATTTAACACGTTCCATAGATACAAGTCTGCAGGTCCGGATGGCATCATCCCTGCGCTAGTAATAGAAGGAATGGATGCCCTGGGTCTACACATTCAGAATATGTATCGTGCATGCCTAGCACACGCTTATATTCCAATTAAATGGCGGTTTGCGAAGGTGTTGTTCATTCCCAAACCAGGAAAACCCACCCACGCAGACGCAAAAAGCTTTCGACCGATCAGCCTAACGTCCTTTCCGCTAAAAGGACTAGAAAGATTAGTAGATCGGTTCATAAGGGATACACACATTCCTAAATGGCCACTTCACCATAGGCAACACGCCTACCAGAAAGGCAAATCCACGGAGACAGCACTCCATGAAGTTACGGCAAAAATTGAAAAGGCGATGTCCGATAAAGAATACGCTTTAGGCGCATTCATGGACATCGAAGGTGCCTTCAATTATGCCTCATTCGCGGCAATTTGTGATGCGACAAGACAGCATGGAATCGAACCGCTGCTAACCAGTTGGATCCTTCACATGCTAGAGTGGAGAAAAATCCACATATCGGTCGGCCAGAAGTCTATTGAAGCAGGATGTCTCAGGGGCTGCCCACAGGGAGGGGTTCTCTCTCCACTGTTATGGCTCTTGGTGATAGATACCCTGCTGTGGCTCCTGGAGGACAAAAAAGTCTTCGCGCAAGCATTTGCGGACGACCTAGCCGTAATAATTACCGGCAAGTTTGCGGACACAGTATGTGACCGCTTGAATGCAACTCTGCATGTAATCCACAGCTGGTGCCTCCGCAATGGACTCACGGTGAACGGTAGGAAGACTGGACTAGTTATGTTCACTAGGAACGTCAGGTGGGGCAGCTATACGCTACCCACCTTAGCAGGGGCGGAAATCCAGCTGGCATAAACAGTCATGTACTTAGGAGTACATTTCGACTCCAAGTTAACGTGGAAGCATCATATCCAGGAACAATACCAGAAATCCTGCAGATTGCTCTGGTGCTGTAGGAATGCGATAGGTAAGACCTGGGGACTTTCACCTAAACGGATATATTGGATGTATACATCCATAATAAAACCCATTTTGATGTATGCATGCATCGTCTAGTGGCCAAGACTGAACTTTGCTAACAGTAGGAAGCTGCTAACGCAGATTCAGAGACTTGGTTGCCTAAGTATTACTGGAGCAATGAGTACTACGCCGACTGCGGCACTTGAAGCCATCCTAAATTTACCCCCCATCTACTTGGAGGTGAAACGGAAAGCAGCCAACGACGCATATAGGCTCGATACCATTGGGGCGTGGAAAGGCGGCCAATCCAACGGGCATGCGTCTATATGGAAATTCCTTGAAAAACATCCGGTAGCCCTGATGCCGACCGATCATATGGTTTCCAGATTCGTCATTGAAAAGACATACACTGTCGTAATCACCGAAAGAGAAGAATGGTCGACAAGTGGCCATGAGTCTTTTCAGATTACAGACCTAATAATCTTCACCGACGGGTCAGTCACGGAGGATGGATCGGGTGCAGGGGTGTTCTCGGAGAATCCGATTATAGAACTGGCCCAACCCCTCGGAAAAATGACGACCATATTCCAGGCGGAGATATATGCCATTTTATTGGCAGCAGAAGAATGTCTGCGACAAAAATGGAGGGGTCGCACCATTCGAATCTGTTCCAACAGTCGGGCGGCATTATCAGCACTAGATGGCAACAACATATTAAGCCAGGTGGTGTGGAGTTGTCATCAGGTGCTGCTGAAACTTGGCCGACTGAACGAAACATTCCTGATGTGGGTGCCGGGGCACTCTAACATCGCCGATAATGAGGGGGCTGATAGACTGGCTGGTGGGCCCAGAACCAGCTCTTGGAATCCGACCATCTACTGTCAAGTCTACTCTGAAGGGTGAAATTGCAAGGATTCACGCAACCGAGTGGAGAAATTTGGACTCTTGCTGGCAAGCGAAAATCCTTGTGTCCCTTAAGAAGTGGGACATGAAAACCCTAGTAGGGCTTTTGATGGGACACTGCCCCTTAAACTACCATATGGAAAAGATTGGGGTAGTGGTTTCAGCTGTGTGCAGCCAATGTGAGGAGGAGGAGGAGACAGCCCTGCACTTTTTATGCAGCTGCCCGGCATCCTCAGATCTCAGACGAAGACACCTTGGCAAGGTTTTCTTCAATGAAGAAACTGCACACTCTCTGCCTCTTGAGAATGTTCTCAGATTCGCTAAAGCCTGCGAACACCGTAGGCGGGAAGCCATTGAATAAGCAACTTACGGGGATAGTACCATGGGCCTAATAATGGCCTGAGTGCTCGGAGCTGCGGCTCCCCCCATTTAACTAAACTAAACTACCACATGTCATGAACATCTGAGGAAAGGGAAGCATCGATTGAGGATGCGATTCGCCGTTGATCCTCCCTTTCGTCCCGATTCCAAACTTTACGGCTCCTCGTGCGCGGTCGAACTGTTATACTTTTTCCCGCCTTGTTTCGAAATTTGAATCTTCGAGCTACAGTGCGAACCCAAACATGTCCAAACTCACTTATGTCATTAAAAATAGAAGACCAAAATTAAAAATGTAGAGGCTACGCTAACAGCTGCTGAGAACTTGAAACAGGCTTGACTTCGGGGATCTTCATAGGAGATGCAGACCGCGGCAAGACCTGAACCAGCCTGGATAATACTTAGCTGAACGCTTCTATTCAGGAGGGTTAGAAGTTGGGGAGGGGGGGGGGTGGAGTTTTGGCGGGTTCAGTGCTGGTGACGCTGAGGTTGCGAAAGATTTGAGCGAGTTAAGGGTGAGTTTGGTATTTGAGTCGGTCTAGATGAAGTTGCTGTGTTCTGGTCGACCGGCGTTCTGATGCTCTTCAATTTACGAATTCAGTTGCTTTACTTGAGTGGTCTTTTTTCTTCTAGCACTTTGGGTATCTATACGAACTAGCGTTGCCTGTAGTTCTCAGAAAATCTGAAATTTAGATTTTCTGAATGATACCTCGGTTTTTGGAGTAGGGTCTATCCGCCCTCGAAAATAAAATCACCATCATTGATTTAAAAGATAACAATAACAAGATTGCAACTCCGCTGTAGCCGGTCCTAAGCCCGGTTGTGAAAGGAGGAGGGATGGATAGCTTCATTCTGAATGGCTGTACGCTACCGCAGCATCGTAGGTGAGGGGGTAGGTGAGGAAAGCCTTGAAGATTACTCACTGAGGAAGCTGTCACCACACCTGGCAGTGAAGTATAAAATGCAAACCTGAAAATGAGAAGAAGGAGAATTTTAAGGTTGGACGCGGATCACCGGCGTGAGCCGTCTGACTTGGTGACTGGGTGGGGCTCCCGTAATGGATAGCACATCTAGGCGCCACGATCACCAGGAATCACTGCTCCGCCTGTTGCAGCTATTTCGCTACAATCTGTGGCGACAACTTCAGCAGGTTCACGTTGGCAGCGGATGAAGTGGACTGAGAAAATGAACCTCTTCATCATCCGCTCCTATTATGAAATAACGGCGGGTCCGGGTAGATTATTTTACCGCCCCTTTTGCACCAGAGATTCATATAGGGTTCCCCACAATTCGCACACGTGACTGTACAGCGATTTGCAGACCAGTACCGCTTTATAATTCACAGCGACACAATCCTGGTCATCATTAGGGAGCATGTTCGACTTGACATCACGCTGAAAATGGTGACCGAGAAGCGATGGGGGTAGAGGCGGGGGCATCAGCAATACCACACCGCACTGCAGGCAACAGTTCCAGTACTCGCCGAAGCACTCTTTTCCACCGTCCAGCTGAGTTTTCCGCTGAGGTTCGGGACGAATTCCAAAGAGCATATATAGAGTTCTCTGAAATGGATCCTTTGCATAGACCAGGTATTCCCAAGATCTATGCATCTCCAGCAACTCAGAGAATTTTATCTCAAATCAATAATGAGATTGCATCACAACTGTGCGCTGATATATCGCTGCTGCAACTATAATACAATCACTCGTGTATTGCGATGCAGTTGTGGCTGTCATATTGCACGCCCAGAAGATTCGCTTTCATGTTATTGGGTTGAATGGCCGAGGAGATCCACCATGGAAAATGCGTCTGGACTTACTAAGGCAGGACATTGCTAGGCTGGCGCAAATCAGCTCTGTCAATGAGAGCAGACGGTGGGAAAAAGTGCAGAAGTCCAGTTTTCGATAGCCGGAGCGAAAGAGTATTGGGGTGCACTTTGGGGGTTACCCGCCCAGCATGCTGAGTATGCCGAGTGGATAACCGCCGAATGCGCATGTAACCGAGGTGGAAGTTCGACGTGCCATAAACAGCTCGAAGAACTGGAGGGACCCAGGTCTAGATCGGGTGCAGAATTTCCGGTATAAAAAATTTACCAGCGTACACAGTCAGTTGGCACACAGCATAAATGAGGTCATGAGTTCACCGGATGAATTTCCACCCTTCCTCATTGCAGGGTCTACCTACCTTATTCCTAAGAACGACACGGTGCAGCACCCCGCAGACACAAAACCGATTATTTGCTTATCAGCCCTCTACAAGTTCATAACATCCATCATTAGTAGAAAGGTCAATGCGTACCTCGAGATCAACAACATTCTGTCCGAGGAACACAAGGGCTGCCGAATTGGGCCAAGGGGTTACTAAGAGCAACTCATTATCGACTCGGTAGTTGTAGGACAAGTAAGGAAACCTCTTTAGTTGCTATATCGATTATGCCAAGGCTTTCGAAACGTTCCGCATACCTGGCTGATCGATGTCCTACAAATGTATCGTATTGATCCGAAACTAATAAAGTTTTTGGCGACAGTCATGGAAGGGTGGCATACCACCTTATCAGTGCCTTCATTTGAGGGTGTCAATACCTCAGAACCTATCCATATACGAAGGGGCATCCGTATATCCGTATATGGAGGGTCATCTTCCAGGGCGATTGGTTGGATCCTTTTTCGTGGCTACTGATTGATGCCAAAGAACGCGATAAAGTGTAGCCTAGGTGCTTAGTGCGAGCTGACACACTCGATGTATTATACTTAGATGATATAAACTGTATGCTAATACTGACAACCATCTTAGAAGTCTGTTGGGAGTAGCAGACATTTTCATCAGTGATATTCGGCTGGAATTTGGATTCAACAAGTGCAAAACTCTGCGGATGAATCTACCTCATCACATCGGAGGCAGGGGCGTGGTTGACGTTTCGCCAAGTCAACTCGCTCCGTGCTTATAGCAAAGAGCAGTCTCTTGCTTGCGGCTATTTGTAAGGTAGATTGTGGGCTGACTCCACTTATAGTTCTCCCATTCTCCCATTAACCTACCATCAGCCGTCACGATCAGAGTCGCTTTATCTTTTAAGTAGGTACCATCGTCCGAGCGAGGAATGTGGTGAGCATTGCGCGCAACTGAGTCGACTTGTATCCGATGTCAAGTCAAGGTACAAATCCTACTGCCACTAGTAAGATTTGAACCGAGACCTCCCGTAGGACAGCCTAGCGCCCTAATCACTGAGATGCCCGAACAACCAACTCAACCAACCAACCATGATAGAGGACTTAATTTGCGGTTGAGAACGAGAGGCGGTCTGGGCACGCAGAACCAGCACAAGGGGTTTTTGGGAACAGGGGAAAAGTTGACAGTTGAATACGTCAAAGTGAGCAAGTTGCTTGTACTGTAAACCACTGTCGAAAGACCCCATCATGGAGAATGATGAAGCGTTTATTGTAGCAGTGAAGTGCAGTGACGTTCCCTGGGTAGATTCAAAGTTTTTGAGTTGCACATTCTGTTCCGAGAGGGTGAAGAAAGAATGGAAGACGAAACGATGACCGCTCCAAACGTCCTTCGACCAGCAAAACCGATATATCGCAATTGAAGAATTTACCGAACAGTGATCATACGATGAGTATCAGAATGGTTGCTGATGACTTGAGCATCCTCCAAACCCAAGTTATTGAGATCATGACAGAAAACTCAACCTGTAGGAAAATCTGCTCGAAGGCGGTGGCGCAAGTCTTATCAGAGGAACAAAAGCAAACCGATCTGGTAGGACCTTCTTCATGATGTGAATGAGGACCACAAATTTGACACAAATTGCACTTGATCCGCCCAGACTTTTTTCTATTCGCGAGAATAAAATCTAATATCACGGGGAAGTATCCCCGTTCCATAGAGGCGGTTCAATAGACTGTGACGAGGAGCTAAACAGCATTCCGGCCCAGGCATTTCTGGAAGCGTACAAAGACTGAAAAACTCGTTGACAGCAGTGCATAGTTGCGGAAAGGTGGCATTTTAAAAAATTCTAATCATTTGTACTATTCTCATGGATATTTTCTTTTAAGAAAATATTTTCAGAATAGATCATGTATAGACAATTTCAGGGGCGACCTACAAGAGTTAGGCAATTAAGACGTATCGCTGCAGCTGGGAATCTTATTGAGGACATGGAGCTGATGAAACGTCGGTGGACTCAAAATATTGAGTAGTTTCTCAATAACATAACCCAATCCTCCTCCTCCTAGGTACCTGTCCCGCCACCCAGACTGCATCCACCCCGACCCGGCTTCTGGACAGTTTGCTCTTGATTTTAATGCGTGCAAATTTAAATCATCATTATTAACTGAATATAAATGAGGGAAAACTGATTAAAACAGTATATGTTCAGAGTGCATACAAAGGTTGGTTCCTTATGTTCAAAAAGACCATTAGGCTAGGCCGTACGCAATTGTCTTTTGGTTGTTGAAAATGAGATAGGCACTAACATTGGCCTGTCAAAATCAATGTAGTGTGCGAAACAATCAAAAAGGTTAAGAAACATTCCCGTTTAATATACCTCTCTAACCATTGGTCCTTAGTTGGTTTTATGCCAATCATCATCAACGGCGCAACGACCAGTATCTAGGCTTACCATAATAAGGAACTCCAGACATTCCGATTTTGCGCCGAGGTCCACCAATTCGGTATCTCCAAAAGCTACCTGGCGTCCTGGCCTACGACATCGTTCCATCTCAGGCACGGTCTCCCATGTTATTTTTTTTTACCATAGATAGAGCCTTATAGCCTTATAGATGATGATGTCTGGAGTGAAGCCTCTTTGGTATGGGCCAATGATTTTCTGGGCGTCGATCGGCTCCTGGCGACTGATGATTTCTAAGCTGATGAATTGAACGGACTTCTTCTTCCATACTTGGTGGTGGTGTTCTTTGAAAATGCAACATTATTCGGTATGCAGTAATCTTCCATTCCGTTGCTAGCCATTGAGGAGTTCCATCCCCACGTACTCGAGGAGGGCGATCAGACCCGAGTCTGCAAGGGACTCATTGGAAGTGGCTCTGCCAAGAAGCCTCACCGGAGGTTACCTGGTACCATAGGAACCGGGATGGCCCTCTGAGAGCATATGCTCCACGAGAATTCCTGGAGGATGTGTTCTCGGCCCGGTTATTTGAGGTTGGGAGTTTCATGGTGGTTGCGGTTATGCCTACATCGCGGGCAGAGTTCCTCGGAGCTCAAACGTGGAGTTGCGCTGTACAACTCGGGTGCCGTACCCCTTATTTGCGGCAGAGGTGTTAGATAGGCCTCGCATCCACTGGTATGAATGCTGAGCCTGCACTCATAAACCAGGACCGCTGTGCTTGCTCACTTCAGCAATCGATCGACATGCCCGAGTGGTATCGTTTCCGGGGAAATAGACTGATAACACTACTGCATCTGGAGTGCTCCCGCCGGCTTCAAAAGGAACTTGGATAGCTTCCATTATATGGTAGTTTCTGGTAAGTGTATCCCCAAATTACCAGCATACTTCTTCCTGGTAGATCATGACAATGCCTCAAGGACTCTTAAGTCACAACTAAGTCAATGTCGTTTTTGGAAATTGCCTATGCGATTACTACAAGTATTTACCAGCTTTTTCGTTGTGGAGGTTTAAATGAGATTTCCTAATGCTGGTCATTCAGTTCATTAATGTCCAAAGCTCTGGATAATGTTAAGTTAGTCTTTGTAAAATGAGTAAACTCAAAACCCACTCAGTTCTTTGACGATATTAAAGAATATTTTGCGAGAAGTTATAAAGCGAGGAGCCGTGGCTATATTATTTCTGATTGGACTTCCTACCTGGAATTACTGGATGCGAACTCCGTCGTCTTCTTCTTTTTCTTCAGCCATTGTCCCGTTCACAAGCGAGATCGGCTCATCGTGATCGATATTGCCATTTTATTTGATCAAATGCCTGGTCTGGATGCAATCTCGAGGCTTTTAAATCCCCATCCCACGTATCAAGACACCGTTGTTCGGATGACCCCCCCCTCGAATTACGTCATCATACCATCGAAAACGCCTTACTCGCAGTTTTTCCTCGATTGATGCAACCCCATGTCGATCGCAGACATCCTCATTTCGGATGTGATCATATCGTGTCACGTCACTAGTCCAATGCAACATCTTCGTCTCCATTACCGCGAGACGCCGTTCGTTGTCTTTTATAGTCGGCCAACACTCAGAACCATAGAGAGCGACAGGACGAGCGTAATCCTTAAGTATGTCAATAATAATTGAATCTCCTGAAATGAAGCCGTTGTAATATGTAATTGTATTTCACTCTTATTGTTGCTTTCAATTCATATTTTCCCGACTACTGAGTGCAGTATGTAACGCCTTGTGCGCCTCCATGAAGCTGGTGGAGTAATGGATGATACTTGACTAATCTATAACATATTCCCCTTGCAAATGGAAGGTAGATATATCATTAAAAATATCTCTTTTGTCCTTTTGGGAAGTAGATATTAGAACTTTATGAAGCAGAGAAAGTATAGTTCCCAAAACAATCTCTGTTGTTATCCCATAAAAGCCTTGGGGTCTTTGCACTAAACTTAGAAGTTGCGATTGCATCTAATACCGCAAACAAGCATATCCTTAAACAATCTTTCGAACGATAGTTCCCATTTCCATATAAAGGAAATATCGGAAACAGTGAAATAATATCGAACCAGGCTATTGGGCGTACTTTCACATCAGGTATTCTAGACGGTATTCCACTCTCATAGAATCAGCCCTATCATGATTACATAATCAAGAGCCTGGAAGCGCAATTCAAATTCTGGAAATCATAGCCAAAACACTCCCTTCACAGTCTGACGTGCACCGAAAGGATTACAAAATGGAAAACAATTTGCTCGTTTGGTTGTGCCAATGTTTAGCTTTGGCTCGATGCCATTGTTATACGAGAATAGAGGAAACGAGCAAGCATGCAAACTGCCAGCCACGTCTATGGCTCTCTGACTACGGTTACGTTTCAAAATCCTTTCGTGCTTACAGAACTTCCCTTCACTATTATTCGCTGCTCAGTTCACTGTTTTCTCCCTCGTTGAGCAGCTCCCCCGATGATCTCCTTTCGTCCTGCTTGGATCATTTTAATGACTGAGATTACTGGTGTGCAACACGTTGCGGTTATATTCCCGGCCCTTTAATAAAGTCCTTTATTTTCACCGTCATCCATCTTGCCACGAGTACGAACGAAAGTGGTATCCGAGCCTCATTTACGGGACGTTTGTGCTAGAAAAGCCGCTTGATAGTGTCGTTAACCTCTTTAATGTGACCACAACATGTGTATGCCGTTTATGACATTTACTACTCACACTTTATGGTTGGATGATGTGAAGTTCGGGACAGCGCTGCGTGAGCCTAGGAACCTTCTTTTAATAATTCCGAACACCTTTTGTGATAATGAAATTCTAAATTCCTCCTTGGAGATGCTGTGGAAAGTGACACATTTCACAGTTTCTTCTTACGTATTTATGTTTGCTACGTCCTAATTAGGTATGCCTCCTGCATGATAATGCGTAAGGCCTTCAGGGACAGGTTTTCTATTCTACTCATTTTGCCTAATTAAAATGGTAGTTCGACTCTGTAATTGTAGCCGACTTCCTCTTAGAAACTATTCCGTTTCCGATCCTTCCAGTATTTTGTGTACATGGAATATTCAGCCTTGTAATATCCCTGCTTCATATATTCACAAATTTGACATTAGCGTGCATGCATACATAGGTGTGGCTTTCCCAGAGCTTTTAGTCAATCCTTGTAGGTGGCCTACTTGTTGAAAATTTATAAGCATGTTTTTCCTTAATATGGACTGGACAGAGGTTGGCAAATGACTAAATAAACATGCCACCATGCTTGGTTTCTCGGCTCGTTTTGCTGAAGGAGAAGAATTCTAATCAAAAACTAGGCATAATGAAAAATTCGGCTTCACTCGAAAGAGTCCTTCATCCACTGCCTTTTGTACTCCTAGGAACATCTATCCACCTTTTTATTGCTAAACTTATACTATTTTTCCTATCACTGGTCTGTACGTTGTGCTGGACCCTCGATTCCAACACGTAGCATAGTTTCTAAAAGGGACGTCACCCTTTCTTAAAGGGCAACCCATCTTCTAAAATTGTTGTTTACAATAAATTATTTGACAGTTGACATACCTGCTGCAAGTAAGAGTAGTCTAGTGGGTTAGAAGAGAAAAGGAGGGTGAGATTCATAATGCGCAGAGCAATCCCTTCATGCGTTGGACAAGGACCGGTCGGAGAGTTACTACACCATATATTACACGCCCCTACAGAGCAGCCAAGTAGGTCCGAAGTCCATATTCAGGCGACACGTTGGCTTCCATTGCTTACAACAAAATACAAATGACAATGATGGGAAGTTGACCAGAGAAATCTTCAACATCTGCTACAGGCAAAAATACTGGCAGCCATACAAGGACTGCCTAAAGAAGTACAAGTCGGCCATCAGGACCGCCAAGAGGCGGTCTTGGCTAGACTATTGTCAGAACATTGAAAGCACTAGTGAATCCGCGAGGCTCAATAAGATTCTGTCCAAGGAACATAAGAGTCCATCCTTCCTTAAAAAGTCGGAAGGCTCCTGGACGGAATCTTCTAGTGAAACCTTGGAGCTGCTGGTGCAAACGCACTTTCCCTCCAGCGAGGAGGACTGTGAGTCAGAACCTCGCTTGGAGGGTTTGCGGCAACCCCAGCTGTGCGAGACTATCAAATCGGTAATTACCGGGGATAGGATCGGCTGGGCTATAAACAGCTTCTCCGCATACAAATCTCCGGGCCCAGATGGCATAATGCCAGTCATGCTACAGAAGCAGCAGGAAAGGGTTGTGCCGTGGCTTGTTGAGATTTACCGGAGCTGCATCACTTTAGGATACGTACCGCAGTCCTGGAGGCGCGCACGGGTGGTTTTCATACCGAAAGCGGGCAGGCGCGGTCATGAGTCCGCGAAGGACTTTCGACCAATCAGCCTGACCTCTTTCGTGCTGAAGACCCTAGAACGCGTCCTGGACATTCACTTAAGGACGATTATGGAGAGAACGCCTTTCTCCAAGTCCCAGCATGCCTACCTCAAAGGAAAATCCACAGAAACCGCCCTCCACGAGGTAATTGGCACGGTTGAGCGGTCGCTGCAGTACAAGCAGTATACCCTTGCTGCCTTCTTGGATATAGAAGGAGCCTTCAACAACGTCAGTACCAACGCCATCAAGGAAGCCTTGACCGGTATTGGATTGGAGGGGTATCTCACGCATTGGATTATATCCATGCTGAGTACCAGGATAATCCAATCCGATCTGGGAGGCAACCACTTGACCAGAGCTGTGAGCAGAGGCACGCCCCAGGGTGGTGCTATCTCACCGGTGCTCTGGTTAATAGTAATGGACAAAATTTTACGTACATTAGACAGCAGCGGGGTGAAGGTGGTGGCGTATGCCGACGACTTGGTGATACTAGTATCTGGGATGTTTCTGTCCATTATGAGCGACATTATGGAAGGAGCGTTGCGAAAGGTGTGCCTGTGGGCCGCAAGATGCGGACTCAGCATAAACCCAACCAAAACGCAACTGATGCTATTCACCACCAAGACAAGGATACCTGAATTCCATCTACCACGGCTGAATGAACAAAGATTGGTTCTTTCCTCTAATGTGAAGTATTTGGGTGTAATCCTGGATCCTAAGCTAAATTGGAGGTTGAACATAGAACTGAGGGTTAAGAAGGCCTGTATAGCCTTCTATGCCTGTAAGAGAACCTTTGCCAGGAAATGGGGTCTCCAGCCGAGGATGGTTCTCTGGATGTACACCGCTGTAGTGCGTCCGATCCTGACGTACGGATCTATTGTATGGTGGCAGGCTTTGAAGAAGAAATACAATAGAACGAAGCTTAATAGGATTCAAAGAACCGCGTGTGCAGGTGCTACGGGGGCTCTGCAGTCTTGCCCGGCAGATGCTCTCAATGTACTCCTGCATCTCCTCCCCCTTGACCTCCACATCAAATATGTTGCAGCGTGCAGTGCCGTAAGACTGCGTGAATCCGGATGCTGGGCAGCGAAGTCCTATGGCCACAGCAACATTCTAGATGAAATACCTCGAGAAATCTGGGCATCCCCCACGGACTATGTCACACGCAAGCTGAACTTCACGAGAAACTTTGCTGTGGACCTTCCAACCAGGGCAAAGTGGAAGACCGGCGGCGTGTTGCAAGACTATGACACGGTATTCTTTACGGACGGATCAAAGATGGCCTATGGAGTCGGCGCGGGGGTTTTCTCGAATACACACGGTGTATCCAAGTCGTATGGTCTTCCAGGTTTCACCAGTGTATTCCAGGCGGAAGTACTGGCGATATTGGAAGTCTGTCGATGGCTGGAGCGTGATTCGAGTCCCAAGCGTAACATAGCCATTCTGACCGACAGCCAAGCGGCCATCAAGGCCTTGTACTCAACGACGACATCTTCCCGGTTGGTGGGGCAGTGCAGAGACACGCTCAACCATCTGGGCGGCACGCTCAAGATCACTCTCCTCTGGGTTCCCGGGCATAGGAACATAGAAGGGAATGAGCGGGCTGACGGATTGGCCAGGCAAGGCTCTGCTCTTGGCAGTCCCTCGGGGAACACAGTCGGTGTTCCGCTGGCGGCTGTCGGGGGCCGAGTCTACTCGCACTACCTAGCAGCCGCGGGCCTGAGATGGCGAAGGCTTACAAACTGTGCCAAATCAAGGAGAATTTGGCCCGCTTATAACATAGCCCGATCACGAGAGCTCCTGTGCCAGACGCGTGCAAATGCATTCAAGATTACGGCGGTCTGCACGGGGCACTGGCCCATAGGGGACCATGCCGCTAGGCTCGGCTTACCCTACAACTCGCATTGCCGAAGCTGCGGAGAAGGAAGGGAAACCCTCATGCACTTTCTCTGCGATTGCCCGGCTCTAGCTCGAGTCAGGCTGCGGACACTGGGTAAACCATTCTTTGGGGACCTTAGTGAGATTTCTAGCTGCAGGGTCGGAGAGCTGCTTTCCTTCGTGAATGCTACGGGCTGGCTCTGAGGATCCGAGCCAGCTGGACTCCGCTTCCCTGTTCCTATAACAACAGTCACGGTCTTGGGAGTTTGTGGCATCAAAACGGCGCACCAAAGCGCTAATTGGGCTCCTCGGAGCGGCCACTGATACCTACCTACCTACAAATGACAACAGACTGCGGATTATTCAATTATCAATGTCGCACAAAATGGTTGTTGGAAGTATCTGGTTTGCGCGGAAAGCGGTCCACAAACAAACACAGGCATATCTGGACGAGACCACTTTACACCAAATTGACCAAGTGTTGATCGAACGCCGCCTCGCAGCCTTGAGAATGTCAGAACAAATAGGGGGCCAATATAGACTAGGATTACTGTCTCGTTGGCATGGTGCTCTGAGGTTGACCAACAACACCGCCCAGAGTCCCCTCTGTCAATCAGCTGAGACAACTCCTTCCTAGTGCCACTTCGGAAGTCTGCAGTTAGCTAGGGTGGATTCGTCCTCTTTTTTTGGTGGAGAAAATTCGTCTCATTCGAAGGATCGAAATGAATCAATCCTATATGCCGAACACCTATTACCACCTGCAACGTGCTGGTCGTCCCCTACTTTCTTGCCTTTGCACAGCATTCGAATCTGTAATCCGATGGCTTCCATTTCCTATTGCCATTTTTTCCACCCACCTTCTTCTATTGCACGAGTTTACGAGTTACCGAGGTCCTTTTCCCAATGATGGGGCGCTAATGGTAATTTTCTTCGGTTCAGGTAAACAAGCATTATAGGGTTCACCACTACCATCCCCAGTCTATTTTCCTCTGTGCTCACCTACCTCATGTTCAGGAGGTCTTACTTACACTTCTCATGTGACTGTCACATGACGCTTGGGCGTTTTTCTTCTCTAGTGCCCTAATATGGGACAGCCTATGTCCGTATCGGAGCCTTGATATTTTGCTGCATGCATTTATGCATTCTCCCGGGGAAAGAAACGTTGCTCCACTTTGCTGCCTTCTATGTTCCTCTTTTGCACAGGTAGCATCAATGTCGATTTCATTTCGAATCCTGCGACAAATCTCAACTGCTGGGGGTAACGTTATCCTCAGTCGTGGACTCCCAAGTCTCGAGTTCTTAAGAAAAGGATCCATAGCGGATCTCATTTCTATTTCTCTATTTTTTCTTGTAGCAGTAGTCAATTTTCCCACGGGCCGGGAGCCCGTTTGACACTCCCAAAAACCGCTAGTACTGGATTTCCAAGCTATGCACCGTAAAAATGTTTTTTCTTCTCCGTCATATTTGCTTTGATTTCTGGATATTCTCCCTCTAGCCAGTTTTTATCCAAGGGTGGGTGTTTGCACCCACATAAGCAGCCTGTGCAGAAGCAGAGAGTTTCAGTGATCGCTGCGAGTGTAGATGGGACCAAAAGCCTAGGACTCTATTGTGTTCAGCTTTGCGTCAAATATTAATGACTTCGCACCGTATATGACATCATGAAAGAGCTCGCTTGGTCGTAAGCTTACCTCCAAGAGAAAGGACATGAGACGAAGCGAAGGCGCCAATTTTGACGGTGTTCTGCCGAACAGTTCATTCAAATACGTACATCTCTAATATTCGGTGCAGTTCGAGCAACAACATTCCAATACGGACTACAGCTTTAAACACAAGCCATTTTTTTTCATCAAAGAATCAATGAACAATTCGTAAGCTTAATCGGCAGAGAGCTGATTGACTTCCGCATTGAACCTTCCTGAATTGGAGTACCATTATGGAGCAGTGTGCAGAACTTTCGGTAGGGTCTAAGGGTGTATGTCTCGAATGGTCTATGCAGGAGGAGTATTCTGCGCAAAATGTCCCATGTTGTGCCTAAGAAAAACCTCCGAGAAATCTGAAGCCCAAAGCAGAGCCCGCGAGGGTTGCATCTTGTCAACAATACTTTTTCTTCTCCTTGTAGTTATAAGTCCTTCATACTTCTTTGGTTGGAGAACTTGTAAGGATTCAGTGATCGACTTTGCCTTTCTTAACCACTACGACTGTACTGAGGAGGGTCGTGGATCAAGGATTTTGGAAAACAAAGCAAGCAGGGTGAGATTGAAAATATGCACCAATAAAACCAAGGTTCTCAGCCTGTCGAGCCATAACACTCTTCCTATTTTCATCAATGACCAGAACATTGAAAGCGTCCAATAAATTGTATATCTAGGTATGTTTCTGAACACAGTAACACCAAATTTTGAGATAGAATAGAACCCACTATCTCAGGATGGACTTCGTGTCGATCGTCCTAGAATTGGGTGAGAAGAACAGTGGAGAGGAGAGTAAGCTATTCGAAAAATACCCAAGGAGCCATGGAGCATAAGGGTCCTTCTTTTCCTAAAAAATCGGAGGGCTCCTGAATGGAATTTTCTGGGAAAACCCTGGAACTGCTAGTTCAGTCGCACTGTGACTCAGAGCCTTCCTTGGAGGGTATACAGGCCTAGCCATATGAGATTATGAAATCGATAATTACCGAGGGTAAAGTCAGTTGTGCTTTAAACTGCTTCTCCACATATAAGTCTTCGAGCCCCGATGACATAATATCGATTATGCTACAGAACCAGCAAGAATGGATTGTGCCTTGACTTATAGAGATTTGCACTTATTTCAGATGCATGCCTCCCTCTTGGAGACGAGCGCGCGTGATTTTCATAATGAAAGGGAGCAGATGGAGCGATTAGGACTTTCGAATAATTAGCCTCACTTTTCTGCCTTTAAAATCCTGAAGCGTGGCATAGATATCTACTCTCCTTCAAAGGCGAATCCATAGAAGCCACCCTTTACTAAATAATTCGCAGGGGTGAGCCTATACTTTAGCTACCTTCCTGGAAAGAAGAAGCATTCAACAACGTCAGATCCAAAGTCATCAAGGAAGCTCTAACTAGAATGAGATTGAAGGGGTGTCACACATTTTGGAAAGTGTTCATGCTAAGAAGCAGAATAATTCAATCTGATCTCGGAGGTAGCCACCTGAGAGAGAGAGCTGGCGCCATCTCCCCAATGCTCTTGTTGATAATGATGGATGGAATTCTGTGGATAATGGACAGGAGCAAGGTGAAGTTGGGGAAAAATGCCGATGGCTTGATGATATCGGTATCAGGGATGTTGTTTGTCATGGGTGAAATTATGGAAGGCGTGTTTGTGGCAGGTGTGCCTAGAGCAGCAAGATGCGAACCCAGCATAAATGCAACCAGAGCTGAGTTGATTCTATTTACCACCAAGACAAGGGTTCCTGAATTCCACCACCAAATGAATAGAGATTGTGTGAAGGAAGTATCTGGATGTGATCCTGATTTCCATGTTAAATTAAGGACAGGTTATAGAACTGTAGGTTAAAAAGGCCTGCATAGCCTTCTACGCCTTCAAGAGGCTCTTTGTAACGAAATGAAGTGTTCAGCTGAGGGGTGTTCTATGGGTGCATAAAGTTGTCACTCGTGCTATCCTAACGTACGGTTCTATTGTATCGTGGCTAGCGCTGAGCAAGAAATATAATGGAATCATGCTTAATAACATCCACAAAACTGGATGTGTGGATGCTATTGGGGCTTTGCAGTCCTGCCCGGCTGATGCCCTTAACATATGCATCTCCTCCTTCTCCACCTCCGGATAAAATGCACAGCAGCGTGCAATGCTGACAGACAGACGACTGAGCCCGTATGTTCGACAGTGAGGTAATAACATGGTACTTCAAGAACGCTGGGTATTCTAAACAGATTACGCTATACGCAAGCTGAGCTTCAAGGGGAATTTTGCAGTGAACTTCCCATTTAGGGACTAAGTGGAGTACCGGCGAGGTATTGTAAGGTTATGACAGATAATTCTTCACTGACGGATACAAAATGTTCGGATACACACAGTGTTGCCAAGTCGTACGACAGTATATTTCAGGCTGCAGTACTGGCGATATTGAAAGCTTGCCGATGCGACCCTCAAATGAAACATAGCCATGCTGACCGACAGCAAAACAACCATTAAAGCCTCCGTCGGGCTGGTAGTGCAGCGATGCGCCGACACACCCAAACACAACCTACTCGGTGTTCCCAGTCATAGGAACATAGAAAGGACTGAATAGCCTGACAGACTGGCCTTGTCAATTCCTCGATGGGCACAACCTCCCTCCCGCTAGTAACTGTCAAGGACGGAATGTGCTCGAACTACTCAAGAGCTGCTGACTTCAGATTGCGAAGGCTCGCCACCTGCCACAAGTCAAATAGGACCTGGCTATAATAAAAGCTGGTCGCAAGAACTTTTAGGCATGAAGTGCGGCAATGCGTACACGATAATGGCGACCGGGTTTGTTTTGGATTGCTACTGCAAGGCATGCCTTTTTGACCTGGGAGCTGGTTTCCGACTGTTATGCACCAACGGAGATTTCCGATATAGTGGAAAAGGATGCTTTTTACGAGCAATTACACGCAGTTCAGAACAGGCTTATTAAAAGTGACATGGTCCTGACACGCTGTATGGACAAGTGATGGAAAAACACGGTCTTGACGACCGTAACAATAATGGAGAGCGGTATGTGAATTACTGCAATTTCCATTACATCATCATTGATGGATCGTTTTTCGATACGTTTACTTGCGCGTTGTTTCCGCCACTTCTTGCTTATGGATCGGATAGCAGATATAGTGTGTAATTCGTCTGACAATATAGATCAGCACCGGGCCACTATGACAAATGCTCTCTTCTCAAGTGTTACGCAGGTCATTAGCCACGTCCTGAAGAGGCGTCATAAGATCCGGCTAACTGCGGAATTGTGAAAGCGGAATGATGAACGGGAGGAATTGAAGGCTCTATTGGCCGTGGCGAGTGGTGGCTGGCGTGATATGCTCGAACTCCGATATTATGCGACATTGTGACAAAAGAAAATTTGTCATTGGATTGGTCAGGGAAGCAGAGGATGCCGCAGAACGCATTGATTTCAGAAGTTTTAACCGAATACAGGAGAACATGCATGTGGTCGCAAGCCTTTCCATGGTCCTCTGAAGGACGCTTCTTATCTTCGATGAGAGACCTTTCGACAGGGTGAACAGTGAGTTCATCGATAGTTTGGTTATTTAATCGAGGTTATGTAAATTTACTTGCCAAGATTGACCTGAACGCTGAACATCGAACTAGATGGGAAACGGCCAAAACGCACACCGATTCAACGGTAGCTTGCCACACTGGATAGTAATTTGGGAAATTCCCGACTCTACCAAGATCAAACTTTTAACCGAGCAAAATGGCGCAACCAATCAAGACAAGACGACCAAGCTTCTGTACGGGGCAAAGGCTGAAGAAGAGCAAGATATGATGACGCGGTGGTACATCTGGATAATATTGCAGAGAAAATTGAGATCGAAACCGTGGTTGCCAGAGTTGCAGCTGGTCACCGATATTGGTTCTGTCTTATTGGGAGGGCGTGGAGTAGTTTAATGGGCTGTGACGTCTTTCCTGAACTACCTCGACTACGCTGATGATAATTGTTTGCTCTCCCACCAGGTCATGGACCTTGGCCAAATGGCTCTGAGTTTGGAAAAAGAGGCAGGTAGAGTGGGACTCAAGATAAACACCAACAAAACGTAGTTCTCAGTCTGATGCTTCATCACACTTCCCCAATCTGCATTAGTGAACATAGCATCGAAGATGTTGATTAATTTTTATATCTAGAAAGCGTGGTTTCTGCCGATGATAGTACCGAACTGGATGTTGCCTTACGCATTAACAGTTTTAGATCCGCTTTCGCTGCCGTGTTGAAAATTGGGAAACGGAGCTATTTCAACACCAAGATGAAGATAAGACTGTTCTGTGTATTGCTATATGGAAGTGGCCTATGTAAAGTAAATTCCACTATTACCCAAAAGCTCCAAGCCTTCGTCAATACCTGTCTGCATTGCATCACCAGAGTGAGCTGACCTGACACTATCTCAAACAAAGAACTTGTTCGGGGCACAGGCCTGGCACTGGCACTGGCACGCGGTTTGATCGAACGACGGAAGTGGCAGTGGATAGGTCACATATTAAGGGAGGACGACAGTTGCATTACTGGTTACGCCATGCAGGCCATTAGTGGATGTCTCCAAGAGCACTTGGCGCAGAATAACTGAAATGAGTTCGGGCAACTATGGTAGTCATGGGGGAACTGAAGGACGATTCAGGTAACCGCGAACTGGAGCTAGAGTTCCCTTGATACGATGCTCATCATTCTCACCTAAAACTGGGCGGGGGGGCACAACGTGGTCAGTCTTGTGAATGATTTGGTAGTCGCAGTAGACAGGAAAATATTGAGGTCATACAGATGGTCAAACCCTGGCTGTGAATAATCGTATTTAGCGTAGTAGAAATCAAGTGTAATTACCAACCTTAAGAAGGATAATATCGACAACTTGCAGCCATGAGGCCATCTAAAATTCGATTATTAAATTATGATTATCAGTTCCTGGATGAGCTCCGGGGAAAAATGCAAGGAAGGCAGAATAGGTTCATTTCTAGCTTTCATGATATATCCTGGGAAGGATTAGCTCACAGAGATGGCAATACAAAAGAATAGCTGGATTGTGCTCGGAAAGAGCAATAAACGAAGCCTCTTCGCTATGAACTTCACAGAATTCTTTCCCCATTAAATGAAGATCCTCGGTAGCTTTGTAAAAGATTCCAGGATGTAGTTCTACTAGGTATGCACGCCACATATTGCTTCAGCCTTCACCTTTTTAAAAATGCAGAACAAAGCCCCCAAAAACTACCCTATAAAGATTATATGCAACAACCCCGCAAGTCTGCACCATAGAACGCAATTCAACAATTGCAAAATCTCATCAGCTTGAACTAAGCAAACAAAACGAGGCAAAATAAATCGACGCTTTCAAGGGAGCTAACCAACCCTAGATAGAATTCGCTTTCAAAAACTTTTCTATCCACTTTCCCTCATCCCATAAAATCGGCAAATTTGTTGTTTTGCATAAAAGCCTTTCTCCCCCATTGTACTTGCTTACGTTAGCCCTTTTATGAAAATCTCCACAATGTAAGTATAGAACCTGGCCATAGTCATGATTATCAAACTAAAAACAGGGAATGAACAGAATCCATTGTGTTCCTCCATTCTTCCAGGCAGCACGAAGCCATTTTGGTCGTCCGGGCAGCAACTCGTCTACCACTTGCACCGTGTTGGACGACAAAGGGATCTCTTCAAAACGAACCAAGTCTGATGCAGCTAGACAGGCAACAGCGCCAGAAAATCCAAAGACCAAGAATTCCAGGCACAGATAGCGGGAGGAGCCGGCGGATAAGGAGATGAATGAATCCTTGCAAAATACAACAAACAGCAAGAAGACAAAAAGAAAGTACGACGAGAACAATTTCATGTCAGATGCAGAGCCAAGAGCCGTGGCAGGAAGGAAGTCCTTTTTAATGGGGCAGACCAAACGACTGTTACTGGAAGAGTTGCCGGTGCTTTCTTTGGCCATTTCTTTTTCATCGTTTGGCTTTACTTATACATATACGTGTTTGGATCAGTGTGTGCTTTCCCTATTTTTCCCTTTTTGGCTCTTCCATGTTTTTAAAATATTTCCCGGAAAATGGCAGTGGACGGGTTGTAACATGGGGTATGCATGGCTCGGCAAAAAACACATCACTCTATACGATTATCTAAGCCAGGAACGACCAACCGCACTCCAAGGATAAACTCAATTTTTGCTTTGAAACGATGGAAAGAAAGAAAGAAATTGTTGCTGCTTGTGCAACAATTTCGGCTAACGATAGATAAATAAATTCATGGAGAGGTTGGAGTTTTATCATAGTTGGTCCTGGTTGGCTTGGAACTGCCAAAGAATGATGAAGTCTATCATGTTGTTGTTCGCTACCAGACAGTGGAGATGAATGATAATCGTTACTTTCGAAAGTGTTGGCCGAAATGCGCATGCATAATTAAGTTCTTAGTTAATTTGGTAAAGTTGTGGAGGTTTCAAAACTTTCCACAGGAAGCAATTTCCATGAACAGGTAAAAAAACGCTATACCCTTATTTCAAGAAGCCATCATCGCTTTGGTGTATTATATTTTAAAAACTTATGAAATCTAAATAAGAATATGAAAGTATATTCAGATTAATCTTGTAAATGAAAGGTCAAAAATAGGGAAGTTTTTTGTATTGTATTCGGTGGACTTTTGGGTCGTTTCCGATCAACTTCAATGTTCAGGCCAATCTTAGTGAGTTCTCGTCACCACAGATTACACAAAAGTACCATCTAAAACTCTCCACAATCTGCATAACGACATATCCAACGCGGATACCCTCATTTCAGACGTTATCACAGAGTTATCCCGCGAGGCGGCATTTATTGTCTTTGGTAGCCGGCTAGCGATCAGAACTATAGAAGTCGATAGGAACGAACCAGGATGTGGTTGATTCAGGCTTTGAGAGGCTCGTCGATGTATCGAATGCCAGTTGTGGAGTGCATTTAATCCTGCTTCCGGTGAAGGGTAAAAACATTCTATTATGTATCAACTGAAACCAACCCAAGATACTTGAGTCGCCCAGCTCTTGGCTGGTCATTGTCACTGAAAATTGTAAAACTCTTGTTTATTAATGTTTTGTTGGCAAACAAACGCTCATGCAAAATCTGAGCTACTTCGTTCTACGTAGAATTTAAGGTGGACCCCCATACATGCAAAAGGGGGTACAGGAGGGGGGGGGAGGCACTCTCAGTTTTGACATTTAATTCAGATGTGCGGAGGGTGGGAGCTGGGAAAGAGGCATTTCTTTTATGGGGTCATTCTCAGAACCTACCCAACCGAAGAATCTGAAACTAATCAGGAAGCTGCCACTTTATGATGCCTACGCTGCGAAATATCCTCCATACTGATATCTCTTCGAAGAAAGTTAATAATAATTGTATGGGGTAGGTAGGTAGGTAGGTGCACCAAGGGGCCCAATTAGCGGTGTGGTGCGCCGTTTTGATGCCACAAACTTCTAAGACTGTGACTGCTGTTATGAGAGCAGGGGGCAGAGTTCCGCTGGTTCAAGGCCAGCCCATAGCATTCACGAACGAAAGCAGCGCTTCCACCCTGTAGTTAGAAATCTGACTGTGGTCCCCAAACAATGGTTTTCGCAGTGTCCGTAGCCTGACTCTAGCTAGAGCTGGGCACTCGCAGAGGAAGTGCATCCTCCTTGACTTGGCACAGGTGGTAAGCATTCGCCATCTAAGGTTCGCGGTTACTAAATACTGCGAGTAAATTCCGCCCTTGACATTCGCCAGTGAGTCACTGACTGTACCCGTCGAAAACCTGACAAGAGCAGAGCCCCGCCTGACCAATCCGTCAGTCCGCTCATCCCCCTCTATGTGCCAATGCCCGGGAACCCAGAGGAGGGTGACCTTCAGCGTGCCGTCCAGATTGTTCAGCGCGGGGTGGTTTTAGTGGATTAAAATCCCACACGCTGGCGAGTCCAGGCCAGTGCCTTTGAAGATTTCCACATACTCAAAAACAAAAAATAAAACCGACTGTTCAGCGCGTTTCTGCACTGCCATAACAGCCTGGAGGTTGTCATCGCTGAGTACAAGGTCTAAATGGCCGCTTGGCCGTCCCTCAGAATGGCTATGTTCCTGGGGCACGCATCATGCTCCAGCCATCGACAGAGTTCCAGTATCGCCGGTACTTCCGCTTGAAATGCACGGCGAAACCTGGGAGACTATACGATTCGGATACACTGTGTGTATTCGAGAAAACTCCCGGATCGGCTCCACAGACCGTTTTTGATCCATCGATGAAGAACATTCTGTCATGGCCTCGCAACACGGCGCCGGCCTTCCACTCTGCCCTGGTTGGAAAGTTCACAGTAAAGTTTCCTCTGAAGTTCAGCTTGCGTGTAGCATAGTCCGTGGAGACCCCAATTCTTTGCAAAGGTTCTTTTGCAGGCATAGAAGGCTATACAGGCCTTGTTAACCCTTTATTTTATGTTCAATCTCCAATTTAACTTTGAATCCGGGATCACACTCAGGTACTTTGCATTGGAGGAAAGAGCCAATCTTTGTTCATTCAGCCGTGGTAAGTGGAATTCAGCATGCCTTGGTTGCTGAATAGCATCACTTCCGTTTTGGTTGGGTATGTGCCGAGTCCGCATCTTGCGGCCTACCACCCGGAGCTCTTTCCATGACATCGCTCATAATGGACGGAGACATCTCTGGCACTAATATCACCAAGTCGTTGGTATACGTTGGTATACCTTCACCTCGCTGCTGTCCAAAATTCGGGAGAGTGGGTCTGAACCAGCAACACCGTCCACCTTTTTAGGAAAGAATGGGCTCTTATATCCCTTGGACAGGATCTTAGTGAACCTTGCGAGTTCGCTGGTGCCTCCGATGTTCTGACAATAGTCCAACCAAAACCGCCTCTTGTACTTCAGGCAGTGCTTTTATGGCTGCCAATATTTATGCCTGTAGTAGATGTTGAAGATTTACCCGATCAGTTTCCTGAGGCTGGAGAGATCTCCACCACGGTGGCAGCGTCTTCTTGCTGTATTTAGTAGGGCATGAGACTTTACAGGCAGTATTGAATGCTTTTTCCAGAGCCCCGACCTTTGACTCCAGCTCGTCTAATTACTTCACCAAAATTTCACTAGTCGATCCTACTGGGGTCTCTGGGGACCTCTGCGGCGAGATCGAAACTGAAAAGTATCCGACTGTGATCTGATTAGGATTTCTGGTCAGACGCTCCCCAGTTCTCCGTCCTAAAAATCCCATTGTCGGTTAGTAGGATGATATCAAGTACCTCCTCCCTACCGTCACGGTCTTCGGAGCTGGGGAATGATAAGTTTATAGTAATAATAAAATCAAAGAATCATTTTTGAGTAACCCCAAAGTGTATATCTTGCGTTGGCATTGCAGCCCATCAACAGGTCGGCCTGCCATGGTTCATGTCAAATTTTGTAGTTCTTCTGGCGGAACTGCTTGGTCGTGAGCCATGTAAGCCAAGGAAATATACACGTTCTCTGCTCCCCCCTGATCCAGTCTGACCACGACTAGGTCGCTAGAACTCAGATCCCACACAGAAAATCATGCAGACTCTTCTTCGCGAGGATTCATGCTGGAGGTCTGTCCTGATCAGCGTCTCCTGTGCTGTAGAATAAATGAAAATCGTTACTCTGGAACCCTTGGATGGTTCGGTCGCCACCGACCCAGGGCTCTTGTATTAGTGCGATGTCTTGCACAAGCAGATTAGCCGAGGCGCACTTCATGTGCTGCAGATTTATCTGTATTATCCTCAGCATGATCTGCTTGGTTGAGGAGTCCGTCAGTCCCCGTCGGACTGCCGATCCTCATCTCCTCCAACAGCTCGTTAGCGGCGTCGATTGGATTCAGGGAACGCTTTCACCGTTGCATTTCTGACTCCGAACCGCACTTTATGGTCGACCCTTTCCAGTACCTCCGGGCACTCTCTGTTTATACGGAGCAGAAAGGTTGACTGGTTGTCCGGGGTGCCTCCTCCTTGATAACAACCCAGTCGTCCATGAGAATCCCGGGGTTTTGAAGGCGCAGGGATTGGACCAGCTAATCCTTATCCATGCGAGCGACCGGTCTTCTGGGAATCTTGTCGTTGGGGACGACTGCGCATTACGCCATCCCAGGCGTCGCCGATATTAGCGACGCACGAAGCGAGAAAGTCCCTGTAAAATTGGTCCTCGCAAGCTATAATGTGGAACCCATGGATCACCTGAGAGGAATCAAACCAGGATATGGAAGCTAGGTTTTTGCCTTCGGCGTCCAGGAGATACTCAATGACCATCTCCGGCAGCCTGGCCTCAACACTGGTCTATACCTCCTGACCATGTCGCTGAAGGGTTTCGTAGTTCATTGCTCGTCGGCTAACTGTTGCTGCTCACTTTCCTCCAGATGTTGCTTAGCTTCCGAGCTCTTGCCACTCTGCTCCGCTTGTGTTTTATTCGACCTCGTCTTCAAATCGATTACGTTTGAGAACGGTGCGCTTCGCCTTCTGCTCGTCTGCCAGGCGTTTACTGTTATATTCCTCAACAATCGCCTGGTATTTAGTAAGATCCTTTTCATCCCGCTCGCGATAGTATCGGCCTTTTTATTCTTAGCAATCTTGCTGAGACCCCTGGACACCAGTGGACTTCGCTTCTTAGTCAGTTTCCGGTAACCGACGTTCTTGTCGGTCTTTACTTTTGAGGGATCCCCCAACGTTGAGGGTTTCGGGTTAGGAGCACTATGTCTAGTATTCGCTATACCCAGCTTGACGACAGTGGATTCGAAGCTGGAGCTGAACCACTAGTTGATCTACCCCCTCGCTTCGGGAAATCCCTGCGGTTGGTTTTAGCGGTTCTTCGGCTGACACAGGGTGTGCCACTCTCGACGGCTACTATCTCTTGGCTGGACACCAGCAGCTCGTCCTTTGAGGATGCGCCTGGCATAACCACATCTTCTTCTATCGTCGGCTTACTTGTTTTATTAAAAATGGATTTCATGTCTTGGCTAGTCCGGCCACCAGGGTAAGGGTCTTATTTGAAATTGAAAGTGCCCAAGGTATTCAGAGTTCGCATTCTAAAGACCAAGCTCCCCATTGTCTCGTGCGAGGACTTGCCGAATTATGCAAGTTTAACTAAAAGCATAATCAGACCAGGCCACCCAAAAATTGTATATTTCAATAATTTTGAGTAATTGATTGGACCAAGTTGGAAAGAATGCTTGTGAAGGAAGGTATAGTTCTCAATCTTACTCGAGAATATACCTTTTGGGACGATTGGGAATCATAATGATTATCACAGGTAATACTGGTAACTTACATTATTTATTTCGCAACATGTCTTCTTGAACAGCAAAGTACGGATCTCCCGCCTCTAGGAGCTGTAGCAATTTCCGGTGATTTGCCCGAAAATTGGCCACCAATTTTTCGAGCTTCCGCAGCTTCTTCGTCAGATACTCTACTATATACAATTTTCGCGCAAGTCCATGCTTTTTATAATTTTTCTCCGAAGTCTTCAGCGTCCTTCGTGATGTCCCTCTGTTCTTTTAAAAGGTTTCCTGCCATCTTCTTTCAGAACTTCTTATAGCAAATACAAGTTGCAAATAGAAGTAGTAAAGGATTTGATGCAGGGATTAAGTCAATCCGGCTCCGACTCGGAAGGAGTTCCACGGGATAGCCCGCCTGCTAATGAGTGCAAAGCCTTTTATGAGAGTACAGTTTGTCATGAAATGGATGGAAAATATGCAGTGTTATTGCCCTTCAAAGATGATCCTAGTATGCAGCCATTTGGAAACTCACCAAACAGGGCGCTGTTACGTCTAAGGCAGTTGGAAAAGCGGCCTGATAAGGACAAGGAATTGCGAATAACGTATCATAAGGCAATGCAAGAATACATTGTTTTAGGCCATTCCCTTCGTAAGATCCCGCGGAATCCCTCGACGGATGACATCAGATTCAAGTCGGTGAGATACGATTTGATTGGGAGCCTAACCTGACACTATCCAATGTTGCTGCGATCCATGACCCTTTGCAGTGGCTTGCACCGTTAACAATAGCAATGAAACTACTAATGCAGAAGATTTGGTAATCAGAAATTGCTTGGGACTTCCTCCGAAAGGTATTGTGGAACAGTCGAGAAAGTATGAAGCCAAGCTTCCAGAGCTGCAATCTATTGGTATACCACGGTGGATCCATTATTCAATGAGAAACCGGCGCGAGCTTCATGGTTTTTTTGATGCTTCGGAATCAGCGTTTGCTGCCGTCATCTATAGCAAGGCAACAGGTGGATTTGGGAAAGTGTCAGTATCCCTACTTTGTGAAAGGCTCGTTTAAAGCCCTTGAAAAGGAAGTTCACGCTCCTAAAGTTGTAACTGAAGGACGCCATGTTTCTAGCAGAACTCATAAAAAAGGTGATTTCCACGGTAGTAGTAAAAGAGGTAGCAGTGTATTACAGGTGCGATTCAACAACAGTTTTGGACTGGTTCAAGAAGGACCCAAAAACAAGACGTGGCGAACTTTTAAGTTCCGGAGATGATCCCGCCGGCATTGGAAACGGTTCATTAAAAGCGGAAAAGGTAGTTTCTGAGGCCATCGGGTACAGCACGGAAAATTAACTTGCCTCACGTAATAATCGCAGCCGTAGAGGTATCGAGGCAGCAATACGAGACTGGCATGAATGGTAGTGTGGTGAAACATCAGAAGAAGGCACGGCTGGCACCGTGCGCCTGGTCACGAGCGTTACTGAATTTAACGATCCTGTTCATGTCGTTTGCAATTATGTTCGCTCAGAACATATCTACGAACAAGTATGAATTGTGGAGGACTCGTGCTGGGTACCATGTCCAAAAGCTGGGTCAAGCTAGAGTCATCCATCATAGAGTCAGTGGAGGCTACACTGAATGACCATCGAAATATAGTCCTAGTACCTAACATGGCAAGGAACATGTGTTCGGATACTGCAGCATTAAGCCAAACAATCCACTGCGATAGTTTAGTAAAACATCTTCGTTTCAAACATAATGATCCTTCCCGCAAGATTGACGAGCTTCTGAACATACCATCTAGGTCCAGAAGAGAATTGCTGGGGAAGGTATTGCCCAACGTATTCGGCGTTAGTTACGAAGTCTACGACGACATCGACACCCTCCAACTTACGATGACCCTACACAATCTGCTGTTAACGGAATTTGCCAAGGAGCTGGATGAGGTGACCAAATCGGTAAATGGCATGGGTAAATGGTACAAAAGAATCAATCATGGTAGTGTAGGCATCCAAGTCATATCTACATATTTGGCAGCTGTGTGGACTTTTATGATGAACTGGATGCAAAATTCAACAACCTAATGGCTGCGTTATATGGTTACAGAAGTATTGTGGACTTCGTGAGGGTGGAGGTACTGGTCAGCACCATCAACGATATACTATCGAAAATCAGACCCTTCTATGATATACCTTGGATACCGCAAAATCGCATATCCTTACGAAGAGAAGAGGAGCATTTTTTTTCTACAAGAATGGTAAGCACAGGTATGACCTGCTCCACGTCACCGCGATACTCTTGAAAATTGAGGCTGGACAGTGTCTGATTCCTCGCGTCGATGTCCCCACAGTGGCTGCGCATTTTAGTCAACAAAACTATTTCAAGCTAGAGGATTCTGAGCTCAAGTCATGCCAGCTGCAAGAGGATATTTTCCAGTGCTCACCAAAATTTATCAAAAATATAAATCTTGTTCCTAATTGTGTGATAGATGCGGTGTACGAACGACCAAAATTATGGCTTCGTTGATTTGTGACGGCTAGAGGGTCGAGGTATCGCTGGAAGACTTCGGCATTATTTCGCCACACTAAGGACAATTGCCTTATACAAGTTGACGGAATGACACTTCGAGAAGCAGTTTCAATAAATTTTACGAAAGATTGACAGAGTTGAGCGGCAAGTTCTTCAGGAAGAATATAGAGAGCAATAAAGGAAAAAGAGATATTTTGAACTCAGTGAACGCTTAAAAAGACATCCTTGCAGCCAAACAAATACTTTGGTAGAAACGGAATCGTAGGTAACGCCCAGCCAACAGTAATTTAATGTGCATTCGAAACTTGACCTTGCTCAAAATGTAACGATTTTAGTAGGGAGCAACTTGATCTATGCTGGCAAAACCCAAAAGAGAAGAAACTGGGGTGTCTTCCCTTCAACTCATAAACAGCCAGCATCTTAGGCAGAATACTGAACGACTACAATCTGTGGCTCTAAACATGATGATTCCAATTACCCCGCGAAAGCTGCTAAGTTAAATTAGGTACCCCACACAATAATTATGCCCTAAAACTACACACACGTGAAACATGAATCATTTCTAATTTTCAAAACTTGCTAATGGCCACAATTTCCAACTTCTGTCTATGGACTAACGCTTGCAATAATAGGACAATAAATGCCATTCCAATTTTTAGTGTTTTACCACACTAGTCCACACACTTCCCCACCCCTTCCACATTATTAAAACTTTATGAACCCAACAGTCATGGCTCATAAACTGAAAGGAATTCTCCTTAATTATTCCTGGGCCAGAAGGAGGGAGTTGTGAGAACAAAGAGTTATGGCCGCCCGGGAGAAATGAGAAGCAAAATGGACGTCTTATCAAATGAGTTTCAACTTCCTAATTAAGTTTTAACAATTAAATTGTCATTTGTTGTTCAACGAAGCCTTAATTACTTGGTTAAAGGCGTGCATAAAAGCTCGTCATCAGCAGCCTTATTATTTTCTGGGCCAGGACGTTGATTTCAGGATTATGATTTTATGGCTAGTGTTTGTCTGCCTCTAAGCTTCCCTACACTGGGGCAAACTTCCAAACTCCAGACTTCCATGCAGATGGCAGAAGAAGGTGGGACATTATAAGAATTTGATTTAATAGCTTTAATGCCGAGAGGACATTTCAAGCTACAGGCGTTATTCTGGCCATTATGTAACCAAACATTTCGAACTTGAATCAACCATTTATGATTGCTTGAGGTATCCTGAATGGTGCTAATCAATCACAAGGACGAGATGAGATTTCATGAAGGGGTTGGCAGTAATTACGACCGGATAATAGCTTTTGTATCAGCTCTCGTTATGAAGGCAACATTCAGTGGGGTTGTGCACCCCATCTTAAAACTCCGACATAGCATATCCTCCGCATTGGAGGTAAAACGGGCTGCTGCTGAGAACATGCTTGCTGAGCCAATAGGTAAATAAATTTCGTATCACCTCTAGCCTTATCTGGATTCAGAAATACCTTTAATTATTCATTTGGAACTGCATAGTCACCAGTTAAGTTGGCGTTGCAAGTAGCGATGCGTTGAAAGTATCATAGTCACCAGTTTTTTGTCGTTATACGCTCAATGATATAGTGGTCCATTTAGAAACAAACCAAATCTAACCTGTTTTTTTACACGCTCATGTAAACAGAAACCATCCGTGAGAGGGGGGGGGGGGCAGCTTTGCTACTAATTGAATACTTAATTCGCCTTTTCCAAAAACAATCTTAAAAAGGAATACATGTAATATTTCCTATTTCCCACGCCCATTTTCATTTATTATACATAAACCATTTCAAATTTTAATATTAATCATTTCATTTACCTTAACCTACCACCGGTTACCTTTCCCTGAAAACTCTACAACTCATTTACACATTTACATACAAATTGTCAATTTGTTCATAATAACAATGCTCGAATATTCCAGGACCGGTCAAAAAGGAAGATTGGCCTTGCACTTAAATTTGATCAGCACATATATTGTGGAATGTAGGCCTAACGTTTGTTTCTGGTTGAGACGACTGAAAATGTATTAATGCATTGAGGACCGGCTGATCGATGGATAGCAGAACAACTGGACCGAGGAGTTGATGCTGTGGACATTTTCACTTTGCAAGAAGAGATTAGTGGCGACTGTTTCTATGACGTAAATTATTGTGGAAAAGTGTCCTTTTAAATGTGTCGTTAGAAATCATATAAAGGAGTGCAAGCTTGTGATATGACGCTAGGAAAGCAAACAAATAGTAAAATTTCAATATAAGGAAGGTGAAAAATAAGAAGGAAATATCCAGACAGTCATCGTGGAAAAGTCCCCAAAAAGCGAGAATTGGTAAATTAGATAAGAAAAAGTGTTTGATGCCCTCTGGATTGACTTTAGGAGAGTTCTGTTTCTCAATTCTGTTTCTCGTCATTCCGCCCAGAGAGTGCTCTCTTTTTCTTCGTGAATTCGCGATTCCTCCGACGTCAGCGATATTGGGATCGTTATACCAAGAACACCAGATGTGACGAGAACTTCAGTGTTCTGAGTAACACCGGAACAAGAGAGTCCAGAAAGTGAAAGGGTAGCGCAGTTCAATCAATCGTAATCAAATTGTTCACAAAAATGGGACCTTAGGCGGCGACCAACATTCCCATAAAATTGAAAACTGTTGAGAAATCAATGGAGTTATCCGCATCTAGCGTTCACTGCATCACTAATTTCCTAATTACCTCTAACCCATCGATCGATCGGTGCCAGGACGTCCTCATAGTATGCTTACGTTTACGATGTTGCTCATCTTTGTAAGATGGAAAATAAAGAGATACAAATCTGTAAGCAAACAACCTAAGAACTTCGAAGCTATTAATAAAACATAATTCACACATACGATAAAAGCGAACCTTTCAACTATCATGTATCGATCCCATTGACATATACGTTAAGGTTGGGTTCAGGAAGTAAGGGTGGGTATAATTTCATGCACTGTCTTTCTTACATAAAGTCCGTTGACGTATCCTCTGATACATATCCAGATAGTTTTCTACAGACTTTTGCGAAGACGTCCTCGTAATCCTCCTGCTTAAAATGGTTGCAGACAACCGAAATCACCTCTTCGGTTTTCTCTAGATAACAGTTTTGCTAAAAATATTTGAATTCTTATTCCTATTATCTTTTAAAAAGGAGGACATCCTTTTTAAGGAACAAAGATTTCCACCTGCTGCCATGAGTTCAAATTTCTCTATTGGCTGCATGAGTCCTTGCAAATTGGTATCTCAAACCAGTTCTGACTGTGGAAAGCATGGCTCCAAAAACCAGCTCTGATTTCTACATTGTAGAGGCTGTCAATCTGACAGCCTCTTTATTACCAATAAGAGGGATTCCGGTTAACGTTAACGAATGTCGCTACGGATGCTTTCCATGTAGAAGAGCAGCAGTGCAGACGCGTGTTCTATGCCAACGAAACAAGAACGGTTTTTAGAAGAATGACTTACGGTTTCGGCTAAGGTATGTTGTCCCACCAATGGTCTAGTAGCAGCGTGACCGAAAGTGGCTACAGATGGGAATTAGACCTGTCGAATTTGGTTGAGGCATATTCCACAGCTTTGGTATTGAAGTCTTCTGCGGCTAGAGTTCCCGTTCCATATTTCTAATCTCGTCCTCCAAGGTGGTGATCCTATTCTGAAAAACAGACGGCGGTCCACGCAAAGGACACAGCATTTTGCCAATTCGCAACTCTTCACTTCGTGCACGAGTTCGCTACACTTGTAACACAAAGTAATTCTGTACAGCCTTTGGCAAACCCTGATACATACACTTAAAACAACGGATTGGATCTGCCTTCGCCTTATTTTGCAAGTCACCCACACGATCTTTATTTTCCAGTAGTGAAGAAATTGGCTCGCTGTTTTCTGAAGGACAGTAGCCAATTTTTGTACTCTGGAGTTGACGAATTTAACATCCGCCACACATCTTTATAATCATTTTTTACCGCTCCCTCCATCTCTTCCGTGTTACTAACACAATCCATTCAATTTTAATTTCTAGGGTGCAGACCATTGCTATCGTCCCTAGAATGCTCTAAACTGTCTCGCGTACTCGTGCTTCTTGCAAAGGGCTTTATAGTGGTATCTGAAATGGTCTGAAATTCCCTCCATTCCTTTCTTCCCTCCCCCTCAGTTTGGATTTCGCGAAAAATATGACGCTGTAAAGCAAATCCGCAGAGTGGTCGCCAAAATGGGATCTCCGCTGGAAAACAGAAAGTTCTGCAAAATCTTATTTCCCGAGATTGCACAAGCAGTCAACAAGGTATTGAAGGAAAGCTTAGAATATGACGTAGAAAAGTTGGACCCTGGAAAAAATGTCACATTTTGGAATCTCTCCTTGCCCAAAAGTAGATTCCGAGCAAAGTACAAAATCTCCACGTCTTGATACGATCATATGCAGGCGGGAAGAATACCCAGATCATGTGCTGGACCTCGTGCCGTATCTTATTTTCACTTCAGGCCTGACTATTGACAGTAGCTTGACAACCTTGATATTTAGCAATTCCTAACTTATTTGGACTTATTGAGTCTAAACGCTATGGACTAGGAAGTCTCTCTGATTCATGGCACGAGGTTCCAAGACAATCCAAAAATTTTAACCGTCTGGGATGAAGTTACTAATGTTTTTTTTGGGAGTAGCGTAGGTAGATGCGTTTAAGCAGAGAGTGTTGGATTCCCGTAACAATACGCTGTCGGACTACCCACTAAACACCTCCCTGTCATCACAAAACTAGCCTGGAACCGCTTGACACATTACTTCGGGTTAGCCCTCTCGCTCTCCCGGCTTTGGGAGCTTTTAAGTCAATGGAATCCCTTTCACCAACGGTAGAAGAGGGGAGGGGAGGAAGAGAGTTGTTAATTCATGGAACGCCTTGTCAACTGGTCCCTCTGCCAGGCGAGTTCAATCTTCTTCGCAATAAGAAGAACCCAATCATAATGCGAAACACGATTCCCAATTCTGTGCAGGTAAGATTGAAAACCTCCATGCCCCCTTAGAAGTTGGGTAAGGAAGCAATCAATCTCACCGTGCGTTCGGTTCAACCACGGGTCGAAATTGTGGAATGGCCGCGCAGTGCATCTTGCCCTTGGCTCATTTTGCTAAGAGAGTTGCCACTCGATAAGGGTGTGTTGACGTTCTTTACGGGCAACTACCTCTCTTAAGTTCTCGCCCTTACGGCGGTAGACAGGTTTGCACTCCTTGGCAAATGAGGACAATGGGGATCACTCCCGCAATCACTATCACGGCCGGTTCGGAGATAGTGCAATAAGCAGACGCCACTCGCAAAGCTCCTTGCCTCAGCACTTCAGCAAGGCGCTTACGATGCACCGCCATTGAGCAGAACCGAGTGCATTGCTCCCATAAGGAGACGCCTCCTGGTAGATATAGGACCCTCAATATTCACCATCAGCCGACTTAAGGCCGCGACTCCAGCTGCCCTGTTTGCTGCTGCTTTGATTTGCTCACCCTTGAGTCGAGAATTAAACCAAGGCATTTAACCGTTGGTTTTGACTCTACAGTCATCTCGCCGATCGATATGGGATGCTACTAATATGATAAATAGATTGCGGTATGGCCAAATAGCAATCCAAGCTGGTAGAACTCAAAAGGACGGCAGGGTTATTCCAAAACCTAAACGAAAGGTGTCCGGATAGCTGGGTCGTTAGAGCACAAGGTTATCGTACGAAAGGTCGCGGTTCAAATCTCGCTGGTGGCAGTAAAATTTGTAACGTGATTTGACGTCGGACACCAGTCGACTCTGTTGTATATAAGCACCTGAGTCAAATCAAGGTACTAATCCCATCATCATCAACGGCGCAACAACCGGTATTCGGTCTAGGTCTGCCTTAATAAACAACTCCAGATATTCTGGTTTTGCGCCGAGGTCTACCAGTTCGATATCCCCAAAAGCTGTCTGGCGTCCTGACCTACGCCATTGCTCCATCTCAGGCAGAATCTGCCTCATCTTCTTTTCCTACCATAGATATTGCCCTTATAGACTTTCCGGGCTGGATCATCATTCCATTCAGATTAAGTGACCCGCCCCCCGGAACCTATTGCGCCGGATGTTATCCACAACCGGACGGTCATGGTATCGCTCATAGATTTCGTCGTTATGTAGGCTACGGAATCGTTCATCCTCATGTAAGGGGTCAAAAATTCTTCCGAGAGGTCTTCTCTCGAACGCGGCCAACAGTTCGCAATTTTTCTTGCTAAGAACCCAAGTCTCCGAGGAATACATGAGGACTGGCAAGATCATTGTCTTATACAGCAAGAGCTTTGACCCTATGGTGAGACGTTTCGAGCGGAACAGTCTTTGTAAGCTGAAATAGGTTCTGTTGGCTGACAACAACCCTGCGCGGATTCCATCATCGTAGCTGTTATCGGTTGTGATTTTCCAGCCCAGATAGGAGAAATTATCAACGGTCTCAAAGTTGTAGTCTCCTGTCTTTATTCTTCCCGTTTGATCAGTGCGGTTTGATGTCGTTGGTTGGTTGGTTTTTGGTGCTGACGTTGCCACCATATAGTTTGTCTTGCCTTCATTGTTGTGCAGCCCAAGATCTCGCGCCGATCACCGCCTGCTCGATCTGAATGAAGGTAGTTTGTTCGTCTCTGGTCGTTTTTCCCATGATATCGATATCGTCAGCATAGACCAGTAGTTGGGTGGACTTAAAGAGGATCGTACCTCTTGCATTTACCTCAGCATCACGGATCACTTTCTCTAGGGCTAGGTTAAAGAACACGCATGATGGGGCATCCCCGCGCCTTCGACCGTTGTTGATGTCGAATGGTCTTGAAAGTGATCCAGCCGCGTTTGTCTGGCCTCGAACATTGGTCAGAGTCAGCCCAGTCAGTCTTACCAATTTCGTTTGGATACCGAATTCTCAAATGGCAGTTGTACAGTTTTACCCTGGCTATGCTGTCATAGGCGACTTTAAAGTCGATGAAAAGATAATGCGACTAATGTCCGTATTCCTACAGTTTTTCCATCGCCTGCCGCAGAGAGAAAATCTGATCTGTTGCTGAGTTGCCTGGAGTGAAGCCTCTTTGGTATGAGCCAATTATGTTCTGAGCGTATGAGGCTATCCGGCTTAACAAGATAGCGGAGAATATCTTATAGATGGTACTCAGCAACGTGATACCTCTATAATCGCTGCACTGCGTGATATCTCCCTTTTTAAGTATAGGACAGATAATGCCTCGCTGCCAGTTGACAGGGATTGATTCGCTGTTTCACACTTTGAGTACAAGTTGATGAACCACTTGGTGTAATTGGTCGCCTCCATATTTAACCAATTCGACTGTAGTTTCATTGGCTCCTGGCGACTTATGATTTATAAGCCGATGAATTGCTCGGATTGTTTCTTGTATACTTGGTTGTAGCAGTATTTGTCCGTCGTCTTTAGTTGGCGGGACCTCCAACTCGCTGATGTTCTGGTTGTTCAGTAGCTCATCAAAGTACTCAACCCATCGCTCCAATATCCCCATTCTGTCAGAAATCAGATTCCCCCCTTTGTCTCGGCAGGATGAGCATTGAGGTGTATAAGGCTTCATCCTGCTGACTTGTTGGTAAAACTTGCGCGCCTGGTGCGGTTGCTCCCCGTGCTTTTCGAGTTGACAGACCTATTGGTTCTCCCAGGCTTCCTTCTTTCGTCTATGAAGTCGCTTCTCCGTTCGATGGACTTCTTATTAGGTCTCTGAGAATGCAGCATTACTCGATATGCAACATTCTTCCTTTCCGTTGCTAACTTACATTTATCGTCAAACCAGTTATTCTGACTCTTTTTGTGGGGGGCCAAGTATGCTTGTGGCCGTATTTATGATAACGTTCTTCAGATGATTGTGAAGATCATTTGTTGATGCTTCATCTCCAAGATATCTATTGACTGCTCTTATTGCGGCATCCATTTCCCTCTTATATGTATTGCGGAAGGCTGTGTTGTGGATGGCTTCAGTGTTAAGTCTCACCTGATTGTCAGTGGCGATTCTGGGTGGTGCTGTTATTCGAGCTCGGAGCACCATGCCAACGAGATAGCGATCCGAGTCTATATTGGTCTCCTATATGTTCTGACATTCATCAAGGCTGAGAGAGGTGGCGGCATTCGATCAACACGTAGCCAATTTGGTTGAAAGTGGTCCCGTCTGGAGAGGCCCACGTATGTTTGTGGACCGCTTTCCGCGCAAACCAGATACTTCAACAACCATTTCGTGTGACACTGCTAATTGAATGATCCGTAGTCCATTATCATTTGTATTTTCATGTAAGCTTTGGGAGCCAACGTATTACCTGAATACGGGCTCCTTCCCTACTTGGCTGTTGAAATCCCCAAGTATGATTTTGATATCATATCTGTGACAGGCTTCGAGGATTCGTTCTACTGCCTGGTAGAAGGTATCCTTCTCCGACTCTGCAGTCTCTTCTGTAGGGGCGTGAACGTTAATGAGGCTTATATTTCAAAACTTGCCTCGCAAGCGCAGAGTACATAGCCTTTCGCCTATATTTTCAAAGCTGATAACGGGAGGTTTGAGGTTTTGGCTGACTAAGAAACCTACTCCGAGCACATGCTTTACTGGATGGCCGCTATAATATATGGTGTAGTGGCTTATATTGGAACAGAATATCGGCAAGCGGCTCAGCAGCATTCGGTCTGTACAGGGAGCGCACGTCCCATGAGAAAATATGCAAATTCTTATTCCGTTGTCGTTGCCCGATTCGTCGTTTTGAAATCCATCCTGTGTGATGCTTCGTCCGTGGCTTCGTAACTTTTGTTTTCCGTGTAGGGTTGTCAGCTTTACCCACTCCCGAGCCCGGGGGACCAGTTGATACATGTTGTCCCGTTTTTAGGCGCGCATCGGTATAGACACGTTAATTTTGTGCCAATGACACGTGAGGGATCAAAGCGCTCAAAGGACCCCTCCCCCACATTCGCGAGCCTGGCTAGCACAGAGGCGTTCAAGGACCTGTCAACCGGGCACTTTTATGGAGCTTCAATCTTTGCAGGCGGACCTTCACAGTCAATTTCGCAAACTTTTCAGGGTTCTGGGATAGCTCTACCCTCTAGGCCATCTTCGGCCACTCAGGATGATCGTCTGATCCTCCTATTTCACTTACGTTCATTACAAAGTTTTACGCAAGCCTTGAGGAGACCTGGGATGCATTGCTAGAAATAGATGATGACACGTAGGAAGGCATAAGATTCCGAGGATCATGAGAGTTTTTTTAAAAGTATAAATTTGGAGTAGCCAATCTTTAGGTTATTATGAAAATCACATCATCGTATCAGTCGCTCACTAAAAAGATTCAGGTTTACAAGATTCAATGAGCATTCTTTGAAGGAATGAGAAAGTAGCCAAAAGTGGTTCATATTACCTTATGGCTCCAGAACATTCAAATTTTGCCATTTTAGTCTTCTTTGATCTTATTCAAAACCCAAACCAAATTTATTTCTGCATTAAAAGATAAAAAGGACTAGAAAGTATCTTGACATCGCAACACAATTCACCCGGAAACTTAAACACTGACCACGGAGTACTACCAAGATACGTTCCATTGAATTAATAGAAGAACCTCCATGTTTTGTTTCCCACTACAAGTTTCAATTAGAAGCTGCACATCCAAGAACTGCATGTATTGAATTTTCAACACAGTACGAGGGGTTGGGACGTGATGTGCATATCTAGCATGCAAGTATCTCCTGACAGGGCAGACACAAAAGCTCCAAATGCTTCCCGGTATTTCGAGGAATACCAGGAAAATGTTATTATATGTAAAATATGCTTATTGTATTTCCGCTCTCTATCTAAATTACGTTCCTCCAGGAACAATTATTCCAGGAGTACTTTGATGATTATAAGTCTACCTTGCCACCATCTAACCATGGCAGCCTTGTTCGATGAAAACATATCGTATTTCTCGCTTGGGGAAAATGAATAAAAGCATCCTGCCAGGATTAATGTAAACTCCAGGGAAATTACACATGTAATTGCTTTAACAATTTGCTTCCTAAACGATCTGAACTCCGCTGGGGTACGGATGGTCTGAAGCATATTTCTTTGGGGATGCATGGAATGTGGTTGTACACACCTTGTGACAAAGGGAATTTTGCATAAGATACGAGATGCAAGGACCAATAGGAAGGGTAGCAGTAGATGGCTGAGATACTTACTTTCTTTAATATTGTGTAATGGCCATGGAAGCTTTCCCTTTGTTAGTGCAAGGATTTATGATGGAAACATGTAGCTGCCGAAATACAGTTTGCTACTCTGTGTATGTATGACACGTAGTATGAAAACAGATTACGACTTTACGCATCCTGAGCATGATAATGTTCTAGAAGGGGTAATCTATGGCAGTGGTCTCACTAGACTCTAGATTTTTATGCTTCTTCAGAGTAATCCACTCCTAGAAGGGGTTTTATTTTCCTCAGAGAATGCTAGGAATTCATTTTGCATATTTGTATCATAGCATCTTTCCATGGCATGCAATCCTGCAAATATGGCATCTGAAGACATTGCTTTTCCCAGTTTAAGGTTTCGAAATCGGAGTAGGTATGTCAGATAAATGCAAAAAATTTAAGGACGGCTATAATCTGAAAAGTATCGAGAAAGGGAAAAAATTGAGAGAATACGGAAGCTAGAGGAAGAACTGCTTAGGAAAATCCCGAAAATAGCTTACGCGATTCACTATTGACAACTTGATTGACAATGGAGTTATTGGGAAACCAAGTGAATGGTTCCGATGTAGGAAGATCAGCGGTTGCACATAGAATCCCATGTAAGTTATTTGGCGTGGACGACGGACAGCAGGTAACTGGGTGACAACGAATCGTTTCAGCGGTTAAGATGGTTGGCGGCTGTTTCAGTAGGGTCGCTGCAGACCAGGCGGGGAAAAATTTCGTTTAGCTCTAAGCAGCAGTTCACTTTCAATGCTGCTTAGAACTTTTATCATTTCCATCATCCTTTTCACAAATTTCTTATTCCCTTGCCAATTTCACAATATCAATATTTTATATGTATCTATGACTCATAAATACTTCAGTTTCAACCAAAACTTTCCACCTAAAACCATCTAAACTCCAAATCTCCCGCAACATTAAATCCTATATAATAAAAAAAACGCTTTCAAAAACTTAAAATAATCATTGATTTCTTTTGCATTTCATCATTACAGTGTTGTGTGTACACCCTTTCCATGATAGCGTGCAATTGGGTACGTTTTGCCTAGCGAGTAGATAAAGGCAACGGAGAAATTTTTATGTGCACACATAAGTTTGCGAATAGTGAATACACGGTGCACTATTTGCATAAAGGAAGTGCGACCCGGCATTTCTGGACGTCACGGTTACAATTGTCAATGCTTCTTTAGGTTTCATTATTTCGGATGATCGGCTGATGAATTAACGGACCAGGAACAACCGTCAAAGCAACACTTTATAATTTACAAGGAAAAAGGGCAATAATCTTCCCCCTTATACCTACACTAGCACAGAACTATCTCTCTCTGTCTTGATCTTGGTGTTGAGATAACTGCTTTTCTAGATTTTAGTAAAGGCAGCTAAAGCGGATCCTGCGCTGTTTATGTGTCGAGCGACATCAAGTTAATTTTATGGATTTTCCCATCAATTTTGCCAGAACTTCGAGCGACAGGTTCTCGCATTCCTGGTGAATATTCTCCTTAAGGGCGTTAAAGGTCTGAGGTTTGTTCACGTAAATCCGCGTCTTTAGGAAACCTCATGTTCGAGCAATGTGCACCATGGCATCGTCCTGTCGCAACCAGATGTTCTCCAGTCGCAATGCATCCAACTGAGGAGAAAAAAGTAGGTAATCATGGCGGCGTTCGCAAAGAAAAAGGACCTGATGACTCTTCCAGCATAAACAGCACACCACGTAGTAGCATCGAGCGGGTGTAATGGCTCTTCTTGGGTGATACACGAATTTTCGGAGTCCCAGAAACGATTATTTTGTTTGCTCATGATAATTTTCGATGAAAAATCGTCCACCCTTCGTTGAGATTCAGAATGGTTTGGGCATAGGTTAGACCCGTTTGGTGGTCAACAGCTAACAGCTGATGCACTCTCTGCACTTTGTAAGGGAACATCTTCCAATCTTCTGCAAAAATTCTACGTAGGGACCGCCGGCTAATGCCCAATTGCGTGGCAGGTCGATCTGGTCGATGTTCCGGGCTCCTCTTGGATATCGTGGGCAACAGCAACGATATTCTCACGGACGGTCAGGAAATCTGCGACGAAATTCACGCTACGTCAACACAACCGACGAAGCGTGGCGCAAAAAAATGAAAATTATTATTCGGCGTTGGAGTAAACCGATTCATGGCCTGTAGATTTATATTTGGCGTTTGTTTACTTTACAAAAGTCAAAACCGAATTTACAATTGGCCCTATTTGCATAAGTTGGAGCGTTTTTCAATCGAGTGATTACTTTTGTTCCACCTTGTATAATACAAATTGATCGTCGCCTCTGACACCATTAATGAAGATAGGGAGATTGCGTTGACCCGACAGACTGCAAACCTTGGTTTCGTTAATGTTTATCTTGAAGCCAACTCAACTTTCCTCTCTTTCCAAGTCCAGAAACATTCGTTTCATGTTCATGAGCCTTCATGACCCGGTGATAAAGATGGAATCAGCTTAGCTGCGGTGTTTGAGGAAAGATGACATGGTCCATTGAACTCCTTCACATCCTTCGGGCAAAGGTGTATGAAAAACGTCACCGATAATAAGAGGAAACAATATCGGTGACATGATGCAACCCTGCGGACTCCGCTTCGGACCTGAAATTCCTCTGAGGCTTTACCTCAATGCAGCACATGACATTTTGCGCCATCGTATGTCACTCTGATAATAGCTATTTTTTTTTCATTTGGGATAGGAGGAATCCTAAGTCCACATCTACTTGTTGTTGGACCGGACCAGACAGAGGGCATCTTAGTCTCATTTTTTTGGTTCACGGACCCCTCTTTTTGGACATAGCACGCAAATATAGAAAGAGAGATGACCAACGGTTTCGTTCAGGCTACAGGCAACGCATCGGACGCTGCCTCACCTCTGCTCTGGGGGCAGCCTAATCGGCAGTGGCGACAGGTGGAAATTGCTCCTTTCTATATAATCACAAACAAGACGATGACGCGAATTATCTGCAACTTAATACCGTCAGCATTTTAAGACTATGCCTGGCGGAAGCTAAATTTTGTATTCGGTATGTGAAGGAGCCCAAGTCTTTTGAATACTTGGGTGCTGTGTCCAAAGCGAGGGGTCCGTGGAGCAAAAAATTAAGAGTAAGCTGCTCTCCATCTAGTCCGGTCCAATATCAAGTTGATGAAGCAAATGTGGACTTAAAATACCCCCCCCCCCCATATACCAAACAATAAATTTAGCTTTACACTGGGTTATGCTTAAAGCACTGATGGTGGTTTATATAAAAAGGAACGATTTGCATCTGTTGCCACTTTCGATCACGCTGCTCCCTGGGCAGAAGTGAGGCAGTGTCAGCTAAGTTGCCTCTGGCCTAGACCAAACCGTCTACCATTTTTGAGTCTTTAGCTGTTAGTTTCTCTGGAATACAGCTCCTGCGTGGAGCACTTCTGGTACAATTCTTGGTCCTGTTTGACACTGTCGAGAGCTTTCTAGAAATCGATGAAGAGTAGTCGAAGCGAAGATTTAAACTCCGCGCACTCCGCGCGGAGTGTAACCAGTGGAGCAGGATCGGGAGCGGAAACCGGTCTGTTCTTTGTTAGTCAAGCATTCGAGATGTTCCTTGATGCGTTCAAGGAAAATTTTCGCCATTACCTTTGCGGCGGTAGGGAGCATCTAGCACTTACTAACCATCATTCCCATCCTCTACTCTCTGGATAAGGTCTCGGATTCCCAGATTTCATATGAGCTGAAGTAGCATCTGCAGAAAATATAGGTGTAGCAATAAATAACACGGTGGGGATATCGTCGAGTCCAGCGGCTTCACACCATTTGAGTGCGTTGTTGGCCGAAATTATTTCCCTTTTGTTCAAAGAAACAGTCCGTATCAGCACCGTTTTCTGCGGCATCTTCCGCTTCCCTGACCATTGCAATATCAAATTCATTTTAATCATGGAACATAATACTTTAAACTTCCCGGCATTTTGTTCCGAATCGGAGTTCGTGTCGTTATACCAGCCATTACTCACAGCGGCCAATAGAGCCTTCAATCCCTTCCGTTTATCGATCCACTTCCACGATGCCGCAGTCTGCCTTATGTCGCCCCTTCCGGTCGTGTACGACCACCCGAGGGAAGTATTTTTGATCGCGGCGCAATGTTCATTGATTTCCTCAGGCAGGTTACTCATTGTACCTTCCATCCAATTAGCAAAATAACTCTCCCACCGTTGAGCGACAGGTGGGTCATTCAAGCGGTCAATGTTGAACTTGGGGGGATGCTGTTCTCCAATCTTGCGAGAAGTGGCGGACACAACACACAAGGGAACATAGGCGACCACCAAACAGTGATCCACATAAGCAGATCCAGAAGAGAACTCCTAAATCTATTGCTCATCGCATTGATCAGTTGAAAGCCACTACGTGCTACGTGACAATTTTTAAAAGACTTAAAACTGACTGAACTGCCCAAAAGGATCCCTACCCCCTCTGGCTAAAAGAGCGGCGTGCAGGAGTGCATCGACGAATCACCTGCAGAAACTTTTCTTAAAAAGTTGCCGTAGCTCTGCTCTCGTAGTTGACCACGGTCTTTTTAGTCGTTTATTACAAGCTTTCCTAAGGAGGAGAGAGAGAGTTGGTGGTGAGTCCACCTGGATTATTATACCTAAAGATTTCTTTCTTACCTGTCAGAAGAGAAGGAAAAAAGGAGGACACACAAAAGCCCATTTTGGAATAGCCTGGTTTGATGAAGGATGCAAGACTACAAGACAACCGGACTTCCCATTCATACCTAGCAATACCGGTCATTGTTCTAACGTCCAGGCAACGCTCTTGTGTTAGGAAATTGCCTTATGATTTATAACCTTTTAAGTTTCCGTAGCCGGTTTTGCTTGGTTTGGTATAGTTTCCTTTTGGAGTGATTTTGAATCTACGCCTTAGTTAGTGGTGATCAATTATTTCCAGGTTTCAAGCCTAAAGCGCAGTAAAGTTTAGTAAATACGGTCCTGGTCGTTCACATTTCCGAGCTTGACTGGCATAAAGGCGTGCAAGTGCATGATGGGGAGGTACAATATGTATGGGCATACCTTCGCGGTTAAGTTCCCTGTCTCTGCCCTTTTGGTCGGCTTCAACCAATTCGGGTGGCCTTATGGCCACTATCCATTCCCATTAAGCCATTACATATTGATCACTCAGTTATTATGAAATACCAGGAAAGAATGGCATTTCAACTCGACCCAAAGTCACGCTTCCATATCAATTGAGACCAGACAGGGTGCCAGAAACAGATGTCATCAGTCGAAATTTTCCACCAGTTGATTACTCCATATAGGCTAGTGATTTGTTCAGCATCTTTTTAAGGCCAAACTGTATCTTGTGAAAAAAAAATATTTAAACAAATACATTTAGTAGAAGAAAATATTCATGATCATCGACAAAGAAATCCAGCCCCAATCAAGTGAGGTTTGTTAAGGATTCTGTTCCCTGATTACCCCCTTCCCTGGTGCTCAGAGGTGGCGGGGAGGAAGACGGGTCGGTGACCCTGTCGGCTGATCCAAAACCAAGTGGCCGAGGAGAACCTCCATAGTGGTGGCACCGGAAGACGCTGTATCGCATTGGCTTGCCGGCCATGATGCAGTAGGCGAATGCTCCAAAGGCCTAATTAGGGCGATCAGACCCGAGTCTGGACCGGGACTCATGTGAAGTGGCAATAGTCATGAAACCTTACCAGGGGTATACTGGCACCATGGGAACCGGGATAGCGCCTGGACTCACATATTACAGGAGAATTCCTGTTGTATGTGCGTTCAGCTCGGTTGTTTGCAGTTGGCCCCCTAGTGGGAACTTCATGCGGGTTGTGATTGCGTTCAAGCGAACAGAGACCTTCAGGTCCCAGAGTGGTGTTGCGTTTCAACACGGGTGCCGTACTCCTTAGTTCAGTAGAGATTTAGGTAGATTTTGCATCCACCAGTATGAATGCTGAGCCATATACTCGGTATAGACTGGCACCGTTGTTGCTTGTCACAGTGGGGCTCTGATTGTGGTCACCAAATCAATCCGTGTCTTAAGAAGACCGTGGGATTAAGTCCACGAGACAGGTACTCACGTAAAACCCCCTAGGACTCATCCCCCTTCCCACTCTGCTCTCGACATGCCTGTGTATACCGTGTAGAAAACAAACCCAGGTTTACTGGCTATGGGAATTCTTAGTGAGGGTTTCAAACACGTTAATCACGAACCAGAAAACTCAGTAATATTTTTATCTTTTATTAATAATAAATAAAATTTAACTATAATCATGAAGGAGGCCATACTTTAGAGCGTAGCACTGCATAATAAGAACTGACAGGTTCACTTCAAGTTGAATCATAAGAATGCTAAACGAAGTATTTGCTACCTTCAAATACGGCCGAAAAAGATCTTATACTGAGCTTAGATATTAGGGGTGATCAAAATGGATTACCGGGATCGACTATGGTCAATTACAAGGTCAGAGGTATCCTATCCTAAAAAGTGGCGGTGCAAAAAGTGAACTACGGAAACGTGACTTTGGATTAGTTGGAAACTACAAAGGAGGTGGTGCCGATAAAGGAGCAGCGACCGGTAGTCGGTTTTATTGCCAAAAATGGAGTTTGGTCGTAACATAAGCTATCATCCACAGATTCACTATAATGAAACCCAATGAATATTTGGATCCCACATGGGGCGCCATGTTGAGGGCTGAGAATACTAAGCAAAGAAGGTTAATCTTAGTCCCAATATTACAGCTGTAGAAAAGCTGTAGAAATTTTCAAATTCTGCCAGTCGCCATGGTCCTTAATTGATGAACCACGATACACGGATATCTTCTTCTTTTTCTTCAGACTTTGCCCCGTTCATAAGCAGATTCGGCTCGTCGTGATCGGTTTCGCCATTTGGTTTTATCAAATGCCTGGTCTGGATGCAATCGCGAAGCTTTGAAATACCCATCCAGCGTATCAACGTAACATCTTCGTGTCCATTACCGCAAGACGTAGTTCATTGCCTTTTATAGTCGGCCAACACTCAGAACCATAGAGAGCGACACGACGGATGACAATGCGGTAAATTTTAGATTTACTTCGATCACAAAGAACACCAGTTGTGGAAATAAAAACAGGATTCCATTGCTTCGAGGATACTTGGCTTTTCTTGAGGACATTAAAACTAGCGAACCATACCACGTCCCACCCTCAACATGGTAGAAATCGTTTTTGGTACACATACAAATATACATAAGAAGTACATCCCACGGAACTTCCGAGCTAATTCGATTATTCATACAATAACAGAAACAGATAAAATCCCTTCCTTCCCCGAAAAATGTCTTTCAAATCACACAACAAAAAAAGGATGAAATTCTAACAAAGTATGAAATATGCCTAAAATATTATAAAAAAGCCATTGCCGAGCAAACAATCAGCATGGAAAGATGTGAACCTCTCCTACCATTTCAAAGGTCCTTCATAAAATCATTTAAATTACTTCCCGAAACGAGCCAATGAATATAAAAAAGGATATAAAAATCCGTTTCTATCTGCGTTCTTTTAATCTAGGTCTAAATAATAAATTCTCTCGTTTTCGTTTGTCATTCACGATTCGGTAAATTGTAATAAAAGAAGCGATGAAAGGAACACATTGAACGACATGCGTCAATCGGGAAAAGACAGATAGAAAAATAAGGGAATGGGGGAGGAAGCACCAACTTAAATTCTTCAATTGCAGTGCTTGTTGGTTCCTAGATGGCAGGGGTTTGTTTGATGTAAAGAGATCCGGGAGAAAAATCGAAGCGGTTTCTAGGTGGAGACCAGAAATGAGTGCAGCGAACCCTGAACATTTTTGAGAATGTCCTTCCAATGACTTGCACCTTTGAAAGCGATGTAGCAATTTCAACACGGGTAGATCTGACCTAGATTTTCTATGAATTATCTGGAATGAAATTAGTAAGAGGATATCCATTTGAAAGGTATCCTTAATTGAATATTCGGTTTAGATGTATTGACGGCAGATAGATGAATTGATTGAGCATCAGTTTTTCAATCGAACCGTTGGAGCGAGTTCGTTAGAGGTATTTGTGTTCACCTTTGTACTCCTCCCACTTTACCTCTTCACTACGTATCCAGAAGGCTAAAGTTGACAGTGGGAACTTTTAAACGACTGAAATCGCCCGGAGTAGATGGTATTTTCCCAGCACTACTCCAGAGAGGCCTAGAAATCGTCATAGAGTCTCTTCTAAGGGCGGTAAGGGAGAGCGTAGCACTGGGATATATACCAAGGGCTTGGAGCGACCAATACCGAAACAAGGACCCGGCCTCATAGCATCTCGACTTATCGGGCATTGCTGCCATCTGGGTTCGGGACCACGTTCGACTTCGTGTTCTTGATGAAGGCCGAGGGAACGGGTTTGTCTAGATACGCTGTTTGGGGATAATGTTTTTTATCTGACGCTGAACGGGACTATGCTGGACTTTCGACGCGGGTTGATGCTCTGGAGGACGGCGTTTCGAGCACGGAGGAACGAATCCTGGTAGGCGGTGATTTTAATGCTAGGGCCCTTGAATGGGACATGCTTCTGTCAGACTCCAGATGAAAACGGATTCTGGAAATCATCATCATCATCATCAACGGCGCAACAACCGGTATCCGGTCTAGGCCTGCCTTAATAAGGAGCTCCAGACATCCCGGTTTTGCGCCGAGGTCCACCAATTCGATATCCCTAAAAGCTCCATCTTAGGCAGGGTCTGCCTCGTCTTCGTCTTCGATTCTCGAAATGGCAGTACGAACCGGGCTCGTAGTTTTAAGCACCGGAACCACGAAAACGTTTCGGTCCTCCCAGACTGCGAAGAAAACATTCCTGACATCACTTTTGTGTCGGAATTTCTGGCATCATCAGTGGACGGGTGGCGAGTCCTAGAAGACTTCTTGGAAAGTGATCACCAGTACATCGTGTTCGAAATGGTTGACGCTACTCGCCGGCAAGCACCGACGCGACGCTTCCGCTGCCTGTGGAATGTCGCGAGGGTGAACATCGGGAAGTTCATCAAAGCTCATGGAGCAGGCGTGTGAGGGTTCCATGCCCCAGAGGGGCTCCAAGTCTTCTATATACTGGACAAGCCTTCTATATACTGGTGGACGGCAGAAATTGCCGACCTACGGAGGGGGTGTCATAAGCTAAGGTGATTGCGTGGTCTTCGAATGGAGAAGCAGTGAGACTAACACAAACGGCTAAAGTATATTAGAAGCTTTGAGCAGTTGGATATAGTTCTGGTTAGTGTGGCTAGACTCCGTCATACCCCCCTAGAAAACCCAACTACTGATGGAGTGGTGAGCTGGCCAACCTTCTCGCCAGGCTGAGAGGATGGTGGATCGATACCTGTGGAAAGAGCACGCATATAAGGAAGCCGGTAAAAACCTGAAGCTGGCTATCCAGCTAAGCAGAGGGTACGTTTTAAACTCTGCTTGGAAACGAACGTAGATTCGTGGCAGAGCGCAGTAGAATTGTGTTGAGCCCGTCGAAACCACAAATCACGAGTCACGCTCTTATTGGAAATCATCCGGAAGTCAGCAAAGGGGTGTGCTTCCAACTTTCAGAGATCTCTAAATCCGACAACAATTCCTGCAATACCCAGAGACATCTACTAAAGATACGCCCGGGTTTGAATAGGGCCCTTAAGCTCGCCGTGGAATCTACATCAAACATGTTCGCTTAGGCTTTCATAGCATGGATGTCCGGGTGGATATTCCTTGCCGTATGGAAGCGGTCGGTCGCATGAAGCCTTCTACTATAGACCTATATGTCTTCTCGGTGCTATGGAGGGGGGAGGGCGGAGTGCCGATTGTTGAAAGTGAGGTAAACTTTTCAGGTTGATAGTATGGCTTCCGTAAAGCCAAATCAACCGTTGTTGTCATCAGGTTGGTTACTGTCTAGACCAAAAATGCTATTATTGATAGCTACTGGCATGAAGGGAGATATGAAACCGATGGCTAATTTAACGAGCTTTATTTTACGGGGACGTTCCGCAGGGGTCTGTGATATTCCGGTTCCGAAGGAGACCACAGTTATGGGTTGCAGTCAGAAAGCATCTCGAAGATGCCCAGCTGTACTCATGACTTTAACAAGAATGAGGCCTAATGTATGAGCGAGTAGTCTACCTGTAAGTTGCTCATAGCCAGAGTAGTGAGCTCCACTTTACTGTACGTAGTCCCAGTTTGGGATATGGCGCTGCATGTTTTCTGTAACGTACATAAACCGAATGCGTTCTACAAAAGAAGAGCCCTAAGTGTTTGTTCTGCCTTCAAGATCATCTTAGATGATGCGGTATTCACCATCTCCGGAATGATACCAGATGACGAACATATATAACGTGAAAGGGGGAGATCTATAAGCAGATAGCAACAACGATGAGTCCACTCAAAAATGGTCGTTGGATATAAAAGTTGATACCTACCACGGGGAATTACTGGAGAGAAAGCACGGGAAGATTCGATACGGATAAGGAGGGTCCCAACACGCACGTATTGTTCAAATGTCTGAGATTCTTGGAGAAAGGACAGATCTAGAGGAAACTCTAGGTGAAATAGTACCGCTGGTTTTTGCTGGTTGGCGACGTCCTCGATCCTGGATCAACTGCAAAAAGTGGAAATAGTGAGAGAGTCGTGGTTACTAACGCCGCGTATAAAAGAAAGAAGATCTAGCTAAAGTGAATTAACTTGGCCCCGTGATGTAATATTATACTTAATGGTGGTTCCACTGGAGGGGGAGGTAAGCCGGTGATGGTTTTAGTGGGTAGAAATCTCACACCCTGGCCATAACAAAAAAGCGGAACGACAGACAGCAAACGGGTTTTAATAAGGTTTTTTACATAAAACCTTTGTTGTGCACAAAACCGCGTAGGGAGGGGAACCCGAAGTGCCGGGCTCCTGTTTCAGACAGACTATCGGCCAGTGCCAATTGAGTTTAGGATATTAGCCCTGGCCCGTTTGACAAGACCTCTGGCCGGGCCTATTCAGTGCTGGAGCACAAGGCCGGGATTCAGGAAGCCTCAGCAATCCAGGCGTTTCACCTATCTATTTCCCTCTTTTTCGCCTTAATAATGCGCCTTGTGTGCAATATGCCACTCAGCTGCACGATTATGGTATCCGGAGTCACTGTTACTTCACATCCTTCCGCGGACAAGCAATGGTAATGGCGATGGTGTTACCCCCCAAAAAAAGGTGTTGCATCCACTGCATGCTTGCTATTTCCCGCAAGTAAAACTGGAAATCCTCGTGTCCGCTGGGTAACTGCATTAGATGGTAGACAACCTTACCGTGATTTCGATTGAATCACGGTTACCCCTCAACTATCTTTCCCAGGATTGCTTCCTCTTCACAAGTGACGGCTTCCTTATTTCCATCACTTTTTCTTTGGTATATAGGGCCTCCCTCTGCCGCATGAAGGGCGATCGGTGTAACTCCTGCTGTCACTGCTGTCGTTGTTTTTGTGCTAGGCACTTTCGATATATCTCCTTACTGACGACGTCAGCTCATACTTCAGAAGCGTCAAAAAGGACGGATTGAAGCGCCCTCATCAGTACACGGCGCTTGGTACATAAGGGACCTCCTATATTAACCATCAGCCAGAAAATCGCAGGCATTCTTGTCGCAGCCTTGCCTCCAGTGTTTGGAATCAGCGCGAGGAAGTGAATCTTCGTGTCTATCATGAAAGTGAGGCATTTTACCGCAGGCTTCGTCAAAACTATGTTTCACCAACCTAAATAGAGATAACTTTGGAGACCCTCTCAGGCCAACTATTTCGATTTTTCTTCCACAGTTAGGGAGAATCCTTGCTCAACTATCCACGTGCTAACCCGTCAGGTAACAATTCCCTATGTGCGATGAGCTTATTCGTCCATGCGGTCGGCAATTAGTGCAGCAACATCATCAGCGAATTCGACCAGACACTACTCGTCAGGCATCTCAAGCCACAGCACACTATCATATGAGGCGTTTCAAAAGTTGGTGCCGAGGGTCGATTCGATGTAACCTTCATTCTGCACTGACCTTCCGTGTCTCGTAAAGCAGGCCACCCTCCTTTTGTTAGACCCTCAGTATCCGCAAAAGCTAGAATGGAATTTGCGCACCCGCTCGCGGAATTGGAGGCTACTTTTACATCGAGTGTTACAAGGAACATCAGTCATTGATGGCTGCTACTGTATGCCTCGGCCAGTTTCACCGCTTAGACAACTTCCTCATATTGTTTTGGTGAGAAGTCTGAGAAGTCTTCCGCAGCAATTATTGCGTCAGTCATTCTTGGGTTGATGAGCTTCTCAAGCAATTTCCACGTTGAATCTCCCGTACTGTTAGGACGGTGTGCAGATGGCGCCTTGGGGTCTCTTTTGCCTTTTTTTATTCGCACGAATCTCGCAACTTTCCAGCGGGAGGTAAAACATCCGTCATCAAATTTATATTGAGTCCGCTGAGTAGCTATTCTGGCTTATACTTGAAAGCAAGTGCACTTCGCTGGGAATACGATCAGGTCCCAGTTCTTCTTAGTTATTTATGGAAAACATCATTTCTTTGAGTTCCTTTTCAGTGAAAAGTGGGCATTCGTCAGTAGGTAGGTAGGTAGGTATCAGTGGCCGCTCCGAGGAGCCCAATTAGCTCTTTGGTGCGCCGTTTTGATGCCACAAACTCCTAAGCCCGTGACTGTTATTATAGGAACAAGGAAACAGAGTGCAGCCGGCTCGGATCTCCAGAGCCAGCCCGTAGCATTCACGAAGGAAAGCAGCTCTCCGACCCTGGAGCTAGAAATCTCGCTGAGGTCCCCAAAGAATGGTTTGCCCAGTGTCATGTGCAATCTGAACTGGGCAATCGCAGAAAAAGTGCATGAGGGTTTCCCTTCCTTCTCCGCAGCTTCGGCAATGCGAGTTGTAGCCGCCAGCGGAACACCGACTGTATTCGCCGGGGGACTGCCAAGAGCAGAGCCTTGCCTGGCCAATCCGTCAGCCCGCTCATTCCTCTCTATGTTCCTATGCCCGGGAACTCAGAGGAGAGTGACCTTGAGCGTGCCGCCCATTCGTCAGTACTCTCCCCTCATCGACAGCGGCACCTTGGATGGGTGGACAGGAAAAGTGCCTACACAATTTTTCCGTCGTCACTGATAGAACAGTGTCGTTGATGAGCACCGAGCTTTTTAGTAACCAACCAACCATGAATCCCAGTTAATATCACTGATTAGCTCCTACAAACAGCGTGTTTTCCACCTGTTAATTTCGCGGGGGAGTTCTTCACGGGATCCTTATCTAAGGGCTACCTCATCTTGGTCTCTTGTACGCTGAGCAATACCAAGAAGTCTGAGGCAGTTCTTTCGTAGAGTTGCAATTTCTTTCTTTCTCATGTCGGAGACTGCTTTGATTTCCGATGCATCGCAAGTTGCGTAGATAAGATTGGTTCTGAGTTCACTAACGATTCAGTCGGTGTTACGGAAGAACACCAAACAGAGTCCGGGTCTTGTGGCTGGAAACCTAAGAAAGGACAGACTCAATCTGCCACTAAGGCACTCTTGCGCTTTTTGAAGTGGAAGATGTGATTGTTGAATCAAGGAAACTGCAAGCCAAAAACCCAACGCTTATCAAGGGCTAATGTCCGGCGTAATCCCATTTAGGTCTTCTAGCTTGAATTTACATTTATAGTGAGCGAGACCTTTTGTTATTGAAATATTCCAGGATGTCTATTCGACTGAGCTGCTGTTCAATTGATAGGTCTTAGATATTCAGTGTTCCATCGTAAAGGTTCTCTTAGGTCACCATTGTGTAATACAATAAGGCGAGGGTCTTTATATGATGCCTGAATTAGGCTCAAAAGCAATAATCAATATTAAGTCGGGTTAACTAATCCTAAAATCTGAGCACCCTTTGTTCAACTATGCGTTTGTCCTGCCACTAAAGTCCTCCTCCTCCTTTACTATTCAGTAGATTACAATATAAGGGACCCATTGACTGGTTTGAAGGGAATGGTTTCCTCCGAATATCATGGCAAAAACGAGGCCTTGGTAAAGATTAACTGGAGCTCCATATTATCCTTTTTTTATTTTTTCGAATTCATATTTTATGCCCCCGAGGAAACTCTATGCTCGGGGAAAATTTTCCTTTTCCATCCGTATTAGCATGCTCCCTACACTGCACTTCAGTTTACTCAATCCCTAATCAATATTGCATGATTTCATTGCACCAGGTTTGTGTGGATAACAAATCCCGATTCCAACATCGACATCAACAGTTTTTTTTTCAGCCCTACTTTCAAGACACCCCCTCACAACTCAACTCATTTCGAAAACATTTCCAAGATTGACATGAACCCAAGTACCCTGTCAGAGCTGTCTTCATCCACCATTCACTACATATCCACCATGCGCTCGCTATCCTTAACCTTCATTTAATTCATTCAGTTCCATCTGGCAAAAAACATTACGAAACGTGGAAAGTATTGAGTAAGGGAATACCATAGATACTGGCAAAGTGTTTTGTCTGTCAATAACGAATTGCCTTCAGTCTGCATAAATAAATGCTGGCGTAGCTGGCAACGGTAGCAATGTCGGGAATCGAAGTCCATTTGCAACAACTTTAAGAGCAGATCCCAAGTACTTCGTCTTCCTGACAGCCGAAGAGTCCTCCACGGACTACTTTCCCGCTTCAGCATCATCATCTCTCGGCACGCCGCACCATCATCGTCATTGCTGGTGGAATAACTAAGCAGAAAACGACTATGACGAGGTAAACACTGTGGGCTGATTTGAGCTTAATGGCACGGTGGGGATCACTCGTCCTTTTCGTCCTCAGCTAAGTGTAGTTGATACCTTGCAATCTGTTCAATGTATTGAACATTGAAATGAAGTACAATCGATTGGGTTGCGCACTACCGGCAATATCTACTAGTGGACTACCCCCTTTTCCTGTGAGTCTAAGAAGGCAATATACATATTTCAGATCCTTTATGAAGCGACAGGTTTTCGGCTTAACAAGGTGGGTTGGTACTAGCCCGAATGAAGGGGGACGTTTATGCGGGAATGCCAAGCACTCATTCGTTTTTGCTCACGTAAAGTATAAGAAAAATATCTGATGAGGCTATTTCAATATGCAAAGAAGGGTCGGGATCTTCGTTATAAGGACATGAAGCTCCGTTTCCCAGGAGACGTATGTTAGACGTACGTCGTAAGGGTCTTGTGGTTATTAAAGACTACGTCGAGAACTTATGGCCCCACACTAAGTTTTGATGGACTTAAACCAAATCCAATAGCCAAAGTCATGCAGATTTTAGATACAATTCCACGCTGTCAGAATTCTCCAAGATATGTCATCCGTGCTTTTTCGAACAGTCAACAAAGTAAGAGAGTAGTTCCTCCCAGCCTGTAAAGTGGTTTTTATATGTCGCGCTGATCAAATTCCGATGCATCCATACGTTGCATCAGATGGATTGAAATGCATTCGCGCCAGGTACATAACGCGTCCTTCCTCAACACGAGATACAGATTAAAATGCAAACTCACCTTGGCAACTGTATCCATTTTTATCCAACTCGAAACCTTCGGTACATCCACATTCGTACATCCCATAATGGATTTCGTAGCACAATTGCTCGCAAGGACTGTTCCGACCGCATCGTCCTGTAAGGGAAATTGAAAAAATGAAGTGAAAAGTCACAAAAATGTCCATAAAATGGAAAAACGATGAAATAACACAAATGCATAGTTGACATCAAACATAGTTGCTGAAATACGTGGCCCTAAATGCAACGTCAAAATGGAGTCGGATTGGAACCGAAGTGGCATTACGCTTATGGAAATATTGTTTATTTAAAGCCACTAAAAGCTCGGTGAGTTATTCCAGTTATTATTTATTGATTCAAAACACATTTGCGGCTTACGCGAACTTCCTGAAAAGCGGGGGATTTACGTAGAGTGCCACGTTTGTGCCTGGAGCGGTTTTATCAAGAGAAAGCAGTTTCACCAGCAGATTAAGCGGTTTAGTGCTAATTCAAATTTAATTATTTTAATTCACCTTCAAAATCCTTTCAAAAAAGAGTTGAGCCTAATTATGCCGACTGAATATTTCATGAGGGTTGACAACTGTTTTGCTGGAGAATAAATTTTATCCGCAAAAGTAAGTACTTTAATATATGTAAATCCTTGTTGAATCCTTTTGTGGAATAGAGGATATCCACACTGTTTTTGGTCCTCCAGTAAATATTAGAAGCTTTGAAGTCAAGCAGTGCAGCCAAGGTATTTGCGCTACCTCAAGGAGAGCCTGGAACCAGATTTGGCCCCCACAAGGTTCAGGATAGGTCTAACACCTCAACGGCGGAATAGAAGGAAAGAGAAATCTCAAGGATTAGCCCACAAGCGAAAAATTTTCCCAAAAAAGCCAAACTCCCCAAGAAGGAAGGAACCTCAGCAGTAAAAGTAGGAGCCTGGACACCCGAGCTCGCTCGCACTAGCACGGAGTCACTCGGGCAGATATGTATGAAAAAGTCTGTGTTCAGGGCCATTTAGGTATTACCTCGCGGGGTAGCTTTGCCTTTAGGCGCTCATCCTTCTCCTACTTCCTCCTTCTTCGTTCCTTCAGCAACTCTTCCTGTATTTGCATGATTGCGAACCAAACCGTAAGCCAGTTCTCCTCAGACTTCAGCTTCTCCGCAACTAAGTTCTCCGGGCTCACGCTCCTGCCTAACATTTAGTTCAGATTCCTCCTCTCCATCGCAAATCTTCAGCAGTGAAAAATCACATGCTCTGGATCCTCTGGTAAGCCAACGCATCTAGGACAATTCGGAGAATTATCCAACCCAAAGCGGTGCAGATACTACCTGTAACAACCACAGTGTTCCGTGAGAAACTGGGAAATGTGGTAGTTGGTTTCCTCATGTTTTCGCTCAAACCACCCCGTAATGTTGGGAATGAGCCTGTGCGTCCACCGACCCTTCGTAGACTCTTCCCATCTGCGTTGCCAGAGATCATGCAACTCTGTCCTTGCCGTATTTCGGAGCTCTGTGTGGCCCTCCGTACGTCTTGCATGGTACAGCACACTTATTTCTTTAGCCAGAATGTCGACAGGGATCATGCCGCTACCAATACTGCCTCATCTGATGTGGTTCTAATAGAACTGCAAACCCTCAAAGCCATCAGTCATTTGGCGTGTATGTTATAGGTGTTCCCTAAAGCTTAATTTAGTGTCAATTATCACTCCCAGGTGTTTGATAAGACCGTGTATCCACCGACCTCCACTTTCAAATTTTTTTCCTGCGGTTTTTTGTTAAGATCGCTTCCGATTTCGCGTCCGCCAAAGTCAGTCCGGCTCTTCCTAGCCAGGACTTTACCGCTCTCACTGTTTCCGTCGCGTAGACCTCCACATCTTTTGGGTCTTTTGCTGTAACAAACACAGCTAGGTCATTACCACTCTGTAGGCCTCACCCCAAGGGTTTATATCGGCATGGTCACACAGCTGTTTGAAGCAGTTCTTTTTCCTCCTCCAAATGCCTTCTTTTAGGCGGCCATGCAGTTGCCTGTGTACCTCCTCCCGACCGTCGCCACCTGGCTTTCCCCTGAGCCTCTGGCAAAGTCTCCTTGCCCGGAAACATGCGGCTCGCAACCTTGGGATTTCCTATTAGGGAGCAATACCCTTCTGAACATAGTAGCATCGCATGCTTCCAACACCCATCAGGGAATTTGGATGGCTTTTTCCCTAGTCGCACCATTTAGAAATATGTCGGACTTGAGCGCTATGGAAAACGTATCTCCCTCGAAAGCTTTCGTTGTCCAGTCGAGCATATCACCCGGAATTCTGCGAGAAGTCATTTTCGAGCTCGATCCCCCCTTGATTTCTATGCAGATTACCTGTGAGTATAGTCCTCATTGACATACCCAGCGACTCTACTGGCTAAAGTGGCACTCACGTATGTCACTATAGGCCCCATACCCCTTCACCTGAAAGTATACGAGGCCCCAATACCACGTCTAGCTCCGCGAGTGCTTCGAGGAAAACACGTCCCATCACATTAGTTGTCTGGCTGCCCCATTCAAGAGCCCACGCATTAAAGTCGCCTACTATTATGATCGGCCAACATCCTCTTGCATCCAAAGACAGGATGGCAAGCATCTGCTCATATTCGGCGAGTGTAGCGCTGGGTGGAGCATTGCAGCTGTAGATGTACACACCTTTCATCTTCGCTCTGATGAAACCCACCGCCGGGTGCTCCATTATTTCCTCGAAGGCTTGTTCTCCATAAGCCCATAGCGCTGCTTGGCTCCTTTGGTCTTTCACCCACATGCTACCATCGTGGTTACGATATTTCTCACTTATTAGGGCCACATGTTTTTCTCGTGAATGGTTTGCGAGAGTAGATCCTACGCCGTCTTACAGTGATTAAGGTTGATTTGTATCATCTGCTATTTGTTGCTAAGGCGTTTTCACCGCTGACTCTTGTAGTCTGGGAAGACTGAACTGCTTCTCCAACGCTTCGTGAACCTTCTCCTTCGTCGTGATTTCATCTATATCTTTGCAGATTATAGCGATATCCGGCCTGCTAGCTCTTAAGCCGGCTTCCTGTCTTAACCACTTTCCGATATGGCTCAAGAATTGGTCCATGCTTCATTCAAGTGCTTTGGCATTGAAGTCACCCCCGACCAGGATCCCCCGGAAGCCCATCCCTGCCCAAGATAGCGTCCTCCAAAGCATCAAGCCATGAACCTGGGTTCTTATTTCGGTACTGCTCACTGATGAGCACTAAATCATCTTTGTTCTCCGCAGCAAACTACGCTAGCAATTCGTAAGCGGTTGCACTCCGGTGCATATTGATTTGTAGGATGCGAATAATGTTGACCCCGTCCTAGCTCTTTCAAGTTCTGCTCTGAAGACTGGATACTGCCCCGAGTCCGCAGTCTGCGTAGCATTCTCATCAGACGCGCCAAGGTCCCTGCATAGGACGCAGTTTACCTTTTCATTCCAGATGTTCGCTTTAAAGCTTGCCTGACGGCGTTTGCATCATGTTGCCCTTCTGTCAGGTCACCCAGGATTCGTATCCTACATACTAACTAACAAATTCTGATTTTCCTGCTGTTTAGAAGCTTCCTCCTGTATTACTCAGCAAATTCCACCACCACTTCCAAGTTTATAACCTCGGGAGTTTGCAGAGGTGATACCAATTCGGACATTGGTTACCTCCGGACATTCGGGTTAAATGGTCTCGAATTTCCAGAGGCCATATGGGTTATAGGGTGAAAATCAAAGCTTTCTCTCCCAAAAGCCCCTTGACTGCTTCATAAAACGTAACTTTATTTGTTGTCCTCGGCCAAGTTCGAGTAGGACTCCACCACCCTTCGTTTTACGAATGAGATTTTGCTCCGCTATCTTCGAGTTTGATCTTGTAACAGATTTCGCTGAGGGACTTCCGAAAAAGTCTTGCCATAAATTGGCCTAATAAGCAGAGCTGGTGGTCTAGCCCTCCTTCGTCTTCCCATCTTTTCATTTTGGTGCTCCGTCCTTCGTGTCCGCCTTAATTTTAATCAGAGGTTTATCTAATGATGCACCTTCTTCTTTTAAGGTCTGGAGAGTACGTGGGTGAAGTCTTATTCAGATGTCCCTTCCTGCTTTCGTCTGCGATCCGTTTGGTACTCGTAGTATTCTCATTGGGAGGCGCGGTTGTTTCTACTTCCCGTGGATTTTCTTTTACTCTCCATGTCCGTCTATAATGAGAAATTCTGTCCAGGAGGTCCTCCTCCTCCTTTGCTGACATATTTCTGGAGGAACGTCGTAGATCGCATGCGGTTCACAACTGTCGCGCGTTTCTGAACAAGTCTTTCCTCTTCAGCTTGCTCCAGAGTAGTCGACAGCCCTCCCACTCGGCTTATACTCGAAACCATTTGGTTAGTTTCAGCAGTTTCCACTGTGTTCGCAATTATAGCACTGTGTGGTACTATCTGGGTTCCTGTCTTTGTTGCAGGTCGCCGGGTATTTCAGCCTTTATTGCGTCCTTCGCTGGGCGCCGGGGCGAGCGGCGCATTTTCGTGCTGCGTAAGAACACTCACTCTCCATTTCCACTATTTCCTCATTTGTTTTGATTTTGTTCACCATTTAAGTTTTTTACCAGCGTATCGTGAGCAAATGAGTGGGTCGCAATAGTCAGGAACGGGTATATCCTTGAGGTCAAAGCCCCTACCTCAGCTCCCTGAGGCCTGACCTACTATTAGCTGATCCCGAAACTCACTGGCGGATCAGCGCACACTCGGGGCAACGCGTTCAATGCACACTATTCGACCAGGGTCCTGAAGGGGCTCACATCACCCCAACGACATCGACAAGGACTTGTCACCGGCTTCGGGGACTCCCAGTGTTCCCGACGTGTATCGGTCATTTGCAGTTTGCTCTTCACCGAGAACCTTTCTCGAGGCTACTACCTAGGATGCAGGTATTTTGCCAGCTAGGGCGTCAGAACTACTTGCTCGGCACTTCGAGGATGCCACTCCCGTATCGTAAGCGATCCGTTAAGGATCGTTGACGACAAGACAAGTTAACAGGCCAAACATCAGAAAGAAGAAGTGTGACTAATTCCTATATGAAGGACCAAGTCACCAAGTTATAACCATCAAAGGGCGTTGCTCAGATTCCCTTGTTAAATTAATGTTGCCAAGGCTTAGCAACGAGCGATAGAACCGATTTAAGAATGACCATTGAAAAAGGCAATACATCCATTGGCAAATCAAAATCTATAATTTGGTTGTAAATGAGGACTTTCCTTAAAAGGAGCATCAGCGAATACTATCAGGAAATAGGCTCACCTCCATTAGTCCTACAACTCATCTTAAGTTTCAAGATTTCGCTTGATTGAATTCTAACTCTTAAATTGAATTGAAAAGTTTTCGCCACTAAATCCATTTTCTTGCAATTTTCGTCTTCACCGAAGAACCATGTCCTCTTCATTGCTCGTCAAGTTTCAACTTCATCAATTTTCATTTTCCTCCTCACAGACAGATGCAGAACGCTCCATGGCTTGATAGGATAATCCAATCATAACCCGAGACGGCACAGGAAGGTATCTATGCATGCAAACATCTACTACAATAAACGACGTCTACGCTAAGACAATTTATTAATTTGAAATTCTATGAATTATCTGAATTGTTGAAACCATTATTCCAATTTCTATAGTCGCAATTCACTCCCAGGACTTGCAAGGAAAGTAGGATTTCAGTAATGGAAGTATATTCACTGTGAAACCGAATTAAGTTCGTTGTAATTAGGTTCGTTACGGGGAAGTATTCTTCGCATGCATAAGGAATAAGATTCGTCTCGTTTTAATCTCTGTTGTTTGCGTTATGCGTGAGGCTGGGAGAACTTACTTGGTTTGAGAGGGGGTAGCTTTGGATGCAAGGATTCGTATATGCGTTTGGGGATGCAAATCTAGGAGGTGAATGTGAACACTTGAGCCTTGAGCCAGGAAGGGGCAAATGTAGAACCTGAAGTGAACTGCGTGGTTTCAGATACTTTTCAGGACCTCCCTTTGTTTCTGGTGGCTCAAAGTATTTGTTTGCATAGGAAAGGTGGGTCCTTTCCACCAATCGAACCATAACCAAAAATAAAGCGAAGGGAGCTAGACAGGTCTGAAATTGAACGTAGGCAGCTACCGAATTCATACGCAGTTCAAGCAAATTACATCTCGTCCTGTATGAACATCGAGCCATTCACCCATCTGGAATTGCCCTTCATCCAAAAATCGCATTCATTATTCATCTGGGAATGCAAAAAATCGTTATATTACTCTGTACGTAAATTATAGAAGTCACAGACATTCGGTTACATATTAACATGTAATAAGTTGACTCCATACCACAGTTCCTATTCCCGTCCTTTCTCCTTCAAAATTGAATAATTTAAAAGGACATGTGCGCTCAGTAATGAACACACAGTCCTGACATACGACGACGCATTCCATTTGAACCCGCCCTGGCTAGAAGTGTTAGAAACGAACCACCAGGACGGGAACTGTACCAGCAAAGGCAAAAATATAACCAAATAACATAATAACGAATATGGCGCTCACAACATTCATCTCAATATGTAAATTAAATCACGTGCGAATGAACCATGTTCACCGAGGGAATTTTTAAGGCAGCATCACAACTACAGTAATTCAAAAAAAGCCACAACGAATCGCGTATTCTGGTGCTCACCATTCTTTTGGGAAGCTGTAATCCGCCATGCTCCATTTTGCATGGGGGGAGAAAAGCATCCCTTAGTGACTTTGCAGGATTCCTAGATGAGACTCCTGCTGGATTCTCCCGATGCTGGAGTAGACATCTATGATTTTCTATTACCTTTGCAAAGGCGGAACATAAATAACAGATGGAAATTATCCTCGCGATTGAACAGAATCCGGAGGATGTTCAGTGAAGCGTGGGGTATGAATTTCATGTTGGAAGAGCTTCAAAAATGTGCGAATTTAGAAGGAATATTTAAAAAAGAAAGAGTGTCATTCATATTTCAGTATACTCGCCCAAAATATAGATGAGCGTTATACAGGTTAACCAGGAATAAATTTACGACTACCGAAAACACCCTGCTGCTTTTGGAGAAAGTCTTAGGGTTGGTAACCTCTCCAATCTAAGTGCAATCACTGACTAGATTTATCGACTTAACTTTCTGCTTATGACCAAAATCACACTTCATTCCAACACATGTCATTTAACAAAACTTCACGTGTCCTTATACCGACGTGTGGATCCACACAGTAACCTGAAAAACAAACAATCATCAGGATATCGCACGAACGGAAGATAACACGCCAACTAAACTTGGAAACAGAATTTTATCTCTTAGAGGGTAGTAATTAGATGCAAAAGAGATCAATTTGACCTACAGTAACTTTGTTAATAATAACAGGATTTCCACCAAATTTCTCAGTATGATGTTTGATATTGAAACCCATATTACTACTAGGATGAACTTAAGGGCCGTCTGCTGCTGTGCTGGTATATTTGCCCAACGTGTGTCAAACTTCTAATCGAAGTGGAACCTCGTTGTCACGTTATACCTTGGTATCAGTAATTCGGGATACCGCCTAGAAAGAATATCAGAATACATGCAGATGGAGAGCCGTCAATCCCAGAAGGACCTCTAGGGATGCCGTAGAACAGGTTCTTGTTGCTCCACGGATACACATGCATCAGTATAACCCTGGAACCGCATTCCAGAATTTGTTAGCTCTTCTAGGGGTTCATCACGTATGCAAGCGAAATCATTCACATCATCAAAGCATGGCTCCAAATGGTGAAATTGAATCTGGCGGTAGATATAAGAGAGGCGGACCTTATTACCAATGGTGGGAAAAACAACACTGTTAAAATGCGGGTTGGTAATCACGACGTCGTGTCAAAATCAATCGTCAGATACCTAGGGATAATGATCGATGCCAAGTTGAGCTTCAAGGGGCACCAGGGCTATGCTCGCGAAAAGGCAGCAAAGGCTTGCTGATTTCTATCAAGGATGATGCCTAATATTGGAGCGCCAAAATTTAATCCTGCTGTACGCGGCTCCTGTATGTGCGTGCGTACTGGATAACACCGTGAACCAGGGAAGGGTAAATCCAGGAACCGACCAATCGTGTTGAGGATATGTAGTGGATATAGGACGGTATCAGGTGAGACTTTGTGTGTCATCGCGGGGGTGATTTCCTTGGATCTTCTAGCGAATGAGGGACACTGTTTCTACCGGAGAAAGAGGGCGAATCCGGCCGAAGTGGCTGCGAGTTTCCAAAAGGTCACTAGGAATGAGCTGCACATGAGGTGGCAGCAACGGTGGGATAATTCCAAAAAAGGCCGCTGGACCCACACACTGATCCCGTGTATTGAGGAATGCTTCCAAACATGGAAAGTTAAACTATCACCTAACGCAGTTCCTTACGGGACACGGTGGAGCAAATTCCTCTCGGCGGGTTGTACGTAGGCCGAGTAGGACGAGAGGCAAGACTTGAGTCCAGGACGGGTCGTCGCGTGCCATAATGGCGGCTTTCAGCGTCCGGTGCCAACGTTCTAGCATCCCATTAGATTGCGGGTGGTATGCAGTAGTCCGCTGGCGTTTAAAACCCAGGAGTTTGCCTAACTCCTGAGAAAAGGGTGGATTCAAATTGCATTCCCTGGTCAGTGATGACCACTGTAGGGACGTCAAAGCGAGGTATCCACTCTCGACAGAGGGCTTCGGCACAAGATTGCGCCGTAATGTCTTTCAGAGGTATTGCCTCAGGCCACCGAGTGAACCTGTCGATGATTGTGAGGCAATACTTGTAACCGTGCGAGTCTCGCAAAGGCCCTACTATGTCGAGGTGTATCGTGTGGAAACGCTTAGTAGTGCGGGGGAATGAGCCCACTTCTTTCCTTACATGCCTGCAGACTTTACACTTTTGGCATGCGATGCACTCTCTGGCCCAGGAATTGATATCCTTGTTCATGGAGGGCCAGAAGTATTTTCCGGTGACTAACCGGTTTGTTGTCCTGATGCTGGGATGCGCCAAGTCGTGAACTGCGTGGAACACTTCCTTGCGAAATGTGGCCGAGGTCCCTTTTCCGAATCTTCGGAGCAGAGCGAGAGGTTTGAGCCGAAGATGGGCAACTCCCGAAATTTGTATTTGGGGTTGGATTTGAGGCTCTGAAGTGCTACGTTATCCTGCTGCGCCTTGGCAATAGCCGAGAAATCGAGTGAGGCGGGGATGTTAACCTCGGAGACACGAGACAAAGCGTCAGCAACTATGTTGTCCTTGCCGGACACGTGCTGGATGTCTGACGTAAACTGGCTTATGAAGCTCAGGTGTCGAAGCTGACGAGAGGACGCTTTGTCGGGCTTTTGTTTCAAAGCATATGTGAGAGGCTTATGGTCCGTGAACACTGTGAATGGCCTGCCTTCTAGGGAGAAACGGAAGTATTTGATGCTCAGGTACGCGGCGAGCAGTTCGCGATCGTAGGTACTGTAGTTCCGTTGAGCGGGATTCAACTGTTTCGAGAAGAAGCTCAACGGCTGCCAAACTTGATCCACCTTTTAGTGAAGGACAGCACCTACTGCGATGTCAGAGGCATCAACAAAAACGGCTAGAGGTGCATCTTGCAGAGGAAATGCCAAGAGTGTAGCGTCAGCCAGTTGCTGTCGGGATTTATTGAACGCGCGGACAGCCTCTTCAGACCACACAATCTCTCGTGTGTCTTTTGTTTTGGGGCCAGACAAGTACGTGTTCAAAACGGACTGGTGGTGGGCGGCCTTGGGCAGGAAACGACGGTAGAAGTTTAGCATGCTCAAGAATCTCTTCAACTCCCTCACTGTCTTCCGACGCGGGAAGCTTGTAATTGCTTGCACCTTGTCTGGGTCGGGCTGTATTCCTTCAGGGGAAATGGAGTGGCCGAGGAATCTCACTTGTTTTTGAAGGAATTTGCATTTCTCAACGTTTAGGACTAAACCGGCCTCAAGGAGACGTTGAAAAAAGCACTCGAGATGGGCTAAGTGCTCAGACTCAGTGGAAGAAGCGACCAAAACATCATCCAAATACACGAAACAGAAATCGAAGTTTCGCAGGACTGTGTGAATGAACCTTTGAAAGGTTTGCGCCGCATTGCACAATCCGAAAGTCATTCGGGTGAACTCGAAGAGTCCAAAGGGTGTGCATATTGCCGTCTTTGGAATGTCTTCAGGAGCTACTGGGATTTGGTGGTAAGCCTTGGCTAAGTCCAAGGTCGAAAAGACGCGGCAATTCGCGAGGTGATGCGCAAAGTCGTGGATGAGTGGAGTTGGATATCGGTCAGGAACAGTCTGTGCATTTAGCCTTCTGTAATCCCCACAGGGGCGCCATTCGCCATTAGGCTTAGGGACCATATGTAATGGGGAAGACCAACAGCTGTTTGAGGGCCTGCAGATACCCTGTTGAACAAGTTGTTCAAATTCTTTCCGCGCAATAGCCAGTTTCTGGGGTGGTAGTGGACGCACCTTCGAGAAAATCGGGGAACCAGTAGTATTAATGTGGTGCTGCACATTGTGCTTCACTGGTTTCGAGAGACTACACTCGGTAGTAATCTGGCTGTACTTTTGGAGGAGTGTCCGAACACGAGAGTCGGTGATGTCTTCCAAAAGAACGGAAAGGTTATTGTCAGCGTGAGATACCATTTGGCCGGACGAATTAAGGTTGGTCGTGGGGTCTATAAGGGACTTATTTTGCAAGTCCACCAGCAACCCATAGTGAAACAAGAAGTCTGCGCCTAATATGGGGAAGCTGACATCCGCCTGGATGAAACGCCACGAAAACGTCCTACGCAAGCCAAGACTCACATCCACTTGCCTGTACCCGTATTTATTGATGCGGGAGGCATTTGCTGCCGCCAGTTTGAGGAGCTGTGGGTAAAGTTTATGATGCCGGGGTACGGGAAGAACCGAAACCTTCGCACCCGTGTCGACGAGGTAGTTGCGCCTGCTGAGGGGGTCGAAAATAGTTAGGCGACGTGGCGCTGCGATCTGGGTGGCCATCGCCAAGACCCCCCGAGGACCTAGTTTTTTGCGGTAGGCGCGAATTTACAAGGTAGCGTACATCTTGTCGCTTTATCTCCGAATCTCAGATGGTACCAGCAAATACCTTTGTCCGCAGGCTGTCTTGACGACCTGCTACCCGAACGCCCTTTTCGTGTGGCAGACCGCGAGCGAGCTCGCGATCTGGCACTCCGGGAGCCGTCGTAGCCAGAGCGACTTGATCAGGTCATCGTCAATCTTGCTCCCACCCAATTGCCTCATTTCGCGAAGCAATTGGCTGGGAGTTCGATCACCCAATGTTAAACCCGCCAGCAAGTGATCTAATTTTGCCGACTCGCTTGCCAACAGGCGCCTGATCAACTCACTCTTGAGCTGCGTGTATGATGCCGACTTCACTACGTCGGACACCATAAGAATGGACTCTTCGACCAGGCCGACCACCGCGTAGTTGAAGCGGGTCGCGTCCGATGTGATGCCGGACATTTGGAACTGCACTTCCAAATGTACGAACCACAGCTCCGGGTTCCGCCGCCAAAATGGAGGAACGCGTACGGCGAGGGCGGTCACTTGCGGGTCCGATGGGCCTGCCGCGTCTTTGCTGTCGAACGACATTTTTAGTAACGAAAAGTAGGAGTAGGAGCAATGAACACGCGGTGAGTTTATAATGAAAACGCGGCGAATTTGTTCCGACACGGCAGGCCGCACCCACAAATGACCGCACGAACAAAGTGGATAACACGACCGAAGCGGACGCTCGCTAGCACAGACCGAGAAAAAAAAATAAATAACTCGCCAATTTTCTAAAACACTGTATTTTTAACTAATTTCTTTGGCAAAATTTTCCATCTGAATTTTATGAGCGTTACTCGCCGCGGTTAGAGACAGAAAACCGGCTTATTTCCGTGCGGTCTTCTCTGTCCCAACCAACGGCACTTACTCACCGCTAATTCTCCACTCCCGTGGCGAGTTCTAAACGAGTTCTAAAGCGAGTGGAGTTCCGCGCCATCTACCCGCCCGCATCCGCGACATTCGAAATAAATTTCGAATGCCGCGCCACAGATATAGGAAGTACTTGCATCGCTTCGGATTGGATGAGTTCGCAGACTGTCCCGAATGCGCCGCTACACCCGAGGACCCAGAGTATGTTATGTTCCCTTGTCTGAGATTCGCAAATGAAAGAGGGAGGTTAAACGACGCCCTCAATGCAGTTGTTGGATTCCATAATTTCGTGAAGGAGATGCTGAGGTCCGCAGCAAATTAGAGTGCGATAAACGCAACAGTAACTGTAATGCAAGGAAAACTACTGGACCTGCAACGAGCCTGAAAAGCGCCACGGACGCGTGATTTAATTAGTTGTGTTGGTTTAAACGGTGGTCCCGCGAGGATATGGCCGGAGAAGTAGGGGTGGTTTTAGTGATTGAGAATCCCACAAACTGCTGCAACCTGGCGCAATATCTTTTTAAGATTTCCACCTTCACCCATAAAAAAAGGGGCTTCATCAACTACCATGCTCCATATTAATGGTGATGATACCCCACCTTATGGACAACCTTGAGTAGTGCTAGTGACAATGGAATTTGGTACCTGTTGTACTTCAACTTGCGTAATATTCTGCCCATGCAGAAATCCATGGTGTTTCCCACTCCCTACGGATTAAAGCATCTCGTATCTCTGTGTGCGATGAGTTATCGAACGCTCCTTCGATATCCAAAAGCTGCTTGGTTCGTTTCCACATACAGAGCAGCTTCGGTTGACCTTCCTGCCTGGCAAGCCGCCTGACATGAATGTAGGAGATTGCGTATTAGAACATTAGTTCTAATATAATTTTCTATAGCCTTTTCTACCGTCTTAAGTACGAACGATGCCAAGCAAGTTGATCTGTGAGATTTAGGGTGAAAAAGATCCTCCCCGCCTCCATGAACTTGGTATATATCCCAAAGCTATGCTGCGCTTACCCCTCTTAGGGGAGATTCTAAGATGATTTTTAGGCCCCTCTGGATTAGTGCTGAGAAAATGGCATCTACTCCTGGTGATTTCAGTGGTTTAAAAGTTCCCCCCAAGGTGATCAACCTTACCCTAGCTCCTGGGCATACCTCTTTCGCTAGTATCCAATTCACCTTTTTGCCCCTTCTATCCGTTATCGGGGTGTCAGGCAGAATGCTTTTGCCTTCTGTCGTGGGTTAGGACCCCGAGAAATGAGTTGTAAAAACTAGATGTATCCTGTTCTCCTTATTTTCGATAAATGTCCCATTTTCCTTCTCCAGACAGGCAGAAGATATTACCTTGTCTTTGACTATGGCTTTATATAGCCTGGATGCTTCTGCGGATTGTTTTTTTTTCTTCACACAATTCCTTGAAACTATTTCGTTTTGTCTCCCTGATCGCGTTGCTATACGCCGTCAGTGTCCTTTTGTACCTCTGCCAGTCCCCGGTTTGTTTCGTCCGGTTGAAGAGGCTTGTATTTACCTCCTTTCTCATTCTGATGACAAACGTCCCTTGATAACTTGACTATCTTAGTCGGACAGCTGGCCCCATAGGCATCAACGACGACTCTGTTGATGCCTCACACCACTGTTTCTAGCTCTTCTGATGTCACCGCTCCATTTACAGGTGGACCAAATTGTCACTCAGGTGTCACGTATAGAAATCCTAGTCTGTTCTCCTGGGATTCCTTATTATAATATATCTAATTATTCTGTGATCTGTCAGAAAAGACCCTTCAGAAAACCTCCAATTCTGGACCAAGCCGCCGTCAGAATTTTCGGCAGAGTTAAATCTCCTTTGGTGCTGCTCACGAATGCTGATAGGTTCCCTGCATTATGTATTTCTAACTTAATAGGATGAATTCCAGAAGGTACTCATATCTGCCATTAATGTCGCTGCTTCCCCGGACCTCATGGTGGGGGTTGGCGTCGCAGCCTAGAAGAAGTCTTAGCGCCTTACTCCGGGATCCGGGTGTCGTCTCCTGGAAATTATTTTGATATCACGACAGCCTTTCGACTTCCTCCTCTGTCTTCCAATGAGACTTGGACAGGCACAAAGTGCCCATTTAGAGACTTTGAAAGACATATGTATCTTAATCTTCTTTTGAGAATGATGCGTGCTCTCTCCCATGTAAGAGGACTGCCGTCCTCCGCCCACATGGTATTTCCTTACGTTTCTCTACCCGACTTGATCTCTACAAAATCTAATTCAAGGTCGTCCAACTTTTGTGAGCAGCAGGTCCACTTCCCGACTCAGTCCTGTTCTTTCAGTCTCTATGGCCTCCGCGATTCTTTCGCAAATCCTGGGAGGCTTTCTACTTCATGTATCCTCCGAAGTATTCTTTCTTTGTTTCTCCCTGTGCATGTACACATGCATGTTACCAAATCTGTAATTGGTGAGACTGTTACGATGTTTAATCACCTGCAGGGATCGGTTGTTTACCGATCATGAGAAGTTTGTCTTTGCCCTCCTCCGTGCTTCTAAAAATTCACCATAACCGTGTGTGAAGATCCATAATTTGAGTGATGAGGAGGTGTATGAGCTTCCCTGTTTTCATAGGGTGAGACTTTGGGAAGGTCGACCGTCACCTTTTGTGCTCTTGATATTTTATCCCCCTGAGCAAGTCCGCAGTGTCCTCTGTCGCACAGTCAACGAGTATAGGACTTAGTCAAAGGCGTCAACCCATGAGAATGAGCTCCGTATTCCATCCCTCACATATCTTCATGACGATAAGGTCGAATGGCTTAGGTCTGGCCTGAGCCATCTTAACGGTCTTTTCTGATTTCAGGTTGGCCTTTAGCTACCGCAGATACCATTTGGCACCCGCTCCACTGAGATCTGTCTCCTTTCTCACGTCTGATATGGGGATCCCAGACGTACTTTTATTCGTCGCTGCTTTTTCACCAGGGACTTTTGTTGGTAGTGATCTTCGCAGTGACTCCACTGTTTGACCCCTCAGCTTCTCTCTTTTTGGCCTGGCTCTAAGTATTACGGAGATGAACCACCGCTTAATTGGCCAGTTTGTGCATGGTACGCGGTCCCGCTTGTTTGTTTTTAGTTTTTTTTTTGTCTTGTGTACTCATACGATTGTGCAGGGATTAGGAGGTCCCTCATGTCATAGCCCCCCCTCCACCCGTTAGCACGGTAAATGAGGCTTACTCACTGAGGCGACCAGGTATCTGTGATACTATGTTCGAACACCCCGACTGCAAACTATCTAATGGGGGCGGTTCGCATAACACCCTATGGGGAGTTTTTGGAATCTGCGGTCTAGATCCGTAACAGTTTGTCAATAATATGTCAATAAATATCACCTCCTACAGGGAGTGGCTATCACTACTCACTAACGATCCGGAGAGCACCACATCAACTTCGAGAGAGATAACTTGGCTCCCAAAAAGCGGTATTCCGCGGCAGTCTATCCTGCAGTCTACTGCTTGACCCATGTGTATGGACCGGCACAATTTTTTTTCAGATTTTTCGGTTGAGTAGCTTTTTAAAAGTTATTGACCAATTTTGCACCCCCGCACTCCTCCCATTTGCAACCAATATCAAAACTAATACCTATTTTAGAAAGTACTAATCGAGGCCTCTCATTTGATACCCCATATAGGTATATACGGTGCAAACAAATTACACCCCTCTTTTATGTGTATGGGGAGCCCTCCGCCCCCGTTAATTTGAACGTGCGGCAACGTAATTCACCGCATGGGTGGGGTTTCACAGTTCCACCTTTGTATGTGTAATAGTCTAAAGAGTTGCACAATTGATAAATAAATGCGAGGAAAGATCTCTAGAAGTAAAATTGAACACTTCAATAAGTTATGCGAGGATGCAAACTCCGAAGCATGAGGAGGTACATATAAGGCAGTGATAGTATCAATTAAGGGTAGACGCTCGCGACCGATAACCGAACCTGGTTCGGTCAAGAAGAGGGGTGGAAGGAAGAAACAAGGGAGGTCGTAGGATTGTTGTGGGGAGTTGGCTTGTTGGATTGTTGTGGTGGAATCAGCAAAGTTGATGGAAGAAGAGAGAAATTGGATGGGGTTATGGGAATGGCGAGTGCGGGACCAAAACGGTTTCAAATTGCCGCGGGCATCGCGGGAAATGCCAATAGGGTTGCATCAACAAGCTGTTGTTTGACCATTTCAAACGCCTAGACGGCATGAGTAGACCACGCAACCTCGCGGGAGTCTTTGGTTTTGGATCCAGACAATTGAGCATTGAGTATCACTTGGTGATGAACGGCCTTGGGCAAGAAACGACGATGTAAGTATAACATGCCCAAGAAACGACGCAGATCCTTCATTGTCGTTGGTATCGGTTGAACCTTGTCTGGGTCTAGTTCAATTCCGTGAGGGATACTCATGTGGCCGAGAAATTTCACCTGCTTCTGAAGGAATTTGCATCTTTTAACGTTTAGAACAATCCCAACCTCAAGGAGACGTTGACAAATGCACTCGAGATGGTCAAATGCTCAGATTTAGAAGAAGAGGCGACCAAAACATAATCCATGCAAACGAAACAGAAGTTTAATTTTGGTAGGACAGAGTTGATGAATCTCTGAAATGTCTGCGCAGCGTCAGATAAGCCAAAAGTCATCCTGGTGAACTTGAAAAGTCCGAAAGCAAGGATTTGGAGGTATGCCTTGCCCGGACTCAAGGTCGTAAAACACGTCAGTTTGTGTGAATGCACAAAGTCATAAATGAGTGGAATTCGGTACCAATCGGGAATTGTCTGAGCATTCACGCGCTTGTTACCTCCATTCGCCGTTTGGCTTAGGGACAAAATGTAGTGGAGATGACCAACAGCTATTGGAGGGTCTGCAAATACCTTGTTTTATAAGATCGTCACACTCTTTCCTTGCAACAGCAAGCTTCTGGGGAGCTAGAGAACACACCTTTGAGAAGATTGGGATGCCGTGAGTGTTGATGTGGTCTTTCAAGCCATGCTTAACTCGCTGAGAGAAACTACTTTCAGTAGTGATGCCGCGATATTTTCGGAGGAGTGCGCGAATGCGATTGTCGACAAAGTTCTCGAAAACAACGCAAAGAGTGTCGTTTGTGCAGGTGTAAAATTTTCCTAACGACCTTAAAGAAGTTGTCTGGGCTACCAAAGCTTTGTTCTGCAGGGTCACCAATAATCCGTAGTGACACAGAAAGTCTGGGCCTAAAATGGTAGTGCTAATACCCGCCTAAATGAATCGCTACCAATACGTTCGGCGCAATCCAAGACACGTTCACCTGCCCATAGCTGCCTATAGTGCGAATGGGAGAGGAGTATCAACGTGTTTGGACGCTTCCTACACCTCTCCTCTGCGCCCGTGTCGACCAGAAAGCAACGTCGAGGGTCGATTATCGGAAGGCGACGTGGTACTGCGCTTCGTGTAACCGTCGCCGAGGCACCCAGAGGACCTAGTTTTTTATTATATTGAAATTGCATCCGGTGGTACATTAAGTCACTTGAGTTCCGAATTCACAGTGGTACCAGCAAATTGTCGGGGCCGATGAGGATCCCGGCTTGCGACAACCCGAACGTCCATTTCGGAAAGCAGACCTTGACCGTGACTGCGATCAAGATCTATCTCCCAAACACAAGGTACCTACAGTCGCCGTAAGCCTGAAGACAGCGTCCGCGAGTGTCATCACCATTGTCTTTAATTTGTCGAATTCCCGATGTGTGTCTCTACAGACATCTGCGACCACGCGGCGTGGTTACACTGCGTGAACTTTGTTGACTGTGCGGACAACACCGTTCAGTGATCCCGAGGAGGTGCTTTCCGAGAGCCGTTGCAGCCAGAGGGACTTCAATAAGTCTGAGCCGAGCTTATCCCCACCCAGCTCCCTTATTCCACGAAGCAGTTGGCTGGGGGTGCTGTCGGCCAACATTAGCTCGTTCAGCAGGTGAAGTCTGAGCGGATGAAATCATCTGCCTTGTCAGCTTTTCGCCCACTTAAAATCTTAGCAATCGTAATCTAGAGAGAATTATTAATACCCCAAGCTGACTTGCAATGTAACGAAGTTGCCCGTATATCAGGGATATTTATCATCTGAATAATTTTAAGTAATGTAGCAGCTCAGCTGTTTAACAAACCAAATTAAATCCATTCTTTTTGGCCATTCAATGTATTTTCTCCTAAAATTCGCTAGTGCCCTCCTTTGATTTTCCATTAGAGAGACTCCCAGCTTACAGAGGAAACTAACCCATTCATTTATCAACGTCATTTGAAAATCGTACAACTCAATAAGAGTTCTTGTCCCAAGGAGCAGATCAATATGATTATCAACGTTCGACAACGTTATACAATTGCAATTGTTCCGGGCCATACTGCTGAGTAAACGCCATGTCCTTTGCCGCATTCGTTCGATTCAATCGTCACCACACCGATTAGAGCCAAATACCTACACAATTCGGTTCTGTTTTTATTCGAAATGGAAAACTTTCTCATGAAAATTCCATTAATCATGTCGAAAGCATCATAGTCCTCTATTTCTCAGCACTCGATCACTCAAACTCCTTCGCATCCATACTTTCTCCAGAAGAAAAAAAAAACTTTCATTCCCATCCATCCGATGATTTTCCCACACTTTTGCACCCATTCAGGCGGTACTTTGTTTGCCCCAGAGCCAATTTCAAATCTATATTCGCGCCCATTAGACAAGATAGCGAGGCAACTGGAGAAAGGAGTACAAGTTCAATTGGAGTCAGAGTAACAACCTCGTTTTTTCACCGAGTACTTGGAAGGGATGTGAGGGTAGAATGGCAGGACAAGAGAGAAGCAGGGACAAGGCCGAGGCCATTATCCAAGAAAATGTACTTTCACGAATATTATCAAACTTTTCCTTCTCACCGCTGGCTGTACAGGAAAAAGTATAGCCCAACGCGTATAGACAAATCCAAACATCATTTACTGAAAAGAAAATGATGAAGTTTAGATTGCGAATTGGTCGTAAAGAATTCAGACTACGGTCGGGACAGGTTCACCACCATCAACTACCATTCATTGTGGGAAATGTGTACGTGAACTTTTTAAGGAATTTTCACCCAGCTCGGGGGCTGGAGTATACGAAAAATATGAAATTTCAGGTCAGAGCCTACAATTTATCTTTCTGGCTGCTGGCAATTCGTTATAAATTTGTCAATACTTTTTTGACTGAAGGCTTTTTTTTGATTGCCTGCACTTTCCCCTTGTTTAGATTGGGGAAAGTTTTTTCAACGCATTTTTGTTCCCATTTGAAAAAGTGTTTATAAAAAAATGATTCATTATTTACTTTGCAGATGGTGTTGGTCCTGGGCTTGAAAGTATCTGACAAAAAAAGCTTCTTATTAAAGACAAAAGGCGAGGTCATGTATAGAAGAAAATATGCAGTGTTCAGGGCCAAATACCAACATTTATTTGTTCCTCTTCTGATGATACAAATCTCAAATTTGCTCATTCGAAGCGTTTCTCGACAAGGAGATTATCCTTAATAGCAGGAAATACGGGGGCCGAACATTCCTAAACATTTCGTCGGAAGGGGCCTGCCAGTAAAGATTTCGATAGTGTCAACCAGGTAGTATGTCTGGAGTGCTCTACATGTCGACAGGCTGTCTTGAAAATTAAAATCTAAACCGAAGTTCGACAGCAGCTATTATCGGGAAGACTCTTAATGCTGCCTTGGTCGGAGGACTTGCAGGAGTTCAATAGACCATGCCATCCTCCCTTAAACTGGGTATTACGCGGATGTGAAGGTGTCGGGCCACCACACCCTTCCTATTTAGTGCTACAATATGAGGCCAGCACATATTAGGTTTTGCCAAATGTCTCATGGAAACTCAAAGCTTTCATCCACTTGGAATGGACTAAAAATGAGATTGCGATGATCATACGATCATCCTGTGTGACAAGAGACGACCTAAAGGGAAGAGCTATCCCAAAACCTAAAAGAAATTGGTTAAATTGAACGTGAAGGTGTGTCCGCAAATATTGAAAGTCCATCGAACCGCTCCGTCGACACGCACTTGCAAGCCTGGGTGCTAGCCCAGCTCGGGAATGTGGAGGAGTCCTTGAGCGTCTCGATCCCTCACGTGTAAATTTGGAAGTAAGAATAAAACAAGTCGGGAAACTAGAAGCTGAATGCTTCAGGTATCAAAGGTTTTGTGTATTTCTTTTATAAAGCTATTTAAGTGGGAATTTGTCCCCCTAGCACGTAATATATGCATACATTATGTGAGAATATCCGCTCTGGGGTGGCAATGACATTCACCCTTTATAACTTTGTTAGTAATAGTGCGATTTCCACCAAACTTGGCAGAATTAAGCTGTAAAAATGATAATTATATGTTATTATTACCTTTATTTGAACACACACCGGAATGGAAGGTATCTTGGAGCCTAGACACAATATGGTGGCAGCCTCCCGATTTTTTTCAGATTTTTCGGTTGGGTAGTTTCTGAGAATGGACCCGTTAAGGAAATTATCACTTTCGAACCCGCACTCTCCACCTTTCCAAAAAATGTCAAAGCTAAAACTGGCTTCGGAAAGTACTAATCGAGACCTTTCATTTGATACCCCATACCCCACTTGATGGAAAAAAATTAACACTCTCTTTTTGCATATATGGGGACCCCCCCCCCCCCCCTTAAATTCGACATCAAACGATGTAACTCACTGCATGCATCAGTGTTCACAGTTCCCACCTTTCCGCCAAATTTGGTGTCAATCGCCATAACTGTCTCCGAAAAAAGTGCGTATGACGGACAGGCAAACGATTTTAATAAGGTTTTATTTTACACAAAACCTTAAAAAGATGACCCGAGTGCCGCGATCGAAGAGCAAAATCCACGACGGATAACATCCTCTATCATTGCTTCTTCTCACTCAGATGTTGAGTAAGGCACGGCCTATGAGGTTCCAACGCTTTCTTGACATCTTCAGGCCATTATTTTGGCGCATGTCCCGGCTGCTGCAGCTGTTTGGGCAATCTATGGCGACCATTTCAGCAGGTGCGCGTAGACAGCGGATAAGGTAGACTGAAGAAACGAACCTTTTCATCATTTACTCCTACTACGAAATAACGCCAAGTATAACATCTTACCGCCCCCCATCATCAGGGAACGTGTTCGACTTGAGGTGAGCGCAGAAGCTGTTGACGAAGAGTCGATGGGGATAGAGGCGGCGGCATTAACAACACCACACCGCATTGCGGGCAACAGTTTCCACCGGTTTCCTCCACCGTCCAACTAAGGTCTCTGCTAAGGTTCGGGACTCGTGCATCTCCACCAACTCCGAGAATATATCTCAAATCAATAATGAGGTTGCATCTCGACTCTGTGCTAGTATTTCGTTGATAAAACTACAATCATTTGTGAATTGAGGTGCAGTTACGACTGTCAGATTGCACGGTCAGAGGATTCGCTTTCGCGTTGGTTTGAGTGACCGAAGAGATCCACCGTGGAAAATTCGTCTGGAACGTCGGCGTGATTCACTAAGGCAGAACATTACTAGGCTGACTCAATTCAGTTCTGGTAATGCCAACAGACGGGTGAAGAATAAAGTGCAAAGGGTTTACAGGAACTATGCCATCCCCAGTGAGACAGCCGTAGTTGAAATTCTGGACACACTAAAGCGGAAACTTCCTGTCATATGCAGACGGTTGCGACAGTTTGGCGAACTTCACTCTATACGTATCCAGAATGTAACTTACGTGAGGAACCAGCGGAGTTTTTCCAGATCACTCAACGAATCCCGAGCGTCCAGACAGTACAGTTTTCGGTAACGGAAGCGAAAGAATACTGGGGTAGACTTTGGGAGTTACCCGCCTAACATGCTGATCATGCTGAGTGAATCACCGCCGAAGGCACCCGCCACTACGCCTGGCATGAATGTTGCGGACGTTACAGAATAGGAAATTCGGCATGCCATAACCAGCTCGCAGAACTGGAGGGACCTAGCTCTGCATCGGGTGCAGAATCTCTGGTATAAGAAATTTACCAGCGTACACAGTCGGTTGACACACAACATAAATCAGGTCATGAGTCGGCGGAGGAATTTCCACGGTTCCTCACTGCCAGGATTACCTACCTTATACCTAAGAAAGACACGGTGCAGGACCCCGCAAACTCAAGACTGATTACTTCCTTACCCCTACAAATTCATAACGCCCATTGTCAGTGGAAGGGTCAATGCGGACATCGAGACCAACAATATTCTGTCCGAGGAGCAGAAGAACTGCGGAGTCGGTCCAAGGAGTTGCAAAGAGCAGCTCATTATCGACTCGGTAGTTGCAGGACAAGCAACTAGAGGCTGAATAAACCTCAAATAAAGCTTTTGGCGACAGTCACGGCATACCCCCTTATCAGTGCCTTCATCTAAGGGTGCTAATACCTCTAAGCCGATCCATATACGAAGAGGCATCTTCCAGGGGGATTGATTTTGCATGCTACTGAACCCCCATGGCTGCTGAATGAGCTGATATCAAAATCATACTTGGAGATTTCAAAAGCCAAGTGGGGACGGAGTCTGCATTCAGGCGATACGTCGGCTCCTTTAGCTTACATAGGAATACCAATGACAACGGACTGCGGATTATTCAGTTAGCAGTATCGCACGAAATGGATGTTGAAAGTACCTGATTTGGTAGAAAGTGGGCCACAAACAAACGTTAGCCTCACCAGGCAGGACCACTTTCAACCAAATTGACCACGTACTGATTTAAAAGCCGCCAGCTTTGAGAATGTCAGAAGGGTGCCAATATAGACTCGGATCACACTCTCGTTGGCATAGTGCTCCGAGCTCGAACTACAACACCACCTAGATTCCCCTCTGACAATCAGGTGAGAGTGAATACTGAAGCCACTCACAACACAGCCCTCCGTAACACATATAAGGGGGAGATGGATACCGCAATAACCGCAGCTAACAGATGTCATGTAGATGAAGCATCAACAAATGATCTTCACAACCACCTGAAGATTATTAATGCGGCCACAAACGTACGTGGCCCCAACCGCAAGAAAAGTCGGGACGGTTGATTCAACGATGAATGCAACCTAGAAGCGAAACATAAAATCCCTGCATACCGAGTAATGTTGCATTCTTAAAGAACGCGGGCACACGACTTATCACGAACTCCGTCGAGCGTAGAAGCGACTTCACAGACGGAAGAAGGAAGCCTGGGAGAACCAACAATTCTGTGAACTCGAAAAGTACAGGGAGCAACCGTACCAGGCGCGTAAGTTTTATCAACAAGTCAGCAGTCAGCCGAGACAAAGAGGGAAATCTGATTTCCGAGAGAATGGACATATTGAAGCGATGGGGTGAACACTTTGATGAACTGCTCAACAACCAGAATATCGGCGAGTTGGAGGTCCCGCCAATTGAAGATGAGGAATAAATGCTGCCACCACCAACTATGGAAGAAATAGTCCATGCAATTCATTGGCTTAAAAACTGTAAGTCGCCAGGAGACGATGGAATTACAGCTGAGTCGGTTAAATATGGACGCGACCAAATACACCAAGTGGTTCATCACCTCATGCTCAAAGTATGAATCAATGCCTGACGACTGGCAACGAGGCATTATTTATTCCATACATAAAAAACCCAGTGCCATTTGGCCAAGGTCCATGACCGAATGGAAAAGCAAATAGATGTCAACAGCGTAGTCGAAGTATTTGAGGCAAGATTCCATTGTTCATCGAATTCCTCCATGTCCTCCGGACAAGGCAGCACGAAGAACGTCACGGAAAGTAAGAGCAAATAATATCGATGACAGGATGCAACTCTGGCGGACTCCGCTTTCGATCTCAAAATCCTCTAAGCTTTTACTTCAGTATAACAGGTGACATTTGGCGCATATGTGGCTCTAATAATAGCTATTCATTTCTCCGGAATGCCCCTCTTACGTAAAGCACTTCAGATACACTTCCTGTTCACGGTACTAAAAGCTTTCTCGAAATCAATGAAGAGCAGGTGCAGCTGTGGCAACACATCGGAGGTGCGAATTTGAACGCCACCGCGAGTTCGCCTCTGTTGCCACATTGAACAATCGTGGAAACAGCTGATAGCCTGACAGGAGATCGAGGCGAAAAATGTCAAAATGACAGGAACTCTTGACTAGACAAATACCCCCTCCCCCCCCATTGTCCCACTCAAAACAAATCCCTTTCCATACCGACACACCAATACCACTTGCGTACCTCGTCTCAGCCGAGAGGTGCACCATGAGATTCCATGCCTCTTTGCCCTCGAGTTGCTTCTCCAGTGTGCAGTCATTAGAGTCGCCAAGATCGTGTTCTTCCATCACATGTCCGAGCAGGGCATTCAGATCAACCATCACGACCAAATGTTGTCTTTAGGCAGCATCTCCTAAACTGCATGTAATTGCATTCTTATCCACTATATCAGACCGTTGGGGAGTTCCGTCCCCACGTACTCGAAAAGAGCGATCAGACCCGAGTCTGCAAGGGACTCATCTGAAGTGACTTCGGCCACGAAGCCTCACCGGAGGTTATCTGGTACCATGGCAACCGGGACGGCCCTGTGAGAGCATATGCTCCGGGAGAATTCCTGGAGGATGTGTTCTCGGCCCGGTTATTTGCGGTTGGCCCCCTAGTGGGAGGTTCATGGTGGTTGTGGTTATGCCTAAACCAGGATCGGTGTGGTTGCACGCCGGGGCTTTGATTGTGGTCCCAAAATCAATCCGTGTCCGAAAAGGACCGTGGGATTATGTCCACACGCCAGGTACTTACGTTAAACTCCCCGGACTTTCCACTATATCGGAAAACTCCTCTCGTACATAGCATTGTACAATTATGATGATCCTTAACCTGGTCCGAAATCTTGCAGTCGGAAATTTGTCAGCAGCCGGCTCACAGGTTAAGAGAGCACGCCTTGCGGCAGTGGTCAGAAGCAACCGGACACTGGATTCGCACATTGCCGCAATAGGGAGAGGAGCACTCTCCAGCTTCTATCGTTGGAATTCCCGCCCAAGTTGTCCGTTGTCGAGGAACGTGCGTTCCAGAAACCAATCATAGTCTTTTTCGATAGCAAAAGTTCTTCGTCGTGAGATCAGCTCCTACCCGAGGCATTGTTGGCGTTTTGATAGAGAGTGTATTCCATAACTCCAACTCACAGGACAAATTTAAGTCAGGCCATGCATATTAGCATTTGCTTGGGTTTTTGGTCAGGCCGATTTGGGATCTAATTATCTTGCGGGAAATTTGAATGTGCCAATTTCAAGTACATGGGAAAGTAGTATTTAAGTGGAATCCTTCTGTCCCTGAAAAGGGATGTCTTCTAAAAGTTGAAGATATTACTTTCTCTCATACCATACAGCCGAGCAGGTCCCTTAATTGAGCATGCCCTTCTTACCCTCAAAGGTATTATCTTGCTTCGACCAAACATAGGCCCCCCGTATAGAAAAAGTTTTCGACAGCATATGGCAACACGCACACGTTTATAAACTGAAAAGCATCCTTGCTTTTTACACGCATCTTTGTAAGATAATCCTTTGCTTCCTAGATGAGAGACCCATAATCCCATAAGGACCCAGTCTTCCCGCAAACCCTTTCATTATTTACAGTAGGCATCCGTAAGCTCGGTACCAATCGCCATCCAATCAAGATCCTTCAATCTGCCGAGGACCGCATCGTCTATTCTTCCACGAAAACCTTAGATTTTAGACCTAAGATTTAGTCAGCTGTAGTCAGCGATGTCCACTATTTATCAATAAAATGTTGCTTTGGGTATTGACAATAATATAACGTGTTAAGGTAAAGTGGGAGAAAGCCAAAGGCTCTTGAAGTTTTCTGTAATTAATAGCTGAGTGGTCAGCCACTTAGATAGTTGTTGCTTTTTTCCTTGTCCAGTCATTTCCTTCCGCTTCCATACTACAGATTGAACTGATGTCAAAACTTTCACCACTTCACCAGATGCTTCAAGTAGGTCAACCATGAGAGACTCTTGAGATTTCGGGCCACCATGATGAACTCCGGAGGTACTAATAGTGGATGATGGCAATTGAAAGTAATCTGCAGTTTACTTTTTTGACATTGTAGGCATCTCAATTCAAATTTCAAAATGTCAGGCAATATCATGAGCCTTATTCAACTGACTCAACAACTGTAATTTCCATTAAAAACGGACTAATTTCCACTCAAAGCAACAAACTTTAAACTCGTTTCTACCAGATACAGACGAGTTCTGAAGCCTTTAATTATCACTGAAGCGAGTCCTTTCCATTTCACAAGTTTGAAATATTTCGCTCAACTGCAGAAGGCTACAAATTTTTCTGATTGAAGCAACAGGCGTTAAGGACTCGTAACTTTGAGTGTTTAGCGAAGCGTGGTCGTCCTTTACCCTTGAAAAGGACATGAGGTGTTTGACCTACCGAGGATATCTGGAACATTATACACTTTAATAAAAAATTAATTCTCGAACCTTTGATTTTAGTACAGTTTTAGGCAGACATGTATATCCAAAGAGGTGGTCAAACAACATACCCTCGAAAAGGATGTTGACAGACACCGGTGGATGACCTTGCTTTCTTTATTATTAGGAAAAGTACTAGAGCCATAGTGTCTTGACTGAACAGCAAAAGGACATTGTCTGCTTGGCTTTTAGAGGGAGTTCTTACTAAAGAAAAGGCTTCCTCCTCCGTGGTGACAATTACAATAGTCCAAGTTGAATGCACTCTACCGCATGTTAAGTCCCTTCAATGTCAACTTACATAAACTTTTCCCAGGTGGAAAACTAAATTTTAATTGAACTAATTGCGACTCTTTAGTGGAGAAGCAACCCTTCACTGCACAACCATTCACCAAAAAGTCCTCTTGCATGCAAAACCGACAAGGACATCAAATTACTGGCAGCATTCCACGAGTACTATAGAAGCGCCTTCTCACGACATCATTGTTAAAGTACACTCATTGCAGTCACCTTTCTACTTTCATTTAATTACAAACTCAGTTTATGGAAGCTGTTGGCCCACCTCGTCAATTAGGGATTATGATTAACTTAACACGTCTGCATACATTTACGTCGAAAATCATCTCTCTTTCCGTCTTTCTTGTGCCGCCTCCATGCGGCTCTTCTACCCGTCACTAATTATTATCCTGCCCGTCCCTGCTATTGGGCCAGACGCTTTAGAGGTTCTTCCCATCGGGGTCGTGCTTCATTAGACAAATTGAATACTTTATGGACGCTATATTGCGCTAGTCTGTCGCGATGGGGCAGGCAATATTCACGAGCAATTCCATTTACAGTAAACATTGTATGGAGACCCTGTGTCGTCAGGACGTGGTTGAATGCATCTTAATTATTCAACACTATAAAACGTGTATCCTTGCTGTGTTACCAAACACTTCATTGTGCATGAAGGATAAAAAGTGAAGAGGACAAGGACTACATCAATGTAGGAAGAAGACTTCTTGTTGCACTATTGTGCGAATTGGAGGGGTTGATTTTTTCGGTAAAGAAGGAAGAAGTTAGAGAGGGGTGAAAAGTGTTGGTAAGAGAGCAGTTGCACTTCAAAGGATACGTCTGTGGCAGGTCGTCCTTTGGATGTCTTTCATGCACATACAGAGAGCATACACCCACCACATCAGTACAACTGAAATAGTTCAAATTCACAGAAAGGACCACTATCAATTGAATCAATTGTCAGATCTGAAATTCGTCCCTTCAGGCATTAGAAGCTTTATGGATTTTGTGTAAGGATATGTGGGTTCACAGTGAGTTCATTTGATATATATAAGTAGCTCGTGTGATGCTGAAAATTGAACAATGGTGGAAACTGATTATAACCTTCAAAAGATCAAGTTCGATCAGAAACTGATGAAATCGGATCATAGGTTCCCCAAAAGAAGGTTTAATGCTACAGCTGAGAAAGTCTACTGGTAAGACAGCTTTAGATTTTTTCAGCAAGATGAAGAAGTCCTTAGGAGAAGAGGTAAAGTGATTTCAGATCAGATCCAAAGAGAACAAAGCAAAGGAAGTGCTGCTGTGCGTACTCGAAACCATGAAATAGTCATTTAGTACAAGGACCCAGATGAGGTCACTTCTAAAACGAAAATCTGCACTGCCTTAACGGAGCAGTTCAAGCTAAACGGCTTGCAGGAGACATACATTGTAAGCCTCAGAGAAGCGTATAGAGTCATACAGATGGCGACAATTCCGTTACTGGCAGAAGCAACGCAATGTCGGAAAGATTCGTATTGGGTGAATAGTCTGTCTCTTTAGAGAGCAAATTTCTTTCAAGAGATACTTGAAGTATCTCTTGTACGGACATTTGATGATTTGCAAACGTTTGGTTGATCGGTCTGACCAATGCCCGGGAATGTAATAAGGATCCCGCGAGCATATTGTGCGATAAAAAGGAGACCTGGCCGGCGGACATGGTGCCGGAAACAGCAAGTGTACTAAGTTCAAAGGAGCTAAATGCAGTGAGAAAATGAGGCATTCAAAATCAACCTCAATCACTGTAGAGTCGTTCAAGACCTGCTTTCGCACACCATGCACAAATCGAAGGTCCAAGTGGCTATAATAAGCGAACCCTATAGGAACCCTAACATGTATGGGTAGCCGATCCTATAGGTGGGGCGGCTTTGTAGGCATGCGGGAACCAAGTCATACAGGAATGTATAAGACAGCCCATAAGGGGGTTCGTATGGGCAATGTAAACGGCATATTCGTCTATAGCTACTATGCTCCCCCAAGCCTATCGTTTGCTCAATTCGAAAACATGTTGGACAGAATCTTGGCCGCAAAATTACGGGGCCCCAGAAGTCATCACCAGTAACTTCAATGCATGGGCCCCAGAATGAAGACGCTCATTTTCGAATGCAAGAGGGCGTTGTCCCTTGGAGGTTTTCGCGCAGTTAGACATCACATTGGCTAATGATGGTCAGGTTAATACCTGCCGGAAAGGGTGGTCTCGTTCGGTTATGGGTCTGATTTTTGTTAGTCCTTCACTATCTCACCGTATGTCCTGAAACGTCAGCGAGTACTACAGCCACAGCGATCGTCAGGCAGTCGTGTTTGACCTGCTCGTCCAAGAATGAGGTGAACGACAGGTTTATTTGCGAAAGCAATTGACGAGCAAACGTTTATAGATGTAGATGAAAATGTTGGAGAGAATAATCTACAAGAGTTTGTTCCTGGCTGTGAAGAGTCTCGGGGGCTTATCTGGCCGGCAATTTAGCTTCCGCGCAGTCAGATCTTCTACACTAGCTTAGCTAAAAATGCAATGCACCACAGGTGCTACTAGTAAATATTATTCTGTGATTGCCCAGATATCCGCGGTCGTTATGGGGTTGCACCGATCGTGAAAAACTTGCGAGGGAGGCGTCTGCGATGGGATGGTCACGCAATTCGTGCTAACAAGAATTCACTTGCCAAGATTGGTCTGAAAATCGAAGTCAATAGTAAACGACCAAAAGGCAAGCTTGATACGCAGGATGGGGATTTAAAACCCTCGAAATTGCATCCAGGTCAGGCATTCGATAGAGCCAAATGGCAAAACCGATCACGACGAACCGACCACGCTTGTGAACGGAACAAAGGCTAAAGAAAAAGAAGAAGAAGACCCTTGACGTGGAAAACATGTTTACCTCGGCCAGTTGGAACCTTATAAACAGGCCTCTGGCGGCGGTTGGTGTCCCCAGTTACATAACTGCGGTTGTCGATGGCTATGTAATAGGTAGAAGGCTCTGGTATGACACAGACAATGGAACCAAAGAAAACATTGTCTCCGGAACTCTGTTCTGAGGCCGCTATTGCGGTACATCATGTATAATGATCAATATCCAAGTGGCTAGCGAGGCCACAATAGTTAGTTATGGCGATGACATAGCGGTGATTGTTGTTGCAAAACATCAGGCGGACGTGGAATTGTATTCATCGGAAGCAATCACTATTATAATATAAAGAAGTGGTTGAAAGATTCGGGTTTTGTACTCGTGGAGGAGGTGCTTACCACGAAGCGGCATAACCACTGATCGTGTCAGAATGTGGAAGCATTCAAATACCGTGGAGTGATGATAGATGCGAGGCTAAATTCCAAGCAGCATTTGCAATATGTTTGCACTAAGGTGTCCAATGTTAGCATAGCCCTGGCTGACATGGTGTCAAGTGGTGGCGATGCACTCGTCAGCTACTTATAACTAGAGTGATAAGCTGCATACTGCTCTGTGCAATGCCATTTGGGGCAACTGCATTGCATTCGACATACAATATTGAAAAAATGAACTAGGTCCACAGAAAAGCCGCCTTAAGAATGTGCTGGTTGGCTTTAGAACTATCTCAGACCAACCGACTTACTCGGTACCCGGAATGATGCCGATCGACGTGTTCACGGACGAGATGGCGTGCATCTATCATGGGACCAATTCCAATTCTTCTTAGCCTGATCGACATGTGAAAAATGCCGGAAGAGAGGAATCGTAAAGCAGGTGGCGACAATGGTAGGAACGGTGGCACAGGGTCGATAGACCTACAGATTAATTTTCAGCATCAAGGAGAAGGTATAGTGGGATAAACTATGTATTATCCCACACAGTTTCTCACAAGACATGGTGAATATCGTAAATACCTGTATAAATTTAAACTGCGCAGCTTACCCAACTGTCCCAGCTGCGACTTCACTCTGGAGAACCCGGAGCATGTTTTCTTCCATTGTAGTAGTAGTCTAGAGGAGACACTGGGAAAACCAGTAACACTAGAAAGTATAATTTCGAAAGTGCTTGCATGCCAGGAGAACTGGAATGCAGTTAACGACATGGTGGGGTGCATTATGTTCAGGTTGACAGAGGCCAAGAAATGAGAAACGAACAATCGATGGGAGAGAGAGGCTAGAGCCATGTCCACCCGGCAACGCAATGCCTAGCGGTGGTTCTGCGGGGACGAGGACAGGAGTCAGGGAGTGGTTTTAGAGGGAAAAAATAACACCCACTCGCACAGATGTACCAGTGTCTTTGGATGGACGGACAGACAGTAAATCGATTTTAAAAAAAATTGGTTTTACACAAACTCGGAATATTCTCCTTTTTATTTTTCTACAAATTTTTTATTCTTTCTGCTAATATAAAGTCTCGTGCCCTACTAAGTACAGCAAAAAGACCCTACCACCGTGGTGGAATGAAGATCTCTCTAGCCTCAGGAAGCTGACCAGAGAAATCTTCAACATCTGCTACAGGCAACAATACTGGCAGCAATACAAGAAGAAGTACAAGTCGGCCATCAGGACAGGAGGCGGTGTTAGTTGAACTATTGTCAGAACATCGAAAGCACAAACGAATCCGCAAGGCTCAGTAAAATTCTGTCCAAGGAACATAAGAGCCCATCCTTTCTTGAAAAGTCGGAAGGCTGCTGGTTCAAATGCACTTTCCCTCCAGCGAGGAAGACTGTGAGTCAGAACCTTGCTTGGAGGGTTTGCGGTAACCTCAGCTGAGCGAGACTATCAAATCAGTAATTACCGAGGATAGCATCGGTTGGGCTATAAACAGCTTCTTCGCATATAAATCTCCAGGCTCAGATGGCATAATGCCAGTCATGCTACAGAAGCAGCAAGAAAGGGTTGTGTCGTGGCTTGTTGAGATTTACCGAAGCTTATAGGTACCGCAGTCCTGAAGGCGCGCAAAAGTGGCTTTCCTACCGAAAGCGGGCAGGCGCGGTGATGAGTCCGCGAAGAACTCTCGACCAATCAGCCTCACCTATTTCGTGCGGAAGACGTCAGAGCGTGTCCTGGACATGTCCTTAAGGACGATTCTGGAGAGAACGTCTTTCTCTAAGTCCGAGCATGCCTACCTCAAAGGAAAATCCACTGAAACCCCACTACACAAGGTAATTTGCGCGGTTGAGCGGTCGCTGCAGTACAAGCAGTATACCCTTGCTGCCTTCTTGGATGTAGAGGGAAGTTTTAACAACGTCAGTACCAACGACATCAAGGAAGCCTTGACCGGTATTGGATTGGAAGGGTATCTCACGCATTGGATTATATCCATGCTAAGTATCAGGATAATCCAGTCGGATCTGGGAGGCAACCGCTTGACCAGAGCTGTGAACAGAGGCACGCCCCAGGGTGGCGCCATCTCACCGGCGCTCTGGTTAATAGTAATGTACGAATCTTTACGTTCATTGGACAGCAGCGGGGTGAAGGTGGTGGCATATGCAGTCTTCGGCATATGCCGGTTATTAGTATCAGGATCAGGAATGTTTCTGTCCATTATGAGCGACACCATGGAAGGAGCGTTGTGTCTGTGGGCCGCAAGATGCGGACTCAGCATAAACTCAACCAAAACGCAACTGATGCTATTTACCACCAAGACAAGGATACCTGAATTCCATCTAGCACGGCTGAATGATCAAAGATTAGTTCGTTCCTCTAATGTAAAGTATCTGGGTGTAATCCTGGATCCTAAGCTAAATTGGAGATTGAACATAGAACTGAGGGTTAAGAAGGCCTGTATAGCCTTCTATGCCTGTAAGAGAACCTTTGCAAAGAAACGGAGTCTCCGGCCGAGGATGGTTCTCTGGATGTACACCGCTGTAGTGCGTCCGATCCTAATGTACAGCTCTATTGTATGGTGACAGGCTTACAGTAGTAGAACGGAGCTTAATAGGATTCAAAGTATCGCGTGTGCGGGTGCTACCGGAGCTCTGCAGTCCTGCCTGGCAGATGCTCTCAATATACTCTGCATCTCCTCCCTCTAAACTTTCACATTAAATATGTTGCAGCGTCCAGTGCCGTCAGACTACGTGAGTCCGGATGTTGGGCAGCGAAGTTCTACGGCCACAGCAACATCCTAGATAAAATACCTTGGGAAATCTAGACATCCTCCACGGACTATGCCACACGCAAGCTGAACTTCACGAGAAACTTTGCTGTAGACCTTCCAACCAGAGCAAAGTGGAAGACCGGAGGCGTGTTGCAAGACTATGACACGGTATTCTTTACGGACGGAGTCTGCGCGGGGGTTTTCTCGAATACACACGGTATATCCAAGTTTGGTCTCCCAGGTTTCGCCAGTGTATTCCAGGCGAAAGCACTGGCGATATTCGAAGTCTGTCGATGGCTGGAGCGTGATTCGAGCCCCAAGCGTAACATAGCCATTCTGACCGAAAGCCAAGCGGTCATCAAGGTCTGGTACTCAGCGACGACATTTTCCAGGCTGGTGGGGCAGTGCAGAGACGCGCTCAACTATCTGGGCGGCACGCTCAAGGTCACTCTCCTCTGGGTTCCCGGGCATAGAAACATAGAGGGTAATGAACGGGCTGACGGATTGACTAGGCAAGGCTCTGTTCTTGGCAATCGTTCGACAAATACAGTCGGTGTTCCGCTGGCGGCTGTCGGGAACGGAGTCTACTCGCACTACCTAGCAGCCGCGGGCCTGAGATGGCGAAGGCTTACAAGCGGTGCTAAGTCAAGGAAAATTTGGCCCACTTATAACATAGCCCGATCATGAGAGCTCCTGTGCCGCGTGCAAATGCATTCAAGATTATAGCGGTCTGCACGGAGACGGCATACCCTACAACTTGCATTGTCGAAGCTGCGGAGAAGGGAGGGAAACCCTCATGCACTTTCTCTGCAATTGCCCAGCTCTGGCTAGAGTCAGGCTGCGGACGCTGTGTAAACCATTCTTTGGGGACATCAGAGAGATTTCTAGCTGCAGGGTGGGATAGCTGCTTTCTTTCGTGAATACTACGGGCTGGCTCTGAAGATTCGAGCCGGCTGGACTCTGCCTGCCTGCTCCCATAACAACAATCACGGTCTTAGGAGTTTGTGGCATCAAAACGATGCACCAGAGCGCTAATTGGACTCCTCGGAGTGGCCACTAATACCTACCTACCCCCCTAATATACATGTCTTGGCGGCTGCTTATCACCTTCCTTAGTGCTACGATTCGAAGCATAGAAAAAAGGAAATGAATGGAATTTTCAATTTTAATTTACATCACTTTTCCAAAACTCTCAATATAGGTTTTGTTAATAAGTACCAATGTCAACCCAACAATTCTAACTCCGCCGCACTACAAAGTAATGTCGCCGATCACATAAACTTAATTTTGTTTTCATTGTCGTATCCTTAGCACCCTTATCTTCTACGAAGGGAGACAAGGACACTCTCATGCTACATCAACTATCCAAGGGACTGAATAAAATTAATGATCCGAAAGCGAGCACAACTCTCTAAGAGCTATTAACGCGATGACTTTGTCTTTCGAAGGCAATCAAGTTCCTTGGGGTGGATGCACGCCCCACAGATTTTTATGTTATCCCGACATGCATAAAAAATGAGTGAATGAATAAAACTCCTTTAGGGGAAGTGTCCAATGATTCAAACGTTAGCAACATTGAGAGAGGTAGCGAAAAAAAGTAGTTAGTATGCTCGTATAAGCCAATAATCAGTGGCTGGGACTGTTTTTGTCAGCCCAGGACAATAGCTGAAGTAATTCACGGACAATGGAGTTTTACGATAATCTCCCGAAAAGCATTTTATGCGGTTGAACAAAGTGTTTTGAATGGATTTCATTGGTTTAATCGTTTAGCAGAAATGGTGACTGGGTAGGAATGTGCTTTGGTCACTTAACGACTACCACACCAAGGATAAAACAGAGGACACTTCAAAAGTAGTGAATTCATGAAACTATTGCTGCATATCCAGATTGAATATATGTATGGCCTCAAATCCCATAAAAATTCCCAACCTGCTCCACATTACCCACATATTAAACTCGCATAGCCTGCGATATAATATCCTTCGCCTGGAAAGGCCAAAGCCATATTTCATGTGCAAAGAACAGGCAAGAGTCTATCTTATGTGGAAGGTTCCAGTGAAAAGTTTTCCGGGGTGTTCTGTAAAATGAGAAGGCAAATATCCCTATAAAATGGCTGCAACCAGCCAGGATGGCCTCAATATGTTAGTGAGGTTTCCACACGACTTCGAATCTCAAGAATTTACGGTGGTTTGAACGAGTCCTTTCCAATAATTCTGTCTATATGATACCGCTCACCACCCCCACACCTCACTAAGGTCATGTTATGGAGAAACTGTTGAAACTTTTCGTCCCTGCGCCGCACACGTTCAACGGAAATAACACAAACAGATACACAGTTGAATTGTTTCGACCCTTACACGCCCCCACCCTCAATTTCATTGTATATGTACACACAAGATTTTCCACATTAATTGAAGGTTCACAGCGCATTCACGGCACATAGCCATATCGTAGGGTGGATCGCCCTTGGCATTCCTGTATTGGAATTTATTCTTCAGTAATTTTTAATAACACACACACACACAGACACACATCAGGACGCGAGTGCGGAGCACTTTAAATTAAAGTCATGGATTTCTTTACGCAAAAGTAATTTCAAGTTTTGCAATATCCAACACAATTTACAACGATTTATTGTCGGTGGTTGCAATTTGTTTCGTTGGTTTCACGTTCGCTGCTCCATTCGCCCCAACCCTTATAGATTAGGATGCGAAGGAACGTATGAATGAGTGTGAATGTGTGTGTGTGGGGGATAGTAGGAAATATACTAAGTCTTATTTATTAGTCCGTAAAATATATAATCGTGGCTACTGTTGTTCCTGTCGTTTGCAGAATATTCCGGAAGCTCGTTAAAAGTTTCAAATTTATTTAGGTGTGAAAAAGGACATTGGGTTAAGGATGCGCTTGAAAATTTGCTAGGACTTTGATACTTATGTTGGTGATAATTAGATGAAATTCATATTATTTCATATTCAGTAGCCTGAGTAGAAGTTATATCCTTTTAAAACTTCATAAGAGTTTAGGATTATTTTTAATCATTGCGGGGTCTGCAATAAAATATCGGCACATGGGGATGAAAGCGGTTATTCGCACCGAAAGCAAACGGTGGAAACCACAGCCAACTTACGCAGTCAAAAATATAAAAGGATATAGAAGAACAATCAAAATAAAGCTAAAAGCGATGGCCCTACTTTTAACAAACCGGTAAGGGTCTAGACTGCGAAGCCGAAAAATTCCTCTCCCATTCCGGGAAGTCGTTCGAAATGCCATCAGAGAACTAGCCTGGAACCGTTTGACACATTACTTCGGGTTAACCCTCCCGCTCTCCCGTCTTTGGGAGGTCAGGGAATCCCTTTCATAAATGGGAGAGAAGAAGAGGAAGGGAGTTGTTAATTCAGGGAACCCCTTACCATCCGGTCCCTCTGCCGGTCGTGTTCAATCTTCTTCGCAATAACAAGAGCCCGAACATAATGCACAACATGATTCCAGCTACCAGCGCTCTTCAGCAACTCTCTGACAATGTTGTCTGAAGAGAGCTCCCTTGTGTCTGCATAAAGGTGCTGACGAAAGCCGTCCCACCTCCCGCAAGAAAAAAAGGTGTGTTCAGCGTCGGCCACCACTCCACTGCAGAACACACAATCAGCAGATAGCGCCTTCCCATTCCTCTGCATGTAAGAGTGAAAACCTCCATGGCCGCTTAGAAGTTGGGTAAGGAGGTAATCAATCTCACCATGCGTTCGGTTCAGCCACGGGTTTAAATTTTCGATGAGCCGCGCTGTCCATCTGCCCCTTTGCCCATTTTGTCAAGAGGGTTGCCACTCGGTAAGGGTGCGTTGACGTTCTTCACGGGCAACTAGCTCTCATAAGTTCTCCTTACGGCGGTAGATAGCTCTGCGCTCCTTGGAAAGGAAGGCACCGGGGATCACTCACACGGTCACCATCACCGCCAGTTCGAAGACAGTGCGATAAGCAGATGCCACTCGCAAAGCTTCCCGCCTCTGTCAACGGCGTAAGCCCATACTTCCGCGCCATAGAGCAGAATCGACTACGTTGCTCCCATAAGGAGATGTCTCCTAGTAGATATAGGGTCCCCAACATTCACCATTAACCGACACAAGGCCGCGCCTCCAGCTGCAGACTTGTCCGCTGTTGCTTTGATTTACTCGAAGAAGCTCATCTTCGAGTGCAGACGGGAGCTTCGGGTCTCCTTTACTCTTGCTGATCAGCGCGAGTCTGGCCACTTTCCAGCGACAAGAAAAATTGCCTCCTCCAAGCAAGCGCTAAACGCCTCAAGCAGCAATTCTGGCCGTTGGTGGAACACCAGTTTATAAACTTCCGCCGGGATGCCATCAGGATCTGGCGCCTTTTTGTTTTTCATAGTGAGAATCGCTTATTCGAGCTCTCTTACTGTGAAAAAGGGGCAATCCTCGACACTTTCCGCGCTGTTGGCATTAACCTGCTACCAAATCCTATCTCCACTTCCACGCGGTGGTCGCTGGAGTTATTTCTTCATGAAAAACTGCAGATGAAGGCGAGTCTCATGCGCCTAAAAATGGGGCAAAATGTACCAACTGGATGGATTTTACAACGACGAAACCGGCAACGAAAACGGATTAATAATTTGCGCATTTTCCCATGGAACGTGCGCTTCCTGTACAGAGACGAAGCTGCTGAGCAGCGATGGATAGGGACCAATTTCTTGGAAAAAAGCCGCTTCACCATATATTATAGCGGTCACATTTTGGGAACGCGATTGCAGACACTGGCGGTCAAAGGGTAGTATAGATTTCTGGACGAAACGAGGATCGACACCCACGGTGGAGCATAAAACCTGGAAACCGCCTGCTGAACCAACACTAACAGCTCTACTACCAAAAGCTATTTCCACCTCCAAGTGGTGATTGCTGGGAGTTCTTTCTTAATGAAAAACTGTCGAGGCAGAAGGATGAAGGCGGGTCTTCCGCGCCTAAAAACGGGAAAAATCGTACGAACTGGTCCTCTAGATTAGTAGTTGGGTAGGACTGATAACCCTACACGGAAAACCAATGTTACGAAGTCACGGAAGGAGCCTCGGACAGGATGGATTTCAAAACGACTAACCCGGCAACGACAACGGATTAACGATTTGTGCGTTTTCTCATGGATCGTGCACTCCCTGTACAGACCGAATGCTGTCCCAATATAAGGCTGTTGTAACAGCGTTACAAGAGATGAGATGGACAGGAACCGGTTTCCTGGGGAAGAACCGCTATACCATATATTATAGAGGCCATCTAGTAAACCATGTGCTCGGAGTAGTTTTTTTAGTCAGCCAAAAAAAGAAACCTGCTGTTATCGACTTTGAAAATATAAGCGAAATGCAATACACTCTGCGTTTGTGAGCCAAGTTTAGAAATATAACCCTGATAAACGTTCATGCCCCTACAGAGGAGACTGCAAAGTCGGAGAAGGATACCTTCTATCAGTTAGTTGAGGGGACCCTCAAAGCCTGTCCCGAGTATGATATCGAAATTATACTTGTAGATTTCAAGAGTCAAGTACGGACGGAGCCCGTATTCAGACGATACCTTGGCTCCCATAGCTCACATTGGGATACCAATGATAACGGACTGCGGATTATTCAGTTAGCAGTATCGCACGAAATGGTTGTAGGAAGTACTTGGTTTGCGCGGAAAGCGGTCCACAAACATACCTGGCTGGACATCAATGAAGGCAAAACGTAATATAGTATATCAACCAACCAACAATATCAAACCGCACTGGTCAAACGGGAAGAATATAGATAGGAGAATACAACCTTGAGACCGTTGATAATTTCTCCTATCTAGGGTCGAAAATCACAACCGATAGCAGCTACGATGATGAGATCGGCACAAGGTTATTGTCAGCCAGCAGAGCCTATTTCATGTTACAAAAACTGTTCCGCTCGAAACATCTCACCATAGGGTCAAAGCTCTTACTGTACAAGACAATAATCTTACCAGTCCTCATGTATTCCTCGGAGACTTGGGTTCTTAGTAAGAAGAATTGGGAACTCTTGGCCGCGTTCAAGAGAAGAATCCTCCGAAGAATTTTTGGCCCCATACATGAGGATGGACGATTCCGTAGCCCACATAGCGACGAAATCGATGAGTGATACCATGACCGTCCGTTACGGTGGGCGGGTCACTTAATCCGTATGGATGAAGATGATCCCACCAGGAAAGTCTATAAGGGCAATATCTATGGTAGAAAAAGAAGACGAGGCAGACCCTGCCCAAGATGGAGCGATGGCGTCGGCCAGGACGCCAGAGAGCTTTTAGGGATATTGAATTGGTGGACCTCGGCGCAAAACCGGGATGTCTGGAGTTCCTTATTAAGGCCGTTGCGCCGTTGATGATGATGAAGAGTGTAGGATTATTTTTAATCATTCCAGACTCTGAAATGAAATATCGGCATATGGGGATGGAGAGGGGGTATTCGCACCGAAAGCAGAGCCATCTAATGCAGTCGAAAATATGGAAGGAAAATAAACCTAAAAGCTAAAAGAGGTGGCCCTGCTTTTAGCGAAATACTACGGGTCTAGGCTACGCAAGTTGTAGTCGGGCATACCCCTAGTCCGAAGACTCATGGGAGATGGAGGCAACTATCTACAATACTTATAACCAAAAGATAAGACCAACTCCTAAAATTATATGCTAGTCCTAATCGCAAATAAAGAAGGAAGTGTTTTGTATGAATGGAGATGGAAATCTTAAAAAGACGTCGATGCTTTACTTCCACTTCTCCAACCGTACCTCCGTGGAATCGCCGAAGGGCAGGGAGAGTGGGCTCTGGCCTAAAGCAGCACAATTCTAACATGATGCGCTCATCGTGCTTTCCGGACTTGATCTGGTTCCTGGAAGTTCTTTCTTCTTTGCTGTTATAGTTGCATTTGCGGCCCTCCAACTTCCTTCTGACCTCAGCATCTCTTCCACAAGATTATGCGGTCCTATAATAAAAGTGAGAGTGGCGTACAACCTCCTTCTTTCAAAAATAACTCTCGGACATTCCAATATGACATGCTGTGGATTCTCGAGTGAAGTGGTACATTTGAGACAACCGGGAAGACTTGTCCAATCCGAAATTGAATTTTATTTAACTCCGTGTATTTTGTCCCCACCCACCTCTCAATACACGCGAACAGTGATGCATCGATCCTGTGTATCTCCCGTCCAACTGCTTCTCAGTAGCTTTATGAAACCTTGGACGAATTTGGGCCGTATTCGCTAGAAGATCCAATGCACACCACATGGCTCAGCTACATCCTAACGCAGCTGACTCACCTTTCCCTGCGCCGCACCTTTCGGATCTTCTTCTAGAACCGCTGAGGATGTCTTCCTCTCAAAATCCCCATTGAACTAGCTAACTATCCTCGTTTTTCTACTACTACTTCCCAACAGACAACCTCTCTCACCAATGAAGTACTGAGGTATGATCCCCCCTAAATTTATCACTTGACGCTTGGGCGGGGGAACGAACCTGAATGTCTTCTACACCGATGAGGAGGGTTCTGAAGCATGAATCTACTTACCGAAGAAAAACGATAAGTGGGTTTTATCGTTGGGACAATATGTAATAGCCTTTGAGACCGAACTGTTTGCAATCCTAAGGGCGGTAATCTGGATGATTGACGAGCAGTTGAAGGACAGGCACATTGCAATTTGTGGGGATAATCAAGCTGCATTGCGGCTGCTGAGCAGTCCTTTAATCACTTCAAAGACCCTTCAGGAATGTAGACGTCTATTTGTAGATTCAATATGGGCGAATTACTCTGGGTTTCCGGTCATTGAGGTGTCGAGGGACGTACAGTCTGTTTTAGCAAAAGAGGGTTGAATTTCCCCCATTCCGAGAACTAGCAATTGGGGTGTCAGCATCATTGGCAAATACTACCTTAAAAAACTGGGAGCAACCTCCCCATAATGACAGATGGCAGAGTATTAGTGCTGGTAAAGACACCAAGGCTTCCCTGTCTGCACCAAACAAACATACTGCAAAGTTTATTATGTCAAAAAGCAAGAAGACTGGCAGAAGTATTGTGGGCATTCAGACTAGTCATAATTCACTAGCTGGGCATATGCTCATAATAGAAATTCTCCATGTCCTTCCTATAATAAGGAAGCGGATTCCACGGAATATTTTCTGTGAGAGTGGCCAACGGACGCATCGGTCATTAGATTTTTGTTGCTGATGTAGCGTAGCATCACATTCACTAACGGAAATACTGCGGCTGATAAACGAAGCCGGGATATTCCGTTAAATTGGAGAATCGAGTACAATCAACCACTAGGGTCTAAATGCTCAGAGGCTTTGCCTTTCCCCCACCTCAAACAGACATAAATATGGCCTTAATCAAGGCCTTGATATTTTAGCGGATATTATGTTGAATAAACTCACACAATTAATTTAAGTAAACTACCAGTCAAAGAAAGACTTTTCTTTTTGCTTCCTTACACATCTGTCTCTCGTACTATCAAGATTAGTATCGATTCGAGGACTATCCATCTTGTTTCCGAGTCCCGGAACGGATCTCGGCCTCTCAAGCATTGAGGTCTTATGAAAAGGATCTGGTATAGATCCCATTTTCACTCCATTATTAGCTCCTCTAGCGTCAGATGCCACAGTAGTCAATTTTCCCACTACCGAAGTACTGCAGTTGCTGGTTGTTAACGGACTGGAGCCCAGGTTATCGACTCCAGAAAACCACTGCTATTAGAATTTTGTTTGAGAATCGAGGGATTCCTAAGTCCGCCATCTACTTGACGGTGGTCCAGACCAGTTGGAAAGCAACATACTTCCAGGGTTGTGGTCCACGGAATCCTCATTCTTGGGAAAGCACCGAAGTTGCAAAAAGTATATGACTTGCGGTTTCATCCAAAGTCGAGGCAACTCATCAGGCGGCCTTGTAATCACTTCGGTCACGCTGCTTCCAGGGCCAAGTGAGACAGCGTCTGATAAGTTGCCTCTATCCTAAACAAAACTGCAAGTCATACACTGGTACTTGGTCTTCACCTTCTATTTAATTTGTTTTCTGGGTTCCCTTATTATCATCACCCGTGCAACAATCGATATTCGGTCTCGACCTGCCTTAATAGGGAACTCCAGACATCCCGCAACAGTTTTCATAAGGTGAAATAAGCTCTGTTGACTGCCAACAATCGTGCGCGGATTTCATCAAAGTAATCAATCTGCGTGCGTTCTGTTCAACCATGGGTCTAATTTGTCGATAAGCCGCGGAGTCCATCTGCCCCTTGGCTCATTTTGCCAAGAGAGTTGCCACTCGCCCTTAAAGCGGAAGATAGCTTTACGTTCCATGGCAAGGAGGGCAACGGGGATCACTCCCGCGATCATCATCACCGCCGGTTCGCAAATGGTACCATAAGCAAATCTGCCCACCTTACGGAATTGAATGCATTTCTGACATCAAGCGTTATGAGGAGCACTATCCGTCGAGATCGGCAGCTGTGTGCCTCAGCACGATGAATCGCATCTACGACCTCCATAATAGCATTCACTGTGAATCTCCCTGTTCTGAACCCGAATTGCCTTGGGGATAAGCCTCCGACAGCACCGTCGCTTCAGCGAGCCTACTCCTGATGAACTTCTCGTGTATTTTTTCGGCCATGTCTAGCATACACAGCGGTCGGTATGCAGACGGAGCTTCCGGTCTCCTTTACCCTTGCTGATTAGCTCGAGTCTGGCCACTTCCCGGCGACAAGGGAAAAATCCTTCCTTCAAGTAAGCGCCAAACACCTCAAGTAGCAAATCTGACCGTTGGTGGAACCCCAGTTTATAAACTTCCGCCGGGATGTCATTAGGACCTGGCGCCTTCTTGTTTTTCTTAGTGAGAATCGCTTATTCGAGCTCTCTCACTGTGAGAAAGGGGCAATCCTCGACATTTACCGCGCTATTGGCATCAACCCGTAGAGGATGTCTGGGAAACAATGCCCGTACAATGCGGTTCATCCCCGATTTTTCCGATAGCAAGCTTATAGCAAAGTTCTGCCAGCCGCGAGCTTTGCTTTTATTTATAGCGCTGCGGAGTCTCCTTTTTGCTGATCTATGCTGCGCCTTTATGGCCATGCCACCTCGTTGACGTTGTGCCAAACGGCCGAGCTTATGACACTCCCTCCGTAGGTCGACAATTTCTGCCGTCCACCACTGCATAGAAGCCTTGCCTCGACTAGGGCCCCTCCGGGACATGGAAGCCTCAGACGCAGTCGTTATCAGGTTCATCACCCTCCAGCGCGGTTCTGCCTGCTCCAAAAGCTTCGATGAATTTGCCGATATTCACCCTCGCATTCAACAGTCAGGGGAAGCGTCGCGTTAGTGCCCGCCGGCAAGTAGCGTCAACCACTTCAAACGCGACGTACTGGTGATCACTTGCCGAAAAGTCTTCTAGCACTCGCTACCCGTCCATCGATGATGCCAGAGATTCCGACGCAAAAATGATATCAGGAATGCTTCCTTCCCAGTCGGGGTGCGGAAACGTTGGCGTGGATCCAGGGGTTTAAAATTACGAGCCCGGTGCTCGCCGCCATTTCCAAAATCCGTTTTCCTCTGGAATCTTACTGAGGCATGCCCCATTCAAGGGCCCTAGCATTAAAATTACCGCCTACCAGGATTCGTCCCTTCGTGCTCGAAACGGTGTCCTCCGCTACGATCCCTGCAGAGATCGCAGCTTTCGCTTTCATTGCAGATCTTCGCATCATGACCTACTTGGCCGCATTTCCGGCATGCTGCGCTCCTGTCCGGTCCCTTGCAAGCTGCTGACGTGTGTCCATAGTCCAGACACCTCTAGCACTTAGTGGGGCTATTCGTATTCGTACCATGCATACTACCCATCCAATTTTGATTCTCCCTCTCGCTGTGTGATTACAGTACAACCTAGGGCTGTAGCCCGGCGTACCTCCTGTCCCCAATCTCATGGAAATCTAATGAAACTCCACTAAATAAGAAAAACAACAAACAAACAGAACCGCGCACAAACTGCTGTATCAGATGAAGGCACATCTCTACAGTACTGATAGGCAGGATGTAAGGCCAATCCTAAAAGTAATATGGTGGTGCTAGCCCCAGATAATTGAGGAGGTTTTTTTGAATGAATGGAGGTGGGAATCTTAAAAACATAAACTTCCATTTTTCTGACCGTACCTTAGCAAAATCACCATGAGGTATTGCAACATCGAAAGGCGAGGCGGGAAAGGGGTCTCTGATCTAAAGCAACATGATCATAACATGATGCGCCTGTCGTGCTTGCCGGAAAAGATCTGGTTCCTTGAAATTTTTTTCATAACTAGTAATGTTGCGTATGCCGCATTCCGAGAGATTATGAACGTTGAAAGAGTCGCTCAACCACCTTGTTTCAAGCGTTGTATTTGGGACAACCGGGGAGACTTGTCAAACCCTGATTTAATTTTACATAACTGCCCGCGTGTAGTAGTCACCCTCAATATACGGAACGAGCTTATCGGGTCACCGACCCTTTAAAAAACTATTGCACTGTTGCTGTCATCTTCTGTGCAACTCGTTCTTAATGGCTTTTTGGAAGTCCAGAGTCACCTCGAATAGATTCTTCCTTCCCTAGTAGAGGCGCCTAATTCACTAGAACATCCAAAGTGATGCTGTTCTGTACGCGCTGGACACCCTCAGCGCTATTGTTCGTTATGCCTAACCCCCTCCCTTCCATTTCCAAGTGTTGTCAAATATTGTCTTCCAGACAGGAGCCACATATACTAATCCCACGATAACCTGGTACACTCATGGATCCCTCACAACAGAATCGTACTTTGAACCATCGGGGTAATATAACCTTGAACGATGCTATAAGGGCAGAGCAGAAGATTATTATTCTAACCGACAACCAAGTGACTTTTAAGGCACTTAGGTCCAAATAAGTGAACTTTAAACTGGTATGGGAATACGGAATATGCTCGGCTCGCTCAATAAGGTCTAGATACACTGCGTTCCACACCACATTTGGTTAGAAGGCAATGAGGAAGTGGACGAACTGTCCAGGAAAGGAGCAGGGATCCAGGAAATGGGTTCATGGCTTCGGCACTGAAGAATGGACAAGAATGGTTGATGAAACTGGACGAACCTTCCAGGTCGGGATGCTCTTGGGGGGAACTCAAGCGCTCGAAAAATTGTTTGAATCTCACCAAAAAGAGGCTACCGCAAAAGGAGTACTCGTTGGTTATTGCAGGCTAAATTATAAGGATATCTACGGACACCGGTTCTATAAGAAGAGTGTTGGAACCCCTATATGTACATGTTCTCGGACAGAGTCCCGCACTTGTGCAAAGTAGATTGAGTCAGATGTCTCATTTTATCTCAGGAGATAGTTTGAAATATTTGTAAGTAGGGAATGTAATAGACTTCCCGTCGGTAGACGTTGACGTAATGCAACCTCGTTTGACATTATTATTATGGATCGTAGGCGCATTTCTTTTTTCGGCTTTATTCATTACCGTTCGTTGCAGTTTCCGATAAAATTTCTGCGCGTCAGTGGTTGGGGTGGCTTTCGTTTGTTCCTCGTGTATTTTCGGGGGATTATGCAGCAACCCACCCGAAGGACACCTCATCCCATTTTGGAAATTATGTGGGAGCTAAATGCAAAGTGCGAGCTTTGTTACCTCTGGGCTCCAATAGGTACCGATGTCTTTGGATGCCGCAGATATTACGCAGAAAACATGTTGCAGTTTCCGGGAATTACTCGGTAAAACTTACCGGTAATTCCAGTGGCCTCTCCGTTAGTGGACACCCGGCTGGTCTGGGTGGACATCCTGATGTATGATCGGCTGTAGACAGAGTTGACAAAATTGGAGTTTTGAGCGATGTCTTTGCAGTAATACCGCGCCACACCAACCCGTAGACCGAGTCCTACAATGTGCACACAGGATTGTGCTTATAATTAACTTCTGGAACATTGAACTCAATGCGAACTGCCATTTCGCGGTCAAAGTTTAGTATAGGTCCCAGGGCGAAGCATGGATTGGAAAACGCCTGCTGAACCAACGCCAACAGTTCTACTACCAAATCCTATCTCCACTTCCACGCGGTGGTCGCTGGGAGTTCTTTCTTCATGAAAAACTGTAGACGGAAAAGGATGAAGGCGAGTCTCCCGCGCTTAAAAATAGGACAAAATATACCAACTGATCATCTAGGTTGCGGATTGGGAAGGGCTGACAACCCTACATGGAAAACCGATGTTACGAAACCACAACAGGATGGATTTTACAAAGGTGAAACCGGCAACGAAAACGGATTAATAATTTGCGCAGGAAAAATATAGATGGAAGACTACAACTTTGAGACCGTTGATAATTTCTCCTATCTAGGGTCGAAAATCACAACCGATAGCAGCTACGACGATGAGATCCACACAACGTTGTTGTCAGCCAACAGAACCTATTTCAGCTTGCAAAGACTGTTCCGCTCGAAACGTCTCACCATAGGGTCAACGCTATACAAGACTATGATCTTGCCAGTCCTCATGTATTCCTCAGAGACTTGGGTTCTTAGCAAGAAGAATTGCGAACTCTTGGTCGCGTTCGAGAGAAGATTCCTCCGAAGAATTTTTCGCCCCCTACGTGAGGATGGACGATTCTGTAACCTACATAACGACGAAATCTATGAGTGATACCATGACCATCAGGTTGTGGATAAAATCAGGCTGAATAGGTTACGGTGGGCGGGTCACTTAATCCGTATGGATGAGGACGAGCCACAACCGAAAGTCCCTAATGGCAATATCTATGGTAGAAAAAAAAGACAAGGAAGACCCTACCTGAGATGGAGCAATGGCGTAGGTCAGGACGCCAAACAACTTTTAGGGATATCGAATTGGTGGACCTCGGCGCAAAATTGGGATGTCTGGAGTTCCTTATTAAGGCAGGCCTCGACCGGATACCGGTTGTTGCGCCGTTGATGGTAATGATTTTCTAACACACATTCTTTCAGCGGTTTAGTTTCAGTTATATCCATGGACATGGATCCTAAGTTGGCTTGTATGCAAAGCTAATCAGAATCACAATGGTCTCAGATAGTTTATTTGACCTACCGTGGTCAGATTATTTTCAAGGTTTTGTAACAACAAAAGCTTATTAAAATCGGTTTTCTGTCTGCCTGCATGTCTGTCAAACGTATTTTTCTCGGAAGCGATCATAGCGATTGACACGAAATTTTGTGGAAAACTGGAAACTATGAATACATCAAAAGAGGAGTGTAAATTTTTTATAGGGTATGAAATAAAAGGTCTCGGTTAGTACTTTTCGAAGCAGATTAGCCAGAGTCACGAAATTTTGCAGCAATGTAAACTATGACATAACATAATTCTAGTAAGTTTGGTGGAAATCGTACTATTACTAACAAAGCTATAATAGGTCAAAATCACACAAAACCTTTAATACCTGGAGTGTTGAGGTTCCGGTTTCTCAACTTGTTATTATTTATTCTGAATTTCTACATGGGCTAACAACCGATCATAGACTGACAGATCCATGCAATGAACCCACATGCTTCTAAAGAGTGAGCCGAAGTCAAGCAGGACTCTTATAGGGCCACACAAGTTCCAAAAAGTCGCTTTCATCCCCTAACATGCAATGGGTGTGGATACTTGATACCAGCAGAACAAGCTGCGGTATATCCGGATTACAGTTGATGCATACCTTGCTTTACCTAGCTGCAAAACAAGGTAGAGAATGTAGAAAGTGGGGCAAAAGTAATTGCCCGATGTTCTTTTGCCAAATGGCCGCCGCCAGAGTTGATGACCCTATGGGCCCGTTTTATGGTGTTTTCTATCACTCTTGCCGGAACTTCGGGCGACATTTTCTCGCATTCCTGGCGAACATTCTCCTTAAGCGCTTCAAAAGTCTGAGGCTTGTTTACGTGAACCCGCAACATTAAAAACCCTCATAAAAAGAAGTCTGGAACAGTTAAATCGGGTGATCTAACCTCCAGTGCAAATTACCAAAACGAGAGATTAAACGACCCGGAAATGCTTCGGAATATCAGTTATGGCTCGAGTAGTGTCTGCCATTGCACCGTCCTGAAGAAACCACATGTTGTCCAGCTCCAATTCATCCAACTGAGGAAGAAAAAAATCGGTAATCATGTTTCTGTAGAGCGCGCGTCCAGAATCGTTGTTTGACCCGCGGCGGTCACAAGGAAAAATGGCCCGATGACTCCTCCAGCGTAAATAGCACACCACGCAGTAACTTTGAACGGGTGTAATGATTCTTCGTGGGTGTCCCCCGGATTTTTGGTGCACCAGAAATGATTATTTTGTTTACTCACGTAACCGGTAACCGAGCCTCATCGCTGATGATAATTTTCGATGACAAATCGTTTTCCTCCTCGTCGAGATTCAGGATTGCTCGAGCGTAAGTTAGACGCCTTTGGCAGTCAACCGCTAATAGCTGATGCCCCATATCCACTCTATAAGGGAACATCTTCAAATCTTCCACAAAAATTCTGCATAAGTCCTTAGCCGGCTCTGATCGTCTGGTCGATGTTCCGGGCTCCGCTTGAACATCTTGGTCAACAGCAGTTATATGCTCAGTAGAACGGCTGCTCTGGGGCCGGCCAGCCTTGAGAGCATATCGTGTTGTCCCAGGCTTTTCAAGGCGAGTGGCCAAAGCCGCAGTGTGTGTCCAGTTGGTATCGGACGGGTCGAAACTCGACCTTATATTACTAAGAGTTCGTACAGGAAATACCCTACGGCCTTAATAGCTCAGGCATCGCGAAGTCGCTTGCACGAGTCCTTGTGCATCACTATGATGAATCTGGTTACTCTGCCATTATAATTGTTCCTTAGAAATGGTAGTTATTGTAGTGCCCCAAGAGTCGATAGCGGTAAGCCAACAGCAAAACGAAGCAGAAGGACCTTCAGCCAACTCCACTTCTCCGTAATTCCCATTAATTTTGAATCATATAAAAGTGATTATTTCCAACAAGTATAAATTATTCATTACCCAACAGTACTACAAAATAATTGATAAACGAATCATAAATAATTTCTTTTTACTTAGGTGAAATGTGACATGAATAAATTATGGTTATACCTCGAGGACCAAAAAATAAAAATGATATTTACATTTTCAATCATGTGGCGGTTACACATAAACTCATACATGCATCGATCATTTTCATATGGAAAACTTTTTCTTTTTTTCCCGTTGCGGGAACTATGTAAATATTTTTATGCATCGATAAAAAACCCACGCAGATACATATATCAGGATGAAAAATGGAATGGAAAAAAACATTTCGTTATAATAAAATTCCGCCATTCCAATATGAAAAGGAAGAATTCATAAATCCAATCAGCAGCCGAAATGGGAACATATATGGCGTTGAAATCCTCTGAAAATCATGCTTTGCACTTTTTTTTGCGTTATATGGGAAGTCAGGGTGAGTTCCCACCAGGACCAGTTGGGTTAACCAATAGTTTCAAATGGTGTTCCACTTGAATTGCACAGAAGTGATAACTGCTCGGGAAAAGGTTTTAGAAATTAAGGACCCCATGGAAATAGATGGAATGATTGAGAGGTGCCTGGAGGGCTTTGTCTTCCTAGGAATCTCACAGTGAGCCACCATTCGTTTCCGCTTTGAAAAGAAAATTATTGAAAAAAAAAGTCAAATTAAGATTTCCGATGAAAAAGTCACTCAGGATGTGGTTGAACGTTAAAACAGGAAGAGCAAAGTATGTAAGAACTCAGACGTCAAACAACCTCTGCAAACAGTACGTAGTTGAAATCAGCAAAGCATTTTCGGCCAACCAGCCTCACCACTTTCGTGTTGAAGATCTTAGGTCGCATCCTGGGCACCTACTTGAGGATGACTTTCGGGTTGTGCAACGCTGCGCAAGACTATCTAGAGGTTCATCCACTCTGTTTTACGAAACTTGAACTTTTTTTTCGTCTACATGGATGATGTTTTGGTCGCTTCCTCTTCAGAATCTGAGCACTTGGAAAACCTCGTGTGCATTTTTCAACGTCGCCTTGAGGCCAGAGTTGTCCTAAACGTTGAGAAATGCAGATTCCTCTAGAGGCAGGAAAAATTTCCTACCACTTGATAGCCCCTGACGGTATCCAACCTGACCCAGACAAAGTTGTCGCGATTAAGAGTTTTCCACTACCAACCACAGTGAAGGATCTGCGAAGGTTCTTGGGCATGTTAAACTACTACCGTCGTTTCTTGCCCAAGGTCGCTCATCACCAAGCGATCCTGAAGACTTACTTGTCCGGGCCCAAAACTGACGACTCCCGCGAGGTTAAGTGGTCTACTAAAGGTGTCCATGAGTTTGAGACAATCAAACAACAGCTTGTTGATGCAACACTGCTGGCATTTCTTCAGCCAGATGCATCCCTAGCTGTGTTCGTCGATGCCTATGATACTATGGTAGCCACCACTCTTTATCAACGGGTGAATCAAATCTGGCTACCGTTGAGTTTCTTTTCAAGACAGTTCAACCCTGCTCAGCGCAACTACAGCGCCTACGACCGTGAGCTACTCGCCGCGTACCTCGCTATAAAATACTTCCGTCTCTCCCTTGAGAGCAGGCCGTTCACCGTGTTCACGGACCACAAGCCCCTTACGATCGTTCTTAGACAAAAGTCCGACAAAGCATCCCCTTGCCAACTGCGGCACTTTTGTTATATCAGCCAGTTTACTTCTGATATCCGACTCGTGTTTGGAAAAGACAATGTTGTTATAGATGCTTTGTTTCAAATCTCGAAGATCACAATCCCAGCATCGGTCGATTATACGGCAACTCTCTGTCGAGAGTGGATTCCGCGCTTTAGTGTTCTAGCCGTTATCATCACGGACCAAGGAATGCAATTCGAATCTACTTTTTTCACGGAGTTAGAAAGCTCCTTGCCTTCAAACGGCAAAGGACTACTGCATACCATCCACAGTCCAATGGTATGATGGAACGTTGGCACCAGACGCTGAAGGCCGCCTTAATGGCTTTTGATGATCTGGCGTGGTCGCGGTCCTTGCCTTTCATCCTCTGTACAGCCCAGCGAGAGGAATTCACGACCAACTCTACGGAAATGGTGTACAGGAAGAATCTGCGCCTCCCCGCTGACCCTGTACTGGACATCAGATCTCAGTTAAACGACTCGGGAATGTTGCTGCGACAGGCGATATCAGAGCTCAACATCCTCAGGGGTCTTGAAACGTATAGACAGGTCCTCGTTAGGGTGGACGCCCTTCGGAGGCCGCTGCAATTATCATACGAAGGCCCCTTTAGAGTGCTGGAACGAGGCGAGTACTCGTTCAAGCTCAACGGCCGAGGTGGGCCCAAGTGTACCTCCTTATTGAAATTGAAATCCTTCGACGAACCGGCGGTCGTTTTGAAAAAGAGCCCGCGAAACACCAGATTCGCCCGGTAATCCTCATTGGCGGGATTACGCGGACGGTTTGCTTCGTTGAACCCGCGTGGTTTCAACTTAGGCGAAATGATGTGTCAGCTGTGATCAAATTGTGCTAATTGATGTATTCATTAGAACCTTCGAATCATAGTGGGAATTCTCACTGGTCATTGTCGGCTGAACTACCACCTAGGGAAGCTAGGGATATCTACGGACATTGCCTGCAGGTTCTGTGAGGAGGAGGACGAAACCTCTATGCACGTCCTGGGACAGTGTCCGGGACTTGTGCAAAGTAGGTCGATACATCTGGGAGAACACTTAATACCAGATGCAAAGCTGAAACTTCTGGAAGTGGGGAACATACTAAAGTTCCTAACGGTTACAGGCCTGCTTGAGATACTATGATCAACAGGTACACTATAACCAGTAAAAGGGGCACAATAGTTCTTCAAGGACGCGGTGCGACTTTCCCTTAACAGAATAATAATAATTCATTAGATAAATGAAGTTCAAATAAATGATTCCAAAAATTTGGAAATGACTCTCGAATTATTGGACCATACAGTTCTCCATTGGACTGTGCTTCAGTTTCGTTTCTATTGGACGAATACATGGCCTCAGAGATCGTCAACCATCGGGTCGCTTACGACACGGAGAGTGGCGTTCCCGAGATGCCCGAGCAAGTAGTTCTGACCACCTAGCTGGCATAATACCTGCCTCCTACGTAGTAGCCTCGAGAAAGTTTCTCGGTGAAGAGCGAACTGCTAATGATCGATACCCCCCGGGACACACTGGGAGTCCCCGAAGCCGTCGGCAACTCCTTGTCGACGTCGATGGGGTGATGTGAGCCTAGCTGTATCTGCAGTTAACCCCTTCGGGACCCTGGTCAGCTAGTGTGCATTGAACCGATATTAGTAGACCTCGTTGCCCCGAGCAAGCACTGATCCGTCCGTGAGATCCGGAATCAGCTTATCGTAGGTTAGGCCTCAGGAAACTGGGATAGGGGCTTTGTCTCCGAGGGTATACCCATTCCTAACTATTGCGGGTCGCTCCCTTGCACAAGTTGCGCTGGCAAACAACTTAAATGCCGAACAAAAACAAATCAGGAGGAGATAGTGGAAATGGAGGGTGAGCTGGCTGCATTAATACGCGGCACGAAAATGCGCCGCTCGCCCCAGCGCTCAACGAAGGACGCAACAAGGGCTGAAATACCCGACGAAACATCGAAGAGAAGGACTCGCAAAGTGGTGCGGCACCTGCAACAGAGACAGCAACCTAGACCATACCACGCAAGGCTATAATTGCGGAAAGAGGCACAGTTGAAACTGCCGAAACTAACCAAATGGTTTCGAATACAAGCCGAGTGGGACGTTCCTCCAGAAAGCAGCAAAGGGGTGAAAACGGGCTGATTGAACCGAAGGAGCTCCTGCACATAATTTGATATTATAGCCGGGGATACAGAGTAAGAGAAAATCCGCGGGAAGCAGAAACAACCGCGCCATCCGATGGGAACACTACGAGTACCGAACGCACCGCAGACAGCCTATTACAGAGTGAACCGGGAAAAAAAAGAAAGGAGGAAGGGACATCTAAAGGAGACTTCGTTCGCATCCTACAAATCAATATGCACCGGGGAATGCAACCACTCACGAGTTGCTAGCGCAGTTCGCTACGGAGGCCAAAGCCGATTTAGTACTCATCAGTGAGCAGTACCAAACAATGGGACAGTACCAAAACAACGCTAAGGCAGCTGAATGGGACATGCCTCACCCAAATTCGAGAGGGAAACGAATTCTGGAAATGGCGGCGAGAACAGGACTGGTAGTTCCAAACACCGGATCCACCCCAACGTTCGCCCGGGCTGCGAGGGAAGTATTCCAGACGTAACCTTCGCGTCGAAATCACTGGTGTCGCTGGTGGATGGGTGGCGAGTTCTGGAAGACTTCTCGACAGGCGACCATCAATACATTGCCTTCGAAGTTGTGTACACAAACTCTCGGTGTATGCCACCCTGGCGATCTTCTGTGCATGGAACGTCGCGAAAGTGAACAGCGGGAGGTTTGTCGAAACTGGTTTGTCCATACCCAGGAGGGCATCGAGACGTGGCAAACCTCCTATGTATTGGTGGACAGTGAAAATCACAGAGCTCCGGAAGGAGTGTCACAGACTCCGCCGCTTGACATACGGTCTAAACGACCGGGAGGAGGCATGCACCATAATGGCCAAAAGCAGACTCCGGAACGCAATAAACAAGAGTAAAGCTCGCCGCTGGCAAGATCTGGTCGATGACATCGGTACGGAAAGCACAGAGGACTGTCCACTTTTCTTTATAAAAGAGTTGGAACAGGCAACCCTCACTATGAAAAGCAAGAAGGCGCCAGAACCTGAAGGTATTCCTGCAAAGGTATACAAACTGGTATTCTAACAGCGGCTAGACCTACTGCCCGGCGCATTCAACACTTGCCTGAAAGAGGGCATTTTCCCTGCTCGTTGGAAGGTAGCGAGGCTTGTGCTGATCCACAAAGGAAAAGGCGGCCCCGAGATTCCGTCTTCATACCGCCCGCTATGTATGCTTGACACTGCAGGAAAGTCACTCGAAAAACTCATCAAAAGTAGACTCGTTGAAGTGTTATGCGCTGCCGGAGATTTATCTCCCCGGCAGTTCGATTTTAAAGCAGGGAGATTCACAGTTGATGCTGTGGTACTCCTCGTAACGCTTGACGTCAGAAACGCTTTTAATTCCGTAAGATGGAAAGACATTCTAGGCACACTAGACAATAATTTCCACGTGCCAAACTATCTCGGAGGGATATTGAAGGACTATCTGAGGAACCGCTCCTTGCTCTATGAAACACTAGAGGGTCAAAGGAGGACGGAGGTCACGTCGGGGGTAGTACAGGGATCCATCCTAGGGCCGGACCTCTGGAACGCTACCTATGATAGTCTACTTAAACTTGACATGACAGAAGAGTCGCACCTGGCCGGTTATGCAGATGATATCGCGGCGCTTGTCGCTGGACGCACTGTCGAATAGGCGAAAAAAGACTCGGCATATTGATGCGATGGGTAAGCAGATAGATGACTACTTATGGTTTCATCCTTGCACTGGGAAAACCCGAAATAGTCATCCTGACTAAAAAGAAAATTCCGACCCTGCGTCCCATATCGTTCGGCGAGTCGATAATCGAGTCAAAACCAGCAGTAAAATACCTCGGGTTGACTGTTGACTCAAAGATGAGCTTTCTTTAGCAAATCAAAGTAGCAGCGAACGAGGCTGAACTGTAGTTTCTTTTTGTTGTGAAGTAGGCAACATTGGAGGTCCTACATCTCCTGATGAGTTCAACGCATTCTGTTCTGCTCTACGACTTAGAGGCATGTGCCAAAGGTCTTAGCAAGAAGGTATAACGTAAATGTCTCGCGTAAGTACAGAGACTGGGGGCTTTGCGGGTGGCGTCTGCGTACCGCACTGTCTCCGAACCGGTCGTAATGGTGATCGCGGGAATAATCTCCGTTATCCTTCTTGCTAAGGAGCGTCAAGCCATATACAAACGCAAGGGAGATGAGCCAAGGGAAGTGGTTGCTCGTGAAGAATGACAACGCACTCTAGACGAATGTCAGCTCTCTTGGCAAACTGAAACTAGAGGCAGATGGACTGCGCGGCTCATCGGCAACTTAGGTGCGTGTCCGAACATGGTGAGACTGACTATTTCCTTACCCAGTTCTTAAGTGGACATGGAAGTTTTCAGTCTTACCTGCACAAGATTGGAAAGGCGCGATCTCCGGATTGTGTTTTTTGCAATGAAGTTGTGAACGACACCTACCGCACTTTTTTTTCTGTATGTAAGGAGGGATGTGTTTCGTCAGCAGCTCTATTTAAACACAAGGGATCTCTCTCCAGACAACATTGTCGAAGAGATGCTGAGTAGTGCTGACAGGTGGAGTCGTGTTGCCCATAACGTTCGGGTCCTTCTCGTTGCTAAGAAAATAGAGCTCGACCGGTAGAGGAGCCGGATGGCAGCGGGTTCCTTAAACAGACAGTTTCCTTCCCCCTCTCCCCTCCCGTTGGTGAAAGGAATTCCCTGATTTGAAGGCTCCGCAAGGCAGTTGGTAGTCCGACGACGTACCAAACCGGGAGTCCAACACTGTGTGCGTAAATGCATTCACCTACCCTAACCCCAAAAAAGAAAAAAATATTGGACGAATACATAGGTCTATGCAGACCAGAATTCGAACCCGGGGCACCGAGATCGAGAGACAGACTCAAATCGGGGCATATTTATACGCGTCTGTCTTCCACGGCTTCTCGATTGCAATAAAAAACCGTGGTAGTGGAGAAGGACTAAAAAATGAAAATTGTGTTTGTAATATTTTGAACTTCCTGGACAAGGGCCAAACATTTCATTTCGCCATTCAGATAGTTTTCAAAATAATGCAATCAGTGGCAACATTTTTTTCGCATTTTGGTAAATCAGAAAACAAAAGTGGAAAGTTTGGTATGAATTCTGCCGTGTTTAACAAAATTGTAGGAATCTAGTGAATCACTTACATTGCGATTTTTGTACCCAAAACCTTCAAAATCAAAATATCATGGACCCTTAGTGTCAATCTTACGTATTCAAAAATATGAGTTTCGAACACTTTTGGTGCTGCTTCAAGGACATATTCTCTGCTTCTCTGCTTGAGCGGATATTTATGATGTCGTGAATGACTACGACGCTTCTATCTTATCAAATCACGACATTTCAACAACTTCACAGATCCACAATTGTCTAGTCGTTAAAAAAAATCTCTCCACCATTCACAAAATGACATAACCCAGTAAAATTTAAATATCTCTCAAACGATGAGAACTACCCGATAAAATTCACCGACAGGACATTCGCCAAATACGCATACGCAGACTGTTCGCTCTTCCCTATAAAACCCGCATCAAAATGGCAACTCTTGATGGTCCCCCTGTTGCGTTTACCATCGTTGAGGGCAAATGGGGTCATCAAGTTGTCCATTTGCTTTTCAATTATACTCGACGATGGCTTCACATCTCCCACTTATCCACCCTCGATGGTCACCACTAAGCGTCCTTTACGAAAGCAACCTTCGCACGGTTGCACACTGAATACACGAATATTTCCATTATCTCATTTATGAGTGAAATTTGGCGGAAGGTTTCCATCGATACGTTTCCACGTCTGTCGGAAACATCCTGGCCGTGCGACGTAAATTCGTACAGGATGCAAGGGAAGGGTGGGAGAGGCAGGAGGAATTTATGTTATGCTCACATTTGCAAAATGAAACCATCTTTCTCACGAACTTGTATACCTTTGGGGCGCGGATGTTTCTGCTTTGCTTGGTCATTAGCTAGAGTTAGTTAACACAGTCCTGTTGTCTTGGAATGCCTCCTTCAGGATCAGGGGCTCAACGCCTTTCGAAGTGGGTTTTCACAAGTTTATTATTAAATTGTTTCCATATTTGGGAAACTTCGACATCCTAAACTAACTACAATTCATAAAAGTAGTTACGGATATTACATGATAACAAAAAAGTGCTCCTTAACTGCATTATAACGATGCCATTACACTTTGCTTCCTGCCTCAAAATCGTATAGCTCCAGGAACGAATCCGGCCCACCCACTATGCATTTTAAAGTTCTGGCACACTCTATGCCTCCCCGGACCCCGAGGGTAGTGAGATAAATCATAATTTATTCAACAGATTTTCAGACATACTCGCCGGATCCGGTAGTAGTCCTGCCAGTGGCCTTCAGAGTAATTCCCAGTGTCGGACTGCAGGAGTATTTCACATACGTGAATGAATCCACGTCTAAGCGCAAGGACTGTCGAACATATACCTAGTGAAATACTATGCATATATGTGGGAAAGCCAGGACTTCAAAGCTGAATAATTCGGGTAAAGTTGACGCTTGGGGCGCAAAATTTATGGATGGACATATGGACGAAAGTCACAACTCCTTTTCTTCTATTTCAACACTATATTCTCACATGTGCAAGATTATGTGTGCACACGATGGTGAAATTTTCCATAGTCAAAATCTGAAAGTCTCTTGAATATGCGATAGTCCTTGCCGACAAGTCCACTCTTAAATTTTCCTCATGTCTCGGAAAATACTAGAAAATATGGGAAATATAGTTATCGAGATTTTATTTGAAACCCAACTAGCATCTCCCGAAATGTGTTAAAATAATATAAAAGGAAAATCTATTGTGTTTGCACATCGATTTTCGAGGTACACTGCTTGGTGGTCATCGAGGATCCTTCAGAGTTTCGGCCAAGGTTTGTTGAGACTAGAATTGATGGAAATGGTATCAAGGGCATTCATCGGAATTGTAAAATTTCAGAGGAAATGGTTTCGAGGACATGGATTTGTATTTCATATGCAAAGTTTCCGTAGGAGATAGTCCCGGAGGGGCTGGTCATTTCGGATAGTTCTGTCGTAGAGACATAAACTTCCGTGATGTTAGTTGTAGAGGAATGAGGACGTAACAGTTGGGAGAATTGACACTCAGTTGATATCCTTTCGAGCGTTATCCATAATAAGCTATGTCCTGTAGCGGAAAGAACCAAAAAACCCAGTTGTATTCATTGTCCAACAGTTTCAAAAACTGTTGTCATTTAACATTTTAGGTAATTTAGGTTGTTAATTAGCTCACTCAGTGCTCCCATGAGACCCAAACATCTAATTGAACACCACATGGCACGCGAATTAGCAAGGGTAATTCACATGCCGACCTTGTGGAAGACACTTCAGAGTGTATTAGGACCATAGTTCCTAAATTGCAAGGCTCGAAAGGGGCAGAACTGTCAACATGTGCTGGGCATGATATACCAGGGGCACACATGGTGACAGTTTTTCTCCCGAAAGCGGCGACAATAGAGACGGAAGATCCCATGGACCCTCCTAATCGCCCAGAATGAGGATCTCCAAAAGCAACTATGCAGAGTCTTCAGAAGCAAGGTAGAGGGAAAGGGTAAACTCCTCACGATCGGGGTAGATGACCGATCCCTGGAGGCAATCAAACGTTAGAACGAAGCTACTATGACTTATAGAACTGCGTGTACTACCGAGGCTCTGCAGTCTTACCTGGTGAATGTTCTTCTCAATGAACTCCTACACCTTCTCTCCCTAGACCTCCGCAGTAAATACGTTGAAACCTGCAGTGCTGTCTGACTACATGTCTTCGGATGTTGGACAGCGAGGCTCTTCAGCCAAAGTTACATCTTTGATGAAGTCCCTCGGGAACTCTGCGCATTCCTCACGGACTACGTCATTGGCAAGCTAAACTTGAGGAGAAGCTTTGCTGTAGGCTTTCCAACCAGACCAGGGTGGAAGATCGGCGGCATGTTACAAGGCTATGACACAGTATTCTTCGCCGACGGATCAAAGATATCCATGGAGCCGGTGCGGGAGCCTCCTCGGATATACAGCAAGTGGATTTCAAGCGAAATACTGGCGATACTCGAAGATTACGGCGGTTGGTATGGGACACTGGCCTTTTCGCGCTACTTACCAGCCGCGACCTGTGCCAAGGAGGATTTGACTCGCCTATAACAAGACCCGATTGCGAGAAATCTTGTGCCACACGCATGAAAATATATATATGATTACGACAATCTGCACGAAACACTGACTAATGGGCGACCATGCCGCCAGACTCGGTATACCCTTCAGTTCGCATTGCTGATGTCCTCAACCACTTCCTTGGCAATTGCCTTACTCCCTAAATCCCTAGTTGCAGGGTGGGAAGGCTAATTTCCTTCGTGAATGCTACGGGCTGGCTCTTAAGATCTGAGCTGCTTTTATCACAGCAGGCATGGTCTTAGGAGTTTGCAGCATTTAAAGGGCGCACCGCAGCGTTAATTGGATACCTCAGAGCAGCCGCTGATATCCACCCACCTACTCTGCCTAACGAAACGCTATGCTCGCTTGAGATAAAAATAGACTAAAAGATAGTATCGAAGGCCCCAGAATGTCCGCTTTCTCCAACTTGAGCACGATTTCCAACGCTGGACGCTGGAATTTTGGGATTAAGCGTGGTTGATGAGACTCTAGGGAGCCTGATTGGAGCAAGCGGGAATTCGATGCCCGACTAATGCATACGCCAGCCGCTAAAATTTTTCTTATTACCTGAAAACTGGCTTCGAACAAGATACCTACTTCGTAATTCCAGCCTACAGTGACAAACACTTCAGTAGTACAGTGTCATGCATCAGTGGAGACTTCCAGTACAGAGTAGAGCGAGACTCTCTATGAGCAACTAACTGCAGTCCAGGAATAGCTAGCAAGGAGTTCATTATTGCTGGCGAGGAGCTAATGGGTTGAAGACATTGAAGGAGCACTTCACTACGGTTTTGAATCATACAATATCCTGTGAACCTTCATTGGTCGTAGAAGAAATGCCTAGTTACCGAAAAATGTTGATACGGAATGCCCCACTAAGCTGAAGTGAAATTTTTCTGCCATTAATACTCTCAAATGAATTAAATTCTATTGCGGACTACGGTCTCAACGAGGAATGGTTGACCGCATCTTCTGCAGCGTCTGCAGAGTTGTGCTTTCACTTAACCGAAAACCGTGGAAGAATGTGATATCTCTGAGCGAGCCGAAAAAGAGATGATTGAAAAGCTTCTAAAAAGAGTACAGACCCTAAGTGCCACAGAGTTCGCATGGGTTGCAATCTACGACCATTTTCCCGCCACCTAGATCCCCCAACTTATACACCATTTCCAAGGTCCAGTTATCCTCTATATAAGTGATCACGAATTAAGCACCTTTTCTCGAAATTCTCAATATTAACAAAGATACGGGTGTTCAAAGGGGGGGGGGTCATTTCAAAGGTTTTCGCCTGCCGGCAAGAGGTCAAATTTCTCCACTCTCCGTGAATCCTTGCAATTTCACCCTTCAAAGTAGACTTAACAGTGGATGCCGCATGGCAAAAGCTGGTTCTGGCCCCACCATTGTGGGTCCAGACCCTCGACGAGCCAGTCTATCAGCCTCCTCATTACCAGCGATGTTTCAGTGCCGCGGCAGCGCACATCAGGAATGTTTCGTTCAGTTGGCCAAGTTTGAGCAGCAGCTGATGACAACTCTACACTAACTGACTTGATATGTCGTTGCTGTTTAGTGCTGATAATACTGCCTGACTGTCGAAACAGATTAGAATGCTGCGACCCCTCCATTTTTGTCGCAGACATTCTTCTGCTACCGATGAAATGGTATATATCTTCGCTTGGTTGTCAGTTTTCCGAGGAGTCCAGCCATCATTGCGAACTTCATGGACTTTTTGATGCTTCCGAGGCAGCATATGCTGCGGTAATATACAGTAAGGTCCTAGACTCTAGGGGAAAATCAACTATATCCTTACTCTGCACCAAGACCAGGGTGAAGCCGCTAAAAGCAAAGGTGACTTTGCCGAAACTGGAACTAAACGGTGCTTCGCTGCTCACCGAACTGGTGAGGTAAACGCTACGACTAGATGAGTCTGCTGTGTACTGCTGTCTGACTTCACAACCGCATTGGCGTCGATAAAGAAGGAGATTTCGCAACTAGAGTCCTATGTCGCAAATCGGGTTGCTAAGATTCGTAAGCTCAGTGAACAGTCCTGGATTTGGGGTCACATCAAGTCAAAAGAGAATCCTGCGGACTGCACTTCGAGAGACATTTCCCCTACCGAGTTGCTAAATCATCACTTGTGGTGGCAGGGCCCTGCGCCATCGCATCATGGCTTCTAGAGGGACGAGTCTTCAACAAACTGGCCTCTTTCACGTCTATTCCAGACGAAGGACATCTGTGGGAGCGATACTCAACCTTTTCAAAGTTGGGAAGGGCTGTCCCGTTTCATTACTTGAAAGAGAGGGGCAATCTGCTCCGCGGAATACAAACAAAGTCGGCTCAGAATCCTGCGGTTACTCCAAGGGACAGAGTTTGCCAAGGAGATCAAAGACTTAAAGAAGGTTCGCCCAGTTAACAAGAGGTTAAGAAACTTGCATTCCTTCCTTGACCATCAAGGTTTGCTCAGGGTTGAAGGCAGCCTGCTGAACGCGGACATATCCGGCCATCATAATCATCCGATTCTTTTGCTGAGAGAGCATTATGTCACCTTTCTTATTATACGGGAAACTCATTGCAATACTTTGTATAGTGGCGTTTCCACTGTTCGAAGTTATTTAAAAATGCGCTATTGGATCCTCAACGACCAAAAGGTGATTTGCAACAAACTGCACAGATGGCTTATATGTGTGAAATATTCGAATCTGCGAAGTCAGCAGGCGATCTACTTGTCATCCGGGTCTCCACCCAAGCTTAAAGCAATCCACCAAAGGGATTATTTGCACCACTTACAGGTCCGGACGAAATGGGACAAAGTGAATCCAAGTGTGAGGCCCGGTCAGCTGGTACTGATTCGAGAAAGGGAGACACCTCCGATGAAGTGGCCATTGGCGCGTATTTGTGCAATCCATCTAGGAGACCACGCAGTAGTCCGAGCGATTAGGGTTCAGTATCACGGCTCTTCAAGGAAACAAGCTGGTACAATAAACTTGTGTCCCCTACCGGTAGAGGTACCAAACGACCAGGAGGTGATATCTCCCGAAATAAGTCCTGTTAAATGGAAGGGGCCAGCTTTATCGCCCGGCCGAAACCCGTCAATCGAGAATTACACAGCAATGTGGCGACAATGGATCCTAACCTTCTTCCCCAGGAAACGTAGCAATAACCAATCCGAGTTATGGAATGGCGAAACGCCCAAAGAGACCAAGGATAGCCAGGAAGCTTAAGTACTGAGGAAGAGAGTAAGTAGCTCTCGAAATACTTATTTACTAACTATTGAAATATATTGTAGTAGGAGAAAGCTACCTAGCTTTATTTTTAAGGATAGCTCTATGTTTATGGGCACAAACACTGCTTAACCTGATCATAATGATGCTATCCTTCCCAACAAATTTTTGCGGAAAACATAACGACGAAAAACTACAAGCTATGGACATATGGATTATGGATTGTATGTGGCGGAACTAGGAGAATCAAGAGTAGTTCGTAGATACTTGAGAATTGAGATGGGCTTTCTGGTAAATGCGATGATCATGCATCGCCAAAACATGACAGAGATGCTAGAGCAAACTAGAGGAATGTTCCGTGAAACCTCAAAAATAATATGGACCTCACAATGTGACTCCCTGTTAAGGCATTTTCAATTCAAATATGAAGACGTCGTCCGAAAGATCGGGGAGGTACTCAACGTCTCGGAAGCGAGGAGACATAAAAGGGGGTTACTGAGCCAAATACTAACCGCCCTTTTCGGCGTAAACGACGAAGTATACGCAGACATCGATGAACTCCGGCACGACCAGCTTGTGAGGCTGCAGACTTCGACCCGACAAAATGTCCTCCTAAACGCTCGGGTTGAGGCGTATCATGCAGCGGTATCAAGGTATCAACAAAAACCATATTACCTTTACGAAAAATCAAGGACATTACCTGCTCTAATAGACTTAGTACTCGAAGCCTGCCTGACATATAATAATTCGATTATCGTCGGAAATCTGTCACAAACTTTTTCTCTTCCCTATCAGTCGATATACTCACCATCTAAAACCAAAAATTTCTGGAAAACATACCTGAAAAAAAAAGATTCATATGTTAGCATTCCATCACGGGCATTATTTGTAATAAAATATTCAATCTTCTCAATTCTACTTGAGCTTTGTAAACTTCGGATAAGAAAATCAATAATTACTGGGACGAACTTCTTTGATAAGCTCCTTGATAGGTGGACGTGCTCAAAAGACCGGAACCACATTGCTGTCTCTCAGCTGTCAATTTAACTTCCTTATTCCTAACAATCATTTCGACTGAATGTGTGAATTTCTGTGAAAACAGTATGTACATTTTCTGTTCACTCCTTGGTGGAAAGTAGGGTATCCACATGGTCTTCCCCTTGCCTATTTTGTTGTCAATGAGGTTAGATTTCAGTATCAGCATCACCAGCGGTCAAAGGATAGTATAGGTGGCGTGGCGAAATGTGGATTGGTACCCACGATGGAGCATAAAACCTGGCCTGCTGAACCAACACCAAAAGCTCTGCTACAAACCCTATCTCCACCTCCACGCTGATCGCAGGGAGCTCTTTCTTCGCGAGTCTCTGGCGCCTAAAAACGGGACAAAATATACCAACTGGTCCCCCAGCTTGGGGGTTGGGTAGGGCTGACAACCCTACACGGAAAACCGATGTTACGAAGCCACGGCAGGAACCTCAGGCAGGATGGACTTTAAAACGACGAACCCGGCAACGACAAAGGAATAACGATTTACGCATTTTCATATAGAACGTGTGCTCCCTGTACAGACCGAACGCTGCTCAGCAGCTAGCTGATACCCTGTCCCAATACAAGGCTGATGAAACAGTGCAGCAGGAGATGCGCCGGACAAGGACGGGTTTCCTGGAGAAAAGCCACCACACGTATATGATAGTGGCCACCCAGTGAACCATGTGGTCGGAGTAGATTTAATAGATAGATAGAAATTAAACCTACTGTTATCAGCTCGGCGTTTGCGATGTAAATTTAGAAACATAAGCCTCATAAACGTTCACGCGCCTACAAAGGAGACTGCAGAGTCGGAGAAGGATACCTTCTACGAGGCAGTTGAGCGGACCTTCGAAGCTTGTTTCAAGCATGATATCAAAATCATACTTGAAGATTTCAACAGTCAAATAAGGACGGAGCCCATATTCAGGCGATACATTGGCCCTCATAGCTTACATAGGGACTTTTGGACTTTTGGAAGTACCTATTTTGTGCCGAAAGCGACGACTGGCAAAAAGGCATTATCTGTCCCATACATACATATCACACAATGCAGCAATTATCGAGGTATCACGTTCCCAAGTACCATCTATAAAATATTCTCCCATACACCCAGAACATCATTGGCCCATACCAAAGAGACTACACTCCAGGCAAATCAACAACGCTTTAACCTGTCCCTGGAGAAAGTTATCCGTGATGCCAAGGTAAATGTGAGAGGCACCATCCACCTAACTACTGGCATATACTGACGGTATCAACATCATAGGAAGAATGACCCCCCGACAAGCTTGGTAAAAACTTGGCTCGCCTGGTACCCAGAGTTCAACATTCAGCCCTCGGTAAAGTAATCATACCTTGACTTAAGGTTCTGATTACCGTCCAGTTTCAACTGTCACCTCTAATTCCCTTTAGGATCCTCCTTTCTGAGCTCCTTCACTATGACAGGATACGTAATCATTGGGGGGCAATGACATTATACTATATACAAAGATTTTGAAAGAACTGAATTCAGAAGCATCTATATTTAAGGGTTGGATAACGAACTGCCAACTCGCATTGCTGAGATCAGATCCTATTGGCGGCGATGGGCCGATGGATCGACCTAAGAGTTTTATATCGAGGATGATAAATGGTAGTCACTAACAACAGGATCGGCTTTTAGGAATACGATTACATTCTGGTTTGGACTTATGTTGTTGTTGCTGATGATCTCAGCAAGTCGTCAAAGTTAGAGGCTGTTCCATATATTGCAAGTTGGAAGTGCCTGGCCAAAAGGGGAGATGTTACAGTGCAGTGAGATTTGTTGTCAGCCAGGGGTGAAGATTGTAACTATTATATTTTGGTTAGGTCAGACCAGGAGATATGTCTGGCATGTCAGTCCCCCCCCCCCCCCCCCTAAAGATAAGGGATCAGAATTCGCCAACTGAGTAGAGTTGGTGCGTGTAGAAGAATCCGAAGGTGAATAAATCATTGGGGTAAAACACTCCTTTTTGAAAGTGGACCGAGATAATGTATACTAAGAGAGGCCTGAGATTTTTCTAAGAATTTGGTATTTAAAAGGACCAATTGTTTTTCCTTCTATCTTAGCTTATTCTAACAACGTTCAGCAGTTTGTTATCTTTAATATTTAATATTTCCGGTAACGAACCATGACTTGTGTGTGTGTGGGTGTGTTAGAGGTGGAGGAGAGGCGAAGCCTCTAGACACTCAGACCATAGTGGTCCATTGTACCTGATTCCCTCGTCTAACGGAATATCCTGGATTCGTTTATGTATCGCAGGATTTCCACCAGTGGATATGATGCCACCCGCTGCAGGTGAAGCACATCAGCACCAAAAATCCGATATTTGATGCGTCCATAGGCGAGGCACTCACATAAAAAATGTTCGGTGGGTTCCACTTCCTCATTACAGGATGGGCACGTTTCATCTTGGAGAATTCCTATTCTAAACATATGGTATGTACTGCTAGTGAATTATGGCCTCATAAATCGGATTAAAAACAATTGAGATTTTACAAATGACGTTGAAGGAACTAAAGTGTCGAAAAGTATCTCCCCCTATTCCCGATCCTGTCTAGCAGAAAGATGTGCGCTAACTGACCTACATACCAAACTGTCGCCAATTTTCTTTGGATTCTGGACTAACTCTACCCTCATGGTTGATGATAGGCAACCCGCTTTACATGGCCTGCTCACTAGAGCTAAATAATTAGGTAGCGGCTTCTGGACCATCGCATAACGGACATACCTCTCTATAGTAATTAATTGGCCGTAAGCTGTTTTCTGAACCTAAGCCTGAGATTTCTCTGAGGACACGATCTTAAAGAGTTTAATTGCCTTGTCTCCAGCTTTGGTCTATTTTACTCACGCTAAACAGTTCGTGGTTGACAAGTGAGGTTGGTATTCTTATGCCCATCGTGTGGAGTTGCCAAATCTCCCACCCCTTCGTGCGGATAAGGGAACGCTCGGTGTATGGGTTCCCCATCAGGAAATAGGGTAGGTGGGAAGCAACGCCCACTCGTGGATAAAAATTGACTATTGGGAGGACTCCCAGAAATCAAACCAAATATCGGGGACGAGAAAGGAAGTATTTTTACGATGCAGCGCCGGTTTTTGGAAGTGGGCAAGCGGGCTCCCGACCGTCGATATCCAGCGACCGCAATGCATCAATAGTGGGAAACTTGGCTACTATGGCATCTAATGCTACAGGAGATCTTAGTGGAGTGGAAATAAGATCTAAACCGGATCCTTTTTGGAAAAGCTCAAAACTTGGGGGACCACTACTGAGGGCAACATGGGCCCCCCCTGATTGACTTAATTACCGATGCTGTAAAAGGCGACCGTGGAAGGCAGCAACCTGTAACAGCGTCCTGTCACAAACCATTCGGGAGTCCATTGTGATCGTGGCGGTAATATGTGAACCTTACCGAAATTACGGTAGTGCTGCGTGATATGGGCATCCGAACGGCAAGCTATTCAAGAAACAATGGCGTTCCCGAGAGCTAGTTTTGTAAGGGTAAAAGTCAACGGCGTCCATATCTACAGCTGTTATACTCCTCCTAGTGCAACGTTAGCGCAATATGAGGAGATATTAGATGGTTTGATGTTAGTCGCTAAAGACCACAGCCCCAAAATCATTGCCAGCGATTTCAACGCGTGGGCTGGGGAAGTCAAATGACGAACACCAGGAGCCAAATCCCACTTGAAACCTTCGCGGAGCTAGACATCGTACTAGCCAATGCTGGATGCGAACCCACCTTCCGAAGTAGAAGGTTAGACTGAATCGTCGATCAGACGACAGAAGCCGGGTGGTCCACTGGAGTTTTCGTGGAAGAAACGGTGCTGGAAAAGTGAGCCAGCTATGTCAGCGGGTAACTAAGGCATGCGACTCTACAATGCCACGACGTAAATGCTAAAATGTGTTTTGCACCAGGACAGCCCTAAAGAATTTCAGTCAGTCTCAACTGGGCCAGCTTCTGGAAAGAGTTGCCAAATCTCTCATCAGACGCGTCCTGTCGAGCGGATAAGGAAGCGCTGAGCTCGGCAGATGCATTATAGGGATATAGATGTTCGCATCAGAAAATTTGCACTCATGGCCATGCTAATGTTCAGGCTTGGTAGGTAGAAACAAACGTTCTCCCACGAATAAGTGTATATGCAGGACTTCGCAAACTCTGTACGAGCGTCTTTTGGGTGTGGGCAAGCGAGCTACCGGCTGTCCATATCTAGCGGCCGAAGTGCCTCAGTAGTAGGAAACTTAGCCACAGTGCCATCTAATGCTACAAGAGATAATAGTGGCGTTGAAATAAGATCCACAACGGATCATTTTCATAAGAACTCGGGGCATGGAAGGTCACCACTGAGGGTACCAAAACATCCATTAAAATATCAAAGCTCCGGTACGTGGCATTAAGTTGTACTATATTAGGGCAGTAGAGGAGAAAAATGCATATGAGTCATGTGGCAAAATGCAAGTAAAACCTTGTCAACATATTGCAACAGAACGTCTTGACAATCCCCGGAGTGACAGAGGACGAAGCACCAGAGGTTTGTGGACGAATTTGGCATAATAAGGCTCTGGTATTGGACGTGATTCCGTCCAAACGAAGGTTGGCTACTAAAATTAAGTCTGCATGGTGCACAAGCACATTTGAATCGTGTATGGTGGAAGGAGTGTTTCCGCCCAGTGAAAAAGGCATAGATTTGTTCTACTACCGAAGCCCCAAAAACCAGTGGGAGCACTCTCTTCATATTGTCATATCTGTTTTTTAGACACTATGGTGAAGATGTTGGAGAGGGTGATATACAACAGACTACTAGTCTATCGGAGCAACAGTAAGGGTTTCGCAGAGCACGGTTCACTGCATGCAATGCAATAGTAACGGCAGTGGACCTGGCTCGGGAAGCATTGGCCGCTGGTAAGTGCTGCGCGGTGATGATGCTGGATATTATGAATGCCTTAAATTCAGTCAACGGGGGTTGGATTAAGGGTACCCTGGCTAAACTGGCTGTTCCTGGTTACTTAGCTCCGATAATCAAGAGTTACCTCTTGGAGAAACTTCTTTGATACGAGACGGACGACGGCCGAAGGAATATGTTGTGACAGCAGGTGTTCTCCAAGGCTCCGTACTGGGCCCCCTTCTAACTGGAGTAGTCGCCTTCGCATGCCAAAGGAGGCAACATTGATTGGTTTTGCAGACGACCAGGTAGTGGTAGTAATTGCAAAACACCTGGGACACCTGGATTGTTGATATGGGAGGGCCAAAATCTGGTCGCCGGCTGGTAGTGAAATATGCGCACTGGATAACATAGGTAAGGGTAAGTTCTGCATACCGGCCAATCGCGTTGAGGCTGGGCAGTGCATATAGAACAGCATCAGGTGAGGCAGTGTGTGTCGTCGCGGGAATGATTCCCTTGGATCTCCTAGCGAATGAGGCAAACTGTCTACACTGGAGAAGGAGGGCGAATCCGGCCGAAATGACTGCGGGCTTCCGGAAAGCCACTAGGAAGAAGCTGTAAAGCAACGGTAGGATAATTCCGAAAAAGGCTGCTGGACTCATACAGTGATCCCTTGTATTGAGAGATGGGTCCAGTGGAAAATGAGGCAATTAGCACCTAACGCAGTTCCTTACAGGACACGATGGATATAGGAAGTACTTACATCGCTTCGGATTGGATAGGTCCCCAGACTTCCCCGAATGCGCTGCTTCACACGAGGACCCGAAGCATTATCGGATTCCAAAATTTCGTGGAGGAGATGTTGAAATCGGAAGGAAATTGGAGTGCGATAAGCGCAACAGTAACTGCGATACAAGAAAAGTTGCCAGAACTGGATCGAGCACGGAAAGCGGGACGCGTGACTTAGTTGTGTTGGTGCAAACCAGAGCTTTCCTCGCGAAGTAATACTTCACTGCGGTCCCGGGGGGATATGGGCGGAGAAGTGGGCGTGGTCGGTGGGCGTCTTTTTAAGAATTCCTCTTCCACCCATAAAAAAAGTATTCCGATGCCTTTGTTATGTTTCAACTTTGTACTTCCTGCAAGGAACTTAATATCCTCTCCAAGGTTTGCTCCATGAACATTCCTCAAGGCTCTAAATGAAAAGCTCCTTTTCTGTTATTTGACCCACATACTCATGGTCTGAAGTAAATGAAGGATTTATTCATGCATCATTCAATTGGAATGCAACTATTTTCTTCAATAAACACAAATACTAATGAGACAGCAAAGGCTTCCTCGTCAAAACTCATGTCCTGTGAGGAATGTGAATGAAATGCCATTCGAATGGTGCTCCAACATCTTCCGATATTTCCGGATACTACGCAGATAAGAAGACTAATAGCGGATGGCGTAAGTGTAAATACTACTTCATGTATATCCTTTTGCTTCGCTTTTTCAGGACATCGGGTATTGTGTATTCTTGTCCATTCCATCTATACAAATCGCACATATCGTCAAGATTGAAAAGCTGACAAGACGGAGATGAGATCCTTGTATTCCTTTTGATTCCATGTGACCTCCTGTCATTTGATAAATGTTGCATGGTTGTAGTCTTCTGACCTTTGATTTCAATTTGTTCGTCTCACGCGCTTGTTATTTATCACGTCACAGACGTTATGTACATATGTGTATATCCGATGTACATTGATAGATACTAGATATCAGAATGAATGGCGTGCATGCTGTAGAAATTGAGCAAACTACAGTGACAGAGTTTTTACCGTATCCTTGCAGATAATATCGGAAATATGTTGGATGTCCTCATATACACGCCCTCGATGTTATAAGATACCATGAAATGGATACATTTGTTAGGAATCGAATTGAATGATGGTCATTTGTATCATTTCCGGAGTGACATTTATATTTCAGCGGTTTGGGGTGGAATTTCCGGTCCTGGATAACAAAGGGCAGTCCTTAAGAGAAACAGAGGCAAACTAAAGGCATGAAGCAGATGTTGATACGTTCCCAGACTCTATCTTGGGTGAATACGGTAATCTGTCCTTTCTTTTGCTCAACTTAAAGCCAAATATAACCATATCAAACTTTAAGTCCCACGCCCCTTTCCATCCACACCCAGTACGATGAACCATATTTCCCCGAAATCCTGGAAAATTGTGAAGAACTCTGAAATTCAATTGACACCCCTCCCATCATTACCCACCAGCTCGAAATGGCGTTGATCCAAAAAAAATTTCTTTTGGTGACCCAACAAAATTATTAATTTCCTTGACCATATTAAAAATAGACGAAAGAAGATATTTCACAAGGAGACATTCCTCCTATCCAACACAAAAACCGACCAAATATTAAGGATCAAAGGGACAGATAAAGGAAAGCAGACATGACACTTCATCCATTAGTATGAAATATATAAGAGTCGGTTCGGGTATTAACCAATAACATCCCACAAATAAAGCTCTTTCTTCAGGCTGAAAAGGGTTTTCGAAAAGTGTCCTTCGGAAAATTAAATGGGTGGAGTTTTTTCCATCTTTGAAATGTAGACGAATGATGGCGGAGAGCAGTGTCGATATGGAGTTGAACATTTTTGGTCCATTAGATATTGGGAGCTTTCAACTCAACTGGAAAGACATATGAATATCCTTCTACATCGAAGATTTATTTTGTGTAGAAGGAATTTGTTACGAGACGAAGGCTCCGATGATATATCACTGTAAATGTCAAACTTCAGATTTAGGGAGAACTTTGCAAAGAGCCTCAACTGCCTGGAAGTAGAATCTCAATTCGGAAATGTGTAATGAATTTTTAGGATTTCTCTGCCTTTTTTGTGTTATTCAAAGGTGATTTCCTAGAAAGGATCTCAGAACGCATTTGCTGCTTCTCGTGTAAGTGATTACCTGGTAGTTCGTCCGCTCCGGTGTTTGGGAATACATCAGCATAATTCATTCACATATAACTTTGATGCTTTGAGAATGTGCTAATGATTTTGACATCCGATTAGAGGCAACATTTTAATGGAAATATTTCCTTTTCTCCAGCGAAAGATGAAGGATCAGAGATGAAAGCGTATCAAAAATAAATGATTAATTCCCAATTCTAAGGTGGGTGGATACTACGAAATGAACGGTTGAAGCCCATTCACTATACATGAATTCCAATTTTCTACCTCGTGACTTTCCACCTAATATTGCTGACAGTGATGTTAATTCCTTTGGAATCTAATGGTAAAAGTGTAGCCAAACGTCAACAACATATATTTTCGCGGAAGCGAATCATATTCTTCCTTTTCTTTCTGTGTTCTGTCACTTGTCAGATATTGAACTAAGTATTTCCAACACATGATTTCTACATTCGAGTCCTTTCAAACTCGATTGGGTTTGAGGATACTCCAGTGCCGTTCTTCTAGAAAAGTTCAAATGGTTTCCTCATGACGCCCAAACTGGTTAGCCAAACCAAGAATTCTCCGTAATTATCATTATTATTTCAGAGCTGTCAAAATCTCAAAAGATACCGGATTTTACCTAATACCACAAATAAGTGGCAAGCAGTTAGGCTCAGACGAACCTACCTAGAATAGACTGGGTTTGGTGGTGGTGGCTGGGGGTATCGAGCATGTCTACAGAATGACGTACTTCCACATGATTTCAGCAAAACTGTGCGAGAGTCCCAGAATATTTAAGGAAGCCGTACAAAATTATGATACAATACCTGTAGCCGAAGATATTATGGGAATAACAACCACTCTTAAGACATCAAATTTCTTTGATTTCTCGAGATAAAGGCTTATAGTTCACCTTCCTCTCCACATATTTCTGCTCAGTGTTGGTACTATGGGAGATATCAACGTCAATAATATACGCTTTTTGTCAATTAGAAGTATATCAGCCTTATTGTGTACAATTCAACACTTCCAACAAGGAACCATACATTTTACACTAGTCGCAATCTATCACTTCTTTCACGGGGTTTTGAAAGATCCCTTCTTTTGTGTATACGCCGTCTCACCTTAAGCCAGTGAATCAAATCCACCGTGGACTAGATCCTGTTGAAACTCTAAGCCTTTGTATCTCTTCTTTGCCACCTTCATCCAAAAATTCAATCAGTCACACTCTCAAAGGCCAAAGCGCTGTTTCACTGTATAGTGAAACCCAAAGCGGCCCAATTGCACGATATTACACAATGCGGCAATTGCCAATGGAGTGGATACGTCGCGTGCAACTGCAACCTGCCCTATCGTTGTGTTGAGTGCTTCACCCCAGATGTTCGCACCAGGGCGCCAAAAAGCAGGGGGATAATCCCAGCTGGAACAACTGCGAATCAAACACGCATCCAGTGAGTTATCGCAACTACATGATGTTTGTTCAAGCTCTCCCCACCAATGGTAATCCATTCTTCCCACCAAACTTAACCCCAATCCTCTCACCAAACCAACCCCTTATCCGCAGTCCAACCCTCTATCCTATGCATCCATACCTAAGAATGTTACTCGTCCCCCGCTATCGAACTGTCGTCTCCCTTTCCACTCACCCATCCGTCATATTACCTGTCAGTTTCTATTGTCCTACCCAATCCCTAGATCCAGCCTATATTACACAACTAGCCTCCCACCTCAGGACCCACTCAATAGCCCATAATAAACGTGCCTCTCTCGTACCTGGTCGCAACCTAAACGCCAAACATTGTCCATCGTACAATACTGCCAATCAACGGAACGACAGTAGATTGACTAACTGGTTCGCCAAATACTTCCTCTCCCCCAATTAATCCTCCTTCCCACCAACCAACCGACTTTCCATCGTCCTGCCTGCTATCCTATATCGACCTCTTCCTAGCACTCCTATAAATCTTGCCACCATCTCGAGGCTCAGTGACAATGATGGTGTAGTGCTGCTCATCAACCTTTAAAAAAGGCTATCTAACAACCCGAACGGCTCGCAAAGATCACGCAAGCAGCATTGCCGACACTTTCCTAACAGCTCAACATGCCACGTTCCACATCTCTGACCCCGATTTTGACTCAACCGTACGCCTAAAACCTCACAGCATCCCAACCCCCTCGCTACACTTCCCGATCCCTTCACCTGATCTCACAGCTGAAGCCTGTTCCCCTACCCAAGCCGTCACCCCCACGCAGTAGAATTCATTATAATATCCCAAAACAAGAAGAAATTCAGCGGTCTAGACCAGATCCCGGCCCTTTTCTACCCCATGTTTTTAATTTATGCAACTTACAGTTAATTTCCCCACTCCCTGGGGAGGTGTGCTTTCGCCATTTCTGTGGAGTATGCTGAGAGACTCCCTACTATGGGAACTGCAACTTTGGTGGAAGATATGAAGTTACCCTGAAACGTAGAGAAAACGGGGAGTCCCAGAGGAATGGATGAAGGTCTTCTACGCTGATGGCTCAAGAACAGAACAAGGTTTTGAAGCCGGAATATACCTAATAAAAACGAGAGGTAGGCTTCTTCTTTTGGGACAATATGCAACGGTTTTTCAACCTGAAATATATGCACTCTAAAGGAGGCAACCTTATGGACACATAAGCGAAAAGATTTTTAGTGCTGATGTGCTCAAGCAGTAATGGATAGTATCACATCAATTAACAGAACGAATCCAAGTCTACCACGGCCCGTGTGCTCAAAAGCTATAGATTCTCCTCCACACTCCAAGACCTCGTAGAGGCCCTTGAATTCTGGCTGCCGCGGCCTCCGGGTGGTATTCGTCCTCACCAGGACGTGGTTGCGGACTTCGAGGTCCCTAGGAGTGTTGACTACTGGCTGCGCCTGACGAGATGATGAAGGTGGCTTCAATTTGCCAATAGCCTCCAGAAGTAGACGTAATAATTTAGTCTCTCCAAGATCGTCTCCCTTGTCAAGGACCAGGTTGCCAGGAAGTCGTAGACTCCACAAGACCCTTCGCAGGCAGATGCACGGAGACCAAAGAAAACGAAAGCCAAGACCTGCAACCAGGATGAATCAAGACGCGCTCTAACAGTGGTCTTTTGCGTCTCACGCCACCGTTCCAGGATCCCATTATCCGCTGACGTTTTAAACCTAGGAGGATTCCGAGCTCCGAAAAGAAGGCAGATTCGAACTGCAATCTCTGGGTCTGGCCGCTGATGTTAGTTCACCTTCTGGTGGAGAATAGTGCTCTTATAATGGTGTCTCAGTCATTGACGAACACTGCTAGGGTGCATCCTGTTAAGAGAATGCCAAAACCCTACCGTCTGCCAGCCGCTGATTGGTAGTCTCTAACGCTTGGGTGGCCTCAGGAGACCACACAACCTCCTGCGAATCCTTGGTTTCAGGCCCAGACACGAAGTAGTTACGGAGAGTGTAGCTTGGGTAGCTTGGGCAGAAAATGACGGTAAAAATTTACTATCTTCCACCGTTACAGACAGCAGAAAGCTCTTAATCGCTTGTACCTGTTCTGACTCGTGTGGTATTTCAGCAGTAGTGATTAAATGGCCTAGAAATGTTACCTGGGGTTGGAGAAATTCACATTTTTCAACGTTGAGAACTAGGCTTAAAAGAAGCGTTGAAAAATACACTCGAGATGTGCCAAACGCTCGGACTCGGCGGAGTGAGACCGAGACATCCGCGCCTGTGTCCACCAGGAAATGGGGCCTACTAAGGAGGTCATACACTGTTAGATGTGTTGCTGCGTTTCAGGTAGACGTCACCGCGTCCTTCAACGGGGAATGGACTGGTACATTTAGTGGCTCTATTTGCAAATCGGTGATGGTACCGATACACGCAGGAGTACCAGAACGGACTGTGGCGTGCGATATCCCCATCATCAGTTTCATGCGGTGGATGTCGAAAGTATTCTAGCCCAACCTCTTGAACGCACAGTATCCACGGCCGCTGTCAGGGTCGCCATATTTTCCGTGAGAGCAGCCATTTGTCTCCTAATTTCCGCCATCGCGGCGTGCACCTCGTGAGTTTTATCGGTCGTTGCGGCCAACACCTCAAAGGAGTTGTGTCGGCCCAAACTAGTACGGCCTGCGTGCCCCATGCCAACCTTTCACAGCAGCTAAGTGGGAGTCCGATCGCCAAACATTATGTCTGTCAACAAGCAATTCAACTTTGCTATCACATTTACCGAGTGGCACCTGATGAGCTGCCCCTTGAAAAAAGCATAGGAACCCTCGCCCAGAATATCGGCGACGAGTGCGACTGACTCCTCATCCAAGCCGAGCCCGTGGCTATATCTGGTGGCGTCCGTAATGATCCCTGCCAACGCAAACCGGACTTTTAGTTGCAGGACCCAAGCCTTCCGGTTTCTTCGCCAAAATATTGGAATCCTTACTGCCAGTTATGGTGTCCTGCACCAGCAGTTCTTCTTTGAGAAACTTTGCCTTCCTTTTCTTTATCTTGGATCTTCTTGAGACAACAGAACTCCTCACGCTTTAATTCGTCGAGCTCGGATACTATATATTGGAGCATAGTTGCGCTATAGTAGTTTTGATGACAAAGTCACGACTGAAGTTTCCAACAAGATCAATACAACGAGCCTTTTTTCAGCACTTTGATCATTTTTCTTCAATTTGACCAAGTGATGACCGCCACGAACTGAGCCAGGCATCTCGTAGCTATCAGTTCCTGGTATGGCTCGAATATAGGGAGCGTGACGCCAAAAGGGTTGTCTGACTCTCTCTCTGCCACAATAATACGCCTTGTCCAAGCAATTATGGATTCTCTGCAGGAAAGAGTAAATCAAGTGGATAATCTCAGGGAAGTGTTAGTTAAGCTAAGGCAGGAGAAGAGAAAGCATGAGCGCTCTGAAACGGCGTGGCAAGAAATTAACGTCAATATGTTAAGAAGAATGCCAAGAATGTCAAGAAATTAACATATTGACACAGAAGGCGCTGTCGGAAAGGGAGAGGTCCAGCAGAGGTCAGGCGATGAGGCAGAAGAACGCGAAGCAGGCCTCCCAGGCCTCAGGAAACATGGGCCAGGCAGCCGGCATTGGGACTGGGCTCATAGTGGCTCAAGCATGACCAACAATGGTTTTCCGCCACATGAAACTGACTATAACATGATAAGGTACGCCGCGAAAGGGCTGCCATCTTGGAATCTGGGATATAGTCCAGTTCCAGAGATTCCTTCGTTTCTCGGGGACCTCAGTCAATTTGAGTCGCCCTGGAGTGTTTTTTATTCCGTCCACGAGGGTTGGGATATCGGACTGGCGGAACGACTGATGATGCTCCAGAGCAAGCTAAAGGGTAATGAGAAGCAGGTTATAGAGCACTTGGGTGTTTACGGGGAGAACTTCGATAAGGCTTGAGAACTCCTCAGTTGGCGTCAATCACCCAAAAAGCCCTTCATGAGATCAGTGGCCCAGATCTCAACCCTAAAAAGAATATACCCGCTTGTAGGGAATTCGACTCATCTCTGAGAAACCCCAAACAAACTATTACCGTAGATGATTTAGACCAAATTTTGGAGAATCGCTACATCGTAATGGCCTGGGATGGGGGGGTCTCCGCCAGCCATAGATTCAGGTCAAAACACAAATAGAACGGGAGGGGGGGAACCTTGGTGGAAGGTAGATTGCCTTCGATACAAAGACTGATTCTATCTATCACGACGAGTCGGTTCTTTATTCACTGGTAAGAGGCTCGCTGATCCGGTTACGGAGCATGCCTCTCATGCCTCGGTTTTACTAGGGTCCAACATTCCGCCACAGTTGATTTTGTTTTGGAGGAGGTGGAAGTTGCGGAAGGGTTCCATGCGCAGGACACGCGACTCGGCTGAGTGATTTGAAGTTCTAGGTTCGGAGGACACCACTGCTCATGTGTCTATAGAAGAGTTTGAGCAAAACCTTAGGAACTTTTGGGACATGCCCTTCAATCATGATAGAGATGACAGTCTTGAGAAGTTTATCAAACGAAGCATTACCGCGAGGCCGTCGGACGTTACGTAGCACCCATTCCTTAGCCGTAGGAAGATTTCAAGCTCGGAAACTCCTTTCAAAAAGCAGTCCGCTAGTTTCTCGGGCAGAGAAGCAGTGTCTGAAGAACACAGAGCTCAGGCAAAACTCAGATGAGTTCATATCAGACTATCGAGACTTGGGGCATATCGGGGAGGTTCCTCAGGAACTCCGAGAGAATACAAGTGAAGAGGTCTACTACATACCTTACGTTATAAAAAAGTAGTGATAATTTCACGTGCAATTAAAAGTCGAGAAAATGGACTATTCCTCAGAAAATTCTGTCGAGAAACTGTAGCGATGACGCGCTGAAAGAGTTGATTTGATTTGCTCTTTTTGGGGAATTACAAAATAAACAATATGAGGTAAAATTAGGCCTCAACTACTTCCTTTGCAACAATAACGGAATACGGATTTTTCTTGGAGCCTCAATAATATGCAGGCCTGCAAAAAGGGCTGGAAAGGGGGTCAGGAGTTTTCTCGGAATTGCAGACATCGTTTGCTCGGCAGGTCTATAAAATTTTAACCTCGGGCCCCGTTTTCCACACAGAATTTCGCTTCGTTTTCTTGGACATCCTTTTGGTCGTTTCCAATTTTATTTAATTAACGACATGTCACATCATCGAGATCACTTTTCGCGTGATCTTTATCGCCTTCCTTCCACGCTACCTCCAGGTCGATAGAGCTCTGCTGTACTGTACCTATATGGTGTACTTATGTACACACCCTTTTCAGAGACAGAGCTGCAGATTGGTACTGGGACTACCACCAGTCTGTCGGACAAATCGAGTGGACATCTTTCAATGAGGCTCTTTGCCAGCAGTTTAAGGATTCTCTAGATGACTGGGATATCCTTGAACTGATGCGAGAGCGCATGCAAGGTCCATCCGAAGATTTCGACAGCCATTAAAGAACTGTGCATTCACTAGCCAATAGGCTAGAAAATTCCTTAACATAAGACAAGTTGGTAGAGTGGCTACGTCGTGGGCTGAGACCCGATGTTCAGAAACAACTTCTCTATTTTCCGGCTAGCACGATTCGCGAGCTGCGTAAGTTAGTGCAGCAGAGCGAAATTTTAGAGGAGCATCTCTCAAGCAGGCTCTCCAACCAATTGTGCAGCTATTCTGCGGAATCTGAATAGAGTGTGAGAGAGTGATGAAGATCTCAGGAAATCCTCAGTCTGAGATTCAAGATCATGATTTAGACTTAATCTGCTGGAATTGTGGGCAAATTGGACATTTGTTTGAAGACTGTTTGGAGGATCCCAAAGTCTTTTGCTTTGGTTGCGGGCACCCAGATATTCATAAGCCCATATGTCCAAAATGTGGTATTCCAGAGCCCAGCCCTAGTCACCAGGGCATTCCTGCATTGGACGCACGTTACTCCGCAGGCGTTGCGACAACGTCTTCCTCAGTAACTCCGAAAATTACCGTGTTGAAGTGGTCCGACAGCTTAACTATGACTTACCCAGATTTGACTCCACCACCTACTATTGCAAGAAAACCGATGCTTTCGGTTCTGAGGCCGTTGCACGTAAGACTGCAATAATACCAAGCGACGAGAGAACGGATCTTCAGAATAGCGGAGATGGCGGCGAAAAAGCCTAAGCACTCAACTCTTCATCCACGTCAATATTGGCAGCGAATAATGCGCAACCGTCGTCTCTACTACTCTGCCGTTCTCACAAGTCGGCCCAGCAATGATATTCGCCCGTATGTGGATGTCACAGTCTTGGGTGAACGTGTTTCAGGACTGATTGATACCGGAGCCACCGTAAGTTGCTTGGCTTCGGATTTCGCCTGGAAAATTACTAACGACGGTTGGTACAAGTGGGAGGGATTACGCATCAATCTCAGGAAAGCCGACGGGACTAGGCACTCAATAGTAGGCAGAGTGTCGGCTGACATCACGTTTCGTGACGGAATCGATGTCGTTCCTCCTTATCCCGTCGTTAACTCAAAATCTTTACCTTGGAGCTGATTTTGTGCACAAGTTCGGACTCGCACAGGACCTATTTGCACCTTCCATATGTTCCATCGAAAATGTCGAGAACGTCAATTAACACCACACATTGGCAGTTTTCCGTCTTTTGATTCACGTCATCGATGTCGGGAATAATAAACCGATTAAACAGAGATACTTCTCAGTCTCTACCGCCATGGAAAAGCTCCTCTACGAAGAGATTGATCGGATGCTGGTTTTGGGAGTCATTGAAGAATCGCAAAGCTCCTGGTCTTCGCCAGTTACCCTTGTGGTGAAACCTGGAAAAGTGCGACTTTGCCTTGAACAGTGTAACCGTGAAGGACGCTTATCCTTTACCTCTCATCGAGAGGATTTTCAGTCGTCTCCCGAAGGCTAGATTCATCACGAGTCTCCATCTGAAAGATGCACTCTGGCAAATTCCTCTAGATGAGGTGTCCAAGGATAACACTGCCTTCATCGTTCCAGGGCGGCCGCTCTATCAATTCGTGGCCATGCCGTTTGGGCTCTGCAATGCACCTCAAACCATGCAACGACTGATGGACAAGGTCATCCCCCAAGTGGTCGAAGAAAACCTCCATAGTGGTGGCACCGGGAGGCGTTGTATCGCATTGGCTTGCCGGCCGTGATGCAGTAGGTGAATGCTCCAAAGGCCTAAAAAGGGCGATCAGACCCGAGTCTGCACGGGGACTCATTTGAAGTGGCAATTGGTCATGAAACTTTACCGGGGGATACTGGAACCATGGGAACCGGAATAGCCCCTGGACTCACATACTTCAGGAGAATTCCTGTTGTATGTGCGTACAGCTCGGTTGTTTGTGGTTGGTCCCCTAGTGGTAGTTTCATGTGGGTTGCGGTTGCGTTCAAGCGAACAGAGGCCTTCGGGGCTCAGCGTGGTGTTACGTTTCAACACGGGTGCCGTACTCCTTAGTTCGATAGAGATTTAAGTAGGTCTTGCATCCACCAGTATGAATGCTGAGTCATGCACTTGGTATAGACTGGTACCGTCGTAGCTTGCTTTGGCAGGGCTCTGATTGTGATCACAAAATCAATCCGTGTCCGAAGAGGACCGTGGGATTATACCTACACGGCAGGTACTCACGTTAAATCCCCAGGACTTTCATGCCCACTTACGCCATCAAGTCTGTGCATATCTAGATGACTTGTGATGACTTCGACCAGCACCTGGTGCTTTTAAGCGAAGTGGCTCTCTGTATACGACGCGCTGTCTTGACATTGAACATCCGGAAGAGCAAGTTCGTCATGAAGGAAGTTCGATACTTGGGGCACATCGTCGGTAACGGGACGATTTGTACCGATCCCGACAAGGTGCAAGCCACCGACCGAAGACCGTCAAACAACTACTTCGGTTTCTTGGGATGTGTGGGTGGTATCAGAGATTTGTGCCAAATTACTCTTCGCTGACTGCACCGTTGACAGACATGCTTCAGAAGACGCGTCAGTTTTGCTGGTCTGAGGAAGCCATCTCGGCCTTCGACGCTCCGAAAACGAGTCTCTCTTCGGCTTCAGTCCTGCATAGCCCCGACTTCTCCAAGAAATTTGTAACGAGCTTAAGGGAAATAGGAGGATCAGACGATCATCCTATTTCCCCTAAGCTCATTACATTACAGCCTATTAACTCTGCCACTGCAAACCTTAAGTGAAACATTTTCCTTTTCAAAATTTCCGATCAAATGGTCGCTGAAATAGTTCTCAATTCTTTCCCGCTCAATTGACATTCAACCATTTGGAAATAAATTCCTAGACTCAATGAACCCTCTATGGCTTACTCCAAACCCCACAGGAAAATTTGATTTAAGAGTCCTAAAAACTCTTTCGCTCAATTGATTCTTTCCTTGGTCAAATAGCGAAAGTGCTATTTCCTAATAATAAACACAAACTAGAAACCACTTTCTGGCTTTTACGTTGAGTTTATGCCAAATTTATTAGAGAAGACCCAAGCCACTGACGCAAGAGGAAACTTTTCCTGGCACCGAGAACACTGACGGCCATAAAAGTTTGTTAAAGTCCCTTATTACACATAATGCGGTTATGAGTATCGACTTTTCGTTAAGCCCAAGTAGGAAGTGGGGGAGAGAGGAAAAAAACGTGTAAACTTAGCATCTTGAACCCTTCCGGGTAGCACGTTTCTAACAAAAAAGGATAATGAGAACCTTTTCATGTTGGAAGGAGGGAAAAGGGCCTGATTGAGTAATGGATGTTGACCTATGGTTCCTGTGTGCATTTGGAAGCATTCCAAGTGATTTATGATGCTGAGGAGTCGATAATTTTTGTAAGTCGATTAATATTTGTGAAGTGGGAATGAAGACGTCACAGGAAGAAGGACTCGCTCTTAGATGGGAAGGAAAGAGCAAGTGGGGGTGAGAAACAGGAGTTGTTTAAACAATGCGAAAAAACGAAGAATATTCACGCAAATTCACATGAAAATGCAGGATATGCTTAGCCAATGTCTACCCTCCATCGGGGGACGAAAAATAGACAAACAAGAGTCTCATTGGAAGCACTTTTCCGACTTACTTTCTGCGTTAAGTTTTGGTAACAGCGGCTGATTAAAGGAGCTAAATCTGAGCCCTTCATTCACTAAGCATAAGGGCGGAATCTCAATATTATTCTTTAGTTTTTGTCCCACCATTTTCAGCTCCTTCCAGGGTCATCACCATTATCATCATCACCATCATTATTCTCTCAAACATCATTCACTTGTTCTCAGACGTGTTAAAATGATTTTCATTTTCAGCAAAATCAACCCCTTTCCTTGTAAAAGTGGTTCATTAAGTAATTGAATCACTTGTCTCCTTTGTTACAAATTGACCTTTTGCAGGGTTTTTATCGTAGTCGCATGCCTTAGATGCAGAGAGTCCTTAGCCATGACTCAAGGCGTTTTGCCAAGAGTCAAGAATCTAAGGACAACAAGCTGAATACGGACGGTACCTTTAAGAAAATGACGTTGATGATGATGACGGTGACGATGAAGATGTTCCGAGCACTATCTTGTGAAATGCTGATATGGTATGTGTGCTCTGTCAGTTATGGACAAAGTAATGAAGTAGTTTAACCAAGTTTTACTCTGAAGTTTCTTGAAAACATCTTCGGATTTCGAAAATCACCATCCACAATTTGTGGAAATGACACTCTTGCTTTTGTTAAGTCTTTGAATTTGAAAGAGGTTTCAACTAAAGATTTGTGTTGGTATGAACAGCAAATTCCAAGAACTTAACCACTTTGTTTTCTAAACGAATTCTTAGACTGTCTACTCCAAAAGAACAGTTCCAGATGGAAGTTTGTAGTGAATATTGAATGAAGAAGTCCTGAAAAGGATTACGTGATTTAAAGGTATCAACTGGTGGACAAAACTTTAAGATAAACAAACAAAGTCCGAGTCTGCAAGCTGTAAGCTTCCGATACGAAAGTTTTTGTGGTCCTGTGACATAATCTGGGATAGGTAACTTCTAGGATTCCGATACCCCGAAGAGGTCAAGTTTAATGGTATACTGTCCTGCTCAAAATCCTGTAATAAATATTTGTCTTCAGCATCAACTCATACCAATTACATCCCGGGGGAAAATTACAAGGAAGGACTTTTCTTATCGATAGCCTCCATTTGCAGGAGAGGCTTTCTTGCCAGCTAATGGACAATTTTATTTCAATCTCTTCGATTTTGTGGTTTCCCCTAATTCGGCACTAAAAACCAATGTTGAAATGTCAACCGCACCAGGGAAGAGGGAAGAAGACTCTCTCATTGGAAAACTGACGAATCAAACACAAGGTAGGTGGTAGGTATCACTTGCCGCTCCGAGAAGGCCAATTAGTACTGTTTTGCGCCGCTTTGATACCACAAACTCTTAAGACCTTGACTGCTGTGGTATAAGTAAGGGGCGCAAAGTCCAACTCACTCAGATATTCGAAGCCAACCCGTAGGTTCCACGACGGATAGCAGCTTTCCCGCCCTGCAACAAGAGATATGATTGAGGTCCTCCTGCATTACTGACTGTGCCATTACGCCCAAGGTCCTCCATGGGCCTCACTCGCGTGCTCGCAGGAGAGAAAAAAATAGCAAACGTTTTCTAGGACGTACAATTTTTTGGCAATACATGCGTGTGTGATTTTTGGACATTGTCTAGTTCGGGCTACAAGAATGTAAACGGGGCGTCCGATCAGGATGACTGATGAAACGAGAAGAAGAAATGCTCGAGCTAGAAGACGGCACGTGGCAACAAAATTTATTTACATGTTCAATGTGAAGTTTGCTGCACATCTGTTGACCAGTGTGTGCAGTTAGGCAGGGGTGCAACAATCACTCACCATCTGGAAGTTGCCTGATTTGAAGACAACCCAAGAACAACATCATCTGGTTGGACATCTCTAACATTCAGGTCTTGCAGGTCGAAATGGACCACACGCAGTGACCTAACGTTGTGCTCCTATTGCTGTGAAAAGGTGTCGGCAGCGACATAACCTGCTACTAGCAAACTTATTGACACGATGGCTGGTTTGAGGATATGTATGCAGATTTTGATGCGGGAGGATCTTCGATTTAATGTGGTACGCTGTAGGTCTTGGTTGTAGGGCTCGAAAGTGGCATCACAGTTAGTCTAGAAAAGAAACGGGCAAAATCTATAAGTGCTCCGAACCGAAAAATCATCCTGGTACTCTTATCCAGGTTCCCAGCAGGAGTTCTGATGGAGAAGGTTTGATGTCCTTTTTGTACGTAGTTCTGAGTCACAATAGGACGGTTGGCAGAATCTCGATCCAGAGCGTGCGATGGTGACACATAAGTGTTGTTTTTAGAGTGCAATGCCAGCGATCAACCATGCCGTTGCTCTGAGAATTCGTTAAGCGCTCATCAGCTTTGCTAAAGATGTGGAAAGCGCTGCCTCGAACTGCGGGTCTAGGTCGGTTGTAATGGTGAGTGGTATCCCGAAAAATGTGATCCATTCGGAGCATTTTATGCTGCTGCAACTGTGTCCATCGTAATATTTTATAAAGATATCGTCTCTGACCATCTGGCAAATCTATCAATTATTGTTCGACAATACCTATCCTCATTTACCAGCGGCATTGTGATGAGGTCTGAGTGGACGTGGTTGAAACGTGCCTCCGGAACTACGATGTTGTTAGGCTGATTACGCGCCTGTGGATCTTGACTCTTTGGGATGCATTCACGTGCCGAGAGCAGCGCATCTTTTCTGATGTCAGGCCATATGCATTTTTCTTTTAACTGCCAGCATGTTTCTCAGCCGCTTGGATGCAATGGGCCATGGACGACTTCAAAAGCTACTCTCCGTAGTGATGGTAGCAGGTAAAAACGAATTACCCCTCGAACTCCTTCAATCTGCAACGGCTGGATATTAAGCGATGTAGCGTCATCAATCGGTAAGTCTGCATCGGGCTTAGCTTGAGCTTGGCTGATAGTCTTCACATCAAGTTTGGTCGGCGTAGTAATCATGCAAACACACGAGAGAGCATCTGCAACGGCATTTTCTTCACCTGGATTGTGAACGATATTGGTGCTGAACCTGCTGACCTATATAGTCAAGCTTCTGCATCTACCGTAGAGAAGCTTTCTCAGGGCGTTGTGGGAACGCCTTTACCAGGGGCTTGCAGTCAACACGTATCACAAAATGTCTACCTTCGATGATGTGGGCAAAGTCCTTGAGCGTCGCGAAAATTGTACAGGGTGTGGCAGCATAACTTCCTTTTTTCAAAACTCAATAAAAACTATTGTATGCATCGGAAAATGTTTATTTATTTTTTATAATGTAGGTACATGTCTAAAGTTTTTATTTACATTGTTTTGAAGATCAAATCTGTTAGGTGACGTCCCCCATTCTCCATACATTGCGTAAACCGATTTCTGGCGTTTGTCATGACTCTTGTTAGCATAGCATAGTGTTATGTTGGCAATTTTTTCTTGGATGTTGGTCTTCAAATCTTGTAGGGTTCTTGGACGGTTCACATAAACACGGGATTTCAAAAAACCCCATAGAAAAAAATCACAAGGGGACAGATCGGGAGAGCGTGCCGGCCATTCCAAATCGCCTCTAATTGAAATAAGGTGCTCTGGAAAGTGTTCCCTCAAAACAGCCATCGATGCTCTTGAAGTGTGTGCTATTGCACCGTCTTGTTGGAACCAAGTGTCCCCCAAATCCAAATTTTCTAGCCGTGGGAAAAACAAATTCTGTAGCATGTTTACATACCGGTCCGAATTCACTGTCACTGTAACCTCATTTTCCTCAAAAAACCGATGCAATTCTCGAGGGTTGGTGTCAGCCCAGTAGCGCATGTTTTGTTTGTTAACCGACCCACACAAATGAAAATGGGCTTCATAGCTAAAAAAAACAATAGCACCCTCGGGAACGACATCAAGAAGAAGCTCACACGCGTTCATTCGAGAATTGAAATCACGTTCTGAAAGTTCCTGCACTATCGCCATCTTATAGGGATGAAAATGAAGATCATCATCAGATCGCACTTGCAGTTTGTCTGGATGTAGTGACCCACGTAACAATTGATTTGCGGTTTGGGACGGGAGCCAACGGGTCTAAATTAAAGCGATTCCGTAATGCACGTTGTGTTGCAATAACCGAACATCCGCTTGAAAAGTAAACCTCAACGGTAAAGGCACGCTCCTCACTATTCCAACGCATGATGGCGACTGAACCGTGTCGGGACAAAACTTTACAGTATCCCCTCTTGAACGAGACCACTAGCGCTCCGCTATGACATCAACTAACTGAGTGGCGCGCATTTTAAAAAAGGAAGTTATGCTGCCGCACCCTGTATATCGCCCGAATGATTACTCGTCGATTTCTTTTCCCAACAAGTTACGTCGATGCAGTGTCTCCAAATTCAGATTTGCCTTTAACAAAATCAGACATGAATTTATCCCAGCATTATAGTCGGACATGCCCGGCACGGTTTTACAGGAGATCACTTAAAGCTGTCTTATTTCCCTAGAGAACAGGAAGTAGTCAAATAAGGGTTGACCCAGTTGATCAATGAGGCAACTGCGTCTGATATAGACGGACATGATCACAATCCGCCTATTATCTACCTTTTCCATTATTGTAACCATAGAATTGGAGAGCAGGTTTTCGATGACGACTTTCTCAAAATGATAGCGCGTGACAATGAGCATATGCGATAAGGGACGCGGAGTTAAAAGTTAAGGTGTACAACTCCATAGGTGGAAAATTAGTTTGAAAGTAGTGAATGGATGTTACTCATTGGTTGGAGTAAGCGTTTGAACCAGTTCGCAAAAAGCACTGGTGGGAGAATTACGAACAGGTTGAACAGCCGTTTTTTGGGAAGTCTTACAGAAGAAACTTCGAAACTTTTCAAGCTTTGTGACAGCTGCTTCACCGTCTACTTGACACGGTAGACTTCGTTTGTTTTTCGATTTTTGCCAACATAACTTCTGGCGACCTTTTGTGCTTTTATAGACTGGGCACCCACCACAAGGTGGCCAGCTTGGCTTTTGATGAAGGATTCAAGTAATTTTTATGGGTAGGGAGGATAGGAATAGGGTCCTCCAAAGTGGAGAGTTTTACCTTTTTTGGCCACAAAGTTTGCATCTAAGGTTATTCAACTTTAATATTCGACTGAATATCGGATGGGATCTCTTCCCCAGTGAGTACCCCTTCTGGGTCCTTAATGAAGAACGAAGAACACTCTTTAAGAAGAGTGAAAATCTTTCCATGACCCTCGAGAGGCTTCGCAAATATGAAGGTCCTATCTGCCCTCCTGTTTTTAAATGCTTTTAGCCCCTATTACTCGAAAACCCACAGAAATTGCAGTATATTGAAATGGTGAAGGGACGGATCTTTTCCTCCTTGCTTTTCAAAACCGCAAGCTGGGTCGACTTCGACTGGGAAGAGGATGTCTGTGCAGCATTTACATGCTTAGCACTAACATGCTTCTTAGTTGTTTTTTGCGGTGTGCTACAAAGTTGAGGGGGTGGGTCCTCATTCGTTGTTTTATCCCGTCCCCCTCGGACACCACCTTGTCGTGGTGGGGGAGCCTGTAGTTAGTTTACTACTACACTAAGAGTGTCCAAAAATATGAATATGGAAACAATGGATTTAAACTCTCCAAGTGGTAAGAAGTCACAGACTTCGAATCCACCCGCGACCGTGAGCAATCATGTCGCGGCCGAGGCGCGGATTTTGGAGGCCTCACCACATTCATACTCGCCTACAGATCAATCTGTAGAAGGCATGCTTTCCGACTCAGTGGAAAGTTTGCACTTGGTGCCTACGGCGAAGTTAGTCAGAAAGGAAAGTACGGAAACTTTCAAATTGGGAGAAACTGGAAATCCAACTACGGCTGAATTCTGCCTGTTAGAACCTTCTCCTTCATCCTTACCAGGAAGAGCGGAAGAACGGGAAGCTGGTGACGTGGACGCTACTGGTTTAACGCCGGTGTATGGAAATGGATCCAAGCGGTCCGGACACCGTGAACCTGGAAAGGCCCGAAGCCCACGGCAGAAGAGAGCACTGCGAAGGAAGATGAAGCACCCTTGAGAATGAGGACATGGACGTGGCTGTACCACTAGGCGCGGTAACGCCCAGAGAAATCGGACACAAGGAAGCGGAATCTCCGGCGGAAGGTGGGGATAAACTGGAAACCCCGGTAAGATCCACACTGGACGCACCAGACTCTTCTGTCAGCGACAATAGACTAAGTTTATGTCGAAAAACATAAAGATTGGTCAAATCAACCTGCAGCATGCCAAATCTCCCTCCTACCTGTTGGCAGCGAAAATGACAAAGCTGCAGAATTTCCCCTATATCTGTCTGGTGCAAGAACCGTAGGTTCGATTTAACAGAATCTGTGGCATTGGATCAGTAAAGGGGGCTAGGATCTTCTACGACGAAAGATCCATAAGACCGAGAGCTTGCGTCCTGATGTCAAGACGGTTAGAGGCAACTATGCTGAGACAATATTGTTCCCAGGACTTAGCTACGGTCATCATACAATACCAAATAAATGGCGAGAGGAAAAACATCATAGTTGCCTCCGCTTATTTACGCTATGATTCTTTGTATCCTCCACCGACGCAAGAACTTAGGGATCTGGTGGCGTATGCAGAATCAAGTGGTCTCGAACTCTTAATAGGATGCGATGCGAATGCTCAACATATTTGTTGGGGCAGTAGCAAATGCAATCCAAGAGGAGAGAAGCTATTTGATTTCATCACTTCAGCTGGTCTTATGACTGCAAACGTAGGGTGCGCCCCTACGTTCGTGGGACCGAGAAGAAGCGAAGTAATTGACCTAACAATCTGTACCCCAAAATTGTTAGAGTTGATTACACAATGGCGAGTGATAGACGAGGTCTCACTGTCAGATCACCGATATCTAGAATTCAATCTGACTATTGCGGGCGAACAGTCTGCAGTACAAAGACGGCACCCTAGGAAAACGGATTGGGCAAAATTCAATGAACTTCTTGGCAATAAAGTACAGTTCCCTAGGCGACTAAGGACTCCTTTGGTGCTGGAAGATGAATTGAAAACTCTGAACTGCACACTTTTAGAGTGCTATGAAGAGGCTTGTCCTATTTCCCGAGGCCAAAGCGGTAAAACGGTTCCTTGGTGGAACCGAGAACTGCAAAAACTCAGGAAATCAACCAGGCGACTTCTAAATCGTGCTTGCAAAAGTAACAAGGACGAAGACTGGTTAAATTTCAGGAACTCACAACGTGAATATAAGAGGCTCGGGAGGTGCTCGAAACGAGACTCCTTTAGAGCGTACTGTGAGGAACTGGAAGGCGAAAGGGAGACTTCAAGGCTGTGCAGAGTCCTCAAAAGGGATGAGTCGGCCAAGTTGGATTCTCTTAGAAAACCCGACGGTACTTTCACGAGCTCCAGACTGGACTCAGTACAGACCCTCCTGGAAGTACACCACCCGGGAGAACGGGTGAGAGAAGTGGTAGGGGGAGAATTGACGGTTCTTGCAACCCCTTCAACACGCAAGCGTTGCAAGGGGAACTGGAACACTGCGAAAGCGGTTGTTACCCATGAAAAGGTGGGAGCTGCCATACTGTCCTTTGAACATTTCAAAGCACCTGGCATGGATGGCATCTATCCGGCAATGCTAAAGGAGGGTATGGAACATTTAGAGCGACCTCTAAGAAATATTTTTCGAGGATGTCTTGCTCTGGGCTACGTGCCCTCTTCTTGGCAACAGGTTAAGGTAGTTTTCATACCGAAACCTGGGAAAGATGACTATTCTAATCCAAAGAACTTCAGACAGATCAGCTTGACTTCATTCCTGAAAGGTTTGGAGAGACTGGTGGAGCGTCACATTCGTGGAAACGCACTTAGGTCACACCCACTTAGTGAAAACCAACATGCTTACCAACGTGGAAAGTCCTGTGAGTCTGCTCTTCATTCTTTGGTCACAAAGATAGAGGATGCAACTTTGAATGGTGAGTACTCGATGGGGGTGTTCGTGGACATTGAAGGGGCTTTTGACTGTGCGCCTTTTCAAAAACTTTGTGATGCCGCCAGAGCGCATGGTGTTGATGATGCTTTAATTAAGTGGATCCATGCTATGCTAACGCAAAGATTGTTGTGCGCTGAGGTAGGGGTCGATCGCTACCTGACTACAGAAGCGACGAAGGGCTGCCCCCAAAGAGGTGTGCTTTCACCACTTCTGTGGAGTATGCTGATCGACTCACTGCTATGCGAACTGCAAAATTTGCCAATACACGCTCAAGCTTATGCTGATGACGTGGCTGTGCTTGCTGTTGATCGGGATCTTGGAACGGTGTGTAGGAATATACAGCGTGCCGTTGATTTGATAGACAGCTGGTGCCTTAGACATGGTTTGTCAATTCATCCAAATAAAACCATAATGGTTTTATTCACAAAAAGGAGAAAACTGAATGGACTTTGTCTCCCTGAGATGAGGGGTACTACCCTTCAACTCTCCGAAGAAGTGAAATATCTGGGGGTCACTCTAGATAAAAAACTTCTTTGGAACAAACATGTAGAGGTAAAGATGAAACGAGCTCTCACAGATTATGGGCTGTGCAGACGGACCTTTGCCTCGACATGGGGACTCAGGCCTCATGTGGTAATGTGGATATATGTTGCCATCATTAGGCCGATGTTCGTATATGCATCCGTGGTGTGGTGGGTTAAGGTGAGACAAAAAGGTTTTCATCGTAAACTAGACGCACTGCAAAGAACTGTTTGTCTGGGTATCACTGGTGCCATGAGCACGACATCCGGCGCAGCTCTGAATGCACTACTCAATTTGCAGCCCCTGGAAATCTTTATTCAAAGCACTGCAATGAGAGCAGCTCATAGGCTAATTCGATTAGATCTATGGGAAAACAACGGATGTGGGGGGCACAGAGCATTGGAAGAGTTACTGGGAGGACTAAATCCAGTTCTTACAATGCCTTCCGATTCTCGTATCCCCATACATCTGTTTGGTAGAAGATATGTAGTTACCCTGAAGCGTAGAGAGGACTGGGAAGACCCAGAGGAATGCGTGGCGGGATATACGGAAGTCTTCTACACCGATGGCTCAAAAACAGAAGAGGGTTCTGGAGCCGGAGTCTACCTCTCGAATAAAAACGAGAAGTGGGCTTTTCCTTTGGGACAATATGCAACGGTTTTTCAAGCCGAAGCTTATGCGATCCTAATAGTGGCAAACTGGGTGATTGACGAGCGGTTGAAGGGCAGGCGCATCGCAATCTGCAGTGACAGTCAAGTTGCACTGAGGGTATTGAGCAGTCCTTTGATCACCTCCAAAATCGTTCAAGAATGCAGAAACCGTTTGAACTCTATGTCTAGATTCAATACGGCGGAACTAGTCTGGGTACCTGGTCACTGTGGCATAGAGGGAAATGAAATCTCGGACGCTTTAGCGAAAGAGGGGTCAATCTCCCCTATGCCGGGACCGGAGCCAGCAATTGGGGTATCAGTAGCATTGGCTAAATCTGTTTTCAAAAACTGGGAACAAGTTTCCCATAACGACAGGTGGCAGAGCTTAAATGCTGCTCGACACACCAAACTTTTCCTGCCAGAACCCAACATACGTACCGCAAAGTTTATCCTGTCGAAAAGCAGGAGGACTTGCAGGTGTATTGTAGGCATTCTGACAGGCCATAATTCACTAGCTGGGCATATGTTCAGAATAGGAATTACCGAAGATGATACGTGTCCCTCCTGTAATGAGGAAGCGGAATCCACGGAGCATTTCCTCTGTGAATGCCCCGCCTATGAACGCATCAGACATCAGATCTTTGGTGCCGATGTCCTCCAATTGCGACGGATAGCATCACATCCACTAACGGAAATCCTGCGATACGTTAACGAATCCGGAATATTCCGTTAGACGGGGGAGGCGAGTACAATGGGCCAACACGGCCTGAGTGCTCAGAAGCTGTAGCTTCTCCCCCACCATACACACACACACACACCCCGTCTAGAACGACTTCCAAGGACATGTCTTCAGCAGCTAATTTTTCAATGTTATTGTTAGATGATATCACTTGCCTGTTGTTCTAGTCACAGGTGTCGTTGATATTCTTCATGTTGTTGATGCTGCTGCTGCTGTTGAACCCTCTCTTCGTTGAAGGCTTTCAAGTCCGCCTGAAGTTGAAAAATGAGTGTCTACTGGTACTCAAGCTTGTGAGCCAGGAAGGCCTTTTGCTCCATCACATGTTAAATTTGGCTTAGGAGGCCCGAGTTCGCCTCCAAATTTTCTGTGGCACCCGAAGTGTCTCCCTCATCCAATGACTCCTCTAAGAGGTTCGTCTTCTGTTTCTTAGCGTGCATCCTGTCTCCAAGCCCATCTAAAGGTGTTGCCTGATGGCCGCTGGAGACGTAGATCCATACGTCGCACAGTATAACTCATGTCGATCAGCATATGACCGTTCACTTCGCCTGCTCTGAGTGAAACGTGTAACAAAGCTGGACACCACACACAAGCTGGACCATCGGAAAACAAGTGTTTGATACAGTATATAATTCGAAACTAAAAGAAAAGGATAATGGAGCAAAATGACAAGATAAGAATGAGACAAGGCTGATTTTCAGTCGACTGTCATCTGTGGAAAATATGCTTAACACGATCTCAAATAGTTTGTAGTGGGTGTCAGTCAGTCCGTAGTATCCAGTGAAAGCAAAAAGAAAACACAAACGAAGCAGATCGAGAGCAAAGCAACAAGGCTGAATAGGAACGAAAACAAGAGTAAATTTCTCTAACGGTGACGTTTTGGCAGCGACGAGTACACATACCTCAAAAAAGCTTGAAACTGATTTAATTCAAATCAAGGATCGCAAATGGCTTCATTTCACTGATCTTTTGTCAAGTTGAATGGTTTTCAATACACATGGTAAAGTTCCTGGTCGCCTTTAACTTGGCCAATTAATGATCCTTGTGCATGTCTGGGCCAAGTCTCACCTGTACCTGTGGTAGCCCTTATCTACACTCACAGGAGGTCGGTTCTATTGTTTCTGAGGAGGAGCTTTTATTACATTTGTTCGATCCATTTTGTATGAGTTCAAAACGTGCAGGAAAAATGACACTAACAGCAAGGGAGGAAAATCGAAACCTATAAAAATAATATAGTGGAAATATCTCAGAAAAGTAAAATCAGGAATTACTAGAAAAGTTCAACAGACTAGAAAAACTGACTGTACCGTCACATGTAAACATGTTTATATAGTTGGAAACCGTGGGAAAATACTCCGCCAAGTATACTAGCGGAAGACTTTCGATCAATTGCAAGATCCTTCATGATGATGCGGTTTCGAAATCATTATTGACGGCACCGTCTGCCTCTCTGACCCAATCCAAACCCAACCTATCCTAAACTCCAGCAGATCCATCCCGCCTACTCCAACCTTACTTCCCGACATCTAGTAGGGGAACTGAACACTCATTAACCGAATCAGGTATCAGCGGGCACTTCCAGGAGCCAATTAGTGCGGTGGTGCGCCGCTTTGATGCCGCGAACTCCTAAGACCGTGACTGCTGTTATGAGAGCAACTCTAGTTAGAGCTGGGTAATCGCAGAGGAAGTATATCAGGGTTTTCCCTCCTTCTCCGCAGCTTCAGCAATGCGAACTGTAGCGCCGGCCGAGCCTGGTGGCATGGTCCCCTATAGTCCAGTGCCCCGTACATACCGTCATAATCTTGAATGCATTTCCACGCATCTGGCATTTTAGTTCCCGTGATCGCGCTATGTTACCAGCGGGCCAAATCCTCCATGATTTGACATAGCTGGTAAGCCTTAAATGCCAAAGGGCCGCGGCTGTTTAATAGTGTGAGTAGATTCCGCCCCTGACAGCCAACAGCGAAACACCGACTCTATATGCCGAAGGGCTGCCAAGAGCAAAGTCCCGCCTGGCCAATCCGTCAGTCGGCTCATTCCCCTCTAAGTTCCTATGGCCGGAAACCCAGAGGAGGGTGACCTTGAGCGTGCAGTCCAAACTGTTCAGCGTGTCTAAGCATTGCCCGACCAGCCTGGAGGATATCGTCATTGGCCTTTTGGTTGTCGGTCAGAATGGCTATGTTACGCTTGAAGCCCGGATCACGCTCCAGCCATCGACAAACTTCCAATACACTGTGGCCGTAGGACTTCGCTACCCCGCATCCGGACTCACGTAGTCTGAGCGCACTGCACGGTACAACGTATTTAATGTGGAGGTCTAGAGGGAGGTTTGGTGGTGAATAGCATCAGTTTCGTTTTGGTGGAGGTTATGCTTAGTCCGCGTCTTGCGGCCCACAGGCATACATTTCGCAATGCTCCTTCCATGATCTCGCTCATAATCGACGGAAACATACCTGACACTAATATCAACAAATCTTCTGTATACGCCACTACCTTCACCCAAGAAGGTCACTATTCTCTATATCCAAGAAGGCAGCTAGAGTATACTGCTTGTACTACAATGACGGCTCAACCGTGCCAATTACCTCGTAGAGATTTGGAACTTCGAGAAAGACGTTCTCTCCATAATAGTTTTTAAGTAGATGTCCAGGACGCGCTCTAGGGTTTTCAGTACGAAAGAGGTGAGGCCGATTGATCGAAAATTCTCCGCGGACTCATGGCCGCGCCTGCCCGCTTTCGATATGAAAACCACTCGTTCGTGTCTCCAGGACTATGGTACGTATCCTCCTCCGGTAAATCTCAACAAACCACGGTACAACCTGTTGCTTCTGTAGTATTTCGTCTTGATATCGATTGCGTTTCAGAGCGATGGGATTCGTCTTTTGTTCGTGTGCCAGACGTGTGCTGTTGTATTTCTCAACAATCGCCTGATATTTAGTGAGGTCTTTTTCATCCCGCTCGTCGACAGTACCGGTCTCCTTATTCTTAGAAATCTTGCGGAGAATTTGCATGGCCTTCTGATACTGGTTCCTGACCAGAACACCAGTGGATCTTGGCTTCATAGTCGGTTTCCGGTGACCGACGTTCTTGTCAGCTTTTACTTTTGAGGGATCCCCCGACGTCGAGGGTTTTGGGTTAAGAGTACTTTGCCTGGTGCTCGCTACGGCGATGCTACGGCTGGCACCGAGCGCACAATCTCCTGCCTGGATGCCAGCAGCTCCTCCTCCGATACTGAGCCTGACATCACCAGCTCTTCTTCTATCGTCGGTTTAATTATTTTTAAAATTGGGTCCATGTCTTGGTCCCACTAGTAGTCCGGGAAAAATGTCCACCCTAGCTAGCCCGGCCACCAGGGTAAGGGTCTTAATTGAAACTGATTGTGTCTAAGATATTCAGAGTTCGCATACTAAAGACCAAGCTCCGCATTGACCACGCAGCTCTCGGCGTATGCTGTTCCACCTTAACTTGAGATCCTTTTAGCACCTTCTCCAGTGGAGGAAGGACGATCCTCGGGCTATTGTTTCTGTCCCTAACACCTGACTAGCAAATAAACCGATCCTCGTCAGTTGGATGAGCCTACTCCCAGCCCGGCCATACCCACTCTTGGCCCATCCGAAGACGGTTTCCAGCAGCCACCACGAGGAGCTCGTCTGAGGAGTTGCCGAATTATGCAACTTTAACCTGAAGTATAACCAGACCAAGCCGCCCTCTGAAAAAGAAGCGACCAAAACATCACCCAAGTACACGAAACAAAAGTTGAGGTTTCCCAGGACAGAGTGGATTAACCTCTGAAAAGTTTGCACCTCATTTCACAGACCAAAAGGCATCCGTGTGAACTCAAAGGGTCGAAAGGGTGTGCATATTGATGTTTTCGGAATATCTTCTAAAACTACAGGGATTTGATGGTACACCTTGGCTTAGTCGTGAAAACATGGCAGTTAGCGAGGTTTTGCACATAGTCGTGGATGAATGGTATGCGGAGCGGTCTGGGATGGTATCAGCATTCAGACGTCTATAACCGGCACATGGTCTCCATTCACCATTCGACTTTGGGACCATCTGCGGTAGAGAAGACCAGCAGCTATTTGAACCTCTGCAAATACTCTGCTTAAAAAGGGTGTCGAATTCTTTCTTAGGAACAGCGAGCTTCTGGGGTGGTAATGGATGCACCTTCGAGAAGATATGAAAGCCAGTAGTGCGGATATGGTGCTTAGCTGGCTGAGCGAGACTACTTTTGGTAGTTATGCTGCTGTATTTTTGAAGAAGCGCACGAATACAATTAAACTTCCACGATTGTTCTGCCAACCCCGCTACCAAGATGTAGGCGAGCTATTATTCTGGTGCAGAGCTCGGACGGACCCTCGTTAATCAGCTCGCGCCTGCCCAGAAGCACCACCACAAAGAAATTCTGTGCACCAACTTGACTTCCAGTGAGGAAAGGCAGAACTATCAGCATTTACGATAGTGTAGGGAAGCCTTCCTTAAGTAATGTGACAAGTTTAATGAAAAATTTGAATGCCAAAAGAAGGCTCTGATAAACGAAGTTTCCCATTGCAGTGATCAGACAAATCAAGGCCTCCTATTAAAAAATAGCAAAATTCCGAGCTAAAATCCTCTCTAGGAATCCTGGATTTGAATTCGGCTTTCTTTCATCGTTTACAGGAAATCCAAGTAATTCATTCGGATTGACTACAAAGCGCTCATGAAATATATAAATATTGACCTCAACATTTGAATTTCCTCATCCTTTTCATGTTTACCCATCATCAGTTTCTGAATACTCCACGCGTGTATCCCTGAATATGTGCAGAAAGGCTCCATTTAGTAAAACGATCCGCAATTTTCTCATCTCTATTCAAGCTCACAAAAATACTCGGAAAAGCTATTCATATTTTCATTTCCCATTCGTGGTACCAGCCGCCATGCGACCCTCCTTCTCCCAATGCTTGGAACTACAAAGTAATCATTCTTCTGGGGGTTCTCTTTTTACAAAGTAATACTTTATGGTCGGACCATTATTTATGGGGCTCTTTCTCCAAACATTGAAGCACACCTGTAGCCGTCATGGTGTATTGTAGGCGTGAAAGCTAGGAACGACTTTCATAATTTATTTAAGTGATCCCCGTCATACATTGCTTATATACTTGCTTGTACACGAGGTACATATTCCGATGTGAATACTTACGACCTGCCTAGCGTCAGGCTCTTCTAAGCGCAGTCTTATATTTGGGGATGAATTGAACGCTGAAAGAGCGATGGAAAAATGTTGAATTGCAATGGCTGAATGATTCAGCAAACGCAAAATTCAAATACGAACCCGCCACCGCACTCCCATTACTGAAATGAATGTCTCAATGTGGATAGAAGCGTAAGTCTAGCAACTCGACGACGTAGCGATGGGGGAAGGATCAATATAGGACATGGTCAACCCCATTGAATGCAAGTTTACTTATCCCTAGAGACATGCATATTTATATTTGGATGTATTTGCTGTTTGGGGTGGCAGTAAATTTAGACCGCCTACGGTTCAGAACACTTTCGGAATCTATGGGCTCCCCATTTGCATAGTCGTAATTTTAGTTTTATAGGGTGGTCGGCAATCAAGGAAGTGTGAAGTTCTTTACGAAGGCCGCATTCCACCACAATTTATTCTCAGCTGGAATTCCAACTATTTATTCAATTTATCGAGGGAAGGGAAACATAATCTTAAGTTCGAAGTTGGGAAGGATTATCAATCAACTGGTTGGACTGCTAATGGAGCAGACTATGTTTGGAAGGAGCTTAGCAACATGTTGGTCAGGCATAACCTGGAAAGCCATACCTTGGTCACATGGCATAGAATAACGCTCCCTATTGCATCTTAAAATCAACATGCCAATCAAGCTCCTATACACATTTGCATACTCCCATCCTGCTGTCTTCCTGTGAATGAAAGAGGATTTCTAGACGGTGGTGCAACATGCATGTGCACTCTCCTCACCACACAGATTAGCCACCTACGTAGGATGTTTGTCCCCAGTTTACGAAGTATAAACGTTACACCAAATACAAATACGCATAACACGTTCCTATTTAGACTTCCCTGCGATCCTGCAGAATCAATGCTACACCGACCCAAGGCAATGTGGGGGTAAACTTTGTGGCATTCTGTATGGGGGTGTTTTATGAATGCTGATGAATGCATTCATGTTGGATTTATTCTGAGGTTTAGTATTTGCACAGCGTGGCGACTAGAAAGGCTGGTGATATTCGTGAATGGGAATGGAAGGACTTTGAACCTGGATTAGCAATGCAAGAGATTATGTGCACGCGACTGAACTCGTGTTTGGGGATGGTTAACATGGAAAAATACACCCAAATTGTTGCTTCAGTATCTCCAGTTTAAAATAGATACTGGACATATCCGGGAAGAATGCGAAGCTGCGGGGAAGCTTCCAGGGAGCTTCCGATTTGGATAATACGCTTCAGAGCACATTACTTGAACACCCATATTCATTCCGGTTGCTTCTGTTTATATTGAAATGGATTCACATGCCAAACTTCCACCGCACAGGATAATAAAAGTTCAGGCAAACTAAAACAAAATTGCAAATTAATAGCATATGGTACTCCCTGGTCCAGTGCAGTGGAGAGCAAGGGAGCCCTAGTGGCTTTCGAAGGAAGAAAGCGGATATCAAACAATGTCACTTTATCGGACCATAGACAAGTGGATGTCGTAATGTCCCTGAAACTGCTTCCAGCTATTTCATTTCGAAATCTACAGAGGAACGAGCGGGTGATGTACAAAATACTATTGGACGCCACACTCCCAATCCCTGCGAGTCGCATCAGATTTGTTACCCGTACTGAGAAAGAGTGGACGTTTCTGAAAAGACCTTCCCTCTCAGTACACTAGTGGAAAAGAAGACATCATAGAAAAACACGAGTTTGGCAAAACAGAGGCGAATGACGGGGGCTGAACAGCCTCGGAAACTTTTGATGAAAAACAAAAGGACCAACTCGTTGGAGACGACTTCGAATCTGAAGCGCATCCTGATTATAAGGCAGACGTTGACAAACTCATAGGTATACAAGAAACAATAGGGCAGAGCACACCATCTGCTTGAAACCGACTTCGCCAACACCTTCTGATCATACATAACCCTCAACCCAAAGACTTTTTTTCTTGCGGAGATGCAAATCATCAAACGACACAAAAACCACCTCCAACTCTCCCCCGTGAAACCACTATAAGACATTACAAGGCATCTTGATCTCGTTTCTACTATACGCGGCCTCTGTAACCACACTATCTTGATCCCCTCTGCCTTTCGCAGTTTTCTCTAGATAGAGTCGATCCTGAAATTGGTCGCATTTCAATCCTCCCGACATACCAACTTTTTTCGTATCAAATTTTCTGATAGCATCTATCCTACATCTATTTTTGTAGAGGATGCTGGGAGTCCTGAGTCCGCATCCACTTAATGACGGACCAGATCACTTGGGAAGCAACTTAATACGTCTCTTGTGGTCCACGGACTCCTCTTTTGAGATAACACCCAAGTTTCAAAAGTAAAGGAAAAACTCTTGACTGACGAGTTCGTCCAGGGCAGAGACAACTCATCAGACGCTGCCTCACCTCTGCCCTGAGAGCAGCGTCGCCACTTTCGGTGGGTGTTAACCCAGAAAGAGGAGTCCGTGGCCGCAAGAGAGGAAGTAAATTGCTTGGCCCGGCCCGTCATCAAGTAGATGCGGACTCAGGACTACCAGCATCATCAACAAAAACAAAATTCACTTCGGCCTAGTGTAGTTTTGAACTTAGGACGGATTTCACTTGGATATAATTCGCTTTCATGTTGTGTTTGCGATTATATATAAATGGAGCGATTACCACCTGTCGCCACTTTCGGTCACTCTACTCCCAGGGCAAAGGTGAGGCAGCGTCTGCTGAGTTGCCTCTGCCCTAGACGAAACCGTCGGTCAAGATTTTTTTTTATCTTTCGTACAGTTTCCGCCAGTTTCCTCCTTTCTTGCACGAATCTTAGACAGTGCGTGATCTTGGACTTCTGGGACTGCATCGTAGTTTGGACAATCGGGTGAGGTGCCCAGTGTGAACCTATACTGAGCTCCAAATCTATCATCAGTCCCAAGTATTTAAGGCCCAGCTTGGAAGTGATGGTATAACGCCCAATTTGAATGCGGGTGTGATTTTCTTTGCGACGCTTGGTGATGAGGCCAGCTTCACTTTTTTCCTAAAAAAGTCTCAAAACAAAACTTTTCAGCAGATTGTTTTGCATAAGCATAACTCAGCGCCTACGAGATGTTTTGCGACTACAGCCAGTAATATGTCGTTGCTGTGACCCACCACCCACACTTTCTCGGGAATCGCAAGATTTAATACATCCTTGTACATGGTTTTCCACAGCAGTGGACCTAGTATGGAATCCGGCAGGACACCCGCACAGGCAACTTCCATCGTCTCTCATGCCATACGAGACTCTTCGTTCTAAAAAATATTGACAATAGCAGCGAGACAGAGAAAATACCGACCTTCGCCAGGGATTTCCGTATTAAGTCGCAACTGACCGAATTGATAGTATTTCCTACATCCTTGTTTGGTCAAGCCAGTAGCCATACTGTCAATATGAAAAATCTCCTTGGCTATCAACAACTGGGAGCAATATATTTAAGATTACCCAATCTAGCAATTTGTCTATGAAGTCCACAAAACATAGAGACTCACCTGGAGTTTTACCGATCTTACGTAGCAATACCAACTTCGTCCGTTTCCATGGTGCAGGAAATATCCCCTGGAATACGTTTCCAACAAATGCACTTGTAACAAAGCATTCACCGGCAAGGATAGTGCCGCAGTATACTATCTAGCCTAGAAAAGTACCTAGCATGGCAAGAGGGTAAGGGAATGCAATCAACTCTATAACCGCATTTGTACAAACTAAACTCCGAAAACCGGAGAGGACCAGAAAGACTGGTTATGAGTGTCCCGAGCAGAACTGGGAAGAACTAAAACGCGGTTAACAGAATTTGCGTCCTACAAATCAATATGCGCCGAAGTACAACCACTCGCGAGTTGCTAGCGCAGTTCGCTGGGGAGACCAAAGATGATTTTGTGCTCATCAGTGACCAGTACCGAAACAAGGACCCAGTTTCATGGCACCCTCCTTAGGATTCTTGCCCAATGGCGATGTCAGGCTTTGAAGGACGCTATCTTGGGCACGGATGGGGGGATGCTGGTCGACAGTGACTTCAATGCCTCAGATAGACTCCAGAAGGAAAAAGGAAACGAATTATTGAAATGGCGACGAGTACAGGACTAGTAGCTTTGAACACCGGATCCACTTCAATGTTCCGGAGCTCAGGCTGCGAAGCAAGTATTCCAAACGTAACCTTCGCGTCGGAGTCACTGGTTTCGCTGGTGGACGGTTGACAAGTTCTAGAAGACTTCTCGGCAAGCGGCCATCAATACATTGCATTCGAAATGGTGGACACAATCTCTCGGTGCGCCACCCCAGCGCACTTTCTGTGCATGGGACGTTGCGAAGGTGAACATCGGAAATTTTGGAACAGGTCACGCTGGAGGGTACTCCTCAATGTGGTGGCCCTGCAGCTGACACTGTCGTAAATTCATTTAGGAACCTGATAACAATAGCTTGCGGAGCCTCCGTGCCCAGCAGGGCATAGAAACGTGGCAAACCTTCTATGTATTAGTGAACGGTGAGGAGGCATGTACGATAATGACAGAATACAGATCAGCCAAAAGGAGACTCCGCAGGGCAATAAACAAGAGCAAAGCTTGTTGCTGGCAGGATCTGGTCGACGAGTTGAGCTTTGGGGACTCGGTTACAAACTGGTAACCCAAAAAATGGGGTCTCTGCGGAAACCCTGTTCACGTAAAGCCGAGCAGATAGATCGCATTGTACGGGCACTATTCCCTGAGCACCCCGTACGAGATGATGATGTCAGCGCGGAGAGCGCCAAGGACTGTCCACTTTTCTCTATAAAAGAGTTTGAGCAGTCCTCTCTTTGAAAAGCAAGAAGGCACCAAGGCCCACGGGTATTCCAGCAGAGGTATGCAAACTGGTATTTCAACATTGGCCAGACCTACTGTTCGGCGCATTCAACGCTTGCCTGGAAGAGGGAGTTTTCCCTTCTCGTTGGAAGGAGGCGAGGCTCGCGCTGATCAGTAAAGGGAAGGGCGACCCTGATTTGCCATCTTCATACCGCTCACTTTATATTCTTGACACTGCTGGAAAAGTGCTCGTAAAGCTCATCAGAAGTAGACCCGCTGAAGCGATACGCGCTACTGGAGATTTATCTCCACACTGCCTGCTCTATGAAACGCTAGAGGGTCAAAGGAAGATGAAGGTCACATCGGGAGTAGCGGTGGTGCCACGTCTAACAGGCGACGTCTTGTAATGAATTCAACGCAATCTGTCCTGCTCTACGGTGCAGAGGTATCGGCTAACATTCTTGGCAAGGAGGTATATCGTAAGTGCCTCAAGCAAGTACAGAGACAGGAAACTTTGCGGGTGGCGTCTCCTTACCTCTCTGCCTCTGAACCGGCCATGATCCCCGTTGCGCTTCTTGCTAAGGAGCGTGAAGCCATATAGAAGAGGGAAGGGAGAAGAGGGGAATTTTAACATGGAACATGGAAGAGCGGAATTTTAACATGGAACATAGCGTGCTTGGCCGTTAGACGACTCTCTGCTGATATGAGCCTGTACAACTAAAGTGTGTCTTCTGGTTCAACAGGAATACGGAAGTTAGTAGGGATATGACTTCTTATTTTGATCACTTGTTTATATTGGTGTGTCTACAGCAAGCGATAACTTATTTGCCCCTGGTGAGTATCCTATAATACGTCTAGTACCTTGTTTTGTGTTTTTTCTACACTGCCCATAAGGTTCAGACCATACATTGATCAAGATAAAAGGAGTTGCTGAAGCTGAAATTGATGAAGAGCATGCGCTGCATTGTTGACTCGATTTACAACTTTTCCCAAATGCTCTTCAAGGACCTTGTATTGTTGATCTATTGTTTCTTGATTTTTTTCCATTGAATTAACTGGCGCATCCAGTATCGAAGTGTGCTTTTGAGGAGTGATAAAAACAAGTCATCGTTTTTGTGGATCTAGCTAATTTTTTCCGACATCTTGGTAACCTAGTTCGAATCGAGCACGCCGAATAGTGAGTTGACAACTGTTCCCACAATGTAAAAGACACATCGTTTCATTCTTCCAGGTCATTGTTTCGCAGCAAGTAGATCGGCTTCTTCCACAAGATGTAAGTAGCGGTGTCGAATCTGGTGGACAACCTGTTCACATGGGCCCTTGTAGAAAAGTTGCTGGCAAAGCTGTTGCAGGATTATTGCGGGGGGGGGGGGGGGGGGCTGTAGATCGAAATAAACTACTAGCTTCCAATAGGAAGAGACCAATTTAGTCTCTCCATGGCTTTCGAAGCAAATCCCTGATTGCTGGGGATTTCCATGCTATTGATTGTCGGGACTATCAAGCAACTGAGCAATAATGTCTTGAGCACTTTCCCCTCCATTCGCTTCTTTCTTTGTCGAGAGGATGTCTCGGTAGGCTCAAATGCTGGCGTCTCTTCTGCTCCTTCACCTTCCTGATGGTTACGATTTCTGCACTGCCTGATTTCCTCAAGGTGATCCGTTGTTTCCTTGAAGTTCTGAGCTGATGGCTTAACCAGGGATGGTAATTTGTGAATTTCAGGTTTCCGGATACCAGACTTTGTGTGTATTTCTGTCACCCTTACTAAACCGTCGTCACTGCAATGCACCTTGATGATTCTTCCCAGAGGCCATTTCATGACGGGGGAAAGGGAAGGGAAGCATCAGTAGACAAGTAGCCAATTACTTCAAGATGAACCGCCTTCGTGCTGAAGCAGCAGAATATACCAGATAGCCTTTTTATAGACGACTTCCACGTGAGCGATAGTGGATCCAGATAGGCCTGCAGAAATCCACTCCGCAGTTGATGAATGGCCGGTTGTAGTCGATGTGATGGTAAATTACCCATCATCTGCACATATATGTTTGGCTTTCTTCTTGCGCAACGGATGCACTGTTGTAAGATCGAGCGTGCTATATTCTTCCCTTTCATAGGCCAAAATCGTTACCTTGTAACTGCTAGTAGTCCTTGGGCTCCTTCATGCATAGTTTTAACGTGCAAGTCCGTCATTAATAATTTCACGACTGGATGGGCACAAGATAGAACACGGGATATTTTACCTCAAACGAAAGATTGGATGCTTCTAATCTTCCCCCCACCCGTGATAATCCTTCTTCGTCAAGAAGTGCGGCAAGTCCGAGCAGTGCGCTTTCCTTCTTCTTCACTATAACCCATAAAGCTGGGTCCAACTCTTGTGGAGTCAATGGCTTATTATTTGTCAAGGGTGAACATGTCCGGGGGCTTCTTGGAGGCTCAATTTTGCCATCCTTATTTCTTAAAAGTTGTATGAAACCAAGGCAATATGCTGTCACCCTTTGAAGTTTTCCAAACGAATTAGCATGTTTAATTTTGTTGACGAAACTGCCTTCGTCTTGCTGGGAAATCACCGGGTAAACGATTCGATCAGCCTTTTGGTTCTCCTAGTGAATTTCACTGTTGTCATCATCTATGTTCGTCGATCCTCGATTCTGGCTTGAGTTAGGCTTAAAGACTAGGGACCACAATGACTCTTCGTCATGCAAGAATGTCGGGCCATAGAACCATAAATAATGCGAAAGAAATTTTTCTGGGGATGTGCCCTTTGACAAAATTCTGCTCTACTATAAACTGACCTTACATGCCACCACTGGTCCTTGTTCAATAAAGCATGAATTCTGGCAATTCGGCGCCCAACGAAGACTGCCCGTTCTTCGATTTGAGCATGAATCGCGCAAAGAAAGATCTGGGAATCTGTTCACAGATATGAGGTAGCTCCTTCTATCTCGCAAAGGTCAAGGCGTGAAATTGTAAGGCACATTCAAATCCCAGTGTTGCATCTCGAGACCTCGTGGAACACATGAAAGAGGTTAAGCAAAGGTGGGCCAGCTGGAGAATCAAAGCAAATGAAACAAAATGTGATCATGTCACTTTTAAATTGAAGAAACGAACATGTCCCCCAGTTAAGTTTGACAGCGTATCCATTCCTCAGTCTAAGGAGGTATAATATCTAGGAATACACCCAGACAGAAGGCTCACTTGGAAAAAAGATATTGAGGCCAAAAAAAACTCAGGTCAACCAACCTAAGATGCGAAAACCTGCACTGACTACTCAACAAATTTTCCAAGCTGCCCTTGATGCTGATAAAGCCAATCTGGACAATCTGCAAAATTTTGGGGATCTGCTCGCACATCAAACATCGAAATCCTTCAAAGAATGCAGTCTAAAATATTGAGAATGATCTTAAAGGTCCTGCTTCAAGGATGTAGACAGAGAGTCAAGTATTACCGATGTATTGAGACTAGGAAGGTATCATTAACACTAGCAAGATACTGTACTTTGGGCTTACCTAGTAAGTCATTTATCTCGACATCAATTCGCAGAGCGCCCAAAAACGAAGTAACGCTGAAACTTTTAACTATCAAATTGTGAAGTGGATCCTTCAAAGGAAAAATGGTAGAACCAAATGACAGTTTATTGATTGCCTTGGCACAAACAGAAATGAGTTTCTTTCATAGTCCACCTAAGGCATGTCCACTTCTCAACCAAGGAACTAACGAACCATTACCCGTCCAACCTCATCCCCATTCTCATAAAATTAAATTTCGAGTCAATCAAAATGGAACGAAGCAGCAAAGCAAGGAAGAGGATAGTACGTGCCGAATCCCACATTCGAACAGAAAATCTTCGATAAAATATGGCTAAATAAATCCTAACTTGATGGACTTCAAGGTAAATTGGGAAGTATCTAAACTTTTCAAGGACTCTCTATTTTGAATCTTTCAATTCCTACAGGTGACCTCCTCAGTTATCATTACTTTCAAAGAACTCCCCAAGTCCATTCTGGTGCCATCCCCTCATTTGACTCCAACACGAAATCGTAAAACCAAACCAAATTAAAATAAAAGGAAGGACAACCACGTCCTTGTTCACGAACTATATCAATTCCCGTTTCACCTCAAGCGTTATCATTTATAATCCTACCGCGAACTACTCCCAAACTACAATAATTACCAATTATGTGCATCACGTTTCACATTTTCAACATAATCACAACAATAAAACTGGCAGAGCGACGTGACATTATGTCTGGAAACAAAGCGTAAGGGACCATCATGGCGGACCCCATAGGCTCGGGGGCCAGTTGAAGCTATCAAAGTCGAGTCCCTGTGCACCCACTATCAGCGAACGTTCAGGATTCTCTCTGAAATGGTTGTCGGGAATTCCTTTGACGACTGCCAAACACTCAGTCACCGACTGTGCCTGGTCCCTCCATAAAATTTCCTCGTGAAATGCCATAAAACAGGTTTCCTTGTTAGCACGTTTTTGAATTCAGTATGTGTTTTAGGAAAATGTAATAATGTTAAGCTTTCTGTAGAACAAAGTGACCATTATCTGAGTTCGGTGTTTAAGAGGAATTGTGGCCGAAGCGTTTGCCCGGGGCGGATAATTTGATAGAAGTTGGGAACTGACGAAGGCAGGACGCTTTTAAGGCGTTTCATTGTTCGTGGGAATGTAGGCACTCGTTAGAGGCGGGTGGGTTCCATACGGTTGCTTGTCAACGAAACGGAATGATATATAGCGATTCCATTAACTGATCCTCGTCGATTTGACATTGGTCACAGTTGGGTGAAATACTTGCGAGCGGAGTTCAATTGAAAAATTCAATCAATTATTGGAAAAAGTTTTGGATTTCGAAGAGATGACCCTTCAATCAGTGAAGTGCCATTACGAGTCTACTGAAAAATTTAACCTTGTGTGCCATCCGCTCCTGACTTTAGTGAAATACATACAATAATCATCAAGTGATATCCCGAGGGTGGTTAACAGGATTCTGTCCAGGTAGGTAGGTTGGTATCAGACACCGTTCTGAGAAACCCAATTAGCGCTGTGGTGAGCCGTTTTGATACTACAAACTTCTAAGACCATGACTGCTGAGGGAAGAGCGAGAGGGCAGAGTTCAGCCGGCTGACATCTTTGGAGCCAGCCTATAGCGTTCAACAAGGAAAGCAGCTCTCCCATCCTGCAACTAGGTATCTCCCTGGGCTTCTCAAACAATTCTTTACTTATTATCCATAGTCTGGCTGAAGCTAGAGCTGCACAATCACAAAGGAAGTGCCTGAGAGTTCCTCCTTCTTCTCCCCACCTTCAGCAATGCGAATTGTAAGGTATGTTGAACCTTTCAGTCGGGTCTAGTTATATACGGGCCAAATCCAACTTGACTGGACGTCCGCGGCTTCTAAGTAGTGTGAGTAGATTCCACGCTTAACAATCGCCAACGGAACACAGACTGCGCCCGCCGAGGGGCTGCCAAGAACAGTGTCCCGTTTGGCCCGCATATTCCCTTCTAAGTTCCTATCATTGAGAACCCAGAGGAGAGTTACCTTGAGAGTACTTCCCAAGCTGTTCAGCGCCTTCTTACACTGCCCCACCAGCCTGGACGGTGTCGCCACTGAGTACCCTTCAGAATGGCAATGTTACGCTTGGGGTTCTTGTCCCAGCCGTCGATAGGCTTCCGCTTAGAATACACTAGTTAATTCTGGGAGACTGTACGACTCGGCTACGTTCTCCATATCCGCAAAAACGCACCAACTCCGCAGACCATCTTTGATCCATCGGTGAAAAACATTATGTCATTGCCTTGCAAAACGTCGCCTGTCCTACAAGTCTGCAACAAAGTTTCTCGTGAAATTCTTTTCGTGGGAAATGCTCAGAGTTCTCGAGGTACTTCGCCTAGGATGTTGGTGTAACCGTAAAGCTTGATTTATTGCCTTATTGCGTAGTCTAACAGCGCTTCACACTACAGAATTTTCCGGGCTGGACTGCATAACCCCATACTGTTAAGCTTCTTTCCATTGCACTTTTCGCTTGCCGCGTTCCAAAGGTCTTCCGTTCTGTGTTCAATCTGCAATTTAAATTTGGATCCCGCCACCACCTTCATCCTGCTTCTGTTCAATATGCGAAAAATTTCATCTATCACTATCAACCACAGCACCGCAGGGGTAGCGTACCTCTGTTCACTGTTAAAGGCTTCCTTGATAGCATTGTTACTAACATTGCTGAATGCTTCGTCAATATCCAAGAAGGTAACTATAGTATAATGCTTGTGTTGTAGTGACCGCTCAACAATGATAACTGCCTCATGAAGAGCGGTTTCTGTGGACTTGCTTTTGAGGTAGGCATGCTAAGGCTTGGAGATTGGCGTTCTGTTCATAGTTGTCATTAAGTGGATATTCAGGACACGCTCTTAAGTCAATAGCACGAAACAGTTGAGGCTAATTGATCGAAAGTCCTGCCCGAATTCAGCGTAAAACGACAGGCGCATCTTCAAGATTTTGACGTATTCAAATGAACATGACTGGCATTAGGACATCTAGAGATTTTATATGGAGGAGAAACTGTCTATAGCCCAGCCGATTTTAACGTCAGTAATTACCGATTTGATAGTCTCACACGACACCTCCAAGCACGACTCCGACTTACAATCCCTCGTTTTTTTACTGCCAAGGATATCTGCTCTGCAACCAACATCGCTCGTGTAAGAATCTTACGTGAAACCGAAGGTGTTCAGAGTCCGCATACTAAATGCCAATCTCCCCTCTGGCCGCAGAGGCCTCGGTGTATGTTGTTCCACCTTGACTTGGGGTCTTATTAATACTTTTTCCAGTGCACGAAGGACGATCCTTGGGCTGTTACTTCGATTCCTCCCTCGTCAGTTGGATGAACCTACTCCCAGCCCGGTTTTACACAAACTTGCCCATATACAGGCAGCTTCCAGTGGCCATCGCGAGAAGACTAAATTATGTAATAATAATAATAATCGTTGGCGCAACAATCCATGTTGGATCAGGGCCTTGAAGTGTGTTAGAGCACTTCATTCAAGACCGTAACGGTACACTAGGAGGCAATGTGGTCAGCATTGCGCTCGCCCGAGATTATTACCCTGATTTGACTCAGGTACTCATTCACAGCTGAGTCGACTGGTGTCCGACGTCAAATCACGATACAAATTCCACTGCCACCAGCGAGATTTGAACCGCGACCTTCCGTACGACAGCCTTGCGCTCTAACCACTCAGCTATCCGGACACAAATTACAAATTATGTAACATTACCCATATATCCAAGTCAGCCCGCTCATTCCCCTGTTCATATGACAGGGAACTCAGCAGAGGGTCACTTCGAACGTGCCATAAAGACCACTAAGCCCATCCTTCCACCGTCCCACCAACCTGAAGGATGTCATGCTTTAATGTCTGCCTCACTGTCTGTCAGAATAGCTATGTTACACTTGGCGCCCGGATCTTGTCCCAGCCATCAATCATCGAATCTTAGGAGACTATACCACAAAGCCACGCTGTGTATATTCGAAAAAAAAACCCACACCGCAAAATCCTTCATGAAGGTCAGCCTGCATGTCCATCGGGAATGCGCAGAGTTCCTGAGGCACTTTATTCATACCACAGACACTATACAATGCACAAAGCCACCCTCTGCAGCATGAATGGAATTATGTCATCCACCTCTTTCGTTGAGTTTCATGCTACCCCGCGCGTGGCAACCTATTGGTAGGTTGACCTTCTTTGCTACGATTGCGGACATAAAATATTGCAGTTTTTCTGGTAGAGCTGATCGGTCGTGAGCCATGTAAGCTGAGGAAATGTGCACGTTCGTGGCCCCGCCTGCTCCGGTTTAACCATGGCTAGGTCACTGGTCTCTCTCTAGCGAGAGTACATATTCTAGGTTTGTCCGGCGCGTCTCTTGTGCTGTTGAATGAACTATAATATTTGCTTTGGAGCCCTTTCATGGTTCAGTCTCCTTTTATCGAGGGCTCCTATACTAGCTGGGGGGCTGTTTGTCTAGGGTTCCTCATCCTTGGTTACCGTCCATGGAAATCCTGAGATTTTCTAAGCACAGGGATTGGCGAGTTTATTTTTATCCATGCGGATCTTTAGTAACAAAATGCGAGCGACCGGTCTCCCGGGGATCTCGTGGTATACGACGCCGATCTTTGCGACGCAAGAACCGAGAAAGTCCCTAAATCATCGATCTGTGCATGCTATAATGGAACTGACGAAACACCTGAGAGGAATCGAAGCAGAGGTTTCGCCAAGAGATGCTCGATTACCATCTTCGACCGCCTAGCCTTAATACTGGTCCTAGTAGCGCTAGTTTCCCGTCGTATTTACCATCCGCTAACGTCTGGCCACGACGCTGAAGGATTTCGTAGTTTAATGGCTCGTCGGCCAACTGTAGCTGATTACGTGTTTGCCGATTGCTTGGCGTCGAACTCCATGCACACTGTACTCCACTGGCGTTGTTGTTCAACTTTACCTGTAGAAATATTGCGTTTGAAGCGGTGGGCTTCAGATTCTGTTCGTTTTTCAGGCGTTTGTTGTCATATTCTTCGACTGTTGTATGGTATTTACCGAGCTCCTTTTCATTCCGCTCATCGACGGTACCGACCTCTTTATTCTTCGCAATCTTGCCCTTGAGCTGGAATCCAGTGGACCGTCGCTTCTTATCCAGTTTCCGGTGACCAAAATTTTCTTCAGTCCTTGCATTTGAGGAGACCCCCGACGTCGATGGTGGCCCTCGAGAAAGTGACCCGTGATGCCGAGGTAAATGCAAGAGGTAGGATCCTCTTTAAGTCCACCCAACTACTGGCCTATGCTGACGATATCGACATCATGGGAAGAACCACCCAAGACCTACAAACTGCTTTCATCCAGATCGAGCGGGCGGCCGAGATCTTGGGCTGGACATCAATGAAGGCAAGACAAAATATATGATGGCAACGTCAGCACCGAAGACGAACCAACCAACAACATCAAACCGCACTAGTCAAACATAAAGAATAAGGATAGGAGAATACAACTTTGACACCGTTGACAATTTCTCCTATCTAGGGTCGAAAATCACAACCGATAACAGCTACGATGATGAAATCCGCGAACGGTTGTTGTCAGCCAACAGAACCTATTTCAGCTTACAAAAACTGTTCCGCTCGAAACGACTCACCATAGGGTCAAAGCTCTTGCTGTACAAGACTATGATCTTGCCAGTCCTCATGTATTCCTCGGAAACTTGGGTTCTTAGCAAGAAAATTGCGAACTCTTGTCCTCGTTCGAGAGAAGAATCCTCTGAAGAATTTTTGGCCCCCTACATGGGGATGCACGATTCCGTAGCCTACTTAACGACGAAATCTATGAGAGATACCATGACCGTGAGGTTGTGGATAAAATCCGGCTCAATAGGTTACGGTGGGCGGCCAATTAATCCGTATGGATGAGGATGATCCCACCCGGAAAGTCTATAAGGGCAATATCTATGATAGAAAAAGAAGGCGAGGCAGACCCTGCCTAAGATGGAGCGCTAGCGTATGTCAGGACGCCAGACAGCTTTTAGGGATATCGAATTGGTGGACCTCGGCGCAAAACCGGGACGTCTGGAGTTCCTTATTAAGGCAGGCCTAGACCGGATACCGGTTGTTGCGCCGTTGATGATGATGATAATGACTGCCGGTCAGAATGGGTACGTTACGCTTGGGGCCCGGATGTTTTTCCGGCGATCGACACCCTTTAGTATCGCCAGTACTTCCGCTTGAGATGCACTGACAAATCTTGGCAGACCATACGGAACATCCGCTGTCAGCTTCAGCGTATTTAATATGCAAGTCAAGCGGAGGAGATACTGAAGTACATTGAAAGCATCTGCCGGGCAGGACTGCAGCGCCACAGTAGCACCTACAAACGCGGTTCTTTAAATCCTATCAAGCTTGGTTCAAGCATGCAACTCGCTACACGCCTCCCACCAGACAATAGAAATGAAATGTACGGTTCTCCAAGATGCGATGAACCTTGGCGGTTTACATCCAGAGAGACATCCTCCGCCGAAGACCACATTTTCTTACATTGGATATAAAAAGCCATTCTTTTAGCCGCGAATTCGGGTATCCTTGTCTTAAAAATAATAAGTAGCAGTAGCTCCCTTTTAATTGGAGTTATGCCGAATCTACATCTAGCAGCCCACCGGCACTTTTTTCACAATGGACCCTCCATGGTTTCACTCATAACCCAGGAAAATATCCATCACATCATTATCACCAAATCGTCAGCATACGCCACCACCCGCATCTCACTCTTGTCCAATATTCGTCGAATTTCATCCATCATTATAAACCAGGGGACCTCTGAGAGGTGGTGCCACCCTGGAGCTTCCCTCTACTCTTATTTCTGGTCTGTATACCTATTACATCAGATTAGATTATATTGGTTTTTAACATGGATACTCTTCAATGGCTAAGGCTCTCCTCCAATCCTACTCTGGTTAGAGATTCCTTGATGGCTTTGTTACTAGCGTTGTTAAACGTTCTCTCTATATTCAAGAAGGAAACTAAGGTATGTTGCCTGAAGTTTAGCGACCGCTCAACTGTGCTTATTACCTCGTGAAAAATAGTTTCTGTGGATTTACCTTCGAGTGGCGTGCTGAGACTTGGATATAGTCCGTCCCCCACTTTCGCTATAAAAATCACGGCACGTCCCCGGTAGGGCAGTTTACAATCAAAAGAAATGTAGCTTGGATAAATCTCTACCAACTATAGCACAACCCTTTCTTGCTATTTCTGGTGGTCTGACTGAAGTTATGCCATCTGGGCCGGCGATAGTTAGCAATTGCGTAATTTCATAAAACCAAGGCTGTCGGAAAAGTGCGACAAATTACCAACTCCAAGGTCTTATCAGAAAATTCCATCCAGGAGGCCTCGAACTTTTTAAGGAAGGATGGACCAGTATTTTACTGTCTCACTAATTTTCCATTGTCGATTAATAGGGTAATATCGCAACTATCACAGTTCTGCGAGCTGGAAAAATGAAAGTTGATGTACTGCCCCCTTACCGATACATTAAAATCAAGGAATGGCTCGTCTCTTGCTCTTGATTCCGAGCTGCCCCGAACCGTAAGCCTTGCATTGGCGTCGCAATCTATCGACCAGTTGGCCGTCTTTTCTACGAAGGTGGACAACAAATGTTCTAGTTCTTCTGGTGGAGCCGTGAGCCATGTAAACCAATGAGGTATACACTTCAGACACTGCAGACTCTTTCTGGCGAGGATACATGCTCTAGGTCTGTCCCAATCAGTATCTCCTACGTTGTGGAATGAATTATAATATTTGTTTTGGAGTCCTTTGATAGTTCTACCCCCTTGGATCCAGGGCTCTTATATTATTGCGGCCTCGACAACTTCCTCTATGAGGAAAACCAGCAGATTAGCTAAACATCCCCTTGAATGTTACAGATTTATCTGCACTACTTTCGGCATCATCTGCCTGTGTAGGTGTTTCTCAGTCCCGGTCCGACGGTTCTATATCCGCTCGTTGGCGACGTCGACTGGATCCAGGTCAATGTCCGGTTCCGCGAGCTGCAATACTTTCACTTTTGACTTCCTGACTTCGAACTGCATTTTGTAATCCGCCTTTTCTAGTGCTTCCAAGCACTCTTCATTTATAGGACGCAAAAAAAGCTGGCTAAACACCTGGGGTTCCTCCCCCTTGATAACTGTCCATGAAATTTTGAAGGCGCAGAGAGTGGACGAGCTTATCCTTATTTATGCAGATTTCCGGCAACCAGATACGAAGGGCCGGTTTCCTGAGGATTTCTTTGTATGGGATGACTTTGAACTTTATGCTCTCCAGGGCCTCGCCGAACTTAGCGACGAAACGAACCGAGAGAGTCCCTAGATAATTGGTCCTCGAATGCTATAACGGAACCGAAGTATCACTTGAGAAGAACCAAAACAGAGGGTTAATTTTTGCCGTCCAGGAAATGTTCGATGACCATCTTAACACTGCTCCACGCCTCGCCAGCGCCTGGTCACGACGCTAAAAGGTTTCGCAGTCCATGACTCGTCGGCCAACTGTAACTGTTTACCTGTTTGCAGATTGCTTGACGTCGAAGCCCATGCATACTGTGCTCCACTTGTATTGTTGTTCAATCTCATCTGTAGAACGGTGGGTTTCGTATTCTGCTCATTTCTCAGGCGTCTGTTGTTATATTCTTCGACTATCATATGGTATTTAGCGAACTCCTTTTCATCAGCGCTCATCGATAGTACCGACCTCCTTATTCTTTGCAGCCTTGGTCTTGAACAGGACTCCAGTGAACCTCCACTTTTTAGACGGTTTCCGGTGACCGATATTCTCGTCAGTCCTTACTTTTGAAGAGACTCCCGACGTCGATAGTTTCGGGTTAGGAGTACTAATGGCTTGTATTCGCAACACCCAGTTCGACGGCAGTGAATTCCAAGTTGCTCGCTCCCGAAAGTTCTTGGTTTCAGCAAAGTGGTGCTATAGCTGGTACCGACTGTACTACGCTCGACGGATACTGCCTCCTGGCTGGATGCCAGCAGAAAGTCCTCCTATGATGGTTTCACCACCTCTTCTCCTATCGTTTGTTGAGTCCATGTCTTAGTTCCACGAGTAGTCCGGGAGAAAGGTGCACCCTGGCTAGCCTGGCCATTAGGCCAAGAGTCTTATTTGAAACTGAAGGCGCCCAAAGAATTCAGAGTCCTCATACTGCAGACCAAACTCCCCATTAGCCGCGCAAACTTTTTCGTGTGCTACTCTACCTTTAATTGGGGTACTGTTAGCATTTTGGCTCATCCGAAGACGTTTTTCAGTGGAAACCCTGAGCAGGTTGCGTGAGAACGAATTATGCAACTTAACCTGAAACATAATCCAACCAAGTCCCCTGAGTAGTCGAAGGAGACCCAAAGGGGAGAGCTATCTCAAAACCTATAAAATGTTTAATTTTATGACTTCTTCTCCTTCGTCTCCTCCTAACCTGCGAAGCTCACATTCACTCTTTGTTGTTTGTAGCTTTCATTTTGACGGCCTAAGGATGCCAAGGTTGGGTAGAAACCTCAAATACCAGACCTACTGAACATCTAAGGTAGGAAGAGCATCAATTGAGGACGTGTTCCGTGGTGGATCTTCCTCCTTGATCGCGGCACTCAGGCTCTATTCTACAATTTTTGGATCCCATGTTTTCTTCCACTAGGTTAAGTTGATGTTTCCACGTTTAGTTTGTTTCCGGTTCATGCCCACCCGTTGGTTTGCAAGCACGTGTTGAAAGGACATCTCAGCGGGGCTTCAATATTTGCGAACGAACCTTCACGATCAATTTCGCTATATTTTTACGTTTTTTTGGGATACCTTTCCTCTCTTGACCGACTTCAGCCACCCAGGATGATCTCTGATCATTGCAAATCCAGCCATTCACTATCACATTGAACTTCTAAAATTGTGGTTTGCAATTAAACTGGGCAATATCTTCACGAAGAGGAGAGGAGAATATCGAATCAATCAACTAAAATACAATCATGGACTGTACCAAATATTTGACGACCCGGAAGTCTCCAAATTAGTAAAACTTCGAAAGTTGCAATAATCTGACCACGTTCAACATATAGATGAGATTAGCGTACCTAGAAGAGCATTCGAACGGAGAGCAGAAGGTCGAAAACCGGTGGGAAAACCCTGAAAGGGCTGGGCAGATTCTGTTGACAGAACCAGGGCTACTTGATTTTGAAATAGGAGGCCGGGATTGATGAATTGAGAGAGTTGGAGGAAGGACATCTTGAAGGTCTAAGCCCGGAAGTCTCGGTGACGATTACGACGCTTTTGTTCAACTCATAAAACGCTGCCTCCGTGAAAACGGTTTTCTTCCCAATTGGTCCTATCCGTCATCAAGTAAATATGGACTCGTGACTCCTAGAATCCTTAAGCGAGGACCTAACCGGAAGCTTGAGAGTCGCAAGTAAAAATCTCTACTAGAGTTAGATTTAGGAAATTCACTGGCTTGCAGAAGTGATTAGTTTCCCCTTAAAAGGACATTCCCTAGAACCAGAATTGATCCTACTGATCGCTTTTAAATGAGGATGAAAATAATTCCAGGATTAGTCTTTTGAAGGTGCAACACGAGTGAACCAATATATGCTCCCATTCGAACAATATTATTGGTCCTGGAAATGCTGTTTATAATAAGATTAAAACAAAGAAATGAAAACTCAGATAACTGATAACAAAATGTATTCGTAATTGGAATGTACTAGGAAGCTAGGAAAGCATTTAATTAATTGGGAATAATCTTGGGAGCACGTGGAGATTGCACTGCCAGTTTTGTAAAAGAATCGTGGTCCACGCCCAGATGAGTATGGAATACTAAACACAATTAAGCAGTCATTCCACTCTGAAAATAAACCGGATTCTGAGATAAAATTAGAAAATTGAAGGAAACAAGGATTTGCTAGTCAACGTGAGTACTTAGATGAAAAGCACCTCCTTCACCATAGTCATGGTGATATAGAGCACTAGAACATTCCAAGGAACTTCAAGTAACATCCATCTCCAACATGCTTAGCATACACCAACGACCTCCAGATGTGCTTTCCTAACATCATCACGTTAATCAAGTGAACATTTATGCGCCATCTTAACCACCCACCGTAAGGATTTGATCTTTCAGACCTTTCAACATAGCCGTAATCCTCCCAGATAAAGTTAATTTCAATTTACCATATTATCACTTTCAAGACTGGAGTTTTCCAGCTTATTCAGCATTTCAGCTCACGCTGGGAGTTCTCCCATTCACAGGCGCTCCATGAAGGGCACCTTGAATTGCTGAGCAGTTTAATGTTCTGTGAATAAAATGCAATCTTCTCATAAATCGCTCATTAAAATTTCATCAGATGAAATAATAAATTTTTCCCACACGCCTGAATCCGTGTATAGTCGTTAACTCCTCGACGCGATATCGTTTTGTTTGTGCTAGAATCAAGGACCTATGAATATACGAGTATTTATGGAGATAGCGAAGGTGGGAATCCCGCCATGGATCCAACTTTTTTGAATAATTAAGTAAGAGCTCTCCGCCATTGGCCACGACAATGGCGTCAATGTTTGTACACGGAATCCACTTAGTGTGCTTAACAGCATTTGGCCTCAAACAATTATTGATGACAATAAAGGCATTAGGGTGGAAGGCGACGCACAACATAATAAACATTATCGGAAATCGATACACCCCATTGTTGTAATGGCACGACAGGTATAGTTGGAAAATTGCCTGCAATGAAAAACTCGACGAGTGGCTGATCCCCGGAGGCAAAAGTTGTATCGATTTTTCCACCACTTTAAAGCGACTGCACATTTGATGACAATCACCGAAGTTTGTTGAATAAATAATGGTATCAGATCCAGGTCAATGTGGTGATTTAAAACGAACTCTCTAATCGGTGCCACAAAGTGAACTCGAATGGAATGCAAACCTTTGAGTTTTCCCAACTTTTCCGATTACCACGACAAATGAGTTTCCAACTATTCTGGAGGAAATTATAATTAATGAGAAGTTATTTGACGGAAAAATGCCACGAAAGCGTGAGGCTCGACATAAAGCCTGGGAGCTCGTAGAAAAGTTTAGAAAATGTTTTACAAATAAGCCTCATTTGCTTTACATCTGAAAAGTTTACCGGGAGTGACTGTGCGAGAATAATGATGGTTGGTTCTATGTCTGTTCCATCACCATACGACGCTACCCATTTGGAGGGATAATAATGAAGGAGTTTTCTGAAATAGTTCTTTGAATTAAGTCCAAATTTATGCTTTTAAGAAGGAGGGTCTTTGAAGATTGCAGATTGAATCCAGGTCACAACAAATAATGAAAGCTCTCCCTCGGACACCACCTTATCGTGTTGGGGGAGCCTGTAGTAGTTTACTACTACACTAAAGGTGTCCAAAATATGAATATAAAAACGAAGGATATAAACTCTTCAAGTGGTAAGAAGTCACAAGCTTCGAATCCACCCGCGACCATGAGCAATCATATCGCGGCCGAGGCGCGGATTTTGGAGGCCTCAACGCATTCATACCCGCCTATAGATAAATCTGTAGAAGGCATGCTTTCCGACTCAGTGGAAAGCTTGCATTTCGTGCCTACGGCGAAGTTAGCCCGAAAGGAAAGTACGGTAACTCTCAACTCGGTACTGCAGCCCAAATCTACCCGCAAACGCAACTAAGGTGGAGGGACTACAGGCTGAATCCTGGCTGTCAGAACCTTCTCCTTCACCCTTACCGGGAAAAACGGAAGAACGGGAAGCTGGTGACGTGGACGCTACTGGTTTAACGCAAGTATGTGGAAATGGATCCAAGCGGCCCGGACACCGTGAACCTAGAAAGATCCCAAGCCTGCGGCAGAAGAGAGCACTGCGAAGGATGATGAAGCAGCTTGGGAATGAGGACATGGACGTGGCTGTATCACTAAGTTGGTCCCTTCCATTGGAATAAGAACTCGAAGGCGGGAAGGAAGAGGACGTATGCACAAGCTGCAGCCTCTGTTCTGACTGCAGCCATGGGAATTTCCTCCAAGGATGACAAAATGTCAGAAGGACAATTTACCATCTTCCGTGAATGCCTGTGGATGCTGGATGCTGGAGCCTGGAACGAAGTCACGATTTAACAATCAATATTTTCACGATGGGCTTCTCCATTTGGAGTGCACTGATGAGGCTTCCTTAAAGTGGCTCCAGCAGGTAATCCCAACCTTGAGTTGCGGCGATCGGCCCAAGTTCAGTATTGTGAACACTGAGCTACGCAGGACAGAACATATCGGATGTTGGTTAGCAGGCCCTCGAAGGAAGCCAGAGGCCATCATCCGCATGCGGGGTGAACAGAACCCGGGCATGGACTTTGCAGGGTTAAGTTCATGAACGCCAGGAAGGACAAATCTACAAACGTGGAGGATTTCAACTTAGTATTCGAACTGGACCAAAAGAGCCTGAATGTGCTCAGGGAGAGTCACCATATGGTGCTTTACTTTTTTCTAGATAGACTGAAATCCATATCCATATCCATATCAGGAAATGTAGGGCATCATCTCCATCTCACACAATATAGAGCAAATTGCAGCATCTTCGGTGCGCTCTCCCACAATAGAGCTGCGCACGGAGGATAGTGCATACAGGAGCGGAACCCCCGTATGGGGGATCGCACTGGTGAAGCGACTACAGAGTGAATCCTACCTGCTAGTAACTTCTCCTACACCTGCCAAGGAACAGGCGGAAGAAAGGGAAACCGGAGACGTGAACGGAACTGACTTGATGCCAGTTCGAGTGATCAAATCTATGCAAACAGTACACCACAAACCAATTAAAGTGCTAAGTGGAAAACAGACGAATGCTCTGCGGGATGGGATGAAATTTTTCACGAATGAGGACCTGGGAACTGCGGTACCTCCAAGTGCGGCTTTTCTCAGGGGAAATCAAACACGAGGGAATCGAGTCTCTGGCGGTACGATGTGGGGAAAACCCAGTCATACAGACTGCCGCATACGCTTCTAACTGTTTTCCATAACACAATAGACTAAGTTTATGTCGAAAAACATAAAGATTGGTCAAATCAACCTGCAGATGCCAAAGCTCCCTCCTACCTGTTAGCAGCGAGAATGACAAGGCTACAAGATTTCCCCTACATCTATCTGGTGCAAGAACCGTGGGTTCGATTTAACAGAATCTGTGGCATTGGATCAGTAAAGGCAGTTAGGATCTTATGCGATGAAAGATCCATAAGACCGAGAGCTTGCGTCCTGATGTCAAGACGGTTAGAGGCAACCATGCTAAGACAGTACTCTTCCCAGGACTTTGGTCGGTCATCATACAATACCAGATAAATGGCGAGAAGAAAAATATCATAGTTGCCTCCGCTTATTCTTTGTATCCTCCACCGACGCAATAGCTAAGGGATCTGGTGGCGTATGCCAGATCAAGTGGTCTCGAACTCTTAATAGGCTGCGATGCGAATGCTCAAGATATTTGTTGGGGTTGTAGCAAATGCAAGTGCGGAGTGAAGCAGCATCTAATGAGTTGCCTCTACCCTGATCGAAACTGGTAGTCATCGTTTGTTACTACAATTAGCGCCTGAAATTGTTCGTGAAAAAATATCCTTCAGGAAGAATCTGAAGAAATAAATGAAGGTGAAACCACAGTTAATAGGGAACATTCTTGATTTCAACCAGCTGACAAAAGTGTATAGTCCGGGGTGACTATGCATCGGCTCCTCTATTTTTATAACCAATGGATTCATTTCCTGTCTCGAGCCAAACCTTTCAATGTTTATTTTAGTATTTTCCTCTTAGCAGCATCGAAATCTTCTACCAATTCTGCAACCAAGGACTAAAAACAAAGGAACCACCTTTTGATCATGAATTTCGACTATGGTCGTATACTTCGTGATCCAGACCATTCTCTTTTTCTTATCAGTGAGGGTGAATCAGATTTCTACCCAAGAGAGATTCACCGCTGTTACTGCCGCGGTCGCGTAGATCTCCACATCCTTTAAGGTAGGAATGCATCCACTCCAATATCTGTCACATTCCATAGGAGAGAGGGCCTGTTACTAACCCTTGTGGCACACCCACTCTAACGATGTACCCACAAGAAACCTCATTCCTTCATGTAAAAGAATCCTCTCCAAGACGTAATTCTTGACCTAATTCAACCAATGTGCCGATTAGCCTTTGATTCGGTTTCACTTTGAACAGTTGAAGGCATTTTCGACATCTGTCACTAAAATGACAGCCCATGCCAGAATTCACTACGCCTATTGCCAGGTTAACCGCCATGCTTATTGAATCCAAGTTGTGTGGACGCATGGAAACTTATACTGCTGGTGCTCCATTTTCAACGATGGGAAGCAAATTAACTCTCTCCACAATCTTCCCCGTTATATCTTGCAAGAATAGGCTTTACAGATCCCCTCGCCATTCCCTAAATGTTTCTTTTCGACTGTTGGTACCAGGGTACCCCCTAAGCTTTAACGAATGCCGTCCTTAGCCGAAAACATATGGCTTTCTTGTTCTATGATGGTAGCATTCAGGGAAATATCGGTATTGGAAAATGCACTTGTTTTAAAAACCTTTGCGGCTATACGGCATTCAACAAAAACTGATTTCGGGGTCTGATTCCCAGATAGTGAGGTTGACTTCTGGAGATTGCAGCATTGCATACTTCGTCGCCTATTGAATAATTTGGGTGACCTTTTTACGGCCTAATTATTCAAGGATACGTCGGGTTCAAGTGCTGCAGAAAGCGTGCACTCCATCCCCATCTTGGGCGGACGCTGCTACCTACCTACCTACCAGAAGAGCTAGTGTGCTAAATTAAATTGTTCTACCACTATCCAGATAGTGAAGTGGACATATCAAAACCACTTCATGTCTCAATCGGTGTTCATCAAGGGAACGCACTCTCACCACTCCTTTTTGTTCTGGTTATACCAACGTCCAGCGCCCTATATGCTGCTTTATGCAGATTATGTTTGCCTGACACCTCGTAGCAAACCTAATCCCGAGCAATTCCTTCAAAATTGTAATAATCGCCTGAAGCAACACGATCTCAAATTGAATCTCAATAAAACAGATTTTTTTACGAGCAATCCCAATAAAAGAGGCACTATCACCATCAGTGACTGTGACCTGCAAAAGCTGCGCGATTCAAATATCTCGGATCAATGGTGTCATGTAATGGTAAACTGCATTATGAAATTGCTTCACGCATTAGCGCAACATGGATGAAGTGGTGTTACACAATTGACGTTCATTGCGGTAGGTCAAGTCGAAAATTTACCGTAGTGTCGCCCGCCTTGTCGCCCCCCTGAGTGTTGGCCGACTATGAAAGACAATGAATGGTGTATCGCAGTATTTGAAAACGAAGATGTAACGTTAGCCCAGCGACGTAACGAGGGATGATCATATCCGAAGTGATCGAGGAGGGCGATCAGACCCGAGTCTGCAAAGGACTCATCTGAAGTGGTTTCGGCCACGAAGCTTCACCGGAGGTTATCTGGTACAATGGGAACCGGGTTGGCCCTATGAGATCATATGCCCCAGGAGAATTCTTGTTCTCGGCCCGGTTATTTGTGGTTGGCCTCTTAGTAGGAGTTTCATGGTCGTTGTGGTTATGCCTACATCGCGGGCAGAGCTCCTCGGAGCTCAAGCGTGGAGTTGCGCTGTACAACTCGGGTGCCGTACCCCTTAGTTGTGGCAGAGGTGTTAGATAGGCCTTGCATCCACTGGTATGAATGCTGAGCCCACACTCAGTATAAACCAGGGCCGCTGTGCAAGCATGGCGGGGCTCTGATTGTGGTCCTAAAATCAATCCGTGTCCGAAGAGGACCGTGGGGTTATGCAATTGCAAGAGAGATTTCTTTTTGGTATGGCCATATAATCCGCACTAAGGAGAGTTCATTTTCCATGGCAGTGGCTTGATACGCGAAATGGTGATCTGAAGCCAAGATGACGCAACCGATCAAAACGAGCCAACCCCCAACGGAATAAACGCTAAAGAAGATGATCACTGTTTGGAACCGAAAGGTCTTCAAATTCTAGTGAGTCTAATAAATGGTGATTTCATAAAGCCAAAGACTCGAAACAGGGTTGAAACGAAGAATTACCAAATTTTGTGGTAAAGCATACAGGGTTCAAGCCTGTGTCCAATCCAGCATATGTGACGTCTGAAAATGTTCAAGGTCCACTTTCATGGAAGATGAAAAAGGGGCCGGGCCTGTGTTTGTACCCGGAAATTCAGGATGACTCCAGGAAACCTGTTTCTCGCATATAGTTGCGGAAGATCAGCAGCTCGTACAATCCCCGCGCATTTGACACCCCAGGAGCCCAATAGATGACAGGCTGATAATCAAAGGGGAGGAATCCAGTCAACGCACTGGGAAAAGCGTACCATGGAGTGCGGTTCAGAATCAAGAACGCAAACGTAAAAATGTTTCACCTCTCAAAACCGGACGGTATCTCACGCATTGGATTATATCCATGCTGAGTACCAGGATAATCCAATCCAATCTGGGAGGCAACCACTTGACCAGAGCTGTGAACAGAGGCACGCCCCAGGGTGGTGCTATCTCACCGGTGCTCTGGTTAATAGTAATGGACAAAATTTTACGTACATTAGACAGCAGCGGGGTGAAGGTGGTGGCGTATGCCGACGACTTGGTGATACTAGTATCTGGGATGTTTCTGTCCATTATGAGCGACATCATGGAAGGAGCGTTGCAAAAGGTGTGCCTGTGGGCCGGAAGATGCGGACTCAGCATAAACCCAACCAAAACGCAACTGATGCTATTCACCACCAAGACAAGGATACCTGAATTCCATCCACCACGGCTGAATGAACAAAGATTGGTTCTTTCCTCTAATGTGAAGTATCTGGGTGTAATCCTGGATCCTAAGCTAAATTGGAGGTTGAACATAGAACTGAGGGTTAAGAAGGCCTGTATAGCCTTCTATGCCTGTAAGAGAACCTTTGCCAAGAAATGGGGTCTCCGGCCGAGGATGGTTCTCTGGATGTACACCGCTGTAGTGCGTCCGATCCTGACGTACGGATCTATTGTATGGTGGCAGGCTTTGAAGAAGAAATACAATAGAACGGAGCTTAATAGGATTCAAAGAACCGCGTGTGCAGGTGCTACGGGGACTCTGCAGTCTTGCCCGGCAGATGCTCTCAATGTACTCCTGCATCTCCTCCCCCTTGACCTCCACATCAAATATGTTGCAGCGTGCAGTGCCGTCAGACTACATGAGTCCGGATGCTGGACAGCGAAGTCCTACGGCCACAGCAACATTCTAGATGAAACACCTCGAGAAATCTGGGCATCCCCCACGGACTATGTCACACGCAAGCTGAACTTCACGAGAAACTTTGCTGTGGACCTTCCAACCAGGGCAAAGTGGAAGACCGGCGGCGTGTTGCAAGACTATGACACGGTATTCTTTACGGATGGATCAAAGATGGCCTATGGAGTCGGCGCGGGGGTTTTCTCGAATACACACGGTGTGTCCAAGTCGTATGGTCTCCCAGGTTTCGCCAGTGTATTCCAGGCGGAAGTACTGGCGATATTGGAGGTCTGTCGATGGCTGGAGCGTGATTCGAGCCCCAAGCGTAACATAGCCATTCTGACCGACAGCCAAGCGGCCATCAAGGCCTTGTACTCAACGACGACATCTTCCCGGTTGGTGGGGCAGTGCAGAGACACGCTCAACCATCTGGGCGGCACGCTCAAGGTAACTCTCCTCTGGGTTCCCGGGCATAGGAACATAGAAGGGAATGAGCGGGCTGACGGATTGGCCAGGCAAGGCTCTGCTCTTGGCAGTCCCTCGGACAACACAGTCGGTGTTCCGCTGGCGGCTGTCGGGGGCCGAGTCTACTCGCACCACCTAGCAGCCGCGGGCCTGAGATGGCGAAGACTTACAAGCTGTGCCAAATCAAGGAGAATTTGGCCCGCTTATAACATAGCCCGATCACGAGAGCTCCTGTGCCAGACGCGTGCAAATGCATTCAAGATTACGGCGGTCTGCACGGGGCACTGGCCCATAGGGGACCATGCCGCTAGGCTCGGCTTACCTTACAACTCGCATTGCCGAAGCTGCGGAGAAGGAAGGGAAACCCTCATGCACTTTCTCTGCGATTGCCCGGCTCTGGCTCGAGTCAGGCTGCGGACACTGGGTAAACCATTCTTTGGGGACCTCAGTGAGATTTCTAGTTACAGGGTCGGAGAGCTGCTTTCCTTCGTGAATGCTACGGGCTGGCTCTGAAGATCCGAGCCAGCTGGACTCCGCTTCCCTGTTCCTATAACAACAGTCACGGTGTTAGGAGTTTGTGGCATCAAAACGGCGCACCAAAGCGCTAATTGGGCTCCTCGGAGCGGCCACTGATACCTACCTACCCCCAAAACCGGACGACGACTTAGATTCAGTGGTGACCGCCAATAACTTGTGAGAGGAAATGAAGGTTGACCATCTGGCGTAGATCCCACGCAAGCCATATTAGGAATATCACAGACAAAAAAGCAGCAGTCGACGTGGACCTCAGCTAGTCTGCTGGTTTTCTTTCGGGAAAAAGACATTGCCACCGCAATAATACAGGAAACCTAGATAAGAGAAGGGCGGATCATCAAAGGCGACAAAACAAATACTGTAATTTATTCTATAGTATCGGAAACACTGATCTCGACAGGTCTGAAACGTGCACGCCTTCCTGTGCCCAGGGTCTAAGCTCCACGAACTCAATCGTGGTAAAACTAGGATAGGTAGGAGTGGAGAACGTGAATGTCTCCTCGACTTATTTCCCTCATGGCCGACCAGCATCTGACGTGGTACAGAAAGCCAGCCTGTCGACAAGCTGAAATACCAATGCATGGCACACTATTTGAGCCATTCAAAGGCAAAGATGAGTCTCCCTTCGACTTTATTAGTAACATAAACCTATCGATGTGTAACAGCGGAAGTACACTTCCAGAACTCCGTGAATTATGATGGAAGTCCTTGTCCTTGCTCTATATCGTTTTAGTAGACAGTGACCGCTCCGGGTAGATACTGAAGACTCCCTGATCAGAGATATTCTTTTTGACTCGCAGCTGGATATTTATATGAAGTTTCCTACTCCTTCAGACAGCAGCACCTACACATCAGGCAAACTGGATCAAAGGTCGGTGGCTCTGAAGAGTTCATTTGAAACCATTTTTAGTGTCTTGAGGCATGCAAAATAAACCAAAAAGGTATTGCTATCGTGGTGGAATGAAGACAAATCCAATTTAATGAAGTTAGTCAAGAAGATGTTTAACACCTGGCATAAATAAGGCAGCCATCAGCATTGCCAGAAAGCGGTCCTGGCTGGAGTATTGTCAAAATATCGAAAGTATTAGCAATTCTGCCCAGTCAAATTCTAAGCAAGCTTCGCGACATATAACGAGCTCTTTCTTGGGAAGGCGAGCCCGTGGGCTCTATACCGAAAGTAGGCAGGCATGGCCTTGAGCCTGCAAAAAATTTCTGGCTAGTCAGCCTCATCTTTTTCAGGTTGAAGTCATCCACTTAACGACGATTATAGAGAGGTCACCGCTCTCCAAATCTTCGAACGCCTACATTAAAGACAAGTTTCCAGAGACTGCTCTTCATGAGTGAATTAGCGCGGTTAAGTCGTTACACTACAGGCAACGCATCTTAGTTGCCTTCCTGAATGAAAAGGTAGCATTCAACAATGTGGGTACCTCTTCTGAACTTTTATATTACATATGCTATATGTGTGTACACTACCATCAGTCATAGTTACGTCCAAGAAGAAGTAGAAGAATCCATTCCAATGGACTACGTCCCATGCAAGCCAAGCTTCAAGGGAAATTTTGGAATGAACTTTCTAGCCAGGACGGAGTATACGAGCCTGTGATATGTCGCGGGCTTACAGCATAGTATTTTTACCGGATCAAGGATTGGAGCGTCTGTGGATTGGAGCGAGAGTATTTGCGTATATGCACAGCGTAACCGAGTCGAAAGCTAATCCAGGGTACGCCAGTGAATTCCAAGAATACTGGAGGTCAATCGGTTGAGGTATGTTTCAAACTCTAAGTGTAACAAAGTTATTCCCATCGACAGCTAGACGTTCATTAAGGTCTTGTTTATAGTGGCATCATTCATCAGCATGATAGGACAGCGCGGAGACGCACTAAACAGTCTAAGCGACATGCTTAAAGTCATCTCCCTGGGGTTACCAGTCATTGAAGCATAAAGGGAAACGAGTAGGCTAACTGACTGAACTCTAATCCTAGTAGTCCCGCTGACCAGTACAAAGGGTAGAATCTAGTCGCACTCTTAAAAGCTGCTGACTTCAGATGGCGAAGGCTCCCAATCTACGCTGGCTAGGCCACCAGGGCAAGGGGACACATTCAGGCGAGATTTTTCCAAGCTCTAAGCCAGGCTGTGGATACTCCGTAAACAAGTTTTTGGCGACTTCAAAGAGATCTCTAGATAGAGGAACTGCTATCCTTCATAAACGCAATGGGGTGGTTGTGAGCAACTGCACCATTTAGATTCTTCTCCCCTTTTCTTCGCCGAGGCGATGACGAGCTTAGGAGTCTGCTGCATCAAAACGTCACATAACAGCACTAATTGGGCTTCTAGGTGTAGTCCCTTATCCCTACCTACACCTAAGGTACTCTTTAATGAGAGAGATGCTAGTCTGTAGCTGTCACGAGACGGCTAAGTTATCTGACTAAAAAGTTCTAAGAAGTAAGACTCCACAACAAAAACGAGAACTATATTGATTAGAGGTTCATGCAATATTAACTCAGATTTTATTCATTTTCCTAATCCTCTGCAGCAGCCAATTTTAATATCAACTTCCTGAACTTTTCTGCAATACAAAACTTTTCTCCTTCTCTCTTTCTGAAAATCTCTACAAACACAATCTATTGACCATTTCCTCATAAGTTTCCACCCGTATGCAATTCCCGGAGGGTGGGGGACGAAAAGTGTAAGGCACTCAAGTATTTCCAACTTGCGATGTAAGCATACTTTGAGTGCTTAGAAATTTTCCACGAAAACAGCAAATGACTCGTCTGAATGCTCTACATGATACCCACCCAATGCTCCTTTTTTCCAGTTCTGCAATTTTTTCACTGTTCCGGACTTTTTACCCTTTGCACTCCTTATTAAAGGAAGAAACCGGAAAAAAAAAAATCTTCGCCAAGTTTGCTTATATAATAGCACCAAAGTTACGAAGTTAAATCCCATTCTTATAACTATGACGTCATTCCGCTGTTCTTCCCTTTTTTTCAGCATTATCCTTGCTGGTTAACGAGCATTGGAATGAGGACGAGAGAAAAGTCATAACGAAATAGCCACAGACATTTTAGCAAGTTTCAATGTTGGAAAAAGTGGCAGTTGGTGGAAGTAAAAGATTACAGGGTCCGCGATGCTTATCCTTCGGTAACTTTCCACTTTCGAAACTGCCGCAACCCGATGGTGAATATGCTGTTACGTAGGGATGAATGGGTTTTTAAAGGAAGTTATAGTTTCTTGAGCATTTCAGGAGGACTTTAAGATGCTACTTTAGATCGCGGTGCTATGTATCGATAGGAAGTACTAGTTTCTGAACTCTCGACGTCTCCAGGCGCTCCTTAATTAAGGAATTTTACTATCAATTAGTATACTGCACTTCAGACACCAATTTAGGTTGGAAAAAGCATCTTAAGATTTGCACTTATTCTGTAGTTTGTGCCCAAAATAGATGCCTCTAGCGCCAAACACGGAAAAAAAGAATTCAGGACTTTCGTACTCTCAACCCACTCCTATCCTTCTTTCCCCTATTGGTAAATTTTCCGTTTAATCCCTTCCATTTTCCCAAGGGTCTATGCAAGTAGCACGAACAAACGATTTTCCTAGCGAATTCAAGATTCGCGATTCATTGTTCTTCGTTGGCCGTTTTCCTTTCCTTCTTGCGCGGCTCACTTGTGAAAATTAAAAACAGCTTTTCCTGAAATTGTTGTTTACTTTCAGTTTTCACAAGGAGAGATCCTTGTTTTTAATTCACTGATTATTTTATGTAATCGAAAAAAGTGATTTTAATGTGGAGGAATGGGAAAAATCGTCCTTGCGAAATGTACCATAATGAACTCCATGAACTTAGCTGGAAGCGACCACCAGGCAAAGTGCTTCCTGGGCAAGCAAAGGCCAACGCAGTTTGATACCGCAATTGATGGTTATTGCCAAAGATAACAATCTAAATGTACTTATTGTATCTTTGCAGTAGAATATATTTCCCAAATTGAATAAGTTTTGGGTAAAAAAATGTGATTCGTTCAACGTAAGGTTTGGTCCTGGAGATACCAAGTAATTGGAAAATGGGAAACTTAAAGACTGAAAGAAGAAAGGAATATTGTTTCCACTTTATTCCACACAATTTGCTGGATTGTTGAGCTAATGATGAAACTGGAGTCAGAAGTCTAAGATTTTTTCACTAAATTCTAAAATCAGTGGGATATTCTCCACCAATTATTACGTATTAAATGGAACAAAAAGGATCAAAAACATGTAATTATGCATACACAGAAGCATCATTAGTTCCTACCTACTTTACCAGATGAAAAGTAATTACGTCCCTTAATGGAGTAACTTCACTAGACCTGAAGGAAAGTGTAAATGTATCCTTTTCGGAGCACCTAAAGCATCGAATGTTGCCTTCAAGGGAGCAAGGTATAATGAGGAAACTCAAGGAGGAACAATGTATCTGTGCATTTCATTAAGGCAGCTTGTTCAGATACGGAGATAATTATCATCGATTTCCATTACCCGAGAAGAGGACTCAGTCGGAAACATTGAATGTGAGGATCAATCTGTTTGGGTCTCTTGATAGATCATAACCGAATGCAATTTTCTTGATAATTTAGAGTAAAAGATGTAGTGCGTATTCAGATAGCTCTCGTTTAATTAGACGAAAGAAACAGAGATACATGGATGTATGGATGGAGAAATAATATACAAACAGGAATTGTACAATAGATAGTTAGGAACCTTTCGAAAAATCTGGTACCAGGCCTTCGAAGTTGCATCGCTGTTTCGAAATTTATTAAATCTTTAACGCCATGACAATATCTTTACCAAACCAAATCTTTAATCATAAATGAAGGCATCGCAATTTAAAATCATTAATTCTATCAAAAACCTTCACTATTAAAGCAAAATTGTAACGAGATCCAAGTGGTTTTAGGTAGGTATCAGCCGTCACCTCGAGGAGTCCAATTAGCACTACGTTGCACCGTTTTGACAGCGCAAACTCCTGAGGCAATGACTGTTGTGGGAGGAGCAGAACATGGTCCGGCAGACTCAGATATTCAGAGCCAGCCTGTAGCACGCATGAAGGATAAAAGCTCCCCCATCCTAAGGTCATAACTGCTGTGGGAGGAGCAGAACTTAGTTCGGCCGGCTCAGATATTCAGAGATAGCCTGTAGCACGCACGGATAAAAAAAAGCTCCCCCATTCCGCAAACAGGATCTCTTTGAAGATCCTAATGAGTTCTTTACCTAGGACCCATAAATTGCCTCTAGCCTCTAAATTGCTTCTCCCTCCTTCCCGCAAGTCCTGGCGGTATGGTCCTGCAGTGAGAATAGATTTTACCCTTCACAATTGCCAACGAATGCAGATTCTAACCGCCGACCGATTGGCAAGAGCAGATCCAGGTAGAATTACCAAATCTAACATCAGCGTGCCCTTTGGTACGGATAAGGAAATACTCGCCGGAAGGTGTCTAATGTGTGCTATTAACATAGTATGCAGGTACAGAAAGAGCGTTTGAGGCAACCTACTTTGTATTATCCTCAGTAAAACAAAAATAAAATGCTGAGATCTGAGAAAGATATAAGGGAGTATAGTTGGAATTGTTCCACTATGCTAAATCCTACCTGATCTCTCTTGGTGACAGGTCGACCAAGAAAATGTATCCAATGTCGTTAGAAATAAGATGATCGTATCGAGTAATAAGCCTCGGAAAAAAGCTAGGGCGTCCACCTCAGTCGACGTGACAGGTCAGGCCTCGGTCCTCGGTCCTCGGCGTCAAAACGTAAGTAAGTTAGTCCGAACAAAACAAATACATGTCTGCACTCTAAGTGTTGGCACCATAACTGGAAAGACCAAGAAACTCGCAAGAGCCCTTCAGAAAAGGCGCATTGGTATCTGCACTGTGCAAGAAACCCGATGGTCTGGTGCCAAAAGCTGCAACATTGAACGCGAACGTGATAAAAATGGCTATAAGCTTCTCTATTCAATACGGTGTTGACATTGCCATCTCAGAGGGATTGCGTGATGTCATTAAAGAAGTTGATAGTCGGCTCATGAAGCTCACCATTATATCAGCTGATCGCACTTTTTACTTCTTCACCGCGTACGCACCACAGACAGGTCGACTTGATGCGAATAAAGAAGCTTTCTGGCAACTTCTCGATGAAAAGACCTGCAACGTGCCTACTGATGACTATACCATCATTGCCGGCGACCTTAATGGTCATGTGGGTGAAAAGGCAGACGGTAACAGGTGCCATGGGGGAAAGGGGTTCAGAGCGCGCAATGAGGGTAGCGAGCGTTTAATCGATTTTGCGGACACACATGACATTATACTTATGAATACATGGTTCATAAAAAAGATTGCCTCATCTTCCTACAGTTTATAGTGCGAACAGTAAAACGCAAATCGACTATATTCTCATAAGACGCCAACATTTTACCACTGTCACTGATTGCAAGGCAGTTCCCACTGAGACCATCGCACCTCAACAGCGGCAGTTGATCGCCGTCCTGCGAATTAAGCCATCGGTAAAACAGCGTGAGGAACGCAGTGGCCCACGGCGCATTAAATGGTGACGATTTCGTGAGAACTAAAAAGATTACCGACCATTACGAATGTGGAAGAATCGTGAAACAAAATGAAAGACACGATCCACAAAGCGGCCTCTGCAACACTCGGGGTCACCAAGCCGAGTAAGCGGTTCATCAACCAAGATACTTGGCTTTAGAATGACGACATTGAAATGAGGGTCCGTGAAATGAAACACGAATGTGGTAGAGCACAAATTTCTCGACGATAAAACGCTGGCCAATTGGCAAATTTTAAGAATGTCAACCGGGAAGCAAAGAAAACAGTCGCTCTCACCCGAGCGGAATATTACAAAAATCTTTACGATAAACTGGGCACTAGGGATGGCGAAAGAGATCTGTATCGACTTGCCAAAAGCCGTAACGAACGTACACAGGATATCGAACACTTCCGTTGCGTTAATGACAAGAACGGTACTTTGCCTACCAACCGTCGAGCCGCAACTGATAGATGACGAGAATACTTCGAGCAGATTTCAACTGAAGAATTTACTCATCCTCCACTTCCGCAATCATTCCCCACATTTGGACCAGTTCCACCTGTCAGCGCAACTGGTGCTCAGAGGTGGCGGAGAGGAAGACGGGACGGCAACCAAAACCAAATGGCCGATGAAAACCTCCATAGTCATGGCACCGCGAGACGCTGTATCACATTGGCTTGCCGGCCGTGATGCAGTAGGCGATCCCTCCAAAGACCCAATTAGGGCGATCAGACCCGAGCCTGCACGGGGACTCATCTGAAGTGATAATTGTCACGAAACCTTACCAGCGGTATACTGGTACCATGGGAACCGGGATAGCCCCTGAATTCACATACTTCATTTGAACTCCTGTTGTATGTGCATTCAGCTCAGTTGTTTGCGGTTGGCCCCCTAGTGGGAGCTCAATGGGGGTTGTGGTTAGGTTCAAGCGAACAGAGACATTCGGGTCTCAGCGTGGAGTTGCGTTTTAACACGGGTGCCATAGTTCGGTAGAGATTTTGGTAGGTCTTGCATCCATCAGTATGAATGCTGAGCCGTGCACTCGGTATAGACTGGTACCGTCGTAGCTTGCTGCGGCAGGGCTCTGATTGTGGTCACAAAATCAATCCGTATCTTAAGAAGACCGTGGGATTAATTTCACAAGACAGGGACTTACGTTAAGTCCGGTGACGTAACCGTCAGCGCAACTAAAGTCGAGGAGACAATAAATCGAATGAAATCGGGGAAAGCAACAGGACCTGGCAACATCGCATCTGAGCTCTGGAAATTGAAGAACTGGGACCCAACACTGTGGATCAAAGAATTCTTTAATCGGGTTATTCAGGAAAGAAGAGCACCATTTGACTGGCAAGAAAGTACCACTGTTGTAATATGAAAAAAGAAAAGTAGTCCAGCAGAATGTTCAAATTACCGTCCGGTTCGGTCACTTTTCCATACCATGAATATTTTTGAACGCACTCTTGACAACCGTATTCGCAAAATCGTAGAAATAACCGTGAATCAAGCCGGATTTGTCAAGAACTGCGGAACTACTGATGCAATACACGCTACCCGGTTACTCACGGAGAAACACCGTTAGAGGCAACGCCCTCCTTATATTTCATTTCTGGACCTAGAGAAAGCGTTTGACCGTGTGCCAGACGAACTCATATGATATGCTCTACGGCAACACTTAGTGCCAGAAGAACTCGTGCGCTGGTTTCAAATGCTCTACCACGATCCGAAAAGCAAAGCTTCGTGTCACTATTGGTGTTCATCAAGGCAGCGCCCTCTAACCACTCCTCTTTGTTCTTGTTATGGACACCATTACACGGGACATCCAACGTCCAGCGCTCTAGACACTGCTTTATGCAGATGATGTTTTCCTAGAGTCGAATAACAACAAGGATCTCTAGCAACTTGTCCAAAAATGGAATAATCGCCTCATGTAACACGGTTTCAGATTGAATCTGAATAAAACTGAATTTTTGACAACCGATGCCCGTGAAACAGGCATTGATCTGCCCAGAGCTGAGCGATTTAAATACCTCGGATCAACGCTATCAGCCAATGGAGAACTGCGTTATGAAATTCCTTCAGGCATAAACGCAACCTGGATGAAGTGGCGTTCCACAACTGGTGTTCTTTGTGATCGACGTATCAACGAAGGTCGTCCGCCCTGTCGCCCTCTGTGGTTCTGAGTGTTGGCCGACTACAAAAGACAATGAACGGCGTCTTGCAGTAATGGAGATGTTGCGTTGGACTAGTGGCGTGAAACATTTTGATCACATCCGAAATGAGGATATCCGCAATCCTTATGGGGTTGCACCAATCATGGAAAAATTGCGGCACAAAGGCTGAAGAAAAAGAAGAAGAGGAAAAGTTTAGTGTGTCTAGCAGCATTTAGGATCTGCTACCTGTCGGAAGCTTGTTCCCAGTGTTTGAAGACAACCTTAGCCAATGCTACTGATATTCCAATTGCTGGTTCCGGTCCTGGCATGGGGGAGATTGAACCCCCTTTTGCAAAGGCATTCGAGATTCCAATTCTCTCTATGCCACAGTGAACAGGTACCCAGAATAGCTCTACCGTATTGAAGAAGAAATAGAGTTCTCAAACGGTTTCTGTGCATTCCTGAACGGTTTTCGTGATGAAGGACTACTCCACGCCCTCAGTGCAGCCTGGCTATCACTGCAGATTGCGTTGCGCCTGCCCTTCAACCACGCTTCAATTACCCAGTTTGCGGCCCTGACGATCGCATATACTTCAGCTTGAAAAACCGTTGCATATTCTCTCAAAGCCAAAGCCCACTTCCGGTTTTTATTTGAGAGGCTGCCGGAAGGGTTCGGATTGGATGGGATGTCTGCCGTTTAAGAGAACAAATTTCACTAAAGAGGTGCCTTAAATGCCTCATGTTTGGGCACTTCACGAAGGCATGCAGCAGCAGCATTGATCGATCCTATCGATGCAGAAGGTGTGGAGAGAAAGACCATATTGCCAGAGAGTGCAATTTGGACCTAAAATACCTATCTGGCTCAATGCATCGTCAAAGCATATGACGCGTCAATGCCTAGGAGGCGCTCATCAACCAATAGAACACAAAACTACTGGTGGAATGATAAACTGACCGGCCTTCGATCAGCGTGCCACCGAGTTAGAAGAGCGGCTCAGAGGGCGGTAGGTAGAGTCGATCAAGGGCAGAAAGAGTGCGCCTCTAAGGCAACCCGCAAAACCCTCAAGCTCGCCATCCAGCGAAGCAAGAGGAAATGCTTTAAGGAGCTCTGTTCGCAAGCGAACGTAAACCCGGAATGCTTCAAGAATCGTGATGGGACGATTCAGAGGCCGTTCGTCTCCGCAGATCACGTATCCCACCCTCTTGCTGAAAATCATCTAGGGGTTATTCCCCCAGCAAGAGGAGAGCACCGACACATTCCAACCACCTCTGAATGTGACGGCAATTCCGCCAGTGACCAGAGACGAGCTGCTGGATATCTGCGGTAGAATAGGAAACAATAAAGCACCGGTGCTGGATGGAGTACCGAATAAGGCCCTTAAGTTTGCCGTGGAAGAGAATATTTCCAGCGGCATGGAAACGGAAGAAATTGGTACTTCTACCTAAGCCTCCAGGTGAACCATCCTCGTACCGACCCATATGTCTTTTGGACACTGTAGGAACAAAGTTAGAGCGGGTAATCTATAATAGATTACTCCCGGTTGTTGAGAGCCAAGGCGGCTTTTCAAATCGGCAGTATGGGTTCCGTAAAGCCAGATCAACCATTGATGCCATCAAATTGGTTGCTGGCTTGGCCGAAGATGCAGTTCATGGAAAGGATAGTACCAGCCAATATTGCGTGGTAGTAACCCTGGATGTGAAAAATGCATTCAATTCGGTCAATTGAAATCTAATAGGCAAATCCCTAGTGAAGGTTGGTATTCCCGCCGATCTCGTTATTTAACTGAAAGAAGGCTCTGGTATGACACTGATGACGGACCCCCGTAGTACGTTGTTTCCGCGGGTGTCCCGCGAGGCTCCGTATTGGGCCCACTACTGTGGAACATCATGTACAACGACGTACTTAATCTCCCCCTTCCAAGGGAGCCCACATTCGTGGGTTACACTGACGACATAGCGTTGGTTGTTGTCGCAAAGCATCTCGAAGATGCTGAGTCATACTCAAGCGAGACAATCAATGCTGTTAAAAGTTGGCTAGAGAGCTCTGGTCTGACACTTGCGGAGGAAAAAACAGAAGCGGTCCTCATCACTAAGCGCCGGAAGGGAAGTTACTCCAGTATTAGAATCGGGAATCATATCATCACTTCAAAGCCGACCATCAAATACTTGGGGGTGATGATAGACAGGAAGCTCAGCTATAAGCAACATGTGCGGTATGTTTGCGACAAATCGCCCACTGCTAGTATGGCCCTGGTGAGGATAAAGCCGAACATGGGAGGGCCACGGCATACCTCTAGGTTGCTTATAGCCAGGATGGTGACCTCATTCATGCTCTATGCAACCCCAGTCTGGAGGGTGTGTGTGTGTGTGTGTATGGTGGGGGAGAAGCTACAGCTTCTGAGCACTCAGGCCGTGTTGGCCCATTGTACTCGCATCCCCGTCTAACGGAATATTCCGGATTCGTTAATGTATCGCAGGATTTCCGTTAGTGGATGTGATGCTACCCGTCGCAATTGGAGGACATCGGCACCAAAGATCTGATGCCTGATGCGTCCATAGGCGGGGCATTCACATAGCAAATGCTCCGTGGATTCCGCTTCCTCATTACAGGAAGGACACGTACCATCTTCGGTAATTCCTATTCTGAACATATGCCCAGCTAATGAATTATGGCCTGTCAGAATGCCCACAATACACCTGCAAGTCCTCCTGCTTTTCGACAGGATAAACTTTGCGGTACGTATGTTGGGTTCTGGCAGGAAAAGTTTGGTGTGTCGAGCAGCATTTAAGCTCTGCCACCTGTCGTTATGGGAAACTTGTTCCCACTTTTTGAAAACAGATTTAGCCAATGCTACTGATACCCCAATTGCTGGCTCCGGTCCCGGCATAGGGGAGATTGACCCCTCTTTCGCTAAAGCGTCCGAGATTCCATTTCCCTCTATGCCACAGTGACCAGGTACCCAGAGTAGTTCCACCGTATTGAATCTAGACATAGAGTTCAAACGGTTTCTGCATTCCTGAACGATTTTCGAGGTGATCAAAGGACTGCTCAATGCCCTCAGTGCAGCTTGACTGTCACTGCAGATTGCGATGCGCCTGCCCTTCAACCGCTCGTCAATCACCCAGTTTGCCACCCTTAGGATCGCATAAACTTCGGCTTGAAAAACCGTTGCATATTGTCCCAAAGGAAAAGCCCACTTCTCGTTTTTATTCGAAAGGTAGACTCCGGCTCCAGAACCCTCTTCTGTTTTTGAGGCATCGGTGTAGAAGACTTCCGTATATCCCGCCACGCATTCCTCTGGGTCTTCCCAGTCCTCTCTACGCTTCAGGGTAACTACATATCTTTTACCAAACAGATGTATGGGAACACGAGAAACGGAAGGCACTGTAAGAACTGGATTTAGTCCTCCCAGTAACTCTTCCAAAGCTCTGTGCCCCCCACATCCGTTGTTTTCCCATAGATCTAATCGAATTAGCCTATGAGCTGCTCTCATTGCAGTGCTTTGAATAAATATATCCAGGGGCTGCAAATTGAGAAGTGCATTCAGAGCTGCGCCGGATGTCGTGCTCATGGCACCAGTGATACTCAGACAAACAGTTCTTTGCAGTGCGTCTAGTTTACGGTGAAAACCTTTTTCTCTCACCTTAACCCACCACACTACGGATGCATATACGAACATCGGCCTAATGATGGCAACGTATATCCACATTACCACATGAGGCCTGAGTCCCCATGTCGAGGCAAAGGTCCGTCTGCACAGCCCATAAGCTGTGAGAGCTCGTTTCATCTTTACCTCTACATGTTTGTTCCAAAGAAGTTTTTTATCTAGAGTGACCCCCGGATATTTCACTTCTTCAGAGAGACAAAGTCCATTTTTCTCCTCTTTGTGAATAAAACCATTGTGGTTTTATTTGGATTAACTGGCAAACCATGTCTAAGGCACCAGCTGTCTATCAAATCAACGGCACGTTGTATATTCCTACACGCCGTTCCAAGATCTCGATCAACAGCAAGTACAGCCACGTCATCAGCATAAGCTTGAGCGTGTATTGGCAAATTTTGCAGTTCGCATAGCAGTGAGTCGATCAGCATACTCCACAGAAGCGGCGAAAGCACGCCTCCTTGGAGGCAGCCCTTCGTTGCTTCTGTAGTCAGGTAGCGATCGACCCCTACCTCAGCGCACAACAATCTTTGCGTAAGCATAGCATGGAGCCACTTAATTAAAGAATCATCAACACCATGCGCTCTGGCGGCATCACAAAGTTTTTGAAAAGGCGCACAGTCAAAAGCCCCTTCAATGTCCACGAACACCCCCATCGCGTACTCACCATTCAAAGTTGCATCCTCTACCTTTGTGACCAAAGAATGAAGAGCAGACTCACAGGACTTTCCACGTTGGTAAGCATGTTGGTTTTCACTAAGTGGGTGTGACCTAAGTGCGTTTCCACGAATATGACGCTCCATCAGTCTCTGCAAACCTTTCAGCAAGAATGAAGTCAAGCTGATCTGTCTGAAGTTTTTTGGATTAGAATAGTCATCTTTCCCAGGTTTCGGTATGAAAACTACCTTAACCTGTTACCAAGAAGAAGGCACGTAGCTCAGAGCAAGACATCCTCGAAAAATATTTCTTAGAGGTCGCTCTAAATGCTCCATACCCTCCTTTAGCATTGCCGGATAGATGCCATCCATGCCAGGTGCTTTGAAATGTTCAAAGGACAGTATGGCAGCTCTCACCTTTTCATAGGTAACAACCGCTTTCGCAGTGTTCCAGTTCCCCTTGCAACGCTTGCGTGTTGAAGGGGTTGCAAGAACCGTCAACTCTCCCCCTACCACTTCTCTCACTCGTTCTCCCGGGTGGTGTACTTCCAGGAGGGTCTGTACTGAGTCCAGTCTGGAGCTCGTGAAAGTACCGTCGGGTTTTCTAAGAGAATCCAACTTGGCCGACTCATCCCTTTTGAGGACTCTGCACAGCCTTCTCCCTTTCGCCTTCCAGTTGCTCACAGTACGCTCTAAAGGAGTCTCGTTTCGAGCACCTCACGAGCCTCTTATATTCACGTTGTGAGTTCCTGAAATTTAACCAGCCTTCGTCCTTGTTACTTTTGCAAGCACGATTTAGAAGTCGCCTGGTTGATTTCCTGAGTTTTTGAAGTTCTCGGTTCCACCAAGGAACCGTTTTATCGCTTTGGCCTCGGGAAATAGGACAAGCCTCTTCATAGCACTCTAAAAGTGTGCCCTTCAGAGTTTTCAATTCATCTTCCAGCACCAAAGGAGTCCTCAGTCGCCTAGGGAACTGTACTTTATTGCCAAGAAGTTCATTGAACTTTGCCCAATCCGTTTTCCTAGGGTTCCGTCTTTGTACTGCAGACTGTTCGCCCGCAATAGTCAGATTGAATTCTAGATATCGGTGATCTGACAATGAGACTTCGTCTAGCACTCGCCAGTGTGTAATCAACTCTAACAATTTTGGGGTACAGATTGTTAGGTCAATTACTTCGCTTCCTCTCGGTCCCACGAACGTAGGGGCGCACCCTACGTTTGCAGTCATAAGACCAGCTGAAGTGATGAAATCAAATAGCTTCTCTCCTCTTGGATTGCATTTGCTACTGCACCAACAAATATGTTGAGCATTCGCATCGCAGCCTATTAAGAGTTCGAGACCACTTGATTCTGCATACGCCACCAGATCCCTAAGTTCTTGCGTCGGTGGAGGATACAAAGAATCATAGGGTAAATAAGCGGAGGCAACTATGATGTTTTTCCTCTCGCCAATTATCTGGTATTGTATGATGACCGTAGCTAAGTCCTGGGAACAATATTGTCTCAGCATAGTTGCCTCTAACCGTCTTAACATCAGGACGCAAGCTCTCGGTCTTATGGATCTTTCGTCGTAGAAGATCCTAGCCCTCTTTACTGATCCAATGCCACAGATTCTGTTAAATCGAACCCACGGTTCTTGCACCAGAAAGATATAGGGGAAATCCTGTAGCTTTGTCATTCTCGCTGCCAACAGGTAGGAGGGAGCTTTGGTATGCTGCAGGTTGATTTGACCAATCTTTATGTTTTTCGACATAAACTTAGTCTATTGTCTTATGGAAAACAGTTAGAAGCGTATGCGGCAGTCAGCGTATGACGGGGTTTCCCCCACACCGTACCGCCAGAGACTCGATCCCCTCGTGATTGATTTCTCTGAGAAAAGCCGTACTTGGAAGTACCGCAATTCCCATGTTCTCATCCACGAAAGATCTCATCTCATCCCGCAGAGCATTCGTCCGTTCTCCACTTAGCACCTTAATTGGTTTGCGGTGTCCGGGTTGCATAGATTCGATCACTCGAACTGGCATCAAGTCAGTTCCGTTCACGTCTCTGGTTTCCCTTTCTTCCGCCTGTTCCTTGGCAGGTGTAGGAGAAGTTACTAGCAGGTAGGATTCACTCTGTAGTCCCTTCCCCAGTGCGAGCCCCCATACGGGGGGCACACCGGTCCTAATCCCCGCGAGACGCGTGGATATAAGCCCTGGTGCGGAGCACAATAAAGCGTTGTCCACAGCAAATGTGTTGGTCTTACGCTTCTTGCGCGCATTACAGCTGACAGAAGAGTCTGGTGCGTCCAGTGTGGATCTTACCGGGGTTTCCAGTTTATCCCCACCTTCCGCCGGAGATTCCGCTTCCTTGCATCCGATTTCTCTGGGCGTTACCGCGCCTAGTGGTACAGCCACGTCCATGTCCTCATTCCCAAGGTGCTTCATCTTCCTTCGCAGTGCTCTCTTCTGCCGTCGGCTTCGGGCCTTTCCAGGTTCACGGTGTCCGGACCGCTTGGATCCATTTCCACACACCGGCGTTAAACCAGTAGCGTCCACGTCACCAGCTTCCCGTTCTTCCACTCTTTCTGGTAAGGATGAAGGAGAAGGTTCTAACAGGCAGAATTCAGCCGTAGTCGGATTTCCAGTTTCTCCCAATTTGAAAGTTTCCGTACTTTCCTTTCTGGCTAACTTCGCCGTAGGCACCAAGTGCAAACATTCCACTGAGTCGGAAAGCATGCCTTCTACAGATTGATCTGTTGGCGAGTATGAATGTGGTGAGGCCTCCAAAATCCGCGCCTCGGCCGCGACATGATTGCTCATGGTCGCGGGTGGATTCGAAGTCTGTGACTTCTTACCACTTGGAGAGTTTAAATCCATCGTTTCCATATTCATATTTTTGGACACCCTTAGTGTAGTAGTAAACTACTACAGGCTCCCCCACCACGACAAGGTGGTGTCCGAGGGGGAGCTGGGGAGGCGTTACGGATATCAGTTAACACTAACAAACTGAATACAGTCTACAGGAGGACAACCCTGAGGGTATGCTCTGCATTCAGGACTTTGGGACGTCCACGTGCAGATTGACTTTTCGCTATAATATTTGGTGGTGACAGTGTACGAAATATCCCCAAGCAAACAACATCTTTCGAACATCAGATTTTAATGATATCCTTTCACTCAGACTATCCGTCAATTGTGTTAAATTACCCGAGTGGCAATTATCCTCTTCACAGTAAAGAAAATTTTTCGCGAAATGTGCCCTAGTTTATTTTAGATAAGCCAAATTCAGGAGGCTCATGAAAGTCCTCAAGAAGTATGGAAACATAATAACTTAATCTTATTAATTCGCATTTTAAGTACGTTTGAAATGATCTTCCATTTGGTTTGATCATAACCCATCCAAACCTATTTGTTGAAGTATTTCCCAGCATCTTAAATGAACACAACCCTCTATTCATTACAGCTCAAAAAGGACGAATTCATATCCTTTGCTGTGTAGGCAACTCACTGATTCGGATACTTGGTGTCTATGAAGTAGGCTAAGCTCTTGCCTGAACAATGCTGAAACCAGTAATCAATTGCACCAAAGGTATCTAAATGCGATGGATAATCTACAGATAGATAGATACCTCAAAGAGCTCATTAAGGCACCTTCGTTACACACCAAGTATTCTATTACCATTGAACTGCTCCGCTCTATTTGAGTTGTACACCGTGAACGGATTATCCTCTCTTTAAGTACTTACCCATTTCCATGTAAACCTATTCCATTGCCCATCGTTTGCGCACAAAAGCATGCCTCATTGACAGAATTAACCAAACTCCAGTGAATAAAATTCTATTGACTCAAAACAGAATTATCCTCTTTAATTAAATAAAAATTCGTAACACAAATACCTAATCCACTTACGAATTCACGTAGCTCCCGGCGAAAGGCTTATTATCAATAGAGCCAGAACTGGGTGGGTTTTACGCGAATTCACACAAAAGTAGGCAATGGGATCTATGCCCGGCTCCCAATGAATACGTGCAGGCGCGTAAGTGCTCCACTATACCACCCCCATCCGTAAGCCAACCTGCCTGTTCGATTTTAATCCAAGATTTCCATGGATTATTCTGTTCGCTTGAAGCTTAACGAAACGCAGATCGTCAGAAAGCACCCTTTGAAGAGCACACATATTGAAGCTACAGTTGAATAGGACGAGTACCAACCCTCCTCGGGAAGTGTAATTCCCGTGTAGCCCTCGAGCCTACGAGGCACTACAACCAGCTTCATTTCAGCTACATTTATGGAAGGTATGAAGTAGACTCGAGGAGTGCAATTTGCAGGAAAAAATGTCAATTAGCGGAACTCATGCATGCGTTTTGAATAATCTGCATATAAATGATGCGCATTAAGGAGGTGATGATACACTAGTGGCTTTTCAGGGTGATTTGGTAGCTGCGTCATGTCCCTGAATGGATAGCATATTTCTTATGATGCCCTCACATCAGTTATGCAGTGTGAATTCACGTTTAATTACTAAGTTATATTCAGACTCTTGAAAGGATCACGATGGAATAGATAACTTGGCGAATCATAAACGACACTTCCCTAGAATGGGAAACTTGGAACAGTTACTCCAAGTTACTACGGCAGGTTCACGCTTGCATACGGGCAAAGCAGAGGAGCGGATCCTTCGAGTAATTATAAAGTAGGTGACAAAACATTTACGAGAGTCGTAAGCAAGGTTGGAATCTGTCTTGAAATGTACTATCAGAAAGTTGGAGACCGTCATTAGGAACATCCGATTTAGCTATGATCAATCAGAAGCACAAATATATGGTTGCTATTTACTCCGAGGACAAAACAATACCGGGACCAGAAAAGTGGCGAAAATTAACCGTTTACGTCCGTCAACACCTAAATTTTGCTACAATAAGCCCCGAACTTCAAGACACCTACTCCCAGGTAAGGTTGGAAAACCTCCAAACAAACAGGAAGACTTAAGTTCATCAAGTGAATACCAGCACCTCCCAATCGAGAATATCTCGATAAACCGAGGCCTAGATCGGGCAAATGAAAAGGAAAACAACGAACGAATTTAAAGGAAAAGGCCGACATGATTTTTCTGCTATTTCAAATAAAGGAAACGGAAGTTCCCGGTTTAATTTATGATAATTCCTTCCAAGTTTTATTCCCATTTTAACCTCATTGTATGGCTGACCTTCAACGCACAACTGCCACATGCACTATGATTCGGAACCTCAATGAGAAATTCTGAGTTTGAGGTCACAACAAGTCAAATGAGAGTCCTGCGAACTGTGCTTCAACAGGCAGATACCCAGCTTCATGAGGATCACCGGCCAAGGGAATTTGTGTGAGAGATGGTCGGTAGGTAGGTAGGTATCAGTGGACGCTCCGAGGAGCCCAATTAGCACTGTGATGCCCCGTTTTGATGCCACAAACTCCTAAGACCGTGACTACTGTTATGGGAGCAGGGACGCAGAATCTAGCCGGCTCGGATCTTCAGAGCCAGTTCGTAGCATTCACGAAAGAAAACAGCTCTCCCACCCTGCAGCTAGAAATCTCTCTGAGGTCCTCAAAGAATGGTTTACCCAGTGTCTGTAGCCTGACTCCAGCTAGAGCTGGGCAATCGCAGAAAAAGTGCATGACGTTTTCCCTTCCTTCTCCGCACCTTCAAAAATGCGAATTGTAGGGTATGCCGAGCCTGGCAGCATGGTCCCCTATAGGCCAGTGCCCCGTGCAGACGTAATCTTGAATACATTTACACGCGTCTGGCATAGGAGCTCTCCTGATCGGGCTATGTTATAAGCGGGCCAAATTCTCCTTGACTTGGCACAGCTCGTAAGCCTTCTCCATCTTAGTCCCGCGGCTGCTAAGCAATGCGAATAGACTCGGCGCTTGAAAGCCGCCAGCGGAACATCGACTGTATTCACCCAAGGGCTGCCAAGAGCAGATCCTCGTCTGGCCAATCCGTCAGCCTAATCATTTCCCTCTATGTTACTATGCCCCGGAACCCAGAAGAGGGTGACCTTGAGTGTGCCGCTCAGACGGTTCAGTGGGTCTCTGTACTGCCCCACCAGCCTGGAAGATGTCATCGCTGAGTACAAGACCTTGATAGCCGCTTGGCTGTCGGTCAGAATGGCTATGCCACGCTTGGTGCTCGAATCTAGCTCCAGCCATCGACAGATTTCCAATATCGCCAATACTTCCGCTTGGAATACCCTTTCGAAACCTGGGAGACCATACAACTTGGACACACTGTGTGTATTCGAGAAAACCCCCGCACCAACTCTCCATAATCGTCCTTAAGTGAATGTCCAGAACGTGATCTAGCGTCTTCAGCAAGAAAGAAGTCAGACTGATTGGTCAAAACTCCTTCCCGGACTCATGACCGCGTCTGCCCGCTTTCGGTATGAAAATCGCTCGTGCGCGCCTCCAGGACTGTAGTACGTATCCTAAAGAGATGCAGCTCCGGTAAATCTCAATAAGCCACGGCACATCCTTCTCCTGCTGCTTCTGTAACATGACTGGCATTACGCCATCTGGGTCTGGAGATTTATATGCGGAGAAGCTATTTATAGCCCAGCCGACCTTATCCTCGGTCAAAGGGTAGTATAGGTCCCAGAGCGAAACGTGGGTTGGTACCCATGATGAAGCATAAAACCTAGGAAACGCCTGCTGAACCAACCCCAACAGCTCTACTACCAGACCCCATCTCCACCTCCACGTGGTGTTCGCTGGGAGTTCTTTCTTGATGAAAAACTGCAGACGGAGAAGGATGAAGGCGAGTCTCCCGCGCCTAAAAACGGGACAAATTGTACTAACTGGTCCTCCAGGTTAGGGGTTGGGTAGGGCTGACAACCCTACATGGAAAACCGATGTTACGAAGCCACGGAAGAAGCCTCGAACAGAATACATTTCAAAACGACGAACCCGGCAACGACAACGGATTAATGATTTGCGCATTTTCTCATGGAACGTGCGCTCCCTGTACAGACCGAATGCTGCTGAGCAGCTAGCCCATACCTTGTCCCAATATAAGGCTGATGTAACAGCATTGCAAGAGATGCGATTGACAAGGACCGGTTTCCTGCAGAAGAGCCACTACACCATATATTATAGCGTATATTAAAGTAGTAAACCACGTGTTCAGAGTAGGTCTCTTAGTCAGCCAAAAAATGAAACCTGCTGTTATCGGCTTTGAAAATATAAGCGAACGGCTATGCACTCTACGTTTGCGATGCAAGTGTAGAAATATAAGCCTCATAAACGTTCACTACCCTACAGAGGAAACAGCAAAGTCGGAGAAGGATACCTTCCACGAGACAGTAGGACGAACCCTCAAAGCCTGTCCCAAGTATGATATCAAACTCATACTTGGAGATTTCAGCAGTCAAGTAGAGACAGAGCCCGTATTCAGGCGATACGTCGGCTCCCATAGCTTACACAGGGATATCAATAATAACGGACTGCGAATTATCCAGTTAGGAGTATCGCAAGAAATAGTTGTTGAAAGTGCCTGGTTTGCGCGGAAAGCGGTCCACAAACATACGTGGGCCTCTCCAGACGGGACCACTTTCAACCAAATTGACCACATGCTGATTGAACCCCGCCACCTCTCAGCCTTGATAAATGTCAGAACATATAGGGGGACCAATATAAACTCGGACAACTATCTCGTTGGCATAGTGCTCCGAGCTGGAACTACACCGCCACCTATAATCTCCTTTGACAATCAGGCCAGAGTGAACACTGAAGCCATTCACAACACAGCCCTCCGAAACACTTATAAGGGCGAAATGAATGCCGCAATAACCGCAGTCAACAGAGATCCTGGAGATGAAGCATCAACAAATGATCTTCACAACCACTTGAAGAACGTTATCATTGATACGTGCACAAGATACTTGGCCCCAGCCACAAGAAAAGTCGGAACGGCTGGCTTGACGAAGAATTTAGAACGGAAGAATTCCGGATACCGAGTAATGTTGCATTCTCAAAGAACGTAGGCATGCGAAAAGATTTATCAGGAACTTCATCAAGCGGAGAAGAAACTTCACAGACCGAAGAAGGAAGCCTGGGAGAACCAACAAGTCGGTAAACCAGAATAGTACAGCGAGCAACCACACCAGGCGCGCAAGTTTTACCAGCAAGTCAGCAGGATGAAGCCTTATAAACCTCGATGATTATCCTGCCGAGACAAAGAGGGAATTCTGATTTCCGACAGAATGGGCATATTGGAACGATAGGTTGAGTATATTGATGAATCGCTCAACAATCAAAATACCGGCGAGTTGGCAGTCCCGCCAACTGAAGACGGGGGACAAATATTGCCACCACCAAGCATAAGAGAAACAGTCCGTGCAATTCATCGACTTAAAAACCATAAGTCGCCAGGAGCCGATGAAGTTACAGCCGATTTGGTTAAATATGGAGGCTACCAATTACACCAAGTGGTTCATCAACTAATGTTCAAAATATGGGACAGCGAATCAATGCCTGACAACTGGCAACGAGGGATTATCTGTCTCATACATAAAAAGTGCAGCAATTATAGAGGTATCACGTTGCTGAGTACCATCTAAAAGATATTCACCGCTATCTTACTAGGCCAGATAGCCCCATACGCCCAGAACATCATTGGCCTATACCAAAGAGGCTTTACTCCAGTGCGGCAAGCGATGGAAAAACTGTTGGAATGTGGACATCTGTTGCACCATCCATCCATCGACTTTAAAGCCGCCTATGACAGCATAGCCAGGGTAAAACTGTACACGGCCGTGAGAGAATTCGGTATCTCGACGAAATTGATAAGACTGACTAGGCTGATCCTGAACATTGTGCGAGGCCAGATAAAAGCAGCAGGATCACTCTCAAGACCATTCGACAGCAATAACGGTCTACGACAAGAGGATACCGTATCATGCGTCCTCTTTAACCTGGTCCTCGAGAAAGTGGTCCGTGATGCCGAGGTAAATGCAAGAGGTACGATCCTCTTTAAGTCCACCCAACTACTGGCCTATGCTGACGATATCAACATCATGGGAAGAACGACCCGAGATGTACAAACTGCCTTCATCGAGATCGAGACGGGAGCGTGAGATCTTGGGCTGCGCATCAATGAAGGGAAGACAAAGCATATGGTGGTAACGTCAGCACCAAAAACCAACCAACCAACAACATCAAACCGCAATGGTCAAACGGGAAGAATAAAGATAGGAGACTACAACTTTGAGCCCGTTGATAATTTCTCCTATCTAGGATCGAAAATCACAACCGATAACAACTACGATGATGAAATCCGTGCACGGTTGTTTGCAGCAAACAGAGCCAATTTCCGCTTACAACAACTCGAAACGTCTCACCAAAGGGTCAAAGCTCTTACTGTACAAGACAATGATCTTGCCAGTCCTCATGTATTCCTCAGAGGGTTCCTAGCAAGAAGAATTGCGAACTGTTCGCTGCGTTTGAGGAAAGAATCCTCCGAAGAATTTTTGGCCCACTACATGAGGATGAACGATTCCGTAGCCAAAATCTATGAGCGACACCATGACCGTCAAGTTGTGGATAAAATCCGGCTCAATAGGTTACGGTGGGCGGGTCACTTAATCCGTATGGATGAGAATGATCCAACCCGGAAAGTCTATAAGGGCAATATCTATGGTAGAAAAAGAAGACGAGGCAGACCGTGCCTAAGATGGAACAATGGCGTAGCTCAGGACGCCAGACAGCTTTTAGGGATATCAAATTGATGGACCTAGGCGCAAAACTGAGATGTCTGGAGTTCCTTATTAAAGCAGATCTAAACCGGATACCGGTTGTTGCGCCGTTGATGATGATGATACTCCACAAATTAGGGATAGGGTACCTCCTTGAGAGTAGCCCCTCAATGTTTTTGTCTTCAGGTACACCCACGTCAGCATGAAGCAGCCTCTTCTTTAGCAAAGCGTAGATCCACTTGATTAAAGTATTATCACTATCATGTTCTCTGGCAGCATCACAACAAAGTGTTTGGAAAGGCGAAAAGGCGAAGGCCACTTAAATCTCATAATCAACTTTGAAAGTTGCGTCCTGTACCCTTGAAACCAAACAATGAAGAGGAAACTCATTGACTTCTCATGTTGCCACCTAAGCATGTTGGTTTTCATTTAGTGGGTGCGAACTTAGCGCCTCCTCATGAATGTGACCTCAACCAGTCTCTCCAAACGCTTCATCGAGAATGATGTTAAGCTGATCTATCTGGTTTTTTTGGGTTTAAATAGTCATCTTTCCCAAGTTTCGACATGAAGACTATCTTAACCTTCTGTCAAGAAGTTGTCACGTAGCCTAGAAAAATATTTTTTAAAGGTTGCTCTAAGTACTCTATACCATCGCTGGATAAAGTCCATCTTTGAAAGGTCAGTATAACCGTGTTAGGTTTTTCAGCGGCAACCACCGCTCTCGCAATGTTCCAATTCCTCTTGCACCAATTTCGGGGTTAAAAATTTGCAGAAACTGCCAAATCTCTAATCCCCTCCCCTCCTAAAGCTCTCGAAAACTATATAATTTTAAATTCCGAATTGATTTTGTATAACCAAAGGAGTCCTTCTTTCTTAGGCGAAGAAGCTGCATTTTACTGTCAAGATGTTCATTGGACTTTGTCCGATCCGGCTTCCTAAGGTTTTATGTTTGCATTACAATACGCCTGCAATAGGCAGGTCCTTAAGATTATCGCTGGTCTGACAGTGAAACTTCGTCTAGCACTCGCCAGTCTCTAATCAACTCTAACATCTTTAAACTGTAGATTATTGGGTCAATTAGTTCACTCCTTCTCGATTCCACGAACATAGGGGCGAACCCTACATGCAGTGCCATGAGACCAAGTGAAGTGATAAAATCAAATAGCTTCTCACCTGCATTGCATTTGCTCCTCACTCAACAAATACGATTCTTTGCATCACAACCTATTGAGAGTTCAAGGCCAGTTTCTTCACGTTTCTAGCTTCCTTTTTTCCACTGGTCCCGTTAAAGGCGTAGGAGAGGATACTAACAGATGGGATTTATCCTGTAGTCCCTTCGCCAGTGTAAGCCCCATACAGAGGTTTCAACACTATACGCACAATTCCACTGTGAAAAAATGCACAGAATGTATCTATGAGGTATGGATGGAAGACCATTATTGCTCTTCACTCTCCAAATGAAACTAATGCTCTACAGTTTCCTGATATGATTGATTTCAATTTTCCCAGGAGAAAGTGGACCGTGAAATGATGACTGTCCCCACCCACGTTCAGACCTTTTTTGGTCCGGTTTGAATACCAAGCTGAAAACCCACACTTTTGTTAATTTACCCTTCCTGACATTCATGAATTTTACCTTCCAGAGTCCGAAATCAATGCCCGACATACCGATTCTAATCCCCGCAGAAAATATGGAACTAGGCTTTAGTGCGGAGCACAACAAGGCGTAATTCACGCCAGATGTGTTAATCTTGAGCTTCTTGCGCGGATTTCTGCTGCCCCAAGAGTCCCAGTGTTACACTGGGGTTACCAGCTTGTCCCCACCTTCCGCTGCAAATCCCACTTCCTCGCGTCCTTTTTCTTTGGACATCACAACAGCTGTTGGTGTACGCTCTTGTTCTCAGTCCCAAAGAACTCCACCTTCCCTCGCGGTGCCTTTCTTTGTCATCGACTTGATGCTTTCTAGCATCCACGGTATCCGGTCCGCTTGAATCCATTTTCACATACCGGTATTAAATTGGTAGCGTTCACGTCACCAGCTTTTCCTGGTAAGGGTCCTGATATGCAGGATATAGGCTCGTTTGTAGCTAAAGTTTCCTTCTGTCTTCTTTTACCTGTTGGTCGATTTAAGCAATAAATACCGGATTTCCAGTTTAGCCCATGCATGCCTTCCAGATATTTCTCCGTGATGCACTAGGAAAATTTGGGGTCTGACGGGGAGCGTAATTTGGTACCTACGATACATGGTCGCTCCTAGAGATGCTCCCTTCTTATTCGAAGCTTCTCAATAGTACCCACAATAGATAAATTTGGAAAACGTCAAATGAACTAATTCCAGCAATTTCTCTATCAAATATTACCTTCAGCTCCATGTGGTGAGTGCAGCGAGCTCTTTCTTAACGGAAAACTGCAAATGGAGATAGAGGAAAGGGATTTCCTGCACCTAAAATCAGGAAAACTGAAACAACTGGTCCTCTAAGATGACTGGTGTGGGCGTTGTGTGGCGATACAGAGCAAGAGCTCCTCGCTAGCTAACCTATCGCAATGCAAGGCTGATATAAATCTGTTATAGAAAATACACTGAACAGGAACCGTCTTGTTGAATGTGAGAACATACGGCGGATCAATATGGTGTTCAATTACCATCTTATTCACGTAGAGCTCCTGGCTCGACACCTCCTAAAATCCTTTCTAACGATCAACCCTAAGTAGCACCTCCAAGAAGAAATGAATGCCGCACTAATTGCAGTTATCAGATGCCCTGGAAACGAAACATCAACAATTGATCTTCACAATCACCTGAAGATTGCTATCATTGTTATGATCACAAACTGATTTAGTGTTAATAATAAACCGGCAATGCGGCAATCTCCAAAAAGACAGACATGCTCAGAAATTTATCAAGACCTCCATCGAGCACAGAAGCGGCTTCTCTGACAGTAAAAGAAAACCTCGGAATACCAATAAGTCTGCGAACTAAAAAAGTATGGGGAGCAACCACATCAGGCTGGCAACCGAAGTCGTCGATAAGTGCAATTCATCGACTCATGAGTCTTGATGAAACTACAACCGGATTTTCTAAATTTGTAGCCAACCAACTTCGCAAAGCATTTCATTGGCTCATTTTCAAAGTTTTGGATAGCAAATTAGTACCTAATAATTGGCAAGGAAGCATCATTTATTCTCCTACTTGTTAAGCCCTTATCTCATTCGGTAGCGGTGACGACTCGTCTAAATGGAAGTCGCAACTTTTCTTAGTCATAGACTTGGTTCAACTGGAACCAAAAGATTTTGAAACCACTATCTAACCTATCGAAACGATCAGTCTTTTGCCGTTTCGATGTTTAAGCCAATCTTAGGTAGGCAGTTATCGCGTCGAAGACCTCTCTCTCCTATTTTTTCTACGAGAGGTGCAACCCACTATTTCGTTCCTACATACTTCGCTGAGTAGGGATGAAAAAAGGTTGACTATTAAGTACCATTAACCGCTCTAGTTCGGTGCCACCATTGGCAGAAACAACGCTTCCTAGATATTCAAACTGTACAACGTCTTCGGTGCTCTGGCCATTAATGCAGATAGGGAGAGTGCGGTGACCCACCAGACTGAGAACCTTAATTTTGCTGGTGTTTACCTTCAGTTCAACTATACTTGACTCTCTTTCAAATCCACAGCCAAGGTCCATAACATTAGTATGTGGTGACCACCCGCAGGGGTCTATGTCGACGTGGATGAGGTAATGTAAGCCTAGATCTGCCAAGATGGTAGTTGTGACGTGTATCAAGAACCAGCCTCTTCGGGACCCTGTACGGGGAGTGTGCATTGAACCGGTGTTTGTAGACCGCCTTGCCGCGAGCGAACGCCCTTGCGACTAGCAAGAGTGTGTTCTGCGAAGCAGTCCAGGGATTACTGGGCCAGAAGACTCTTGTTTCTAGTCTAGAGCCTATGTGCCCTCTAAAAATGCGAGATCTTGACTGCCTCACACGAATGCGGATAACCCCCATCAAGTGCTACATGTGTCTGGACTATGGACACACGTCAGCATCTTGCAAGGGACACTACGGGAGGACAACATATTGGTGACGTGGTCAGGTAGGTCACCAAGCGAGGACCTGCAATGAAGGCGAAAGTTGCATTGTCTGCAGGGATCGTGGTACGACCAGGTGAGAGTGTCGCACACACTACGGGCTCGGTGTCCAATCTTTTGGGTGGAACTAGAAAGGATTACAAATTAACATGTACCGGAGTGCAATCGCTCACCAGCTGCTAGCGCTGTTCGCTACGGAGGTAAAAGCTGATCTCGTGCTAATGAGCGATAAATACCAGAACAGGGACATATCGGGTACCTCTCGACATATCGGGTACTGCTCGACATATCGGGTACCGCTGCCATCTAAGTTCAAACGATGTTCGACTTCGTGTTCTGGCCCATGGGCGAGGGAATAGCTTTGTCTGGTGTTTATGGATAATGTTTTTAGCGTTTACCTAACGCCGAATGAGACGATGCCGAACTCTCACGGCCAGCTCAATGCTCTGGAGAATGCCGTTTCAAGCAAGGAGGAGCGAATCTTCATAGGCGGTGATTTTAATGCGGGGACCCTTGAATGGGGCATGCCTCAGTCAGACTTCAGAGGAAAACAGATTCTGGAAATAGCAAACACCGGATCTATGCCAATCTTTCAGCGCCCAGCCTGCGAAGGAAGCATTCCTAACATCATTTTTGCATCGGAATCTCTGGCACCATCGGTATACGGATGGCGAGTAATGAAGACTTTTCGGCAAGTGATCACCAGCACATCGCGTTTGAAGTGGTTGACGCTACTTGCCGGCGTGCAACAACCCGGCACTTCCCCCTCGTGTGGAATGTCGCATGGGTGAACATTGGGAAGTTCGTCGAAGCTCTTGGAACAGGCAGAGTCGCATTGGAGGCGGCTTCCGGGGGTGATAGCATTGCAGTTGACACTGTCGTAAACTCAGTGATGAACCTGATAACGACAACGTGTGAGGCTTCCATGCCCCGGAGGGGCCCCAGCCGCAATAAGCCTTCTATGTACTGGAGGACGGCAGGAGGGAGTATTATATGTTCCGCCATGCATGTTCCGCCGCATGGGCCATAAAAGCAGAGTATAGATAGTGTCCGGATAGCTGAGTGGTTAGAGCACAAGGCGGGAAGGTACGGAAGGTCGCGATTCGAATCTCACTGGTGGCAGAGAGATTTGTATCGTGATTTGCCGTCGAATACCAGTCGACTCAGCTGTGAATGAGTACCTGAGTCAAATCAGGGTTATAATCTCGGGCGAGCGCAATGCTGACCACAATACCTCCTACAGTGGACTGTAGTTACGGTCTTGAATGAAGTGCTCTAACACACTTTAAGGCCCTGATCCAATATGGATATGTTGTGCCAACGATTATTATTATTATTATAGATTACCAAAAAGGAGACTCCACAGCGCGATAAACAAAAATAAAGCTCACGGCTAGCAGAACCTGGCCAACGAGGTGAATGTGGAGACTTGGCTATAAGCTTGTCACCTGGAAAATCAGGACTACTAAATACCGACCAGACGGACTGCATTGTAAGGGCATTATTCTCCAGACATCCCGTACGGGTTGATGTCAGCGCGGAAAACGTCGAGGATTGCCTCCTTTTTACAATGAGACAGCTCAAAGAGGCGGTTCAAACCATGAAAAAAAAGAAGGCCCCAGGTCCTGAAGTTTGCAAAATGGTGTTCAGCCATTGGAGCGTTCAACGCTTGCTTTAAGGAGAACCTTTCTCATTGTCGCTGAAAAGTAACGAGACTCGCGTTAATCAGCAAAGGAAAAGGAGACTCGGAGCTGCCGTCTGCATACCGACCGCTGTGTATGCTTCATAGAGTCGCTAAAGTTGTTATAAAGGTCGTGGATTGGGCCTAGGCACACGGTCGCCGATCTCGACGGATAGTGTCATGAAATAATAACAAACAATTCATTAGCCATTTACATAGTAAAGCTGCTATGCTACTACCATCCATTGGCCATCAAAATAGTGAACGTAGTAAACAATCATTAACATGCGATGGATTACTGCTCATGATTTCAGTCTTGCGCTAGACCAGAAAGAGAATCCTGACCCTGCGTGCTATATCAATCGGAAAGTTGACTATAGAGTCAAAACCAATGGTTAAATGCCTTGGTTTTATGCTTGACTCAAAGATGACCTTCTTCGAGCAAATCAAAGCAGCAGTGGACATGGTTGTGATGGAGTCTCGGCCTTGAGTTGGCTAATGGCGAATGTTGAGGGTCCTATATCTACTCGGAGACGTCTTCTTATGGAAGCAACGCAGTCCGTTTTGCTCTATGGGAGGGAGATATGGACTAATACCCTTAAGAAGGATGTGCATCATAAGCGCCTTGCTCAAGTGCAGAGTGGCATCTATTTATCGCACTGTCTTAGAACCGACGGTGATCGCGAGAGTGATCCCCGTTGCCCTCCTTGCCAAGAAGCGTAAAGCCATAAACAAGCGCAACGGAGAAAAGTCAAGGAAGGTGGTTGCTCGTGAACAACGGCAACGCACTCTAGATGAGTGGCAACTTTCTCGGCAAAATGAGATTAGGGGCAAATAGACTGCGCGACTTATTAGCAACTTAAAAGCGTGGCTGAATGGAAAACATGGTGATTTAGAAGCGAAGAACGACGATGTTCACTGGTTACAACACTTCATTTATTTCATTAAAAACAATATAACTGACAACTTTAACAAAGGATGAATTTCATAGAAACTTTTATAAGAATCCTTTCACTTTCTCCAACAACACAACTGCTGCTCGTTATTTTTATTAATTTAATGACATCTTGTCCCTTTCGGTATTCACTTTTTTCTCCCCAAAAAATATGACATTTTCCGTCACCTACTCCGCTCTTCACTCCTGTAGCGAGGTCTGAATTGAGTGGAGAGCGCCGGTGATGTCATCTGTCCGCTGGTATTCGCAACATTCGAAATTTATTTCGAATTTGATGCCGCGAATCCTGCCGCGCCACAGTGAGACTGACTATTTCCTTACCCAGCTCCTAAGTAGGCATGGGGTTTTCAGTCTTACCTGCGTAAGATTGGAAAGGCACGATCTCCTGATTGTGTGTTCTGCAATGGAGTGGCGGACAACGCTGGACACGCCTTTTCCTCTTGCGTAAGGTGGAACCACTTTCGCCAGCAGCAGACACAGGGCAGCTCTCTCCAGACAACATTGTCGGATAGATGCTGAGGAGCGCTGGTAGATGGAGTCCTTTTGTGCATTATGTTCGGGCTCTTCTTATTGAACTCGACCGGTGGAAGGACCGGATGGTAAGGGGCTCCCTGACCTAACAACTCCCTTCATCCTCTCCCCTCCCGTTGGTGAAAGGGATTCCCTGATTTGAAGTCTCCCAAAGCCGGGAGAGCCGGAGGGTTAGCCCGAAGTAATGTGTCAAACGGTTCCAGGTTAGTTCCCTGATGACAAGAAGATGTTTAGTTGGTAGTCCGACGGCGTACTGTTGCGGAAGTCCAACACCCTGCGTGTAAACGCATTCACCTACTCTACTCCAAATAAAAGAAAGACCTGATGAGAGAGTAAACAGATGTCATTAGCGTAGTCGAAGTATCCTTTTGAAGGTAAAACGTGTTTTGCCCATGCGCAGGGAGACTAGTCTCATATTTAATAGTTCTTCTTCCAGGTAGACAATCATACTTCCCTTAACTACGCTCACGTAGTAATCCGCGTTTTCCGTGACTCTCTTGATGATGGCCTCTTTTTTACTCCTTACTGTGGTCCTATTATGACTTTGTCTCGGCCTTTTCTCACAGTTTCGTTTTCCTCTAGCACAGACATTGAAGCAGCTATTCAGTATCAATGTTTTCCGAACCAGAAAAAGCGAAAAAATTGGACCTTTCCATAAAAGCAACAAAATAGGGAATATTTGCATAATATGTTAATGAACACATATACGTAAAAGATATCTGAATATGGGAAGATCTTCCACCGAAACATCATCGTTTGCCACAAATCAACTTACCGAAAAGGAATAAATTTCAATTGGAAATTGACGGATCACGCTTACCTGAAATTTGAGGAGAAAAAATACGTTATAGATATTTTGTTACAAAAGCACTTTCAGATAATTTGATTCTATTCCATCAAAAAGCAAATATTGCAGACTTTTTCATCCCCAAAATTTCAATCAACCAATGAACTCTCAAAACACACCACCTGAAAGTTAACCTGCAGTGGTAAAACCTAAACCTTCAACATCCGCAATTTTAATGACACTCACTTTTCAGGATAACCGATATGTGTTAATTTCAAATGAACGCTTGCTCACGCACTCACTGACAGTACCAGGACTAAATCGGTTTAAAAACCCAACGAAAAAAAACCTTCCAATATATATCTGGATTCCTCCATGTTATTGAGTGTATTGAAGTAAATCGAGAGGAGCTACTCGTAGCATCCTATTTATGGATGAAATGTTCAGAACTATACCAAATGGATCTGAACTATTGAACTGAACGTTGGACTGCAGAAACTTGGGTAGGATCCAACCACAACATCATGGAGGCTTGCATTCATGCGGTATCGTTTTCAACACTATTTTCCGGACACAAAATCTAGTCGAATTGAGTTTTTTGTTTGGGGCTGAAATATCGATGCAGTCTTTGGGGAATGAACAGCTGCAGTTGAAGTGATTGATTGATATTTACATTAGATAAAATACTTAAATGAAAATGTTGTTTTCAATGTGGGACAGTGTAAATAAAAGGGATTCAATGGTTGAGTAGGTTTAATTGCACTCCATAAGGACCTAAATACACTATCTACATTCGGCAGTTAAATAAGCACACTGGATGGAACTTTAGATTGATGATGGCCCTTATATCGATCAATATTTCCTGGTAACATAGAAGGACTAAAGCTGCCAAACTATATGGAGCTGAACAATTTAAGCTTCATGAGTTTCCTTGAAGCATCCAAACGTAATTTTTAGATTCATCCAGAAAATATCTTGTCAGTAAATAGGTTTTCCATAAACCACGTTATTCCTAATCTCTACAATGGAATTCTACAGACATCAATTGTTACTGAGAAACAACGATTATCTAAAATCTGAAAATGCAGCTATCTTAACACTAATACTAACTAGCACGGAAAGTAACTAGCTGACACTGCAAATAGGATGCTGCAAGCTTTCATCAATTGATGTATCCGCGGTTTGACCGGCGTTTTCTGGCCAGAAACAACACCTAGTGAAGAAGTTCGTGGAGGTACGGGCCAGCTTCTCGTGAACTTGTTGATCAGAAAACGGCAGTGGATAGGTCAGACATTAACAGCCACTATCTCAAGATCGCTTACGACATGGGGAGAGGTGTCCCCAAGGTGCCCGAGCAAGTAGTTCTCTCCCCTTGGTTGGGATAATACCTGCATCCCAGGTAGTAGCCTCGAAAAATTTTCTCGGTGAAGAGCGAACTGCTAATGACCGGTACTGGCCGGGACACACTGGGAGTCCCCGGAGCCGTCAATGGGGTGATGTAGTCCTAGCTCTGCCAAGGTGGAAGTTGTGGCGTGTATGAGAAGCTAGCCCCTTCGGAACTCTGATCGGGTAGTCTACATTCAACGGGTATTAGTAGACCACGTTATGACTTCCGGGATCAACTAATCGTAGGTCAGGCCTCAGGGAACAGGGGTAGGGGCTTTGTCCCTGAGAGTATACTCGTTCCCCGCTCCCCCATAAACAAAACGAAAGAGGAACGAATCCCACGAATAGTGGGAATGGGGAGTGAGCTGGCTGCGTTTATACTTAGTACGAAAATGCCTTGCTTGATCCGCGGGAAACAGAAACAATTGCGCCTCCCGATGAGAGCACTACGAGCGCCAAACGGATCGCAGACAGCCCAGTGCAGAGCGAACTGTGGAAAAAACGAAAGGAGGATAGGAGGAAAGGAAAGGACATCTGAAGGAGACTTCATTCAGGTACTCTCTAAGGCTCAAAAGAAGAAGGAAACAGGAACAAGAGGCAACAACAACACACCGCGTCATCAGAAAACCCTCTGCTTCAAATTAAGGCGGACACGAAGGGCAGAACACGAAAGCGAAAGGTAGAAAGACGAAGGAGAAATAAACCACCAGCTATGCTTATTAAGCTGGCGGAAGGCAAGACTTTTGCGGAAGTTCTTGGAGAAATCCATTACAAGATCAAACCCGAAGATAGCGTAGCAAAAGTGTCTTCCATTTGTAAAACGAAGGATGGTGGAGTCCTCGTCGAATTAGGCCCGAGGACAACAAATAAAGTAACGTTCTGTGGAGCAATCAAGGTACTTCTGGGAGAGAAAGCTTTAGCTTCCAATTTAGAACCCACGTGTTTTGTGGAAATCCGAGACTTTGATTGCCTCACAGAAATGAACGAGGTAGAAGAGGCCATCAAACGCAAATGTCCGGAGGTAACCTATGTCCGAATTTGTATCACCTCTTCGAACTCCTGGGGCCAAAAACTCACTGTTTTGAAGTTGCGGAGCAGTACGCGAGAAAGCTTCTAAAGACGTTCACGCACACAATATTAAACTCCCGGAACGGACTACCAAATAAACACCTCTCCATCATCGGAGCCTAGAACCGTTTGATCTACCACTTCAAGATATCCCCCCCCCTTCTCCCCGCTATCCCGACCTAAAGGGTCGTCCAATCAAGCAATTCATTCAACCAAAGGAAGGGAAAGGAAGAAAGAGAATCGTTAGTACAAAGAAACCCTTGCATTACGTCCCTCGACCGTTCAAGTTCAACATCTTCGCAGCAAGAAAAACCCATAACGTAATGCAAAAAACGACTTCATCTGACGGCATGATGTTGTCTGCAGGCAGCTCCTCTATCCCTGCATAAATTTGCTGATGAATCCCATTCAACCTACCATAACAAAAAAAGGTGTGATTGACATCGCCCATCACTCCATTTCCGAATGCGCAGTCAGGGAATCGTGCCTTCCCAATCTTGTACAAGGTAAGACGTTAGAAATTGCGAAGAAAATAGTCAATCCCACCATGCTTTCGATTCGGCCACAGATCTAAATTGCTGATGAGCCAGTCCATCTGCCTCTTGACTGGTTTTGCCAAGAGAGTTGCCACTCATATAGTGTATGTTGCCATTATTCACGACGAACCACCACCTCCTCCTCTTTCTTGCCTCGCCGAATGATATGCGATACAGGCTCGGGATTTTCTTTTTGGTCAAGATGACTACTTCGACTTTTCCAAGACACGGCTGAAACCATGAGCAGCCTTACATCCGTCTGCCCGTCGCATCAATATAGTAAGTCCGCTTTGTACCTTTTCAACAATGCCACCACCAAAAAGTCCGCATCGAAATCGGCGACTGTGCGTTGAAGTTCGATGAACCGCGTCGACGATCTCCATAACAGCATTTAATGTGAATTTCCCTGCTCTAAAACCGAACCGTCTTTGAGATAAGTCACCGGAAGCACGTATCGCTCCAGCAAGTCTGCTCCTGATGAGCTTTTCGGGCACTTTCGCATCCTTGTCAAACAGACATAGCGGTCGGTAGCCACACAATAGTTCACGATCTCCTTTCTCCTTACTGAGTACCTCGAAACTGGCCACCTTTGAGCAGCAAGGAAAAATGTCCTAATTCAGGCAAGCGTTGAACGCTTTAAACAGCAAGTCTAGCCGATAGTGGAATATCAGTTGATACTTTTGCCAGGATACCTATAGCCCGCCTGAGAACTGTCTCTTCAAATTCTTTCGTGGAGAAAAGCGAGCAGTCCTCGACGCACTCCGGGCTGTTGTCGTAAACTCGTACGAAATATCTAAGGAATAATGTCCGTACTACGCGGTTCATCGGTTCCTCTGGGTTACCACGACCTCTAAGCCCTGCCTACAGCAAGCTTCGCTTTTCTTTATAATATTATTATTTTGTGAAGTTTCCTTTTAGCTGATCTGTACTCTGCCATTGTTTGGCAAGCCCCCTTCCACCGGGCATTTACGCGTTCTGCCAAACGGCGGGGCTTATGACACTCTTTCGACAGGCCGGCAATTTCCGCTGTTCAATAGCACATAAAAGACTTGCCACGGAAGAGTGCCCTCCGGAGTATGGAAGCTCAACAGGCGGTCATTATCAGGCTCATCACTCAACTTGTGGTAGTATTAACTTCAGCGCCATCGCCCCCTCCCCCCAAAGTACCCAACAGTGCGATTCTACCTGTTCCGAGAGCTTTGACGAATCCCCAGAAGTTCACCTTCACAACGTACTACACACAAAGAAAATGTCTGGTGCAAGCCGACAAATAGCAAACAGTCTACTGATGGCGCCATTAATTCCGACAAAAAGATTGAATCAAGAATGCTTCCTTCGCAGTCTGACCGTCGACACATTTGTGTAGGTCCGATGTTTGAGACTACAAACCCACCAACATTTCCAGGATGCGTTTCCCTCTAGAGTCTGAGTGATGCATTCAAGCACCGTGGTATTGAAATCACCCTTTACCAAGGTCCGCCCCTTCGAAAAAACCGCGGCTTTCAGAGCATCAAGCTTGGTTCGAAAGTCAGGCATCTTCTTACCCGAGTTGTATAGCCGCTAAAAAATGTTATACTTAAACTTCAAATCTAGACAAAGCATGCCCGCGGCTTTGGGCAAGAACTCGAAATTGGATGCCGAAGTACCCGATAAGTCATGTCGTGAAGCTGGGTTTTTGCTCTGGTGCTGTTCACTGGATTAACCTTTACTGCCGTATCGAACTGTGTTAGAAACTCATAAGCAACCGGACTAGAGCGCATGTTGTAGGTCCTGGATCATAGCCCCTCGTAGCTCTTTCAAGTTCCATCATGAAGAGAAGACACCAGGCCAAACCATATGCAACGCTCTTATCAGATGCGCCACGATCCCTGCGGAAAAGGCAATTCTGTTTTTCGTTGCAAGTCTTCGCTTAGTGACCTACCTAGCCGCATCTATGGCATGCTGTCCTCCTACCAGACCTCCGGCAGGTCCTAGACATATGTTTACAGTTTAAGCACCTGTAACACTTGATGAAGGCTACCCGCTATTGCACCCTATATACTACCAACCCAATTTTTTTATTTTCGCAATGTTTAGGAGTTTCCGCGTGTATTACCCACAACTACTATCGCAGCGAGTTTTTGCCCTGAAGAATTCAAAGAGGAAGAATTAATTTTCCATATGGAGGATACTTCCGCTTCACTATCTCTGGGCTTGACCTTATAGCGGATTTGGCTGAGATCTTTTACAAATGTCTAGCTTTCTGTTGGTTTAACAAGCGGAGCCAACAGTCTGGTCCTTCTTTGTTTCCTTGTCTCTTCCTCTGGTGATCCACGATTTGTAACCGCTTCGACTCTAGCAGATGGTTTTCTAACGGCGTGACGTGTTGTTTGCTATTGTCCTTCTCTATCTTCTTTTTTGAGCCCTGGAGACTACTTAGATCAAGTCTCCGTCAGGCGGGTCTTTTTCTTTCAGGTTTTTTCCCAGTTCGCTTTGCAACGAACTGTCTACGATCTCCTGGATTTTCCGCTTCTGTCCATGTCCACCTGTAGAGGGAAATGTGGTCCAAAGGAACTGGAAGACCATCAGTCCGTTCTACTTACCTTAGCTGATTGTTTTTTCTGAAAAAACGCCGCAAATCGCATGCGTTTCAACACTACCCTGCATTTCCTGATAACCCTCTCCTCTTTGGGTTTATCAAGGACCAGCGACTGTGCTCCCAGTTGGCTTATGCCCGAATCGACCTGTGCAGGTTCTGCGATTTTCACTGAGCTTTTTTTCCTGGAGAAGAACACTGCAGCTTACTGGAGTTGTCGCCCTCGCATCGGCAACCGCATCTTTGGGAAACTTCCTCTTTATTTGGGCATGCGCATCTCAGTATCTTGTCATGTGTTTCAACCCTTGCCGCCTCTTTCGCAGGGCACTCCGATAGACGAGGTATTTGTGACGAAATCTCACGGTTAGATAGAACACATTGCAATTGTGTACATAGTGACCTATCAAAGAGGAATGCTCGTTGGAGTTCTAGCCTTTTCTGAGGAATATGTTTGCCAATTTTGTCCTTTTCTTGGGGAAAATTTTATCCCTTTGATTTGATTTTCATGACAAGTTGGAAATAATATGGGCAAAGAAGTTAATATCAATGCATCAAAGAATAACTGACTCAATTGAGTGGATGATGCATTAAGGTAGCAATGTAGTCTGTCAACTGAAAATAAGCCCCCTCCCCCACCCTTTATTTCTGAGTCATCCGGAAAAGGTTCAGGAAACACTGGTATCATTTTTCGGAGTATGCAGTTTATGTCAAATTGTCCTCAAAAAAACAAACTCAAAAATAAATCATCACATTATTGGCCACAACCCAAAAAACTTTTCAATTGGAATTTAGATTGTCTCACCCAAATTCTGACATCGGGCACCCAAGTGAGCTAATTACCTTCAGTCATGGTAGAATGTTGCCCGACAGTGCCTTTCATTCACCACTCTCCAAGTAATTAAGGGCAGAATAAAATCGATGACAACCCCCATTCCAATCCACTCCACTTTGGTGTCCCACCTTTCCAAACCAATGCCAAATAGAGAGCAGAGATCATTGCCTGCAGAGACGAGCTCTGTGCCTGCCATTTGGGCACTTCATTCACAAATCAAATCCAATAGTCGATTTGTTCCATATCCGTTTATGTGTACATTCATTTCAAGCCAATTAACCTTTTGGTAACGCATTACCTCTTCATCAAGTACTCTCGGCCATATCTGAACCTTCAGTCACTATCGTCCCTCTTTAGGCCTAGAAATCGTACTCTGGAGGACACACAAGCTCGTGCAGAAGCAGAGATACGTACCTGCAGCTATATCTCATAAATACCGGCGGTAATTGAATTTTCAGTTGAATCAGATTACTTCGTCACAGGAGGAATATTATTCCCTGAAAATTTCCCGACTAGGCAAGTTAGCTATCCTCATAGCAACCTTCCTCCTTCAATAGCTTATTCATATTATAGATACCGGAAGCAGATACATATGAAGCTTTTTTTAGCTTCAAAAATACATCAACGTGTCCTTAAAAATCTTTTACGTAACATGAGTAGGTGTTCTCTCTTAGAAACATTACCTGAAAATGATTCTAAAAATAAGATTGAAGGAGTTCGTATTCTAGCTTTCTAGATTTGGAAATAATTTCGATGACGCAAGGTATGTAGGCGACAGTTCTTATGTCCGGCAAAATTTCCAAGAATACTTAACACAAGGACATGTGGGTCAAATATCTTGACACTTCCATTTCCTGTTGTTTAACCAAACTCAGAATAGATGGTCCACGTTTGCCCTGCAGGGCAAGAAATATATTTATACTATAGACAGTCAATCGCATAAACTAGAACCATTCCCGTAACTTTCAAAATTAGCACATAACATTAAGAGGGGGTAAAACAAAACCTTATTAAAATTGGTTTACTGTCTGTCTCTCTGCCTTCCCGTCTGTCACACACATTTTATCAGAAACGGTTACTCCTATTTTTATTTTTTGGAAATATCGTTCTATTTTGTGTTTAAAGGGGGGTTCCCCTACATGCAAAAGGGGGATGTAAATTTATTTTCCACTGAATATAGTCATGCGGGGTATCAAATTAAAGGTCTCAATTAGTATACGGCGTGATACTACTAAGTTTGGAGCAAATCGCACTATTTCTAACAAACATGGCAAATGCATATACATTACAAACTTTGAGCAAATGGAACACTTCGATCCCTCACGTGTCATTTCCAATGCATGAGTCTGCACCGGGTCCTGAAAAATAAACAAAAAGGGGATTCACGCGAGCCTATCGAATGACCAACAACCTATTAGCTCACCGAGCTTCTTGTCACCCGGCCCCTCCACCGGTCGAGCTATATCTTCTTTGCAACAAGGAGAACCCGAGCGTAATATTCAATATGACTCCACTTGTCAGCACTCCTTAGCTTCTCTCTGACAATGTTATCTGGAGGTAGTCCCCTGTGTTTAAATAAAGTTCTTCCCCATCCCACTTTCTCCAAGGAAAGAAGGTGTGATCAGCGCTGTTCACTTCCACATTGCAAAATACATAGCCAGGAGATTGTGCCTTTCTAATTTTGTGCAGGTAAGACTGAAAATGTTCATGCCCATTTGGAAGTTGAATAGTCAGTGTCACCTATGTTGCCAATGAGCCGCGCAATCCATCGGACTATTCTCTCGCTTTTCCAAAATAGTTGCCAGCAGCACTTGACCCTGGGTCTCATCTTTTTTGACCAGCCAGTAATCTTTGAAAGTTTTTGTTCTTTTACGTTACACAACGTCCGTTACCCAACCGTTGAATGAGCTTAACGAAAGACAAGCAAGCTCCCATATTCTATGATAGAAGTCTGTTGACCCTTTCGAGCATCTTTCCTACCGTGTCTATAAGACAAATCGGGTGGTGTCTCGATGGATGTTGTGGCTGCTTGTTGAGCTTCGGAAGCAAAACTAGTTTTTGACTCTTCCAACGATCGAGGAAAACCCTATCTACCATGCATACCTTAAGTACGATGATTAGTCAGGTCTGGTCTTAACAGCGAGTTTAAGGACTCTATTAAGAATAGTATCTAAACCAGGATCTCTGTTATCACCGATTCTCCGGCAAATCTCCGCCAGTTCCCCCACAGTTACCGCAGGTATGCTGAAGACGTCCAACACTTAAATTTTTTGGCTCTCCTTTATGCCAGGAAAGAGCGCCATAATTATATCAAGAAGAAGTGGTCAGCTGTGTTGTTCGTCCTCTTATCTCCTTCATGACAACCTTGGACGCTGTACCCCAGGGATTTTGGTCTGTTTCCGCATAAAACTGCTTGAAGCATTCTCGCTTGCTTGTCCGTATAGCCTGCGAAAGTTCGCATATATTTGCCGTTTTTCATCGAAGTCTTGTCTTCTTCTAGATCAGTGGCGGATCCTTCTTGTTCGGGAGCATCACTCCGCGATTTCTTTATCCTACCAATAGTTTGGCCGCCTATTGGTAACGATTCGCCGCCTCACATGGTAGCATCGTATGCTCTCGTTATGCGCCTCATCATTTATGCTACCTTTCCTAAAGCTATTCCATCAGAATTGTGGCCTCCTAATAGCATCTCTGTGAATGCATCCCCTTGAAAAGTTTTCACGGACCAGCCCTGATATCCAACTCCGCGCAACCGAGTTTTGTTGCGTGGCCCATCTTCGATATGAGGGAAAATTGATTGATGGTCTGAGTATAGTTCTCATTAACAAACCAAACCATTCTCTTCGCCAATGTAGTACTCAGATATGTCGAATAGATTGACATATCTGCTTGGCAAATCGAGCTTGTTCCTCGAAAAGTTACTAGATTTCTGGTGTTTGCATGCACCAAGCCCGACTCCGGAAAAGGCTCAAGCAAAATACGGTCCCTGATTTTCGTAGTTTAACTGCCGCAATCCACAACCCGACGCGGTGAAATCACCCGGTATAATTGTGGGGTTTTAACCTTTGGCATCCGAGGCCAGCATACCTAGCATTTCTTCGAATTCTGCATTCATACATATAACTATATATGTAGATACTAACTATTTTTGCTCTAACGAATTCAACAGGTGACAACTCCATCGTTTCTGGGATAGCTTAATTTTCACACGCTTGTATTGCCAAATTGCCGTTTACATCTGCAGCCCAGGTATTTTTACGAAAAGACTCACTAATTATGGCCACTTCGACACCCTTTTCATAGATCGGTTGTAAAAGTAGGTCTTGTGCTGCCTTGCAATGGCTGAACTTAATTCGAATGAACCTAATTTGTTCATTGCATCCAAGGCTCTCCTAAACACTGGGCATCTGCTTCTGCCTACAACATGCCCGACAGTCGACGCCCTTTTGCCCTCAGGGTCAGCTTTCACTCCATGAATATATGGCCTTCTCTTCCACATTTTTTATACCTTTTTGACCTATCGCAATCACCGGTGCATTTCAACGCTATATGGTCAAATTCGGGGCATCTAAGGCATCGCTTGAGGGTCACCTGCTCTCTAAACCAGCAAACGATCCAACCTATTTTTACATTACCAGCCACCAGCAGTTTTAATGCTGTTTCAGCCGGCTAGCTTATATTTGCCGTTTTCATGCCTCTATGTGCCTTCCTGAGTCCTCTGGTTGCAGACTTGTACAAACCGAGTGGTCCGAACTGTATTTTAGGGTCCCCAGGACTTTCTCCTTAGTAGCGACTTCTTCAATCGTTTTACATTGTATCGCAATCTCCTGCTTTTTAACCCGTATTTGTTCCTCTTCCCCTAAAAACTTCTCCACCTTGCCGCGGAAATTTTCAGTTGTCTTACCCAGAACTTCTTCAGCTGGGGCTCCAAATCTCCTTTTTGGAAACGTCTGATTCGTTATACGCTTCCTCCAAGGTCCATCAGTTTTGGTTTGGATTTGACCTTCTTGAGAATATGCACGTATGTCATTTCTCCTTTTTTACAGATGATGATCAATTCGAACCGCAATCTTCTTTTGCGTGTGGGGTTCTTCTTTCCGTCAAACTTGATCCTTGCTTCCACGGCTCCTTCTTGGAGCTTTATTTTCCTTACAGTCATTGAAGCAGAAGCGCTGTTTCCACGAATTTGGTTACTTTCCCTTTCCCGTGAGAGGCCGTTTTTTCGCGAGAATCCCTAAGAATTGTTCACTCCCTCTCTACCCCTCTTTTCAAGTTTACCGCCCTTCGAATTTTGAGAGGGTTACACTTGTATTGTTTCAGTGATGTTTGCTTTCTTCGAGGTGTTTTTACCATCCTTGACACTGTTGTATAGAACACAAATGACTCTGACTATGTATTTGATGGCATAGTACATATTGTCTTTGTCCTTTGTGAATTCAAACAACTCTGTTATTTTTCCAATGAATAGGACGAAGGAGGATTCTCTCACTGTGCACTAGCTTTCCGGGAGCTATCCTGATTTCCATTCTTCATCGGCATTAACTTCTCTCAAATGGATCAGGTACTAGTTCCTGCGAGATCTTACGATCAGGTGTGGTCACCTCACAAAGAATTGACGAATGACCAGTCTATGCAGCATTTTTCCGTGCCTTGGAACAGGCGTTCTCGGCAATGATGTAATCCTTTTAAGGTCTTCTTTCTCCAGACTACTTTTAGTATTAGATGCAATGACGGCCAAGAAATCCACCTGCAGGCACTGCGATCGAAGGATATCGACGCCCGAAAACTAGCTTGCCCACTCCCGAAAGCTGCCGCGATGCTACGGTTCCCAGCTTCTTAACTTTTAACATCCTTTCATCCTCCATATTATTATAGTTTCTTGTTCTACGAGTCCTTCCCGTAGCTATTTTTATCCACGGGTGTGTGTTTTTCTCGCACCTACCGGAGCTGCGTATAAACATGTGCATGCACGTGTACCTTTTTTTTTTTGAGGAGGTATGGAAATCTTCAAAAGACACTGGCCTGGACACGCCAGCGTGTAGGATTCTTACCCACTAAAACCACCCCCGACTCCCTCCAAGCCCCGTGGAACCACCGTACGGTATTACATCACAGGGCGGAGTCAGCTTATTTTAGCTTGGTCCCCTTTCGTCTCTACGCGGCGTACGTAACGCCGCTTTTCTGATCTCCTCTGCCTTTCTCACTTTGCTCTGGATAGATACGACCATGGAGTTGATTGCATCCCAGTCTTCCTGACATGTTAGCATTCTTCGCACCAGATTCTCTGGTACAAGCACCTCTCCTAGAGTCTCCTCTAGGTTCTTCCTTTCCTCGACAAACCTTGGACAGTGGAAGAATACATGCTCTGGGTCCTCTGGGACTCCATCGCAGTTTGGACAGTCGGGTGAGGTATCCAGTTTAAACCTGAACAGGTACTGGCGATATCCTCCATGCCCCGTGAGAAACTGAGTAAGATTATAATTAATCTCACCGTGCTGTCTCTTCAACCACTCCTTGATAGCAGGGATGAGCCTGTGTGTCCACCGACCCTTTCCCGAGCGTTCCCAACGCTCTTGCCATCTATTTAGCGAACTCTCCCTTTCGGCGTTCTTCGTCTGCGATAAAGGAGAGATAGACTTCGCATTATATATATTCGTCATCTCATCTGCCAAGATGTCAATGGGCATCATTCCAGAAATGACGAATGCTGCATCATCTGAGACAGTCCTGAATGAGTATAACTCAGCATCTTCGAGATGCTTTGCGACAACAACCAGCGCTATATCATCGGTGTAGCCCACCACCGTGGCTTCCTCCGGAAGGGGAAGATTAAGAACATCGTTGTACATGATGTTCCACAGCAGTGGGCCCAGTACGGAGCCCTGTGGGACACCCGCGGAGACAACGTACTCTTGGGGTCCGCCATCGGTGTCATACCACAGCCTCCATTCTTGTAAAAAGCTGTTGATAATAGCTGCAAGATAAGCGAGAACACCAATTTTCGCCAGAGATTCCCGTATTAGATTCCAATTTGCCGAATTGAATGCATTTCTCACATCCAGGGTCACCACTATGCAATATTTGCTAGTACTGCCCCTTCCGTGGATTGCATCTTCAGCCAAGCCAGTAACCATTTTGATGGCATCAATAGTTGATCTGGCTTTACGAAACCCATACTGCCGATATGAAAGGCCGCCTTGGCTCTCAACAACCGGGAGTAATCTATTATAGATTACCCGCTCTAATATTTTCCCCACCGTATCCAAAAGACATATGGGTCGGTATGAGGATGGTTCACCTGGAGGTTTACCAGGCTTAGGCAGAAGTACCAACTTCTGTCGCTTCCATGCCGCTGGAAATATTCCCTCGGACATGCACGCTTCGAACAACTCAGCGAACATGTCCGGCCTGGATTCCATAGCAAGCTTAAGGGCCTTATTCGGTACTACGTCCAGGCCCGGCGCTTTATTGTCTCCTATTCTACCGCAGATCTCCAGCAGCTCGTCTCTGGTGACTGGCGGAATTGCCGTCACATTCAGAGGTGGTTGGAATGTGTCGGTGCTCTCCTCTTGCGGGGGGAATAACCTCTGGATGATTTTCAGCAAGAGGGTGGGACACGTGATCTGCGGAGATGAACGGCCTCTGAACCGTCCCATGACGATTCCATAAGCTCTCCCCCACGGGTTTACGTCCGCTTCTGAGCAGAGCTCCTTAAAGCATTTTGTCTTGCTTCGCTGGATGGCGAGCTTGAGGGTTTTGCGGGCTGCCTTGTAGGCGCACTCTTTCTGCCCTTGATCGACTCTACCTACCGCCCTCTGAGCCGCTCTTCTGGCTCGGTGGCAGGCTGATCGAAAACCGGTCAGTTCATCATTCCACCAGTAGTTTGGTCTTCTACTGGGGAATGAGCACCTCCTAGGCATGGACGCGTCACATGCTTTGGCGATGCATTGAGCTAGATGAACGGCTCTTTCCGTAGAGGCGCCTGCTTTATCAGGTTGATCCAACCACACATCTATAAAGGTCTGCTCACCCAAAGATTTTGCAGAGTGTAGCGTTCGCTGACGCACCAGGACATACCACACGCCAGCGAAGGGCTGACAAAGGTCAGGTCTACAACTGGGCCTAACCCCCCTTTCTGGAAGGTATTTGCAGCACCTCCGTTAGCCAAAACCATGTCCATGCCCAAACATGAGGCATTTAAGCACCTCGTTAGTGAAATCTGCTCTCTTAAACGGCAGACAACCCATCCAATCCAAACTTTTCCGGCCGCCAACAACTTCTGCGCTGTCTCCGCTGGTACTCGTATTGTGGCCGTTTGAGTACCGCCATAGGCTTTTCGTAAACTCACAACAGACTCCTCGGCTAGTTCTTCCAACTTGAATTGCTCCTTCAGAGCAGTACAAATTTCTGCTTTCGATGTTATCTCATCGAGATCCTTACATTGTATGTAGATCTCATGCACGCAATGCGGCATTGTCCCCAAGTGAGTCCTTCACCCGAGTGCGAAAGTCATCAGCCTTGCCCACACTGGATCTTTTCAGCTCGAACATGAGATCCCCGTTCTGGGTTCTTCGGATTCGATTCACATTTCCGCTCAGATCTTTTAGGTCGGGATCCGCTTTGACCTTTCTGAGTATCTCCGCGTAGGACAGATTACCCTTACTGGAGATAACAATCGCATCTGGACGGGTTCGCAATTTTGCTTTTCCTTTCGCTTTTTTGCTCGTAACCTTAGTCCATCCATCGTTTCCGTTCGTCTTGGGCTTCGCAGCGCTGGTCGACTTTTCTACATTCGCTGTACGCTTTCCTCCTTCAGAGCTATTAGTGCTGGTTTTCAGAGTTTCCTGTCCGCTTTTTTTTCTCTTAGGCGCCTGCTGATTATGATCTCCCTCTTTTTCACGTACTCGCTTATTTCGCTGGGATTCGATGGTAGTACGATTAGGCGTCACTTGGGTCGCTTGTGATATTGTTGATACTGTTGGCACAGCGAGGTTCGGCGTGTCCTTATTATTCTTTTCCTCCATCTGTGATCTATTATAGAGGACTCTAATAGCCCTCACCATATTCTTTATGGCTTGGTGCACGTTGTGCTTGTCCTTGATAAACTCGGACAGCTCAACTATTTTTGCCCCAAGCTGAACAAAGGGTAATTCCTCCGGATCGGGACTCCGCTCCCTATAAGCCCCGACAGGATTACTCCTTTTATACGCTGTTTCACTTTTTTCAGTTATTGATCTTGCCTGTACTTTATCCTTCATCGCCTTTAGCATTGGTGGAGATCTCAAAGTTGATGAGCTTCTTTTGAATGGATCCTTATCTTGTTCCTGGAGCACCTCTTGCTGTCGCGCATCTTGAACATATGCTGTGGGTGTTGTTACAGTTTTTGTCGTCCAACGATCCATCTTCAGCTAATCCTTGGTTGTTCTTGCTACTGGTGTCCTCGGTAAGGTCGTACTTCGCTTGAACACTTCCTTCTTCAGATCCAAATCACTTGTAACATTATATGCCAAGGTGGCCAAGTTGTCCACCACCGAGGCACTGCGGTCGAGGGATATCGACGACCGGGAGCCCGCTTGCTCACTCCCAAAAGCCGCCGGTACTGGGGTTCCGAGCCCCTGCACCGTAAGTTTACTCCTTCTCTCGTCTTCCATGGTGGTTTTATATTCTGGGTATCCTTCCCATAGCCATTTTGGTCCGCGCACCAGAGATGAGCAAACACTAGCCCATGCACAGTCAGAAAAGAAAAGTGCATAAACACATATTTACACATCAATAGGTATGTCCCAATCCGCCAGCTGGGGTCGCGCCTGATGGGAGATCTGGCCATTCCTCACAGGAGGACTACCTGCCTGTCTGCATGTCTGTCTGTCTGTCACACGCACTTTTCTCCAAAATGGCTACATCGCTTCAAACAAAATTTGATCGACATATGGAAGCCATGCAATCCCGCGCATATAATAAGTGACCTTAATTAACGTGGAGTTTAGAAGGAGACCCCATATATTCAAAGGAGGGATGTATTTTTTTTTCACCTAATTTACCCGTGTCAAATGAAGCAGGCTTTAGTGTTAACGAAAGTTGCAAAATACGCAAGTAAGGGGTCAAAATATGCACCCTTAAAGTGAGAAAGGACTCATTTTCGGAAATTACTCAACCCAAAAACTGAAAAAATTCAGGGTGATACACTTGTATGAAATGTAGGCCCAAAATGAGAAGAGAAGGATAATTGAGGTTCGAGTGAAATATTAAGTTAACCTACTTCCCCTCAACCCTTCGTTTTCGATGAACTTCTTCACATTCGCACACAATACCCACTACCGTATTTATTTCTCAGCTGCTCTTACCTATCCCATTCAAATAATCCTGCAGATAACTTCCCATGGTCTGTGACGAGACCCATTGCATTTTCCATAAATATCCGTGCAGATAATCCTGAAGACAAGAAGCAGGACAATCCTGGCTCAGCTCCTAAGCATACGAGTCCATATTGATTACATGCCTCACTCAATTGACATAGAAACAAAGTGGAACAGCAATTCTGCGGGAGCTCGTGCACAACAACAAGGACCCGATATTTATGCAACTGTGCCTCGAATCCTACATTTTATTTCATAGAAAAGAAAGCAAATTGATTTAACGATTTAAGTAACTGTCTCATTGTCGGATTTGTTAAGTACTCGTATTGTTCTCTGCATGATCCTGGTTAGGCAGGGTTTCCCTTCCGGAGCTGACATGCACAAGACTCCCAGAGACCATACTCCTTATCGGCCGAAAGAGCAACAGCAGCACGGAAAATCCTGCAGCCAAGAACTAACGTCAACGAAGAAAAAGGACAAGTTGGACAAGTTTCCTCAACATGGTTATAAAACTTGCTCAATAGCAATTGCATTTTGCAATTCACATGAGGACTGCATGGATACTCTTGCGATAAACTACTTTTAAGACTAATAATTCGTGAGCGGAGAAGTATCTTGCCAATGACTGACTAAAGACTTACGGAATGGAATTGCAAGGAAAGTTTATAAAATATTCAAGGAGTTTCCCGGAATTTGCTCAGGATATAAGTAAGTAGGAACGAATGCGGATGTAGGTGTACAGGACGAGCATGCAGGAAGGCTGAGATTGCATGAGAGACTCTTACCGGCAGATCCTGTCCATTATTGAACTATTGTTTGGAGTGCGGGGGAATCAATATACAATCTGAAATACGGTTCGGACGTGATACACTATAAGGAAATAAATGAGGCTAGACGTAATCTGGTCCAATTAAGTTAGGTTGAGTAATGGGAAAAGTGGTTACGCTTGTCTATCTAATTAAGCTCATTGGAAAATGGATAAAAGCCTTGAGAGCAATGTGGCCAGCCAATTTTAACAGCAAAATAATCTATTATTTCAGATTAGATTAGATCCTTACATACTTTTTTACTTCAAGTGCCAGCTGTGTAGAACGTCTTTCCAAAGAGGTGACCCGATTTTGACATACGATTTTTCGAGTTGACACTGATGTCTGGCACTGATTCTATGTCCTTTGTATTGTATGTCAGCTGTCATGAATTTATGAAAAGGAATTTGCAATACTTTATTAGAACATCAAAGTTCATCTTACATTTTTCGAACAGAACTATTTACTGCAACAAAAAGGATTTCCGATTCAATGGTTTTGTGAACAAATAAAATTCTCTGATCAAGAAGAATGTCAGCCTGCGTTGTGTAAAAGTAAGGAAGGAAACTCCTCCTTTACATCCAGTAAAACCTATTATGTTGAAAAGGATTCGTGAAAATTTTCCAACTGTTAGCAGCTTAAGCGAATATCTACACATGGGCGTATGGGCATATTTATGCTCAAGCCAAGTAGGTAGAAACAAAGCGCCCACCCATGGATAAAAATTGTCTTCAGAAGGATTCCTAGAAATAAAACTAAACATGGAGAAGGATAGGATGGAGAAAGTTGCATTCAGAAAACCCAATATCGGCAGTTTTTCGATGGGAGAGGAGGCGAGGAGGCTGGGTGAGCAAACCCCCAAACGAAAAAAGGGTTCAATTCCCAAGCAAGTTGAAATTGATGGTAGAGCGCATGTAGTCGCAATTCCAAAAAATGGGGGGATTGTGGAAGCCTGGAGAAAGTGAACACCTCGGAAAAAGAGAGATCGGAGATGAGTGAGGGCTAAAGTTATCATCATTTCCAAATAATGTGCAGAATCGTACGTTTTCATTCTCAAAAGAGTGAAGGCAAACCCAGAAGTCATGAATTTGGAAAACAACGTTAGCAGTATTACACAGTTCCAGCAGGGAGACCTTATCTAGGATCTCAATAAATTCCAAAATGTGATCGCAGACAGATTCTTGAGCAAACTGGTCAGGAAGCCAATATAAGGACTAAAAGGCCGGAGACCACTATCGTTTGCAACGAAATAAATGAAATCACCACGAAGCAAGAAAGCAGCAAGGCCTTGGAAAAGGAGTTTCACCCTATCGGACTTGAATATTCAGAGGTGAAAATGTTAAGAAAAGTCTATGGTGGGTCGCAAACAGTCATTATTTCCCTGCTAATGGAGACACCACTAAAACAGTTGGCAGCTAGGAAAGTAGAAATAGACTGGATTACTTGTCGACTTAGGGTGCAGGTGGCACTGAAACCGTACTTTAGATGTCTTAACTCCGGCAAAGTCACGTACCAGTAAGGATGACAGATGGAAACAATAACGAAGATAAAGTTGGTAAGGCCATATCAGCAAGGATTGTGGATCTGAGCCAAATTACATACTCTAGAAAGGAAAGAAGTTTGTAGACCATCGGTATATTGTAGACGGCAGCAGGTACCCGGAGTATAGGTGAGCTCTCAGCGCAAATTACAGATGAAATTAATGCAAATCAACTTCAACAACTGCAAGCTAACCCAGAGCTCACTCTCGCAAACCATCTACTTGAAAAGTATCGTTGTCGATTAGTGAGCTATATCGAATTTGTGTCAAACATGGAACGAGCCAAACAGGGAACAATATAAGCTTTCCAGGAATTAATGGAGCATCTGGACAAGGAACTCATCAGAACGAAGGTGAAAGGAGTTCACGTATGCAGCTACTATGCTCCACCCGCACAACTGGACTTACCGAGTCTGAGTGGATACTGACTCCTCTGATTTCAGGCGCGAAAGGAAGTAATAACCATATCGGAAGATTTCAATGCATGGGCTCTTGCATAGGGCACCTGTGGAATGCCTATTGGATTATTCGATTGGGCGGCTAAAGCTTTCGAGGAGGGGCACGTTTTCCAAGGCGATATATTCTTAAATTATACGGCCAGAGAAAAAGACATCTAGATCACTCAATGTATGACCTAAGCATTCGGTGCTATGCCCAGAAGGCGACTATTCCTCAGTGAGAACTCCAACTATTGGTAACACAACGAAATAACAACTCTGCGAGCCGCACCTTTTCAGACAAAGAGGCTTTAGCAGAGTGTCAAGATAAAATCCGGTAACGACGATCGACGAAAAACACATGAGTAGCTGCTGGAATGCTTAAAAGAGGCGATTTGGAAAATCAAACTGCTCCAAATAGATGTGCGAAGATGCGGACAAAAATCCTGGAGGAGGAGTAATAAAAAGGCTACCTAGTTACCCTAGATGACCTATCAGCGATTTCTAAAAGAAAAGGGTTCGTTATCACCAGATGCAGCTGCGCGGGTACGTGATACCTCCAGTTACCCAAAAGGAACTGCGGGAATTATTTGATGGAATCCGCGAAAACAACAAAGCTTTAAAACTGGCATTGAAGAGTAGGCCCGGCTTTTCCATGAATACCTTCGAGGGGCATCCTTTTTCAGTGGAAACAGCAAAAGTTGGTATTGTTTCTCAAACCTAATAAACCACCTGCAGCATCTTATCACCCGATCTGCCTGTGGGATACAAAGGGAAAGATGGTGGAGGAAGACATCTACGTGCTGTTACTCATCATCAAAAGCAGCATGGTTTATCGAAGCACCTATATCGGTTCCAACGCAACAACTCTTGGGTGAATACAATAAACACGATTGTGAATCTGGCAAAAGATACGAATTCTATTGACTGCTGTTGCCATTGGATATTAAAAGCGCATTCAACTCTGTCAATTGGAACGGAATTAAGCACGCATTAACTGATACGAGCGATATTTGGTGAGTCTGGTCCAAAATTATCCCTCAGAGAGGACTCTCTGGTACAGCCGGATAAAAGTCGGAAAGAATACATCGTCAAAACCTGGAATATGCACCTCAAACGGCAGCTAGGACCACCGCGGCACTTGCAAACATTCTACGGAATGATGACGGTCCGAAACATCACTTCTTGCTGGATTTTAGTTTACACATCACCCCTGTGGGTGGAGAAGATTGCACACTCTCAGAGAACGAAGCAGATGAATTCGATTTAATGAATGATCACATTGAGAATTTTCAGCGCTTTTGGAACCACATCAAATGAGGCAGTATTGGTGGAACTGAAATGAACTGGATTTGTCATATAAGACGTATAGATAGATGAATGCAGGGTTATGCCAAGATAAAAGTAGAATGATATCTGGTCACAAACAAAACGAGTCTTCAAGGGGAAAATTAGGTTCATACTCAATATTTGGGTACAACCCGAGTGAAAACATGGAGAAAACCAACTCCTCATTGGCCAGTTCCTTACAAGACAAAATGGTGCAGGAGAGGCCCTCAAAAGCAAGGACTGAAAAGAATGTCGGTCACCGGAAATTGACAAAGAAGCGGAGGTCGACTGGAGTCCAGCTCAAGAGCCACTACCAGAAGGTCATACATATTGTGAGCAAAATTGCTGGATGCTGAAGAATAAAAAGCCGGCACTGTCGACGAGCGGAATGAAAAGGACCTCACTGAATACCGGACGATTGTTGAAGAATATAGCAGCAAGCACCTGGGAGACTAGCAAAAGTCCATTGCTCTCAAACGCAATTGATTTCAAGACGAAGCGAAACAAAAGCACAAACTGAGCAGAGGGTGCAAGGACTCGGGAGCTAAGCAACCTCTGCAAACAGGTAAGCAGTAACAGCCAGTCGACGGGCTACAAACTGCGAAACCCTTGAACAACGTTCCCAGGAGTTATGTGCATGTGCGCTGGTGGATGTAAATTCCACTATCGTCGAACGAGTGCCAGAGGCGTGTCGGAAATGGTCGTCAAACATCTCCTAAGCGACAAAGGCGAATACAAGGAATTCATCCCCTGCTTCGATTCCTCTCACATCGTGGAGTGAGTGTAAAGCTCAAAGTCACCCTCTACGTCGAAATTTCCAAAAGACCGGTCGATCGCATCTGGCTGCCAAAGATCCGTATGGATAAGGACAAGCTGGTCCAGTCTCTGCGCCTTCAAAACACCAGGATTCCCATGGATGACTGGGTAGTTATCAAGGAGTAAGAACCCCAAGCGAACAGCCAACCTTTTTGCTTCAGATAAAGGGAGTGTGCCTGGGGGCTTTGAAAAAAAAACAGACTATGAAGTGCGGTTTGAATTTGAGAACGCAAAAGAAGTGTTCCGCTCCTCGAAACTGGACGTCAACCTGAATTCAGTCAACGCTACCAACAAATTGCTGAAGGAGATGAGAATCGACGGTCTGACAGGGACTAGCGAACAGCCTATGCAAGCAGATCATGTTGAGGGTAGCGCACCACTCTAAACGCGCCTCGATTAATCTGCTTGTGTTCCTCCTAGAGGAAGACATTGACGTCGCACTAATACAGGATCTGGATCGGAAGCGACCGAACCTTCAAAAGGCTCCAAAGCAAATATTATAATTTATTCCCCAGCACACGAGACACTGATCGAAACAAACCTAGAGCATGTATCCTCGCTCCCCCTACTGTGTCCGAACCTGAGTTCCAGCGACCTAGTCGTGGGCAAACTAAAGCAGGCTGGAGCGGAGAACGTATATATTTCCTCGGTCTACATGGCTCACGACCGATCAGCCCTACCAGAAGAACTGTAACACTTGGCATCTACCAGAGGAGTAAAGAAGGCCAACCTGTTTATAGGCTGCGACACAAATGCAAGGCATACGCTTTTGGGCAGCTTGGAAAACAATGAAAGAGGTGAGTCATTCTTTGATTGTATTATTAACAGTGCACCAGCCTTCCATTTTCTCAGCCTGGAGAACTGTGAGAGTTGGGAAGAGGTCCTTGATATCACCCTACTAACATCGATTAGGGATTGAGATTCTTAGGGACAGCGAGTGTGTCTGACAAGAGATCCTTCTTAGCTCACAATTGGATATTTTTCCGTCTGAATCTCACTGTAGAAGTCTCCAGCCCTTTCAGAGACCCCAGAAGGATCGACTGGAAAAAATTTGGTCAAATTATCAAGAACAAACTCTCCAGTGCATAAATTAGTAAGATTAGCACGATAGATGAATTGGAGTCAAAATTCGGGGCTCTGGAAAAGGCACTAGAAACCGTCTTCACAGTCCCGTGTCCTACTAAATACAGTAAGAAAACACTGCCACCGTCGTAGAATAAAAATCTGTCCGCCTCAGGAAGCTGACAAGAGAGATCTTCAACATCTGCTAGAGAAGAAGAACAAGGCGGTCCTAGTTAGACTATTGTCAGAACATTGAAATCACTAACGAATCTCTGAAGTTCATTGAGATTCTGTTGAAGAAACATAGGAACCCATTCTTTTTTTTCATCTCAAAAGTGGCCATGAATCCGCAAAAGACTTTCGACCAATCAGCCTCATCTCTTTCGTGTTGAAAACCCCAGAGCGCTTCCTGCACATTCACTTAAGGATAATTATGGAGAGAACGCTAGTCCCAGCATGCCTACCCCAAGGGCAAATCCACAGAAACTACTCACCACAAAGTAATCGCCACGGTTGAGCGGTAACTGCACTACAAGCAGTATACTCTAGTTGCCTTCCTGAATATAAAGGGAGCATTCAACAACGTTAGTACCAACGCTATCAAGGAAACCTTGACCAGTATTGGACGGAAGGAGTATCTTGCGCAATAGATAATATCCATGCTAAGAAGGAGAACAATCCAGTCGGATCTGGGAGGTAGCCACTTGACCAGAGCTGTGCACAGTGGCACGCCCCAGAGTGGCACAATCTCTGCGGTGCTCTGATTAATAGTGATGAATGAAATTTTATGTATGTCGCACACGACATGGCGATATTGGTGTCAGGGATTTTTCCCTCCATTATGAGTTGCATCATGGAAAGAGCGTTGGGCAAAGTATGCCTGTAGGCCGCAAAATGGAGACACAGAATAAATCCAGTCAAGGGTACCCAAATTATATTTCCCGAGATTGAACAAAGATTGGTTCTTTCCTCCAATGTGAAGTATCTGGGTGAAATCCTGGATTCGAGCGTAATAACTGCGGCGAGAGTTGTTATCCTAACATGCGGTTCTATTGTATGGTGGCAAGCTCTAAGCAAAAAGTACAACAAAGCGAAGCTTATTGGGATTCAAAGAACCACTTATGCAAGTTCTACCGGGGCGTCTAACTAGACCTTCACATTAAATACGTTGTAGTGTGTAGTGCTGTCGGATTGTAGGCGTCTGAATCATCTGTCTGAATCATCAAGTGAAGCCTTGCGCACCATAGTAATATCCTAGGCGAGGCACCTCGGGAAATCTGAGCATTCCTCACGGATTACGCACAGGCAAGTTGAACTTCACGAGAAACTTTGCTGTGGACTTTCCAACCAGAACAGAGTGGCAGCGTATTCTAAGGCTATGATCCACTATTCTCCAAGATCATATCAAATATGATCTACGGAATCAGTACAAGAGTTTTCTGGAAGATACAAATTGCATCCGATTCGTACAGCCTCCTAGGTTTCACCAGTGTATTACAAACGGACGTACTGGCGATACTTCAAGCCTGGCGATGGCTAGGACATGACCGACAGCCAAGCGACGGCATCCTGCAGATTGGCGGGGTTGTACAGAAACGCGCTGAACAGCCTGAGCGGTATACTCAAGGTCACCCTACTCTGGATTCCCGGTCATAAGAACATAGAGGGGAATGAACGGGCTGACGGACTGCCTAGGCAGTTTGGCAGTCCTTCGGCGGGTACAGTCCTTATCCCGCTAGCAACTATCAGGGATGGAATTTATTCGCACTACATAGCTGCCGCGGTCCTCAGATGACGAAAGCTCACCAAGATGTGCCAAGTCGAGAAGGATTTGGCCCGCCTATAGCAAAACCCAATCATGAGAACTCTTGTGCCAGCCGCGTATAAATGCATACAAGCTCACGGCTATCTGCCTATGGTACTGGCCTATAGGCGGCCATGCTGCCAGACTCGGCATACTCTACGGAGAAGAGGAGGGGAACCCAAAAACAGCTCAAACTAGAACGAAGCTACCAGCAAAGGGTAAATCATACTTTGAGGTGAGTGAGATCTCTAATTGCAGGTTGGGATAGCTGCTTTCCTTCGTGAATGATACGGGCAGGCTCTGAACACCTGAGCGGCTAAACTCAGTCTCCTTGCTCTTATCACAGCAGTCGTGGTCTTAGGAGGTTGTGGTTTCAAACCAGCGCACCACAACGCTAATTGGGCTCCTAAGAGCGGACGTTGATAAGTTCCTACCAACGGGAATGGCAATCAAAAGTGTTTTCGTTTATGATGCATCAAAAGACGTCCCCCTCCCCTCCCACCCCTCGAAGCCTGGCTTTCAACGCGGAGGTGGATCGCTGAGCATAAGTGCTAGAATTGAATGGTGAAGGTAGCAATAGCTTCCGCAGATAGCACTAAATTTGTCACCATATACCGCATCATGAAACAGTTCGGATGTGGAGCCTTTCGATATTCTCGTAAAGCACCTTAATGGTAAGCTCCTCATTCACGATGATGACCATCTTTAGCTGCACAAACGAGCACGTCACCACCGATTATGGCATTAAACGGAACCTACTGTGCTAGGATGACCGACGAATCGATCGCCTTCGAACTACATACCAAAGAACAGTGGAGGAAGAGCCCAGCTGTCCGTTTCGTTTGATGCACCACACATCGAAGAAGCTTTGAGAAAAGTCCTCAGAACAGTTCGAAAGGAAGACGGATGTCGGGACAGATACAACAGACAGCCTCAGGGAATATCTCTAAAGGATGAAACAATAAAGGCTTCAATGGACGAACCAGAAATGGGTGACTTGAAAATACCCAAAAGGATATTCAAGGGAAAAGTTGATTGCAACAGAATGGATGGGAAACCGCAATAGGCTCTAGCGTAAACAGCGATGTCAAACCTTGGCAGAAGATCTTGAGAGGAAGAATATGGTACTTAATAGGCGGCTATGCAAAAATGCAAGAATAAGCCCTGAACTGTAGAACTTCCGATAGTGCATATCAACTAGCAAAGAGGAGTGAACAAGTCCAACAACTCCTCCAAGCAATAGTTGAATATTCAGAAGCGGACATAGCATATCTCACGTAAGATATCAAAATGCTGGAGCCCAAATCTTTTATTCATCATCACACAAATCTTATCTTCTCTTATTTAATTCCTCCTTTGTGGGCCATAGGATATCCACACACTTTTTTCCCATTTCTTTTTTCAATGATACGAAATTAAATGGGTCGAGGGAGGATATTGGCCCAGGCTATTTTTCAACTTTCTATTACTTGAACGTGAATTCCAGGAATTTGTAAAGTTGTCTTCCAGGAAAAGTTGACCTTTTAGGGAATGATAAGAAGCTTTCAGTACCTTTTCGCAGTAAAAATTAAGCCACTTTCCTCTCTCCCTCATGTATCTGCCAGATATTTTCCAATTTTTTGGATATTCTACCAATCTTGGGAAGGACATATTCCCTTGTAAACTGATTACGGACAAAGTATAGTATGTAGCTCTTCAGCGTGTGTGTATACTTCAGATACACCGGTGGAAATATCCTTTTCATTTAAAGAGCAAACGTAATTGTTCGGCTTCATGCACTATCACAAACAAAAAATTGCGTAATTACATTTGAGTTTTCCATGCCTTCTCATTTGCATTAGTTACCATAAACAGAATGAAATTGAAATAACTGCGCTCTAAAGTTTATAATTACCACAATTCACCTCATTCTCCTCCGCTTTCAACCTAAATGCATGTCAAAAGCTCTTTGAATTTCGCTAACATTAAATTGTAAGATATTCCCAGCCAACAACCTGCTAGAAATGCCACCTAGAACCCTTGGAGCTCCCCAACACAAAATTCATCTTATCGCTAGTGTTCTCCTTAACTTTGGCGAAGTAGTCACTTGTTGTCTTAATTACAATATTAAAAGTAATACGACAATTGCCCCACTTTCATCCTGTAGTCGTCGGCGCCGCCATCAAGGACCTCCACACTCAGCTCCACCATATATATTCTGTAAATCTGCACCATGAAAGTTTTTAATGTGGCCTCCACCACCCTCATGTAGCCAAACCACAGCGCCGTCTTCCTCCGTCATGATTCCGAAATAGCAAAGACAAGGCACCGGGAAATGGGAGGGGACGACCGGGGGGACGAAAAAACGGAAAAGGCGAAAAAAGCTAACTAGATGATTAACAGCACTAAGAAAACATTTCACGTAGAATATTTTTGATATATTACGTTCCATTGACTGTTAACATCTTTACAAGTTCCAGCTGTAGCCCGGGATCCAGATGCGTATCAGATCCTGGGAAGACAATGCCAGGACTCAGCAAGGGTCGTTGAGGGTTGTCGACTTGTGAATTTCATTCCAGCAAGATAATTTTCAATTTGTTCACGAAAAAACCTGAAGTAGGAGAGTTGTTTTCATCAAGTTGTAGCTCCTGTTTCGACACTCGTACAAAAACATGGTATACCTATGTATATAGCAAGGAAAACGGACACAAAGTTTGTCGCAAAATAGGAAAACAATCAATTAGGGAGTTGAAGCATAAAAAGCTCTAATATGTGTAGAGCACTTGGAGGTCTTATTGTTAGTAATCACTTCGAATGGAGCACAAGGCAATGTTGTTTCGATGAAACTGGAAAACTAGGTCGACCGACAGACCAGAGTCAAACACCATCGTGTTTATTGCCTGGAAGTTACCATAGTTGCCGTCGTTACAGGCAACTGCTTGAGAAGGATAAAATCGTACCAGAAATAATTGTTAAACTGGGAACAAACAGGAGAAAAGCTCATGATGCCTTGAATGCAAAATGTAAAAGGAATCGATCACATGGAAGGGTATCAAGAGAATACAGCCTGCAGTTTACTCTCCTACGGAAGCGTCCACTTATTCCCTTTTGTTGGTTATTTTTGTTTTGTTTCAATTTTATCCTCTTTGTAGTGATACTGTGCAAATAAGCCCGAGGTAGTTTGATAAAAGTAAGTGCACAAACAGGAAAGTATCGTGGGGGTTTGAACTCCAAGTAAGTTGAGGCCTGTGACCAGAAGATGAGTTTCAAGTCAAAAATACTCCCAATGTATCGACAACATCCAAAAACGCAATTTTCAAATGACACCGGAACCCAAAATGACATTTCATGTATTCGCCCGCCAAACATTTTGGGAAGTACTAATTGAACCCTTTCTTTTGACACCCCACATGACTATTTTTCTCCCCCAAAAAAAGGATCAGGACATTGTGACAGAGAAGCAGAATCTACCCGCGAATGTCTACTTTCCAACCGTGCATTAGTAACTTTATCATCCTGGTTTTCATTAGCATGTTTTCCAGCTTATAACCTAACCAAAGTGTGGCCTTATAGTGACTGCAGGCAACCTAACTATCATTCTTACTATGCCAACCCAAAGAATAAAGGATCTTTCAAATTAATGGGAGAACCATTCCAATCCCCTTTAATAACGACAGTAGATGAGGTTGATTAAATTAACACCTAAGTCAACTGTTGAAAAACCAAGAAAGCGGAAGATTTCATATCTGGTTCCCTTAAAACTCGCAGTAGGATAGATACCGTAAATGCAGTCGGGCTTCCCTGATCTCCTCATTATGTAGATAAAGATAAAACTAAAAATAGCCGTGTGCGCTGAGCAGCTGAGCTAGATAATTGTCAACCTCACAATACTTTCGATTGAACTATGCTGTATGTCATTGATGAAATACGTGGTTCATCAACTTCTCAATTATCTTTCCCGCGATTGCAGTCAACCGCTGAGAGCGCGGGCCCTCCCTTCACAAGCTACAACTTCCTTATTTGTATCACCTTTTCTGAGATATATAGCCCTCCGTTCTGCAGCATAGAAGGCAATCGAAATAGCTTCTACTATCACCATTACTGCTGGTTCGAGATGGTCCGGTAGGCAGACGCAACTGGTAAAGCTCCTCGCCGTTATTCTTGCTTTTGGCAATTGCGGTACATCTCTTTGCTGAAACTGTAAATAAGGGCTGACAGAACCGAACTCATCAACAAACTACACCTATTGAATAAGGGACTTCCAAAATTGGCCATCAGCAAGTAAATCGCAAATATTCTATGGAGAAGTAGTCGGCTTCGACAAGGCCATGATTTCACCTGAAGGTGAAGGTGAAGGTGAAGGTGAATAGGAAGGACAATGGTAACTTTCTCCTTGGTCAGGACTACCATTTGGGTTCTCTACAAAACTATGGAAAATCCACCCAATTGCTATTCAGCCACCCATTTGCTGACTCGTCGTATCCGCATTCCCAGTGTGTGCTGAATTTGTTGAATCCTGCATGCAACAATCAGTATCGCATCCTTCGCATATCTAACCAGTTGTTATTGATCAGGCATCGACGTTCCAAAGGTTCGATCCGGTTGTAGATTGACCCTCCTTCTGCGCTATGTATCCCGGGTCTGGTAAAGCAGGGCACGGTTCATTAAATAGTCCTTCAATATCAATGAAAGTTAGCCTAAAGTATGGAAACAAGTGGACCACTTCTTTAGACGCATCAATTGTGTTTCGTCCCGCTATAAAACCATATCGATTTGCCGATTTGCTGAGAAGTCCCGTATCACGCATTTCATTAGTCAATCTTGGCTGAATGAGCTTGCCCACTGTGTCTAACAAACGGAGAGGCCAGAACGGTATAATAATGGCGGCTCAGAGATACTTTGCCTTTGTTTATCAACACAATACTTCCAACCTTCCAGGGGGAGGGAAAAAACCCTAACGTCAAACGTGCGTGTAATACGCTAATAAGCAAGTCCAGCTTAACCTTGAATACAAATTTCAGCACCTCGCTGAAAATTCCTTCCGGCCCTGGCGCTATTTTGTCCTTCTTGAACAATTTGAAGCGCCATGGCTTTTTAAAGGGAGATAATCTGGGAGTGCCGGCCGCAATCCTTCAACGGACGTAAAGGAAAGGGACCTTCATCTTCCTCCAGTATACCCTCCTTATCCCTTCGCCCTAAGAGAATAGGTCATTTTATAACATGATTATTTTAAAAAAACCGAGCGTGTGAGGGGAACTCCCGGCGGCCATTCCCCTTTAAAAAGTTATGGCCCCTCCAAATGGAATTTTTTAATAATAATCATAGTAAGATTTGAATACTCAACGCTACCCTGTAAGGGGGGGGGGCGATTATGTCAAAGAATTCCTTTTGAGGAGTGGGACCCCCCCCCCCCCCTTAAAAAGCCGCGGCGTGCACCGCAGCACCTCAAATTCAGGGAATTTTAATGCAAGACCATAGGGTTTAAATTTGATAACCAATAAAAGAAGAGTATGAAGGAGGAGGAAAAGAAGACGAGGCAAACCCTGCCTAAGATGGAGCGATGGCGTAGGTCTGGACGCCAGACAGCTTTTACGGATATCGAATTGGTGGACCTCGGCGCAAAACCGGGATGTCTGAAGTTCCTTATTAAGGCAGGCCTAGACCGGATACCGGTTGCTGCGCCGTTGATGATGATGATGAAGGAAGGAACTGGAGATCCTTTCTCTTAAATTTCTCTTCTCTTAAGTTGCCAGCCTCACCCCCGAGGAGGGGAAAAAATAGGGAATATGGAAGAAAGAAGGGGGAATCCCTTTCTAACACCTTTGAAAAATTGTCGCATTCACCTTCGGTTGAAAAATCATTAATAATTGGTGGTTTATTGGTCGGGCAATCACCCGCACGGGGGTGAAAGAGGTGAAAGGGCAAGTGGGCGGCTCTTCTTTAACTCCCCTTGCGCATCGTGACGATAATGGCCCTACCAATAAGCTTGTTATTGACACGAAAATGACTCCTTTTCGGGGTGCTTTTTAACGGGTAATCATCGTTATGGGTTTTACTGCCGCAGTAATTCAGGACTATTTGCTTGTTTTTTTTTGTTTTCCTACAAACCTTTTTCCCTCCCTCTCCGGGCGAAGGTGTTGGCCAACCCAAATTTACCATATTGATTTTTTCAGATTTTTGGGTTGAATAGTTTCTGAGAATGGGTCCGTGAAAGAAGTAACCATTTTCGACCCCCCACCTTTTCAACAAATGTCAAAACTAAGACCAGCTTCGGAAGTGATAACCAGGACCTACCTAGTTGCAGAACCGATATAAGAAGGCGAGGAAAGAACTGCAAGCAACCATCTCTAGAAGTAAAACTGAACACTTCAAGAAATCATGGATGGAAGCACCCTCCGACCCATTAGGAGGTGCTTACGAAGCAGTCATGGCGTCAATCAAGGGTAAACGCTCGCTTCCGATTTGATTTGCTGCAGGAGATGATTATTACATGCCCGCTGTCCAAATAGATTCCAATAAAACTCCCGAGGTAACCAGTAAAGAGGCTGGAAGTCGCAAAAAAAAATTCTGGATAATAAATCCCGAGACATAGATGGCATTCTGAATAAAGCTCTGGTAGTGGCTGTTAAAACAATTCTAAGTTGGTTCGCTGAAACATTTACGGCCTACCTCAAAGAAGGAGATTTTCCCAGAAAGTGGAAGAAACATAAGCCTGTCCTAATCCCGAAGCCGAATAGACTTTCGGGTGATCCTTTGTCTTATAGGCCTATATGTCTATTAAACGGCGTTGAGAAACCATCTGCAATTGGCTCGTACCGATCACAGAAAGGGAGGGTGATCTCATAGATAGGCAGTTCGGATTCCGAAAGACAAGATCTTATGTCAATGCGATCAGTACGGTGGCAAAAATTGCTGAGGAGGAGGAGGAGGAAGCAGTAGAGGCCAATAAATCTTGGGCGGTAGTTACTCTCGAGGTAAAGGATGCCTTCAATGCTACAAAATCGAGCAAAATAATTGCGGGTTTAACCTAATTTCGCGCTCCCAAATACCTGGTGCACGTAGCCGTAGAATTCCTCCGGAATGTTATGGAATTTTAAAGTTACAACTGTTCAAAGGAGTAACAATCATTGGTTTCGCAGACGACATCGGAGTAACTATCGTGGACTTCTGAAAATGTCACCACTTACTCTATGTAATGGGATCCACGGACCACATGTTCTCACCATGCCCACCAATAGTTTTAGCCGCTTCCGAATAAGTAAGGTGTGACAGACAGGTTGATAAACGGTAGAAAGACATTGAATCGATCTAACTCTAAGATAAACTTAAGGGGGGTTCTACTTTTCCCCAAGTAATATACTATGATCAACTCAATTTGAGTAGCTATCGACATGGAGAGTATTTTGAGGCCTGGACACCATATAGAGGCAAGTTCATGATTTTTTTCAGATTTTTCGGCTGGGTAGTTTCAGAAAATGACTTTGCTAATTAAATCATCACTTTCGACCCTCCCACTCCCCGCGTTTCCAACAAATGTAAAAACTAAGGCCGGCATTGATAAGTCCTAATCAAGACATTGATACCCAACATGACTATTTTCGATGAAAAAAATCTTACACTACTCATTTGCATGTCTCAGGAACCCGCCACCCCCTTAATCTCAATATAAAGATGTCACTCAATGCATGTCTGGGCGTTCACAGCTCCCGTCTTCTCACCAAATTCGGTGTCAATCGGTATAGTCATTTCTGAGAAAAGTGAATGTGACATTCACCGATTTTAATAATGTTTTGCTTTGCAAACAAAACCTTAAAAAAAAGAAGCCATCCTGAGGAGCCATCATTTTAAGCGAGGCGAAGGCCCCCGCAATGAATTTTCATCCAGTTCGAAGACCGGGCATCCTACCCCCCTCCCCCCTCCACCTCCGTCGAGGATAGGGCTGAAAAATCAACCCTTAGCGAACAGGAGGTTTACCACCACCAGTTTTTGTAGGAGTTAAAAAGGAGAACTTCCCCTCCATAGCCTCCCCACCCCCTTCAACGATGAAATTGAAAATTCAATTGTTACCAAATCTCAGCCACTGTATTATTATTCTGTTAAGGGAAAGTCACACCGCGTCCTTAAAGAACTATTGTGCCCCTTTTACTGGTTATAGTGTACCTGTTAATGATAGTATCTTCTATAACCTGCCATCCTATAACCGTCAGGAACTTTAGTATACTCCCCACTTCCAGATCTTTCAACTTAACATCTGGTATTAAGGTTCTCCCAGATGCATTGACCTACTTTGCACAAGTGCCGGACACTGCCCCAGGACGTGTATAGAGGTTTCCTCACACTCCACACCAAACCTGCAGGCAGTGTCCGTAGATATCCCTGGCTTCCATAGTTCAGTCGACAATGACCAGTGAGAATTTCCACTATGATTCGGACGTCCTTTTTGGTGAGGTTCAACCAATCCTTTGTGCACGTGGGTTCGTATATCCCAATAAGCACCCTGGACTGCTCCATTCCTGGTAGGCCCGCCCCCTCCCTCTGCTGTGAGGGTTTAAACAGTATGTCAGTGCCACGCTCTCCACTTTGCCTTGTTACTCCAACGTGATTCAAACTTCTTATCGAAGTGAAACCTCGTTGTCATGTTATCCCTTGGTATCAATAATTCGGGATACCACCTAGAAAGAATATCAATCTTCCTTCGGTTTAGGCAGCTCCCCGCCTCACTGATATTCCCGACCATCCTGAATATTGCCCTCCTTGCCTGCATCTGTATGTGCGGATGGAGAGGGGTTAATCGCAGAAGGACCTCCAGGGATGCCGTTGGGCATGTCCTCATTGCCCAACTGATACACATGCAAGTCTTTGGAGCTTGTGTAATTCCCTGGCTTATGTGCTGAGTTCGGTTTTTTGTGCCCAGATTACCGCTCCATAGGTAATCATTGGCCTTACTATTGCAGTATATATCCAAAGTAGTATCTTGGGGCTGCTTCCAACATGTGTCTTCCAGAGCAATTTTTGGTCTAGCGTAATTCTCAAATATTTGACCTCTGATTTTCGTTTCACCTCCATATCATGTTATTTTATGGCTCTCAGGCTCAATCTTATGCCTCCTAGTGAATGGTACTATGGTGGTTTGTGCTGGATTGATCCGCAGTCCCACCTTCCCGCACCACGCATTAGTAACCCTTAGTCCAGTTTGATTTCTATCACATAGGGCATCTTCATATTTGTCTCTACAGATAAGACAATGTCGTCTGCGTAACCCTGGACTTGTATTCCAGTATTTGTTAGCACGTCCCGGAGTTCGTCCATTACCATACTCCAAATAAGCGGCGATAGTACCCCGCCCTGTGGACAACCTTGAGTAGTGTTCATGACAATCGAATTTGTACCTATCAGTACTTCTATTTGCCTGCTTTCTAGCATTTTGCCCATTCGGAATGCCAAGGTGTTTCCCACTCCCTTGCGGCTCAGGGCATCTTACATCTCTGTGTGCGATGTGTTGCCGAATGTTCCTTCGATATCCAAAAACGCGCACAGTGCAATTTCTTTTGTTTCTATGGCATCCCGTAATACATCTGTCAGCTGATACAGAGCAATTTTTAGTTGTCTTACTGCCCGGTAAACGTGTTGACAGTGATGGAGGTGATTACGCTTTAGAACGTTAATTCTAATATAGTTGTCTACGACCTTCTCCACCGTTTTGAGTACGCACGATGTTAGGCAAATTGGTCTGAAAGATTTAGAGTGAAAAGGATCCTTTTTACTCGTTTTCGGAATAAAGACCACTTTCGCCCGTCTCCATGCCCAACGCTATGCTCCCCCTTACTACCCTCAGAAAAGACTCTAAGATAATTCCTAGGCCTCTCTGAATTAGTGCTGGGAAAATGCCATCTACTCCGGGTAATTTCAGTGGTTTAAAAGTTCCCACTGCCCACCTTACCCTAGCTTCTGAGCATACCCCTTTTGCTAGTTTCTAGTTCCCCTTTGATTTCCTTTTATTCGTTATTGGGGTGTCAGGCTGGATGTTATCGCCTGCCATCTTCGGGAAGGACCCCGGAAAATGAGTTCTGAGAAGCAGCTATACCCTGTCCTCCTCATTCTCGATAAATGTCCCATCTTCCTACTTCAAATAGGCAAGGGATATTGCCCTGTCTTTGGCTACAGTCTTGTAACGCCTGGTTGCTCCTGTGATTTGTTCGATCCCTTCACAGAATTCCCTGAAGCTGTTCCGTTTTGCTTCCCTGATCGCGTTGCTATACGCATTTAGTGCACTTTTGTACCTTTGCCAGTCCCCGGTTTGTTTTGCCCGGTTGAAGTGTTTTCGTGTCTTTGTTCTCATTCTGGCCAGGGTCCTATTCCACCATGGTACACCCCTTGATGATTTAATTATCTTAGCCGGGCAGCTGGCCTCGTAAGTGTCAATGACGACTGGGTTGAGGTTTTCCACCACTGTTTCTAGTTCCAGTTTGCTCCTGATGTCGCCGCCCCCTTGAAGGTGGGCAATGTTGTTGCTCAAGTGCGTTGCATAGGATTCCCATCCGTTCTCCTGGGATTTCTTATTATTCTTTTTATTACGGAGTTACCCTCAATGTCGAATCTGATTATTCTGTGATCCGACATAGAGGGTTCATCCGACACCCTTCAATTGCTGACCATCCCATTCATTAGAGTATTTTCTAAATTCTAAATGTTGGAGTGTTCCCTAACTTATATATTGGCCTGGGGAAAAAATAATGTCGTATTTGTGATCGAATTTTAACGCTATCTTTAACATACTTAGAATTATCCGATTTAAGTCAAATATACACCGCTTTGTTCGCAAACTTGTTGCCATTTAGGAGGCAACTTCATTATCCGCCTCTTATAAACCCCCCCCCCCCTCCTCATTTGCAAAAAACTCAGACAGCCAGTTTTCGCAAGCCTCTTTTGAGGCCAACTTAGTAGCACCAAGAGCGTTTTGAACGGACCGAAACAGATGGTAATCACTTGGTGCCAGGTCCGGACTATACGGTGGATGTGATAGGACATCCCGTCCGAGCTCCCGTAGCTTCTTGCGGGTCATCAAAGATGTGTGAGGCCGAGCGTTGTCCTGGTGGAACAGAACACCATTCCTATTGACCAATCCTGGCCGCTTCTGCTCAATCGCCTGCTTCAAACGGTTGAGTTTCTCACAGTAGAGGACCGAATTGAGGATCTGGCCGTCAATCCGGGCTTGGCGATAGTTTGGGCCGGATCGCCGCGCTTCGACCACGATCTTTGGTTTCAAACGGTTTTATAGTCCTTACCCAGTTCCTGGCCAATCGAGCGAATGCTCACATGTCGGCCTACTTGGATGATTTCGATGATTTTATCGGTTTCTACGACGATTGGCCTGCCAGTACGAGGTGTATCTTCGACATCCACTACACCAGAACGAAATCGATCGAACCAACGCTGTACTGTGCGAATCGTTACAGTATCAGACCCATAAACTTCACAAATTTTGATAGCCGCCTTCGTTGCATTTTTACCTCTCAGGTAGTAAATATGTAAAATATGACAAATTTCAAATCCAAACTTCAAATCCCCGTATAGTATGACCCGATGCGATAAGTACAACACAAGATATGTTTCAGTGTCGCCATCTATTGACAAAATACGACATTACTTTTTCCCCAACCTAATATTTCTAACTTATTGCTAAGAATAAAGTCAAAAAAGTGCTCTCCTCTTCGATTGGTGTCGCTGCTTCCCCAGACTTCGTTGTGGGCGTTAGCATCGCAACCGAGTCTCACAATACTTTACCAGTTTTGCGACTTGTTCCGGTAGAGCCCGGGTTTCGTTTGCTTAGAAGTATCCCGATGCCACGACTGCCTTTCGAGTGCACCTCCTGGCTTCCAATGAGACTTGGATAACCACAAGATCCCCGGTTAAGAACTCTGAAACACATATGTATTTTAAATTACGTTTAAGAATTATGCAAGCTCTTGGTTTTTCACAAGAGGAGTCCTAAATTACCTGCATGCTTCCTTGCAAACCGCGAATCTGCCCCCGGTTCATCCAGGGCTCCTGAGCCAGCACTATTCCAATGTTCTCCTTGGAACTTGCCCTTGCAATTACCGCAGATGCAGTTTGCATGGTGGAGGTCTATCTAGGCTTACTGCCTCTGTTTTTGTTTGGAGCTCTTCTCCACTGTCGGAGTATCGCCATCCTCCTCCGATATGGCGCTTGCCTGCGCGCTGCCGTCCACCCTGAGCCCTAGAAGTCCTAGGTCTAGGTCGTCCCGCTTCTGCTCATTACTGGGCAGCAGGTCTACTTCCCTGGTTCATCCAACCCTTTCCGCCTCTATAGCTTTCGAGACTTCTTCGGGGACCTCAGTATGCTTTTCCCCCGGTGTCTCCTCCGAGGTGTTTTTCCTCGGCTTTCCCCTGTGCCCATGCACTGGTACTTTGCCAAATCGATAGTTGATATGGCAACTCCAACGTTTGATTACTTCTAGGGATCGGTCATCTACCCCGATCGTGAGGAATTTACCTTTTCCCTCCACCTTGCTTCTGAAGACCCACCATAGTCGCGTATGAAGATCCTCATTCTGAGCGATTAGGAGGGCCATAAGATCTTCCGTTTCTATTGTCGCGGCTTTTGGGAGAAAAACTGTCACCATGTGTGCTCCTGGTATATCGTCCCCAGCACATGTTGACAATTCTGCCCCTTCCCAGCCTGGAAATTTAGGAACTGTGGTTCTAATCCACTCTGCAGTATCTTCCGTCGCGCAATCCACCAGTATAAGGCCTGGTCGAAAGCGTATCCCGGTGAATACAAGTTTCGAAGTGGAATCAATTCCAAAATCACATTTCTCTCTGGTGTCACTAACAAGATGAGAATGGTAACCCATCCAAGCAGCAAAAAAACCCAACCCTAAAAGCGCTAGCACCTACAAAAAATATTCCATTCCATCCCCCTAACCCTAAAGCCAAAGCTAAGCCTAGGAAAGAGCATTGGCCTTCCATAGCTCCAGCATAATACCAACTTTAAACAAGAACAAAACTCCGATGTCAGGAAGCCATTTTCCCAGGCTCACTTCATTTTGGCTCTCGTGTGATTTATGCTAATGTTTCAACGATGGGATCTAGGAAAAAATCTTCCTCTCCCAGTGCGATAGCTTTCCTTGAAACTTTAAGTTAATTAAAACTAAAAAAAAAAGAAAATATATAAAATGAAGAGGCGAAACGTGAGCTCCTAGAGGAAGAAACTTCTCCGCTTGGCTATTCTAAATATAGACTTCAATATGTCTGCAGCGAAATGAAATGGCGGTTGGATGTGCCCACGCTGCGTTAAATGGTTGACAAGATATTGCCCGGAGCTCACGTTTAACGGCGTAGTTACTTCCCAATATACGTACAATAAATTCAAAGAAACTTCAGCTGGCTTTATAGCGGAGGCAAATGGAAAAGTTTTGTAGGAAAACATATCGCAACCCAACCTGGGCTTGCATAACATTTTCGGATCTAGATATTTCCACCGATTTTAATATTCCATAAACATGGATGTGTGTATATCAAATTCAAGGAAGCCCTTATGTATCATTATTGGGAAAACCACCCCAGCGAAGTAATTGAACACACACAGTCGTCGGGGCACGTGCAAAGCCGCTTGTGAATCGTAATCTGAGCTGTCCACAATCAGCACCAAGTGGCTCCCACATTGTCCCAGATATCTCGAATTTCATCTGAGGTTCCTTTTTAGAAAACACTCAAACACCATCTCAATCCTCCTGATTTGCACACTTCAGCCCTCCCAATTCTCGATACTGTCGTATTGTTGTCGTACAAAGAAAAACCGAGAAAATCCGCCGAAAAAAGGATTCTGTCCGTTCCAGAGAGAAATTTATTCCCACACAACCGTTTTATGGTGTACTTGTTACAGATCTTCTGGGAAAAATATTATATTTACACGTAAAGAGTATTTTCGCCTTGGTTTAGGGCAGGACCATCGAACGTTGGTTAAGGACTGAACGGCAGGAGGTCGAGGCATCAACGGGAGCTTTCCGGGAAGAATTTATCCGAATATTATATATCGGGTGTGCATGAAGTCGAATGATAAAACGGTTATGACCTCGCATTAAATGCGCGCACAATGGCTGAACCAGGGATTTTTCTCAAGAACATTTTGCCGATATTAAAATTTCATGGTGGCTGTTCAATTTGAGATTAAAAGGTGGTTTCCTCGGAAATTGTGTGAATAAATCAAGATGAACGTAAATCGGGCGAGATATTGCCATCTGCACACATTATTTACGAGGTCCTGATGAAAGAGTCCCGAAATCCCTTACGTGAGGCCCTCCACCCGCACAAGACGAGGGAATATGGAATTCCACAATGTGTTTTTCCAGTCGGTGGGGCCCACCCTCGAACTTATTAAATGCGAACATCATCACTTATTCCGTTCATCCCCCGTTCGAGGGCCATCCAGCTTTTGTCAGCGTTGCTTTCTAATCCCTGGAATACTCTCCAAATATTTCAGCTTTCCTCACAGGAGCACTTGAGACTTCTCAGGAGTCTTTCAGACTTTTTTTTTATCTTGTCTAGCAATTCAATTCGCCAGGATTCACCGCTAGAATCTTCAAAAAGGCGAAAGGAAGTGCACATTAGAACCGATTTAAAACACCAAAACAGGAGGTCGAAGATGGACTAACAAAACAACGGAGCCACCATCACTAATGGAAATGTAATCATGGCGAAATAGCAAAACTTTATTACACATCCTTTTACGGTATCTTAATGCTTCTTTTATGAGTAATGCAACACATGTTTTCTATGGAGGATTTACTTTTTCATTGGATTTTTTTGATGGAAAAACTTTTTCATTGCCTTGCGGGTCGGGAAATAATTTCCGCCGTGTTTCGTTACAAGAGCAACAGACAAGGATATAGGATATGGAATAAACAACCGAGGATTATGTTTGAAGAATGTTAACACTTTGGCTGATTGGATTTATGAAAATTTTACCTTCTGGCACGAGGATTTCATAACTTCAAAAGTATCTCAGATAATTAAGGCAAATATGAAAACTTGAATGCGAGGATATTAAAAAGGAAATCACGAAACGCAGTCAGGAAGCTGAAGGTATTGTTTGACTCATCACACTCCTCAGGTGTTGCTAACTGAACCCCGGGGTCAAGCGGTGCATTGCAGGATAGACTGACGCTCCCTGAGGCCAACCTATCTCTCTTTGAGGGTGAGCTGTCTCTCCTCTAGCACGATGTGTGGCTTTCCAGGAACCAAGCCTCTTGTCTTTTTTTTTTAAGGAGGTGGAAATCTTCAAAAGACTCTGGCCTTTTTTATCCTTTAAAACCACCCCCGACTCCCCCCTACCTCGTGGAACCACCTTTAGGTATTACATAACGGGGCGGAGTTAGCTTACTTTAGCTAGGCCTCCTTCCGTCTTCCTGCGGGGTTCGTAACTGCGCCTTCCTCACTTCTTCTGCTTTTCGCAGTTTATCCTGGATTACTGCGATCATGGAATTTATTACATCCCAGTCTTCCTGGCAAGCTACCATTCTCCGGACAAAGTTTTCCGGTGGTAGCACTTCTCCTAGAGTTTCCTCTAAGTTCCTTCTTTCTTCCACGAACCTAGGACATTGGAAGAATACGTGCGCTGTTTGTCATACGTCGCAGTTTGGACAATTAGGTCCGGTGTCCAATTTAAACCTGCACAAGTATTGACGGTATCCTCCATGGCCGGTGAAAAACTGGGTGAGATTATAATTAATCTCCCCATGCTTTCTCTCCCGCCACTCCCTGATGGAAGGGATCAACCGGTAAGTTCAACGGTCCTTTTCTGACTGGTCCCATCGCTGTTGCCACCTGCTTATGGATCTCTATCTTTCGGCTTTTTTCACCTGTAATAAGGGAGAGATGGACCTGGTGTTATAAATGTTCATCATTTCGGTTGCCAAGATGTTAATTGGCATCATTCCCGAGATGACGAACGCTGCATCGTCTGAGACAGTCCTGAAAGCAGAACACACCCTTAATGCTGTTCTTCTGTAAACCGTACTCAGTTTATATGTATTGCCTAAAACCTGCAGCGCTTTTCCCCAAACTGGGACTGCATACAGCATCATAGAACTCACCACCCTGGCTATAAGCAGCCTGCAAGTATGCGGCGATCCTCCTACGTTCGGCATCATCCTTGTGATAGCCATAGTCGTGGTGGATGCTTTTTTACAAATGCACTTTTTTACAAGTGCTGCTTAAAATTAAGTTTTCCGTCTATCATCACCCCCAAGTATTTGATGGCCGGCTTAGAAGTGATAATACGATTCCCGATTCTACTGCAGGCGTAATTTCTTTTGCGGCGCTTAGTGATGAGGACTGCTTCCGTCTTTTCCTCACCGAGTGCCAGTCCAGCACTCTCTAGCCAAGCCTTAACAACACTGATTGCTTCGTTTGAGTACAACTCAGCATCCTCGAGATGTTTTGCGACCACAACTAGCGCTATGTCATCGGCGTAAACCACCATTGTGGCCTCCTCCAGAACCGGAAGGTTGAGCACATCATTGTACATGATGTTCCACAGTAGCGGGCCCAGTACAGAGCCCTGTGGGAAACCCGCGGAGACAACGTTCTCCTTGGGTCCATCATCGGTAGGTGGGAACACCAATCGTCGCCAGAGACTTTCGTATAAGTTTCCAATTGGCCGAATTGAATGCATTCCTCACATCCAGAGTGACCACCACACAATATTTGCTGGTACAACCCCTTCCGTGAATTGCATTTTGGCTTTACGGAACCCATACTGCCTATCGGAAAGGCCGCCTTGGCTCTCGACGACTGGGAGTAGTCTATTATAAGTAACCTGCTCCAACATTTTCCCCATAGTGTCTAGAAGACATGTAGGTCTATAGGAGGACGGTTCCCCTGGCGGTTTGCCAGCCTTAGGCAGCAACACCAGCTTCTGCCGCTTCCACGTCACTGGAAAGATACCCTCTGATATGCACATTTCGAACAGCTCCGCGAACATATCCGGTCTACATTTGACGGCAAGTTTGAGCGTCTTATTCGGTATGCCGTCAAGACCCGGGGCTTTGCTGTCGCCTATTCGACTGCAGATCTCAAGCAGCTCCTGCCTGGTTACTGGTGGAATCGGCATCACATTCACGGGACGCTGGAAAGTGTTAGTACCCCGCTCTTGCTGGGGAAATAACCCCTGGATTATTTTCAACAAGAACAAAGAAGAGCATATGGCACGTAATCTGCGGAGATGATAGGCCTCTTAATCGTCCTGTCACGATTTTATAGGCGCTACCCCTCGGATTTATGTCCGCTTCCAAACAGAGCTCCTTGAAACATTCCCTCTTACTCCGCTGGATGGCGAGCTTGAGGTTCTTGCGAGGTTCCCTATAAGCATGCTCCTTTTGGTCTTGATCGATACTACCTATTGCTCTCTGAGCCGTTCATCTGGCTCTGTGGCAAATCGATCGAAGACTGGCAAGTTCACTATTCCACCAACAATTGGGTCTTCTAGTGGAGAATGAGCATCTCCTAGGCATCAACGCGTCACATGCCTTAGAAATGCTTTGTGTAACATGGAGAACTCCATCCGTGGAGGTGCCTGCTTTGCTAGGCAGGTATAGCCACACTTCCATGAATGTTTGCTCATCCATCGCTTTTGCAGACCATCCTGGTGTCCTTTTGGATTTCGGCTTCCAGGGTGCGGGTATCCTGCCTTGTGGCTCTGCCTTTAGTTCAAAGGTGATTGCCTGGTGGTCGATGTACGTGAAGTCCTCGCTAACTTACCAGGACATGCCACGTACCGACGTAGGGTTGACAAAAGTCAGATCTACAATTGCACAACCAGTTCCCCCTTCCCGATGAGTGTTTACATTGCCTTCGCTGGCCAGAACTACATCTAACTAGGCAAATGCTTCTAATAAGCACCACCCCCTTGCGTTAGTCTCTTTGCTGCCCCACTCAAGAGCCCACACATTAAAGTCACCGGCTATCATCTTCGAACCTCGTCCCTTTGCGTCGTGAACAAGATCAGCTAACAGTCCTTCAAACTCAAGAAATGTGAGGCTCGGTGGAGCGTAGCAGCTGTATACGAATATACCGCTTATTTTCGCCCACACAAAGCCACTAGCCACCTGTCGCGTGCTACATTGTATGGCTTGACGACCGCACGCCCATATCACCGCTCCACCAGTCGAATCTGTGACCCATACACCACCATAGAGATTTCTGTACGGTTCACTAAAGATAGCAACCTCCGACGCAGATTCGTAAGTGGTCTGCGCAAGCAAATCTTGTGCGACCCTGCAATGATTAAGGTTTATTTGTATTAACCTCATTTTTTCACAGCAGGCTCTTGTCTACCAAGACCGTTAGTGAGTGGTAATAGCCACAGGAGGTGACTCTCCTATTAACAAAACACCATGGATCTAGACTGGTGAGTCGAAAAACACCTCCTCCTCCAAGATGTCATACGAACCGTGCCCATTAGATAGTTTGCAGTCGGGGGTAACTGACTGTATTCGAACGGAGGTTTACTGATACCTGGTCGCCTCAGTGAGTAAGTTTGGCCTTACCGTGCTACGGGGGCCCATGGCACGGTGGATCTCCTAACCCTCATACCTGTGGAAATCAAATGAGTACCCGTATTAACTAAACTGAAACCAGAAGAGGCCCTTAAGAAGGCTCAGGATAGACCTAAGCCATCTTTATCGTGGCCAAGAAAGCAGGGAGCACCAGAGATTAGCCCACATGAAGAGGATGCCCCCAAAAAATCCGAACCTGAACCCAAGAGGGAAGAAAATCCAGGCAGGTCAGGGGTGAAGGCAAGAATCAGAAAGCCCAACATTAGCTATGCTAGTGCGGTCAAGGGCATTCGACTAGCCATACTGCCAAACATGTTTCCTGAGTAAATACTCACTCGTGAGGAGCAGCTATCGAAGGCCTTGTCGTCAGGCAGACGTGCAAGGGATTGACTGCGACACTTGTGTTCACCGGGATACGCCTTCGTCCAGGTTATATACTGGTGGACTGCGCGACGGAAGAGACTGGAGAGTGACTTAGAACTATAATTCCTAAATTGCCAGGCTGGGAAAGAGCAGACCTGCCAACATGTGCTGGGAGTGATATACCAGGAGCATGCAAGGTAACAGTTTTTCTACCGAAAGCCACAACATGAGAGACGGAAGATCTCATGGACCTCCTAATCGCCCAGAATGGGGATCTCTATACGCGATTATTGGGAGTCTGCAGAAGGAAAGTAGAAGGAAGGGTGGACTTCTCATGATCGGGATAGATGACCGATCGGAATTGCCATACCAACTATTGATTTGGCAACATACTTATGTAGGTGCACAGGGAAAAGCCGAGGAAAGACACCTCGGGGGAGACACCGGATGAAAAGCATACCGAGGTCCCCGAAGAAGTCTCGAAACCCATAGACGCGGAAAGGACTGGATCAACCAGGGAAGTAAACCTGCCGCCCAGTGAATAACAGAAGCTGCACGACCTAGGCCTAGGATTTCCAGGGCTCGGGGTGGACAGCGATGCGCAGGAAAGCGCCATGTCGGAGGGGGGGTGATACTACGATTGTGGAGAAGAGCTCCAAACAATAAAGGAACCAATGGCCCAGATAAACCTCCACAATGCGATTGCTGCATCTGCCGTAATTGCGAGGGCAAGTTTCAAGGAGAACATTGGAATAGTACTGGCTCAGGAGCCCTGGGTGTACCGGGGGCAGATTCACGGTCTGCGAGAAGGAAACATGCAAGTAATTAGGGACCAAAAGCTTGCGTAATTCTTAAATGTAATTTAAAATATATATGCCTTTCAAAGTTCCTGACCGGGGATCTTGTGGCTATCCAAATCTCATTGGAAGCCGGAAGCAGCACTCGAGAGGCAGTCGTGGCACCGGGATACTTTCCAGGAGGCAACATTCAGGTTGTTATCCGGATAGCTGAGTGGTTAGAGCGCAAGGCTATCGTACGGAAGATCACGGTTCAAATCTCACTGGTGGCAGTGGAATTTGTATCGTGATTTGACGTCGGATACCAGTCGACTCAGCTGTGAATGAGTACCTGAGTCAAATCAGGGTAATAATCTCGGGCGAGCGCAATGCTGACCACATTGCCTCCTAGTGTACCATTACGATCTTGAATGAAGTGCTCTAACACACTTCAAGGCCCTGATCCAACATGGATTGTTGCGCCAACGATTATTATTATTATTAACATCCAGGTTCTACCGGAACAAGTCGCGAATCTGGTAAAGTGTTATGAGGAGAGGGTGTTACCACTTTCCCTCGACTGCGATGCCAACGCCCATCACAAAGTCTGAGGAAGCAGGAACACCAATTCAAGAGGTGAATACCTTCTTGAATTTATTCTTAGCAATAAGTTAGCAATATATAACTTAGGGAACACTCTAACATTTGCGACAACTAGACATAACTCTAGGAAATACTCCAATGAACTAGTCAGCTGGTCAGCAATTTGAGGGTGTCGGATGAGCCCTCTATGTCTGATCACAGAATAATTAGATTCGGCATTAAGGGTAACTCCGGAAGAAGAAAAGAATAATAAGGAATCCCAGGAAAACGGATTAGAAATCCTATGCAAGGTGTCTGAGCGGCAACATGGCTCACATTCAAGGGGGCGTTGATATCAGTCCGGCTATGGCAGTTAAGTAATCAAGGCATACACCATGGTGGAGTAGGTACCTGGCCTGAATGAGAATAGAGGTACGAAAACTCTCAACCGGGCAAAACAAACCGGGGACTGGCCAAGATACAAAAAGAGAATGCGGAGAATCGAGTACACCTGCTTCTCAGAACTCATTTCCCGCCATTCAACATCCGGACACATTTGGCAAGGACTGTTGCCACGATTAGAATAACTTCTGTAGCCGTTGTACTCCGCAATGAGTGAGCTAATAATTTCTGATTTATGATCTTAATCTCGAGAATGACAACCGATATCGTCCCGTTTACTACACACATTACGGCTTCCGTTGTCGATTTGCAACTGCCCCCAACTATGAGGTCACTCCGACGTTGTGCCATTGTCTACAATCTTCTGTGAGATGTTACTGCTCAGCAACACAATACCGTTTACAACAAGACCAAGAAGACGATTTTAGACAGCAACAACTTACTTGTTTTAGTCAACCTGACTACCAATCTCAAAGACTTTCAACAACTCAGACTGGTCATTACCCGCTTCATCACTTTCACAAAGTGCCCAAGAGATTTAAGAGAGAATAAGGCAATGACTGGCCGACTTCTGTTACCCCCATAATGCAAGAAAACTTTCCACTACAATCCATGCTCCATCTATGTCGAGCAATATTTCCCGCCTTGTCTTTGCTGCGGACTTGGAAGTCTCATTAGATTTGGCTTCCAGGTTGGAGGCTTTGTTTCACCATATCCTACTGCAAATTTCGAAAACGCTTCTTTAATTATTGCGGGCACTATACATGAGGAAATCCATGCACTACTACCTCCCAAATCTCGGTGGTGCTGAGGTAATAGACCCTGAAAGATTTGGAGGGGCAGAATAGCGTACGTGATCCATGGAAACATATGATTTTTAGCTGGTCTCATCACACCTCTCTAAAAAGCTTTTACCAATTTATTTTCGTCCAACAGAGGTGCGCAAAGATAATCCTTACTAAAGTGCTAAAATGTGTTTTGCACCAGGACAGCGTTAACGAATTTCTCGAATACATATATTCTCATAACTGAGCCAGCTTCTGGGAGGAGTTGCCAAATCTCCCATCAGGCGCGTCCTGTCGAGCGGCAGATGCGTTAGGGGCATGGAGATGTGCGCATCAGAAAATTTGCGATCATGGCCATCCTCATGTTCAGTCTTGATGGGTAGAAGCAAGGGAAGATTTTTTATGGTGTAGGACTCTGCAAACGCAGCACGAGTGGCATTTTGGCATGGGCAAGCGAGCCAATATCTAGCTACAACAGTGCCTCAGTAGTAGGAAACTTGGCTACTGTGGCATCTCATGTTAGAAGAGAGATAATAGTGGCGTCAAAATGCGATCCACAGCGAATCTTTTTCGTAAGAGCTCGGATCATGGAAGGTCACCACCAAGAACAAGGTTACCCCTCGGCAAACGACATTCATTGCGGGCTAGGAAAGAATACAGATAGCCAGAAGGAAACAAACTTGAACTAAGTTTCTTGCACTAGGAGAATACATAAATGAACTCCGGGTTCATCAAGGAGAGGCGAAATATCCATTAAAACATCACCTGTTCCGGTACGTGGGATTAAGTTGTTCTAAGTTGTGAGACAATACAGGAGACAAATGCCTAAGTCATGTGGCAAAATATAAGTGACATCTCGGGGAAAAGGAGTAAGGACGATATTAATGAACCCTTTGGTGCCCAACAAACGGCCGAAAAGAGAAAACCACTCCACCGAAAAAAGTTAAGCCAGTGAAAATTCCGGGAAAGGTTGATAGTTCCTCTATTACGGCCTTAACATTGGCCAATTGGAAGAATCGGCAAATGGTGAATACGAGCACTGAACACTGGGTCGTGTGTGAGATTAGAACCCTAACCCATCGTATTACCATCGAATATAAAGACATCGATGAAATTACTACCAAGGATGACATAGTCACGGCAATGCGCTCTCAGTTCGAAATCGGGGAAGCAGCAATCTTAGAGACGGTATATTCGCGAAAAGGGTACGGCAGCACACAAACTGTGGCACTTGTCCTTCCTGCAGCAAGCGCAAAAAGCTTCTAGAAGCAGGAAAAATAAAAGTAGGTTGGGTTGTCTTTTGCATCCGGAAAAAGCGAGGATTACAAAAAGTTTCAAATGACTGGGTTTAGACACTTTGCCAAACATTGTAAAAATGAGGAAGATCATTCCAAGCTGTGCAGGAGATGCGAAGTGAAGGATATAGCGAAGGACTGGGATAAAACACCATAATGTATGTTCTGTAAAAAAAAGCAGAAAAAAGACGCTAGCCACATAGTTGGCAGTAATAAATGTCCGATGTTCAGGAGGGCCTTGAATACTACGAAATCAGCATGAAAGTAATACAGATAAACCTCAATCACTGTGAGGCGGTCCAGGATCCTCCGACACAAACTGTAGCAGACGAGAGCGGACGTGGTTCTAATCAGCGAACCATAGAAAATACCAGATAATAATGCGTGTATTCACGACAAGAGCAAACATGCCGTTATGTGGGCTTGCGGGGAGCAAGCGTTCCTAGGAATCAAAGAGCGATTAAAAGGTTTCGTCCTAAACTAAATTAAAATAAACGGCATCAACTTTTGTAGCTGCTATGCAAGACTTAGTTGGACAATAGAATAATTCCAGGCAATGGTAGACAATGTGGCGACAGACACTAGGGGTCCACAAGTATCGGCGGTGACTTCAACGCATGGTCAACAGGCGAAGGCTACTGGCAACGTTTGCGTCTTTGGAATTCGGAGTTGATTTCACGGTGAGACAAAGACATATCGTGCCTGTATGCCCGAAGAAGCCTCCAAAGTTCGAGGAGAAGATTGGACTTCTAGGAGTTGCTCTCCACATTCAAACAATTGAGGCATGATTTGCAGGAAGCCATCAAACAAAGCAGAAACAGAAGCTTTAAAAAGCTCTGCAACGAAGAAGAAGACACTGTTCCCGCAAAGATCAAACACAATCATCGAAACAATCGGTGCAGCTGGTTTAGAGACCATACTACGTATCACCGAAGATGAATCGTATCGTAATCGTATCAAAAAAATAAAGGACAGGAAAGCACCGCGACCTGATGGTATTCCCAATAAAGCAATAAAAACGGCCGCCCACGCGAAACCAAAGAGGTTTATACAAGCAATACAAAAATACCTCGACGTTGGGATACTCCCTAAAAAATGGAAACAGCAGCTTTTGATTTTGTTGCCAAAAGGAAACAAAGAACGTGACGATCCATCGTCATGTCGCCCAATATGCCTTAGAGATTCGATGGGGAAGATACTGGAGGGCTCTTTCCAATATGCAGTTTGGATTCAGGAAAAGTCGCTCCACCTTCGATGCAATAAAGATGATGGTAGACACCGCTGCTGCTGCCATAGAAGGTTAGAGATAGCGATGGAGGTCAAAATAGTACTGCGCAATGGTCACGTTGGACGTGAAGAATGCCTTCTACTCAGTAAACTAGTTGACCATCAAAACGTCCCCCATCCGAATGAACACTCCACGCTTCCTGAAAAACATAGTGCCTAACTACTTTATAGGCAGGAAGCTAAATTACGAGAGGGACAAAGGTACAAACTACTATCGTGTAGTAATTGGAGCTGGAGTCCCTCCGGGGTCGGTACTAGGTCCACTCTTGCAGAATATCATCTATGATATTCACATTCACAACACATTCACGAGATTGAGGGCACCAGCCAATGAAGCGATCTGGGAGATCAAGAGTCGGCTGGAAACTGCCGGACTAGTGTCCGCAGATCACAAAACAGAAGCTGTATTGATAACAAGCCGGAAAACCATGGAATACTTAAAAATTCCAGTTGAAAGCTAGACTATAAGAAGCAAGGAACCGATGAAATACTTGGGTGCTCGACAATGGGCTCAAATTCAAAGCGCATGTAGAGTACCCCGAAAAAAAAGGCAGCACTGTTTCAGGCACCCTCGCGAATGCTTCCAAATATTGGCGAACCCAAATAAGTCAGTAGAGTGTTGATATCAGCTCACTCTTGCTCTATGCCGCTCCTGTATGGGCTGCAACATTGAGGACTAAAGAAATCAGGAGAAGCCTATTGTGTTCGTACAAATTATATGCTCTAAGAGTGATTTGCGGCTTTGGAACGATATCAGACGACGTGGACTGTTGCCGGTAGACATCTTGGCTGAAGAGATGTCACGAATCTTCATCGGGAGAACGACAACCCAAAAGGCTGTCCAATTGATCAAAAACAAGGAAAGGGTACCATCAATGGTCAGATGGCAGACCTAATGGGATAGCTCAACAAAAGACTTGTTAGCATGCCCAGCCTGGCCAGGCGAAGAAGAAAACGCAGAGCATGCAATATTCTGTTGCAGTCGTTTCACGACGTGGAGCACCAGTATTCCGAGCGTGCATCTTCAGGTAAAGCGCATGCTTCAGTCCGAAGACAAATCATCATCATCAACGGCGCAACAACCGGTATCCGATCTAGGCCTGCCTTAATAAGGAACTCCAGACACCCCGGTTTTCCGCCGAGGTCCACCAATTCGATATCCGTAAAAGCTGTCTGGGGTCCTGGCCTACGCCATCGCTCCACCTTACGCAGGGTCTGCCTCGTCTTCTTTTTCTACCATAGATATTGCCCTTATAGACTTTCCGGGTGGGATCATCCTCATCCATACGGATTAAGTGACCCGCCCACCGTAACCTATTGAGCCGGATTTTATCTACAACCGGACGGTCATGGTATCGCTCATAGATTTCGTCATTGTGTAGGCTACGGAATCGTCCATCCTCATTTAGGGGGCCAAAAATTCTTCGGAGGATTCTTCTCTCGAACGCGGTCAAGAGTTCGCAATTTTTCTTGCTAAGAACCCAAGTTTCCGAGGAATACATGAAGACTGGCAAGATCATAGTCTTGTACAGTAGGAGCTTTAACCCTATGGTGAGACATTTCGAGCGGAACAGTTTTTGTAAGCTGAAATAGTTCCGCGGGACGAGCGGTTGAAGAATGTACGGGTGTGATTTAGTACGTGATGTCTTTGAAAGGTCTACATTCTCACTTGGCCAAAAAAGGCCGAGAACCAGGAACATGTTTTGTTTCGTTGTTCAAAATTCCTATAAGGGAAAAAGAAGGTCGAACGACGCCTTCGTTATCAAACACTATAATCTCGCAGAAGAAACGCTGAGGTCGGAAGCAAATTGGAACACGGGAGCCCCAACAATATCTGCGATACAAGAAAACCTGCAGGAAGTGGATCGAGCTTGGTAATCGTACTGGTGTACACCAGATCTCTCCTGGAAAACTAATACTTCGGGGTCATCCTGCAGGCTTATGGGCGGAAAAATGAGGACGGTTCTAGTGAGTGACCAACTCCATCCGTAAGAAAACATGAAAAGAACATACCCTGGGTTTTTGCTAGTCATCAATAATTGCTTGTTCGTCGGAGAGCAGATGACCAAAGCGTACTTTCAGACTCTCTTAAAGTAAGGCTTGGAGAGGCTTATACGCTATACACGTAGTAGGGTTGACTTCGGCATTAGTGTGGGAAAAGGTCAACTGTACATATTACCTACCCCAGTGTGAGGCATTTGGCGCTCGCAGCAATATTATTATGTCAACCCTCTCATCGTTTGCAGAACATAAACTTGAGAGACTGCCGCACTCCTTCGCAGTGGGTCTATACTCCCATACCTTCTGCATTGAACGGACTGACCAATACCTTATTGCATGTTTTCGTAAAGTGCCCATAGGGATAAAATTCCGGCCCAGGGTAAATGCTGACCTTTTTATATTTAAAACAAAAAAATACAATTTCGTTGGAGTCTCCATTCTGGGTCCCCGGGAAAACTCAGAACCAGAGGAATCACTCCCTTTCTCCTTACTCTTTGTTTCTAAGAGTTTTCCCAACATTAAACTATTATCTTTTGACCATAATCAAAAATTTACAAATCCTCAAATCCTTATATCCTCAATAATAAACCACGCATGAACGAAAAACACTTCCAATATTTATCAATATCCTTAAAGTGATAGCCAATCAAAAACTTCAAGGTGTCAAAAATACATTATCAAACACATAAAACTTTTGTAACATTTTCACAACTTTTCGATCATCTTTTCCGTTATTGGAAATGAAGTGAAATATTCTTCGTGTGCTCATAAAATATTTCCAAAGTGAACAAAGGGAGGACCAGGACGAATTCCTCTGAGCTTTTGCATAAAATGTATCCAAAGATGCTATTTTTTGAGAATATTTCACCCCAGAGTGCTTTGATATGGAAAGTTGAGGATTCAATAAGGACAGTAAGGACGTCTCCCAGGTGAGGTTCGAAGTAGTAACAATTTTTCATTTCTATAAGTCACATTAATGTTTATTACCAATTTCTAGGAGCAAAAAGGACGCTTACAAGGATTGGTCTTCCTGATTTACATACAAAGAACTTTTATCCTGGATCTGCATGAATGCATTTGAATGCATAATCGCATTGCATATCTTAAGTCCTGTGCTGAAGTAGAATAAGATTGCGTGATAACTCCGAAGGAAAACGACCGTAGTAAATTTCCTTGCTCCTTTTAAGCCAGCGAGTGCTATTCGTGTAGCACGTATTCTAGTTACTTTGTGGCATTAATAATGAGTTTCACTATTAACCGTCCAATTGGCCTCACACTGGTGGAACTATGCAAGTACAGCAAGACAAATCGACATAACTACCCTAGTATCACTGGTTGTACATCTTCGCATTTATAGGGTCTTCGTCACGTTCGTCCGGTCTGACATTTATCAAAATTAAAACTAATTACGGCCATTTTTCTTTACGAAAATGTTTCTATACATTTCTGTGCATGCGTTCACCGCAACCGCACAATATACTTTCGTAATATTCGCATCTTTTCAATTCCGTACAGCATCCCAGGCCAAGTCCTTTGTCCTTGAATGATATTAATTTGTTTTTGTATCTTGTGTTCTGTATCTTTGCTTTGCTTTCTTTAAATGTCACTCCAAGTTTCATTAAAAGGATGCTTGAAGGGGATAGCAGAGACTCTTATTAGACGAAATTCATATTTATGTTGGCTGACTTGGAGCAATGAAGATTGTCTTCAGCAAGATTCAGATGAAAGTCCTTGAGGATATTCAATTGTCCACAGAATACTAGGCATTGCTGGGGCATTTATGTGCACGTTTTGCTTATGGGAAGAGTTCTTGTTATGGATGATAACAATATGGAGGAACCTTGAACTGTAGCCCCAGAAAATACATACGTTTATGATTTACATATGAGCAGATGTTTATTATTTTTATTATGCCTGCAATGGTGCCTGCTTGGAATGAAGGTCAGGGGTTGCTCGTTCCTTTATGGTGCCGTAAAAATCTGCATTGAATTTATATACATTCATGTGAGTCAGAATGCATAGTCCTGCAATAGCGACCCCCGAAGAGCTAATTTCCATGATGGCTACAGACGACGGTGCATAAGGTGATTAATATAATTACCCCAGTGGTTTCGAATTAAATTCTTTCGTCTTCCAAGGAATTTACTTCATCACTGCCAGTGACGATTCCAACCCCTATTGGAGAAGCAAAAAACACGAGAACTACGGTTTGAGTGGTCAACGTGTGAGCGGGAATGTGGAGACGAACTACATCTCCCATTAAACTCCGTAAAATTGACTACCGTACATTGGTACAATGCGAACTGGAATTAAAAACGGTGGTGGAAAACCTCAACACAATCGTCATTGACGCATATGAGGCCAGCTGTCCGGCCAAGACAGTCCAGTCATGAAGGAATGTACCATGGTGGAGCAAGAACCTAGCCAAAATGAGAACAGAGGTACGAAAACTCTTTAACCGGGCAAAACAAACCGGGGACTGGCAAAGGTACAAAAATGCACTAACTGCGTATAGCAACGCGATCGGGGAAGCAAAACGGAACCGCTTCAGGGAATTCTGTGAAGGGATCAAATCACAAAAGCAACCAGGCTTTACAAGGCTGTAGCCAAAGACGGGGCAATATCCTCTGTCTGTTTGAATAAGGAAGTTGTGACATTTATCGAGAATGAGGAGGACAGGGTACACCTGCTTCTCAGAACTCATTTCCCGGAGTCCTACCCCTCGGTGGCAGGCGACAACAATCTGCCTGACACCCCAACAACAAATAAAAGAGGAAGGAAGGAGAGCTGGAAACTAGCAAAAGAAGTATGCTCAGAAGCTAGGCTAAGATGGGCAGTGGGAGCTTTTAAACCAATGAAACCTCCCGGAGTAGATGGCATTTTCCCAGCACTTATCCAGAGAGGCCTAGAAATTATCTTAGAGTCTCTTCTGAGAGTGGTAAGGGGGAGCATAGCACTGGGTTACATACCAAGGGCATGGAGACGGGCACAAGTGGTCTTTATTCCGAAAACGGGTAAAAAGGATCCTTTTCACCCTAAATCTTTTAGACCAATCTGCCTAACATCGTTCGTACTCAAAACAGTGGAGAAGGTCATCATCATCATCATCAACGGCGCAACAACCGGTATCCGGTTTAGGCCTGCCTTAATAAGGAACTCCAGACATCCCGGTTTCGCGCCGAGGTCCACCAATTCGATATCCCTAAAAGCTGTCTGGCGTCCTGACCTACGCCATCGCTCCATCTTAGGCAGGGTCTGCCTCGTCTTCTTTTTCTACCATAGATATTGCCCTTATAGACTTTCCGGGTAGGATCATCCTCATCCATACGGATTAAGTGACCCGCCCACCGTAACCTATTGAGCCGGATTTTATCCACAACCGGACGGTCATGATATCGCTTATAGATTTCGTCATTGTGTAGGCTACGGAGAAGGTCATAGACAACTATATTAGAACTAACGTTCTAAAGCGTAATCCCCTACATCACTGTCAACACGCTTACCGGACAGGACGGTCAACTGAAACTGCTCTGTATCAGCTGACAGAGGTACTACGGGACGCCATAGAAACAAAAGAAATTACACTGTGCGCGTTTTTGGATAGCGAAGGAGCATTCGACAACACATCGCACACAGAGATACAGGATGCTCTGAGCCGCAAAGGAGTGGGAAACACCCTGGCACTCTGGATGGGCAAAATGCTAGAAAGCAGACAAATAGAGGTACAAACAGGTACAAATTCTATTATCATGAACACCACTCAAGGCTGTCCACAGGGTGGAGTACTATCGCCGCTGATGTGGAGTATGGTAGTGGATGAACTCCTGGACGTGTTAGCAAATACTGGAATACAAGTCCAGGGCTACGCGGACGACATTGTTTTACTTTGTAGGGGCAAATATGAAGATACCCTATGTGATAGAATCCAAACTGGGGTAAGGGTTACTAGTGCCTGGTGCAGGAAGGTGGGATTGCGGATCAACCCAACCAAAACCTCCAAAGTACCATTCATTAGGAGGCGTAAGCTGGATCACCTGAGAGCCATAACATTACATGATATGGAGGTGAAACGAGAAACAGATGTCAAATATTTGGGAATTACGCTAGACCAAAAATTACTCTGTCGGAAAGCCACGAGGGCTCTGATGACTTGTAGGTCCATAGCAGGACAAAAATGGGTTTGCAGCCCGAAGATACTACTTTGGATATATACTGCAATAGTAAAGCCAATGATTACCTATGGAGCGGTAATCTGGGCAGAAAGAACCCAACTCAGCACACAAGCCAGGGAATTACATAAGCTCCAAAGACTGGCTTGCGTGTGTATCAGTGGGGCAATGAGGACATGCCCAACGGCATCCCTGGAGGTCCTTCTGGGATTAACCCCTCTCCATCTGCACATACAGATGCAGGCAAGGAGATCAATATTCAGGATGGCCGGTAGTATGAATGAGGCGAGGAGCTGCCTAAATCGAAGAAAGATTGATATCCTTTCTAGGCGGTATCCCGAATTACTGATACCGAGGATGACAACGAGGTTTCACTTCGATAAGAAGTTTGAAACACGTTGGAGTAACAAGGCAAACTGGGAGAGCGTGGCTGCGATATACGGCTTAAACTAGCAACTGATTACTTGGTACACTGACGGATCCCTCACAGCAGAGGGAGCGGGTGCCGGTGTCGTTGGTCCAAGGAAAATGTAGTTTGATCCAATGGGCAGGTACACTAGCATATTCCAGGGGGAAATATACGCCATAGACAAATGTGTCTCCTTTAATCTTCAAAGGAACTAAAGTGGGCAGAACATAGCTATTCTCACCGATAGCGAAGCAGCAATCAAGGCACTCAGGTCCAACCAGGTGAACTCTAAACTGGTATGGGAATGCCTTGAGAGACTAAATACACTCGGCTCGTCCAACAAGGTCTGGATACTTTGGGTTTCAGGCCATGCTGGGTTGGAAGGCAACGAGGCAGCAGACGAACTAGCCAAGAAGGGAGCAGGGACGCCTTTACAGGGGCCAGAACCCTTCTGTGGAATCGGAAACGGTTTCATGGCTATGAACCTAAGAAACGAAGAGAAACGGTTGAGGGAACTATATTGGGCGGGCCTACCAGGGATGGAACAGTCCAGGGTACTTATTGGGGTATACGAACCTATGCGCACAAAGGACAAAGGATTGCTTAAACCTCACCAAAAAGAACCTCCGAATCATAGTGGGAATTCTCACTGGTCATTGTCAGCTGAACTATCACCTAGGGAAGCTAGGGATATTTACGGGCACTGCCTGCAGGTTTTGTGAGGAGGAGGACGAAACCTCTATACTCCTCTATACTCCTGGGACAATGAACGGTACTTGTGCAAAGTAGGTCGAGACATCTGGGAGAACACTTAATACCAGATGCAAAGCTGAAACATCTGGAAGTGAGGAACAGGCCTGCTTGAGATACAATGATCAATAGGTACACTATAACCAGTAAAAGGGGCACAATAGTTCTTCAAGGACGCAGTGCGACTTTGCCTTAACAGAATAATAATAATAATAATTGAACTCCGCCGAAGCCGGTCCCAAGCCCGGTTGTGAAAGGAGGAGGGATGGATAGCTTCAGTCTGAATGGCTGTACGCCACCACAGCGTCTCAGGGGGTAGGTGAGGAAAGTGCAGGAACTTTGCAGACTTGCAGATTACTCACTAAGGAAGCTATCTCAACACCTGGCAGCTAGGGATAAAATGCACCACCAAAAATGAGAAGAAGGAGAAATTTAAGGTCCAGTACGGATAACCGGCGGGAGTCGTCTCACTTGGTGACTGGGTCGGGCTCTCGTAATGGACAGCACGGCGTCGAAACCGCTAGTCGTGGGGCGGTTCGACGTCTAGGCGCCACGATGACCAGGCGCACAGCTCCGCCTGCTGCAGCTGTTTCGCCACAATCTGTGGCGACCACTTCAGCAGGTTCGCGTAGGAAGCGGATGAAATGGACTGAAGAAATGAACCTCTTCATCATCCGCTCCTACTACGAAATAACGGCGAGGGCGGGTACAACATCTTACCGCCCCTTGTTGCACCAGAGATTCGTCGAGCGTTTCCCGCAATTCGCGCACGTGACTGTGCAGCGAGTCGCAGACCAGTACCGCTTTATTACTCGCAGCGACACAATCCCGGCCACCATCAGGGAACGTGTTCGACTTGAAGTCATCGGGGAAACTGGTGACCGAGAGTCGATGGGGGCAGAGGCGGCGGCATCAACAACATCACGCCGCACTGCAGGCAACAGGTTCAGTACTCGCCGAAGCACTCTTCTCCACCGTCCAGCTGAGGTTTCCGCTGAGGTTCGGGACGAATTCCAAAGAGCGTGTATAGAATTCTCGGATATGGATCCTTTGCATAGACCAGGCATTCCCAGGCTCTATGCATCTCTAGCAACTCCGGGAATTCTATCTCAAATCAATGATGAGATTGCATCTCGACTGTGTGCTGATATGTCGCTGCTGCAACTACAATCACTTGTGTATTGTGGTGCAGTTGCGGCTATCAGATTGCACGGTCAGAAGATTCGCTTTCGTGTTATTGGTTTGAGTGACAAAAGAGATCCACCATGGAAAATTCGTCTGGAACGTCGGCGGGACTCACTAAGGCAGGACATTGCTAGACTGATTCAGATCAGCACTGGCAATGCCAGCCGACGGGTGAGAAACAAAGTGCAGAGGTTTTACCGGAACTATGCCATCCCCTGTGAGACACCCGTTGTTGAAATTCTGGACACACTAAAACAGAAACTTTCTGTCATATGCAGTCGGTTACGGCGGTATGGCGAAAGTTATTCCAGACGTGTCCAGAATGCAACATACGCGAGGAACCAGCGGAGCTTTTTCAGATCTCTCAACGAATCCCAACAGAGCGCCCAGACAATACAGTTCTCGGTGACGGAAGCGAAAGAGTATTGGGGTGGACTTTGGGGGTTACCTGCCCAGCATGCTGAGCATACTGAGTAGATCACCGCCGAAGGCCATGTCAATACACCTGGCATGAATTTCGCGGATGTTACCGAAGAGGAAGTTCGACGAGCCATAAACAGCTCGAAGAACTGAAGGGGCCCAGCTCTGGATCGGGTGCAGAATTTCTGGTATAAGAAATTTACCAGCGTACACAGTCGGTTGGCACGCAGTATAAATGAGGTCATGAGTCGGCCGGAGGAATTTCCACCTTTCCTCACTGCGGGGATTACCTACCTTATCCCTAAGAAGGACACGGTGCAGGACCCCGCAGACACAAGACCGATCACTTGCTTACCAACCCTCTACAAATTCATCACGTCCATTATTAGTGGAAGGATCAATGCGCACCTCGAGACCAACAACATTCTGTCCGAGGAGCAGAAGGGCTGCCGAGTTGGGTCAAGGGGTTGCAAGGAGCAACTCATTATCGACTCGGTAGTTGTAGGACAAGCAACTAGAGACCAAAGAAACCTCTTCAGTTGCTATATCGATTATGCCAAGGCTTTTGATAGCGTTCCGCATACCTGGCTAATCGACATCCTACATTTGTATCGCATTGATCCGAAACTAATAAAGTTTTTGGCGACAGTCATGGAAGGGTGGCATACCACCTTATCAGTCCGTACATCTGAGAGTGCTAATACCTCAGAGCCCATCCGTATACGGAGGGGCATCTTCCAGGGGGATTCATTGAGTCCTCTTTGGTTTTGTATGGCACTGAACCCCCTTTCATGGCTACTGAATGATGCTAGAGGGCATGGTTTTGCAATAAAATATGGCCTACGTGCTAAGTGCGAACTGACACACTTGATGTACCTAGATGACATCAAGCTGTATGCTGGTACTGACAACCATCTTAGAAGTCTGTTGAGAATAATAGACATGTTCAGCCGTGATATTCGGATGGAGTTTGGATTAGACAAATGTCGAATCCAAGCCATCCGCAAAGGTCATCACGAGCCGCATGCCGGACATAGCATTGGTGACCTCCACATCAAAGCTATGACCGAGACAGACTTCTACAAGTACCTAGGAATTCTGCAAGGAACCCATGCTCGAGTTGGTGATCTGAAGGAAGCTCTGCTGTCCGAATTCCTGCGACGTGTAAAGCTGGTGCTGAAATCGCATCTCTCGGGGAAGAATAAAATAAGCGCGTTGAATGTATTCGCTATCCCTTCACTGGCTTATGCATTCGGAATATTGCCGTGGACGAAGACCGACCTGGAAAACATCCAGCGGCGGGTACGGACAACTATGTCCAAATTCCGAATGCATCACCCAAAGTCTGCCGTGGAGCGGATGAACCTGCCTCGTGACATCGGAGGTAGGGGCGTGGTTGACGTGGCGGCACAACATCATCGCCAAGTCGACTCGCTGCGCGCTTATTTTTACAGCAAAGAGCAGGCGAGTCCCTTGCATGCGGCTGTCTGTAAGGCAGACTGTGGACTGACTCCACTTAACTTGAAGGATCGATCTTTCAATCCTCTGAGTGGGGTGAAGTCGGACCAAGACCGGATCGAGGAATGGAAGTCGAAGGCAATGCTAGGTAAACACGTGAATTGTCTTTGGCAGCCATTTGTCGATTTGCATCTGTCGAACAGATGGCTGTGTGCTGGGGAGCTCTTTGCTGAGACGGAGGGGTTCATGTGTGCCATTCAGGATGGCGTGGTCGCCACCCGAGCTTATAAAAAGCTCATCATGAAAGAACGGGTGGAGAACGACCAGTGCAGAATGTGTGGTTCGGCGTTAGAGACGTTGGACCATCTCATTTCTGGCTGTACTGTTATGGCACCGGTGCAGTACATCACCAGGCATAATGCTGTATGTAAGGTTATCCATCAAAACCTTGCATACAAGCATGGGCTGATCACGGGGACATGTCCGGTTTACCGATACGAGCCGCAAGCAGTACTTGATAGTTCTGCTTACAGCATGTATTGGGACCGGCAAGTTCTGACTGATCGCCATACCGCACACAACAAGCCTGACGTACTGTTAGTTGACAAGACAGGTCGCTCCGCGTATATTATTGATGTTGCTATCCCCCATAATAGCAACATTGAACGGAATACGTGGAGAAGAAGGTGAACTATGAGCCATTGGCTCGGGAAATCAAAGAAATTTGGCGTCTCGAGCGGGTGGTTGTAGTTCCCATAATATTGTCAGCTACAGGTATTGTGCCTAAATCCCTGACGGCTTCCCTTGATGTCCTGGGACTTTCGCACAGTCTGGTTCAAACCATGCAGAAGTACACCATTCTGCATACGTGCTCGATGTTGCGGGGAGTACTGGACGGATTCTCCCACTGACCTACCCCCGGCCACCACCACCAGTGCCCCTTTAGTTTTTAAGTAGGCACTTAGTGCTAGTATTAGGTAAAATCCGGCATCTGCCGAGATTGTGATAACTCGGAAATAATAATTGGTACAATTTGTTAAATTCAAAACCCCACAATCCCACCACATTTCTCCTCAGAAATTACATTAACGTGGTGGGGTGGCCTGTAATAGCTCAGACTAAGGGTTCGTACTATCCTACTAGTAGGATGTCACAAACTTGTTAGAGCACTTCATTCAAGACCGCAAAGGTACACTACAGAACAGGCAATGTGGTCAGCATTGCGCTCGCCCGAGATTATTACCCTGATTTGGTTCAGGTACTCATTCACAGCTGAGTCGACTGGTATCCAACGTCAAATCACGATACAAATTCCACTGCCACCAGTGAGATTTGAACCGCGACCTTCCGTATGACAGCCTAGTGCTCTAACCACTGAGCTATCCGGACACGGGGTCAGCAATAATACGCGCAAGAAAAAGTAAGACCCAACTTATCTGTAGTGGGCGGCGATTCAGTGTACCAGGAAGCGATGAAATCAGCAAGACCAGGATATCTTCCCTGAAAATGATTAATGAATATTGAACGCTATTGAGACTGTAGTTACCACTTAACAGTTACTTTTAGGCCATGGTGGCTACCTTAAGTACTTAAACAGGCTTAACACGAGGGCACGTTGGGCACCAGTCTGTCCAACTCGCCTAGACCAAAAAGAAGATGCAGATCGTGCAATATTTTCATATTCTTTTGTAGATGCTTCGCAACATAGAGAATTAACAATCCGAGAAAGCGATTTTCTGGTGGGTCACATGCTTCAGTCGGAGGACGGATGACAGGAAGTAGATTAACGGGATTAACGAAATTAACCTCAACTGGAAAATTTGAGACTCGACTGTCATAATTAAGGGGAAGATCCTTTATCGAAGTTTTTCCTGTTTCAAATCTTCAAGAGACTTTTGGGATTCCCATCCTTCCTTGGCATATTTGGACCATGAAAATAGATGATATCTCTCATTATACACAAAGAATGAGTTACTTCTCATGGTAGAATTGAAGGATATAATAAGTAAAAATCAAAAGGGGAGAGGCGCGAGAATTCACTTTTCTTTGTCTGGAATCCGAAAACAAGATGAGAATGCACCATAGGGCATTCCAGCTTCTGTTATCCTCCCAAATCCCTTCAAAGAAAGAAAGAAAATGATGAAAAAATCATTACTAAACCCGCTCTAATGCAGCCTTCACAGTTTGAAGTTCGCAAGTTGTTAACTTCCGAACTCGAAGTATTGGAGGCAGCTCGATTTCCAACCGAATACTCATCACCAACCTTCCTTACGACAACGAAGGAAAGACGTCTCTCGAATCATCATGAGGATCGAAATGTACTCTTCTATGTACTCGCATGACATCAAAAGCGAGAAAGGGCAGTATATAGGGCGAAGCTGGTTATAGCACCTCGGTACCGTCTTTCTAATACGCGCTCTAACCTAATACGCATTCTCTCTGCTTCGTCCACTCAACACAGAAGTAAAGAAGCAGTTTTTACATTTCTTGCTTGAATTCAGAACTGACAGGTACTATGAGCCACATTGCAGTTCCCTGTTTCCAACCAATTAACTGTAGACTAGCCTCTTCCGCCCCACAAGACGGAGAGGATCATTAATCCCCCACCGAAAATTAAAAAAAAAAGATTGTCATGGCAAGGAGAGCCAGGGACTACATTTTGGAGACTAAAAGCTTGCAAGACCTGGAACCTGACACATAATCTAAACAAACGTCACATAAAAGCCCCTGGACGGATCTCGAAGGAAACCTGGGAAACTTCTCTGCAAATTCATTTCTGTTGGGACGAATGTGCTTGTCGCTTATATGTAGATTTGTGTTTTTTTTTTTGCTTTGGTTGCGCCGACGATAAATTTTGAAAGTCAAGATCCGGGTCAGCAAAAATGAGAATTCGCGAGATCGAAACCGGCTGATGTGGTTGGCAGCTGATCGACTGGATGCAGCAGCAAAAAAAGATCGTTTTTCTCTTTCAAGAAAAGAAGACCGATTTTAATTTTTGGAAAGTAAGATGGTCTTAGAGTTTCTGAATAAGTGGTCTCTGTAGCAGATTTTAATAAACGAATTCGTGAAACATCAGAGAAAAAGGAGATCAAGCTAGTGACGTTATTCGCCATCTCCTCCAGGAATTGGATGGGAATTCTACTTCTGCGGCTTGAAAGAAAGAATTACTCGGAAAGTCGAAGGATCGCGATTCGTACAGTGGGAGTAGAAAGGAGGATTCTAGCGTGGCGGTTTGCATTGTGGAGTTTTCATCGGGAGATTTCAGTATAATGTACGATCAGCTCAGGTGAAAAGTAGTGAATCATACAGCGAAGGCTGAAAAGTGTTGATGTTTTAGAGACTTGGCGCCGTAAGCTCTTCATAAAATGATGTCGTTCGCTGCATGCTGCATGTGTTCCAACCTTTTCAACTAATTTCGTGTCAGCAAGTATTATCGTTTCTGAAAAGAGTAGTGCGCAAGACAGACTGAGAGACAGAGTCACAAATCGTTGAAAATATACAGAAAGGAACGTCGGATTTCATCCAAGAAACGAGTAAATTAAAGAATGCCACAAAGTCTATTTTAAAGCCACGAAACCCGTACAAAGTAGCACGAACAGACATAAGTTTGAAGAGCTTCACCGCTAATATAAAAGGACGAAGAAGAACTGGGCACTTTCAGAGGTTATGCAACTCCGATTCTGATGGACTAAGAAATCAGTCAAAGGTTAACGATAACAGCCGATCATCAACTCAACAATATGGGGCGAAATATTCTTAGCTTTCTTTTCCTACAAACTCCAAGTGTGACAAAGCTACGAACTGTTCAGGCTAAATCCCGATGAAAGTTCTGACATAACCCGAGAAGATGTTCTAGACGCTATGTAGAAAATTAGCGAAAATAAGGCCCCAGGTTTAGACAGCATCTCGAATAAAGGTTTGCTAACAGTTACGGCGTGCATAAAAGAAGGGGTAATCCCCACTAGAACAAAAACTAGTGCTTGTTCCTGATCCAAATTACCCTCTGGGCTTTTCTTCGTTCTATAGGAAGTCTGCTGGTCTATTAAACGCTATCGGCAAGCTATTCAAATGGGTCCTTTACGTATTAGGCTTATGCCGTTCACAGAAACTGAGGATGGTCTCTCAGTTAGGCATGTACTGTCAATTCGTTCAATACTGTAATGGAGACGCACTACAGAAATAATAATAATCGTTGGCCCAACAATTCATATTGGACCAGGGCCTTGAACTGTGTGTGAGCACTTCATGGAAGACCGTAACGGTACACTACGGTTCACTGTAGGAGGCAATGTGGTCAGCATTGCGCTCGCTCGAGATCATTACCCTGATTTGACTCAGGTACCCATTCGGACCTGAGTCGACTGGTATCCGACATTTCGTTACGATAACTAATCCCTCTGCCTCCAGTGAGATTTGAACCACCACCTTCCGTTATGATGAGCCATCCGGACACAGAAATAATGGAAACCAATAAATCCTTTACGGAATATACCAAAATCAGTGAAAATCTAGCCAAAGTAGGGACTCCCCAATATCTGGTACGTGTCGGTATATATTTCCTCCTGGAAAAGTTATTGCGGTATAATTCAAAAGACGGACCTAAGAAGTGAAGGACAACCTATGGGATTTCACTAGGATTCGTTCTCCGTTCTCTCTTACCGATAATAATGTTCGACGGCATTTTGACGTTATGGTTCCCCAAATGGATGACCGTTATTATCTCTACAGATCCCATCGGAGCGGTTATAGTATCCCGGCACTTCAAGGAGGCCTTCTGAAACAAGGACAATCTAGGAAATCAGAATTTGTTTGCTGCACTCCAGTATCTAGGAGTCATGATTGACGAGCGACTAAACTTCAAGCCATACCATGAGAGCTCAGCAGCAACCGCTTCTGGAATGGAATGTTGCCGAATATAGGTTGGTCTATGCAAAACCTTTAGTTCCTTACCTCTAAACTTGTTAGCTCGATTTTGCTTTATACAGCCCTTTTCTGTGCATTGAAGAGAAAGAATTTGGAGTTCCATAGTGGTTATGCGATGCGGACATCATGTGCCTACCTTACCACATCCGGTGAGTCAGTATCTCTGATGGCAAACATGAAAGAGATAAGTAAAGTTTAATTGAAGTTATTCAATTATGCTAAATCCTACCTGGTCTCTCTTAGTGGCAGGTCCCGCAACAGGCCGACCAAGAAAATGCATACAATGTCGTTAGAAACAAGATGATCGGATCGAGGAAAAAGCCTCGGAAAAATGCTAAGACGACTACCTCAGTCGACGCGGCAGGACAGGCCCCGGTCCTGTCAAGAAATGAGCAGGGGTTCTTGACGTATGGAAGGCGTCAGGACGTAAGTAAGTTAGTCCGAACAAAACAAGCACGTGTTTGCACGCTAAATGTTGGCACCCTAACTGGAAAGACCGAGGAACTCTCAAGAGCCCTTCGGAAAAGGCGCATTGATATCTGCACTCTGCAAAAAACCCGATGGTCTGGTGCCAAAAGCTGCGACATAGAACGCGAACGCGGTAAAAATGGCTATGAACTTCTCTATTTTAGTAGCCTACATACTCAATACGATGTTGGTATTACCATCTCAGAGGGTCTCCGTGATTGATGATCAGCTGATGAAGCCAACCGTTATATCAGCTGATCAGCTGATATTGACTTCTTCACCGCGTAGGTACCACTCACATGTCGACCTCATGCCGAGAAAGATGCCTGCTGGCAATTTCTCGATGAAAGGACTTGTCCCGTGCCTGCTGAAGACTATATTATCATTGCCGGCGACCTTGATGGTCATGTGGGTGAAAAGGCAGACTGTAACAGAAAAGAGAAAGGGGTTTGTAGCACACAATGAGGGTGGCGAGCGTATAATCGATTTTGAGGACATCCATGACGTTGTACTTATCAATACATGGTTCATTAGACGACTGTCTCATCTTCCTACATCTTATAGTGGGAACAGTAAAACGCATGTCAACTATATTCTCATAAGACGCCAACATTTTACCACGGTCACTGATTGCAAAGCTGTTCCTATGAGGCCATCGCACCTCAGTGTCGAACGTTGATTGCCGTGCTGCGAATTAAGCCACCGCTAAAACAACGAGAGGAACCCACTAGCTCGCCGTGCATTAAACGGTGGCGATTTCGTGAGAAGTTAGAAGAAATTATCTCACTTACATGATTATCAACCATTACGAATGTGGAAGAATCGTGATATGATCCACAAAGCGGCCTCTACAACCCTCTGGGTGACCAAACCAGGTAAACAGTACATCAACCGAGATCCTTGGCTTTGGAATGACGATGTTGAAATGAAGGGTCTGTGAAAAGAAACGCCTCTACCACAAATTTCTCGCCGATAAAATGCTCGCCAATTGGCAAATTTATAAAAATGCCAACCGTGAAGCAAAGAAAGCGGTCGCTGTCACGCGAGCGAACCATTACAAAAATCTTTACGATAAACTGGACACTTGGGATGGCGAGAGAGATCTGTATTGGCTTGCTAAAAGCCGCACTGACTTGATATCGAAAACTTCCGTTGCGTTAATGACAAGAACGGTACTTTGCTTACCAACCGTCGAGCCGCGAATGATAGATAGCGAGAATATTTCGAGCAGATTTCAACTGAAGAATTTGCTCATCCTCCACTTCCACAATCATTGCCGGCATTTTGAGTAGTTCCGCCTGTCAGCGCAACTCGCTGTGGCAGTCATGGCGGGGCTCTGATTTTTGTCTCCAAATCAATCCGTGTCCGAAGAGGACCGTGAGATTATGCCTACACGGCAGTTACTCACGTTAAACCCCCAGGACCTTCGAGTCAACGCAACTGAAATCGAGGAAACAATATAACGAATGAAATCGGAGAAAGCAACAAGATCTGACGACATCGCATCTGGAAAGCGAAGAGCACCCAAAATTGTGCCTCAATCAATTCTATAATTGGATTATTCAGGAAAGTAGAACGCCATCTGACTAGCAAGAAACAACCACAGTTCCAATATGGAAAAGGAAAGGTAGTCCAGCACAATGTTCAAATCACGGTCCGATCCGGTTACTCTCCCGTACCATGAAGATTTTTGAACGCATTTTTGACAACCGTATTCGCAAAATCGTTCAAATAACCGTGAATCAAGCCGGATTTGACAATACACGCTGCGCAACTACTCATGTTGAAACACCGTGGGAAGCATCACCCTCTTTACACTGCATTTCTGGATACGGAGAAATCGTTTGACCGTACGCCGCACGAACTCATCTGGTATGCTCTACGACAACACTTAGTGCCAGAAGAACTCGTGCGCTGGGTTCAATTGCTCTACCACGATCCGAAAAGTAAAGTTCGGAGTGTGACGGGCGTATCAAAACCGCTTCGTGTTTCTGTTGGTGTTCATCAAGGAAGCGCCCTCTCTCCACTTCCCGTCGTGCTTGTTATGGACACTGTCACATGGAATGTCCAACGTCCAGCGCCCTATACACTGCTTTATGCAGATGATGTTTTCCTAGCATCTGATAGCAAAACTGATCTCGAGCAACTTGTCCAAAAATGGAATGATCGCCTCATGCAACACGGTCTCAGATTAAATCTAAACAAAACTGAATTTTTGACGACCGGTCCCCATGAAACAGGCACAATCACTGTCAGAACTGAGCGATTTAAATACCTCGGGCCAATGCTATCAGCCAATGGAGAACTGCGTAATGAAATTGCTTCACGCATTAACGCAACCTGGATGAAGTGGCGTTCCACAACTGGTGTTCTTTGCGATCGACTTATCAATGAACGTCTCAAATCTAAAATTTACCGCAAAGTCGTCCGTCCTGTCGCTCTCTATGGTTCTAAGTGTTGGCAGACTATAAAAGACAATGAACGGCGTCTTGCAGTAATGGAGACGAAGATGTTGCGTTGGACTAGTGGCGTGACTCGTTCTGATTATATCCGAAATTAGGATATCCAAAAAACTGCGAGAGAGGCGTCTTCAATGGTAATTTGCGCCATCACTTGCCAAGATTGGTCTGAACATCGAAGTCGATGGTAAACGACCAAAAAACTGGCCGAAACAACGATGGGTTGATACGCTGAATGGAGATTTAAAAGCCTCGCGATTGCATCCAGATCAGGCATTTAATAGAGCCAAATGGCGAAATCGATCACTACGAACCGACGCCGCAGTTAATATCTGATCCTGCTCCGCGAGGTAATACTATAACGGTAGTCTCACGAGATAAGTAAAAGATAAGAAGCTGGTTTTAGTGAATAAAAACCTCATCTAATTGTATGGCAGGAGCCAACTGTAGGTTTTAAACCTTTCCACCTTCCAACGATTTATAACAGAAAGACAAACAGAAGGACCGACAGACAGACAGTAAACCGACTTTAATAAAATTTTGCATCCACAAAATATCCAACAGAGAAAAGGTCTTCCATTCAGCCATAAGCAACGAGCCTCAGTTCCATTCTTGGTTAATTAAAAGACTAAGAACCGTTGTATCAAAGGCAACCAAGTTTATCTAAACCGAAGAAATTCCTTCTTCTATTCACGAAACAATTGATTAAGAGGTCCAGAATCTTCTCCTGAAGTGAATAACGTACAGCTTCAACCGACCAAAATAACGAATCGAAGGTTGCAAGACGACAATCTCAATTTCTCTGAAAATCCTAAAAAGGATATGGGCCTTAAAACCCGTGTTCACAACAAAAAACATGGATTCGGGTACCATGCTACCTCAAGAATTCAAAGCCAATAAATAAGTAATGCCTTCGATAACCAAGGATTCTAATACATAAGCAAAAGGAGCAACAAAGCAATGAAACGGACACGTTGATATCCAAGGCCAATTTTCAATAATCTCTCCACGCGCTACCCCAAAATCCTAAAAATTAGATACAGAATATTGAACAAGAAAGCCAACCAATCCAAGAATAATTTGTCTAATTCCTTCAAATTCCGATTGTTTGCCAACTGACTATACACCAAAAACCAATTTCCAGGAATCCTGTCATTTCCGGAATCTGCCAGGAACCATCGAACCTGAACAGTACCCAGACGAAAGGTAGCCCGGGCGCTACGAAGGGAGCTATAAAATACTGTGGGTGTCAGGTAAGAAGGACAGAGACCATAAGATGCCTGCCAAGGCATAAGGCGTTCATCAATGGTCCCCCCCCCCTTCTGCACCCCAAACCTGCCAAACACGAACTTACCTTGAAACGCTGCCTCCACCGTCAGTTCAGATTCCAGGCATTCGGCAACAATTGCCGATATCGTTAGGTAAATTAATCCATTGAGCCACATTTTCTTGGGACGATTCGTATCCGATTTTATATCGATTCTAGGACGTCCACAGACACTCGCGGATTGCGGCACAGCCACAATGTTATCGTTAGAGACGGTCGCCGACACAATGCCACAACATATCCTTTAACTATTGCCAAGCTTTTTACCTCGGCTTGCCGTGCCTCACACTGCCTTTTTCCCGTGCGCCTCGCCTTGCCGCCACCTTTCCGCGCTCAGGTGGGCCTAAGAAAGGTGTTTGCAATTTTTTTTTCTACCTTTGAGGAGCCAGCACAGACCACGGCCACAACCACAAATACAACACACACTTCCGACGTTTTTTTATGACCGCCTTTTGGGGAGATCAAAAACCGATAAAATGCTCCATTATTTGTTAAATTCCAACGCGCTCGGGATATTTGCGGGGGTTTTCAATGTAAGGAATGTCCCGCCAGAAAGCACAGAGACCGCAGGATCCTGGCAGAAGCGTAAAGGGTTCAGACTTAATTACTGAAGATTTCAAACCGATTTGTCAAAAAATCCCGATCCCTCTCACTGCGTCCTCCCCAGGCTCAACATTCTATGCAGGACATCTGATAATTCCAATGACTCACTAGTCGCAGGAGAAAGGTTAACAACACATCAAAGACTTCACTTCATTCAAGTCGCCGATGGCGAATGTATTCAAAGGAAACTTTCCTCGCCCACTATCCCGTGATGTTATTTTTCCGCGCTACCAAACTCAGAATAAATCGCTCCACCATTGGGAGCCACAATCCGCTAAGAAAACACCAGAAAACAAACAAACTGAAATTAAATTTTCCCCAAATCGCAAAGCAATTTTCCGCACAGGACCTCGCAACCGCTTGCAAATTATATGATTCCCCAACAGTCCGAATACAACTGGTCGTAGTACGGACGATCCGGACGCGAGTAAGCCAGAGCCAAGGGATACGACTGTCTCCTTACGTTCTTTCGCTACCCCCTTGAAAATCCTTTGGATTCCTTTCACCATAACCGTACGACGAGGCGCAAGGAAGCTAGCTATCAGGCCCAGGATAAAAGCAATGCCTTTCACGCTATCGCGGCGAATTCACGTAATTTTCCTGTTCGTTGATGACATCGTTTTGTGAGGATTTCACACATTTTTCAATAAGTTCAGCGTACGTACGAGGAGGAATTGACGGAATCCTTTGGCAGCACGCATGCCCAGAGGAACGCGAACAGGTTATTTTCGCTTCGAAAACATCAGGGCAAATTGCAGAAAAAATCGATTTCGGTTTCAGGCAAGTGGCAGTTTTCAAGCAGTTTGCCGGAAAATACCGGAAAACCTTTCCGGTGAAAAGTTTTCGAATCTTTTTAGTTGTTGCTCGGAGGAAGGGTTGATAGATAAATCAAATTACTGTCTTTCTAAATTTGTGAAAAAATACCAAATGTAGGAATCAAATGAACGGAAAAAGGGATTTTCTTACTTTATATAAAGATGAAACCTTTTTAAGGTTTTGTGACTGACACGGAAATTATATTGCTCCCTGGGGCCAACCTGGCTCTCTTTGAGGGTGACCTATCTCTTCTCTAGGGTGATGTGTGGCTTTCTAGGGACCAAGCCTCTCGTCTACCATCGCTGAATGGTGATAGCCATACCCTGCACGAGGTGACCCTACTATTAACAAAACGCTACGGATCTAGACTGAGAAGTCGAAAAACACAGCCCCCCACCCCCAATTCAGGGGCCTCCTAACCCCCATACCCGTGGGAATCAAATAAGTAACGTTACAAAAATAAAAAAAATAAACAAAATTACAACCAAACAAGTGGGACCCCGTATCGCTCACAAACTGGTTAACCAGGCGAAGGCACATCTCCGAAATACTGAGAGCCAGGTGATCACAGCCAAGAAGGGAGAAGTTGAGATGTCAACCAGTAGATCCAAGGTTAACATTGGTATACTACGTGGACAACAACCAACGAACGCAACTGCTCAAAGAGCGGGGCCAGCAAAAGCACAACTGAGATAAATATATCAGACGTCAGGAAGGAGACAGGTCTCAGTGGCGCAGGTGCTAAATAGCACCCGCGCTATCTGAAGGAAGGCCTCAAACCAGAAGAGGCCCTTCAGAAGGCTCAGGACAGACCTAAGCCATCTCTACCGGAGTCGAGAAAGCGAAGAGCAGCAGAGATCAGCCCGCATGAAGGGGATGCTCCCAAAAAATCCAAACCTGAACCCAAGGGGGGAGTAAACCCAGCTGGTCAGAGGTGAAGACAGGACTCAGGAAGCCCGCCATTAGCTATACTAGTACGGTCAAGGGCATTCGATTAGCCATACTGCCAAAAAAGTTTACCGAGTAAATACTCACACGTGAGGAGCAGGAAACCATTGAGGACCTTGTCGTCAGGCACATGATCAAGGGATGGACTTCGAAACTGGTATTCATCGGGTCTTATACTGGTGAACTACGCGACGGAGGACACTGCAGAATGGATTAGAACCATTGTTCCTAGATTGCCAGGCTGAGAAGGAGTGGAACTGTCAACATGTGCTGGGGACAATATACCAGGAGCCCACATGGTAACAGTTTTTCTGCCAAAACCGCGACAATAAAAACGGAAGACCTTATGGGCCTCCTAATCGCCCAGAATAAAGATCTCCATACCCGACTATGGAGAGTCTTCAGAAGCAACTCCTCACGATCGGGGTAGATGACCGATCCCTGGAGGCAATCAAACGTCGGGGTTACCATATCAACTACCGATTTGGCAACATGTACATGTGTACAGGGAAAAGCCGAGGAAAGACACCTCGGAGAAGACACCGGGTGAAAAACATATCGAGTCCCCGAAGAAGTCTCGAAAGCCATAGAGGCGGAAAGTACTGGATCAACCAGGGAAGTAGACCTGCTGCCCAGGGAAGAGCAGAAGCTGGGCGACCTAGACTTTGGATTCCTAGGGCTCAAAGTGGACAGCGATGCGCAGGAAAGCGCCATGTCGGAGGAGAAGGGCGATACTCCGACAGTGGAGAAGAGCTCCAAACAATAACCGAGCCAATGGTCAGCACTTAGATAGCCCAGATAAACCTCCACCATGCAAAAGCTGCATCCGAAGTAATTGCAAGGGCAAATTCCAAGGAGAACATTGGAATAGTGGTGGGTCAGCAGCCCTGGGTGCACCTGGGGCAGATCCGCGGTCTGCAAGGAGGAAGCATGCAAGTAATTTGGGACTCCTCTTGTGAAAAACCAAGAGCTTGCATAATTCTTAAACGTAATTTAAAATGCATATGTCTTTCAGAGTTCTTAACCGGGAAACTTGTGGTTATCCAAGTCTCATTGGAAGCCGGGAGGAGCACTGGAGAGGAATCGTGGCATCGGGATACTTCCCAGGAGACGAAATCCGGGCTCTACCGGCACAAGTCGCAAAACAAACGAAGTATTGTGAAAAGAGGGCGTTACCACTTCTCCTCGGCTGCGGTGTCAATGCCCACCACGAAGTCTGGGGAAGCAACGACACCAATTGTAGAGGTGAGCACCTTCTTGAATTTATTCTTAGCAATAAGTTAGAAATATATAACTTAGGGAACACTCCAACATTTGTGACCAGCACTAGACAGGAGGTACTAGACATAACTCAAGAAAATACTCTAATGAACGGAATGGTCAGGAATTGTAGGGTGTCAGAAGGACCCTCTATGTCTGATCACAGGATAATCAGATTCGACATTAAGAGTAACTCCGCAATGGAAAGAATAATAAGGAATCCCAGGAAATCGGATTGGGAATCCTACGCAAAACACTTGAGCGACAACATTGCCCACCTTCAAGGGGGCGGTGACATCAGGAGCGAACTGAAATTAGAAACAGTGGTAGAAAGCCGCAACATAGTCGTCATTGACACATATGAGGCCAGCTGTCCAGCTAAGACAGTTAAGTCACCAAGGGATGTACCATGGTGGAACAGAAACCTGGTCAGAATGAGAACAGAGGCATGAAAACTCTTCAACCGGGCAAAAAAAGAAACGGGGACTGGCAGAGGTACAAAAATGCACTAACTGGAAGCGAAACAGAATAGCTTCAGGAAATTCAGTGTATGCCTAGAAGCTAGGCTAAGATGGGCAGTGGGAACTTTTAAACCAATGAAATCTCCCGGAGTAGATGGCATTTTCCCAGCACTAATCCAGAGAGGCCTAGGAATTATCTTAAGAGTCTCTTCTGAGGGAAGTACTACGGGATGCCATAGAAACAAAAGAAATTGCACTGTGCACGTTTTTGAATATCGAAGGAACATTCGACAACACATCGCACACAGAGATACAAGATGCCCTGAGCCGCAAGGAAGTGGGAAACACCCTGGCATTCTGGATGGGTAAAATGCTAGAAAGCAGGCAAATAGAAGTACCGACAGGTACAAATTCTATCGTCATGAACAACCCTCAAAGCTATCCACAGGCTGGGGTACTATCGCCGCTGATGTGGAATATGGTAGGGGATGAACTCCTGGACGTGTTAACAAATACTGAAATACAAGTCCAGGGTTACGCGGACGACATTGTTTTAATCTATAGGGGCAAAAATGAAGATACCCTATGTGATAAAATCCAAACTGGACTAAGGGTTACTTGTGCCTGGTGCAGGAAAGTGGGACTGCGGATCAATCCAGTCAAAACCATCATAGTACCACTCACTAGGAGGCGTAAGCTTGATCACCTGAGAGCCATAACATTACATGACATGGAGGTGAAACGAGAAACGGGAAACATCCCTGGAGGTCCTTCTGGGATTGACCCCTCTCCATCTGCACATACAGATGCGGGCAACGAGGGCAATATTCAGGATAGCCGGTAGTATCAATGAGGCGGGGAGCTGCCTAAATCGAAGGAAGATTGATATTCTTTCTAGGCGGTATCCCGAATTACTGATACCAAGAATAACATAACAACGAGGTTTCACTTCGATAAGAAGTTTGAAATACGTTCAAGTAACAAGGCAAACTGAGAGAGTGTGGCTGGGACATACGACTTAAACCAGCAACTGATTACTTGGTTCACTGACAGATCCCTCACAGCAGAAGGAGCCGGTGCCGGTGTCGTTAGTCCAAGGAAAATGTACTTTGAGCCAATGGGTAGGTACACTAGCATATTCCAGGCGGAAATATATGCCATAGACAGATGGACCTCCTTTAATCTCCAAAGGAACTACAGGGGCAGAACATTGTTATTCTGACTGACAGCCAAGAAGCGATCAAGGCACTTAGGTCCAACCAGGTGAACTCTGAACTGGAATGTGAATGCCTTGAGAAAGATCTGGATACCCTGGGTTCCAGGCCATGTTGGTTTGGAAGGCAATGAGGCAACGGACGAACTAGCCAAGAAGAGAGCAGGGACGCCTCTATACAGGCCAGAACACTTCTATGGAGTCGGACGCGTATTCATGGCTATGACATGAAAAGATAAAGAGGAACGGTTCAGGGAACTATACCATGCGGACCTACCAGTAATGGAGCAGTCCAGGGTACATATAGGGGGATACAAACCTAAGCGTAAGAAGAATTACTTAAACCTAACCAAAAAGACACTCCGAATGATAGTGGGAATTGTCACTAGTCACTGCCGGCTAAAATATCACCTAGAGAAGCTAGGGATATCTACGGACACTGCCTGCAGGTTCTGTGCGAAGTGTAATGGAACCTCCCACGTTCTGGGACAGGATTCGGCACTTGTCCAAAGTTGGTTGAGGCATCTAGGAGAACGCGGTGTAACTTGCCCTTTCACTATGTGAAACGAAATCTCATTAGAATCGATTCCATGTCTGTTTGTCTTCTTTCTTGTCTTATTTTTAATGAAGTAGAAATAAAACTCTGGCCACCACCGCTGACTCCCCCCTGCCCCGTGGAACCACCATTATGTATTACATGACGCTACTCTAGCTAGGTCTCCTGTCCGCGGCGTTCGTAACCGTGCCTTTCGGACTTCTTCCGCGTTTCGAAACCAAATCTTCATGGCAAGCTACCATTCTCCGGGCAAAATTTTCCAATGATAGCACTTCACCTATCGTTTCCTCCTTTCTTCCACGTGGATCCTCTGGAACTCCATCACAGGTTGGACAATCAGGTGAGGTGTCAAATTTAAACCCTTACAGATGTTGACGAGCCGGTGAGAAACTGGTTGAGATTGTAATTTACCTCCCCATGTTTTCTCTCTCCCTTAGAAGGGATCAATCTTTCTAACTGGTCTCATCGCTGATACCATCTCCTTATGGAATTCTCCCTTTCGGCTTTTTTCACCTGCGATAAAAAAGAGGTTGATCTGGTGTTATATAAGTTCATTATTTCATTTGCCACGATGTCAATCAGCATCATTCCCGAGATGACAAATGCTGCATCATCTAAAACGTTCCTGAAGGCAATACACACCCTTAAGGCTGTTCCTCTGTAGACCGCAGTCAGCTTATGTACATTGCCTAAAACATGCAGCGCTTTTCTCCAAACTGGGATTACATACAGCAAGATAGAACTGACCACCCTGGCTATGAGCAGCCTGCAAGTATGCCGCGACCCTCCTACGATCGGTATTATCCTTGCCGGAGCCATACTAGTGGTGGATGCTTTTTCACACATATGCTCCACGTGCTGCTTAAAATTGAGTTTTCTGTCTATCATCACCCCCAAATATTTAATGGCCGGCTTGGAAGTGATGATACAATTAGCGGGAGCGTAATTTCTTTTGCAGCGCTTAGTGATGAGGACCGCTTCCGTCTTTTCCTCCGCGAGTGCCAGTCCAGCACTCTCCACCCAAGCCTTAACAACACTGATTGCTTCGCTTGAGTACAACTCAGCATCCTCGAGGTGCTTTGCCACCACAACCAGTGCTATGTCATCGGCGTAACCCACCACCTTGGCCTCCTCCGGAACCGGACGGTTAAGTACATCATTGTACATAATGTTCCACAGTAGTGGGCCCTGTGAGACACCCGCGGAGACAACGTACTCCTTGGGTCCATCATCGGTATTATACCACAATGTTCGCTCATGCAAATAGCTATCTATAATAGCGGCGAGATAGGTGGGAACACCAATCGTCACCAGAGACTTCCGTATAAGTTTCCAATTGGCCGAGTTGAATCCATTCCTCACATCCAAGGTGACCACCACACAATATTTGCTGGTACAACCCCTTCCGTGAATTGCATTTTCGGCCAAGCCAGTAACCATTTTGATGGCATCAATGGTTGATCTGGCGTTATGGAACCCATACTGCCTATCTGAAAGGCCCCCTTGTCTCTCGACCACTGAAAGTAGTCTATTATAAATAACCCGCTCCAACATTTTCCCCATAGTGCCTAGAAGACATATGGGTCTATAGGAGGACGGTTCCCCTGGCAGTTTGCCAGCCTTAGGCAGCAACACCAGCTTCTGCCGCTTCCACGTCGCTGGAAAGAGATACCCTCGGACATGCACGTTTCGAACAGCTCCGCGAACATATCCGGTCTACATTTGACGGCCTTATTCGGTATGCCGTCAAGACCCGGGGCTTTGCTGTCGCCTATTCGACTGCAGATCTCCAGCAGCTCGTTCCTGGTGACTTGTGGAATCGGCGTCACATTCACACTGGAAAGTGTTAGTACTCCGCTCTTGCTGGGGAAATAACTCCTGGATTATTTTCAACAAGAGCATAGGGCACGTGATCTGCGGAGATGATCGGCCTCTGAATCGCCTGTCACGATTTTATAGGCGCTACCCCTCGGATTTATGTCCGCTTCCAAACAGAGCTCCTTGTAACATTCCCTCTTACTACGCTGGATGGCGAGCATAAGGTTCTTGCGAGCTTCCCTATAGGCATGCTCCTTTTGACCTTGATCGATACTACCTATTGCTCTCTGAGCCGTTCATCTGGCTCTGTGGCAAATCGATCGAAGATTGGCAACTTCACTATTCCACCAATAATTGGGTCTTCTAGTGGAGAATGAGCATCTCCTAGACATCGACGCGTCACATGCCTTAGAGATGCTTTGTGTAACATGGAGAACTCTATCCGTGGAGGTGCCTGCTTTGCAAACCATCCTGGTGTTCGTTTGGATTACGGCTTCCGGGGCGCGCTTCTCCTGTCTTGTGACTCCGTCCTTAGTTCGAAGGTGATTGCCTGGTGGTCGCTGCACGTGAAATCCTCGCTAACTTCTCAGGACATGTCACGTGCCACCACAGGCCTGGAAAAAATCAGCTCTACAATTGAACGAGATCCCCCTTTCCGATAAGTGTTTACATCACCTTCGTTGACTAGAACTACATTCAATTGGGCAAATGCTTCTAATTAGCACCGTCCTCTTACGTTAGTCTCTTTGCTGCCCCACTCGATAGCCCACGCATTAAAGTCACCGGCTATCACCTTTGGACCTCGTCCCCTTGCGTCGTGAACAAGATCATCTAACAGTCCTTCAAACTCAAGAAGTGTGAGGCTCGGTGGAGCGTACCAGCTGTATACGAATAAACCGCTTATTTTCGCCCAAACAAAGCCACTAGCCGCCTGACTCGTGCTATATTGTATGGCTTAACAACCGCACGCCCATATCGCCGCTCCACCAGTCGAATCTGTGACCCATACACCACCGTCAAGATTTCTGTACGGTTCACTAATGATAGCAATCTCCATCGCGGATTCGTAAGTGGTCTGCGCAAGCAAATCTTGTGCGACCCTGCAATGATTAAGGTTTATTTGTATTAACCTCATTTTTTCACTGCAGTTAACGCCTTCCTAAATTCTGCGCATTTACCACTTCCGGCAATATGCCGGTTATCCCTTCCTCCCTCCTTTTCTTCGCACAGAATGCATTTGGAGTCTCTATTGCATTCCTTGGCAATATGTCCTTTTTCCCCACACCTTCGACATCGATCGGACCGTGCATGCTAGTGCATGCCTTTGCGAAGTGTCCAAACATTAGGCATTTGAAGCACCTTTTTAAAGGGATCTGTTCCCTTAGTCGGCAAACAACCCATCCAATCCAAATCTTCCCCATGGCCAACAACTTCTTCGCTGACTCCACTGGCAGTCGCATTGTGGCCATTTGAGTACCGCCATAAGCTTTTCTTAGGCTCACGATAGATTCTCCGCTGAATTCCTCCAACTTGAATATTGCTTCAAAGCGGTGCAGATCCCTCCTCTGGATGTTACCTCATCGAGATCCTTGCACTGTATATAGATCTCATTGTTTTTGGGAACGAACCGTGATATTCTCCCCAAATGAGTTTATAACTTGATTACGAAAGCGTCAGTTTTTCTCACCCTGGATTTTTTCAGCTCAAACATGAGATCCCTTTTGTGAGTTCTCCGGATTTTACTGACATTTCCGTCTAGGTCTTTTAGGTCGGGGTCAGATTTCACCTTTTCATTATCTCCGCATACGTTATGTTTCCTCTGCTGGAGATGACGATTGCCTCCTTCTGAAGTTTTAGTTCCATTTGTTGGACTGATCAATAGTCCTTTTTCCTTTTGGTGCCTGTTGATTCCCCGAAGCTTCCTTCTCTTTGCCTGGCATTCTCTTACTTGATCGAAGGTCGGCTGTGCTTTGGTGTCACTTGGGTCGCCTGTGACACTGTTGGGGCTGGGATGTTCGGGTTTTCTTTAGACTGTCTTTCATCTTCCTCCTACCTACTATAAAGCAACCTGATGGCTCTCACCATGTTCTTAATGGTTTGGCACACGTTGTGCTTGTCCTTGATGAACTCAGATAGCTCAATTATTTTAGTTCCAAGCTGCATGAAAGGTAGTTCTTCTGGGTCTCTGTTCTCGGTGAGTCTTGGTCAGATTACACCTTTTACTGACACTTTCACCTTTTTCAATTGCTAGGCTCCCATGAGCTTTCTCTTCTGCCGGCTTTGGTATTGGAGGAGATCTGCTGAGCTTTTCCTGAATGGATCTATTTGTTGCTGGTGAAGTACCTCTTGATCAGATCCGATGTGTGTTGAAATCGCCTTTTTTGGCCAGCTGTCTCCTTTTAGCCCATCTTTCCTTTGCCTTTGCGACTGGAGTTCTTAGCAGAGTTGTGCTTCGTTTGAACACCTCCTTCTCTAAATCTGAAACACTTGTAGCATTCGATGCCACAGTGGCCAAATTGTCCACCACCGAGGTACTGCGGTCGAGGGTTATCGACGCCCGGGAGCTTCCTGCAGCTTCCTGCAAATATCCCGCACTTTTCTCGTCAGTACTGTAGGGTCTAAAGGTGTCAGAAGATTATAACCGCAGTAGGAGATCGGCGCACGTATTTTGCACTCCGGGATATTCAAAGCTCTTTGCATGTTTGCTCGTTAATTGCTTTTGCAGGCCAACCTGAGATTCTTCTTATTCTTGGACGACCCATTTTCCAATCAACTTGCTTGTTTTCTAGGTCACAGACGATTGCCAGGTGATCACTGCGAGTCTTGTCTTCGCACTCTCCAGAACATATCGAGAGTTAATGAAAGACAAACAAAAGTCAGATCCACAACCGAACCGGACCTCCCTTTCCGGTAAGTATTAACCTAACCATCGTTAGCCAATATGATGCCTAACTTCGTGAAAGTCTCCAATAGACAACGTCCTCTTGCATTCGTCAGTGATTATCCCCACTCTGTCTTCCTGACTCCTGAGGAAATGAAGTCCGAGTACGAGGACGTGTTAGCGGCGATCGTCACTACACACGGAAAGTCTGATACAAGTAACAACTCCGGTGGAACGATTTGGGGCGATGAAGCAAATGTAAACATCAACATCAATAATTGACCAAATTAAAGGTGGTCCTAAATAAGAACAAATCCTCGGAGAATTTAGTCTGGAGTCTGCCGTCAACCATTGCCTCGCTAAAGACGACTATTAAATCAACTCTCGGTAGACTGGAGCTCTTAACAGGCAAACTGCTGAACAACAACGATCCAGAAGCTTGTGCCACTTCTGCAATCAAACCCTGCAACAAATAACAAACCCCAGCGCAATCCAAACCTCGATAACCAGAGAAATCCAGAAGCTCCAATCAACAAATTCTCCTCAAATCTAAAAAGGACTACCCCGCAACAATAAGCCTTCTCGAAGGGCAAACTTCTTCACATAGACTCTCCCTTCGGAGAAAACCATGTCTCTCATTATTCGAGGGCTGGACCACACCTACTCCGCACAGAAGATTGTCGTGAATCTGAAGGTCGAAAGCATATCCAGCGTGCTGTCCGTCAAACCGTTCGTCACAACGAAGGTGAAAAAAGAGAGCCGTAGGCTAAGCCTGTGGCGCCTCCTTCGAGACAGACAATGTAACTTCCTTGAAAGGAATAAACCGTAGTTTAATCCTCTTCGAGCAGATTATGAATAAATATATTTCGTAGTGCAAAAAAAATGCAGTGCTTGGGTCATGCGACACCAAAGGTGACGCCAGATGCGGGTCAGATAAGTGACCCGACAAAAGTCCTAAGTGCCTAAACTGTTGAATAAGCGACCCTCCCACCACCTTCCGCAGGTGTCAAAGCCTTGCCGAAGTGGTGGCGAGGAGGAAAGCCCCATAGGGATCTCCTCTTTCGCGGATCAATCCAATCCCGTTTACTAAACTGCACGTAATTTCAACGCATTACCTGGCGGCAGCTCAAGCGGTCCTACATGTGCACTCTAACCAAGCCATCCCGGATCCCTGACAATTCAATCAGCAATCCCGACAATTCCTGACGATGTCAAAAAGGATAATCAACATTATAACATCCGGCCATCAATGTTAGGATCATTAAGTTGAACAAGGGGCAGAATTGCTCGTCGGAATATTCAAATGTATTTAAACGAGTTCAACCAATCCTTCACTAAGTAGAAACTAGCCCTCAAAAATTCCAAATAATAATCCTTACAAGCAAAATTGGTTCATCCCCACAGGAAACTCAATTGTCTATCCTGTCGTCACTATTAACTCAATCATCATCATCAACGGCGCAACAACCGGTATCCGGTATAGACCTGCCTTAATAAGCAACTCCAGACATCCTGGTTTTGTACCGACGTCGACGAATTCGACATCCCTAAAAGCTGTCTGGCGTCCTGACCTATGCCATTGTTCCATTTCAGGCAGGGTCTACCTTGTCTTGTTTTTCTACCATAGATATTGCCCTTATAGACTTTCCCACCTGGATCATCCTCATCCATACGGATTAAGTGAAACGCCCACCATAACCTCTTGAGCCGGATTTTATTCACAATCAGACGGTCGTGGTATCGCTTATAGATTTCGTCGTTTCGCTATCGGCGATAGCAAGGCTCCGGGTATGGATAGCATCCCTAATAAAGCGCTGAAACTGGCGCTGGGGACCAGACCTGGTTTTTTCATAAACTGGTATTGTTACCCAAACCCAGTAAGCCACCGGGCCATCCAGCATCCTATCGCCTATCTGTTTGTTGGACACTATGGGGAAGATGTTCGAGCGCATCATCTACAATAGATTGCTCCCTATCGTGGAAGACGGGAATCGTCTTGCGGATGAACAATATGGGTTTAAGAAAACCCTCTCGCTCTCTGCTACGGCACGAATGACGGGCCCAATGAATACACCATTACAGAGGAGGTACCGCAAAGTTCGGTGTTGGGCCCGCTGTTCTGGAACGTGATGTATAACAGGGTGCTCTTGCTTCCCGTAGCAGAGGAGGCTACGTGGGTCGAGTTTGCTGATGACCTGGCAATAGTGATCGTTGCAAAACTCCTGGAGGATGTGGAGGTTTGCGCCACCAAGTCGGTCATGGCTGTAAGGTCCTGGCTTGAGTGGGCCGAACTGAGTCTGGCGGAGGAAAAGACGGAGGCAATCCTCATTGCAAATCGCCGGAAAAGAAATACGATCAGTCTGCGGGTTGGAAACCATATGATCGTCTCAAAGCCGACCATCAAATACCTTGCCGTGACTCTCAATGCCAGGCTGAGTGGCAAAGGACATATATCGTACGCCTATGAAAAAGCTGCAACGGCCACCACGGCCCTTGCCAGGATGATGCCGATAGTAGGCGGGCCAAAATAGTGTAGAAGGCTTCTGACAGCTGGGATCGTCCGGTTCATATTGTAGTACGCGTTGCCTATGTGGGCGGAGGCTTTGGACAACGTGCAGAACTGGAGTAAGATAAATTCTGCCTATCGTCTGATTGCGTTGAGAGCATACAGCGCATTTCGAACTAGTTCGGATGATGCGGTGTTTGTAATCATAGGGATGTTCCCTATTGACCAATTAGCGAGAGAGATGCGGTGTCTGTATGGACGGAGGTAGGCAAGTCCGTCAGGAACGGAAGCAGATCACCGGCGAACGGTATGAGAGAAGTCGCATAGACTCTGGCAACGACGGTGGGACGAGTCGTCGAAAGGTCGGTGGATACACAAGCTTATTCCTGATATTAGGGAATGGTTTGACCGACGACACGGGAAGGTGAACTATCACCTCACGCAGTTTCTCACTGGACACAGTGGTTGGTGCCGAACGTATCTGCATTGCATCGGTGTGGATGATCCCCCGAACTGTGACACATGTCGTGGGATCCCAGAGGACCCGGATCATGTGCTGTTTAAGTGCCCGAGGTACCGGGAGGAGAGAAGAAGCCTGAGCGAGGCCTAGGAGTCGGCGTGAGGCCCCAAAACTTAATCCGGGAAATGCTCAGGTCGGAGACAAACTGGACTTCGGTCATCCACACAATTGTGCGGATACAAACCGAACTCCTGAGAGAAACACGCGCAAGAAGAGCGCAAAGAAATGGAGAGGCTGTACCGAAAAAACAGAATGGACCTGCTGTAGGAAGCAAAGAAGCGGAACACTGCAGAGTAGGAAACATGAAGGCATACGAAAAGCAAGCCCGCCCCCCAAAGTAATGCCAATACGGTAATCCCGTGGAGCAGGGGCAGGAGAGAGGAGGGGGTGTTTTTTAGTAATTGCGAATCCCATACTACACCCATACCAGCTTTGACGTTCATACGGCAAAACTGAAGTGGATATGTCTTTCTAAGATTATTTAACACCTCCGTGTATTATTAAACAGTCCTATTTCGATCCTGTCATATTCCGCCAAGATCTTCGAGTGGACCATAAAAGCCCCGGACTCGTTTATAAGCTTTCCCAAGTCGTCCATTTCCATCTGCACCTCTGCAAGCTAATTCTTAGCTTTTCTGACGGGCATAAATCCCAAGTCCAACTCCAAGAGCACCTCTCTTTTCCCTATTCAAGTCCGGCTGGCATCCGTCAGAAATCAGTCCTGTCCACTTCTCTCTTCTCCCTGTTCATCGCAGATCTACCCAAACCAACTTCACACCCAAACCAAATCCGAATCCTCCAATATGCTGATGACCTCATCTTTTACAGCACCACCAGAAACATCTTGGCAACTTATCCGTCCCATTCTCATTTTTGGCTTCATCCTTTGGTCCGACAGTTACCCTACCCAAATTGAACGACTTCGAGTCAAAGAGCGCGGAATCCTACGTCAATGTTCCAACACCTACAAAAACGAAGACCGCTCCAAATACATCTCCAACCAGATCCTTCCTAGCCCGTCATGCCTTCAACTTCCTCAATAAATGTCTATCCCATCCTAATCCCCTTATCTCCAAGGACATGCAAATCGCGATCATCGAAATGAATCTTCTACGAACTCATCTGTTCTCTCAAATCCCCGAAGTCTCCTTTTCGGCCCCGACAGCAGAGTGATCTTCTACAGCGGCAACTACTCCTTATCCCAATTTTCAAACCCTTCCCGCGTGCTCCGCATCCCAACCAACATCCTAGTTCCTCCCCCACCCGCCCGTTTTTATATAAACTTCAGTGAGTGGAGGTTTTTTCGACTTTTCCTTCAGAATGCTGTGTAAATTTTTCATAGAATACTTCTTTAGTGATAAGTTAGTTTAGTCGTTAGATTATACCTTAGATTAAGTTACGATGTTAAAGTAGTCCAAAGGTGAATTTAATTGAGCATTATAGTGAAATAAGGAAGTGAAAATAAAACTGGTCCGGTCCGCCATTAAGTGGATGTGGACTTACGAATAAAAATGTTGTTTTTTGCCGAATCTGTATATGCCAGCAATGACACCATGCTTCAAGATAATTCTATTTCACCCCCATAGCAAAATACATTTTGAACATTTCTTCCACCCGACTTTTCATTTCCGCTCGAGTTCCATATCCACTCATTCCATCTGGCAGCTCTCGTTCCCATCGTCCAATTCCAGTTCGGGAATACATCAACATCTGTCAAACAACTTGGACGGTCCATTGAACTGTAACCCAGACTGTCAAGAAGTCGTCGATTGGATGCAGATTTTTTTATACTTCTCAAAACTCCAAGTCGTAGTCGATTGCTTTCGTTTTTGATGTTGTTTTCATTGAAAATTTCGTGTTTGATTTGTTTTTGAGTGCACGCAGAGATTAACGGAAGCTGAGGAAACATCGGACACGCGATGGCCGAGAACAGAGACGAGATTTTGGCTAATTTTCAGGTGAGTGTCGAGTCGTCTCGATCGGACGAGGTTATGCGCCCCCTCTGACAGTGACTTGTAAAAATCGGGGCTCTGCGGCCCTCCAGACTCATAATTCTGAATCACCTGCTCGCATTTGCAGAGTATCACGGGCATAGATGACGTCGCCGAGGCTTTTAACCATCTGGAGGAGAACGACTGGGACCTGATGGTGAGTCGCTTGTCCGTAGACAATGAATTCGTAACTGTGGCCTAAGGTCGTCTTTGTTTCCGCGAATCTAATGCGTAATGCGTGTCGCTTTGTAGGCAACGATTGCACAGGTCATGCCGCAGGATGTGCCATCGCTGAGGCCGTCGACATCACTCAACTTCAGGACGCCGGAGTTCCCCAGGTGGTGGTCCGCTGGCACGGAGGACAATGCATTCCGTTCAGGTGAGTGCAGTCAAGTGCAATCCTCGCGTGATGAGTTTCATTCGTTTCTGTCAATTGCAGGACCCTCGAGCCTGTCGAGCGCGGACAACGTGGTGGATCTGACCGCGGAAAACGACTCGGATTCACGGCGAAGCGCCTCAAATGTCCTCACCTTCAACATTCACTTCAACCAAAATATTTATACAATTCGCATTCCCTCGCATTCTACAGTTGGTGAGACCTCCACGTTTCGTTTTCCTGGAGTGATATTAACCCTTTGTTGTAACCAATTCCAGGTGATCTGAAGCACAGGATCAACGACAAGACTAATGTCCCGTTTTGTCGGCAAGCGCTGCGAGGCTGGCCACCGGAAAAGCTGAATGAGGCACAGAATTCTTCGTCTGTTCTGGCGAACCTCGGTCTGTCCAGCGAGAACGAATTGGTTCTGATTGATCTCACCGAGGAAGGTTTCATGGATGACGAAAGGTAAGAGTTGCGTCCTGGCGGGTTCGAATGTGTCGTGACTCGTGCCAAGGCGCGGGTCATTCGCCTGACGATGAAATGTTTGACTTTGAAATTTGTCACCTTGTCGTCGATGTGACAGGCGCGAACTACGTTCTTTTTGTTTGGGCGCTATTTTTAGAATGTGCAGTCATTTGCACGCTTTCGCTTTATAGTTCGCTGCGCCCAACTAGAATGGACTTCAACTGAGGGAACATTTTTAGACGAAAACTTTGTCTCCAGGAATACTGGAAGGACTGAGGATAAGGTCCAGTCATTCGGATGACTACTACCTCGCAAACTAGTATTTTATGTGTATTTACGGTTAATCACGCCCTATCTTGCTCTTCAAAAGAATGTAGCTCAGTTAATATTTGGTATCCGCATTTTCCCCATATTGCTGTCATTTTTTCCTTATTTTTTATGAGGAATCTAGTCATGGAAGCTGAGCAAAATGATCTTCATTTTTGGGTGATATCCCATCTCCTCAAAATATCAGAACCTGCGGATTTGCCCCCGAGTAGCAGAATGATGTGAACAGAAGATGAGTTTAGCAGCCTATGACCACCTGGCCAGAAAAAAAGTGTTCATCCCTAAATGGCTTACTCCCTTCAAAGTCTTTCCACTCATTTTCTGGAAACTGCACCAATTAGTCGATATCGAGTTGGAATAGAGAACTTGTTTGGATTCCGAATGATTCCTCAAATAAGTAGAAACGGGCTTCGCCTAGGCGTCTTCAATTTTATCCAAATATGTCTTTGTACAGAGGACCACCATCGCCGATATTAATTTTCCCGAGTTTTCTTCATCTAGGATTCAGTTCTGATGAATGACGTCAAAATTAGACAAATTTTGGCACGAAATTATGGCTTAATTGAACTTTCAAAAGGAAAATTCCTTTCTTAGTGAAGATCTGAAGGTTGTCCGAGAAGCGTCCACCCTAATGAGGGCCCGCGAACATATTCCGAGGTCCCTGTAGTTTTGAAACTCCAGTCCCTGAGCAGACGCAGTATGCTTCAGTCGCTTGCTGTGCTGAAACCAGACCAGGGTCTGGTTTCAGCACAGGGTCGACGGAGGGAAGGAGATTCTCCTCGTATACCATCTCAGCAAGGCTGGCCGTGAGTTCCTCTGGGTGGCTGTGCGAAGGCGGAGAAGGATGAAAGGCAAGGACTACGACCACGACGGATCGTCACGAGCCCTCAGCGTCTGAGACCAACGTTCCAGCACCCCATTGGACTATGGGTGGTATGCAGTGGTCCTGCGGCGTTTCGGAGCTTGCCTAACTCCGAGAAACGGGTATACTCAAATTGCGTTACCTAATCCGTGATAATTTCGGTTGGTTCTCCACAGAGGACCTCGACACATGATTGTGCAGTAATGTCAGTCAGAGGTATTGCTTCAGGCCCCCGCGTAAACCTCTCGATGATTGTGGGGTAACACTTGCAACCGTACGAGTCTCGCAAAGGACGAATAATGTCGAGGTTAATGGGCATGAAACGCTTGGTCAACCGACGGAATACGTCTGCTTCCTTTTTTACTTGCTTCTTTATTTTACACTTCTGGCACGCGATGCACGGTCTGAACCAAGAGTCTACTCCCTCTTTCACGGATAGCCGAAAGTATTTTCCGGTGACTAATCGGTTCATCGTCCTCATGTGTGGGTGCGGAAGATCGGTGTACTCCGTGGAATACTTCCTTGTGAAATTCAGCCGGAATAAATGACACAGGTCCGTTTTCCGATGTCTCGCAGAATAAGCAGTAGTCCTTGAACTTCTATTCGGAGTTTGTCTCCAGGCTCTGAAGTTCTTCGTCGTCCTTCTGCGCCTCGATGATTGCCATCTAATCGGCGGGGACTGCAACCTCCGAAATCCATGATAAAACGTCTGCAAGGACGTTGTCTTTTCCAGACACGTGTTGGATGTCGGATATGAACTGGCGGATGAAGCTCAGCTGCCGAAGTTGGCAAGGAAACGCTTTGTCGGGCTTTTATTCAAGCGCAAACGTAAGGGGCTTGTGGAGAGAGATACGGGGCAAGTATCCGACCTATTCTTTTCGCAGAGTTAGGAAAGCTCTTTGATTTCAAACGTCACAGGACCACTGCATACTATCCGCAGTCCAATGGGATGCTGCAACATTAGCACCGAACACTAAAAGCCGCCTTTATGGCTTGCCTTTCATCTTCCTCGGCCTCACTGAGAGGAGTTCATGACCAGCGTTGCGGGGATGGTGTACGGGGAGAGTCGGTGACCCCCCCCCCCCCCCCCCCCCTGATCCTGCACTGGATATTAGAGCAGGATTAAGATAGATGTGTCCGGATAGCTGAGTGGTTAGAGCGCAAAGCTGTCGTACGGAAGGTCGCGGTTCAAATCTCACTGGTGGCAGTGGAATTTGTATCGTGATTTGACGTCGGATACCAGTCGACTCAACTGTGAATGAGTACCTGAGTCAAATGAGGGTAATAATCTCGGGCGAGCGCAATGCTGACCACATTGCCTCCTAGTGTACCGTTACGGTCTTGAATGAAGTGCTCTAGCATACTTCAAGGCCCTGATCCAACATGGATTGTTGCGCCAACGATTATTATTATTATTAAGAGACTGCAGCATGCTGCGCCTGTTCAGGGACGCGGTTTCGGAACTGCGTCCGACTCCACCTTCCCGACACAGGACGTTGGTGGTCGACACCCCACGAACCTCGAGACTTGCCCACAGGTCCTTATTAGGGTAGAACCTCTTCGGAGGCCGCACCCACCATGCAAGTGCCCCTCAAGTCCTGAGGCAACGGGAACATACTTTTAAGCTCGATAATCGGGGCGGACCCAAATGGGCCGCCTTGTCGAAACTGAAGGCTTGCGCCGGATCAGGGTACACTCCAAACAAGCGTCAGGTTCGCCCAGTAACTCCATTGGCGGGATCACATCCCGGGTTCCTCCGCTGAATCCGCGCGGTTTCAGCTGGGGGCGGCGTGATGTGGCGCCATATCGGAGGCATGAACCACGACTGCATGGGTGGTTTTGAATTCACCTCCGCCGACGTACTGTACTGCCGCCGAAGCGGCTGGCGGCCTGGCACGAGGTCGGCGTGCGAACTCCTGATTTGAGCCGCCGCCGCGAACGGACCAGGCATCTACATCTAAAGTTGCATTGGTTCGTCGGAGGCGTCATCATTTTTCTTTTCTTCTTTCTTTCCGCTCTGGTTTTCTGTTCCACTACGGTGTTCTGTCGCTGCTCCACTCGCTCCACTTCATAGGCGCCATCGGGCAAAACTGCGGTGACCGTCGCAGTTAGGGTGCCTCTTTTGGGGCGTCCGCAACTAAGTTGTCTTTCCAGACACGTGTTGGATATCGGAAGTAAACTAGCTGATGAAGCTCAGTTGCCGAAGCTGGCAAGGAGACGCTTTGTTGGGCTTTTGTTTAAGCGCGAACGTAAGGAGCCGCGGTGTAGTTGCATTGAGCTGGGTTTAATTGGTTAGCAAAAGACCACGCAACCTTGTGAGAGTCTTTTATTTTGGGCCCTGACAAGTAAACGTTGAGGATCGCTTGGTGATGAGCGGCCTTGAGCAGGAAACGACGATAAAATTTTAACATGCCCAAGAAGCATCGCAGATCCTTCACCATGGTGAGCAAGGGAAAGTTTTTGATTGCTTCTACCTTGTATGGGTCTGATTGGATTCTGTCAGGAATGATCATGTGGCCAAGAAATTTCACCTGCTTTTGTAGGAATGTCCACTTTTCAACGTTTAGAGCAAAACCGGCATCAAGAATCATTGAAAGATGCATTGGATATGGCGTAAATGCTGACCATCACAACATCCTTGTATACGAAACAAGTTCAAGTTTCGTGGGACTGATCGGATTAATTTCTGAAAAGTTTGCGCTGCTTTGGATAAATCTCATCCTGGTGAACTCGAAGAGTCTGAAAGGTGGGCAAATAGCCGTTTCCGGTATGTCTTCGGGAGCTACAGGGATTTGGTGGTACGCCTTGACTAGATCCAAGGTACGGATTAGGTGGACACAGCAACTAGGCGGTCGCGATATCGCTCATAAATTTCATCGTTACAGAGGCTACAGAATCGTCCATCCTCATGTAGGAGGAACGGAGAATTCTTCTCTCGAACGCGGCCAAGAATTCGCAATTTTTCTTGCTAAGTACCCAGTTCTCCGAGAAATAAATAAGGACTGACAAGACCAGTGTCTTGTGGAGTAAGAATTTTGACCCTATGGTGAGACGTAGGCTCTCTTCGTCAGCGTAGGCCAGTAGTTTGGTGGACTTGAAGAGGATGGCGCCTATTGCATTGATAACTGCGTCGCGAATCGCTTTCTCCAGGGCCAGGTTAAAGGACACATGATAAGGCATCTTCTTGTCTTTGACCGTTGTTAATGTTGAATGGTCGTGAGAGTGATCCTGCTGCTTTTATCTGGCCTCGCACATTGGTCAGGGTCAGCCTAATCAGTTTTATCAATTTCGCCGGGATACCGAATTCTCTCATGACCGTGTATAGTTTTACCCTGGCTATGCTGTCATAGACCACTTTAAAGTCGATGAGAAGACGGTGCAACTAATGGCCATATTCCAGCAGTTTTTCCATCGCTCGCCGCAGAGAGAAAATCTGATCTGTTGCTGATTTGAATGGAGTGAAGCCTTTTTGGTATGGGCCAATGATGTTCTGGGCGTTTGAGGCTATCCGGCCTAGCAAGATAGCGGAGAATATCTTATAGATGGTACTCAGCAACGTGATACCTCTATAATTGCTGCACTGTGTGATATCTCCCTTTTGATGTTTGAAACAGATAATGCTTGTTTGCCAGTCGTCAGGTATTGATTCGCTGTCCCACCCCTTGAGCACAAGTTGATGAACCACTTGGTATAACTGGTCGCCTCCATATTTAAGCAATTCGGCTGTAATTCCATCGGCTCCTGGCGACTTATGATGTTTTAGCCGATAAATTACACGGACTGTTTCTCCTATACTTGGTGGTGGCAGTATTCGTCCGTTGTTTTCAGTTGGCGGGAGCTCTAACTCACCGATGTTCTGGTTGTTCAGTAGCTCATCAAAGTACTCAATCCATCGCTCCAATATGCCCATTCAGTCGGAAATCAGATTTCCCTCTTTGTCTCAGCAGGATGAACATCGATGTTGGTAAAACTTGCGCGCCTGGTGCGGTTGCTCCCTGTACTTTTCTAGTTCACAGACTTGTTAGTTCTCCCAGGCTTCCTTTTTCTGTCTAGGAAGTCGCTTCTCCGTTCGACGGAGTTCGTGATAAGTCTCTGCGCGTGCCCGCCTTCTTTGAGAATATAACATTACTCGGTATGCGGCATTCTTCCGTTCCGTTGCTAGCTTACATTCATCGTCAAACCAGCCGTTCTGATTCCTTTTATGGCTGGGGTCAAGTATGTTTGTGGCCTATCAATAATCAATAATAACATTCTTCAGGTGGTTGTGAAGATCATTTGTTGATGCTTCATCTCCAGGTCCTCTGTTGACTGCGATTATTGCGGCATCCATTTCCCTCTTATAGGTGTCACGGAGGGTGGTGTTGTTATTCGAATTCGAAGCACCATGCCAACGAGATAGTGATCCGAGTCTTTATTGGCCCCCTATATGTTCTGACATTCATCAAGGCAGAAAGGTGGCGACGTTCAACCAACACGTGGTCAATTTGTTTGAAAGTGGTCCCGTCTGGAGAGACCCACGTATGTTTGTGGACCGCTTTCTGCACGTACCAGGTACTTCCAACAACCATTAATGCACAGTCCATTATCATTGGCTATGCAAGCTATGAGAGCCGACGTATCGCCGTCCCTACTTGACTGTTGAAATCTCCAAGTATAATTTTGATATCATACTTGGGGTAGGCTTCGATGGTCCGCTCAACTGCCTCGTAGAAGGCATCCTTCTCCGACTTTGCAGTCTCCTCTGTAGGGGCGTGAATGTTAATGAAGCGTATATTTCTAAATTTGCCTCGTAAACGCAGAGTGCATAGCCTTTCGGTTATTTCGACTAAGAAATCTAATTCCCTGTCCAACGCATCTCTTGCAACGCTGTTACATCAGCCTTATATTGGGACAGGGTATCGGCTAGCGGCTCAGCAGCATTCAGTCTGTACAGGAAGCGCACGTTTCATGAGAAAATGTCCAAATCATTATTCTGTTGTCGTTGCCGCGTTCGCCGATTTAGGATCTATCCTGTCCGAGGCTCCTTCCGTAGCTTCGTAACTTCGTCAGGGTTGTCAGCCCTACCCAACTTCTGGAAGACCAGTTAGTACAATTTTCACTTTTTTTAGGCACGGGAGACTCGCCTTCATCCTTCTCCGTCTGCAGTTTTTCGTTATGAACTGCCAGCGATCACCACGTGGAGGTGGAAGTAGGGTTTGGTAGTAGAGCTGTTAATGTTGGTTCACCAGGCGTTTCCCAAGTTTTATGCTCCATCGTGGGTACCAATCCACGTTTCCACGGGGTCCCACCAAAACAATTTAAACACTTGTCCCTAATTTTATTCCCACGAGTAATGAGGAACCAGTTAGTTCTGCAACAGAACCCCAATGTTACAATGACCCACGGTTATCTCCAAAGGTAGGGAAATTATTTGGAGGGGAGCCGTTGAAATACAGTGTAACGTCACTGCAATTCATCCGATAGGTGCGTCGATTCCTTCACTTTGGATTGCGGATTTTTTAGAGAAGTTTACTTCCCCAAAAAAAGGAAGAATAGCGTAGGGAATACGAACACAAATGGAAACGTTCTGCTTGTCGGCGGTTACTTATTTATAAGATCATCTTGCGATATTCGCAGCTGATTCGGTGGGTCATGTCATTATCCGCAACCCATGACACGCAGCTGGCCGTAAGCAGCTCTGCGTTTGAAACTCAGGTCAGAATAAACCTGGTACGCCATGTATATATATGACCCGGCTCTAGTGATCGTTGCAAAACTCCCGGAGGATGTGGAGGTTTACGCCATGGAGTCGGTCATGGCTGTAAGGTCCTGGCTTTAGGAGGCCGGACTGAGCCTGGCGGAGGAGAAGACGGAGGCAACCCTCATTACAAATCGCCGGAAAGGAAATGCGATCGGTCTGCAGGTTGGAGATCATATGATCGTCTCAAAACCGACCATCAAATACCATCGTACGCCTGTGAAAAGGCTGCAAAGGCCACCACGGCTCTTGCCAGGATGATACCGAATGTAGGTGAGCCAAAGCAGTGTAGCGGGCTGCTGATAGCTGGGGTGGTGCGGTCCATATTGTTGTACGCGTCGCCTGTGTTGGCGGAGGCTTTGGATAACGTACAGAACTGGAGGAAGATAAATTCTGCCTATCGTCTGATTGCACTGAGGGTATGCAGCGCATACTAGTTCGGATGATACGGTGTTTATAATCGCAGGGATGGTCCCTATTGACCTGTTAGCGAGAGAGGTACGATGTCTGTATGGACGGAAGCATCAGGAACGGAAGCAGATCCCCGGCGAACGGCAAGAGACTTAGAGATGACGAAAGATCGAAGTAATCCCAGTGGTAATTTCAGCGACGAGTTGCGAAAAATATACACAAAGCGCTAGAAACGCTCGATCTAAGGGCCGGACTATACATGGAGATGCAAAAAGGGGTTATCCTTGCAACCTGTGCTTTAGTCCGAAGAGTCCTGTCCTGCCCGGTGTACCCTCTTTACTTTCTACCAGTCTGGTGAACTACTCTGCTGACATCACTTACTGCATGATTTCACAATAGTACACGCAACGCCATTTCAGTGCTACAAAACATTACAGTGGTCCGGAAGACTCTTGTCTATACCTCAGTTTCGTAGAATACGAATACTTGGAAGCAAAGGACAGACCTGAAAGAATACGTCGTCAACGGAAAGCTTGGTTCCGATATAGATTATGTTACTCATATTCAAAACACAATTCCAGAATTCACCTATAATGAAATATGCTAAATATGAGAACACTCTCTCCATTTCAATGTCCTTCCTCCACTTTCCGCAATCAATTTCTGATTATCAACCAAAATTACATTTACTTTCTCTTCCCCAGCAATAGTGAAATCGAACGACGAAATAATGAAACATTCACCCTGAATATTGTACAACAACCAGAAGGCAAAACACTTCAGTTGATGTTTCCTGGCCGACAAACAGTACTGGATGTGAAAACAGGCGTACACAATATCACAAATATTCCGGTTAGATATCAAGATTGGACTGGCTGGCCGCCAGGAGTGATACATTCAACCACCCTCGCTGTAAGTACTTTCGTCAGAATTATTGAGACTAGCAATTGACCAATGAACCATTCTCCACATAGCAATCAGGAATTGAGGTCTCGCATAATTTTATTCTACGATCCACTGCTCCAACAGACCGGCCAACAAACTCCAGAGCCCTCAGGGCTAACAAGTAAATGCAAATAGCGTATTATTATTCCCGTAAAAAAACTGTTTATTCTTTTCTCATTTGTTAAGTATCGTTGTGGACTCGGACAGTTCAGCCGAAGAATTTGAAGATGCATCCGATTTTAATGCAGACGATGACATGTTTACGGAAACTTCAGTGACATCGAGGCCAAAACATTTGAGTAGGTTCCAAATGCATTTAACTCCCTTCGCCAGGATCGGTTTAATGAAGTCCCTTTTCAGTTCCGGACCAGACGGACAACGAGCACTTAGGTTCGGAATTGTTTGTTAAAAACTACATACAACGTTACGGCACACCTCACCCGATATTCTTCGAAGGCACATTACAAGAAGCAATAAATGAGGCATGTCACAAGCCGGCAAAAGACGTACGTTGAGTGCTTTTCTGTCTTTCTAATTTGCTTTTCTAACGACAATTTCTTACCCTTGTGGATTCCAGAGAAGACTGTTAGCAATATACCTCCATCATGACGATAGTGTTCTTACTAATGTATTCTGTGACCAGTTGCTTCGTTGTGAGAATGTCATGCATACGTTACTTCTTGACTTTTTACTGTATGGATGGGACTTAACGTTTGAAAGCAACAAAAACCTGTGAGTGTCCAATATTTTGTGAGAACTGCCTCAAAGTAGCACAATGAGACTGCTCAGGAACTGATCCTAACCACTTAATGCGCCTTAAATATTTCCTCACAGATTTCTATCATCCTTAAACGCATTTGTCGGTCCTAGTGCATCAATAAGTGTTAGAAATATTCCCGTTGATAAATTGCCAGCGATCATGATCATCGGCAAATATCGTAGTTCGATGGACGTTATATCTGTGATTAACGGTAAATTTAATAATTTTTGTGCACGGTTGGGTGAGAGTTTCAAGTTCGTTTTTATGTCCTTTAGGAAATATTGGCGTTGATGACCTCCTGTCTCGGCTGATGGAAGCTGCAGAGAATAATAAGGAGCAACTGCTCGTCGAAGTCAAAGAGGAAAATGACAGAGCCGAGCGTGAACAAGTAAAGTACGAACAGGACATGGCCTATCAGTTAGCATTAGAAGCAGATCAAGCCAAAGAAGCCGCTAAATTACAAAAGGAAATGTCCTTGGCTGCAGAACGAAAACGATTGGAATCCGAAAAGGCCGAACAAGATGCTGCCCGAGAGGCTAATCGGTTACAGGTAGCGCTAATAATAGCAAATCTAGCAAGTGACTTTGTGATTCAACGACTGACACCTGAACTACAATTTTTTTTCAGGCCGAACAAGCTCTTCCACCAGAACCAGCCGATGGTGATGGCGTAACGAAAATTCGAGTTCGAAGACCCACTGGGGACTTTATCGAGAGAAACTTTACTATCAAATCAACACTTAGGGTTAGTCATGTCCCAAAAACCTTGACCAGACTTCTTATTAACTCCAAATCAAATTTCAGGATCTCCTCAATTTTGTTGCTTCCAAAGGCTTTCCAATCAGCGAGTACAAAGCGATTTCAAGTTGGCCCCGGCGTGATTTAACCACTCTGAATCCCGACGAAACCCTCGAGACGTTGAAACTATACCCGCGGGAAACAGTCATTGTGGAGGAACGATGATTGTATTCGAACCAATTCTCCTTATTCTTTCATGTGGAACGTTCTCGGCTATTATTTCTTCCTATTTCGTCGCCGTTTTGTCGATTCAACGTCATATGCCTAAATGCTATGCAGAGTGAAAGAGAAAGAAGGAAAAAAAACACGTCGGTAGATTTATAATGAATGTATAACTTAAAAATATAATATTTGGAATACAACATGAAAGAGACCGTAAAATATTTGGTTAATTAATTTAAATTATATTTAAAACAAACAAAAAAAAAATATTGTATTAATTTGCTTCAATACGAATTTCGATATATGAAAAATAAGATGAAAAAAAAAATCATTTTTAAAAGCCTATCGGGAGTTTTTTATTTAGGGTAGAGACTGTTCCCATTTGTTTGTTGTCTTTGCGTTTGTTGGGCTGGAGAATAATCGGTCCTGGTTCGTTCTGGCAAATGCTAACACATGCTGAAGCCGTTGGAGATGAGATTCAGGAGCTGAGTGACGTCAAATTATGGTTATCTTCCTTCTTCCCGATTGGCGGACGATAATGATCTTTCGTGAAAAGAAACCACGCCGATCTTGGCGAGGAGGGCTTTACAAAAGGAAGAGTTAGTGACTATTCTGTTTAGGGTGGGATGTCCTGAAATCAGGGCTTAATTGGGATGGTGGGGAAGATTCGAGCGAAAAAATTGCCCTCACCAACCTCATTCCATGCAGAACGACGTCAGAAAAGCATAAGGAGGGGAAGCCAACGTGCCGACCGTTCTTGCTCGTCTGGCGCCATTTATTGTAAAAATTTACACTATATCCAGGACCCCAGAGTGTGAGCACTTCTTTCAGTCGAGCTTTCTTCATATCACCTCTCCAACAAATGTCAAAACTCACATCGGCTTCGGAAAGTACTAACCGAGACCTTTCATTTGATACCCCACATGGCTATATTTGATGAAAAAAAAATGTACACCCCCCTTTTGCAGTGTCCGGGGTGGCTGTGGTTAGAGCGCTGGGCTGTCGTAGCGGAAGGTCGCGGTTCATATCTCACTGGGGGGCAGAGGAATTTGTTATCGTGACTGGGTGTCGGATACCAGTCGACTCAGCTGTGAATGAATACCTGAGTCAAATCAGGGTAATAATCTCGGGCGAGCGCAATGCTGACCACATTGCCTCCTACAATGTACTGTAGTCTACCATTACGGTCGTGAATGAAGTACTCTAACACACTTCAAGGCCCTGATCCAATATGGATTGTTGCGGCAACGATTATTATTATTTTGCTTGTATTGGGACCTTCCCCACTTAAATTCAACGTGGAATTATTTAACTCACTGTATGCGTGGGCCTGCACAGTTCCCACCTTTCCACCAAACTTGGTGTGAATCGCTAAAACTGTCTCCGAGAAAATGCAGGTGACGGACAGATAGACAGACAGGGGGGACGGGATAACCGGCATATTGCCGGAAGTGGTTAATGCCAGGAATTTAGGAAGGCGCTAACTGCATTGAAAAAATGAGGATAATACAAATAAACGTCAATCATTGCAGGGTCCCACAAGATTTGCTTGCGCAGACCACTTATGAATCCCCGATGGAGATTGTTATCATTAGTGAACCATATAGCCTGAGTTTGAAGACCCGTTAGACGATCTTGTTCACGACCCAAGAGGACGAGTTCCAAAGGTGATAGCCGGTGACTTTAATGCGTGGGCTATCGAGTGTGGCAGCAAAGGGACTAACGCAAGGCGGCGGTGCTTATTAGAAGTATTCGTCCAGTTGGATGTAGTTCTGGCCAACGAAAGCGATGTAAACACTTATCGGAAAGGGGGAACTGGTTCAATTGTAGATTTGACTTTTGCCAGCCCTGCGGCTAGCGCGTGACATGTCAACCGCCAGGCAATCACCTTTGAACTGAGGATGGAACCACAAGGCAGGAGACCCGCACCTACTACCTAGCAAAGCAGGCACCTTTACGGATAGAGCTCTCCATGTCACACAAAGCATCTCTAAAGCATGTGACGCATCGATACCTAGGAGATGCTCATTCCCCACTAGAAGACCTAATTATTGGTGGAATAATGAACTTGCCAGCCTTCGATCGATTTGCCACAGGGCCAGACGAACGGCTCGGAATGCAATTCACGGAAGGGGTTGTACCAGCAAATATTATGTGATGGTGACCCTGGATTTGAGGAATGCATTCAGCTTGGCCAATTGGAACCTTATACGAAAGTCTCTGGCGACGATTGGTGTTCCCCCTACCTCGCCGCTATTATCGATAGTTACTTGCAAGAGCGGACACTCTGTTATAATACCGATGATGGACCCAAGGAGAACGTTACCTCCGCGGGTATCCCACAGGGTTCTGTACTAGGCCCACTACTGTGGAGCATCATGTATAATGATATACTTAACCTTTCCGTTCCGGAGGAGGCCACGGTGGTGGGCTACGCCGATGATATAGCAATGGATGTAGTCGCAAAGCATCTCGAGGATGTTGAGTTGTACCCAAGCGAAGCAATCAGTGTTGTTAAAACTTGGCTAGAGAGTGCTGGGCTGGCACTCGCTGAGGAAAAGATGGAAGCGGTCCTCATCACTAAGCGCCGCAAAAGAAATTACGCCTGCATTAGAATCGGGAATCGTATCACTCCCAAGCCGGCCATCAGTTACTTGGGGGTGATGATAGACGGAGGACTTAATTTTAAGCAGCACATAGAGCATACTTGCGAAAAAGCATCCACCACGAGTATCGCTCTGGCAAGGATGATGCCGAACGTAGGAGGACCGCGGCATACTTGCAGGCTACTCACAGCCAGGGTGGTCAGTTTTATCATGCTTTATGCAGCCCCAGTTTGGGGAAAAGCGCTGTAGGTTTTAGGTAATGCACATAAACTGAGTACGGTTTACAGAAGAAAAGCCTTGAAGGTGTGTTCTGCCTTTAAGACCGTCTCAGATGATGCAGCGTTCGTCATCTCGGGAATGACGCTGATTGACATCCTGGCAACCGAAATGATGAACATTTATAACACCAGGTCCATCTTTCCTTTATGGCAGGTGAAAAAAGCCGAAAGGAAGAGATCCATAAGCAGATGGCAACAGCGATGGGATCAATCAGAAAAGAGTCGTCGGACTTACAGGTTGATCCCTTCCATCGGTGAGTGGTTGGAGAGAAAGCATGGGGAGATCAATTATAATCTTACCCGGTTTCTCACCGGCCATGGAGGATACCGTCAATGCCTGTACAGGTTTAAATTGGACACCTCACCTAATTGTTTAAACTGCGATGGGATCCCAGAGGACCCGGCGCACATATTTTTCCAATGTCTTAGGTTCGTGGAAGAAAGGAGGAACCTAGGTTCTAGGTGTAGTGCTATCACCGGAAAATATTGTCCGGAGAATAGTAGCTTGTCAGGAAGACTGGGATGTGGGTAAAAATCCCACACTCTGGCGTACCCAGGAAGTCTTTTGAAGATTTCCACCTCTTAAAAAAAAGACAGACTGACAGACAGGCAGACTGACCTGTGAGAAGTGGCCAGATCTCCCAGGCGCGACCCCAGCTGGCGGATCGGGGCATACCTATTGATGTAAAAATATATGCTCATCCACTTTTCTTTTCTGACTTTGCATGGGCAAGTGTTTGCTCTGGTACGCGGACTAAAATGACTATGAGAAGGATACCCAGAACATAAAACCACTATGGAAGACGTGAGAAGGAGGAAACCTACGGTGCAGGGGCTTTTGGGAGTGAGGAAGCGATCGTAGTGCCTCGGTGGTGGACAACTTGGCCATGGTGGCATCTAATGCTATAAGTGCTTTAGATTTGGAAAAGGAGGTGTTCAAGCGAAGTACCGCTTGACCAAGAACACCAGTAACAAAATCGAAGAAGGGTGAATTGAAGGCAGATCTTTGAACGACAAAAACAGCAACAACACCGACCGCACATATTTAAGAGGAACAACAGCAGGAGGTACTCCAGGACTAGGAAAAGGACCCATTCAGAAGAAGTTCGTCACCTTTGAGATCTCTGCCAATGCCAAACATCAAAAAAGATAAAACGGAAGGAAGGTCAATGAATGCTAAATGTGAAGGACTATCTAAAAATAATAATCCGATTAGGGCTCATGGAGAGCAGAGCCCAGAAGCAGAGGAATTACCCTTCACACAGGTTGGTGCGAAAATAGTTGAGCTGTCCGAGTTCATCAAGGATAAGCACAACGTGCACCAAGCCATAAAAGAGCTATTAGAGTGCTCTACAACAAATCACAGCAAGAGGAACAAAATTCCAAGGGCAAGTCGAAATCTACTCTGTTATAGAAAGGGAAGGTTCCGAAAGCGGAGGCAGTAGGCGTAGCCCAACCGAGGGAAGCTTTTCTTAAAGAAGAGGGAGCGGGTGAATTTACGTTACACATTTTCAAGGGTAAGACAATCACAGTTACGGGAGGGGGATCAGATCACGGAGCAGTGTTCGAGGGTATTCCACACGAGGGAGTTGAAGTGAGCTAAGGAGGGTTGGATGGAATCAAAATCAGAAGAGGAGCGAAGTATAAAGCCTGACAATTTTACTGCTCGATTGGTGACTTCCGGGCAATGGGTGTCAAAGCGGAGCTTATTGTCGAAAGTGACTCCGAGGTCTTGAGTGAAATTCAAGCATAATAAGGAATGTCGGTTAAGAGAGTAGGAGAAAGAAGTGGGTGAGGATTTTAGGGAGTCTGGTCTGATTATGCTTCAGGTTAAAGTTTCATAATTCGGCAAGTCTTCACACGACCTCCGCGTGGTGGCCGCTGGAAACCGTCTTCGGGCGGGCCAAGAGTGTGTAGGGCCGGGCTGGGAGTAGTCTCATCCAACTGACGAGGATCTGCTTGTCTGCTGGTCATGTGTTAGGGGCAAGTAGATCTGGCGGGGGGGCTGGACTGAAGCAACAGCCCGGGGATCGTCCTCCCTGCACCGGAGAAGGTGCTAATAGGACCCCAAGCCAAAGTGGAACAGCATACGCCGATGGCTGCGTGGCCAATGGGGTGCTTGGTCTTTAGTATGCGAACTCTGAATACCTTGGGCACCTTCAGTTTCAAATAAGACCCTTACCCTGGTGGCCGGGCCAGCCGATCCAAGACGTGGACTCAATTAACAAAAAAACTAAAACGACGATAGAAGAGGGGGCGATGATGCCAGGCGCATCATCGGAGGACGAGCTGCTAGCCTCCAGTCAGGAGACCGTGACCGTCGAGAGCAGTACACTCGGTGCTAGCCGTAGCACCGTTGTGCTGAAACCAACCGCAGATACCTCCCGGAGCGAGGCGTCAGACGGACTAGTGGCTTCTAGCCTAGAACCCACTGCCGTCAAGCTGGGTGTAGCGAGTACCAGACATAGTACTCCTGACCCGAAGCCCTCAGCGTCGGGGGATCCCTCGAAAGCGAAAACCGACGGCTAAGAAGCGAAGGTCCACGGGTGTCCTGCTCAAGAGCCAGTACCAGAAGGCCATGCATATTCTCGGAAAGATTGCCAAGAATAAGGAGGCCGGTACTGTCGACGAGCGGGATGAAAAAGACCTCGCTAAATACCAGGCGATTGTTGATGAATACAACAGCAAACGCCTGGCTGACGAGCAGAAGGCAAAGCCCATCGCTCTAAAATGCAGCCGATCTCAAGACGAGGTCGAACAAGATAAGAAGCGGAGCAGAGTGGGCAAGAGCGCAGACGCCAAGCAACATCCGAAGGAAATTGTACAGCATCTGTCAGCCGGCGGGCCACGTACTGCGAACCTCTTCAGCGACGTGGCCAGGAGTCAGTGGAGTGGCAATTCTGCTAGCGGCAAACTAACGCTGGAGGTGTGGACCAGTGTTGAGGCTAGGCTGTCGGGCATGGTCTATGAACATCTCCTGGAGACCGGAGGCAAACACTCGGGACTCACTCCCCACTTTGATTCATCTCAGGTGGTCCGTGGGTTCCACGTAATAGCTTGCATGGACCAGTTTTCTAAGGACTTTCTCGGTTCGTGTGTCGCTAAGATCAGCGACGCCTAGGAGGGCGTTAAGCTCAAGATTATCCCTTACGACGAGATTCCCAGGAGACCGGTCGCTCGCATCTGGTTGCCGAAGATCCGCATGGAGAAGGACAAGTTCGTCCATTTCCTGCGCCTTCACAACCCCGGGATTACCATGGACGACTGGGTTGTTATCAAGGAGGAGGAACCTCAGATAAACAGCCAGCCCGTACTACTCCGCATAAACGAGGAGTGCTGGAGGCACTGAAAAAGGCCGACTATAAACTGTGGTTCGGAGTCAAGAATGCCAAAGTAAAAGTGTTGCGCTCTGCAAAACCGGACAACGACCTTGACGCAATCGACGCCGCCAACGAGCTGTTGGAGGAGATGACGATCGACGGTCCGACGGGGGCTGACAAACCCCCCACGCAAGCAGATCATGCTGAGGGTAACGCAGATAAATTTGCAGCACTCGAAGTGCGCCTCGGCTAATCTGCTCGTCTTCCTCTTAGAGAAAGACATCGCATTAATACAGGAGCCCTGGGTCAGAAGCGACCGAACCATCAAAGGGCTCCAAAGCAAATATTTTAATTTATTCCACAGCATAGGAGACGCTGATCAAGCTAAACCTAGAGCATGTATTCTTGCGAGGAAGAGTCTGCACGCTTTCCTGTGCCCGGACCTGAGTTCCAGTGATCTAGTTGTGGTCAAGCTGGAGCAGGTGGGGGCAGAGAACGTGCATATTTCCTCGGCTTACATGGCTCACGACCGATCAGCTCCGCCAGAAGAACTACAACATCTGACGAACGCCATAACAACAAAGAAAGCCAACCTGCTGAGAGGCTGCAATGCGAATGCAAGGCATACGCTTTGGGGCAGCTCTGAAATCAAGGGAAGAGGTGAATCATTCTTTGATTTTATCATTACTTCAAATCTATCGGTGTGTAACAGGGGCAGTACACCAACCTTTCATTTCCCCTGCTCAGAGAATTGTGACGGTTGGGAGGAGGTCCTTGATATCACCCTAATAACCGACAACGGGATTCTTAGGGTGGACGACTGGAGAGTGTCTGACCAGAGATCCTTCTCTGACCACAGTTGGACACTCTTCAGTTTAGTTCTCGCCGCAGAGGTCTCCAAGCCCTTTAGAGACCCCAGGAGGATCGACTGGAGAAAGTTTGGTCAGGTAATTAAGAACAAACTCTCCGGTGCGCAAATTGGTAGGATTGGCACGGCAGACGAACTGGAGTCAAAGGTCGGGGTTCTGGAGAAGGCATTTGATACCGCCTTCAAAGTCTCATGCCCTGCTAAGTACAGCAAAAAGACCCTGCCACCGTGGTGGAACGAAGATCTCTCTAGCCTCAGGAAGCTGACCAGAGAAATCTTCAACATCTGCTACAGGCAAAAATACTGGCAGCCATACAAGGACTGCCTAAAAAAGTACAAGTCGGCCATCAGGACCGCCAAGAGGCGCTCTTGGCTAGACTATTGTCAGAATATTGAAAGCACTAGTGAATCCGCGAGGCTCAGTAAGATTCTGTCCAAGGAACAACAGAGTCTATCCTTTCTTAAAAAGTCGGAAGGCTCCTGGACGGAATCTTCTAGCGAAACCTTGGAGCTGCTGGTTCAAACGCACTTTCCCTCCAGGAGGACTGTGAGTCAGAACCTCGCTTGGAGGGTTTGCGGCAACACCAGCTGTGCGAGACTATCAAATCGGTAATTACCGGGGATAAGATCGGCTGGGCTATAAACAACTTCTCCGCATACAAATCTTCAGGCCCAGATGGCATAATGCCAGTCATGCTACAGAAGGAAAGGCAGGAAAGGGTTGTGCCGTGGTTTATTGAGATTTACCGGAGCTGCATCACTTTGGGATACGTACCGCAGTCTTGGAGGCGCGCACGGGTGGTTTTCATACCGAAAGCGGGCAGGCGCGTCATGAGTTCGCGAAGGACTTTCGGCCAATCAGCCTGACCTCTTTCGTGCTGAAGACCCTAGAACGCGTCCTGGACATTCACTTAAGGACGATTATGGAGAGAACGCCTTTCTCTAAGTTCCAGCATGCCTACCTCAAAGGAAAATCCACATAAACCGCCCTCCATGAGGTAATTGGCACGGTTGAGCGGTCGCTGCAGTACAAGCACTATACGCTTGCTGCCTTCTTGGATATAGAAGGAGCTTTCAATAACGTTAGTACCAACGCCATCAAGGAAGCCTTGACCGGTATTGGATTGGAGGGGTATCTCGGTTATGCTCGGTTATGTACGCCGCGTAGAGACGAAAGGTGACCAAACTAGAGCGAGTTGACTCCGCCTCGTGATATAACACCTTATAGTGGTTCCACGGGGCTTGGGTGAGTCGGGGGTGGTTTTAGTGGGTAAGAATCCCACACGCTCGCGTGTCCAGACCAGTGTCTTTTGAAGATTTCCACTTTCTCAAAAATACGGACAAACAGACAGACAGACATACTGTAAACCGATCTCAATAAGGTTTTGTTTTACACAAAATCTTAAAAACAAAATCCCAAGGTGATTACCAAAATATGTCTACTTTTGTTAAAGTCCCTATTCCCGGCCCCACAAAACTGAGGACTCGGAGGAATTATTATACTTCCTTCCCTCCCAACTGTCGTCAGGCCGAGCTGTCTAATCGTCTGGAAACAATTCAAGACCACGTCTCTTCTCTATGAACGACTTGTTTGATGAATGTTGATTCGGATTTAGCTATGAAAATCATGTTTTTGTCTCGCAAAATTTAATACAAACTCGTTGTTGCAAACTCAATAATTCCCTTTTGATCAAGATACTACGTATATCACAGTGTGTAGATTATCGCTTGCTTAATCGAAAAAGAAATTAAAAAGTAGACTTTCCTCGATAAAAACAAATTTATTCAATTTCATTTCAATCATATGAAAAAAATAATAAATTACTTACATCTTAGAATGTATTTCACTTTCATAATATTAAGATGTTAATTTTAAAATGTACACGGCTATTTTAAACTTAAACTTTGATGGGTAACTATACATTATGACAGATTTTTGGAATCTAAAAAATTCATATGTAAAAGAAAACAGATAAAAATCCATCTATCTAAAATGGGGAAGGATATACAGATTGATATCGTTAAATCTATCGTAACAAATGCAATAAGACCCGGGAAATTGTATGTTAGGTTGGATAAAATAAGTGACAAAGAGTAAATTTGGCGTTAAATTCAATAAAACGAAATTCAGATATTTTTAAAGTAAGAAAAGATAGAAGGATTGCGCCATCGAACGGATACTCCCCCATTCCTAAAATACAACTTCCTGTCAAACATCGAAGCTGAATTATCTGTGTCTATAATTCAGCTACATATATGTATATGCAGCCTCGGCCTACCCCTACCCCCATCAATCATTTCACATTATCGTTTTACACAACCTATAAACGTTTTTTGTGGACTTTATGGCATTACATGAAATGATAGAACTTTGACTACTATCACTTAATCGCACTAAGCAACAATACTTTCAGAGGAATTACTATAAAATGTATATAAAACGGTATAAACAGCGTAAGTGTGTATATGGAATCGTAACATAATTATAATAAATGTAAAAATAAAATAATAAAAATTAAACAAAACAGGGTTACATCGGGGTCGTTAGATTTCTACTGTACAAGGACTCGTAAGTGTTAATTGGTTTGGTTCGATTCAATCGATATTGCGGTTTGGGCTTTATTTTTTTGTGTAAATTTGTGTTTTTTATTTTAAACTTGTTTTGTACATTAATTCGACATTATTTTTGACTTTATGCTCTTCACGGAGTCCTCGATTGGAGCTAGCACAACAATAACGACTAAAGCTACGACGAATAGCACCAAAATGACAATGTAGATGCCTAGCAGGGCTTTCCTTAATTTGGCGAACTGAAAAGAAAATGGAGAAAAGATATTAATTCAATTCGGGAAAAAGTCGAAATTTCCTGCTACAAATAATTAAATAAGCAACTGATCAATAGTATGCCATTAACCTCATTTACCAAAGTAAAGTTTTGATGCTACCACCCCTTAAGACCATGACTGCTGTTATGAGAGCAGAAAGGCAGAGTCCCGCCGGCTCAGAACTTCAAAACCAGACCGTAGTATTCACGAAAGAAGGCAGCTCTCCCACCCTGCAGCTAGAAATCTCTCTGAGTTTCCCAAAGAATGGTTTCCCTAGTTTCCGTAGTCTGACTCTATTTAGAGTTTTGCATTTGCAAAGGAAGTGCCTAAGGATTTCCCTCTCCTCTCTGCAACTTCGGCAATGCGAATTGCAGGGTATGCCAAGTCTGGCGGCATGATCCCCTATGGGCCAGTGCTCTGTGCGGACTGCTGTAATCTTGTATGCATTTGCACGAGAAGCGCGAGTAGATTCCGCCCTTAACAGTCACCAGCGGGGCACAGACTGTATCCGCAGAAAGACTGCCAGAAGTAGAGCCCTGCTTAGCTTCCACTCTATGTTCCTATGACCGGGAACTCAGAGGAGAGTGACCTTGAGCGTGCCACCCAGACTGTTGTAGTGGCCGCGGCTTCGTGACGGGAGCGGGATTTTTTTCGCCTTTTTCGGGATTATAGTGTAATTACCTTAAATTTCGCCGTGTATTGCACATTATTGAATGGATTCGACAGACAAAGGGGAATGATTTGCCGCATCCGTCAACACTGCTGCGCATGTTGCTGGCAACACGAACTCGAGAAGTTCAAGCCGAGTTTAGCGGGACCGGCTGATCGAGAGACAGCTGATGGGCAGAGGAGATAATTTTTGGTTCAGATTTCGGATCTGCTGGAAGCAAGTTGACAGTTCTGTTTTTTGTGCCGACAAACTTAGAAGGATTTTGCCGCGGAAATCAACTTGAAAGTGAAAGAAGTGGATCGAAATCGCGAGATTTTATTGAGAGGTTGTCATTTCGGGCCCATTTTCCTTTTGTTTCTATTTTGTAAACATCATGTATTTCTTTTAGATAACTTGACGAAGAGATTCATTGAACGGCGGGATTCATTGAACTTTGTCCGAACAGATCGAAACTGCTGTAAAAGCAATTTTGGATCGGACAGGAGTAGTTAGGTCATCATCTTTGTAAAGTTGAGCTCTCGGATTTCTAGGGGCGTCACAATAGAAAGGAGAAGGTAGGTTTTTTCGCTACAGATTCTCATCGAACGGGGGGATTGGTTTTGGTTTTCCAAGATTTTCCTCTTTATCTAAAGAGAGTGTAGTTCGGAGGACTTTTTCGTAGTTAATTGTTTCGTGCAGTTTTCTCTGAATTTTGGTGGATTTTATAGGCTGAAAACTTGCAAAGTTAGCAACCGAGCGTGGTGAAAGTACCAAATTTTTGTCTTTGACGAGTGGAAAATTTGAATCGCAAAAAGGCCATTTACAGTGTTGAGTTTCCTTTCTGCGCTTGAAATTGTGTGAGATCGCGGGTAGGCACTAAGGAAATTACTCATAATTTGGGAAGAGTTTTGCGTTCAGCGTAGAGGAGACGCTATGCTAGTTTCGAGTGTTTTTTTGTTGATTTTCTTTTCGATTTTTGTGAATTGTTGTACGATTTTGAAGAAATACAGTTCGGAAAGGAAGATTGGCTAGACTACATCATTCGCCGAAAATTATGTAACTCACTGTATGCGTGAGCGTTCACAGTTCCCACCAAATTTGATGTCAATCGCTACATACAGTAAACCGATTTTAGTAAGGTTTTGTTTTACACAACCTAAGGGGCCCCGCCTCATTGGAAATCTGAGGCAGAGGAAACAATGATTGAAACTGTAATCCGTCGTGGATTCGCCCCCCCCCCCCTCTGTTCGATCGCGTCACTTAAGTTCGGAGACTCACGGCTCCACGCGCGCGGTCGAGTCTTTTATTTTATTTTCCAGGTTTAGCTCGCGTTCTGGTTTATCTCATTAGGCCGTCGCGAATTCCTGCAACGGTATAGACACGTTGATTTTGTAAAAATTACACGTTAGGGATCGAAGCGCTCAAAGGACTCCCCCTAATTCCCGAGGCTGACTAGCACAGAGGCATGCAAAAACGTGTCAATCGAGCGCTTTGATGGATCTTCAGTATTTGCGGGCAAACTTTCACGGTCACTTGCCAATTTCTTTTAGGTTTTCGGATAGCTCTTCTCCCTAGGTCATCTTCGGCCACTCAGGATGTTTGTTTGACCACCCTAATCCACGATAGTTTCAATACACTGTTCAACGCGTTTCTGTATTGCCCCACCAGCCTGGAGGATGTTGTCGCTGAGTACAAGGTCTTAATGGCCACTTGGCTGTCGATCAGAATGGCTATGTTACGCTTGGGGCTCGGATTATGCTCCAGCCATGGAATACACTGGCGAAATTTAGGAGACCATACGATTCGGTGTGGTGGCATGGTGGAGAAGCATGTGATATTTAAGTGCCCAAGGTTCGGAATGAAGAAGCACGAGTACTACAAACGACAAACTAGAGACCCGAAATAACACCTAAATCGTGGTCCCACGAGTTTGGGGCTAGAGGGAGCTTGGGTGGTTTTTAGTGAGTGCCAATCATACACGCACCCGCTCTAGCTCCTACATTTGTGCGTCTTTCCAAAAGTTTTACACCTCCATGTACGGACAACAAAAAAGATAAGTTTGCCTACTTTGACTCCCAAACAAGTTATTGGGAGCAGATTATCGTGATTTTTGCTGACAGTAAAACGGCTATCAAATACTCAGGTCCCATCAGGTGAACTCTGGACTGGTATGAGAATACCTCGATCAAAAGGGGCCCCGAAACGCCCCTCTATGGGTCAGATCCTTTGCGTGGAATATGGGTATCCGTTCATGATAATAACACGGACGAAAAAAGGGACTTTGGGAATCATACTGCATTCTAAAAGCTAAATTTACAGCCATGCACCAGAAGAGTTAGCAGAATGGGAATATAAAGGATAGGAAAAGTGAAAACTATGTAGAAATGAAATGTAACACCAAGGCGGAGAAAAAGGATGCAAACATGCGAATGAAATAGCAAGCGAAAGGTGGATATCCAAGAGCTATTGGGGATAAAAGTGGAGTCTTCCACCGGAGGACAATAGTTTTTGCAGAGTTTAGAAAGGGGCAAGAAGTGAGCACCATCAACAATCTATGAAGAAGATCAAACGGCAGCAAGTTTGTGTAAACAATGCGAAGGAGCGAAGACTGCTGAAATGCTGTGTTCGTATTACATTTGAACAGATTGATTAAAGCTGAGCCATAATCAACAAGCGCCACGTAACTATTGCATCAATGACAGGAGGAAAGCGATGTTCGATTTGATAACCTACGAGAACGAAGACAAAATTAGAGTAACTATGAAAGCGACCCTGACTCAGAATATGCAATTTTTATCATGGCCATCATTAACGCGGGAGTACCATCATTTCCTCGAAAGTCTTCCTTCCTAGACAGCTTTATAATCTCTCTCAGCATATATCATTAGCTGCTCCTCATTGGCAGCTCACTTCGACCTGGTGGTCGTCAACCTCTCTATGCATTTTCAGCAAATTCTCCCTCCCTCACAAAGAGACTGGCTACTACAACTACTGATGCCTTTCTTACTCCGCGACAGAAAGACTACTGCAGCGCAGGAAATGATTATTTCACCGGTTACGGAACAGATGCAACGTTGACTACCGTCTCTTCTCCAAGATCATTAAAAATTTGTCTAGCGAAATCAATGCAGCTATTAGATCCGAACTGAATGCATCCTACAAGAAACTTCTCAAATCCTTCAAATCTGGCCCACAAAGTTTTCTCAATAATTAATTGACTGGCTGGAAAGAAAAAATCTCCTCTGAACGTCAACTACCCCCCGATTAAAATAGGAAACGTTCAGTTTCACTCACCTGAGGAAGAAATGTCTATCTGCATAGACTACTTCAGCCACTTATTCGTCTATATTTGGTGGTCGCCACTCTGTACACGATAGATGATTGAATTTGGAAGGGTCCAACCTTTGCTCCTTTTCCCCCAGTCGCCCGGCTGATATAGCCAGAATCCGCCCGTTCGCCCCCTGTTTTACCTCCCAAGAAGAAGTTGAACTTGTAATCGGTCCAACAACATTATCGGGCCATGACGATATTTCCAACTTCAGCCTGGGGAAGTGTGCGCCCATCAACAGCGCCATCTTCTTCAACAACCAAAAAATCAGCTCTGCTAATACATATTCCTAAGAAGGAGTGCTCTGGCAGTCTCAAAGGTATGAGGCCTATCTCTTTTCTTTCCAATATTTGAAAAACCTTCTACTAATTCACCTCAACAGGCAGCACTCGTCTATCATTCCGCTTGATCAATCCGGCTTCGAAAACCTCAGAACCACCGAACAGGCAATTCTTTACCCGCAAGACAACCTCCTCAATCACCTGGAAAATAGGCAATGCGCTGTAGCCTGCGTCCCCTTGAAAAAGTATTCGATTCAGTTTGGAAAGAGGGCTTGCTTTCAAAGCTTATCCAGACTGCCTCCCATTATTTAGAATCCTTGTAGACTTCATCTCCAACAGAGCTTGCCATGTGCACTACGACGGACTTCGTTCCATCGACTTTCCCGTGGACTTCAGGGATCCATCCTTTGCCCCAAACTTTTTAACATTTTCCTCCGTCATGTTCCCCTTCCTCCCGTAAACTTATACACTACGTGAACGGCAGCCCAGGCAACTCTAATCCGATCTTGACCTATGGTTTCCCAGCATGAGCTACCAACGTAGCTGAAGCCCTCCAACACTTCAAAAGGACACTCTTCAGGAAATGCACGGCCAAATGCAGGAAGCAGAACCTAAAATTCCACAAAAATTCTCTCCTGTACGTCCTTTCCGGGGCTTGTCCCATATTTCCGCATATGATCAAACTGTCACGCATCAGACTGAAGAAGGGGCTTTCCCACCCTAATCTACCCATAAATCTAGCTAAGGCTAACGCCTCGTTGGGCGAGCGAAGGTACTACGTGTCAGGGCTGGCCCTTCCCTCCCCTTCCTCTTTCATCTCCTCGTTTTACCAAATCTCCTTTTACTAAATCTCTTCCCCGGACTTTCGCAGAAGCCAACCGCGTGGGGCCAATGCTTCGGTAGTCAATCCTTGCCTAGGTGTAGATCACCTTTTCATTATATTGTATATTACTGGCTTAATTTAGACTAGATTAAGCCAGTCAGAATCAGTCAACCCTGAATTAAGGTCACTCCTCCCGATTAGGCTTAACAATCTAACCTCCCTCAATCCTACAATCTTCTTCATCCCTCGCCTTTGACCACTGCCCTTGCACAGGCACAAATCGAGTAAAAGGTAGAAAGAATCGCGCTGTATTCTAAAGCCTTCGTTCAATCCTGTCAACCGGTGCATAAAAACCTTCATTTCCTCGTTTACCAGTACGGAGTACTATTTTGTTTTGTTCTAAATTATTCTTAGGTTTAAGTATATGACTATCTCAAAAGAGCATTGACATTCACCGCTTTTTCACTATGTATCATGTCACCGGCTACGCCAGATATTTCCGTAGGTGCGCGTTACATACTTTCTTACTCACGCTTGCGCTTTCAAGTTAATATTTACATATTTATTTTTTGTACCTCACACATATTTCTTTTTCTTTGCTCAATAAATAAATCTGAATGAGACTGAGGAGAACCAGTGCGATGACCGAGTTAGTGAAGTGCCAGCCTCTCGATCTCGTTGCTCCGGGTTCGAAACCCACTTCGTCATTGAATTGTTGCACTGCTGTACGCTTGCGGAGCGTTAAGTATCATGACAATGAAACTGAAGCACTGTCTCATTATAAGTCAGATAGGAAAAGAAATGACAATACAAAAGAGACTAGGTGGATGTCTCTAGGAGCGAAAAGGAGACGTACTGAAAAGAACCACCACTTTATGTTTTATTGTTGATTTATTGTTGAGGATGCTGGGAGTCCTGAGTCCGCATCCACTTGATAACGGACCCGACTATTTGGGAAGCAACTTACTTTCTCTCTTGTGGTCCACGGACTCCCCTTTTTTGGGTTATACGCTCAAGTTTACCAAAAAAATTGACTGACGGTTTCGTCCAGTGCAGAGGCAACTCATCGGACGCTACCTCACCTCCAACCTGCTCCTCCCAGGGTAGAGGTGAAGCAGCGTCTGACGAGTTGCCTCTGCCCTGGACGAAACTGTTAGTCAAGCTTACGAGTAGTGGTTAGATCACTAGGCCTTCGTAGCGTAAGGTCGCGATTCAAACCTCACTGATGACAAAGGGATTTACATCGTGACTGGACTAGATGCCTCAATGACATTCTACGTTTGCCAATTACCCTGAGTTGCAAACTTAATTATCCCTCTCTCTTCTTTTTCAGACTTTGTTCCGTTCTTTGCCTAATTCTGAACTCGCAGAACCTGATTACTGCACATTTCCGGCTTAAGGTATTTCCCCTCATTCATTTAAAAAACTTACAAAACAAAATTTTAAAGTGTATAATTCATACTCACCGGAGCATCCTGTTTCCTATCCATCTTCATGTTATTCCGTCCCGGCGACATGTCGGACATTGGGAACGAATTAATTCGTTGTGTTGCCCGACGATCCGAAGCGCATCCAGCAATCTGTGCCCATAAAAAGATCTAATAATAATAAAAAATTTCATAGAATCTGTCCTTAAAACTACAAGGGTTCCATTAGTATGGGAAGTAGAACATTAGACAGTATTTACAGCAGTCGAGTCTCGAGTCCCATAGCGCTTTCACAATAACTGGTGTAAATTGATCTGCAGTAACTCCTGCTTGTTGCACTTTTATTTACAGTACGTTGGTGAAAGATGGAATGGTGCTGGATTAAAATGGCGAAGTGGAAGCTATGCAAGCTTATAGGAGAGTCTTGCTTAGATACTCGGCATGGCTAGTGAGATTATTAACAAAATTTACACGAGGAGTTTACGTTCATCATAGCATGATGCAGTAGCCAAGCTTTGAGCTGATACTTCTTTATTTTTATGTACATACCAATGGAATATATTCGTCCTTTATAGGGAATAATATGGCTAAGATGAAGCAACAAATCACGATCTAAATAAAAATGTTAACTTAATCTGGGTAAGTATCAAGTGGAAATTAGCATTAACTCGTACGTTTTTGTGCTGTATTATCAGAGAAAAATAAGGCCCCCAGACAATCAAATAGTGAAGCTTAATATTCGAGTTAAAAAACAAGACGAATATAATTCATACCCTTGCCATGTTATGAATTATATATAAGGGGCAAACAACATCTTGTAACCACTTTTATCACACTCCCCGAAAGAGCCATCCGGCCTTCTGCGACTTTAGTTCGGACTTCTAGAAGGCGAACTGGAAACTCATCAACCGAACCCTCAAATTCAAACTGGAATCGCTCCTCCTCCCTTCCAACGAAACAACGATTTGGTAGTTGGAAAACGATATCATAGATTGGACAGTTCGTCAATACACTGAAGTAATTCAGCAGGTATGTGACAAGCCGATACCATCTGGTTCCCTAAACTATCGTAAACTAAGCTCTCTCCCTAGTAATATCCTTAGAGGTGAACCATGATACCTTCAGGGAACTCCGGAAAACCTAGACAAATCGATCCAACAAATCACTATTCTTCCGCAAAATATTTCCACTCCCGAAGAGGTGAACATCCTTGCCCTCCACAATTGTGATCAACGCTTCGCTTTACTGTGAGCGAATCCATAGACCTACTTCAATCCTTACCAATTTTTTCCCGCCCTAATCCTAGCCAAAACCTTTTCTCCCAATTTCTTATCCATCTGGATGAACATGATGATGTTCCCCCCACCCACTTTGTCAACCCAAGTACAGTGGAAGCTGTGCTTGTAACCTCCAAAAACAAAAAACCAGTGGGTCTTGACAAAATCCCTTTTCTTAGTTTTAAAAAAACGCGTCCCAACATTTCCACCACACTTACCTCAATCATTAACCATTGCCTTCCCGCCCACTTCCCCACCGATTGGAAAAGTCCTCGCATTGTTCCCATTACAAAAAAGAACCTTAACCTGCTTAGTCCTGATAGCTATAGGCCTTTATCTATACTATCTTCCCCCTCCAAAATTTTCGAACGATCTATTAAATTCCTCAACGACGAGCACTGCGATTCCAACAACACCCTTCCCGAGTTCCAATTCGCCAACCGAACTAAACACTCGGTTGAGCACGCACTTCTTGTCCTTAAGGCGGATATTGTTCTAGTTATCAATCGGAAGACACTCCCCCCTAAGCCTGTCTCCTTGACCTAAGGAAAGCTTTCGACTCCGTATATGAATGTGGAGTGACATCAGAACTTTGTCACTCAAAATCCACGACAACCCTATCCCTACTGGCATTAAGCCGTGCAACTGGTGCCTTCAGGTCCCTGTATACTATCCTAAAATACAATATCCCTACTCCCAAAAAGCTGTTTCGTTATATAAGCAGCTTATCCGACTGTTCCTTATTTTCGACTTCATCCGATAGTTCCCCATCTAATATGGAACAACCCCGCCTAAAAGAGCGCAGAAAAATTCGCCGCTGCGCAAAAATTTTCAAAAACAAAGATCGCTCCAAATGCATCTCCAACCTGATCCTCTATGAGTCCTGCCAAACCTCACGTACCGATGTCTTCCTGGCCCGTCATGCCCTTAATTTCGTGATCAAATGTCAATCCGAATCGTCTTGTTTCCAAGGCCAAGCAATTCGGGATCATTGGAGATAACCTTTTTCGGAGTTATCTGTTTCCCCAGATCCTCTTATCCCTGCAATCACAAAACCGTCTGTTTGATCCCCAAGGTAGAGTAGCCTTCTACACCGGCAATTACTCTGACTTGCAATTTTTTAAATCCTCCCATTATTACCTCTCCTCCTAGCTTCTGATTCCCATCCCTCTCCCGCATGTCACACATCCTACCCCCTTCTGTTTCCAATATCAACGCGTCAGCAACTCTGTTTTATGTTATATCAGGTAGGAGGCTCCTTTTTGGTAATCAAACATTAGTATAAACTGTCACTGGTTACCAAAGGACTAGTTTCTTATCCACCTGCATAGGAACTGATTGTTTTCTTGGCATCGCTGCGATATCCTCGTTTTCTAGGGTATGCTACCCTTCTGAGCAGAGCCACATGCATGTAGGACATCGTACAGACCACCCATTTCCTACACACACGAGTCAGGAGTATCTAGAGAAGAAAAAAGCGATTCCTCTGTAACTTTCAGTATGAATCCAGACGATAATGGTTTTGCCAATTAATAGTAAGAAGAAAGTAACTTGTTTTGGAGTGCCGATGACCGCTGCAAAATTTCAGAGGGGTTAAAGAGAGGGGGTAGAAAAGAGTACCTTCTTCTTTCTTACGCATGCTTCCCTATCGCCCTCCCCTTCGTGGATGAGTTTGCCAATTCAAATTTCACCATGACGGTATCAAAATGTCACTCCTTCTTTTGAAGCATCTTTATTTCTTAAGGGGAGTATGACCGCCGTGATTTTTTAGCGAGGAAAGCGAGGCTTGATAAAAATGACCTTTCGCTTCTCCCTCCAAATAGGTAGGTTCTGAGGGTGTGGTTCAAAACTACACCCCCATCATTTTGAAGTTGAAGTTATCTTATTTTGAGGTGACGGCAACTTTTTAAGGACTTTCAATCCCTGAATTTCTTTAAAGAGGTTAGAGACGGGGGATCATCCTCTTTCTCCTGCCATCTTATTTGCGATAATTCTCCCCTTGCTCTGCCAACTGGAATGAACGTAGCCCGTTGTTTATTAACCTCGAATTTTACTACATTTGCTTGATTGTCCAGCCAGCAGTCAGTTCCTTTAAGGGAAGATAGGACTATTCCCGACTTTAGTGGATCCGTTTAGTATTAAAGAAGCTATAAAGCTCAAAGTTGTATTCTCCTATCCTTATTCTTCCTGTTTGTGTGCAGTTTGATGTTGTTGGTTGATTTCTCTTCGGTGCTGACGTTGCCACCATATATTTTGTCTTGCCTTCATTGATGTGCAGCCCAAGATCTCGCGCCAATCGCCGCCTGCTCGATCTGGATGAAGGCAGTATGTAGGTCTCGGGTGGTTCCTCCCATCATGTCGATATCGTCAGCATAGGCCAGTAGTTGGGTGGACTTAAAGAGGATCGTATCTCTTGCATTTACATCAGCATCACGGATCACTTTCTCGAGGGCCAGGTTAAAAAGGACGCATGATAGGGCATCCCCTTGTCGTAGACCGTTGTTGATGTCGAATGTCTTGAGAGTGATCCTGCTGCTTTTATCTGGCCTCACACATTGGTCAGGGTCAGCCTAGTCAGTCTTATTAATTTCGTTGGGATACCGAATTCTCTCATGGTCGTGTACTCAGCAACGTGATACCTCTATAATTTGTTGAATTATACAGGAATATTACATGGTGGGTGCTGGTGTAGTAATTAAGTGAGCAAAGTGGGCAATTTTAGCATATCATAAATTTGTTAATAATAGTAGAGTTTCCACCAAACTTTCCCCTATAATGCTTCCTGTTAAAGTCTATCTTATTGCAGAACTTTATTTATCTAGGATGAACTTCATTCGTTGTAAATTTTCATATCGTTTTGGGGAGTATTTTGAGGCCTAGATACTATGGGAACGACCAACATTTTCAGATTTTTAAATTGAACAGTTTCTGAGGAATGGTTTTTGAAATAATTCACCACTTTCAGACCCAAGCACTCCTTCCCTTGACAACCAATGTCAAAACTAATATTTGCTGCGATTAGGACAATCGTGGCCTTTTATTTGATGGCTATATTCGGTGAAAAAAAACAGTGCCCTTTTGCATGTATGGGAACCCCCATCCCTTAAACGTAACGTGGAACAATGTTACTCATATCCATTAAAATTCTTATCAATAGGTGTAACCGTTTCTGAGTATATGGGAAATGACAGACAGGCAGAAAATGATAGATGAATTTCCTTTTTTTTAAATACAGGCGATGACCGCCGCAATTTTTTGACGAAGCTGGAGAGGAAAGGATTTCACACTTTACCGTTGACAATTTTCCTACCTCTTCTGGGCATGAGGTTCAAAATTAAACCCCACCACTTTGATGTTAAATCGCCTAAGAGGACATTGCTTTTTAAGGGGTTACAATCGCTGCAATTCTTTAAAGAAGTCAGAGAAAGAAAATCTCCTCCTTTCTCCTGCTTATTCCCTTACCATTTCTTACACCTCTGGGAATCAGCTTCAATTTACATTTCACCATGAAAAAATCCTACACCCTTCCCTTCCATAACAAATAACCAAGGAAGTGCATGTTTTGAATTAAATTAGGCATTCGAGGGAAACAACACCAACAGTTCTACTACCAAATCCTATCTCCAACTCCACGTGGTGACTGCTGGGAGTTCCTCCTTCTTAATGAAAAATTCCAGACGGAGAAGGATAAAGGCGAGTCTCCCGCGCCTAAAAACGGAACAAATTGTATCAACTCAACTTTTCAGGGGATTGAGTTGGGTTGCCCACCCTATACGGAAAACCGAAGCTGCGGAGCCACGGAAGGAGCTTGTATTTTATAATGACAAACCTGGCAACGAAAACGGAATAACGATTTGCGCATTTTCTCATGGAAAGTGCACTCCCTGTACGGACCCTGTCCCAATATAAGGCTGAAGTAACAGCGTTGCAAAAGATGCGCTGTTATAGCGACCATCCAGTGATCCATGTGTTCGGAGTAGGTTTCTTAATCAACCAAGAATGAAACCTGCTGTTATCGGCTTTGAAAACATGACCGTTTGCGAGACAAATTTGAAAATATAATCTTCATTAACGTTCACGCCGAAGCCTATCCCAAGTATGATATCAAAATCATACTTGGAGATTTCAACAGTTAAGTAAGGACTGAACCCGTATTCAGGTGTCACGTCGGCTCCCACAGCTTACATAAGGATACCAATGATATTGGACTGCGAATTATTCAGTTAGCAGTAGTGCACGAAATGGTTGTTGGAAGTACCTGGTTTGTGCGGAAAGCGGTCCACAAACGTACGTGGGCCTTTCTAGATGAGACCACTTTCATCCAAATTGACCACATGCTGATAGAACGCCGCCACTTCTCAGCCCTGATGAATGTCAGAATATATAAGGGGGCTAATATAGATTCGGACCATTATCTCGTTGGCATGGTGCTCCGCGCTCGAATTACGACACCACCTACAATCCCCTCTGACAATCAGGTGAGGGTGAATACTGAAGCCATCCACAACACAGCCTTCCGCGACACCTATAAGAGGGAAATGGATGCCGCAATAACCGCAGTCAACAGAGGACCTGGAGATGAAGCATCAACAAATGATCTTCACAACCACCTGAAGAACATTATCATTGATACGGCCACAAACATACTTGGCCCCAGCCGCCAAAGGAGTAATGTTGCATTCTCAAAGAACGTGGGCAGAGACTTATCACGAACTCCGTCGAGGGGAAAAGCGTCTTCACAGACGGAAAAAGGAAGGCCGGGAGAACCGACAAGTCTGTGAACCGGAAATGTATAGGGAGCAACCGCACCAGGCGCGGAACTTTTACTAACAAGTCAGCAGGATGGAGCCTTATACACCGCGATGCTCATCCTGCCCAAACAAAAAGCGAAATCTGATTTCAACAGAATGGGCATATTGGAGTGATGGGTTGAGTATTTTGATGAGCTACTGAACAACCAGAACATCGGCGAGTTGGAGGTCTCCCCACCTGAACACGACGGGCGAATACTGCCACCATCAAGTTTAGGAGAAAAAGTCCGTGCAATTCATCGGTTTAAAAATGATAAGTCGCCAGGAGCCGATGGAATTACAGCCGAATTGGTTAAATATGGAGGCGACCAGTTACACCAAGTGGTTCATCAATTTGTGCTCAAGGTATGAGACAGCGAATCAATGCCTGACGATTGGCAACGAGCCATTATTTGTCTCATACATAAAAGAGGTATCACGTTGCTGAGTACCATCTATAAAATATTCTCCTCTCTCCTGCTAGGCCGGATAGCCCCATACGCCCACAACATCATTGGCCCATATCAAAGAGGCTTCACTTCATGCAAATCAGAAACAGATCAGGTTTTCTCTCTGCGGCAAGCGATGGAAAAACTGTTGGAATATGGACAACAGTTGCACCATCTATTCATCGTCTTTAATGTCGTCTATGATAGCATAGCCAGGGTAAAACTGTACACGTCCATGAGGGAATTCGGTATCCCGACGAAACTAATAAGACTGACTAGGCTGACCTTGACCAATGTGCGAGGCCAGATAAAAGCAGCAGGATCACTCTCAACACCATTCGATATCAACAACGGTCTAAGACAAGGAGATGCCCTATCATGCGTCCTCTTTAACCTGGCCTTCGAGAAAGTGTTCCTTATTATTATTATTCTGTTAAGGGAAAGTTGCACCGCGTCTTTGAAGAACTATTGTGTTTACTGGGTATAGTGCACCTATTGATCATAGTATCTCAAGCAGGTCTGTAACCGTTAGGAACTTTAGTATGTTCCCCACTTCCAGATGTTTCAGCTTTGCATCTGCTATTAAGTGTTCTCCCAGAATTCTCGACCTACTTTGCACAAGTGCCGGACACTGCCCTAGGATGTGTATAGAGGTTTCGTCCTCCTCACAAAACCTGCAGGCAGTGTCCGTAGATATCTCTAGCTTCCCTAGGTGATAGTTCAGCCGACAATGACCAGTGAGAATTCCCACTATGATTCGGAGGTTCTTTTTGGTGAGGTTTAAGCAATCCTTTGTACGCACGGGTTCGTATCCCCCAATAGGCACCCTGGACTGCTCCATCCCTGGTAAGTGTTCCTTGATGCTGAGGTAAATGCAAGAGGTACGATCCTCTTCAAGTCCACCCAACAACTGGTCTATGCTGACGATATCGACATCATGGGAAGAACCACCCGAGACGTGCAAACTGCCTTCATTCAGATCGAGCAGGCGGCGATTGGCGCGAGATCTTGGGCTGTACATCAATGAAGGCAAGACAAAGTATATGGTGGCAACGTCAGCACCGAAAACGAACCAACCAACAACATCAAACCGCACTGGTCAAACGGGAAGAATAAAGATAGGAGAATACAACTTTGAGACCGTTGATAATTTCTCTTATCTAGGGTCGAAAATCAGAACCGATAACAGCAATGATGATGAAATCCGCGCACGGTTGTTGTCAGGCAACAGAGCCTATTTCAGCTTACAAAAACTGTTCCGCTCGAAACGTCTCACCATAGGGTCAAAGCTCTTACTGTACAAGACAATGATCTTACCAGTCCTCATGTATTCCTCGGAGACTTGGGTTCTTAGCAAGAAGAATTGCGAACTCTTCGCCGCGTTCGAGAGAAGAACCCTCGGTAAATTTTTGGCTCCTTACATGAGGATGGACGATTCCGTCGCCTACATAACGACGAAATCTATGAGCGATACCATGACCGTCCGGTTGTGGATAAAATCCGGCTCAATAGGTTATGAGGGGTGGGTCACTTAATCCGTATGGATGAGGATGATCCAGCCCGGAAAGTCTATAAGGGCAATATCTATCATAGAAAAAGAAGACGAGGCAGACCCTACCTAAGATGGAGCGATGGCGTAGGTCAGGACGCCAGACAGCTTTTAGGGATATCGAATTGGTGGACCTCGGCGCAAAACCGGGATGTCTGGAGTTCCTTATTAAGGCAGGCCTAGACCGGATACCGGTTGTTGCGCGATCAGGTTGTGGTCGAAGATTAATTATCAAGTTTGCAATTTCCCATTCTTCTCTTTTGATGATTACAAGAGATTATGTCTTTTCAAGGACAAATAAAGCCAAGCGATCGAAAGGGAGAATCCACAACGAATCACATCTTCGTTCATTATTCCCCCTGCCTCAGATGTTTAGTGAGGTGTGGTCTCTGAAGTTTCCACTGTTCCTTGACATCCTCAAGGCACGTAAATTTTTGTAAAATGACACATGATGGGTCGGAGTGTTGGAAGAAACCCTCCCCTCCCTCGCATTCCCGAGTCTGGGCAAGTACAGAGACGTGTAAGCACATGTCGACGGAACACTTCGATGAAGCTTCAAAATTTGCGGGCGTACCTTCAGGGCCAATTTAGCCATTTTGTTTTAGGTTTTGGGATAGCTCTTCCCTCCAGGTTGTCTCCGGCCACTGAGGATGGATTTTGATTATCTTCACTCCTTTTATCCGTTACAGGTTTACCGTTTCTTAATCGCTTTCTGTGTATCTCCTGCTTTGTAAAAGTGGGATATCTAGTGGCTTTCTTTGACAAGGACGTGCTTCAATTTGCAGGTCACCTCAATCGAATTAGTCTATTCGTAGAAGCGTGTCCATGACGATGATTTAGTCGCCTTTATGTTCTCCTTCAGAACTTTCAGTGCCACTTTGTACTGATTCCACCGACAGCTGAATCAAATTTCAGAACTTGGCTAAAGAGTTCCCTTGTCGTTCCCCCTCGTCGATTTGCCCAAAACCTTATTCGGCCGTGGTGCTTCATCCTTCTTTGATGGATTGAGTGGATAGCTCACTTTAGAAACTTCTTTCATATTAGGTTCGACTATTTGGTTTGTTCTGGTGATGGTTCTCGAACCTTCAGTTCTATTTGCTGCGTTGCCATCTGCAATGGCGGAGTTCGAAATGGAGAGGTTGGAGCTGGATCCATGCCCATTTTGAAACCAATGCCCCTATGATCTGAGAGCGTAATATCGTTCGAAACTCTCCACCATGTCTGGAAATGTACTAGTGACATCGATGACTTCTCACCTGACCCTTAGGATCTGCAGGTCGGTCTCTATTAGATGTTCTAACAGTCTCCATCATTTTGTATTGATTTCAGGACTTCTCCAACAAATATGGTGAACGTTAACAGTGCAACCTGCTATGGGGTACCATGGCTTTATTTTTGACATACTGGTTAGCTCTTATAACGAAGAAATAAGCAGAGCATCAAAGAATCTCCTTATCTCTCTGTTGGGTTTTCGTGCCTAGTTTGCCCGTTGTGGTATTACCATCACATACGTTATGAACCAAGGTACAACACGTCAGCATGTTGGAAGTTTAAGCCTCTAGCGTCCCCATCAACAACCCATAGTTAGTTTGAGATAAATAATTTTTTTGTAGTTATTAATTCGACAAGTAATAAGTCCAGTGGCGCTTTACAATGCATCAAATTTATTTGGAAAATATGGCACCTCATCTACGGTTCAGATGAAGATGTCATAGACTGCACGTCCCCTTCACTGGCCTCAGGAGCGAACAATTGTAATGCGACGGCTCCACGCCCGTAGTGGAACCGGTAGCCCGTTTGCTCGCAACCCTTCTTAATATCTGGCTCAAGAACACCGATAGTAAGGAAAGTTTCTCATTTATTGGCTCTTTCTCCTGCTCTGCAGCCTAGCAGCATCCAGCCTGAGGTTATTCCGGATAATAAAGTTGTTCCATAGTCTCACCGCCATTACGCTCCTTATTTAGAAGCCAAAGAAAGCATTCGTTGAACGATGATAGGTTGGACCCTCTTTTCAGGGTTAGTCGCGAGCCCTCTCATACACAATTGAAGGAGGAGCACTGCCACAACCAATTGTTTGTGCTTTCGTCGGTAACATCTACCGACTCAAAGCAAAGTTTGATACCGGCCTTACAGGTAGGAGAAGTTTTTTGTTAAGCTGTTCGCAGGATGGATTGTTGTCATCATACAAGACCCATCCATTCGCTTTGTTAGCCTTGGTTGAAAATCAAGACTGACCCGTTGCCTTCGGGTCCTCTAGAGTTGATGAGCTGCGATCCTTAGAGAAGTGCTGCTGATTCGGTTACCCCTTGGTTGCAAATACTGCGAGCGACCCTTTCTTCTCAACCTTGGCAAGACCTGTAGGTTGGGGTTTACGCAGAGCGGTTTATCCGACGGAGGTTTGCTTACCAGTTGGGATAACTTTGGCTTCAGCAGGCGCCAACTGGAGCCCGGAAGCGGACTGCTTCGGTTCGTCCGTTAAAAACTGGGCCCCAATTGGAATGGTCCCCAACTGAATAAGTGGGGGAAGCTGATTCTAGTATAACGAGTCTGCCGAAATTGGGGGTCGCCTGATACCGAGGTTTCCATTCAGCTCTCAGCACGCTAGTCACATTTTCGCTTGGGGGTTTGATTATCGCTTAGCTTCAAGTTTCACCTCTCGTTTCCTAGAGGATCTTCCTTGCTGAACTGGCTTACCATGACCAAGTAGGGAATCGCATAGAGGAGCTAATTCAACTATACTTTGACCAATACGACCAATTTGAAATTAAAATTCAATGCAAAGTGAACCTTCATATCGCCAATTTTCCATGAGTCCTCAATCAATTACAACAACAGGCAATCCTCTGATATGCTTATGAATCGTATTCAAGTGGCCTAAATTTCGACAAATCTTTCTCCTACGTCTACCTCATTATATTTGGAAAGGAGGTAACTCAATTGCGACCCATTCATTATTCAGCCGAGGGTTCTGTTCTCAATATAGACCTAATCTAGGACGAATTTCCACTTGCTTTTCCGTCCCAGTTCAAATTGTTTATTATTCATGCGGGCGGTAGTGGCCAGTAGCCCTGTAATTAAGGTGCTGCTAAATGCTTTCGTATGCCTACAGATATGTATCTATTCATGTATGTATTTTCTTCTGAACTCACAATGAGCGCTTTTCACGTTTTGACCATTTCACTATTAAGGACATTTGATTACATGACGACGGGAAGCAGTCTTTGGATAGCCTGACATTATCAGAGGTGAATATCTAATGGAAACATGATATTCCTTTCAATTACATGCTTGCGGGAAAATCATATGTACAGTGATATTACATAGTTTGAAAACTCGGTTGAATGTACACAAAGGACATGCAAATATTTACAATAACCCAAGTTGTGGCATTTCTGTTGCCTCGCTTGGTAGAGTTTCGTTTTCTCCATGGTCGTATCAATTTGATTTTAACTTTGAAAATCTTGGAAAATGTTTAAACATGAGATATGGGTTGGACATGGAAGGGATACTTACAGAGAATACCAGATGCATGAATACGTGGAAAGCAACGTAAGCGACCAGGATCCAGTCGAACCACTCCGGCAGTTCGGCTTTTGTAAGTTTCACCGCAAAGAATATTGTTACGACTGAAAAGAAAGAAAGATGTTAGCAAGCAGGGAAAGGCAGGACTTCAAGGGGGTTTGAATATATTGAAATGTGTTTTCTATCTAGGACACATTTAAATATCTTCTAAACCAAACAATGCAATACTCACTAGCTAAAATGTGGGCTAAATTTCCTCCAAACCAATGGCCCCAATTGAAGTACGGACGAGTCCTAGCGTTCGGTGCTGGTCTGAATAGAGCACCAATCGGTTGGAAGAAGCATATTGCGGTCGTTATTACACCAAGGATTGCATGAGGATTCCTTGCTGAAGACCATCCGCCAATTTCCACGAATATAATAACAAAGGCGGCCATTGTGAGCGACCATGTCAATACCATGCACATTCTATGCCACTGCAAAGTACAATGGGCAATTACAGTAGAAAATCGTATTGAGGACAAAAATGGGGACGAAGGATAATTATGTACTTACGGCAAACCATTGATCCTTTCCACACAATTGGCTTCCAACCCACGTTTGTTTGAAGTAGCGAGCCAAAAGGATTCCAAGTGATGTCGTTCCAATCCATGCCGTGACCATGAAGGCTCCATGCAGTCGAAGGAGGAGAGTTGAGGCTCCAGCCAAATTTTGTACCACGGAAAGATTAATAGGTTGAGCGGAGGGTATGCGTCCTAGTGTGTGATAACCGACCCCGTTTTCTGTAAGGATATTAATAACAGTAATTGTATACTTTGGTGTAGGGGACATATTTTACGCAGCCATAAAAGTAGGCTTAGCCATAGTTGGCCCTATGATGAGCTGTGTAAGGACAATGTAAACAAGGAGAACTAATTGTTCTATTTACAGGCAATTGAACCTAATAGTTACGTAGGACAAAAAGTACTACTTCTCCCCAAATGAGAGTTTCTTTGTTTGTACCTTTTATTGAATATTACATTTGTTTACCATCAGCACGATAGCAACAACCCATAATCACAATTTTAAGCGTTATCCTTTGCCCTTATCCAACCCAATCCTTTCCGCAATCCTGGAATCTATATTTAAAACAAAATCTTACCTCTAACTTCTGCTCCTGCAGCTAATAATAGATGATAACGCTGCTTTATTAAATCAAATGTACGTCCTTTTACTTCCGTCACAGGATCTCTTTCAACTTTACAATAAATGACCCCATCTTTGTGGGATGAAGCTAACAAGCGAATAATATTTTGATTCTGAAATGTATATTTTCTTGGTTTATCTTCATTTTCTCTTAAGTAATTTCAAAGTTGGAAGAACTTACAATTCCCTCACGTGAATCTCCATAATTTGGATTGCCTGATGTCCATGATGTGAATGCGTTAACCTTGCCACCTTGTGGGACACATTCTATAATGCTGTCGTCACCCATTTTATTGTCGGTTGAGAGACCTACGGCAACGTATCCAGGCTGACCTGTAAAAGAAGGAGAGGATGCAGTAGAATGTTGTTTTTATATTCAATTTTGATATGGAGTTAATGGGGTTCAACCTCCTTGTGTTTCAGGGGCAGTGAAGCCCATAGTGTTTTACGTAGGCACCTGTCGTGAGACTTAATCTTACGGTCCTCTTAAGACACGGATTGATTTTGTGACCACAATCAGAGCCCCGCTGAGACAAGCAACAACGGTACCAGTCTATACCAAGTGCATGTCTTAGCATTCATACTGGTGGATGCAAGAATTACCTAAATCTCTACCGAACTATGGAGTACGGCACTCGTGTTGATATGCAACACCACGTCGAGGCCCGAAGGTCTCTTCTCGCTTGAGCATAACCACAGCCACCATGAAACTCCCACTAGGGGGGCCAACCGCAAATAACCGAGCTGAATGTTTCCATGATGAGTATGTGAGCCCAGGGGTTTCCCGGTTCCCATGGTACCAGTATACCCCTGGTAATATTTCGTGACCAATTTGCCACTTCAGATGAGTCCTCGTGCCGACTCGGGTCTGATCGCCCTGATTAGGTCTTTGGAGCATTCGCCTACTGAATCACGGCCGGCAAACCAAAGGGATTACAGCGTCTCCCGGTGCCACCACTATGGAGGTTCTCCTCGACCACCTCTGAGCACCTGTTTCAGGGGCAAGCGGATCTGGTGTGGGATGAAAACGAAGCAACAACCAGAAAAGCGTCGTGCTTACATTGGAAAAGGTGCTAATATGTAGGAGTCCAAGCCAAAGTAGAACAGCATAAGCCGAGCCAGCAGCCTCCAGTACGGGGACTCTGGTTACCTTTGACACCTTCAGCTTCAAGTACCTTGGTGGTCGGTGCCAGCTATAGCACCGCTCTGCTGGAACCAACAGCAAGGACTTCTGAATTTGTAGTGCCGTACGGAAACCTGGAAATCATTAATCATTGCCGTCGAAATAGACAGGTCGAGTATCACTCACAGTACTCCCAAGGAACAAGGCCCCGGAAGCCAATGAAGAAACAGAGGTAGGAGAGGAGGATTAGCTCTACTAAAGAACCAGTACCATCTGAATAAGATTGCGAAGAATAAGAAGGCCAGTACTGTCGACGAACAGGATGGGAAAGACCTCGCTAAACATCAGGTATCTGTCAAGGAGTGCAACGACAAGATCCTTGGAAGCCAGCAAAAGGTGAAGCAGAAAAAGAGGAGCAGATTTTCCAAGGGTTCAGACACCAAGCAACCTCTGCAAACAGTGAAACGACAATGGCAGCAAATGAAGCACGCACTGCGAAAACCTTCAGTGACTTGGCGAGGAGTCGCTTACAGGTGGTGATGGTGAATAGTAATTCCAAAAAATTGGCGCCGGAGGTGTAAACCAGCAACGAGGCCAACATGTCGAAGGAGGTCATTGAACACCATCTAGTCAGCAGGGGTGAACCACGATATGCATCCCTGCTTTAATTCTTCCCAGGTGCCCCATGGATTCCACGATATTGTTCCGGATGACATTATTCCTGCTCTAGTAATAGAGACAATGGATGCTATCGGTCTACACATTCGGAATATATACTGTGCTTGCCTAGTACACGCTTATATTCCATCCAGCCATGGACATCCTGCCATGGCTCCTGGAGGACACAAAGGTCTTTGCACAAACACGGTCTAGACGTAATAATTATCGGCAAGTTTGCGGGCAACACTGCATGTGATCCACAGTTGAAGCCTCCATAATGGACTCACGGCGAATGCTAGGAAAACTGGACTAGTTACGTTCACTCAGAGCGTCAGGTGGGGAAGATACACGCCACCCACCTTAGCAGGGGCATAATCCAGCTAGTTCAAACAGTCAAATATTTAGGAGTATATTTCGATTTCAAGCCAAACGTGGAAGCACCATATCCGAGAACAATATTAGGAACCCTGCAGAGTGGTCTGGTGCTGTAGGGCTGCGATAAGCCCTGGGGACTTCCACCAAAACGGATTCATTGGATGTATACATCCATAATAAAATCTATTTTGTGGAGTTGTCATAGGGTGCTGCTGAAATTTGGCGGACTGAACGAAACATTCCGGATGTTGATGCCAGGGCACTCAAACATCGCTCGTAATGAGCAAGAGGGGAAATTGCAAGGATTCACGAAACGGAATGGAAAAATTTTAACTTCTGCCGGCAGGTGAAAATGTTTGTGAAGGAACCAGGGGCCACTAGAGCGGCATTTTTGTTGTCACTTAAGAAGTGGCACATGAAAACCCTAGTAGGGCTTGTAACGGGATCTTTGTTTGATAGGAGATAGCCTGAAGCGCTAGCAAAACTGGAACAGATCAGAAGAATGCATGGAAGGATACACTAAGTTCTTCTACACAAATCGCTCGCAAACCAAATAAGGTTTTGGACAGGAGTCAATCTTTCAACTTCTCTCTGTCTGTCTCTACGAGGGTCAATTCAACGCTCTTGGGGAACTACCTACCTCAGTTCTTTTAGGTATGATCAGCAACGTGTGGGAGGGGTTTGTCAAACTTGATAAGGCTCCCAGGAGACCAGTGGGTCGAATTGGGTTGCCGAAGATTCACGTGGACAAACTCGTCCAATCTTAGCGTCTTCAAAACCCCAGGATGATTGGTTGTTGATCAAAGAGGAGACAGAGAGCCACATTTTACTCTGCTTAAATGAAGAGGGCCTGAAAGCACTGAAAAATGGGGGCAAGAAAGTGTTATTTGAAGTCCAGGAAGGTGCAAAACTGGATCACAACCTGAACCCAGTCGACGTCGTAAACGAGCTGTTGGAGGAGATGGAAACCGACGGTCCTACGGGGACTGAGAATCCTCCAACCCAAGCAAATCATGCTTAGGGTAGCATAGATAAATTTGCAGCACTCGAAATACACTACAGCTAATCTACTGGTCTTTCTCCAAGAGGAATACATCGATGTCGCATTGATACAGGAGCCCAGAACCAGAGGCTGGACTATCAAAGGGTTCCAAAGCAAATATTATAATTTATTCCACAGCACAACGGACAGTGATCGGGACAGACCTAAACATGTATCCTCTCGAGAAAGAGCCTGAATGCCTTTCTTTATCTGGATTTGAGTTCCAACAACCTATCCGCGGTCAAACAAGACTTATGAGAGCAGAGAACATGTGAATCTCCTCGGTTTACGTGGTTGCTTAATATTACCCTACTTGATGGGATTTTTAGGGTGGAGAAATTGGAAAGTATCTGACCAGAGATTTTTCCTGGATCGCAGTTGAATACCTTTCTTGCCCTTTCAGAGACCTCAAGAGGATCAATTAGAGGAAGTTTGGTCAAGTTATCAAGAACAAACCGGTCGTCAAAATGGTAATATTGGCAAGACAAATGAATTGCAGTCACAGTTCCAGGCTCAGGAAAGGTAAATTACAATAAAAGGGCGTTGCTACTAAGGTGGAGTGAAATTTTTTTCAACCTCAGGAAACTGACCAGGGAGGTCTTCTACAGCAGCAGCCATACAAGGACTCCTTGAACAAGTGCAAGTCAGCTATCATGACTGTCAGCAAGCAATCCTGGCTGGCTTATTGTCAGAAAATTGCAATCGCCAACCAGACTCAAGGAGATTCTGATCAAGAAACAGAAGAGCTATCCTTTCTTAAAAACTTGGAGGGATTTTGGACGGAATTTTCTTGTGAGACTCTGGAGCTGCTCCAATTCATCACACTTCCCAGCTAGCGAGGAAGACTGTGAATCAGAACCTTATCTGAAAAGTATATAGCTCTAGCCGTGTGAGATTTTCGAATCAGTGATTACCGAAGATAAAATCAGCCCCCTAGTTTCTTTGCATATAAATCACTTTGCCCAAACGACATACTCCCGGAAAAGCCAGAGAGATTTGCCAGCGTGTGTAGAAATCTACTGGAACTGTAGTTCTTTCGGGAGTACTGGCAATACTGAAAGCCTGTCCATAGTTAGGTGTAATCCGAGCCTCAAACCCAATATATTCATTCTGAATAAAGGACCAGATGGGAACTAAAGGACCAGATTTCCACGAAAAATAGTGAGCATATGCGGATTTTAGAGGGAGACATTAAACATACACATAAACGCACCAGTAAGCCGGATGGATCGAAAAGGTTTACAAGTAGGCAGTATTACACCCGTAAGGAACAGCGTGCAGGGCTGTTTTAAAGAAGATGAGAATTCGAACACCACAACTGACCTGCCCGCATCTACTTTTAAATATTGTGACGGCGCTCTTCCTCCAACATAAAGGGGGCCGCAGAAAGTATAAAAAAGCGTTTGACGTCTTCACTATACCTGCGAGAACTAAGGAAGAACTCGCGGAGAATCGGTAATAATACGGCCCAACTCCACCCTTTAGATGGATAGAATCCTTAAGCTCGCTATTCAGATCAGACTCTAGTGGTGTATCAGTGTGTTTGAGGCAGGCATAATACAATAAAAGGAGTTTTCCTCGCTTGGTGGAAAAGGTAGAAACTAATTTTACTAACTTTCTTGTACCCCATCATAGCAAAAATACCACAGGAATGAGCGTTGGGCCTTCTTCCGTGGAGCGTGATGTACAGGGGGTCCTTGTTTTCCTCATGCCGAAGGATTCGGATCAACCGTATGGAAAATGATTCGGTTTGGTGGCCACGCGCTCGTTACAAAGTTAGTTATCAAGTGCCTTGGGCTTATGATTGACACGAAAGTCAACTGGAAGGGACTCTTCACCTTCCTCTGCCAAAGAGCCCTAAATACCAGCGGATCGCTAGTATGAACGATGCTTAACATTGGGGGTTAAATTACACCCGCAAATAGCACCGGTATTGGAGGAAGCAGTTTATACAGGACCATCTCAGTGTAGGCAGTGTGTTTTTTGCGGGAAGGAATCCGATGAATATTCTAGCAAATGAGGCGCGTCACCTGTACGAGAAAAGGAGAATGAATCTATCTAGCAAGGGTGCAGAATACCGAAGAGCAGCAAGGCGAAATCACCCAAGAAGTAGCAGCAACCATGGTATGACTCGCAGGGGGTCGCTGCAATCACACATTGATTTCCGGAATTGAGGAGTCGATTTAGGGACGACACGGCGAAATTAACTGGCATAATTCCTCTCAGGGTGTGGTAGCTACATGATCTACCTGTGTCGATTCAGGATGGATGATTCTCCATATTGTTCAAAATGTGGTTGTACACCTGAAAACCTAGAGCAGGTGGAGCTTGAAAGACTCTCTGAAAGCGAGCCTAAGCTGCAGAACATGGTCAGGAAAATGCTGACATCACCGGAAAACTGGAGACAGGAAAGAGGAAGAAAGAACGACGGGCGTATAAAGGGCAGTCCAGGAACCAGGAGTGGTTTTGGTGGGTGAGAGTCTTACACATTGTTGCAATTTTCACACCTAGCTAGTGGTCTGAAATAATATATATTGTGCCATGAACGAATTGTGTTCGAAGCACCAATGCATAGGGAATGGAGGAGTACCAAAGAAGTATCCATCATGGGGAATGTGACGACTAGACTCACATCGTGTTCGCAAATGAAATCCTAGAAATTGGTAAGTAAAGTTAGTCAAACGAGAGAAGAATGACAGAGCTTTTTTGCATTAACAGGTCCCTTCCCCCTTTCCCACTTCCTTTCTTTTGCTAAAAGTACAGGGCTAGCTGGAAATAATGCGCCAAACGGCTCAAGGCTAGTTTTCTGATGACGGGGAGGTGTTTATTTTATAGTCCGATGATTTACCTGTCCAACCCTATTGAAAAATGAAAACAAACCATAACCCCGTGGGTGGGAGTACGTAGTAGTAGTTACGATTCTGCTTTCAGAGCAAGGCAGGACATACCCCAGAGGTTTTTTCAGTTGTGGCAGAAGATGGGGTTATCATTGCCGCGCGGGAGAGTGAAGTTAAGAGCCAACAATGCACCGAGCCTAGACGCAATACCTAACGTAACAGCAGCGATAGAGGCAACGTTATAGCAGTGCTTCAAGGATGGGTCCATGGGCCCATTACTATGAAGTATATCCATGTTCTACGAACGGAATTCCAGCGAGAAGCTTGTCTTTTATTGGCAACGCCGACGACCTCGCAATTGTCGAAGTTTAGGTATGTAAAGCATCGGTAAAATTGGTAAGCTAGAGTTAGCGGAACACAAGACTGAGACTGAGGGGGGGGGGGGGAGGGGGGGGGGAGGGGAGGGAGCGGGGGGGGGGAATTAGAAAAAGATAAATGTACTTACCGAATCCAGATTGTACTTCAAATTCGAATCGGTCACCTTTCACAGTAACAGCAGTGATAATCCGACAAGATTGATCATTAACACAATTGTCTGGCAATCCAAAGCATGTTTTCACAGATCCGCAACCTTCATAGATGGGATCACTTTGTAATGGCTGAAAAATATTAAAAAAAAAAGTTTTTAATATTAAAAAAAATACTTAGAAACCACATTATGTTGAAAATCAACAAGATAGGCAAGTCTGCTTGTCAGATAAAATAAGAAAGATACTTGTATCTTACCTTGGATGACATTTCAGGAACATATACAGGAGTTGTACTGGTTAGTGGAGGTCTTGTTGTTGAGCTTGCAAAAACAGAAGTATGGTTGATGAGTACATCGACGGGTTCAGAGATAATTCCGACCCAGAATTGATCATAAGTCTGAGCAATTGTGGCACTGTAACACCAAAAATCCTTAGTAAAATCAGTTAGTCAACTAAGGAACACAAAAGCTTACTTGAACACGATTTGCCCCTGGAAATCAAGAGGAGCTTGCCATTCTAAGTAGAAGTCTTGTTTTGGCTTTGTATTGGCATGTGTGGCAGTGGTTTGTTGGCCAAAACAGTTAATAACTTTTGTCAAACCTTCAGGAACGGGGTTGAATTGTCCAAGCTATAAAAATGTGATTCATTAGTGAAAACATCTAGTTGAATTCATTCTTCTCGTTTCAAACTTGCCACTTGATAGGGAGGATCCCGGTTTCGTGCCTGTATCATAAATCCAGCAAAGGTTAATTCTCTAGGATAAGATGCAACGAATACTTTGAGAGTATGACCTAATCCTACACTGGGAGCTGATTCTATTTGAAATGGTGGCGGCGTAGTCATTGGCAAAATACTGCCTCCGCCGTGGAATGGGACCATAGAGTCACAAACATCTTCCGGAGCACCATTCGGCAATGTGTCACTTAAGGACCATAGACTTATCACCACCAAAACAAAGAACCTCGATTTCCACTTCATCGTTAAATGTGTCTAACTGTAAAGAAAAAAAAATATATGTCAGAGATGATTTTTTTGCTCAACTTTGTAGATAGTACTGAATGGTATAAAGCTGGCTTATTACTTTGGATTACAGTCTATTGTCTCAATCCTGGAGAGTTGGATCTCCCAAACTTAAAAGGGTTCACTTGAACTGCCTGACTACTGAGATTGTTTCTGTTCTTTCGGCTAAGGCCAGTAAATTCCATGAAGAACAAAAACACCTAATGCGAGGGTATAGTGGGGAAGGAGGAAGAGCTGATTGAGTTTGGGCGCCGTACGTAAATGCGTCGCTCGCCACAGGGCTCAACGGGGGAGGTACCGAAGGCTGAAACGCAAGACGAGACTCGGGGATGTGTGCCACAAAATGCAAAGAAAACCTTGTAAAAAGATGCAGCTGCCGGTGTGGTAGCGACGACTCTAGTCTCTGTTGTGCTCTTATTCCGCAAAGAGCCTCAGAAGAGATTGAAGTTGAAGCAGATGCATCTGGACATAGGGTGAGTGGGAGCGCAGTGAACTACCTTGCCAGAGCTGAAGAGGTGCGGCAGTTTTGAGGTGCATGAGGTCAGTAACCTTTCTCCAGCAAAACGTCAACAAAGGCGTGAAAAACAGGCTGAGGGAACTGGAGGAGCTCCTGGGCCGCATTTCCATTCACAGGTGGACATGGACAGCAACGAAAAACGCGTCAAAAGTACAAGTCACCCTACTTCCCGCTGAGAACACATAAGCGTCAAACGGATTTCAGATAGTCCATTGAAAAGCGAATTGTGAAAAGAGGAAGATACACGTGGAGGGATTTCATCTAGGCGCTCTCCAAATCACAAAGAAAAGAAAGTGAAAAATGAGAAGAAGAAACAACCACTGGCACTGATAGAAAACCGTCTGCTAAAAATCAAAGGGGATACGAATGACTGAGTAGCAAAGGCAAAGACGAAGAAATGGAAAAGAACAAGACCGCTAGCTCTGTATATCAAAACGGATGAAAGGTGAAAGTTCCCAATGAGATCCACTATAAGATACAGCCCGAAGACACTTAAAAAAAAGTGTCCTCTTTACAGAAAACGAAGAGTGGTTGAGTCCTCGTTGAATTTAACCGAGGATAATCGGCAAGAGTACGTTCCGGAAGGGGGTCAACAGGCTACTCTCTAGAGCATAAGAGCTCTTTCGAAATTTTGACCAAAGAAAGAGGCCAAAAACTTGCTGTGGTTCAAGTTACCGAACAATATGCAGGGAAGCTTATTAACAGGGAGAAAATCAGAATTGGTTGGGTAGTATCTAGGATATGAATACGAGAATTCCTTACCAGGTGCTAACGCAAGGTTGATGTTTTTGAGGACGCTGCATTGGACACAGAGAAGGGCGGATCCTGGTTGGGGATAATTCTAATCCTAGAACACTTGAATGGAGCATGGCTCATCCAGAATCCAGGGCAATAAGTAGTTTCAAAATGGTAACAAAAATGAAGCTCGTAGTTTTAAACACTGGATCATTGCCTACATTTTGGCTACAAGGCTGTGAAGAGAGCATTCTCAACGCCGTCGGTAAAGGGAAGGTGGCTTCTGGTAGATTAGGTGGAAGTCATTTTGGGAGGTGGAAAAGCTGAAGCTGCAACGAACACTGTCGTAAATTACGTAGTGAACCTCAAAGTGATAGCCAGTGGAATTTCCATTCTCTGAAGAACACACAGCGGTGACAAATATGCAGTAGCGGACGGCGGAATTTGTCGAGGAGCCAAAAGTCATTTGGCACAGCATTCAACTGATCAGGAGGAGTCATCTACCAGAATTATAAAGTCCAAATCAGCTGAAATAAAGTAAAGTTCACCCCTCACAGAACCTAGACAATAAGGGGAACTGGTTATAAATGGGTAATCTGAAAAATTGTGGCTGACCAGCAGAACGAAAGACATTCTGATTTGCACTCCGCATACCAACTACTCTGCATGATGGACACAGCCAAGAAAGTGCGCGAACAGTTCATCAGGAATAGACTCGTCGAAGCTACACATGCTGCCGTAGGCAGTTTAGTTCCATATCATGAAAATCAACAGTGAATACTGCCATGGAGGTCATGGTTGTGGCCTATCAACCTGAGGTGCTTCAATTCCGTAAGATTACCAAATATGCTAGGCACACTAGAAAATTATTCCCAACATCTCAGGCTACCAGTTGCAGATATTGAGAGATTATCTAGGAGATCGCTTTCTTCTCTAGGAGACACTGAAGGGGAAATGACTGTGATGATGATCATGGGACTGATCTTTGTCCACCATCGATCATATACAGGTACATATAGCTGACAGATGGAACCCTCTTGTATATTGTACATTTGGGTTCTTCTTTTTGCGAAGAAGATAGAGAAGGGATCGGCTGACTTATCTTCCGGTCCTTAACCCCCCCCCCCCCTCGCTGGTGAAATTAGTTTCCTAACTTGAAGGCTTCCCGAATTAATCCGAATTAATGTGTCAAAGTATTCCAGACTAGTTTCCTGATAACAGGGAGGTTTTGGTTGGTAACCCGACGGCTTGCTGTTACTGGAGTCCAAAATTTGAAACACATCTTACCCAGAAAAAAGGCTAACAGAAGAAACATCAATTTCCTACACCGGATAGGTTGTCACGCTCTGCATAGAAGTACGGCTGTGAACTTTAAAGTTCTTTTTTGTTCAGGATACTGGCAGCCCTGAGTTCGCACCCACTTAGTGACGGACCGGACCACTTGGGAAGCAACTTACTTCCTCTTTTGTAGTCCACGGACTCCTCTTTTGCGAAAGAAGTAGAACAATACAAGGCGCAGATGCTTCTCATGCTGAACTAGTTCGAAGCTCAAATCAACATTAACAAATATTCGGTCTACTTCATTGGTAAAGCACATCAAAATAAAGATTGAATCGAAGTTAAGCCTTAAGCAACGCCCACAAAACGACGGCTCTATAGCAAGCATACTGGAAGTAAGCACAAATCTAGGGTCGGACTAGTGCTTGTTATCCGGAAGACATGATTTCATGTCCGGGAAACCGGTATCAGAAAGAATATCAACTGTGAGAAGGAAGAAAATCTCAATAATACATTATTTCGCAGCAACCCAGATGTCAGATGTAGAGTGGAAGAAGGTTTTCTTCGATAAAACTGAATGCAATCCAGAAAAGCACCCTGATGGACTCAGATAACAGCTTGCAGGGACATGCGCTAGAGGAACACAATCTTGGGGATAGCCTCGAACGATATCATTACTTGATGGTCGCTTGCCTTCCCGTATCTTCTAGCAGGGATTGGGATCGTCGGTCTTAACATGGAGGAGCTTAACACGATGCACTTTCTAGATTCGATAATAGATCAGCAGTGGATGAACTATTTTGCTGACTGGAGCATTGACCGCTATGTTGTACTAGACGATGCAAAGAATAACAGCGCCAAAACAAGGAGTAAAGAAGAAGCTATCCTCAAGAAGAATTTGTAGAAAATATTAAACGACGATTAGCTTCCCTGTGCATTGGTGAGGCTTATTTTAACTGAGGAGGAAGATTTTGTAAGCCAACCTTTGGACTTGCAATGGTCGACCCAGTTTCACCTCTACTTAGTGAATAACCTCCAAACATACATCGAGTCCAAAAATAGCCCTATTTCAACTACTTGATCCACCGAATTTACATAGTCCCGTTAAGAAAGGAAAACTTCAACTGGGAGAAGAAATATATTCTAAACACCGCCAAGATGAGCGGGTATAATGCAAAAATAATAGAACATTTGATGAGACGAAAACAGAGCCAATTGCAAAGGAGGGAGTGCACCTAAACATGCCCATGCCTAGGAAATGCTCATAGTGAACTGGCCAGCCTTTGGTTAAACTGCCTCCGAGGGAGAGGAACGACTCAGAGGGCGGTAGGTAGGATCGATCAGATGCATGTTTACAAAGAAGCCCCCAAAAATCTCAAGTTTGCCATTCAGCGAAACAACAGAGAATGTATTGAGAAGCTCTGCTCAGAGGCAGATGCAAAACTCGTGGCGTAGCATCTATAGAGTTGTGATGGGATGATTTAGAGGTTGGTCATCTCTACAAATCACGTGTCCGACTCTTCTTAAAAATCATCCAGGGTTTATTCCTCAGCAAGGGAAGGGCGCTAATACCATTCAGAGAATTCTGGATGTGACTACAATTCCGGCAGTAACTACAGACGAGCTGTTGGAGATCTGCAGCAGAATAGATGACATTAAAGCTCCGGACGTGGACGGAATACCCTCCATCCCCTCGCTGTGAGATCTAGAGCGGAAAGAATCCTATTGGAGGCAATATTCCCTACAGAATGGAAGCGGCAGAAATTGGTATCTAACCTCTAGATAACCTCCAGGTGAGCTATCTTTCTATAGATATCTTTTCTAGGCACTACGGAGAAAGTGTTGGAGCGGGTAATTTATAATAAACTGCTACCGGCCGTTGGGAGCCAAGGAGGCCTCTCAGATTGACAGTATGGGTTCCTCAAGGTCAGATCAACCACTGATGCCACCAAATTGGTTACTGGTTTGGCCGAAAATGCAATTCATGAAAAGAGTAGGACCAGCAAATATTGCGTGGCAGTAACCCAAAATGTGAAAAATGCATTCAATTCGGCCAATTGTGGTCGTATATAGAAGAATCCCTGGCCACGCTCGGTCTTCCCTGCTATCTCGCTGTCATTGTGGAGAGTTACTTGCCAGAATGGACGCTCTGATATAACACCGATGATGGACCTCATGAGTACGTTGTTCCCGCGAGTGTCCCGCAGGGCTCCGTACTGGGCCCACTATTGTGGAATATCATGAACAATGATGTTTGTAATCTTCAGTTCTGGGACCACTCAAACAAGGGTTGTTGAACACATAGGTTGATCCCTAACATCAGGGAGTGGCTCGAGATAAAACATGGAGAGATTAATTATAACCTCACCTTATTTTTCACCGGCCATGGTGGATACTGTCAATATTTATATAGGTTTAAATTGTATACTTCACCTGATTGCCCAAGCTGCGATAGGATTGAGATGCGATTGACTTCATGATCGCAACGATCCAAAGTAAATTGCGAAAAGCGGAAAAGGTGAGGTTTACGATCGTCGCGGGTAGATGGGAAAAGCTAACTCCGCCCCGTGATGTAATATTTAAAGGTGGTTCCCCCGATTGGAGGAGAGAGGTCTAGGCTTGGTTGGTTTTTAGTGTGTAAAATTCGCTCGTAAAGGGTAGGTGGACTTATAGGCTCATTCCTGCCATCAAGTAGTGGTTGCATAGACGACACGGTGGTGGTACCAGAAAATCTGGTGCCGAAAATTGGGATGCGGTCAACTCCATGATAGCATCTATCCGAAACAAACTACGAAAGACAGAAGAGGGGAGGAAAGCGCGGTCGCGCACACCACGTATAGAAGAAAGGTGACCAAGCTAGAGCGAGCTGACTCCGCCCCGTGATGTAATACCTTATGGTTGCTCCGTGGGGTAGGGAGGGAGTCGGGGTGATCACACTGGTGTGTCCGGTCCAGTGCCTTTTGAAGATTTCCACCTCCTTTAAAAAAAAGACAGACAGACAGTAAACCTATTTTAATAAGGTTTTGTTTTATACAAAACCTTCAAGTTCAAATCTCCGCTTCACTTGCTTTTCATCGATTTCGAGAAAGCTTTCAACAGCGTCAACAAAGAGTGTGTCTGGAACGCTCTACGCAGTGAGCACACTCCGGAGAAATTTATAGCTAATTATCATCATAAGATGTCAGGTGTTGCACTGAGAAAAATTCTTAGAGGAATACGAACTTCAGAGGTAAGTCCAACAGGGTTGAGACTGTTCCGCACCAACATTCCTTCCGTGGATGGATTTTACGTCTCAAATGAGACTGAAGATTCTACAATCCATTGTGATAAGAAAACAAGTCGGGAAATCGGATGCCGGGCGCTTCAGGTATGAAAGGTTTTGTTTGCTTCTTGTGTGAGTATATTTGAGAGCAGAACTATCCCATTTGTACGTAGCCGGTTATGTATAAGCATTTAGCATGTCAGATTTAGTACTTCGGGTTGTAAATTTATACGGTAAAGACAATTTTGGGCTACTGTAACTTTGTTAATAATAGTACGATTTTGATCAAACTTGGAGATAATATGCTTCATATTATATTTTATACTGCTACCAACTTTTGTAACTCTGGGATAAACTTAAGGGGGATTTTACTCACATTTTCTCAAAAATATTGTAATATACCGTTATTAACTTAATTTGAATAGATATCGATATGAAGAGTATTTTGAGGCCTGGGCACTATATAGAGGCAGCTTCATGAATTGTTTCAGATTTTTCGGTTGGGTAGTTTCTGAGAATGGGTCCATTAAAGAAATCATCACTTTCCAACCCTCCCACACCTTGCGTTTTTAACAAATCCCAAAACTAAGACCGGCTTCGAAAAGTACTAATCGAGATCTTTCGTTTGATATCCAACATGACTATATTCGGTGAAAAAAAATTGTGCACCCCCCTTTTGCATGTATGGGGACCCCCTCTTAACCTCAACGTAGCAGGATATCACCCACTACATGTCTGGGCGTTCATAGTTCCCACCTTCTCACCAAATTTCATGTCAATTGGTATAGCCGTTTTTGAGAAAAGTGCGTGTGATAGACGAACAAAAAAGGCCACATTGCAAAAGTCTGCGAAGAAAATCCCAATTGTCTGTTTTGCAGGCAAATAAACGACATTGACAGCGCCCATTTCACAGGCAGCAGCACATGTCCGGTGTATAGGAAGGCGATCGACACTATGCGCAAATGAGGTTCCTATAACTAAACCTGGACCATTGCCAAGCGGCTCAGGACCTGCTCTCCCAGACGATATTGGAAAACTAAATCGACGTTGCTATTATCTGCGAGCAGTCTAAAAATCTAGACAGTGGAGTCTGAATTGCGGATAAGAGCGGAAAAGCAGCGATATAGACATGCGGAAATCGGGCCATAGAAGGAACCACGAAGGTTCTCGAGAGTGGCTTCACTAGAGCAAAAATAGGCGGGATATCTATTTACAGCTGTTATGCGGCTCCAAGCCTTACGAGGGAGGAGTTCCATTCTTTGGTGGAGAGAGTAGCAATGGATGCAAACAACCATAGCCCTCAGATAGTGGCTGGCGATTTCAACGCATGGGCTGAAGAATGGGTCACCCGAGAAACGAACACAAGAGCACGTATATTACTTGAAGCTCTTTCTCATCTGAATGTTGTAGTTGCTAAAACTGGATGCGTGAACACTTTCCGAAAGAGAGAAATGGGGTCCGTGATAGATGTCACTTTTGTAAGTGACGTTTCAGTGCAAGATCCCCAGTGGTATGTCAGTGAAGAATATACGCAGAGCGACCAACAGGCCATCATTTTAGAAATCATGTATGGTACACGGACGAAATGGTCTCGCGCGAGAGCTGAAAGGTGGGCAGCTAATAAGTTTGGCGAGGAGGTTTTTGAAGAAGTTCTGCAGCAAAATACAGCGCTTGAAGGAAGCGCAGAAGATAAAGCTTTACAGATCGGCGAAAAGTTCCGAGACGCCTCCATGCCAAGGTATGTTGTATCCCAGAAGCGAGTTCCGAACTTTTGGTGGAACTCTGAAATTGGAGAATGCCGATCTGGATACGAGCAGTTACATGAAAAATACAAAAACGCTCGGAAGAAATTACATGTGGCCATAATAAAAAGTAAAAGCGAACATTTTAAGCGACTGTGTAAGGAAGCTGACACGAACCCTTGGGGAGGCGCCTATAAAACGATAATATTAAACGCTCCCCCCGGATTTCTAGCTTTACTCTGCTTAATGAAATAGTAACAGATCTTTTCCCACAGAAAGTGAGTACCGCTAACCTTCCCATTGTCGACATAAACACCGCCTAAGTTCCCATGGTAAGTGAAAAGGAGGTCCTCGAAGCTGCAGATAAAATTGTTGGTAAAAAAGCATCTGACTTGGATAACATCCTCAATAAAGCTCTCAAGGCAGCTGTCAAAGTAGCTCCAAATATTGTATGTTTTCCGAGGCGTTCACCACATGCCTTTAAGAAGGAGCATTTCCTACACAATGGACGAAGCAGAAATTAATACTAATCCCTAAGCCAAACAAACCTTTGGGTGAAGCTTCGTCCTACAGGTCGATATGCCTTCTAAATAATACTGACAAACTATTCGAACAAGTAATCTATAACAGATTACTTCCAACTGCCGAAAAGGATGGCGGTCTCTGCGAAAATCAGTTCGGTTTTCGAAAGAAGAGGTCTACAATGGATGCAGTTGTCCTAGTAGCTAACACAGCTAAAACCGCACTTGACGAGAGCAAACGTTGTGCAGTGATTACATTTGATGTGAAGAACGCCTTCAATTCTGCTAGATGGAGCAAGATACTTAAGTCCCTAATCAACTTAGGCGTGGCAAAGTACCTGGTGAGTATCGTTGCCGACTTCCTAATCGATAGGATTCTATGCTGCGAATCAGATGAAGGAATGAAATTATACCAAACGACATGCCGAGTTCCACAAGAGCCTGTCCTAGGGCGATTCTTGTGGATTATTATGTATAACGGAGTACTGACGCTAGACCTTCCTACTGGTGTGGCCTCCATTGGTTTCGCGGACGATGTTGGTGTGACGGTTGTTGCACGCCTTCTCGAAGAAGTCGAGCTTCATGCGAATAAAGCAGTCTATGAGATTAAATCCTGCTGAGAGAATGCTGGTCTACAGCTCGCGGAGCATAAGACGGAAGTAGTACTAATTACTAAGCGGAGAAAGTGCACTTCCATGAAGATCAAAGTTGGAACGAAAACAATTCATTCCAAGCCTGCGCTTAAGTACTTAGGCGTAATAATTGACCAAAGGTTGAACTTCAGATTGCATGTGGAGGGTGCAGCAACCAAGGCAAATAATATCGGAGCGCTGGTTGCGAGAATGCTACCAAAATTTGGTGGCCCAAGGCCGAGCCGTCGACTCCTTATTTAGAAGGTGGTCAGTTCGATCCTACTGTATGCAGCCCCAGTATGGGCAGATGCACTGAAAAATATAGCAAATAAGAGGAAGATTGGAGCTGCGTATCGCATAAGTGTACTCCGAATATGTTGCGCTTACAGAACAATATCCAATGAAGCAGCTTGCGTGGTAGCAGGAATGGTCCCGATTGAAATTCTGGTGAAAGAAATACAACGACTTTTTGATCGAACGTATCTCACCGGAGAATCTCCTGCCCGTCGGCGACAGTTCGCACGAACTGAAAGTGTCACGGAGTGGCAAGAGAAGCGGGATGAGTCAGAAAAAGGCCGTTGGACTCACAAAATCATATGGGATATCCGGAAATGGATCGAGCGACCTCACGGCGAAGTAGGTTTCGACCTAACTCAATTCTTGAGCGGACACGGAGGCTATCGAGCATATCTGTATCGATTTGGGCGTGATGATTCGACATATTGCCCACAGTGTGCAAACATTCCAGAGGACGCAGAACACGTCTTTTTTCACTGCCCCAGATTCGAAACCCAAAGGGCTACATTAGAAGCTACAACCGGGGAGCACTTTACACCCGAAAATATCATGGAGTTTATGGTGAAAGCCAAGGGGATATGGACCGAAGTTGAAAAAGTGATTACAGCCATCGGAAAGAAGCTTAGGCAGGAGCAAGTCATCCGAAAGAATGAACGCGAGAGGAACACGAATGTTGACATGAGCGCAGAATAAATTCTGATCCAGCCCCGCAACGTAATTCCAAATGGGAGTCCCGCGGGGAGAGTGGAAGAAGAATCGGAAAAAAAATAAAAAAAAAAGAGGTCAAACGGCTTTTAGGGATATCGAATTGGTGGACCTCGGCGCAAAACCGGAATGTCTGGAGTTCTTTATTAATGCAGGCCTAGACCGGTTACCGGTTGTTGCGCCGTTGATGATGATGATGCTACCAAGAAGAACTGCTAGAGAGGAAAACTCATCTAAGTGGAAGAAAGAGGTCTGATAATATTTGAAAGTAGCGTCCCTGTGTATGAGTAAAGAATATTCACCTTCAAAGGGGGATTTTACAGGACAAGCTCAGAGTTGCTACGGGGAGCCCCCTTTCACATCTACTTACCAAAGTATTTTTGCAAAAAATAGAAGAGAAGATGGAAAAGGAGGGAATAATATTACAATTCTGAGTAATTAGTATCCGGATAGTTCAGGGGTTGGAGCGCTAAGCAAGTCAAGTTCAAATCTCACTGATAGGAGAGGGATTTGTATTGTCATTGGATGTCAGATACCATTCGACTCAGCTGTGAATGAGCACCTGTGATTGAAGACGCACTTGTACTCCCTGCAACTGCCAACGATGGAACCACAAAATAGCCCCTTTCAACTGCATTATTTTTCCGCTTAGTAAGGAAAACGTCAACATGGAGAATAAATACGTCCGCAGCACCGCTAGGATGAATGGGTTTATTGCATGCAGCAGAAAGAACTAGAAAACAGTAAAAGAATCCCTTGCATATACCCAAGGCAACACACAGCGTCGAAAAAGTAATGGCCAAAACCAACCTAATGTTGATACTTACGAATGGTAAACAACAACTATAATGAAACCTAGGTAACCCAAAAGCTTGTCTGCAACAGAACGAAAAGAGTGGGATCTACCAAACTGATTGTCAAGGATGTCATCAGGTCTACCCCGGACAAACGAAAAGACAAATGAAAGCAAGGATTGAAGAACACAAAGGGGAAGCATGGGTTCAAGGAATACGGACGTTGAACATTGACGAAAGTCTTAAAATCTCCAGACTACCGGAAGGAAAGAGGATTACCAACAACCTTTGGAACCCATCAATCCAATCAGGAATTCAAGATGCTTAAATTTGTCAGTTAATTACCCCGCCCAATATAAATAAAGGCTAAGACTTCTTCATTTAGATTGCAATAAGCACTGAGGAGGGCAGCAGCTAGCTCCCGAAATATCGATTTATGCATAAATAGGGCTTCTTTTAATTTAAACAAGTTGGGCAATTGGAAGCTCGGCGATTTAGGTACGAAAGGGTTTGTTGATCTTCCATGTAATAATATTCGGGTACGCTATGGTTTATATATAGCCCGTATTTTATATACACTGAACGTATCTGATATTCAATTAAATGTGGTACTGAGATTTTATCTCTTAGGAAGTGTCAATTTAATGCAAGAGAGACAGTTCTGACCTACTGTAACTTTGCTAATAATGGTAGGATTTCCACCAAACTTTCCAGCAGGCTGCTGTATATTATAGCCTACATTAATGCATCTTATGGGTCTAGGATGAAGTGAAGTGGGGAAGGACGGTATGTAATAAGTTTAAAAAAATATATAAATATACTATTTTTAACTTTATTTTAACAGATATCGTTGTGAACAGTATTTCAAAGTCCAGATATCATATAGAGGCATCATTATGATTTTTTTTCATATTTTTCTGGTGGGGAGATTCGGCATATTAATTTAGGTGGACCTTTTAGGACCCCCGTCAGTCCCCCGTTTCGCAGTTAGCTTCAGATCTAACAATTGATTTGTAAAGTACTAAGTACTACTATTACTTCAATTGGTACCCCATATGACTATATTTGGAGTATGTAACTCACAATTTGTTGGAACTCATTGCTTGAAAAAGACTTCCTGATCATTTTGGAGCAGTCGCCGGAGTTCAAATTTCCGCCTCACTGGCTTTCCATCGATTTCCAGAAAGCTTTCAGCAGCGTCAACAAGGATTGTATCTGGATTGCTCTATGCAGCGGGGAGAGAGAGGTATCACTAGTACATGAAAAGTGACCGAAAGCGCCAAGCTTTCATGTCTACCTCCTATCATCGTTGTATTTTCACCTGAGACAATAAATGATGAGCGTCGCTGGCGTGCGGAACAGATGCCCGTGGAGGTGTTGATGAGAAGGCGGAAGTGACAGTGGATAGGTTACACCTTAAGGAAGGGTTATAACTCTATTGCGGATAATGCTATGCAATGGAACCCATTTTACTACGACGACTAATGAGTTTGCTGCCCTACAAGCCTGTCCTATGTGGTGTAGAACCGTGGAGTCGGAGTGCAAGTTTCTCGGGAAATCGTGCAGTGAATTGAAGTACATTGCCAGGAACCGATAGCAATGGTGTGTATGGGTGATTGAACCATGCTAATCTGATGTATTTTAAGTCTGAGAGACTGAAGGTTCTGAAATCCACTAGAAAAAAGATGAGTAGCCAAAATTTTTTTCGCTAGTCATCGTGATTCATCATCTTTGCCAGGAATTTTATTGGTAGTAAACACTATGCAACCCGTTCATAAATTTGGTGAATTCTTAATGATGCTAATTAAGGAAGTTAATTACTTTTTTTCCAGACAAATATATACTATGTTGTTTTACCTTTCACATAAAGTTTTAACTGGATTCACATCATATTCCACGACCGTTAGGGGCGTGGTTGTTAAATTCTTTAGATGATCTTATTCACTCATAACAAAACGATTTCCAAATCACCACCCATTTTGGATAACACCAAACGCTTTTGGACGCAAAAACGATCATAAATGGTCTTCTGATGTGCGCTTTAAAAACCGGTGCTGTCCATTGAACCTCGGAAGTAAACAACATTGTCTTAAACTTGATAGAGCTATTCGAATGAGCCAGTAATTGAAGAAGCGTAAACAAGAAAAAAAGCCATTAAAACACTGGAACCTCATCTGGAAACCAGAAGAATCTAAACTGACTACCAGAACCAGAATGAGGAAGCCACGTTCGACGCAGGAAATTCTGATGACTTTGCATGAAGTGTTTTTATTAAATCAGAATTCGATGAATATTAATAAGCTGTAACGCATTGGTGGCTACACAAACAACTGCACCAAAAAAAGCAATAAAAGATACATTTTCCTCATCTAGTTTAAATGCGGTCCAATCACCTTCAGACATTCTCGTCTAATTTTCGATATTTTAATCTCGAATCTGCAATACTTCAAATCAATCTAAATCTTTAAATTTGCGCTCCACACCCTCAAGGCAAAATAGGTATCTAATCAACAGGGACAACCCTGAGCATTCTTTGCGCTTACCCTTAAAAAAATACCAATTTGTGGTAGTCACTGAATTTCACGAAATCAATTAGACGAAACTGATCGTAATTTACATTGTGAAATGGTTGAACATTCATTCATTGTTACTTGACCTTGCTGCACCCATTCGTTGTAGGTTACGTAAGATTGCTCAGTACAACACCAAAAATAATTAAATTCAATTTTCGGCAATAAATTTCTACTTAACATTCGGTGGATATTCTGGGCCAAAAGATTGTACTGAATTAATGAAATCAGGGTAATGGAAAGTCTGAGTCAAATTAGCTGGAGTGCATTCAAAGTAATGGGAAACCTTGGCAATTCTGACTAGCCAAGCCCACGCACAGTTTTGGTCAAACCAAGAAGGGTTACAAAAGTCATACCAGCGTAATTGGAAGATAGAAAAAAAATACAAGACTCTACTAGAAACGAAGTAACCAGACTGATGAGGGGGAAAGATTCTTTTGACAATTCGTAGTGCCTTTTAGTGGTTATCTAAAAATAGGGAGAGTGCGATGACCAATCAGCGTTGGATGACATCAGGTTCGGCACCACTGTCAACAGAAACAACTCTTCCTAGATATACAAATTGATCAACATCCTCGAGGTTCTGCTCATTATTGTAAATAGGAAGATTGCGATGACCTTTGAGAATGAGAACATTGGTTTTGTTGGTGTTTATCTTCAGTCCAACTCTACTTGCCTCTCTTTCCAAATCGAAAGCCATCTGGCCAAGGTCCATGACCCAGTGAGAGAGCAAGATGTCATTGTCCATTGAACCCTTCCACATTGTTGGCCAAGGCAGCATAGAGAACTCACCGATAACAAGGAGAAAATAAGTTTTCTCGGGATCGATGAAAAGCAGATGGTCTGAACTCCGCACAATGGTCCTAAGGACGCCAATGGAGCTTTCGAGTGGAAAGTAGTCTGCTCTTTGTGGATAAAACTTTCGTGGTGTTTCTTGATGCGTTCAAGGATTATTTTAGCTACAATTTTTGTGACGGGCTGCAAATACCTTTTCAGTTGTCGCAATCAAAACGGGCTTCCTTCTTTGAAATCCGCACGATCTTCCTCTTTACACCAGTCAGTGGAAAGAATTTTGTCTCAGGGGTCGTCAACTATCCTTAACGGGTCGCTTACGATACGGGGAGTGGCGTCCCCGAGGTGCCCGAGTAAGTCGTTCTGACCCCCTAGCTGGCATAATTCCTGCATCCTAGGTAGTAGCCTGAAGAAAGTTTGTAGGTGAAGAGTGAACATCCCCGGAGCCGTCGGCAACTCCTTGTCGACGTCGATGGGGTGGTATGAGCCTAGCTCCGCCAATGTGATAGCTGTGGCGTGTATCAACCAGCCCCTTCAGAACCCTGGTCGGGTAGTGTGCATTGAGTCGGTATTAGTAAATCTTCCGTGCGTTCCGGGATTAGCTAATCGTAGTTTAGGCCTCAGGCAACTGACGTAGGGGCGTTGTCCCCGAGGGTATACCCGTTCCTGACTATTGCGGCCCGCTCCCTTGCACACGATGCGCTGGTAAACAACTTAAATGGAGAACAAAAACAAATCAAACGAGGAGATAGTGCAAGTGAATAGAGCAAAGGACGCAACAAGGGCTGAAATACCCGACGAGAAATCGGGACACGCAGACAGAGAGAAGGACTCGCAAAGTGATGCCGCACCTGCAACGGAGACGAGAAGCCAGGCCATACCACGCAGTGCTATAATTGCGGAAAGAGGCACAGTTGAAACTTCCGAAACTAACCAAATGGTTTCGAATATAAGCCGAGTGGGAAAGGCTTATTAAGAAATGCGCGGCAGCTGTGAAGCGCATGCGATCTGCGAGATTCCTCCAGAAAAATGCGGGCAAGGAAGCTTCTAAAGCGGGAAAATAAGAATTGGTTGGGTAGTGTGTAGGATACGAATCCGGGCTGTCCCAACCAAATGTTAGAGACGTTTGGATTATGGGCACACATCTGCAAGCTGTCGGGGACCTGACAGAAGGGCAACATGCCGTAAATGCGGTCAGACAGGGCATAAAGCCAACACCTGTAATAAAAAGGAAAGCTGCGTCCTATGCAGGGATCGTGGCGCGACTGATAAGGGCGTTGCGTAGACTGCGGGCTCGGGGTGGTGTTCAGTTTTCATAGTAGAAATGGAAAGAGCTGGGACGCGGTCAACATGATTCGCATCCTACAAATCAATATGCACCGGAGTGCAACTGCTCACGAATTGCTAGCCCAGAGACCAAAACGTTCTTACCCAAAACCGAGGGGTTGGCTTTGTCTTGCGAAAGTGAACACCGGGAGGTTTGTCGAAACTCTTGGAACAGGTGGGGCCGCGCTGGAGGGTACTCCTGGGGGTGGTAGCGCTGCAGCCGATATTGTCGTGTAAATTCAGTTATGAACCTGATAACGACGGCCTGCGGAGCCTCCATGCTCAGAAGGGCACCGAGACATGGCAAACCTTCTACGTATTGGTAGACAATGAAAATCGCAGAGCTCCGGAAGAAGTGTTACAGGCTCCGCCGCTTAACACAACGTCTAAGCGACCGTTAGGAGGCATGTGCCATAATGACGGAGTACAAATCAACCAAAAGGAGGCTCCGCCAGCGCAATAAACAAGAGCAAAACTCGCTGCTGGCAGCATCTGGTCGACGAGGTGAATGGGTACCCTTGGGGATTCGGTTACAAACTGGTAACCCGATAAATCGGGGCTCTGCGGAAACCCTGTTCACATAAGGCCGAGCAGATGGACCGCATTGTAAGGGTACTATTCCCTGCGTACCCGGTATGGCATGATAACATCGGCGCGGAGAGCGCCGAGGACAGTCCACTTTTCTCTATAAAAGATTTGGCACAGGCAGTCCTCTCTATGAAGAGCAAGAAGGTGCCAGGACCCCATGGTATTCCAGCAGAGGTATACAAACTGGTATTCCAACACCGGCCAAACTTACTGGTCGGCGCATTCAACGCTTGCCTCAAAGAGGGCATTTTCCCTGCTCGTTGCAAGATAGCTTAGGTGGATTTAGCGCTGCTAATGTGTTGAGTGACATCAAGCTCAGCAACACTATAGGCGAAAACAACGCTACGAAAATAGACAAACTAATCAAAACCTTCGATGTTCTGCCAGTTAATGGACTGACCTTGTATGCCTCTCTTTCCAGATCCAAAACCGTGTTTTCCCATTACATGCCCAAGATTTCCAAGTTTTTATCAGAATCTAGCCTGACATTCAGAATACCTATCTCCTGATCATAATATGCTCGGTATGATAGGATGTTCGTTGCTGGTGAGTGGAAACCCAACTGACTTTGTTGCAGGCCGTGCGCTTGTATACTCCGCCCCGATGGCAAGTTAGTTAAATATGCGGAAACCTATAAACCTTTCATCAATGTCTCTCCATCACATATCCAAGCACATTGTTTGCCAGAGTCTGCTTTGTCGTTTAGATCACAATGTCATCTCTAGGAAGCGTATCCAGACCTGTGCGTAATTGCTTATAGAAAACTTCCTTGGTTTGTGATAAAGAGCTTCTCGGTTTGAAGTGTGTACCTGTACCTGTGTGTACCAATCCCAGGGTCCTTTTCGGACATGGATTAATTTGAAGACTACAATCAGAGCCCGTTTGTGAATGGTACAGCGGTACTGATTTTTATACTGAGTGCAGGTTCAACATTCATATTTGGGATGCGAGGCTCTCGAGTTGTACGGTGCACGTTTAAGTTCATAAAGTACTCCACCATGAAACTCCCAAATGGGGGCCGACCGCAAATAACCGGTGTTACTGAGCAAATTCAGAAATTCTATTCGGAAAAGACTCGTATCGACGACCTCAAAAAAAGTTTTGCTAGGAAATTGTTTTACAGTTCCAGGGTTTCCAAACCTGAACTCTGTTTCCTTGATTTTTGGAAACGCTATTAAATTCAGGAGTTTCAACGTTTGGGAGGAGTCACTCCATAATATTAAAAGTGAGCTTATGTGTCCGAATAACTGAGTGGTAAGAGCACAAGGCTATCATATGGAAGGTCGCCTGGGGCTTCACTTAGCCGGCACGTTCCCCGCAACAAGTTACCCACAAAGAAAGGCAAGACTTATAACCTCTTCCGAAACATAAACCACAGACACGAACTTATATTCTATACACAGCAAACTCGCCAAGCATTTGGCTTTGGTTGGGGCAATGCGTTTTTGACATCCAACGCCAACGCTGCAGTGCAAATGCCAGAATGCACCGCACTTTATACCAGATTCACCATCCATGCTGTAACCATAATGGAGTGGGCACGGCGAAACCTATGTTGGTCCTCCCACATTAGTTTCCCGTTTTCGAGATCGTAGATCGTCGTTTGTAGATGGCTCATTGCATTATTTTCTCCATCTACTACACTTATTGGGCTTGGGAAGGGCCGACAACGTCTGTTTTTTACGGGGGACAAAAATGTTGCCAAGTATGTCCCGACTCCTCGTTAGCTGGATGTAGGTCTTTGAAGCAGTTCTTTTTACTTCTTCAAAAGGCCTCTTTTAGGTTGCGTCACAACTGCATGTATACCTCCCCTTGTTCATACGGCCGGGTTTCCTCCTATGCATCTGCTTAAGTCTCCTTGCTCAAAAGTATGCAGCTGGAGATTGCGACTTCATTTTTGGTAAAGGTTGAATTTTCAACCTTGAAAGAGTTTATGGAGGGGGAAAGGGGCGGTCGCTTCTCTTCATCCTCAATAAGGGGGATATGAGGAAGAAAAAGGAAGGTCCTTCCTTTCTAATCCCGTTAAATCATTCCGGCGTTCACCACCCACAAGAAACCAGGGCGCCCAAAATTGGAGCCATTCTCGTGTCAAAATGGTGAGTTGCAATGACCCCCCCCCCCCCCCCCCCCCCCAAGGGTAAACGCGTAAAGAATTAGGTTTTTACAGAGTAGTCACCGCTATGGACACAAAGGTGGTACCTTTTCTTTCATCTACATTTCCTTTTATCATCTCCCCTCATGTGGTGAGGTTGACAAACCCACCTTCATCATGCTAATATTGAAGTATTCCTCATTTGAACCACCTTAGCTTTTGGGAGGGGAGGGGGGTTTTAGGGTTCGTGCCTCCTTTACTTCTGCGGATTTAGGGTAAAAAATTAAACTCAACCGTTTCGACATGAAAATAGCTCCAATGCAAGGTGCCACCGACCTTAAGGTGAGTGACCCCCGGGTTGAAAAAGGGAGCGGAGCACTAATCCCTACCTCTTCCACAAACTTTCCACGCACTCGGGGGATGGGGTTCAAAGTTCAACCTTTGCCGCATTTACCTGGGTTGCCTATTGAGGAGCAATCGTTTTCTGGGCATGGTAGCATTGCATGTTTCCTTCGCCGATCTGGGTTACTTCTTCTCTGGCTGCACCCCTCCCCAAACACCGGGCAAATCCCGACGGCAATTATAGTAAAATAATAAACCTATTAATGATGTGAATAAAGTCCTTTCGCATAGCTTTTCCAGAGGAGCAATTGTTTCGAAATTGCACCAGGACTAGAGCAGGGAAATCTTCCTCTTTTGCCGCATGCTTTCTCTACTTTGCTTCCATCGGAAGTGGGATTGGCAAAGTAAAACTTATCATACTGGTGTCAAAATACCCCTGTCCCTTTTGAAATGTTCCTCTGAAGGTAGAGTTGAGAATAACCATTTTCACACCTTATTTCTTGCAATGTATGCAAATGACGGCTGGCCTGAAGTATGTATGTTTGCCGTGATAGTCAAAATGTTACTTCTTTTATTGATTAGTCTTATATTTTCCATCTTAACTATCTCTAAATACTTAAATTGAATGGATAGGAAAATATAAAAACCCGATCACGAAACCTTCCTGATTCCTCCAGATGAAATTCTATGTCCATTAATCTATTAGCCCCTTTCTCGAGACTCCGGAGCAGACAGTCTATTGAACCTCCATTAGAGAAGTATACGTATGTATATATAATTGCAAACATTCGATTCCGATGTACCTCAATATGTATCTATGTATTTTGGATGTACATACTCTGCACCATTGTACAACTACTGCATGACGCCCTAATGAAGTGCAACACAAATAAATGATTTTTGCTCATTTTATCATTTCAGCAATCTCCAATTTTCATGCTTTTACGGAAACAAAAAAAAAACTAAAAGCAAAATATATAGTACAAGTATCTGGTAAAGATTTTTTTTTTACTTTCTACATTTCTTTCTCACTCACTTGATAAAATACTGCCACAGGGGCAGCAGGAAACATGCCAAACTACTTCACAAAACTAACTCCGGATGTACTAATTCATTTTGGTTAAGAGAACACAAAAGATACAAATAACAGTCATTGGCAAAATATACAGAAAAACACTAAAATCAGATTCACTTTTCACTTTAAGCGTAACTTTTTTGGGTATTGTTTGCAGCCTCAGTGACAGACATAATTTTTGCTCTGGATGTCCCGTGAGTAAACACAATGTAAGACCATAATAGATACATAAAACAACCAAAATTTTCAGACTTTTCTGCGGCAAATGAGTATGAATAACTTTATCTTTATAACTATAATAATATAGCTCTTTGTTTACAAACAGAATAAATGAGATCAAAAATATAATGCAAGAAATTTTCAAGCTCACTTTCGATGATTGTCTTCAGAGGAGTCGAAATTCTTGCGAGATTTATTCTTCAAATAAAACGAGCAATGTAAAAAGTCACATTCAAAACCATACCCAGAGATACATATATTCCAATGGCCTCCACAAAAATTTAACTTTTGGGAAGACAAACATATCAACATTTTCCAAAATTTCGCATTGTTTATACGGCAATGTGTATGGGACTTCAGAATTGTGATTTCTATTTTTAAATGAATGAATACAGAATTTATCTTAAAGCTGAGTATCTTTAGTCTTTGGTACTCGTATTTAGTGGTGGGTAATGGTTTTCTTGGTATATCTTATTTACTTTCACCAGAATTTACATAGTTTTGAAACCAGAGAAATCAGAGAAACAGAGCTCTGAGAACGCAACTTCAGGGAGCGAGCAGTGGTATCTTTTCAAATTATTTTGATTTCAACTATTTCAAAATAATTAGGCATAAGTTCATAGAGAGCCTACGGATCTATACTTAAATGGAGTGCGTTCATACAATCTTTGCATTTTCGTGATGGATTACCAATAAACGGATCATTGCAGTGCAGCCCCTGTGCAATTTTTTCAGCGGCCGTACCTCGATTCCTAGTGTATTCTGTGTTATAGTAGTTGACCGAGATACGAGTAGTTAATAATGCATGGAGTGTATTTACGACGACTAAATAAGGGCAACGCGCTTATTCCGACGGTAGACAAACATTGCAAGATTCTTTGGTTACTGCGTGAAGATATTTTGTCAATCTTCAGCTATGGTCCTTCGACTCCTCGACATGTTACCTAAATCTGAACCAGAATTTTGCATTTCGCAATTGCTCCCAAGCACGGCAGGTGTGGTACCATATACTATTCAATCCTAAACATGAAAATGGGTTGAAAAAAATCTGGTCTCGAAGAAACCGCACACATCATCAAAAATGGGAAAGTCTGGGGTTCGACATCTGTAGGGAACTCACAGCCAAACGAAGAATCATCCTCAACAGTTCCTTTCATTCATACCAACACAAATTTGTGGTTCATACCGTGATGCACGTATTTCTCCCAAAGAGCCTAAACTTCTTCGTGCGGAGCAAGAATCATTGCTATCTGCCGGGTGTTCCGAATCGTGCCTATCTCTCTAGATACTCCAATGTTCGTTCGGCATTTATCCACTTCGTCTAATTTAATTAACAGAGTCATTAATCAGAGTGAAATTATGCGGTGTTTCCAACGATTATTAGTCATTAAATTCTTTAGTTTTCCAACGAAGTCCTTCCAATTTCAATTGCAACTTTGGTTTAGCTCCCTTCTTGGACTGTCAACTCTGGAACAACACTATTTGGTCCTCGTAGGAGCTGCGCCCTGATAGAGGCTTTGCTTCAATTCGTTCGAACCTCGCCTATCAGTATGTCCTTTCGTCTTCGTATCTTCGGCTTTTTTGCAAACTCATGTTGATCATATAATCTAAAGCAATTTGATCCTAAACATGTAGTCCAATAGAACTGAGGCTCGTCCTTCACTATAGTTCTGATGACATCCAAATAATCACTGCTTACTACTTCATGATGTCCCAAAATAATGCCCCTTCTCTTTGTTCGTAACACAACCGTCAACATTTGAACGCTCCACGACCCCCATTTTCCAAAACATTGAACACATATCTCCCCACTTGCAGAATATCCTGCCGTTACGCCACATAAACCTCAGCTGTCCAAATTTTAACCATTAATTCATCCCAGTTTCGCTTTCGATTCTGTTCTTCCAAACTAATTCATTCCTTGAATTTTATCACTTTCCAGAGCCTTACCATACTTGCTCGATTGTCAGCTCTTTCTCTGCCGTAGCTTTAAAACGATAAACACTTCTGGATCGCTTTTCGATACTCACCCGTGTATCTTCCTTACTTTTCAATTTTCTTCTACCTATAACTTCGTTTTCCTCGCAGTAATTATCCCAAAACTCCTGCCTTTGCCGTGTCCATTTTTCCATCCCTCCTAGTTCCTCCCACTTCCTGCGGCGTTTCTTATAATTCTGTGTTACATACCTTCCTCTATTCCAATCATGCCACTAGCTTCTAAAAATTCGCGCAAGTATTTTCAAACTTGGCGAACCATTGCTTCAAGTCTCTAAGCGAATTGTACACTGTTATTAAATCCCTTGCCGTCCAGCATACACCTGTTGCTACCTCTGTCCTGAAAGGTCCCAAGTTCTTGTCACTCGCTTCTCGCCACTTCAAACTTTCTGTCTGCCAACTTATTATCGCTTGAATAGGCACCTCCTGCGGCTTTGCACTGTTCTGCCAGGTGTGCTCATCCTGTTTAGAAATTTCTTCCTGCTGTTTCGTAACTTCTCGCATGGCATCCTCCTGCCATTACCTTTAGATATAACCTCCTCTTCATGATCTACTGCTTCTCGGCAGTTTCGCTCCTGCTCTTTAGTCACCTCCTGACTGATCACTTATTGTGATTTTCGAATGTCCTGACTGGTACTCTCATGCAACTTGTCAACTTCCTTCTGCATTTTTTCAACTTCTTACAAAATCTTTTCGTCGCCTTTGGAATCTCATTGGCATTCTCACGCCGTATCACTTCCTTCTGTATAAACACTTCCTGATACATTGGCTTTTCATCCTGACACAACACAGCACCCCCTTTTCTTTCTTGAGGTTCTTCAGGGGAATCTTCCAATCACATTGTAGTTTCTGCTATCTGTTCTGCTACTTCTGGAGTATATTCATACTTTGATTTTTCATTCTCTTGGCACGCTACTTCCTGAGCGCTTTCGTTTTGTTCTGCGTTCACCTCCTTTTCATTTCAAAGGCAATTCTAATTTCGACCTACTCTAACTTTGTTAATGATAGCAGGATTTCCACCAAACTTTTCAGTATGGTGGGTAGTTTTCCCCTTCCGACCCTCGCACTCTTCCCAATTGCCACTAAACTAATATCTGCCTCGGAAAGTACTAATCGCGACTTTTCATTTGATACCCCACATGGCTATATTCGATGAAAAACAATTTCACCCCCCTCGTAGGTAGATGAAGACCCCTTTACATTCAGCGTGGAGTAATGTAATTCACCGCATATGGAGGGGGTTCACCCCAGCTTGCCACTAAATTTCGTGTCAATAGGGACAGGTGTTTCTGAGAAAAGTGCGTGTGACAGACACACAGACGGATAGGCAGACTTTGTTGTCACAAAGCGGACCCCATCACTAAGCGCCGGAAGAGAAATTACGCCTGTGCTAAAATCGGGAATCATATCATCACGTGATAGACATGAAGCTCAGCTATAAGCAACACGTACAGTATGTTTGTGATAAATCATCCACTGCTAGTATGGCCCTGGCGAGGATGATGCCGAACGTGGGAGGACCACGGCATACCTCTAGGTTCCTTATAGCCAGGGTGGTGACCTCAATCATGCTCTATGCGTTTGGAGCGAGGCGTTGCAGATGTCAGTTAATACTAGCAACCTGAATGCAGTCTACAGGAGGACAGCCCTGAGGGTATGCTCTGCCTTCAGGACTGTCTCAGATGATGCAGCATTCGTCATCTCTGGAATGATGCCCATTGACATCTTGACAGATGAGATGGCGAATATATACCATGCGAAGTCAATCTCGCCCTTATTGCAGACGAAGAACGCTGAGAGGGAGAGATCCATAAATAGATGACAAGAGCGGTGGGAACGCTCGGGAAAGGGTCGGTGGACTCAGAGGCTCACAAGCTGACTCCGCCTCGTGATGTAATACCTTATGGTGGTTCCGCGAGGCAGTGAGGGAGTTGGGGGTGGTTTTAGTGGGTAAAAATCCCACACGCTGGTGTGTCTAGACCAGTGTCTTTTGAAGATTTCCACCTCCTCAAAAAAAAAAAACAAAAAAAGCCAGACCCGACAGACAGACATACAGATGGATATACAGACCCGGCGGACAGACAGACACACATAATTACTCCCAACCAGCGGTTAAATATTTGGCGGTAATGATTGACAGAAGACTTAACTTCAAGATGCATAGCGAGTGTGTAACTATCACGAAAATACTGCCGAACATTGCTGGACCAAGACAAACCCTTCTGTTTTTCTGAAGGGTAGTTAGTTCTGTGCTACTGTACGCAGCTCAAGTATGGGCAACTGTGCTGAAAAATAACCTAACTGCTGAAAACTAGGAGTGGCGTATCGGCTAAGTGTACTCCGGACATGTCGTGCTTACCGGAAAACTTCAGGATAAGCTCCTCATAGGCGTCCTAGCGAGCGAACGTCACCACCTCTACGATAAAACGTATGCGGTCGGATAGTCTAGCACATTTCCACGAGAGTTGGCATCTGTCCCAGAATGGGAAAAAAGATAGGAGGAGTCACAAACTGATCGTTGGACATGCCGCATCATTCCGGACGTTCGAAGATGGATTGGACGAATCCACGGAGAATTAAATCATGAATAGGCCCAATTCTTGAGCGGACATGGAGGTTATCGTGCATACCCACATAGATTTGGACACGACGATTCACCATACTGCTCAAGATGCGTTAATATGGTTGAAAATGTGGAGCATGTTGTGTTTCATTGCCCTAGGTTTACTGTGCACCGGGCAAGACTGTCCGGCTGTCGCAGATAGGCACTTACCACCTGAGAACATTATAGAGTTCATGCTGTAGTCAATGGAGGCTTGGAAACAAGTCAAAGAATTGTTAGCAAATATCCATGAGCAGCTTAGGCAGGAAGAAAAGAAGAAAGGAGAGAACAACAGCGAGCCACAGTTAGGAACTGATCCATCTTCCTGCGCTGACAAAAGGAAAGACAGACGAACTAAACGATACACGGAAAGTATATGTGAACCTTCGAGGTGGGGTTAAGTAAGCTATACGTACCAGCAAGCGAAAAGGCTTCAAGGAACTTTGCGCGAAGGCAGACCAAATTCCCTGAGGAATAGCGTATAGAGTTGTTATGAAGAGAATAAGATAGCGAACACCACAACTGACTCGCCCGCATCTTCTTTTTAATACAGTGATCGCCCTCTTCCCCCCGCATACGGGAAAACGTAAAACATATATACAAGCGTTAGACGTCTTTACTATACCCGAGACAACCGTGCAGGAACATGCAGAAATTTGTCGGAAAATCGGTAAAAATCAAGCTCCTTTTATGGATGTTATTGCCAATAAAGACCTAAAGGAGCCACGACTGGTTTAGCGTATTTGAGGCAGGGGGCAGAAGGAGTTTTTTTTCGATCGGTGGAGGTGACAAAAATTAGTTTTGCTCCCGAAGCCCAATAAGTAACCAGATCATCCATCATCATACCGCCCAATTTGTCGCGGTAGGAAAGATGTTCAGAAGAGTATAGGAGCGACAGTTCGGTTTTCGTCAAGCTCATTAAACGATCGACACCATAGACGTCGTTTTGAAGCTGGCTCGAGATGCGATGGCCTCTAACCAAAATAGTGTCGTGATAACATTAGTCATCAAAAATGTGTTCAATTCAGACAAATTTGAATGAAGAAAAAGCTCATGACTAACGAAATAAGGAAGTTACGAGAGTCTTCTTTGCGAAATTAATTTCTTCCAAATAGATATCATCATCAACAAAAAAAATTAGTTCAACTTTTGGACGGCTTGAGCAAAAGCTACGAGAGGGTTTGAGGGTTTGAGTATAATTCACACCTATGACTTGTTTGCAGATTAATATAAGGAACCGAAAAATATTTAGGAACCACTTTGGTCACGCTGCATCGAAGGTCGAGGTGAAGCAGCGTCCGATAAGTTTCAGCTGCCTTAAACCGTAGTCGTGTGTATTTTTTTTTCAGGATTTATATATATGGTTGCCATTCACTCCTTGATGGGGTGTAGTGCGTCAACTGCAACCATGCACCATCCCTCGCGGTTACCTCAAATTCTCTTAAGCTTCCCCTCCTCCCTTCGGCTTTCTGAGACGCTCTTACTCCTCCTCTACTATTCTGCGCCAAGTCCTCTTGGGGCGATCCACTCGTCAGTTATCTTGGGAGAGTTAATTCGGAAGCACGGTATAGCTGCAATACAATTGTCGCCCCTTCTTAATGTGTGACCTATCCACTGCCACTTCCGACTTCCTATCACGTTGCATACGAGTGCCAAGCATGTGCGCCGATCAAGTTCTTCGTTTGATACTATTAGTATCAGGCCAGCGTACTCCAATGATACGACGCAGACAGGAATTGACGAAAGCTTGACGCTCTTGAGTAACAGTGGAGTTCAATATCCCCGTACTACTCCCATATAGCAACACAGAAAGAACACTACCACAAAATAGCCTCAACTTGATCTCAGTGTTGAGATAACTGCGTTTTCTGTTAATGTGTCCGGCAACATCCAGTTCGGCGAAATTGTCCGCAGAAACCACGCCTCCTGGATATACAAATTCATCGACATCTTCGATGATTTGCCAATTAACGCAGACAGGGAGATTACGATGACCCGTCAGACAGGAAACCTTGGTTTTGTTGGTGTTTATCTTCAGTCCAACTGTATTCGCCTCTCTTCCCAAATGCAGAACCATTTAGTTTCTTAGTTTAGCTTAGTTTAGTTTCTTAGTTTCTCCGGAATGCCCCCTGTTGATCACTTCGGGGGCACAGAGAAATGGAAGAGTTACTTGAAGAACTGAATCTAGTTTTCACCATGCGTTCCGATTCCCGGATCGCCATACATCTGCTTGGTTGAAGATATAAAGTTCTCTTGAAACGAAGATAAAACTGGGACGAACCAGAAGGATTGACGGCTTTTACACCGATTGCTCAAAAACAGAACAGGAATCTACCTCTTGTATAAAAACGAGAAGTAGACCTTTCCTTTGGAAGAATATGAAGCGGTGTTTCAGGGTGAAGTATATGCGATCCTAAGGGCGGCAATCTGAATGACTGACGAGCGGTTGAAGGGCAGGCACATTGCAATCTGTAGCGATAGTCGGGCATTGAGGGCATTGAGTAGTCCTGTGATCACTTCAAAAATCGTTCAGGAATGTAGAAATCGATTGAACTCTGTTTTTAGATTCCATACGGTGGATTTACTCTGGATGCCTGGTTATTGTGGTGTAGAGGGAAGTGAAATGTCGAACGCTTTACCAAAAGGGGGTTCGATTTCCCCCATACCGGAACCAGCTGCAAGAGTCTTGTGGGTATTCTGACTGGCCATAATTCACTAGCTGGGCATATGTTCAGAATAGAAATTCTCCAAGATGATACGTGCCTATTATGTAATGAGGAAGCGGGATCCAAGGAACTTTTTCTATGTGAGTGCCCCGCCCATGGACGCATCAGACATCACATTTTTGGTGCTGATGTGCTCCAAGTGCAGCGGGTAGCATCACATCTCCTAACAGAAATCCCGCGATACATAAACGAATCCAGGGTATTCCGTTAGACGGAGGAATCGAGGTTTAGGGTCTGAATGCTTACAGGTTTTTGCCTCTCCCCAACCTCAAACTACCACATTTACAAGACCTTTGACTTTGTTAACCACATGATACCTTTGGCCAAAGTTGCCTCTCTTAACACTCATCAGATGGTTCGCATCCTACTTCTCTAGATGTTCCTGTCGCGCTTAATGATTGCATATCTCGTACCTTGTGTCCCTCCTCTGGTATGCCACAAGCTTGGATATATGTCCACCCTTTAGATTTCCTTTAGCACACAGAACGCCGAAATGTTCGAGGTGAATTTCTCAGAGTTCGATCCTTATTACCACTCTCCGGTTCCGAGGCGAACTCTCTTCTCTAGTTTCAAGCGTAGGTGGAGCTTTCTTCTTCCTGCCCTCGGAAGGCAATATATAATTGGAATATCTCAGTTTATTGTTCTTAAATAAATATATAAAAAAAATATGATAAGACAGCTTCCTCAGACTAGCAGCAGACCACTGCTACGCTTTTCACAAAATGACGCCCAACGTGGGGTACAATCTTTAATTTGCATCTTTTTAAAGCAATTTTGGTTCAGAAAAATTTCTGAAATTTATATTTCACGATTTTCACTTAAATATTTATAAATGTGCTCATTTTACTTCCGCTAATTATTTATTTTCATTTGTAGCTCTGCCCGTTTAGTTTCCTTCTGGCTTATTATATACGGCGCCCAACGTGGGTCGATTCGGTTTTGGATTTGGACTCTTAAATTCATCATTATAGCAAGGGATGTAATTAATGTGTAGGTGTGTCGGTGCATATTTTGAATATTCTCAGAAAACTCTATCGGTATACTCCTTGCTAACACCTGAAGAAATACACAAAAGACTGAACTACATATGTACCTAACCCCTAACGCCATTTCAATGTTTAAAGTGATAGATACTAAAGTGTGTAAGATACATTGTATGAGCACTGTCTCCACCTTGATATCTGTATCTTTCATTAAGAGCTGTGGGCCACATATACATAGAGTAGACACAGAGCTTCGACTGCAACATGTGCGGCAGCAGTAGTCACTTCCTATAAATCGGCAGAATGAATGAATGGACGATTCCAAGTAGTGAACCATCTGCATGCAGGCAGGTGAATGCCTACCCGGCTGAATAGTTTTTCATGTAAGCCCACTGAACTAGAACCCCAGTCTTCCACCCTCCCAGGTGCTACTTCCCCCATGAAGACAACAACAAGACAAGATACAATCGTAACATAATAAAATGCCCACCACTAAGCGCCGTCTGAAGTAGCGGTAGAGCTCTTACGTAAATGTTTGATATTCACTCAAAGCACGGGGAATTCTTGCGTGCCCACGGCATATAAACGAACAATAAACTATTTAATCGTCCATCAAGCTGACCAGTCGACTATGTAATAGGCCAACTTAGCTGATGGTCACAATCTGTTCCTCGACTCCGGAGGAATTGGTTCATTGAACCGGCCGGTGTTTATCGATCACTTGCGTACGCAATTCTTCCATTATATTCGGGGCTTCTTTCTTTAGATTTTTTTTTATCCATTCTGGATTTCTTCCTACATTTTCACAACTGTTTACCGGGTTAATTTGAATAAAATTTTGAAGACATTGCGGAAGAACACGATGGACTTGAAATTCTTCTTTCCATTAGCGGTTCGTATCGTTAAAATGTGATTGAACGCACAGGTGCCGTTCCAGTGTTAAGTGATCCATACTTGGGAAGTGTTAGGTTGTTTTTGATATGGCTAAGGGGTTACCATTACTAAATTGGGATACCTCAACTTGAAGGAAGAGCTGGTGATTCAGACGTCCCTTTTCAACCCCCCAGAAGTTTGGGAAATATGAGAGGGCCGAAGTTTGAAATCTCCACATTTTACGCACTATCAAGCCTCCTCATAATTAGCCCCTTAACGTTTAGATCCCCAGAAGGTATTCAACTCCTAACACTTGATTTCGCAGGACCAACTTTGTTTACTTAGCTTTCTGCAGCCTTTCATTAAGACCACCCCAAATGCCTTCCTCACCTTACCATCAACCTTCGAACTTTCAACCCTACCTTGCCCCCTGAACTTAGCACAACAAGCGGCAGAAAATCATCTCCAATTATCGCAGAGTTTTGCAGGCACGCACCTTGGAAGTAGCGGCAGCACCACACACATATGAAACCACTCATCAATGGAAACGGCTTCTTTTTCAAATGTTTGCCTTGAATTCTTCATTCCCAAAATAAATTTCATTAGTAATTCCCTAACTGTTTTTCCATTAGAACTCGAAGTCGGGTCAGCACCAGCAAGATCAATGACTGCATCAAAAATTACGATACTGAATCGAGCGTGGTTGCGTTAATGAAATAAGAGAATTTCGCGAGAACTGGTCTAAGGTTGTTATTTTTGGTGGGCAACAGGTATTTTTTCACACACCGTCGGGGGTGCTTGTTGTACAACATGTAGTAAACAGATTCGCTGGTTAAGCCATGGGAAAGCGTCCATATATGTTGTATAACTTCTAGCAGCGCACGTATGTGAAGAAATTGTTTACACTGCCAATTAAGCCATTCATGCTTCGGGCGCCCCACAATTTTGATGGTGCTAATTTGGCATTTTCTGCTGAAACGGAGTTTTGCGTTTTAGGAATGTATCGATTTGGGTTTTGGTGTAAACAAGTGCACTCATGGGCGTAACTACTTTGAAATGTAATGTCATCCCTTAACTGAAACTCTGTAAATGATTACTTGACATGATTGGATTCAAAGCCCACTTCATCTTCAATGGAACTGTGCTTCAGTCTCCTCATCAACACATTTAATGCTATGCAAATGATGAGCCTGCAGGGGAGGGACAACCACAAAGGCAAACCTAAACATAAATGACACAAGCAGGATTCCAACTTGGAACAAAAGTTCGCAAGGCTGGTGCTCAACCAACTCGGCCATCCCACCATACCTAATTACACCAAGCTCCCACTGTCAAGATGACTCCTCGGTCAAATCTGGATTAAGACTACGCTTGAAAGCTCCTTGTTTAACCCGGAATACGACCAGAAAGGATATAATTTCTCCGAAATTCCACACTGAATAAAAGTTATTGACACGCTGTTTATGCCTCGAATAAGAACAGACAACCGCATGAAAACAAAAATTGAACTGCCAAAGATGCACACCTTCCTCAATAGAGGTACAGAGGGCTTTCAAAATGTACCCCTTCTCTAAATCGAGTGTGAATTCTAGCAACAACGACTGAGCATTCAGATCCAAAGCAATTTGCTGTAACACGGTAGGAATGCGGAAACCATACCACGTGTTACATAGTCACATTTTAGTAGAATGGTAAATTCAGTTTTCAGCCCCCCCGATGCGGGGGAAAATAGGAAGTTCCTTCCGGGGTTGGAGTTCTCTTGGAGGCCAAAACAGAAAAACTTTAACAACATTAAATTGGTTATGTAATTTCGGGTGGGCGAGGAGGAGAGTTTGGATCATGATTTTCACCCCCCACAGCGCGGTTTTTCCTTCCAACAAGAAATTTCCTTAAAGAGGACATTTTAGCCTTTTCTAAAGTTTTTTATGGGTGAGGTGGCCTAAGTGTATGCGCCTCTACCCCACTTCTCCGCCCGTACCTTCGCCGGACGACGGTGAAGTACTACTCCGCTGGAGGGCTCTCGTCTACACGGTAATGATCATATAACGCGTACCTCACGCTTTCCGGGATGGATCCATATATCGTACTTAGTGTTGCGTTTACCACACTCCAACTTGCTTCCGACTTAGGTATCCTCCTCTCCTCCACGGGATTAAGGAATCCGGCAACTATATTGAGGGCGTCGTTTAACCTCCCCCTTTCATCCGCGAATCTCGGTCAATAGAGCATAGGGAGATCAAGGTACTCGGATGTGGCGGTGCACTCGGAACAGTCAGCGGAGTCGTGCAATCTCCAATTCTCCGTGTTTTTGCTACAATTTTCTATGCAACTTTTCCTCGGAAATCCGCAGTCATATTGACTGGATATGCGCTCCTCCCTGGTAGAGACAATGTACGCCATTCGGAAGGAAATCCAAGGAAATCATTCCCACGACGTGTGGGACGCAATTGGTCGGTACGAAAAACTCACCCTTCTCCGGTTCGCTGTGTTGTCCAGTACTTCGGCCCTGATAGAATTGCGAAAATAACCACCCATGTGATAAGCAGCCGATGGCTATATTTAGGGCCTCCGATATTAAGTCCGTGCTAGGGATAAGCTAGCCATTTCCCGCGCATAGTCCAAGTGCCCTTGATGATCGATTTTGAAACGACCTCGTGATCACCAACCCGGATTTTGATAGTATTGTGACGGGTAATAAGGGCCAATTCCATATTTTGTCCGCTAGATCCAATTCAACGATTCGTAATCGTGAATGGTTTCACTGCCAAAAAGTTCATGTAGTCCCCTTTGCAATTACCACCGTCTGTAAAACCACTCAACGTTGCCTTCTTTCCGCAAAAGCCAAGCACTACATCATACATTATATTCTACAGGAAGGGCCTCGAAGAGCACATGCTGTCACAACACAATTTTCTGGCACGTCAACCATCTTGGATCAAAGAAACCTCTCGATTATTCGAGCTCAGTAACCAGGGACACACAGTTTAGCCAAGAAGCCATTAGTCCAACCTTAGTTGGCCGAAATAAATGCATTTCTGACATATAGCGTCAGTACCGTACAGCACTTACCAATAGTTGGCGTCTTCCGAGCAAGGTTCACGACTGTTACCATTGCATCGACCATAGAACGAGTTCTTCGAAATCCATACTATTACTTCGATAGCCGAACTAACCCGTTGAATATTACCCTCTCCAAAATCTTCCCTATAGTATCTAAAAGACAGATAAGGCGATATGAAGAGGGAGTGAAAGGTGGTTTTTGGCGCTTCCGTAGGGGAACCTACCTTTACTTCTACCTAGCCGGTAACACTCCTTCCACCATGGACAATTCAAATGCACTTATGAGGGATATGGATCTCATTTTAATAATCAATTTCACGGTTTCGTTCGGAATCCCGTCCAATCCCCGGAACTTATTATCCCCAATTCGTTTGGGGATCGACAAGATGTCCTGTGGAATTATTTGGTTGAGATCTACGCTCTTCCTGTTATGTGCAAATAATTGAAATTATTTTGAAGAAGAGTGGGGGGCAGGTCAGTTCGGGTTAATTTTGGGCACGCATCATGTTGATTAGAAATTTGTAGGGGAGGGTGGGGAGGGGTTGTATTGGCCTTTAGACACAACTACCGATAGCAATTCCGCTTACTTTCCCGCAAGATCCTTTTAAGGCTACTTCAAAGATCGCGGTATTCTTTTTCAATCGGCTGACGTTCTGGCTTCCCGCTTGACTTATTACAAAGCCTCCTTGCTCACAGTCACGTTGATCTCAACAATGCGATTTACTGGTTCGACCAGCAGTTTGATATCTTGCTGTAGTGAAAATACCGTCACGGCATCGTTTAATGCATCACATGCCTCGGTGACCTTCTGGCAGCTGACTCACCTTTTTCCAGTACTGTTCCCATCGGATCGTGACCTCTAAAGCCACCAAGAATGTCTCCCCATCGAAAGTTCCAGTGGACCAGCCAACTGGAAGGGTTTTCCCTCTTCTGCTGCGCATTCACCTGTTGGCTCCTCTATTTTTAATGTTTAAGAAAATGACCTGGTGATCACTGAGGGTGTAGTTTTTTACTCAGACCCTGCATCTCGCCAAAAAGGTACTGAGGCAAGTAAGTACGCGATTGGGCCTGAGGCTGAAATCGGCAGCAATAATTTCATGGCTGTGGTATCTAGCTTCCATCGCCAGACTGTTTATCATCTCCTCATATTGCGCTAATGTTGCAGTGAGAGGGGGTCTAGATGTGGGCGCCGTTGACTTTTGCTCTTACAAATAATTTTCCATTCCGCTAATCAGAAAACCGAAAACTAAAATTCAATCATTTTGATGATTCTCAAATTTGGATAAGACCATTAAGCTGCTTATTAGGAACAGATCTACGTATATCCCTATCGCACTCTCAATAGTTCCTTCATCAATACAGTTGCTTCAGCTTCCTCTAGACCGCCACTATAACAGGCTTTAATGGAAAGTTTGTAGCACACTATTCTGCTGGAATATCTATATTTGAATCACCTAACGCATCGTTATGCCTTCTGAACGACTACTTATCTCGAGGCTTGCTTTCGGCACCTCATCTGAGGACGCCTTGAGACATGTTAAAGACTATTCTATTTGCATGCACTGAACTAACGAAAGACAAAAATTTAGGTCGAATCACAGCGTCATTCAAAGTCCGTCATCATATACTCGCATTATTCCCATTATCTTCTAAAACCCTCATCCTTAGTAATCCCTCACTACTCACTTGTGGAGATCATTATCATCAACGGCGCAACAACCGGTCTAGGCCTGTCTTAATAAGAAACTCCAGACATTGCGGTATTGCGCCGAGGTCCACCAATTCAATATCCCTAAAAACTGTCTGGCGTCCTGACCTACGCCATCGCTCCATCTTAGACAGGGTCTGCCTCGTCTTCTTTTTCTACCATAGATATTGCCCTTATAGACTTTCCGGGATGGATCATCCTCATCCATACGGATTAAGTGGCCCGCCCACCGTAACCTATTGAGCCGGATTTTATCCACAACTTGACGGTCATGGTATCGTTCATAGATTTTGTCGTTATGTAGGCTATGGAATCGTCCAACCTCATGTAGGGGGCCAAAAATTCTTCGGAGGATTCTTCTCTTAAACGCAGGCAAGAGTTGGCAATTTTTCTTGCTAAGAACCCAAGTCTCCGAGGAATACATGAGGACTGGCAAGATCATTGTCCTGTCCAGTAAGAGCTTTGATCCTATGGTGAGACGTTTCGAGCGGAACAGTTTTTGTAAGCTGAAATAGGCTCTGTTGGCTGCCAACAACCGTGCGCGGATTTCATCATCGTAGCTGTTATCGGTTGTGATTTTCGACCCTAGATAGGAGAATCTTGGGGAGATCCCGTAAACATTTTAACCCCTCTTGTGCGGCTACGAAAAAAATCGGGTATGTTGGTCACAGGTGCAACGTCCATGGACCAAGGATCCCTCGACCATACACGGAGCTGAAAGACTCGTACTTAATGGTAAACGAGAAATGGGACATTCATGATGGATCATACTCTAAACAGAAACATTCACCAAGCCTCTGATGAGATTTAGCAACAGATGTTTTTGGGGCTGCACCATACCTTTGGCATTGCAAGGCCTGAGTGATTCAAATTACCAGAATGATCTGCCGCCTACCACAATCGTGCTGGAACAACTGGTGCCCAAAGTGGAGATCCAAACGAACGGCAATTCGAGCGGACATACTCACACATCTCCAGCAAAATTTTCTAAGCGACTTTATCACATGAACATTGCACAATTTTGAAAGTTGACTATTAGAAGTAAATTCTATAGGCAAAGTTTTTATATTGCCGATATTACGGCATGAAACGACATTATCAAAAAAACTCTCAAATAAATACATTTTTCTAAGCCAATCCTCCCGCTACTTCCGAAGCATTACATCCAAGCCGTGGTTTATTACACCTTGAAAATCTCAGAGAATTAGAGGTCCAAAATGAAGTCTGTCATGGTTGCACCTCGTCACCGATATTAATTCTTCTTGTTATCGGCGACGTTCTTCATGCTGCCGGAGGACGTTAAATATTCTTTCACTGCCTTGGCTATCTGGATCTACATCTAGATCTATATCTCAACACCAAAATAAAGTTGAGACTATTCTGAGCTAATAGTCTTTCTAAGCCCCTATGTAGGAATAGCACATGGAAAAGGGCCATGACTACTTATCTGCGGCGTGTCAACAGAGTCGTTGGTCTGGACGAAGAACTTGATTGGCACACAGGCCCATTACCCATGGACATGTGGATCAAAAGACGCAAGTGACAGTGGATATGTCACAAATTAAGGAAGGGCTACAATTTCATCGTTAGCTACGCCGTGCAATAGAATCCACTATCGCAAGATAACCGATGAGTGGGTGACCCTAGGAGCGCATGGCGCAAAACAAGAAGAGGGTGAGTGCCAGAGCTTGCACCACGTGTGGTCAAGAGGCTCCCAAGTTATCGTCTAACAAATAATCCCATAGTTCCTTTTCGGTCAGCCTTTTAACCGTTTCTCGCCGATTTTGATATTCAGCCTCAACTTCACTCGGAAGTTGCCATCAACGCAAATTACCAGTTGAGTTACTAGCCATCTCCGTTTGCTTGAACCAAAGTGAATGGGAGCAAATATTTCTCGAGACCAGGTTTCGTATTAGTATCTATTTTGTCAAGGAGGATCTCCGGTAAGGAGAGAATTATTGGGTGACACAGTAGATATGACGTAGAAGAAGAAAAATTAAAGCAGATCACAGAATAGTTGTGTAGAATCAGCACTGGAACCAAAGAATTCTGTCTAAACAGGAAAGAATCAAGTGGAACTGTGGGACTTGAGAGTATGACGCTAGTGGTGCTTAAAATGTTGCACCCTAGAGTTGAAAGTCAAACCAGTCAATCCATCCATTCACTGGCACACTCTTTAGATAATGCAATCTACATTTAAAGCCAAATAAACGCTAAACAACAGTGCACGAGTTGCTTTACATAGAACACAGGCTACTTGTACAAAGCTTATAATGTATATGTAATAAGTAAGATGATTCACTGACTGACATTCTATGTACATATATATATACGATATCTTAGGGTGCAGTGAATTTACGCAAAGCAGGGATCTTTGCCCTAATATAACTTCGCTAATAACTGTGGGATTTCCACCAAACTTTCCAAAATGATGCTTTATGCCCAGAATGGTGATCTATATTTGGATCTAATTTACTACACGACTAAACCACTGACTTAAATATAATAACATTATTATTGACCTTATTTTAACAGGGATGAGTATTTTGAACCTTACATGTAATATAGGGGCATTCTCATAATTCTTCTAAGATTTTCCGGATGGATAGTTTCTGAGAATGTCCAATTGATTAGAATTATGATACATCTTCCTAACCTCAACTCACCATATTGCAAGTGGTATCAAAGCTGCAATTTGCCTACTTCAAACCGATGCCTTTCATTTGAAAAAAGATATTGTACCATCCTCTATTCGAGGGCTCCCTTTAAATCAACGTATATCGGTGAATGTGGGCTAATAGTTCCAATCCACCCACCATATTTATGTCAGTAGGTCTCACCGTTTCCACGAAGAAAGTTTCTAATAGATAAATGGATAGATAGACGAAAGATAAAAAGACATGCAGACAATGATCCTATTTTAAAAAGATTTTGTTTTCCGCAAAACCTTGGCAAACAAATGTATACCCTAAAGCAGTTCCCATATGAAAACTAAGCTTCTGTGTATTTATTATTTCCTACTTTGATCTTAAAACAATAAATATTTATAAATAAATTGTATTAAAAAAGTGAATTAACATCTTCTTCCATTAAATGCTTCAAATCGACTTTAACTGAACATTCTGCGATCTGGATGAAGGACACATTATACTGAATAGATTTTTACAAATATTATACAATATTACAGGAGCTAATTTGAATCTTTTTAAATTTCAAATTATCTACTGCAAACAGGAGTATAAAGGTCAAGATATACTATACATACTATCATCATTATTTATTTTATATTTCCATAATACTCACGTTTTCTTCCGGAAATGATATCCCTGCAAGCAGAAAACATTGCAAAATTAAAGCCAGACAGACAGTATATTAAATAATGATTTAATTATTAACTTTTTATATTATTCAAATTGCCAAAAAACGTATAAATTATATTAAGATGCGTAAGCGCTATGAGCTCAGTCTGAATTAACCGGTATGTGCAAATGAAAACGTTATTCATAAAATAATTTTAACATTTTAATAAAAAGATATAAATAATGTGAATGTATATAAATGTATCTAAATATCATACTTCATATGAGTATTTAAGAAATTCATTAACAAATATGAAAATTCCGTGTCACTATGAAACTGAGAATGCAAAAAAAAAAATTATCAAAATTAGATTGATAATAACTCTCCATTCAAATTGAGCTTATCAGAAACGTGACTGATTGCATTCAATCTATAAAAATTATTGATACGTTTATTAACTTTTCCACCGGTTAAGATATTTATAGTACGCACGAACATGTATAGTTTAGTTACGTGTTGACGGTAAATATGACAATTGAGATAATCTGGAAATAGTTGGTTTACTATGTATACATAGATATGTCACTCAAATAAATGTTATAAAAGATACCGATTGCATTCCTACAGAAAGTCTATTGGAATAAGTTTGGGGAACTAAAATATGCATATCAAAAAGACAGGTAAATGATTAATCGGATTGGAAATACCAATTCATTCACTTGGAATCATATCCTAGTTTATTGACAGGTAGCAACAGACGTCAGTTAACACAAGCCATCCCACGCAGGTGTTTTGCTATTAACACATAAAACTATACCAATCAATCAGTGGGAATCATAACGCAAATAATGATTAATATAATTTTAATATAATTAGCAGACGAGGCAGACCCTAGGTCAGGACGCCAGACAGCTTTTAGGGATATCGAATTGGTGGACCTCGACGCAAAACTGAGATGCCTGGAGTTCCTTATTAAGGCAGGCCTAGACCAGAGACCGATTGTTGCGCTGTTGATGAGTTTCATATTTTTTTCTCTTTCATATAAAAACTACATATATGTAAGTATATACTATGTTTCTTCCGTTCAACTCCTTGTTCAGCATATTGCATCCATACAGTATCGCTTATTGTTGCAAATCCCTCAGTTCCGTGAGACTACTTCAACACCGCACTTACTTTGGAAGTTATAAGCCTACGGCAGAGGACAACCACACTGACAAACACCAAGATATGTGGCCAGATGACAGATGACAGATAGAAAATAACGATCTGTCACTTAATGGACAAATTTTTCCGAAAGTTTGTGGCTGAAATCGCCCATCATCATCAATGGCGCAACAACAAAAGCCGGAAGATACAGTCGATCGGTGAAGCGTAAGCTAGAACGGGCTAGTTTGACCTTTGCTAAAGAAAAAATAAAGCATTCAGAGCGCTGATAAAGAGGAACTAGCTAGACGGTCATCTTTGCAAATCATCATTATCAACAGCGCAAAAACCGGTATCCGGTCTAGGTCTGGCTTAGTAAGGAACTCCAGACATCCCGTGTATGGCTTCTTGACTTCCGCCATCACTCCATCTGAGGTAGGGTCTGCCTCGCCTTTTTTTCCACCATAGATATTCGATTTATAAGCTTTCCGGGCTGGAGCATCCCCTTCCATATGAATTAAGTGACCCACCCATCGCAACTTATTGAGTCGGATTTTATCTACGACTAGACGGTCATGGTATCGGTCATAGATTTCGTAGTTATCTAGGTTACGGAATCGTCCATCCCCATGTCAGGGCCAAAAATTCTTCGGAGGATTCTTCTCTTGCTAAGAACCCAAGTCTCCGAGGAATACATGAGGACTGGCACAGTAAGGCTTGACCGTATGGTGAGATGTTTCGAGCGAAACAGGTTTTGTAAGCTGAAATAGGCTCTGTTGGCAGTCAACGATCATGCGAGGATTTCGTCGCAATAAATATATCAGGATTGTTCCTCTTAAAGAACGATCTGCTAGGAATCCGCGGAGAACAGACTGGGACTCCTGAGTGTTATCGTATCTTCAGGTAATTGGTGACATCAGGAGCGAGATAGAGCTAGAAAGATTAGTGGAAGACCTGGACGTCGTCTTTGACGCATATGAAGCCAGTTGTCTGTCTGAAGGAAGAAGAAGCGACATTTACCGAGAATGTGCAAGACAGGGTACATCTGCTCTTCAGAACTCGTTTGCCGGGGTCCTACTCCACGGCCGAAGGCAGTAGCATTCTGCTTGACACTGCAACAACGAACAGAAAGGGGAACAACTAGCGAAATAGGTATGATCGGAAGGTAGAGTAAGATAGGGAATGTGAGCCTTTAAACCATTGAAATCACCCGAAGTATATGACATTTTCCAAGTACTACTCCAGAGAGGTCTTGAAATCATCTTAGTATCTCTCTTAACAGTGGTAAGGGACAGCATAGCCTTGGGACATATACTAAGGAAATGGAGACGGACAAGATTAGTCTTTATTCCGAAAGCGGGTAAAAGGATCCTTTTCACCCCAAATCTTTTAGACCAATCTGCCTGATATCGTTCTCAAAACGAGGGAGAAGGTCATAGATAACTATATTAGAACTAGCATTCTAATGCGTAATCCCTACATGTCAGTACATTTACCGGCCAGGACGATCACCCGAAACTGCCTTGTATCAGTTGATGGATGCCACAGAAATAAAGGAAATAACACTGCGTTAGAAAGCAATAAGGGAACGGGCGAGCTGGACAAGAAAGGCGCCGTGACGCTGCTATTCGGGCCAGAGCTGTTCTGTGGATAGTATTGCGTGTTGCGCCTGGCGTGTTTGCATGTTCGAACAAATAAACAGATTCTACTTTCCTTTTGAAGGTTTTGTGTCAGTTCAATGTCTGTCAATCCCTCTGTATGTCTGTCCGTCTGTCCGTCTGCCCGTGTGTCCGTGTGTCCGTGTGTCCGTCTGTCCGTCTGCTCGTCTGTCCGTCTGTCTGTCTTTTTTTTTGCCGATGGAATGTAGAAAACTTCAAAAGCTACCGCAGGCTCCTGCCGCACGGTTATGTGGGACTCTTACCCACTAAAACCACCTCCTTCTCTTTCCACTCTCCCCGCAGGACTTCCGTTTGGTATTACGTCGCGGGGCTGGATTAGAATTTATTCTGCGCTCATATTAATATTCGTGTTTCTCTCTTTCGGATGACTTCTTCCTGCCTAAGCTGCTTTCCGATGGATGCAATCACTTTTTCGACTTAGATCCATATGCTTTCACTATAATTTCCATTATATTTTCGGGTTTAAAGTGCTCCCCGGTTGTAGCTTCTAATGTAGCCCTTTGAGCTTCGAATCTGGGGCAATGAAAAAAGACGTGATCTGCGTCCTCTGCTCTGGTGAGATACGTTCGATCGTAAAGTCGTATTTCTTTCGCCAGAATCTCAATCGAGACCATTCCTGCTATCACGCCAGTTGCTTCATTAGATATTCTCTAAGCGCAACATGTTCGGAGTATACTTATGCGATACGTAGCCCTAATCTTTCTCTTATTTGCTATAGTTTTCAGTGCATCTGCCCATACTAGGGCTGCATACAGTAGGATCGAACTGACCACCTTCGAAATAAGCCTTGGGCCTATATTTGATAGCATTTTCACAACCAGCGCTCCGATGTTATATGCCTTGGTGGCTACACCCTCCACATGGAATCTGAAGTTTAACCTCTGGTCAATCATTACGCCTAAGTACTTGAGCGCAGCTTTGAATGAATTGTTTGTGTTCCAATTTTGCTCTTCATGGAACTGCATTTTCTCCGCTTAGTAATAAGTACCATTTCCGTCTTATGCTCTGCGAGCGGTAGACCAGCATTTCAGGATTTAATCTCATAGACTGCTTCATTTGCATAAAGCTTGACTTCTTCGAGAAGGCGCGCAACAACCGTCACACCAACATCGTCCGCGAAACCAATGGAGGCCACACCAGTAGGAAGGTCTAGCGTCAGTACTCCGTTATACATAATAATCCACAAGAGTGGCCCTAGGACAGACCCTTGTAGAACTCCGCATGTCGTTTGGTATAATTTCATTCCTTCATCTGATTCGCTGCACAGAATCCTATCGATTAGGAAGTCGGCAACTTTACGCACCAAGTACTTCGCCACGCCTAAGTTCATTAGAGACTCAAGTATCTTCCTCCATCTAGCGGAATTGAAGGCGTTCTTCACATCAAGTGTGATCACTGCACAACATTTGCCCTCGTCAAGTGCAGTCGTAGCTGTGTTAGCTACCAGGAAAACTGCATCCGTTGTAGACCTCCTCTTTCGAAAACCGAACTGATTTTCGAAGAGACCGCCTCCTTTTCGGCAATTGGAAGTAATCTATTATAGATTACTCGTTCGAATAGTTTGCCAGTATTATCATATTTAGGACGCATATCGGCCTATAGGACGAAGCTTCCCCCAAAGGTTTGTTTAGCTTGGGGACTAGTATTATTTTCTGCTTCTTCCATTGTGTAGGAAATGCTCCTTCTTTAAGGCATGTGGTGAACACCTCGACAAACATATTTCGAGATATTTTGACTGCTGCCTTGAGAGCTTTATTGGGGATGCTATCCCAGCCAGATGCTTTATTTCCAACAATTTTATCCGTAGCTTCGAGGACCTCCTTTTCACTTACCATGGGAACTTCGGCGGTGTCTATCTCGACAGTAGGAAGGTTAGCGGTACTCACATTCTGTGGGAAAAGATCCATTACTATTTCATTAAGCAGAGTAGGGCGAGAAATCGGTGGGAAGCGTTTGCCCAGCCCAGAGGTTTGTGTCAGCTTCCTTACACAGTCGCTTAAAGTGTTCGCTTTGACTTTTTATTATGGCCACAAGTAAGTTCTTGTGTAGCTGCTCGTATCCAGATCGATTTCTATTTCGCTTACTGCGCCTTCTGGCCTTGAGGCAGGCCTTGCGGCATTCTCCGATTTCAGAATTCCACCAAAAGTTCAGAACTCGCTTCTGGGATACACCATATCTTGGCATCGAAGCGTCACATGCTCGCCGCAACTTTTCGCCAATCTGTAAAGCTTTATCTTCTGCGCTTCCTTCAAGCACTGTATTTTCATGCAGAACTTCTTCGAAAATCTCCTCGTCAAACTTATTAGCTGCCCACCTTTCAGATCTCGCCCGGGACCATTTCATTCGTGTACCATGCATGATTTCAAAAATCATGGCCTAGTGGTCGCTATGTGTATATTCTTCACTGAAATACCGCCGCATAACACCTGTAAATAGATATCCCGTCTATTTTTGCTCTAGTGAAGCCACTCTCGAGAATCTTCGTGGTTCCTTCGATGGCCCATCCGTCTGCCCGTCTGTCCGTTTTTCCGCCTGTCTGCCTGTCTGCCACACTCGATTTACTCAGAAACGGCTGAACCGAGTGTTACGAAATTTGTAGCGAGTGGCGCCATTTTGTGTTGAATTTTAAGGGGGGCTCCCCATACATGCGAAAGGAGCATATACATTTTCTTTCCACAGTATATGATCATGTGGGGTATCAAATGAAAGGGCTCAATTAGTAGTTTTCGGAACTGATCTTTTTACTAATACTGGGTGAAACATAGGGGAGATAGGGCACAAAATGTGTGTCCTAAAAAGTGAAACAGGTCTCCTTCTCAGAACCTACCCAACCGAAAAATCTGAAAAAGATCAGAAATCTAGTCTTCAAATTACATCCCATTCCGATATTTGCACAAATAAAGTTAATAATAGTATATTATCATGTTCTGGAAAACCCCCTTACGTTCATTCAACGAGTACAAAATTTGACGTTAGCATAGATGATAATATAGGACATAATCCTGAAAAGTTTGAGGGCAATCCGACTAATCGTGCATAGCGAGCTTTTCACATAAGATGAACACAAAACCTTTATACCCGAAGCGCCCGGATTCCAGTATCCCGGCTTGTTGTCAATTATTTTTCCTCGGAAAATAAACAAAAATCACTGACAAAAAGGGAAGCAGAATCTGTTTATTTGTTCGGACATGATACATGAACAAACTGCCTTCATCCAAATCGAGCAGGCGGCGCGAGATCTTGGGCTGCACATCAATGAAGGCAAGACAAAATATATGGTGGCAACGTCAGCACCGAAGACGAATCAACCAACAACATCAAACCGCACTGGTCAAACACGAAGAAGAATAAAGATAGGAGAATACAACTTTGAGACCGTTGACAATTTCTCCTATCTAGGGTCGAAAATCACAACCGATAACAGCTACTATGATGAAATCCGCGCACGGTTGTTGTCAGCCAACAGAGCCTATTTCAGCTTACGAAGACTGTTCCGCTCGAAACGTCTCACCATAGGGTCAAAGCTCTTACTGTACAAGACTATGATCTTGCCAGTCCTCATGTATTCCTCGGAAACTTGGATTCTTAGCAAGAAAAATTGCTAGAACTCTTGGCCGCGTTCGAGAGAAGAATCCTCCGAAGAATTTTTGGAACCCTACATGAGGATGGACGATTCCGTAGCCTACACAATGACGAAATCTATGAGCGATACCATGACCGTCCGGTTGTGGATAAAATCCGGCTCAATAGGTTACGTTGGGCGGGTCACTTAATCCGTATGGATGAGGATGGTCCCACCCGAAAAGTCTATAAGGGCAATATCTATGGTAGAAAAAGAAGACGAGGCAGACCCTGCCTAAGATGGAGCGATGGCGTGGGTCAGGACGCCAGACAGCTTTTAGGGATGTGGAATTGGTGGACCTCGGCGCAAAACCGGGATGTCTGGAGTTCGTTATTAAGGCAGGCCTAGACCGAATACCGGTTGTTGCGCCGTTGATGATGATGATGATATTCTGTGGAGTCGGAAAAGTTCATGGTTACGACATTGAAAATTGAAGAGGAACGGCTAAGGGAACTTTACTGGCCGAACTTATCAGGAATGGAAGAGACCAGGGGGCTCATGCATACGGGTACGAACCCAAGTGCTCGAAAGATTGTTTAAACTTCACGGATACGGATACGAAGCCCTCGAAAGATTTTTTAAACTCACCAAGAAGAACCTCCGGCTCATAGTGCTAATACCCTCACTGGTCACTGTAGACAGCACTATCACATGGGGAAGCTGCGGACACTGAGACATCTGAGAGTGATGAAATCTCCGCACATATTCTGGAGCAGTGTTCGGCACGTGTGCAAGGAAGGTTCAGCACCTGGGAGAATAGTTAATACCAGATGCCAGGTTGAAACAGTTGGAAGTAGGCAACATATTGTCCTTCCTAGTTCCCGGACTCTGAACTGAACTTACGCATCTAAACTATTTGGTTAGACCAAGATAATGAAGGGAGATGGTGCATTGTTCAGTTTGACAATTTATTCCATTCAGGTATTTAGATAGTTGTTAGACCCCCTGCGTTACGCATTCAAGACTAATTTGATTCATCCAGTTTCAAGAATGGTGCGTTTTCTTATAAAGTAAGAACCATCCGGATATTGCGATGACTGGAAATGGCCCTATTGCTTGCCTAATGATTTGAACCCCAAGAAATATTAATTCCCCATTTCCATGCAACAAATGCAACTTGAGATTTGTACGAAGGGAATATGAAGTACTCGTCCAACTTGGGGCCATGGTCATTAATCATTGAAAGTAAGACCGTTCTGCATTCCTCAACCCACTTAGGTGCACGGTTGGCAGCCGGCACACTGTACCCTGCGGTGACTTTCAAGCTCTCTTTATTTACATACCTTGATTGCGTTATCATTTAAGCACTCGGATGTGGTTTTGATTCAACGCAGTACGGCCACCACCTGTGCAGGTACATACGTAGACATACATGCTATTACTGAAACAAGAAACCTGATTGACAGGTATTTTCACGGGTATGGTATGGTTGTGCCAGTGAACCTACTTACGTACATGGCATTCCAGCAGCGTAGCAATAACAGCGAAAACAACATAGTCCACCGCCAATAATTGCAAAGGTTAGTTTCTTGCCGAGAATATATTATTGAATGTGTGTCTATTCTGTGTCGCAATTGTTGATTTCGCCTTGGCGTACACAATCATTTTGTAATGTTGTCACTGCAGCGATAATTTCTTAGATTTACATTCAATGCGAACGAGAAGTTGTGGAGGAGAACATGGGTTTCATGGGGGGCCAAATGAAGAGCCCATTCTTCCTCAATCAGTTCGCCTAAGGATAGTGACCGTGCATATTCGCTCCTAAATGCAGGTCTGCAGAACCACAATCTCTGTCTCCTATCAGAACTACCTTCGTCTCCCCCTTGTAGATAGACCCTAAGAATATTTACAATTCCTCTTCAAATTGCTAGATAAGCAAAATGAAGCTCAACACTCATTGCTCATTTGGCTCTTCACAAAGTCCTCAAAGAAAGGGGTTGTTCTCCTAAACGAAACCAAACCAGGGCTCCTAAGATTAAACCACACGCTCCCGGATATATCAATTCCGCAGTGACGCAGCCATCCTAGTCAAATTGGGGCTAAGAGCAAACACCATTCCATTGGATTTACTTGCTTCAAACTGCCTGCTAGCAGTAGCCAGACTGCCTGTTAGGAACGGCGACTTGTCTGGGAAATCGCGGTCAGTTTTGACGCTTTCCTGCGTGGAGGTGACCTCAATACCAGGTATGTAACTTGGGGCGACTCAATTAATAAGGAAAACGGCAAAGTTTTCTTTGATTGGTTCTAGTCAGACCCATTCCGTAGCGCGGACATCATTAATGCGGGAGTACCAAACTTTCCTCGTAGGTTCTTCATCCCAGACGGTTTTATAATCTCGTCCAATCTCTCAGCCTGTGACACTAGCTGCTCCTCCCTGGCATGTCACTCCGACTATCATGCCCTTATTCTCTATATGCATTTACAGCAAATTCGCCCCTCCCTCCCCCGGCCATACAAATGTAGACCCTTCAATCTGACAAACTAGGTCCAGTGCACTGGGTCCTCCCCTGGACATAACGCGTATTCGAACCCATCAAGGGCTGGCAACTTACATTAGGAAATTCAACCCTGCCTTCGAATAGCCTGGCTACTATAAATACGGATGCTCTTCCTGCTCAATCAACCTCTTATTCCGCAACAGGAACAGACTCCAGTAGAAAACAATTACTCCATCGATTACGTACCAGATGCAATGCTGGCTACCGTCTCATCTCCGAGATCATTACAAATATGTCCAGAAAAAATGATGGAGCTATTAGATCCGAACTGATTGCCTCCTACAAGAAGCTTCTCAAGCCCTTCAAACCTGGTCCCCAAGTTTTTTCCATAACTAATCGACTCGCTGGAAGAAAAAAGTCTCTCAACGTCACCTAAAAATGGGAAACCTCATGTTCTACTCCCGGAACGAAAAAATATCTACCTGGGTGGACTACTCCAGCCACTTATTCAGAGCCAAGTCGCCCGCGGACTACATCTGGAACTCGGCAGTCGCCACTGCTGTCAACGATAAAAGGTCGAGTTTGGAAGGGTCCTACCTATGCCCATTTCTCCCAGCCGCCCGGCTGACATAGTCAGAATCGGCTCGTTCGCTCCTTCTTTACTTCTCAAGAAGAAGTTGAACTTGCAATCATCCGGTCTAACAAAAAAAAATCATCGGGTTCTGACGTTATCTCCAACTTCATCCTACGCATGTGTGGGCTCACTATCAGTGAACGTTTCGCTATTCCAAGTAATGCCTGAATAACGGGGACGTCCCAGTATCCTTGAAATCAGCTCTCCTGGGACCTAGTCCCAAGGAGGGTTGCTTCGCCCATCTCAAAAATATGAGGCTTATCTCTCTTCTATATAATATTGGAAACATTTTTGAACGTAGTTAAATATGGAGGCGACCAGTTACACCAAGTGGTTCATCAACTTGTGCTCAAGGTGTAGGACAGCGAATCAATGCCTGACGATTGGTAACGAGGCATTATCTGTCTCATACATTAAAAGGCGCAAAACCGGGATGTCTGGAGTTCCTTATTAAGGCAGGCCTAGACCGGATACCGGGATAAAAAGGGAGATATCACACAGTGCAGCAATTATGAGGGTATCACGCTGCTGAGTACCATCTATAAGATATTTCCCACTATCTTGCTAGGCCGGATAGCCCCATACGCCCAGAACATCATTGGCCCATACCAAAGAGACTTCACTCCAGACAAATCAGCAACAGATCAGATTTTCTCTCTGCGGCAAGCGATGGAAAAACTGTTGGAATATAGACATCAGTTGCACCATGTATTCATCGACTTCAAGGCCGCCTATGATAGCATAGCCAGGGTAAAACTGTACACGGCCATGAGAGAATTCGGTATCCCAATGAAATTGATAAGACTGACTAGGCTGACCCTGACCAATGTGCGAGGACAGATAAAAGCAGCAGGATCACTCTCAAGACCATTCGACATCAACAACGGTCTAAGACAAGGGGATGCCCTATCATGCGTCCTCTTTAACCTGGCCCTCGAGAAAGTGATCCCTGATGCTGAGGTAAATGCAAGAAGTACGATGTTCTTTAAGTCCACCTAACTACTGGCCTATGCCAACGATATCGAAATTATGGGAAGAACGACCCGAGGCGTACAAACTGCTTTCATCCAGATCGAGCAGGCGGCGATTTGCGTGAAACCTTGGGCTGCATATCAATAAAGGCAAGGCAAAGTATATGGTAGCAACGTCAGCATCGAAAACCAACCAACCAACAACATCAAACCGCACTGGTCAAACAGAAAGAATAAAGATTGGAGAATACAACTTTGAGACCTTGATAATTTCTCCTATCTAGGGTCGAAAATCACAACCGATAACAGCTACGATGAGGAAATCCGCGCACGGTTGTTGTCAGCCAACAGAGTCTATTTCGCCGTACAAAAACTGTTCCACTCGAAACGTTTCACCATAGGGTCAAAGTTCAAACTGTACAAGACTATGATCTTTCCAGTCCTCATGTATTCGTCGGAGACTTGGGTTCTTAGCAAAAAGAATTGCGAACTCTTGGCCGCATTCGAGAGAAAAATCCTCCGAAGAATTTTTGGCCCCCCTCCATGAGGATGGACGATTCCGTCGCCTACATAACGACGAAATCTATGAGCGATACCATGACCGTCCGGTTGTGGATAAAATCTTAGTCCGTATGGATGAGGATGATCCCATCCGAAAAGTCTATAAGGGCAATATCTATAGTAGAAAAGGAAGACGAGGCAGACCGTGCCTAAGATGGAGCGATGGCGTAGGTCAGGACGCCAGACAGCTTTTAGAGATATCGAATTGGTGGACCTCGGCGAAAAACCGGGATGTCTGGAGTTCCTTATTAAGACAAGCCTAGACCGGATACCTGTTGTTGCACCGTTGATGATGATGAAAGTCCTGAGGGTTTAACGTGAGTACCTGCCGTGAAGGCATAATCCCACGGTCCTCTTTGGACACGGATTGATTTTGGGACCACAATCAGAGCCCCGCCATGCAAGCACAGCCGTCCTGATTTATACTGAGTGCTCAGCATTCATACCAGTTGATGCGAGGCCTATCTAACACCTCTGCCGCAACTAAGGAGTTGTACAGGGCAACTCCACGCTCGAGCTCCGAGGAGCTCGGCCCGCGATGTAGGCATAACCACAACCACCATGAAACTCCCACTAGAGGGCCAACCGCAAATAACCGGGCCGAGAACACATCCTCCACGAATTCTCCTGGAGCATATGCTCCCAGAGGGCCATCCCGGTTCCCATGATACCAGATTACCTCCGGTGGGGCTTCGTGGCAGAGCCACTTCAGATGAGTCCCTTGCAAACTCGGGTCTGATCGTCCTCCTCGAGTACGTTGGGACGGAACTCCCCAAAGGGTTAACTGGAATCAACCCGAGGCGGAGAACCGCAACGGAACCTTTCACCAGCTAACTACCGCTCTGCGTACAATACAACACAAAGGACATCACAAGGCAACACTAACACCAAACACACAAGACTGGTGGCTAACCACCGCGGCCACTAGGCCATTCGCCCATCAGCTGCAAGCGAAGCAGCGTCGAGAAGCTCCCTCCTTCGTCGGAAGGCAGCACCCGCGAACGCATTAGCGCATTTAAGTATCCCACTGCTAGCAAGGTACTGGCTAACTTCGTAGATACCGTTCAATACGTGAACGCCCATGTCGTCTAGATTGCGGATGTCACTGTACGCTGGACAGACACAGAGAACATGTCCTCCGAGTCAGCCCCACATAAAACACAATCCTGACTGGAGGCAAGGTTGCGCTTGAAGAGGAACCCATTCAAGCTAACATGTCCAGTCAGGAGCAATCCCATCTCAAGCCCAAAGTCTACGACGGGACTTCCTCTGGCAGACACATACCTGACGTACATATATGTGACCCGATCTTTCCCACTCTCGTCTAACACCTTTTTGACCGCAAGCGGCCCTAGCCCTTCAACCTGCTTAAAACTAACTAAATCTGTTTGCAGCAAAGGTACGCCCCTCCTGACCCTGTAGGCCGTGGCACGCCGGACTACCTCCAGATCAAGACCTGCATGGCGTCGATCGAGACCGTACGACACACTGGAAGACACGCTAACAAAGCCACTCGCTGACAAGCGTAGAGCAGCTTCCTGCCCCTCACCGTCAGCGACAAATCGCACAACATAGGAGGCCCATACGTAGAACATGCATGGAAGAGCCCCACATAAATGGATCTAGCAGCTCTCCTGCGTAGACCCCACTCACACCTCATAACACGCCTTAACATACACGCTAAATTTGTAAGACGTAGCCTGAACTCGCGCAGGTGGGCGACCAAAGACATGCGTTCCGCGATCGTAACTCCCAAGTAGGTCACTTTCTGCCAGATCTGTAAAGACAGTCCGTTCAACTTTACGTAAGGCGGACGACGTAGGATGCCTTTTAGCATCATCGCAACGGTCTTATCCGTATAGATCGCGACACCGACTTTAATGGACCACGCGTTAACGACGCGCTCAACATTCACCCACACACGCTCATTGACACCTTGGACGAATGCTCTTCTGCCATGGAAGTAGCTCTTCCACAGAGCCAATTCCAGGCAGCCACACTCACAAATTTTGGACAACACAGCCGACCAACTTAGGTAGTCAAATGCGCCTTTGAAATCAACAAAGATTCCAAGGACGTACTTGCGAGGACAACGGACAACAAAGTTCTTAACATGCATCAAGGCGTCGTCGGTGGACCTACCAGTACGGAAGCCATACTGCCCGGCAGATGTGAGATGGGATGATTTCACCCCCAGTCGCTGGACCATAATCCTCTCCAGGACCTTGCCAAGGGCCGGGAGAACAGATAATGCCCTATACGGCCGGGGAGTACTCTTATCCTTCTCTGGCGACTTCAGGAGCACAACCACCCTGGCAGCCTTCCAGAATGCAGGGAAATAGCCCTCCCGAAAGCAACAATCAAACAAACACTGGACATGAGATGGGATGGCCTGCCAGATGGCTTTGCACATCTCGCCTGTCATCCCATCCCAGCCAGGTGACTTCCGAGACCTGAGCCTCGCCATGCTCTCCTCGATCTCACAACTCGCCAGGGGAGGAATTTCTTCCCCTTCCTGAACGCGACCGTCCGGAGACACCGAAGGCTCGGATCTCGGAAAGAGTTCACCTAGCAGAGCGCAAACACTGTCACGCCAAGTCAGCATCGGTTCTCCGTTCACCCCGTAGATGATTATGAAGGATGACTAGCAAAGGGAGTGGTATATAGTTCCCTCATAATTCTTTCCATAACTTTTCTTCCAGAGAAGAATTTAAACCATAGCCAAACGCATCCAAGCTATATTCCTAAAGTTTCAATGAAGCTGCTAAAGTGGTTATTACCGCCCAACATCATCCGCCATGCATAGAATCAATTTAGACGCACAAAATGCACGAGAGGCGATTATTGTTTGCACAGACGCATCTAAAAGCATATGTAGTTGCTGGAATCTAAATAGACGAAAGTGAGTCTCATGATGTAATGTACTTAATGGGCTGGGTATCCATTTCTGTGGCTTTCCATAAAATCTGCCATACGCGGTGCACATCCATACTGGGACACATAAATTTTCCTCCCATTTTACTGGCACACACGATGCTAAGTGCTCTGTAAGGTAACTTGGACGCAATTCTCTACAGGTACAGGTATGCAATCTATGGAAATTGTGCCATTTATTGCTAATTTGTTCCACTAATTATTTTGTCACGATGAAAGTATACGGACTTATGTGGCTTGCGGTATATACACACATGTGTGTAATGTCCATATATGAAATGTTGATAGTGAAACCTGAAAAAAAACTTTTCACTTAGCTAACGTTACATCTGTATGCGCAACAGACTAGGAATTTGTGTGTTATATGCACTTACATATATTTATCTTTATATTACTGCAATTACATTCCAACGACAATTCTCTCCGTTATTATGGAAATGAAATTCACTTGCCAAATAATAGCGAATGTCCGACTTTTAAGGCATTCGACAATAGCTGTTTCAGAAAAGGGGTTTAAAGAGACTGTTTTTGATATGTTTGTTGGTTGGTTAAGTTATGAGGAACGGTATTCAACATATTATAGGATTGGTAGCGGAAACAACTGACAATGGCGATGACAATGCGATTAAGGGATAGAAGTTTGATTTCCAGATTATCATCTCCGAATATTTGACTCCTTACCATTCCTCATAACCTTGAGTTTAAGATGCCAAAACGAGTATTGGACCTTTGGAATAGCAGAGGTGATCCCCATATGAAGTGGTCACAAAAACCATGCTGCCCTGTAATAGGCCTGCCATCCGTCAACTGATCATCCCCTATGCCCACGTAACCACTGTTTCACAAGAAGCAGAGCAAATGGATAATGGTCGCCCACTCACAATTGGCATGAGACATTAAAAACCCTCTTAAGAAATGGAGGTACCAAGCGATAACAACCAGCGGACAAGTTCTGCTGAAAATTGAAATTTGAGTGTGCATTTGTCCCATTAGTACGTAACACGTAATATATCTACTTTCGGGTGATATTGACATTAAAAATCTTGAATTTGCAAAGAAGTAACAACTTTGACCTATTATAACTTTGTTGCCAGTAGTGCGATTTCTACCAAACTTGGTAGGATCATGTTCTATATTATAGCCTACATAGCTACTAGGATGAACCTATGGGGGTTCTGCAGCCAATAAATGAAAATTATAGTAATATACTATTATTCAATTTATTTGAACAGATATCAGTACGGAGGGTATTTCGGAGCCTGGCTACCATATACTGGCAGCACCTTGTTTTTTTTCAGATTTTTCAGGTAGATAGTTTCTAAGGGATGATCACTGTCGACTCCCCGCGACCTTTCCAACAAATGTCGGTAAGTAAGACGGCATCCGGAAAGTACTAATCGAGATTTGATTTGATACCCCACATAACTATATTTGGTGAAAAAAAAATCAAAATGTATGGGGACCCTGCCCCCTTAAATTCGACGTAAAAGGAGCGTTTATAGTTCCCACCTTTCCACCAAATTTGGTATCAATCGCTATTACCATATCCGAGAAAAATACGTGTGACAGACAGACGGATAGACGGACAGACAGCGGCATGGAAGCGGCAGAAGTTGGTACTTCTGTCTAAGCCTGGTAAACCTCCAGGTGAACCATCGTCATACCGACCCATATGTCTTTTGGACACGGTGGGGAAAATGTTAGAGCGGGTAATCTATAATAGATTACTCCCGGTTGTTGAGAGCCAAGGCGGCCTTTCAAATCGGCAGTATGGGTTCCGAAAAGCCAGATCAACTATCGATGCCATCAAATTGGTTAGTGGCTTGGCTGAAGATGCAATCCACGGCAAGGGTAGTACCAGCAAATATTGCGTGGTAGTAACCCTGGACGTGAAAAGTGCATTCAATTCGGCCAGTTGGAATCTAATACGCGAATCCCTAGCGAAAGTTGCTACTCCCGCCTATCTCGCTACTATCGTCGATAGTTACTTAACTGAAAGGAGGCTCTCGTATGACACCGATGGCGGACCCCAGGTGTACGTTGTTTCCGCGGTTGTCCCACAGGGCTCCATATTGGGCCCACTACTGTGGAACATCATGTGCAACGATGTACTTGATCTTCCCCTTTCGGAGGATGCCACAGTGGTGGGTTACGCTGACGACATAGCGCTGGTTGTTGTCGCAAAGCATCTCGAAGATGCTGAGTTATACTCAAGCGAGGCAATCAGTGCTGTCAAATGCTGGTTAGAGAGTTCTGGTCTGACGCTTGGGGAGGAAAAAACAGAAGCGGTCCTCATCACTAAGCGCCGAAAGAGAAATTACGCCTGTGTTAGAATCGGGAATCATATCATCACTTCCAAGCCGACTATCAAATACTTGGGGGTGGTGATAGACAAGAAGCTCAGCTATAAGCAACACGTACAGTATGTTTGTAATAAATCATCCACTGCTAGTATGGCCCTGGCGAGGATGATGCCGAAAGTGGGAGGGCCACGGCATACCTCTAGGTTGCTTATAGCCAGGGTGGTGACCGCAATCATGCTCTATGCGACCCCAGTTTGGAGCGAGGCGTTGCAGATGTCAATTAATACTAGCAAACTGAATGCAGTCTACAGGAGGACAGCACTGAGGGTATGCTCTGCCTTTAGGACTGTCTCAGATGATGCAGCATTCGTCATCTCTGGAATGATGCCGATTGACATCTTGGCAGATGAGATAGCGAATATATGAGATAGCGAATATAGCGGTGGGAACGCTCGGGAAAGGGTCGGTGGACTCACAGGCTCATTCCTGCCATCAAGGAGTGGTTGGAGAGACGACACGGTGAGATTAACTATAATCTCACCCAGTTTCTCACGGGACATGGAGGATATCTCCAATACCTTCACAGGTTTCAATTGGAGACCTCACCCGACTGTCCAAATTGTGATGGAGTCCCAGAGGACCCAGAGCATGTATTCTTCCACTGTTCGAGATTTGTGGAAGAAAGGGGGAATCTAGAGAAGACTGTAGAAGAGGTGCTGGTACCAGAAAATCTGGTGTCGAAAATGCTAGCACATCAAGAGAATTGGGATGCGGTCAACTCCATGATCGCATCCATTCAAGATAAACTGCGAAAGGCAGAGGAAAGGAGAAAAGCGCGGTCACGTGCGCTGCGTATAGAAGAATGGGATTAAGGTAGAGTGAGCTGACTCCGCCCCGTGATGTAATAACTTATGGTGGTTCCGCGGGGCAGGGAGGGGGGGTGGTTTTAGTGGGTAGAAAATTCCACACGCTGGTGTATCCAGACCAGTGTCTTTTGAAGATTTCCACCTCCTCAAAAAAAAAAGACAGACAGACAGTAAACCGATTTTAATAAGGTTTGGTTTTACCCAAAAAAGGGTCAAGTTCGGCTTGAAATTAAGGCCGGAAAAGTCCAGATATCAATTTTTCGTAGCAATAAACAACTTGGAATACCGAAAGCTCGCCGCTTTGGGTATAAAGGTTTTATGCTCATTTCCGAAGACATAAATATTGCGCTGATCCTAAACAGACAAAGACTACTGGAAGCGTTTGCATTTTTGGAATTATTAATTGCAAATAACGGTGAGGCAAGCACATATCGTAAAGCCGATATGGGTTCGAACATTGACATCACTTTCGCTAGCGTTTTGCTTCTGCCTAAGATGAGGTGTTGGACTAGCGAAGAGTTCACCAACAGTAATTATCAGGCGGTAGTGCTTGAAAACAAAGAGCACAGAATAGCGTAGAATCTCAAACTGGCAGGTTCAAAATGGAAGGCTAACCTCTTTGATAAAAATGCGTTTGACTTGGTGATGAACTTCGCCAGTATGAATCAAGGATCAGCCGAAAAATTAGAAACGATACTGCAATGCCGAGAAGAGTTCCCGACAGAAGAAGTGCACCATTCAACAAGTGGAGTGAGGAAATAATGATGCTGAGGGCAAAGTGCCTGCAAGCCCGAAGAATCGTCCAACGGACGAGGAGAAGATTGAACATCCCGGACCTGCTCTCTACATTCAAACAATTGAAACATGATAAGCAGAGAGCCATCAAACAAACTAAAAACAGAGGCTTTAAAAACCTCTGCAAAAAGCTGACCTAAACCCTTGCGCACACCCTATAGAGTAGTGATGTCTAAAATAAAGGGGAAGAAAACACCGCCAGTAGCTTGTCTGATAATGGCGTCAATTGTGAAGGCACTGACACAGTCATCGAAGCAATCGGTGCAGCTGGTTTAGAGATCATACCGCGTATCACCGAAGATGAATTGTTCCAGGTATAAAAAATAAAGAACAAGAAAGCCCCGGGACCTGATGATATTCTCAATAAAACAGTGAAAGCGGCCGCCCACGCGAGAGAAGACATGTTTATACAAGCAATGCAAAAATGCCTCGACGAAGGGATACTCCCTCAAAAATGGAAACAACAGCGTTTAGTTTTGTTGCCAAAAAGTAACAAACAACCTGGAGATCCGTCGTCATATCGCCCAATATGCCTTATAGAAACTGGAGGGAATGAACGATGGGGCGAGACTGCTGAAAATGAAAGGGCCTTTTCCGATATGCAGTTTGGATTCAGGGAAGATCACTCCACCGTCAATGCAATAAAGGTGGTGGTAGACGCCGCTGCCACTGCCATAAAAGGTGAGAGATGATGACTGCGAAGTGGTCGTGTTGGACCTGAAGAATGCATTCAACTCAGTAAACTGGTCGCCATCAAAACATTCCTCATCCGAATGAACACTCCACGTTACCTGAGAAACATAGTGTATAACTACTTTAGAGACATTGAGCTAAAGTACAAGAGCGACAAAAGCACAAATTACTACCGTGTCTCAGCTGGAAGCCCTCAGGGGTCAGTGCCGGGTCCACTCGTGTGGAACATCAGGTATGATGAAGTCTTCCGCCTGCATTTACCAGGAGGTGTAAAAGTAATAGGCTTCGCCGACGATATTGCTGTTTTTGTAATTACAACGCACATTCACAAGTTGAGACAAGTTGAAGCGATCAGGAAAATCCACAGTTGCATGTAGAGTACGTCGAAAAAAAGGCATCACTTTCGCAAATGCTACCAAATATTGGCGGGTCCGAATACGTCAATAGAGTGTTGCTATCTAGAGTCATTAGCTCAGTCTTGCTCTATCCCGCTCCTGTATGGACTGCAGCATTGACGACTAAGGAAATCAGGAGAAGCCTATTGCGCTCGTACAGATTATATGCTCCGAGAGTGATTTGCGGCTTTCGAACGTAGACATCTTGCCTGAAGAGATGTCATGAATCTATATCAGGAGAACGACAGCTCAAGAGACTCTACAATTGATCAAGAGTAAGGAAAAAGGATCATCAATAGTCAGATGGCAGACCCGATGGGATAGCTCAACGAAAGGCCAAGGGACCTTCCTCGCCGCCACCACTGAGCACTGGACAGACAAACATTGAATCGATTTTAATAAGGTTTTGTTTCACACAATAACATTTAATCACTTACAAGGAAGAAAACGCCTCCAGTATTAATTAGTTTACAGATACTACCGCAAATCTGGTTGCCAACATGCAAGATCTTGGTATCAAAACTGTGTATTGGGAGATTCTAATAGGCTTTTCGGTTACTCAAAAACTGGGACGAGGCAACAGTAGGAAACCTCGATATGAGCATCAGCAGAATTACCCTTAGCTCCGGAACGGAGCTTTGCACTTATCAAGGAAACGACAAAGACTGGATACGTTGACAGTTCGCGTAACAACTAAGTGTGAAATTATATACCAGTGCAATAAGTCCAAAACGCTGAATCTAGAACAGAGGCGAGAAATGATAAGGAAGCAAGGACTATGCCACAATTGCCTCTGCAAAGGACATACAATCAACAATTGCCCATCCAAATCCAGATGTCGCCAGCATTGGCGGTGGCAAATATAACCAACATTTATCTAGCAGTCCCGACCAAGTTCAAGTTGTTTCAAACATTATCACGTAGGAATTTAGCTGATCCTTCAGGTATAATGCCTGGACGCATCGACATCTTGCTCGATGCAAATATGTTCAGTTCTTTGATGGCACCGGGTTTCATACGGAGGCCCCCTTGTGTGATCAACACACCGACAAAACAGGTTCGGATGGGTTCTCCTTGAACCCACATCCAGCTCAACCCCCGTCAGATAAGTCACATGCTTTACCGACGGATTTTGGCAATGAATCGCATCACCTATCAATCAACCTTGGTCTCCAGAAGATAAGCCCGCACAAATACTAGGTGATTCTTAACAAAAAGCGCAGGTAAGGTTTTCTTAATTAGAGAAATGGCTAACTGGTGATGTAGCGCTAAAGTGATAATATAGCAAATTCATGGAGGAATAGCACCGATTGGGCCACATGGTAACCTCGACGGTCACATATGGGACCGCTAGTGCCCTATTTTAAGCGTTACAGACGTTCCGACAATTAGCTGAGGATGAAAAGTTTTACTATCCTCAGGCATGCAAAACCATTATCGACGATTTCTACGTGAACAACTTACTGATGGGAGGAGGCAACATTGACCAAGTGAAGGGTCTGCAGGATTTAATGGTAGTACTTCAAAACGGTAAAATTGCGGAAGTGGGCTGCCGGTCACGACCAGCAGTTAGCAACAATTCCTGACAGAAACCGCTTAGCGTCCAGGAGGATACACACATTAGGATGCTTGGATTGGGTTGACATCCAACTCCACCAAATTATTTACATGCTGGTCCCAAGCCCAAGTAAAGGAGAAAGATTTAAGGCAACATGGTTTGTACTATCCTCAGTGAAACAAAAATAAAATGTTGAGATCAGGGGAAGAGATAAATAAAGTATAGTTGGAGTTATTCCACAATGCTGAATCCTACTTGATTTCTCTTGGTGACAGGTCCCGCGACAGGCAAGCGAAGGAAATGCATCCAATGTTGTTAAAAGCAAGATGGTCGCGTTGAGTCGACGAAAAAATGCTAGGGCGTCTATCTCAGTCGACGCGGCAGGACGGGCTCCGGTCCTGTCGAGAAATGGACAAGGGTTCTTGACACATGGACGGCGTCAGAACGTAAGTAAGTTAGTTCGAGCAAAACAAATACGTGCCTGCACATTTGGATTATTTATGCATAAATTGGAGATACGCTTTCGTCGAGCACGTACATGTCTTGATCCTGGACGGAACCGAGGGCGGATTATCTTGTGCATGGAACGGCAGCAAACACAATACAAGTATAAGCAGGCGATGGCACAAATTTTCCCGCTGCACAATCTCGAGTGCGGAAAAATAGCGAATCTTTTACTTTTATTTTCCGCTAAATTTCGCGCGGGAAGCTCTTTCTGTTACCAGGAAAATCAGTCAATATGGACGTATCAAGTGGCAGCGCACGCAATCCCCTTGAATGGACCTCCCTCGGATCACCTCTGATGTTCAGTAATCACTTCAAAAAAATGAAACCGAAATGCAATCCAGCCAACGACAAATTATTTTTCAATATTCAGGGTTCTGTAATTCCTGATTTCCTTTTCGTACAGCGGGGGCTGTAATAATGAATAATGAATCTACTGATTCAGCCGTTCTGTGTAGTGTCTCTTGGCTCAGGTATTACTAGCATCGCATTGCCCGAATACGAAATTATCTGGTCAGAAAATATGACCGGAATCCGATGATTTCCCACAACTTTGGCTTTAATTTCTTTTACGCATTGACCGATTGAATATGAAAGATTTCACTTCTTTTGTCTCAAGGATTTATTTTCACAAAATTGCAACTTCTCACACAACGCACGCACTTTCTCTGCAATGCAACTGCACTCACCAGACTCCCTTATCAAATGACGACCACCGGTCCCGCTCATCTCAGCTGTCCATCGATCAGCCGGACTCGGCCTCACTAATTTCATTCGCGCTTCGTGGCCTTGAACTTAAAAGTCCACTCCGGCGCAGCATCAACAGCAACATACACGGTGCTGAAGTATGCAGAAGGTCATTCCCCTCAGCCGCGAACAACCACCTGCCCGAACCTAATAAATTGCAACACGAGCAATTTTATGAAAAATAGATTGTGAACTATAAAATTTAAGGGAAAGCGACCAGTGGTTAGATTGTTTAAAAATAAGAAAATTTGATTAGTTAAATTATTAAGTATTGTATTTAAATGAAGGTAGGGACGGGAATTGAAATAATTAAAGGGGCAGAAAAAATGTGAGGATAAAAAAAATAATAAGGTGAAAAGAAAAGAAAAAGAAAAGGTGAATGGAATACCGCTCCTATCGCAAAGCCGCAAACACTACACTTTATATATCCATAAATCCAATTTATAATGTATTTTTCGCTTATTTTAGGAGTTCGTTGATTCCAGCCGTTTCATTGCCGACTCGTAAGAGGTACACCTAGATAGATCGGTGTCAGATTTCGCCCTCTTTCGTCTTCTGCTTTGTTTGAATCATACATTTGATTTTAAATTCATGAGGGATTATACAAGACCCCTTTGTTTGAAATATGTAGGATGTTTTTATTTGACCTGTTAACCAGATCCCAATTATCCGAGCCCATGTAAAAAAAGATATCTATGACTTCTTCATGACAATGGAAATGCATAAGAAGTGCGCTCCATTTCAAAGTGACTTTACATTTTTGACAAAAGTTGAATTTATTAAAAAAAATAATTTGAATTAAAATGCATTCATGATTTCCCACAGAATTTTAAGTCATGGCCGTTCAAGATATAATTGTAAAATTTAAGATATGTATACTTCGAATTAAAGTTTTCAAAAATTGGCATGTGGTTCACATTACAGCTCTGCATGTTTTGTAAAGTGATTAGTTCCATTGTTCATTTCGGAAACACCTTGAAACAGGTTAGTCAACCACTTTCGTAGACTTTGAATGATTTCTGCATTCAAGTGTGTATTTCCACAAAACAAGTGAGGCTAATTAAACTAGAAATTGTCACTTTCAAGAAGTAAGTGGCCCCCACCTGGAAAGCCCTCCATGCGTAAATAAACAATCTATTTTTTTTTTCTTGGCTATGAATTGCACTTATTCATTGAACAGGAAACCGCATGCGACCAAAGACCTTCCGAAATTCCAAGTCATTGTTGTTTTAAACCACCATATTTCCGAGATACTGCCTGATCACTTAGTCATGAGTAATGGTATTAACAAATTGATATTTGTACTTTTCCTTATTGCGGACTATAATTGGCATCAACTCCTACTTGAAGTTTATTTTAACCGAAAACGTGTGGAATGTTAGCCATTGAGATAGGTATCTACATGAAAAATCTTTAATAAGTTGTGAGGGGAATATATGATTAGCGGATTCGGGTTCACTTCTCTCTGGTTGGTTCACCTCTCTACACCTTACATCATCCAAGAGATCATATCTCTCTACATTACATCTTTTAAAGGTTCATATCTTTATACTTCACTAAGATACTCGTCTCCAAAAAAACTCTTTGCTTCATAACTGACAAGAGAGGAAGTTACGAATTCGTTCCCCCTTAATTTGGTCAAATTATACAATTTTTCAATGTTTCAAGAACCCAACTCACCGAAACAATTACAAAATCAATCATAGACCCAAAGATGCCTTCTTAAGAAGGGAATTATGTCAGGTAATCTCGCTGTGTCACGAAAGTGTGACGAGACAGATGACTCTATAGGCCGCCAGCCAAACATTGCCAGTGCTCAACTCACTACTCTTCCCCAGAAATAGGCACGAGTACCACCAACTTAACCGAATGGACATGCATCAGTGCTTAAATAAATTACGTAATGTACTTCTAATGATGGATCGGACACTGGTCATCTTGGCCAGAGGCATCAAAATACCGAAAATAATTTGATATTCAAGAGTGTTATGGTCTTTTTTGTCTGGAGCCCCTCAAAGCCGGCGTGATCAGGGAAATCTGTATTCCGAACCAGGCTTGGACGCGTCGGTGTTTCTAATACAGCTCTCATGGAGCTTTGTTTTTGTATCTCAAAAAAATGAATTAAGACCTGTAAGTTCCAAGTGATGGATTGCCATTTGTGATGCTAGAATGACGCTGGAGATAGCTGTATGTGATGGTATTTTCATCATACTAAAGTGCAAGATTGATGTAGTTTTGCAGGCTTTGTGCCTCGCTTTCATGGCTTTAAAATTAATACTCTCTACAGTTTAGAGGAAGCATCGAATACTGATTGCTTTTAAATATTGCCCCAGAATGCAAAAAATCCTTCATCTCAACTGATGACCTTCTAAAGCCAATCTCAGCCAGGGAAACATTCATATGAGCGTATTCAATATTAGTTGTGATTGACTCCCGTAATATTGTTTCCTCAAATCAAGGAAGCACAGTACGATCGCCAAAGGAGTTGAGTGTCAGCTTTGACGGCTCATTTGGCTACACCTTGCGATTCCCAGAAGAATTGCCGGGTAGCAGTAACAATGAGGATATCAAGAAAAGGTAGCATCCTAGTTGATACGCTTGCTTAAGCGAGCACCTAATGAAGTAGTCAAACCATTCAGGAGAAAAAAACAAGGATGGAGAGCACGTCAATGATGAGATATCCCTCAGTTTCTCCACCACCACAACTTAAAGAGGGCGTAGTTCTAGACACCCTAGACTCTAAGTCTATGGATGAGACGATCAGTCAACTCAAACTGCAACCGACTTAGCGAACAAGCTTCACGCACTTCATTCAACGCCAAGCATCGCAAAAATAACGTCAAACGTACCTGTTCAGGCTGCAGTAAAAAAAAAACCGTCTGCACGCGCATCCGGTGCATGCAAAAAATATTTGCATATCCAAGGTGAATATTTTTCGCATGCACGCATATTTAGCATGTAAGCAATTTGTAATTTTTCTCATAGCAAGTAAGCATTTTTGTACACTTTTTGATATTAGCGCGTAAGCACTTTTGTACCTATTTAAGCGAGAACAATTAATAAAGAATTTAGTGTATTTTCAAGTCCCGAAGAACTAAGCCTTTTATTCTTCTCCAGTGAGGCTGCTGGAGACTTCGAAGATTTGGAAATATACTCTACTGGACTAAACTTGATTCGGTGTTCCACCCAATTAAGAAAGACGGACTCATTCGGTGTTTCACCCAATGAACATACTGACAGACTTGAAAACGAACTTTACTTGGTTTTGACTTGAGCAGGTGTTTCACTTGATCAAGAAGAAAGACTCACCCGGTGTATCACCGAGTGGACCTATCAGGAACAAAACATTTTTTGGTGACCCCGACGTGATCGGCCGATCACAACATTAAAAGGACACGAGGCGAGTTAATAACTTTGTGGAATTATCTTAGCCAATCATGGAGGCGATACTTGAGAAAGTTAACAATCTTACTCACCAACAAGATGTGACGGGCCAGGAGATTCAGCGTCTTTTGAGTAACTACCGGAAAGATTCGGTAGCTCGTAAGACAAAGGAATATCTCACGACGAGATTGGAACAATTGGAAAATCTCTGGACAGCCTTTTCGGAGAGAAATGAAAAGCTTGAAGAGTTAGCGCATTATCTTCCACCTCATCCATATTTCGAGAAACAATATTTCTCTTCAATGCAGCGCGAGTACACCAAGTACAAGGATGACATTGCGGAACGCCTTCAGGGTTTGGAAGGCACGTCCAAGTTGAATATCGATTTTGGTAAATCAGCCACGGGTGCCTTGGATACAAAGGCCACCAGGGCAGTAAACAATGCTCAGAACGAGCTTTCCAGCGATGTCGTGGTACTAATAAGGCAACAGGAATCAAGGATACGGGCTGTGGAAAACATTATGACCGGCATCGACACAGTTGAACAGGCACAACCCAAATCATACTACAAATTGAAGTCAGCTACTTTATCAAAGTACTGGGAAGAGTTGCGTCAAGGCCATCAGAATATATGGCAATATTCCAGCGATCCAAATGAGTTAGGGTACAACGAGGAGAATTTTCTCAACCTCGAAGAGCAAATTCAAGACACCTTAATATTTCTCGCGGAATGCCTTTCAAAGCTAGATCTTAGCATAGCTCCCGCTACAAGGACCTTTCCAAGCATCAACTTGTCACACGTGACAATTCCTGCCTTTGACGGCGGTTATGCACAATGGCAATCCTTCCACGACTTATTCCGCCAGATGATTCACGAGCAGCAATTGGGAAATGCTCAGAAAATGTGGTATTTGAAGAGCAATCTAAAGGGTGAAGCAGAGCGACTTATACGTCATCTGCCCATCACTGACGAAAATTATGACATTGCACGGACAACGCTAACAAACCGCTACAGCAATCAACGATTGATGGTAGCCACGCTATTGGATAGGCTCACACAGCAGCCGATGATTACTTCGGACTCCCCCAGTGCTTTGAAAAAACTTCATGACATTACGAAGGAATGTCTAGCAGGACTCAAGAACTTTAATATCAATATAGCTAGTTGGGATCCCATTTTATTACATATTTTACTGAAGAAGTTAGACAAGGTTACGCACGCCTTATACGAACAAACTTTGACTTCACCACGAGAACTGCAGCCGGTTGATGTATTTCTCGCGTTTTTGGAAAGACGCTTTCAGTCTTTAGAGGCCTTGTGTAGCGACAAGAGGAGTATGACTCAAAACAAACCTACAAACCGAACCTCGGCTTTAATATCCACCAAGGACAGTCAATCTTTACAGTGCAAAAACTGCAAGGGAACCCATCGAATCTACACATGTGAAGCCTTTAAACAATTGTCCATCTGGGATCGAGTAGCCAAAATCAAGCAGCTGAGGCTATGTTTGAGCTGCCTACGGGAAGGACATCGAAGTGCACAGTGCAGCGCAGGAAGTTGTCTTAAATGTGGCAAGAAGCACAACACTCTACTACATATGGACGCCAACAATCAAGACAAAACAACGCCCTCTATCACCGCAATTCAAACAACAGCCAGCGCCACCAAGCAAGGTCAAGTATCACGTGTTGTAAAGGACAAGGGTTCTACAAATGTCAACCATTCTATTGCATTATCAACGGAAATATCTGCATCAGAGGGGCCTTTTGTCCTATTAGCTACTGCACTCATCAAGGTGACAAACCAAAAGGGCAAATCGATAGAAATGAGAGCTCTGCTGGACAGTGGCTCCCAAATAAACATAATTACAGAAACAGCTGTGAGAAAGCTGGGACTACAACCAACTAGTTACCATATACACATTCGTGGTCTGGGCGGAGCGTCGCAACAATCGCAACAGAAGGTAACGTTGTCATTGCAATCAAGAATCACTACGTTTGCACGGAAGATAGACGCTATAGTTTTACCACATATAACATCCTCTCAACCATCGCAAGGTCTGAATTCAAGGAATTGGGCCATACCCGGCAACATTCAGCTTGCCGATCCTCATTTTGATCGGGAAGGGCATATTGATCTACTTTTCGGAGCTGATATTTACTATTAGCTACAGGGCAGATGCGGCTATCAAGGAACCTGCCACTGCTGGAAAACACGGTCTTTGGCTGGATAATTGCTGGAAGGGTTGCAACATCCTATCAGAAAGAGGTTACATGCGGCATCCTCAACACTGATGATTCCAAGCTCAGCGAGCAGATAGAGCGTTTTTGGAAACTGGAGGAACCGGAATCTACAGAGAACCTTGCGATGACAACACAAGAAATAAAGTGTGAAAATCATTTTGCTCAAACCATGAAACGAACGAACAATGGACGTTTCATTGTGAAACTGCCTTTCAAGGTGGATCCAGCAAAACTCGGCAAATCTAGGGGCAATGCGGAGAGGCGACTTTTCAAATTAGAATGGAGATTAGCACGAAACCCAGAACTACGCAAACAGTACAATGAATTTATGAACGAATACAAGCAACTGGGGCATATGACGGAAATAGATGAAGGAAGTATTCCGAGTCTTCATTACTTTCTTCCCCATCATAGCGTTCTGAAGCCAGAGAGCACCACCACTAAACTTAGAGTAGTTTTTGACGCCTCTTCGGAAACCTCTCCTGTATACAGTTTGAACGATGTACTTGCTACAGGCCCTACCATCCAATCCGAATTATTTACCATTCTCGTACGATTTCGGCTGCCTTGCTTTGTTTTTACTGCTGACATCGAAAAGATGTATCGGCAAATCCAGGTGTCGGAGGAAGACAAGAGATTTCAACTAATTCTATGGCGAAATGAGCCTAATGAACCTATAAGATGTTATCAGCTGAACACGGTCACATATGGTACTTCCTCTGCACCATATCTAGCCACCAAATGCCTACAAGAATTGTCATCACAGACAACGCATAAATACCCATCCGGTTCGACTGCATTAAGACGGGATTTTTATATGGACGATGTGATGTCAGGTGCAAACACCTTGACAGAAGCAACATCAACTTCGCACAATCTTGCAATCGGCCGGCTTCAAGCTTCGAAAGTGGTGTGCAAACAACAAGAATCTTTTAAACAACATTCCTGTTGAAGATCAGGCACTACAACTGGACATAACCCAAGAAGGGGAGGAAAACGTGAAGACACTAGGATTAGTTTGGACTCCTAAGACAGATGAATTTCAAATTAGATGCCCATACACGGAATCTAAGAAAGTAACAAAGAGATCAGCGCTATCAGATCTGTTCGATCCGCTAGGATTGATGGCACCAGTTACAGTTACTGCTAAAATCTTCCTTCAAAGGCTGTGGAGCCTCAAAATAGGATGGGATGAAGAAATTTCTTTAGAATTACAGGCGGAATGGTCAAGATATTATAATGACTTGTAGGGGCTGAATCAAATTAAGGTACCTCGTCACATATTTGGAGGGAAGGTACCTGAAAAAATACAGTTACATGTCTTTTCGGACGCTTCGGAAAAGGCGTATGGTGCAGCGGTATATTTACGAGCTATTCAGTCAGATGGGGTTCGCACAGTTCGTCTTTTATGGGCAAAGTCGAAGGTGGCACCATTAAAACGAGTGGACCTATCAGGATTAAGACAGTACCATTATCCTCATCCTCAACGGCAGAAAAACACATAACGCAGCTAGTTCAGCAATTCTCAAGTCAGCATGAAAATAGAGCTGTACGTAGTTAAACAGGAGGCTCACTCACTGCACACTCAGTCGGATAGAAACGTCAGTACTGTCGGTTCCGATCGTATTGACAATCCAAGTCCAAAAGTGTGGGCTGGGAACGAAACCCAGGGTATACGAGTATATTGTAACGACTGTAGGTTCAATTCCGTAGCCACCAAATGTACGAAAACATCGCTCAGTTATTAATGGCGATGAATGACCCAGTTTCACCATCATCATGTCACCTGGTTATATTCGACAAAATACGAAGGCCCAAGTGTGATATATGCTTTTATCAGCGCCAAAGTCCAAAGACCATAAAACTGAACATAAATTGGAGATTTCGGCTGCAACCGGACGCCAATTATCATATACGAAAGGATCAATCTTATGTTCAACCTCAGCCTAACCTAACCTAACTTAATTTCGACGGGATTTTGATAGTAGATTCATAGTAGCACACGTTTCGAAGACGAGCTCATTATAGAAAAAGGCCCTACCTAAAGCCTCCACTGAACTAAGGAGAAGGACACCCGAGTTATAAAGCGTAACTCCACTCTTGAACACAGAAGGACTCTCTCTACGATCTGGACATAAAAACAACCCCCATACAACTTCCACAGCGGGGCCAACCACAAATAACCGGGAACGCATGCCCCAAAAATTCTCCTGAAACATATGAACTCAGAGGACTATCCCGATCCCTATGGTACCAGACAACCTCTGGTGAAGCAGAAGCCACTTCAGGTGAGTCCTCGTAAAGACTCCGGTCTGATCGCCCAAGATCTCGGAGCATTCACTTACTGCATGATGACCAGCAAGTCAATGTCATTAGAGTGTTTCCCGGCGCCATCACATGGAGGTTCTCCTTGGCCACTTGGTGTTGATTTGGTCTATAGGGTTACTGCCCCATCTGCCTCCTAGCTATCTCTGAGCACCAATATGGAGTGGTGGTGAATCCAAGCAAATGTATTTTTACTCAGTCCCTCAGAATGATTGGAACCAAAGGAAGGAACACGTCCCTTTTCAGCCAAATCCAAAGTGATTCAATCATTCAATCATACCAGTCAACTAACGTAAAGTAGTCCTGAGAATTTTTGAATGTATTAAATTTTTATAATAGATTTATACCTACAGAAACGGAAGCCTAGGGCACAACTCAACGAGATTTTTTCAGAGAGAGAAAAGTCAAAGAAAATTTACCAATCAACTGGACTTGCAAATCCAACCACAACTTTTGAAGCTCCCAAAGAGACACGCGAACCTCTGACTTCGCGTTTGGAGCAGTCCTTTAACAATGAATTAACTATAGTTAGGGAACCATTGCGTTTCTCCTGAAAGAAGTTCGGTTCAGCGGGACGTAGATACGAAACTCACTATTACTAGTTATGTACCGATAAAACATTTTCGTCATACGATTGAAGCAAGAAATTCATCATCTTTACGGATAACAAGTCATCGACTTTCGCCTTCCATCAAAGGTACCGCCGGGCCTACCGTTCTTCCCCCAAACCTTCAATGGAAGAATTGGAAGAAAAGGAAAGTGATAACGTGAACAATTTTAGAAATCAGAACTCTGCAGATTGGACGCCACAAACCAAATAAAATGTTAAATTGAAACAGAAAGAAGATGGGTAGTGTGTGGTGTGCTAGCGCCTCAAGCTTATGAGAATCATGTGGTTGACCCAGCTGTCTATCGAAACATCGAAACGGTGTGTAGAAATATACAAAGCAGCATTGATTTTATTGATGGTCGGTGCCTTAGACCTGGGCTTTCAGGAGGAAACTAGATGGTCTTTGCCTTCCAAAATAGGAGGAATAGTCCTTCCGCTCTCCGGAGAAGTGAAAATCTAGGAGTAATTTTGGATAAACAACTTCTTTGGAACAAACACGCGAAGGCAAAGATGGAATGACCTCACAGACTATTTCGTTTAACTCTATTGGAAAACAATATACGCAAGGGACAGAGAGCATTGGAAGAACTACTGGGAGAAGTGAATTGAATTCCTGCAACGGCTTCTGATTCTCAGATCCCCTTACATCTGCTTGGTAGAAGATATAAGGTAACCCTTAAGAGCAGAGAAAACTGTCATAGACCAGAAAAATGTGTGCTAGGATATGTTGAACTCTTCTGCACCGAAGGGTTTACCTGTCAGATAAATACAAAAGATAGGTTAATATAAAATGATATTCCAAGCTGAAGTATATGCGATCCGAAGGACGACAAGCAATTGACGAGTGGATGAGGGACAGGCGTATCGCAGTCTGCAGTTATAGCCATGCAGTCCTGCGGGCGCTGAGTAGTCCTCCGGTCACCTCAAAAATCGTTCAGGAATGTAGAAACCGTTTAGAAACTACTCTTTACTAGATTCAATACGATGAAAGTACTCTGATTACCTGGTCAGTGTGTCATAGATAGAAGTAGAGAGTTAGATGCCTGAGCAAAAGAAGGTGGACTGGAACCAGGAATTGAACTGTCAGCGACATTGGCAAACACTTTTATCAGGAACTGACAACAAATTTTCCATAAGGATGTGTGCAAACCCTAAATGCAACTAAATACACCAAACTTCTCCTGTCGAAAGTCCTGCGAGCTTGCAGAAATATTATGAGTATTCTGACTGCGGAAACTCCCTAGAGGAGTATTACAATATGATACGCCTTATAATGAGGAATTGAAATCCTTCGAGTACTTTTTTTGTTAATGTCGGTCTATATGGGCGGGTGGGATTTAGCTTACTCCTTAGCATCGGTAAGTGAGACTGCAAAGCACCGCCAGCCAACTGCTGCGGGAAATAAAGCAGTTGATTGGGGAAAAGGTTAGCACAGACCTTCTGAATTCTTTTTAGCTTCAGCAGCTCTCCGTGGGTACGCAGGCCATACTAGTATGTACCGATGGCAGATCCCCCGAGGTGTTGGCCGCGGCAACCGGTAAAATACCCGGAGTGCACGCACACCCCGTGATCCTGAGACCGATGGCGGGAATGCGGCAACAAATATCTTCGCCCACGGCCAATATGGCAGACAGCGTCTGCGAATACTGTACTTTCGAGAGGGCGGACTAGAACGCGTTCAACAACCATCTCACAAAATGGGCGGTTGGACAGTTGCGCACCGCGGTCCGTATCGAACTCCGGCTTATGTTGGTGCCATGGCAGGTTTGGAAACAAAGCCACTAAATGTACCAGTTCAAGGACATTTATCGTAACAGAATCAAAAAACTAAGTTTGTTGGCGGATTCGGCGACGTCTACCCGAAGCGCTGCAACACGTCTGCTGGCAGTTTACAACCCCCTTAATAGGCGCAATTTTCGTCCGTGCCCACAGCGCGGAGTTCACGATCCCCGTTACTAGACCCAAAAAAATAAACTCGCTGCAGTGGCAGCAAACTTCACGCCTATAAATACTGCACACGTGAGTCTTAGCTTGCATAAGGCCTTCCGGCAGCACTTCATTTTAGCGGCCATCAGTATTTCCATTTTAGGCGCAGACTTCCTGTATCACTATAGACTGCTGGTGGAAATGCAGCATAGGTCCCTGATAGACCACAAGCCCTTTTGGATCGCCAGGGAAAATTTTAACCTGCTGGAATAACAATACTCTCTCAATTCTTTTTGAGGGCGTTGCCGTTCCACATAATCGTGCACTCCTCTAAAAATACCGCAGCATTTCTACCGAATGTAGTATCTCCCAGTCAATTAAGTATGATGTTCAGCACCGCATCAACACTACTGACTGTTCAATTTTCTCGAAGGTGCGTCTTTTATTATCCCAAGAGCTTGCTATTTCGCGGTAAGAGATTCAACAATTGCTTAAGCCAGGTATATGCAGACTTTTCAACAATTGCTGGCCATCTCCACTCCATCTGATCCCCAAGCCTAATGGAAAATGGCTACTTTGTGGAGATTTTAGACGCTTAAATGCTCAGACGCTTCCGAACTGATACCAAATTGCCCTCATCTTAAACTTTGCAAATTACTAAGCAAACTATCCTTTTTTCTCAACCTTGAAAATCGCTAAGGCATAATATGAAATCCTTATAGCTCCAAAGACCGGAATTTGCAAACCTATAGGACACTTTGAGTTCACACGGATGACTCCTAGTCTGTGCAACTCGGTGCAAACCTTCTTGAGATTCATCTACTTGGATGATGTTTTGGTCGCCAAGTCCCAGCTTTTGGCACATTTAAAGTGCATTAATAGTTCATTGAACATGGTCTAGTTCTCAATATTCAGAAAAGCGAATTCCTCCAGGTGCATTCCACTCCTGATGGCATATAACCCGACTCAGACAAGGTACAAGCGATCGCGAACTTTCCGCTACCTAAAACAGCAAAACACCTAAAAACGTTTTTTTTTTTGTTGAGGATGCTGGAAGTCCTGAGTCCGCACCCAAGTTTTCAAAAAAGAACAAAAAAGTTGAGTGACGGTTTCGTTCAGGGCAGAGGCAACTCATCAGAGGATTCTGTGGTCTACAGACTACAGGAGGTAAGTTGCTTCCCAAGTGGTCCGGTCTGTCACCAAGTGGGTGCGTCACCAACTGAGTTGCCTTTGCCCTGGGCGAAACCGTCACTCAACTTGTTCGTTCTTTTCCTAAGAACGTTCTTGGGCATAGCAAACTACCACCGTAGTTTCCTGCCCGGTGTCCGGTGAAGATAACATTGTCGTCGACGCTTTGCCCCGGACCTCAAAGATCTACATTCCAGCCAAAGTCAATTTTTCGGCAATCTCTGCTATCCAGAAGAATGACGCAGTTCTTAAGAGCCTACAGTCGAACTCTAAATACAAGTTTCAGGAGCATCCCATCTTCGGCTCACCTTCCTCTGTCTCCGAAAAGGGATCTAGGCCATACATTCCACCACTTTTAAATAACTGTTCCGCAGGGTGCATGATTTTGAAAACCCGGTATTCGCACAACCAACCGGTTAGTCTCTAGCAAGTATTTCTAGCCGTCCATGAACAAGCACGTTAATCTTCGAGCTAGAGAGTGCATCGCATACCAGAAGTACAAGGTGACTAGGCACGTTAAGAAGGAGGTAGGTGTATTCCATGTGTCAACAAAACGCTTCCACGCCATACATCTCGAGATTCGCACTTCTACAAGTATTGCCCCGATCATTGATCAGTTTATGTGGTATTCTGAGGCACATTACAGCACAGTCTTGCGCGGAGGCCCTCTGTCGAGAGTGGATTTCACACTTTGGTATTCCAGCCGATATTTTTACGGGCCACGGAATAGAATTCAAATCTGCTCTCTTCTCGGAACGCACGTCTCCTAGGTCCGACAGCTGCATACCATCTGCAGTCCAATGGGATGCTGGAACGTTGGCATCGGACGCTGAAGATCGCAATTATGGCGCGCGACGATCCATGCTGGTCGCCCCTTAAAGACGGGGAAGATATACGACGACGTGGTCCCCAACAAGAGAGAGGTAGTTGCTATGCGCAGCCAGTAGTAAAACGTCCTGATGAGGACTGATACCAGGCCGCAGCCACTTACGGAGGCCCCTATATTATCCTTGAGCTGAAAAGTACGTCTGATGGAAAGTACGTCTGAAGCTACCAGTGAAAATGCTGCAGTGGCTACCTCGAGAAAAGGGATCGAACCTTCAAAAGCAGATGCGGAAGCTTGGAGGAAGGTAGAACCGCGGAAAAGAAATTATCGGAGGAAGATTAGACCGGAGGTGATTTTCATTTCTAAACGGGGCGAAGGGTCATACGCCGACATTCTCAGGAAAGTGAAGGCAGACTCCGAACTCACCAATTCGGGAGACAACGTCAGCCGCATTAGACGGTCGCAGAAGGGAGATCTTATGTTGGAACTTAAGAAATCCAAGGATGTAACCGCAGACAAATTCTTAAGCCAAATCGGGAAGACTTTAGGGCAGGAAGCCGACATAAGAGCTAGCAGGCCAGAGATCACTATAATCTGCAAAGATATAGTTGAAATCACGACGAAGGAGAAGGTTCGCGAAGCGTTGGAGAAACAGTTCGATCTTGCCGGACTACAAGAATCAGTGGTGAAAACGCTAAGGAAAGCCTATGGGGGAACACAAACCGATATCATCAGCCTACCAGTGGAGAACGCACTCAAACTGTTAGCAGCAGGGAGAGTGAGAATAGGCTGGGTTATGTGTCGCCTTAGGGAACAGGTGGCGTTAAAACGGTGCTTTAGATGCCTTGGCTTTGGTCACATTGCGAAGTCATGTACTAACCCAAATGACAGGTCAAAGCAATGCAGGAGATGCGGAGTGGAAGGCCATATCAGCTAGGACTGCGGAGCTAATCCAAATTGTCTACTGTGCAAAGGAAAGGAGGGTGTGGACCATCGGCACTTTGCGGGCAGCAGTAGGTGCCCGGAATACAGGAGAGCCCTTAGCACAAATCGCAGATGAGGTTGTTACAAATCAACCTCAACCACTGCGAGGCGGCGCAGGATCTACTCGCGCAAACCATCCGCGAGAAAAACATCGATGTGGCCATACTAAGTGAACCATACCGGAACCGCGGTGGTAGCGTCTGGGTCAAAGACCAAACGGGCCAAGCAGCGCTGTGGACTTCTGGAGAACAAGCCTTCCAGGAAATAATGGAGCACCCGGAGGAGGGCTTCATCAGAGCGAAGGTGAAGGGCATCCACATCTACAGCTGCTATGCTCCACCCAGCGCTACACTCGTCGAGTATGAGCGGATGCTTGCTGCTCTTGTTTTGGATGTAAGAGGACGTTGGCCGATCATAATAGGAGGCGATTTCAATGCGTGGGCTCTTGAATGGGGCAGCCGGATAACTAAGGTCAGGGGACGTGTTCTCCTCGAAGCATTCGCGGAGCTGGACGTGGTACTGGCGAATGTTGGGTCTTCGTACACTTTCCGGGGAAGCGGCCTGGGTTCTATAGTGGACCTGACATACGTGAGTGCCACTTTAGCCAGTAAAATCGCTTGACGTGTCAGTGAGGATTATACTCACAGCGACCACCAGGCAATCTGCATAGAGATCAAGGGCGGATCGAGCTCGAAAAAGAGTTTTCGCAGAATGCCGGGTGGTATGCTTGGCTGGACAGTGAAAGCTTTCGAGGGGGACACGTTTTCCGCGGTGCTCAAATCCGGCATATCCCTGAGTGGTACGGCTGGAGAGAAAGCCACCCAGACCACTCGATGGGTGACGGAAGCATGCGATGCTACTATGCCCAGAAGGCGATTGCTCCCCAGTAGGCAACCCAACAACTGGTGGAACAACGAAATCGCAAGTTTGCGAGCCGCATCTTTTCGGGCAAGGAGGCTTTGCCAGAGGCTCAGGGGAAAACCCGGTATCGACGGTCGAGAGGAGGCACACAAGCAATTGCGTGGCCGCCTAAAGGAAGCCATTCGGAGGAGCAAAAAGAACTGCTTCAAACAGTTGTACGACCATGCCGATATAAACCCCCCCACGAAAATAGGGGAAGGCAAATTTTTGTCCAGCTAAATGACGGCATAATACCGCCTGTAACTGTGGAGGAGCTGCGGGAAATATGTGGTAGGTTCGGTGACAACAAGGCCCCAGGTTTGGATGGCATCCCCAACCGAGCTTTGAAACTGGCAGTGAAGACTAGGCCCGAACTTTTCGCCAACACCTTCGAAGCGTGCCTAAAAGAAGGAATATTCCCTGCCCAGTGGAAAAAGCAAAAGTTGGTGTTGCTTCCGAAGCCTGGCAAGCCACCTGGAAACCCAGCGTCTTATCGTCCTATCTGCCTGTTGGATACAATGGGGAAGATGATGGAGAGAGTCATCTACAACAGACTCCTACCCATCGTCGAAGCCAGCAATGGTTTGTCAGAACGCCAGTTTGGTTTCCGACGCGCCTACTCTACGGTGGACGCAATTGGCATGGTGGTAAACCTGGCAAAAGGTGCACTGATTTCTGGCGGCTGCTGTGCCGTGGTGGCGTTGGATGTCAAAAACGCATTCAACTCGGCCAACTGGAATAGAATTAAACGGACGTTGGCTGACATAGGTGCCCCCGGATACTTAGCGAATTTGGTGGAAAACTACCTCTCAGAGAGGACTCTCTGGTACGGGGCGGATGAGGGCCCCAAAGAGTACATTGTCACAGCCGGGGTACCACAGGGATCGGTACTTGGTCCCCTGTTGTGGAATATCATGTATAATGGGGTGCTTGCTCTTCCCGTCCCAGAGGGGACTACGATTGTCGGCTTTGCTGATGACCTAGCTGTGGTTGTTGCAGCAAAACACCCAGAAGATGTGGAGGTTTACGCAACAGAAACAGTGAGAGCGGTAAAGTCCTGGCTAGAAAAGGCCGGGCTGACCTTGGCGGACGCGAAAACGGAAGCGGTCTTAATAACGAAACGCAGGAAAAATAACACTGTAAAAGTGGAGGTTGGTGGACATATGGTCGTATTAAAGCCGGCTATCAAATACCTGGGGGTAATAATTGACACCAAATTGAGTTTTAGGGAACACCTAGAGTATGCATGCCAAAAGGCAGCCAGTGCCACCATGGCACTTGCAAAAATGTTGCCAAATATTGGTGGGCCGAAACATTGCCAGAGGTTGGTGCTAGTCGGAGTGGTGCGCTCCATCCTGCTCTACTCGTCGCCTGTGTGGGCAGAGGCGCTGGCAAACTCTCAGAGACGGAAGCAGGTGAACTCGGTTTACCGGCGGATGGCTTTGAGGGTTTGTAGTGCTTTTAGAACCACATCAGATGAGGCAGTATTGGTGGTGGCAGACATGATCCCGGTTGACATTCTGGCCAAAGAAATGAGTGTCCTGTACAATGCAAGACATATGGAGGGGCATGCACAGCGTAGAAATGCGGCAAGGTCAGAGTCGCTTGATACCTGGCAACGCAGATGGGGCGAGTCTACGAAAGGTCGGTGGACGCACAGGCTCATTCCCAACATTAGGGTGTGGCTTGAGCGAAAACATGGGGAGACCAACTACCACATTATCCAGTTCCTCACGGGACACGGTGGTTGCTATAGGCAGTATCTGCACCGCTTTGGGTTGGATGATTCTCCGACCTGTCCCAGATGCGATGGCATACCGGAGGATCCAGAGCATGTGATGTTTCACTGCCCACGATTTGCGATGGAGAGAAGGAGCTTAAACCAGGTGCTGGGCAAGAGCGGGACCCCGGAGAGCTTGGTTACTGAGATGCTGGAGTCCGAGGAGAAGTGGCTTGCGGTTGGCTCCGCAATCATCCAATTGCAGGAGGAGTTGCTAAAGGAACAAAGAAGGAGGAAAGCTGCAAATAGGAGAAGGATGAGTGCCTAAGAGCAAACCTACCCCGCGAAGTAATACCTCAATGGTGGTCCCGCGGGGCTGGGGCTGGAGAGACCGGGGGTGATTTTGCCCCGATCATTGATCAGTCACATTACAGCACGTGGAGGCCCTCTGTCGAGAGTGGATTTCGCACTTTGGTATTCTAGCCGATATTTTTACAGACCACGGGCTGCCTACCATCCGCAGTCCAATGGGATGCTGGAACGTTGGCATCGGACGCTGAAGATCGCAATTATGGCGGCGCGCGACGATCCATGCTGGTCGCAGATCTCGCTTGACCTCCGTAGAACCACTCCACCCCCCCCCCCCCCCCCCCCTCCAAAGATGGGGAAGATATACGACGACGTGGTCCTCAACAAGAGAGACCTAGTTGTCATGTGCAGCCAGTAGTAAAACATCCCTAGCAAGGTCGAAGTGTGCAACTACGTCCTGATGAGGACTGATACCAGGCCGCAGCCACTTACGGGGGCCCCTATATTATCCTTGAGCGTGAAGAGCACTCGTTCAGACTAGAAGTTGGGGATAAGCTCAAAACGGTAGGCAGATTGAAGTCTTTCTTCCAAGGGGTGGACGTCATTGGGAGGAAGAGAGACCGTCTCATCCGCTTGCGGATATGAAAGTGTTCACCGACCCGGGCATACTCTGAGTGACGTATCTTTCGTAGAACTTGAATTCTATTTTCAATCTCTTTGCCAGCATTATTCCGAGAATATAACTTTCTGCTGCTTGGAATTATTTAAATAATTGTTTTGTTCACAATTAATGACATTCCATTCCACTAAAGACGTGTGCCATTTTCAAAACTAGTTAAAGATACAAATTCTGCTTATTATCTGATTAAAATTAATTTTTAGTCATGAATTGCGTGATTCGCTTATTCTACACTTGTCTTTCATTTGCATATGACTCATAAATTTTATTGTACGAGTATCATTAACGTCTGGATTAAGTATGGGATTGTTTGCGACCCATTGTTTAGGAGAATTATAAATGCAATACAGGTCACGACTTAATTCCTACCCCACCTGACAATATCCTCGATGATTACTGGAAGATATACGCCAGTCCTATCGAACAGGTTACTTTGAGATTTCTGCTTCTATCTTATCTCAACAGGTTTTTTCTACACAACTTGAAGATTGTCTCGTAATTCGAATCTTTTCTGTTTCAAGGACGAGTCAAGAGCCATTCAAAGGTTCTTAGATGAAATTGATCACAAATTGGAATTTCTTAGCCACAACAAGTAAACATCGTGAAATGTGTGTAGGTTGGCTGGCAGGCAACAATAATAAGGTCGTCCATCGAGCCACCAACACCTACAATAAATTCTCTCGTGATTTCATGACTCCATTCAATTACACAAGATCAGGTTGCCGGTTCGGGGCTCCATGTCTGCCTCGGAACCTACCTTGATAGCTTCACAGGTAAGTTTAGTGCAAATTGAAGTCAATACAGCGTAATACCCATATAAATGCGAAGGTGTGTTTCCAAACAATAATAAGGGGAACTCTCTTGCGTAATATACGGAACGTGAATAGTTTAAGGTCATTTTGGCACGCACGGGACAGGGGGGTGGCGCTAAGGCCTTGTAAGATGTAAATGTAATTGGAATCGACGCGACGTTCTTCGAGGAATTCGAAATTCATTTTAAATTGCTTATGTAGTGGTACGTTTTTCCGCGGATTGTAATGGAAAAAAATCGACCAAAGCTAATATAAATTAGTTCCATTTTAGGAGTAGGTGATTTCTGGGATAGTATGCGGTGAGTCTTAGACTTACATTTTTCACTATAGTTTGATCTATATTTGGAATTATCCACATTTTATTTCAATGCCAAACAAGTAATTAAACCAAATCCGGTTTAGATAATACTCCAACACCTAGGTCTTGTCGAAGACTTTTAAATAGTCTGCATTTTCGGAATTTAGAATTCATAAATGTGGATTGAAGTGTAGGTTTAAACTAAACACTCTTAATTAGTTAATATAATTGCGGAAGTCAACTGAACAACCTGGTACAGTTGGCTCCAAAGCAAGTTGAAGTCGGCTTCAAACTTTCTCTTTTGTTGAGGAGGTAAGAAGGGAACAGTTCTGGCATAATTCAGTCCAGTCCAGTGGAAGTGGCTCAATTTTCTGCAGTACAAACTTGGATATCGAAATCATTTATATCCTTGAAACATGGCACACGCGTTGTTACTAGTCACTCATACCAAGTTTGCTTAGTAGCGATTGACAAATTCAATGTTTATATAAAACAAAGCAGTCACCCTTCAAAGAATTTGAATGACAATCATATCAAAGCGATTGTTACAACCAAAATCGATAATCTCAATAAAATGACCTTGATTGAACTATTTGCGACTGCATACTTTGTAATCCAAGGAAACCTCAATCAAATATTGCATTTTTGTTTAACTTGTAAATTTGTCGGACAGTTTTCCATTCCGTTGCTTTTAAACAGGCACATGCACAGGCCCATATAGGTAATCGCCGAGGGAGCTTCGGTAGGTAGGCCTTGTCGTGTTTTTTTTTTATGGGTGGAGGTGGAAATCTTCAAAAGACGCTGTTACGCCAGGTTGCAGCAGTGTGTGGGATTCTCACCCACTAAAACTACCCCCACTTCCCCGCCCATATCCTCTCCGAACCCACGTGAAGTATTACCCGATTATCCGAGTTAAGTAACCAGGGACACCCAATTTAGCCTTAATCCAACTCCAGTTGGCTGAGTTAAAAGCATTCCTGACATTCAGCGTTACCACCGCGCAATACTTGCCAGCGGTCGATGCCTCCCGGGCCAGGTCGTATGTATGAAACCCATACTGCCGCTCCGATAGACCACCAGTTAGCTCAACGAACGGAAGCAGCTTGTTGTATATCACTCTCTCCAACATTTTCCCCATAGTGGCTAACAGACAGATAGGACAATATGAAGAGGGTGCGCCATGTGGTTTTTGGGGCTTCGGTATCAGAACCAACCACTGAGCGGGAAACACTCCTTCAACCATGCATAATTCAAATGTACACGTGCACTATGTGGGCCTGATTTTAGCAGCTAACTTCAGGGCATTGTTCGGAATCCCGTCCAATCCCGGAGCCTTATGTTCTCCAATTCGTCCGCAGATCTCCCGTAACTCCTTCTCGGTCACCCCGGGGATTGTGAATACGTCCTGTTGAACTATTGGATGAGGTCCACTTTCTTCTTGTTGTGGAAAAAGGATTGCGATTATTTTGAACAAGAGTCGCGGGCACGTCAATTCGGAGTAATTTTGTCCACGCTTTACAACGTTCATTACAACCTTGTAAGCAATGCCCCACGGGTTCGTATTTGCTTCAAGGTACAACTGCTTGTAGCAATTCTTCTTACTTTCCCGTATAGCCTTCTTAAGGCTACTTCGATCCCCGATTGTTGATGTTCTGACTTCCCTCTGGTCCTTTGGCTAAGCCGTCTCGCTCGCAGACACGATGCTCTCAAAAGCGCGATTTTTTTATTCCACCAGTAGTTCGGTTTCCTACTATGATGGAACTTGCGCGTCGCATGCCTCAGTTATCCATTGTCAGGCATGCATCCAACGTTGGCGAGTACGATGCCCAGCTCCGCAAAGGTTTCAAACAAGATTTGGCCCCTGGTGTTCGTCACTTGACTTCCCCAGTCTAAATCTCACGCTTTGAAATCGCCGCCAATGATTTTGGTGCTGTGGTCTCTAGGGTTCAACACCAAACCGTCTAGTATCTCCTCATATTGCGCTAATGTTGCACTAGGAGGAGCGTAGCGGCTGTAGATATGGACGCCATTGACCTTCGCCCGCACAAAGCCGGCTCCCGAGAATGCCATTGTTTTTTGAATAGCATGCGATCCGCATGCCCATATCGCTCTTACCAGGGGTATACTGGTACCATGGGAACCGGGAAAGCCCCTGGACTCACATACTTCGGGTGAACTCCTGTTGTATGTGAGGACAGCTCGGTTATTTGCGGTTGGCCCCCCTAGTGGGAGTTTCATGGTGGTTGTGGTTGTGCTCAAGCGAGAAGAGACCTTCGGGCCTCGACGTGGTGTTGCGTATCAACACGGGTGCCGTACTCCATAGTTCGGTAGAGATTTAGGTAATTCTTGCATCCACCAGTATGAATGCTAAGCCATGCACTTGGTATAGACTGGTACCGTTGTGACTTGTCTCAGCGGGGCTCTGATTGTGGTCACAAAATCAATCCGTGTCTGAAGAGGACCGTAGGATTAAGTCTCACGACAGGTGCCTACGTAAAACACTATGGGCTTCACTGCCCATATCGCCGATCAGTCTTGCACCTTCTCAACCTGTCGTACTCGCTAGTACATGCTGCTGCACAGTGACCGAAATCTAGGGATCGGAAACATCTCTTGAGAGATATTTGCTCCTGAAGTCGATACACGTCCCAACCTATTCTTACCATGCCCGCGGTAATCAGTTTAATCACACCGGCAAGCTAATAATAGCGGTCTTTGTACCTTCATATACCTTCTTCATCCTTTTCATGGCACTGTCTTCTAGGTCGGTAAGGTTGAATTGTTCTCTTAGCGCAGCACAGATATTCTCTGGTGATGTGACCTCGTCTAGGTCTTTGCACTCGATCACTGTTTGTTGCTTCCGGGCTTTCACGTCTGCTATCCACTATCTTTTCGCTAGATTTGTTTAGTTCCAGCAAAATATCCCCTTTTTACGTACGGCTGATACGGCTCACACTGCCACCCAGGTCTGTCAGTTCCAGATCGGCTTCGACTTTCCGAAGGATGTGGACATAGGACATATCTCCTTTCTTGGAAGTAATGATTACTTCCGGACGAGTCTTCTTTTTCTCCTTGTGCCGCTTTTTGCCACCCACCTTCTTCCATTCTTCAGATTTATGAGCTGTAGGCTGTTATCTTTTTGTCATAGTTGGACCCGTAATCGAAGAACTGCCCGGAACTTTTGCCGATACAGCTTTCTCTGGCGAAGAGGTTTTTTTGTTTTTGGCCGCTTGCTGGACACCAAGACATTCGCTTATTCCATCCCTACTCCCTTTTCCCCGCGTTCTCACCTATCTTACGGTGTGGTGGCGTCACCTGCGTCTCCCGTGTGACTTTGCCATATGTCGTGTTGACTAAGGTGAATCTTCCGGGCAGCCAGAGGTGACACCTGAAGCTAAGCGGTAATCAAAACCCGAAACTAAGGTGTGACTACCGTGCCAAGGACTAAATGGTCACAGAGATTAAAATGTGGCTGTGATGAACGTTGAACTTTGGGTACCAGGCGACCCCCAGCTTCAACTAGTCTTGACTCGGCAGAAACGGGCTCTGCCTAAATCGACTTATTTTCCCCGGTAAAGCAAAGGCCATGGCAGCCAACTACAGCCAAATACAGAAGAAAACAACAACATGATCCAACCCTAAGCGAAGGGGCAACCTGAGTCTAGAGTCGGATTCCCCACTTATGCAAAAGGGTACCAACCCTATTGGAACCCAACGGACGAGTCGAACCAGTCCCCTTCTGTCAGCACTTCTGACCCCGGGGCCTAATCGAAGCCACCTGCTGAAGCTAAAGCCTTACTTACGGGTAGGCATCTTGTAATGACCCTGGGGGAAGTAGGATGATCAAATGACCATCCTGAGTGGCCGAAGGCGAGCTAGAGGGAAGTGCTAACTTGCGATCCCGAGCTCGTGAATTTCAGGTCGGAGATATCGTGAAAAAGCGGCTCTTCAACTTAAGCAGTGCTGCAAAGCGATAGCATGCCAAACTGGATCGGGAGTTCGTGAAAGCCAAGGTCATCGATAGAGTCGGTTCAATACGAGTTAGAGGACATGGAGTGTCGTAACCTAGGCGCCGCTCACGCAAAGGACCTCAAGGCCTAACTCACTGTATGGATCATTGGCTACCTTTCCTCGTAGAGAACGCAAATACTAAGTCGCTTACCAGCAGTGGTTACTTCATTGGTCTTCAGCTGTCTTTCCTCGAATGGGTCTTGGAAACTCTGCTGCCCTGTAGGACGGAATCTCATTCGCCTTTTTCGGAATTAATTTGCTGAAATAATGCATTCTATAATATGCAATTACCCTAAGTTTCACCGCAGATTGTACATTATTGAATGCATTCGGGCGAATTGATCTTATCAGAGGAATGATTTGCCGCATCCGTAGACCCATGCGCATGTTGCTGCAACATGAACTATGTATACCGTAAAATGTTACTGATAAACTTTGCCGACGAAAGCACGAACGAGTGGTTCAGACAGTACTGCTCCTCCTTCAACGATGTGTGGGAGGGTGCGCGGCCCTGGAACAGCTTGGATTCCAGAATAACCTCAACACCTCCATATGGATGCTATTAGGCAGCAAAGCAGCAGGAACAGCCGATTAGCTGGGAACTTTCCTCACTACCGGCATTTTCGAACCGGATATTAAGAAGGTTCGGGAACAAACGAGCTATCGGCTCTACTACGGGCTTGAGAGCGCCCCATTACAAGTGTCGGCTCTTAAAACCATCGAAGAGGATGTGCAACACACGACATCTTCATCTGAACTAAACTGAACTAAAATCAGATAAATTTGTAGACATTTATATACCACACACAAAAGCCATGGATTTTTGGTGGGAAAATTAGGGGCTTAAACTTCCGACGTGCTGACTTATTGTATGCCAATGGAAGTGACAGACCCCACTCCTGCATGGTAGTTTCAAAAGACCTGCAAGCTATCTTGGTTAACGACCTGTGTGGTGGCGACACAACACAAATTGACCATAAAAAGCCAATAGCGAAATAAGAAAATTCTATTGTGCTCTGCTTATTTCCCTTTTGACGTAGACGAAGTGAAACACTCATCAGAGCTAACCAATATACCAAAAGTAAAGGCATGACAATAATAGCAAGATGTGATCTTAATTCCCACCATATATGCTGTGGAAGTTCCAACATCAACGCGACAGAACCTAGACCGGTAGGAATCGAATTGCAGATGCTCAATTTGGGTAATGAACCTATTTTCTTCTATGTGGTCAGACAAGAGATCATCGATATCAGGGTGGCATTCCTTGACATTACAGGTCTTGTCGAAGAGTGAAGAATATCAAACGATATCGCGCTCCCGGATCACATGCACATTAATTTCGTAATGAGCATGGAATTGAGAAAACAACCCAGATGATCACAACCAGCATGACAGAAGCTTTCGAAGAGAGCTGCCCATTTATGATGCCAAAGAAGGGTACAACACCATCATGGAATTCGGATTTGGCGAATCAGAGGAGAACGACAAGGCTGCCCCTCAACCAAGCTATGCATCCATTACCACCCCAAAAGCTCGCTATTGCTAAGAAAAATTCTGAGATACGTTTAAAGCAGGGTATTTGCAGACCATGAATGAACGCTCAGACCATTCGAGACCATTACCCAATACCAGTCATCCGCGATTTTGCACACAACCTCGCTAATTGCCGTGTTTTCACGACCTTGGGCTTAGCCAAGGCGTACCATCAAATCTCTGTAGCTCTACAGGACATTCCGAAAACGGCGATTGGCACTTCAGTCGGACTCTTCGAGTTGACATGATTACCTTTTGGTCTGTGCAATGCGGCGCAAACTTTTAAGAGGTTCATCTAGTCTGTCCTGAGAAACCTTAACTTTTGTTTCCTGTACTTGGATGATATTTTGGTCGCCTCTTCCTCTGAGTCTAAGCATTTGGAACATCTTGAATGATTTTTTAAACGTCTTATTGAGGTCAGTCTTGTACCTAACGTTGAAAAATGCAAATTCCTTCAACAGCAGATGAAGTTTTTAGGCCAAATGATTTTCCTTGGATTAATCAGATTCAGACAATATTCAAGCTATCACAGACTTTCCACAACCAAAACAGTTAAGCAGCTGCGAAGGTTTTTCGGCATGTTAAACTTCTATCGTTGTTTCTTGCCTAAAGCCGCACAACATCAAGCGATCCTCAACGCTTACTCGTCTGGGCCCACGACCAAAGACTCGAACGTGATTGTGTGGTCTCCAGAGACACCCCAGGTATTTGAGTTAGCCAAATGACAGCTGGCGGACGCTACACTTCTGGCATTCCCTCAACCAGATACACCCCTATCCGTATTCGTCAATGCCTCAAACATCGCAGTAGGTTTTGCCCTTCACCAAAAGGTGAACCAAATCTGACAGCAGTTGGTCTTATTTTAAAAGAAATTGAATTAAGCTCAACGGAACTACAGCCCCTACGATCGTGAGCTATTAGCTGTGTAAATGCCAATCAAATGCTTCCGACATTCCCAAGAAGGCAGGCCGTTCACTGTGCTCGCGGACCACAAACCTCTTACCTTCGCTTTTAAGCAGAAGGCCGACAAAGCATCCAAACTTGCCAACTTCGGCACCTGAACTTCGTAAGCCAGTTTACTTCAGACATCCAGCACATGGCCGCCAAGGGCAATGTAGTTGCAGGCGCTTTGTCACGCATTTCAGAAATCAAAATTTCTGCCACTTTCGAATTTTCGGATGACGCAGTGCTTCAGAGCCTGAAGGACAAACCCAAATACAAATTTCGGGAGTTTCCTCTTTCCGACTCAACCTCCGAAATAGCCTGCGAGAGCTCTGGTAGATCCCCCCTTCAGATCCCTTGGCCATATATTCCCGCCACCTTTCACAAGGAAGTATTCCATGCGGTAAAATATCTAGCGTACCTACGCATTCGGACAATAAATCGGCTGGTCATTAGCAAATATTTCTGACCCTCAATGAATAAGGATGTTAACTCCTGGACCAGACAGTGCATCGCGAGCCAAAAGTGTAAAGTCATCAAGCACGTACAGAAAGAAGAAGGCTCATTCCTTCGGTCTACCCAGCGTTTTCACAAGATCCACATCGACATCATTAACCCCTTGTGAGACTCACATGGCTTCAAATATTGCCTCAAAATCATCGATAGATTCACGCGGTAGCCTCAGTCAATACTTCTGGCCGACATTTCCGCACATTGTGAACCGAGGGTCTTTGTCTGGAATGGATCCCACATTTTGAACTTCCAGCCGAAGTTATTACTGGCCAGGAAATGTAGTTCAAGTCTACCCTATCCTCGGAGTTAGGCTGACTCCTAGGCTTCAAACGCTACCGGACGACTGCGTACCACACACAATCAAATTGGATGCTGGAACGCTGGCATAAAACGCTGAAGGCAGCTATAATGGCACACGATCACTCTTCGTAGTCGCAAGTCCTGCCTTCCGATCTACGTGGCCTCTGGGCTTCTGCGCTTGCTGCTGGACATTGTGGTCAAGCTAAAATCACCTATCATCATTCTTCGACGAAGGCCAACCGCCCCCAAGAACCGTGACATCTGCAAACACGTCTTGGTTGACGTAGATGCTTCATGGAAGCTCTTGCGACTACCATATGAGGGCCCATATGAAGTGTTAAACAGAAGGGAGAACATATTTAGGCTTGACGTTGACGGCAAGCCCAAGAACGTCTACGTGTCCAAACTAAAGCCTTTTGTCCCCGGGACGGAGTCTCGGAGAAAATAAGTACACGACGCGTGAGATTCGATCTGCATCCCTAGAGCTGGCGTGTCAAAAGTCGGGTTTTCTTGCTGAAGCCCAGTATCAGCTGGTGGTGGGATAGTGTGGAGGCGCTGCATTTTGCGGCAGAAATTCACCCAAGCTCTACACCAAATTGGCGGTGCACAACTGACCACGACTGAGTCACTAGAAACACACCGTCTGAGCAACTCTCCTACTTATCGATATCGGGATGACAGCCACGGGGACAGTATAGGAACCGGGCTAGGCATAGTCTGGAGCCAGCTGCCGATCGCACCGGTGAAATTTTAATAGAATTTTGAATAGTCCAGTGGTTTGTACCTTACTTTAATTTAATTTCGTATTGTTTTCCTTAATAGGACTGTGCTCCAGTTTCATTATCATCAAACGTAATGTTGTCCAAGTGATAAACCTACAGCAGCAGGAACAACACAAAGACGAACGCAAACATCGATGACGAGGGAGATTAAAACAAGGGCAATGAAGTTAAGAGGTTGACACTTAGCCAGTTCGACCAACGAGGCGTCAAAAAATATTGACCTTTAAGATACCCAATATTCGAAAATCACCGTTAACAACAGAGGAGGGAGGGAGTTCTACGTCAATACTTTTGCAAAAGGCTCGACGTGTATATTTGTTCATAATTTTAGCTACTTTTTGTTAATTGCAGCAATCGAACTTCCAGATTATTCTTAACCCATAGACGAATTCCAAGGAGACGCATAATCGCAACACGGGCGCCAATATCGCATTCCTATAATCCCATGCTTTTCGGTTAACTTGGCTAGTGGGTCATAGTATCGCACGGTCGTCCTACAACTTCTTAGCTGTCTTCAGCCAGTAACAATCATTACCAGCATTCCTAGCCCTCATTTGCATAATTCTTTTCGCGGCTGAATCAAACAAGCACGAATCTATGCCAAACAGCTCAAATTTCTACTTCCACTTTGCATACACCTCCAATATCTGAACAGTAATCAAGGTGCCGACGCGTATCTTGTCTCATAAATACTCTATCAAATTCATAATCTCGGGGAAAAGTTTCACTGAAATTCTTAAAAACCTGTCGGCTCACGATGATGGCCTACATTTTTAATTGGAGGCAAGTGCGCGCGCACACCTCTGATAAGGCAAGTAAGGGCACAGTGACTGAAATACGCATGCAAAAATTTGCACCTGAACATTACATGGTGGACATTCAACCTGAACTTCACCTGAATCAACACCAACTTCCCAAACCATTCATAATCGATAAAACACTTTCTTTTCTTGCACGCAACCGAAATCTTCGCTGTGACGAAGAAGTACTGGGAAACCTTTCACAATGGTCAGCGCCGCGATTAATGTGGTTGCAATGAAAATGATGGACTCATGACTCTTCAAAATAAATATTGGCGATTGCGGTCACTGATTCGATACAAATCCATTCCAGTTTCTGCGGCTTCATCGATAAAAGCACAACAACAATTCAGTGAAAATTTCGCTGATTAAACAAAGCAATGGAAAAATATAATAATTGCGAGGTCCATTTTCTCCGTTTATCATTTGCTTTACAATTACGGACGAAGCGGAAACCATTAACACTGAATTCATCTCTAAGCGGTAGCGCGTCTCATTCCTCCGTTTACGGGGTGAATTCTAAGCATTTTCGCCAGTTTACATTCCATTTAAAGAGAAATTTTTGAAAATTTTCCAATAGAATTATTTGCATAAGACGCAGAGGATTATATGATGGGAATGCATGGGAATATCTTAAATTATGCAAAAAGATGAAAATATCGAATTTGATCAAGGTGAGCACTGCAGATGGAGGCAGGACCATGAATATGGATATCACTCCAGATTCAGTTCTCCCCGCTGGTAAAAGACAGTAACTCACGATAAAACTAGCAATAATGCTTAGGCATCGGAAATGCAAAAATTTATCTAAAGATTAAATTCCGGAAAAAGTTATCTTTTTTTGCATTTTGACCATAAATGTCAATTAAGTTATCTTTGGCAATACTTTTTCTATGGGAAAGGTGGCATTCTAGGGAGCATATCATATGAAGAAAGTGCGTCATTTCTTTCAAGCACAAATTCAAATTATTCAAATTATTTGAATTGCAAAGCGGATTTGTGAAGTGGAGAAATGTGAGCTATTTTAAAGATTGTTTCTGCTGATGGGATAGCGATAGATCCGTCTTCGTTGTTTTGTCCGAAATATCGAAGTCCAAGAACAACAGCAACAACAACATGACGACATAACCGGCTATAGCCGAAATTTTCAAAACGAGCGACAATAAACTACGCTCACCGCTTCTGGCAGCTAAAATGGAAGCCTCCACTATAAATCCCTATGCGAAAAGGGCGAAGTTAAGACGGTCGCCTACTGAAAAAGTAGAAAGGCCCACTGTCCCAACGATGACGACGATTGGAAGCAAAAAGGGAATGACACCGTTGAGGGTAAGAGTCCTCTCGGCCCAAAATGTGAGGCACCATCGAATTCGTGTTCGGAAAAAAGGGCCACAAGAAAAAAAGAATCACGAACTCCCGACCAGGCGGAAATGCAAGTTATCTTCCCGGAGAGCTTACACCTCATCCTAAAGACAAGACAAGCTACTCAAGAAATGCGGGGTGGTCCTATTGAAAATGAAGGCTGCTACCATTGTCCAGTGAAACATCTCCATGGATGTCAAAAATGGCATAATGGAGATGGAAGAACTGCTAGACCTTATTGCACACAAGTGAAACTCCTGAAAGACAGCCGAAGAGGAGCTTTGGGAAAGGCACAAGTGAAACTCCTGGACGCCAGCCGAAAAGGAGCTTTGGAGAAGGCAGATCACTAGTGCAGCCCCTATTTGCTCAAAACGCAGTGCCCTCAGTCCGCCAGACGGGAAACAAAAAATCGACAAAATGAGGCCAGGAGAAAACAGCGTGGATATGCCGACGAGGACCGAGCAAGAAGAATTCTGCGAGGTGGTAACCAAGCGGACCAAGCAGCTTCAAAAAAAGGAGAAAACTCTACAACAGTAACCTAAGTTGAATAGCAACAGCAGTGGCTCCACGGTAGCCAAGTCGAAGTCTACTACGACGACAACATGAACGCCAACGAAAATGAAAAGAGGCAAACTACGGTCATTCTCCTCATGCCGAACGAAGGGAGATCTTCCGCAGAAGTTCTTCGAGAAGACCGCAACACCGCTAAACCAGAAGACGTTGGGGTAGATATCAAATCTATCCAGCCTATTCCAGTGTAGAACCATGTGCACATTAAGCAACCTTAACGAGGGAGTTATGTCTGTCAACTCCAGAGGACAAAGTTTGGTCATTGCAACTGCCCCTGAAAAGACAGCAAGCCAACTTCTCCATTGCGGGAAAATAAATATCGGGTGGATTATTTTCAGAATAAGGTGAAGGGCAGTTCCAACTCACTGTTTTCTCTGATAGGCATACGGACTTATAGCAGTGGCACGACGGAAGCACTTTGTGTTACAAATGTGGCCAACACGGGCACAAAGCAAAGACTTGTAAATCGGTGCTGTGTCCTTCTCAAGGTCTGCAGAAAGAAGATGTGGTTCATATTCCCCATTCTCGGTCGAAGGAGATTTTGACGCCAAAACCCTCGAATAGGGTATACCCCAAGCAGATTCTCGAAGCACACAAATTTTGGAAATGGCTACCAGGGCAGGACTTATTGTCCTAAATACTGGTAGCACTTCGACATTCCGACGCCCTGGTTGCGAGGGTACTACCCCTCACGTAACTTTTGGCATGGAGTCCTTAGTGTCAGCAGTCTAACGATGTAAGGTTCTGGAAGACTGCACGGCCAGTGATCGTCAGTACATTTCCTTCGAAGTGACAAACGGCTCTTTCCAATGTTCTACCATCCGGCAAACAAATACCGTTAACAATGCAAAATTTGTCGAAGCTCTCACAAGAGGGGTAAATCAACAACAAAACACAGACACAAGACACAGCCAGAAAAACCGCAACTGAATCGCAAGTTCATTCAACAATGAGCCTTATCACCGCATCTTGTAGTGCATGGGCCCTCAAAAGAAAATTGCGACCCAGGAAATTACCCGTGTAAACTAGGAAGGATCTGCCTCAGACGTCAGTGGCTAAGCGCACAAGAGGCCAAGACGAGGTAACGCTTAGATCCGCAGCATATAAGAGTGGGAAAAAGGAACTTCACCATGAAATCAACAGGCAAAAGGCAAGCTGCTGGCAACGACGTAAACAGAGAGCCATGTGGCCTCGGATATAAGCTGGTTTCCAAAAACTTCGGTGCCCATCGATCACCTGTCCTACAGAAGCAGCAAAGATGGAAGTAATTGTGCAGGTGCAGTGAGCACTGAGGAATGTCCACTCTTCACTACAAAGGAACTAGATTACCACCAGGACACCACCAGGACCGGATAGTATTCCCAGCGAAGTATTGAAACTCGGGAAGGACAGCGTCTGGTACGCGGATGATGTTGTGGCACCGGTTACTGTAGGCACGGTTGAGCCAGCTCAGTGCACACTGAAAATGGTGATGAGGCGAGTAAACAGATGAATAACTGAGCATGGATTCTCCATAATTCTGTCGTTGTGTTGACTAAGGAGGAGGACTTGTCGAAGCTGGCGGTGGAATGCCTCGGCATCATGATAAAAATGAAAATGAGCTTCTTCGAGCATATTCGCAACACCGCAGACAGGGCTGCGGCTAGAATGTTTGCGATTTGCCTGCTGATATCCAGTGTCGGAGATCCGGTCCAGCAAACGTCGCTTGCTAATGACTACGCTTCAGTCCGTCCTCCTTTACGGTTCCGAAGTATGGGCAGGCTTCCTCAGTAGGGAAATGTACCGTAAGCAACTAGCGCAAGTACAAAGCAAAGGGGCTCTGCGAGATGTATCGTCTCGAAGCCAGTTGTAATGGTGATACCAGGAGTTATTCCGATCGCTCTCCATGCTGCCGAGCGAAGGCTTATATACCTCAGAAAACGTAAGGGAAATAAGGGAGCTGTCGCTTGTGAAGAGAGAGCTCGTACTCTCCGCACATGGCAGCAATATTTGGAAAGAGAATCGAAAGATAGGTAGACCGCGCATCTGATAAAAGACGTGCGGCCATGGTTCAATCGAAAGCACGATGAGGTTGACTATAATTTAACCCAGCTGCTGAGCGGACATGGGTATTTTCAATCTTACCTACACACAATCGAAAAATCACGGTTGCCCGACAGTATTTATTGCAAAGACGTGGTGGGTGATGCCTACCACACCTTTTTCTTCTGCAGAAGGTGGAAGCGTCATCGCCATCATCTTTCGATGGAAGGGTGCCTTGCGTCACCAGACTCCATATTTGAAGCCATGCTGCAGAGGACACGTGGAGTCATGTGGCACGTTAGACTCAAGGCATACTTAAGGCGAAAAAGGGGGAAATCGATAAGTGACTGCCTGAGTCCATGGGGTTTTGCTCCTACACTAAATAGGCCTAGTCTGAGGTATTGTGTCAAATGGTTCCGGGTTAGAGTCCTAGACGCTCCAGAGGGGTGTTTTAGTCAGTAGTCTGTCTGAGACAGGAGTCCGGCAAATGTGTAAATACATTTCACCTCCTTACCCAGGAAAATATCGAAGTGCTAATAAATCAAGACAACATCAAGTTGAGGTTGTTCCGTGCCAACGTTTTCTCTATACTGCTATATGAGAGAAACATATGGGAAGGGATCACAACTGATACTCGAAAATTCCGAACATTTACCACCAATCTTTTCGGCGAATCATTGTCGGTGTACTCTCAAACGAAGAACTACGTCGACGTATAGATCAGATGCCGGTAGAAGGGAGCGACAGTAGGTCACACTTTAAGAAAGGGCGACAACTCCATTGCCTTACATCAGTTGACCAGTCACAGTTGAAAATATTCTGCAAAAAGCGTAACCAGAGGTTATCTGGTACCACGAGAAACGGGAAGCCTTCCGAAGGCAAATGCCTCAGGAGATGGGGGATGTATTTTCAGTCCGATTATTCGCGGTTGGCGTGCTTATAAAAGTTTCATGAAGATTGTGGTTGGGACGGAGACGATATTAAATTTGGGAGCTGAGGAAAGTAAGGGACCATCAGATGATGTGAATTGTGATCATGCACTTTACCAGGAGCCCATGCGATCGTAATTAGCTGAAATATAAAGTTGTGATTTTTGCCTTTTCAATCGGATTAGCAGAAACTGGCCGTTTTAATCGCTCAGGAAAGGTTCACAGTATCTGCCAACAACTTATCCACGATCAGCTCGTCTGTCAGTTACATCTGAACAGTCCACGGTTGACCGACAGCCGAGACGTGGGTGGAAATCGACTGGCCTATTCAAACGACCTGTCATCGAATAAAAAATAAATCGGTCAACTGGCCAGACGGAAAGGAAATAAGGAAAGCCTGGACGTGTGTGCGTGGATGCGCCCTGTCGACTGTCTTCACACATAAGCTGTTTAGCCAAGCAAGAATTTCATGTTTGTTTAGCAAATGAGCGAGTATTTTATGGGGATCATCACCGACGGTAAACATTCTTCATAAACATACAATAATATCTTAAATTTTCGTTTTCACGCCTGCCACGTCCAGATTTGAACTGACGATGCCGCTTTGCTTGTCAATGCGAGGATGATGCTTTCAGTTCAACAGCTGACAGACTGAACTGAACGCGGATGGCGACCTAACTAATTTCTATCACCGATTCACGCAAGGTTAATAAAAAAATCAATACCTCAAATCCCCCGGATAGAAAAAATTACCAATAGTGCATCACGTTCTATTCACGCAACACAAAAATATCTCTTCCACCTATGGATGACCAGCCATTCCCCAACCTTCCCTCTGGCAGCCCAAAACGTATATTATGATAGTTTCATAATGGAGTTTTTTTCTTTATGATATAGTTTGAAGGCGAGGATGTAGAGGAGAGGAAGGTTCTTCCTTTCTAATCCCCTTAAAAAGCCATAACGCCTCACAATGAGGTCACTTTCATGTCAAAACAGTTGAGTTCAAAGCTGAACTCCGTCCAGACAGGGGACTGAAACTTGCCAACCCCATTTCAGGAGAAGAGGATAAGAAGGGTATGCGGGAGCAAAAAAAAGGTCCCGTCTTTCTACCCCAGCTAAAAGCCCATAGCGGTAATGAGTCCTATTTTCGTATCATGTACAAGCTGGTAGCATAAGTGGTGGCCCGCATCTGTAAGCCCCTTCGCACATCGCGACTATGATTACCCTAACAATAAACTTATTAATGATACCCGAATAGCCCCTTCCTCCTGCACACCCTCTTTATCCTCTCCTTCTCCGGGGTGGGGCTTGCAAATCAAATTTCACTATACTGATATCAAAACAACCCCATTTGAAGGTCCACTGTTTTTTACAGAAGGTGACGCCTCTACCTTCATATCCTCCTTTTCGCCTGTGAGGATGCGGTTCAAAGTACAAACAATACCGTTTCGAATAAAAATAGATCCATCTTAGGGTGTCATCTTTTAATCGGATGACGACCGCAACGTCCCCTACCACTTGCATACCCTCTCCATCCTGAAAACACAAATTTTACCATGCTGATATGGAAAAACCTCCACTTTGAGCGGCCATAATCTTTAAAGGCTTTCCATTGGGGTTGAAGATGGAAGACCTCCAATCCTCCCTCATAATCTCCTCACGCCCTCCGAGAATGGAGTTGAAAATTCAACCCTTACCAAAACTTTAAATATATTGGCCCCAGGCTTAGTCTTATTGCAAACAACACCATATATAATTCTCTTTAAATATTTAATCAGGTGTTGATATTTGCATCACCTCATAATGAACAATCTTTTTACAATTTTTTTCGTTTCCGTTCATTCACGAGAAAACAGTTAATCATTGCAATCATAAAACATGAAATTTATGAACCTCTAATCAATAACTAATCAACAACTTAGTAAACTTAATCGAAACTATCTAAAGTACAACCAAATCGTATGTGTACATTCAAATGATTGCCCCTCGTCCATTCATGCTTTTAGATTATACGAAAAAACCCAATTTTTTACGCACACGATTTATGTCTTATTAGCAAAAAGTCTAGACTTAACCACATCTTAGACTTCTGACAACCATACTAGTCATGACACAATAAAATGATACAGATTCAGATTCGTAAGTTGTGGGGAAAACCCGGCAAGAGAGTGGTAATCGATCAAGAAAACTAAATTGCGTGAAGTGACTGGTAATAAAGATTCATGCTGATTAGATATACGCATCTGAATGCACTGACTCACGCGTTCCAAGACATTCTAATGTAACTTTCAACTTGTTTTTATCTAATTACATTAAAGATATTTGCTTTCATTTGCAATGAAAGCTGCCTCTTTGGATTGTCGTAATTAGCAAACACTATCTTTCATGTTAAATCAATTTCGCATATCTAATTGAAACGGAAAAGTCCCGATGCACATACTAATTTTTGTGAGTTTGAATAGAAGCACTTAATTATAAAAAAAAACCGTTTAATATTCAAAAAACTCAGGAAAGATATATTTAAATATTTTCTAACTTAAAATTCGGTGAACAAACTATGGTTAGTGAAAAGGTTTCGCAGTAGCTTGGAAGTATCTTTTTGCTTCGGAGATGGCGAAATTTTCTAAAAGACAGTAACGAACTCAAGGAGAGCTTACATTATGTTGATAAAAATAATTATATATTTATTCAAATGTAGTGATTGACCGTTTAGTTTATCAACAAAAACAAAATGTATCTATTATTTTGCATGAACGTGTAATCTAATGACGAATCATTCAACTTAAATAGATTCGCCTAGTTAAATACTCATGACTGATAATAATTATTATCTTGATATCGAGATTGGTATGCAATAATTGGATGTAGCATGCAAAAAATTAAATATAGAAGCCTTGTTAGCTAAGAAGTATATAATCACTTTTCTATTGAACGGAAAAGATAATTACGCATATGTGATTGAATCACTTTCCAATCACAAAGTGTTTTAATTGCCGACTTTATCGGAATTACATATATTTATGGATATTTCGTGCACCTTTGTATGAAAGTTTTATACATATTTGTTTACCTTTCGTTTTCTGATGAAGGTTAGTTAAATCCTCCTGGAAAAAGAAAGAAAGAAAAAACAAGAATTAACACTAATTGTCTAGTAGAGTTGCAATGCTTTGAAAATTCCTTAAATTATGCGAGTTTTTCCTGTATCCGTATGCGGTCAGCTCAAAATATTATCGGAAAATGTGTGTGAATAGACCGTCAGGCGCCCATTGGGTATACAAACAGCTAAACATTAGCTGAACTAGCTAAAGGAAGTCTGCTTCGCGTTATCCTTTTCCCTACAATGTCAATTTCCAAGAGTCCTGGTCCTGCACTAGCCAAATTATAATTTTCTTGCAGTTGAGAGTCAAGCTGCAGACTGATGCGGAATACAGCCTTCTGGGAATCAACCTATCCCCCTCTGGGGTTGATATGTGGCTCACCAGGAGACAAGCCTCTCCTCTACCAAGACCGTTAGTGAATGGAGACCCCCCGAGGAATCGTAAAACACCTCCGCTAATGCAGGATGTTATGCGAATCGTGCCGATTGGATAGTTTGCAGTCGGGAGTAAACCAGACCTTACCGTGCTACAAAGGTCTATGGCACTAACCCCTATATTCGTAGAACGTAAAAGAGTACAATAGTAAGTAAAACATAAAAAAGCTAACAATAAACAGATGGGACCCCGTACGGCACACAAACTGGCCCATCAGGTACATGCCACGGCACTAAGAGCCAGGTGATTACACCCAAGAGTAAACCAGCAAAGGTCCCCGCTGAAAAAGGAGAGACGAGCCAGAATGCGTCTGAGGTCATCAGGTCAGACGTCAGCAAAGAGGCAAGCGTCAGTGACGCAGGTGCTAAATGGAATCTTCGCTACTTGGAAGACAGAGAGGAGTCCCTTAAGAAGGCTCAGGGCAGACTTAAGCCTTCATAATCAGATCCAAGAAAGCGGGGCGCAGCGAAATCAACCCACAAGAAGGAAATGCTCCTAAGAAACCTCGGGAAAGGGCAAATCTCGAGGCGGTCAAGGGGGAAAGCAGGAGCCAGGAAACCCGCCGTTAACTGTGCTAATACGGTAAAGAGCATTCGACATTCCAGAACAAATACTCATTTGTAAGGAGCGAGAAACAATTGACGACTTCATCGTCATCGAGATGTGTGAGAAGGAAGGAATACCCTTAATAATAAGGAATAAGGAGCTCATGTCCACCGGCATACGCTTTTAGCCACCTTTTGCCCTAGATAATGAAACTGAAAATATCCCGACTTTGTCCCATGACTTTTATTTGCACTCGCTTCAAAAAGAAATATTGGTCCTAGAAATCTTCTGCATTTGCATCAAATAAGCTATCAAAAGTCTCCTTTGTCAACATTCAAGTCCCAGGTCAATTAGAGAGGATACTACGTGCCGTCCTAAAACTTACCAACTCCATTCGCTTCAACTGTTGGCTACCTGAATGAATGTAATGAAAGTGCCAAGCCGCCAGCCGCGGCGGCGGCAATACAGTACATCGGCGGAGGTGAATTCATCACGGAAATACAGTCGTGAGTCATGCCTCTGATGTGCCGCCACACGCTTTCAACTTGTTATTATAATCTTAGGCTGTGAAACAGAGAATACGACGGACTGGGTCAAGATTATAGTCCCTAACCTGCCAGGATGCAAGAGAACGGAACTGTCAACATGTCCTGGAGGAGGACACATGGCGACGGTCTAGTTTCCCAGAGCTGTGGCGATTAAGGTTTCTACACCTTCTCATCATTCAAAACATAGATCTCCACACGCGGTTATGGAAAATTATTAGAGGCAAGGAGAAGGGCAAAGGCAAACTCTTAGCCATCAGGGTAGTAGACGACCGATCCCTGGTGGCAATTAAACATCCTAACCGCCTCATTAATTACAGATCTGGTAGCATACCTGTGTACGTGCACAGAGAGAAACCAAGGAAGGATACTTCCGAAGGCAAATTGTGTGGAAATCCTATCGAGGTCCCCGAAGGAATTGGGGAGCCCATAGATGCTGAAAGGGCAGGTCTGAGCAAGAAAGTGGACCTGCTACCAACATAAGAGGACAGGCTGAACGACCTTGACCTAGATCGTGTAGGACTCAAGACGGGCAGCGAAACGTGCCGTACATAAATGCGTTGTCGAAGGAGGACGACAATACTACGAGATTGGAGAACAGCTCGAAGCGCTAATTAAGCCTCCGCTATGCAAAAGCTCCATCCGCAGCAATTAAAATGGCAAGGTCTAAGGATAACAATGAAATGAAATAGTGCTGGCTCAAGCACCCTGGGTGTACCGGGAGTGGATTTGCGAGTTGAAGAAGGAAGTATTCAGATAATTTAGGATTCCCCATAAGAAAAACTTCCATTAGCTTGCATTATTCTCAAAAAAAAAAACTGAAAAAATCCATTCGTCTTTCAGAGTCTTTAATTGAAGACTTTATTGCTGTCCAGATCTCACTGGAAGCCGAGGGAATAACTCGAGAGGCAGTCGTGGCATCAGGATACTTCCCTAGAGACAACACTCGGGTCCCACCGAAATTAGTCACTGGCGAAGTTCTGCAAGATGAAGGCGCTACCACTTTTTCTCGGCTGCGATGCCATCGACCACCATGAGGTCTGGGAAGCAATGACATTAATTAGAGAAGTGAGTACCTTCTGGAATTCATCCCTAACAATAAGTTAGAAATACCTAAGGTAGGGAACACAGGCTGGGACTTCGTCACAAGACACATGAGAGATAACATGGCCCACCTACAGGTGAGTGGTGACAGCAGAAGCGAAATAGAGGAGAACCAATGATGGTAGGCGTCAGCAGAATCGTCATTAACGCATACAAGGCCGGATGTCCGGATAAGAAAGCCAAGTTATCAAGGAACGTACCCTGGTGAAACAGGAATCTAGCCAAAATGAAAAATGAGGTGTAAAAACGACGCACAAAAGAGTACTGACCACATATAGCAACGCGATCAGCGAAACAAGAATAGAACAAAAAACAAAAGCATCCAGGCTATATAAAGCTATAGCCAAAGACAAGGTAATATCTTCTGTTTGTTTGAAGAAGGAGAATGGGACATTTATCCAAAACTCCACGGCCTCCAGGAAGGAGAACTGAAAACTAGCAAAAGAACTGTGCTTGGAAACTAGAATAAATGGGAACGTTTAAACCACTGAAATTGTCCGAAGTAGATGGTATTTTCCCAGCACTACTCCAGAGAGGCCTAGAAATAACCACATGGAGCCTCCAGCGTCATCAACGTCAAGCCTTTCGTCACAACTTGGCCGAAGACCTTGAATATCCAGCTAGATCTATGGCTGGTCACCTTTGACTCCTCGTTCTCGGAGCAACAGATCTCTAGCATGAAGCCTATTCAACACACCTTGGTGCGCTTCGAGACTATCAGAAACAAGCAGGTGTTGCAGTGTGAAAACTGCCAACGAGTGGGTCATGCAGCAACAAACTGCCGTCTTTCTTACCGTTGCATGAAGTGTTACCAGTTTCATGGTCGGGGCGAATGCTCCAAACCACTTGAGCAAGCGCCAAAGTGCGTGAACTGCGGGGGCCACGATCACCCCACAAACTACCGCAACTGCCCGATGTTCGTCCGAGTTGTGGCGAGGAGGAAGGCTCAAAAATGAGCACCAGCCTCCCGTCCTAGTCCTAATCCCACAATAACCGCAAATCCCGCTTTCACACGGCCATCTGTGTCCTTCGTAGATGCTGTGCGGAGCAGAAACCCGTCTGTCCCAACATCCCAACTCACAAATCATCCGAACATCTTCAATCTCGATTTCCTCGAGTTCACCAGGAAATCACAGGAATTCCTGCAAATGTTCAATGCAATGGTCAGTATCCTAAAGTCCAATAATGGGCGTTAAGACTATCGAATTGAACATTGAACAGCACGAACTCGAGCTATTTCTTGGCGAGCATAATCCCCACATAGTGCTCCTGTGTGGAACCAGGCTGCACTATAAGCGTTGGCCCATTTTCTCAAATTTCAACCTTTCCAGAGCTGACCGTCCTCAGCCCAATCCTAAAGGATCAGACACCTGTGGCAGAATGGCCATCCTTATTTCCGACAAATTCCTTGCCAAATAATTGTTCCCTCGACCCAATAGCTTCAAATCTATTGAAGTTCCCCTTATTTCCTTAGAAACCCAATCTTCCTCGGTCTTCATTGTTGCTGCCTACTGTCCCGATCAATCCTTTGATATCCGTGACATCCGTTTTATCCTATCCTTCTCTGCCGCTCAACCGGGGAAACTTTCCACCATTTCCTAACCACCTCTAATCCCAATATCAACCTTTCCCACTTCAGCCCTGCCCTCCCTTCCCCTTATCAGCAGCAAGCTAACCCTCAAACTCAATCCCAATACTTATCCCTTCCTAGAAACGGTCCCGGTATCAGTGGCAACAATGCTGTTGTCTTAGATATTTCACTCCCCCACAAAGCCACTCGGTCTTCTCCAACTTTAGTCCCTGACTTCCAGAAGGCGAACTTCGGCGAGCGTACACTTAAATCCAAACTTGAACCTTTCTTCCTCTCTTCCAACGAAACAGTTTCCAACGTACTATAGATTGGAGAGTTCGTCAATACACTGAAGTAATTCAGCAAGTATGTGACGAACTGATACCTTCTCGTTCCCTTAACAACCGCAACCTAATTTCTCTCCCAAATGATATCCTTGATGATATCGAACACATATGTACCCTAAGGCGGAGGCTATTTAGAAATAGATACTCTCCGCAATCCTCTCCTCTCCGTGACGAAATCCTTTCCCTTGACAGGTCAATCCGCGATAGAATTTTCACTCTTTACACCAACCACCTCTACAAACGCCTCTCCAACAAAGAACTGAACCCTGATATCTACAGGGAAAAGTTGCCCTCATCTAGGCAAAGCCACCCAACAGACCACAATCCTTCCGCAAAATATTTCTACTCCCGAAAAGGTGAACATCCTAGCCAACCATTTCCTTCAAGCACACCATTGCAGCCTCCACATTCGTGATCAACACTTCAAAAGTGTTGTGAGCGAATACATAGAACAACTCCAATCCCTACCAACTTTTTACCGCCCTAGTCCCAGCCTGAACCTTTTCTCTCAACCCCTTATCCATCCCGATGAACATGATGATGTTTCTCACATCCACTTTGTCAGCCCAAGTTCAGTGGAAGCTAGAAGGCGCATGTTCAAAACATATGTCAGAAAGCCATAAGTGCTCTGATGACTTGCAGGTCCATAGCAGGGATAAAAGTTTTTAAAAAGTTTAATTTTGAGGTGGTAATCTGGACAGAAAGAACTGAACTCAACACAGCAGCCAGGGAGTTACACAAACTTCAAAGACTGGCTTCCGGGTGTATCAGTAGTTCAATGAGAACTTGCCCAACGGCATTCCTAGAGGTCCTTCTAGGATTGACTCTTCTCCATCTGAACATACAAACACAGGCAAGAAAGGCGAGGATCTTCACAATGTCCGGGAGTACCAGCGAGACAGAGAGCTGCAAAGATCGAAGGAAAACTAATATTCTTTCTAGGCGACATCCCGAATTACTGATACCAAGGGATAACACGGCAACAAGGTTCCACTTTAATAAGAAGTTTGAAACACTTTGGAGCAACGGGACAAACTGCGAGAACGTGACATACTCCTTAAACTAGCAACTGATTACCTGGTACACTGACGGATCCCTTACAGCAAAGGGAGCAAGTACGGGGGTCACTGGTCCTAGGAAACCGCACTTTGAACCAATGGGTCAGCATGCAGTATATTTCACGTGGAAATACATGCAATAAACAGATGTGCCTCCCTCAACCTTGAAAGGAACTAAACGGGGCAGAACAATACTATTCCGATAGGCAAGCGGCTATTAAGACACTTAGGTTCTACCAGGAAAAATCCAAACGGGTATGGAATTGCCATAACAGACGGAATACGCTCGGCTTGTTCAATAAGGTCTGGATTCTCTGAATTCCAGGCCAGGACGAGCTGCCCGGAAAAGGAACAGCAACACCGCTGTACGGGCCAGAACCATTCTGTAGAGTCGTAAATGGGTTCATGGTTACGACATTGAAAAATGAAGAGGAGCGGCTAAGGGAACTATGCTCGGTAAACTTACCAGGAATAGAAAAATCCTGGGTCATCGCATCTCACCAAGAAGGACTTCCGGAACTCAGTGGGAATACTAACTGGTCACTGCAGGCACCTAGGGAACCTAGGGATATCTACGGACACTGACTGTAGACTCTGTAAGGAGAGTGATGAAACCTCCACACAGGTTCTGGGACAGTATCCGGCACTAGAGCAAAATAGGTTCAAGCACCTGGAAGAATACTTAATACCAGATGCCAGGTTGAAACACTTGGAAATTGGGGACATAATAAGGTTCCTGTCGGTTATACATAGGTTTAAACGACTTACGATAGTTTGTAGGTATACTACTACCAATAAGGGGGAACAATAGTTGTTTTTGGACGCAGTGCAACGTCCCTTGACAATACTATGATATTATTCTTGCAATTGCAGACCAATTGGAACAGTTAGTAAGTTATCTGTACCAATTTTCCATGAATATCACACATTACAGAAACTTGCGATGGAAATTTTTAAATAAATTTTCCCTGGTGATGATGGCTTATCAGGTAACCTCTAGTGAACTCTTTTTTCCTCTCAACAGGTATGTAATTCAATGCCCCCAGAATATCAGCAGACAACAATGAAGCGTATTGATAGTACCTTGAATCGATTGACTATGAAGCTATTCGAAGTTATGACTACAGGGAAATTATCGATCTGGTGGTCTAATCAAGATTATAATGATTACATATAATTGCTCAATTTACTACCAATTGTATGCTGAAGTACTGATCAACAGCTAGACAGGCCTTAGACTATTAGTTACCAGACATTCGGCCAGACATATCGTAGTGGAATCAATTAATTCAATTAAAGGAATTTTCAACTAATAATAATATTTTTCCCTGTTTTATTTTACCGTTTACTTCCATAATTTTAAAAACTTATTGAGAAAATAAATTAAAGTAATTTACTTGTCGATTTTTAATTCAGGCAAGCTTGAGATGGTCCCCAAAAATTGTAACTTTAATAATTTTTAGAAGATCATCATTGCCAAGTCTTTTGCGTTGGTGTCTAAGAGCACACTCAAAGTATTCCTTGCTTGTCGTAAAAAGTTACTAAAAAGGATAAAAACTTGTAGGCTAGCAACCTGCAAATATCAACATTCTATTGCTCTCGAAACGTTAACAGCGCTTCGGATAGGGCTCGACTTCATGGCTTCGAACTTGACCATCGAGAACTCTGAAGAATTCACATCTTCCTGTTGCGCAATGAACATTCTTACTCTGGAAAGCTTAGTGGTAGAGGGTAATTCAACGTCCGATTGATGGTGGCTTTCTTGACCTGAAATTCGGTTACCGACGGGATTTTGTCTAGAAGATTCCGGTCTGTAAGATTCCGATTCGGACCCGATCGCGATCAGCAGTAGATTCATGAATTGTCATATGAATCCACAACCCGCCTGTCGCCTAGTAGTGGGAAGACTTTTTGCAACGCAAACGACACAAACTTTAAACAATCCCCCCCCCCCCCCCCCCCCACAATATTGATAAGCATTGAAACGAAATCAAAAGTGCGTTGTCTCTGGTATGATTGATGTTCTTGACCACGCCTCAAAAGAACGTAAGAGGACCTGGCTGAGTACGAAAACGTGGACGCGGATTGATGAACTTAAGGAACTCGGTTGACAGCTAGGAACGGATGTGAGCGCAACGACCTGTAGATTCCTTTACCGTGAAAAAGTACGAAAAATGCAGCGTAATATGTGGCCTGACAAAAGAAGTTTCACCATTGGATTGGTGAACGAGGCAGAAGCTGCAGCAACGTCGGCGACTTTAATCCTAGGCTATTTATCTACGAAGATGAGCAGTTAAAGAAGCAGCATGATTTTCAACCATATAACATCTGATATATTTACACCCCTTATAGGTATTATAGGTAGCCACCGGAATATTCGGACACAGATTGTTCTCCCAAACGGAAGTAGAATCTTTGAGATTACAACCCCTCAAAAACTAACAAGAACAGAAGTCACAAAGCTACTTAAAAGGCTTACGAGTATCTCTTACTACACTAACTGACTTTTCTCTGTGAAAAGTAGGAACCTGAAAAAAAATATTTCTCCTATATTTACCCCAGCTAGAGATAGAACTGAAGGTAGATTGTTGAACGACAAAAACCATGATAACACCCATCATGTTCAAGATGCGCGACAGCAGGAGGTGCTCCAGGAAGGGATCCATTCAAAAGAAGCTTGTTCACTTTGAGATCTCCACCAATGCCAAAGACGATGAAAGATAAAGTACAGGCAAGGTCAATAAACGCTAAAAGTGAAGAAGCATATAAAAGGAATAACCCTGCCGGGGCTTAAAGGGAGAAGAGGCCCGATCCGGAGGAATTACCCTTCACCCAACTTGAGGCAAAAATGGTTGACCTGCCCGAGTTCATCAAGGATAAGCACAATGTGCACCAAGCCATTTACCCCAGATAGAGATAAAGATCCCTTGAAGAAAAGACAACTGGAGACTAAGATATTTCAAGAGAGAAATAATTCCATAAGAGGATAATAGGAGTCTCCAATTTCTCTGATATCTTGATATCCGGAATACTGGCCGCCAATTTGAAAGAAGAATATAGTCGGGAAATTGAGCTTTGGTAACTCCACCTACAATTGCTCGTGAACCAGCCGATCCTATTATACCGTCTCTGCTGTGGAGACAACAGGTGATATCGCTAGTAACGCCTCCGGTGAAGGAGTTATTTACAGGCGGCAAAGTACCTTCAGTGACCGCTGTCTGAGTGAAGGCATCAACTACCACCTAGATTTGATAAATATGCGGCCGTAGATAGGGTCGTACTTTCGGTTAGATGTTAGTTCGTAAATCTTGCTTGGCAGCGATTTTTGCAGAGCCTGACAACCTGTGCCCACCTTCTTCCACATGCTTTAGGCAGAACATAGAGAGCTTCCAAAGCATCCTCGACTAACACTTCTCTGCAGCTACGATAGGACACTAATTCTGGAACTCTTTATGTGGACGAAAGAACGTGAACAAACATATTGTCTAAAACTGTGCAAATAGGACCATCTGTCTTTTTAATCCAACATGAGACGATATCGGAACGCTGGCTAATAAAAATATAAAGCTTTTAGAAAAATGGACCAATATTAAACAAAAATGAAATTGTGCGACTATCATTCATGGAGATAAAGTCTCGTGCACGTATTGATAAATCTCCCTGACCCAGTTCCAGTCGATTAATCAGCGCGAATTTTCGCTAATCAGTCGAGTGATATCACAAAAAAAAAATATTGTGCAATCTCAAAAGCCTTCAGCATTTGTCTTCTGGTTGTCTAGACGTTAATTCATCTGCTTTGAACTTTCGTTTCATTTTTATGAGTTTCATTCCCAAAAAGTGTAAAATACTTATTTGAAACGTGTCAGGTTGCTCCAGCCAACCTTGTATATTCAAAAAAATTTTAAAAAAAGCCAAATTCTCCTTCGTTAAAAACAAAATTAAGGAAGATCAGTTAGGAAAAGCATGTAGTCATAGGCTCTGCTCTCCTAATTTTCAACTCCAACTTTCGTAAGGAAACTAAACAGCATCATAGATTTCGTCGTTATGTAGGCTACGGAATCGTCCATCCTCATGTAGGGGGCCAAAAATTCTTCACCTCCGAAAAAAAGTATCAAATCAATGCTCTCGTCATATTGGTTCAGTTAAAGTGGGACAAAATCAAAAAGGGAACCCCCTTAATATGGAACCCGAAAATAAGGGCGGTCAAGCTTAGCAAGCAACTGCAAACCCGCTTTATCATAGCAAACGTTACACACTCATCTATTCCTTATTTCCTACAAAGGAGATAAGATGTTGTTTGGAGACTGAAAAATGACGGAAGACGATGCCTATTCCGTTTTCAATGTAACACCCAACACCAACATGGCAAAACCGGATTACGAAAAGGTCCTCCATGTTTAGCTTTCCAAAGTACAAAAAAGCGAAATATTTGAGACTGCCAGACATTTTCCGTTACCGACTTAATACTCGCTTTCCCTTTTTTTCAAATCGTCATAGAAAAAAGACGCTTCACTTGCACAATCCTCCTTGTTTGGACTCTGAGCGGTAACCAGAAGTCAAATATTAAGGATGACCATGCCTAGCACGATGATACAATTCTACAACTTCCAACCAGGCAATCAACTTCTTCCTTTCTACGAAAAACAATAACCATCCAGCGTATCAAGCCACCGTTGTTTCGGACGGCCTGTTAGTCGCTTACCATCGACTTTAATGTTCAGACCAATTTTGACAAGTGGATTCTCATTAACGTAAGTTACACGACCATACCATCGAAGACGCCTCTCTCACAATTTTTCCACGATATGCAACTCCATATCGATCGCGGATACCCAAATTTCAGATGTGATCAAAATTTCCCAGGCCACTAGTCGAACGCAACATCTTCGTTTCCATTACCGCCAGATGCCGTTCATTTTTTCTAGTCGGCCAACACTCAGAACCATGAAAAGTGACAGGACGAACGACATAGAGGTAAATTTTAGATTCGGGACATTCGTTGATACGTCGATCAAAAAGAACACCAGTTGTGGAACGCCACTTTCTCCAGATTGTGGTAATGCGTGAAGCAACTTCATAACGCAGTTCTCCATTGGCTGGTGGCGTAAATCCGAGATACGTAAATCGCTCAGTTCTGACAGCGATTGTGCCTGCTCCAAAGAGATCGGTCGTCAAAAATTCAGTTTTATTTTGATTCAATCTGAGACCGTGTTGCATGAGGCGATCATTCCATTTTTGGAAAAGTTGAGAACTATATTCACCTGTCGATCCTAAGCTGGGAAGTGCACTTCAAGCAAATGGTTTGCCGTTTCTTCGACGAAGATCCGCTTCATCTTTAAGGTTACCTCGAAAAAGTTAGTCTCTTGGCAAACACCTCTTTGTACCGATTCCAGCTGACGGCTGAATAAGACTTTAGAACTCGTGGAGAACTCTTGTCGTTCTCCTCTGTTTTGCCAATTTTATCAATCTTTTCGTGTCGATGTTGTCCTGCTATTTCCCCCATACCTTTACTTTTGGTATATTAGATAACTCTGATAAATGTTCCACTGGGAGCTTCCTTCACGTCATAGTGAAAAGAAGCAGAGTACCAAAGATTTGTCTTATCTCCTCTTATCTCCTTGACTATTTATAGTCACTTTTGAAATTGTGATGTCGCTATCGCATAGATCCATCATAGCCTGAAGGCATTTTGAAACCACCAAACAGGTGCGGGGACTATCACTTCCATTGGCATACAACAGGTCAACATACCAAAAGTTTAAACTTCTGATTTCCCGACCAACAACCGATGGTTTTATATGATTATCTTGTAGCTATTATTAATCCGACGACTGATAAGTGTGGTGGCCACTTTACAATGTTCTAAGACTATTTGAGAAATATAGCACCTCATGTTCGCTTCAGACGAAGATACCATTGGTTGCACATCCTCTTTAATTGCTCTAGGAGCTGACACTTGTAATGTGATGGTTCCAACTCCTAATGGAGCGGGAAGCCCGTTTGTTTAATATGTAATATCCAGTTCAGGAACGCCAATAATAAGAAAAGTTCTCGGCCAATCGGCCCTCTCTCCTGCTTTGCATCCTAGCAGCATCTAGGTGAAGATGTTGAGATTATTCAGGACAAGTTATTCTAGAGCCCCGGCATCATTACGCTCCTCTTCTGGAAGCAATAGAAACCACTTTTTAACAATGACCGCCCAGAGACCCTATCCACGGTTAGTCGCGCACCCCCAGCCTGACTCACTCGTGCGTCAACAGTAACATTTTACTATATACACCTAACCATCTCAAACCGAGGACGCTGTTCACACTGCTAGGATGGATTGGTGTCATCATACAAGACTCATCCATCAACTCCGATAGCCTTGGATATGAATGAAGACTTAGTCATTGCCGGTCGAGCCCCCTATTTGCTGCCCTTTGGGCCAAAGTGTTGAGTTGGTCAAAGGGTCGCTGATACTTTGTTTTACTCTGAGCCACAGGTGGCTCGGACGCTCCTTTTTCTTTAACCTTGGAAAAACCAGGGGGTTGTGGTTTGCCTGGGGACTTTTTCTGTCGGAAAGCAGATGCTTACTCGCTGCCAAGACTTTAATAACAGCAGGAGGCGTCGATTGGAGCCCGGGGTCAGCAGAAGGAGGCACATCGCCTCGTCCGTTAAGAACTGGATCTTCATTGAATTATTTAGTTCCCAATTGAATAAGTGGAGGAATTGAGTCAAGAATCACATTGCTCCTTCACCCAGGGTTGGATCGTCAAGATCAAAATTTAATTTTTATTTTTGTTTGAGGTATTATGTTTCGAGATCTTTCATAGTTAGCCATGGCTAAAGGTTTACCGCATAAAGAAAGTCAATCTCTTTAGAGCCCCTTTTTGCCGAGACAAGGCTATTTTAAACTGGGGTCGACTGATACCCTGAGTTCACATCTTGACTCCTGTGACTATTCAACCCTCGGCACGATTCAGGTATCAACTCTGGTTTCATACTGGATCTTCCTTAGTGAGCTACGATAGCAACAGCGCAGGTAATCAGCGAAGGAAAGAAACCTGAATTATCCGAACTTGATGGAGGATATGGTGCAGCAGGGGTAACCACAAAATTTATTTCGAATGTTGCTAATTCGATTGACAGATGCCACTACCGGTGTTCTCCGTGGCATATTCAAACTCGCCACGAGGCCGATTAAAAGGAGTAGTAGGCCTTTGCCAACTATAGTGACATAGTATTAAATAATTGGATAATGATTCCACACAATACACCTCGACATCGTAGGCCCTTTGCGAGACTCGCGCGGTATATTGCCTCACAATCATCGACAGGTTTACGCGGTGGCCTGAAGCAATACCCCTGAAGGACATTACAGCGCAATCTTGTGCCGAAGCCCTCTGTCGAGAGTGGATACCTCGCTTTGGCGTCCCTGCAGTTATTATCACTGACAAAGAAATGCAATTTGACTTCACCTTTTTTCAGAGTTGGGCAAACTCCTGGGATTCAAAAGCTAGCGGACTACTGCATACCATCCGCAATCCAATGGGATGCTAGAGCGTTGGCATCGGATGCAGAAATCCACCATTATGGCCCGCGACGATCCGTCCTGAACTCAAGTCTTGCCTCTGGTCCTACTTGGCCACCGAACAACCCGCCGAGAGCAATTTGCTGCCAGCCCCGCGGAGCTGATGTACGGGAATAACCCAAGACTCCCAAGTGACCCGGTCTTCGACAAGAGGTTGGGTCTCACAGACTCTGGATTGTCTGCTGAGAGACAACGTCCACCGCCTTAAAACCGCACCTCCCACCCGACACACATCCGCACCTGCCCGCGCTCCCAAGGAGCTGGACTCGTGCACGCACTCCCTGGTCGGGACGGATGCTGTCCGGAAGCCGCTGCAGCCTCCATACGGAGACCGGTACCGTGTTCTCCAGCGGGGAGTGAAGCTGAACCCCGTTTGCGTCCCAAATCAAGGTCGCGTTCGCTTCGCCGAATGATAGGAAATGCAGTTCCGGGTTCGATCGCTGAAACCCCTAGGTTTTATCTGGGAGCGGAGTGATGTGGCGTAGCAGGGTTAGGTTAATTCGACTGACAGATGCCACCACCGGTGATGAAAGGAACAAGTGGTTCCCGAAATGTCGGTGTTTGCAAGAATAAATATCTACACCAACGAAGAAGAAACAAGTTTTATATTATTTCAATCTCTCAAGTTTTCATGATTTTGCTAAACTGCACAGTCTGTGCATCTTTTCAAATATGTTACTTATCTTTTCATCATTTCACACAATTAAGCCTGAGAAGGTTACATAATAGGTTCTGCCGCACAAGCGGTTAACTCTTGTTTGAACTCCATATAATGTGAAGGACTGACACTAATCCAAGTGATTGCGTGTCTATAATAAAGTTTTTTTGTTAAACCAACACAGTGCATACAGATACAGATATATTATTTGCTAGACACTTGACAAAATCTTGTTCCGAAGGCTTACCGCAATTACGAGCACAACAATGGAGGCAATTTAAACCAGGTGAACGCAACTGCAACGTTCTGCGTGTACTTTCACTAATCAAGAAACCCAGTCGACTTGGAATTCATTTGAAAGAAATAGATACAGGTACCAAATGACGACCTTGAAAATGAGAAAATTGGTTGGCAAATTATCATTTTATTATTTTTCCTTATTGAGTCATACTTCCTTCGTGACTTTACATCATAATAATTAAGCGTAGGTACGCTGAGTCTATTAAGCCATATTGCGGTTGCAAAACCTGTTATTGGACAATATCTTTTTGAGCCATTCTGGTGTATCGTATCTTACTCACACAATGCCTGAGAGCTGACCTCGAGGGGCAGCAGGGTTTTTCGTGGCTGAATTAAAAGTTCTACTATTCATGAGTCACAGCATTACAGCTAGTAGCTTACTCCCAGATGGGAAAAAGATATATCAAGAATTCAAGTGAACGTCGGCTGTGCAACGATGACGGGGCAGATACTTCTGAAATTTGGACATGGAAAATCTGGAATAATTAATTTTTAAATTGTCTGAATGGATGAGCTTATTCGTTGAGTCACTTGGGTTTCCCCATCGACACGCGGTCTAGGAATGGTTAATTCAATATCTTAAACGAGTTCGATTTCGGAGAAATAGTTGTTTCACGTGATTTGGAAATTGATATCATATTCGTTTTCTAGGTAAGTCCATATCGTTTTCACTGGCACAAGAATTTGTGCCGCATAGGCTGAGAAATTCAGGCATAAACTTTCTGGTATGGGGAAATTAGGAAAGATACGATAAAAAAGAACTGTTTACTAGAAATGAAATATCTTTTTTACTACCATTTCATATGTTACAACTAAAAGCCTAGTTTTTCCGGTTCTTGGAATCAAGCATGTATGACTTGGACGTTCACACAGATTATACGTACCGAAGACCACTCAACCGCTATAAATACCAAATGTCTTTCAAAAATTTTAATCATTGTCAGATTGTATCTGAAACTTGTATTCATTTGAATTTTTCGCAATCTAAAATTATGCATAAGGTCAAATGGTCAGATCTGAGGATAAATTCTGAAAGTTAGCCGGCGCAGCTCATCGGAGTGAACAAAATTGTTTTTAATTGCCCAACTAATTGGCGTCGATAACTACAAGGAATTCTCTCTATTTGAAGTCATTATGCTGCATCCAATTAAAAACGCATTAACCGGTCAACAGTGTCATCTTGACCATATCTTCCAGAGCTAAACATCTCTAAATAAGACGACCATGTACTTTTTACTTTTCGCTAATTACAGCGACCTCCATTATGAAAATATTTTGATTCTAGGCTAAATGATTTCCTTCCATCCACAGCGGAACCTCACGCTTCCTTCATTCATGAACTCTCACAACCGCTTTTCCCACGGCAAATATTTTCGATTTTCCATCTTAAAATATTTTCAAATCCGCTTTGAAGTAAGAGTTGAGATCAAGATACTTTGAGTGATGCTACGATGTTGTAATGCTGAGCTGGACCATAAGATCAGACTCTTTGGCCCCCGGCTTACAGGGTCCAGCCATAGAAGATCCTACGATTCCCAGTGATTCGATTGAAAAGTGGCTCCAACTTCGAGTGGTGCTAGCCAGTCGATCAAGTGTAAACCGGTTTCGGCGAATTTTTGTAATGAAACGCAACAACTACTATGGAGAATTGAAATGACGTAGTTTGTGGACAACAGGTAAGCAAGGTGTAAGTAACGTTGGATAGTAGATGCTAGCGAGTTGACTACAGTCGTCGGTATTGGAAGTTGGACATCGATATCGAGTAGTAGAGCTGACCTTCCATTTAGATCAAAACATTAATCATTTTCGTGCAATCTATACATGTGTCCAATGACATCAAGGCTTTTTAAAATATGACACTGAAGCACTGGAATTGTCGGAATTACAAATGCCAATTTAGACCACTTGGTTTTTTTCCAAATTGGCATTTGACTAAGCGGAATATTAATGACATAACTCAGTATTGAATAATGATTGGAAAGATTGAGACTAACCAAATACAAGCATACCTGTCCACTTAACTAAAGATGATAATGACAAACGCTAAGCAAATTCTGTACATCGGAATGGTCCCCCAAAATCATCAACAGCACAACAACCGGTATCCGGTCTAGACCTACCTTAACAAGGAACTTAAGACACCCCAGTTTTGCGGTGAGGTCCACCAATTCGATATCCCTATAAGCTGTCTAGCATCCTGACCTACGCCATCGCTCCATCTCAGGCAGGGTCTGCCCCGTTTTCTTTTCTACCATAGATATTGCCCTTACAGACTTTCCGTGCTGGATCATACTCATCCATACGGATTAAGTGGCCCGCCCACCGCAATCTGTTGAGCCGTGGTATCGCTCATAGATTTCGTCGTTATGTAGGCTACGATCCCCCAAATTAAGCGTTTAAAAGTAGCGCTAAAGAACCTGATGTCAAGGACATCCACCGCTTCAGTGATTTCCGAAGAGAAGGATTCAGTGACTAGAACCGGTAAAAAATTTTTGAAAATTTTTGATTTTTTTAATTCTTAATGCTTGGGGTGCTACGCTCCAATACTAGGGATCCATGGACTAAAAAACGAGGGAGTAAGTTGCTCCTCATTTAGTCCGGTCCACCATCAAGTGGATGGGGACTTAGGATCCCGCAGATCCTAAACAACAACTTAGCTTTAGTCTAGCTTAGACTACAACGACTGGTGTTTTAAGTCCAATATAACTCGCAACCTTGTCGTGTTTTTGCGATGATAAAAGGGAGCGTCTTTCCACCTGTTGGCACTTTCGGTCACGCTGCTCCCAGGGCAGAGGTGAGGCAGCGTCTGATGAGTTGCCTCTGCCCTGGACGAAACCGTCAGTCAAAATTTTTGATTTTTTTAATTCTTAGAACCGGTAGTTGGGGGCACGAACCAGTTGATATCGTCCGATATTCTAGATCTTCCAACCGCTTGTAATGACTATTGTGGTTGAGGCGGTGGTCCATAAAACCATCCTGAGTAGTCGGAGTAGACCTAGAAGGGGTAGTTTTCCCAAAAACCGAAAAACCTTTGCTGGCCAGACTGGGGGTCATTTAAACATTTCAGTCCTAAGCTCAATATAAGACGTCAACCGTAAAGACTAACTTGGATTGATAATGGTCAAACTACCCTCCTGAGTAGCTGGAGTTGACCAAGAAAGAAGAGCTATCCCAAAAACTGAAAAAAGTGGCGAAATTGACGGTAAAGTACTGACCACAAATATTGTAGCTCCATTGAGTAGTTCATTCACAAGCCTGTCTAGCATAGAAAGGTGCAAGCGAAGTATTTTCGGTTGGACCTTCACGGTCAATTTTGCCAAATTTTTAGGTTTTGTACTTGGACTTTGTGCTTTCTTCTCTAATTGACTCTGGCCGCTCCGGATGGTATTTGACCATTGCCAAATCTGCTTAGCTTAGTGATGGCTTAAGTTCTTGCAACTTATCAATGCCACTTTGCATAAATAATAACGATCGATGGTCGAACATATTCCCTTGCTACAAACGTGATGTGTGTGTCAAGTGGCATTGAGTCGCTACCACTGGTCCTTATGAGGAAACCTGTTCCCAAATTTTTATATCGGCACTTGCCAATTGTTGATTCCGGTTCCATTGCGGGAGAAATTGGACCCTATTTTGCGTTCAAGGAAAAACAGCTGAAAACCAAACTTGATGAAGTCATTGCCATTGAGCGGCTGGGTATTCCAAACCTGTTAGAGGAAATGTAGCCGAGGATCAACATGGCGGGAAAATGTTATGGTCTACCGCGTGAGCAACGTACGGATTATGACCGTTCATATCTTCCAGCCTCTATTGAACCGTTTTGACCCTATCGATGACCTTTGTTTTCACAGACTTCTGATTCAGCTTGACATTGCTGGTTAAGTTGAAAAACCGCTTGTACACATTATCTCCGACCAGGAATTCACGAGCTCGGGATCGCAAGTAATAATCCTTCTTCGGTGTCTCTCTTTATTGGAGGTTGTATCTCTTGAATGGGAAGCATGGGAAGTTTATTCTGAGAATAGACTTGCAGGTTCACATCGTACAACGCATTCAGTCGTCGTAAGAAAGCGTCGGTACTTCCCTAGGTGACTATGCTTCATCGAAAAAAACCTATCAAAACGTGTTTCGTTGAACGAAGAGCACAATTGGTAGATGACAACTTGTTTTCCTAATCTCTTTGATCAAGACTGACATAAGCGCATATAGCAGCCAACAATGTGCGATTTAATCTCTACGAGGCTTGCCTTCCAAGCATCCCGGCGAAGGAGGCACTTCCTTATTTGGAAGACTGGCTACTAAATAAAAATCATTCTTGGCGTGAAAAAGAGGAACAGGTATGCTCATGAAACTTGCGGAGGTGTGGATGGCGAAGAGCTACCTGACATTCAGATGGAAGCTCTACAAAAGAATCGGAGGGGTGGCAATAGAGAACTCCCTATCCCCTTTTTGAGAGACATATTCATGGACAAGAGTGAGAATGATCTGCATTCCAAAGGCCTATTCCCAAACATCTGGACAACGTATGCAGATAATTTTTTTCACCGTTGTCCATGAAAACGAACTGGAGGAGATGCTGAAAATCCTGAATAAAGTTGATCGGAAACCTAAAATTCACAATGGAGACAGAAGGCTATATAGAACTCCCATTTCTAGATTTAAGGATCATTAAACAGGAAAACGCAATCTATTTTGATATCTATAGAAAGTCTTCATACAAGCAGCAAACGATTCCGCAAAAATCAAACTATTCCCATTCTCATAAAATAGCCCCTTCCCATGTAATGATTGAGCGATCATTCACCGTGCCCCTCAGTGCTGGAAGATTTAGGAAAGAAAAAGAATATATCATCGATATCGGAGTGAAAAACAGTTTTCAACCATCGATTATTTAAAGACTCATATAGAAAAAGGGAAAACAGCACGAAATAGAGGCGCCGATATCCCTCATTAATAACTTGGAAGGGAAAAGACTGCGGATTCACCAGCTCAAAAGCAGGCTAGGATCCCCAAAGGACCGCAAATTAAAGCATGAATCCATTGAATAAGATAGGAGTTAACACGACAAATTCGACGAACCACGGCGCAAATGTCATATGACTAGCTTTTCAATAACGAGTTACTGATTTTTGTCTCGTGAGCCACGTCCACACTCGCCGGCGTGGACTGGCTGCCGGCGTACTAGGCAACCAGCTGTGTCGGCGGCAATTCAGTGCGTCGGCGGAGATATTCTCACCACCGGTAATTCAGTCGGTGGTTCTTGCCTCCGGTATGCCGCCATATCATTTCGCCTTCAGCTGAAACCACGCTGGTTCAGCGGCGGAAGCAGGGGCGCGATCCCCCACAACGCGTTACCGCGCCCAACCTGACGCTTTTTGGAACGTCCTCCGATTCGGCGAAGGCCTTTAGCCTCGACACGGAGACCCATTTAGGCCCACCGCGAATGTCGAGGTTGCAGGAGTGCTCCCGTCGCTTCAGGACTTTAAAGGGACCTCATACGGTGGGTGCACCGGCCTTCAAGAAGCATTCACCCTAATGAGGACCTGCGAGCAGTCTCTAGGTCCCTGGGGATGTCGATCTCCGGCGTCGTATGTCAGGAATATGGTGTCGGCCGAAGTTTTGGAATTGTGTCCCTGAGCAAATGCCGTATGCAGAAATCGCTTAACCCTGCTCTGATATCCAGTACAGAGTCAGCGGGGAGTCGCAGATTCCCCCCTTACACCATCTCCGCTGGGCTGGCCGTGAACTCTTCTCGATGATCTGTGCGACGATCGAGGAGGACGAAAGGCGAGGACTGTGACCACGACGGATCCTCGCGAGCCATTAAGGCGGCCTTTAGTGTCCCGTGCCAACCTTCCAGCATCCCATTGGACTGCGGATGGTATGCAGTGCAATATCACGTCGGTGGTTCCTATATAATATATATAATATATTTTCTTTACGTTCATAGCGCCATAGGCCGTTTCGAGTTTTGGATTCCAGAATGCATCACCTCTAGTCCTCCCGGTTCAGTAACACCATCCCCCAGTTCTTATAACAAATAGTGAAATACTCTCCATATCGACTGGGTATTCCAATCGTTTTCTCAGCTTCCCAACCGATCTGGAGCCATCGACTTTCCCTTTCGGGTACTCTGGACGCACTCATTTGTAGAACGTGACCAGCCCATTGGAGCTTCGGCAATTGTATCATCTTAGAGACTTTGAAGTCGTCATAAATAACGTACAGCTCTTTGTAGTATCTGATTCGCAATCTGTCATTCTCCTAAACCACTCAAATAAATTTATTTTTCGGTTTTGATTTTGGCTTTTAACTAATCCTACCTCCCTCCTTCCATCGTCGAATGAAGACATTTTTTGGCACCGAGGAGAGCTATCTACCCTTGGTGTCAACAGAGATTTTTCTGATTGCATGCTCAAGGACCGAGTTGAAGAGCATTGGCGTTAACCCGCCTCCCGCTTGAGACGTTTTTGGTTAAAAGTGGATCTGCCAGATTTCAGAAAAGATTTTTTAGGAAAAGATGTCAGGCGATGACGGCTTTACGGTTTCTTACCAGGCCAGAGACAAATCGTCAGACGCTGCTTCACCTTTGCCCTGGGAGCAGCGTGACCGAAGCGTGAGGCAACGCCTGATGATTTGCCTCTGCCCTGGTTCTTACTTTCTTACGTAAAGCCGTCATCGCCTGACATCTTTTTTAAAATTTTTAGGCCCAATAAAGTAGTAAGATTGCGATTTTTTGTTGTAGTTTGGCTAGCTGTTGCTTTTACGCCATTCTGCCGGGATTTCCTTCTTTTTACATATTTGCAGGATTAGTTTGTGTGTAGATGGTCCTTGCTTGTTTTCGGGTCGTTTTCACTGCATCAGTTTCACATAGAGACAATGAGTTGACTATCAGTGTCTTCCATATGTAGGATTCCTAGCTCATTCATCGATATTATACCGGAGGGGTTAAGGAAGGGGGGCGAAGTGCGATCCCCACCTTTTGTTCACCTTTCCTTTTCCACCGATGATACTGTCATCCATATGTCTACACATACTTATTTTTCGTTGGAACATGATTTTAATTATTTTCAGTGCGATGTTAGCTTGTATTGTTTTATTAGCTGAAAAATTATTAGCAATTCTCCATGAAGCGTTGTCAAAATGACGTCCTTTCTTCTTCCTCAGTCTGCTATTGACTATTTTTTTGAAGGTCATCATATTAATCCTATAAGCATCGTTTTTCATTTTCACTATTTCATAACACGTCTCGTCAAATGAATAGTTTCTTCTTTTCCGAGGGTTTGTTTCCAATGTTGCCTCCACGATGATTTTAAAAGCGTCCGTTACTCTAGTCCACATTTCATTTTCGTGTTTATTTTTCAGAAATGTGGGCATTAATTCGTTTTCCAAAGTTGAAATGGGGTTGGCTCTATGTTCGTATAGTGTAGATATGTGACACCATACACAAATGAAGTGTTCTATGGATTGGCACTTCCTGTTGTAATACTCCTCTTCTGAACATGTCTAGAGAGTGACGTCCCGCCAGTCAAAATGCCCACAATACTTCCACTTATCTTCCCACTTTGTAGGATGTATGTTCATTTCTGACAAGAAAAGTGTGGTCCCCTGGGTCCACTTAATCACTACCACTTGCGCTCATAGAAAACTAGTTGCAGGACAGAGGTGAGCGGATGCCATTCAAGACCTGTGAAATGGAAAAATCCAAGGAAGTATCACTCCTAATAGTAGCACCGATAATAATTGAACCCTGTTTCTCCAACAAAGGTAAATAAAGAAAGAATCAATTGAAAAAAAATTCTTAACTATTTCAGATCTCAGTCCAACACCAAGAAATTTTCACTAAGAGATATAAGATGACACTCCTTGGGGAGCTATTATCGGAAGAGGAAGAGGAACCACGGGCCCTACGGAGCAGATGAAGGAGAACTCGAGCCTTCTTGAAAAGATCGCAGAGCTGGAGCAGGAGAAGGCCGCCATGGTCCAACAACTAGAGCGCCAAGAGGCGTTGATTTTTCAACTGCAGCAGCAGATGGCAGTACTTGAAGAGAGAATATCATCCATAAATGTTACGTAACAACGTCAATGTCACACAGTCCAGCCAAACCAACAGCAGCAGCATCAACTAGAAGGACAACAACAAGAAGCTCAGAAGCAGCAGAATCAACAGCAACAAGACGACGAGATGTGCCTGGAAATTGTCATTCAGGATGTGGAAAAAGACCCCTTCAATTTCGTGCAGCGCATGAAAAACAAAGAATCCAAAACCCGAGGTTAGTGCTGGCCATGTAAGCGCCCTTTCGGAAAACTGTCACGGAACTCAACACGCGCTAAGCTACGTTCACGACACAGTGAGCAGCAGTTTTAACATCAACAACAAACCTACAGTAGTATGTGCATTCAATCTTGAAAGGGTCTTTGATTCCGTGCAGGTAAACGGAATCATATTCAAAATTATTAACGTCGAATTCCCTATCCCGATGATCAGACTTGCAATAAGTTTCTTCGAAGATAGACACTTTTATAAATCAAAAAACCAAAAAAGGACTAGCGGTTTCGTCCAGGGCAGAGGCAACTCTTCAGACGCTGCCTCACATCTGCCCTGGAAGCAGCGTGACCGAAAGTGGTAACAGGTGGAAAAACGCTCCGTTATATCATCGCAAAAACACGACAAAGTTGCGAATTATATTGAACTAAAACGCCATTTGTTTTAGTCTAAACTAGACCAAAGCTAGGTTATTGTTTAGGATATGCGGGATCCTAAGTCCACATCCACATGATGGTGGACCGGACCAAATGGGGAACAACTTACTCCCACGTTTTATGATTCACGGATCCCTAGTTTGGGGCATAGCAACTAAGCATTTTAAAATTAAAAAACCAAAAATGCGATGATATAAGGGAGCGCTTTTCCACCTGTTACCATTTTCGGTCACGCTGCTCCCAGGGCAGAGGTGAGGCATCGTCTTAAGAGTTGCCTGTGCCCTGGACGAAACCGTTAGTCATTTTTCAGTTTTTTGATTTTTAAATGCTTGGGTGCTATGCCCCAAACTAGGGATCCGTGGACTAAAAAACGCGGGAGTAAACTGCTCCCCATTTGATCCGGTCGACCATCATGTGGATGTGGACTTAGGATCCCCCATATCCTAGACACTTTTATGTCAGCGTGCAAAATGAATATTCCGATCCCTCCCGGTCAATTCGAGAGTACCACATTTCCGATTCCCGAGAGAGGCACAGAACTGTTACGCTTATCTTCTCATCTAGCTTCCGACCCGGAAAAGCAGCTAATGCAATTGAAAAATATTTTTCAGATTTGTGGATCATGGTTTACAAAAATTAATTAGGCTAAAATACAAGTCATCACTTTTCGGAGAAATTCAAGATACTTGGGATCTAGATTTATCCATAGAAAAGCTAAACGCTTAAAACTTCGCATCAGGAATACAATAGTGAGCAGTTCACAAGAAATGAAATATTTGGGAATGCTATTTCATGAGCCTTTCAGATTCAATCCCCACCTTGAACTCGTTCTCAGCAAAGAACGCGGTCTAGTAAGTAATATCTGCTCTATTCTTCGTAAAGGATAGGACTAAGCATTAACACTAGCTGACTCTATATAAACTCCTTATAAGACCCATAATATGTTACAGAGCCCCTACATGGATCACTTGCTCTGCCAAAGCTATGAAAAAATGTGAACCCTTGGAGTTGGCGAGTTTTGAGACACCACACCGGCTTGTTGTATAATTGGCAAACCAAGAAGTGCCGAAGTGTTCCGGCGAGCAAGAATAAAACCACTTCGAGAGTTCTCTCTCAACCCAATGGAGAGATTCTTCGAAAGAACGGAGAATCATCATAATCCACTTATGAGGCAACTGTATCTAGAGGGTAACTCAACCACATTGACAACAGTCTTAACGCCAAGCCAAATTGTGAGCACCCAACTAAAACCAACCATTGTTTCCGCCTTCACTACTCCTTGCCTGGTAGGGATTCATAGATGATTATTGTTAGAATAAGATATATTAAGTTAAAATAAGTAAGTAAATAGGCCTTCTCGCGCTATAGATGCAAGCGCAGTTTGCAAATAATTATGTTCATTTTTGTAAAAATTGTGAAGATCAATGTGTAGAGTTAATACATCAAGTAAAGTAATATCGGAGAAGGTCGGGCAAGCCAAACATTTGCAACAGCCACCCGATTTTTTAATACACAGTTAAGATAGAAAAGCTACATTTTATGCTAAAAGTAAGAAAAATTATGTCACATTGTAAGTCACTTGTTAAATAAATGATTTTAAATTGAAATTGTTACATATTGTCCTAGAGAAAGATCCCGCCTTTTGTTTTATCTGAGAGGTAGACTCTTGCTCGTAAACCTTGTTCGATTTTAGAACCGTCGATATAGAAGACCGGAACATACACCATCACGCATTCAGCTTTCTCCAGTTTTCTCTGAGCCTTTGGTTAACTTTACCTCTCCTACCAAACTGATGTATAAGGATCCTAGTATCAGAAGGCATTGTAAGAACCAGGTTCAATTCACAAGTTCGTTGTTTTCCCACAAACCTAAACGAATTAGGCTATCGGCTGCCCTCGTTGCAGTTCAAATAATAATTTTGGTTCAAATTAAGATCCGTGAACAACAAAAAGCTCCCAAACCCCGATGAAAGGTCAATATTACCTATAATCTGCTATCATCTATCAACCCCTTTTACCTTGACCCCATTTCTTTGGTTTCTTGAATACCTTTTCATCCAAAGGGTTTGATTTCTACAAATCTTCAATCATTAATAAATATGGGTATCTTTTAGCTATTTGTATGTTTTTCATGTCGGGCTTGAAAGTCATGAACTCTTCAGAACTCCATACTGAAACCGACAATATGCCCCAAATAGAGGTTCCTGATAAACATAAATAAGCGAATACAACGCACTCATGACTTACATTTGCCTAATTTGCATATACTTCATTTCGCGACAATGTTCAAAAATTATCAAGAAGTTGGTCTTTAGGCGTATGACCACACATTCACTATCTATTACGTAATTCGCAAGAAAACTTCCACTTTTTTAAAAACTGGTTAAGCATTGTCAACTAGGTCGCTATTTTCTTTTTCTAAATTTGGAACATTTTGGACGGGTCCATGCAAAAAATATCGCCTGCACTGATAACAGTTTTGCACAATTATTGGACGCTTAGAGGGAACTCTTGGCTCGGTAAGATTTTTGTCAACTTATGTAGAAGTGTTTACACAGTGCCACTATGGTTAGGTACTCGCATTTTTGGGCTCGATACTATAGAATGTCTCTAAGCATGTGCTGTTTGTCATCCAGTAATATTTAAGGCTCCCTTTTCTACTATATAATTTGGGGATGTCATGACAGCACTAAATAAGTTCAACAGGATAATGAAGTTTCAATGTCCCGGATACTTCCAGCTCTTCAGAAAAAGTCACAACTAAAGCCGGGAATACCTTCAGCATCATTCGCTTCGGAGAAATTAGGAATCTGTAATTTCAAGGATCTTGAAGAGAAGCGACAATCATGCTTGCATAATCCTCCAAAAGAATCATCATCATCAACGGCGCTACAACCGGTATCCGGTCTAGGCCTGTCTTAATAAGGAACTCCAGACACCCCGGCTTTGCGCCGAGGTCCACCAATTCGATATCCTTAAAGCTGTCTGGCGTCCTGACCTACGCCATCGTTCCATCTCAGGCAGGGTCTGCCTCGTCTTCTTTTTCCAGAAGAATGTGGAAACTTAATATTAGTTCATGCCTGAAACACATTCCGTTGCTATGTTAGCATTCTCATGCGACCAACTGTTGATATTCGTTGGGCAGACCTAACTTTTCGCTGGTACCGCATATGGAGGAGAGTCACATTTTTCAGATTTTATGTTCGCTGGGCGCGCCATGTGGGCAATGCAATTTCTGCATTGACCACAAGCATCTCAGCACCTTGCAGGGCTATTCTGATAGTGTGAAATGTAGGCCGCATGCACCTGTACTATGTGCAAACCACATTAAACACCAAACTGTGAAAAGTTATGCCGTTTCACCATATTTCATAGTACTTTTACGGAATAATCAACAATCCAAGAGTTTACTATCATTTAAACGCTGCTTGCTAACCTTTTGATTTTCCAACTATGCAATTTCTGCTCTGTGATCCTCACTTCAAGCGTATGTTAACCAACTCTCACTATTTTTTCCTCCAAAGTTAGTAATTCTTCGGAGAGAAAAAAAAATCCACTAATTTTCGGTGATTTTTCTGCACATGCACTTGCGCTATTTACTGCCGGTCTTGTTAGATTATCAAATCATCAGGCACACATACACAGCACACGTTCAACCGATGGAAAAACAAACTTTCCCCACGAATCGGCCAGGGAAAAAGTGGCGCGACGAGAATCGTAAAATTCAAAAAATCTAGCGCGCCACGACCCAGGAAACCTCCACAACCGACTTTCGATGTGGAACTGAGGAATAGTAGTTTGCTTGGGGTTTACCAATTCTGAGGTTCTTCGTTGAAGGCCTCGCCAATATCCGCTACCATTCAATTCCACGGCTTTGCTTGTAGCCAGCCGGTGGAGGCAACATGCTGAATGCACGTAGATCCCCACTAGCGAGAAAAGAACCCCAAAAATCTGAAACTCGGCGAATGGGGAATGAACATTTCGCTCAAAGTTTCGCTCAAAGCTCACTTGTGACCCAAACAATATCACTATGGAGACAGTGGTTGGCGCCTTGGATAAAGTAAAGTTTCTTACTTATAAAATTTGAGTGAAGCGATTTGACGGGGACCAGAGAAATACAGTTTTTATTTGAAAAGTTTCCATTGACTGGAGTGGAGCTGTCTTGGTCCTTTCTGCCTACACAATAGGAAACGATCGAACCTCAAATGGAGCAATACTACTTATTCCGCTATTCGCTACTATTTTATTTAAATGTGCATATACCAGTATTTTTGACGTCTCTGACATATAGTACTGACGAAGAAGGCAAGTAGTCACTGAACAAGAGATCTATTATCTTAACATTTTAATAAAATTATAACGAATAGCAAACTACATAATATTGCTTCCTTTCTTGTCTATTCTTTAATTATGATGTTTGAACTGAATACGTTACATAAATTTTAGGTATACTCTATATATACTACCCCACGTCATCAGCGAACTGCTTGGTTGCTACAATCAAGTGAGTCTTCGTGAGTTTTTCAATGAGAAACAATCCTCTACCCAATTACATCAGACTACCGCCATGACAGATAATAAATTATCTCCTTTGAACTTGAAAAGGAGAGAATGGGATCCCATGTCGAATGTTACTTTAGTCCATGCGAAGATCGACATGTGGAAAGAGAATCCAATTTACAGAGGTCGTATCAAAAATTTGTTGTTGATAGGCATTGACGTCGAAACCTCCAACAAATGGTTTACTAACGGTGTCTAAACTGAAAGCTCATTCCAATATCGACCTAAAGGTACTACTACGTTTTTCTGTAAATCGGCATAAAACGGTTATTATTGGAGACAACATTGAACTTGCATAAATAACATATAAAATTGAATTTAAAGAGAAAAAAATTAAAAGTAAACTGTAAGTAATCCTTTATTTTAATCAATCACTAACAATTGTTCCCTCCCCTTTGCTGAATTGCAGCATCCATCCGATTCTTTATTGACTTCGCAAAATTTGTTTACAAATCAATCACAGAAAAGGCATGATTCGTGTCTGGAAGACCTCTCCGAGATAGCATCTAATGTTACGCCTCTCCAGAAGATATAAAATCTACGGCCAAAAAATACATGCCAAGATGCAGAACGAAGTGAAAATCTTTAGTATAATCACGCTTGACTCAGTTATTCCCTTCCTGTCATATTCTTCATTCGAGTGAGAATAAGACTACAGCTCTACCGTCCCTAAGGCATGTGCGGTGGTTGATTTCTATTTCTTTTCAGCTAGATGTCTTCTTACTATCCACTGGTTGATGTTTGTTGTTATGATCCTTGCAATCTGTGCTATAATTTGAAGAGTCCTGTCCGGTAAAAATTTGGCCTAGTGGGGTTTATTCCCACTGTCTTCTAGTTACAATCAACATGTCTCTGCAACTAAGGACTGTAGTGTCAATACTGAAGTGTTTGTGGCAATCGGAGATGTAGCACTACGTTTTCGGATGGTCACACACAATTTGCGCATGACACTGTGATGCAGCCCTTTGGAGGTTGCCTTCAGCCCATCCTTAGGTTGGTCGCCCCTCGATCCGGTGAGACGGGAATAGAATTTTAGACTTTTTGTTTCAAATTCTACTCTGTCGGCGCCAAAAGCATTAGACATGACCGTTTTCATTCCGTAATCTCTGGGAGCTTCTCCCACCGAACAACCCCTCCCAGCTACCTAATCGGACAATAATGTTTCTTCTGTCATTGTGCACTACAGGCCACCCTGTTGACGTTGGCGTGGCTTCAACATACTTCCTATTAAATGCTCCACCGAAGTTTGCCGGAAACTACCCCCTCTATCATTTCGTGCTCCACTTTTAATTAGTCTAACAGTCTGCCTCAACAAGTCGCCCTCCCTCAAATAACACTTCATATCAAGATTTTCTCAGCGCACCTCTTCTGACGACATTCGTGATTATACCAGGAGCAAAATCAGGTCGTCCCCGACACCTTTCCCGTGGATGAAGTTGCCGAAGGATGACACCCCCAGCCGTGTAATAGCTTCCCTTGAGGTTCCGTATACTCACGATCCCGACACAATCGTCACCCATAACCAAAACAGCAAATTTCCATGCCGTCCGCCTACCCCGCCGACCAATCTTAATGAATCCTTTATTAGCTTGAGGGTTTTCTATCAAAATGTGAGAGATCTGGGAACCAAGTTGTTCCGTTTCAATATATTATATCTGTCCTGGTTTTCCAGCAAAAAATCATCAGCATTTATGAAACCTGGCTGGGTAATAAGATTTCGAACTCTGAGCTTTTCGAAGGCTCTTTGTCTTTGAATGTAATAGAGTTTGATAAAGCATTAAAACTTCCGCTGGAATCCATCTTTTCTAGCCCTTCATCCCTTGCCACTGTATTTTCCTACCTATTTTTCCGCTAAACATAAGTCTATTGATTATTTCGTGCATATATTTCCCCTGTCTTGGGCTCCTTCATCTGTACGAGAAATTCTTTGAGTGATTATCAGAAACTATAAATGCAGTTTTCCACTCTTTTAGCTTCATTATTTGTGTTGACGATAATATTCCTATGTTCGGCTGGCCTCATGTCCCTGGCTCCCCACCCTTTTCCAGTAGCTCCTTCCAGCCTTCTCTTCCTTTGTGCACCGTAATGAACGCAGGTGCTTTCACCACCATAAATCAGTTAAGTTGCACTCTTGACCTTTTCCTCTTAAACCCGCTTTTCCCAATATCCAGGTTCTCCTTTTTGGATCGCTCCGGATGCTCTTTATCCTGCTTTTAAATTTAATGCATAACTAGCTCGTTTCAGCTTCCTTGTTATGCACAAGCCTGCTAAGTTCAACCCTCGAAGCACCAATTTCGAACGTTTGAATGCAGCATTTGCGACTATCAAGTATGATTTTACAGTACCCTCTCCTAATTTCATCAAGTTCGCAGGTTCTTCTGGAATCTCGGCTCAACTATTGTACGACTTATTCCGTAAATATTTCTGCTCGGTGTATAACTCCTTCCCCCGTTCCACTTCCCTCCCTTTATCACAGCTTGCCTCGTATTTTCAGCAATATCCTTCCTTACCCCTTCCTTTGACGAGTACCCCATTTGCAACTTTGACGGCAGTGTTGGACTCGGAAGGACTCCAGCAAGAGCCTTGAAGGTTGACGATTTCCTAGTCTATAAAAAACAGCTCCTCATTATTCTTATACACGAAAGTAGCGATCATACTCTCACCCTCTCTTCCTGTTCAGGAATACTACATAATACAGTTGGTTGACTGCTTCCTTTGGCCATCTTATACTTAACGAACGGTTTTGTGAAACGTCACCACTATGAACCTAACATAATTGACTTCAACAACTTTGTAACCAAATGTCCAACGTTACTTACCTCTTGCCAACTTCCTTATTTGAAGCATCCATAAGTGTCGCTTTTTGATCTTGTCCCCTTTCCATAATTATGATTGTCTTGCCCTAAAAAATTTTACCTTCTTCTTAAGGGCACAGCGCATTCTGCGTTTCGTGCGCTATAAGAAGACAAATGGTAGGTGATGTCCGTTGAGGCGGAGCAGCCCTAAAGAGAGTACCTACACATTCTGCATAGTTTTAGGTAGGGAAAGATTGGAAGAACGGAGACAGGAAAGAGAGTTCGCTCAGGGAAGTTCTTCTTTAAGGAAGCTCGATTCCGAGGTTACATCAGTGCTATAATATGTTACAGCTTGGCCCCTTATGCCTAGGCTAAATTTTACACTATCCCTCCTTTCGAGGGCAATATTTAACTGTATTCTCTAAGTCTATTGTCCTTTTAAATAAATATCCAGCTGATTCTTTGCACTGAGTTGGCACTTAAGAATACACTCCACGCCTTCTATGCTTGTCGCAGAAGATGACTAAAAAGGATAGAAATCTATAGGACAGCGCCCTGCTACAGAAACGTCAACAACGCACAAGGCGACCTTTGGCTATCGAGAAAAGACTATGATTGGTTTCTGGAATGAGCGGACACTCCTCGAGAACGGTATCAATGGTCTTCAGACTGTTCCTTTTCTCCAACTCGAACAAATCCAACGATATAAGCTGGATATTCTTTGTCTAACCGAAGTATAATAATATGATGGGATTCTGGAGAATACTCCTCTCCCTCTTGCAGTCTCTTGCATGTTTTTCTACTTTGGAAAACCAAGGGTTAGCAGACGCGAATCTGGTATCGGAATGTCTCTGACAGCTACCGCAAGGCTCGTTCTCTTTACCTGGGAGCCGGTTTCTGATAGAAATTCGACTACACGATTCAGGTCCAGGTTAAGTAGTTAAGTACCAAATTGTAAAATACTTTGTACCAACGTGGGTTTCTGATACAGTCGGAGAGAATGCTTTCAATAGGTAATTACGCCCAATTTAGGAGAGGCTTCCTAAAAGTGGCATTGTGATCGTGAAGGTGGGCCCTAGTACATTGTTCGAGCACAGAGCCTGCCATAAGGCCAGTTGGGTTTGAGCAGACCGACACCACACGATGGATGTGTGTCAAAAGAGAGGAATTGACATCGGCCTCGAAAAGGATCACCATTTGATGGTCATTTTTGTTCACTTACGTAGTGCGCTCTCGCAGTGTAGAAGAACTCCAACATCCTAAGTTTAAAATCGACCACTTATGTGATCCATACGTCAATCGACAGTGGCAACGCTAATTTACTGATTAGACGGTAAATACCCCGAACAACTCGCCTGAGAATACCGATGAAGTTTATGCCACCATCGAAAACGCTCTTTTCTCAGATCCTGCGCAGGTAGTGACCCCGGGATGCGAGTGACCGGAAGAGATTGAAAGCTCTACCTTTGCGAGTGATGGCGTGTGTGACACACTCGAACTCCGATACCGAACGAAATCACGACAAATTCAACGTAGTGTACGTTGCGAGAAGAGAGAATTTGCTATTGTGCTGCAGACGATGCCGCAGTAGTAGTGTATACTGTGAGGGGCGTTTACGACGGACTCCTCTTCCATGATAACGAGCAGCGGAAGTAGTGGAAGAAACACTTCACCTCGTTTCCTTGCCGTACCACAAGGCCTGACGAGAGGAAGGTGGAAAGGGGGAATACCCCAGACCCAGAATTTCAATGAAAAAAAAAGAATATTAGGGGGCTCGTATTATTTGTCAATAGTCATCCCGGGCTCCATTTTTCCGTATAATTCTCACTCTGGCTAGGATTTTCTCTCCACGGCCTTGTGTATATACAATAAGTAATTGGAGTATCCTGGTTTAAGCATGATAAAAAATGTATACTTCATTAGTGAAGATGGCTTTCACCGGACAGTGGTAGTGCCATGCACCACAGATTAATCGGTTGACGGTGTACCTACTACAATGGATTTCCTATTCAAAGTCCCACCGATGCTTGCAATGGTAGCGCCAGAAACTACGCTTTTGATAACTTCACCACCGAAGCTACTCATCACACCTCTTCCGACGATGTTCTTGATTACATTACACCATCTCATCTTTGGCTCTCCTTTTATCTGTGAAGTTGAAGAAATATGGCGCCCCGACCGACGTACCTCCACGATCTCGACGGGGAAGGTTTCATCAAACCTTACCCAACGAACAAATTTCTAAATTCCGAAAGTGAGAAGTCTAAGGTCCAAACTGTTGCACTTTTGTGTAAAACAAAACCTTATTAAAATCGGTTTATTGTCTGTCTATCTGTCACACGCATTTTTCTCGGAAACGGTTATAGCAATAATCACCAAATTTGGTAAAAAGATGCTCACGCTACCCAGTCTTCCATGGGAACCCTGGAGGTTTGAAACCGCAGGGATTCAAGGAGCTTGTCCTTATCTATGCGGATCTTCGGTAACCAGATGCGAATGACCGGTCTCCTGGGAATCTCGTCGTAGAGAATGACCGACTTACGAACCGGGAAAGTCCCTGAAGAATTAGTCCTGGCAAACTATAACGTGGAACCCACGGAACACCTGAGAGGAATCGCCGCTTCTGCGCAAATTCGAAACTTTGAATGTTAGTATCATGCAAAAGTGGATATTTTCACATAAAATATGCATATATTACACGCTTGGTTCTAATGGGACAAATATCCATTCAAATGTTTTTATTTTTAGCGTCCAGCTTCCGGTGTTCCAACTTGTTAATTTTTTTGCGGTGACTTCTATCTTCTATCTTCTTTTCGTTTATACACTTTCGTAAACCCCTCCGCTGAAAATCAGCCTCAACCTCATCAGAATTCACTCAAATGTCACTCTTCATTTCATCCTCTTCAATCTCCCAACTCTGTATCATCCTTCCCACATCGCCCCTGATATTCCTTATCGTATACTCAAAGTCGATCTACGAATCACTCTTTTTAACTTCTTCATTTTGTGCATGCCTGCGAAGGCCAACTTTCGGAAAGCTAATTCCGAAGGTCTGAATTTAGCTGTGACGACTGCGGTCACATCCTCACTCCTTTAACATTCAACCAAATGACTTATTTGAAGCAAGAAAAAGTATAAATCCCCCGAAAACCATAAGAATTTGACGTTTGGTCTTGTTTGTTTTACAAGGGTGACTTTAAGCTCCCTTCCTCGATTGCATAGACTGTATGCCTCTGCAGTCGAACTTAGACTCTGTATCACTAGAGTTGGAACTTAACATTAAGGAGTACCACTCGATGTGCACTCTCTTAAATATTATCTCACTCTCTCACTCTGTTTTATGATCTATTGCCGATTTGTCTGGAGTGAAGCCTCTTTGGTATGGGCCGATGAGAGTCTGGCTAGGGCCGGGTAGCTGGGTAAGGAGCTATCTGGCCTAGCAAGATACCGGAGAATATCTTGTAGGTGATACTCAGCAACGTGATACCTCTACAGTTGGTGTACTTCGAGATATCCTCTTTTTATGTATGAGACATCAGCTTGTGTGGGGGGTTCGTCGGTCTCCGTCGGACCGTCGATCCTCATCGCCTCCAACAGCTTGTTGGCGCGTCGATTGGATTCAGGTCGCCGTCCGGTCTTGCAGAGCGAAAAATTCTCACCTTTATGTTCCTGACTCCGAACCGCACTTTATAGTCTACCTTTTTCAGTGCCTCCATGCACTCTCCGTTTATACGGAGCAGAAAAAGTTAGCTGTTTGTCTGGGGTTCCTCCTCCTTGATAACTACGCAGTCGTCTATGGGAACCCTGGGGGTTTGAAGGCGTCATTGTCTCATTGTCAGTCGTCAGGCATTTATCACTTTCCCAAACCATGAGCATCAGTTGATGAACAGCTTCGTGTAGTTAGTCCCCCATATTTAACCAACTCAACTATGGATGGCAGCATTTTTCCGTCGCCTTCAATTGGCGAGACCTCCAACTCGCCGGTATTTCAGTTGTTGAACACTTCATGAAGGAACGCAATCCATCGCTCCAATATGCCGATATGGTTGGAAATCAAATTTCGTTATTTGTTTCCACAGCAGCATCGAAACCATTTTCTGCACTCCTTATTCCTGCTGGTTCTCCCAGGCTACCTTTTCTGTCTGTGAAGTAGCAACATTGTCCCGTATGCAGGATTCGAACCAGTCGTTCCGACTTTTTTTTTGTAACTGGAGCCATATATGGTTATGGCCGTACCAATAGTAACGTTCTTTAGGTGATTATGAAGAATTTTGAAGAATTTTTTAATTACAAGTCTCGTTCTCGGTAAGCAGGAACTGTATTTGCGAAATTATTGTAGAGGTTTTGTCCCAGTAAAGGGCATATATGCTAAATTCTCCAACTTTCTAGCAATTTCATATACGGTGAGCATATTCACTTCAACTGGAAGAGTATACCTACGTGGAGGATATTTTATGAATTCAATTCAATTATTTTTGAGCGCGGTGACCCATACGCCCTGGATTACACGTAGTTTTAAATATGGCGGTAATTATATGATTCGATAAAGAAACATATTATTACAATAAAGAATGTAAGAAACAAACAAAGGTAGGAAAAGCTATCATCATCATCAACGGCGCAACAACCGGTATCCGGTCTAGGCCTGCCTTAATAAGGAACTCCAGACATCCCGGTTTTGCGCCGAGGTCCACCAATTCGATGTCCCTAAAAGCTGTCTGGCGTCCTGGCCTACGCCATCGCTCCATCTTAGGCAGGGTCTGCCTCGTCTTCTTTTTCTACAATAGATATTGCCCTTATAGACTTTCCGGGTGGGATCATCCTCATCCATACGGATTAAGTGACCCGCCCACCGTAACCTATTGAGCCGGATTTTATCCACAACCAGACGGTCATAGTATCGCTCATAGATTTCGTCATTGTGTAGGCTACGGAATCGTCCATCCTCATGTAAGGGGACCAAAAATTCTTCGGAGGATTCTTCTCTCGAACGCGGCCAAGAGTTCGCAATTTTTCTTGCTAAGACCCCAAGTCTCCGAGGAATACATGAGGACTGGCAAGATCATTGTCTTGTACAGTAAGAGCTTTGACCCTATGGTGAGACGTTTCGAGCGGAACAATTTTTGTAAGTTGAAACAGGCTCTGTTGGCTGACAACAACCGTATTTCATCATCGTAGCTTTTATCGGTTGTGATTTTTGACCATAGATAGGAGAAATTATCAACGGTCTCAAAGTTGTATTCTCCTATCTTTATCCTTCCCGTTTGACCAGTGCGATTTGATGTTGTTGGTTGGTTGGTTTTCGGTGGCAAGGAAAAGCTATGGTCAGCCGAATGAAGTTGGCACTTTTTATGGCACTTTAGGAGCGCGACAGCAGTGTCATCTATGAATACCGAAAGATAATATTCCAAATCTAATTTGATACTTTAGTAGCAAGTAATCCCGTGAGCACAGTGTTGTTGAAAAGAGATTGAAAAAAAATTACAATAAGAAAGACTATATAGATGCCGTATGTTCCACAAAGGAGCCACCAGAAGACGTTTGGTCAGTATCTACTCCAGTGGATTCAAAACTGCCCTTCATCACCCTATTAAGGACAATTGTAGATAATAAGGAACAGATTCAATAAATAGAAAATTTTTATGTGGAAAGTAGGTTTAGAGCTGCCCCTTCCCCCTCCTTTGCCCGATTCATACCCTACAGTTACACAACCTTCCAACAATACGAAATTCACTGGGGGCTGTTATTACTGCGAATTCTTCTTACATAGGAAATACCCAAACCTGTCATACCTGAAGCGCCGAGTCCTTTCCCTATTCGAATTGCAAGAGTGAAAAACTGACGTTGGAATAAAATATCTATACTACCTTTCCCAGCTATTCCATAACGTTGTTTTGGTTGAACCATAGGTAGGTGACTGCATTCTATAGATATCAATATCCTTACATATGAATACGTACATTGGGAAGTAGGATATGCCTTAACTTATCAAATATGTATATAGCTCCTCTTATACGTTGTACTGACTTTGCAACTCCCAGACAGTAATATGCATTCCACGCTATGCCAGTAACTCAGTAATAACATGTCTAATTTATCCACACATAACACCGGAGGCGTAAATGAAACCTTAGCACGCCAGGACGATTTTATCCATATTACAATTACATGCAATAAAATGATAAATTCTTGTTAAATCGATTTGCTTGGTCGTCTCCACCTTAGTCAATATAATTTCAAAGAAATTGTTCTCCTAATATAGTTTTTAACACTTATGGAATGCGAATTAAGGCAGTCGAATGGAGAGCTACTACGTAGAAAGGACGAATTCCGAAAAGCTCTCCAGAAAACAGAAAATCTATTTTATTTTGGAAATTTTTTTTGTTAACTTAGGAGGCAAACATTTTAGTGTAAGAGTCAAGTTTGAAGTGCGTTTTCCTTGCAAATCTGACAAGACAGTTTTTACGTCGTTGAAATTGATTATTAAAAAGAAAAGATACAGATTTATTTTTTATCGTTTACATTTTGAGTGAAAAGTTGAGTGATACCACGGTGGAAATATGTTGAAAATGGTAAGCTTGAAAACAGGGATGTAATACTCGTTATATTATTTAGAGAGGTGAATGGGAATAGTCCTTAAATGTTGAAACCACGGGGGATAGCATTCTGGTTTAGGAGATATTTTATCATTCTCTACTGCGTCGGGCGTAGTAATTCTTTCCAATCATCTGCGGATGTGTACATGTAATACCTTTTTCCAGGAAGATACATATCATAATGAATACTCTTAAATATTATGCTCAGACTTTCCTTTTTGATTTCAAAGGGATGAGAAAGTGAGGGAGGGTAATGATGAGAATAGGAAAGGGATTATGGAGGGAAGGTGGTATATAAACAGCTAAGTCATTTTGTTGGGATGAAAAAACGCATTGTGCATAGGAATGGCGACCTGTGCACAAGGCTATTCTACCACATGCAGCCTCACCTCTCCATAAGAAGAGGTTATCTCCTTATCAGGTCAGTCCAGAAGATGAAACCGAAAGTAATAGGAAGAATTGACTGTATACAGCAGAAAAACTTGACCTTTGGTGGAGTGGAATTATTTAAACGGATTATGTGAGACAGTGTTATGAAAACCTCGTTGGCACCGTTTAGTTCCTTATTAATGGGAAGGATGTTGAATAGGTTTAAGTTGTTAGTGATACCAAGGTAGATAACTTGATTCGCTCTTGGAATGGCAGACGTATGTACTCTTAAGGATATGTTTCCCATGTCTTAAATCGTTTTCATCATCATCATCATCAACGGCGCAACAACCGGTATCCGGTCTAGGACTGTCTTAATAAGGAACTCCAGACATCCCGGTTTTGCGCCGAGGTCCACCAATTCCATATCCCTAAAAGCTGTATGGCGTCCTGACCTACGCCATCGCTCCATCCTAGGCAGGGTCTGCCTCGTCTTCTTTTTCTACAATAGATATTGCCCTTATAGACTTTCCGGGTGGGATCATCCTCATCCATACTGTAACCTATTGAGCCGGATTTTATCCACAACCGGACGGTCATGGTATCGCTCATAGATTTCGTCATTGTGTAGGCTATGGAATCGTCCATCCTCATGTAGGGGGCTAAAAATTCTTCGGAGGATTCTTCTCTCGAACGCGGCCAAGAGTTCGCAATTTTTCTTGCTAAGCACCCAAGTTTCCGAGGAATACATAAGGACTGGCAAGATCATAGTCTTGCACAGTAAGAGCTTTGACCCTATGGTGAGACGTTTCGAGCGGAACAGTCTTTGTAAGCTGAAATAGGCTCTGTTGGCTGACAACAACCGTGCGTGGATTTCATCATCGTAGTTGTTATGGGTTGTGATTTTCGACCCTAGATAGGAGAAATTGTCAACGGTCTCAAAGTTGTATTCTCCTATCCTTATTCTTCTCCGTGTTTGACCAGTGCGGTTTGATGTTGTTGGTTGATTCGTCTTCGGTGCTGTCGTTGCCACCATATATTTTGTCTTGCCTTCATTGATGTGCAGCCCAAGATCTCGCGCCGCCTGCTCGATCTGGATGAAGGCAGTTTGTACGTCTCGGGTGGTTCTTCCCATGATTTCGATATCGTCAGCATAGGCCAGTAGTTGGGTGGACTTGAAGAGGATCGTACCTCTTGCATTTACCTCAGCATCACGGATCACTTTCTCGAGGGGCAGGTTAAAGAGGACGCATGATAGCGCATCCCCTTGTCGTAGACCGTTGTTGATGTCGAATGGTCTTGAGAGTGATCCTGCTGCTTTTATCTGGCCTCGCACATTGGTCAGGGTCAGCCTAGTCAGTCTTATTAATTTCGTCGGGATACCGAATTCTCTCATGGCCGTGTACAGTTTTACCCTGGCTATGCTATCATAGGCGGCTTTAAATTCGATGAACAGATGGTGCAACTGTTGTCCATATTCCAACAGTTTTTCCATCGCTTGCCGCAGAAAGAAAATCTGATCTGTTGCTGATTTGCCTGGAGTGAAGCCTCTTTGGTATGGGCCAATGATGTTCTGGGCGTATGGGGCTATCCGGCCTAGCAAGATAGTGAAGAATATCTTATAGATGGTACTCAGCAACGTGATACCTCTATAATTGCTGCACTGTGTGATATCTCCCTTTTTATGTATGAGACAGGCATTGACTCGCTGTCCCATACCTTGAGCACAAGTTGATGAACCACTTGGTGTAACTGGTCGCCTCCATATTTAACCAATTCGGCTGTAATTCCATCGGCTCCTGGCGACTTATGATTTTTTAGCCGATGAATTGCATGGACTGGTTCTCCTAAACTTGGTGGTGGCAGTATTTGTCCGTCGTCTTCAGTTGGCGGGACCTCCAACTCGCCGATGTTCTGGTTGTTCAGTAGCTCATCAAAGTACTCAACCCATCGCTCTAATATGCCCATTCTGTCGGAAATCAGATTTCCCTCTTTGTCTCGGCAGGATGAGCATCGAGGTGTATAAGGCTTCATCCTGCTGACTTGTTGGTAAAATTTGTGATGTGGTTGCTCCCTGTACTTTTCTAGTTCATAGACTTGTTGGTTCTCCCAGGCTTCCTTTTTTCGTCTGTAAAGTTGCTTCTCCACTCGACGGAGTTCGTGATAAGTCTCTGCGCGTGCCCGCGTTCTTTGAGGATGCAACATTAGTCGGTATGCGGCATTCTTCCGTTCCGTTGCTAGCATACATTTATCGTCAAACCAGCCGTTCCGACTACTTTTGCGGCTGGGGCCAAGTATGTTTGTGGCCGTATTCATGATAGCGTTCTTCAGGTGATTGTGAAGATCATTTGTTGATGCTTCATCTCCAGGTCCTCTGTTGACTGCGGTTATTGCGGCATCCATTTCCCTCTTATAGGTCTCGCGGAGGGTTGTGTTGTAGATGGCTTCAGTGTTCACTCTCACCTGATTGTCAGAGGGGATTCTAGGTGGTATTGTTATTCGAGCTCGGAGCACCATGCCAACGAGATAGTGATCCGAGTCTATAAGTTCTGACATTCATCAAGGCTGAGAGGTGGCGGCGTTCGATCAACATGTGGTCAATTTGGTTGAAAGTGGTCCCGTCTGGAAAGGCCCACGTATGTTTGTGGACCGCTTTCCGCGCAAACCAGGTACTTCCAATAACCATTTCGTGTGACCCTGCTAATTGAATAATCCGCAGTCCGTTATCATTTGTTTTTTCGTGTAAGCTATGGGAGCCAACGTATCGCCTGAATACGGGTTCCTTCCCTACTTGGCTGTTAAAATCCCCAAGTATGATTTTGATATCATATCTGGGACAGGCTTCGAGGGTTCGTTCTTCTGCCTCGTAGAAGGTATCCTTCTCCGACTCTGCAGTCTCCTCTATAGGGGCGTGAACGTTTATGAGGCTTATATTTCTAAACTTGCCTCGCAAGCGCAGAGTGCATTGCCGTTCGCTTATGTTTTCAAAGCCGATAACAGCAGGTTTCATTTTTTGGCTGACTAAGAAACCTACTCCGAGCACATGGTTTACTGGATGACCGCTATAATATATGGTGTAGTGGCTCTTCTCCAGGAAACCGGTCCCTGTCCATCGCATCTCTTGCAACGCTGTTATATCAGCCCTATATTGGGACAGGGTATCGGCTAGCTGCTCGTCAGCTTCATCTCTGTACAGGGAGCGCACGTTCCATGAGAAAATGCGCAAATCTTTATTCCGTGTTCGTTGCCGGGTCCGTCGTTTTAAAATCCGTCCTGTCCGAGGCTCCTGTTTTGGCTTCGTAACGAGTTGTTTTCCGTGTAGGGTTGTCAGCTCTACCCAACCCCCAACCTGGAGGACCAGTTGGTACAATTTGTCTCGTTTTTAGGCGCGGGAGACTCGCCTTCATCCTTCTCCGTCTGCAGCTTTTCGTTAAGAAAGAGCTCCCAGCGGTCACCACGTGGAGGTGGAGATAGGGTTTGGTAGTAGAGCTGTTGGTATTGGTTCAGCAGGCATTTCCCAGGTTTTATGCTCCATCGTGGGTACCAATTCACGTTTCGCCCTGGGACCTATACTACCCTTTGACCATCGTTTTCAGTGTGATCTTAATTTTTCCTTTAAGGATAACTGATTGGCATTTTTGTGCATTGAGTTTCCACTTGGTAAATTAGTGGTAGACCTCGGCTAAATATGAATTCAGATGAGTCCTGCCGTCATCGGCATATTGAAGGATCTTGATTCGGTCGGGTATTGAAGCGGGTATTGAGGATATCCGCGATAAAAAGTGAGAAAAGGAAGAATGTTGCTTCACTTATAAACGAGTCTGTACTGCCAAAAGCTTTCCAAATGCCAAACATGTAGGCAATTGTATATATATGGGGTTGTCATTTACCCCCAGTGAGGTATAGCGAGTAAACTACATCTACACGCCATCATTCGCGGTTACCTGAAATGCCCTTCAGCTCCTCCCACAGCTTTTCGAGACCACATCACTCGACCTCTACTGTTCTGCGCCAAATACGCTTGGAGCGATCCACTCATCGACCATATTAGGGGAGTTGAGTCCATTGTATAGCGTATGTACAGCAATGGATTTGTCGCCCCTCCTTAATGTGTGACCTTCCTACCGCTAATTTCGCCTTCCTATCATAGTACATACGAGTGCCAGCCCTGTGCGCCGACCAAGTTCCTTGTTTAAGATAGTGTGAGACCAGCGCACTCCGATGATACGACGCAGACAAGTATTGACGGAAGCTTGGAGATTTTGAGTAACTGTGGCGTTCGCTTTTAACGCGCTACTCCCATATAGCAACACAGAAAGAACACTAGCACAGAATTGCATCAATACAGATAGAAAGAATGCGATGATCCGCCAGACTGAGAACATTCCTTTTGTAGGTATTTATCTTCAGTCTAACTCTGCTTGCCTCTCTTTCCAAATCCAAAGCCACTCGGCCAAATTCCATGACCCGGTGCAAGAGCAAACAGGTGTCATCAACGTGGCCATGGTGATTGAGAAAAGATATCTATTTAATTCCTCCACGTCCTGTTGGCAAGGCAGCATAAAGAACGTCACTAGTAAGAAGAAGAAATAATATCGCTGAGAGAATACAACCCTGGCGGGCTCCGCTCTGAACTCAAAATCTTCGGAGATTCTATGATACCTTGGTGCAGCACGTAATATGATATTTTGCGTCGTTGTTCGTCGCTCTGATAACATTATTAGTTAGTTTAGTTAGTTAGTTTATTAGTTTCTCCGGAATCCCCCTCCTGCGTAAAGCACTTCACGATACTCTCCCTGTTCGAAGGTTTTCTCGAAATCGATGAAGAGCAGGTGAAGCGAAAATCTAAACTCCGTGCACTGTTCCAAAATGATCCGTAGGGTGTTGATGTGGTCAATACAGGAGGATCCGGCACGGAAACCACCCTGCTCTCTGTCACTCAAGGTTTCGAGATGTTCTTTGATGCGTTCCAGGATTATTTTAGTCATTGTCTTTGCGACGCCAGAGAGCACGCAAATCATCATCATCAGCGGCGCAGCAACCGGTATCCGGTCTAGGCCCGCCTTAGCAAGGAACTCCAGACACCCCCGTTTTGTACCGAGGTCAACCAACAACAGTTGAATCGTCTAAGACTCTGAGAATGAGTTTCGAAGAGAGATCCCACCCCATAATATGTTAATTACACAAAAAGCCAACAAAGCCAAGTTTACAATTGTAAATTGTGCCCTACTTCTTCTCCTTCCCTTAGTGGTTATTACAGCAACTGACTGCGGATATATATATATATATATATATATATATATATATATATATATACCTGGCGTACCAGGTTTATCCTCACCTGAGTTGCAAACGCAGAGCTGCTTGCGACCAGACGCGTGTCATGGGTTGCGGATAATGACATGACCCACCGGGCCAACTACGAATATCGCAAGTTAATCTTGTAAATAAGTAGCCGCGGACAAGCAGATCGTTTCCCTTTGTGTTCGTCTTCCCTTACCGATTCTTCCCTTTCAGGGGAAGCAAACCTCCTTAACAAATCCGTAATCCGGGGTGAAGGGATCGACGCGCCTATCGGATGAATTGCAGTGACGTTACACTGTATTTCAGCGGCTCCCCTCCAAATACCTTCCCTACCTTTGGAGGTAACCATGGGACATTGCAACATTGGGGCTCTGTTGCAGGGTTGACTGCCTCCCCAACACTCGTGGGAACAAAATTGGGGAAAATAATTCAAATTCTTTTGATGGGACCCCAGGGACACGAAGACAGTACCCAACACGGTTAAGGGTCGCTCAACAACATCAAAGCGACTCTTCGCCCTTGGATGTTTTGGCGGTTATGCCGTCAACCACCAAGGACGGGAGACCTAGGCGTCGTATGGTTTGGACGAACCAGCTCAATGAATTTATCGTCCGCGCCTATTACCGTGTCACGAATTTGGAACGGAATCCATCAGGGTACAGACACCGACTACATGACGCGTTCATAACCCGATTTCCGGAGCTAAGTCATGCTCCGGAACAGAACGTCGTCAACCAGTACCGGGTGATAGTGAATAACAACCGAGTTGCCTTACGAACTAGGCAACAAATCTTCCAAGAGGTTTCACTTGAGCTCGGGCTGGAGTCATCAAATTACCGGACTAGTCAAAGGAGTAACACAAGTACTCCACCTGTAAGGCACTCCATGAATCCAGTAGTCAGGAGAAGCTTAGTAACTGGGGATGTCGACCCAATTTATAATGAGGCTTTGACCGCATTCCAGGTCGCATTCACAGAGTATGCTGAGATTCTCCCAGACGCTAGACCAAAGATCCCAAAACTGAAGTTTACTTCGGCAACTACTAACATCATTGCTGCCGTAAAAAGAATTTTGGCTGATCGTTTGGCTAGCGAGATTACTGCTACAGAGGTTCACAGCCTGATCTACGTTGCAGTTGCCACGGTTATTCGTCTCCATAATCAACATCTTAGAGCGAATAACAGAGAAGGACTTTACCGTTCTGGGTGTTTCGACTCAACAAAAGAGTCGAAAAGTTGAGAAAGGAGATTGGTCGTGTCACGCAAGCACTCCTTGAAAATCCATCACCAAGAGTGCACAGATGCATTGCGAACATCATTGGAAACTACCATCTGTCCAATGATATGCCAATCGAAGAAATCCTCGAGGTGCTGAAGCAGGAACTTGCGGTATGCTCCAATCGCATCCGTAGGTATCAGAAAAGCTTTCAGTGAAGGACAGACAACACCTTGTTCTTCCAGAACCAACGGGGATTCTACAAAAATCTCACCAACTCAGATAGGGAAAGTAACCTCGATCTGGATCAGGCAGAAGACTTCTGGAGAAGTGTTTGGAGCGAATCCAGCCGTTGCAATTTAGAAGCAGCGTGGCTCCCACACCTTATGCGTTCATGCGAGGCTCTCCCCGAAATGACCATGCCTGACGTAACTAAAGTCGACGTTGAAGCAGCCCTTGACAAGGCAGGTAACTGGAAGGCGCCAGGAGTTGACAAGATTCACAACTTCTGGCTGAAGCGGTTCAAGAGCACTCACAGGATATTGGCAAATCAATTTAATCAGATGATTGCCGATCCTGATTTAGTTCCACCATTTTTCACCAAGGGGATAACTTTCCTCATCCCCAAGGAACAGAGTGCCTCTTGCCCTTCAAAATGTCGACCAATTACTTGTCTTCCTACCATCTACAAGGTCTTCACTTCAGTTCTGTGCGCGAACATCTCAAAACATCTTGATGTTCATAAATTGATAGCTGAGGAGCAAAAAGGATGCACAAAAGGCTCCCGAGGCTGCAAAGAACAGCTTATAATCGATACGGTCGCTGTAAAGCGGGCTGTCCATCAGAAACGAAATATCTCGATAGCCTACATCGATTATAAATCAGCCTTTGACTCCATATCACATTCGTGATTACTACAAGCGTTACGCTTGTATAAAATCAACCCGAATGTCGTTCTTCTTCTGAGAACAGTAATGAAGAATTGGAGCACGAAGCTATCGGTATCCTCACAAACATCAAGAGAGATACCAATCAGGCGTGGCATTTTCCAAGGCGACTCTCTAAGCCCACTGTGGTTGTGTTTGGGTTTGAATCCACTATCCCATCTTTTGCATGAAAGCAAATACGGATTCCAAGTCAAGCATGGCATATTGTCGAAATGTACATTAAGTCATTTGATGTACATTGACGACATCAAATTGTATGCCAAAGACGAGAACCAACTTCGCTCCTTGCTGGACATCACCACCCAGTTCAGCAGGAATATCGGCATGCAGTTGGGTTTGGAAAAATATCGCATAAAAACAATTGTTCGGGGAAAACACACCGACAACGAAGGATACAGCCAAAATAACATCCGAATTGAGGGTATGGATTCGGACGACGTCTACAAATACCTTGATACTTGATTTAAAAACGTTGCACTACAATCAAGTGCATTCTCTTCGTGAGTTTTTCTATGAGAAACAATCCTCTAGCCAAATACATCAGGCTACCGTCATGGCAGATAATAAATTATCTCCTTTGAACTTGAGAAGCAGAGAATGGGATCCCATGTCGAATGTTACTTCAGTCCAACAGAAGATCGACATGTGGAAAGAGAAATCCATTCACGGAGGTCATATCAAAAATTTGTTGTTGTCAGGAATTGACATCGAAGCCTCCAACAAATGGTTGACAAATGGTGTACTTTTCTGTGAGACCGAAGCATTCCTAACTTCAATTCAGGATGCTTCGCTCCCAACAAAAAATTATAAACGGTACATTCTTCACGACTCCTCAATCACCAACTCCAGTTGTAGGTTATGCAACTGTGAAGAGGAGACCATCCAGCACATTACATCTGCGTGCAGGATGTTGAGCAGTACCGAGTACACCAATCATCATAACTCCGTCTGCAAGATTCTCCATCAAAACCTTGCGTTGAAGTATAACTTAGTGGCAACCTACCACCCTTACTATAAGTATACTCCGCAGAGAATCTTGGAAATTGATCGGGTCAAACTACTGTGGGATCACACTATTGCCACCGACCACAGTGTTAATCATAACAGACCCGATCTAGTTCTGCTTCTGAAGGAAGAACGAGCGTGCTTTGTAATCGATGTAGCCGTACCGTTGGACCGGAACACTGTTGAAAAACAGCACGAAAAAATCCGGAACTATGACCCCTTGGCAGACGATATGAAGCAGACTTGGAGACTACAAAAGATCGAAGTAGTCCCAGTAGTAATTTCAGCGACGGGTTTAGTCCCGCAGAACTTACATAAAGCGCTGAAAACGCTCGATCTTAGGGCTGGACTATACATGGAGATGCAAAAAGCGGTTATCCTTGTAACCTGTGCTATAGTCGGAAGAGTCCTGTCCGGTAACAATCTGACCTAATGGGTTTCAGTCTTGATCCGCACTGTCTTCTATATAAGATCCATGTCTCTGTAGTGTAGAACCTCCGCGTCATTGGCTGAAGTGTTTGCGACAAACAGGATGTAGTAATACATTTTCGCATGGTCGCACACACTTTGCGTTAAAACGCATCGTCGCTGTGATACGGGCCTTTGGATGTTGCCTTCAGCCCATCCTTAGGTTGGTCGCCCCTCGGTCCGGTTGGGCGGGAAGAGGTTCCGTATGCTTCTTTAAATATATAGATATAATCATAATTTAAAAAAAACTATTTCATTTTTTAAGGTTTTGTTGAAAACAACCTTATTAAAATCGATTTCTTATTTGAAAGTTCGTCTCGGTTTTTTTTTGTGTAGGAAATCCATCATGGATTCGTACCTAGAATCTAGGATGCGCTTGCCGGACTCTTACCGACTGAAACCTCCCATATTTTCTCCACACTCTCTCCCCGGGACCAACGTTCTAGTACCATTAAGACCAACTACCACGTCCCATACTGTATTACCCGATTTACAGATACACTATAGAGGTACTTCTTGTACCCAACGTGCCCGGTTAAGAACTGAGTCAGATCGTAACTCGCCTCGCGGTGGTTTTGTGTAGTCCACATACTTATATTTGGGATAAGCCTGTGTGTCCGTCATTCTTCGCCTGATCCCTTGCTGTTTGTCATGCAGCCAATGACCTCATTCGCCTACTTAGCTTGCTTAAGCTCGCCTTCTGCTTCTTGTACAAAGCGCTTATCTCATTGACTAAAACCTCCACTGGACTATCCCTCCGTGTGGTTGTCTGTCTGTTGCACGCACTTTTCTCAGAAACAGTTACACCTACTGGCACGAAATTCGGTAGAGGGCCCTCATATACCTAAAAAAAGGGGTTCAGATTTGCTTCACCAAATTTAGTCATGAATGAAGAGAGTACTGTAAAATCCCGATAATTCGTACGTCAATACTTCGTATTTCCGACTAATTCTTGCAAATTTGCCAGTCCCCAGACTTAATTTTTATTATTTTGCAATCGTGATAAATGGTAATTCCAATATTTCATACCAAATCGTCAGTTCCTTGACGATAGGAATTATCGGGATTTTAATGTATTAGTTTTGATATTGGTTGTAAAAAGGGGGCAGGGTGGATCCAAAAAGGGTTGATTACTGCAAGGATCCCTTCTCAGAAACTACTCAACCTAACAATATGAAAAAAAATATAGCAACCCATGCATACTATGACTCCCCATTAAGTTCACCCTAGGTCCGTAACATAAGCTTTAATATGAAGCATCATACTGGAAAGTTTGGTGGAAATGCTACTATTATTAATGGAGTTATATTAGGTCAAATTTGCCTCTTTTCCATCAAAATTGGACCATGTCCATCCGGTTGGAATCTAGCAAAGAGCTAGCTTCTTGATTTTTGTTGGTCATTAGAAACCAGGGCCATCGAAGAGCAAGGTGCCAAAGCAAGTTTTCGAGCTCTGTCAAAACAGCAAACTATACACAGGTATGCCGCCTACCATAGATAAAAGCGGTGTCTCTCAATCCCATATGATTTGATTGCTGGACACTTACATTGCGGCTCCACCAGTCTAATCCGTGACCAAGCGTAAATCCACTAAGTTCAACTTCCGCAAAGCCAATTTTGACGGTCTGAACTCAACATTAGGGTACATATATTAAGTAATTTATCGTGTGATCAAGCTCTCAATGATCAGAAAAGCGCGTAAAAGGTACTTATTGAGCGTCGAAGCCGCCCTTGTCCACGGTAACTTAAAACCCTTTTAGTCTCACGCTCGCAATTCTCGTAATCCCACGCAATCTCTCCCTTCTTCTATCAGCTTCACTGATTCCACTGCCAACTCCCGACAACAATCCTGCGACCTTCTCTGCACCTACTTCTCTTCAGTGTTTTCTCCCTCGAGCCCTCCACCTTCTGCACCTCTCATAATTGCAGACTCCTCCGAATCGCTAGCCATTCCTCTCCTTACGCCTACTTTGGTTGAGTTCCTCATTGGTGATCGTGACCCCAATAGGCTTCGATAGGCTTCCTAATCTCCTCCTCTTTAACTGCAGAAAGCACATTTCCCTCCCCATGAGTATAATCTACAACAAAAATCTAAATGAATGCTACTTTCGCCGTATCTGGAAAGAGGCCCTTATCATCTCTATCCTCAAGACCGGAGACCCTCCCCTTGCTGGGAACTACCGCCCCATTTCTCTTCTCTCCTCTTGCTCCAAAATCCTCGAAAGATATGTCAACGACTGGTTGACCACGCACTTCGGTCACCTCATTGTCAAAGAGCAGCACGGTTTCGTGAAATATAGATCAACGACTTCAAACCTTCTGGTCTTTACCAACGTTGTTGCTAAATGCATGAATTCACAACAGGAGGTACATGTTATTTATACCGATTTCTCCAAAGCGTTTGATACCGATAACCATAACATTCTCCTCTCTAAACTTTCATTACTAGACTTCCCTCCCTCAGTCATCTCCTGGCTCTCCTCCTATCTCTCATACCGTTCCTGCAAAGTTTCTTTTCATGGTTATTCATCTCGCTCCTTCTCTCCTTCCTCTGGTATTCCCCAAGGCTCTATACTCAGCCCACTACTCTTCCTGTTTTTTATCGATGACCTCGCCTCCATCTTCACCTGCCCGTATTTGCTTTACGCAGACGACCTTAAATTGTTTGCTTCCGTTTCGTCTCTGTTGGACTGCGCTCTCTTACAGTCCAACCTTGATAATTTAGTCTGTTGGTGTTCGGTCAATAAGCTAACACTGAATGTCAACAAATGCCACTGGATGCGCTATTCCCTTAAACTTGTGGCGCGGCAGGATCTGCAGCATTCGAAATTTATGCAATTTGAATCCACCCTTTTCTCGGAATTAGGCAAACTCCTGGGTTTTAAACGTCAGCGGACTACTGCATACCACCCGCAATCCAATGGGATGCTAGAACGTTGGCACCGGACGCTGAAAGCCGCCATTATGGCACGCGACGATCCGTCCTGGACTCAAGTCTTGCCTCTCGTCCTACTCGGCTTACGTACAACCCGCCGAGAGGAATTTGCTGCCAGCCTCGCGGAGCTGGTATACGGGGAGAACCCAAGACTCCCAAGCGATCCGGTCTTCGACAAGAGATCGGGTCTCACGGAGTCGGGGTTGGTGCGCCTGCTGAGGGACAATCTCTGACGCATCAAAGCGCCACCACCCACTCGACACTCGACCACACCTGCCTGTTCGCCCAAGGAACTGGACACATGCACGCACGTTCTGGTCAGGACGGATGCCGTCCGGAAGGCGCTGCAACCTCCATATGAGGGCCCGTACCGTGTTCTCGAGAGGGGAGAGCATTTCTTCCAGCTCGAGATCTGTGGACACAAAAAGGCGGTCTCTTTGTCCAGACTGAAACCCGTGTGCGCCCCGAAGCGGCGTCGTGTCCGTTTTGTGGATTAACGGAGAACGGAGTTCCGGGATCGGTCGCCGAAACCCCTTAGGTTTCGTCTGGGGGCGGAGTGATGTGGCGCGGCAGGATCTGCAGCATTCAAAATTTATTTCGAATGTTGCGGATGCGGACGGGTAGATGGCGCGGAACTCTCCACTCACTCATTTTAGAACTCGCCACGGGAGTGGAGGATTGGCGGTGAGAAAGTACCGTTGGTTGGGACAGAAAAGACCGCATGGAAATAAGCCGGTCTCTTCTGTCTCCAACCGTTGTGGGTAACAATCTTAAGTCGCCAATCCGAAACTAGAATCAATTCGTGTATTTAAACGCGCAAAATACATTTTCTGTGCCTATTGTAAAACAGACAATAAACAAATTAGAATTAACGTACATATACTTTGTATCGGCTTGTTTATTTGATAAACGCGCACATAATTTCACTTGTTTACTGTGGTGTTATAATGGGAATTAAATCGATTCAGGTCGAAAGAAAAACAGGACCAAAATTGTAAACTGAGGATTGAAGTGTTAACTAAAAACTCTCTGCAACATCCTCTTCCTATTCTCTCACTTGGCAACCCCTTTCACTACTGACCTCCTTCAAAGGCCTGGGTGTAATTTTCGACGACAAATTTCATTTCAATTTCCACTTCGTTGTCGTTATCATCAATAGAGCTTCCAAGATGTCTGGTTTTATTCTACGTTCCAGCCCTCCTTAACACTCTCCAATTCCCTTCTCAGAAACATCCTTGCATATTACTGTGTAGCCTGGTCCCCCTTCCGCATCCGGGATTGCCACGCTCTTGAATTTGTACAGCGCAAATTCCTCCTCTTTTACAAAAAGAACCTTCCACGGGTTGATTATCCGCCACGACTCCGCACCCTCAATCTCCCCTCCCTACAGCAACGCCGTATCTTCCTTGATATGTGTACTCTTTTCAAATTCTCCAATTGTCTGATTGACTGCTCCGCCAACTCGGATATTACTTTCCGTATCGCCTCGTCTCATAACACACGTAGTGCGGACATTTTTTATGTACTCTTCGCGGAGCTTCTACTCTCCGATCCCGAGGCTATGCCGGTCCTACAATGCCCTACAGCTTGGGTCCTTTGACTCTACTTCCCTCTCTAGCTTTAAATAAATAAGCCATTCACTTACTCCTCCCTCTGAGAACAATATGTAATAAGGAATTTGTTTTCATGTCATTGAAAAAATCCCGATAAGGTCCACTTTGGAAGCAATCCTTGAATGCCAATTCTCAGCCCCCGTCAGAAATTGAGGTCGAATTAATTTTTCTTTTCCATTTCAATTAACGCTTATATCGTTTCTGGGTATTTGGTGCTAATAGCAATGTAACGCCTCTCCCCATCAGGACAACATCAAGGAAATTAATTGAAACAATCTTGTTAAGTTGGAAATAAAAACCCTCAAAAGCTCCGCAAAATCTCAAAAGTTTATTCCAAAAAGGCTGCTTTCAACGCGACCCGCTGATAACCAATTATACTTAGATTTAGGGAGGCACAAAGAACAACTGTAAACATCTTGTAACCGTCTAACCTTGAAGTCTGTTTACCCTTCCGTTATTATCCTAGATACACCTCATGTTACATCGAAATATGTTATCAACACGCAATAAGTCTTCATACCTAAACATACATGCGTTCTCCTTCAAATAGTTGGGCAATTCCTGCTGTTCCATGAGAGCTTCTAATTTTTCTAGAACGGAAGTAGCGCTTTAGATAGGTTTAGCTTCCGCACGAGTGTGTATAAATTTACATGTGTATAAATATCCTGGAAGCTAACTTTACCCAGTCAAACAAACTGGTAAAAGCTTATCGACTAAACAACGAGCACAATATCTGATTAAAATATAGATAATCCTGGCTAATAACATAATTGGTTATGCGGAGGAAGTTACAGTGGGAAAACTTATCGCGATATCGCTTAATTAAATAAGATTGTAGTACATGCAATATGCATCCTGTTTATTACCGCGAGGACACAATTGACTGCAATTAAACAATGCAAAATCACTTAGAGGAGGGCGGGTCGGTCTACTACAAAATCTGATTGAAAATAAGTTGGTTATTATTATTCTAAGTGGGACAGGGAGCCAGGGAATTTTAAAAAAGGATAATATGAATTACAGCAGCAATAGAGGAAGAGATCGACTAAATTCGAAGGATAATTCTCAACGATACTTATGAAAACGTCCCACCAAATATCGATACGGTTTTTCGACCCTGCAAAAGCCTAAAAAAGGAACTTGAAGCTCTATGAAAACCAGTTGAATTTGTAGTCCTTTATTTAATTTACTCAATCAGACCAAATAATCTGCTTATACACGTATCCAAATTAATCAACCATCTTTTCTGTTCCCACAATATCTAGTCGGTGGCAAATCGTAAATCCCGTGCTCCGGGCCAGAGCACATTCTCCCTGAGCAAACGAAGGAGTAGTATGGGCCACGTACAACGGGTAAGGATGTCACTTGGTTATCCTTTCGCAATTCGTCCTTCCACTATTCTAGTTATTCGGGTGCCGTCATGCAGCAACCAGTTATGCGCTTCGCTCCTACGTATCGGTTGGAGCCACAAACTCCTTTCAATAGTGAAACCGCTCAATATATCATTAAGAACGTCATGAACCATTTTTTAAGTGGATCCTCGTATAATCCAAAGACAGCAGCGAATTTGTGCAAGGGAATCAGTGAAGAGATCAAATCACGGATAAAGTTGCAGAAGGCAGACAGGTGAGACGAGTTGAAGGACATGAGTGGGTTTAGTAGTTTTGTGAAGTATCTAATTTGGAATTTCGTTGCAGATATAAAATTATTTGTGTGGTAACAATCGGTCAAAAGTATATGCAAGGATTTAGTGCCGCATTAAGTTTCCTGTGGGACGCTACCAAGGACCGCTACGTGTCATACGTTTACGATAGACCGAATATATTCGCAATTGGTACAGTTTACGCGCTCTATTACGACTAAGCATTTGTTACGGAATCTTTATTTGAATAGTGAAGAGATGATAAAAATATTGAATAAAATTTTACCATGTGACTCTCATAGACTTTTTAATAAGGATGCCAAAGGACCAGCAATCGGGCATTGTTGACTTTACCGGGAGCTCCTGCGTTTAAGACTTGAGGTTTCATCCAGGGCAGAGGCAACTCATCAGACGCTGCCTCACCTCTGCCCTGGGAGCAACGTGACCGAAGTGGTTACAAGTTGGAATTTGCTTCCTTTTCTTATGCCGTTCAATATATATCCCTTAATTGTAATTGAATTTTGAAACATCCTTTTAGACATCCACTACGCAAAAACATGCGTCCTTCTTCCAGATTTGGATCTAACGATATGTTATGTATAAGATAAAGTGAAGAATGGAAGTAAAATAAGGGCTTTTATCTAATTGAAAAATCACGTATCAAATTCGGAACCAAGAAATAGAAAAACAAAGGTTGAAAAAGATATTTTTTGTTTTCTTCTTTCGCCAAAACAATTTTTTTAACTTATTCGAAGGCTGTCGTACGAAAGGTCACGGTTCAAATCTCACTGGTGACAGTCGATCCTTCAAGTTAAGTGGAGTCGACCCACAATCTGCCTTACAGACAGCCGCGTGCAAGGGACTCACCTGCTCTTTGCTGTAAAAATAAGCGCGCAGCGAGTCGACTTGGCGATGATGTTGTGCCGCCACGTCAACCACGCCCCTACCTCCGATGTCACGAGGCAGGTTCAACCGCTCCACGGCAGACTTTGGATGATGCGTTCGGAATTTAGACATAGTTGTCCGTATCCGCCGCTGGACGTTTTCCATATCGGTTTTCGTCCACGCCAATATACCGAATGCATAAGCCAGTTAAGGGATAGCGAATACATTCAATGCGCTAATTTTATTCTTCCCCGAGAGATGCGATTTCAACACCAGCTTTACACGTCGCAGGAATTCGGACAGCAGTGCATCCTTCAGATCATCAACTCGAGCATGAGTTCCTTGCAGAATTCCTAAGTACTTGTAGAAGTCTGTCTCGGCCGTAGCTTCGACATGGAGGTCACCAATGCTATGTCCGGCATGCGGCTCGTGATGACCTTTGCGGATGGCTTGGATTCGACACTTATCTAATCCAAACTATCACGGCTGAATATATCAATTATTCGCACCAGATTTCTAAGATGGTCGTCAGTACCAGCATACAACTTGATGTCATCTAAGTACATCAAGTGTGTCAGTTCGCACTTAGCACGTAGGCCATACTTTATTGCAAAACCATGCCCTCTAACATCATTCAGTAGTCATGAAAGTGGGTTCAGTGCCATACAAAACCAAAAGGGACTCAACGAATTCCCCTGGAAAATGCCCCCTCCGTATACGAATGGGCTCTGAGGTATTAGCACCCTCAGATGTACGCACTGATAAGGTGGTATGCAACCCTTCCATGACTGTCGCCAAAAACTTTATTAGTTTCGGATTAATGCGATAAGATGTTGGATATCGATTAGCCAGGTATGGTCTCTAGTTGCTTGTCCTACAACTAACCAGTCGATAATGGGTTTTGCTCTTTGACACCCCTTGACCCAACTGGGCAGCCCTTCTGCTCCTCGGAAAGAATGTTGTTGGTCTCGAGGTGCGCATTGACCCTTCCACTAATAATGGACATGATAAATATATAGAGGGTTGGTAAGCAAGCAATCGATATTGTGTCTCCGGGGTACTGCACCGTGTTCCTAGGGATACGGTAGGTAATCCCCACAGTGAGGAAGGGTGAAAATTCCTCCTGCCGACTCATGACCTTATTTATACTGTGTACCAACCGACTGTGTACGCTGGTAAATTTCTTGTACCAGAAATTCTGCACTCGATCCAGATCTGGGCCCCTCCAGTTCTTCGAGCTGTTTATGGCTCGTCGAACTTCCTCTTCTGTAACATCCGCAAAATTCATGCCAGGCGTATTGGCATGGTGGGTGTCTTCGGCGGTGATCCGCTCAGCATGCTGGGCGGGTAACCCCCAAAGTCTACCCCAATACTCTTTCACTTCTGTCCCCGAAAACTGTACTGTCTGGACAAACTGGACAATTTGTTGAGGGATCTTGCAAAGCTCCGCTGGTTCCTCACGTAGCCCGACCCAGTCATCAAGTCAGACGACTCCCGCCGGTTATCCGCACCGGACCTCAAATTTCGTCTTCTTCTCATTTTTGGTGGTGCATTTTATCCCTAGTTGCCAGGTGTTGGGATAGCTTCCTTAGTAAGTAATCTGCAAGACTGCAAAACTCCTGCAATTTCCTCACCTACCCCCTGAGACGCTGCGGTGGCGTACAGCCATTCAGACTGAAACTATCCATTCCTCCTTCTTTCACAACCGGGCTTGGGACCGGCTACGGCGGTTATTATTATTATTATATCGTTAGCGTGCATTCTAGTGACCTAAAATTTCAGGAAGACGAAAGATGAATCAAATAAAATTAAATAAAAGGTCAAAAAAGGGACGAAGACGGCTTCGGTTTCGTATCAGGGCAGAGAGAGCTTATAGCACCCGCTAGCTGCTTCGGTCACGCTGTTCCCAGGGCAGAATTGAGGCAGCGTCTGATGAGTTACCTCTGCCCTGGTATGAAACCGTAGCCGTCTTCGTCTCTATTTTCATTTTTTAAATTTGGGTGTTAAACCTAAAAAGAGGAGGACTCCATAAAGTGTGGGAGTAAGTTGTTCTCCCTTTAGTCCGGTCCGACATCAAGTGAATGCGGACTTAGTACTCCTCAATCCCTAAACAAAAATAATAATAAATAACATAGTTGCTATAACCCATTACGTTGGTGTAGCACATCAATCACCCCATCGTTGTTGGCTTTTGACAAACACTTCAGCTTCCAATACGACCTTCCCAGAAGCCTGTACATTTTCATAACCAGGTAGACTCGGCCATATTTTAACTACTATCTTTGCGACGAAAATAAGTGTCCCTTCTCCTGGCTGTAAAAAAAGGCTTTAGACGGGTCAGGGAAACCCCCCTCCTCATTCGAAAACTTTGAAGGGTTCCTTGTAATGTGGCTCCAACGGCCTGCGGGAGGTGTCCGTGCTAATTAGGACGAGAATACAGGAGTCGAGATTTCTGAGCACATCGGTCACGTTTTTCGCATGGTTGTGTGGGTTGCACACTTAAATAGCGACTAAGGCATTAAGGAAATTTAAATCATTTATTAACTATGAAAACTCAATTACAAAGTAATATTATTAATTTTTTTTTTTTCAAATTCAATCTAGAGAAAACTTTATTCAACCCTTTTTCACCGCTCACTCTATACATTTTTTCTTCTTTGTGACTTTAACTCCGCTACCCACAGGTAAGCGAGCCACTCAGGCGGGTGAGTTTCACTTCGTAGTGAATTAAATCATTCTCGTGCAGAGCTCGGACGAATTCTCGCTAATCAGCTCGCGCCTCCACATTACCCCACCTCCAGTTGATATTGTGCTTCAGCGAGCAATCCGACTTCTGGCCCGCCAATTTTAGAAGTGCACATCATGTCCCACATGCCGTGAACCCTTTCGCTCGGAAACCTCAGCCCTGAAGACAAAAGGCGACACAGAGATGTTCTTGGGCCTGCCGTCGACGTCAAACCTAAAAAAGTCTTCTCCTCAGTTCAGCACTTCATATGGACCCTCATATGGTGGCTGCAAGGACTTCCGGGAAGCATCCACGCGAACCAAGACGTGTGTGCAGACATCCAGTTCCATGGAGGTGTTAGCCCTCGTCGAAAAATGACGTGTGTGGCGGGGGCGATTTTAATCTTGCCACGGTGTCCCGGAGCAAACGCAAAAACCCAGTGGTAGAAAGAGTCAACCTGGTATGGAACACAGGATCACTGAGGAACTCTTCGCGATGAGCTGTACGCAGTCCAAGTAAAACGAATGGCAGAACTTTCCACCACGAGGAGTCATCTTGTACCAATATAGCCGCCTTCAGTGTCCTATGCCAGCGCTCCAGCATCCCATTGGATTGCGGGTGGTACGCAGCCGTCCGGTGGCGTTTGAAGTCCAGGAGTTTGCCCAAGTCCGAGAACAGGGTAGATTCGAACTACATTCCCCGGACAGTAATGACTTCGGCCGAAACTCCAAAACGTGGGATCCATTCACGACAAAGATCTCCAATCTGGTTTCCACATTAACCGACTTGGATACGAAGGATTTCCCTCCTTTTGGCTCACAGATTTATTTTTGCAAAATACAAATTTTCAAATCAGGCACGCTCTATCTCTGAAGACGCAACCTCATTGTCCGAGATTCACTTACAAATTGAAGACTCCGGTTCAGCTCATCAGCTATCCCTGTAGTCAGCCGGTTCCCGTTCACTCGCCTCAACCAGAGCAACCGTTAGGTCTGCATTCCGAATTACATGAACCGGTCAAGTTTAAATACAATGTCGATATTCTCTTTTGACCGATCATGCAATATTCGAATATCGATGTTATATACAAATTGACAATTTGTATTTAAATATATAAATGAGTTTTAGAATATTTGGTAGGTTGTGATAAATGGAATAATGAACTGATTGATTTTAAAACTTATAATGGTTGATGTAAATGTATGTCGGTGAGGGGAAAGAGGAAATTAGGGGAAGTATATTGCGAAAGGTAAAGGGTGTTAAAAATGGAAGAAAAGGGGAGAATATTGCATATTATTAGATGCAGTCCCTTTTTGATTATCTCTGAAAAAGGCAAAGGAAGGACTGCACCTATCGCACAGATGCGAACACTATACTTTAATGCGCTGCGGACAGGCTCAACTGTCTCCTCATTTTGCCCGACGAGCGCGTGGTACCCATCGTGACGCTGTCTAGTGCGATTAGCACCACGATATGGCAAAACCATGCTGCCGGGTTCCTACGCCAAAACAGTGGCACCCACATTACCACGGCAATTATGGAGAGCCATATCTCTGTTTTGTCCATTAATACCCTACAACGAAGCAAAGCAGAAACACAAGAGAAGCTAGGCCTGGAAAAGGCGGAGGAAAAGAGACCTGCGCCGTCTATGGCGACATTTTCTTTTCAATTTTACAAATAGATTTTATAAATTATTATAAACATATCGCAATATGTCAAATAACAATTAAACGTTTTCAACTTGCTCTGGAAATTCCTAGTCGGGGATATTCTTACGAATTGTCTCCTCCTGCTGACTACCGAACACTTGAGTTGGAGTCAACACTCGTCGAAAGATTTCAATGTACGTGGGCACTTTGCACGTCCGAGGAGCACTTTACTAATGGGGGTTGCATTTCACTTCCTGGGCGAGGGTTCACTTGTTCTCTTAGCTGGTCGGACGGCCGCTCACTCACCTGGCACCTACGGACTCGATTACGATTCGTCAACGATTTTTTCCACGACTTACCACCGACTGCATTGAGAGAGTCCTTTCTTGATTCATGCAGGTTGCCATTGAGAAACTTCCGTAGGTTTTGGTTCAAGGCTGCAAAGACACTAGGCTGCTTCCAGTTTGAACGCTAACGAAGGGGAAAATTGTTGGATCGAACGGTTCAAATACCGCCTTTCCTGTCGTATATTATGTATATTTATGTATATACAATTACTCAAATCTTTATCATGTTAAATTTTATATTTTAATTTATTAACAAATTGAAAGTGTTAATACATGTGCGGAGTGCGAATATCCTTTCTTCCCAATCTTTTTCTTCTAACATTCAGCCTTCGATGCACTGTATTGTAGAGTAATAGCAAATTTACTAGGTGCGGCAGCGTAACTTCCTTTTTTAAAATGGCCGCCATTCAGTTGATTGATGTCCTAGTGGAGCACTAGTGGTCTCGTTCGAGAGGTGGGATTGGGAATCGCTTTAATTTGCCCTCGTTGGTCCCTTTCGCGGATTAGAAATCAAATCAACTGTTACAAGATGAAGAACTGGAGTCCCCGGACAATTAGATCACCTGAAAACATTGAGAGGTTCAATGTTGTGATCACCACGCCAGTTTCCACGCAAACATGCGTTTGCCCTTGGCCTTCCCTACCGTTCTGTGAGGAGAAGTCTTCATTATGATTCTCGTTTCCATCCTTTTAAGATGGCGATTGTGTAGGAACTTTCTGAACGTGACTTCAAATCTCGGATAAACGCTGCTGATCTAACAGCGTTACAAGAGATTCGATGGACAGGGATCGGTTTCCTGGAGAAGAGCCACTACACCATATATTATTAGTGGCCTTCCAGCAAACCATGTTCTTGGAGTAGGTTTCTTAGTCAGCCAAAAAATGAAACCTGCTGTTATCGGCTTTGAAAACATAAGCGAAAGGCTATGCACTCTGCGTATGCGAAGCAAGTTTAGAAATATAAGCCTCATTAACGTTCATGCTTTTATAGAGGAGACTGCAGAGTCGGAGAAAGATACTTTCTACGAGGCAGTTGAGCGGAGCCTCGAATCCTGTCGCAAGTATGATATCAAAATCATACTTGGAGATTTCAACAGTCAAGTATGTAAGGAGCCTGTATTCAGGCGATACGTCGGCTCCCATAGCTTACATAGGGATACCAACGATAATGGACTGCAGATTATTCAGCTAGCAGTATCGCACGAAGTGGTTGTTTGAAGTACCTGGTTTGCGCGGAAAACGATCCACAAACATACGTGGGCCTCTCCAGACGGAACCACTTTCAACCAAATTGACGACGTGCTAATCGAACGCCGCCACCTCTCAGCCTTGATGTCAGAACATATAGGGGGCCAATATAGACTCGGACTAGCAGGTTGGCATGGTGCACCACCATCGGCTTAAAAATCATAAGTCGCCAGGAGCCGATGGATTTATAGTCGAATTGGTTAAATATGGAGGCGACCAGTTACGCCAAGTGGTTCATCAACTAGCGCTCAAGGTGTGGGACAGCGAATCAATGCCTGACGATTGGCAACGAGGCATTATCTGTCTCATACATAAAAAGGGAGATATCACACAGTGCAGCAATTATAGAAGTATCACGTTGCTGAGTACTATCTATAAGATATTCTCCGCTATCTTGCTAGGCTAGATAGCCCCATACGCCCACAACATCATTGGCCTGTACCAAAGAGGCTTCACTCCAGGCAAATCAGATTTTCTCTGTGCAGCAAGCGATGGAGAAACTGCTGGAATATGGACACCAATTGCACCATCTATTCATCGACTTTAAAGCCGCCTATGATAACAAAGCCAGGGGTAAAACTATACACGGTCATGAGAGAATTCGATATCCCGACGAAATTGATAAGACTGACTAGGCTGACCCTGGCCAATGTGCGAGGCCAGATAAAAGCACCAGGATCACTCTCGAGACCATTCAACATCAACAACGGTCTAAGACAAGAGGATGCCTTTCATGCGTCCTCTTTATCCTGGCCCTCGAGAAAGTGATCCGAGATGCTGAGGTAAATGCAAGAGGTACGATCCTCTTTAAGTCCACCCAACGACATCGACATCATGGGAAATAACAACCCGAAACGTACAAACTGTCTTCATCCAGATCTAGCAAACGGTGATTGGCGCGAGATCTTGGGCTACACATCAATGAAGGCAAGACAAAATATACGGTGGCAACGTCAGCACCAAAATAAACCAACCAACAAACTTCAAACCGCACTGGTCAAACGGGAAGATTAAAGATAGGAGAATACAACTTTGAGACCGTTGATAATTTCTCCTATCGAAATCACAACCGATAACAGCTACGATGATGAAATCCGCGCACGGTTGTTGTCAGCCAACAGAGCCTATTTCAGTTTACAAAAACTGTTCCGCTCGAAACGTCTCACCATAGGGTCAAAGCTCTTACTGTACAAGACAATGATCTTGCCAGTCCTCATGTATTCCTTGGAGGCTTGGGTTCTGAGCAAGAAGAATTGCGAACTCTTGACCGCGTTCGAGAGAAGAATTCTCCGAATAATTTTTGGCCCCCTACATGAGGATGGACGATTCCGTAGCCTACATAACGACGAAATCTATGAGCGATACCATGACCGTCCGGTTGTGGATAAAATCCGGCTCAATAGGTTACGGTGGGCGGGTCACTTAATCCGTATAAATGAGGATGATCCAGCCCGGAAAGTCTATAAGGGCAATATCTATGGAAGAAGAAGAAGACGAGGCAGACCCTGCCTGAGATGGAGCGATGGCATAGGTCAGGACGCCAGACAGCTTTTAGGGATATCGAATTGGTGGACCTCGGCGCAAAACCGGGATGTCTGGAGTTCCTTATTAAGGCAGGCCCAGACCGGATACCGGTTGTTGCGCCGTTGATGATGATGATATAATTGCTGCACTGTGTGATATCTCCCTTTTTATGTATGAGACAGATAATGCCTCGTTGACAATCGTCAGGCATTGATTCGGTGTCCCACACTTTGAGCATAAGTTGATGAACCACTTGGTGTAATTGGTCACCTCCATATTTAACCAATTCAGCTGTAATTCCATCGGCTCCTGGCGACTTATGATTTTTAAGCCTAAAACTTCTGACCAACTGCCTGATTCGTGACAAGTGATCGCTGCTTTCAATGATCGCCAACGTTCCACCAGCCTGTTGGATGATGGATGGTACGCTGTGGTTCGTGATCTCGAAATGCCCACTAGCGAAAGAAGGCTGCAGAAGAGCGCTGACTCAAATTGCGATCCTCGGTCGGTCACAATTGTTCTGAGCGCCCCAATCCAGGTGTTGTAGAATGCACTTGCCATGCATTCCGCCGTCATCTGAGCAATCGGAACTGCTTCCGGCTACCTCGTATATCGGTCCATCATCGAGAGAATGTAACGCGATCCGTTCGAGGGTGGTAAAGGTCCAACGATTTCGATATGCACTTCCTTGAAACGTTCGGTTGGAAGTGGAAACTACATTGACACTTTGTGAACACGTCAACTAATTTTAGCTCGATGGCATTGTTGACAATTTTTGGCCCAAGTTTTAACATCACGGTCCATTCAAGGCCATACGTATTTCTCTCTGATTTGTCGGCTGGTGGACTTTGGACTTGGGTGTCCTTGGTTGTGGAAAATATTGAACATCGTCGTCCTAAGTTTGACTGGTACATAGGGCCGAATTCGCTTCTGCGAGATGTCGCAGTAGATTGAATTGGAACTACCAACGAGCGAAACGAGCTTAAGCTGAAGCGTTCTGTCGGATGACAAGATGCTGTGAAGTTCGGCGTCGTTTTTCTCCTTATGAGACAGCTGCTGTAGATCGACAAATGCCGGCATTGTTATTGCGTCCACGCTACCTCCCGAAAGAGTGTCTGCTACCTCATTCGCGTTGCCATAAACATGCACTATCTCGGTAGTAAATTCAGAAATGTATTGTAAGTGCCTGTTTTGTATGAGTGTCGCGCGCTCCGATTTCCGCCTGAACATGTATATCAATGGCTTGAATTGAAGCAAAATCCGAAACCGCGTAATGCGGAATCCAACAACCGCTGAAATGTCTGCACGGCGTTCCGCAATTCGAAAGTCATCACATTAAATTCGTATAGCCCAAACGGGGTGATCACCGCTGTCTTGGGAATGTCCTCCTCGGAGATCGGGACCTGGTGGAATGCCCATACCAGAACTAATTTTGAGAATATTGTTTCGCCATTGATCCCTTGCACAATGTCATGAACGTGAGGGATTGGATGCTTATCAGCAACGGTGACCGCATTGAGTCTGCGATAGTCTCCGCATGAACGCCAACCATATTTTTTCTGTTTCATTAATAGCGGACTGGCCTTGGATGGTCGACAGATTCCCTGCTCGAATTCACTGCGCGCTGCCTTAAACTTGTCTGGTGGCGAGCGGCTCGGGCGTTCGGCTATTGGCTGTCCTTTTGTCCCAATGCAATGTTGGATTTTTGCTGCTCCGCGGAAAAACGTAGTGGCAGTCAGCTGTGGAAATTCACCCGAAATAGCGTGGAATCTATTGCTTCTGTTCGCAGTAGATATGACTTCAGCATTGCCTCCAAAAATCTGGGCTTCGATGGACAACTATGATATGGAGTCTACTAGCCTCTTGCGACGAAGGACCATTTGTAGTCCAAAATGTTTTAAAAATTCTGCGCCCAGGATTGGTCTGAACACTTTTGCGGCTCGGAACGCCCATCTAAATGCTCGATGCAGACCCAAATTCAGCGTGCGGCGCTCGCCATAAATATTAATTGTTGAACCGTTTGCGAAAAGTTTAGGGTAGTTGGCGTTATTTCGCTAGTGTCTATCTGGTGGAATGACAGATACGCCCGCTCCCGTATCAACGAGAAAAAATAGGCCTCCGTCCTTGTTCCTCATACTAAGCCATTGGTTTGTCTCTCCACGACGCCTACCGGCGACGAGGTAACCAGTCTCCCGGCACAGCGCACGGTTTTGTGCACTTTCGCGCCTCGTTACCGAAACGACGGTGGTAGAAGCAAATGGCGCTGTAGCGGTTAACTTTTCGATTTCGGAAATGTGTTGGGATGCGAGAGCGAGGTCATCCATTTCACGAAGTTGAACGGTTCCTAAATTGTGTTTCAAACCGGTTGTCCGGTATTGGCAATTTATCTCGCCATGTCCCTGGGGTCCCAAAGTTCGGGTGCGTTACTGCCCGGCGTGATCGCTGCGATATACGGCAAGTCCTCCTTTTCGCGAAGAATCTTGTTCGCCATTTGTGCCAGGGCTTCAACATCGACGTGTGCCGTAACGATTAATATCTCCCGGACACGAGTGGCTCATTTTTTAAGCCAAAACATGCGAAGTGTATCTTGGCTTAGCTGTTCGCCGACAAGGTATCGCATGCGCCGTAGTAATTGTGTTAGCCTAGAATCGCCCAACTCTAGATCGGATTACGCATTTGCCAAAGCATTTTCCGGGGATTCCACGAAAGGATTTATTAGCTTGCTTTTCAACTCAGTGTATTTATTGTCTTTTTGGCGAATTCTCGATGATGTCCGTTATCTTGTCGAGAACGGACATATCAAACGCGGAATTTGGCGGAGTCGGACTCAATTCGGCTACTACCAAATTGTGACTCGATGCGACTGAACCACACTTTTGGTCGTTGTCGCCAAAATACAGGCATTTTCACCTGGACGAAGTCGACATGCCCGGGCAGACAATACGACCGAAGATCGGGGCTGTCGCGTGTTGATGTGATAGGCGTTTTCAATATGGCAGCCGATTGGGACTGCGATGTTGCACTTGCGCCGGCCTCGTGTGTGGTGGCGTAGGTGAATGTGGATCGCCGGGCAGCATGACCGGCCCATGCGTTTTGTGATGACAGTCAAATGCCCAATTGCTAGCTGTTGACATACGCTGCTGCTGGGTGTCGGGAACTCGCTGACGCACCGTCTGATTGTCACCACGATGCATTGGGTGCGCGAAAAAAAAAAAACGAAACTATCGGGATCACCACTATGGGTACTTGGATTCCCATCAAATTAAAACACTGGCGCTTGATTTGGACACTTTTATTCGCCGACGACTTCGTAGGCTACACGAGGAGTGGAAACGCGACACGATAGTCACGGCAAGAGGCTATGTGTCTTCTGAAATAATCCTTTGTATGGATCGGCATGACTTTCCTCGCTCTTAGATGTCGTCTGAAAAAATTCTTTGTATGGATCAGCATGACTTTTAGATGTCGTGGTGATCGTCGTCGCATTCCCACAAAAAAACACACCTGCGCATTCACTTGTAAAACGCCTATTTTTTATTCCACCTCCCACCAGTTAACCCGTTAAAGAGTTCCGTCCCTACGTACTCGAGGAGGGTGATCAGACCCGAGTCTGCAAGGGACTCATCTGAAGTGGCTCTGCCACGAAGCCTCACCGGAGGTTATCTGGTACCATGGGAACAGGGATGGTCCTCTGAGAGCATATGCTCCAGAAGAATTCCTGGAGGATGTGTTCTCGGCCCGGTTATATGCGGTTGGCCCCCTTGTGGGAGTTTCATGGTGGTTGTGGTTATGCCTACATCGCGGGCAGAGCTCCTCGGAGCTCGAGCGTGGAGTTGCGCTGTACAACTCGGGTGCCGTACTCCTTAGTTGCGGCAGAGGTGTTAGATAGGCCTCGCATCCACTGGTATCAATGCTGAGCCTGCGCTCAGTATAAAAAAGGATCGCTGTGCTTGCATGGCGGGACTCTGATTGTGGTCTCCAAATCAATCCGTGTCCGAAGAGGACCGTGGGATTATGCCTTCACGGCAGGTACTCACTTTGAACCCCCAGGACTTTCATTTCACCTCCCAATACAATTCACATTATCGAAGCTGCAGAGAAGAGAGGCAAACGTGCAGACGCTTTCTTTGCGATTGCGCAGCTCTAGCTAGAGCTAGGCTTGAAACAGTAGCTCAATCATTGTTTGACGATCTCGAAGAGATTTCTAACTGCAGGGTGAGGAAACTGTCTTCCTCCGTGGATGTTATGGGCTAGTTCTGAAGTTCTGAGCTGACTCCACTTTGCCCCCTACCTCTTATCGTAGTAGTCATGGTCTTAGAAGTTTCTGACATCAAAATGGCGCACCGCAGCGCTAATTGAGCTCCTCGGGACAGCCACTGTTCTTACCTACCATTGCAAAAAATAGCTAAATTTAGGAAATGATATATGTGAGAAATAATTTGAGAATTTTGAAACAGACATCCCCTTAATCTAAAACGTGTGTCTTGTACCAGCTTTTTTGTCTAATATAATAAACTATGTAAACAATTATTTTTTAATAGTCTGTTGACTATCATATATTTGTTACGTAATTTTAGACATTTACATCTTTCAGATATTTTATTATATATTTTATATTATCATAGAACAACTTTTTACACATTTCATAATTTTTCTCTTGTATTTTTATGTATGTTGTATGTATATACGCTGTTTTCATTGATTTTCTATTACAATAGACACCATTTTTATTAATTTATTTATTAGAACACTAGTCGCTGAAATCAAACAGATTAACGAACCGAAATTCTGAAGTCAAACGTTTCTCATACGGTCTTAAAACAACTAACAAACAATTGTGCCAAAATCAATGAGATTCACATTTTTTTCTGTAAAATTTCATGACTGAAAATATGATATCACAAGTTTCGAAGTATTTTTTTAAAATTAGATGCGAAGAGAGAAGGAAAAAATGTCGAGCAGAGAAATATCGGTGTGGATATTTTCATTCTATTCTATTCTGAGTTTACTACTCGTTTCCATAAATGTTTTTTGTCACAAATCAGCTTTAATTTTATTCATGTCTTAATTGTAAACATTAAAAACTTTTGATAGAAATACTATATGTATGTATATATATATTTGAAATTAATATATATATATTTAAACATTTATCAAAATTTATGTTTTATATACTTTTCATTTTAGTTTAGAAAAACACATATTAAATCCCATTTTTCAGCTGCGTTTTTATTCCTTTAAAATAGCGGACTTTATACGTATTTATTTTTTATTATTTAGAAATTGTTTTTAGAAGAAATAAGGGTAAGTTGCAAGCGTTCATATCAGTTCAAGTTTGAAAACGTAAATATAGATACGATTTATACGACTGAATACCGTTTATAAAAATACTTTGAAAGAGTCACGATAGTATACCACAGAATAGATTTAGCAGTTTGAACATAAGTTTTGAGCTTCAGAAAAGTAATTTAGTTAGAGCCAATCTAATTGCTAACACGCTACTCATTACGAACTCAATCATAATTTAAGTATTTATGTATATTTTCATCGCTTAATTCCATTAGTAAATATTCCACTATTTAATACAGTTTATTTGTGAGATTGAAAGGAATAAAACTGACAGACTTTGGTTCGAAGGTCAACTTGAAATTTATTACATACGCGATTAGAAGTGGCTGCAGCTTTATATGGCACTCACTTTTGTGGTATTTTTATTAGTATAAGTAGAAAAGCATTTCAGTTCCTCATATTATTTAATTATATTGTCATAAAATATCAGCGAAGCATTTGAAGTTAATATCCAAAAAGATCTCAAGTCATGTTAGTCACAAATCAAAAAAAAACAAAACTGAAAAAAATGCACACCACATTTCCAAAAATATTCAAAATGTGTTAACAAAAAAACCAGTCGTGATTCAAGCCTTCATGAATTTCAAAAAATTGCAAAAGTAGTCTCAGCAGATACATCATCAATAAAAAGCGTGCTCGTCAGTTACCCAAGTTGAAATTTCTTCTGGAATGATAGATGAAAGGAGCCTCAGATGGCTTGAACAGGTAAGATTGATAGATCTTTTATGGACTGAGGAGTGAGTTGCACATAAAATGGCCGATTTGATAATCAAGTGAAGTTAGTTACAATTTTACTGTATCAAACCACCACCAGTTGGCGCTGTTGATGTCGGATAATGAAGTATAAATACAGTTTTGACCATCGTTGTGATAACAGTGAATAAAAAGGAAACAAGTCGGGAAACCGAAAAGTACTAACCAAGACCTTTCATTTGATACCCAACATGACTATATTCGGTGAAAAACAATTTTACACCCCCTTTTTGCATGTATGGGGATCCCTCCTTAACCTCAACGTAGAAAGATATCACTCGTCAGATATCAGACGGAAAAAAAATATGGCGAGAGCAATTAGAGTGCTCTCCAATAAATCGCAGCAGGAGGAACGAAATTTCAAGGGCAAGTCGAAATCTGTTGCCCCAACGGTGTCACAGGCGACCGAAGTCACACCTAATCGTATTGTAATCAACCTGCCACCAAACAAGAGAGAGATGTGGATCCTCTGGGAAGTCAGCAGGCGCCTAAGAGGGAAAAAGCCATATAAATAGTTCCGAAAAACGGAACTAAAAGCACCGAAGAGAGAAAGCAGGTCCCCGAAGTGCGAGCTCCGACAATCGACTCGACAAAATCCAAGGGGAATGAAAACTGTGGATGGCCAAGATAGTTAAGAAAAAGGCGAAGAAAAAGGCAAAAGTGCGAATCCGCCGAGAAGCGATTGTAATCTCTAGCAATGGAAGTTTGTCTAAGCAGAGATACTGAAAAAGGTCAAAGCTGACCCCGACCTAAAAGATCTTGGCGGAAATGTCAGCAATATTCGAAGGACCCAAAAGGGTGACCTCATGTTTGAGCTGAAAAAAAAAACAGCTTGGGGAAAACTGATGGCTTACGAACTCAGGTTAAGAACTCACTTGGGGAGAATGTCACAGTACGGACCCGAAAACATGAGGTCTATATACAGTGCAAGGGAGAAATTTGCACTGCCTTGATGGAACAGTTCAAGTTGGCGGAACTTGCCGAAGAGTCCATTGTGAGTTTGCGGAAAGTCTATGGCAATACTCAAATAGCCACATTGCGATTGCCAGTGGACGCAGCGCAGAAGTTATTGGCGGCCGGGAAGATTCGAATCTGATGGGTTGTTTGCCGTCTGAGAGAGCAGATTTCTTTAAAGAGGAGTTTCAACTGCCTCGCGTTTGGCCATTTCGCAAAGGCATACACAAGCGGCATTGATCGGTCTGATCGATGCAGAAGGTGTGGGGAGAAAGGCCATATTGCCAAAACGTGCAATAGGGACCCCAAATTCTTATTATGTGAAGGAAGTGAGGGACGGGATTACCGGCATATTGCCGGAAGTGCTAAATGCCCGGAATTTAGGAAAGCGCTAACTTCAATGAAAAAATGAGATTTATTCAAATAAACCTCAATCATTGTAGGGTCGCTCAAGATTTACTCGAGCCGACCATCTACGAATCCGAGGTGGAAATTTCCATCATTAGCGAACCCTATAGAAACCGTCATGGTGGCGTATGGGTTACAGATTCCACTGGTGGAGCGGCGATATGGGCATGCGGTCGATAAGCCTTACAATGTACTGAATCAGACATACAGCGGTTTGTGTGGGCGAAAATAAACGGGGTGTATGTGTACAGCTGTTACGCCCCACCAAGCCTGACACTGCCCCAATTCGAGGAAATGCTTGACAGTCTTGTTCTCCACGCAAGGGGTCGTAGTCCCAGGGTGATTGCTGGTGACTTCAATGCTTGGGCCCGTGAGTGGGATAGCAGAGAGGCAAATGCAAGGGACCGCAGTCTATTAGACGCTTTTGCACAATTGGATATCATTCTGGCCAACGAAGGATATGTAAACACCTTCCAGAAAGGGAGGTCTACCTCAATTGTAGACCTAACTTTTGTCAACCCTGCACTGGCACGTGGTATGTTTTGGTGCGTCAGCAAACACTACACCCACAGCGATCACCATCTTCTTTGGGCTATGGGTGGAGTCACCGGGCATAAGACCATCATGCCCGAAACCGAGAAAGATGTCAGGCTGGTCCGATAAAGCTCTAGATGAGCAGACCTTCATGGAGGTGTGGTTAGACCAACCTAATAAAGCAGGCGCCTCTACGGAAAGAGATGTCCATGTGACGCAATGCATGCCCAAGGTTGTGACGCGTCCAACGTTCTTAATCTTCCCCTTCCGGAGGGAGCCAAGGTGGTGGGCTACGCCGATGATATAGCGCTGTGTGTAGTGAGTTTGATCCTGCTCTATGCAGCTCCAGTTTGGGGAAAAGCATTGCAGGTTGCATTTAACGATAACAAACTGAGTTCAGTGTACAGAAGAACAGCCCTAAGGGTGTGCTCGGCATTCATGACTCTCTCAGATGATCCAGCATTCGTCATCTCTGGAATGATGCCCAGTGAATCTTGGCAGATGAGATGACGAATATATATAATGCGAAGTCTATCTCTCCTTTATCGCAGGCGAAAAACGCCGAAAGGGAGAGATCTCTAAATAGATGGCAAGAGCATTGGGAACGCTCGAGAAAGGGTCGGTGGACACACAGGCATCCCTGCCATCAAGGAGTGGTTGGAGAGACGGTGAAATTAATTATAATCTTACTCAGTTTCTCACGGGGCATGGAGGATATCGCCAGTACCTGTTGAGGTTTAAACTAGATACCTCACCCGATTGTCCAAACTGCAATGGAGTCCCAGAGGACCCAGAGCATGTATTCTTTCACTGTTCAAGGTTTGTCAAGGAAAAGAAGAACCTAGAGGAGACTCTAGGAGAGGTGCTCGTACCAGAGAATCTGGTGCGAAGAACGTTAGCATGTCAGGAAGACTGGGATGCGATCAACTCCATGGTCGTATCTATCTAGAGCAAACTGCGTAGAGATGAAAGGCGACCAAGCTAAAATGAGCTGACTCCGCCCCGTGATGTAATACCGTACGGTGGTTCCACGGGGCTTGGGGGGAGTCGGGGGTGGTTTTAGTGGGTAAGAATCCCACACGTTGGCGTGTCCAGTGTCTTTTGAAGATTTCCACCTCCTCAAAACAAAAAAAAAAAACAGGCAGAGACAGATAGACATACATCGAACCGATTTTAATAAGGTTTTGTTTTGCAAACAAAACCTTAAAAAGGATGGAAAAGAGCCAAGAACATACACTTTTTCTGTATGAGTTCAAACTCGGTCATAAAGCAGCGAAGGCGACCAGGAACATTACCAGCGCATTTGGAGCTGATACGATAAGCGAACTAACCACACGGCGGTGGTTTGAAAAATTCCGGTCAGGCGTTCAAAGTGAGCCACGTAGACATCCAGGACCATCGATTAACAACGACGAGCTGCGTTTGCTAAACGAATTCGACACACGTCAATCTATGAGAGACATTGCAGAGAAACTGGGCGAACACTGTTCCACAGTTTCCCAGCACTTGCAACAACTTATAAAGGTGAAAAAGCTCATCAAATGGGTTCCGCATGCCCTTATGGAGCAGAACATTGCGCTTTGAATGGAAATTTGCAGTTCTTTACTCTCCCGCAACAAAAACGCTCCCTTTTTGCACTGAATAGTGACATGTGATGAAAAGTGGCTATTATACAACAATCGGCGCCGATCAACACAATGGCTAGATGCTAATGAGCCATCGAAGTATATGCTGAAACTGATCCTCCATCCGAAGAAGGTAATGGTGACTGTTTGGCAGTCTACAGCTGGAGTTATCCACTATTCTTTTTTAACACCTGGAGAAACAATAAATGCACAGAAATACTGTGCCCAACCCGAGGAAATGGATCAAAAATTGAGTATTCGACAGCCGAGATTAATCAACAGAGATGGTGTGATACTCCTTCACGACAATGCACGACTTCATGTATCCAGAACAACGATTCAAAAGTTGAACGAATTGCAGTAGGACTCTGCCTCATCCACCATATTCACCGGACCTTTCGCCAATCGACAACCACGGAAAACAATTTAGGGACGACGAGGCTGTCAAAATTGCCTTCGACGAATTTATCAACACCCGACAGTTGGACTTCTACGAAACTGGCATACATGCTCTTGAATCTCGCTGGGAGAAGTGTTGTGAATCGACTGGCACCTATTTTGATTAAATAAATAATTTTTTGTAAGCTTTACAGTCGTTTCAAATTTTAGTACCAAATCGGCCATTTCATGTGCAACAACTTAATAGTTGGAATTTTAAATTTCCATTTTAGAGGAAACTGAATTTCAAAGGAACTTCCGGGAAAAATTTAAGAGCTTTCGGTTATGGTAAAATTGTTGGGTGTGGTGCATGAAACAGAAGACAAGTCGTCGTGGTGTTTTCACGACATACCAAGATAAGAAACAAAGCCAAATGAAAGATGTGCATCGATTTTAAAACATCAATCGCTTAAGTCTTGAAGCATATTCGATATCGCGTGCATACACTGGTAAGAGAGCTGAGATAACGTGTATGAAAATGTTAATAATGTTCTTACTTTCCATCCACAATAATTAAATGGATTTTACATTACTTATTGATTATTTAAATACTTGTGAGTTGTATCATCTACCACATTTTGCATGCATCATTCTCCTCTTCTTCGACTACAGTTATTATCGGAAATACTATATTATATTGTATGTAACTTTTTTCAATGCCCAAGTAGGTAAAAATTACGAGAACAGAACGAATTTGAACCAAAACCGATTGCTTTATGGTAGAGGAAAAAGTCCCAATTATGTTAACGTCATTTGAATTAAAATTCGAATTGCATCCCAATTTTTTATAAAATAAACCCTTACAGCACCCTTTAATGTACCATAATTTGCGACGTGTTCCAATCCTTCTCGCATGCATTCCTAATTCGCCAGTATGTCGCGATTAAAGCTTTCCCTTTCGTTTGTCTTTGCCTCCCATTTATATATTTGCTTTTTTTTAAGTGTCATTATTGGTCCATGAGATTTATATTTAAAAATATTCAACATAAAATTAACATTTTTCTTTTTCTAGTCACTCACAAAAAAGACGCATTGTTCATGTATGAAATTCTACAGCTAACATTGTTACAGAAATACTTGTTTAGAGTATTCAAGAGACGGTGTTTGAACGAAATCATGATTGTTCAATCATTCGAACGAACTTTACGTAGAGAACCACGATTAAACTTACAAATAGATTCCAGTAGAGCAGAACGTTCGCAATCAGTCTCTTCTATAGAAGTGGATATTCCAGTACCAACAGTCGATTCCAAAGGGTTAGTTGGTGGCGGTGGTGGGGGTGGTAATGGAGATGCTACCGAAATAAAAGACAAAGTGAGATATTTCTTAGATTTTTACGTCTCGTATTATTGTTTCTTACCACTCTGAACAGAAGGCGCAGGTGTTGTTTCGTTTGACATGTTTACGCTTATCACACTGTCCGTACGGTTGATAGGACTTGCACTTGGACCACCTGAACCATTGTGTAGTTGCAGCGAGTTTTGTTGACGAAGTTTGGCTTGTTTGTGTTCCATTTTCTGCAAAAAAAAGGTTGCGATATTAAATATAAATATATACTTCGTAGCACCTGCCTCCAAAATAACATTGAAAGCTATTTTATTTCCTTACTAATAATAATTCGCTCTGTGAGTTGAAGCTTAAAAATACACTCACTCACTCCTTGCAAACGTTATTGCTACCGACACGCCAACAATGCCTCGGACTGACTTCACGCCAAAGATCTGTGGCTATTGAAAACGGATTATGATTCGTTTCTGGAATGTGCGCATGGTCCTTGACAAGGGTAGCCAGTCTTCAGAATGCTCGCTTTCTTCAACTCAAGCGAGAATTACAACGATATGAGCTGAATATCCTGGACATGAGCGTTTCGCCACACTAATGGCAATGTGCTTTTCTACTCTAGAAAGCCGAGTGGTAGTAGACCCGAATTCGGTGTCATGTTGTTTCTGACTGCTACTTCAAAGCGCGCTCTCTGATTTCCGATATAGTGGAGAAGGATACTTTCTACGATCAATTACACGCAGTTCAGGAGAGGCTTTCTAAAGGACACTTTGATTGTGATGGGTGATCTGAATGCCAAGGTGGGCTCTGCTAACACCTTGCTAGGATATGTGATGGGGGAAAACGATCTTGGCGACCATAATGATAACGATGCGAGGTTTGGGGGTTTCTGCTGCTTTCACCGCTTCATTATTCACCATCATCAACGGCGCGACAAGCGTTATCCGGTCTATACCTGCCTTAAGAAAGAACTCCAGATATCCCAGTTTCGCGCCGAGGTCCACCAATTCGATATCCCTAAAAGCTGTCTGACGTCCTGACCTACGCCATCGCTCCATCTCAGGCAGGGTCTGCCTCGTCTTCTTTTTCTACCATAGATATTGCCCTTATAGATATTCCGGGCTGGATCATCCTCATCCATATGGATTAAGTGACCGTAACCTATTGAGCCGCATTTTATCCACAACCGGACAGTCATGGCATCGCTCATAGATTTCGTCGTTATGTAAGCTACGGAATCGTCCATCCTCATGTAGGGGGGCAAAAAATCTTCGTAGGATTCTTCTCTCGAACGCGGCGAAGAGTTCGCAATTTTTCTTGCTAAGAACCCAAGTCTCCGAGGAATACATGAGGACTGGCAAGATCATTGTCTTGTACAGTAAGAGCTTTGACCCTATGGTGAGACGTTTCGAGCGAAATAATTTTCATTATTGGTGGCACATTATTCGAGCGCAGAGTGTGCCATAAGATCAGTTGAGATTCAACTGGCCGACACTATACGAGCATCCAGATTGACCACTTTGCGATCAGCAAACAGGTGGGAAATGGGACGATAATTCTTGGCAAGCATACGATCGCCACTTTTGTGAATGGGGATGATGAGAGCCTCTTTCCACAATCCGAGAAAATTATTCTCTTCTGGGCTTTTGTTGAAAATAGGGCATAGGGGAAGAGAGGTTTGAAAGACCATCTTAGTCAGGGTCGACATTGGCATCAAGTTTGCCAATAAGATACTTGACAAGAAAAGGAGTAACGAGGGGAATGGTAGGCTACATCTACTAGCGGGAGGGAAGAGAAGGGAGGAGATGGAACATAGACTGAAGAAAAGTAGCGGCAGAGTGGAGTTAGTTGAGGAACCAGAGAATTTAACGAAAGGAGAGGATAACTGGGCAGAATAGCAGGAGTTGCGAATGTGGGACTAGAAAGGTTTGAGGTTTCCGCGCTTCAGTGAGTCTTCAACATTGGTCAGATATTCGTTTCTCGACTTACGCATTAACGATTTGACCGAGAATGCAGAGTTTTTTAAAAAAACTAAACCAGCATAGGTTTCAGAAGGCAGGAACTTATTGCTCGCAGTGCGTTTATGACGAAATTTTTCGTGGACTTCAGTGGTGAACCAGGCAGGATAAGAGCGCAAGCGCTTAGGAGTAGAGGAGTAGTAACAGGGAAGATCAGATAAAGTGTGTGAAATAATAAATACCGGTATTTGCAAATAATAAAATACCGGTATTTTCAAGAATAAATATCTACATTAACGAAAAAGAAACAACAATTTTTTTATTATTTCAGATAATTAATCGTTGGAAACACCGCATTATTACACTCAGACAGATAAAGTGGTATAGAAGGTGTTGAGTACTTGGTCACACGTTAATGGAGAGAGGAAGGGAACCCCGTGGATTACCTTTAGGACTCCAGTTCGCCTTAAAAAAGTTAAACTTGGTAAGCTTACGCGCGACAGGGGAGTGAAGTCAGGATATCTGAGCATCGAACTCGGGGGCAAGATGATAGGCGTCAGGGGCAACATAAGAGGAGCATGAAGGGATTGAGAAAAAGCAACCTACAGGAAGACTGGAGAGAACAAGATCAAGAGTGCGATTTAAGTGATATCTGGAAAGTACTCATGAAAGCGAATGGAAAAAGGAAGGATAGGAGGAGGTATTGGAAAGGGAAAGTAAGCCAGGAATAGGCGGCCAGGAGAGCATATGAAGATTAAATTCGCCACAGAGGATGAAAGGAAGTGAACCGATTAGAATTTCTGATAATCTGTCGAAGAAATCCTCGTACAAGAAAGGGGGGCTGAAGCAGGGAAAATATACAGAGGATATGATAAACGGGCATAAGTTTAGAGAATTGACTCGTATGGTGACAGAATCGTAGCTAGGGGAGTAGGAGGAAAAGATGATTTCCGCACAGAAAAGGGACTTAAAAGCTATTAGGGCACCTCCGGTGGTTGTCTTGCCAACACAGTCTCTGTCACAACTTCTTCTTTTTCTTCAGCCTTTGTCCCGTTCACAAGCGGGGTCGGCTCGTCGTGATCGGCTTCGCCATTTGGCTCTATCGAATGCCTGATCTGGGTGCAATCTCGAGGCTTTCAAATCCCCATCCAGCGTATCAAGCCACCGTTGCTTAGGTCTGCCCTTTGGTCGTTTACCATCGACTTCGATGTTCAGACCAATCTTGGCAAGTGAATTCTCGTTTGCACGAACTGCGTGACCATACCATCGAAGACGCCTCTCTCGCAACTTTTTCACGATCGGTGCAACCCCATAACGATCGCGGATATCCTCATTCCGGATGTGATCTAAACGTGTGACGCCACTAGTCCAACGTAGCATCTTCGTCTCCATTACCGCAAGACGCCGTTCATTGTCTTTTATGGTCGGCCAACACTCAGAACCATAGAGAGCGACTGGACGGACGACATTGCGATAAATTTTAGATTTGAGACGTTCGTTGATACGTCGATCACAAAGGACACCAGTTGTGGAACGCCACTTCATCCAGGTTGCATTAATGCGTGAAGCAATTTCATAACGCAGCTCTCCATTGGCTGATAGCGTTGACCCGAGGTATTTAAATCGCTCAGTTCGCTCACAGTGATTGTGCCTGTTTCATGGGGATCGGTCGTCAAAAATTCAGTTTTATTTAAATTCAATCTGAGACCGTGTTGCATGAGGCGATCATTCCATTTTTGAACAAGTTGCTCGAGATCATTTTTGCTATCAGATGCTAGGAAAACATCATCTGCATAAAGCAGTGTGTAGGGCGCTGGACGTTGGATATCCCGTGTGACGGTGTCCATAACAAGGACAAAGAGGAGTGGTGAGAGGGCACTTCCTTGATGAACTCCAACGGAGACACGAAGCGGTTTTGATACACCCGCCATACTTCGAACTTTACTTTTCGGATCGTGGTAGAGCAATTGAACCTAGCGCACGAGTTCTTCTGGCACTAAGTGTTGTCGTAAAGCATACCAGATGAGTTCGTGTGGTACACGGTCAAACGCTTTCTCTAGATCCAGAAAGGCAATGTAAAGAGTGCGATGCTTCTCAGGGTGTTTCTCCATGAGTAACCGCGCAGCGTATATTGCGTCAGTAGTGCCGCAGTTCTTGACATATCCGGCTTGATTCACGGTTATTTCAACGATTTCGCGAATACGGTTGTCAAGAATGCGTTCAAAAATCTTCATAGTATGGGAAAGTAACCGGATCTGCTGCTGGGCTACCTTTCTTTTTCCATATTGGAACAGTGGTACTTTCTTGCCAGTCAGATGGTGTTCTTCCTTCCCCGGTTAAAGAATTCACTGAGCCACAGTGTTGGGTCCCAGCTCTTCGCTTTCCAGAGCTCAGATGCGATGTCGTCAGGTCCTGTTGCTTTCCCCGATTTCATTTGTTTTATTGCCTCCTCGACTTCAGTTGCGCTGACTGGTGAAACTGCTCCAAATGTCGGCAATGATTGTGGAAGTGGAGGATGAGCAAATTCTTCAGTTGAAATCTGTTCGAAGTATTCTCGCCATCTATCCGTTGCGGCTCGACGGTTGGTAAGCAAAGTACCGTTCTTGTCATTAACACAACAGAAGTGTTCGATATCCTGTTCATCACGGCTTTTAGCAAGTCGATACAGATCTCTCTCGCCATCCCGAGTGTCCAGTCTATCGTAAAGATTTTTGAAATGGTTCGCTCGGGTGACAGCGACCGCTTTCTTTGCTTCCCGGTTGGCATTCTTATAAATTTGCCAATTAGCAGACGTTTTATCGTCGAGAAATTTGTGGTAGAGGCGTTTCTTTTCACGGACCTTCATTTCAACATCATCATTCCAAAGCCAAGTATCTCGGTTGATGTACCGCTTACCCGGGTTGGTGACCCCGAGGGTTGCAGAGGCCGCTTTGTGGATCGTGTCTTTCATTTGGTTCCATGATTCTTCCACATTCGTAATGGTTGGCAATCGTATGAGTGAGACCGTTTCTTCTTTCTTCTCACCAAATTGCCACCATTTAATGCGCGGCGGGCCAGTGCGTTCCTCACGCTGTTTTATCGGTGGCTTAATTCGCAAGACAGCAATCAACGGCCGATGTTGAGGTGCGATGGTCTCATAGGGAACGACTTTGCAATCAGTGACAGTGGTAAAATGTTGGCGTCTTACGAGGATATAGTCGATTTGCGTTTTACTGTTCCCACTATAAAATGTAGGAAGATGGGACAATCGTTTGATGAACCATGTATTCATAAGTACAAGGTCATGGGTGTCCGCAAAATCGATTATACGCTCGCCACCTTCATTGCGCGCTCCGAACCCCTTTCCCCCATGGCACCTGTTACCGTCTGCCTTTTCACCCACATGACCATTAAGGTCGCCGGCAATGATTATGTAATCGTCAGCAGGCACGTGACAAGTCTTTTCATCGAGAAGTTGCTAGAAGGCATCTTTCTCGGCATCTGGTCGGCCTGTCTGTGGTGCATACGCGGTGAAGAAGTGAATAGTGCGATCAGCTGATATAATGGTGAGCTTCATCAGCCGATCATCAAATCGTTCGACTTCTTTAATGGCATCACGGAAACCCTCTGAGATGGCAATGCCAACACCATATTGAGTGTGTGGGTTACCAAAATAGAGAAGTTTGTAGCCATTTTTACCGCGTTCGCGTTCAATGTCGCAGCTTTTGGAACCAGACCATCGGGTTTCTTGCAGAGCGCAGATGTCAATGCACCTTCTCCGAAGGGCTCTTGCGAGTTCCTCGGTCTTTCCAGTTAGGGTACCAACATTTAGCGTGCAGACACGTATTTGTTTTGTTCGTTGTGTGCGGACTAACTTGCTTACGTCCTGACGCCGTCCATGTGTCAAGAACCCTTGCCCATTTCTCGACAGGACCGGGGCCCGTCCTGCCGCGTCGACTGAGGTGGACGCCCTAGCATTTCTCCGACGCCTGTGACTTAATCTAAAATCCTGTCATTCAACCAAGTTTCAGAGATGCGGATGACGTGATGTTGGAATGCTAAAGCAGACAGTTTGAAACTCGACAGCTTGGTCCTTAGACCCCGTACATTTTGATAAAACAATGTAAAGTTGTGAAAATCATTTGAGTTCGGCGAGGCAGCCGGGTGGACCGGAAATTTTTCTCGATGCTTAGTCCATTGGTGGCAGTGGGATTTGTATCGTGATTTGACGTCGGATACCAGTCGTCTCCGCTGTGAATAAGCACCTGAGTCACATTAGGGTAATAATTTCGGGCGAGCGCAATGCTGACCACAGGGTACTATAATCCTGTAGTATACCGTTACGGTCTTGAATGAAATGCTGTAAAACACTTCAAGGCCCTGATCCAATTGGATTGTTGCGCCAACGATTATTATTATTATTTCTCTGATAAAGCTTGACGCAGCGGCGTCTCAGAAACCGAGACTACGTTTGCGTTCGATAAAGCAGCAGATTGAGAAAGCAGATTAGATGATGACTTTGAGACTGCATGTTAAATCGATGCTACACCGATAAATAACGTTCGGTGAGAATTTTGCGCGAATGTCTACGAACGCAGAGGGAATCCCCAAACATTTCGTACCAATCCCCAGTCACTCAACAACTCCGATCTGCCACGTATCATCGTATCATGCTTTCGTTGTGGCAGAGACTAAGCTGCACTTTGGAAGTCACCAAACGGAAGTGCCATGATAATTGCTAAATCCCCTTTCCATACTTAAAACATCTTTCCCTCCTCCTCTTCCACCGTTACCGCACGGATAATTACGCCAAAGACATGCCCCTTAGGGATTATTTTTTCGACAGATTATCAAAAATTCTAACCGTGTTGTTCCCCCTTTGTTCCTTTCATTTTGTGTAGGGACTTTAACTTTCGTATGCTTTCCTGGGCTCTATTCAAAGCCTTCGTTCCCTACCCAATACCTCGTCGCACCATTCCTTTCCTTCATCCACTTTCATGAACTCTTGTGCTTGGCTCCAATTCAACCTTTCCAAAAATCACTTAAATCGTACTATTAATTTTGTTTTCTCCAACCTTCCTTTCATGCCCTTCTTATGTTGCTTCCGACGTCTATCATCCGGCTATCGAGTTTGATCCAGACTTCTGGAAATCATGCTGACTTCACTTTCTTCAAAACTTTAATACTAACGGCCAGAAAGGAATATCTAGCCAGTGTTGAAGCCTCACTGGAACGTGAAAACCTAGAAACATTCTGGTCTCGCATTTGCAACTTCCGCAAACCCGCCCAGCTCTCTACTCATTTCTCCAAATTCGGTGGCTTCTGTGCTAACTACCCCTAATATTTTGTGATTTACCCTGGCGCTACTTTTTCCCAGTCTATGTTCTCTCGACTCCCTTTTCTCTTTATCAACGATCTTCCCCCCACCTTACTTCTCCCTGCTTGCTCTATGCCAACGACGTTAAGCTGTTTTCCGCGCCGTCTATGATCTGTGACTCCCTTCAATCAAACCTAGACAGATTCGCTGACGTGCTACTAATGGGTTGGCGCTAGACGTCAGAAACTGCCCCTTTATGTGCGCTCACATTCTCCTCGTGCTCTCTTGACAAATATTCCTTATCGAAACAAAACCAAATGCAGTGACTTTCGACAATAGGCTCCGCTTCGACACCCACTGCCTCGAAGTCACGAATCGGGCTGCAAAATTGTCGGGCTTTCTACTAGGCTTTTTCTCCGATTTTGACTCCGTCCAACTCTCCTTAACTCTCTTCAATTCCCTCGTTAGAGGTATCCTTGAGTACTGCTCCGTGATCTTGTCACCCTCCCGTAACTGTGATTATCTTGCCCTAGATAAAGGCCAATGGAAATTCATCCGCTCCTCCTTCTTCCCGTGTGGACTACCCCTTTCGTCTCCGCTCTCTTAACCTCCCCTTCCATCAACAACGTAGAAGTTATCTCCATTTATGTACATTTTTCAAAGTTTCCACGGGTCTGATGGAATGATCCGTCTACAGCAAAGACGCTACACGAAAAAGAGCCGCTCAAAATTGGGCTACAAAGGCCCGTTGAGTTCGATGAAGAACGATTGAATCACAGAGAGACGATGTTGTGTGCGTGGTGGGGCTGGGAAGGCTTAACCCACTACAAACTACTCGATTGGAACAAAACAATGAATACGAAGCTTTACGTTCAGCAAATGCGAAGACTGGCATAGGTAAAGCCATGCAGCAAAATCGGCCTCATCAACATCAAAGGGTCAACGTCCAGTACTTTCTTTTATTCGATTACTTGAAATACTGGCTACCAAACCACTCCAAATTAACTTGTACATAAAAAAATTTGATTCGCCAATAAAATACCTACAATAGACGAATTTCTCTACTCGGTTTCCATTTACAGTTCTGCCCTATTCGCTGCATCAAGCCAAGGTCCGGGCAAATGACGAAAAACTCTGATTTAAAGAAACACAGCATTCTATGTGTCAATTCAGCAGACCAATGCATTTTCCAATCGGTATTTATGGTTTAAGCAATGGTTTTCCCAGCACTGCAGCTTGATTTTGCATGACTCATAAATACAGTTGAAATTTTCTCTATTATTTGCCCAAAAAATGTTAAAATTGAGCTAAACCCATTCCAACTTTTAATAAAACAAAAGATTGGCAAGCGGAATGTTAATTTAAACAAAACAATTATTTAGATTGCCTTGAGAACCCTAAACAGTTATTCATTTTATAAAACTTCACTTACAGCTTTCTGTTTTGATTTCTTCTTCTCCTCTTCAGAGCTCATCATTTCCTGGACCCTAACAAGCCTCTTCTGGTTCTTGACCTATTGAAAATACACAAACAAATGAATTAATCAGCCAAAAACTTGCCTCTCAAACAATACTCACCGATTTCTGCTCTTCCCGTAATCGATGTTCAGATTTCTGCATAGCAATTCTGATTTGTTCTTTGGCATTCATAGATAACTTAAAGTGGGGCTTACTATTCGCAGCACTATCCAAACCGTGCGTATTTAACGATTCGCTAAGACTAGAAGCATATTCTTGAAAAAATCGATGCTCAGCGAGTTGGTCTAAAGTAGGCAGAGCTGATTTACATGCTTCCTTGGAAAGAATCATTTCTAGCAGATTTTCTGAAAAAAAAAACAATGCAACATTCAAATCAGGTCCTATGTTAAATAAATGTTCTCAAAAACTTACTTAGAGCTTCTGGACAGTCTGTTATTTGTCGTGCAACCGACTCTTGCAGTGGATAACCCATGCTCATCTCAAATAATACGTGACCGAAGCAATACACATCAATTGTTTCGGGTGTATGAATTTTACTATGTTGTACGAAAAACGGCCGGTAAAATGCTGGCACACCTAATATGATGTTCTCCACGTCTAAAAGCCGAACCGTATCGTCTATAATCACAATATTACCGGAATGTAAATGACCTGAAATATAAAGAACGATTTGGTTAGATTAGTTTGCGATAAACTGAAATAAATCCTACCATATGGCATCCCTTTCGAATGTAGAAACCTCAAAGCCTCAAGTATTTGACGCCCATACGTTGCAACTTGTCGCAGTGATAATGCTGTTCGACCTTTTGGGTTTCCATACTTGTTCAGAAACGGTTTCTTTGGTGTGGACATGCATAGAATATCCTTCAAGGTCCCTTGTTGATGAAATCTGAAATTTAAGAACATATAGAGGCTACATCTAGCACTTCTTCTCGCACTTCTCTTATTTACTTCCGAATCACTAACGCTCCATTCTCATTACACGCACTATACTGTAAAGGCTCAATATATGGATGCTGCAAGCCTGCTAAACTTTTGAAAATGCTATGCATTTCCTTGTCATCGATGTATTTATCTGGACCATATTCAGTCCATGATAGAACCAGTTCACAGCTACTGCTCTGGCTGGAGCCGCCATCACTGGATCCATTGGATGATTGTTGATGATGTTGCTTATTATGTGTTTGCGAACTTGATTTTATTAAATGTTTTCCGCCTGATTGTCCTTGCGATTTAGTAAGGACTTTGAAATAATGTTTACGTATTCGCCATCCGATAAGACCCATCGATTGTCCTAGAATATAGAGCCCTTCGGTACGTAGACATAATGACGCACTTTGTTGAGCTTGGTCTGAAACGAAATCAAAGGATATTGTTTTAATGTGGAATTTTCTAGAAATTATAGTGGGGTCCCCCTGGCATTCCGATTAAAACGTCCATGAGTATCTGACTAGTACAACAACGAAGTTCTTCGGTCGAAACTCTACCGGCCCTGAGTATCCCAAAAACACGACGCAAACAAGTGCTGACTAGATCTTGCAAATGCGATTCGGCCACGTTCGGATGCTGTTACAATACAGAGATATCGAAAGCACGAGGTACCCTTAACTGAATGTTGGTGAAATAGCTACATTTTCAAGTTTAGGTAGCGGAGGTAACTAAGCACTTTCAATCCGTCTAGTGCCATAAAATACGGTGCTGCCGTCAGTATAAACAACGCTTCAGGACTATATAAACGGTTCAAGGTCTTCGATGTTCTACAAATTGATATAAATAAGGAGAGTGCGATCAGCAATCAGACAAAGAACATTAATATTTTGCTCCAATCCAACAGGTGTCACTTGTTTCAGAATAATCCGAAGGGTATTAACTTAGTCAGATTTCTTAAATGCGTTCCAGGATTATTTTAGCTAATGCCTTCTCAACATCAAGATCCTGGGAGTTAACGTGAATACCTGCCGCGGTGGGCGGAATCCCCCGGCCCTTTTGGCAACGGATTGATTTAGAAGCCACAATCAGAGCCCCCGCGACTGCCACAACGGTACTGATTTATACTGAGTGCAGACTCAGCATTCATACCAGCGAATGCAAAATGTATCTAACACCCCTGCCACAACTAAGGGATACAACACAACTCCACGCTTGAGCCTGTCAGGAGCTCTACTCGTAATATGAACGCAATCACAACCACCACAAGGAACCAACCGGGTCGAGAGCACGTATCCCAAGAGTTCTTTCTTAGCATATGTTCTTAAAAGGCCATCCCGGTTCCTATAGAACCAAGTAAGCTCTGGTGAGGCTTCGTGGCAAGAGCCACATCAGATCTGATTACGAGCTCGTCCAAGGAGAAACCCATCTCAAGCCCGAAGTCCACGATAAAACTTCCTCTTTTAGCCACACTTTCCAAACTCATGTGTGACCCGACCTATCCCACTTTCATTCCATCTAAGCTGACACAGATGTTACACTCTCATCTAACAATCTTTTAACCGCAGGCGATTCTAGCCCCAACATCCGCCACCCGCCTCCACTAACTAAATTCGTAGATTGAGGCGGGCCCTTTCTGATCCTGTAGATCAAAAAGAGGAACACCATGTGAAGTACAGGAGGACACCCTAATAATGCCACTCGCCGACAAGCGTAGAGCAGTTTTCTGCCCACTACCGTCATCGCGAAATCATACAACACATGGAACCCATACCTAGAACATACAAGAAAGGGTCCCGCATATATGAAATGAATCTAGCAACTCTCCTGCTTAGACTCTATTCACACCTCACACAACATACACACCAATTTTATCAAACACGTCCTGAGCTCGATTTGATGCGGGCGCAAACACATACGTTCCCTGACTGTTCCTCCCAAGTATGTCAACATCCTCCGACATTTTAAATTGGCTGTGTTCAACTTGATGAGTGGCGGACGACGTAAGTTCCCTTTGAACAACATAGCGATGCTTTTGTCCGTTGAGACTACAACACCGATTTTAAGGAATCAAAGATGCGCATGTACTCAATATACCGCCGGTCGAGCTAAAGTCGACTGTACCCACCAATAAGGATGAGAAAATCATGCGCGTAAACAACGCAGCTCACCCATTATCAGATGCCATATAAATGGGCCTTCGATAGATTCCGGTGGCCAACTGCGCTCCACATTAACCTACACACGCACACTGACATCTTAGACGAATGTTCTCCCACAATGAAAGTAGCTTTCCCACAGAGCTAATTCCTGGGAGTTGCACCCATGAAATTTCAACAACACAGATGACAAACTTAGGTAGTCAATTGCATCTTTCCAATCAACAAAAGATTCCAAAGACCTATTTCTTTGCACTACGAACAACAAAGTTTTTCACATGCATTAAAGCGCCATCGATGGAACTGCCAGCTTGGAGACCATACTGCCTGTCCAACATCAGATGGGATGTTTTCACCCCCAAGTCGCTGGACCTTGATTTTCTCCAGGACCACACCAAAGAGAGACGAAATATGGCCTTGTACGAGCGAAGATTGCAGTAAAACAACAAACCTGACGGCAGTCTTCAACAATGCAAGGAAATAACCCTTTCGTAAACAATAATCATCTAAACACTGGAGATAAGATGGGATGGCCCGCCAGTCATGGTGTCCCAAACAGGTGACTTGCGAGACCTGAACCCTCGCCACGCTCTCCTCGATCTCACGACACTGCAGAGGATAAGTTCCCCCTCCCCCTTTCTTCTGTGTGATCGCCAGAAGACACCGAAAGCTCCCTAGCCCAGCAATATCAGATATCGGAATGGGACATACATTGAGGACTAGACGGACCCGAGTGCTGCGATCGGAAAAGAGGATCTGCGACTGACCACATCCTCGATCAATGTTTTTCCTGCCTCAGATGTATTGTGAGGCGCAGCCTTTGAGGTTCCCACCCTGCCTTGACATCCTCAGGCCATGATATAGAAAGATGTCACTAATTAACAGCTTTGCAAGGTTAAAGAGGAGCGGGGAGGAGGAAAAGGAGGTCCTCAAAGTAAAGGGGAAATCAGTTCGAATTCATTTCCATATGTATATTAATTTATAAAACGAAAAGAATATAAATTCAGAGGAGAAAAAAGTATAAGAATAGAAACTTAAAATAAAAAAAATATAATAAAAATAAGAAAATAAAATTAAAAAAAAGAAAATAATAAAAAAATAAGAAAACTAAACAAATATTAAGCAGACACTATCAAATATGGGATACAGATCCCCCTCCCTTGAGAGCTTTCTGAGGGAGTTCACATGAATTACGAAATGGATAAAATTCCAACTGCAATTTATCAATGTCTCGGCAGGATGAGCATCGAAGTGTATAAGGCTTCATCCTGCTGACTTGTTGGTAAAACTTTCGCACTTGGTGCGGTTGCTCCCTGTACTTTTCTAGCTTACAGAGTTGTTGGTTCTCCCAGGCTTTTTCATTCACTGCTCGCATATTTTCCAATTGTCTCTGCATACGTGAAGAACACAGGCAAAAAAAGACCCCGAGCAGAGAAAAATGCGTCTATACATCGGTCGGTTGCGGCAGCAACAGTAACAACACACAAGCAGGTTTCAGAGCAAAACGTCAAATTGAGGTCACCCGTCCAAAACTCCTACGCTTAATAATTTCCCACAAATTTGATTTTCCTCGCGAGCAAAGATTTTTTTTTTATTTAAATAGACAGAGAGAACTTCCTTTTCCCTCCTCCTCTTTAATCTCGCAAAACTCTTTTAGAAAATGGACATCCTCCAATATAATGGCCTAAGTATGTCAAAGTAGGGAGGGAGCCTCGAAGACCGCGGCTCATCATACATCTGGGGCAAGAGGAACGTTGATCGAGAATGTGATCCATCGTGCATCCTCCTTTTCGATCGAGTCCGGAGTTTTACGGCTCCATGAGTACGGATCGTTATTTTTTTTATTTTGACTTTTTAGTTCTAGCTCACGTGTTGGACAATCGGTAAGCTCGCGCGAATCCTCCAGTTCATCTATTTTTTAGAACCCGCTGCGGACTCACGTATCGAAAAGGACACGTAAATTTTTTTTAAATGTCACGTGAGAAATCGAAGTACTCGAAGGACCCCCCACATTCCCGAGCCTGGCTAGCACATGGAGCACTTGGATTGAGCTTCAATATTTGCGGGCGAATCTTTACCATGAATTTCACCACCTTTTAGGTTTTTTGGGGAAACCTGTTGGTCATCTCCGGACACTTAGGATGGTCTTTTGACCATCGCCATCCCATTTATGTTATCACAAATTTGAATGGATTCTTAATCTCTAAACTCAAAGAGAAGTCATCACCTCAGTGAGATATGAGATGCGTCAAGTTAGTAGTGATTACAATCAAAACGTAATGAAATTTTCCCACCCGCCCCTTAAAATATACGGCAATTCAAACTATAGTGACTTCTCTGTCCTCCTTTCTCAAATGGGCTTCGGATCTTTTTTAAAGAGGAAGCATGTGTGTCTGACTTCAATTTTAAAGCGTTCATAACAATAATCGTTGGGGCCACAATCCAATTAGGTCTGAGCCTGGAAGTGTGTTAGAGCACTTCATCCAAGACCGTAACAGGATTACAGTACCCTGTAGAAGGCAATGCGGTCAGTATTGCGCCAGTCCCTGTTTATTGCTCCGATTTGACTCAAGTCTTCGACGTCAAGTTACGATAGAAATCCCAATGCCACCAGTGTGATTTGAACCACGACCTTCCGTTCGAAAGCCTAGCGCTCTAACCATAGCTCGTTGTTAAATTATTTACCCCGAAATAAACATAAAAATTTCAATTTTAAGATAAATTTGAAGGAAATATCATTTGAGAATTGTCTTTCTTACCCGTTGAAATTATGTAAACCCTCCCTTCTCTATTAAGGGGGTCATTTATTTATTTATTTATTTATTTAATGAGGACAATACACAGAAAGCAAATTTCTTATTACATATTGTCCTCAGAGGGAGGAGCAAGTAAATGGCATATTTTGCGCTTAAAGCTAGAGAGGGACATAGAGTCAAATGAACCAAGCTGTAGGGCATTGTAGGACCGGCAAAACCTCGGGATCGGAGAGTGAAAGTAAATCTCGAGCTCGGCGAAGGGCACATCAAAAATGTCCGCATTACGTGTGTCATGAGACGAGGCGATACGGGGAGTAATATCCGAGTTGGCGGAGCAGTCCATCAGACCATTGCAGAGTTTGAAAAGAGTACACATATCAAGGAAAATACGGCGTTGCTGTAGGGAGGGGAGATTGAGGGTGCGGAGTCGTGACGGATAATCAACCCGTGGAAGGTTCTTTTTGTAAAAGAGGGTCCGGGTGAATTTGCGTTGTACAGCTTCAAGATGCGGTAGGGGGACCAGACTACAGAGCAGTATTCAAGGATGTTTTTGACAAGGGAATTGAAGAGTGTTAAGGAGGGCTGGATTGAGGTAAAGTCGGACGAGGAACGTAGGATAAAACCAGGCATTTTGGAAGCTCTATTGATGATGTCAACGAAGTGGGAATTGAAACGAAGTTTATCGTCGAATATTACACCCAGGTCTTTGAAGGAGGTCAGTAGTGAAAGGGGTTGACCACTGAGAGAATAGGGAAAGGATGATGGGGAGGGTTTCAGGGAATAGCGCATCCAGTGGCATTTGTTGACATTCAGTGTTAGCTTGTTGACCGAACACCAACAGGCTAAATTATCAAGGTTGGATTGTAAGAGAGCACAGTCCAATGGAGAGGAAACAGAGGCAAACAATTTAAGGTCGTCTGCGTAAAGCAAATACGGACAGGTGAGGATGGAGGCGAAGCTGATAGAAGAAGGGACAGAATGAGTTGGATTACGAGAGTTGCGAGCGTGAGACCAAAAGAGTTTTAAGTTACCGCGGGCAAGGGCGGCTTCGACGCTCAATAGGTACCTTTTACGCGCCTTTCTGACCATTGACTTCACAGTAGATCGTATAGCTTTAAATTGAGCAAGGTCGGCGTCATTTTTAGAAGCCCGAAACTTCTTCCTCAGTGTATGTTTCAAGCGCATGTTAATATGAAGTTCCGTTGTGAACCAAGTTGAGAAAGAACGTAGGCAGGGAGGGAAAGAAGGGACATAACAGGAGAGGAGATCAGAGAGGATATTGTAGAAGGTGTTAAGAGCTTGATCACACGATGAATTACTTAATATATGAACCCAGTTGAAAGACGGTCATCCCGTGTGAAGGCCGTTTTTTTTTGGCTTTATTTAGAAATTTTTTGTGAAGAACTGGAGAAAGATACAAATACGAATTTTTCACCATAGATTTATTAATATCTTGAGCGTGCATAGTAATTTTTTCCAGCCCGATCGCATAGTTCGTTATTGAAATACAGAGCAATTTATACACCCATCTCCAAAAAAGGTGTTTTCTGCTGTCCCGCTAGAGGGCGCTGCGATCGTCTTAGAGAAAAAAGTAAACGGTATTTTAACGTACAGACTTAACTACAGTCCGCAAACTAGGATTATTAATAAATATTAAAAGGTGAATTTTTGGTGCCGTGTTAAACTTTTTTTTTTTTAATTTTGGGGTTTTTTTAAAGCTTCTTCAAAGAATAAAAAAAACTACTGAATGAATCGCAATTATCCTAGTTTGTGGACCGTAGAAATATGTTCTGAATAAGTCCTGAAAATTTCAAAGAATTTCGTTGGATAGATTTTGGGCTATGGTGGCAGCCGATTTTCTACATGCGGTTTTGAGAAAAACGCATTTAAAAAGTAGAATGCGATTTTTAGCCATAAAACCTTAACTGACTATTAATCTGCTATAAATAATCAATAAACCTTAGTTTTCTTGAACAAACACATGTACAGCCTTGGCTTCAATTCTCATCTTTTTAGCGAAGTCATTTGAACGTCATTCCGACCGATAAATACGAGCTTCATTACGGCGATCGACATAAATCTGGCATGTGACTTATCACGTGTTCAACACTATAATTTCCAAACGACTCCGAATATCAAACAAGTCGGGAAACCGGAAGCTTGACGCTTCAGGTATAAAAGGCTTTGTGTTTCCCTATGTGAGGAGCATAACGTATTGGCTTATAGCATTGACCCGAGATATTGAAATCGCTCAGTTCTAGGCAGGTTACTGCCATTGCCAGAACTGAGCGATTTAAATATCTGAAAAGGCAGGTTACTGCGTTTGCCAGGACTCAGCGATTTAAATATCTCGAGTCAATGCTATCAGCCAATGGAGAACTGCGTAATGAAATTGTTTCACGCATTAACGCAACCTGGATGAAGTGGCATTCCCCAACTGGTGTTCTTTGTGACCGGCGTATCAGCGCCCGTCCCAAATCTAAAATTTACTGCAATGTCGTCCGTCTGCCGCTTTCTATAGTTCTGAGTGTTGGGCGACTATAAAGGACAATGAACGGCGTCTTGCGGTAATGGGAACGAAGATGTTGCATTGCACTGGTGGCGTGACGCGTTTTGATCACGTCTGAAATGAGAATATCCGCGATTGTTATGGGTTTGCACAGATCTGGGAAAAACTGCGAGGCATTTTCGATGGTGTGGTCATGTAATTCACGCTAACGAGAATTCAAAAACCAGTATTGGTCAGAACATCGAAGTCAATGGTAAGCAAACAAAAAGCCGGCCAAAACAATGGTGGCTTGATACACTGGATGGGGTTTAAAGGTCTCGCAATTACATCCTGATCAGGCATTTGATAAAATAAAATGACGAAACCGATCACGTCGAGCCGACCCCGCTTGTGAAGACTGAAGAAAAAGACAAAGATGTGAGGAACGACGAGTGCACTACAGCTCCGTCTCACATAGCTAAAAATTCCATTTCCCTCTATTTTCTACAAAACCATTTAAATAAATCATTTGATGGAAAGCCCTGTATTGATAATAATCAACCTCATACCCTTCACACTCTGAGTTTAATATTATTAGCAAATTCCAAGAATTTAACCGACATCAAATATAAAAACAAGTCGGGAAACCGGAAGCTGGACACTTCAGGTACGAAAGGTTTTGTGTAATTCTTAGTACGTAGCACGTAATATATCCATATATTATGTGAGAATATCCACTTTCGGGTGATATTGACATGCATAGTCTTCAATTTTCAAAGAAGCAACAAATTTGAGGTATTATAACTTTGTTAGTAATAGTGCGATTTCCACCAAACTTGGTAAGCTCATGCTCTATATTATAGCATATGTCACTGCAAAATTTCATGGTACTAAGATGAACTTAAGGGGGTTTCCAACCAATTACAAAAAATTGTACTAATATACTATTATTAATTTTATTTAAACAGATATCGGCATGGAAGGTATTTCGGAGCCCAGGCACCATATAGTGGCAGCCTCCTGATTTTTTTCAGATTTTTCGGTTTGGTAGTTTCTGAGAATGGCCCCCTTAAAGAAGTGAGCACTTTCAACCCCCCGCGCTCCCCACCTTTCCAACGAATGTCAAAACTAAGATCGGCTTTGAAAAGTACTAATCGGGACCTTTAATTTGATACCCCACATGACTATATTTGATGAAAAAAAATTTTACACCCCCCTTTTGCATGTATGGGGACCCCTCCTTAAATTCAAGGTAAAAGGATGTAATTCACTGTATGCGTGAGCGTTCACAGTTCCCACCTTTCTACCAAATTTGGTGTCAATCGCTATAACCGTCTCCGAGAAAAATGCGTGTGACGGACAGACAGACATACAGACAGACAGACAGACAGACAGACAGACAGACGGACAAACAGACAGACAAATCTCCCATCAGGCGCGTCCCTTCGTGCGGATAAGGGAATGCTCGGCGGATGCGTAGGAATATGCACATATACGCATTTGCAGGTGTGCGTGTATGGGCATGCTTATGCGCAGGCCGGGTAGGTGGGAAGTAAACGCCCGCCCGTGGATAAAAATTGGCTATGGGAAGGATACCCAGAAATAAAACCAAACATGGAGGAACAGAAGGAGAATAAAGTTACGGTGCAGGGCTTCGGAAACCCAGTACCGGCGGCTTTTGGGAGTGGGCAAGCAGGCTCCCGGCCGTCGATATCCCTCGACTGCAGTGCCTCGGTGGTGGATTACTTGGCCACCGTTGCATCAAATACTACAAGTAGCCTGGAGAAAGAGGCATTTAAAAGGAGTACATCACTCCCGAGAACGCCTGTTCAAAACCCAAGAAAAGATGGGGCACAAACTGGTCAGGTATTAGCCCATAGCGGGGTAACTACAGCTGGTCGAAATATGTCGCAGGACTTAGTGGTTGATCCATTTAAGAGAAGCTCGACGATAGCGCGATCTCCTCCGAAATCAACCTTGATGAAGGAAGGAAATCTGGGAAGCATTCGGAAGGCTAAAAAGTACGTAAGCGCCCAACGTGAAAACCAAGCGGAGGAGCTATGTCAGAGTCCGGAAGAATCATCGTTTGCCTTACTCGGAGGTAAAATAATAGAGTTGTCTGAATTTATTAAGGACAAACACAACGTGCACCAGGCCATCAAAAACATGGTGCGTACCATTCGGGTACTATACAATGGTGCCAAGGAAGAAAAAAACGCCTCGAAGAAATCAAGCGTCACCCAGGCAACACAAGTGACACCCCCTCAACATCCAAAGGGCGGTAAACTTGAAAAAAGGAGTAGAGAGTGCGCGAACGATTCTTTCGGATGCTCACAGGACGCGAAAAGGCTTCTCACCGGCAAAAGGCAAGGGAAACAAAGTTACCAACATCGTGGAAACTGCGGCGCCGGCTCCAATTGACCCAAGGGAGGCAAAGCCTCAAAAAGGGACCAAGGAAGCATGGACCAAGGTTGGTGGAAGGAAAAACACGACGCAGAAAAGAAGATTACGGCCCGAATTAATCATCATCTCCAAAAAAGGGGATATGACTTACGCCGATATCCTTAGGAAGGTCAAATCCGATCCTGAGCTGATGGACCTTGGAGAAAACGTCAGCCGAATCAGACGATCCCAGAAAGGAGACTTGATGCTGGAGCTGAAGAAGTCTCCGGGCAAAACGGTAGAAAATTTCCTCGGCAAGGTGGAGAAGTCCTTAGGAGAAGAAGCTCAAGTACGGGCCAGAAAGCAGGAGCTTGTCATCGAATGCAAGGACATTGACGAAATCACGACCAAGGAGGATATCCGTGACGCCCTAGAAAAGCAGTTCGGACCACTTGGCTTGCAAGATTCCGCAATCAGGGGACTGAGGAAGGCATACGGAGGCACGCAAACGGCAACTATAAGCTTACCAACTGAAGCAGCGTTCAAACTGCTGGCGGCTGGGAAAGTAAAAATAGGTTGGGTCGTTTGCCGACTCAGGGAGCAGGTATTCCTTAAGCGCTGCTTTAGATGCCTGGAATTCGGCCACATAGCGGCGAAATGCACCGGTGACTGTGACAGGTCAAAATGTTGCAGAAAATGTGGGGGAGAAGGCCATATGTTCAGGGAATGCAAGGCTGAGCCTGAATGCATGCTCTGCAAGGAAAAAAAGGGCGTCGACTGTAGGCACGTTGCAGGCAGCAGCAGATGCCCAGTGTTTAGGCGAGCCTTGAATGCAGTAAAAAAATGAGGTTGATACAAATCAACCTCAACCACTGCGAGGCAGCGCAAGACCTTCTCTCGCAGACCATCTATGAGAAGGGAATCGAAGCTGCCATAATCAGCGAGCCCTATCGCAACAATAAGAGCGGTGCCTGGACTGCAGATGAAACCGGTAAGGCGGCAATATGGGCGTGTGGAAATCAGGCCATTCAAGAAGTGATGGAGTTTCCAGAAGTTGGATTCGTCAGGGCAAAAATAGCTGGTATCTATATTTATAGTTGCTATGCTCCACCAAGCGCGACGATAACAGAATTCGAAGGAATGCTAGGTATGCTAGTCTCGGATGCAAGAAGTCGAAACCCCAAGATCATAGCTGGTGATTTCAAAGCGTGGGCCGTGGATTGGGGCAGTCGCACTACGAACACCAGGGGCCGTATCCTGCTCGAGGCTTTCGCGGAGCTAGATTTGGTGCTTGCCAACACGGGAAACGCTTCCACTTTTCGTGGGACGGGGTCAGGCTCAATAGTCGATCTGACATATGTGAGTACCACATTGGCGAGGAGAATGACATGGTTTGTCAGTGAGCATTATACTCACAGCGACCACCAGGCGATTTTCCTCCAGATCGAGTATGGGCCATGCGTCGATGCGTGTTCCCGTGAGGCTGGAAACCGGGGCTGGTCCGTGAAAGGGCTTGAGGAGGATGCATTCATAGAGATGCTATTGGGAGGCCAAAGTCCCGGTGGTGCGGCTACGGAAAAGGTAGAGCAAATGATGGGACGCATAACAAGAGCATGCGACGCTGCTATGCCGAGGCGACGAGTTCTCGCAAAAAGGCGCTCAAACTATTGGTGGAATGAAGAGATCGCGGTGTTACGGAATGCATGTTTTCGTGCTAGAAGGATCTGCCAACGATCTAGAGCAAGACCAGACTTCGACGAGAAACGGCTAGCATATGTGAACCTTCGAGGTAGGCTTAAGCAGGCTATACGGACCAGCAAGCGAGAATGCTTCAAGCAGCTTTGCACAGAGGCAGACCAAAGCCCCTGGGGAACAGCGTACAGGATAGTTATGAAGAAGATGAGAGGGCGAACACCACAATTGACCTGTCCGCATCTTCTTCTCGATATCGTGACGGCGCTCTTCCCCCCGGATAAAGGGGAGCGCAAACAACACAAGCGAGCACTCGACGTCTACACTATACCTGCGGTAACTGAGGAGGAACTTATGCAAATTTGCCGGAGAATTGGTGATAACAAAGCACCCGGTCTGGATGCTGTTCCCAATAGAGCCCTTAAACTCGCTGTTAAGACCAGACCCGACTGGTTTATCAGCGTGTTTCAGACATGCATGATAGAAGGAATTTTCCCCGATCGGTGGAAGAGGCAAAAACTAGTTTTACTCCCGAAGCCGAATAAACATCCAGGACACCCTTCATCATACCGACCGATTTGCCTTATCGACACGGCAGGAAAGATGCTCGAAAGGGTCATCTACAACAGACTGCTCCCTATCATCGAATACAAGGATGGACTATCGGAGCGACAATTTGGATTTCGTCAAGCCCACTCAACCATCGACGCCGTAGACGTTGTTTTGAAGCTGGCTCGAGACGCGATGTCGTCTAAAAAATGCTGTGCCGTAGTGACATTATAATAATAATAATAATAATAATCGTTGGCGCAACAATCCATGTTGGATCAGGGCCTTGAAGTGTGTTAGAGCACTTCATTCAAGACCGTAACGGTACACTAGGAGGCAATGTGGTCAGCATTGCGCCGTAGTGACATTGGACATCAAAAATGCGTTCAATTCCGCAAGCTGGGAGTGGATAAAAAGTTCACTGGCTAACACGGGTGTCCCTAGTTACTTGACTAAGCTCCTCAACAGTTACCTTTCGGAGAGGACACTTTGGTACGACACGGATGAGGGATCCAAGCAGTACACCGTCACCGCAGGAGTACCACAGGGCTCAGTGTTGGGTCCTCTCCTGTGGAACGTCATGTACAATGGGGTCCTTGTCCTTCCCGTGCCAAAGGAGGCCACGATAATCGGTTTCGCAGATGATCTAGCTGTGGTTGTCGTCGCGAAAGAACCTGAAGACGTCGAAATGTACGCTAACGAAACCATTAGCGCCATAAAAGCGTGGCTGGAGATGGTTCAGCTTGACCTTGCGGAACAAAAGACGGAGGCGGTCTTGATTACCAATCGTAGGAAGAGGAATACGATTAATATTCGCGTTGGTGGTCACGTCATCACTTCGAAGCCGGTTATCAAATACCTGGGGGTGATGATTGACGCTAAGATCAATTTCAGGGGACATCTGGACTATGCCTGTGAGAAAGCGGCAAATACCAGCGTACCATTAGCGCGGATGATGCCTCACATTGGAGGTCCAAGGTATAGAGTCGCAGATTACTTGTGGCCGGAGTGGTTCGCTCCACACTATTATACGCGGCACCAGTTTGGGAGGAAGCATTAGCGTGTGAGAGTAATCGTAGGAGAGTGAATATGACTTACCGCTTAGTGGCGCTAAGGGTGTGCAGCGCCTTCAGAACAATATCAGCCGAGGCAGCGTGTGTTATTGCGGGAATGATCCCGATAGACATTCTGGCAAGTGAGACACGCTGCCTGTATGAGACAAGGAAAATGAATCCTCTTGAAAAGGATGCAGAACGCCGAAAGGCGGCAAGGCGAGAGTCGCTGGAAAAGTGGCAGAAACGGTGGGATGACTCGCAGAGGGGTCGCTGGACCCACACTTTGATTCCCCGTATTGAAGAGTGGATCCAGCGACGACACGGTGAGATTAACTACCATCTGACGCAATTCCTGTCAGGACATGGCGGTTACAGGAAGTACCTGCACCAATTCAGGCTGGATGATTCTCCCTTGTGTCCTGAATGTGGTTGCACACCTGAGGACCCGGAGCATGTTATGTTCCACTGTCCACGATTTCTCTCAGAAAGGAGGAGTCTGGAAGACTCCCTGAAAACCACTCTAAGCCCGCAGAACATCGTCGGGGAAATGTTGAAATCGGAGGAAAACTGGTGTGCGGTGAACACCGCCATCAAACGAATACAAGAAGAACTGGCAAGAGCGGAGCGCGCAAGGAGGACGCGAAGAACGGAAGGCGTGGTTGCGTAAAGCACAGTCCACCCCGCGAAGTAATGCTTTGCGGCGGTCCCGCGGGGAAGGAAAAAGGAGAAAGTGGGGAAAAAAAAGGGGGGGGGGGAGGAAGAAAAAAAAAAAAAAAAAAAAAAAAAAGACAGACAGACAGACAGACAGACAGTAAACCGATTTTAATAAGGTTTTGTGTTTACACAAAACCTTAAAAAGGGCTAGGGAGAATTAGATTCTTCTTGAATGGAATTTTAATATTTCACTCGAATGTGAATTATTCTCGTTAATTATGACGTCAGCATCTTATTTGTATGGCTTTGGAAGCAGTAAATTCGGGCGAAATTGCTAAGTTTGAACTGCTATAATTTTGGCGTTAATGGCCACGAAATTTAGCACGTATATACGAAATATTGTCCTCTATGCTGGTACAAAATTCGGAAGTCCTAGGATGAATTTAAGGGGGGTTTTCAGTAAATTTCTAAAAAGTAGTAATATACTATTAGTAAGTTTATTTGAGCAGATATCGGAATGGGACATATTTTGAGGCGCACCACCCTGATTTTTTTCGGATTTTTAAGTTGGGTAGTTTCCGAAAATGAGTCCTGTCTCACTTCAAATGCGTACATTTTGACTCCTTACTCACGCACTTTGCAATTTATGCCAAAACTAATGTCAGTTTCGAAAAGTACAAATCTAGACCTTTCATTTGATACCCTACACTATATCCGGTGAAAAAAATGTTTGAATCCCCCCTTTACATGTATGGGGAGCCCCCCTTTAAACTCCACCTAAATTTATGCCACTCGCTGTATGCGTGGGATTTCATAGGTCCCATCTGTTTGCCAAATTTCGTTTGGATCGGTTTAGCCGTTTTGGAGAAAAATGCGCGTGACAGACAAACAAAACCTTAAAAATCACTTTACCCATATATTCTACACTATATCTAGATACAATTGATGCGGATCCGACACACGGGATGACCCCCTTAGGCATAGAAAACCACAAACTCACATTGAAAAACGTATAAACTGTGATGAAGTTATAAATAGGTCGTCATAAAAAACGGTCCAATTCATGGAAATTAATGAGAAACTTGAAATGAAGCTAAGAAATCGGCACGGAAAATTATTAACGCAAAACACGAAACTAAAATTGGCACATATCGGAAAGAAACGTGGAAGAATAACTCTATAAAATTGTAGAAAGTAGGTAAAAATAGGCACTGAATATTCAGCCACCGAAAATTCGAAAAGGTCCGATTTTCAAATTTTAGAGATAACATGTGAATGAAGGAGTTTTCACAACTTTTGACTCTCTCGAATTTCCATAAATATTTCATTTTTTGCCTCTTTGTTTCCTTACTTGCAATGCTCCCCCTCCTTGTCGATACTACATAGGTTTTCAACTAGCTTAGAAATTATCGATTATAGTGTTCATATATGACCGAATCCGCTACTGTCTTATTTGCCACCAAATTTATCAATTAAATAATTGGTTCATAAATCACCACCGCTAATAAAACTTCTGAACTTGTAAATTTTTCTCAAATTTTCTAGAAAAAGACATCTTGGAAGCTCAATGAATACGATTTCAAAACACGCTCCCAGATACCAGCAACGTTAGAGAGTTCACTACTTTCACTAATCATATTCATAATAAATTCTTATCCATTAGCAAATTTATAGATTTTTTTCTTATATTTCAGATAAAACGCAAAACAGTTTTTGCTTTCAATCGATTCGATGATTTCGGTCGGGGACTTTTATACCGTTTTGCTCCAATAGTTCATAGATCAAATTTGAAATATGGATTAAATATGCAAATCTGAAATTCTATTTTAGCACGAAATGTAAAGTTCCAACTACATCGGTTGACCCGGTTTCTAAAGCGTACATTCTTGTTTGTAACAGTCATGTTTGATGACACACTATATATCCCCAGAATCTTGATTGACTTTACGGTATATTCTCGAAATGAATTAGAAAAAAATACCAAAGTATTGATCAAAGTTTCAAATATGATAATTATACGGAAAGTATGCAGACATGTGTCTGTCTATCTACTATAGTTTTTGTATCTGATTGGAATTTTAGTTAAATAACTTCAGTAAAGTTTTGTGTTTCTGCACAAACGAGATCAATCACTCATTTGAAACACAAACATCCAAAAGAATATACATGAATTCATACGAAAAATATTACCAACAAGCCGGCAATACAATAGATACATTTAATTACCCCCGTTTCCAAATATATCTAATTTCCATGTAATCAATAAAAGATTGAAGCGACGAACTTCCAACTCAAATTGAAGAATGTCTAGTAAGGACAGCCTAGCTCTCCCTCGACGATTACCTACGTTGTCGTGGTGAGGAAGCTCAATCCTCCAGAAAACGGGAGGTGGCACTTGAAGCCAAGCGGTAATCAAAACCCCAGTTTTAACTATCCTTATCTCAGCAGAAAGAAGCTCTGCCCAGACCGACTTACTTTCTCCGATAAAACTAAACCCATGGCAGCCAATTATGAAAAACAAAAAAACGAAAACAAAATCCTTTCAAAAAACTACAATTAAACCTCAATCGTGACGATCTAACCCCGAATGAAGGGGCAACCCTAAACTCATCGATGGAAAACCTGAGCCTAGACTCAGATTCTCCCCTTACTCAGGTGCGAGCCAATCGAATCGGGACCCAGTCCTTAACAGATGAGCCGAAGTAGGTCCCTTCTGTCAGCACTCCTGACCCCAGGCTCCAATTGGTGCCACCTGCTGAGACTAAAGTCTTGTCCACGGATAAGCACCTGACCATGGACAGCAAACAGCCTTTGAGGAAACCGCCTCCGGGCCAAGGTTGAGGGGAAAGGATCGTTCGGAGCACCTGCGGCTAAGGGGAAACCGAAGCGGCAGCGGTCCTCGGATAATACCAACTTTTCGACACAATAGGCAGCAAAGAGAGCTCAGCCAGCAACGGCTAGGCCTTCATTTGCAGCCAAGGCTATGGAAACCGATGGATGGGTTTTGTATGACTACTCTAATCAATCCGATTACGATACTGAGCAGTGCGAAGGACTGCATCCTCACAAGACATTAAGCTTTGCTTTGAGTCGGTAGGAGTATACCGTAAAATGTTACGGTTAAACTTTGCCAACGAAGACACGAATGAGTGGATCAAGCAGTACTGCTCCTCCCTCAACGATGTGTAGGAGGATACGCGAGTAACCCTGAAAAGGGTCTCTGAGCTGCCATCGTTAAAAAAGTGCTTTCTCTGGCTTGCAGAAAAAGAGTGGAATGGTGCTGGGGTTCTGGAAAAACTTGGTGGAATAAACTCAACACTTCCACCTGGATGCTCATCATCATCAACGGCACAACAACCGGTATCCGGTCTAGGCCTGCCATAATAAGAAACTCCAGACATCCCGGTTTTGCGCCGAGGTCCACCAATTCGATATCCCTAAAAGCTGTCTGGCGTCCTGGCCTACGCCATCACTCCATCTTAGGCAGGGTCTGCCTCGTCTTCTTTTTCTACCATAGATATTGCCCTTATAGACTTTCCGGGTGGGATCATTCTCATCCATACGGATTAAGTGACCCGACCATCGTAACCTATTGAGACGGACTTTATCCACAACCGGACGGTCATGGTATCGCTCATAGATTGTGCAGGCTACGGAATCGTCCATCCTCATGTAGGGGGCCAAAAATTCTTCGGAGGATTCTTCTCTCGAACGCGGCCAAGAGTTCGCAATTTTTCTTGCTAAGAACCCAAGTTTCCGAGGAATACATGACGACTGGCAAGATCTTAGTCTTGTACAGTAAAAGCTTTGACCCTATGGTGAGACGTTTCGAACGGAACAGTCTTTGTAAGCTGAAATAGGCTCTGTTGGCTGACAACAACCGTGCGCGGATTTCATCATCGTAGCTGTTATCGGTTGTGATTTTCGACCCTAGATAGGAGAAATTATCAACGGTCTCAAAGTTGTATTCTCCTATTCTTATTCTTCCCGTTTGACCAGTGCGGTTTGATGTTGTTGGTTGGTTCGTCTTCGGTGTTGACGTTGCCACCATATCTTTTATCTTGCCTTCATTGATGTGCAGCCCAAGATCTCGCGCCGCCTGCTCGATGTGGATGAAGGCAGTTTGTACGTCTCGGGTGGTTCTTCCCATGATGTCGATATAGTCAGCATAGGCCAGTAGTGGGGTGGACTTAAAGAGGATCGTACCTCTTGCATTTACATCAGCATCACGGATCACTTTCTCGAGGGCCAGGTTAAGGAGGACGCATGATAGGGCATCCCCTAGTCGTAGACCGTTGTTGATGTCGAATGGTCTTGAGAGTGATCCTGCTGCTTTCATCTGGCCTCGCACATTGGTCAGGGTCAGCCTAGTCAGTCTTATTAATTTCGTCGGAATACCGAATTCTCTCATGGTCGTGTACAGTTTTACCCTGGCTATGCTATGATAGGCGACCTTAAATCCGATGAACAGATGGTGCAACTGTTGTCCATATTCCAACAGTTTTTCCATCGCTTGCCGCAGAGAGAAAATCTGATCTGTTGTTGATTTGCCTGGAGTGAAGCCTCTTTGGTATGGGCCAATGATGGTAGTGAATAGTGCACACTATCTCTGCTAGAGAAGAAGGGGGAATCCATCCGAAGGGACCGTGGACTTCTGAAAAGCCAGTAATAAGGAGTTGTACAAGGAATGGTAGCAACGATGTGATGAGCATCGAAGTGTGTAAGGCTTCATCCTGCTGACTTGTTGGTAAAACTTCCGCGCCTGGTGCGGTTGCTCCCTGTACTTTTCTAGTTCACAGACTTGTTGGTTCTCCCAGACTTCCTTTTTCCGTCTGTGAAGTCGCTTCTCCGCTCGACGGAGTTCGTAATAAGTCTCTGCGCGTGCTCGCGCCCTTTGATAATGCAACATTACTCGGTATGCGGCATTCTTCCGTTCCATTGTTAGCTTACATTCATCGTCAAACCAACCGTTCCGACTCCTTTTGCGGGGAGCCAAGTATCTTTGTAGCCGTATCCATGATAACGTTCTTCAGGTGGTTGTGAAGATCATTTGTAGATGCTTCATCTCCAGGTCCTCTGTTGACTGCGGTTATTGCGGCATCCATTTCCCTCTTATAGGTGTCGCGGAGGGCTGTGTTGTGGATAGCTTCAGTGTTAACTCTCACCTGATTATGAGAGGGGATTCTAGGTGATATTGTTATTCGAGCTTGGAGCACCATGACAACGAGATAGTGATCCGAGTCTATATTGGCCCCCTATATGTTCTGACATTCATCAAGGCTGAGAGGTTGCGGCGTTCGATTAACACGTGGTCAATTTGGTTGAAAATGGTCCCGTCTGGAGAGGCCCATGTATGTTTGTGAACCGCTTTCCGCGCAAACCAGGTACTTCCAACAACCATTTCGTGTGACACTGCTAATTGAATCATCCGCAGTCCGTTATCATTTGTGTGTAAGCTATGGGAGCCAACTTATCGCCTGAATACGGGCTCCTTCCCTACTTGGCTGTTAAAATCCCCAAGTATGATTTTGATATCATATCTGAGACAGGCTTCAAGAGTTCGTTCTACTGCCTCGTAGAAGGTATCCTTCTCCGACTCTGCAGTCTCTTCTGTAGGGGCGTGAACGTTAATGAGACTTATATTTCTAAACTTGCCTCGCAAGCGCAGAGTGCATAGCCGTTCGCTTATGTTTTCAAAGCCGATAACAGCAGGTTTCCTTTTTTGGCTGACTAAGAAACCTACTCCAAGTACATGGTTTACTGGATGCTACTAGACAGCAAAACAGGAGAGAGAGCCAATAGGCCGGGAACTTTTCTCACTATTGGCGTTAACATCGGGTTCGGGAAATCTGGCTGCTGGCTCTACTACGAGCTAGGGGCCGTCACGTTACAAGTGTCAGCTCCTAAAACCATAGAAGGGGACGTGCAGCCCTCGGTATCTTCATCTGAAGCATAGATGAGGTACCAAAAAAAAATTATAGGATTGTAAAGCGGCGACTGCACTTATCAGTCGTCGCATCAATAACTGCAAGACATTTATATACCTCATACAAGAACCGTGGGTTGTTGGTGGAAGTGATGGACCTCGCTCCTGTATGGTAGTCTCAAAAGACTTCCAGGCTAATTTGGTTAAGCGACACCAGAGCTCGATCATCAGAGCTATCCAATATGCCAACAGTAGAGGCTTGGGAGTAATAGCAGGATGTGATGTCAATGCGCACCACATATGTTGGGGAAGTTCCAATATCAATGCAGGAGGATCGAGACTACTGGAGTATCTAGTCGATTTGCAGATCCTTGATTTGGATAATGAACCCACTTTCTTCAACGTGGTCAGGCGAGAGGTCATCGACATCACGGTGGCATCCCCTGACATCGTGGCTCTAGTCAGAGAGTAGAGAGTATCAAACCGTATCACACTCTCGGATCACAGACGCATTGATTTCGTAATGGGCATGGATCCACCTCCACCGACTCCATTTCGGAATCCGCGGAAGACAGATTGGGTGATGTATAAAATAGAATTAAGCACCCGAGTCACGATCCCTGGAAAGCGCATGAAATCCATTGCTGGAATTGAGAAGGCCACCCAGATGATCACAACTAGCATAACAGAAGCTTTCCAAGAAAGCTGTCCACTCAAGATGCCAAAGAAGGGTAAAACACCATGGTGGAACTCGGATTTAGCAAAACAGAGGAGAACGACAAAGATGCTCCTTAATCGTGCTCTGAAGTGCGCTAGCTGGAATCGCTATAAAGAGGCACAGAAGGCTCTAAAGAAGAGCATAAGATCGGCTAAACGGTCATCATGGAGATGCTTCTACGAAGAGACTAACTCTCTTGAGGCAACCTCAAAGCTGAAGCGGATTCTGGTTAAAAGCGTAGCCAAAAGCTGGGTGATTTACGTTTACAGAATGGGAGGTACAAGAAAAGTGATGAAGAAACGACAAACCATTTGCATGAAGTACACTTCCCAGACAACATCCAAAATTTAATCTCGGGGCCGACAGGTGCATATAGCCCTCAACCGAGAAACTGGAATCTGGCATGCAAAGTAGTATCATTTGTTCCATAGATACAAGTCTGCAGGTCCGGATGGCATCATTCCTGCGCTAATAATAGAGGGAATGGATTGAAGCAGGATGTCTTAGAGGCTCCCCACAGAGGGGGGTTCTCTCTCCGCTGTTATGGCTCTTGGTAATAGACCTGCTGTGGCTCCTGGAGGACAAAAAAATCTTCGCCCAAGCATTTGCGAACGATCTATTTCCTGCATCATGGAAGCAGCAAAAGCTGGTATCGCTACCTAAGAGTAGTAAACTTTCAAGCGAAGCATCCTCCTATATAGCCATGTGTTTTCTGGACACTGTAGGGAAAATGCTAGAGCGATTAATACACGATAGGTTACTCCCGGTCGTTGATGGTCAATGGGGTCTTTGGAATGACGTAACGCCAGATCAAGCAGTGGTTACTGCTTTGGCTAAAGAAGGACGAAACAGTCAGTCAACTTGTTCGTTCTTGGTTGAAGATACAATTCATAGAACCTGGTGATGGTGACCCTGAATGTAACAAATCAGCAATCTCGCTAGTATTTTCAACAGCTATTTCCAAGAACAGCAGCTCTGGCATGATACCGATGACGGACCCCAGGAGTACGTTGTCTTCGTGATTGAATTGAGAATATTATCATCGCTTCAAACCCGGCCATCAAATACTTGAGAGTGGTGATAGATGGAAAACTCAATTTTAAGCAACACATAAAGTATACGTGCGAAGAAACTTCCACCACAAGTATAGCTGTAGGAGGAATGATGCCGAAAGTAAGAGGACCATTGCATACTTGCAGATTGCTCAAAGTTAGGGTGGTGAGTGCCAGTTTGCTCTATGCATTCCAAGTTTGGGGAAAAGGGCTACATGTTTTAGGTAAAGCACATAAACTGAGTGCTATTTACAGAGGAACCTGCCTTGAGGGTGTGCTCTGCCTTCACGACCATCTGAGATGATGCAGCGTTAAGCATCTCGGGAATGATGACAATTATCATCTTGGCAGACAAGATGATGAGCGTTTATATCGTCAGGTCCATCCCTACTTTATCGCAAGTGAAAAGAAGCCGAAAGGGACACATCTATAAGTAGAGGGCAACAGCAATGGGACCAGTCAGGAAAGGGTCATCGGACTTACAGATTGATCCGTAATCGGGGAGTGGCTAGCATGGGTAGATCAATTATAATCTAACCCAGTTTCTTACAGGTGACGAAGGATACTGTGAGTACCACTACAGGTTTAAATGGACACCACCCCGAGTGTCCAAGCTTCGGCACAAGTATTCTTCCAGTGTCAGTGGAAGAAGAAAGGAGAAACCTAGAGGAAACTTTAGGTGAAATGCTACCATCAGAAAATATTGTCCGGAGAATGTTAGCATGTCAGGAAGACTGAAATGGTCGCCGCAATCGAGGATAGATTGTGAAAAGCGGAACAAGCTAGGAAGGCACGGTTACGAACGCCACGGATAAAAGAAAGAAGGCCTAGATAAAGTGAGCTAACTCCGCCCCGTGATATAATACTTAACGATGGTTCAACGGGCAAGGGAAGACGGAAAATCGGGGCTGGTTTTAGTGGATAAAAGTCCCACACTCTGGCGTGTCCAAGCCGGTCTTTTGGAGATATCTACCTTCTTAAAAAACAGACAGAAGATAGACAAACCATAAGCCAAATTTCATAAGGTTTTGATTCACCCAAATTCGCATAAATCTGTCGAACCTCACCAGGTTCATTGATGATGATAATGTAATTTTCAACCTAGATGAGAAGGAACAGAATATTCTCGCATGTCCTGGTTAAGGATAATATGCATTCTGCCAATACAATATTTAATATGCACAACTCACGATGACTAGTTATCATTATTATAAGTTTGCAAGGAGCGAGTGAATATCCATATTTTTGAAAATATAATATTAAACTCTTGAATTACTCTAATAACATAAGATGACCAAATTGATACCCAAACATGTTGAGTTCATGCGACCCACAAGAGGGAATAATGGAAGAATCAACTTTCTTAAATGACGCCGGTTAAATTGGGTAACCGTACAAAAACTTCATATAAACCTGAATGAGAAATTCAAACCATTTTCTACGTCTACAATTGTAGTCAGGAAATTAAATATATAACCACATTCTAAAGTGAACAGCATAAAAGTAGACAATTACAATTGTGGAAAATTACACATTGCACTGTTTGTCGCTGTTCCTGCTCACACTTGCCCAAGATAAATTTTTCTTAATTATTCAAACACCATTTTCTTTACAAAAGATTCATTCACGAAAAAGGGGATGTTTTTCTCAATTGTTTTAACCAAGATTTTCAAAAAATCTACATCAACCTAAATTTAAAACAAAAATGGAATATTGGAGTATATATAAGCCTTCCACGACCCAACATTTTAAAAGCAACTACACTCGTTAGCATGAAAACCATGATACTTTCAGGATAATTAAATTTATTGGAAATAATAAATAATTTAATTCAATAAATAAATAAATAGTATTTTTTTAACGATTATGGACCAGCTGGACCCTCTGGTCCTTGTGCTCCTACTGGTCCTGGATAACCTCTTCGTCCGCGAATTCCCTGTGGACCTCTTGGGCCCCGTGGTCCTGGTGTTCCTGGTAATCCTCGTTCTCCTTGGGGTCCTTGTGGTCCTTGTGCACCATCACGTCCAGGTGGTCCCCGAAGGCCTGGTTCACCGGGACGGCCTGGGCTACCGTCTGGTCCCCGTGGACCCTTTTCACCATCTCTGCCGGGTGCGCCAGGTCGTCCGTCACGTCCGTGTGGTCCTGGTGGGCCTGCAATTCCACGATCACCTTTTCGCCCATCACGACCTTTCTCGCCTGGTGGTCCGCGTTTTCCTGGTGCTCCAGGAGGGCCTGGAGGTCCTGGTGGACCTATTCCAATATAACCACCACCACTATGACCACCTCCACTACCACTAACAATTCCAACTCCAACTTTCGGTTGTCTTGGTACAATCTGAATTATCTCTCCATCCGTATCATAGTATGGTGATCCCGAGGAAAGTGCGAAAATAGCACCTAAAAATTGTAATCCAATTATTATAAGAGCTCCTAATATATCCACAAATTGTCCACTTACAGATGAGAAACAGTTTCGTTAAAGTCAACATGTTGAATGCTACCGAAACTCCATTGTCAAAGTCTTTATATACTCAAGGAACTATCACTCTGTTGACCACAACCACTACAAATTCTAGTAACGGTCAATAACGTTCTTTCATGAAAATGCGAAACCAAAAGCGAAATTTGCACTACATAATTTGGATATAAAAAAAATAGAAACAAAACTAATAAAACGGTGAAAATTATTCATATGGGAAAATGGGTCAACGATAGGCACACTATCAACAGCAAAATTTTATATCCAATAGTCTCTCAATGATAATATATTCAGAGAATTTTCCAATTTTGTGCCGGCATCCGTAGCCACGAAGATTTATTTCCATAGTTTCCAAAAAATATCTGATAATTTCAAGAATAGATGCACTATCAAAACAGGTGTCGATACCATAAAAAATAGTTGAGATGAAGAGTCAATGAAGTAGAGGAATATTTTGTGCAAACGACGAGCTCTGCTGGTCATTTGAGTTTCAGATATCACTTTGCAACCATCGATCTCAAACTAGTTCCAGAATTTGTAACATAATCAATTAATCAAAATGTATCACATATGAAAGACACTCGTTTCGCGATTAGTTTCATTGAGCACAAAACAGGTTACAAAGTGCCATTGCCTTAGAAAGTTACCCACCAACGTTAACGTGATCTGATCATTTAAGATGTTGATATGATTCTTACGTGCGCGTAGTTTTTTTTAATTTCTTAGCCACACTTTCACCTAAACATCTTGTATCTATAGAAGTTCGTTCTTCCTCCCACAACAAGCTGGCAATGAAATTTGGATCGGATAAATATAGTTGGATCGAAAACAATTATTAGTGGATAACATAAAGACAAAAATTACAGCATAGCTTCAATAGCAACCCAATCAGTGTATTATGCGATAAGAAATAGTAAAAATATCTATCCATTCAGATACATTCTAACACATTTTAGTTAAATGATGCCGGCATATTATCAACTTGCGATGCTCTCATCGTTTTCTACCATAGCCGAGAAATTTTCCGTAATTTACTGTCTTCTTTCGCAAGTTTTCATCGAACAGTTCGACCGGTGAGAGGCGGTCAAAGAGTAGTATAGGTCCCAGAAGGATGAAGGCGAGTCTCTCGCGCCTAAAAACGGGACAATTTCTACCAACTAGTCCTCCAGATTGGGAGTTGGATAGGGCTGACAACCCTACACGCAAAACCGATGTTACGAAGCCACAGAAGGAACCTCGAACTGGATTGACTACACAACAAAGAACCCGGCAACGACAAAGGAATAACGATTGCCGCATTTTCTCATTGAACGTGCGCTCCCTGTACACAGAAGCCGATACCCTGTCCCAATGTAAGGCTGATGTAACAGTGTTGCAAGAGATGCGATGGACAGGGACCGGTCTCCTGGATTAGAGCCACTACACCATATTTTATAGCGGACATCCAATAAACCATGTGCTCGGAGTAGGTTTCTTAATTAACCAGAAAATGAAAGCTGCTATTATCGGCTTTGAAAATATAAGCGAAAGGCTCTGCGTTTGCGAGGCAAGTTTAGAAATATAAGTCTCATAAAGGTTCACGCCCCTACAAAAGAGCCTGCAGATTCGGAGAAGGACACCTTCTACGAGGCAGTTAAGGGAACCCTCGAAGCCTGTCCCAAGAATGATATTAAAATCATACTTGGGGATTTTAACAGCCAAGTAGGAACGGAGCCCGTATTCAGGCGATATGTCGGCCCTCATAGCTTACATAAGGAAACCAATGATAACGGACTGCGGATTAATCAGTTAGCAATATCGCAGGAAATGGTTGTTGGAAGTACCTGGTTTACGCGGAAAGCGCACGTTGGTCTCTCCAAACGGGACTCTCAGCCTTGATGAATGTCAGAATATATACGGGACTCGAATCACTATCTCGTTGGCATTGTGCTCGGGGCTCGAACTACAACACCACCTAGAATCCCCTCTGCCAATCTGATGAGAGTGAATACTGAAGCCGTTCACAACACAGCCCTCGGTAACACCTATAAGAGGGAAATGGATGCTGCAATAACCGTAGCAAACAGATGTCCTGGAGATGAAATATCAACAAGTGATCGACGATTCGACGATGAATGTAAGCTAGTAACGGAACAGAAGCATGCTACATACCGAGTAATGTTACATTCTCAAAAAACGCGAGCATTTGCAGAGACTTATCACGAACTCCGTCGTCCGGAGAAGCCACTTCACAGATGGAAAAAGGAAGCCTGGGAAAACCCACAGATCTGTAAACTTGAAAAGTGCAGGGAACAACCACACCAGGCGCGCAAATTTTACCAACAAGTCAGCAGGATGAAGCCTTATACACCTCGAGGGAAATCTGATTTCCGACAGAATTGGCATATTAGAGCCATGGGTTAAGTATTTTAATGAGTTGCTCAACAACCAAAATATCGGCGAGTTGGAGCTCCCGCTAACTGAAGATGACGGACCACCTGCCACCACCAAGTTTAGAAAAAAAACAGTCCATACAATTCATCGACTTAAAAACCATAAGTCGCCAGGAGCCGATGGAATTACAGCAGAATTGGTTAAATATGGAGGCTACCAACTACACAAAGCGGTTCATCAACTGATGTTCAAGGTGTGGGACAGCGAATGAATGCCTGATGACTGGAAAAGAGGCATTATCTGTCCCATATATAAAAAGGGCGGATATCACGCAGTGCAGCAATTATAGAGGTATCACGTTGCTGAGTACCATCTATAAGATATTCTCCGCTATCTTGCTAGATCGGATAGATCCATACGCCCGGGACATCATTGACCCATACCAAAGAGGCTTCACTCCAGGCAAATCACCAAAAGATCAAATTTTCCCTGCCCTGCAAGCGATGGAATATGGACATCAGTTGCACCACCTTTTCTTCGACTTTAAAGCCGCCTGTGACAGCATAGCCAGGGTAAAACTGTACACGACCATGAGAGAATTCGGTATCGCGAAGAAATTCATAAAACTAACTAAGCTGACCCCAACCAATGTACAAGGCCAGATAAAAGTAGTAGGCTCACTCTCAATGCAAGAGACACCATCCTCTTCAAGTCCACCTAACTACTGGCCTACGCTGACGATATTGACATTATGGGAAGAACGACCCGAGACGCACAAACTGCCTTCATCCAGATCGAGCGGGCGGCGCGAGATCTCGAGATGCACATCAATGAAGGCAAGAATAAGTACACAGTGGCAAAGTCAGCGCCAAAAACCAAAGAACGAACAACATCGAATCACACAGGTCATACGAAAACAATAAAGATAGGAGACTATAACTTTTAGTCCTATCTACGGTCGAAAATCACAACCGATAACAGCTATGACAATGAAATCCGCGTACGGTTGTTGGGTGCCAACAGAGCCTATTTCAGCTTACAAAAACTGTTTCGGTCGAAACTTCTCACCATTGACCCTATGGTGCTCTTACTGTACAAGACAATGATCTTGTCAGTCCTTATGTATTCCTCGGAGACCTCGGTTCTTAGCAAGAAAAATTGCGAACTTTTGGCCGCGTTCGAGAGGAATCCTCCGAAGAATTTTCGACCCCTTACATGAGGATGGACGATTTCATAGCCTACATAACGACGAAAACTATGAGCGATACCATGACCGTTAGATTGTGGATAAAATCCGGCTCAATAGTTTGCAGTGGGCGGGTCACTTAATCCGTATGAATAAGGACGATCCAGCCCGAAAAGTCTATAAGGGCAATATCTATGGTAGAAAAAGAAGATGATACAGACCCTGCTTGAGATGGAGTGATGGTGTAGGTCAGAACACAAGACATCTTTTAGGGATATGGTGGACCTTGGCGCAAAACCGGAATGTCTGGAGTTCCTTACCAAAGCAGGCCTAGACCGGGTACCGGTTGTTGCGCTGTTGATGATGATGGGTGACGTTGTCAATCTAACAGTTCTTTCGAACCATCTTCGTTCAGCACCTGTATTTCACTAATGGGGTCCGACCACCATTCGACGATAGTGGCACATATTGTACCGGCTCCAATGAGCTTCCGCCCCAACATTCCGTATACATGTTGACACTTCGGAGCGGGCGTCCACATAAACAGATAAAAAGGAATTCTCATTTTTTTATACATGGCACCCAACGGTTCATATTTTGTTTATTATACTGCTCTAGCTCTAGTTGGATCTTGGAGATTATTTTCCCCCAAATCCCCGGCCTCCTAGCCTCTCGAGATATCTGACTGATGAAACTAGCCACCCCTTTCGCAACTATCCGTCGTAGCAATAACTAGTGTGATTGCTACCATCCCTCCAGCCACTGCGCACCCATGCAGCGAGGGGGCTGCTATCCTGGAATCTTGGATATCGTCCTAGCCCATGCCCACCATTTCCCGAAATTCCTTCGTTTTCTGGGAACTTCAGTCAATTTGAGTCGTTCCGGAGCATTTTTAATACCTCTACGAGGGTTCGGACATCGGACTGATGGAATGATTAGTGATGCTCCAGAGCAATCAAACAGAAAGCCCCCAGCAAGCTTGGCAAAGCACTTGATACCGTGAAATCAGTGAAACCCAACAAGTTGTTAGCACTGATGAAGGGAACAAGTGGTTCCCGAAATATCGGTATTTGCAAGAATAAATATTCACACCAACGAAAAAGAAACAACAAGTTTTTATTATTTCAAATAATTAATCGTTGGAAACACCATCAACAACATCAAGTATGCTTGAGACAAATCATGCACTGTAAGTATGGCCCTGGCAAGAATGATGCAGAACGTGGAAGGGCCACGATATACTTCCAAGTCGCTTACAGCTAGGGTAGTTAGCCCGATCCTGCTATATGCACTTCCAGTTTGGGGAACTGCATTGCAAGCCGCATTTAACGCTAACAAACTCAATGCAGTCCACAGTAAAAGAGCCCTAAGGGTGTACTTTGCCTTCAGGACTGTCTCAGATATCCTGGCAGATGAGATGACTAACATATACAACAGATCAATCTCTCTTTTGTCGCAAACAAAGAACACCGAAAGGGAAAGATCTGTAAAAAGATGGCAAGAAGGTTAGGGACGCTCGGAAAAGAATCCATGGGCAGATAAGCTTACCAAACAGTGGTTGGAGAGACGTCACGGTGAGATTGATTATAATCTAACCCAGTTTCTCATCGGGCATCTCACCCGATTGCCCAACCTGTAGAGCACAGATTCTTCCACTGTCCAAGATTTGTGGAGGGAAGAAAGAACCTATAGGAGATACTATTAGAGGTGCTGGTACCAGAAAATCTAATGCAAAGAATGTTAACATATCAGGAAGACTGGGATGCAATCAACTCCATAATTGCATTTATTCAGAGCAAACTTCGGACGACAGAGGAGACGAGAAAAACGTGGTTGTGTACGCCTCATAGATACGAAAGGTGAAAAAATTACAGTGAGCTGACTCCGCCCCGTGACAAAATATCTTATGTTGGTTCCACGGGGCATGAAGAGAGTCGGTGTGGTTTCAATGGGCAAAACCCCACAAGCTGGCGTGTCCAGGCTAGTGTTTCTCGAAAATTTCCATCTCCTCAAGAAAAAGGACAGGCAGACAGACGAATAGACACACGATAAACTGACTTCAATAAGGTTTTAATTTACACAAAAAAAAACAAAAACACGATTTTGGCGATCGCAACGGTAATTTGCGAAGTTCGTGGATTTCTGCAACTTATATCGACCACTTCGCGATCAACAGTAGATTTAGGAATTGTCTCCAGGATATGCATAGGAAGAGACTGATCAGCCTCGAAAGGGATCACGATCTGATGGTCGGTTATGTTCGCTTGCGTCCGCCACTTCTCGTAGGGTTGGGGAACTCCAACCCTCTAAGTTCAATATCGACCGCTTGTATGATCCAACTGCCGCTCGACAGCGGGAGCGCTATCTTGCTAATCGCCGAGCAGATATACTGGGTAACCTGCCTGAAAATATCGATAAGCATTGGCTGCCATCGAAAATGCTCTTTTCTCGGATGCTACACTGGGCGTCGGCTACGTCCCGAAGGTCCGTCATGAGTTCTGGCTGACTGTGGAATCGTGGAAGCGGATCGATGAACGGAAGGGGTTGAAGGCTCTATTGACCGCTGCAAGTGATGGCGGGCGTGACTCGCTCAAACTCCGATATCGAGCGAAATCCCAAGAAGTTCATCATAGTGCATGCCGTGACAAGAGGGATTTTTCTATTGCACTGGTCAGGGAAGCGAAAGATGCTGCAGAAACGCAATGATTTCAGAAGTGTATCATTATAGAGTTTGCATCTGTTCGCAAATCTTTCAATGATCCTGCGAAGGATGTTAACGGTCGATCTCTCAATCACGATGGCGAGCGAACGACTGCAATGGTGGAAACAACACTTCATCGCCCTTCTTAACCGTATTACATATGAAGAAGGAAATTCCTCTTGTGGATGAAACCACCGTAATATGTGGATACCGACTGTTCCTCCAAGCTGCCGAGTTTGACGGTCTCTCCGGGGAGTTGTTTATCGTTGCAACTGCAGTTACTGTGAACCTGAGACCTTTCCCAGAGAGTGGAAGGAGTGAATGATCGTTAAGATTCCAAAGAAAGGCACCCGTTTTGGGTGTGAGAATTGGAAGGGTATCTGCGTGTTCCCTGCCGTCGCAAAGATAATAGCTAAAATAATCCTGGCACGCATCAAAGAATATCTCGAAAGCTTCATCGACATTCCGCTCCGGATCCTTCTGCATTGATCACATCCACACCCAATGGATCACTTTGTGCGCGAAGTTTAGATCTTCACTGAACCTACTCTTCATCGATTTCGAGTAAGTATCCGATGGCGTGAGCAGGGAGTGTATTTGGGTTGTTGTACACAAGAGCATTCCGAAGAAACTAACAACTATCATCAGAGCGACATATAATGGCGCAAAAAGCCCCGAGGTAAAATATTGGAAATTTTGAGGCCGAAAGCGGAATGCGCCAAGGTTACATCTTGTCACTGATATTATTTCTTCTTGTTAACAATGACGTTCTTCATGCTGGCTTGTCCGGAGGACGTGGAGGAGGTCAATGGACGATGACAACTTTCCTCAAACACCTCGACTACGCTGATGACAGCTGTTTGCTCTCTCGCCGAGTCATGCATCAATAGGCAGAGCATCGCAGGCGTCGATAAATTTGTATAACAACGAAGTGCTTCTGGTGACGATGACCCCCAACTGGATGTTGCTCGACGCATTAACAGCACTAGATCCGCTTTCGTTGCGTTATCTAAAATCTAAGGATGCAATTATCTCTAAATCAAGATCAAGACTTTTTCTGCTAATATTTTTTCTGTGTTGCCACTGGTATTCAAAATTTCTAAGCCTTAATGAACGCTGATTTGGTATTATTTCTAACAAAGAACTTCGTCGACGCACAGGCCCTTACCCGTGGGCAATGTAATCAGGAGGCGGAAGTGGCAATGAATAGGCCATACATTAATGAGACGCTACGCCAGGCAGTGGAATCCACTCTCCCAAGATGACTAACGATTGCCCCAAGGGCACTTAGCACAGAAGAGAAGTGGAGGCGTCTCAGGAACCCTTGGGGGAGCTGAAAGGCATTTCACGTAATCGCGAACGATGGCGCGTAAATGTGATTGATGTGCTACGCCTCACCAAGGGATAAATAGCAACCATACATATATATAATACTAAGGTGATCGCGCACCTCTACTCGTCAGTGTTTGACAAGCACCCACGCACACATCGTTGAGGGAGGAATACCACTGCCTGGATCAATCTTTCGCTCTACTGCGATCCGAAAAGTAAAGTTTGTCATGGACACTATCACACTATCACACACTATGTCCTACAGATTGCTTCATGGAGAAGAGATTGTCTCACCAAAAAAATGATCTCAAACAACTTGTCCAAAGTGAAATAATTGCTTAGTCCCCAACTGAACCTGAATAAAGCAGAATTTTCGATGACCGTGAGCTACGCCATTGATTCACTTCAGCGCAGCTTGGATGAAGTGGCGCTTCAAAGGTAGAGTCCTTTGCAATCGACTTATCAACGAACGTCTCAAATCACAATCTATAGCAGTAACGTCCGCCCTGTCACCTCTATGATTTCGAGTGCCGGTCGGCTACCGAAAATAATGAACACCCCCTGTGAGACGAAGATTTTACATTTAATCAGCAGCATAATGCGTTATAAATACAGCCGAAATTAGGGTTGCGACAATTGGATTGGGGTTGCACCCACCGTAGAGAAGTTAGGTGAGAGCTGTTTTTGATAGTACAGGCCTGCAATTCGCATAGAACTCATTTCCAAAGATTAGTCTGATCCTTCAAATCAATGGAAAATTAAGCAAGATCGACCATAACTTCGATCGCCTGACTGATACGCTAGAGCAATTTAAGAACCTCAGGACTTCCTACGATCGAGAAAAGCGGCGAATCCAATCTAGCCGAGCGGAGAAAGAGGAGATGATAAACTCTCACGAGATTTCCTTTTTTGGCATCCGTAATTCTATTTCTTTTAAGGATTTCGATGAATTCGAAGAAGTTGAATTCTCTAAACTGTTCCTCACCACTTAAGGGGTGCTCTTCCATTTCACGTCACAGATCTTCTTTTCGGTAAGGGGAACTTGACTTACAATGGCTAAAGCTGTGCATATTGGATTCTTGAGGACACTTATTGAGAAATGCGATAGCGTTTGTGTTCTCGCTTATCTTTGTGAAGCCACTGGACCACTTGACTTTAGCGGATGGCTGTTTTCCCTTTGTATTAATAGATAATTAAGGTAACTATGTATGTAGACGCTAGCACACGCGATGACTCGGTAAATGGATTACATGTTTCCAGGAAACGAATGAAAAACGCAAAAAGCCGAAAAATCCTTGCCGTGGTGAGGGAGCTCAGTAAGGAAGATCCTCCAAGAAACGGGAGGTGACACCTGAAGCCAAGCGGGAACCAAATCCCCAAGCCAAGGTGTGACTACCGTGCTGAGGGCTGAATGGTCACAGGGGTTAAGATGTGGCCGTAAACGGTGAACTCTGGGTACCAGACAACCCTCAGTTTCAACTAGCCTTGTCTCGGCAAAAAGGGGCTCTGCCGAGATCAACCTATAATACTTCCCCGATAAAACTGAGACCATGGCAGCCAATTATGGAAAAACAAAAAAAAAAGAAAAACATTTTAAACAAACATAATTAAACCTCGATCGTGACGATCCAATCCCGAGTGAAGGGACAACCCTAAGCTCATCGATGGAGAACCTGAGTCTAAACTTAGATTCTTCACTTACTCAGGTGAAAACCAATGTAATTGGGACCCAGTCCTTAACGGACGAGCCGAAGCAAGCCCCTTCTGTTAGCACTCCTGACCCCAGACTCCAATCGGCGCCACCTGCTGATGCTAAAGTCTTACCCATGGGTAAGCACCTGTCCACGGACAGCAAACAGCCTTCGGGCAAACCGCCTCCGGGCACACCGCCTTCGGGCAAACCGCCTCCGAGCAAACCGCCTCCAAGCAAACCGCCTTCGGCCAAATCACAATCCAAGGGCTGTGCCAAGGTTGAGGAGAAAGGATCGTTCGGGGCACCTGCGCCTAAGGGGAAACCGAAGCGGCAGCGTTCCTCGGACGATGCTAACTCTTCGGCACAAAAGGCAGCAAAGAGGGCTCGGCCGGCAATGGCTAGGCCTTCATTTGCAGCCAAGGCTCTCGTAGCCGATAGATGGGTCTTGTATGACGACTCTAATCCATCCGGTTACGATACTGAGCAGTGCGAACAGCTTAGGTGGAAACTCTTCTTAGCTGTAAGGATTGCATCATCGCAAAGCATTAAGCTTTGCTCTGAGTCGGTAGGTGTACACCATAAAATGTTACGGCTAAAATTTACCGACGAAAGGCAAACGAGTGGCAGTACTGCTCCCCCTCAACGATGTGTGGGAGGGTGCGCGACTAACCCCCAGCCATCGTTAAAAAAGTACTTCCTCTGGCTTCCAGAAGAAGAGCGGAATGTTGCTCGGGTACTGGAACAGCTTGGTGTGCAGAGTAACCTCAACACTTCCACCTGGATGCTGCTAGGCGGCAAAACACGAGGGAGAGCCAATAGGCCCGGAACTTTACTCACTCTCGGCGTTCCCGAACCCGATGTTAAGAAAGTTCGGGAAAAATGGGGTTGCCGGCTCTACTACAGCCTAGGGACCGTCACATTATAAGTGTCGGCTACTAAAACCATTGAAGGGGACGTGCAGCCCTCGGCATCTTCATCTGAAACGTGGAGGTGCCACATTTCCCAAATAAATTTGCAGCATTGTAAAGCAGCGACTGCACTTATCAGTCGTCGGATCAATAGCTGCAAGACATTTATATACCTCATACAAGAATCGTGGGTTATTGGTGGGGTAGTCAGGGGCTTAAACTTCCAACATGCTGACCTGTTGTATGCCAATCAAAGTGATCGGCCCGCCTACTGCATGGTAATCTCAAAAGACTTCCACGCTAATCTGGTTAACGAACTATGTGATGGCGACACCACATCGGCTAAACTAGCCAGAAAGAAATTAAACAGAGAGATAAAGAGATACTATGATGCTCTGCATATTTCCCCGTGGACGTGGACGTAGAACATTCATCAGAAATATCCAATATGCTCTAAGTAGAGGCATGGAGGTAATAGTAGGATGTGATGTCAACACTCACCACATATGCTGGGGAATTTCCAACATCAATGCAAGAGAATCGAGACTACTGGAGTATCTAGTAGGAACCGATTTGCAGATCCTTAATTTGGGTAATGAAACCATTTTCTCCAACATGGTCAGGCGAGATGTCATCGACATCACGGTGGCATCCCTTGACATCGCGGGTCTGGTCGGAAAGTGGAGAATATCACTCTCGGATCACAGACGCATTGATTTGGTAATGGGTATGGATCCACCTCCACCCACTCCATTTTGGAATCCGCGGAAGACAGATTGGGTGTTGTATAAAATAGAATTGAGCGCCCGAGTCGCGATCTTTAGGAAACGCATCAAATTCATTCCTGGAATTGAGGAGACAATCCAGATGATCACAACTAGCATGAAAGAAGCTTTCGAAAAAAGCTGTTCACTCAAGATTCCAAAGAAGGGTAAAACACTATAGTGGACTCGGATTTGGCAAAATAGAAGAGAAAGACAAGGATGCTGATCAATCGTGCTCTGAAGTGTGATTCAGACGCTAACTGGAATCGCTATAAAGAGGCACAGAAGGCTCAAAAGAAGAGCATAAGATCGGGTAAACGATCATCTGGGAGACGCTTTTGCGAAGAGACTAACTCTCTTGAGGCAACTTCAAAGCTGAAGCGGATTCTGATTAAAGAAAGTAGCCAGAAACTGGGTTATTTATAGTTTACAGAACGGAATGTACACAGACAGCGATGAAGAAACGGCAAACCATTTGCTCAAAGTGCCTTCCCAGGCAGCATCCAAATCTAATCTCAGGACCAAAAAGTGCATACAGCCCTAAACCGAGAGACTGGAATCTGGCATACAAAATAGTATCACTGGAGCGAGTAAAATGAGGGATGCACACATTCCCAAGTGGCCACTTCACCGTAGGCAAGATGCCTATCAGAAGGGCAAATTCACGGAGACAGCACTCCATGAACTTGTGGCGCGGCAGGATTCGCGGCATTCGAAATTTATTTCGAATGTTGCGAATACCAGCGGACAGATGACGTCACCGGCGCTCTCCACTCAGTTTAGACCTCGCCACAGGAGTGACGAGCAGAGTACCATGAAGGGGACGGCAAATGTCATTTTTGAAAAAAGAGAATAATTACAAAACTTCTGTCTACGACTGCGACTCCCAATTGATTGCTGATTTTAAAAATGTATTCGTTGAATTTAATTAAATAATTAAATGATTAAGTGATGAATGTGGTGTTGTGTACAGCTAATAAAATGTGATTTTGCCTGCGATTGGTGGATGTAATTGATAAAGAGTTATATTTGCTCCCAAAAACTCACGGCAAAAATTGAAAAGGCGATGTCCGAAAAAGAATATGCCATAGGCGCATTCATGAACATCGAATGTGCCTTCAATTATGCCTCATCCGCGGCAATTTGTGATGCGGGAAGACAGCATGGAATCGAACCGCTGCTAATCAGTTGCATCTTTCACATGCTAGAGGGGAGAAAAATCCACATATAGGTCGGCCAGAAGTCTATTGAAGCAGGATGTCTTAGGGGCTGCCCACAGGGAGGGATTCTCTCTCCACTGCTATGGCTCCTGGTAATGGATACCCTGCTGTGGCTCCTGGAGGACAAAAAAGCTTTCGCGAAAGCATTTGCGGACGACCTAGCCGTAATAATTACCGGCAAGTTTGCGGACACCACTTGGTGAACGCTAGGAAGACTGGACTAGTAATGTTCACTACGAACGCCAGGTGGGGCGGCTATACGCTACCCATCTTAGCAGGGGCGGAAATCCAGCTGCCACAAACAGTCAAGTATTTAGCAGTATATTTCGACTCCAAGTTAACGTCCAAGAGCATTTTCAGAAATCCTACAGATTGCTCTGGTCCTGCAGGAATGCGATAGGTAAGACCTGGGGACTTTCACCAAAACGGATACACTGGACATATACTTCCATAATAAAACCCATTTTGGTATATGCATGCATTGTCTGGTGGCCGAGACTGAACTTTGCTAACAGCAGGAAGCTGCTAACGCAGATTCAGAGGCTTGGTTGCCTAAGTATTACTGGAGCAATAAGTACTACGCCGACTGCGGCACTTGAAGCTATCCTAAATTTACCCCCCATTCACTTGGAGATGAAACGAAAAGCTGCCAATGACGCATATAGACTCGATACCATTAGAAGGTGAAAAGGCGGCCAATCACACGGTCATGCGTCTATCTGGAAATTCCCTGACAAACATCCGGTAGCTCTGATGCCCACTGATCACATGGTTTCCAGATTCGTCTTTGTAAAGACATAACACATCGTTCAATAAGTCCCGGGACTAACTATGAAAACAACATTTTATCGGCAAAATTCTTTATTATTCATCAACATAATCTCCTTCAAGGGTTATACAATCATTCCAACGCTTCTCTAACTTTCAATGCCATGTTTGTAGAACGATTTGTCTTTTGACTCAAAATGAGCCTCAGTAGCAGCGATCACCTCCTCATTTGAGCCAAATCTTTTCCCTGGAGCATCTTTTTGAGATCCGCAAAGAGCCAGCAGTCGCTGGGGGCCAGATCCGGCGAGTACGGAGGATGAGGAAGCAGTTGGAAGCCTAATTCGTTGAATTTGGTCATCGTTTTGATTGACTTGTGGCACGGTGCGTTGTCTTGATGAAAGATGACTTTCTTCTTCTTCATGTGTGGGCGTTTTTTCGCTATTTCGGCCTTCAAACGATCCAATAACACCATGTAATAGTCTAGCTATTGATGGTTTTCCCTTTCGAGGTAGTCAATGAAAATTATATCATTCGCATCCCAGAATACGGACGCCATCACTTTGCCGGCCGACTGTTGTGTTTTTGGACGCTTCGGGCGGCTTTTACCGGTCGTACGCCATTCAGCTGACTGCGGACTTGACTCCGGAGTGAAATGGTCAATCCATGTTTCGTCCACTGTCACATATCGACGCAAAAAATCCTGTTTATTGCGAGTAAACAGTGCCAAACAATTCTCCGAATCATTGATACGTTGTTGCTTTTGTTCCATTGTGAGCAAACGCGGCAGCCATTTGGAAAAAACCTTTTTCATAACCAATTTTTGGTGCAAAATAGTAAATGCACTACCAGTTGATATGTTCATCATCTTAGCTATCTCGCGCACAATACTTGCTTGGTGTTTTCGGGAGTTACTCCCTCATTTGCCCGACCCGAACGTTCCGCATCATTTGTATCAGCACGACCGCGTTGCACGTCAAAAACCACCGACAAATGGTTGTTTTCGACGGAGTAGAGTCCGGATAACGTTTTTCAAGCCATTGCTGAGCTTGACCAGTGTTTTTTCCCCATTAGAAAACAATGTTTTATCAACACACGAAACTCGTTTTGGTCCATTTTTTCACGATTGCATCAGTTAAACCTTGGTTATGTTTTGAATTACATCAAATTTTGACACATCTTATCTGAAGGTTGGTACTTCTGAACCTTGGTATATAAATGGATTATTAGCGCCATTTCTACGCTAGTCCCGGGACTTATTGAACGATGTGTTACATTGTCGTAATTACCAAAAGAGAAGAATGGTCGACAAATAGCCATGAATTTTTCAGATTACAGACTTAATAATCTTCACCGACGGGTGAGTCATGGAGGGCGGATCGGGTGCAGGATTGTTCTCGGGGAATCCGATTATGGAACTATCCCGACCGAGATATATGCCACTCCATTGGCAGCAAAAGAATGTCTGGGACAAAAATGGAGGGGTCGCACCAATCAAATCTGTTTCGACAATCAAGCAGCATTATCTGCACTAAACAGCAACGACATATCAAGCAAGATGGTGTGGAGTTGTCATCAGGTGCTGCTAAAATTTGACCGACTGAACGAAACATTCCTGTGCTGGTAATGAGGCTGACAGACTGGCTCCCCGAGGGTCTGGATCTGCAATGGTAGGGCCAGAACCAGCTTTTGACATCCGGCATCCACTGTCAAGTCTACTCTGAAGGGTGAAATTGCAAGGATTCACGCTGCCGAGTGGAGAAATTTGAACTTTTGCCAGGAGGCGAAAATCCTTGTGAAGGAGCCTAGGGTGGCTAGAGCGGCATTTTTGTTGTCCCTTAAGAAGTGGGACATGAAAACCCTAGTAGGGCTTTTAACGGCACGCTGCTCCTTAAACTACCATATGGAAAAGATTGGGGTAGTGGTTTCGGCTATGTGCAGCCAATGTGAGGAGGAGGAGGAGACAGCCCTGCATTTTTTATGCAGCTGCCCGGCATCCTCAGATCTCAGACGAAGACACCTTGGCAAGGTTTTCTTCAATGAAGAATCTGCCCACTCTCTGCCTCTGAAGAATGTTCTCAGATTCGCTAAAGCCTGCGAATGTCGTAAGCGGGAAGCCATTGAATAGACGATTTACGGGGATAGTACAATGGGCCTAACAATGACTTAAGTGCACGGAGCTGCGGCTCCCCCAGTAAACTAAACTAAACTAAACTAAATCCTATAGCGAGTCAGATTGTTATAAACTCAAGCCTTCAAGTAGAAAGAAATCAAAGACAAAATTAGAAGAACGGGGGCACTTTACAAACCAATAATTACTCGGACAATAAGAATAACATGATCCTTACAGCAAAGCGGTTGTATGGTGATTGTATGACAAAAATTCCCAATTACATCCCAGAAGTGGTAAAATTGATTCTAACTTCAAAAAGTGCAAATATTCCAAATGCTTTACAAAACTAAGTGAAGAAAATGACGTCATTAATTGTAGGCCTGATGCCCACTCCCATCGGCACGGCAGGATATAATTTCTTTCTAAAATCTGATCCCTCTTTCCAGCAATTAGTATTTAGTTAAATTTTCAATCAGAACGAAACACAAAGCGGACATTCGTTTCAAACGTTGATGACCTTTCCTTTGCTGAGATTGAAGTTAACCCTCCTCCTCCCCAAAATAGAGCCAACTTGGTTAGTTTTCTGGCCAAAAGTTTACTCAATTATTCATTCAGTGTTGTCACGTTCCATTGATTAGTGTGCAAGGCAACCGCCTCATCTCATCCTCCCCATATTTCGGGCAATTCGCAGAGCGGGTACAGAATAAACAAGTTTTATCGATGTTCCACGATTTTGATATATTTATCAAAGCAAACGCAGCAAAATTGTCGATCGGTTTTGTTTAATTCCGACCGTTCACATATCGCAATGGCTCTTAAGCGAGATAAGGTTTTGTGTAGGTTTCGCTCGATTTGGGGAAGGAAGATTACACCGGGCTCAGATTAGCCGTTGCTGAGCAACCGAACCACGGCCGTTCATTGTGCAAACCAAAAAAATGCATTATTATCGAAATTTTACTTGGTACTCACCATGAAACGGCGACGAATAACTGTCGGGATCGACAAAGCGTTTCGCTGCGAGCGACGATGCCAAAATTGGATTCATCAGGACAACGTTTATGTACTCTTGCAAGCCTTGACGACGTTCAGCTATGAAATCGGGGCGCATATTACCAATGACCTTTTTGCCAGGCAACGGCAACGAGATGCCGGACGGCGATAAACTTTTATTGAGCTGAACAAAGTCATTGTAGCGACGCAATACTTTCCAGGTGGTATCGGCGTACGGGCCTCGCTGCAGTCTCAAAACATACTCCTGTGGCGAGACAGTTGGCAATGTTAGTCACATTATTGTACCGCCCCGGTTGGCCGTAATGCCAGCTTTTCTTACCGTATGCCCGTCAACAAGTTGCGCTGTTTCAATCACACAAGTAATTGGTTGGGTGTCATCGAGTGTCACTTTGCGTTCGAATCGTTTTTCAAATATAGCCATTTGTCTGTAAACCGAACGATGACATTTTCAGGAGTGTTTTTGTCTATGCAATGGTCACAGAATGATAAAAGCACTGCACTTATTCACAATTATTTACTGATTCAGACGCAAAATTCTAAACTATTCCCCGGAAATTCCCAGAGTAAACGTCAATTGATGAAAATTTACAGATGACAATTTGACATTTTATCCAATTGGTGCTTTTGGTGTTGTCTTATTGGCATGATTGGAAACGAAACGATAGGAATTGGAGAGGCTGCTCTTATATGGGGATTCACCGGTTGATGCGTTCGGGGGATTTGAAAAATTAATGGTAAAATCGAAATTGTAAAAAATGAAACTTTCTCCAAAGTTGTACAAGTTAAATGGAGGAAGTGCCGACTTATGGATACCTCAGTAATTTCAACATCAATTACACGCTATGCAATAACATGACTGCGAATTATATTGGCCTTTGTCGTTGGGTAGAAAGGGCAGGCAAGGGGCCACCTGAGCTGCCGTTGGCGTAGGGGGTAAGTTTACGGTGGCAAGGGAAACATCGTGGAGGGAGTTTGAAGCCTAGAATGGATCCCTGAAGGTCTCCTGAGTTTACCGGGAAGCCGATGGAGCGAAGTCGGTCGAAGCGCACATGGTAAGTTCTATTGGAGATAAAATCTCCAAGGATTCTGAATAAAGGCAGGAGGTACTTAGTCTGAATTAGTATGTAGAGCAAACCCTCTTTCCAAACCGATTGGGATGCCTTTTCAAGGTCTAAGGCGCAGGCAAAGATGCATTGCCTTTTTTCCAGGTGATTGAGGATGTAGTCTTACAGGTACAGGAGGTTTTCGAATTAAATTAAGTGGAATGATAGAGGAGCAGTACTAGGGCTAGATATTAGGAGAGCTGAGTTCCATGATACCGAGAAGTTTCCGTTATTCAGGCAATTATTGAAGAGGATGGCGAAACGTTCGCTAATGGTAGACGCACACTTCCACAGGACGAAGTTAGAGATACCGTCGGGCCCGATGATTTTTTATTGTTGGGGCAGATGATTGAAAGTTCAACTTCTTCTAGGGATAACGGGCGGATGGCAGAAAAAGAGCAAAGGTAAGACCCTTCCAAAGTCAAATTTTTTAAAAAAGTTGACTGACGGTTTCGTCCAGGGCAGAGGCAACCCATCAGACGCTGCCTCACCTCTGCCCTGGGAGCAGCGTGACTGAAAGTAACGAGGTGGTAATCGCTCTATTTATATATAATCGCAAACACATCATGAGCACGAATTATATTAAAATGAAATCCGTCGTAAATTAAGACCTAAACCAGGCCGAAGTGAATTTTTTTGTTGAGGATGCTGGGTGGGTGCATTTAATGACGGACCGCACCACTTGGGAAGCAACTTACTTCTTCTCTTGTGATCGAAACCGTCAGTCAACTTTTTTGGAAAATTTGAGTGTCTACCCTAGAAAAGAGGAATCCGTGGACCACAAGAGAGGAAGTAAGCTGCTTCCCAAGTGGTCCGGTCCGTCATCAAGTAGATGCGGACTCAGGACTCTTAGCATCCTCAACAAAAAAATTCAACTTTTTATCGCTGACAATAGTGGCGACCATCGAGTTCCGCTCGCCTGGGATCCTCGGACGATTTGACTCTGAATAAGTAGCTGAAGCAGTCTACGCAGGCGGATATTTTGTCCTCAACGGAGTGGAACTGAAGGTTTCCTATTTTTATCGGGGAGTAGTTGACATTGAGAGAAGATTTTTTCCGTCCAGCCAATCGATTAATTATTGAGAAAATTTGTGGCCCGGTTTGAGGGGTTTGAAAAGTTTCTTGTAGGATGCATTTATTTTCGACCTAATAGCTCCACTGATTTTGCTGCACAAGTTTTTAATCATCTCGGATTGAAGGATCTGCATTTATGCGGATGGTGGAGGGAGGGTAGAATTTGTTGTACATGCAGAGAGAGGCGCATTCCGGAAAGGGAATTTCACGTTCGGGGCTTCCCCTGGTCTGGTTTCGTTTAGGAGAGCAAGATTAGGCTGCGGCGAAAGAAGAGATCAGTAAGGGAGGGGTGACCCAGTTGGAATGAGGCAGAAGGTCAGGCTGAGCGTCGCGAACAGCGGAGAATCTATCTAGGGGAGTGGGGAGTTTGAGGAACACTGCCGAATCCTTGTCGGCGTTGACATAGATAGTCAAACGAGGGCAGTCTCTGGAGGCATGTGGTCCCGCACAATTGACACATCTGGGATCATATCCGCAGTTTGAGGAAATGCGGCCAAATTGTTGGTAGTTAAAACATTGGATGATGAAGTAGGGTATTTTGTCTAGTGATTATGGTGGCATCGCGAAAGAGGCTTCGGATGGTGTCGCTCCCCCGGGACCACAGGGTGGAAAGCCTTAATACGCGGATCGATGTAACCTGTGTAAACTCCTTGCTTTCCGATGCCATGTCGTCGGTTTCATCTAGAGCATTTAATGCATTTTCTTGGCCGACTTGTCGCGGGATCTGTCACCAAGAGAGATCACGTAGGATTTAACCTTTTTATTATCCATACAGATCCATTAATTACTTGATTATGGAGTGTTCGCCTGTGCTGCTTTTCCTCAATCGCATAAGACCGCCGATTTCCAATGTTTGATTACTTTTTCTACTTTCCCATCTACTCTTTGTAGCTCTTTTCCGCCTCGAATGTTTGATTTTAACAATGATTTATCCATTCTTGATCAAATTTCCCTCAACCCCAAAATATATGGAATTCATTGCTCGTTTTCTAGCTTGAGCTGGTAACTACCCATACCCACCCCAGTAAAACAACTTTCGGTGCTTTAGGTTTTTTAAATGACTTTCTCTTTTTGTTTGTGTTTTTGTGATCATATCCTCCCATAAATTCCAATTCCCCACCGTCTCAAATTATGTAACTTCTTTTTCTTGCACGAAGGTGTAAAATTAAAACTTTAAAAAGACACATCTACTTCATCTTGAATGCCGCTCGAACTACATACAGCGAAATTCTCATCCACTGACAGCCAGTATCCGTCTTTTGGGGATTCAATGGGGTTCCTCCGGGTTCGAATCAAAGTCTTCATGGATGTCTATGTTTGTCTCGCTATTATCGCTTGCACAGCATTAAATGAAACGGAAGCGCCGTCTCATTGAAATTGTGTGGATGTCGTATACTCCCCTAAGGAGTGAACAGGAAACAATAGTTGTTGGGCATTCCCCAATATTGTTTCTTTCAATGAATGGTTTTCAATTTTCAGAATTGAGGGGAGAGCTCCAGACTAGTTTTCCACTGACCTGATTACTTTCTCCGACTATAGTCAAGCTTGCACAGTCAGCGTGTCCTTTAGTCTCATTCCTTCGGCCTTGAATATGGAGTAGTGGAAAAGTTGGTGTTCTGGTTCCTTCAGCATGTTATCGTATCTGAGACAATTTGGAGTATCACCCAATTCAAACCTACTACCGACGATGTGAGGAACTTCATAAGGTGGTAGTTTGTTTCCCTGTGTGCTTAACTTATTCCCAAGATTAAGGATGAGTTCGTGCGTCAACTGAACTCTTGCAGACTAATCCGATTTGTCACCGTTCTCATGATTTCCGCTGCATGAGCCACTGCTTCCTCCGGATATTTTTTGTTTATCCACGTAGCTAACAATCACGGGAGCATGAAAACTCCATTATATATTGCATTTCACTGTGGGGGACCTAGTACCAAACCTTGTATTACCGCCGATGCGACGATGTATTCTCTGGGTCCATTATCCGCTTTGTAAAAGAGAGCCCTATCTGAGCGTTGATTCTCGATCAGCCTCGCACACAGGAACAATTATTTCAGGATACGCGTCTTTTATGTGCCGACAATTTGCGAGGTTGAACGGATTTTTTACATACATCTTCAACATACCAGGTGAGCTGAAACGTTTGGAGGCCCACACACAGCTGGCGCTACTAGTATTAAATCCATGTGATTTTAGTTAACACTGAGATTCAAGAGACACGTGTCTAACTTGACAGCTGTCGGACTATTAGTTTGTGGGTGAGTGAAGCAACTTTTGTTGTTTTGAAGAAAATGGATACAAAGGAATTTCGTGTGTTAACAAAGCATTGCTTTTGGCGAAACAAAAAAAAGTACTGCTGAAGCTAAGCTTTGGCTTGATAAACATTATTCGAACTTTGCACCAGAAAAATCAACAGTTGAGAATTGGTTTGCTAAGTTTAATCGAGGCGAAGTGACCACAGAGAACGATGCACGCAGTGGAAACCCGACGAAACAAGTTGACGATTCTGGGCAATGTGACAATGGCCGAAACATGGCTACATTATTTCACACCAGAATCAAACCGATCGTCATCGGAGGGGACTGCACGTGGTGAACCGACTCCAAAGCGTGCAAAAACGCAACAGTCGGCTGGCAAGGCTATGGCATCAATATTTTGGGATGGGCATGGTATAATATTCATCGACTATCTTGAGAATGGAAAAACCATCAACAGCGACTATTACCATTTGAAGAAAAAGAAAGTGCTCTTTTATCAAGACATTGCACCGTGTCACAAAGCAATGAAAACGATGGCAAAATTGCATAAATTGGGCTTCGGATTGCTTCCACTTCCATCGTTTTCTCTAGATCTGGCCTCTAGCGACTTTTGCGTGTTCTCAAACCTCAAGAGAATGCTCACGCGTCGATGAAGAGGTAATCGCCGAAACTGAGACCTATTTTCAAGCTAACAACAAATCGTATCAAAACTTGTATGGCCGCTATAATCGTTGTATAGTCCTAGAAGGCAACTATATTGAATAACCAAATCAAATTTTATAAAAAAGATTTTTTTTTTCTATTTTAGCCTACGAACTTTTCAGCCCACCTGTAGCACAGCAGAATTGTTTGCGCTGCTCGCCGGTCTACAATCATGCTCATTGCATGCGGCGTGGACTGGGCATCCCGAGACTATTACTGCGCTCGGATAGGAACACGAGCTCCTTACTTCATCCCGATAATTTCCTGCCCTTCACGAGTGATTATTAGTTCCCGTGAAATTTTTTCGGTACTATGGCAGTCAAATAATATTCACCTGCATAGCTAACGACGAGCTCCCTGACCCTTAACTTCACCTCTTATCTACCCGGGATTTCCTTCCTCTTGGGTTCGGATTTGGGTTCCTTGGAAGAATTTCCCTCTCATGGGCTACGTTGTTAAAGACTTGTATCCATCCTGAACCTTCTTAGGGGCAGTAGCTCTCCTAGCATCAAGGCCCTCAATTAGTAGTTGTCACCTTTGCATGGTTGACTACCTTGGTCCTTCATTTTGAAGCTCTTATTCAATGCCCAAAACCTATTGAACTGTTCCACCTTTGGGCATATTCTCAAGGCAAATGTCTCGTCAATGTTCCGAGTCGCCTTTGATGCTTTTCGATGTTTTTTTCTTATTATTAACACAGTTAAATGCAAACCTAAATTTGAAAATCTCTCCAACATTTTTGTAGTCACCACGGACGCAATACGTATCTTGCAAATGAGGACGATATCAGTGCCTCTCGTAGAATGCATATTGTGAGTCGTCGATTTTTGCAGGAGGTTTCTAAAATGTTCACATTTCAAATAAAGAAATGAGTGAAACACACAAAATTACAAATATTACTTCTCATTTTTATTTACTATTCCTATTGAGTAAAAAAATAATTAATCTAGTCATATTTAACACAATTCCTTCAGATACCATTTCTAAGATACAAAACGAAGGAAAAGAGAAAGAAAAAGAAGTTTGCATAGTTGTGTTAAGAACTAAACAATAATTAGAGAATAATCCTAAAAGTTGCCATGAAAAATTATAACAACAACCCACTTCGTTTCGCATCAACAATTATTTTTTTTTTCTTCCTATAAATTAATGTAACCCTCGGGGGAAATGAGACAAATAATATATTCTTTTTTTTTGGTATTTTTCCCCCATTTCTTGTCAGTTATTCTTTACAATAACAATATAATAGTCCGAACTTGCATCCCACTTTAAAAATGAACGGAGATAAGAACATACGATCCTTATAAACTATGAAACTTGGGAGAACTTAATCACGTGATCATTGTGGCTACTTCAGCGGAAACATCCAATCAGTCGCACCATATTGTACACATCATTCTGATCAGTCAAAAGGATGATGTAGAATTTGTCATGAGGTGAAGTATCATCCGGAGGCGTTTGGATCTGATTCACCCAGTTCAAGTTGAGTCAGAGTTCGCACGACGAGGTTTCGGTTGACGGGAGATAGCGCTTGGCAGAGTCCAACAACAGCTTCCAGAGCTACATCTGGACAGTCCTGTGCAAGTTAAACAAGAAATTGGAAGTATTAGTTGAACAGTATAGATTGATGGAATGTTTGAAATAGTTACCTTCAATGCTTCATGAATTCGAGATATGATTGCATCTTGCTTGACGGCGTTGATGTTCCTTGAGACGACTGAGTCGGGATGTGTTTGCTCTTCGAACCATTGCACCATTTCCTCGTTTTGTTCCCATAGGTGGCCCTAAAGAACACAATTCACAAATAGATACATGTTTCTAATCCTAGATCCAGATAAACTCACCTCTGCACTTCCTTTGTCCTCGACGAACCATCTCCTGAGCATAGATTGCGCTTGGCCAACAGACAAGCTTTCCTGTGTTTTCATGATTAATTTCACGAATTGGTCTTCCAGTAGTAGCCTCCTCAAACGCCAATATAGCCACGCTCTTGACTCTCTCCATGCAACAATTTCACTTATACAAGATTTTTCAAGCATTCGCTCGGGAGTATCGTGCAGGTCAGCAAAGTGTACGGCGACTGTATGGTAGACTTGAAGTAGGGACATTGTTCGCTCTTTGAGTTTCGTTTCCACTTCTTTTGTTTTCTGCTTGTCACCCGTTGCAACGTCTAGATCTTGTTTCAGCTGTGGAAAACATTCGATTAATAAATTGGTTTGATTTGGATGAATTCTTAATTACTTTTATTGCAATCGGGTCCAAACGATGTATTGTCTTGATTAAATCCTTATCTTTATACTTAATTTCAACAGTGCCTTCAGGTTCCAAGACACCGCCTCTAGCCTCTGGGTCGGCGTATGTTTCCATATATCTAGGGTTGATGAGTGGGTCGAGCACAGCCCATGCTCCGCCTCGTAGCTCAGCATTCGGTGGTAGATAAATTAAAATTGGTTTTTTGTACTCACGTAGACCGTCGACGATGTACGCTCCAAACTTAATGATTTGTTCAAACATGTCTTTCATGCCACCGGAGAATCCACGCCAGTTGGCAAATATGATTAATGGCAATTCTTCTCGACCAAAGTCTTTGATTGCCTGAGCGGTTTTGTAGGATGAGTCTGGGTACCAAACTTGCCCGGCTTGTTGGAGGGTCTGAAAAAATATTCACGATTGAGATTTGCAATTAATAATTGGGAACAAATCAAATTTGAATTACCTTCGATTCTGAATCTAAATTCGCTGGATCGGCAGGCATTGTGACTTCAACTGTTCTGGTTTCCACAGCAATGACACCAACCGGCACGCCTCCAAGTCGAGCACGTCCAGTTACAACAGTCTTAGCCCACGGTTCCATAATTTCTGACCAACTTCCACGATCGAAGAATCCGCTTTCCCATTCACCAGGATTCACTGGATTGGGGCGACCAGCCAGCATCCACCTGGGGTCATATGGCGATTTGGTTGGCATGAAGCCAATAGGTCTGCTTATTGGATCATTCGGTATCACGATAGGCAGTTCACAGTCAATGTGGGCCGGCATGTAAGAGAGCCAGTGCAGTATCGTATATACACCATCCTGATCAACAGCCTCGGTCTTGTGCGACACACCATTATTGTGCATAATTTGAATACCGCCTAGTTGATTATTCGATGCATACACTTTACGCCCAAGCAGTTTATTCAAAGCCGCATAACCCGTCAGAATAATATGCGAGTTTTCAATTTGAATAACACGTTGTCCGAGACGGACAACATAGGAACCAATACCGATTGTTCGACACGATACCATTGAAATTGTAACGATGTCTTCATAAGCTCGAGATGTTTCACCGGCAATGAGACCGGCATAGCGGAGATTCTCCACACCAAGACCATCTTCCTTGCCGATAATATCAGTTATTTTGTAGCGTGGCTCGTCTTCATCTTCGATTAAAATTGCACGAACCGAATTGAGATTAGCAATTCGGCTGTAATCTTCGGTTGTCAAGTAGATATATTTGAACCCTTTTTCAGGCTCTTCCGGATCTTCCCATGCAACTTTAAACATTGATTTGATTTCTTCGGCGAGACCGATACGAGCACCACTGTTTGCTGAGATGTATATCTGTAAAAGGATTCAGATATAAGTTACGTTATAGCAATATATCGAAACCGATATGAAACAAAAAGAACAAAAAATCGGATAAAACGTTGCCAAGAACTATTGGAAGGGTATCAAATGAAATGAAGATTATTTGTGCTGCCAAATGTTATAAATGCGAACAGTATTGTGGATAAAGCAGCAAAGGGAAAATAGAAAGAAAAAAATTCAATAGTTTAGTTTACTAAGAGAGAAGGGTCACGTCTGTAGGCAGCGATTATCCAGCTTAGGACATGACAAATTTGGCAGGAAAAGAAAACTAAGTCTAAACATGATAAGGAAACTTGTCGGCCTTGCCGACCAGGACCACAAGCAGGAATGATGAATTTGAATTTTGGAGAGGATTGCATCCCATTACCGATATTATTTCTTAATCGTAATTGGTAGGTTGCCTTATCTCGAGGGCCTGGAAGGCTTCAAGGGACCATGAAATTTTGCTTCAAGCACCTCGATTCTTCTTTTTCTTCAGCTTTTGTCCTGTTCATAAGCGCGGTCGGATCGTCGTGATCGGTTTCGCCATTTGGCTCTATCAAATGCCTGATCTGGATGCAATCTCGAGGCTTTTAAATCATCATCCAGCGTATCATGCCTGTCTTTTGGTCGTTTACCATCAACTTCAATGTTCAGACCAATCTTGGCAAATGACCATACCATTGAAGACGTCTTTCTCGCAATTTTTCTACGATTCGAGCAACCCCATAACGATCGCGGATATCCTCATTTCGGATGTGATTAGAACGTGTCACGCGACTAGTCCAACGCAACATCTTCACCTCCATTACCGCAAGACGCCGTTCATTGTCTTTTATAGTTGGCCAACACTCAGAACCATAGAGAGCTTCAGGACGGACGACATTGTGGTAAATTTTAGATTTGAGACGTTCGTTGATACGTTGATCACAAAGAACACCAGTTGTGGAACGCCACTTCATCCAGGTTGCGTTAATGCGTGAAGCAATTTTATAACGTAGTTCTCTGGCTGATAGCGTTGACCCGAGGTATTTAAATTGCTCAGTTCTGGGCAGATCACTACGCTAATGATGTTTACTTGCTCCCTCATAGAATTTTGCACCTTCGTCAAATGACTCTGGATTTTGACACAAGCAGAGTCGGATGAAGACACATAGCAATAAAACCAAGGTTCTCAGATTGACCACTCACCACACTCTCCTCATCGGCATTAATGGGCAGCATATTAAAGACAATCATCAGCTTCTCTAACTAGGAAGCGTTGTTTCTTCCTACGTTGGTCCTAAACTTGATATTGTTCGACACATTAACAGCACCGGATCGACCTTCGTTTCTTTTCTCAAAATCTGGAAGTGAGGCTATCTCAACACCAACAGCAAGTCGAGACTGTTCTGGGCTAATGTTCATTCTGTGCTGCTATATGAGAATAGTAGAAAGTGACGTTATTGTCAGTCGAAAGTCTTTTGGCCTGATACAATTTCGGACGAAAAACTTCGTCGGCGAACGGGCCAAATACCTGTAATGGTACCCACGAGAAGAAGACAGTGAATAGTTCCCACATTAACAAGGGGTGACAACTCCATCAATGCAACATGGCCGATGAGTGGGGTGCTTTAGAATATATGGCGTAGAACAGTGGAGGAGGAGCGAAAGTTTCTGGGGAAGCATTGGAAGGAGTTGAAACACATTTCAGCACCCCGTCAATGATGGCTCGTAGGCGTTATTTATACGGTATGTCCTATTTTAGGGTAGTTGGAAATCACATATATACAAGTAAGAACTTGGAAATTAATTCGGAGAATTTTAGAGAGCATATTTTTGTCTCATCCGTTCATAGAAAATTACATGTTTGCAACTTGCCGTCCAAGCTAAATGGCGAAATTAATTGCATTTATGGCCACGAAACCAAGAACGACTGGATAAAGTTTAGTAAGCGTTTTCCACAGTTTTCAGTAATAAATAGAAGTCAACTTTACTGTTTTTTGAGCTATGCGGCTGGCATGTCATGAAAACAGCATTACATTCCTGCTAAGTTGCTGAGTGTATACGATAATAACCGTCGGTGCGACAATTCAATTGGATCTTGGTCTTGTCATGTGTTAGATCACTTCATTCAAGACCCTTCCGGCACAGTACAAGGTTACAGTACTTTGTAGAAGGCAATGTGGTCAGCATTGCGCTCATCCATGATTATTACCCTGATTTGACTGATGTGCTCATTCACAGCTAAGTCGACTGATATACGACGTTAAGCCACGATATAAACACACTGCCGCCTGTGGGATTTAAACCGCGTCTGTCCGTACTACAGCCTAGCGTTCTAATTACTGAGCCATATGGACACTTCAGAATATACAGGGAAGGATTAATGCCAAAATAACACTGATCCCAGGGCAGAGGTGGGGTAGCATTTGATTAATTGCTGTTGACAAAGCCGGTTTTACTTCATAGTGTGCTAAGCAGCACCTTATTCAGGTGTGGAGCTCCAAATCAGCTAGTGGAGCGGTCGCCCCTAGATTGTCGTTAGTAAGATGAACCAAATCCAATAGGAAATAAGTTGTAAAAGAAAAATATCTGATGGTTTCCAAATAACGATGCAGTTTTCAACCTCGATAATAATTCCCAGTTTGGACTTCGTGAATTTGAAATGGCAAGCGATTATCGATCTTAGTGCAGCGCGCAAGCTGGTGGATGACGGGAAGGTCCGTATTGGATGGGTAGTTTGTCGCTTTAGAGAGGAAATCTCATTGAAGAGATGCTTCAAGTGTCTCTCGTACGGACACCTAGCGAGAGTGTGCACAAGTGAGGTTCATCGGTCTAGCCGATGCAGACGTTGTGGTGAAACAGGTCACATTGCTTGGGATTGTAACAAGGATCCCAAATGCATGTTGTGTGATGGAAAGGTGGGCCTGGACAGCGGGCATATTGCCGGAAGCGGAAAGTGTCTCCAGCTCAAAAAGGCGCTAAGTGCAGCGAAAAATTGACGTTGGTCCAAATCAACCTCAAACACTATAGGGTCGCGCAAGATCCGCTCTCGCAGACTACCCATGAATCAGAGGTGCAAGTGGCGATAATAAGCAAACCCTAATAATAATAATAATGTGTCCGAATAGCTTAGTGGTTAGAGCACTGGGTTATAATACGGAAGGCCGCGGTTCAAATCTCGCTGGTGGCAGTGGGATTTGTATCGTGACTTGACGTCGGATACCAGTCGACTCAGCTGTGAATGAGTACCTGAGTCAAATCAGGGTAATAATCTCGGGCGAGCGCAATGCTGACCACATTGCCTCCTAGTGTACCGTTACGGTCTTGAATGAAGTGCTCTAACACACTTCAAGGCCCTGATCCAATATGGATTGTTGCGCCAACGATTATTATTATTATAATAATAATGTATGGGTAGCCGATACAACAAGCGGGAGGGCCTTGTGGTCATACGGGGACCAAGTCATACAGGAATGTATGAGGCAGTCCACAAATGGATTCGTATGGGCAAAAATAGACGGCATATACGTCTACAGCTGCTATGCTCCTTCGAGCCTGACGTTAGCCGAATTCGAGGACGTGCTGGAGAGATTGGTTTTGGATGCAAAATGACGGAAAGCAAAAATCATCGCCGGTGATTTCAATGCACGGGTCACAGAATGGGAAAGTTCACTGACGAATGCAAGAGGGCGTCGTCTTTTGGAGGCTTTCGCACAGTTAGATATCATAACGACGATCAAGTTATTACTTACCGGAAAGGGGGGTCCGGTTCAGTTGTGGATCTGACTTTTGTTAGTCCTTCACTAGCTCGCGATATGTCCTGGAACGTCAGTGAACAGTACACCCATAGTGATCACCAGGCAACAGTTTTTGACCTGAAGAGCAAATCAAGCGGTTGGAAATCTATTCAAACATTCATAGATGTCTGGTTGGATTAGGATACTATACAAGGTACACCATCGGAAAGAGCCCTCCATATCACGAAGTGTATCATTTACAAGGAAGCCGAAAGAAACCTGAAGCTGGCTATACAGCGAAGCAAAAGATCGGCGCCATCAAACTGGTCACTGGTTTTGTTGAGAATGCGATGCACGAAACGGGTGGCACTAGCAAGTATTGTGCTGTGATTACCCTTGAGCTACAAAATGTGTTCAACTCTGCGAGTTGGAACCTTATAAGAAGGTCATTGGCGGCGATTGGTGTACCAAGTTATTTAACTGCGCTAGTCAACAGCTACTTAACAAACAGAAGGCTCTGGTACGACAAAGACAATGGAACCATAGAATACATTGTTTCCGCGGGTGTTCCACAGGGCTCTGTTCTGGGACCGTGTATAATGATGTCTTCAATGTCCTCGTTGCTAGCGAGGTAACAATAGTGAGTTACGCCGATGACATAGCGGTGATTGTTGTTGCAAAAGATCTGACGGATGTGGAATTGTATTCATCTGAAGCAGTGGCTGAAAGATGCAGGTCTTGCACTCGCAGAGAGGGGATGCTTATCATGAAGCGGCGTAAGGAAACCACTGCCCGTATCAGAATGGGGAGGCATATCATCACTTCAAAGCCAGCAATTAAATACCTTGGAGTGATGATAGATGCAAGGATGATGCCAAAGGTTGCAGGCCCGCGATGCACTCGTAGAATGCTTATAGCTAGAGTGGTGAGTTCTATACTGCTTTATGCAGCGCCAATTTGGTCAACTGCACTGCATACCGCATGCAATGCTCCAAAGACGAGCGCGGTGTATAGAAGTGTGCTGTGGTTATAGCATCATCTCGGACGAAGCAGCCTATGCAGTAGCCGGAATGATACCGATCGACATTTTGGCCGATGAGATGGCACTTATGATGGACCACTGATCGACAAATGAAAAATGCCGAAAGAGAGGAATCCTTAAATAGGTAGCAGCAACGGTGGGAACAGACAAAAAAGGGTCGCTGGAGCCACAGATTAATTCCCAGCATCAAGGTGTGGACGCAGCGAATGCATGGTGAAATAAACTATGATCTCACACAGTTCCTCACGGGACATGACGGTTACCGTAAATACCTCTATAGGTTTAAACTGGACAGCTCACCCAACTGCCCCAGCTGCGAGAGTATTCCGGAGTACCCGGAGTATGCTTTCTTCCATTGTCCTAGATTTGCTGAGGAAAGGCAAAGTCTGCTGGAATGCAGGGAACGACATGGTATGGCGAATTCAGTGCAAATTGAGATAGGCAATTGAGAGGCAGGAAGAGAGAAAGGCGCGGTTGCGAATGCAATCGATGGGTCAAGGGAGAGGCTAGAGCCATATCCACCCCGCGACGAAATACTTTGTAGTGGTTTCGCTGGGAAGAGGACAGGAGTTAGAGGGTGGTTTTAGTGGGTAAAAATTCCACATGCTGGAACATCTATACCAGTGTCTTTGGAAGATTTCCACCTCCGGAAAAAAAGGCAGACAGACAGACAGACAGATAGCAAACTGATTTTAATAAGGTTTTGTTATACACATACGGGCACACTGGAGAAATAAATATTATACACTCTCTTTGCATCTATGGGGAGCCCCTTTAAACTCCACACAAAACTGTGCCACTCACTGCATATGTGTGGTTCCAATCGATCAATGTTTTCGAGGAGCGACAGCAAATAAGAGTTGGTTTTCCAAAAAAAATTTTAAAAGGACATAGGATGAAAACAGTCAGAAGTGCTAAACGCCAATTAGATAGAAGTGGGAACCGCAAAGGCAATATTGATAATTACTGAGCCAATTCTTACTGACTGTACTTTTAGGAGTTGTTTGCTCCGAGAGGGGAGTCGAGTTGGCAAGCGAGGGTCAAGACCAAACATTATAAAATCTCGTGGGGAAGGCCAACAAAGAGCAATACCCAAGGTGGCTGAGTCACTGAGTCAGTCAGAATCTTGTTCCTCATCACCCTTTGTCCCGTTTCGGGGCGGCTCAAGTGTTCCGATGTAACAGTGCTTGATAATCGATGATTTGATTTTGAAGCATTTCCATGTCTTACCATTTTTACAGCAAGTAAATGGACGTCCTATTATAGGCCAGGAACTGTTAAGAACCAGCGGACATTTACCCGTATATTCCTAATGTTTTTAAAGAGGATTTGAATGTAAGACTCTGGTTTCAGGAGTACAGCCTTAAACTTGCGTTTGCAAGCCATCACTCACATTCTAGCCTGAGGTGCTGACTTATTTGTCCAGTTCCTGCTTTCAATCAACTCATTTTATTTATTTTATAGTTGAGCCTTTGAGTCTTGAACAAAGTTAACTAATTCATTCTAAAGTCTAAAGTCGAGAAAGCACCGCTTCGTCGTAAATTGAGATCCTCTGTATTTAAAAAACAATTTGAGTAGAAACTAAAAAAAGCAATCTGCACACTCTTTGATAGACAATGATGTAAATCTTCAGATCCGCGCATCACACGGATATACACCATAGTTTCCTTGCAACTGGCTCAAACTCACTTAAGATGCCCTCAAAAAAGTCGAGGGAAATATTTCAGGTCAAATAAAATATAATGATAAGATTTCCTACTTCCTGTAGACTACAGGGAAAATTCCTGTCGAATATGAGTACAGCTCGGTTGTTTGCGGTTGGCCCCCGAGTGGGAGCTTCATGGGGGTTGTTGGTGATGCTCAAGCGAAAAGAGACCTTCGGGCCTCGGCGTGGTGTTGCGTTTCAACACGGATGCCGTACTCCTGAGTTCGGTAGAGATTTAGGTAGGTCTTGCATGCACCAGTATGAATGGTAAGCCATGCACTTGTATAGACTGGTACCGTTGTTGCTTGTCACAGCGGGGCTCTGATTGTGGTCCCAAAATCAATCCGTGTCTTAAGAAGACCGTAGTATTAAGTCTCCACGACAGGTACCTACGTTAAAACCCCAAGGACTTAACTGTAGACTACAGGGGTACACAGTCGATCATGTTGTCCTGAACATCGGCCGATATGGCTGTAAAATTGAATCTATAATTACAAATCATGGACTGACAATAATGTATTGTTCGCTTTCCACATCCTGCATCTGTATGCTAGCTATGCATTTTTGGTCTTGTGAAAATTCGGGAGGAAATTTATAAAAAGAAATATTATCTTTTCACGTTAGATAGTAATTGCATGCACTCCTGAAAAGGAGTCACTTTGACATACAATAGTTTGCGATGGCGGGGACAAAATATGGTATACAACGGTTATGTGGGATTTTACACTAATTATAGGAGACAACAAGCTATATGTTAGATGTTTGTGACATAACAAAAATGACTTCCCTTAACTGCTCCTCCAAATGTTCTAATTATTTTCTTATTCGCCATTGTCTCTTCTCTACCGCATGCTTTAATAAAACACAAACACCACAACACATACCGTAAACTATTGCTACTGAATTGATCAAACATTCACTTGCACTACTACTATAAATGATAAATTCCTCAAATTTATCATCACATATTTTTATTTGCTACATTTTCTCTTAAATTCCTCCGAATCGTAAATTGGAAGTTTCAATTCCGATGTCAGAAGACTAGAAAAACTAAATATTAATCTATGAATATTCAAATTAATTCATTCATTCCCAGTCAATTGTTTTATGAAAAACATGAAATGATTGAATGACGAGTCCAAAGCAATTGCAGGCAACTCAACATGACACGGCATATAGTCCAGATCACCTTCCAATATGACACTTACCCTAGGGACTTTTCGTTGACGAGCCAATTCCGAAGCCTTTGCAAACAGCATATCTTCTTTGATACCGAAAGATCCGATCAAATACGTTAAATCGTTTGCTATTACAATGATTTCCCGGCCGGCAGGATATTCTGGAGTCGAAAGGACAATTCGCCAAGCAACCATGCCGCACTGTAAATGACACAAAAACCAAATATTTAAGAAAAGGGTGTCCTTTGAAACTGTGGTTAAAGTAAGTTTACATTATTCTCCCCTGGTAAACGTTGAATCTCCTGCAACGTGTCTCCATCTAAAACTAATTCGATACATTCGACGAGTATTTTTTCTGGAATGCGTATATCGAGCTGTGGTCGGGCTTTTGAATATTCCTTCCATAGACGTTCGGTCATTTGTCGGAACATATCTGGAATGTCATAAACGTACGTTGTGCCGTTCGATTGTGCTTGGAAGCGTTTTTGTTGCAGGAAATCTTTGGTCATGTAGGGAGTTGAAATTGGAAGACCATGTAGGGGTCCATGCTTCTCGCCGTATGCATGGAATTTGATCTAAGAAAATTAAATAAAATTTTAACCAAATTTCACAGCAAACTCAGAGCTGAAAAACGTACAGTTCCAGTTTCTGGGTCTGTGATTTCTGTATACATAGTTATATCTAAGAAATATCCTGAGTCGTTGGAAATACAAAGACGAATGGCTTGAGTGGGCGCTTGAGGCGATTGCCGGATAACCATTTTCAATTCGGCTTGAAGAACTCGCAGTTTCCACAATCTTGCGCCGTAGCGCATGATCATCTTTGTAACGGATTCCTCAATCTTGGCTGGATCCATGATAACGGTGGGTACGAAATTCAAGAAAATGTGATTGCAATCCGTTCGCTTAGCTTGAGGATGTGAGAAGGCAACCTCAAGTTCGTCCATAGCTTCGAGTAGTACACGTTCACCTTCGTTTTGTAAGTACTCGAATGATGCTTCCTGAAAAATTATTCCATCAATTTTCAACCCTCAAAAAACGTTCGACAATTCTTGTAATACTTTTGTAATAAGGTCCGAATGGCGAATAATCGATCGAATGAAAAATCTAAAATCGGTAACTTCTTGTCCTTTAGCGACTTTAGCACGGCCCAAATACAAATGCATCTTTTGGTTTGCAGTTGGCAAAGCCTCCAAGTCATATGTGCGCATTCGATTCAACTCTAACTGGAATGCACATGCAGGTTCTAAGTGACGGTAAATTCTGTCCTCTTCATAGTTGTCTTTTGCACGATATGTAAAGAACTTGGGGAATTGCCGCCTAAACAGGAGTTTAATATTTAGTAATTTACAATTACTGCCGCGTAAGCTATGGCTTACTTTTTCAATGGAGCGAAAGTTATCCTACGAACCCTTCGCTGGAATAGTTCATCACGATGGCGGCTACAGAATGATCCAAACATCTGTGACATCTGATCGTCGTCCATATCTCCTGTGTCGCGAATCGCCACGCTTAATATGTGAATAGGTTCTGTTGACTTATCTGCTGGAGAGGGAAAAATAAAAATAAAAATTTAACCATGTAATTTTATCGATCTTTTAGTATTAAGCAAAGAACAATTTAAAATTGATGAAAAAGACACATCTATCCCTGACGCGAACTCAGACTAGCTTTGTGAAATGTCCAAAAAGGTTTCCGGAGCTGTCTTGCCGCCAGACACAATTGTATCTAACAAGCGCCGTCTTTGAGTGGAATATTTGCCGTAGCCCCCGGTATTTGAACCGTTCGACCCAACGATTTTCCGTTTCGTCAACTTTCATACCGGAAGCAGTTCGCGCGAAGGCAATAAGAAACGCGTCCGCAAACCTCAGTTTCCAGAGCAACAACATTTGAGCTTTGCAATCGCAACCTTGGTGAACCAAGAAGTGTGGCGAATAAAAGTTAACCCCCGCCCAGGAAACGAAACGCAACCTCCCATAGTAAAGTACTTCTCAGAGGTACAAAATGCCCATAGAAAGTGAAATTTTTGAACGCGTGTCGACACCATATCAGGTACTTGGCAAGTAGTAAAATAGATTTCATTTTAAGCGTTAAGATTCATGTTATAATATTTAGCAGTACATTCGTGTAAATCTTGAATCGAAAAGAAAACTCCACAAGAGATGGCGCAGGGCACTTTTTCTTTTCTTATTTCAGCCCTTGTTTCTCTCATGTGTTAGTTGTTCTTGCGGGTTGTTTCGTTTTGCCTTAGGATGTTCACGGACAGATACTGCCATGGCAGTATAATGGCTAGCGTTTTGGCAGAAGAGCCCGACAGTTCAAATCGCAATTCGATCTAGTCGGCGTCATAACGGACACCACACGATCACGGACTTGTCGGGCTACATGAGGAGATAATTGGGCTTATCTCCGACGCGCTCGAGCACTGCTCTTATGGGGTGTTCAAGAGGCAGCTCATTAAGCGTCTGTCAGTGAGTGAGACGGCCAAACTTAGTCACTTACTGACATTACTTAGCAGCATGGATCAATTACCAAGAATATTGCACGTGTTTGTTTCCACCAAGCTTCCTATAGAGAAATTTTGAAAAATCATTCGCTCAGTGATTCCATTATGATCCATTACCATTAATCCGAAATGAATCTTTAAGGAAGCTCTGCCTTTGGTTCCCGGGGCAAGTCATAAACAGTTATGCAATGTCTATTGTTATGACAGATGCTGCTACGTGCTCGCAGCAACTCGTAACCATGTGCTCGCATCTACGTGGGCGTACCCCAAAGTACTGCATTACATACACGGCACTAACCAGTCCCCTTATAGTGGAATTTTTGGTGCGAAACTCCCATCGCGCTCAAAGATGTGCAATGATTTTCCGTCACCATTAAATTTTAAAGAATGCGCTGGGAGTTGACTCTTCTGTATCACATATAGTATACCTTGAGCTGGTGCCATTACCCTATCACTACCCGCGCTAAGGTATCGCCTCTTCCTGCATCCCAGGATCATAAATTAATACCGCAATCATCAGTTTAGGATTTCAATAAGGGTTTTCTTGGCACTTCCTTATCGCGGATGCCAGCATTTCCATCTTAGGCGAAGATTTCGTGTGCCTCCATGGCCAACATTCTTCCCATCGTTTTTGAAGAGATTGCCGACCCACGTTCCCAATATCACATCTCTGAGCCCCCCTATCTTTTTTAAGGCGCGCAGAAGCTCGCAGTTGCCCGCAAAGAATTGGTCTTCGCACTTCAATGGCCCTTAAATCCAATGATGCGACCTTGTGGCAATTACAGACGCCTTAATGCCCAACCGATTTCAGACCGATATTCCATTCTATTTATCCACGATTTTACGCATTCTATCGCAAACTGCTATATTTGCTCGACCTTGGCCTTAGTCAAAGAATATCATCGAATCCCTGTAATTCCCAAAGGCATTCCAAAAACAACAATATTCTGGTTATATATTCACACCATTCGTACTCTTCAAGTTTAGTAGGATAAAAGACATCCTGACTGTGCATCCACTCTGTGCTACGGAACATTCACTTTTGTTTCGTTTATTTGGATATGATTCTGGTTGCGTCTTCCTCAGAGTGCGAGCATTTAAAGTACCTTGAGTGAATTTTTAAACGTTTCTTTGAAGCCGATCTAGTATTCATCTGTCAGAAATGCAAATTCTTACAATCGTAGTTGAGATTCCTTGGCCGCCTGATTACCCCTGAAGGCATCCAAGCGGCCCCAGTCAAAGTGCAAGCGATTTCAAACTCCCCGCTTCCGAAAACAGTTAAGAATTTGAGAAGGTTCTTGGGCATGTTAAACTTCTACCGTCTTTTTTTTGGGCCGCCCACTAACGCTTATCGGTTGGGGCCGAAGATCAAAGACTCCCGACTGATTGCGTGGTCCCCAGAGGCGGTCTAGGCCTTTGAGATCACCAAGCAATAGCTAGTTGAAGCTATACTTCTGGTATCCCCTTTGCAAAATACACCTCTAGCCGTATTCATCGATGCCTCAGACATTGTCGTATGTGCTGCCCTTTACAAAACGGTGAACCAAATCTGGCAGCCGTTGAGCTTCTTTTCCAAGTAGCTAAACCTCGTGCAACGGAACTACAACACTTTCGATCGTGAGTTATTAGCCACGTACCTCGCAATTAAATACTTCCGGTATTCCCTTGAAGGCAGGTCGTTGCTTTGAAATAGACACCAAACAAAGCGTCCCACCGCCAACTTCGGCACCTCAGCTTTATCAGTCATTTCAGTTCCGGTCTTCTGGGAAAGAGAACGTAGTTGCTGACGCTTTGTCACATATTACAGAGGTAAAGATCCTAGTCATCATTGATTTTCCGGCAATTGGGGAGGCTCAGAAAGGCGACGCAGTTTCTCAGAGCTTTAGGGCCAACTCCAAATACATATTTAGTAGGGAGTTTCCTACTCTTAGTGAACGTTCAGCATATACTGCAAACCTCAGACGAGGGACCAAGCCCATATTTTCCGGCCGATTCTGATGAGGGAGTATTTCAGCGTACCCAAGCAATCGGTTAGTGATCACAAAGTATTTCTGGCCATCCATGAACAAGGACAATCATTCTTGGGCCAGAGAGCATATCGCATGCCAGAAGTGCAAAAGGTAAGCGTGCCTTTTTGATCCACCAAGCGCTTCCACACGATCCATCTCTGCCCTTCCCAAGACTGACAGAGTTGCAGGTGTTGCCTCACAATCATTGATAGGTTCACGCAATGGCTTGAAGCGATACCACTGGTAGGCATTTGTGGACAATCTTCTGCTGAGGCTCTCTGTCAGGAGTGGATTCCACGTATCGGTGCGCCGGCAGTTATAATCACTGACCAGGAAATTCTGTTCGAGTCCTCTCTTTTCTACGAGTTAGGCAAACTACTCGGCTTCAAATGCCACCAGCATATGTGGATGTGACAAAGGATGATGTAGGCCGCTAAAATGACCCAAGTCGGACGCTTCTTGATCCCACGTCCTGCCACTCGTTCTACTTGACCTACAGACAATCAATCGGGAAAAAATTGCTGTAACTCTCGCGGAGTTGCTACACGGGGAGAACCTGAGACTCCCCAGCGACCTTGCACTCAACATTAGGTCTCGGTATTAGGCCGACATTAGCCGGCTGGAGACTAAAACTGCTATCACCCGCTAACCACGTGAAAAACATGCCGATATGGACAGGGATCTCGACTGCTGCATACATGTCTTAATTAAGTCGAACAACTCCCAGACGCGGTTGCAGCCACCTTACGAGGGCCCCTACGAGGTGCTCAATCGAAGCCCAATAATTTTAACATCGACGTCGGAGGCACGATCAAAAGGATCTTCCTGGCCCGGCTAAAGCTTTTCTTCCCGGTAGAAAGCACAGCCAGGAACAGAGGCGCACAACGTGTCCACTTTGACTAGCGGCAGCCCAGTTGAGGGAGCCCTCGCTGCATCCGTCTTTGATTTAAGCTGAGGGTGGGGTGCTGTGGCGGAGCGAGCAATTCGCGTAACGAACGCATGCATTGTGACAGCTATACAAAAAATGGTGTTTCAGAGTCAGTCAGTAGAAGTCAGGAGTCGAAGAAGAATAGTCAACGAGAAGAACTCCGAACCAATTTAAAAAATGGTTTTTAAATAAAATACAGAAATAAATTGCAATAGGTACACTACCTTCTGACTCTGCATTTGCTGGCCGAGCTGATTGGTCCGAAAGCGAAACATTTATTGAAGTACTCAAGCGACCGTCCGACACCGAATCGGCTGCATCAACCGCTTCCAAAACCTAGCGTAAAATTCCAAACTTATGAAAAGCATTCACAACTACCAAATTCCCTTACCTTGCTGCTAACAAACGCCGGCGATGAGAAGAAATCCTCCAATAAATCCAAAATCTCGTCAGAATACTGCTCGAAGTGGTCAAATGAATCGAACGCTGACATACACCCGGTCCTCATGAATGATCCAGTTGAAATTTCACTCTCATTCGAGTCGACTTTTATCCTAAGTTTCAAGCTATCGGCAAATGATTAACAAATTTTGTTAACACTGAAATATCTTACCTGTTCGGATGGGCTGACGGTAGCAGGAATTGGAAATGAACCAAAGGCACTTCTCCCGACAATTCTAAATGTTGCAAACATGTCAATTCGTATGAAATGTAGGCACGACGAACGTAGACTTCTAAGGCAGCATTACAGACAGCACGATTCGAATGATAGAAGAAATCGTGAAGAATATCGAAGATTGAGGTTTCTGATAGAATGAGACGTTGGAGATTTTCAGGATGGAAATCATGACCGTACATGTCAACGGCGGATAAGAAGATTGATTCCATTTGATTATGGCGAAGTTCATACGCCGGCTGATGAGCAGCGATGAGGACTTGACGTGCTCGTAGAGCTACTCGTGAGTGTTCCGCTCTGTTCAAGGATGTAAGCTCACTTAACGTGGCAGCCAATTCATCGGTCAGACCAGGTTCATTGGCCCACAAATGGTCAATCAGGAGAGTAACCAAAAGGTTCTTTTTCGCGACTTGACTATGAGAGAAAATTGTGCCAACAACAGTTTGCATATCGTCCTTGTATTTATCTCGAATGGCGGCTACACATTTGTCATAGTGTCCATGTTGGAATAGCGACTCAACATCATAGTATTGTCTCAACAATTCATGGACAGCAGCCTTCATTCTACCGCGAATTCCATTGCGATATCGCTGAACCAGTTGTACAATGCCTTGTGTTGTCATAAAGAATACATCGCGATCCGCTCTCTTCTGGAGGGTGGCGGCATGACTGTCGATCACACTTGCAATTTGTTGCGATGGGAATTGAGCTAGGACACTGGTTATATTGCGCTCGTACAGCCCCATGAGCTTGCGGATTTTCTTCTCTACTGAAATTGGAATGCGACCAGAAATTGAAGCAATCACTTCTTGCAATTCCAGTAGAGGTAGAGATGGATCTCGCAAGCTTTGCATGAATTTCTCAATAACCTCACGCAAACGCGGAGCATTGTACGGGTCAGGAAGACAAAAACCAGCCAATGTGCTTTCCAGAATCAACTTGTAACTGCTATGGACTCGGTTGAGTTTTTCTGGTATAGAAGGGTTTTCAACAGGTGGGAATGGACTCTTGTAAGGTTGTGCTTTAGTGACAAGTGAAGGGTCGTCTAGTTCCAAATGACCAAGCAACGCTCCGGCATCCAGTACGGCACCCGGACGCCGCACAAACGATACAGTACCAGCTTCTTGTGAAGTTAAGGTCATTACCATTTTCATGACTTCGATTTCAGCATAAGGTTGGCCCTTGTTCACATGTGCACCTTCTTCGACTAACAAGTTAATCAGTTTACCAGCGGATGGACTGCGCAGCAATGAAGGGTCGTTTTCTTTTTCGAACACGCACGTTTGATTTCCGATAACAATTCGGTATCGGTCAACCTCTTCTTTCATGTATGTTGTGTAACTGGCACCTTCGAAGGAGAGCAGCATACCACCGTCGGATAGGCGATGTACATCGACCTCTTTGAATGAATTGTTCATAAATAGGAAGTAGGAGTTAGGAGCACTTTTGGCGGCTTGTACTTTGTAACGAATTCCTTCGTGTATTAACTCCACGTCGATAACGTTAGTTAGTGTGTTGGCAGCTTGGATTTGTCCTCTATAAAATGCTGACTTTTATTTTGTACATTTAGAAAGCGGTTGGTTTGTGAAAACTTACTTTTCCAATGAAGTTTGGAAACTGTTGAAAGCCTCTGTTATTTGCCTATCAGCAATATGCATTGCCCCACATACTACACCTAAAAGAATATCAGGTTTCTCGGATTGAACACGTTCAGCAATTAAGGCATCAAGCCAGGCAGTGTCGATGGTGTTGTCCAAGAAGCTATTGGTTTCCAAAAGTGTGATTAGATATTCTACTGTTGTCCTGAAATCTCCCCGAATTGAAAGTTCCTTCAAGGCGATTACCAAATTCCTGAAAACATTTAATTATTACGAAATCGCTGGACATAATTTGATTATATTTACTCTCTAGCTTGTTGTCGATTTTCGCCCCACGAGAAGCAGTGACCGAATTGTGAGTCCGCGTATTCATGCAATCCACCGGATGCAGCCACACTGAAGTATCCCCAAACGTTTTTACTTGAGCGGAAGTTAAGCTCTTGAACAGTTCCAGAACTTGGTTTGAAACCTTCGTCTGGATTTTCAGACGTAATACGTGCGGCGATTACATGGCCCCATGGTCGTGGTTTGTTGGTTGGATTTTCGAAATCGATTAGAGATGAACCCCAAGGCGATTCACCATAGAGGAGACGAATATCTTTTATACGGTATAGTGGAATACCCATTCCAATCTAGGCATTAAAAATAAAGGTAATGTAGGACGGGTTAAGCTGGTAATGAATTAAAAGATTTACCTGCAGTTGGCAAGCTGGTAAATTCACATCAGCAACCATTTCGGTACAAGGATGCTCGACTTGCAGACGTGGATTCAATTCCAGGAAAAAGTACCGACCTTCTTCGTCGTAAAGATATTCGACAGTACCAGCACTAATATATCCTACCATTTTTGCTAACCTAACAGCAGCCTATGACACAATTCAGATATTTTAAATCGAAACTTTGCTGGGAATACTTGAACTCAAACCTTTTCCATATCCTCGAACACCTCTGGATGCGCAACAATAGCTGGAGCCTCTTCAATAATTTTTTGATGTCTTCTTTGAATTGAGCAGTCACGGCCGAACAAACTGATGGCATTCCCGTACTGATCGGCCAAAAGTTGCACCTCCAAGTGACGCGCGCCACGCGCCAATTTCATTACGAATATTGGCGAACCAGGCACCTCAGCTTGAACCTGAAATGAGTTAGCATCTTATTTGACTGGATTCTGAAAAAATCTCGCACTAAAAACGGGACAAATGCTTCCCTATGGTCAAAACGTACCGGGAATTTATAAATAAAATAAAAACAACTTAATTTTTAGGCAAATTTGTTTTATCTCCTTCAAAATAACATCCATCTGAAGCAACACACGTGTGCTAGCGTTTCATTTTCTCTAGTCTATGCATCGCTGGTAGGCCGCGAAAGCGATGGCCTTTAGGTCTCTCGTCGTATTCTGCTTTTCGGCTTCGGTTCGTCTTCGAAGCGCGACTGGGACAATTGTTGACTCCGTTTCATAAAGGTCGGGTCATTATTCGATTCAGAAATCATGTCCGTTTTTCGATGTGGTTTTTGCACGAAATTCGGGTTTTTTTGGGACGAGCCGGGATGCGACACGTTAGATATGCAAAATTTCGAACACAAAGTGAAATGGAAAAGAGGTAGACAGGGCAGCAACCCTGTCCCTGGCGATCAGACTCAAATTTGCACCGAGACTGAAGTGGTTTTGGCTACGAAGTCTCACCAGAGGTTGTCTGGTACCATGGGCGCCGGGATAGCTCTCTGTATTGCATAAGTCTCAAGAGAATTCCGAGGACATATGTTCTCAGCCCGGAAATTAGCAGTGGGAGTACCATGAGGGTTGTGGTTACGTCCACATCACGGAAGAGACCTTCGGGCCTCAAGCGTGGAACTACGTTAACAACTCTGGTGCCGTACTCCTTAGAGATTTAGGTATGTCTTGTATTCACCAGTATGAATTCACATTTGGAGGACTTTGAGCACCATTTCTCTAATTTTTCGACGAGGATGGGCGTCCGGGATAAGGCAAGCTCTCAACCAATACACGGCCACTTTTGAAGTCTTTATACCACTCGTATGGTCGAGTTTTTGATAGAGCAGACTCCAAAGGCTTGGCAACATTTTCATTGCATCGGTACACGAAATTTCATTAGCAACACAAAAAATTTCAAGCAAACTCTTTGCTTAACAAAATTCCCTGGTTCCTCAACAAAAAATTTACTTCGAATTAGCTTAGGCATGAACATACGACGGATTTCACTTCAATATAATTGGCACTCATGTCGTGTTTGTGATTATATTATAAATGGAGCGATTACCAACTGTCGCCACTTTGAGCCAACTCTCAGGGCCCCAGTACCAGCGGTGGAACGGCCTCATCCCCGCAGAATTCCCAGCCACGCAAATTCACCCACCTCCTAACACCTTCAAATCAATTGAAGCCACCATCATCTCCGTCTTCGTCGCCTTCGTTTTTTGCCCTAACCAATCCTTCGACACACACGACTTCCTCCGCATCAAGTCCGTTTGCGCTACTCAACCCCGTCCTTCTGGAAAACAATGGTCCCTAATTAGAGACTCAACGCCAGACAGACGTCCTGGTTGCTGCACGGCCGAACCACAACGGGGATCAGCTTCACCGTTTCCTCACAATCTACCATCCCACTATCAACCTAGACCATTTCCGCCCGGCCCTTGTAATCTTTAACAAAACCACCTACCATTCCTACGTAGACCACTTCCTGATTAGCAGTAACCTAATTGTTATTCCCAACCCAAACACCTTTCCCTTCCGCGAAACAGTCTCTGGCAGCAGCGACCATGTTGCTATGTCCCACCACGCCCTCAGTTCCCGACTTCCAGCGCGCAAATTGGAAACGCATTAAGCTGGCCCTCAAAACTAAGCTACTCCCATCCAGCAGTATAGTTCCCAACGACACCACAGACCAAACAGTCCACCAATACGCTGAAGCAATTTGTCAAGTATGTAACAAACTAATCCCCTCGTCCCTTAAACTACCGCAACCTCCCCGATGACATCCTGAACGATATTCAGTACAAAAAGACCCTCAGGCGGAGACTATTGAGAAATAGATATTCTCCGCAATACTCTCACCTTCTTTTCGAAATCCGCGAACTCTCTATACCCAATATCTTGATAACCGCCTCTCCAACATCGAACTGAACCCTGGTACATATAGGGAACTCGGGGAAACCTGCCCGTGTTGATGCCAATTGGTACAACAAAACGCGATCCTACCCCAAAATGTCCCCCCCCCCCCTACAGAAAAGGTGGACATCCTCGCTGACGACTTCCTCCGGGCGTACCACTGCACTCTCCACTTCCGTGAAAAATCCGGAAAAATCTGCCAACTACTTTCCCATCCTTCCTTCCATATTCCTCAACCTACACAGAATCCCCTCACTCAAGCTTTCATCGACCCAAGTCAGCGGGAAAATATCCTTTCTATCCACTTTGTCAGTCCAGACTCCGTCAGGACGTCCATTGCCTCCTCAAAAAACAAAAAATCGGTAGGACTTGACGAAATCTCCTCCATCGTCCTAAAGAAACGCGCTCCTAGCTTTGCTCCCATCATGTCCTCCATCATCAACCATTGCCTGATCAATGTCCACTTCTCAACAGTTTGGAAGAGTGCTCAGATAGTTCATATTCCAAAAAGAATCAGAATCCTCTAATTCCCCAAAATTACATGCCTATCTCGATACTTTTATCCTCCGCTAAGATCTTCGAGCGTACCATAAAAGCCATCATCGACGAGCACTGTGACTTCAATCATTCACTCCCCGTTTTTCAATTCGCCAACACTCGGTTGAACATGCACTCCTCGTACTCAAATCGGACGTTCTCCTGGGTCTCAACCGAAACACGCCGAACCATAGCCTGTCGCACATCCGCACGCTAATTCTTAGCTTTCTTGACGGGCGGAAATCCCAAGTCCAACTCTAAAAGAACCTCTTCTCTCTCCATTCCAGTCCGACTGCAATCCCTCAGGATTCAGTCCACTCCACTACCCCCTTCTCCCTGTTCACCGCAGACCTATTAAAACTAACCTCATACCCAAGCCCAATCCGAATCCTCCAATATGCGGATGGCCTCATCCTCTACACCTCCACCAGAAACCTCCCGGCCGGTGAAGCCCGCCTGAATTCCTATTTGGACGAGCTTTATTGGTACTTTACCCGCTAGAATCTCTCCCTAAACCCACAGAAATGCGACACTATCGTATTCTACGGTAGCGCAAAGATGACGCCGAAAATAAGGAGCGACATATCAACCCTATCCTTGAAAATCCATAACGCCACAATCCCAAACGTAAATGAAATCACCTATTTTAGTGTGACTATGAATTCGCGTTTATCCCACCTCCCACATATCATGAAGGCACTAAGCCGTGCAACTAGTGCCTTCAAATCCCTTTACCAAATCCTGAAATACAGCCGCCCAACACATCCAAAAGTCAAGTTGTTTTGCTACAAACAGCTTATCCGTCCCTTCCCTATATTCGCATTCATCTTCATTTTCATCACCGACAGTTCCCCTTCCCAAATTGAATGACTCCGTCTCAAAGAACGCAATCCTACGCCACTGTTACAACACCTATAAAAACGAAGACCGCTCCAAATACATCTCCAACCAGATTCTCTACAATTTCTGCCAAACTCCACGCAACGACGTTGTCCGAGCCCGTCATGCCCTCAAGTTCCTCAATAAATGTCTATCCCATCCTAGCCCTCTTATCTCCCAGCCCATGCAGATTGAGATCGTCGAAGAAAATCTTCTACGAACTAATCTGTTCTCCCTCAAATCCTCCTATCTCTCCACACCCGAAACCTCCTTTTCTACCTCGACGGTAATCTTCTACCCGGCAACTACTCCTCATCCCAATTTTCAAAACCCACCCATTCCCAGCGCCACTCCTAGCTTCCTTTCCCAAACCCTTCTCCTATGCTCCCCATCCTATCCTACATCCTAGTTCCTCCCCCGCCAGCCCGTTTTTATCTAAACTTCAATGAGTGAAGATTTTTGCCGACTTTCCAAGTGTGATAATCATTAACGGCACAACAATCGGTCTAGGCCTGCCTAAATAAGCCAAAAGAGGAAACTTCTTCTATTGATTTGTATTAAAGGATTGGCAAACAAATACATTCGATACGTAATGATGGTGTTTGTACATTGTTTCTTCTTCTTTTTCTTCAGCCTTTGTCCCGTTCACAAGCGGAATCGGCTCGTCGTGATCAGTTTCGCTATTTGGCTCTATCAAATGCCTGATCTGGATGCAATGCGAGGCTTTTAAATCCCCATCCAGCGTATCAAGCCACCGTTGTTTAGGCCTGCCTTTTGGTAGGTAACCATCGACTTCGATGTTCAGACCAATTTTGGCAAGTGAATTCTCGTTAGCGTGAATTGCGTGACCATACCATCGAAGACGCCTCTCTCGCAATTTTCCTCATTTAGGATGTGATCAAAACGTGTCACGCCACTAGTCCAACGTAACATCTTCGTCTCCATTATCGCGAGACGCCGTTCATTGTCTTTTATAACCGGCCAACACTCAGAACCATACAGGGCGACAGGACGGACGACATTGCGGTTAATTTTAGATTTGAGACGTTCGTTGTTTGTACATTGTTTATTCTAAGGATGTGCTTACCTGTCGAAAATGCGCTGGGAAATCTTCAGCTAAGTCTACCCGTCTGATACCTTTGCCACCACCACCTTCGGATGCCTTAATCATAACCGGAAAACCTATTAAATTTCCATAAATGAAATGTAATTATTACTGACATTCCCTAGTCTACCAAACAAGCAACCTTACCTATTTTACTCGCCGCTGCCAAGCCTTGTTCTGCTGTTGTTACGCAACCGCGTGCAAACAATTCACTGGAGATTTTGATCTTTTTACCACTATATTGAGCTTTAAGTTCTGACCCAGACCATGGTAACGTTGGAATATCGGCAGTTTGTGCGACAATTGAAGAAGCAACTTTGTCACCTAAAGCCCACATGGCACGATCTGGTGGTCCCAAGAATACTAAACCTTCTTTATTGAGAAGTTCAGGAAGTTTGGGATTTTCTGATGCATGACCCCATCCAGCCCAAACGGCCTAAGGGAAATTAATTTAATATTTGTAGCTTTGATATTTTGAGAATACGTTTACCTGGACTTGAGTCCTTAGTGCAATATCAACAATTAATTCTACGTTGGCATAATTGTTATTATTTGAGCCTCCTGGAACTGGTACATAATGATCGGCCATTTTGATGTATTCGGCGTTTGCTTTCAAATCTTCCGGTGTGACCTGGGGATGAAGAGTGTTTTAGTAAACATTTTTCTGATATTTGATGTAAGCTGTTTTTGAGTCCTCCTTCTTCCTTCCTTCATGAAGCAATAGATTTAGAATATTATAGGTCAAAGTATAAAGAGCTTGCTTTTAATAAACCAATTACGAGAACCTGCTTCGATTATACTCAAAAGCTTGACGTTGGTTTAGATAATTGCTTCGAAGCATCTCGAATCAAATTAAGATAGGTATGCGGTTAAAATCCACCTACGTCATTGCTATCTCATCTCAATTTACCTCTCGTTCAGAAGTGCATTAGATTAAAACTTGACTGATATTAACTACGATCATACATACCATCACAACGAAACGAACAGCACGTTCATTTTTCAGCATTTCATATGACCATCGTCTAATCGAACGCATGCATTTCACAGCCGCAATTCCATTATTAGCGATTAAAACCTTATTTATCACCCGAGTGCCGCCAAATCGTTTTACAAATTCTTCCGTTGTGGATATTACAAAATCTCGTTCTTGATATCGTTCCATGCCAAGGCCGGTGCCTCTCGACATACTGGGCCTGTAATAAAGCAGGTTTGAAAAAGAAGTTGAATTACAAGTGCATACATTGATTCAAAATATTGGATAAATATATTTGTCGAGTAAATAGTGAGAAGAGTGACATGTTCAGATATTTTTGGTATGCAAATAGCAGAGCTGGTTAGCGGAATGTTGAAGATTACACAATTAAGCATGTTTTGGTTACTCAGAAATTTTTCTTTCGAGCCTGGTGTTTGGTTTTAAAAACTTTTCGACCCTTGATTTAAGGGGGCAATAAACCATTGCAAAAATGTCCTATTTAACAATTTTACAGAGGCCTTTTTACAAAGGTTCCCTGGAGTTGTTTTTCCGTTAAATTTACTTCAGAAATTAGACTATCCTATCGAGTAAATCGTGGCTTACGAAATGGCTATTTCAGAACCAACTGATATTCAAACTTCGAATACACTTTACAAGTAAAATCCTAGCTATCATAAAAACGTGAATATCGTAGATTTAAGAACAATATCAACAAACAAACAAAAAAGAATAATTTTATATATTCAATTATTCATTTCTAACATACAAGCAATTCAAGATGCTCTTCTCAATTTGGACAAACTCATTATTAATTCTGAATGAGAATCGATATGCCGTCATTGAAGTTATCGTGACCATCCGATACTTGTCATGTCTGTTTGAGATCGCATTATACAGTACATCTGCATTTATTCTTTAATTCAAAGGAGCAGTATAAAGAGTTATTTTAGTTTAGTTTACTGGGGGAGCCGCAGCTCCGAGCACTCAGGCCATTGTTAGGCCCATTGTACTATCCCCCCTATTCAATGGCTTCCCACCTACGATGGTCGCAGGCTTTAGCGAATCTGAGAACATTCTCCAGAGGCAAAAAGTGTGCAGATTCTTCATTGAAGAAAACCTTTCGAAGGTGTCTTCGTCTGAGATCTGAGGATGCCGGGCAGCCGCATAAAAAGTGCAGGGCCATCTCCTCCTTCTCTTCCAATTGGCTGCGCATAGTGAAAACCACTACCCCAATCTTTTCCATATGGTAGTTTAAGGAGCAGTGTCCCGTTAAAAACCCTACTAGGGTTTTCATGTCCCACTTCTTACGGGACAACAAAAATGCTGCTCTAGTGGCCCTAGGCTCTTTCACAAGAATTTTCGCCTGCCGGCAAAATTTCCACTCGGCTGCGTGAATCCTTGCAATTTCACCCTTCAGAGTATACTTGACAGTAGATGGTTGGATTCCAAGAGGTGGTTCTGGTCCCACCATTGTGGATCCAGACCCTCGACGAGCCAGTCTGTCAGCCTCTTCATTACCAGCGAGTGTTAGAGTCCGAGAACAGCCCTGCGCCCGATCCATCCTCCATAACTGACTCGTCGGCGAAGAATATTAAGTCTATAATCTGAAAAGACTCATGGCCATTTGTCGATCATTATTCTCTTTCGGTGATTACGACAGTGTATGTCTTTCAAAGACGAATCTGGATACCATATGATCGGTCGGCATCAGAGCTACCGGATGTTTGTCAAGGAATTTTTAGATAGACGCATGACCCTGTAATTGGCCGCCGTTCCGTCCCAATGGTATCGAGCCTATATGCGTCGTTGGCTGCTTTCCGTTTCTCCTCCAAGTGAATGGCGGGTAAATTTAGGATAGCTTCAAATGCCGCAGTCGGCGTAGTACTCATTGCTCCAATAATTCTTAGGCAACCAAGTCTCTGAGTCTGTGTTAGCAGCTTCCTGTCAGTTCAGTCTTGGCCACCAGACGATGCATGCATACATCAAAATGGGTTTTATTATGGATGTATACATCCAGTATATCCGTTTTAGTGAAAGTTCCAAGGTTTTATCTATTGCATTCCTACAGCACCAGAGCAATCTGCAGGATTTCTGATATTGTTCCTGGATATGGTGCTTCCACGTTAACTTGGAGTCGAAATGTATTCCTAAGTATTTGACTGTTTGTGCCAGCTGGATTTCCGCCCCTGCTAAGGTAGATAGCGTATAGCTGCCCCATCTGACGTTCCTAGTGAACATAACTAGTCCAGTCTTCCTTGCGTTCACCGTGAGTCCATTGCGGAGGCATCAGCTGTGGATTTCATACAGAGTTGCATTCAAGCGGTCACATACTGTGTCCGCAAATTTGCCGGTGATTATTACAGCTAGGTCGTCCGCAAATGCTTGCGCGAAGACTTTTTTGTCCTCCGGGAGCCACAGCAGGGTATCCATTACCAAGAGCCATAGCAGTGGAGAGAGAACCCCTCCCTGTGGGCAGCCCCTGAGACATCCTGCTTCAATAGACTTCTGGCCGACCGATATGTGGATTTTTGTCCACTCTAGCATGTGAAGGATCCAACTGATTAGCAGCGGTTTGATTCCATGTTGTCTTGCCGCATCACAAATTGCCGCGAATGAGGCATAATTGAAGGCACCTTCTTTGTGCATGAATGCGCCTAAGGCGTATTCTTTTTCGAGCATCGCCTTTTCAATTTTTGCCGTGAGTTCATGGAGTGCTGTCTCCGTAGATTTACCTTTCTGGTAGGCGTGTTGCCTATGATGAAGTGGCCACTTAGGAATGTGTGTATCTATTATGAACTGATCTACTAGTCTTTCTAGTCCTTTTAGCAGAAAGGACGTTAGCCTGATCGGTTGGAAGCTTTTTGCGTCTGTGTAGGTGGTTTTCCCTGGTTTGGGAATGAATAACACCTTCACATCACGCCATTTAATTTGAATATCAGCGTGTGCTAGCCATGCGCGATATATGTTCCGAATATGTAGACCCAGGGCATCCATTCCCTCTATTACTAGCGCAGGAATGATGCCGTCTGGACCTGCAGACTTGTATCTATGGAACGAGTTAAATGCCCATTTTACTCGCTCCAGTGATACTACTTTGCATGCCAGATTCCAGTCTCTTGGTTGAGGGCTGTATGCACCTGTTGGCCCCGAGATTAGATTTTGGATGCTGCCTGGGAACTGCACTTCAAGCAAATGGTTTGCCGTTTCTTCATCGCTTTCTGTGTACCTTCCGTTCTGTAAATGTAAATAACCCAGTATAAAGAGTTGCAGTGCTAATAAGCTTGCCGTCTGCATACTTCTATCATAGAAGTTGATCTCAAACATTTGCCGCTCCTTGTAAGCTTGTGTCTGAATTTATGAACTTTCTAAGTGCTGTTGAATTACAACAATTCAATTCCGGCTTTTTATATTTCGGACCTCAAACGATTCTGTTAGCTACTGTTGTGTCTCCCTTATAACGGTATGGTTCTTCTAGAGGTCGGCCAGTTTGACAGTAAAATGCTAGCATTATTGCTGTTCCGAGAATGACTGACCTATTACTCATCCTACACATTGCTTGGATGCTCTTCAGTTAGCTAATATCGTGCTTTGTTTGAACTGAATACGTAGAATCTATAGGTGTGGATCCGAAAGGCTAATCATTGTAAACGACGCCTAAAATAGGAACGAGGTTGACAGATAGGAAATCAGTCAGGCTCCCAAATCATATTTTGACGGTGCCATGGGCGAGATGGTTGAACGATCTTGTCGTCTGAGGATCAAATCCCCGTTCATCATGGGTATTTATGCTCGTTTTTATGCTGCCCCGCTTCTGTGGGCTTATCGACTGTAAAGCATTAATTGAACCACATTTTCATTGAAAACTGAGAGTCTGTCGATGCACTATATTCCATAATGGTGGGAACAGGAGACAGTTCTTAATAATTTTAACCTTTTCATTCTTCTTGAATGGATTCGGGATTGAATGAGTTCGTTCATTGGGGTTGAATGGGTTCAGATACACAATGTTAAGTTTTTGATCAGCTTCAACTTCGCAAAGGCCAGTAACGATCCTTGTCCATGTCCGGATTAATTCGGCTAAACCTACCAGTGGAAGCCCTGGATAACCATCAGATAACTGTCGTGTGGGGAACAAACGTGAGCTGCGTCCCAGAGCACACTCGAATACAAAGACCGCTGGCCCTAGTATGAGGTATAAATATTACCCTTAGAAAACATCCCATTAACATCAAAGGAAGGAAAACCTAAAACTATAAAACCAATTAGTAATGTAGCGAAAACATCTTAGAAAAAGAAAATCAGTGAGGGAAGTGGCCGCCTGAGTTGCCGTTTGTGTTGGGGATAAGTTTACGGGAGGAAGGGGAATATAATGGAGGAAAATGTTAAAAAGTTTGGGGTCTAGAATGGATCCTTGGGGGACTCTTCAGTTTACCGGGAAGTTGATGGAGCCAAGTCCATCGAAGCGCACGTGGCAAATTCTGTTGAAGATGAAGTCTACAAGGATTCTGAATAAGGGGAGGGGGCAATTGGTCTGAATTAGTTTGAAGAGGAAGTCCTCTTTCCAAAATTAATGTCTTTTCAAAGTGTAGGCTACGGCTGCAGGCTACGGTGCAATGCATATTTTCCAAGTGATTGAGGATGTGGTCTTGCACTATTGAGGTGACTTAGTAAGATATGTCCGAAGATTTTTTCAATATTGGAAAGAAGAGAGAGAGAGATAGGCCTCATATCTTTGAAATCGCTCAAGCACCCCTTCTTATGGATAGGCACGCCCGGTCGAGGCTCGATGACTTTTAAGGTTTTGTGTAAAACAAAACCTTATTAAAATCGATTCAACGTCTGTCTGTCTGTCTGTCACGCATTTTTCTCCAAAACGGCTAAATCGATCCGAACGAAATTTGGTGGACAGATGGGAACTATGAAATCTCACGCATACAGCGAGTGGCATAAATTTAGGTGGAGTTTAAAGGGGAGCTCTCCATACATGCAAAGGGGGGATTCAAACATTTTTTTCACCGGATATAGTTGTGTAGGGTATCAAATGAAAGGTCTCGGTTTGTACTTTCCGAAACTGACATTAGTTTTGGCATAAATTGCAAAGTGCGTGAGTAAGGAGTGAAAATATACGCACTTGAAGTGAGACAGGACTCATTTTCGGAAACTACCCAACCTTAAAATCCGCAAAAAATCAGGGTGGTGCGCCTAGATGAAATCTAGGCCTCAAAATATGTCCCATTCCGATATCGGCTCAAATAAACTTACTAATAGTATATTACTACTTTTTAGAAATTAACTGGAAAACCCCCCTTAAATACATCCTAGGACTTCCGAATTTTGTACCAGCATAGGGGACAATATTTCGTATGTATGTGTTAAATTTCATGGAAATCAGGCAATTAACGCCAAAGTTATAGCAGTTCAAACTTAGCAATTTCGCACGAGTATACTGCTTCCAAAGCCATGCAAATCAGATGCTGACGTCATAATTACCCGGAATAATTGACATTCGCGTGGAATATTAAAGTCGCATTTATGAAGAAGCTATTTATCTGCCGCCCTTTTTAAGGTTTTTTGTAAAACACTTATGTGAAATCTAATCTTCGAGAGATGTCCCATTCCGGTATCTGCTGAAAAAATTTACTAATAGTATATTATCAACTTTTAGAAATAGACTAAAAAACTCTCCTTAAGTTCATCCTAAGTGTACTAAATTTTGCACCGACATAAAGGACAGCCTTGTGCATACACATGCCAGGTTTCATGAAAATCCAACTATTAGTGGGAAAGTTATGGCAGTTCAAACTTATCAATTTCGTGCTAATTAACAACATTCTAAGCCATACAAATAAGATGCTGACGTCATAATTAACGAGAATAATTGAAATTCGAGTGAAATACTAAAATTCCATTCAAGAAGAATCTAATTCTCCCTAGCCCTTTTTTATATTTGATGTTGGTTAAATTGTTTTCATTCGCTAATAATATTAACCTGGGGGCGTGAAGCGTATGAGGTTGACCATTATCAACACAGGGCTTTCCATCAAGTGATTTATTTAAATCGCTTTCTAGAAAATTGAGGGCAATGTAGTTTTTAGCTATATTACACGGAGCTGTCGTGCACTCGACGCTCCTCACATCTTTTTCTTATTCTTCAGCCTTCAGTTCACAAACGGGGTCGGCTCGTGGTGATCGGTTTCGTCATTTTATTTTATCAAATGCCTGATCAGGATGTAATCGCGAGACCTTTAAATCCCCATCCAGCGTATCAAGCCACCATTGTTTTGGCCGGCTTTTTGGTTGCTTACCATTGCTTTCGATGTTCTGATCAATACTGGTTGTTGAATTTTCGTTAGCGTGAATTACGTGACCACACCATCGGAAACGCCTCTCTTGCAGTTTTTCCACGATCAATGCAAACCCATATCGATCGCGGATATTCTCATTTCAGACGTAATCTAAACGTGTCACGCCACCAGTGCAATGCAACATCTTCGTCCCCATTACCGCAAGACGCCGTTCATTGTCCTTTATAGTCGGCCAACACTCAGAACTATAGAGAGTGGTAGACGGATGACATTGCAGTAAATTTTAGATTTGAGACGTGCGCTGATACGTCGATCACAAAGAACACCAGTTGGGGAATGCCACTTCATCCAGGTTGCATTAATGCGTGAAACAATTTCATTACGCAGTTCTCCATTAGCTGATAGCGTTGACTCGAGATTTTTAAATCGCTGAGTTCTGACAATGGCAGTAATCTGCCTTCGAGATACTTAAATCGCTCAATTTTGGCAATGGCAGTAACCTGCCCAGAACTGAACGATTTCAATATCTCGGGTCAATGCTATAAGCCAATGGAGAACTACGTTATGCTCCTCACATTGGGAAACACAAAACCTTTTATACCTGAAGCGTCAAGCTTCCGGTTTCCCGACTTGTTTATTGTTGGACCAGGCGATTGCAAGTTCGACTTCTTCTAGGGAGATAAAAAAGGAGGCGGACCGGCCGATTCTGACTAATCAGCCGCACAGCTCGGGGAAAAGGGGCAAAGGTAAGACCCTTCCAAGCTCAGCTTTTTATTGGTGACAGTAGTGGTGACCAGTGAGTTTCACATGGGGTCCGCAGGCGATTGGGCTCTGAATAAGTGCCTGAAGTAGTATACGCAGGCGGATAATTTTTCCTCAGCGATGTGAAACTGGAGGTTACCTATTTTTATGGGGTATTAGTTGACATTGAGAGAAGATTTTTCCATCCAGCGAAACGATTAATTATTGAGAAAACTTGTGGAATAGATTTGAGGGATTTGAAGAGTTTCTTGTAGGATGCATTGAGTTCGGACCGAAAAGCTCCATTGATTTTATTGAACAGGTCTTTAATGATCTCGGAGATTGGACAAGTCGCGTTGGATTTTGTCAAATTGAAGGATCTGCATTTAAGCGGTTGGTGGAGGTCAGGGAGAATTCGCTGTAGATGCAGAGAAGCTGAGGGCATGGTGGTGGACAGTCATAAGTCGCCAGGAGCAGATGGAATTACAGCCGAATTCATTAAATATAGAGACGACCAATTACACCAAGTTGTTCATCAACTTGTGCTCAAGGTGTGGGACAGCGAATCAATACTTGGCGACTGGCAAAGAGGCATTATCTGTCTTATACGATAAATAAAAAGGGAGATATCACACAGTGCAGCAATTATAGAGGTATCACGTTACTGAGTATCATCTATAAGATATTTTCGACTATCTTGCTAGGCCCCATACGCTTCAACCATCATTGGCCATACCAAAGAAGCCTCATTCTAGGCAAATCAGCAACAGATCAGATTTTCTCTCTGCGGCAGGCGATGGAAAAACTGTGCCTATGACAGCATAGCCAGGGTAAAACTGTACACGGTCATGAGAGAATTCGGTATCCCGACGAAATTGATAAGGCTGACTAGGCTGACCCTGACCAATGTGCGAGGCCAGATAAAAGCAGCAGGATCACTATCAAGACCATTCGACATCAACAACGGTCTACGACAAAGGGATGCTCTATCATGCGTCCTCTTTAACCTTTTTGGCCCCCTACATGAGAATGAATGATTCCACACCCTCTATAACGATGAAATTTAAGAGCGATATCATGACCGTCTGGTTGTGGATAAAATGTGGCTCGAGAGGTTGCGATGGGCGGGTCACCTAATTCGTTTGGCCGAAGATGATCCAGCTCGGAAAGTCTATAAGGGCAACATCTATAGTAGAAAAAGAAGACAAGGCAGAACCTGGTTCAGATGGAGCGATGGCGCAGGCCAGGACGCCAGACAGCTTTTAGGGATATCGAATTGGTGGACCTCGGCGTAAAACCGGGATGTCTGGAGTTCCTTATTAAGGCAGGCTTAGACCGGATACCGATTGTTGCGCCGTTGATGATGATGAAACTAGGTGAGTGGTCCATATTCTATTTCGATGTGATTAAGAACAACATGATTTCAGTTGAGTGGATTTTATTCCATAACATAATCATGCCATCAATAAAGATTCACTCAATCTAAACAGATAAAGAGGTTAACAAGCAACTTTGCTTTGAATGAGCAACTATCCTGGGGAATGCCCCGCGATATATGTACAAAAAATGAGTGATCTTACCAAAACGGCAATAAACAGTCTAGGCAGCTATGAAATTAGCTAGAACCGGCGAGTTATTAATGTCAAGATAAGAAATTCGCAAATATGAATGCCGACAATGTAATCAGAAAGGGTTTAATATAATTGAGATGATAAGTAAATGATGAGTGTTGATGGTAGTAATATTAGGGAATGTAGTAATGTTATGGAGTATTATTTCAGTTTTCAGAGTTATTAGTTTCACCTCTACGGGACCCTGATGGAAGCCTTGATAATGACTAAAAACATTAAACGGATCAATAGAACAACACTTACGTTAATATATACAAGACAACTCAATGCGAGCCCCATACACTTTGGTTGTTCGACTGATTAAAAACTATCCAAGAAAAAAGAAATTTTCTGTATAGAGGAAAGCAAAGTGAAAAGAAGAAGGGAAAAACGATTTTACTGGAAAACAACAAATTTTCTGAACACAACATAGTGTACCAATTGGACACATGGAGAAACCAATTACCTTTTAACATCACTTCCATTGTAATGAAGTAAACTTTTATTATAGAAATGTGTTTTTTAAGACTTTTTGTGGGGCATGTGAAGGTCATATTGTTACAAACTTATTGCATGACTAGAATGCTAAATATTTCATTGGAAAGATAAGGAAACCGTTTTGATTGATTGACGATATTGCACTTGATAATAATGATAAACATATCAAGATTGGAAGATAGCCAGCTTTCACAAATATATAGTTCCAACTTTGGGCTTAATTGTATCTTACTTTGGAAAGTACCCATTTGAACATAAAAATGAAAAAAAAATCAAGAAAGAATAGATGGGAAATATGGAAACAAGTAGGGAAACCGAAAGCTAGACGCAGGTATGAAAGGTTTTGTGTATTTCTTTTGTGAAGAGATGTGAGTGCGCATCTGTCCCATTAGTTAGTACATCACTGCAAAATTTCGTGGTGGTAGGATGAACGTAAGACGGGTTTTGCAGCCAATTACCAAAATTTATAGTAACATACTATTATTAACTTTATTTGAATCGATATCGGTATGGGGGGTATTTCGGAGCACAGGCACCATATACTGGCAACCCCTGATATTTTTTCAGATTTTTCAGCTGGGTAGCTGCGACGTAAAAGTATGTAACTCACTGTATGCGTGAGCACGTGAGCATTCACAGTTCCCAGCTTTCTACCTAATTTGGTGTCAATCGTTATAATCGCCTCCGAGAGAAATGCTTGTGACGGACAGACAAATAGACAGTTCATAAATAAGTACAAATGAAGTTTATGCAACTAAACCTGAATCACTGTCGAGCGGCCCAAGACCTGTTCTCTCAGAGCGTGTTCGAAAATAATGTCGACATAGCTATTATATGCAAACAATATGAAAATCTGCATAGCGGAGTATGGGTAGCTGACAAAAACAGCAAAGCCGAGATATGGAGCTGCGGAAGTCGTGCTATAGAAGATGTGAAAAAACATCCAAAGAACGGATTTACACGTGCCAAGATAGGAGGCATATATATCTATAGTTGTTACGCAGCCCCGAGCCTTATGCTGGAGGAATTCACTTTGTTGTTTGAGAAACTGTCCTTTGATGCCAAACGTTACAATCCCAAAATAATTGCCGGCGATATCAACTCATGGGCAGAAGAATGGGGAAGCAGAAAACCAAATGCAAGGGGCAAATACTGCTAGAGATATTCTCGCGTTTAAATGTGGTACTTGCGGACTCTGGGATAGCCAACACATACCGGAGGGGAGAATTATAATCGGTAGTAGACCTCACTTTCATCAGTGACACCCTTATCAAAGACTTGCAGTGGGATGTCAGCGAAGAGTATACACACAGCGATCATCAAGCTATTGTCTTCCAAACCTCGCGTAGGAATTATATAAAGCCACCAAAAAGAATAACGATGAGTTGGGTAACTAATAAATTCGATGAAGAAATGTTGTTGATGACACACTATTATCGGGAAGCGCACAAGAAAAAGCTTCACAGGTCGCGGAAAAGTTGCTGCGGGCATCGATGCCTCTATGCCACGGGGTAGCGCTTTCCGAAGACGAAATCCCAATTTCTGGTGGAATTCAGAAATTGAGGAATGTCGGAAAAACTGCCTCAGAGCTAGGAGATATTCCCAGCGCAGAAGAAATCAACCTGAATTCGTTGAGCTACACATGCAATACAAGAATGCGAGGAAAAAGTGGCAAGTAGCTATCACGAAGAGTAAATCGAAGCGGATGCGTACTGAAGCTGATTCTGATCCATGGGGTGGCGCATACAGGGTCGGTGATGTCATCACTAAAAGGCGAGCGCTCCCCACCGACTACTTGTCCAGAGTTGTTGCAGAATATAGCGAACACTCTATTCCCAGTAGATGTGAACTGTATAAGTGTTCCTGCAGTACATTTAAATCCTGACGAAGTTCCGGTAGTGGTAAATGAGGAGGTTCTAGACGCAACGAAAAGATTGACTGAAAAAAAGACTTTAGGACTGGATGGAATCCCTAATATTGCCCTGAAAGTAGCAGCCGGGACAGCGCCAGGTATGTTTGCCCAAGTTTTCACGGAGAATTCCCCGAGCAATGGAAGCTAGAAAAGTTCATACTCATTCATTCCGAAGGTAGGTAAACCACTGGGCGACCCCTCCTCATATAGACCGATATGTCTGGTCAATACCATTGGCAAACTATTTGAACGAATAATATACAACAGACTGCTCGCTGTTGCGGAAAAGGAAGGAGACCTTTCCGACAAGCAATTCGGATTTCGTAAAGCGAAATCAACTGTCGACGCAATCAGTATGGTGACTGGTTTGGCTCAGACTGCAATACAAGAAGGAAAATGCTGCGCAGTAATAACCCTCGACGTAAAAAATGCGTTCAATAGTGCAAAATGGAAAAAAAAATATCGAGGCACTCGACAAGTTAAAGGCCCCGAAGTACATTGTACGAATTGTGGTTGAGTTTCTCCCTGGAAGAAGATTTTACTGTGACTCGGGTGATGGGCTAAAAATATTCCTGACAACTTGCGAAGTGCCACAGGGCTCTGTCCTCGGCCCCTTGCTGTGGCTAGTTATGTATGATGGAGTGCTGACGCTACGCCTTCCGGACAACGTGACAACTATTGGCTTCGCCGATGATATCGGAATAACAGTGGTTGTAAAGCACAAAGACGAAATCGAGATCTATACAAATGAAGCGATATGGGAGATCAACTCCTGGTTGAGAAATTCTGGCCTTTCACTTGCTGAACATAAAACAGAAGTAGTTCTCATTAGCAAGAGAAGAAAAGGACACAACTGTGAAAATCAAAGTTGGCAAAAAAAAACAATTTACTCCCAACCACCGCTCAAATACTTGGGAGTAATTATTGACAGAAGACTCAACTTCAAAAGACACATTGAGTACGCCGCAACTAAAGCGTCTTCCATTGCTGCAACGATCTCGAGGATACTGCCGAACATTGGTGGACCAAGACAAAGTCGGCGTCGTCTTATTTCAAGAGTAGTTAGTTCCGTGCTACTACTGCAGCGCCAGTTTGGGCATCTGGAAAACAAATCAAACTGCGGAAAACTAGGAATGGGGTATCGGATAAGTGCACTCCGAGTATGTAGTGCTTGTCGAACAACATCAGGAGAAGCAGCATATGTACTGGCAGGGACAATCCCCATAGATATCTTGGTGGATGAAGGTCGGCGTCTCTACGACATGTATGCAATCGGGGAGTCTATTGTACTTCGACGGCAACTAGCACGGCGGGAATCCATCGTAGAATGGCAAAAGAGATGGAACGAAGCGCAAGCTCGCCGTTGGACCTTCCGTATCATTCCACACATTCGAAGATGGATTGCAAGGAGTCACGGGGAACTAAGCTACGAGATAACACAGTTTTTAAGTGGTCATGTAGGTTATCGGGCTTATCTACATCGATTTGGACACGACGAGTCACCATGCTGCCCAAGATGTGGTAACGTGACTGAGAATGTGGAGCATGTTGTATTTGAATGCCCAATGTTTACAGCGCATCCAACTAGGCTGAAGGCGATTGCAGACAGACGCGTAACACCTGAAAATATAGTGAAGTTTATGTTGGAATCAACGGAGGCTTGGAATCAAGTGATAATTGAGCTGAAAATGATTCATCAACAGCTAAGGCAAGAAGAACTGTGAAGAAAGCAAGAAAGGGAGCGAACAATAATGAGCCGCAGTTATGAACTGATCCAGCCCCGCGATGCAATGCTTATAGAAGTCCCGTGGGGAAAATGGAAGAAGAAGGAGGTGGTTTTATTGAGTAGGAGTCTCACATAACTGCATGGCAGGAGCCAGCAGTAGGTTTTGAATCTTTCCACCTTCCAACGATGAAAAAAAAGACAGACAGACTAAACCGATTTTAATAAGGTTTTGTTTTCCACAAAACCTTAAAAAGAGGGGTTTAATTGTGGAAGCTTTCATGCGGTTAGAAGTTTAGTTAACAAAACTCAAACGAGTGATCGTCCAGTTTGGCTATAAACTTAACTTCCACTAGCTCCGCGCTGAGTCAATATACAACTCATGATGTCAATGAACACTACACGCAGAGCAACCACCATGCAATCGTCAGAGATCCGAAAAAAAACCCAGGAGTTGGTGACCTGCAATACCCCAAATGAGGAAAACGTTAACTTGGTTTACGAAAGCAACTAAAGATGTGCCTAAGGAGAGAGTCTTTCTAAAAACAAATCCATTGAGTTAGCTAGTGACTCGACAATGCCGAAGCGATATTCATTTCGCAAAAGAAGATCCAACTGTTTTAAAGGGGGCTTAAAGGGCAGGTATAGCAACTAATAAGTTTAAATACGGTAGTAGTCTCTACCGCAACGAGAGCAGCCGCAGGACAGGAGACCTATGCGGTTTAATTATAAGATTCAACCTGTACAATTCGGAAAAAGTTTCAACTTCCTTTCTCTGTAATTAGAAATCCCCTTGCCAAGGAGTAACGTGTGAAATATTGGGCTACCTAACGCTGCATAGTTGCTCATTCCCGATTTGTATATCTATCTCCTGGAACCCTTAGGAGAAAAATTTTGAGCGAATCGCCTATTTCCGTTGTTCAGCTTAGGTGGCGGCTGTCAGTCAAAATTACAATATTTGGCTTAGAAGTCAGACGAAACGTGAACAGGCGAAAAACCTCCTGTATTGCCAATATCTCCGTCTATAATACTCTGACAGATCCTGAAAAGTTGTATGGATAGGTTATGTGTATCTGGCGCTCTAATTCCACAGCCTATATTTGATCCATCGGTGAAAAATATGGGTTTGTAATCTTGCAGTTCTACACTGTCATAGTTGGAAATTCCGCAACAAAATTTCTATTAAAGTTCAGCTTTCTTGTGACACATTTCGCTGGATATTCCCAAACCTCACATGGTAACAGATCCAAGATGTTGCTATAACCATAAGTTTTGCTGTCCAACATCCTAGTTCACGAAGCCTGAACACCCCATACGATACAATATATTACTGTGAAGGCCGATTGGAAGGAGGTCCTATGGTACAGACAGTGTGTCTGTTGGGAAAGACCGCATAGCCACAATAGTACAGGGTGCGGCAGCATAACTTCCTTTTTTAAAATGCGCGCCATTCAGTTAGTTGATGTCATAGCGGAGCGCTAGTGGTCTCGTTCAAGAGGGGATACTGTAAAGTTTTGTCCCGACACGGTTCAGTCGCCATCATGCGTTGGAATAGTGGGGAGTGTGCCTATGCCGTTGAGGTTTACTTTTCAAGCGGATGTTCGGTTATTGCAACACAGCGTGCATTTCGGAATCGCTTTAATTTAGCCCCGTTTGCTCCCGTCCCAGACCGCAAATCAATTGTTACATGGGTCACTACATTCAGACAAACTGCAAGTGCGACAAAAGGAAGAACTGGAGTCCCTCGGCCCGTTAGATCACCTGAGAACATTGAAGCAGTGAGAGTGTCAATGTTGCGATCTCCGCGGCGTTCTGCGCGCAAACACGCTTCTGCCCTTGGACTATCCGATCGTTCTGTGAGAAGAATTCTTCGTGATGATCTTCATTTTCATCCCTATAAGATGGCGATAGTGCAGGAACTTTCAGAACGTGACTTCAATTCTCGGATGAACGCGTGTGAGCTTCTTCTTGATGTCGTTCCCGAGGGTGCTATTGTTTTTTTTAGCGATGAAGCCCATTTTCATTTGTGTGGGTCGGTTAACAAACAAAATATGCGCTACTGGACTGACACCAACCCTCAAGAATTGCATCAAAAGCCTTTGCATTCACCCACAGTCACAGTGTAGTGTGCAATTTCTTCAGCTGGAATTATTGGTCCCTGGTTTTTTGAGGAAAATGAGGTTACAGTGACAGTGAATTCGGACCGGTATGTAAACAGAATTTTTTTTTCCCACGGCTAGAAAATTCCAATTTGGGGAACACTTGGTTCCAACAAGACGGTGCAACAGCACACACGTCAAGAGCATCGATGGCTGTTTTGAGGGAACACTTTCCAGAGCGCCTTATCTCAATTAGAGGCGATTTGGAATGGCCGGCACGCGCTCGCGATCTGTCCCCTTGTGATTTTTTCCTATGGGGTTTTTTGAAATCCCGTGTCTATGTGAACCGTCCAAGAACCCTACAAGATTTGAAGACCAACATCCAAGAAGAAATTGCCAACATAACACCTGCTATGCTAACAAGAGTCATGACAAACGCCAGAAATCGGTTTACGCAATGTATGGAGAATGGGGGACGTTACCTAACAGATTTGATCTTCAAAACAATGTAAATAAAAACTTTAGACATGTACCTACATTATAAAAAATAAATAAATACTTTCCGACGCATACAATAGTTTTTATTGAGTTTTGAAAAAAGGAAGTTATGCTGCCGCACCCTGTATATGCACATTTGGGTCTTTGAATCCTATTAAATAAGGCACTGTTGTATTCTACTTTTTGCAAGTGTAGAAGAATAAACGTGCTTCTGTAGCATGTAGTTCTATATTTAGTCCCTGATTTAGTGTTGAAGCGTGAAGGCTGCTCCCTAAGCATAAAGAAATTTAACAAGTCGGGAAATCGGAAGCTCGACGCTACAGGTATGAAAGGTTTTGTTTGTTTCTTCTGTGAGTATATTTGAGTGAAGAACTATCCCATTTGTATTTAGTCCGTTATATATATGCATTTAGCATGTCAGACTACCCACTTTAGTGTGATATTGATATTTAGTTGCAGTAACTTTACACGGTAAAGTCAACTTCGAGGTATTGTAACTTTGTTTTTAATAGTACGATTGACCAAACTTGGGGATAATATGCATCATATTATATTTTATACTATTACCAACGTTTATAACTTTGGGATAAACTTAAGGGGGGTTTTACTCAATTTCCCCAAAAATATGGTAATATACTATTATTAACTTAATTTGAACAGATATTCATGTGGAGAGTATTTTGAGGCCTGGACAGCATATAGAGGCAGCTTAATAATTTCTTTCAGATTTTTCGGTTGGGTAGTTTCTGAGAATGGGTCCGTTAAAGAAATCATCACATTCCACCCCTCCCAGCTCCCGCCTTTCTAACAAATCTCAAAACTAAGACCGGCTTCGAAAAGTACTAACCAAGACCTTTCATTTGATACCCAACGTGACTACAATCGGTGAAAAAAAAATTTTTACACCCCCCTTTTGCATGTATGAGGACCCCACCCCCTAAATGTCAACGTTGAAGGATATCACTCACTGCACGTCTGGGCGTTCACAGTTCCCACCTTCTCACGAAATTTCTGAGAAAAGTGTGTGTGACAGACAGACAGACATACATTGAACCGATTTTAATAAGGTTTTGTTTTGCAAACAAAACCTTAAAAAATCCAAGACAATTTAATGTGGCATAGTTTTCATATTGAGCTGTTATGGTCTTCTCTTTGTACTCAGAATTCTGTTGCTATATCTGTAGCAGTTGCAACGCAGAATGCATAGACTACGCTTAGTACTAATGGTTGCTACTGTCTTGAACTTGTTTATTGCAACTGCTTCAAGGCTAAATTCTCAACTGACCAGTGCATGTACATAATAAGCAAGAGAAAAAAACTTTGTAATATTTTGCGTGTTTAGATATTTCATTACTTCAGCGTTTCATTGGTTCGCCGCTGGACACTCAGCTTCGTTTTATCCAAGCCAGCCTTGAAGGAGGGTGGTGCATCGCCGACAATATCCTCGTGACTGTCTCCTGTTTCTGAACTGGTTGAGGGCTGAATAATACTGATAGGACACGTGACACTCTCTCCGGACGTATCATCCACCGTCGAATCCCATGAGCTCTGCTCACCACTTTCGGCCAAAACGAAACGTTTACTTGCTCGACGCTTCAGCATTATGAACGGACCTATTAACTTCGCAAGTATGTAGTCAATAGGCGAGCAATATTGTAAAGGGAATATTTTGAATGGATATGTCGAGAAAAATCAAGGAAAGAAGCACTTATTCTGTGTTTACCGAAGCCCGCACTTAAAACACGTTAAAATTCGAAGTAGGTACGGCAATAGTACACTTGATTATGTGGGATTTTCTGCGCTTAGCTTGCAGTAAACATTCCAGCTTGTATAAACAAATCACAGTAAAGCTGGTTTAATTTTAAACCATTACATAATAGACCACAAACAATGCACGTATACTACTGTCCGCGAAATATTTGTAAACGCGAAAAAAGAAAGTGAAATAATGCAACCGTTGAATCATCCACGGCAGAAGTTAATTTTCGTTATCACATATTCAAACCGGATATGCGCAATACTCAGGATTCTCAATTGGATATTTGAATACGCAACATTTGACTTCCGGTTCTTAATCAATAGTAATATGACTAAAAGAAAAATTTATAAATATCGACACCACTTGATCCCTCAACCAAATCAACCTAACTAAACTCGCGCACGCACTATCACTGACTAGATGAAATCTAATTCACAAATTCACATTTTGTGCACCATCCATGGAACCTTAACCGAATTACAAAAGAAACCTACGGACGAAATCATTCAACTACTTAATCAAAGAAAAAAGTCAGTATTTCATCAAACGACAGAAGACTCAAAATATCCAAGTGAAATGTTGTAAGTTGACCCGCAAACTGGCCAGTGAAGCAGATATTTGTTAGTCTCCGAGTCACCTCATTCGCACTGGAGATATTTACGGTGAGAGAACCTCCATTATGAGTTAGCCCCCAAGCACACTCTTCGTCCGGCCAGTGGAATAGTGGATATGCAGGCTAGAGGTATTCGTAAGGTGGCGAGATACTAATAGTAAATATCTTTTTTCGGTCATTAGACATTGAATTTTCTATCGATATGAGCACACGGTAAGTTACTGAACTTGACTGGTTTTGGATAGTGATCCCAATCAGATTCACTAGGTGGGCAGAAATGAAATGTGCAAGAGATGTTAACACTTTGAATGCGGAGATACGTGACTGCTGCACTTCTTGATCCTTGAAATTCGGGAAGAGCCCATTCGAAAAATTACTATCGCCTCCATTTCTGATAGTAGAAAATGAATGCTGAGGTGTGAGACAGCGAATCAATGCCTGACGACTGGCAAAGAGGCATTATCTGTCTCATACATAAAAAGGGAGATATCACACAGTGCAGCAATTATAGAGGTATCACGTTGCTGAGTACCATCCATAAGATATTCTCCGCTATCTTGCTAGGCCGGATAGCCCTATACGTCCAGATCATCATTGGCCCATACCAAAGAGGCTTCACTCCAGGCAAATCAGCAACAGATCAGAGTCTCTCTCTGCAGCAAGCGATTAAAGAATTGCTGCAATATGGACATCAGCTGCACTATCTTTTCATCGACTTTAAAGCCGCCTATGATAGCATAGCGAGGGTAAAAATGTACACGGCCATGAGGGAATTTGGTATCCCGACGAAATTGATAAGACTGACTAGGCTGACCCTGAGCAATGTGCGAGGGCCACTTTCAAGACCATTCGACATCAACAACAGTCTACGACAAGGTGATGCTCTATCATGCGTCCTCTTTAACGTGGCCCTAGAGAAAGTGATTCGTGATGCTGAGGTAAATGCAAGGGATACGATCCTCTTTAAGTCCACTCAACTACTGGCCTATGCTGACGATATCGACATCATGGGAAGAATGACCCGAGACGTACAAACTGTCTTAATCCAAATCGAGCAGGCGGCGATTGACGTGAAATTTTGGGCAGCACATCAATAAAGACCAGACAAAATATATGGTGGCAATGTCAGCACAAAATCAACCAACCAACAACATCAAACCGCACTGGTCAAACGGGAAGAATAAAGATAGGAGACTACAACTTTGAGATCTTTGATAATTTCTCCGATCTAGGGTCGAAAATCAGAACCGATAACAGCTACGACGATGAAATCCGCGCACGATTGTTGGCAGCCAACAGAGCCTATTTCAGCTTACAAAAACTGTTTCGCTCGAAACTTCCCATCGTAGAGTCAAAGCTCTTACTGTACAAGATAATGATCTTGCCAGTCCCCATGTATTCTCTTGGCCGCGTTCGAGAGAAGAATCCTCCGAAGAATTTTTGGCCCCTTACATGAGGATGGACGATTCCGTAGCCTACATAACGGGGAAATCTATGAGCGATACCATAACCGTCAGGTTGTGGATAAAGTCCGACTGAATAGGTTACGATGGGTGGGTCACTTAATCCGTATGGATGAGGATGATCCCACCCGGAAAGTCTATAAGGGCAATAGCTATGGTAGAAAAAGAAGACGAGGCAGACCCTGCTTGAGATAGAGCGATGGCGTAAGTCAGGACGCCAGATAGCTAGACCGGATACCGGTTGTTGTGCCGTTGATGATGATGAAGAAGTCCACAATTTGAAATTTTATATTCCAATTTTATTTTAGAGGAATCCCCACTTTATAATTAAAATGTTAAAATGTAACAAAAGTACATTGGTAAGTTATCATTCATAAGAACGGTATTGATTTTGGAATGGATGTGAATGCACTTTATTTTGTCCGATAGTGTAGGACAGAGCGTCATAAAAAAAATGAGAAAAGCGTATGGAGGTAAGCAGACCACCATTATCAAATTGCCGGTGGAAGCACCAGTTAAACTGAATATCTGGGTAAAGCAAGGATAGATTGGATATATATCTGCTCCCTGAGTGTGGACGGGAGCAGATATCTCTAAAGAAATATTCCAGATGCCTTCATTGCGATCACTTGGCAAAAGTATGCAGAACCCAATATGACTGGTCGAAAAGGTATCTCACTAAGGATTCCACCGGAATCCCAAGGAAAAGGGGGTGTAGTAAGTTGCAACTGGCAACGGAAGTCCAACATATAGTAGGAAGCTGAATCGCCCAGGTTAATGGGGTTGATACAAATTAATTTCAACCACTGGGAGGCAGCTCAGGACTTACTGTCGCAAATCCTTCCAGGGTCATATGCAGTGTCATTTGGATAAGGAACACGGCTCACAACACCGCGATATGGGCATATCAAAAGCATTCGCATTCCCGGTAGTCGGTTTTCTAGGTAAAAAATCGACGGTGTCCATAGTCCCAGAATAGCGTAATATGAAAACCGTTCGTATCATTAAATGATGCTTACAGGTGACGAATCGGTACTTGGCGAACGAAAAGACGGATGCGGTCTTCATTATCAACCGCAGGGAAAACCAATACCAAGTGTGCGCATATAAAAACTCCGTTTGTTTTTGTATGAAAGAGTGGTGCTCTGAGGTGGCGGGGAGGAAGACGGGGCGGCAACCCTGTCGGCTGAACCAAAACCAAGTGGCCAAGGAGAACCTCCTCGTGGTGGCACCGGGAACCGCTGTATCGCATTGGCTTGCCGGCCGTGATGCAGTAGGCGAATGCTCCAAGGCCTAGCAAGGGCGATCAGACCCGAGTCTGGACGGGGACTCATCTGAAGTGGCTTCGGTCACGAAACCTTACCAGGGGTATACTCGTACGATGGGAACCGAGGTAGCCCCTGGACTCCTATACTTCAGGAAAATTCCTGTCGTATCTGAGTACAGCTCGGTTAGTTGCGGTTGGCCTCCTAGTGGGAGTTTCATCGGGGTTGTGGTTGATGCTCAAGCGAGAAGAGACCTTCGGGCCTCGACGTGGTGTTGCGTATCAACACGGGTACCGTACTCCATAGTTCGGTAGAGATTTAGGTGATGCTCGCATCCACCAGTATGAATGCCAAGCCATGCACTTGACATAGACTGGTACCGTTGCGCTTGTCTCAGCGGGGCTCTGATTGTGGTCACAAAATCAATCCATGCCTGAAGAGGGCCGTAGGATTAAGTCTCAAGACAGGTACCTACGTTAAACACCGAGGACTTCACTGTATGAAAGAGTTGGTGCTCAGAGGTGGCGGTGAGGAAGACGGGGCGACAACCCTGCCGGCCAAACCAAAACCAAGTGGCCGAGGAGAACCTCCATAGTGGTGGCACCGGAAGACGCTGTACTCACTTTGATTTGCCGGCCGTGATGAAGTAGGCGAATGCTCCAAAGGCCTAATTAGGGCGATCAGACCCGAGTCTGCACGGGGACTCATCTGAAGTGGTAATTGGCCACGAAACCTTACCAGGGGTATACTGGTACCATGGGAACAGGGATAGCTCCTGGACTCTCATACTTCGAGTGAACTCCCGTTGTATGTGAGTACAGCTCGGTTGTTTGCGGTTGGCCTCCTAGTGGGAGCTTCATGGGGGTTGTTGGTTATGCTCAAGCGAGAAGAGACCTTCGGGCCTCGGCGTGGTGTTGCGTTTCAACACACGTGCCGTACTCCTTAGTTCGGTAGAGATTTAGGTAGGTCTTGCATCCACTAGTATGAATGCTAAGCCATGCACTTAGTATAAACTGGTACCGTTGTTCCTTGTCTCAGCGGGGTTCTGACTGTGGTCACAAAATTAATCCGTGTCTTAAGAAGACCGTGGGATTAAGTCGTCCAGACAGGTGCTCACGTTAAACCCTCAAAGACTTAACTGTATGAAAGAGAAACACTTCTTGATAAAAAGAGCAAAAATATCTTCTTTCAAAATATTTTTCATCTGCAGTGACACATTTTTTCCATCCTTTTAGGAGTTCATGTATACCACACGGAGAAAATTTTTGTTCTTTCAGATTGAACCGTTCTTTAAGCTAACGATTTTTGAAGTGCTGATTCGTAAACGCATGCTACATAGCAGAAAGTAAATGATAGTTAGAAGAAGCCATGTCCGGTCAGCGTTTGCAGCCAGTAACGATCCGTATTAACCGTTTACCGTAGCTTACGACACACCTCATCTTTTTGGCTCCACCAAACAAACATCATTACTTGCCAGGATCGACCCATGATTTGTTTCACTTTAGATTCTCGAAGTAAATCTTTTTCACGTTGCCCGTCACGGTTCGATGGACGAACCTCTTTCTGTTATTTCGCTGGAGCAAAATTTCTGATTTGCTCTTCCTATTTCCCATTTGCCACCAAGTCAATTGATGGGATATCCAATTTCCCGATTTGTCACGTCGTGAAATAGTTAACAGTTTGAATTTCAACATATTTTGCATTTGCTGTTGACTTAAGGTAAAATTACCTGTAATTTTGAGTCTTCAAACTTTCTTGGCGACCCCTCGCTCGCTTCATTGTCGATGTCAAAATTTCCTCTTTGAATACGTCAAAACCAAATCCTCTACATTTTAATTCACATAGAGCTTATTGCGATTAAGCCACGCAAATATTGAACTGCACTGTATAATATCATCAAAAATATTTGACGCGAAAATCGTTGCCATATATCATGGTACTGGTAACATTCAGGTTAGTGATGATGAGGTCGTTTCAAAATCGATCATTAAATACCTGTGGGTAATGAAGGATGCTTGGTTGAGCTTCAAAGGGCACTTGGACTATGCGTGAGAGAAGGCACCAAAGGCTAATTCATCTCTGAGACCTAATATCGGAGGGCCATCGCAAAGGTGGTGAAGTCCATCCTGCTATACGCCACTTCTGTCTTGGCGGGAACTTTGAGCATTGATTTTTGTACACTAGCTAATCATGCTGCAGTTCATGTAGGACAGTATCAAGTGTGGAGTGTGTGCCATTGCGGCAGTGATTTTTTCGGATTTGGTAGTGAATCATCATCATCAACGGCGCAACAACCGGTATCCGGTCTAGGCCTGCCTTAATAAGGAACTCCAGACATCCCGGTTTTGCGCCGAGGTCCACCAATTCGATATCCCTAAAAGCTGTCTAGCGACTTGGCCCACACCATCGCTCCATCTTAGGCAGGGTCTGCCTCGTCTTCTTTTTCTACCATAGATATTGCCCTTATAGACTTTCCGGGTGGGATCATCCTCATCCATACGGATCAAGTGACCCGCCCACCGTAACCTATTTTATCCACAACTGGACGGTCATGGTATCGCTCATAGATTTCGTTATTGTGTAGGCTACGGAATCGTCCATCCTCATGTAGGGGGCCAAAAATTCTTCGGAGGATTCTTCTCTCGAACGCGGCCAAGAGTTCGCAATTTTTCTTGCTAAGAACCCAAGTTTCCGAGGAATACATGAGGACTGGCAAAATCATAGTCTTGTACAGTAAGAGCTTTGACCCTATGGTGAGACGTTTCGAGCGGAACAGTCTTTGTAAGCTGAAATAGGCTCTGTTGGCTCGTAGTTGTTATCGGTTGTGATTTTCGACCCTAGATAGGAGAAATTGTCAACGGTCTCAAAGTTGTATTCTCCTACCCTTATTCTTCTTCGTGTTTGTGTTTGACCAGTGCGGTTTGATGTTGTTGGTTGGTTGATTTTGTGCTGACATTGCCACCATATATTTTGTCTGGTCGTTATTGATGTGCCGACCAAAATTTCACGTCAATCGCCGCCTGCTCGATTTGGATTAAGACAGTTTGTACGTCTCGGGTCGTTCTTCCCATGATGTCGATATCGTCAGCATAGGCCAATAGTTGAGTGGACTTAAAGAGGATCGTATCCCTTGCATTTACCTCAGCATCACGAATCACTTTCTCCAGGGCCACGCTAAAGAGGACGCATGATAGAGCATCACCTTGTCGTAGACCGTTGTTGATGTCGAATGGTCTTGAAAGTGATCCTACTGCTTTTATCTGGCCTCGCACATTGGTTAGGGTCAGCCTAGTCAGTCTTATTAATTTCGTCGGGATACCGAATTCTCCCATGACCGTGTACAGTTTTACCCTGGCTATGCTATCATAGGCGGCTTTAAAGTCGATGAACAGATGGTGCAACTGTTGTCCATATTCCAACAGTTTTTCCATCGCTTGCCGCAGAGAGAAAATCTGATCTGTTGCTGATTTGCCTGGAGTGAAGCCTCTTTGGTATGGGCCAATGATGGTAGTGAATGGTGCACACTATCACTGCTAGAGAAGAAGGGGGAATCCATCCGAAGGGACTGTGGACTTCTGAAAAGTCAGTAATAAGGAGTTATACAAGGAATGGTAGCAACGATGTGATGACCCCAAGAAGTGCTGCTATACTGATCCCATGAATTAAGAAATGAGCGTTAAAAATGTGTGGGACGCGTGGTAGCGTAGATCAGTAAGAGTAATAATTCACGGCGTTTCTGTGGGGATATGGGCGGAAGAATGAGAGGGATTTTAGTGGAATGGAAATAACTAAGTAAAAAAAAAAAACAAAAAAAAAATCCCACCCCAACCATCTTAGATATTTTCAATGTTAACTGAAGCCGTGACGAAGAAAGAACTGCATGTCTATATGTAGCCATTATACAATTTATATTAAAATATAAAAAATTAAAATCGGTTAACCTTATTAAAATCGGTTTACCGTCTGTCTGTCTGTCTGTCCGTCACACGCATTTTTCTCGCAGACGGTTATAGCGATTGACACCAAATTTGGTAGAAGGATGGGAACTGTGAACGCTCACGCATATAGTGAGTTACATCCTTTTACGACGAATTTAACCCCCATACATGCAAAAGGGGGGTGTAAATTTTTTTTTCATCAAATATAGTCTATGGGGTATCAAATTAAAGGTTTCGGTTAGTACTTTTCGAAGCCAGTCTTAGTTTTGACTTTTGTTGAAAAGGTGGGGAGTGCGGGGGGTTGAAATTGGTCATTTTTTTAACGAACCCATTCTCAGAAACCACCCAACCGAAAAAACTGAAAAAAATCAGGGGCTGCCACTATATGGTCCCTAGGCTCCGAAATACCCTCCATACCGATAGCTGTTCAAATAAAGTTAATAATAGTACATTACTATAATTTTCAGTAATTGACAGGGAAACCCCCCTTAAGTTTACTCTAGAATCACAGAATTTTGCAGCAATGTAGGCAATGTATAGAGCATGATCCTGCCAAATTTGGTGAAAATCGCACTGTTACTAACAAAGTTATACTAGGTCAAAACTGTCGCTCCTCTGCAAATTCAAGACTATGAATATCAATATCACTTGAAAGTGACTATTTTCACATAATATATGCATATTTTACGTGCTATATACTAATGGGGCAAATACACACTCAAATCTCTTTATAAAAGAAATACACAAAACCTTTCATACCTGAAGCATCTAGCTTCCGGTTTCCCGACTTATTATCAATGAGGGGGAGAATTTGAGCGAAATGTTACGGTAGTTGTAAGTACAGTGCAGGAAAATTCTCTCAAGGATAAATGTGTTGTTAGATGTCAACATCGAGACCTGATCTTTAGAAGAAAATCTGTGAATAAAAATAAGTCTACAAGAATCATCAAGGAATTAATCATTAGTTATGGAAGTGTTCAACGTATATTCACAGATTGCTTAGAATTTCGAGGAATGCTCACAAGATGGGCTCTACGATTACTATTGGAGGGGCAAAAGCAACATGAATTAGAGATTTTACAGTGACTAAATGAATCGACTCGAACAGGATGATGAGGACTCTTTGAATCGTATCCTCACTTGTCATGATCGATGCACGATCAATGCGAAATTGGTATTTCGAAGGAAAGGAAGACAAAGTCAGCGAAAACAGTTATCCTTCTTTAAGACAACGCCAGACCGTCATGAGGAAAAAGTTGGGTTCATTTGGATGAAAGGGAATTGAGCATTGTATTTGTTTTTGTATTTTTAGCATTATGTTGGAAAATGTTTTACTTAGGCATTCAATGCCTGTTGGAGGTACCAGGAACCACTCTGATATATTTATATATTAAATTTAATCCATTGTATCATATTTTTGGTGATTAATATCAAACTGTACTTGACGAAAAATTGACAATTTTTGGGAAACGATCATTGATCCGTATTTCAAGATTTTGGTTCATCATTCCACAGTTTTTTTTCCAAGTTTCGACCCAATAGTTAATATGCTAACGTGCTAACACTAGTCTCCATTGTTTTGCTTCTTTTGAAAACGAATGGTATATTTCTAGTTGGACGAGCACATAGTACTACTTTAATTTAATATCAACGAACGGTTCGGGAATTTGAATCGACGTCTGCAACGTTCTTTGAAAATTTGGCACGTGGCAAGTGAAAGATTTGACTTTGAAGATATTTTCCCCTATTGGCTAATAGAAAATAAAGAGGCTGGGGTACTCCCGAGATTCTGGACAGATATGTAGACTATGTACTAGCAATCATCAAAACAGAACAAACAGGAACGATTCTCGAGAAACTCAATCGGACGCATAGGAACATTGAATTCACTATGAAGATCGAAAAGGAAGGGGAGATACCGGACTTAAAAATAATCCGGAAAAGGTGACTTTGAATTCGACATTTACATTGATTTCTGACCCAAAAACAACGAGCCATCACATACACTTCAAACGACGATTACTTAACTTTCACAAACTGAAATGTCAAATCTTTTTTTTTGTCCCTTAGCCTTCGTCCTTTTTGGAATGTTACTCAAATATATCAAGTAACATCAAAAATTAAAAAATTATTTTCAAACTGCCTCAATTTTGCATTGAATTTTGGTTTTCAATGAATAGTCCATGTGACAAGGACCTTTGTGTGGATTATGATTAACACCCGTTTTTCAGTTTCTGGTTCATCAGATATCTAAATTCATGTGTTTCGGCTGCTCACATTTCTATGAAGTATAATCACGAGACTGAGGCGCCTGCTTGAATTTGTTTATAACTTTTTACGCTAGTATACTATATAAAGTCCGCAACCAAGCGCATGTTTATAATTTTCGAATAAACAAATTTCACGAAAATTTGCATTTTGGAAATACCTAAAGTTTATATTTCGGATTATTTAGATTAGATTTTGACTGTAATATTCCGGTATTCGCGATACCCCACAGTCAAGTGTCTCTGCCTAATATTTATGTATAAATCCATTTGAGAATCTACTCTCAAATATCCAATTTGTCATCTCAATTTTTCCAATATCACATTTTCCCAGGACAATATAAACTGCAAGAGAATCATCCACAAACGATTAACTCCAGCATGTACTCATTTCCTGGACCTTTCATTTTTCAATAAATGAAAGGAGTGACTTGTTCTATCTAAATTTATCTCTTATTTCATGTTGTACGCATTGAAAGTGTTAAAGAAATGAATAAAACGAAAATGGTAAACCTTACACAATCACAGTAACCACGAAAAGCCATAGAAATCATGGAAGCACTAAACACGGTATGTGTAATGGGAAACAGCAAGTAAATCGATAATCGAACAAAAAGCAGTTGAGGTCTTTTTGCAGAGAGTACATGGCGGTCATCTAAATAGTCAAAGTCTACAAGTTCAAGTCACATTGGGTGCTACTTTAAATATCTGGGTTTAAACAATTTTTGATATACTTAGGGTATATGGAAAGAGCACCTTTCGTCACTGGGAGAAGCGTCCGGCAATAGTAACACATTTTTAATTGTTCCTGCTGGCAGCACTTAAACTACACTTCTCCATGTCATCCATATCTAAGCGATGCAGATTGGAGGGCACAATATTTGGTAAAAGGTTTTCGATCCCACTACTACTTTAATGAATTACCACGGGCTAATTGCGATTGGTTTTGGGGAGTGAGACCATCCAAAACCAATGTATCTCAACGTACTAGTGTGGTTCAATGATTGGAAGATTGGAAGCTATTGTGTGGGGATATGACCAAACATTACAACTCTTTTGGGTTTTTACACTCTACTATGTTTTTTTTTTAAAGATGCAATTTAAAACCAGTTTTTTTTTCTTTGCAAGAAGAATGCAATATGTTCATCGCCGATGACCTAAATGAAAGTATGTTAAATCTTTTGAAGAGGAGTTTATCTGAAAAATTGTAAGAGAAAGCCAAGTAAACTTGACCTAAACGAAAAATGGTTTAGTTATTAGATAGGAAGGAAAAACAGAATATGAATGAATGAATGTCTTCTGTCTACTTCTTTAAGCAATATAGGGCATCCACGCGGTCTATTCTTTTTTATCTTTTTTAAAATGTTAATTAGTTGAGCGAATTTCCAAGATGATATGCTATTTGTTCATGGTTGTCACGCTAAACCGAATTAGTATTTTGAACTTTGAACCATTGAACCAACATAGTTATGATTTGCTAATTCTTTTCAAACATTGTTAGCTTAAATGAAGTAATAAAAACTTGTTGTTTCTTTTTCGTTGGTGTGGGTATTTATTCTTGCAAATACTGATATTTCGGGAACCACTTGTTCCCTTCATCAGTGCTAACAAGTTCTTGTTATTTGGTATTTGCAAGAATAAATACCCACACCAACGAAAAAGAAACAACAAGTTTTTATTACTTCATTTAATTAATCGTTGGAAACACCGCATAATTTCACTCTGATTGTTAGTTTTAATCAGCATCAGTTCGCATCAGTCTTTTTACATCGAGGTTTGTATAATCGTTCAATTTTTCAATAAAATTAGACGCAATAAATAATATGTTTAAAAATACTTCTGCCTTGAAAGTAAGTGGGTTTTATCAATATCTATGCAACGCTCTGCTATTGACATTAATTAATATCTTCTAAATATTGGTATTTTCAATTAAAAATAATTTACTCCTTTTAAATTTTTGAAAAATAAAACCTAAAAATTATAAAAGAAATATGAACTCATATCTTTGTTCCAGAACACATACTTTCTTATGAGACTTTTTTTATAAACGATAGATTCTTTTTGGGTCAATATTGAAGAAGTAAGTATCATCTCATCCCGATAGTGATGACTTAAGAAAGCACTCTTTCCAAAATTTAAGAATTCCGACCCGAAATTGTATCGTATAAGTATCTGAAAGATGCAAACCCGGCAGTATGTTTGACTTTTAACTTTGCTCTCTATTTGGGAAACCCCAACAAGATATGTGCAACCAAATTGATAGCTAACCATACAGCTGGTTTCCATCATAGGTACGTCATTTCTTAAATAATAATATAAATCAACAATTTCTGATAATTCTGCTACTCATACCGTAAAGTTCAAAAGTCATTTCGCAATGGTTGAGGAGTTTACGCGCTTCGAAGAGGTGAACAACTACATATCGAAGGGTGGAGGAAGAGTCAGGCTGTCAACCAGTTAGTAAAAAAAATGTTAGGATCTTTTTCGACACAGTACAGATTACCCTATAGGAAGGCAATAGGATTCTCAGATCTGTCTTTAAAACAATGATCACTAGCATTTCATTTAGGTCGAATTGGCCGAAATGAAAGCGTTTTCCAAATCAATCTTCGATGGAACCACCTCTTTCATTAATTGATCTTTTAATCAAAAATCTTCCATAATGCATAATATCTTGTTCTGCAGAATCCAAAGTGTTGATTCTGTAGATTTCTTAAATTCTAAGACATGAGGAGTAATCTATCAAAGGCTACTGACTCCAGTGTTTGTTCTAGGAATAATAAACGCAAGTAGTTGCACATGACACTGGTTTCGTCAAAGCTTTTTTAAGGTTTTGTGTAAAACAAAACCTTATTAAAATCGATTCAATGTCTGTCTGTCACACGCATTTTTCTCCAAAACGGCTAAACCGATTCGAACGAAATTTGGTGGACAGATGGAAGTTATGAAATCCCACGCATACAGCGAGTGGCATAAATTTAGGTGGAGTTTAAAGGGGGGCTCCCCATACATGCAAAGGGGGGATTCAAAAATTTTTTTCACCGGATATAGTTGTGTAGGGTATCAAATGAAAGGCCTCAATTTGCACTTTCCGAGACTGGCATTAGTTTTGGCATAAATTGCAAAGTGCGTGAGTAAGGAGTCAAAATGTACGCACTTGAAGTGAGACAGGACTCATTTTCGGAAACTACACAACCTAAAAATCCGAGAAAAATCAGGGTGGTGCGTCTAGATGAAATCTAGGCCTCAAAATATGTCCCATTCCGATATCTGCTCAAATAAACTTGCTAATAGTATATTACTACTTTTTTAGAAATTTACTGAAAAACCCCCCTTTAGTTCATCCTCGGACTTCTGAATTACGTACTAGCATAGAGGACAATATTTCTTATATACGTGCTAAATTTCGTGGAAATCTGGCAATTAACGCCAAAGTTATAGCAGTTCAAACTTAGCAATTTCGCGCGAATTTACCGCTTCCAAAGCCATGCAAATCACATGCTGACGTCATAATTACCCGGAATAATTGACATTCGCGTGGAATATTAAAGTCGCATTTATCAAGAATCTATCTATCTGCAGCCCTTTTTAAGGTTTTGTGTAAAACACTTGTGCGAAATCTAATCTTCGAGAGATGTCCCATTACGGTATCTGCTCAAATAAATTTACTAATAGTATATTACCAACTTTTAGAAATTGACTAAAAAACTCCCCTTAAGCTCATCCTAGGTGTACCAAATTTTGCACCGGCATAGAGGACAGTCTCGTGCATACACATGCCAAGTTCCATGAAAATCCAACTATTAGTGTCAAAGTTACAGAAGTTCAAACTTATCAATTTCGTGCTAATTAACAGTATCCTAAGCCATACAAATATTTGATGTTGGTTAAATTGTTGGGATTTGCTAATAATATTAAACTCAGGGTGTGAGGCGTATGAGGTTGACCATTATCAACACAGGGCTTTCCATCAAATGATTTATTTAAATCGCTTTCTAGAAAATAGAGGGCAATGGAATTTTTAGCTATATTACACGGAGCTGTCGTGCACTCGTCGCTCCTCACATCTTTTTCTTTTTCTTCAGCCTTCAGTTCACAAGCGGGGTCGGCTCGTGGTGATCGGTTTCGTCATTTTATTTTATCAAATGCCTGATCAGGATGTAATCTCGAGACCTTTAAATCCCCATCCAGCGCATCAAGCCACCATTGTTTTGACCGGCTTTTTGGTTGCTTACTATTGCTTTCGATGTTCTGACCAATACTGGTTGTTGAATTCTCGTTAGCGTGAATTACGTGACCACACCAGCGAAAACGCCTCTCTTGTAGTTTTTCCACGATCGGTGCAAACGTGTCACGCCCCCAGTGCAATGCAACATCTTCGTCCCCATTACCGCAAGACGCCGTTCATTGTCCTTTATAGTCGGTCAACACTCAGAACTATAGAGAGCGGCAGACGAACGACATTGCAGTAAATTTTAGATTTGGGACGTGTGCTGATACGTCGATCACAAAGAACACCAGTTAGGGAATGCCACTTCATCCAGGATGCATTAATGCGTGAAACAATTTCATTACGCGGTTCTCCATTGGCTGATAGCATTGACTCGAGATATTTAAATCGCTGAGTTCTGACAATGGCAGTAACCTGCCCTTCGAGATATTTAAATCGCTCAGTTCTGGCAATGGTGAACTGAGCGATTTCAATATCTCGGTCAATGCTATAAGCCAGAACTACGTTATGCTCCTCACATAGGGAAACACAAAACCTTTTATACCTGAAGCGTCAAGCTTGCGGTTTCCCGACTTGTTTTAAATTGGAACATTATTATTAGCTGTAACCTTTCTCCTGACCGAGAATCACTTTAATCGTTCAGTCATTTTATTATAATTACTCTTGTGAATGAAGAAAATAGAATCGCGATAATAGCACTACATAATCACGGAATGAAAAAAATGCGATACTCAAACTATTAAAGAAAACTCAGTATAAATCGGATGCTTCTTTGTCGTGCTATACAACTATTCGAGGGCGCTGGTGATGTGAAAGACCGTCAAATATACTGTAAGAACACCGTAAGCCATAAAAGCTGTCGATCTTCGAATCCGACGGAACCCGAAGTGCCCACAAAAAATCATGTCCCAAGAAAGAGGGATGTTAAATAATTGTCTCGCATAATCAATGAAGACTTAAGACTAGCAGCTTTCAGAAGGCGTACGGAACATTTGCTGACAGAGTGCTTAATTAAAAATAACAAGCAACAAGTAACAAGCATTCAACGAAACCCTTTTTCTGACGAAAAAAATTTCACCGCAGAGGAGTCATTTAATAAGCAAAATGACAGTTTATGCGCGATCGTCAAAAGAACCTTTAAAACCAGTATCAAGAATTCAACGAGGTCACCACCCTGCCTCAGTGGTCGATGGTGTCATAAGTATCGATTTCTGCGAAAACGGGATGAAAACATCGGCAGTAGTGTACCAAGCAGGGATTTTGGAAGCAATTATTAAACCTCTCAGTCAATCCCTTCTCAAAAATCAGCACGGGGGTTTCAACTGGAGGCTACACCGACGCATAATTCTCAACTCAAACCTGGCTCGAAAACAATGTCCCCACTTTCAATTCTGCAGACAATTGGCCTTCTGCTAGACTAGATCTTAACTCAATGGACTAAAAATTATGACCAGCTTTATAGGGGATATCCAAATATCGACCCGAACTAAAAAAAAACATTAAAACAAGCAGTGAAATATTTTCCTACGGACACAGTGTGTACCGCAATAGATGAGTAACCCAATCGTCTCAAACCTTGCAACAAGGCTAAAGGTGGATACTTCCAGTAATCAGTCAGCATTGCGCTCGCCCGAGATTATTACATTGATTTGACTCAGGTCGCAGCTGGAAGACCCAGCGCACGTATTCTTTTAATGTCCTAGGTTCGTGGAAGAAAGGAGGAATCTAGAGGAAACTTTTGGTGAAGTGCTATCAGTGGAGAATTTTGTCCGGAGAATGGTAGCTTGCCAGGAAGACTGGGATGCGATCAAATCTATGATTGCAGTAATCCAGGATAAACTACGAAAAGCAGAAGTGAGGAAGGCGCGGTTACAGACCCCGCGGGTAGACGGAAGTAGACCTAGCTAAAGTAAGCTAATTCCGCCCCGTGATATAATACGTTAAGGTGGTTCCACGGGGTAGGCGAGGAGTCGAGGTGGTTTTAGTGGGTAAAAATTCCACGTTCTGACGTACCCAGGCCAGTGTCTTTTGAAGATTTCCACCCCCTTAAAAAAAAGACAGAAAAGACTTTGACACTAATAACCGGATTTCCTTAAAATTCAGCACACAACAGCATCCGCGATACTGTCCTCTATGTCATTGCAAAATTTGGTACTCCTAAGATGAACTTAAGGGGGTTTTCCAGGTAACTTCAAAAAGTCAGTAATATACTGTTAGTAAGTTTATTTGAGCAGATATCAGAATGGAACATATTTTGAGGCCCAGATTTTGTATAAGCGAATCACCCTGATTTGTTTCCAGATTTTTGAGTTGGGTAGTTTGAGAAAATGAATTCTTTCTAACTTTAAGTGTGCACATATGGGTTCTTTACTCACGCATTTTGCAATTTCAAAACTAATATCAGTAGTCATCAAGACCTTTCATTTGATACACCACATGGCTATATACGGTGAAAAAAATTTTTGCATCCCTCCTTTACATGCATGAGAAGGCCCCCTTCAAACTGCACGTAAATTTATGTCATTCTTTGTATGCGTGCGATTTCATAGTTCTCATATGTCCACCAAATTTCGTTCAGATCGGTTTAGCCGTTTTGGAGAAAAGTGTATGTGACAGACAAACGGACAGACAGACATATAGACAGTTAATCGATTTGTGTAAAACAAAACCTTAAAAAGGGTTTTGAGGAAAGAGCCATAACTTCATTCAATAACAGCTGCTTTTTATTCAAAAAATATAGCATTAGTTTAATAAAAAAACTGCTACACACCTTAAAAAATTCCAAACTATCCTCATTTTTTTGGAGTAAAAGGATATATAACCCCTTAAAAACCTCATCATATGGTCAAATATTTTACCATACAAGATAGAACTTAGGTTATTAGCAGACAAAATTGCAAACTTCTAGCTGGTTTCAAGAGGACAATCCTAGAAAGCATTTTTGGGCCTCTACAGAAGAATTGAAGATTCTGTAGGTTGTTTAACAAAAAAATCTATGAATGTGAAACGGCCAAACTTAATCATTTGCTGATAGAGCTAACGCTTGATGATCGTGAGCCAAGTCAACTGCTGCGCGAAATGAAGCAGTTGGATGGTGACAAAGCCGGCACCGAACTGCTACACCCTTTGTGGCTGCAGAGACTTCCGGAGAGCACACAGCCCATCTTGGCACATGCAGATTCGGGGAGAACTACGTGGCGTCGCTGAGCACGTTGGTTGTCATTTCAGACAAAATCCACGGGGTCCACGCGCAATCCGTGGTCGGCGACCATTCGTTTGTGGATAAAATTCGACTGGACCTCGACTGTGAAGATGACCTAGAAAGGAAAGTCTAAGAAAAAGTGGCCGATCCTGCTTCAAGCGGGGCGGTGACGTGGGTTAGGACGCCAGGTAGTTACTAAGGATATTGAATTGATGGACGTCGGCGAAAAACCGGAATGTTTAGAGTTCCTTACTACAGTGAATACCAGTTGTTGCGTCGTCAATGATGATCATGGTAAAATAGAACTTTAAACGAAGGCAAACTTTTGTATTTAAGCCACTGATTTTTTTCTAAAACGTTATATTTGGCTGTGAAAACTTAATAAACACAATAGAAATTCATCCAGGATACCATTTTGTGTTCACTATGATTATCACACGATACAGCTGATGAATAACGATTTTGAATCCACCGAATTCAAGCATCGCGTCGTAAAGCAGAAAATTACATGTTGTCAATCATTTGATTCAGAGATTCAAACTATTATAAAAAAAATTCCGGCAGTTAAATCCACTCTTCCGAAATATGTTAATAAATTTAATAACATGGCTCTCGATGACTATTTGGTAATATAACACGACGTCTCTTCTATCACAGATAAAAAGTATAAATCACTGGTAGATAACATATTTCACGTGAGTCAATCCATAGATTTCGTTTTGCACTTTGAATTAAGTTTTACACAAATTTGTCAGGTGATATGAACAGTGGCAGTCGGGAGGAACATCTAGAAGGAGTAGCGGATCATAAATCCAGCCTAGTCGACTTTAAAAACATTAACCGGCTTTATTGAAGATTTGATTGGGGTTAGAGGGGTAATCGAGAGCAATTTTAAAGTATAAAAGTTAAAATTAAGTTTATTTTCTAAAAACAAAACTTCTTTCTCATTTGTTAAAAACCTAAAACCGTTTTCCTTATTTGTTGAATATAAAACACATTGAATATGTTTTATGTGTCACTTCACATATGTTTCAGAAATTAATTAAGGAATTGAAACAGTCACTACTCCTTACCAAATTCCACGTCTGATAGATGCCATCTGGTGTAAACAGCACCTAACATTGATATATCGATTCATACAAACTTTTGAGAACACAGTAAAATCTGACAATTGAACTGAACGCTACTATGACAACAATCCGGGGGTATTTCTTCAACACGATTTTTATTCGTGACGCAATGTCAATCTATTAATAGGCGGTCGCTTCTTATCATTTTGCTCCGAGATTTGTGAGAACTAAGCAAAGTAAAGTGGAAGTGAGCGTACATCAGCTGTTCCATCGGAAGCGAAAGACATGGGGAATATGGTAAGGATTGACTTTGAGTACATATTCTCCCCCAAAAATTAGGCTCAGTAGCACACGCTGGATATCCATTAATGAAGAATGAGGTCGTACTAGCAATACGGGGTGGTGGCACCTAATAAATTACTCATATTAAGGCACGAAATTTAAAGGAAAATGTTGTTAATCCTTAATGTGATTCGACAGAAAATTGTAATTTAATAGAAGCATCATGAATATGGTGGACAAATAACGATTTTTTGGTGAAATTAATATTCCAATTTCTATTTCAACGAACATTTAGTTTGCGGCAAACGGTTTAACTTTGTTAACATCTCATTTCCCGTGAATACGGGAAAAAATTCTTGTCCTCATTATGCTTTCTCAGCTTGTTTTGCTATGATATATGATCAGTTTTGAGGTTAAATAAAGTAGAAACTGCAACCCGTCTTCGTGTTCGGAACGCTTGGGCGCTAAGCTCAAAAAGAGGATTCCGTGAACCAAAAACAAGTCGCGAAACCGGGAGCTGGACGCTTCAGGTACCATACAGTGGTAAACTCTTGATTTTTTCAGATTTTTCGATTGAGTAGTTTCTGAGAATGGGTCCGTTAAAGAAATCTTCACTTTCGACCCCTCCCACTCCCCGCCTTTCCAACAAATGTCAAAACTAAGACCGGCATCAAAAAGTACTAATCAAGACCTTTCATTTGATATCCAACATGACTATATTTGGTGAAAAAAAAATGTACACCTTCCTTTTGCATGTATGGGGACCCCCCTTAAATTCGACGTAAAAGGATGTAACTCACTGTATGCGTGAGTGTTCACAGTTCCCATATTTCAACCAAATTTGGTGTCAATCGCTACAACCGTTTCAGAGAAAAATGCGTGTGACGGGCAGACAGACAGACCCACCCAGATCCCCCATCAGGCGCAACCCCAGTTGGCGGATTCGGGCATACCTATTGATGTGTAAATATGTGTTTATGCATTTTTCTTTTCTGACTGTGCATGGGCTAGTGTTTGCTCATCTCTGGTGCGTGGGCCAAAATAGTTATGGGAAGGATACCCAGCACATGAAACCACCATGGAAGACGAGAGAAGGAGGAAACTTACGGTGCAAGGGCTCGGAACCTTAGTACCGGTGGCTCTTGGGATTGAGCAAGCGCCTCGGTGGTGGACAACTTAGCCACATTGGCATATAATGTTACAAGTGATTTGGATTTGGACAAGGAGGGGTTCAAGCCAGGAACGACCTTGCCGAGAACACCAGTAACAAGACCAAACAAAGATGAACTGAAGGCAGATTGTTAGACCGCAAAAACTGTAATAGCACCTACCGCATATGTTCAAGATGCGCGAAGCAGAAGGTGCTCCAGGAACAAGGAAGGGATCTATTCAAAAGAAGCTCGTCAACTTTGAAATCTCCACCAATGCCAAGGACGGGGAAAGATAAGGTACAGGCAAGGTCAATAAACGCCAAAAGTGGAGGAGCGTATAAAAGGAGTAACCCTCCAGGGGCTTATGGGGAATTATCCTTCACCCGCTTGGAGCAAAAATAGTTGAGCTGTCCGAGTTTATCAAGGAATCACGGCGAAATGAACGAGCACGTGAAAAAGAGGGGGATCCTCTAAATAATCAGCATACACCTACGAGAAAAAAAGGCGACAGGACATTCTGAAAACCAGCACCAACAGCTCAGAAGGAGGGAAGCGTACAGCGAATGTACGAAACTCGACCAGCGTTGCGAAGCCCAAGACGAACGAAAACGATGTATGGACTAAAGTTACCAGCAAAAAACGAAACGAAAAACAAAAGTGCGAACTCGTCCAGATGCGATTGTTATCTCCAGTAAGGGCAATCTATCCTACGCGGAGATACTCAAAAAGGTCAAAGCTGATCCGGACCTAAAAGATCTGAGCGGAAATGTGAACAGAATCCGAAGAACCCACAAAGGGATCTCATGTTCGAGCTGAAAAGATCCAGCGTATGCAAAACTAATGAGTTTCGCACTCAAGTCTAAACTCACTTGGGGAGAATGCCGCAGTACGTGCCCATAAATATGAGATCTATATATAATACAATGCAAGGATCTCGATGAAGTGACATCGAAAGGAGAAATTTGTACTGCTATGAAGGAGCAATTCAAGTTGAAAGAACTTACCGAGGAGTCTGTTGTGGGTTTACGAAAAGCCTATGATGGTACTCAAACAGCCACAATACGGATGCCAGCGGAGGCAGCGCAGATGTTGTTGGCTGCCGGAAGGGTTCGAGTTGGATGGGTTGTCTGCCGTTTAAGAGAACAAACTTCATTAAAGAGGTGCTTTAAATGCCTCATGTTTGGACACTTCGCAGGGGCATGCACCAGCCGCATTGATCGATCCAATCGATGCAGAAGGTGTGGGGAGAAAGGCCATATTGCCAAAGAGTGCAATAGGGAACCCAAATGCCAATTGCGCGAAATAAAAGAGGGACAGGATAACCGGAATATTGCCGGAAGTGGTAAATGTCCGGAATTTAGGAAGGCGCTCACTGCAATGAGAAAATGAGGTTTATTCAAATAAACCTCAATCATTGCATTGTATAGAAACCGTCACGCTGGCATATGGGTCACAGATTTGACTTGTGGAGCGGGGATATGGGCTTGCGGTCGACAGGCCATACAATGCACTGCAAGTCAGGCAGCCAGTGGCTTTGTGTGGGCGAAAATAAATGGTATATATGTATACAGCTGCTACGCCCCACCAATTTTGACACTGTCTGAATTCGAGGAAATGCTTGATAATCTTGTTTTCGATGCAAGGGGACGAAATCCAAAGGTGATTGCTGATGATTTCAATGCTTGGGCCCTAGAGTGGGGTAGCAGAGAATCAAATGTTAGGGGCGCAGTTTATTAGAAGCTTTTGGGCAGATGGTTATAATTTTGGCTAACGAAGGTGCTGTAAACACTTTGCAGAAAGGGGGCCAGGCTCGGTTGTAGACCTGACCTTTGTCAGCCTTGCGCTGGCGTGTGGTACGTCCTGGTGCGTCAGCGAACGCTACACCCACAGCGATCACCAGCCAATTTTCTTTGAGACATGTGTCGAGCCACAGGACAAAGAGCTATCATGCGCAAAACCAAAAAAGATTTCAGGCTGGTCTGCAAAATCTTTGGATGAGGAGACCTTCATAGAGGTGTGATTAGATCAACCTGATAATGAAGGGGCCTCTACGGAAAGAGCCGCCCATCTGGCTCAATGCATCGCCAAAGCATGTGATGCGTCCATGCCTAGGAGATGCTCATTCCCCAGTAGAAGACCAAATTACTGGTGGAACCAGCCTGCCACCGAGCCAGAAGCCCTCAAGCTCGCCATCCAGCGAAATAAGAGGAAATGCTTTAAAGAGCTCTGCTCAGAAGCGGACGTATACCCGTGGGGTAGTGCTTATAGAATCATGATGGGACGATTCAGAGGCCGTTTGTCCCCGCAGATCACGTGTCCTACCCTCTTGCTGAAAATCATCCAGGGGTTATTCCGTCAGAAAGAGGAGAGCACCGCTACATTCCAACCACCTCTGAATGTGACGGCAATTCCGCCAGTCACAAGAGACGAGCTGCTGGGGATCTGCGGTAGAATAGGAGACAATAAAGCGCCGGGCCTGGACGGAGTACCGAATAAGGCCCTTAAGCTGGCTGTGAAATCCAGGACGGACATGTTCGCTGAGTTGTTCGAAGCTTGCATGTCCGAGGGAGGGAGCCTGATAAACCTCCGAGTGAACCATCCTCATACCGACCCATATGTCTTTTGGATACTGTGGGGAAAATGTTAGAGTAGATAATCTATAATAGATTACTCCCGGTTGTTGAGAGCCAAGGCGGCCTTTCAGATCGGCAGTATGGGTTCCGTAAAGCCAGAACAACCATTGATGCCATCAAATTGGTTGCTGGCTTGGCCGAAAATGCAATCAACGAAAAGGGTAGTACCAGCAAATATTGCGTGGTAGTAACCCTGGATGTGAAGAATGCATTCAATTCGGCCAATTACAATCTAATACGCAAATCCCTAGTGAAGGTTTCTATTCCCGCCTATCTCACTGCTATCGTCGATTGTTATTTAACAGAAAGGAGGCTCTGGTATGACACTGATGACGGACCCCAGGAGTACGTTGTTTCCGCGGGTGTCCCGCAGGGCACCATATTGGGCCCACTACTGTGGAGCATCATGTACAACGATGTACTTAATCTTCCCCTTCCGAGGGAGGCCACAGTGGTGGGTTACGCTAACGACATAACGCTGGTTGTTGTCGCAAAGCATCTCGAAGATGCTGAGTTATACTCAAGCGAGGCAATCAGTGCTGTTAAAAGTTGGCTAGAGAGCTGTTGCCAGTTGTATTAGTAAATCATGACAGAGGTAACATTTTTGTTATTATATTAGCAAAATAAGTAGAATATCAAACTTACCTTAGCCTTTTTCTTTTTTCCGTCAGCTGTTTAAAATCATTTTCGATTTTTTGGGGAAATTCATCAACAGCTTCAGTAGCCTCTTGAATAGTTTCGGCATCATCGCCCACCTATTAAGCAATATTGAATTAATCTTTAGCACATGTTTCCAAATAATGAATTCGCTTCCTACTTACCAGAAAATTTGGCCTTCCAGGATTCTCTGCCATTCCGTTACTGTTACTATCCAACTCTTCAGTTACACCGTTTTCCATGATGAATTTTTCGTTCGAAAACGTTACCTTCCGTATTTGAGTAGTATTCGGCGGTTCGCCTGTACACGCTGTAAACAATAGAATTAAATAATATTTTCATTAATGAGTATATTTGCACTTGTACAAAGAGAATAATAATTTACTTAATAAATTGTTAAGGGCTCGCCCCACTAATGCTGCTACAAATAGCATAAGCCTGCATAAAATTAATATGAGAACTATCATCGAGTTTTGTGGATTTTGTGTTAAGTTGTCGCGTCGTTCAAACACATATGTCTATGGTTTTGATTGGTTTAATAAGTCACCATGTTATTGACACTACAATTATAGTAAAAAGGATTACGTGAGTGTGAATTATAAAAGGTAGAATATTAATCAAATATTATAAACGACATTTTTCGGGAGAAAGTGTAGGTTTACAGAGGAGCCGGATTACATAGACATAGACACTTGACGAAATAAAGGAGAGCCTTTTCATTAAATCATAAAAGCATTGGAAACGTTCACAGAAAAATAATTGAGTTTTTTGGAAGATTATATCTGAACTTCAATTATCAAGTAGGACAAATTCCAAAAATAGTATAATATGTCATTTGGCGATATCAAAATATTATTAAATAGTTTTCTTCATTTTAAATGTTTTTAAATAGTGCGACTTTCAATGTATTCCTCAATTTTCTACACTTGCAAATACTATACGTTAGTTATGAGCACTCTCGATGGGTAAATAGCACGAAAACTCAAATTATTTAATAAGAAAAGAAAAAAGAAGGAAATTTCAAGTATGCGGTGATTAACATGGTAAGCTAAACCAATAAATATGGCTTTTAATCAGGATCAATCAGTGAATTGTTCAACAGTTATCGATCTGACTAGTTTTAAGAACATGTGGCGCAGCAGGATTAACAACATTCGAAATTTATTTCGAATGTGGTTGATACGAGCGGATGGATGACGCCGCTGCCGCTCCCCGCGGCTTTTTTAGAACTCGCCACAAGAGTGGAGAGCCAGCGGTGAGGGAGTCCCGTTGTTTGGAGACAGAGGGATCGCACCTCTCTTCTGCTCCAACCGCCGACGTGATCACAAGCACTCTCGCGTAGTAAAGTTTATATCAAGTGAAATTGCGAATGCAGTCGCGTCTGCTTTATGAATCAAGAATTTTCAATTTTTTACTTTTCTGATGCTAGAAAAATATTTTAAGTAATAACGAATAAACAAACTGTATTTTGCTCTTCTTGATAATTTTTATCTTTATAAATAAATATATAAAAAGAAAGTGCACACTGAAACAAGCTTTTCAAAAGGAAAGCAGCTTTTCAAAAGGAAAGCAGCTTTTCAAAAGGAAAGCCTTCAAGCAATTCTAAGCATATTAAATTCGGCGTTTCTTAATTTTTAAAGGAATTTCATACATTTTGTTTCCATGCAAAGAAAAATAAGAATCGCTGACCCAAAAATATTGTACCGGTCCAGGGAAACTGTGGAACTCAAAGTCCCAATTTACTTATTTATGCCGTTATCGGCCTATAGCAAAGGTAAAGAATTTACTCAGAAAAGAGTATTTGCTCTAAAAACTTATGATGCGCCACGCTTTTCTGATCCTACCAGATGCATCAAAATCAGGACTGTAGAGAGAAAAACCGGGCTCGGGGTGAAAATCGTGCGGAAAACGGGGCCTGGAGTGAAAATTATATGAGTTTGGGCTCACCTATTATCCCTTTATTTCATTCAAATTTCTTTTCCGGACCCGGAGGAAATCCCCTCTCTCTACCTTTCTTTCGTCAGGCCTGACAACAACAATGCCGCTTTGATTTCGGTGTTGATGGTTGATTTGGTTCCAAACATGATTTTTTTTTCACATAGGATTGCCAGAATACACCAACTTCTTATCTTCAGTTATAATTCGATAGAAAAGAACACTTCCATGTGTACCTTTGAAGCAACATTTCGCAAGTATGATAGCTTGTCGTTTTCTCGTTTCATGTATGATATACTAGCTTCCTTCTTTCTTCTTTATATGGAAATCAATTTTTCAAATTCTTGAAATCATCATTCATAAAAGATAGCAAAAGTGAACTTTTTGAGTAGAAAAACTTTCACACTTTTGCAGCATATAACATACCATATGCGGGTCGAAAAGCTGCTGCAAATGCCAGGACTGATACTTTGAATACTGTAAAAAACTAGTGTAGTCTTGTGTTTGATGGATCATTTATAAAGCTTCTACCATGGCATAACAATCATAACTTATCTGAGTGTAATTAAGCGGTATTTCTAGCGATTAAATTATTTGAAATAATTAAAACTTGTCTTTTCCTATTCGCTAGTTTTATTTATTGGTCTTGCAAATTCCCCATATTTCGGGAACCACTTGTTCGCTTCATCACTTGTGAGCACTGATGAAGGGAACGCGTGTGACAGACAGACAGTGAATCGATTTTAATTTTATGTTTTACACAAAACCTTAAAAAAAGGTCTAGATAAATCCCTCTACATGATAGTTGGAAAGGGGGGAGGGATTGAGTATTTATTCTGTTTAATAAGAAATAGTAGAGAGAACGTGCAAGAAGTGATTAATGCTTGATTTTGGATTATAATTTTCTTAAATATAGATATTTTCCCCTCCCTCTTACAAAATATTTTGCAAATTTTTCAAACAAAAGAAAAAAGATGGTGAATGTGGTAGAAGTGATTTGATCGAAGGAAAAAAGATGGCTTATTGTCAAGCCAGGTTCTTATTAGAAGTGAATCAACAACAAATTGCAAGTTCTAAATGGCCCTTTGCTATATTGTTTCTGAATGAATCGGCAATAAATACAAGTAACCCCCCTATTTCTAGAGAGATAAAAAACCTAATTGGGAGGAGTAAGATATCCTATGAAGCTCAATTCCTTAAGTTAAGTTCCTGCCCAAAGGCTAATTTTTCTGCTTATTACTAGCACCCATGAAACATCGGAAAATTAAGCGGACAGATCAGAAGCTAGCTAAGCTAAGAAAAGGTCATCTTTAAGTAGGTCCTTACTTTAGAATTTCTCTGAAGAGACTGACTTTAGAAATGAATAATAATATTTTAATTTCAGAAACAATTTGTCCAATGAAGCAGTTGGCTCGAATGCAACACTAGATCCGTTCATTTGGCACTCAAATTAACTGTTATTTCTGGATTAGATGTCATCTCGGCGTCAATTCTCGGCGCTCCGAAATAATTAAATAGTCAAAATTCACTGCTGAATTCGCCGATAAAGAGCGTTCCAATATCTGAGCTTTTTTACGTAACGAAACGGAAAACATGGGGAACAATCGTCTACTAATTAAAATAAATAAAACAATTAGTGCAAGACGGCACTGATTAAGGCAGGTTCCATTTAAAAATGTCTCTTCCACCACTCAATTTTCGAGAATTCCCTCATCCATAATTAAATTTCTTTGAGTAATTTACTATTATTTTTTAGCTAAAAATACTTGAAAACATTTGCATTCATGCGATGCAATTAGATTAAGTTTATCATTCCCGATTTTTAATCAACATCATTCGTTTTTATATTTAAAATTTTCTTTCCATGGAAGGTCAGAAGCCAATTAAAGAACAAAGAAAAAAACAGATAACCATATACACTTTTTGTTCATTTAAAATAAGGAAAGAATCAACAAGTCGGGAAACCAGAAGCTTGACGCTTCAGGTATAAAAGGTTTCGAGATATCCAGAACTGAGTGATTTAAATATTTCGGGTCAATGCAATCAGCCAATGGAGAATTGCGTTATGAAATTGCTTCACGCATTAATGCGACCTGGATGAAGTGGCATTCCATAACTGGTGTTCTTTGTAATCGACGTATCAAACCTGAAATTTACTGCAATGTCGTCCGTCTGTCGCTCTCTATGGTTCTGAGGGTTTGCCGACTATCAAAGACAATGAACGGCGTCTTGCGGTAATGGAGACGAAGATGTTGCATTGCACTGGTGACGTTTTGATCACGTCCGAAATGAGGATATCCGCGATCGATATGGGGTTGCGATGGCGTGGTCACGTAATTCACGCTAACGAGAATTCCCTTACCAATATGGTCTGAACATCGAAGTCAATGGTAAGCAACCAAAAAGCCGGCCGAAACAACGGTGGCTTGATACGTTGGATGAGGATTTAAAGGCCTCGCGATTACATCCTGATCAGGCATTTGATAAAATAAAATGGCGAAACCGATCACGACGAGCCGACCCCGCTTGTGAACAAGACACCCTGATTGGTCGCTTACCAATCTTGGCAACTGAATTCTCGTTGGCGCGAATTACGTGACAATATCATCGAAGACGCATCTCTCACAATTTTTGCACGATCGGTACAACCCCATATCGATCGTGGATATCCTCATTTCGGATGTGATCAAAACATGTCACGCCAACACTCCGAACCATAGAGAGCGACAGGACAGATGACATTGCGATAAATTTTAGATTTGACACGTCGATCACAAAGAACACCAGTTGTGGAAACCCACTTCATCCAGGTTGCATTATTCGTGAAGCAATTTCATAACGCAGTTCTCAATTGGCTGATGGCATCGATCCGAGATATTTAAATCGCTCGGTTCTGGGAAGGTTATTGCTGCTGACAGTGATTATGCCCGTTTCATAGAGATCGGTCGTCAAAAACTCAGTTTTATTCAGATTCCATCTGAGACCATGTTGCGTGAGGCGATCATTCCATTTTTGGACAAGTTGCTCGAGATTGTTTTTACTATTAGACGCCAGGAAAACATAAAGCATAAAGCAGTGTGTAGGGCGCTGGACGCTGGATGTCCCGTGTGATAGTGTCCATAACAAGAACAAAGAGGAGTGGTGAGAGGACGTTTCCTTGATGCATTCCAACAAAGACACAAAGCGGTTTTGATATACCTGCCATACATCGAACTTTACTTTTCGAATCGTGGTAGAGGAATTTAACCCAGCGCACGAGTTCTTCTGGTACTAAGTATTGTGGTAGAACATAACAGATGAGTTCGTGTGGCACACGGTCAAACGCTTTCTCCAGATCCAGAAATGCAATGTAAAGAGAGCGATGCTTATCACGTTGTTTCTCCATTGGTAACCGCGCAGCGTGTATTCCGTCGGTAGTTCCAAAGTTCTTGACAAATCCAGTTAGATTCACGGTTATTGCAACGATTTCGCGAATGCGGTTGTCAAAAATGTGTTCAAAAATCTACATGGTATGGGAAGGTAACCGGATCAAACAGTAATTTGAACATTCTGCTGGACTACATTTCTTTTCCCACATCGGAACTGTGGTACTTTCTTGCTAATCAGATGGTGTTCTACCTTCCTGAATAACTCGATTAAAGTATTCACTGAGCAACAGTATTGGGTTCTTCGCTTTCCACGATCATATGATGCGATGTCGTCAGGTCCTGTTGCTTTCCCCGATTTCATTCGTTGTATTGCTACCTTTAACCCCTAAGAGTTCATATTCATGGAACGTTCGTCGGGCGCTACAAGTATGATAGGCGAAGTCGGAAGGGCTTGACTGGGCTTGGGAGCCATTGCAGGATGTTTTTGTAAAGTGGAAGGGCGTCATTTCTCCTCTAAAGTTTTCCTAATCATTAACCTGAATTAGGATAACAAGCGATCATCTAGTTGGGCGTAATGTGGGGTAGACGGTGTAGAGATCTTCTTCGCCAGCAATTGGTGACACGAGTACAGAGGTCTCATAACGCATCGGTCAATAAGTCAGACTTAGATGACATCACTATATCATAAGACATCTTTCTCTCATTTTGGAAAAGTGATAGCCTTCAAATGATTCCTGTCAAAATGTGACGTCATTACATCCACTATTACTTGACTGGGAGTTGTTTTCGTGACGATACTTTCGTAATTTGTAAACAAATGGATTCGAAGCAATTTCGTGTTTTGATTAATCATTTATATTTGGTGTCCGGATAGCTACATGGTTAGAGCACAAGGCTGTCATACGGAAGGTTGCAGTTCGAACCTCACTGGTGGCAGTGAGATTTGTATCGTGATTTGACGCCGGATACCAATCGACTCAGCTGTTAATGAGTACCTGAATCAAATCAGGGTAATAATCTCGGGCGAGCGCAATGCTGACCACATTGCCTCCTACATGGTGTTTTCAAAACGGAGTGTTTCAAAAACAACAATGTGTTATTGATTCAAAGCATTGTTTGGAGTTGTTTAAAATCATAATAAAAAGAACTTCTTGTGTCGGTGTATAACAATGGACGAAATCTGGATCCAGCATTACACACCAGAATCAGCTGAGAGGAAGTAAGTCGATGAAAGTCGTCCGAAGAGACTAAAAAGGCGGCAGGAAGGTTGTGACCTTTGTATTTTGGGATGCTCACGGTATCAGATTGGACTATCTTGAAAGAGGTAAAACCACCGACAGCAATTATTAGATAGCGCTACTGGAACGTTTGAAGGAAGAAAAGCTGAAAAATGGCCCTATATGAGCAAGAAAAAAGTTGTAATGGTACTATTGCTTCCGCCCTTCCTTCGTCGACTTTGAGCCCGCTCCTTGTTTTTGAATGTGGCATTTCTCCCTTTATTTGTGTAACTAGCACAAGTTGGAATAAGGCATGAAAATCAACTCACGAGACTAATGAACAACGAAAACCATTTCTTTGGCATACAAACTACAAACTCGCGGTCTAATGATCAGAAACCGGGGGAGGACAACTCCACTGCAGATTATCCAATGCATTGGAATCCACTATCACAGGATACGCAGAACTGTAAAGGAGAGTGTGTGAAAAGTAAAGGAGAGATGCAAACTTTTCGGAAAATCCTGGAGGCAACTAAAGCGTGACGCATTATCTCCTACATAAGGAGATGATGATGAATAAAAAGGCGTCATATTTAAATTACTAGGGTAGAATATTTTATATGCAAACAAAATCTAATTGATAAAATTTCATGGAACATCAGATTAACATAAATCAACAACCGAAAGCCAAGTTGCAAGAATCCAATCCGCCTCCCTTCAAATTTGAGAATGGAATGAGAATTCGCCTGCCTCCGCATTCCATCAAAGTTCTAACGCATTTCCATTCCGATGAAGAATGAAAGAATATAAAAATCTGCAAAATGATTGAACAAAAAGATCCAATTTTATACACAGGTGGGGAAGGACACTCCTCAGCAGCTCGGACGGCACGTTTTCGCGTATTGCCGCAGAGAACTGAAGATCCAGAAACTTCTCGGAGGTCTACGAGCCGATAAGTCTCAAGCTCAACATGAAAATGGAAGATTCTTGAGGTACACAACCAAAAAAAAAGGAAAGAAACCCCTACTTTACAATAGGGAAAAGGATTTCTGCTCCGCTATTACAAAGCGATGCTCCAATAGAACATCTCCGAGATGAGCTCCCACAAAAAGCTGCTCATCTTCAGTATGTAAATTCGTAAACTCTTTTCAAGATTATGCGTACTTTGGAAAAACTTGATTACATAATTGCATCCATTTAGCATATTGAAAATGTTCGTCCCAATTGACCAGCATGATAATGAATATCATAATACTAAGGTCATGGCGAATAGCAACGCTTGCGCTTGTGCGTCGATAAGAAACCATGCGTCACTAAAACGTACCTAAACACTGCACAACCACGATATGCCTAGTTGAAAATGCAATTATAGACTTATAAGTTGTACTTGTAAGAACAGCAGGCGAGAGAAATGAATGAAATGTTGAAAATTATTACAGAACAACAGACTAATTCCGCAGTTCTTCTTCCCCTCAGCTATAGTCGCTTGGGAAAAAGTTTGGTTAACTATAAATATCCATAGAATCTTACAATTGTTTTAGATAATAAAGGCCGATAATTTGGTTTGTAAGTGAAATTCGTTTCAAAACAACTAATGAATCTTTTCTAACATGTTGAATTTAGGTTAAGATGGACTTATATAATAGAAACTATTTTGAGCGAGGCTGAATGAATAAGAAGATAATAAATTGGAATATCGCAAGCATTTAGATTTATTAGGGGAAATTTAGTTAATAGAATGGGATTAATATTACAAATTTGTTTTACAAGCTTCCAATTATGCAGAAAATAAAAAAAAGCTAATATAAATGATTATTAGCCAATGACATCCTCTTATCAAGAGTATATGAAATCATATAATACACTCCGAGCTATGGAAAATCTATTATTTTTACAAGATTAGATGTTTGATAGGTTTCAAATTAGTCACCAAGCTCACAATGTCATTGAATTTACGTCTTGTAAAAGTCAAACTTAAGGCATTGAAACTATTCTGACCTATAGTTGATGCTTTACTCTCATTCTCCTGCTGCTCTTATCAGTGTAGGGAATCGCTAATCTCTTTTGCAATATGTTTCACATAATCCGTCCTTATTGACCTTTTCTTGTGATTGCAATTTTGTGTGATCGGAAATGGGGGTGAGTCTAAAGTTATTCTAACAATCTGTGGTACTTCGACAATAAGCAGCTTTTGGACAACACTAGTCCTTGGGGGGTTAGTTTATGAAACAGAGCCCTTCAAAGGAGCGATAGATACATTTTAATTAAAACTTAATGTTACAGATCTTGTACTGTTTTATAGATTAAATTTTGTCGTATGCAGATTAACTGTCCGAGATAAAATAGCCAAGTAGGGTTATTACCCCCAATAAAATTTCGTCCCTTACTCTGATTTGATAGTGGTGTATATCACGATGTTCTCTAGTACAAGTATGTGGAAATTACACCATTTTATGGACATGCAAAATTTTATGGCACCAAATTATATTCTAACTTTCATTAGAATGCTGCATTGACACGAATAGTATGTAAAACACCAAGTGCACCTTTCAATACGTCGTAGTAGTAACGAAATTTGGACGGAATTAACTTTATTGAATGCCACATTTATTTTCACGAGATAGTTAACGCGATATTTCATTCATAGCATCCTCGTTCACCTAAGCTAACCACACACTACGAGCTCCCTTTGTAACTATTCAAAGACCAAATTACCTCATTAAAGTTAAACGAGAAAAAATATTTTGAGTTCGTACACTTCACTATTACTAGTCACTATAAAGTAAGTATCTATTATACTAAGCTCTCCTCGAAAATCACCTCACAATCCGAACGTTCGAATAAAACTGAATTAATCAAACGGTCAGCGATGTCTGAATTCACTACTTACTATCAGCAACAGTAGGAAAGCAGCAGCAGGTTACAGTGCTTGAAACGAAGGAATATAAAAAAAGTCGTGAGGGCATAATAATAATGTCAATAGGTTACAAATAAATGTACATCATATGAGTATGCAATGTGGTTGGACTGGTTCGTTATCAGTAGTGCGAAAGCCAGGTTAGAAATTAATATTTTTTGCTATCTGCTACAGATTACAGTTTTTTTTTGTGTTAAATATTTTTGAATGCAGCCTGACATAACGTGGCGACTCCAGGGCTATACATTACGTCGTAGTATATAAAGGTTTTGAGAATATATAAAAAGATTTAATTTAAATAGTTAAATAGATACAAGTCCACAGTGTAAAGTCAATAAACGATTTACACCGAAGAAGTCTCGCAAGTGTCGTGGTCAATCTATGTAATTATTTCCAAGTATCTGTGCTTAGCATAAATTAATATGTTAAGCTTTTCTGGATGAAGCATTGTTTTTTTCGGATTAAATTCTTCAGTGGGTTAACATTTTCGTTTGGCATACGAAGTTGACTGCGAGTGCGTGAATTAATGAAATCGAAAGCAATAGTTTGGAGTTCGATTTTTAGTAGTAGTGATTCTCGATATTACAGCAATTCCGGGATATTAGCCTTGATTTTCTTGATATCCTCGGACGGTGTTAGTCGGAAGGATGCAATGTTCCAAAGACGAGCACTAGAAGTGAAACTATCAATCATCAAATATCAATGAATCGAATGAATGATAAGTAGACATACCTTACATCTTCCAATGAACTTGACATAGATATAGCATTTCAACTTAATTAAAATCAAATCGAATAAACTGAAGTTCTTGTATCAATGTTAGTTATCTAAAGGGACTCAGGATCATCATCATCATCAACGGCGCAACAACCGGTATCCGGTCTAGGCCTGTCTAAATAAGGAACTCCAGATATCCCGGTTTTGCGCCGAGATTCACCAATTCTTCCTTCCTCTTCTTTCTCTTCGGCCTTTTTTCCGTTAACAAGCGGGGTCAGCTCGTCGTGATCGGTTTCGCCATTTGGCTCTATCGAATGCCTGATCTGGAAGCAAGCTTGAGGCTTTTAAATCCCCATCCAGCGTATCAAGCCACCTTTGTTTCGGTCTGCCTTTTGGTCGTTTACCATCGACTTCGATGTTCAGACCAATCTTGGTAAGTGAATTCTCGTTAGCACGAATTACATGATCATACCATCGAAGACTCCTGTCTCGCAACTTTTCCACGACCGGTGCAACCTCATAACAATCGCGGATATCCTCATTTCGGATGTGATCAAAACACGTGACACCACTAGTCCAACGTAACATCTTCATCTCCACTACCGCAAGACGTTGTTCATTGTCTTTTATAGTTAGCCAACACTCAGAACCATAGAGAGCGACAGGACAGACGACACTGGTGTAAATTTTAGATTTAAGACGTTTGTTTATACGTCGATCGTTGTGGAACGCCACTTCATCAAGGTTCTCAATTGGCTGATAGCGTTGACCCGAGGTATTTAAATCGCTCATTTCTGGGCAAATCACTGCCGCTGACAGTGATTATGCCTGTTTCATCGGGATCGGTTGTCAAAAATTCAGTTTTGTTTAGATTCAATCTGAGACCGTGTTGCATGAGGCGATCATTCCATTTTTGGACAAGTTGCTCGAGATCATTTTTGCTATCAGATGTTAGGAAAACATCATCTGCATAAAGCAGTGTGTATGGCACTGGACGTTGGATATCCCTTGTAACGGGATGGCTGTAATTCCATCGGCTCCTGGCGACTCATGATTTTTAAGCCGATGAATTGCACGGACTATTTCTTCAACACTTAGTGGTGGCAGTGTTTGTCCGTCGTCTTCGGTTGGCGGGACCTCCAACTCGCCGATGTTCTGGTTGTTCAGTAGTTCATCAAAGTTCTCAACCCATCGCTCCAATATGTTCATTCTGTCGGAAATCAGATTTTCCTCTTTGGCCCGGCAGGATGAGCATCGGGGTGTGTAAGGCATCATCCTGCTGACTTGTTGACTTTTCGAATTCACAGACCACCGCGCGTGCCCGCGTCCTTTGAGAATGCAGCATTACTCGGTATGCAACATTCTTCCATTCCGTTGCTAGCTTACATTCATCATCAAACCAGCCGTTCCGACTCTTTTTGCGGCTGGGGCCAAGTATGTTTGTGGCCGTATTTATGATAACGTTCTTTAGGTGATTGTGAAGATCATTTGTTGATGCTTCATTTCCAGGATCTCTGTTGACTGCAGTGGTGTTGTTATTCGAGCTCGGAACACCATGTCAACGAAATAGTGATCCGAGTCTATATTGTTCTGACATTCATCAAGGCTGAAAAGTGGCGGCGTTCAATCAACACGTGATCAATTCGGTTGAAAGTGGTGGTTTTCGCTTAGCGGTGTCTACAGACGTTTCAGTGGGAATGATGTTAAGTTGATTTGTCCAAAGCACTTTAGATTTGAATAGCCATCTTTTTCACGCGTCGTTATGAAAACTACCTTAACCTTTTGCCAAAAACAGGCATTTAATTTAGAGTAAGACATGCTAGAAAAATATTTCCTAAATGTCACTCTGGTTTCTCTATCCACTCCTTCAGTATCGACTCTGTATAGCTTTGAAGTCTCTCTATTGCCTTCTAATTCTTTACAGTATGTTCTAGAGAAATCTCGCTTCGAACTTCTTACGAACCTCCTATTTTCACGTCAAGTCCTTGAAGTTCAACGAGTCCTCATTTTTTTCCTTTTACAATCACAATTCAGAAGTCATCTGGTTGATTTTCTGAATCTTTGCAGTTGTCAATTCCATCATGGAACCCTTTTACCGCGTTGGCCTCGGGAAATAAGACCAGCCTCTTCAAAGCACTCTAGAAGCGTGTGATTCAGAGTTTCAAACTGATCTTTTATCATGAAAGAAGTCCCTAGTCACTTAGGAGGGGGCCTTCCTGCCTTATTGCCAAGAGCCTCATTAATTTTACACAATACGTTTTTTTTAGAGTCCATCTTTGCCTAACAATCTGTTCGCCGACAATAGTCGGCGTTGAGAGCAGAAATCGACGATCCGTTATCAAAGAAAGAAATAACTTCCGCTGATCGATGAACATATCAGAACCCCGGGGTGAGCTGTTTCGAGCTTACTTGCCGCCAACGAGTGGAGAAGCTGGAAACATCGCAACCCACTTAGAAGTTTAGGTCCTACCATTTACACCAAAGATTCCTCAGACTTGTTCATCATACCAACAGAAGAATTGATTGAAGACAAGAAGAGAAGAATATAAAATATCATCCTTCATTTTGTGAAAATAACGATCTGACTGAGTTGATAGCTTTGATAGCGGATTATTATATTTTCCCGGCGGGGAGAAAAGCAAGGCAGCTGTTACGAAGGAACGTCGATTTTAGTATCATTTGGAAAATCTTCGGTATAACGACGAAATACAAGAAATGCCACCAATAATGAGCTACATTTTAGTCCCAATAAAAGGTCTGTGGGGTGCCTTCGTTATTATTTGTAATAGATAGCATTTACTATCTACTAATTTTACAACCTTGTGGGATTTCCTGATGGTTACGACAGAGGAGGATACATTATTAATAAGCCGGGCAAATATGAAATAAAAATCGAAACACAGAACTTTGTGATAGGAGACACAGTACCAAGGTATTACATCTCGAATTGACACCGCAAATTGGACCGCTTTCCGCACAAACCAGGTACTTGCAACAACAATTTCGTGTGACACTGCTAATTGAATAATCCGCAGTCCGTTATCATTGGTATCTCTATGTAAGCTATGGGGACCAACGTATCGCCTGAATACAGGCTCCGTCCCTACTTGGCTGATAAAATCCCCAAGTATGATTTTGATATCATATCTCGGGCAGGCTTCGAGGGTTCGTTCTACTGCCTCGTAGAAGGTATCCTTCTCCGACTCTGCAGTCTCCTCTGTAGGGGCGTGAATGTTAATGAGGCTTATATATCTAAATTTGCCTCACAAGCGCAGAGTACAGCTGTTCACTTATGTTTCCAAAGCCGATAACAGCAGGTTTCACTTTTTGCCTAAGAAACCTACTCCGAGCAAATGGTTTACTGGATGGCCACTATAATATATGGTGTAGTGACTCTTCTCCAGGAAACCGGTCCCTGTCCAACACATCTCCTGTAACGCTGTTACATCAGCTCTATATTGGAATAGGGTATCGGCTAGCTGCTCAGCAGCATTCGGTCTGTACAGGGAACGCACGTTCCATGAGAAAATGCGCAAATCGTTAATCCGTTGTCGTTTTTAAATTCATCCTGTCCGAGGCTTCTGCTGTGTGCCTTCGTAACAAGTTGTTTTCCGTGTAGGGTTGTCAGCCCTACCCAACCCCCAACCTGGAGGACCAGTTGGTACAATTTATCCCGTTTTTAGACGCGGGAGACTCGCCTTCATCCTTTTCCGTCTGCAGCTTTTTGCTATTTGTTAGCTCCCGCGGTCACCACGTGGAAGTGGAGATAGGGTTTGGTAGTAGAGCTGTTGGTGTTGGTTCAGCAGGCGTTTCCCAGATTTTATGCTCCATCGTGGGTACCAATCCACGTTTCACCCTGGGACCTATACTACCCTTTGACCAGCACTATGAGTGAAACCATCAATCATTAGATATCAATGAATCGAATGAATGATAAAAAGTAAATATACCTTACATCAATTTAATTAAAATCAAATCGAATAAACTGAAGTTCTTGTATCAATGTTAGTTAGCTAGAGGGACTCAGGATCAGAAAATCTTTATGAAAATAAGTCAGCAAGCACATATAAAACACATCATCCTGCAGCAATCAATGATATGATATGAGTAGAGATAAATCAGATGCAGCAGGAACGGTCCCTTAACAGATTATCCACATGAATAAGGACACATTCAAAGAAATTAGAACAACCCAAAACCAAAGCTCATGTTAGAAAGCCGCCTAAGGTTAGAATGGACGGCTGAACAGGGATTCATTTACCAATACCTGTTTTACTTAAATTCAAAAAAGATCCTTGCAAAACAGTTATTCGACCCAAAACTCCGCCCATTCTCTTCGAACTACGTATTATAGTCAGCATCTATTAATCTAGAAATAGAAAATTTGACGACTGCACATTTCAATTATTGTTTATAGATGGGGTGATGAATTCGAATGCTCTCGCAATCATCTGCAATGATAACAATATTGTGTAAATATGGAGGACTTCGTAAACTCATGATAAGTTCAATCGTTTAAAATTTTTTGAAATATATATTTATTTCTGCTTTAACATTTTACCTCTTACATAATGTTTGAAAAAATATCTTCACGCTTCTTGTTGTGGTCAGAATGCGAATAGAAGATAAGAAAATTCGAAAGTACAAGCATTGATAGGAAGAATGGTCTGACCTGAGTTGATCACAAGGTTCAAAATCATGCCAAACGTAGATGATTTCTGGTTATATTGTTTGGGTTTAAGATTTTTAGTGCTTGGATGGTGTGATTGAACAGACGTTGCAATTTCATAGTTAGATAGTATCTGATGAAAGCAAGCGGTGAGAGGGAGAGATACTAAAGAGAAAGTATTGGATGCCATGAAGATTTGGATTGGTGTAGAACAAGGCAGAAAGTGTAGAGTAAATTATATGAAATTTTTTTTTATAAAACTTGTGAATATTTCACTTTAGTTACAGCGAACTTTTACAAGATGGTACATAAGTTCATGACATACAATACAATGAAGCGCTTCGCTTTTGTGAGCGTTTTGCATGCCGGCAACTTATGTACATCTGTGTTTTCACATAAGCGCTAACACAAATGTAGCTTCCCAATGAAGTTTCAATATTGAAAAAGCAGCGGTAGTGGGAGACCCTTATTTAGTGGAGTTTACCTCAAAATATATAAATGGAGCTCATATAGAAGTGATACATAATTAATATATAAGAGCGCTTGGTTCCTAATCTACCAAAAAACCCAGTTTCACTCCATGGGAAAGTAATCATTTGAAATACTTCTCCAGGGCTGTGATTCCATTTCAATTGAAGGACTTTTTTATTTTTTTTGGAATATTAGTTTGTGGCAGTAGTGAATTTTAAGCCATCGAGTTATTCATTCTTAATTTAAGAACAAAGGAAGCTCGTGCCGATTCAACTTTTTGGCACTTACAAATTATTTGTGTGTCAAATTTACAAAAACGGATTATTAACGTCAAATTCGAAGTGAATATTTTCTCAACAACCGCACTGTGGTCCTCCTCAAATCAATAATTTCTCCCATATCTGCTGTTATCAAAGGAACAATGGATAATTTTCCTAGTCGTATCTCCAGGCGATCACGGGAGAACGCAATATACCATACTTCTATTCTGAAGAAGAATAGTAGACAAGATTTTGGGGTGTTGTACAATCCACTTTGCTTATGCATATATATTACTTCAAAGATTCTAAATCAATTATTTCTCCTTCCAGAGCCTCGATAGCTTCAATGGATCCCTCCACAAGAACAGCCAGAAGTCACCTGAGGCAAAATCTGGCAAGTAGCCGACTTATTTCAGTACAGCAATTAAACTTTCTCGTAAACACTGCTTTAGAATGGACGGTCACTGCGAGTTTGCTTTGTCATGTTGAAAAACTCAAACGTTGTCACCTAAATCGAATATTTTCTTATGAAATCGCTCTCTTGATCGCACTCCCCACCTTTCCAACAAATATCCAAACTAAGGCCGGCTTCGGAAATTACTAGCCGAAACCTTTCATTTGATACCCCACACATGACTATATTTGATGAGGAAAAAATTCCACCAAATGTATTTTGAGGCCTAGATTTTGTATATATGCACCATTGTGATGTTTTTCAGATTTTTCGATTGGTTCTGAGAACGAGACCTGCTTCACTTCACTCACTTCATTGCCCTATGTTTCACCTAATATCAGAAAAAAGATCGTTTCGGAAAGTACTAATCAAGTGCTTTCATTTGATATCCCATATGATCATATTTTGTAAAAAAAAATTGTACACCCCCCCCCCCCCTTCGTATGTACGGGGAGCCCTCCTTCAAACTCAACACAAAATGGCGCCATATGTAAAGCGATTCACAGACCACAATTGGTTCAGACGTTTCTGAGTAAATCGGGTCTGACACACAGTCAGACGGTTTCCACAGCCACCGCATTTGCCGAAAAGGGACGAACACAGGAGGTACTCCGAGCCCAAGAAATGACCCATTCAGGAGAAGCCTTCCAATTCTTCGATTTCCACCAATGCCAAAGACGGCAGAATATAAAACGCAAGAAAACACGTTAAATACTACGGGGAAGGTGCGTTTAGAGGAAGTAATCCGGCCAAGACTCATAGAAAACAAAGCCCTGACCCGGAGAAACTACCTTTCAAGCAGCTTGGAGCAAAAATAATTGAACTGTGACAGGTGACAGCCATTAGGGTCCTCTATAATAGGTCACACGAGGAGGCTCCAAGGAAAAACCGAAACCTGGCATTCTAACGTTGACACAAGCGACCCAAGTGACACCGAACCGTAGTGTTCGTGACCTGCCAACACAGAAAAGGGTTCGGGAGAAAGACGGTGATCATCTCTAAGGAATCAGCAAACACCTAAGAGGATAAAAACTACATAAGCAGTTCCGAAGAACAGAACTAAAAACACGGAAGGTAAAAAGCCTGTGCCCCAAATGCAAGCGTCAGCAATCCTAAGCTAAGGGGTTCTAAATGGTCGAAGGACGAAGGTCGTTAATAGAAAGACGAAGAACAAAGCAAAAGTGCGAATTCGCCCAGAGGCAATCGTTATCTCCACTAAGGGCGATTTGACTTACGCAGAGATTCTAAAAAAAGTGAAATCAGACCCCAAACTAAAAGATCTGGATGGAAATGTCAGCAAGATGTGAAGCACTCAAAAAAGCGATCTAATGTTTGAGCTAAAGAAATCCAGCTTGGACGAAATCGACGGCTTTCGCAGTTCCTCACTTGGGGAGAAGATCACAGTTCGGCATGAGATCCACATACAGTCCAAGTATCTTGACAAAGTGACCTTCAGAGAAGAAATATGCACTACCATAAAAGAAGAAGCATTGGCACCACTCGGGAAAGGGCTGGTGGACACACAGGCTGATCCCTACCATTAAAGAGTGGTTGGAGAGACAACATGGAGAGGTTAATTATCTCACCCAGTTTCTGACGGGATATGAGGTATATCGCTAGTACCTCTACAAGTTCAAATTGGACAATTCGTCCAATGGTCTAAACTGCGAGGAAGTTCCCGAGGACCCAGAGCACATATTCTTCTAGTGTCCGAGATTCAGGGACGAGAGGAAAAACCTAGAGGAACCTTTAGGTGAAGCACTGATACCGGAAAATGTGGTGAGGAGAATGCTAACATCGCAGAAGGATTGGCATGCGGTTAACTCAATGATCGCATCAATCCAGGGCAAACTTCGAAAAGCGGAAAAGGTGAGGAAGACGCGGTTACGAACGTGGCGCATAGATGTAATACCTCATGGTGGTTCCACGGAGCAGGGGCAATCGGGGGTTGTTCTAGTGAGTAAAAATCCCACACTCTGACGTGTCCAGGCCAGAGTCTTTTGAAGATTTCCACATCCTTACAAAAAAAAAAACAGACGGACAGACAGTACAGAAGGGTGGAGTCTTTCTTCACTAGAACGTACTCGTAAACCCAGTTTTCACCTCTTGTGATAACCTACGATAAGACAATTTTTGATCTATTTATAGAAACCCACAAATCTGAGTGTGATTATTTTTTTGTGCTCTATCGCCACCACGTTGCATCATGTACGAAGACTTTTTCGATCGGTCCTTTAGTTCCTCGCCTTACGCCCCTAGTAATATACTCTTGATTTTGGGATTCATCTTCCCTAATTTTAAATATAATCGTGACAAGACGACAAGAGCTGAATCCAACGAAAATTTGTTCATTCATTAAAAATCTATATGAGAGAATGCACCGCGACTAAGAACTATGTCAAATTGGTTTAGAGGATACCAAAGGGCACATTTTTACTTGGATGACGAACCGCGGCCCTAGTGCAAGCTAAAATAGACGAAGATCCTAGATTGACTCAAGAAATGGTTGCTAATGAATTGTCATGGCTGTGTCACCAATATTTGATCTTCATCTGGGACACACGAAAAAGTCTTCTTGAATAGTTTTATGCACTTTGAATGACGCCTTATTTTCGCTAAATATTTCCTTTTGGAAGTTAAAAACGGACACCGTTGCATCTTCGACAAAGGCGTCACAGGAGACGAAGCTTGGATCTATAGTTCAGTAGGTATCAGTGGCCGCTGAGAGAAACCCAGCTAGCGCTGTAGTGCACCGTTTTAACGCAACAATCTCCTAAGACCATGACTGTTGTGGTAAGAGCAAGGGGACAGAGTCCAATTGGCTCAGATCTTCAGAGCCGTCCCGTAGCATTCACGAAGGAAAGAAGTTCTCCCAATCTGCAGTTGGAGATCTATCTGAAGTCCGCAAACAATGGTTTACCTAGTGTCTGTAACCTGGCTCTAGCTAGAGTTAATAATAATCGTTGGCGCAACAATCCATGTTGGATCAGGGCTTTGAAGTGTGTTAGAGCACTTCATTCAAGACCCCTAACAGTACACCACAGTGCACTCGCCCGAGGTTATTACCCTGATTTGACTCAGATACTCATTCACAGCTGAGTCGACTGGTATCCGACGTCAAATTACGATGCAAATTCCACTGCCCCCGCCGAGATTTGAACCGTGACCTTCCGTACGACAGCCTTGTGCTCTAACCACTAAGCTATCCGGATACCTAGTAGTTTTTGATCTTTATTTGGCATGTTTCAAAACTAAAAGATTGTTTTTATCAACTGGAAGAATATGACTAAAAAACCTATACCGATACACTTTAGACTGCCAAAACGCATGCGAAAGGGGAACGTAAGATGTGGTCCTTGGATGCAAATTATTATCGTCTCAGTTTTGAAATTGGAATATACTGTTTTGTCCTGATATATTTATTAAATTAAAATAAAATAACGGTATTGAAAAACAACTTTTTGTTTAACTTAACGTATATCGTAATACTAGAATTTCTTTTCTGAAATCTCGGGGAGAAATCATGATACTTGGGCGTGATGGCTTCAGAGGATTCTCGCATGGAGTCTTTCATCCAGTTGACCAGCCAAAAATCAATTGGAGATAAGTGTAGCGAATAGACGGTTTTTTCCAGTAGTGATTAAATTTTCTTCCAAAAACTGGTTTACAATGAATGCTCGTTGCGGGTCAGCATTGTCATGTTGAAGAAATCAATTATTCTTACCCAAGCCGAACATGCTCTCGTAATTTTTGAAACACTCGCACGTAATACTGACCAGTCACAATCTGTCTATAAGGGACCTAGTCAATCAGTCAAGCCGTGATGTTAAAAAAAAGCAACGTCACAGAAGGTGGGGTCTTTCTTCACCAAATCTAGTAATAGTAGACGATATTTTCGCATTCGTTTGTAGAAATCCGATTCACAAATCCGAATGAGGTTTTTTTTTATTCTCTATCAGAACTCGTTGCACCATGTACGGAAATACCCTGATTCAATCACTTCGTTGTTCGCATCGAGCCTCTGTTGAAAACGCCCAATCCATTCACATAACTTACAAAGTTTAATGGTCAAGGCACCGCATACCCCTAGCAACGTCCTTAATTTTACAAAGAATATAATCAGAACAGGGAAAAACAAAAGACGGTTTCGCTGTCACAGCATTCTCACGTGGTAAGTAAAAGATATTTTTTCGGAAGTTTCTTGACAGATCTCGTATGTAGTAATCATTGACCCTATGTAGGTCTATCAACCACACCTACGCGTGATGATAAGACTTCTACTACTACTTTCTTCTTCTTCTGAAAGTACGGACGTTTTTCAACTCTACCGTTTGATAATGACGCATAGTATTCCCTCGTTATTAACACATTTCCAGAGAGGCAATGAAAAGAATTTCGTGGCTATCCGAAAAAAACAAGAGTCATAACGTTGCTGAAGTATGAAGACGGTGGCTTAGACATATTCACTCAAATGCGGTTTGGGTCCAAAAAAATTGGCAGCTAGCATACGCGTGTCCAATATATGACAAAGACGACCTTCTAATATACCCATAGCCTGTGCTATATTTCCAACCTTGATTGGACGGCCGATCAGCAACATTTGGTGAACATTTTCAAAATTATCACTGACTATCGCGGTTTTTAGTGATCCCGAAAGCTTATCGTCAGTCAAACTGGTAATACCGCTTACAAATAAATGGTGGTAAATAATGAGGCATATTCCAGTAAACAGCGTTCAACCTTGGATCTAATTTGCGTGCCCTTCTGACTTATTAAACGCAATAATTTAATTGGTGCGTGATATTTGATTTTTCCCATTTTTACAAGAGCGTTAAACTAACTAATAGTTTTTTAAACTTCGTTTCTGCCTGATATTGAAAATAAAAGTATGACATAGAGCGGAATAAGGGAAAGTAGGTGTCAGCGGCCATTCCGAGAAGACCAATTAGCGCGATATTGCCCGTTTTGATGCTCCAAACTCTTCAGACTGTGAATACTGTGAGAAGGAAAAGCGAGTAGAATCAGAAGCGACCAGATCTTCAGAGCCAGCCTGTTGCGTTTACGAAGGATAGCAGCTCCCCAACTATAGAACCAGAGATCTCTGCAACTTCGACGATACGGACTCTAGGGTTCCCCAATTCTGTCCGCATGGTCTCATATAGATAAAACTTCTTGCAATTGGATTTTCTTGTAGAAGGACCAGATCCTCGTTGACTTAGCACAGATGTGTGTGGCTGTTAAGCAGTCCGGGCAGATTTTAGCCTTCACAGTCAGCAGCGCGACGCTAACTGCATCCAGCGGGGAACTATCAAAAGTGAAACCCCGTCTGCTCCCTCGGCCTGTTCATTCCCCTCTATTTTCCTATGATCGGGACACCAAAACCGGGTGACTTTGATGGTGCCGCCCAGACAGAAAAACCTGCAAGATGTCACTACTAAGCACATACCTTTAATGCTTGGTTGCCGGTCAGAATGACCCCCCAGTACCTTCGATTGGAATGCACTGAATCCTAGAAGATCATACATCCGGACTGTATGCTCAATGTAGAAGAAGTTACTACAATTGCACCTGCTTCTGATGAAATAAAGCAGGAAATTCTGCGTTAAACGGCGGGTACATTCGCTCAAATTTTCACTGCAAAGGTCAGAGGATCAATACTCCGATTATTTGGAGCCGACTCAAAGTAAATTATCCCTTCGAGTTCATCCAGATACACAATAAAACCTTTCTAAAAAAAATCGGTTGCGTTTAGCAACCGGTTCCGCTACTCGCCCGGAGTAGAAATATTGATTTTGTTCATACGAATTGCTGAAGTAGACCTACTTTCCATTGCATACCACAATTCGATTTCCAGGAGTTTTCGACATGTGTTAATTAGAGCTTGGAGATGTGGAGTAATTGACATTTGAGCAACTTGGTGTTGGAGAAAAAGTCTGCGATTGCCTGTGATAAGACTGGAGCAGCGACACAGCATAATGAGGAACACAGAGATTCGCGATGAGTCGAGATTCGATCCTAGGCAAACGAGATTGAGAGGTTGATGTTCAACCAACTCGACCATCAATGACAATAATAAAAATACAGCTTTTCCTCCAACAAAATTTTGTTAAACAAGGACTTCGTATCCGTAATGAGCGATATTATAACAATGACCTTTAGAAATCCGGTGCATGGTGTGGTAAAGGCTAACTGATTTTTGTTTTCTTCGCCTGACCCTTGTAATGTCAAATATAGTGGGATGAATTTCAAGAATCGCAAGGTGCCCACATTTTTGCAGGACGTGACAAACTGAATCAGACGTTGCCAAGATTCAGTGATGGGCAATCTCCATCACAAAAATTTACCCCATTGATTGAAATCTTTGCTTTTATATTGCTTATAGCTTTTTATGTCAACAGTTTGACAGTTGAGGAGGGGAGGAGGAAGCAGCGTTTATCTTCGCCACAAGATCATACATTTTTAGATGCTTGTGGGGGACCAGGCGTCTGGAAGATTTAGTTAGTTTCCTTACCCATTTCAATTTCAGGATCTTTGATACTGAAGTCCAACCAAATTCTGAAATAAAGGGCGAGGATCTGGAAATGCAAATAAGTATCCCCATCATGTAAGCAAATCCACAAATTCCGCTGGAATATGAAGAGAAAGTGTACTCAGAGCCTGTCTGGATCAGTAACACCCTTGCCCACGGTGTGGGAAACTTTTCATTAATAAATAGATTAAAAATTTCCAGTTTATCTAGACACCACTAACAACAAATGGTGAATATTGTAAGGGCATTCCCTATCACTCAGAAAAAAGTAACTATCCCATCTAAGCCTAGATCATAAAGACTATAAACAGGAGTTACAAATCCTGACCCAAGACTCAAATTGTCATAATCTAGAAAACGCTGGAAAAGTGTGGAATTTTTCATGGCAGCTCATTTGGCTGCATAAATGAGCCCTAACCACTGCCATGCAGAAGTATTTGTTTTTATCTTCGGATGTGGTGATGCCACGTGACTAGAAGCACGTGTCTACATGCACCATGCATACATCATACATCAAGGAATGATCCAAACGATGGAAACCTTCATGGAGCCAAAAAAATGCCTAATCTCTTGAAGAGCATACAATTCTAATTTTTTTGTGAAAAACTGAATTAGGGTTCTCTCTATCTTGTGCTTGCTGTTTTCATTTCAACATGAATCAGCTCAGTTATCGCTGCTCGTACTTTCCACCCGCTCTACTCATCAAGCCAGTATAAATTACTGAAAAAATCTGGTTGTTACATTGACACGTTTTTTTTTGTTGATGTTTGGAAAACCATATGTTCTTATCAGTAGTAGCACAGTTAACACGTTCACTACCGAACACGCCACTCTGCGTGATTTGATGGTGATTATGTGTGCCATGTGATCAAGTCTACTCTCGAGAAAACCATCATTTGAACCGTGACCTACCGCTACGACATCCTAGCGCTCTAGCTACTAATCTATCCGGAAGGGTTGCCATAAACCACAATGCGAGACAAAGCGCCTAAACTACACCTACTCGCCATCGTTGTCGGTTACTGGCAATATACTCCCACTCCCCCCACCGATTCTCCAAGAAGATAGCACATTTTCCTCACTGTTCCAAGCAACGTAGTCCTAGGGTGATCGATTCGTCGGCCACTCTTAAATAATAGGTTCTAGTGAGTGACATAACCCACAATCGAGCTGTCACTCTTTCTTAATATGTGATCTATCCACTGCCACTTCCGCCTTCTAATCAATATGTCCACGGATATCTGGCTCGTCCAGTGACGAAGTTCTTCATTTACTTTTGTCTCAGACCGGAATACCCTGATCACTATTGCACCAGTTAGACTGAGAATCTTGGTTTTGTTAATGGTTACCTTCAGTTTGACCATGCTTCATTTTCCAGGTCCAAAGTTGTTTGGCTAAAGCAAGAGAGCAAGGGTATATCATCAGTGTGGGCGCGGTGTTGACGGAAGAATAATATCGCCCATTCAATCCCTATACGTCCTCCCTCCAAAACAGCAGGAAGAACATCATGAATAGAGCAAAAAGTACCGACGACACGGTGTAATCCTTTGAACTTTAAATTCTTCAGAAATGTTATCTCTATACACGTAATATTTTCCGACGCCATATGTGGCTTTCATAAAAGCTATGACTTTCTCTGGAATGCCAATCCTGTATAGAGCATTCTGAATATACTCCTTGTTCAATTTTCTCGAAATGAATGAAAAACAAGTCGGAATACCGGAAGCTGGTGCTTCGGGTATAAAGGTTTTGTGTTCATCTTTGTGAGAAACCTTCTAGGCACATTTTTGCATTCGTATATGGCTAAAAATCCAAAATATTAATTTAATGCTGTTTCTTATATCACTGCCTGACACTTATAGCACGGACTGCTAGCTGCTAATATACTATTATTAATTTTATGTGTGCAGATTTCGTTTAAATACATCACTGTCATTTTTTCCAGATTTTTCGGTTGGTGGCCATATTTTGAGCCCTCACTCCCCTACGTTTTACGTGATACGAAATATAAGACCAGTTTCGAAAAGTACTAATAGATCCCTTTCATTTGATACCGCACATGACCATATCCTGTTGCACCCCCTTTCACATGTATGGTGAGTCCCCTTAAACTCAACACAAAATAGCGCCACAGACCACACGTTTTCACTAAATTTCGTGACAATCGGTTTAGCCTTTTGCGAATAAATCAGGTGTGACAGACGGAGAGACAGATTGACAGGCTGATTATCAAATCAACAAGCGAGTTGACACATGGAAATCTTGTGAAAAGTGAAGACAGACAGTTCCCTCCTGGACCTGGGTGAACACGTGAACCGGATAAGATGCACGCAGAAAGGCGATTTGCTACTTAAACTTAGGCCTAGGGAGAGTAATTCCCACGATCTAGATAAGAAGATCGAGTCGTCGCTGGACCAAACAGCGGAGGTAAAGGTAAGCCAGGACTCAATGTTGATTGAATGCAAGGACTTAGATGAGATCACCACAAAAACGGAGATCTGCGAGGACTCAACTTGCGCTACAAACGAACCTTGAGTTCAACGTGATAAGACTCCGTAATGCATCTGGTGACACTCAGGCGGCCACAATAGTCTTACCATTTGAAGCAGCGAAAAAGGCCATTGCTGTTGGCAAAATTCGCGTCGGCTTGATCAGCTGTCGAATAGATCGCCAAAGAGGTGTTTGAAATGCCTGGAATTTAGACACATTTCGAGAAACTGTACAAGCAAGTACGATATATCCAGGTTCTGCCGAAGATGTGGAGAAGAAGCGCAGTTACAAATGTCCGGCGTATAGGAAGGCGATTTCAGCTTTCCGTTCCTACAGTTGAAACTAAACCATTACCAGGGAGCTCAGGAACTGCTTGCTCAAAGCGAAGAACCTTTTCATCCAAAATGGTTTTATTAGTTTGAGGAAAATGGATAAAAAGGAATTTCGGTTTGACTCGATAAACATTATTCGAACTTTGCACTAGGAAAATCAACCGTTGAGGAGTGGTTCACTCACACGGATCACTTTCTCCGAGGGCCAGGTTAAAGAGGACGCACGATAGTGCATCCCCTTGTCGTAGACCGTTGTTGATGTCGAATGGTCTTGAAAGTGACCCTGCTGCTTTTATCTGGCCTCACACATTGGTCAGGGTCAGCCTAGTCAGTCTTACTAATTACGTTGGGATGCTGCACTGGGATTTTGCACTGGCTATGCTATCATAGCCGGCTTTAAAATCGATGAAGAGATGGTCCAACCGATGTCCATATTCCAACAATTGAGACGGAAAAGACCATCAACAGCGGCTATTACCTAGCGTTCTTGAAGAGAATGAAATCGCGGAAAAAGAAAGTGATGTTTCATCAAGACAACCCATAGTGTCAAAAGTCAATGAAAACGAGGACAAAATTGGATTTGGAAATACCGCTATCACGGTATTCTACAGATCTGCGACTTTTTTCTGTTCTCAGACCTCAAGAGTGTTCCCTGAAAAGAATCGCCAAACGGAGGCCTATTTGAGGCTAGAGACCTATTTGGAGGCAGAGACAAATCGCACTATAAAATGGTATCGAAAAATTGCATGGTCGCTATAATCGTTGTATTGCCCTTGTTAGCCTAGGAACTTACCAGTTCGCATGATATGAAACCTTACACACCACAAAGAGATCATATTTTACCTTGCCCCTCTTTTTTGCGACACAAATCTAACGAAATATCTGTTGGCAATCTTTGTTCCACCTCGCTGTGGCGAAATCTTCAAGCAAGCGATACCTGCAGTTCACATGATCTTTAGAGGTGTGCATGGGAAAGGATACTCTGTCCGCCGAGAGAAAAGAATGGTCCCCAAGCGGCCAATGGTCCTTTGATATGACAAACGATAATTTTCACTGACTTATAATTAGCAGAAAGGACCAGACCAAGGATTTTTTTTCCACACGAAATGAACGCAATTCAGAATAATGTTGTTTGGAAGTGGCGCCTGCAGAATTATTCCGACAGGGAATTGGTGCTTTAGCAGTATTGGTAGAGAGCGACTATCGCTTTCTGAACGTGATCGATTGAATAAAATGTTTCAGGAGGAACTCAAATATCGCACTAATAAAGATGGTTTTATATCAGTGTAATCAAAGCCAACTTTAGGCTATGGGATCACCTTAAATTTGATACTATGGTTCGGAGTGCTGCCCAACTATAAAACATAATGAACATCGCTGCGCTGCAATGGAGGGAAGATGTTGCGCTGTATTAGTGGTGTAACACGCAATGACCGCATCAGACCTGGTGAAAACAACGTTAGTTTGATACGCTAGAGGGTGAATTGGGAGCCTCTCAACTCTGTCCAAATCAGACACATGACCGAGCAAAATAATGCAATCGATCAAGACGATCCCCGCTTCTGAGCAGGACAAAGGCTAAAGAAGAATATTTACCAAAACACCGAAAATTTTGTGAAATCCCATTTATTTTGATTCTGAAACCAGGAAAGAGAACATTAATAACCAGTTTAGTTGTTGCTGTTGTAAAATTCACGGAATTTAGACTAGACTTTGGTGCTGCAGAATATATATGAATACAATATTTTGATCTTTTCACTATTGCGAAATATAACACCGAATATCAGACTGAGATTAAAACCACTATCACCCTGCTATTATCACACAATCACACACATTTACGACAAGTTTAACTACTCGATTTAAGATCCATATAACGACTTAGGAAGTGTATTTTCATCTAAAATAAAATAAGGCACCAGACCACCTAAAAGCGCCACAGAATCTTCCCGCTCGAGACGAAGCAACGATGACATTGACACGGAAGAATATCCTGAATCACTACACAACGAATATCCCGATGACTCGGAATTGACACTAAATGCCGGTGAATCTCTCCCAATGTCGGCCTCAACTCCTTCATCCAAAAACGCTTCCACGTCCTCCACACGCTCGTTCTCTGCTAGAATGTTTCTCGTCAAATTATAGCAAAACATTCGCGTGTTCAGTTCCAATATACTTTCTTCAGCAACATTTATTTTGATGTCTACTCCTTTTATGTAATTTTCAACATCATTAGCTGCGATTATTCGAATGGGATTAGTCATGTCTTCTGCTTCGATTGCTTGGAGAAAGGCAAGAGCTTTCTGTTTCTCTTTCAGCAAAAAACGAATTTCCAGAAATAAACACACAATGGTTTGCTTGCAAAATTCAGGATCAAATAATCCCACCGCTGGCCGAAACGCTCTCAATGCAGCCATGAGCATATCCATCATTCGAAGTTTAAATAATATTTCAGTGACAACTTTAACCTTCCGAAAATAAATTCCATCTGGGTTACATATTAAGAAATTTTCTCCTTTATATCCTTGAAAATTTTAAGGAAAGTAAAATAAGTTAACACACCCTAAAAGTTGGGAAAATTTCAATGATATAATTACCGGAAAACTTTTAAGGAAATGCTTAGGGACGAGTCAATTAGAATTTCTGGCTACCCTCGCCAATCGAACAATTAACTCTTCTCAGAAAAAAGGATCACCTCCCAAAAATGGATAGGACGAAACTAATCTGTACTCCCCTGTAGCAGATAGGGCCTAATTTTCCCTTATAGGATGGATCAAAACGAAAAATTGCAATGAAATTCCTACATTTTCTCAGCATTTCATGACCATGGAAAATTTCCCAAAAAATGAGAAGAAATCCCCACAAGGTGCAAAATTTGAAATAACTTGTTTTCAATTGAGCTACTCTCGTCCTAAAAAACTAGACCTCTTCACCTCGCAACCAGAAATAGATCCCATTTTTTCCTGCCCTACTTAAAAGCGCAAGTGGTGCAAAACTCGGGTGCTTAACCCAAAAGGAGAGGTCCTTGACAGTACACCCCACATCGTTTTTTCATAATTTCAGCCAATTCCTCAATAAAGCATGATCAATTTTCACAGATTGAATCAAACACAGTTTGGTAATCAAACACTATTAAGGATCCATGTGTTTCCCTGGCTAAAGAGTACGAGGACGGACAAACACGAATGTAAAATCAGAAACTTGATCGCTGGGCGAATGCTAGTTTACGAAATTGCCAAGAAAGTCGAAAAAAGTTATGGAAGCTGTCCGGCGATGATTGCAGTTCCGTAAAGTGTATGTCAGACGAACCCTCGTCTTTCAACCGAAAATCAGATGTTGAGACAGTTTTTCCGGCCCTTACATCAAGTTCTGCAGAAAAAGGTGATGCCACTTCGAATCAGATCTCCGCCTGTGACGAAACTTGGGGTTCACCATTACACTTCTGAATAGAAAAGATCCGATGTAGAGTGGAGAAAAAAAGAGGAGTCAGTTCCACCGTCAAGACTCAACTCCCAACTGTCAAAATTCTTGCAACAGTCTCCTTCGCCCATCCAGACATTTGGCACATTTTTTCCATGAAAGATGCACAATCAATGCTGTTTACATTCCGAGCTGCTAGAAAAAGCTAAGGTTGCATATCGGTGCAAAAAACATGTCATTCTTCTCGGTGGTGATACCAACCCCCATGCTGCGGCTGGAACAGTCTTAAAACTGACTAAAATGCACTGGACTGCACTTACCTATCTTTCCTACAGCCCAGCCCTGAGATTTCTTCGCTAGTGTAAAACATCGCTGCTTGTTTCATACTTCTTTACCCCTCTAAACACCAAAATATACGCTTTGTTAGTCGAGAATCTTTGATCCATTTACTGCAGCCTTGACTACTGTTAAAATTTTCATTTTTGACCAGAAAGGCCACTAAAAGGGATAGAAATTTGTGAAAATCTGTAAATTTCAAAATCTTATTGATAACAAAGTGTCAATATCGTCTTGGATAAGGATTGGTCCTCATTTTCTTCTATTTGAGCGAGAACTCCTGCCGCTATACGCTAGAGATTCTGAGCCTAAACGAAGTGATCTGTCCTGATCAAGATCTTGACAGCAAGATTCTGGCCCAAGTTAAGGAGCATTACAAGTGTGAAGACCTACGCAGCAACGGAGAGTTGAATAGTGAATAGTGGAGTAATGAATACCCGCCGTGTAGGCATAATATCACGATCCTCTTCGGACAAGGATTGATTTGTGAACCACAACCAGAGCCCCGCCGTGACTGGTACAAGTGTATTGGTTCATACTGGGTACAGGCTTAGCATTCATACCAGTGGATGCGAGACCTATCTCCACTACACGCTTGAGCCCACAGGAAGCTCTGTCCGTGATATAGGGACAACCACCATAAAACTCTAACAAGGAAGCCAACCGCAAATAACCGAACATCTACCAGGAATTCTCCCAGATATACTCTCGGAGGACCATCTCGATTTCCATGGTACCAGATAACCTCCGGTGAGACTTCGTGGCAATAGCTAGTTCGAATGAGCCTCGTTACAGACTCGGGTCTGTTCGCCGTTTGGACGGCACTCTCCCCGGTATAGTAGAGAAAGATAGTTTCTATGAGCAAGTACATGTAGTTCACAAGAGGCTTCGTAAAGATGACATGTGTTTCCGATGGCTGACCTGAATGCCAAGGTTGTCCTGACAACACCTTGTTCGGGCGAAAGGTTTATAAAGTTCTACAACTTTCAAGGGCAGGACCTACCACAAGGTCAGTTGGGTTTCCACTGATTGGCTAGAAACATCTAATCAAATTCACCATAATGTGATCAGTAGGTTTTTTAGAAGTTGTTTTCGGAACGTGTCTAACAAAAGAGATACTGATATCGGCCTCGAGAGGGACCGTCATCTGGTTGCCTTCTTTTGCTTGCATGTCGCTATTGCGTGTGTTCATAGTGAAAAAATCCAATATGGACCGCTTCCGTGATCCGGCTGCCGTCTAACAATTAATAATAATAATAATCGTTGGCGCAACAATCCATATTGGATCAGGGCCTTGAAGTGTGTTAGAACACTTCATTCAAAGCCGTAACGGTACACTACAGTACACTGTAGGAGGCAATGTGGTCAGCATTACGCTTATTACCCTGATCTGGCTCAGTCGACTAGTATCCGACGTCAAATCACGATACAAATTCCACTGCCACCAGTGAGATTTGAACCGCGACGTTCCGTACGACAGCCTTTTGCTCTAACCACTCAGCTATCCGAACCTATTATTACCCGCGGTAATCAGTTTAACCGCTGATTCAACCGTCAAGCTAATAATAGAGGTCTGCGTACCTTCATACGACTTCTTCATCCTCTTTATGCCCCTCTCCTCTATTCCGTTAAGGTTAATCTCTTCCCTTGGCGCAGCAGATATATCCTATCGTGATGTGACCTCGTCTAGGACTTTGCACTCGATTACTATCTATTGCTTTCGAGCTTTCACTTTTGCCTGCCCACTTACCACCTTTCCACCAGGCCGCGGAAACTATTCTCTATCTTTTCCCTTGATTTGTTTACCTCTAGCATCAGATCCTCCTTCTGTGTACGCCTGATGCACCCCACACTGCCGCCCAAAGTTTGTCAATTCCGGATCGGTTTTGACTTTCCGAAGGATGTCGGCGTAAGACACATCTCCTTTCTTCATAACAATTTTTTTTCGAACGAAACTTCTTCTTCTCCTTCTGCCGCTTTTTGCCCCCAACCAACAATTGGAAAACCTTTTTCCTGCGAAAATGACACCAGCTCTAAACAACCCGGCCGAGAGAGCTGTGTTCATGGCCGCGAGCGCGGGTGAGCGAGACATACTGGAGCTCCGTCACTATAAAAAGGGTACGAAAAGTGCAGCGTCCTGTGAACCGTAACAAAAGGAATTCCACCGTTGCTCTGGCGAATGAAGCAGAAACTGCCGCAATAATAACAGCGATTTCGCAACCATATACCGCATCACGAAAGAAGGTTTCATGGCTATGAATCTAAGAAACGAAGAAAAACGGTTGAGGGAACTATATTGGGCGGGCCTACCAGGGATGGAGCAGTCCAGGGTGCTTATTGGGGGATACGAACCCATGCGCACAAAGGATTGCTTAAACCTCACCAAAAAGAACCTCCGAATCATAGTGGGAATTCTCACTGGTCATTGTCGGCTGAACTACCACCTAGGGAAGCTAGGGATATCTACGGACACTGCCTGCAGGTTCTGTGAGGAGGAGGACGAAACCTCTAGCACGTCCTGGGACAGTGTCCAGCACTTGTGCAAAGTAGGTCGATACATCTGGGAGAACACTTAATACCAGATGCAAAGCTGAAACTTCTGGAAGTGGGGAACATACTAAAGTTCCTAACGGTTACTGGCCTGCTTGAGATACTATGATCAACAGGAACACTATAACCAGTAAAAGGGGCACAATAGTTCTTCAAGGACGCGGTGCGACTTTCCCTTAACAGAATAATAATAATCACGAAAGAGGTTGTAGGTGGTCGTAAGCTATTCATCCTCGATGAAAAGCAGCTGAAGACACTTCACCAAAAGGATTTTTATAAACCACCCCCCCCCCCTTTCCCGAACGCCCTTCCGCGCAAACTGCGCCTCCGATTGGCGAAACGACGCAGCCGGATTGCGCCGTCAAAAGGGAGGCACTCTAACCGAGACTGCCGCCAGCGATCACATCGCGCCTTCCGCGTTGCTGTCAATCACATCGGGGTCACCAACTTTGGATGCTGATTTTCTTCAATCTTATATACGGCCAATAAAATTATATTTAAAACTTCCTTAAGTGACAAATATCAGTCCGTCAGCTATCACTGCGGCCATTGAATGCAGCGGCGGAGCCGAATTCATACTGGTGCCTAGGTTCGTGCTTCCGATATGCCGCCACAAGTGCATTCAATTCGGTCAAATGGAATCTAATACCGAAATTCCCAATTAAGATCGGTATTCCCCCGTATTTCGCTGCTATCGTCGATAGTTATTTAGCTGATAGGAGGCTCTGATATGACACCTATGACGGACCCCAGGGGTACGGCGTTCCCGCAAGGCCCCTTATTGAGCCCACTACTGTGGAACATCATGTACAACGATGTACTGAGTCTTCAATTTCCGGAGGAAGCCACGAAGATACTAAGTTATACTCCGGCGAGACAATCAGTGCTGTTAAGGGTTAGCAAGAAAACTCTGGTCTGACACTTGCGGAGAAAAAATGAAAGCGATCCTCATCACTAAGCGTCAGAAGAGAAATTACGTCTTCGTATAAGAATCGGGAATCGTATCATCACTTCCAAACAGACCATCAAATATTTGGGAGTGGTGATAGACAGGAAGCTCAGTTATAGGCAACGCGTGCAGTATGTTTGCGATAAATCATCCATTGCAAGTGTGGCCCTCGAGGGATGATGCCGAATATAGGAGGGCCACGGTATACCTGTAGGTTACTTATAGCCAGAGTGGTGAGCTCAATCGTGCTCTATGCGACCTCAGTTTGGAGGGAGGCATTGCGGATGTCAGTTAACGCTAACAAACTGAGTGCAATCTACAGAAGGACAGCCCTGAGGATATGCTCTGCTTTCAGGATTGTCTCACACGATGCACTTTTCGTAATCTCGGGAATGATGCCGATTGACATCTTGGCGAACGTATACAATGCGAAGCTAATCTCTCCCTGATCGCAGGCGAAGAACGCTGAGAGGGAGAGATCCGTAAATAGATGACAAGAGCGATGGAAACGGCGGGAAGGCTCGGTAGAGGAGTGGTTGGAGAGACGACACAGTGAGATTAATTATTATATATTAATTATACTCTCACCCAGTTTCTCACGAGATTCGGAGGATATCGTCAGTTCCTGCGCAGGTTTAAACTGAACACCTCACCCGACTGTCCAAATTACGATGAAGTTCCAGAGGACCCAGAGCATGTATTCTTCCATTGTCCAAGATTTTTGGAAGGACAAATCTAGGGGAGACTCTAGGAGAGGTGCCCGTCAAGCACGTTCAATTTATTAGATCAGGAGTAGTCACTTTTGTAATGCCTTTCGTCTGGACTGCACCTAGGTCCCTCCGTAAATTGCTGCCATCTCGTGTGGCCTATCCACTGCCACTTCTGTTTTTCGTATTGAAGGTCATCCTGCAACTAAAAACTAAAACCGTTTCCCTAATACTAGGGAGGTACGGAGACATGTTTTCGACTTCCGCATCTTCTTCTCTTCTTGTCCCGTTCACAAGCGGGGTCGGCTCGTCGTGATCGGTTTCGCCATTTGGCTCTATCGAATGCCTGATCTGGGTGCAATCTTGAGGCTTTCAAATCCCCATCTAGCGTATCAAGCCACCGTTGTTTAGGTCTGCCTTTTGGTTGTTTACCATCGACTTCGATATTCAGACCAATCTTGGCAAGTGAATTCTCGTTGGCACGAGTTGCGTGACCACACCATCGAAGACGCCTCTCTCGCAACTTTTTCACGATCGGTGTAACCCCATAACGATCTAAACGTGTGACGCCACTAGTCCAACATAGCATCTTCGTCCCCATTACCGCAAGACGTCGTTCATTGTCTTTTATAGTTGGCCAACACTCAGAACCATAGAGGGCGACAGACAGACGACATTGCGGTAAATTTTAGATTTTAGACGTTCGTTGATACGTCGATCACAAAGAACACCAGTTGTGGGACGCCACTTCATCCAGGTTGCGTTAATGCGTGAAGCAATTTCATAACGCAGTTCTCCATTGGCTGCTAGCGTTGACCCGAGGTATTCAAATCGCTCAGTTCTGGGCAGATCATTGCCGCCGACAGTGATTGTGCCTGTTTCATGGGGATCGGTCGTCAAAAATTCAGTTTTGTTTAAATTCAATCTGAGACCGTGTTGCGTGAGGCGATCATTCCATTTTTCCAAGTTGCTCGAGATCATTTTCGCTATCAGATGCTAGGAAAACATCATCTACATAAAGCAGTGTGTAGGGCGCTGGACATTGGATATCCCGTGTGACGGTGTCCATAACAAGAACAAAGAGGAGTAGTGAGAGGGCGCTTCCTTGATGAACACCAACAGAGACACGAAGCGGTTTTGATACACCCGTCATACTTCGAAATTTACTTTTCGGATCGTGGTAGAGCAATTGAACCGAGCGCACGAGTTCTTCTGGTACTAAGTGTTGTCGTAAAGCATATCAGATGAGTCGTGTGACACACGGTCAAACGCTTTCTCTAGATCCAGAGGGCGATGCTTCTCACGGTGTTTCTCCATGAGTAACCCCGCAGCGTGTATTGCGTCAGTAGTTCCGCAGTTCTTGACAAATCCGGCTTCATTCACGGTTATTTCAACGATTTAGCGAATATGGTCGTGAAAAGTGCGTTCAAAAATCTCCATGGTATGGGAGAGTAAACGGATCGGACGGTAATTTGAACATTCTGCTGGACTACCTTTCTTTTTCCATATTGGAACAGTGGCACTTTCTTGCCAGTCAGATGGTGTTCTTCCTTCCTGAATAACCCGATTAAAGAATTCACTGAGCCACAGTGTTTGATCCCAGTTCTTCACTTTCCAGAGCTCAGATGCGATGTCGTCAGGTCCTGTTGCTTTCCCCGACTTCATTTGTTTTATTGCCTCCTCGAGTTCAGTTGCGCTGACAGTTAAGCCCTTGGGTGTTTAACGTAGGAGATTTAATCCTACGGTCCTCTTCAGACACGGATAGATTTTGTGACCACAATCAGAGCCCCGCTGAGACAAGCAACAACGGTACCAGTCTATACCAAGTACATGGCTTAGCATTCATATTGGTGGATGCAAGAATTACCTAAATCTCTACCGAACTAAAGAGTACTTCACCCGTGTTAAAATGCAACACCACGCCGAGGCCCGAAGGTCTCTCCTCGCTGCAGCACAACCACAACCACCATGAAACTCCAAATAGGGGGGCCAACCGCAAACAACCGAGATTTACTCACATACAACGGAAGTTCGCTCAAAGTATGAGAGTCCAGGGGCTATCCCGGTTCCCATAGTACCAGTATACCCCTGGTAAGGTTTCGTGACCAATTTGCCACTTCAGATGAGTCCCCGTGCAGACTCGGGTTTGATCGCCCTAATTAGGCCTTTGGAGTATTCGCCTACTGCATCACGGCCGGCAAACCAAAGTGAGTACAGCGTCTCCCGGTGCCACCGCTATGGAGGTTCTCCTCGGCCACTTGGTTTTGGTTCAGCCGCCAAGGTTGCCGTCCCGTCTTCCTCCCCGCCACCTCTGAGCACCAGTTGCGCTGACAGGTGGAACTGATCCAAATGTCGTAGTTTATCGTAAAGATTTATGAAATGTTTCGCTCGGGTGACAGCCAATTAGCAAGCGTTTTATCGTCGAGAAATTTCTTTTCACGGACCTTCATTTTAACATCGTCATTCAAAAGACAAGTATCTCGGTTGATGCACCACTTACCCGGCTTGGGGACCCCCAGGGTTGCAGAGGCCGCTTTGTGGATCGTGTCTTTCATTTGATTCCACAATTCTTCCACATTCGTAATGGTCGGTAATCGCGTGAATGAGATCATTTCTTCTTTCTTCTAGCGAAATCGCGGGCCAGTGCGTTCCTCAAGCTGTTTTATCGGTGGCTTAATTCGCAGGACGGCAATCAACGGCCGATGTTGAGGTGCGATAGTCTCATAGGGATCGAATTTGCAATCAGTGAGAGTGGTAAAATGTTGGCGGCCTTATGAGAATATAGTCGATTTGCGTTTTACTGCTCCCATTATAAAATATGGGAAGATGAGACAATCGTTTGATGAACGATGTATTCGTAAGTACAAGGTCATGGGTGTCCGCAAAATCGATTATACGCTCACCACCCTCATTGCGCGCTCCGAACCCCTTTCCTCCATGGCATCTGTTACCGTCTGCCTTTTCACCCACATGACCATTAAGGTGGCCGGCAATGATAATATAGCCGTCAGCAAGTACGTGACAAGTCTTTTCCTCGAGAAGTTGCCAGAAAGCATCTTTCTCGGCATCAGGTCGAGCTGTCTGTGGTGCGTACGCGGTGAAGAAGTGAATAGTGCGATCAGCTGATATAATGGTGAGCTTCATCAGCCGATCATCAAATCGTTCGACTTCATCGCGGAAACCCTCTGAGATGGCAATGCCAACACCACATTGAGTGTGTGGGTTACCAAAATAGAGAATTTTGTAGCCATTTTTACCGCATTCGCGTTCCATGTCGCAGCTTTTGGCAACAGACCATCGGGTTTCTTGCAGAGCGCAGATATCAATGCGCCTTTTCCGAACGGATCTTGCGAGTTCCTCGGTCTTTCCAGTTAGGATACCAATATTTAGCATGCAGACACGTATTTGTTTTGTTCCTTGTGTTCGGACTAACTTGGTTACGTCCTGACGCCGTCCATGCGTCAAGAACCCTTGCCCATTTCTCGACAGGACCGGGGACCGTCCTGCCGCGTCGACTGAGGTGGATGCCCTAGCATTTCTCTGAGGCTTGTGACTCAATCCGATCATCATGTGTGTAACGGCATTGTATGCATTTTCTTGGTCGACCTGTCGCGGGGCCTGTCACCAATGTTTTTGACTTCCGCATGGAATGTGTTAAACGACAACGATAATGACAACGTTCCTTACGTCTACAAGTTATTCTCCGCTTTCAATATCGTCATTAATTTCTCCTAGCGAGAATGTGACGGTTTGAAAAAAACACGTCGTTGTCCATAGTCAAAAATTAGATTTCATTGATAAAACCAAAGTGAAAAAACTCATTCTCAAGCATGCCATCTTCGCCGGTTCAATCCAGTCACATCACTATGCATGCATCGAAACAATCGGCAAAGTCAAGTTCTTATCTCAAGGCCTAGAAAACTGTAGTAGCCGCGATCTAAGGAACACTACTCGGTCATTTGTTTATATAAATAACAAAATGTGCGCACCGAGCATGAAAACTGAGCGTGAGTGCTCTCAATCAAGGGCGCCTCCGACAATGCTAATCTGTTGATCTCCTCGGCGGCCGTTAGAAACCGCACAGCCCACAAGCCCCGAGCAGCTGCCATGCGGCGAAACAGCCTCAACGCCAATCTTGCGATACTTGTTACCGGCACGCGACAAGTGGCCATAGAGAGCAGCCAGATCAGGTGGACGTCGGCCTGAGAATCAAAACAAAAACCTACGGAACAAGTGTTGGGTGTTTGCCATCCACAATGTCTTGTGGGAATCTGACCAACCCTACACGGTCGTAAATTTGGCAAATGTGGGGAGACACCCAGCCGGCATTTGGAGCCGTGCAGGGTCAAGAACCTCTGCAGCGCTGCCCGCTAGCAGCCGAGAACCTGTTGTCGGTCTGCAGACTGCCCCGGCGATTAGAATGCTTCACGTGTCGCTCGCAGGCTTCATTACATCACGAAATGAGAAGAATGCAGCGAGTGCTCCACATATCCACCGCCATATGCTGGCAGTTCCACTCCACCGGAACCCGACTCCGCGTGTTGTTGCTGCCCATTCATATCGGATCATTGTGCGTCCCGTGTACGTACGAGCATGGCGCGAGCTTGGTACCCAATAAGATCTCAAGGTCATCGTCATGAGCTGTGAGTGTGTTGTCTGCGGGGCTGGAGTCGTTTTGTTGTGTTCAACTGGAGCATGTGCTACTCCGGCCGACCGGGCGGCGGTGGTTTTCGCAGACGGCTGACCACAGCTCTTCCCGGTAAGAAAGTCATCGAAAGATGAATGAGGACACCTGCATTCCTTGCTTTCCCGCTGCCCACCCCCAGCCTGTACCGAACGCCAACTGTCACACTAGACGCAAGCAAAGAAAACAACTTTTGGGAGGAGAAATTCGGGTTTGCTCGATGACGTTCACAATCGGATGATTCGTTGTTGTCAGTGAAGAAGCGCCCGCGAGGAGGGAGTCTTGTGAGTCAACTTACGACCGATTCACGGCCGGGAACTGATAATTCTGTAACTGATATGATAAGCCCACATGCTGCCGGGGCCCGCATCCACGACGAAGTCTGTAAAATGCCGCGTGAAGGTTGCAAAGCCGACAAAATGCTCCGCGCTGCGATGGCGACTGGGAAATGGGAAGGTGGCAAGCAAACATAAAACGCAACAGAACACAAAACACATATTGGACACTTCACTGGGACTGAGACGGGTGGAATACATACATGACTCCATAATTGCAACGGCAGCACAATTGCCCGACTTTTCCGCTTTTCCTCCCGAGCTGCGTGGAAATGCTGCTGGCACAAGTTTTCCTCGACCGCAACTTTCCGCCCGCACTAAAAAGTCTTTTGCTCACTTCCGCGTCCCGATTTTCTCCGTCTCGGGCCACAACGCAGAAGGAATTCTTGAATATGCACACAGAACTCGCGAACTTCTTCGATTTTCTTATTGCAATTGGGACCAATCAAACTTTACCTTGGAGGGGTTCGTTGCAAACGGAATTTTCTGCCTCGATTTCCGCCCTGCGAACGCACTTAACAGAGAAAAGTTGAATAAACTGCGACGGTCGTGGCGGCGCTTGAACTTTTGTGCGAGATTCACTTGAAAAGAAAGAAATTCCACTTGACGCAAACACCGTACGGACACCGTAACACTTCACTCCTTGTCGAGTTTCTTGACAGGAGCGGGGTTTTGGACGAGTGCAACGGCGACGGAGTGACGGAACGCGAGAAGTAAGCTGACGCTTGTAAAGTGACAGCGGTGACGTTTCGGGGATTGGTCGTGGATTGCGCAGAATAGGTCGAAATAGGGGGTCTGGTGGTGAGATGGGATTTATAATTTTAGTACTATTGTACTACTCAATGATCATTTATCTACGTTTAGTCTTATCAGTTATTTAGGGTTTATTGCACCGGAAAAGGAAATAACTTATATATATTGTATTTTAGCAGATCCGATTCATTTTTTATGGTATTCCATCATGAAAATAAGAAAGCCTTCGAATCTGTGACAGCGTCTTATTGGAAGGTAACGAAAATAAAATGATTTTTTTTGAAATTGGCAAAGTTCCCAGTCCGAGTCTACTTAAGGGAGAAAGCCCCATTAGGAGGTTTTCAAAATCGACTTTGTTTTTTTATTTGCATAGATCGTTAGCCTAGTTATTCCAGAATACGCTTTAGAAATTTCAAAGCGAAATTCGTGATTCTTTAAATTTTATAGGAGTAGTAGCGAGCGATTATCGAGTTCAGGTTCAGGGTCCACCGCTCAGGAGGTGGTAGTCGCTTCAAAACGATGTTTTTCTCATTTGCGGCAAATCTAACTCAAAAAGTAATAAATCGATCATTATGAAATTTTGAAGGTTCATACTTTCTTTACAAAATTACCAAAAATATGAACCAACATTTGGAATGAAATAAAATTTTTAAGGGGGCTGAAAATCGACATAATGCACGTCCCACATTTGGGGAACTCCAATTACGACCTTCAACAGAATATTGTTGAGTGACTCTTTTAGTTTTAGCTTAAACTCCAAAAAAATCGGAAGGAAACTTTCCCCTGGACATGCTGTCTTTGATAAAATGCCCCTTCCATGGGGTGTAATTGATATTGGGTGTTGAAAACGAAGGTTCAGGGACTGTGAAAGTGGGTGAAAGTTTCTCTCCAATTGGTCCAGTTCGCTACCAAGTGGATTTACCGTTAACAATGGTCTAAGACAAGGTGATATCCTATCATGTATGTTTTTTAACCTGGCGATAGAACAAATTACCCATGGTGCTGCTATAAACACAGTACCGTCCTCTTCAAGTCCACCCAGGCTAATGCTGACGACATTGACATTATGGGAAGAACAATCCGAGATGTACAATCTACCTTGTTACGATAAGAGTTCAGCGAAGCATCACCTCGGCACCAATATGGTCACCAAGGCAGTCAACCAACCAAACTCCCCTAACAGGTTTGTTAGTCGTGAACACCGACTCCGCAAGATAATATGAGGAACCGGACGCACGTGGTTGAGCTAACCAGAATGCTGGCCATTCAGCGAGATGAGGGCGGGGCGCTGGCACCCTATTAGGGGAGTTTGGAGCTTGTCAGTATTTGGATCAGAGCTTGCTTCCCTTGCGGATACTTTGATGCCAGAACGAATTTAGGAGAATTTTGTTCACTAGGTGAACATCATCTTGTAAGTTCGACCTTGAGCCTCAAACAGGGCTCTTTAGCGGATCCCTCTGCATAGCCGGTTGAAACTATTGCCAAACCGCCTGAGTGGAGGATGTAGAAAGAAGTAGAATGAACCTTGTCCATTCACTTGCCCGTCTGAAACTCAGGAGCTCCACTTTTTAAATGTTTGCCGAGAAGTTAGCTCAAATTATTGACTCAACATATTAAAATTTAAGTTCATTGACGCGTTTTGTTGACATTGGGGGTGTCTGAGTTTCAACCAGACTATTCGAAGTTAGGAAGATGCCGTGCCGTCACCACATGCCTAGTCTGGGAGAGATTTAGGTCTGCGATTTTGATCAGATTCCTCACAAAAAGTAGAATTTCCCAACCCTATCCCTCTGTTTTCTTAATCTACTCGGTCTTTTTGTGTTGTATCTTTATCGTGAAATGGCTTTCAGGGAAGCCTCTAACTCAATTAATACCGGACGTAACTCACATTCTGACAGATCCTCTGCGCTCGTCCAGCAGATTGGACGGCTACGACAGGAGATCCGGAAAATTAGGTTCCACCGAAGCACTGTACTGTTCGCTCTCTAGCGACCGGATTTTAGCACCAGGTTCCCGGCCGTACCCGAATACCTCTACTCCTCGAGCTACAGCAACGTATCTGCGAGTTCGGGTTGAAGACCAACTACCGATCTAAACAGATTCTCCAGAAGAGCAATTCGACGGACAACCGCGTAAGTAAGATAATGTCCAGATGGGGCCTGAAGTTCTCGGATGCCTGTGAAACGATGCCGAATGGCAGTTTCCTGGATCGGGTGGCAATGCTGACGGAAGATACTTTGGGAGGGCAGTTTCATTCCCTGAGTCGGCATCTCCACTTGTTGTTAGCAGGACCTGCATTAGAAAGTATTGGCATTGTCGGCGGAGGGCTGGTCCTCTACCCTGGAATCCGCTATGCGACGAACTACTAGAGCGGTTCGATCAGATCCCGATGGAGATATCGGGAGGCTCATGAGCATTTCATCCCTCCTTTCGTCCCACTCTCGAACCCATCATGAACGAGGCCATCAGCGATCCTAAATTCCACATTCGAGCATCGAAGAGGATGATAACCAGCTAAAGGTTATAATGCCTGCAGCCTGCAGTTCCAGCAAAGTGGGAACTCTCGAGAGCCTGGCCATAGCTGGGATATGTGTCGAGTGCCCCATAGACATATGAACATGTACCTAGACACTGGCTCCCGTACCATATTACGCTGCGCAGGTATCAGGAAGTTTGAAAGCGAATCATGGGCATCTCGGGGCTGCATGACTCCTGCCCACTGCAAGAAAGAGGGCAAATCAATTCCTTTCGTTGGCAGTGCTAGTGGACAAGCCGAAGGGGCTACGACCATATGCGTCCGTAACACTCCTTTTTGTTATTGTTATGGACACTGTCATACGGAACATCCAAAGTCCAGCGCAATATACACTGCTTTATGTAGATAATGTTTTCTTAGCGTCTCAAAGCAAAAATAATCTCGAGCAACTTGTTCAAAAATGGAATGATCGCCCCATACAATACGATCTCAGATTGAATTTAAACAAAACTAAATTTTTGACGACCGATCCCCATGAAACAAGCACAATCACTATCAGCGGCAGTGATCTGCCCAGAACAGAGCAATTTAAATACCTCCGGTCAACGCTATCAGCCAATGGAGAACTGCGTTATGAAATTGCTTCAGGCATGAACGTAACCTGAATGAAGTGGCGTTCCACAACTGGCGTTCTTTGTGATCGACGTATCAACGAACGTCTCAAATCTAAAATTTACCGCAATGTCTTCCATCCAGTTGCTCTCTATGGTTCTGAGTGTTGGCCGACTATAAAAGACAATGAAAGGCGTCTTTCGGTAACGGAAACGAAGATGTTACGTTGGACTAGTGGAGTCACGCGTTTTGATAACATCCGAAATGAGGATATCCACGATCGTTATGAGGTTGCACCGATCGTGGAAAAGTTTTGCGAGAGAAGCGTCTTCGATGGTATGGTCACGTAATTCGTGTTCACAAGAATTCACTTGTAAAGATTGGTCTGAACCTCGAAGATGGTAAACGACCAAAGACCAAAGACCAAAAGACCGGCCAAAACAACGGTGGCTTGATACGCTGGATGGGGTTTTAAAAGCCTCGAGATTGCATTTGATAAAGCCAAATGGCGAAACCGATCACGACGAGCCGACCCCCATGATCAATTATCGAACAGATCCGCCCAGCTTCCCAGATGCCCGCCAGTTTCGGAGGGTGAACAAATGGTTATTAAAACCTAAAAATACAACTGTTATAGTAACAATAGAACCAAAAACAACCAAACCGCAAAATCAGAAAGGAATACAATAACAAACAGCACAAGCACAACTTAAGAAGCGGGGCTGAATGGAAGAGAATTCCGGCTGAGTGCGGACAGCGATAGACTATTGGGGCAGATGATCGCGTTTCAAATCCCACTGGTGCAAAGTGACTGACGGAGAATATCAATCAACGCGGTAACAATTTCGGGCGAGCGGTACACTGATGCATTTCTTCCTCATATACAACTACTGTCTTGAAATGTAGTGTTCTAACTTTCTTTGAGCTCTAGAGCTAAATAGATTGTCATCTCGCTGATTTATTTGGGGTAGTCGTAGCGGAAGGTCGCGTTTCAAAGTTCACTGGTGACAATGGTAGCAGTCTACATTCGTATCGAGAAACGCGATAGCCACGCGTAGCCTCCCTCCAGATAGAACAGCCATAGAACCATATTTACCAAGAGCCAAACTGGAGCTGATGCAGGGCTGCTTTGGTCTTAACAACGGACAACCCATGTTCAACTTTATCTCTCTCTCTCTCTATCTGTAGGACGAATCTTACCAGGTCGTGCTTTTGCTGCCTACTGAGACTCGCTGCGGAGTTAGGACCCTATGTGAGTGATCACAATAGGAGGAGGATTAAACTGAACTCTAGACTTTTTTGCAACCATAGTTACCATCTGTCCGTGGCCCGCCCATTCATTTGGAGCTGAAACGGAAAGTAACCACTCACGCATGTAGACTCGATACCATTGGAGCGTGGAAAGGCGGCCAATCACACGGTCATGTATCAATCTGGAAATTCCTTGACAAATATCCGGTAGCCCTGATGTCGATCATATGGTTTCCAAATTCGTCTTTGAAAAGACATGCACTGTCGTAATCATCGAAGGTGAAGGGTGGTCGACAAATGGCAAAAAGTTTTTCAGATTGCAGACTTAATAATTTTCATCGACGGGTCAATCATGGAGAGCGGATCGGGCGCAGGGATGTTCTCAGGGAATCCGATTATTTAACTGGCCCGACCACGCGGAAATATATGGCATTTCATTGGAAGCAGAAGAATCTCTGCGACAAAAATAGAGGGGTTGCACCATTTGAACAACAACATATCAAGCCAGTTGGTGTTGAGTTAACATCAGGTGCTGGTGAAACTTGGCCGAATGAAAGAAACATTTCTGATGTGGGTGTAGGGGCACTCAAAAATCGCTGGTAATGAGGAGGTTGACAGACTGGCTCGCCGAAGGTCTGGATCCACAATGGTGGAATCCGGCCATCTACTTTGACAGTAGACTTGACGTCTACTCTGAAAGGTGAAACTGCAAGGGTTCATTCAACCGAGTGGAGAAATTTGAACTCTTCCCGGCAGGCGAAAATCCTTGTGATAGAGCCTGGGGTCGCTAGAGCGTCATTTTTGTTGCCCCTTAAAAAGTGGAACATGAAAACCCCACTGTTCCTTAAACTACCATATGGAAAAGATTGGGTTGGTAGTTTCGGCTATGTGCAGCCAATGTGAGGGGATAGTACAATGGGCCTAATAATGGCCTGAGTGCTCGGAACTGCGGCTTTCCCCAGTAAACTAAACTAACTAAACTAACTTGGTGTTACAAATTCGACTTATTTCAAAACAGATCAACTAAACATGTATTGCTGGGTATGATTTGCTGTCGGTCTTTCGGCCAATTTTCAAATTTCATTGCATAAAAATGGCGTGTCTTTTCCGGTGATTAAAGGTTCATGTTGTTCAGAAAAAAATGAATCAGCGGCCTTCCATGGATCCTTCGGAACCACTAGTCCTCAAAAGGAGCAACGTTTTGCAAACATGATTTGGTGACATAAAGCGAATCTGATTGTTTCCGAGTAATTCTTGTAATTGTTCTCCTTAGAATTTTCGGCTATTCCGTGGGGGGCTTATCTTCAACGCTGAAATTTCCATCCTTGAAATATCTAAACTGTTCCTTGCACGATTTATCAGCTTGTGTGTGAAGCTTAAATCGATGTAAACTCCAATTATAGCAAATATATATTAATATAATAAATATCCAGCCTCTCTGAAACCGTAAAAATCGATTGTCCAATATGATTGCGTTTATATAATTTTTCATTCAAATTTCTGTAATTTGTGATAGAATTTTTTTACGTTCCATATGAAACATCTTTAGGAAATTAAAATCTATTGAAATCGACGTTATGTACAATTGTACTTCAAATATTTACAAATGAGATTAAGTAGGGAACTCCCTCTCATTAAATATCACACACTCTCAGCAGTCGAATTCTCGTGTTCAAAATATTGACATTTCTATCAGCTGATACAATTGGAAAGTTTGTTTTCCTATAGGACGCGGCTTTCCTGGTGGAGGAGTGCTCGGTGCGTTCGGTTGAAGTGCGTCTTAAATCTCGCGATCTGAAATGTTCGACACAGAAACTATACGCGCCGATCACAAGGATGTAATTCACGATGTCAACTACGACTACTATGGAAAGCGCATGGCCACTTGTTCCAGCGACCAAACAGTAAAGGTGAATGACATTTTGAGGTTATCCCGAGAGTCCTTTGCAGCAGCTAAATTTGCGCCAAATAACTTCGTTTTAGGTCTGGGACAAGGACGAAAATAACAAATGGGTGGTGTCGTCCAGCTGGAAAGCCCACTCCGGGTCGATTTGGCGCTTGTCGTGGGCCCATCCTGAGTTCGGCCAGGTGATTGCAACGTGCTCTTTCGACCGGACAGTGTCCGTGTGGGAGGAGAATTTGGGCGATAAAGTGACTCCGACGATGGCCCCGATGAAGCGGTGGACGAGGCGGACTACTCTGGTTGATTCCCGGACGAGTGTGACGGATGTTAAGTTTGCTCCGAAACATCTGGGGCTGCTACTGGCCACGGCCTCTGCGGATGGCATTATTCGGATTTACGAGGCGCCGGATATTATGAACTTGTCCCAGTGGTCGCTGCAGCATGAGATTTCGTGCAAATTGCCGTTGAGCTGCTTGTCGTGGAGCAAATCGCTGTTTAGGCTTCACGCGCCATTGATTGCGGTAAGCGCTTTACTTGCCAGACTTGTTTTCAAGTCCTCTAGTTGAGGATTTTTTATTCCCTCAAGATAAGTCTCTTCCCCACCCTTCTACCTTCACCCTCTTGAAGCCGAGAAATAAGTTATGAACAATTGCTTTCCTCAATTCTTATAAATCAATCTCAGCTCGTTAAACTGCGCTTTTACCATTTCAGGCCGGCAGTGATGAATCCTCCCCAACTTCCGGGGGTAAAGTTTTCATCTTCGAATACAGCGAGAATGCTCGCAAATGGACAAAGGTGGAAACAGTGAGCGCCGTCGTCGAGCCAGTTCATGACATTGCTTTCGCGCCAACGGCTGGACGGAGCTACCACATTCTTGCGATCGCCAGCAAAGACCTGCACATTCTCCACCTGAAGCAGCCACTCCCTGTCGGGAAGTAAGTGATTGTCAAAACGACATCCAAAGGGCTTCCTGTCTAATGTGCTTTGAACATTTCAGTGAACCGGGAACGGGCCCTCGACTCGAAATACAGTCATCCGCGCAATTCACAGACCATTACTGCCATGTCTGGCGAGTTTGCTGGAATATCACGGGCACGATGCTGGCGTCAACTGGAGATGATGGCTCTGCGAGGATATGGAAAAGTGGGTTCTATTCATTTAATAAAAAATCCTTCATACAACTTCTTCTTGCTCCAATTTTACAGTGAATTACATGAAAAACTGGAAATGTGCCGCCGTGGTGAAAGGAGATGGTAACCAGTCGCCTACCGAGACCTTCCTGCAGTCGCAGCAGTCCTCCATGAACGTGTCGACGCCGACGACGAAATATTACAAGAAAGGGACCATCGCCAATCCGAGCCAGGTTCCGTGGCATTAGTGAATGTGGGTCCGACCTGGTGCCAGTTGTGACTGAATCGAAGTGTGAATGATCCTCTCCAATACTTTGCGGTTAACATTCTGTTCTTATTGATTTAGGTGTTGTAATGTGAACATATTTTTTTGGGGTAATATTGAAAGTGTCCTGAAATGTTTAGGAAATATATTGAATTCATGTTTTATTTTTTAAGCAAACTTTATGTTTTTGAATTCTTTGAGCGGTAACATGACAGCCAATCTCGCCTCCGTAGAAACTCAAACTCCCCCGACGATTACCTACCTTGTCGTGCTGAGGGAACTCAGTAAGGAAGATCCTTCAGGAAACGGGAGGTGACACCTTAAGCCAAGTGGTAATGAAAAGCCCAAGCCAAGGTTTGACTACCGTGCCGAAGGCTGAGTGGTCACAGGGGTTAAGATGTGGTCGTAAACGGTGAACTCTGGGTACCAGGCGATCCCCAGTTTCAACTAGCCTTGTCTCGGCAAAAAGGGGCTCTGCCGAGATCGACCTACTCTCCCCGGTAAAACTGAGGCCATGGCAGCCAATTAAGAAAAAACAAAACAATTAAACCTCGATCTTGACGATCCAACCCCGAGCTCATCGATGGAGAACCTGAGCCTAGATTCAGATTCTCCACTTACTCAGGTGGAAACTAATCTAATTGGGACCCAGTCCTTAATGGACGAGCCGAAGCAGGCCCCTTCTGTTAGCACTCCTGTCCACACGCTCCCACCGGCGCTGAGGCTAAAGTCTTGCCCGTGGGTAAGCAAGTCCACGGACAGCAAACAGTCTTCGGGCAAACCGCTTTCGGGTACACCGCCTCCGGGCAAATCACAACCCTAGGGCTGTGCCAAGGTTGAGCGGAAAAGATCGTTTGGGGCATCTGCGGAAACCGAAGCGGCAGCAGTCCTCGGACGATCCTAACTCGTCGACACAAAAGGCAGCAAAGAGGGCTCGGCCGGCAACGGCTAGGCCTTCATTTGCAGCCAAGGTTATCAAAGCTAATGGATGGGTCTTGCATGACGACCCTAATCCATCCGGTTACGATACTAAACAGTGCGAACAGCTAAGGAGGAAATTTCTCCTAGCTGTAAGGACTGCATCATCGCAAGGCATTAAGTTTTGCTTTGAGTCGGTAGGTGTATACCGTAAAATGTTATGGTTAAACTTTGCCGACGAAGACGCGAACGAGTGGTTCAGGCAGTACTGCTCCTCCCTCAACGATGTGTGAAAGGGTGCGCGACTAACCTTGAAAAGGCTTTCCGAGCTGCCTTCGTTTAAAAAATGCTTCCTCTGGCTTCTAGAAGAAGTGCGGAATGGTGCTGGGGTTCTAGAACAACTTGGTGTGCAAAATAACCTCAACACTTCCACCTGGATGGAGAGAGAGCCGCTAGGCCGGGAACTTTTCTCACTATCGGCGTTCTCGAACCCGATGTTAAGAAGGTTCGGGAAAAATCGGGATACCGGCTCTACTACGAGCTAGGGACCGTCACGTTACAAGTGTCGACTCCTAAAACCATTGAAGGGGACGTGCAGCCCTCGGCATCTTCATCTGAAACGTAGATGAGGTGCCACATTTCCCAAATAAATTCGCAAGAATATAAAGCGGCGACTGCACTTATCAGTCGTCGGATAAATACCTGCAAGACATTAAAGTACCTCATACAAGAACCGTGGGTTTTTGGTGGGGTAGTCAGGGGCCTAAACTTCCAAAATGCTGACTTGTTGTATGCCAATGGAAGCGATCGACCCCCCTCCTGCATGGTAATCTCCAAAGACTTCTCGGCTAATTGGTTAACAACCTATGTGATGGCGACACCACATCGGCTAAACTAACCATAAAAAGGGGGAGGGAGATAAAGAGACACTATGGTTAAAAGCCGGACAAAGACGGCTACGGTTTCTTACCAGGGCAGAGGTAACTCTTCAGACACTGGCTCACCTTTGCCCTGGGAGAAGCGCGACTGAAGCGGCTCACAGATGTTATGCGCTCCCTTTTATAATTCGCAAAACACAACAAGAGTGTGAAAAGCTTGGTCGGAGCGTCTTCGTCCGTCTTTTAATTTTGGAAACTTGGGTGTTAAACCCAAAAATAGGAGTTCGTGGACCATCAAGAGTGGGAGCAAGTTGCTCTCCATTTGGTCCGGTCCGGTATCAAGTGGATCCGGACTTAGGACTCCCCAATCCCTAGAAAAAGAAAAAGATACTATGGTGCTCTGCATATTTCCCGTATGACGCAGAACACGTTCCTAGTCGAACATTCATCAGAGCTATGCAATATGCCAAAAGTAGAGGCATGGGGGTAGTAGCAGGATGTGATGTCAATGATCACTACATATGCTGCAGAAGTTCTATAAAGGATCGAAACTACTGGAGTATCTAGTAGGAACCGATTTGCAGATTCCTAATTTCGGGAATGAACCCACTTTCTTCAATGTGGTCAGGCGAGAGGTCATCGACATTCCCTGACATCGCGGCTCTGGTCGGAAAGGGGGGAGTATCAAACGATATCACAATCTCGGATCACAGACGCATTAATTTCGTAATGGGCATGGATTCACCTCTACCCACTCCATTTCGAAATCCGTGGAAGACAGATTGGGGAACGTATAAAATACAATTCAGCGTGAGTCAGGATCTAGATTGGTGCTTTTATCTGGCCTCGCACATCGGTCAGGGTCTGCCTAGTCAGTCTTATCAATTTCGTTGGAATACCGAATTCTCTTATGGCCGTGTACAGTTTTACCTCCCTTTTTATGTATGAGACAGATAATTCCTCGCTACCAGTTGTCAGGTATTGATTCACTGTGCCACACCTCGAGCATGAGTGGATGAACCGTTTGCTGTAGTTGGTCACTTTCATATTTAACCAATTTGGCTATAATTCCAATAGCTCCTGACGACTTATTAAGCTGGTGGATTGCATGGACTGTTTCTTCTATGCTTGGTGGTGGCAGCATTTTTGGTTGTTGGTTTGGTCCCTCACTTATCCTAAACAATAATCTAGCTTTAGCCTAGCTTAGGCTCAAACTATTGGCGGTTTCAATTGGATATAATTCGCACCCTTGGCGTGTTTTTCCAAATATATAAAGAAGCGTTTTCCATCTGATGCCATTCACCGAAAGATTCCTCCATTAGTAGTAGTCGAAGACGCGGCTACCTTTCAAAATGTTAAAACAAATATATCCCGTGCCCTCCCTAACAACTACCTGATAAAGAAATCAGGTGGTTCACACCAGATCCTCACCAAAACACCTGAGGATTACGCTACCGCCAAGAAGGTGCTCGTGGAGAACAACAATAAGTTCTTCACGTACACCCTCCTATCGGATAAGACGACCAGCGTCATCCTACGTGGCCTCGATTCGACGTTCTCCCCTCAGGAGATCGTCGATGAACTGAAAGCTCAGGGAGTATCAAGCACCCTGAGCGCAAAACCCTTTGCCACCACCTGGGCCAAGACTAATAACGTGAACCTCGACTTGTGGTTGGTCACTTTTGATGCAACCTTCAACGAGGAGCAACTGCGCGAGGTGAAAGCCGTACAGCACATGGTTGTTCGATTCGAACAAATACAAAATAAACAAGTGCTGCAGTGCAAGAACTGCCAGCGTATCGGGCACGCGGCAACCAACTGCCACCTCACCTACAGGTGTGTCAAGTGTGACCAACTACACGGCCCTGGCGAATGCGCCAAAACAGTGGAGCAGGCACCGAAGTGTGTCAACTGCGGGGGCAACGACCACCCCGCCAACTACCGCAAGTGCCCACGGTTCATCCAGGTGGTGGCAAGGAGGAACGCACAAAAACGTGCCCCTCCCTCCCGCCCTCTTCCCTCAACTACCTCTCGCCCCGCTGGTCGTCCTATCACGAACCCATCCTTCACCCGTCCGTCCGTGTCCTTCACCGACACCGCACGAAGCGGAACCTCTCCCCGGACTCCCAACCACGTAGTCCAACCCACCACCATCTCCAACCCAGACTTCCTCGAGTTCGTCAGGAAATCGCAAGAATTCCTGCAAATGTTCAACTCAATGGTCGGTATCTTGACATCCATTAATGGACGTTAAGATAATTGAGTTGAACATCAACTCAATCATCGGCCGTGCCCGCAGACATGAGTTCGAGCTGTTCCTTGGCGAGCACAAACCCGATATAGCTCTCCTATGTGAAACTAGGTTGAACTATAGATACAATCCTTCCTTTCCCAACTTCAACCTCTTCCGGACTGACCGACCTCAGTCCAATCCTCAAGGCCGGGACACCTGTGGCGGAACGGCCGTCCTCATTTCCGACAAATTCCTTGTCACCCAAATCCACCCACCTCCCAACATCTTCAGATCCATGGAAATCTCACTGGTCTCCTTCGAATCCCAATCAACCTCGGTCTTCGTTGCCTCTGTATACTGCCCCAACCAATCCCTCGACACCCAAGACTTTCTCCGCATCAAATCCTTCTGCGCGTCCCTGCACCGCTCTCCCGGTAAACAATTCTCCCTGATCATAGGTGGAGACCTCAACGCCAGACACCCGTCCTGGTTCGATGCACGGTCGAACCACAACGGGGATCAGCTCCACCTGTTCCTCCAACCTCTAATCCAAACATCAACCTAGTCCATTTCAGTCCGGCACTCCCGACCTTCAACAAGTCACACTACCATTCCTACCTAGACCACTTCCTGATCAGCAGTAACCTGACTGTCATTCCCAACCCGAATACCTTCTCCTTCCTCGAAACGGTCCCTGGCATCAGCGATCACGATGCCGTAATCCTCAGCATAAAACTCCCGGACAGAGTCATTCGGTCCACTCCACCCTCAGCTCCCGACTTCCAGCGCGCAAACTGGAAACACATCAACCTTGCCCTCAAGTCCAAACTTCAACCTCTCCTACTCCCATCCAACTGTACAGTTCCTAACGAATCCATAGACCTGACAGTTCGTCAATACACCGAAGCAGTTCGGCAAGTATGCGATGAACTGATCCCTTCACGTCTCCTAAATTACCGCAACCTAATCACCCTTCCCGACGATATCCTATCTGACATCCAATATAAAAAGACCCTCAGGCGGAGATTATTTAGGGATAGATACTCTCCGCAATCCTCTCACCTCCTCACCGAAATCCGCGAATTGGACAAGTCCATTCGCGAACGAATCCTCACCCTATACACCCAATATCTCCACAACCGTCTCTCCAACACTGAGCTAAACCCTGGCACATACAGGGAACTCAGAAAAACCTGCTCGCGTTTGGGCAAATCAGTCCAACAAAACGCAATCCTTCCCCAAAACATCCCACCCACAGAAAAAGTGAAAGTCCTCGCCGACCACTTCCTTCAAGCCCACCACTGCACCCTCCACTTCCGTGAACCAAGTTTTGATAACGAGGTAAACGAAAAGATCTCCCAACTCCTAACCAACCCTTCCTACCTCATTCCCCAACCCACACAAAACCCCTTCAACCATGCTCTCGCCGACCCAAGTCAGCGAGAGAATATCCTCCCCATCCACTTTGTCAGTCCAGACTCGGTCAAGGCGGCCATCGCCGCCTCCAAAAACAAGAAATCAGTCGGGCTTGACAAAATCCCCTCCATCGTCCTTAAGAAATGCGCCCCAAGCATCGCCCCCATTATGTCCTCCATCATCAACCACTGCCTTATCAACGCCCACTTCCCAACAGATTGGAAGAGTGCTCGGATTGTTCCTATCCCCAAGAAAAACCAAAATCCACTAAATCCCGATAGCTACAGGCCTATCTCAATCCTCTCCTCCTCCGCCAAGATTTTCGAGCGGATCATCAAAGTCTCTATCGACGAGCACTGTGACTCCAATCATTCTATCCCACAATTCCAATTCGCAAACCGTCCCAAACATTCAGTCGAGCACGCGCTGCTCGTGCTCAAATCGGACGTCCTCCTCGGTCTCAACCGGAACGCTCCGACCATAGTCTGTCTCCTCGACATAAAGAAAGCTTTCGACTCCGTATGGCAATACGGACTCGCATACAAGCTTTCTGAAGTCCTCCAGTTCCATCCGCACCTCTGTAAGCTAATTCTTAGCTTTCTTGATGGGCGGAAATCCCAAGTCCAACTCCGTGAACACCTCTCCTCCCCATATTCTAGCCCGGCTGGCATCCCTCAGGGGTCAGTCCTCTCCGCTACCCTCTTTTCCCTGTTTAACGCAGACCTTCCCAAACCAACTCCACACCCAAATCCAATTCGAATCCTTCAATACGCGGATGATCTCATCCTCTACACCTCCACCAGAAACATCCCTGCCGGTGAAGCCCGCCTGAATTCCTATTTGGACGAGCTCTACCGGTACTTCACCCGCTGGAAACTGTCCCTAAACCCACAAAAATGCGAAACCATCGTATTCCATGGTACCGCTAAGATGACGCCGAAAATGAGGAACGACATTTCAACCCTATCCCTGAAAATCCACAACGACACCATCCCAACCGTCAAGGAAGTCACCTACCTTGGGGTGACAATTAACTCCCGCCTATCCCACGTCCCACATATCACGAAGGCACTGAACCGTGCAACAGGTGCCTTCAAATCCCTCTACTCAATCCTAAAATACACCAGTCCAACTCCTCAGAAAGTCAAGCTGTTTTGCTATAAACAGCTTATCCGTCCCCTCTCGTTTTCGGCTTCATCTTCTGGTCCGACACTTCCCCTCACCAAATGGAACGAACCCGCCTCAAAGAGCGCAGAATCCTCCGCCATTGTACCAACATTTACAAGAACGAAGACCGCTCCAAATACATCTCAAACCAGATCCTATACGACTCCTCTCAAACGCCCCGCATTGACGCCGTCCTAGCCCGTCATGCCCTCAAATTCCTGGAAAAATCCAGATCCCACCCAAATCCACTCATCTCCCAGGCCATGCAGATCGAGATCGTCGAAGAAAATCTTCTACGAACTCATCTGTTTCCACAAATCCTCATATCTCTCCAAGCCCGTAACCTTCTTTTCGACCCCGGCGGTAGAGTAATCTTCTACAACGGTAGCTACTCCTCATCCCAGTTTATAAAACCTACCCATCCTTAGCGCCACTCCTAGCGCCCTTTCCCAAACTCCTCCCGCATGCCCCCCATCCCAACCCACATCCTAATTCCTTCCCCGCCCGCCCGCTTTTATAAAAAATTTAACTAATGGAGGTTTTTTTCGACTTTTCCTCCAGATAACATTTTATGTATTTTCAAATTTATTCTTTAGTGATAATTTATCACCTTAGATTAAGCTAGGCTGTTAAGGTAGTACATAAGTTAGGTTAATTCAGAATTATATGTTTATAGGTTTAATAAAAATTGTTGTTTTTCGAAAAATTGTTGTTTTTTCTGATGCCATTCACGGTTACGCTGCTCCCAGGGCAGAGGTGAGGCCGCATCTGATGAGTTGCCTCCGCCTTGGACGAAACCGTTTGTCCTATATATTTTTCGGATATTTCGCTCTGAGCTAATTGTCACACGAACATTTTGACAATGGTTACAATCCATGAATTCAAGTTCGAATTTTTGGAGCATCCACCGTGTTCATCCCTAGCGACTTCCATCTGTTTCCAATCCTAAAAAATTCACGCGTGGAAAGCGTTTTTCATCAAGTGATGAGGTCATAACAGCTGTGGAAGCGTATTTTTCAACCCTTTTAGATTCTCACTTCAGGGATGGAATTCATTAATTGCAATCTCGTTGGAACAAGTGTATTGATGTTAACGGAGACTACATTGAACAATAAAGTGTATTTCAAATCATAAAATTGTGTTTTTCTTATTGAACCGGAAAACTTATTGAATAACCTAGTAGCCATTTTTACCGCGTTCGTGTTCAATGTCGCAGCTTTTGGCACCAGACTATCGGGTTTCTTGCAGAGCGCAGATATCAATGCGCTTTTTCCGAAGGGCTCTTGCGAGTTTATTTGGACTAACTTACATTCTGACGCCGTCTATGCGTCAAGATCCCGTGCTCATTCCTCGACAGAACCGGGGCCCGTCCTGCCGCGTTGATTGATGTGGACGCCCTAGCATTTTTTCCGAGGCTTATTACTCGATCCGGTCATCGTGTTTCTAACGACATTCGATGCAGTTTCTTGGTCGGCCTGTCGCGGGATCTGTCACCAAGAGAGATCAGGTAGGATTTAGCATAGTGAAATACTTCAACTATACTCTATTTAAATCTTTCCCTGATCTCAGGATTTTATTTTTGTTTTACTGAGGATAGTTCAAAGTACGTTGTCTCAAACCCTCCTCCTTTACCTGGACTTGGGACCAGCATAGTATGTTAATAGCACGAGAAATGAAATTTCCAGCGTAGAGAAACTGCCCCATATATCAGACAAATATTTCATATTTTCCCATTTTTTACAGCACGTCTTCCTAGATGACCGCCTTTCATGCTTATTAAGGTTTTGTGTAAAACAAAACCTCATTAAAATCGATTCACTGTCTGTCTGTCTGCCTGTCACACACACTTTTCTCAAAAGCGGCTAAACCGATCCGAACGAAATTCGGTGGACAGATAGGAACTAATCCAACACATCCAGCGAGTGACCTAAATTTAGGTGAAGTTTAAAGGGGGCTCTCCATACACGTAAAGGGGGGGGGATTTAAAAAAAATTTCATCGGATATAGTCGTATAGGGTATCGATTTGTACTTTCCGAAACTGACATTAGTTTTGACGTGAATCGCAAAGTGCGTGAGTAAGGTGTCAAAATGTACGCACTTAAAGTGAGACAGGACACATTTTCGGAAACTATCCATCCCAAAAATCTGAAAAAAATAGGAAAGTGCGCTTAGATGAAATCTGGGCCTCAAAATATGTCCCATTCCGTTATCTGTTCAAATATACTTATAATAGTATACTACCAACTTTTGGAAATTTACTGAAACCCCCCCCCCCCTTAAATTCATCCTAGGTCTACCGCAGGTATAGAGGACCTCATTCCGCATACCCATGCCAAATTTTATGGAAATCTGGCTATTAACGCCAAAGTTATAGCAGTTCAAACCTCTGGCGTATCAAGCCACCGTCGTTTCGGCAGGCCTTTTGGTTGGTTACCATTGACTTCGATGTTCAGATCAATATTGGTGGGAATTACATAACCACACCATCGAAAACGCATCTCGCAGTTTTTCCACGATCTATGTAACCCCATATCGATCGCGGATATCCTCATTTCGGATGTCAGTCCTAGAGGTTTTACGTGAGCACCAGTCATGGAGCCTTATTCCTACGGTCTTCTTAAGACTCGGATTGATTTTGTGACCACAATCAGAGCTTCGCCGAAGCAAGCTACGACGGTACCAGTCTATACCAAGTACATGGCTCAGCATTCATACTGGTGGATGCATGGCCTACCTAAATCTCTACCCAACTAAGGAATACGGCACCCGTGTTGAAACGCAACACCACGCTAAGACCCAAAGGTCTCTGTTCGCTTGAAAGTAACCAAAACCCCCATGAAGCTCCCACTAGGGGGCCAACCGCAAACAACCGAGCTGTACTCACACACAACAGGAATTCTCCCGAAGTATGTGAGTCCAGAGGCTATCCCGGTTTCCATGGTACCAGTATACCCCTGATAAGGTTTCGTGACCAATTGCCACTTCAGATCAGTCCCTGTGTAGACCCGGGTCTGATCGCCCTGATTAGGCCTTTGAAGCATTCGCCTACTGCATCACGGCCGGCAAGCCAATGCGATACAGCGTCTCCCGGTGCCAGCACTATGAGGTTCTCCTTGGCCACTTGGTTTGTTGGTTTTCGGCCGACAGGGTTGCCGTCTTACTCACTGCCACCTCTGAGCACCAGTTGCGCTGACAGGTGGAACTGCTCCAAATGTCAGCAAAGATTGTGGAAGTGGAGAATAAGCAAATTCTTCAGTTGAAATCTGGTTCGAAGTAGTCTCGCCATTTATTAGTCGCGGCTCGATGGCTGGTAAGCAAAGTACCGTTCTTGTCGTTAATAATGTCGTAAACACGCTAAACACAAGAAAGGGAAGAACAAGCACTGAACTGACAGGTCGAGTGGACGCTGAAAAGTTTGACAAGTTCCACACTAACAGGTTCCACTGACTGCGAAAAAATCCGGCGAATATTCGAGACCAGATATACACGGTGATGTAAGTGCTCTCGCAAAGCGGAGGACATTCTCGCACACATTCGGCGAAGTATAACAAGCCGAACGCGAGCCTGCTACAAAAATAAAATGAAAAGCAAAATCGTGAGCGAGAGGATGGTATGTGCGAAAGGTGTTGCCGAGAGTGCGAAATTAGTATAACCGCGATTAAATTGAATTAGTAAAATAAAGTGTGTGTGTAAATAAAACGGAAAATAGTGTTTTTAATCAAAACGAACCCAGAACGCATATAACAATAATAATAATCGTGGGCACAACAATCCATATTGGATCAGTACCTTGAAGTGTGTTAGAGCACTTCATTCAAGACCGTAACGGTACCCTACCGTAGACTGTAGGAGGCAATGTGGTCAGCATTACGCTCCCCCGAGATTATTACCCTGATTTGACTCAGGCACTCATTCACTGCTGAGTCGACTGGTATCCGACGTCAAATCACGATACAAATCCCACTGCCGCCAGCGAGATTTGAACCCCGACCTTCCATATGGCGGCCTTGTGCTCTAACCACTCCGCTATCCGGACACTTCTTCTTGTCAGTAACGCAACATAAGTGCTCGATATCCTGTGTGCGTTCTTTTCGGCTTTGGCAATTCGCCAAATCGATTATACGTTCGAGACGCTCATTGCGCGCTCCAAACCCCTTTCCTCCATGGCACCTGTTACCGTCTGCTTCTTCACCCACATGACCATTAAGGTCGCTGGCAATGATGATATAGTCGTCAGCGGGCACGCTGCAGGTCTTTTCATCGAGAAGTTGCCAGAAGGCATTTTTTTCGGCATTAGGTTGACCTGTGGTGCGTACGCGTGAAGAAGTGAATAGTGTGGTCAGCTGATACAATGGTGAGCTTCATCAACCGATCATCAAATCGTTCGACTTCTTTAATGGCATCACGGGAACCCTCTGAGATGGTAATGCCAACGCCGTATTGAGCGTGTGGGTTACCAAAATAGAGAAGTTTCTAGCAATTTTTACCGCGTTCACGTTCAATGTCGCATTGATCCGAAATTAATAAAGTTTTTGGCGACAGTCATGGAAGGGTGGAATACCACCTTGTCAGTGCGTACATCTGAGGGTGCTAATACCTCCGAGCCCATCCGTATACGGAGGAGCATCTTCCATGGGGATTCATTGAGTCCCCTTTCGATTTGCAGGGCATTGAACCCTCTTTCATGGCTACTGAAAGATGCTAGAGGGCATGGTTTTGCGATAAAGTGTGGCCCACGGACTAAGTGCGAACTGACACACTTGATGTTCTTAGATGACATCGAATTGTATCCTGGTACTGACGGCCACGAAGTCTGTTGCGAATAGTAGAAATGTTCAGCCGTGATATTCCGATGGAGTTTGGATTAGACAAGTGTCGAATCCAAGCCATCCGCTATGAAGCTATGACCGAGACAGACTTCTACAAGTCCCTAGGAATTCTGCAAGGAACCTATGCTCGGATGAACCTGTCTCCTGACATCGGTGGTAGGGGCGTGGCTGATTTGACGGCATAACATAATCGCCAAGTCGACCTGCTGCGCTCTCATTTTTACAGCAAAGAGCAGGAGAGAATTGTCTTTGGCAGCCTTTTGTCGATTTGCATTTGTGGAACAGACGGCTGTGTGCTGGGGAGCTCTTTACTGAGACGGAGGGGTTTCATGTGTGGCATTCAGGACGGCGTGGTCGCCACCCGAGCTTATGAAAAGCTCATCATGAAAGAACGCGTGGAGAACGACTAGTTTGGAATGTGTGGTTCGGCGTTAGAGACGTAGGACCATCGTATTCTAGCTGTACTGTTATGGCACCGATGCAATACATCACCAGGCATAATGCTGTATGTAAGGTTATCTATCAAAACCTTGCATACAAGAATGGGCTGATCATGGGAACATGCCGGGTTTATCGATATGAGCCACATATCGCACAACAAGCCTGGCAAGCTCTGTGTTTATTATTGATGTTGCTATTCCTCATAATGGAAACATTGAGCGGAAATACATGGCGAAGAAGGTGAACTATGAGCCACTGGCTCGGGAAACCAAAGAAATTTAGCGTCCCGAGCGGGTGGTTGTAGTTCCCATAATATTGTCAGCTACAGGTATTGTACCTAAATCCCTCCCTCCCTTGATGTCCTGGGACTTTCGCACAGTCTGGTTCAAACCATGCAGAAGTGCACCATTCTGCATACGTGCTCGATATTGCGGGGAGATCTCGATGGATTCTCTCATTAACCTTCCAACGGCCCCTACCACCAGCGCCCCTTTAGTTTTTAAGTAAGTGGGATCGTCCGAGCCTAAATGCTTGGCACTTTGTACTAGTATTAGGTAAAAATTCGGCATCTGCCAAGATTGTGACGGTCTCTGTCACAGCCGAAAGTAGAGTATCCTTCGTGGAGCTCGGAGTTTAATATGGCATCATCCAGCCAGCTTTCAGAAATACAGAGGCAGCGCGGATAAATTGTAGACCCCCCGCTAGGTTTTTAAACCCCTAACATGTTGACAGAACAGACGGGCAATATGGGCATTGATCGACGAGGCAGGCGATTGTCTTGAAATTTACCCGTGAATTGGTGCGCACACCTTTAGGCCAGAAGGAAAGATTGCCGATGACGTTAAATTTGTGAGGATAAGTGACCTTCAAAAATGCTATCACTTGGTCGGGGTTGCTCTCTTTTGTCAGTTTCACAGAGGAGAAAGTACACCAATTTTGTTCTTTATGTGCTCGAGTACATCGTCCATAGAAGTATTGAAGGCTAGCCTCGAAATAAACAGATGTTTTGGTGGGGAGGCCACCGTTAACCTGGGGCCACTGGCTCGGGTGGATAGACCAGCGGCGGGAAGTGGAGCATCATTGGGGACAGAAACGATGTCAAGAGTTGTGGCAGCTGTATTCCAATTTGTGACCTACTGAGGAGGCTGCGAATATTCCTCCGTTGAAGGCACGATAGAGGGAGAGAGCGATGTATGGATAGAAGATGGATAGAAATATGCAGAGCAGCATAGAACATTTATCATCTTTATGGGTTGTGATTTGGCCGGAGGTGGTTTGCTTGAAGGTGGTTTGCTCGAAGGTTGTTTGCTATTCGAGGACAGATGCTTATCCATGGGCAAAATTTTAGCCTCAGCAGGTGGGGATTGGAGTCCGGGGTGCTAACAGAAGGGCTTTGCTTCGGCTCGTGCGGTAAGGACTGGGTCCCAATCAGATTGCTTCCGGAGAGTGGAATCTTTTCGGCAAATCGGCGGGTGAGTTGAACATATTTTCAGGAGCCGACAACGAAGGCCCACAAAGAAGTTTATGGGAACGATATCTAAATTTTCTTAAAGTTCTCAGTAATTTATCATTTGGCGCCTAATGTGGGGTCAACCTTTCGGCGAGAAGAAAATATCTCGATAATCAGTGGAAAGACCTGAATATTTCGTATTTTTCAGATATTTTTACAGTACGGCTTCTTAAGCGCTCGCTTTTAACGTATATTCTTAAACTTTACTCAGCTCCACTTCACTACCAGAAACGCTAATCCATGAGAGGCATTGGATGGTAATTGATTGTAAATAAGACTCGCAGGTTATGGGGGTTGAATTACTTTTTATTACCACCCCCGATGAAAATTTCAGTATAAATTTCCTCGTCAAGACTCCACACAAGAGTACAAAAATACTTCAGGCAACCAGTGCAGAAAACAGTAAAGTATACTACAAATATGTAGTTAAGCTACTCGGCAAGCAGGAAATATGCCTGCAGATTGGGGGCCTACCAGCTTCGCATTGGCTCCACTTCAGACGTTCGATGTGTGGAAGCGCCGAATCATCTCCACCGAACAGAATACTTTCAATGCCGCATGGGTGCTATCACTTTCCATGCTTGCAAGCAAGAAAACGTGGAACAAGTAGTCCTGCTGTCTAGCCCGGCTAGGCTTTTGGGGCGGATAGATGCATCTATGGTAATTTGTTAATAACAAAATCTTTTTTGCAAAAAAAAAACTTGGGATCGGCGCAATGTGTTCCAAACTACAACGCGCCACTTTTGAATGGGAGCCCAGAACTGGCCTGGGCCAAGTGAGTGAGATCGGTTGAGTGGTCGAGCGCGAACCATATTAATAGGCAACGAAAAAAAGCTCAGCAAAGTATCTATGGCTAGAGAGAATGGGGGACGTGTTTTAAGTGTAGAAGGCGAACTGTTGATGGGGTCATTGAAGAGTTTAAAGATGAGATTGGACTATGGTCAATGTGACTATTGATATGGTTCCAGATGGTATGGAGAAGGCAATTTGAATTCAATTTTTTCTGAAGATTCTTTCTTTTGACTCCATCCTAAATATTTAAAGGACAATGAACGCTTAACTCCATCAATTAATGTGGGTGCAGTATCTTGCTGTGGGTACTTTATTGCAGGTAAACTGTTAGTTGCCTTGAATTATGTGCTGTGCAGGAAGTATTTACCAAACTACCCCAATATTTCAGTGGGAAAGGGCTCTTCCTCGTTATGGAGGAGTAGGATTGCTAGTCCATTTTGTAAAACATAAATCAAAGGAGTTTATCTTTTCTGCTCAAAGACATTTATTTTCTTCCTACATTTACAGTACTTCGGCAACCATTTCTTTCCCCTTCAGCGCAACATTTCGCAAATGGTTCCCGAAATACTGGACGCGCGGTAATAGATTGAAGTATCTTTCTTCTGACGTTGTAGGGTTAGCAACTGGGGGGCTTACTTTATTTCTTGGGGACAGCTTTAGCTTCTAAGTTGCATCAGCTACTCTGACTTTGTTTTTTCAAAAAGCTGTTTTCGTTGCTGGGTCATTGTTTGCGAAGGCGAGTTCAATGGCAGCGTCAGGTTCAAAACAGCATCTATCTAGCCCGAAGCTACGATAACGCGTCAACGAACGGGCAAATCCATCAGATACTGTTGCCTCATCTGACCAGGCTAGCAGTTCTGTAAGTGCGCAATTTGTTAATGTCTCGTGTTGGCTGTGTTATGAATCCGTACGAGTGGCCGCGACGTATCTGTAAACAGAAATTTCACTGAAAACAATAACACGAGCTTCTCGCTGTCGTCGCCGTAGTAAAATAAGTTATTGGCCACGCTAACGTAAACTAACTGCCTGAGCTGATTAAATAGCGACAATGGCGCGCACGCTTTTCGAAAATATGATTATTGGCGGGAAAATTATTGCTACACTAGACTATTTGAATAGCTGTTAGAGTAATATGGGGTGAAAGGGTGAATTTTGTTGATATTTACGTATGCTGGGTAATGTATGTGTGTGATAAGGAGGAGTAATTGATTTTCAATTAATCGAAACTTACCCTCTAGTCTTTGTTGCGTCAATAGAATCAGAACAAAGGACACTCTATTGCATAACGACTGACCTCTGATTACCGATAAGCAATAAAATGGGAGGGTTGAACTTTACTGCCAAGGTCGCACCAAAGAAATAAATTCACCTACCCTTCTCCTCCCCACTGTCTTTCAACTACTAACTTTCCAAATTTAAATCAAAACATCTAGCGACCCAGATGATGTAAGAATCTTGAATGACCCTCCAGAACTCATGTATGATTACCAAGGACCGCCTCGAAAATAGTAGTCAATAAGGAGTGGTTTGGGCCCATGAAGGCGATTCCGGTGGAACGAGCTATTTGAAGCTAGAAGTAGGGTCTATAAGGGCTACATTCTGTCATCAATTCTGTTCCAATACATAGTCATGACGTGCGTCTTAAATCTCTAATCGAAGTCCAACCGCGAGAAAAAGTCTATCTTTGATCCCTTGTCATACGAACTTCTCTAAAAAAAGATACATTTATAAAAACCTGCGCAAAAATATCCCAGGAGGGATGAGTTTAATAGAATAGAACACCTTTACTCGAGTGCTTCGACTACGTTGATGCCATCTGCTTGGCCAAATGTCTCTGGATCTAGAAAAAGGGAAAAGAAAAATGGAGCTGAAGACTAACAGGACCAAAATCAAGGCTAAATTATTATAGTAATAAACGCCTCAGGATTTTGCGCAGATTTGGTATGGTACACGGTGTTATGATTCGTATGTCATCATCATCAACGCCGCAACTACCGATATCCAGTCTAGGCCTGCCTTAGTAGTAAGTTCCACCAATTCGGACATGGAGGTCTAAAAATCGATCGGGCGTCTGAGATAGAGCGAGCGCGAATTCAGGTTTTTCAGACCCAAGCTCTGCAGGGCCACCATTTGGATATTACTGCGCGGGGTGGGTTTGCCTTTAGGCACTCATCCTTTGAGCTTTCGTTCGAATTACTTCCTTCCTTAAACCGGGTTTTCTTCGACCTTAGCATCTCCGCAATAACACCCTCTGGGCACATGCTTCTTCCAAGCGCTTGTTTTAGGTTCCTTCTCTTCATCGCGAACCGTAGACAGTGAAACATCAGATGTTATGCATTCTATATAGGTTGAGACATTCGTTGGATTCGGTTAAGTCGCACCACTAAATGAAACCGACATGCTTACCAACGGAGAGAGTCCTGTGAGTCTGCTCTTCATTCTTGGGTTCCAAAAATATAGGGGGCAACTCTGAAAGGTGAGTACGCGATAGGAGTATTCATGGAGATTGAAGGGCGTTTGCTTTTGTGCCGTTCCAAAAATTTTGTGATGCCCCCAGAGCGCATGGTGTCGATGATACTTTAGTTAAGTCGGGCTGTGCTATGCCAACGCAGAGATTGCTGTGTACTAGCGTGGGTATCGATCGCTGCCTATCACCAGAAGCAACAAAAGGTTATCGCCACTTGTGTGGATTATGCTAATTGACTCACTACTATGCGGACTGCAAAATTTGCCAATATACGTTCAGACCTATGCTGATGAGGTGCTGCGCTAGAGAAAACTGGAAAGTTCCAGAGGAATATATGCCGGATACACGGAGGCTTCTACACTGATGGCTCAAAAACAGAACAGGGTTCTGGAGCCGAAGTCTCCTCCTTGAACAAAAACGGGAAGTGGGCTTTTCCTCTCGGACAATATGCAACGGTTTTTTAAACTGAAGTATATGTAATCCTAAGGGCGGTAGCCTGGGTGATTGGCGAGCGGAAGGGTAGGTGCATTGTAATCTAAAGCGATAGCCAAGCTGCACTAAGGGCGTTGAATACTCCTTTGATCGCCTCAAAAATCGTTCAGGAATATAGAAATCGTTTGAACTCTATTTCTAGATTCAATTCGGTGGAACTACCCTGTCATTCTGGTGCAGAGGAAATGAAATCTTGGTTGCCTTAGCAAAAGAAGGCTAAATATCTTCCATGTTGGGATCAGAACCAGCAATTGAAGTATCAGTAGCACTGGCTAAGGCTGTCTATATAAACTGGGAACACGCTTCCCATAATGGTAGTACAGATAGAGCTCAAATTCTGCTAAGCACACCACGCTTTCCTGTCAGAACCTAACAAACATGCCGCAAAGTTTATCCTGTCAAAGCAGGAAGACCTGCAGAGGTATTTTGTGCATTCTGACAGGCCATAATTTACTAGTTGGTTATATGTTCAGAATAGGATTTGTACAAGGCGATTCGTGCCCCTTCTATAATGAGAAAACGGAATCTACGAATTGGAGCCCCGTTATGACTGGCATAGTGGTATTGGTTTACATGCGGGTTCAGCATTCGTACCAGTGGAGGCCTACCCAAACCTCTGCCGTAACAAATGTAAGAGTTGCACAGCGCAACTCCATGCTTGAGTCCACAAACAGCTCTGCTCGCAATATGGGAACAACCACAAACAAAATGACACTCCCACAAGGGAACCACCGCAAGTATCCGGGCCGAGAATACATCCTCCAGAAATTCTCCTGGAACATTCCAATTTCCATGGTACCAGATAATCCCTGGCTTCATGACAAGATGAGTTCTCTGTAAATTCAAACCTGATTTTCCTAGGCTTCAGAGCATTCGCCTACTACATCCACGGTCAGCAAGTCGATGAGAATGTACAGTTTCCCTGAACGACTTCTCCTTTGGCCATTTGTTGTTGACTCAGCAGGCAGAGTTGTTGTCCCATCTGCCTTCTCGCGAACTCTGAGCACCTCTTGCATGATACAACACACTGGTCTCTTTTTCAAAGCAATCAACCGGAAAACTGAATTTACCCACTTCCTTTCTGAGAGTTTGCAAGTGTCCCGGGCGACATAGGTGACGCGTAAAGCATTCAGGTTATAAGCAATCCAACGACAACATTCGGGAACGTTTTTACAAATCCTGTGGAGGCACTAGAAGCCGTTAGACATGTTTATTTTAGGTGCTATCTAAAGCTATATTTGTTCTCAATCAGCACCTCCATGTGAGTTCCCCCTTCACAGTGTTTTCTTTCCTGCGGTTCGCTATTAAGATCGCTTCCGTTTCCTCATTTGAAAAGATCAGCTCGGCCCAGGTCTTTATAGCTCTCACTGTGTCTCGCATAGGCCTCCACATCTCTTGGATACTTCGCTGTAATAACTACAGTCGGGTAACTTGGCAAAGCTGACAATCGCACCCTCATTATAAATGACATTCCATAGCAAGGGAGGTAGGAACGAGTCTCGTGGTACCCCCGTTGTGTCATCTAGTCTTTGGGGCCGTCATACTTCCCGTACAAAAGAGTCCTCGTTGAGGGGTAATTTTTGACTAGAGGAGCCAAGAGCATCTATGTTAGCCAATGTATCTTAAATCCGACTTCAGTTGGCAGAGTTGAAAGCGAATTTGACATTTAATGTAAACAAGGCGCAGCAGCCACCAGAATTCGATGCGTCTATAATGTCTCACTACCATGCTTATTGCATCCATTGTAAAGTGGCGCGGAGTGGTGGTACTGGTGCTCCGAAGAGCCGTCGCCGCTTTCGACGATAGGTAACAGTCTGTTATAGATTACTCTCTCCACCATTTTCCCCATTATATTGAACCGGCAGATCGGGCGATATGATGCTCGATTTCCAGGTGATTTGTCGGGTTAAGGAATCATTATTTTTTGGTTTTTTCATTGGACGATTCACTGAATTTCGATTTTCACGCGCACCTTGAAGGTATTGGCAGATGTCATCCAAATATGGGCTCTTTTTGTTGCCGATCCTACCATATAATTCCTGCGGCCCTCATGTTAAGAGGAGGTAACACACATTCGTTAACCTGGGCTACTATTTGCTTTCGTTGCTTTGGTGATTAGTAACCAGATTGGCAAAAATTTATTTTAGAGGGCGTGGAAAGGTCGCCTGAGGTGATCTTTGCAGTATTTTCATTACCACTCTGTGAGCCCCATCCCCAGGGGTTTATATCGGCATCTTTGCTCAACTGTTTGAATCAGTTTCTTTTGATTTTGTGAATTTCCTCTTTTAGGCGGCTTCGCAGTTGACTATATTCCTCCAGTCCAGCCTCGTTGGTGCGAGGAGGTAGGCGTGGCAACAGCCAAGAAAGTCTTCCGGGTGTATAATTCTCAGAAGAATCTCTGGGGATGTGTTCTAGTCCTAGTTATTTGCGGTTGGCCTCTTTGTGGGAGTTTCAAGGTGGTTGTGGATGTGTTCACCACATTGCGCCGTATCGCTGGTATGAATGCTGAGTTTTCACTCGGTATAAGCCAGTGCCGCTTGGCCGCTACAGTGAGACTCCTATTCTGGTCTCTAAATCAATTTCTGTCCGAAGATGACCATGGGGTTAACATTCGAGCGTCATTACCGGGATTTCCTCTCAGGCACTGGTGAAGTCTCCTGGCTTGGATGCATGCCGCGATTTCGTTGTTCCACCAGTTGTTGGGTTCTCTACTGGGGAGCTGTCACCTTCTGACCATAGAAGCCTCGCATGCTTCCGTAAATTGGTTGGGGTGATATGAGTGATTTTTTGTATTTTTTGTGGGGTGATATGTGCGATTTTAAGAGATATGTCAGGCTAGTGCACCGCAGAGTACATTTGCTTCTCGGAAGCGGGCAACCCAGCTGGTACTCTGCGAGAGCTATTTTTGAAGCTTGACTTTGATCTGTATGCAGATTGTCTAGTGGGTATAAGGTCCTAATATTCACGAGTATCACGGCTGACTCCGCGAATACTTCGAGCAGAACACTTACTTTAACATTCGTTATACGCTTTCATTCAAAGACCCAAATGTTAAAATAACTGCGTTAATTATCGTTCCAAATCGATAGCAGATGTCCTCATTTTGGATGCAATCATAGATTGTTACACCAAAATCCGCGTCCTTCTGCTCAAAGCGGCATGAAGAACATCATCAAGAACAAGAAGAAATAATATCTGCAACAGGATACAATCCCAGCGCACGCCAATTTGAACTTGAAATTCCTCAGAGATTTCGCCTTAATACAGTACGTGATATTTTGTCTCATCATATGCCATGGAATGGGATCCTAACGGTCATCCTCTTTTTCACTCCATTGCGAAAGATTTCAGATTTTTGGAACTTACAAATAAGTAAAAGTAGCAGTGCTACAAAAGTAATCCACAGGTGTCTCCTTTGTGCTTTTGATGTGTTTTGATCCTTGCAATCCTAAGACCAAAACTGCGGTGGGAAGGGTAATGGGCACAGAATCCAGCCGGCTCAGATTTTCAGAGCTAGCCGTTGCATTTACGAAAGGTAGTAGTTCCCTCACCCTACAACCAGGAATTTCTTTGAGGTCCCAATAAATTGTTTGGCTAGTGTATGTAGCTTGTCTTCAGCTAGAGCTGGGAAACTACAAAGGAAGTGACTGAGAGTATGTCCCTCCTTTACCCAATTTTGACAATGTGAGTTGTCGACTATGTCGGGTTTGACGGTATGGTTCTGTATAGGCCATAATTCTGTAGGCATTGATGTGTGTCTGGCTTCAACGCACTTACGATCGGATTTTGCTGTAAGCGGGATTTTCTTGACTTAGCGCAGGTGGCGAGTCTTCGCCATCTGAAGTCAGTGCGAGTAGATTTTACCCTCCATAGCCGTCAGGGGGCGCCGACTGAAGCCCTGGCTGGCCATCCTATCGGCCCGCTCATTCCTTTCTATCATCACATGACTTAGGACCCAGAGAAGTGTGATTTTGAGCATGCTATTGTTCAGAGTATCTCTGCAGTACCCCACCAGTCTGGAGGCTATCGTCAGTGAATTCAAAGCTGTTTGGAATACACTGGCGAATCTTAGCAGACCGTATGACTCGACAACACTGTGCATATCCGAGAGTACTCCCATACCATGACTTAGTTTTGAGGAGTAGTTGCCAAATTAATCCGCGCCGGAGACTCAGTAATCATCCTCATTCTTAGGCAGGGTTTTCACGATCATGGAAATGGCTTGTGTTAAACTTGGGGTCCTAATGCTCTGCGTCTTCGCGAGCAGACGTAGGTGAGGTACGCAATTGAAGATCGAGGAAAATGCTCGCTCAAGTCGAAGTAAGCGAGCATTCTGAGGAGATTATTAGTGATCGATTCGTTTTTTTGCTCCAGCGCTCAGTCAGGTTTAATTCGCTCTGCACGGACGTGGGCTGATAGGTAACTTGATTTCCACCAGAGATAAAGTTATATTTGGTTATATTTTTTTATGATACGTGATGAGAAATTGGCTCACTTCAGCTTCTGGAGTGGAATGCTGGTCCCTATAAGGAGACGCAGCCGCAAAATGCAAATGGATTTGTATGTCCAAGAGATGGCCTCTTTCGGTGTTCTCATTTGCTATATACAGTAGAAAACTCTTCAATTTACAACGAAGTACAATTTCGCTTTCGGCCAGTGATCCAGCAATATGTTGTTAACGAATGGTGGTCTTCGAGAATGCCCTGCCCTGTGACTGTGTGCTGATATATCGCTGCTGTGACCAAAATCACTTGTGCAGGTTGCACGGTCAGAAAATTTTCTTTTATCGTATTGGTTTGAGTGACCAAAGGAAGGACCGAGGATTCGCCATGGAAAATTCGTCTGGAACGTCGGTGATACTCACTAAGGCAGAACATTGTTAGGCTGACTCAAATCAGCTCTGGCAAGCCCAGCAGATGAATGAAAAATAAAATGCAAAGGATTCACCGGAACTATGTCATCCTCAGTGAAATATCCCTAGTTGAAATTCTGGACACACTAAAGCAGAAACTTTCTGTCGTATGCAGTTGGTTACGACAGTATGACAGTATTGACAGTATTGACTCCGCTGTCCAAAATGTAACCTGCGCGAGGAGCCAAAGGAGCATTTTTGATATCAATCAAAGAATCGCAACAGAGCGTCCAGACAGGGCGGCTTTCGATAACGGAAGTTAAACAATATTGGGGTGGATTTTGGGGATTACCCGCTCAGCATGTTGAGTGAATTACGGCGGAAGGAACCCGCCATGCCACTTTGCCGAGCATTAATTTTGGGGACGTTACCAAAAAGGAGGAGTCGTCCGAAGGAATTTCCTCTTTTCCTCACTGCGGGGATTACGTACCTAATCCCTAAGAAGGGCACTATGCAGGGCTCCGCAGACACAAGACCGATTACTTGCTTACCAACCCTCTGTAAATTCATAACGTTCATTATTAGTGGAAGGGTCAATGCGAACTTTCGACAGCGTCTCGTACACTTGACTAATTGATATCCTACATATCGCATTGATCCCAAACTAATAAAGTTTTTGGGGACAGTCATGGAAGAGTGGCATACCACTTTATCAACGCATTTGTCTGACAATACCAACACCTCACAGCTTATCCATATTTGAGGAGGCTTCTTCCAGGGGGATTCGTTGAGCCTCCTTTGGTTTTTTAAGGCACTGAACCCTCTTTGCTGCTAGACGGCATGGTTTTACAATCAAATAAGCCTACGTGCTAAGTTCGAGCTGACACATTTGATGTATTTAGATGAAATCAAGCTGTATGTTGGTACTGACGACTACCTTATAAGTCTGCTGCGAATAGTAGACATGTTTAGCCGTGGTATTTGGATGGAATTTGGATTACATAACTAACGAATCCAAGCCTTAGCATTGATGATATCCACATCCAAGGTATGGCCGAGGCTAATTTCCTCTTCAAGTACCTAGGAATTCTGTAAGCAACCTATATTCGAATTGATGATCTGAAGGATGTTCTGCTGTCCGAATTTTTGCGACGTGTAAAGCCGGTGCAGAAATCACATTTCTCGACCTATCTGAAAAACGTCCAGCGTTTCGTGATATTGCAGGCAGGCGCGTGTACAGCACCACCGCCAGCAAAGAGCAGGCGAAGCCCCTTGCATTCAGCTGTTTGTAAGGAAGATTGCGGGCTGACCCCATTTAACTTGAAGGAGCGATCTTTCAATCTTCTGAGTGGTGCGAAGACATACCAAGAGTAGATCGATGAATGGAAGCCGATGGAAATGCACGGTAAGCCCCTGCACAGTGCATTGTGTAACTAATGAAAAATAGGATGATCAAACGGCCATCCTGAGTGGCCGAAGACGACCTAGAGGGAAGAGTTATCCCAAAAACCTAAAAAGTTGGCGGAACTGACCGTGAAGGTCCGCCCGCAAATGGTGAAGTACTATCGGAGCGCTAGGTCAACACGTGCTTGCACGCCTCTGTGCTAGGCTCGGGAATATGGAGGGGGGGGGGGGGGTCCTTTGAGTGCCACGTTCCTTCACGTGTCATTATACAAAATTCACGTGTACCATACCAGTGCGTGGGTCTGCACTGGATCTTGAAAATATGAGCATAAACATAGTTATTCGCGTAAGTCTAACGAATTTAACCAAAATGCGAGCTAAAACCTGAAAATGAAAATAAAAAAAAAACGGCAGCTCAACCGCGTGCGTGTAGTCGTAAATCTCTGGACCCGAGCGCCGCGATCGAGAGGGAAGATTCACAACGGACCACAGTCTCGATCCTTGCTTCTCCTGTCTTAGATGGTTATTATGGTCGTCGCTTGAGCTTATAAAAAGCTTTTATGGTAGAACTGGTGAAGATCGACCAGAACGGAATATGTGGTTCGGTGTTAGAGACATTGAACCATCTCATTTCTGGCTGCACTTTAATGGCATCGGATTTGAACTGCGACCTTCCGTACGACAGTCTTGTGCTTTAACCACTGAGCTATCCGGGCACTGTTTTAATTGATTGCCCTATACTGCACAGCAAGTCATGTTGCTAGTTGACAAGACGGGTCGCCCTGCGTATTATTGATGTTGCTATCGTCCATAATAGCAACATTAAACGGATATATGTGGAGAAGAAGGTGAACTATGAGCCACTGGCTCGTGAAATCAAAGATATTTGGCGTCTCGAAAGAGTGGTTGTAGTTCCTATAATATTGTCAGCTATTGGTATTGTACCTAAATTCTTGACTGCTTCCCTTGATGCCTGGGCCTCTCACCGAGTCTGGTTTAAACTATGCAGAAGTACACCATTTTGCAGACATGCTCGTTGTGGTGGTGTGTTCTCGACGGATTTTCCCATTAACCTACCGAAGGTCACTACCAACAGACCCCCATTTACTTTAAGTAGGTAGGATGGTCCGAGCCTAACTACTTCATATTTTGTGCTAGATCAGGCCAAGATTGTGACAACTCGGAAAATATGATAATTGACATTGATTGCGAACATCCTTTTTGTCCCACAAAGTATCTTCAATCTGTTGTCACACATGCTTATGCAGTACACAAACCTGAGCTGTGTCACGTTCACCCCATTTTCCCATACGGATCCAATAAAATAGTGGATTTCTCCCAATATGTGCTCGAGTACGTTATAATCAAACTAAACTTTCGATTGCCTTCCCAGAATTATGTAAACAAAGCAACTGTACGCGTGTATCTAATTGCGTTGTGGCCGCTCAATAATAATTAGGCATAATCGTCATAATGGAACGAAATACACAGCCCATTTCCATATTTACATGAAAATTTATTGAAATTGCATTGTCCGATTGGAAAATCGAAGTTTCTGGTCGCGGGTCATTCATTTCTCTCGTCAGGTTATCAAATTGCAATTATTTTAATTTTCATTAAAACCATAAATTATTAAAGATAGTTTACTGTTACTACCCTCGTTATTAAATTTGTTGATGTTTTGCAAAATGCGTTTTATTAGCTAATATGCAAATTGCGTGGCATTTGGTCTACGATTATCTTTTTGAGTCACTGTTGCCTAGAGGCGTGAATCTTAAAAAGTTCCACACTCAGTTTCTTCGTTTTGGTGTGTCTGGTTCACTTTGAGACGCAGTTTCTCGAGACAAAGGAGCAAATTATAGGAGGAGCTGAGCGAGGTTGCGAGATTGGCTTCTGGTGTATATAATCAAGGACTTTGGTCACGTGGCAATGGAAGAATGACCTCCCTCTGGTTCCGCCTATAAAGTGGTATCAACCGGGCAAAGTCTCGTTTGACCTCTCGTGTGTTTTGTAAACTTGGTGTTTATTAGATGCAGTTGTTTTCATGAAGACCAGGATTAGGCTACATTTCCACGTGGAAAAGTTTTTCCCGCTTGATTTTTCATTCTACTGTACATACATAGTCGCTATTTTAACCACTAAAGGGGTGAAAACTGCTTGAACCTTGACTTCTGCCGAACTCCTAATCCTTCGTTTCTATGTTAAGTGACTTATGTAGATAGACAGGAAGGATTAAGGAAAGGCTTAGAGAAGAAGTTTTGGGAGGTACTATTCATAGGTATTTCATGCAGCGGCGGTTGTTGTAGGTAGGAAATCGTAGACTTGGTCGTTTGGATTCCAGACCATAGTATTGTACATAGGTATTGAGAAACTTTCTCGTACGATCTCTATGGTGTTTAAGAAGACGGGGCGGCAACCCTGTTGGGCGAACCAAAACCAAGTGGCCGAGGAGAACATCCATAGTAGTGGCACCGGGAGACGCTGTATCACATTGGTTTGCCGGCCGTGATGCAGTAGGCGAATGCTCCAAAGGCCTAATTAGGGCGATAAGGCGAACTGAGTCTGCACGGGGACTCATCTGAAGTGGCAATTGGTCACGCAACCTTACCAAGGGTATACTGGTACCGTAAGAACCGGGATAGGCCCTGAATTCACATACTTCAGGTGAACTCTTGTTGTATGTGCGTTCAGCTCGGTTGTTTGCGGTTGGCCCCCTAGTAGGAGCTTCATGGGGATTGTGGTTGCTTTCAAGCGAACAGAGTCCGTGGTGTTGCGTTTCAACACGGGTGCCACATTCCTTAGTTCGGTAGAGATTTTGGTAGGTCTTGCATCCACCAGTATGAATGCTGAGCCATGCACTCGGTATAGACTGGTACCGTTGTAGTTTGCTGTGGCGGGGCTCTGATTGTGGTCAGAAAATCAATCCGTGTCTGAGGAGGACCGTGGGATTAAGTCTACGAGACAGGGACCTACGTAAAACCCGGTGACGTAACTGTACGATCTCTATCATTTAGTGAAGCGTGTTTAACTCCAAATTCATTAGGTGCAGAGGCAGTCAGCATGTCGACATATTTTATACATACATTTTTCTATGCGCGTTTTGACACTCGGTAGACATTACCATCTCTTTCTCCAGGAGTAGCAAATCATGTGCACGTTCCCCCTGTGGATGTCATTGCGTATTCGTGGGGTAGGGACGAGGTAGTTAACTATCATGTGACACATACACGGCACTTACACTATACCTAATGCGCAGATTTTTTCTCGCGCATTTACCGTAGCCAGTGGAATATGTGCAATGATTTTTCTCCACAATTCAATTTCAAACGTAATGGAAGCTGAAGCTCTTGTGTTTCGTCTTCTTGTGTACACCGTATCCAATAAATAGCCAGGTCTGCCAACTGTTGTGTATGGGACGCAGGGTCGGAATTATCTTTTTAGTCAGGATGACTACTTCGCCTTTTTCCAGTATAAGGTTCAAACCATGAGTAGTCATCCATACGCTTACCCCTCGCATCAATATGCCAAGTCTGCTTTGCGCCTGTTCGACATCATAGGTAGCGTTCCAGAGGTCCCGCATCAAGGATGGATCCCTGTGCTACCCCCGACGTGACCTCCATCCTCCTCTGACCCTCTAGCGTTTCATAGAACAGGGAACCTTTTCTTAGATAGTCCCTCAATATCCGCAAGAGATATTTCGGCACGTGGAAAGTATTGTCTAGGGTGCTCAATATGTCTTTTCATCTTACGGAATTAAAGGCGTTTCTGACATCAAGCGTTACGACGAGCACCACCCGTTGAGTTCGGCGGCTATGTGCCTCCGCTCGTTGAACGACATCCACCACTTGCATGACAGCATCTAAAAACGAACTGCATACATAGTGGGCGGTATGATGATAGTAACTCGAAGTCGCCTTTCTTTATGCTGATCAGCGCAAGCCTCGCCACCTTTCAGCGAGCAGAGGAAATGCCCTCTTTCAGGCAATCATTGATTACGCCGAGCAGTAGGTCTGGCCGGCGTTGGAATACCAGTTTGCATACCTCTGCAGTAGTACCAGGGGTTCTGGCGCTTTCTTGTTTTTCATAGAGCGGACTACCTGTTCCAACTCTTTTATAGAGAAAAGTGGACAGTCCTCCGCTCTCTCTGCGCCGACATCATCATCCCATACAGAGTGCGCAGGGAATAGTGCCCTTACAATGCTGTCCATCTGCTCGGCCTTAAGCGAACAGGGATTTTTCGGGTTACCAGTTTGTAACCGAGTCCCCACAGGTCGCATTCACCTCGTCGACCAGATCCGCCTGTAGCGACCTTTGCTCTTGTTTATTGCGCTGCGAAGTCTCCCTTTGGCTGATTTGTACTTCGTCATTATAGCACATGCCTTCTTCCGATCGGTTAGAGGTTATGTTAAGCGGCGGAGTTTGTGACATTCCTTCCGGAGCTCTGCAATTTCCACCGTCCACTAATACATAGAAGGTTTGCCACGTCTCGATGCCTTCCTGGGCATGAAGGCTCCGCAGGCCGTTGTTATCAGGTTCATAACTGAATTTACGATAGTATGGGCTACAACGGCAGCGACCCCAGGAGTACTTTCCAGCGCGGCTTCACCTGTTCTAAGAGTTTCGATAAATCTCCTTGTGTTCACTTACGCAACGTTCCATGCACAGAAAGAGCGCTGGGGTGGCGCATACCGAGAGCTTGTGTCCACAACTTCAAAGACAATGTATTGATGGTCGCTTGCCGAGTATTGTTCCAGAACTCGCCACCCGCCTACCAGCGACACCAGTGGTTCCGACGCGAAGGTTACGTCTGGAAAGTTTCCCTCGCAGCCTGGGCACCGGAACGTTGGGGTGAATCCGGTGTTTAGAACTACCAGTAGTGTTCTCGCCGCCATTTCGAGAATTCGTTTCCCTCTGGAGTCTGTGTGAGGCATGTCCTATTCAAGTGCTCTGGCATTGAAGTCACCCCGACCAGGATCCGCTCATCTGTGCCTAAGCTAGCATCCTCCAAAGCATCAAGCTTTTGTTGAAAGTTCGGTGTCGTCTCATTCGATGTAGGATAGACATTGTAAAACGATATCCCTGAACACCGAATCCAGACAAAGCCGTCCAATCGGCCTTGGGTAAGAACCCTAAGGAGGGTGCCGTCCCGAGCCCATATGGCAGTGGTACCTGATATGTCACCGTGCAATGATACTTTGTTCTTGTTTCGGTACTGCTCGCTGATGAGTAATAAATCAGCTTTGGTCTCCGATTGATCGCACTTACGCCATGTTCCTCTTCTTTCAGGTCCCCGACAGATTGCAGATGTATGTCCATAATCCAAACATATGGTTGGGGCGCCCGGATTCGTATCCTACACACTACCCAACCAATTCTGATTTTCCCTCTGTTTAGAAGCTTCCTCGCGTGCTGCTCGGAAACTTCCACCACAACGAGTTTTTGGCCTCGGGAGTGCGCAGAGGTGATACTAACCCGGAGATTGGTTACCTCCGGACATTTGTGCTTGATGGCTTCTTCTACCTTGTTCTTTTCTGTGAGGCAGTCAAGGTCTCGAATTTCTAGAGAGCACGTGAGTTCCAGGCTGGAAACCAAAGCTTTCTCTCCCAGAAGCCCTTTGACTGTTGTAGAGAACGTAACTTTATTTGTTGTCATCGGGCCTAGTTCGACTAGGACCCCACCACCTTTCGTTTTACGAATGGAAGACACTCCTGCTCCGCTATCTTCGTGTTTTATATTGTAACGGATTTCACTGAGGACTTGCGCAAAAGTCTTAACTTCCGTCGGCTTAATAAGTAGAGCTGGCGATGTAGTCCTTCTTCGTCTCACCACCTTTTTTTTTTGGTGCTCCGTCCTTCGGGTCTGCCTTAGTTTTAAGCGGAGGGTTTTCTGATGAAGCGGCGTGTTGTTGTCTCTTGTCCTTCTTCGCCTTTTTCTTTTGAGCCCTGGAGAGTACCTGAGTGAAGTCTCCTTTAGGTGTCCCTTCCTCCTTTCGTTTTTCCCCATTTCGCTTTGCAATGGGCTGTCTGCGATCCGTTTGGTACTCGTAATGTTCTAATCGGGAGGTGCGGTTGTTTCTGCTTCCCTCTGACGTTTTTCTGGAGGAACGTCGCAGATTGTATGCGCTTCACAACTGCCGCGCATTTCTTAATAAGCCTCTTCAGCTTGCGCGAGAGTAGTCGAAAGCCCTCCCACTCGGCTTATATTCGAAATCGTTTGGTTATTTTCAGCAGTTTCCGGGCGAGCGGCGCATTTTCGTCCTGCGCAGCCAGTTCACTCTCCATTTCCACTATCTTTTCGTTTGCTTTGTTTTTGTTCGCCATTTAAGTTTTTTTACCAGCGCATCGTGTGCAAGGGAGCGGGCCCCAATAGTCAGGAGCAGGTATATCCTCCGAGACAAAGCCCCTACCCCAGTTCCCTGAGGCCTGACCTACGATTAAGTGATCTCGGAGCTCACGGACGGATCAGCGCTTGCTCGGGGCAATTAGGTCTACTAATACCGGTTCAGTGCACACTACTCGACCAAGGTCCGGAAGGGGCTGGCTTCTGATATACGCTACCACTACCACCTTGGCAGAGCTAGATTCACATCACCCCATAAACAGCTCCGGGGACTCCCAGTGTGTCCCGGCGTGTATCGGTCATTAGCAGTTCGCTTCACCGAGAAACTTTTTCGAGGCTACTACCAAGGACGCAGGTATTATGCCAGCTAGGGGATCAGAACTACTTGCTCGGCACCTCGGGGACGCCACTTCCCGTATTGTAAGCGACCCGTTAAGGATCGTTGACGACCCCTGAGGCCCCTAGAGGAGACATTGGGAGGAACAATAGAACCGGAAAATATAATTGGGAAAATGCTTGCGTGCCAGGAGAACTGTAATGGCGGATTCGGTGCAGGTTGAGAGAGGCAGAGGAGGCGAGAAAGGTGCGGTTGCGAATGCAATCGATGGGCGAAGGGAGAGGCTAGAGCTATGTTTTCCCCGCGACGAAATACTTTGTTGTGGCTCCGCGGGGAAGAGGACACGAATTAGGAGGTGGGGTAGTTTCAATGGGTACAACCGGAAGGATATGTGTACCAGTGTCTTTGAAAGATTTCCACCACCAGACAGACATTGAATGGATTCTAATAAGGTTTTGTTTTACACAAAACCTTAAAAAGGAGGGGAGAGTTATAAATCGAGGAAAAGCATTACCACGAAAGTCACACGATAATTGAGACGGGGTTTTTAAAATTGATGAATATTGAAGAGAGCTTTTTGGGATTGCGAGAGTTGTAGATTGGAGATAAGAAGGGCTTCTGATTTCCACTTGCTAATGCGCCCTTAACACTGGTCAGATGTCTTTTTGTGGACTTAGATATCAGTGACTTCATAGGAAATCGAAAACAGTTAGGAACATAGGGGATCGCCAGCAAGTGGTCCAGTAATGAAGCAAGTTAAATTGAATGGTTTAAAAGGTGTCAAGGGCTTGTTCTGAGAAATGAGGAAGAGATCCCAGATACTTGCTTGCATTTCACGATATTTGTCGAAAGGATCGAAAGTTCTATCGGCAGTGAGATGTCGGATGAATGCGGGTTGTTCGTTATTACTCGCTGCGGAGTTTTGGCGTTCATTCTATGTTATCCTCATCCAGTAGATGTCTGCCACAGGATATGTTTTTGACCTTATCGGAATCGTAGATACCGTGTGGGACGAGCCTTCCAACACTCCTTATTTACAATAATTGAAACCCACCTTGTTTTTTGATGCGTCAAATTTATTTACTAAATTCAATACCTTAAATATACTGTGAACCGTAAATTGAAAGAAAAATAATAAAATTTATTAACACTAACAGTAATCACTAGGATTAAGTTTTTGATTTCACTTGAGAATTATTGCGAGTAGCGAGCCTGGAAAAGAAAGGAGTCTCTTTAAAGAACTTGGGACCGACATGATAAATAGATGAACCTACTCTTTCCTGATAGCAGCTCTTTTTGCAGTATGTGATGGAATACCGGATGTTACTCGTCTCCTTGAGCTTGCTGTAAAGGATGCATTCCTACTGCACCCGGGGCTCGGTGAGAAATACGTGGACGGTCTAGAACTGTTTGTCGTTGGACTGATAGGGGCATTCGATTTTCTTGGCTGCACAGAATTGAAGTTAAGGTATTTGCTGAGCACAGGAGGTCGTAGCGCTGGTTCGGCCGGCACTGGCATTGCAGACCGGCTAATTTTTGGACTTATTGGTTGCACCCATGGCTTAGTTGGGGGATAACAGTTTGGAGCAGTGCAGGGACGAGGTTTCTTCATGGCAGCTGACTGTCGCTGATATTTTGGGGAGCACAGGTATTTTATGAATCGAGTCCTGGCGGTTTGTTTTACAGACGAGTTTTCCGAGCCGGTGTCGTTATGCATCGATAGGCCAGCAATGCTAGTTAGGTTGGAATCGGCAGACTTCCTGGCTACGCTCTCTAAGGATGGAACGATAACTGGGCGTTGTGGTGGTTTCATGTATGAGCGGTCTGTCGTACATCTTGGCTCTCCTTCGCTGTAGTTATTGTTGCGTTTTGAGTATATGCTGAAGGCTTTTGAAATTTTTTCATTGAGGAAATTCAACATTTTGGATGAAGTTGTAGACCGCTCTTTGGTAGTCATTTCCGGTGATCGTCCATCACCTATTCTGTGGTTTAGGTCTCGGCGAATTGGTAGATTGGTTTCCCGTTTTATTTGGAAATTCGTTGTAGCTTTCAGTTCATTCTGGATTTGAATACCTTCAGCAGTTGTTGGGCGTCTTTTTGGCCCTTCGTTGTCTGGATTTTGAATTATTCTGTCACGGCTTGTGTAGGTTAATGGACGAATTGATGCCCGTTTCGGTGACATCCCCTAAGTTTCGACAGATTAAAATATTAGATACTAGTTATATGTTATAGGTATATATAACACTTTGATTGACCTGAAATTTCTTCGCTGATATTCAATATTTATTTGGTATTTCCTTCCAGCGAAATTTGACAAGTTGAATTTGGTACTTAGGAATTTTATCGATGAAGTCGAACTAAACCTAGACTGTTGCACTGTGCTTTTGCTTACTTTTTAAAGAGCAGGGAGGAGGAGGGCTTAAGCATTTTATGACTAATTGGCAGTCAGACTTCTGAATTTTTGAATCTAGTTTTTAGAAAAATGAACCATGGGTCCATTTAGGGCAGAAGCAACTTTCAAGATGTTGACTTACTTCAGAATCTAGTGTAGCGTGACCGCAAAATTGGGCGAAATGTATTAGTTCGTTCATAAGTTGGCTTTTAATCTTTGGTGGAAAACAAAATTTTATCAAAATCGGTTTACTGTCTGTTTGCCTATTTTTTTGCCATTTTGTCACACCCAGTTTTCCCGGAAACCATTCGACCCGTTGATACGAAATTCGGTGAAAATGCCAGATTCATGAATCTCTAGTCATGCAGCAAATGGCATTTTGTTATGTCGAAGGGGTTCGAAAACAATTGGTATCCTGCAAAAAAGGGGTGTAATTTTCCTCACTGAGTATAGTCATCTGGGGTATCAAATGAAAGGGCTCTTTACACTTTACTTTTGACGTTGAAGTTCTGCGTTTTCAACAATCGGGTATACGCATCTAATTTTTCATGTCCATGATGGAATTCATTGATATAACCCCGTCCTGACCGTTTTGAGTATCGGAAGGGTTTGACAGTCTGAAAGTTATGGGGCAAATATTGGTATTCCTACTGGTTCCTAGTGACAGCTCACCAAACGAAACAAATTCGCAAAATATCGATGTGATGGCTGACATATCTACTGAATATTCAGAAGAACATTACATCGCATCATAATTTCGAGGTTAATGCAACTATGAAGCTGGTATTGCGGACGTTAGTGAAGTCTGTCAATTGAAAAGCTGGAAGGGTTGTGGCGAGATTTTGTATCATTTTAGCGGGATTTGTCGCAATGGACTTTGGCTTGAGTGGTTCAATTACAGTTTATACACTTTGGCCAATTTTTGCCTATCGTAGTATCAGCTGCTGGCAGTTTTTGACAATCTGTTGGTCAACCTAATTAAACCGTGGTATTTAGGCTTTTCTTGAAGTTACTTTACAAATGAAATAATACACGGTGGGTTAGAAAAACTTTAGCATCATTTTCATATTGTCCTTCTATCGTTAGCTGGTGGTGTATTATAAGACGCAAGGGGTGGAAAAGTCCGTCAGGCTCGAGGAAAATTTTTAAAATATGTGTAAATCCAGATAGGTTCTATGCTGTTGAGGGTGGTGGGGAGAGTATAGAAAGCGGTGGCGGGAGGGACAGTTTTTTGGAAGAAGAGGGAACGGATGAATATACGTTGCCTTTTTTCAACTTTAAGACAATCACAGTTACGCAAGGGTGGCCGGACCACGGAGGAGTACTCAAGGATAGTTCTCACAAAGAAGTTGAAGATAGTTAAGAATGTATGAGCGGAGTTCAAAATCAGAGGAGGAGCAAAGTATAAAGCCCCACAATTCGCAGTGCGATTGCTGACTTCAAGATCACGTCGAGTATCAAAGGGGAGTGTATTGTCGAAAGTGACTTCGATGTCTTGGGTGTAATTCCAATTTAATAAGGAATATCCGTCAAGAAAGTAGCAAAGGGAAGGAGGAGAAAGTGATTTACGATGCAAATGTGAATGTGAGAGGCACCATCCTCTTCAAGTCCAGCCAACTGGAATAACTCGAGATGTACAGTCTACCTTCATCCAGATCGAGCAGGCGGTGCGGGATCTTGGGCTGCAAATTAAAGAAGGCAAGACGAAGTACATGGTGGCAACGTCAACGCCAAAACCGGAAGAACGAACAATATAGAATCGCATTGCTGAAACGAAAACAATGAAGACAATAAGAGACTACAACTTTGAGATCGTTGAAAATTTCTCCTATCTAGGTCGAAAATTACAACCGATAACAGCTATAATGGTGAAATCCCTGCACGGTTGTTGGCTGCCAGGAAAGCCTATTTCAGTGTACGAAACCTGTTTCGCTAGAAACGTCTCACCATCGGGTCAAAGCTCTTACAGTTCAAGACAATGACCTTGCCAGTCCTGATGAGAGATCTGGGTACTTAGCAAGAGAGATTGCGAACTTTTGGCCGCGTTCGAAAGAAGAATTCTCCGACGAATTTTTCGGCCCTACATGAGGATGTACGATTCTGTAGCCAACATAATGACGACGTCTGTGAGCGATACCACGAGCGTCTGGTTGTGGATAAAAACCGGCTCAACAGGTTGCGGTGGGCGGGTCACCTAATCCGTATGGTTGAGGGTGATCCAGTTCGGAAAGTCTATAAGGGCAATATCTATGGCAGAAAAAGAAGACGAGGCCGGCCTGCCTGAGATGAAGCGGTGGCGTAGGTAAGGACGTCAGACCGCTTTTAGGGATATGAAATTGGTGGACCTCGGCTTGAAACCGAGGTGTCTGGAGTTCCTTACTAAGGCAGGCCTAAACCGAATACCGGTTGTTACGCCGTTGATGATGATGTCTGTGAGGAAGGAAGGATTGCCTAAAGGTAAGGGGAAAAACGGAACACCAGGAGTTGGAAGGAAAATATTTGTATTTTCGAAGTAACTTGAAGAAAGCCATACGGAAAATCAAACAGAATTGCTAGAAGCAAGTAGCTTTGAGTGGGTCTATTACGACCCGTAGGATACTATCTATAAGGTGGTAATAAGCAAGATACGTGGATGAAAATCTCCTCAAGTCGTGTATCCCCACTCCTGTTGAAAATAATTACAATTCCTTTCCATAGTAGTCCTTTTTGTCCCTGGGTTTACCGAAAAGAAACAATCAGAAGTCTGTGTACGTATTGGAGATAATAGGGCTCCAGAAATTGACTCAATTACGAGCAAAGTTGGCTGGTAGGACCTAACCAAAGTGATAAACATATCTGAATTATGCATCGCGGTTCTACTACGGAAGATCCGAAAACATTTGTCGTGCTCTCTTCAGATTCGTACCAATCTTTCAAACACTACCAGGAAGATATTAGGGTGGTAAGAGAGATGAAGAGGGTGGTCTATCGGAACAACAGTTTAGGTTTCGGACACTCCGTTCTTTAGTAGATGCGATGGCTATGGTTGTGGGGCGACTCCGAATGCGTTGGCCGATGCCAACTGTTGTGGTGACACGTTTGGATTAAGGACACCTTGACTAAACTGCGCGCTTTGTTATTTAACTCAGTCCAGACTTGCCTTTGAAGGAATACATTGTGGTAGCAGGTTTTCTCTAAGGTCTTACATTGGGACCTTTACTGTGGAACGTCATGGAGAATGGGTTGCTTGGTCTTTGCGTGTGAAAGAAAGCAACAACACCATTGAAACGATTCATGCTTTTAAATCATGGTTACGAATGTTTAACTTGCTTTGGCAGACGAAAAGATGGAGGCAGTCCGCATTACCAATCGTAAAAGCTAGTTAAACTTAAGCATGGATAGTACACCTAATATTGAGCAGGGGTGGTAAAATCCCTTCTATTATATGCGGGTTTTGTCTGAGGGTAGGCAAAGGAAAATGCTGTGAATGGAAGAAGGCCTAGTCCGGCTAGTAGATCGTGTTAAAAGTTAGCAGCAGGTATAGGACAGCATTGAATAATGTGTGTCACCTCTTCCAACGAAGGAAGGCGAATCTATCCGAAGTGCCTGCGTACTTCCAAAAAGGCAGTTGGGTCAATGCACGGCCTTGAGAAATGATTTGAGCGAAGACAGGGAAAGTTGAACTACCACCCGATACAGTTCCTTACAGGACAGTGTGATAATAGGAAGTATTTACAACGTTTCGGACTAGACGGACAGGCTGTCTTGAATGCGCCGCAGAACCCGAGAAACTGGAGCATATTATGCTTCATTACATGAAAGGAAAGGAGAAATTGTAGAGGTCGGAAAATGGTGATGTAGAAGGCGCCGTCTCTACGAATTAATATTTCACGGTGATCACGCGGATATATGGGCGGAAAATTGTGGATGGTTTTAGTGGGGGCGAATTACATGTGCTGTAACCTTCGCCTGTCTAAAGCTTCCAGGTCCATCGACAAACAAGTCGGGAAACCGGAAGCTGGGCGCTTCAGGTATGAAAGGTTTTGTTTGCTTCTTGTGTGAGTATATCTGAGTGTAGAAGTATCCCATTTGTACGTAGTCTGCTAAGAATATGCATTTAGCCTGTCAGATTTAGTACTTCAGGTTGTATATTTACACGGTAAAGACAACTTTGAGCTTCTACTGTAACTTTGTTACTAATAGCATGATTTTGACCAAACTTGCAGATAATATGCTTCATATTATATTTTACACTACTACCAACTTTTATAACTCTGAGATAAACTTAAGGGGGGGCGGGGTTTACTCAATTTTCCCAAAAATATGGTAATATACTATTATTAACTTAATTTGAACAGATATCGATATGGAGAGTATTTTGAGGCCTGGGCACCATATAGAGGCAGTTTCATGATTTTTTGCAGATTTTTCGGTTGGGTAATTTCTGAGAATGGGTCCGTTAAAGGACTCATCACTTTCCACCCCTCCAACTCCCCGTCTTTATAACAAATCTCAAAACTAAGACCGGCTTGACTATATTTGGTGAAAAAAAATTTTACACCCCCCTTTTACATGTATGGGCACCCCCCTTAATCTCAACGTAGAAGAATACCACTCACTGCATGTCTGGGGGTCCACAGGTCCGAGTTTCTCACCGAATTTCGTGTCAATCGGTAAAGTGTCTGTGACAGACAGACAGACAGGCAGATAGACAGCCAGAAGCTTCACCCAAAAGTTTGTTTGGCTTGGGGACTAGAATTAGTTTCTGCTTCTTCCATTGTGTAGGGAATGCTCCTTCTTTAAGGCATGTGGTGAACGCCTCGGCAAACATATTTGGAGCTATTTTGACTGCTGCCTTGAGAGCTTTATTGGGGATGCTATCCAAGCCAAGTGTTTTATTTCCAACAATTTTATCCGCAGCTTCGAGGACCTCCTTTTCGCTTACCATAGGAACTTCGGCGGTGTCTATCTCGATAGTGGGAAGGTTAGCGGTACTCACATTCTGTGGGAAAAGATTCGTTACTATTTCATCAAGCAGAGTAGGGCAAGAAATCGGTGGAGAGCGTTTGCCTTTAACTTTTGATATTATGGTTTTATAGGTATATCCCAGGGGTTCGTGTCAGCTTCAATACACAGTCGCTTAAGGTGTTCGCTTTTACTTTTTGTGATGGCCCCATGTCATTTCTTCCGAGCGTTTTTATATTCTTCATGTAATTGCTCGTATCCAGATCGGTTTCTATTTCGCTGACTGCGCCTTCTAGCCTTGAAGCAGGCCTTACGGCACTCTCCAATTTCAAAATTCTACCAAAAGTTCGGAACTCGTTCCTAAGATACAGCATATTTTGGCATGGATGCGTCACATGCTCGAAGCAACTTTTCGCCAATCTGTAAAGCTTTATTTTCTGCGCTTCCTTCAAGCGCTGTATTTTGCTGCAGAACTTCTTCGAAAATCTCCTCGTTAAACTTATTAGCTGCCCACCCTTCAGCTCTTGTCCGAGACCATTTCATTCGTTTACCATGTCTGATTTAAAAAATGATGGCCTGGTGGTCGCTATGTGTATATTCGTCACTGACATACCACTGCAGATGCTTAGCTAAAACATCGCTAACAAAAGTGACATATATCACGGACCCCATTTCTCTTACGGAAGGTGTTCACGCATCTAGTGTTAGTAACTACAAGATTCAGGCGAGAAAGAGCTTCGAGTAAATATACGTCCTCTTGTGTTCGTTTATCGGCTGCCCCATTCTTCAGTCCATGCGTTGAAATCGCCAGCCACTATCTTAGGGCTATGGTTATGTGCATCCGTTGCTAGCTTCTCCACCAAAGAATGGAACTCCTCCGTCGTAAGGCTTGGAGTCGCATAACAGCTGTAAATAGATATTCCGCCTATTTTTGCTCTAGTGAAGCCATTCTCAAGGGTCTTCGTGGTACCTTCTATGGCCCGATTTGCGCATGTCCATATCGCTAGTTTTCCGCTCTTATCTGCCACTCAGACTCCACTGTCTAGATTTTTATACTGCTCGCAGATAATAGCAACGTCGATTTTGTTTTCCAATATTGTCTGGGAGAGCAGGTCCTGAGCCGCTTGACAATAGTTCAGGTTTAGCTGTAGGAACGTCATTTGCGCATAGTGTTGATCGCCTTCTTATACCCCGGACATGTGCTGCTGCCTGTGATATGGGCGCTGTCAATGTCGTTTATTTGCCTGCAGAACAGATAATTGGGATTTTCTTCGCAAACTTTTACAATGTGGCCTTTTTTCCGCATTTTCGACACAGGTCGGACCTATCGTGAACGCTAGTAAATTTTTTTGCCACGTGCCCAAATTCCAAACATCTGAAGCATCTACTCTCGTAGTCAGCAGACGATCCAGCCAATCCGAAGTTTACTGGCAGTGATAGCCTTTTGGCCGCTTCAAGTCTTGGACTTATGGACGCAGTTTGTGTGCCCCCATATGCCTTCCTCAGCCGTAGAATATCTCGCTCCTGGACCGACTGTATTCCCAGCTGGGATCGTAGGGCTTGACAAATTTCTTCCTGCGTTGTGATCTCGTCCAAGTCTTTACACTCAATAACCACACGATTTTGGCTGAGCTTCACTTCTGCTGCTTCACCCAGTGACGACTCGCTTTTTTTCTGCAAGTCTTCTGACTTGTTTTCGCCTGGTTTGAATTCCAGCAATAGGTCGCCCTTCTGTGTTCGCCTTATGCGGTTCACACTTTCACCTAGCTCTATTAATGAGGTGTCTGTTTTGACCTTGCGCAGAGTATCAGCGTACGTAAGCTCACTTGTTTTTGTTATTATTAGCGCCTCGGGCCGGCTTCTTTTCTGCAGCTTTTTCTTCTTTGGGTGAAGCTTCGTCCTATAGGCCGATATGCCTCCTAAATAATACTGGCAAACTATTCGAACGAGTAATCTATAACAGATTAATTCGAATTGCCGAAAAGGATGGCGATCTCTCCGAAAATCAGTTCGGTTTTCGAAAGGTTAGGTCTACAACGGATGCACTTGTCCTAATAGCTAACAGCTAAGACCGCACTTGACGAGGGCAAATGTTGTGCAATGGTTACACTTGATGTGAAGAATGCCTTCAATTCCGCTAGATGGGGCAAGATACTTGAGTCCCTAATCAACTTAGGCGTGGCGAAGTACCTGGTGTGTATCGTTGCCGACTTCCTAATCGATAGAATTTTGTGCTGCGAAGCAGATGAAGGAACGAAATCATACCAAACGACATGCGGGGTTCCACAAGGGTCTGTCCCAGGGCCACTCATTATGTATAATGGGGTACTGACGTTAGAGCTTCCTACTGGTGTGTCCTCCATTGGTTTGGCAGACGATGTTGGTGCGACGGGTGTTGCACGCCTTCTCGAAGAAGTCGAGCTTTATACTAATGAAGCAGTCTATGAGATTAAACCCTGGTTAGAGAGTGCTGGTCTACAGCTCGCAGAGCATAAGACGGAAGTAGTACTTATTGCCAAGCGGAGAAAGTGCACTTCCATGAAGATCAAAGTTGGAACGCAAGTACTTAGGCGTAATGATTGACCAGAGATTAAACTTCAGATTGCATGTGGAGGGTGCAGCAACCAAACCATATAACATCGGAGCGCTGCTTGCGAGAATGCTGCCAAATATAGGTGGCCCAAGGCCGAGCCGTCGACTCCTTATCTCGAGGGTGGCCAGTTCGATCCTACAGTATGCAGCCCCAGTATGGGCAGATGCACTGAAAAATATAGCAAATAAGAGAAAGATTGGAGCTGCGTATCGAACAATATCCAATGAAGCAGCTTGCGTGATAGCAGGAATGGTCCCGATTGAGATTCTGGCGAAAGAAATACAAGGACTTTACGATCGAACGTACCTCACCGGAGAATCTCCTGCCCATCGGCGACAGTTCGCACTAGCTGAAACTGTGGCGGAATGGCAAGAGAAGTGGGACGAGTCAGAAAAAGGCCGTTGGACTCACAAAATCAAATGAGATATCTGGAAATGGATCGAGCGACCTCACGGCGAAATAGGTTTCGACCTAACTCAATTCTTGAGCAGACACGGAGGCTATCAAGAATATCTGTATCGATTTGGGCGTGATGATTCGCCATATTGCCCAAAGTGTCCTAATATTCCAGAGGACATAGAACACGTCTTTTTTCACTGCCCCAGATTCGAAGCCCAAAGGGTTACATTAGAAGCTTGTACCGGGGAGCAGTTCACACCCGAAAATATCAAAGAACTTATGGTGAAAGCCAAGGGGATATGGACCGAAGTGGAAAAAGTGATTGCAGCCAGAAGCTTAAGCAGGAAGAAGTCATCCGAAAGAATGAACGCGAGAGGAACACGAGCAACGAGAATATGAGCGCAGAATAAATTCTGACCCAGCCTCGCGACGTAATACCAAATGGGAGTCCCGTGGGGAGAGTGGAAGGAGAAGGAGGTGGTTTTAGTGGGTCCCACATAAACGTGTGGCAGGAGCCTGCGGTAGCTTTTGAAGCTTTCCACCTTCCATCGGAAAAAAAAAAACGACAGACAGGCAGACAGACAGACAGACATACATTGAGCCGATTTTAATGAGGTTTTGTTTTGCAAACAAAACCTTAAAAACACACTAACGAAAACAGGTGCCATCATTGGGAAACATATTTCCCATTGATTAACGGGCATATGTCCTCCTATCACAACAGTGGCATTTACGTCTTCCTGATCCAGCCCGAATATTTTTCAGCCTTTGACCTCACTTAGGAAACCATAAGGGAAAGCGTTCGGACAACCCTAATATCGAATATCTACCTTTCTTCTCACATTCAACAATAACAATTTCATCACTATGAGTACTAGGGCAAATGATCCGTATTTGTTGGCGAGAACTTTTTGCATAATTTCATAAGTTCCTTCAAAGTATCCGACGTGAAGTTGCCAAGATTGTTTACCAAAAAGTTATGAAGCATCTCAAATTCAGATATGCTTAAGGACAATCTTCAGAAGGTAAAAAACTCGACTGACCTTCAACACTTTGAAATCGATTCTTGGAATAATATTTATCGTCTTGACCTTCCTGATAAGATGCGCCAACTTCTCGATATTGTAAATTCCACCGATGGGCCCGTAAGGCGCTTTCAAGATTTGCGAGTACACCTCGTACAATGGTATCTCCAGAAAGTTGGAAATCTTCGACCCTATCTATTTGAGAAAATGAGGAAAAAAGGATCAAAATTCAAAATGACGATAAAGCCAAAATCCCCAACAAATTGTGAGTACGACAAAGTTCCAAATTCATTCCGTGCATACTTCTCGCTTCCAATCCTCATCGGGACTAGGGAATTCTGCAATTTGATTTCCATAAATCCAAGCGTGCTTTTGTAATTCTTTCATCGAAATGCGCTCCTTCGAGTTGGGATTCAGCATTTTCGGGATTAAATTTCGAAATACTGCGGAGAAAAACATAATGTTGCAGCGGGAATGAAACTTTTTGCTGAGTTCCAACAATGGAGGAATTCAAAATACGATTTCAAGTTGAATGCGACAAAAAAGAAAAACAACAGAAAGTGAAATGTGGGAAAATGGATGAAAATGTTAGGAGGAAAATTACAATGCGAACAATCCATAAGAGCTTTTTGATGTTTCATCGTCAGACCACGTTTTGTCTCCTCCATTAGATGTTTCCGTTTCTCTTCGTGTGTTACGCCCGCTTTGTAGAGTGTCTGAAATGGCAGCTTACCCATTATCATGCCATAGAAGACGACGCCCCTGCAAAGTGTTGAGAAGAGTGGAATTAAAAGTGATTACCTTAATTGAAATATCATATACGTTATCTACACACAAGCTCCATATGTCCACTTCTGCTCCGTATCTACGACCGCTTACGTACAGCTCGGGAGCCGCATATTCCGGTGAACCACAATGAGTCCGGAGAAATTCACCTGATTTGCAGAAATTGCTAAGACCGAAATCTGGAGATGAACAAATTAAATTGAATTTAACTTTTTTGTTTTCAGTTTATTCAGATAATATTTGATTAAAATAGATGTTGGTTCGCCTCCCGTGGGTATGCATGGACCTTCTCTATTTCTGTAAGACGTTGGACAATATGAGGTCAATCTTTAGGAAGTAGAAATAACTTATCTCGTGGGCAATGCACACTACCATCAAGCAGGCCTGAAGGGGGGCGACTCTCCCCGGTGGCAATATAATGGGGCACCTATTCATTCAATGCAGAAGGGTTGGGGGTGAAAGGTACATTACCAAGGAATGAGACACGACCTCAAATCCATGTTGTTCGGGGGAAAGAAGGGTATGGTATGGTAGGAAACCTGTGAAACAAAAATGTGGACCCTGTCAAGCTGGGTAACGAAAGATTTGTAGCTTTCAACCGAACAAAATGTGACAATCTTCAGATTAAGCACATTCCTCAGTAGAATACCTAACTACTCTTGAATTAGTAACCTGCCTGACCTTCGCTCATGTCACAATAGAGAAGAAAAGGACGTGCTGAGAAACGAACATAAGATTGGGGTAAGCCTCTAGAGTGTGGTGTGGTGAATCTTAGCCCTGATACACCATTATTTTGTTAGCACCACTGATAGCAGAGTTGTGGCCTCTGAGGTTTCCGCACCTCAATATCGGCCAGTAATTACGGGGTGGTCAAAGGGTAGTATAGGTCCCGGGGCGAAACGTGGATTGGTACCCACGATGGAGCATAAAACCTGGGAAATGCCTGCTGAACCAACACCAACAGCTCTACTACCAAACCCCACCTCCACGTGGTGACCGCTGGGAGCTTTTTCTTAACGAAAAGCTGCAGACGGAGAAGGATGAAGGAGAGTCTCCCGCGCCTAAAAACGGGACAAATTGTACCAACTGGTCCTCCAGGTTGGGGGTTGGGTAGGGCTGACAACCCTACACGGAAAACAACTTGTTACGAAGCCACAACAGGAGCCTCGGACAGGACGGATTTTAAAACGACGGATCCGGCAACGACAACGGAATAACGATTTGCGCATTTTCTCATGGAACGTGCACTCCCTGTACAGAGATGAAGCTGATGAGCAGCTAGCCGATACCCTGTCCCAATATAGGGCTGATATAACAGCGTTGCAAGAGATGCGATGGACAGGGACCGGTTTCCTGGAGAAGAGCCACTACACCATATATTATAGCGGTCATCCAGTAAACCATGTGCTCGGAGTAGATTTCTTAGTCAGCCAAAAAATGAAACCTGCTGTTACCGGCTTTGAAAACAAGCGAACGGCTATGCACTCAGCGCTTGCGAGGCAAGTTTAGAAATATAATCCTCATTAACGTTCACGCGCCTACAGAGGAGACTGCAGAGTCGGAGAAGGATACCTTCTACGAGGCAGTAGAACGAACCCTCGAAGCCTGTCCCAGATATGATATCAAAATCATACTTGGAGATTTTAACAGCCAAGTAGGGACGGAGCCCGTATTCAGGCGATATGTTGGCTCCCATAGCTTACACGAAAAAACAAATGATAACGGACTGCCGACTATTCAATTAGCAGGGTCACACGAAATGGTTGTCGGAAGTACCTGGTTTGCGCGGAAAGCGGTCCACAAACATACGTGGGCCTCTCCAGACGGGACCACTTTCAACCAAATTGACCACGTGTTGATCGAACGCCGCCACCTCTCAGCCTTGATGAATGTCAGAACATATAGGGGGGCCAATATAGACTCGGATCACTATCTCGTTGGCATGGTGCTCCGAGCTCGAATAACCATACCACCTAGAATCCCCTCTGACAATCAGGTGAGAGTGAACACTGAATCCATCCACAACACAACCCTCCGCGACACCTATAAGAGGGAAATGGATGCCGCAATAACCGCAGTCAACAGAGGACCTGGAGATGAAGCATCAACAAATGATCTTCACAATCACCTGAAGAAAACTGAAGACACCAACCACCACCAAGTTTAGGAGAATTACAGCCGAATTGGTTAAATATGGAGGCGACCAATTACACCAAGTGGTTCATCAACTTGTGCTCAAGGTATGGGACAGCGAATCAATGCCTGACGATTGGCAACGAGGCATTATCTGTCTCATACATAAAAAGGGAGATATCACACAGTGCAGCAATTATAGAGGTATCACGTTGCTGAGTACCATCTATAAGATATTCTCCACTATCTTGCTAGGCTGGATAGCCCCATACGCCCAGAACATCATTGGCCCATACCAAAGAGGCTTCACTCCAGGCAAATCAGCTACAGATCAGATTTTCTCTCTGCGGCAAGCGATGGAAAAACTATTGGAATATGGACAACAGTTGCACCATCTGTTCATCGACTTTAAAGCCGCCTATGATAGCATAGCCAGGGTAAAACTGTACACGGCCATGAGAGAATTCGGTATCCCGACGAAATTAATAAGACTGACTAGGCTGACCCTGACCATATGCGAGGCCAGACAAAAGTAGCAGGATCACTCTTAAGACCATTCGACATCAACAACGGTCTACGACAAAGGGATGCCCTATCATGCGCCCTCTTTAACCTGGCCCTCGAGAAAGTGATCCATGATGCTGAGGTAAATGCCATAGGTACGATCCTCTACAAGTCTACCCAACTACTGGGCTATGCTGACGATATCGACATCATGGGAAGAACCACCCGAGACGTACAAACTGCCTTCATCCAGATCGAGCAGGCGGCGATTGGTGCGAGATCTTGGGCTGCACATCAATGAAGGCCAGACAAAATATATGGTGGCGACGTCGGCACCGAAGACGAATCAACCAACAACATCAAACCGCACTGGTCAAACACAAACACGAAGAGGAATAAAGATAGGAGAATACAACTTTGAGATCGTTGACAATTTCTCCTATCTAGGGTCGAAAATCACACACGTAGCCTACACAATGACGAAATCTATGAGCGATACCATGACCGTCCGGTTGTGGATAAAATCCGGCTCAGTAGGTTACGGTGGGCGGGTCACTTAATCCGTATGGATGAGGATGATTCCACCCGGAAAGGGCAATATCTATGGTAGAAAAAGAAGACGAGGCAGACCCTGCCTAAGATGGAGCGATGGCGTAGGTCAAGACGCCAGACAGCTTTTAGGGATATCGAATTGGTGGACCTCGGCGCAAAACCGGGATGTCTAGAGTTCCTTATTAAGGCGGACCTAGACCGGATACCGGTTGTTGCGCCGTTGATGATAATTACTGTCCTACGCATTATGCCACCAATGTGAAGGACGTGAGAAGCGTAGGCACATTCGCCGTCGATGTCTAAGCCTTCTCCAGGTCGTTTTGAGAAAGAAGCCTCCGAGACTATCCCTCTATTGTTCTATGCTATGCATTTTTAAGGCGACCCAATAGTAATAGAATTGTTGCCCTTTCTCATAGTGGAACCTATCCACATCTTCTAATCAACAACATCTACCTACCCTGAATGTCGACGTAGCTGTTCGTTGGAGATCGTGCTGAACCAACGGACCTTGATGACTCGGTGGAGGGTAATGTTAACGAAGCTGGGACGCTTTCGGACAACAGTGATGGTCACTCTCTACGTGCTACTCCCATGTAGCAGTGCAGAGACTATCTTAGGCTAGATCAACCTAAACGTGACATCGCATTTCCAGATATACGACAAAACACCGAAGATGGATTTAGTGCTATGATTGAGTCGACTAACATCAAGTTCGATGTTACCCTTAGCAGAAACAACGCTGCCAAAATAGACAAATTGAACAAAGTGTTTCAATGCTCTGTCCCTTAATGCAGGAAGATTGCGAAGACCCGTCTGACCGAGAACCTTGGCTACTTTTCAATGAGACTGTGCTTCAGTTTCATTATCATCTCACTTAATGCTGCGTGAGTGATAAACTGACAGCAGTGGGACGACAAAAAGGAGAACACAAATATCCATGACCACCAAGCGGAATTCGAACCCGAGGCAATGAGTGCGAGGCACTGACGCTCAACCAGCATGACCGTCGTACAGATTTGGTTACGTTGGCATTTATCTTCAGTCCCACTCCTTATCTTTTTTATAAGACCGAGAACCATTTAGCCAAGGTCTAAGACATGGTAAGGGAACTAGTATATGTTATTAACATGGACGAGGTGTTTGGAAAAGATGTTATGGTTCATGGAAGCTTTTGACGTTCTCCGGAAATCAGCAGGAACGATATTGCCGATAACGAAAAGAAATATCACGCTTTGGACTTCGCATTCCTTTGAAATGTTACCGAAATGCAACATGTGAAGTTTCGCGCCATCATACGTCAGTCTAATAATAGTTATTAATTTATCTCTGCTTATAGCACTCCAGATACCCCCTTACAGTTTACGCTATCGAAGCTTTCTCGAAGTCGATGAAGTGGAGATGAAGCGAAGATATAAGATCCTGACACATTCCACAATGTGATCATTAAGTCTTTACCGTGGCTAACGCCCAAGATCCAGGGCAAAAACCAACCTTAATGAAGCTTTCGAGATAATCTTCGATGCGAAGACGACTTTACCCCGCTTGAGCGTATTGATGTCAATTTAGTCATCCATTTGGGGGAGCAGTTCCTATTCGCAAGTCACGGTTGGTTGTCATATTATCCACAAGAGGTGCAACTTCACTGCCATTATATAGTTGAGGAATGTGATGAAGTGCTTCCTCCATCATTTTAGTAGTTCAGTTCAGGAAGCCTAGCGATAGATGCCTGTCACATTGCTATTTTAAGGCTTACAACAATCTGTAACCTCGTTCGTAATGAGATATATTGTGGCGAAATTGTTGTTATTTGGAACAGTTTCTGATTCCCTGACTAACGTAGGGATGGAATTCCTGTTATGTCAGAGTACACAGTACACTGCACTTTTGTACTTTTATCCGGTAACCGAGTTCCAGCAAGTAGTATGCTGCGCTCACCTCACTCTCAGAGATTAACAGAGCTCCCAGCCTCTTTCGCTCATCGATCCGCCTTCACAATTAGTTCGATCTTATGACGTCTTTGTGGACTAGGTTGACAACTTGAATCGCGCTCATCAGAATTCTCTTCCGGGTTATTTAGAATTTGCGCCCACTGTTGGACGACAGTCTGATTGCGGAAACGGTCCACGCTGAATATAGAGACCCACTGTTTCCTCTGCGGGCGAACGCAGAAATGAAATTCAAAAGAATATGTCTCCCTATCATGGGCCTGAGCTTGGCCCACTATTCATCACGATCACAATGTCTTCCTTGAGATGCCTTTCCTGAGCTGCGCGTAGTTGTTCATAGAAAACAGCGACTAGCACTGAACTGTTGTGATGCTCCTTATTCTGACCCAAAATTTCGTAGTCAAGGAACTGTCATCCCAAGTGGCGGTTATAAGCAACGGTCCAATATCAAATTTGAGCCTGTTATCACGACACTTTACAGAGTCAAAACGTGCTGTTCCGCAACAAGGAAGGTATGTTTTCTAAAGGTCCACCATTCGATATGGGACGTATTTACATACAAGTTGAGGAAACCAATCATTTTGGAGGCTCTCGTTAGCGTTGTCGATTACTGTGAGTATATTCCAGGCTCCAATTATAAAAAGCTGTCGATAGTCAAAGGTCGTAGCCGTGAGAACAATCCCTATCCGAAGTAGCGTTGACATTTCGATAATAAGAAATTTTCAAAATTCCCAGCCCACAAAGTTCTATCCTGTTTAGTAGTCTTTTCCGACAAGCAGGGCAGAGAATACTCGACGATCACCTACCTTGACGTGGTGAGGGAGCTCAGTAAGGAAGATCCTCCAGGAAACGGGAGGTGACACCTGAAGCCAAGCGGTAATCAAAACCCCAAGCCAAGGTGTGACTACCGTGCCGACTTACTTTCCCCGGAAAAATTGAGGTCATGGCAGCCAACTATGAAAAAACAAAAAAACAAAAACATAAACCTACTAAGCAAACACAATTAAACTTTGATCGTGACGATCCAACCCCGAGTGAAGGGGCAACCCTGAGCTCATCGAGGGAGAACCTGAGTCTAGACTCAGATTCCCCACTTATTCAAGTGGGAACCAATTCAATTGGGACCCAGTCCTTAACGGACGAGCCGAAGCAGGCCCCTTCTGTCAGTACTCCTGACTCCAGGCTCCAATCGGCGCCACCTGCTGAGGCTAAAGTCTTGCCCATGGGTAAGCACCTGTCCACGGACAGCAAACTGCCTTCGGGCAAACCGCCTTCGGGCAAACCGCCTTCGGGCAAACCGCCTTCGGGCAAACAGCCTCCGGACAAACCGCCTTCGGGCAAACCGCCTTCGGGCAAACCGCCTACGGGCAAACCGCCTTCGGGTAAACCGCCTCCGGGCAGACTGCCTTCGGGCAAACGGCCTCCGGGCAACGCACAACCAAAGAGCTGTGCCAAGGTGGAGGGGAAAGGAGCGTTCGGGGCACCTGCGGCTAAGGGGAAACCGAAGCGGCAGCGGTCCTCGGACGATCCTAACTCTTCGATACAAAAGGCAGCAAAGAGGGCTCGGCCGGCAACGGCTAGGCCTTCATTTGCAGTCAAGACTATCGAAGCCGATGGATGGGTCCTGTACGACGACCCTAATCCATCCGGCTACGATACTGAGCAGTGCGAACAGCTTAGGAGGAAACTCCTCCTAGCTGTAAGGGCTGCGTCCGCGCAAGGCACTAAGCTTTGCTTTGAGTTGGTAGGTGTATACCGTAAAATGTTACGGCTGAACTTTGACGAAGAAGACACGAACGAGTGGCTCAGGCAGTACTGCTCCTCCCTTAACGATGTGTGGGAGGGTGCGCGACTAACCTTGAAAAGGGTCTCTGAGCTTCCATCGATCAAAAAGTGCTTTCTCTGGCTTCCACAAGAAGAGCGAAATGGTGTCGGGGCTCTGGAACAACTTGGTATACAGAACAACCTTAACACTTCCACCTGATTGCTGCTAGGCAGCAAAACAGGAGAGAGAACCGATAGGCCGGGAACTTTCCTCACTATCGGCGTTCCCGAACCTGATGTTAAGAAGGTTCGGGAAAAATCGGGTTGCTGGCTCTACTATGGGCTGGGGACCGTCACGTTACAAGTGTCGGCTCCTAAAACCATTGAAGGGGACATGCAGCCCCCGGCATCATCATCTGAAACGTAAATGAGGTGACACATTTCCCAAGTAAATTTGCAGCATTGTAAAGCGGCGACTGCACTTATTAGTCGTCGGATCAATAGCTGCAAGACATTTATATACCTCATACAAGAACCGTGGGTTGTTAGTGGGGTAGTCAGGGGCCTAAACTTCCAACATGCTGACTTATTGAATGCCAATGGAAGTGATCGTCCCCGCACCTGCATGGTAGTCTCCAAAGACTTCCAGGCTAATTTGGTTATCGACCTATGTGATGGTGACACCACATCGGCTAAGCTAACCATAAAAAGTCAACAGGGAGATAATGAGATACTATGGTGCTCTGCGTATTCATCAGAGCTATCCAATATGCCAAAAGTAGAGGCATGGGGGTAATAGCAGCAACGCTCACCACATATGCTGGGGAAGTTCGAACATCAATGTAAGAGGATCGAGACTACTGGAGTATACAGTAGGAACCGATTTGCTGACCCTAAATGTGGGTAATGAATCCACTTTCTTCAACGTGGTCAGGCGAGAGGTCATCGACATCACGGTAGCATCTCCTGACATCGCGTCTCTGATCGGAGAGTGGAGAGTATCAAACGATATCACACTCTCGGATCACAGGCGCATTGATTTCGTTATGGGCATGGATCCACCTCCACCCACTCCATTTCGGAATCCGAGGAAGACAGATTGGGTGATGTATCAAATAGAATTGAGCGCCCGAGAATGGAATCTGGCATGCAAAGTAATATCACAGAAGCGAGTGAAATGGGCATTTAACTTTAAGTTGACAAAACTTGATTAGTTTTATTATTTTTAGTTGTTCAAAATTAGTATATTTAACTTATAGTTTCAACAACATTTATATTTTGGTTATTACATTTTAACTTTTCATTTTATTTATTTATAACAAAACTTTCTAATTCTATTTTTCAACTCTCTTCACAAAATTTTCAATTCGTTTTTTCAAACTCATGGCACACTTTACTCCGATCTTCCACTCCCGTGGCGTGCTACGCAAAGTGGATAGATCCGCGCCATCTATTCGCTCGCACTCGCAACATTCGAAATAAATTTCAAATGCTGCGAATCCTGCCGCGCCACATCACTCCGCCCCCAGATGAAACCTAGGGGTTTCGGCGACTGATCCCCGAACTTCGTTCGCCGTTAATCCACAAAGCGGACACGACGTTGCTTCGGGGCGCACGCGGGTTTCAGCCTGGACAAAGAGACCGCCTTTTTGTGACCACCGATCTCGAGCTGGAAGAAATGTTCTCCCCGCTCGAGAACGCGGTACGGGCCCTCATATGGAGGCTGCAGCGGCTTCCGGACGGCATCCGTCCTGATCAGCACGTGCGTGCAAGTGTCCAGCTCCTTGGGCGAACAGGCAGGTATGGACGAGTGTCGAGAGGGTGGTGGCGCTTTGATGCGTCGGAGATTGTCCCTCAGCAGACGCACCAACCCCGACTCCGTGAGACCCGATCTCTTGTCGAAGACCGGATCGCTTGGGAGTCTCGGGTTCTCCCCGTATACCAGCTCCGCGGGGCTGGCAGCAAATTCCTCTCGGCGGGTTGTACGAAGGCCGAGTAGGACGAGAGGCAAGACTTGCGTCCAGGACGGGTCGTCGCGTGCCATAATGGCGGCTTTCAGCGTCCGGTGCCAACGTTCCAGCATCCCATTGGATTGTGGGTGGTATGCCGTAGTCCGCTGGCGTTTAAAACCAAGGAGTTTGCCTAACTCGGAGAAAAGGGTGGACTCAAATTGCATTCCCTGGTCAGTGATGACCACTGCAGGGACGCCAAAGCGAGGTATCCACTCTCGACAGAGGGCTTCAGCACATGAATGCGCCGTAATGTCTTTCAGAGGTATTGCCTCAGGCCACCGCGTGAACCTGTCGATGATTGTGAGGCAATACTTATAATCGTGCGAGTCTCGCAAAGGCCCTATTATGTCGAGGTGTATGGTGTGGAAACGCTTGGTAGTGCGGGGGAATGAGCCCACTTCTTTCCTTACATGCCTGGAGACTTTACACTTTTGGCATGCGATGCACTCTCTGGCCCAGGAATTGATATCCTTGTTCATGGAGGGCCAGAAGTATTTTCCGGTGACTAACCGGTTTGTTGTCCTGATGCCGGGGTGCGCCAAGTCGTGAACTGCGTGGAACACTTCCTTGCGAAATGTGGCCGGAATGTATGGCCGAGGTCCCTTTTCCGAGTCTTCGCAGCAGAGCGAGAGGTTTGAGCCGAAGATGGGCAACTCCCGAAATTTGTATTTGGGGTTGGACATGAGGCTCTGAAGTGCTGCGTCATCCACTTGCGCCTTGGCAATAGCCGAGAAATCGAGTGAGGCGGGGATGTTAACTTCGGAGACACGAGACAAAGCGTCAGCAACAATGTTGTCCTTCCCGGACACGTGCTGGATGTCTGACGTGAACTGGCTTATGAAGCTCAGGTGTCGAAGCTGACGAGGGGACGCTTTGTCGGGCTTCTGTTTCAAAGCGAACGTGAGAGGCTTATGGTCCGTGAACACTGTGAACGGCCTGCCTTCTAGGGAGAAACGGAAGTATTTGATGGACAGGTATGCGGCGAGCAGTTCGCGATCGTAGGTGCTGTAGTTCCGTTGAGCGGGATTCAACTGCTTCGAGAAGAAGCTCAACGGCTGCCAAACTTGGTCCACCTTTTGGTGAAGGGCAGCACCTACTGCGATGTCAGAGGCATCAACAAAAACGGCTAGGGGTGCATCTTGATGAGGAAATGCCAAAAGTGTAGCATCAGCCAGTTGCTGTCTGGATTTATTGAACGCGCAGACAGCCTCTTCAGACCACACAATCTCTCGTGTGTCTTTTGTTTTGGGGCCAGACAAGTACGCGTTCAAAACGGACTGGTGATGGGCGGCCTTGGGCAGGAAACGACGGTAGAAGTTTAGCATGCCCAAGAACCTCCTCAACTCCCTCACTGTTTTTGGACGCGGGAAGCTTGTTATCGCTTGCACCTTGTCTGGGTCGGGCTGTATCCCTTCAGGGGAAATGAAATGGCCGAGGAATCTCACCTGTTGTTGAAGGAATTTGCATTTCTCAACGTTTAGGACTAAACCGGCCTCAAGGAGACGTTGAAAAATGCACTCGAGATGGGCTAAGTGCTCAGACTCAGTGGAAGAAGCGACCAAAACATCATCCAAATATACGAAACAGAATTCGAGGTTTCGCAGGACAGAGTGAATGAACCTTTGAAAGGTTTGCGCCGCATTGCACAATCCGAAAGTCATCCGGGTGAACTCGAAGAGTCCAAAGGGTGTGCATATTGCCGTCTTTGGAATGTCTTCAGGAGCTACTGGGATTTGGTGATAAGCCTTGGTTAAGTCCAAGGTCGAAAAGATGCGGCAATTCGCGAGGTGATGTGCAAAGTCGTGGATGAGTGGAATTGGATATCGGTCAGGAACAGTCTGTGCATTTAGCCTTCTGTAATCCCCACATGGGCGCCATTCGCCGTTTGGCTTAGGGACCATATGCAGTGGGGAAGACCAACAGCTGTTTGAGGGCCTGCAGATACCCTGTTGAACGAGTTGTTCAAACTCTTTCCGTGCAATTGCCAGTTTCTGAGATGGTAGAGGACGCACCTTCGAGAAGATCGGGGAACCAGTAGTGATAATGTGGTGCTGCACATTGTGCTTCACTGGTTTGGAGAGACCACAGTTGGTAGTAATCTGGCTGAACTTTTGGAGAAGTGCCCGAGCACGAGAGTCGGTAATGTCTTCTAAAAGAACGGAAAGATTATTGCCTGGGTGAGATACCATATGTCCCGACGAATTAAGGTTGGTCGTGGAATCTATGAGAGACTTGTTTTGCAAGTCCACCAGCAATCCATAGTGACACAGGAAGTCTGCGCCTAGTATGGGGAAGCTGACATCCGCCAGGATGAAACGCCACGAAAACGTCCTACGCAAGCCAAGACTCACGTCCACTTGCCTATACCCGTACGTGTTTATGCGGGAGGAATTTGCTGCCGCAAGTTTGAGCGGTTGAAGGAAAAGTTGATGTTGCCGAGGTACGGGAAGAACCGAAACCTCCGCACCAGTATCGATTAGGTAGCTGCGCCCGCTGAGGGGGTCGAAAATAGTTAGGCGACGTGGCGCTGCGTTCTGGGTGGCCGTCGCCAAGACCCCCCGCGGACCTAGTTTTTTGCGGTAGGAGAGAATCTACACGGTAGCGTACATCTTGTCGCTTTATCCCCGAATCTGCGGTGGTACCAGCAAATCCCTTGGTCCGTGGACTGTCTTGACGACCTGCTACCTGATCGCCCTTTTCGGATGGCAGACCGTGAGCGTGCTCGCGATCTGGCGCCCGAACGCTGAGCGTCCAACGTCGCCCGCATCTCGGCCATGCTGGCTGTTAACGCAGCAATCTCGCGCCTCAATTCACCCACCTCATCCGACGGTGGTTGAACGGCCGCCAAGGTTGGGCGTACGTACACCTCCTGGACCTGGTCGGCCGTCGCTGCCAGTTCCTCCAAGGAACCGGAGACGCAAGCGAGGATCGCCTGGGTGCCCTCCGGGAGCCGACGCAGCCAGAGCGACTTGATGAGGTCGTCGCCGATCTTGCTCCCACCCAATTGCCTCATTTCACGAAGCAATTGGCTGGGAGTTCGATCACCCAACGTTAAACCCGCCAGCAAGTGGTCTAATTTTGCCGACTCGCTTGCCGACAGGCGCTTGATCAACTCGCTCTTGAGCTGCACGTACGATGTCGACTTCACCACGTCGGACACCAGAAGTATGGACTCTTCGTCCAGGCCGACCACCGCGTAGTTGAAGCGGGTAGCGTCCGATGTGATGCCGGACATTTGGAATTGTGCTTCCAAATGCACGAACCACAGCTCGGGGTTCCGCCGCCAAAACGGAGGAACGCGTACGGCGAGGGCGGTCACTTGTGGGTCCGATGGGCCTGGCGCGTCTTTATTGTCAAACGACATTTTTCTTAAGTACGAGATGTAGACGCGGTGAGTTTATACTGAAACACGGTGAACTTTACACCGACACGGCAGGCCGCACCCACAAATGCACGTACGAAACGAGAAAAACAACGACCGAAGCGGACGCTCTCCAGCGCAGACCAAAAATACCTCCAATGAAAATGGAGATCTCGCGATGCTAAACACCTCTTCGCCGTCTCTTGCAGCGATTTCAAACTTTTATTATTATTTTTTTTAAAACTTCTAATGTATTGAACAATAATAAATTACAATAATGCTTCGCTGCTGCGGCCTCTTTGTTGAAGACGGCGTTGATGTGAAGGCGGCGGCGGTGGTCGCGTGAAAATCTACTTCTGGAGAGGGTCCGACGTGTGTCGCACAGTACACTGTGTAGAGAAGGTTTTCTCGCGTTTTTTCTTGCCTCTGCTCCGACTCGGGATGTGGAGATGCGACACGTTTTCGTGATGTTTACAACGGCACTCCACACTCAACTGTAGATGCGAACGCGTGAAAATCACTTGCCGTACGGTCTACTGATGTTCTTGATAGACTTCTCGGTGTTTGGAAGTTCTATTTCTGCCGTGTTGTTCGGACGAATTTTGTCGTCAATAGAACTTCACTAATGGCGGCGATGGCGGATAATTTGTCGTTTTTTACATATCGGGGTCACCAATTAAGTTGGTAAAACTTAATTGGTTTTATTATTTTTAGTTGTTCAAAATTAGTATATTTAACTTATAGTTTCAACAACATTTATATTTGGGTTATTACATTTTAACTTTTCATTTTATTTATTTATAACAAAACTTTCTAATTCTATTTTTCAACTCTCTTCACAAAATTTTCAATTCGTTTTTTCAAACTCATGGCACACTTTACTCCGATCTTCCACTCCCGTGGCGTGCTACGCAAAGTGGATAGATCCGCGCCATCTATTCGCTCGCACTCGCAACATTCGAAATAAATTTCAAATGCTGCGAATCCTGCCGCGCCACAAACTCGTTAACTCGTTCCATAGATACAAGTCTGCAGGTCTGGATAGTATAATATCATCCCCGCGCTAATAATAGAGGGAATGTATGTCCCGGGTCTATACATTCGGAATATATATCGTGCATGCCTAGCGCACGGTTATATTCCAATTAAATGGCGGGATGTGAAGGTGTTGTTCATTCCCAAACCAGGAAAACCTATCTATGATACACAGACGCAAAAAGCTTTCGACCGATCAGCCTAACTAAAGGGACTAAAAAGATTAGTACATCGGTTCATAAGGGATACACACATTCCTAAGTGGCCACTTGACCATAGGCAACACGCCTACCAGAAAGGCAAATCCACGGAGACAGCACTCCATGAACTTACGGCAAAAATTGAAAAGGCGATGTCCGAAAAAGAATACGCCTTAGGCGCATTTATGGACATCGAAGGTGGCTTCAATTATGTCTCATTCGTGGCAATTTGTGATGAATGGAATCGAACCGGTGCTAATCAGTTGGATCCTTCACATGCTAGAGTGGAGAAAAATCCACATATCGGACGGCCAGAAGTCTATTGAAGCAGGATGTCTCAGGGGCTGCACACAGGGAGGGGTTCTGTCTCCATTGTTATGGCTCTTGGTAATGGATACCTTACTGTGGCTCCTGGAGGACAAAAAAGTCCTCGCGCAAGCATTTGCGGCCGACCTAGCCGTAATAATTACCGGCAAGTTTGCGGACACAGTATGTGACCGCTTGAATGCAACTCCGCATGTAATCCACAGCTGGTGCCTCCGCAATAGACTCACGGTGAACGCCAGGAAGACTGGACTAGTTATGTTCACTAGGAACTTCAGGTGGGGCAGCTATATGCTCCGCAGGGGCGGAAATCCAGCTGTCACAAACAGTCAAATACTAAGGAGTACATTTCGACTCCAAGTTAACGTGGAATCATCATTTCCAGGAACAATATCAGAAGTCCTGCAGATTGCTTTGGTGGTGTAAGAATGCGATAGATAAGACCTGGGGACTTTCACCCAAACGGATGTACTGGATGTATACTTCCATAATAAAACCCATTTTGATGTATGCATGCATCGTCTGGTGGCCAAGAATGAATTTTACTAACGGCAGGAAGCTGCTAATGCAGATTCAGAGACTTGGTTGCCTAAGTATTACTGGAGCAGTGAGTACTACGCCGACTGCGGCACTTGAAGCTATCCGAAATTTACCCTCCATTCGCTTGGAAGTGAAACGGAAAGTAGCCAACGACGCATATAGGTTCGATACCATTGGGTCGTGGAAAGGCGGCCAATCACACGGTCATGCGTCTATCTGGAAATTCCTCAAAAAACATCCAGTAGCCCTGATGCCGACCGATCATATGGTTTCCAGATTCGTCTTTGAAAAGACATACACTGTCTTATGATAATCACCGAAAGAGAAGAACGGTCGACAAGTGGCCATGAGTCTTTTCAGATTACAGACCTAATAATCTTCACCCACGGGTCAATCATGGAGGATGGATCGGAGGGGAGAATCCGATAGAACTGGCCCGACCCCTCGGAAAAATGACGACCATATTCCAGGCGGAGATATATGCCATTTCGTTGGTAGCGGAAGAATGTCTGCGGCAAAAATGGAGGGGTCGCACCATTCGAATCTGTTTCGACAGTCGGGCGGCATTATCAGCACTAAATGGAAACAACATATCAAGCCAGTTGGTGTGGAGTTGTCATCAGGTGCTGCTGAAACTTGGCCGACTGAACGAAACATTCCTGATGTGGGTGCCGGGGCACTCTAACATCGTTGGCAATGAGGAGGCTGACAGACTAGCTCGCCGAGGGTTTGGATCCACAATGGTGGGGCCAGAACCGGCTCTTGGAATCCGACAATCTACTGTCAAGTCTACTCTGAAGGGTGAAATTGCAAGGATTCACGCAACCGAGTGGAAAAATCTGGACTCTTGCTGGCAAGCGAAAATCCTTGTGAAGGAGCCTAGGGCCACTAGAGTGGCATTTTTGTTGTCCCTTAAGAAGTGGGACATGAAAACCCTAGTAGAGCTTTTGACGGAACACTGCTCCTTAAACTACCATATGGAAAAGATTGGGGTAGTGGTTTCGGCTATGTGCAGCCAATGTGAGGAGGAGGAGAAGACGGCCCTGCATTTTTTATGCAGCTGCCCGGCATCCTCAGATCTCAGACGAAGATACCTTGGCAAGGTTTTCTTCAATGAAGAATTTGCACACTCTCTGTCTCTGGAGAATGTTCTCAGATTCGCTAAAACCTGCGAACACCGTAGGCGGGAAGCCATTGAGTAGGCAACTTACGGGGATAGTATAATGGGCCTAACAATGGCCTGAGCGCTCGGAACTGCGGCTCCCCCCAATTAACTAAATTAAACTAGGTGCTAATTCAATTCTCTGTGTTTTCGTTTGATCTATCAGGTATGGGTCTAACGGCCTTTTTCGGAATTATCTCACCGTTGCTGTCTTCTCCTATAAAATTCCTTTCTAGCGGCTTTTTGTCCACAGTCACTTCGGTCGGATTCGTCCCCCTTCTCTGGTGGAGACAGTGTGCCCCATTCCCTAGAAGATCCAAGGGAATCATCCCCGCGATGACACACACTGCTTCACCAGATACTGCCCTATATGCGCTGCACACTCCCAGGGCGTTTGGCCAGTATGGGGAACACACCTTTCTCCGATTCACAGTGTTGTCTAGTGCTCCCGCTGAGACAGGAGGCGCGTATAGCAGGATGGATTTCCCCACCCCTGCGTTAAGCGCCGGCGACTATATTTTTTGCTTCCAATAATGCCTAATTATCCTTGCTAGAGATGAGCAAACCTTTGCTTTTCGTGCGCATAGTCTAGGTGTCCCTTGAAGCTGAAGTTGGCATCACTCATTACCTCCACTCGAGTCAAAATTCAAAGGAGGATGCGACCAGAACAGAAACCAAATATACCAATAAAATTGAAAATTTCGTAGTGCAAAGTGAATGAATTTCAGAAAGGTTTGCGCGACATTGTCGAGTCCAAGCGTCATCCTAGTCAACTCGAAGACTCCGAAGGTTGGGCATATTGACGTTTTCAGAATGTCTTGGAGAATTTCAGGGATTTTATGATATACCTTGGCTAAATTCGAGATCGAGAAAATACGGCAGTCTGTGATAGAGTGGGCCAAATCCAGGATGAGTCGAATGGCGTATCAGTCTGGAATTGTCTGGACATTTCGATGTCTGTAATCGCCACAAGGCCTCCATTCAGGACCAGGTGCAAGGTCGGCTCAAGGAGTTCTTCGAACTCTTTCCATGCAACTGCGGTGTTAATAGACGCACCTTAGAAACGATAGTAGTGTTAATTTGGCGCTAAATATCATGCTTAACAGGCGGAGGGAATATATTCTCGGTAGTGATATTTTTGTGGAAATGCGCGAATAACTGCTTCGTCACCGTCTTGAAAAATGATGGAGTGTTGGACGTGCAGTCTCCGCTGGTGTCCCACAGGGCTCTATACCGGTCCACTACTGCGAAACATCATGTATAATTTATTTATTTAATAAAGACAATATACAGAAAACAAATTCCTTATTACATATTATCCTTAGAGGGAGGAGCAAGTAAGTGGCTTACCTTACGCTTAAAACTAAAGAAATAGACAGTCAAAGGACCCAAGCTGTAGGGCGTTGTAGGACCGGTATAGCCTCGGAATCGGGGAGAGAAAGTAAATCTCGAGCTCCTGGAAGGGTACTTCAAAAATTTCCGCATTATTTGTGTTATGAGAGGCAGTGCGGAAAGTAATATCCGAGTTGGTAGAGCAGACCATCAGGCAATTGCTGACTTTGAAAAGAGTACACATATCAAGGAACATACGGCGTTGCTGCAGGGAAGGGATATCGAGGGTGCGGAGTCGTGACGGATCGTCAAGCCGTGGAAGGTGGAGCGCGATACTCACGGATGTGGAAGGGGGACCAGACTACACAGCAATATTCAAGGATGTTTCTGACAAGGGAGTTGGAAAGTGTTAAGAAGCGCTGAATTTAGGTAAAGTCGGAGGAGGAAGCTAGGATAAAACCAAACATTTTGGAAGCTCTATTGAAGACGTCAACGAAGTGGGAATTAAAACGAAGTTTGCCATCGAATATTACATCCAGGTTTTCGATGGAGACCAGTAGTGAAAGGGGTTGTCCACTAAGACAATAAGAAAAGCATGTTGGGGATTGCTTAAGCGAATAGTTAGCACATTCAGTGGCGTTTGCTGACATTCAGTGTTGACCGAGCACCAACGGACCAAATGATCAAGGTTGGACTGCGCAGTTCAGCGGAGGTGAAACAGAGGCAAATAATTTAAGGTCGTCTGCTTAAGGCAAACACGGGCAGGTGAGCCTTGGGGAACACCAGAGGAAGAAGAGAAGGAACGAGATGAGTAACCATGAAAAGAAAATTTGCAGGAGGAAAGCCAGAAGATGATTGAGGGAGCGAAGTGGAGAAATGAGAGTTTAGAGAGGAGAATATTATGGCTAACGGTATCAAAGGCTTTGGAGAAATCAGTATAAATAACATATACCTCCTGTCAAATTAAAGCATTTAGCAACGAAGTTGGTAAAAACCAGAGATACCGTAGATCTACGTTTCACGAAACCATGCTGCTCTTTGACAATGAGGTGACCGCAGTGCGCGGTAAACCAGAACGGTCCCCACTCTTCAGGATAGGAAAGCAGCCTTCTTCTAGACTTTCGTTGTAGATTATACACAGGGGGAGGGAGATGTGTTTTCTACAGTTAAGAAGGAAGAGATTAGGAAGGCTCTCGGTGTCCGATCCGATATCGGTGTTAATATTACCAATGAGGAACTTAACCAAGGAAGGCGTAAGGAGAGGAATGGCCAGATATTCGGAACAGTCTGCAGTTAGAAGAGGCGTAGAGGGCGGAGTGGTCGAGGGAGAAGTACGTGCAGAGAAGCTCGCAGGATTATTGTGGAAAGTTAGCAGTGGAGTCAGTAAAACTGATAGAAGAAGGAAGAGATTGGGTGGGATTCCGGGAATAGCAAGTGTGGGACCAAAACGGTTTCAAGTTACTGCGGGTAAGAACGGTTTCGATGTTCAACAAGTAACTTTTATGTGATTTTTTAATCATGAACTGCACAGTGGAGCGCATAGCCTTATAGTGAACAAGGTCTGCTTCATTCTTAGAAGCCCGCAACTTCTTCCGCAGTACATATTTCAGGCGAATGTCATTAAGGATCTCCGTTGTGAACTAGGGGAAGAAGGGACACTACGGGAAAGGAGATCGGACAGAATATTGTAGTGCTAAAAGCTTGATCACACGTTGAGTTGCTCAACATGTAAGCCCAGTTGATAGACGCTAAAGCTGAGTTGAGACCGTCAAAGTTGGCTTTGCGGAAGTTGAATTTAGTAGATTTTCGCATAGTTTTCGAGTTTGACCTGGGGGCTCCGCTACAAATTCAAGTGTGGGGGATAGTGAGCGTCAGTTTTGATATATGGGAATGTGCAACGAAATAAAGTGAGGTGGCACTCGGGCAGGTTAGGAAGAAAGAGATGGGGGGTGCGGCCCAAGGAATTTTTGGTCGTATTGAAATTCAGGGCAGAGCAAGTATTCATAAAGGAAGAGAGTAGAAGTTTGGAATGGAAGAGGTTGTTGAAAAGAATTGGAAGGGGCTAGGATGATTAGGCGAGTGGAGCATGGGGAGGATAAAATCTCCGCAAAGGAAGGTAAGGGAATCTGACAGTAAGGAGTTCAGACAAACTGTCAAACAGTTTTTCATATTGGTGAGAAGGGCAAATATAGGGGACGTATGTACAAGATACAATGAACGGGAGGGAATTGAGTGGGGACACACGCACGGTTCGGTGTGGAGTGTACCTTTTATCTAATTACAATAAAAGGTACACCCCACCGCCCGTGGACTTATGAGATGCATTCCGGTCCCTGTTATAGCGGAAAGTGGAGTACCCTTCGGGGAGCTCGGAGTTTAATATGGCATTGTCTAGTCAGCTTTCGAGGATACAGATGGCATGGGGTTGGTCAGCTTCACACAGGTCAGAGGAGAAAGTAAACCCATTTTGCTCCTGTGGATCATCCGTAGAAGTTGCGAACGCTAGCCTGGAGATAAATAGCAATTTATGTGGGAAGGTCATCTTTGACCTGGGGCAACTGTTACGGGTGGAAGAGATGCCAGGATATAGAGCAGTGGCGGGAAGTGTAGTTTCGTTGACGAGGGGAACGATGTTAAAAAGTGGGGCGGCAGTGTTCCCGTGGCCTGCTGAGGAGGCTGCGGATATTGTTCCGTTGAAGGTGCGATAGAGCGAGATAGGATCGGAGGCTCGGTGAACCGTAACTCGTAGTTAGTTGAAGCAACACTGATGTAGGAAGCATTGCAGATGAAGATATTCAGGGGATATTTAAAAGCACATTCAAAGGACGCCATCCAGTGGGAAAGTCAGGCAAACGATGGAAGGAGTCAGTTTACGAGGCTAGTATAAGACTGCTAAAATTTTCCAACTGGAGGATGCGATCGAAAGATCGAGATGGCTGGAGGAAGTCTATCTTGGACGCATTTGCCGATTTGATCTGCCCCATCACTGAAGAGGATGAAGAAGCACCAGTTTGGATGAAGGCCTATAACGTTCAGGCGTATAGGAGCAAATGATCCTCAGCATATTGTCTTAGGGTGTTCAGAGTTGCTAGTGCATTCCGAATAATGTCAGATGAAACAGTTTTCATAGTCGAGGGAATGGTCCACATGGTCCATGGCTTCTAGTGGTGGGGAGGAAAACGAACTGACGAACGCACAGATCGTTCTCGACAGTCCCTCAGTGGGTGCAGTCTGTGTCGGTCTGGTGAAGAGTGGGATGTATTAATACGATTTGACAGCCACTGACTCCAGATGGCGAAGACACATCACCGTTCTTCAAGGACGATCTGGGCCGCCCGATCAGGAGAGCTTTTGGATTTGACAGACAGAAACGCGTACAGGATTACAGTGGTTTGCAATAGGTAGTAGCCTATAGAAGATAATGCCGCCATAATCGGTATATCATATAATTTGCAGTGTCGAAGATACGGAGAGGTAGAAAAGACCCTCAGGCACCTCCTTTGCCACTAGTCAACTCTAGCAAGACCCAGGTTGTGGACACTGGAGGAGCTTAAAACGACCTCTGCAGGTAGGTTTGGGGAGCGTTCTTTCTCGTGAACGATACGGGTTGTCTTTGAAGATCTAAGTAGGCTAGATTCTGTTCTCTTGATCCTCCCTTCTCCCCCTCCGCTGTCATCATCACACTAACAGTATGCAACCGCAAATGACCCTCCCTATGTACATCATCTGTCTAAATGAGGGGAGGGGGAATATCAATTGTCATATTTTTCCTGAATGACTTCCCAACTATATGATTTCACATAAAAATGAAATATTATATTCGCATGACTTTCTGAAATAATTTGATTTGAAATGAAAATAAAACTCCCGCCGATGGCGGTTTGTCTCCACCAACCCTCGACAGCCAAGGCAAGGATAGTTCAGCGATTCCCATGTTTTCATTAATTTTTAACAAGACCCCGCAAAGTATGCGCGCTGCATATTTTCCGGGGAACGAGAATGAAAATGCAGAAAATTTCGTACAAATGAAAACTGCATTTGACTGAATCCGAAATGAAAACATCATAGGTCGCTGGTGCTGGGGCTGTCGGGCTGTCCAAATTGAATTTACTTACCAACTAGCTTAATTTTTTCTTTGGCGTAGTCAAGTAAAATATTTTCCATTTTTAAATCTCTGAAAGTAAACGGAGTAGAAAAATGTAATATAAAGAAAATGCAAGGGGGGTTCACTTTGTTGGTGTCATTGTCGGCGAAGCGAGGCGTGTCATTGTTGTTGTTGGTGTCACACAATTGTTGTTGTTTTTGTCCTTGTTACAGTGTTCCTGGGTGACGTTGCTGCAGGGAAATTTCATTTAAAAAATTGGCTTTAGTTGAACAGCGAAGTGTAACTTTGTGTACATGATGCCACTGTTGATGTTACTGTTGCTTCCCTTAGCCAGATTGGGGTCGGCAGGGGTCGGCGTGTGATGAGATGTATGTTGGCAGTGGTTGTGTTTCGCTCAGGGTAGTATCCAGTGTAATATCGAAGGCGAATTTACCTGTGAACGACACCTTTATCATGGAGGTGCCCTACAGCAGATGCCAATTGTCTTGCCAAGGGACGTGACTTTCTCTCATCCAATTTTCCATATCGTTGAGATTTAACGTAAGTACACAAATCGCCACCTGATCCTATTTCGGTGACAATATAGTAATTTTTTTCTGTCTGTAAGAGCAAAAATAGATGCGTACAGCGGGGATCAATAGTGCAATAAATGAAAGTTTTGAATTGATGGAAATAGGGATGTTCGTGGAGGTGCAAGGTGGTCGCTTAAGATAGAACTTTTGATATGCAATGACTTGTCCGTTAATCCCTCCTTTTGCTATATTCGACAATGGGATTGGGTTTCTAAATATCAAGGGAATCATATCAATTCATTTTGCTAATCTTGGGGGGTATATTGGGTCCTTATTCTGGTTTGAATATGAAAAATATGATGAAGCTGTACCTCTGCGGATGTGTTACTACCAATTTTGTCAAACAGAGGGTATATTCACTTGATGAACTTATTCAATCGATTTGATACCAGTCTGCTTGTCCGGATTGTTTATGTATCGACCCCGTCAGCTTGCTCTTTCCCCTCTATGTTCCTATAACCGGGAACCCAGAGGAGGGTGACCTTGCGCGTGCTCCCCAGACTGTCTAGGGGGTTTCTGCACTCCCCCACCAGCCTGGAGGAGGTCGTCGCTGAGTACAAGGACTTAATGGCCGCTTGGCTGTCGGTCAAAATGGCTATGTTACGCTTGGGGCTCGGATCATGCTCCACCCATCGACCGACCTCCAGTATCGCCAGTACTTCCACCTGGAATACACTGGCGAGACCATACGATTCATATACACTGTTTGGATTCGAGGAAACCAATGCACCGACTCAACAGACCATTTTTCAACCATCGGCGAAGAATACCGTCTCGTAACCTTGCAACATGCCACCGGTCTTCCATTATCCCCTGGTTGGAAAGTCCAAAGTTTCTCGCGAAGTTCAGCTTCCGTGTGGCATAGTACTAGGGGAAGGCGCAGATTTCCAGAAGTACTTCGTCTAGGATGTTTCTGTAGCCATAGGGCTTTGCTCTCTAGCATATGAACTCACGTAGACTGACGGCACTGCACGCTACACAGTATTTAATGTGGAGGTCTAGGGATAGGAAATGCAGGATTACATTGAGAGCATTTGCCGGCATGATCGAAGAACACCAGTAGCACCTGCACACGCGGTCCTTTGAATCCTATTGAGCTTCGTTCTATTGCATTTTTTGCTCAAAGCCTGCCACCATACAATAGAGACGTAAGTTAGGTTTGGACGCACCACAGCAGTGTACATTCATAAAACCATCCTCGGCCGGAGACCCTATTTCTTAGAAAAGGTTCTCCTGCAGGCATAGAAGGTTATTCAGCCGATCTTAACCCTCAGTTTTATGTTCAATCCCTATTTAGTGTTGGATCTAGGATTACATCCAGATACTTTCCATTGGAAGAAAGAACCAATCTTTGTTCATTCAGCCGTAGTAGGTGAAATTCAGGTACCCTTGTTCTGATGGTGAATAGCATCAGTTTGGTTGGGTTTATGCAGACCACAGCGGCGCATCATTCGCAACGCTCCTTCCATAATGTCACTCATAATGGACGGAAACATTCCTGACACTAATTTCACCAAGTAGTCTGCATATGCCACTATTTTCACCTCGCTGCTGTCCAATATTCGTAAAATTTCGTTCATTACTATTAGCCTCTATTCACAACTGTGGCCAAGTGGTTGCCTTACAGGTCCTACTGGATTATCCTGGTATTTAGCACGGATATAATCCAATGCGCAAGATACCCCCGTTCCAATTCAATACTGGTCAAGGCTTCCTTGATGGCGTTGGTAATAACGTTGTTTAAAACGCCCCTCTATACCCAAGAGGGCAGCTAGGGTATACTGCTTGTACTGCAGTGATTGCTCAACCATGCCAATTACCTCGTGGAGAGCGGTTTTTGTGGATTTGCCTTTGAGGTAGGCATGCTGTGACTTAGAGAAAGGCGTCCTCGACATCCACTTAAGGGCGATTATGCTTTAGGCTCTTCAACATGAAAGAGGGGAGGCTGATTGGCCGAAAGTTCTTCGCCGACTCATGGCCACGCCTGCCTGCTGTCGGCTACAGATTTATTTTCGTTATCCCCAGCATGATTTGCTTGCTTGGGGGGTTCGTCGGTCTCCGTCGGACAGTCGATGCTCACGTTGTCCAACCGTTCGGCGGCGTCGATTCGATCCAGGTCGTCCTTCGGTTTTGCAGAGCGGAACACTTTCACTTTTGCGTTCCTGACTCCGAACTGCATTTTATAGTTTACCTTTTCCAGTGCCTCCAGACACTCTCTATTTACACGGAGCAGAAAGGGTTGGCTGTTTATCTCGGCTTCCTCCTCCCTGTTCGCTACCTTGTCGTCCATGGAAGTTCTTGGGTTTTGAAGACGAAGGGATTGAACGAGCTTGTCATTATCCACAACCAAACGCGAGTCACCGGTTTCCTGGGAATCTCGTCATAAGGGATGGCGTTGAACTTTACGCCCTCCCAGGCGCCGCTGATTTTAGCGACGTATAAACCGAGAAAGCCTTGGAGAATTGGTCCTCACAGGATATAACATGGAATCCACGTACCAGTTGAAAGGAATCAAACCACGGGATGGATCCCATGTGTTCGCTTTTGCCATCGGGGAGATGCTCAATGACCAAAACCGACAGCCTGGCCTCCAGCGTTAGTTTGCTGCTAGTGGAATTGTCATCCGTCAGTGCCACACGTGGTACAAAGGTACAAAGGCTCCTGGCCTTTGTACCTTTGTTCGATCTCATCTTGAGATTGATTGCGTTGTGTAGAGGAGGACTTCGCCTTCTGCTCGTCTACCAGGCGTTTGCTGTTATCCCTCAACAATCACCTGGTATTTAGCGAGATCCTTTTCATCCTGCTCGTCGACAATACCGGCTTACTTACTCTTAGCAATCTTGCTGAAAATATGTATGGCTTTCTGGTACTGGCTATTGAGCAGGACAGCAGAGGATCTTCGCTTCTTACCCGGTTTCCGGTGACTGACGTTCTTGTCGAGAGATCCCCCGATGTCGAGGGTTTCGGGTTTGGAGTACTAAGTCTGGTACTCGCTACACCCAGCTTGACGGCAGTGAATTCTAGGCTGGAAACCACTAGTCCACCTGCCGTCTCGCTCCGGGAGGTCTCTGCGCTTGGTTTCAGCACAGCTATTGCAGGCAGCTCATCCTCCAATGATGTGGCTGGCATCAACACCTCTTCTTCTATCGTTGGTTTCTTTGTTTTATTAATAATTGAGACCATGCCTTGGTCCCACAAGTAGTCCGGGGGGGAATGTCCCGGCCACTAGGGCAAGGGTCTTATTAGAAACTGAAGGTGCTCAAAGTATTCAGAGTTCGCATACCAAAGACCAAGCTACCCATTGGCCACGTAGCCCTTAGCGTATGGAGTGCTATTAGCACCTTCTCCAGAAGAGGGAGGATGATCCACGGGCTGTTGCTTTGGCTCATCCTCCGTCAGACCCACTTGCCCCTAACATATGATAAGCAGACAAGCAAATCCTCGTAAGTTGGATAAAACTACTCCCAGGTCGGCCCTACACACTCTTGGCCTGTTCGAAGACCAGTTTACGATATTTAGCATTTCCAATATTTAATTTTATTTATTTTTAGAACAACCTAAAAACTGGTCCCTTTCGCTTAAATTCAAGAGCCTAATTTAATTTGATTAATTAATTAATTAATTTAAAATTTTATTTTTTAATAATTTTCAAATAGTGTGAAACAAAAATTGACCGGGGCAATCGTTTGTTGAACCTTATAAACCTGCCTATATTGAATATTATCGGGTGCAGGATTAGCGGGACCGGGACCGGCTGGTTGGATGGACAGCTGATCAGCTGGACACAGGGAATTCGTGTCGAGTGCAGCATGGAGAAAAGACGCCGAGGAGGATTTGGTTTGTATAGTTTTCCGGTTATTGTGTTTGTTTTTGCAAATAATTCGCGTAGACATTTTCAATCCTCAATTTTCCGAGAATAATCCATCTGTGGAAGTAGCTATAGTGATCCCAGGCCAAAAGACAGGAATCCGCTATCGATGAAGGTGAAGCCAATATTTGAGTCAACGGGGGAATTGGTTCTGGGCTTTCGGAGGAAGAAGTTGATGTGATTTGAAAAGAAAAGGAGATCGAGAAGTGATTTGAGAAAGTTCTTCTGTTTTGTTGAAATGGGTTTATTGATTGCTGAGATATAACCGTGCATGTATATTAAGGTAAATTGTAGTGATATGTGGTATGGGCCTCGAGGATATCGCCCGAGATATTGGGTTTGTAATTTGAAAAAGGATCTAGGAAGTATAGATCAAACATCTTTCAAGTTTGCGTAACTCCCTCGCTGTTTTTATGAGGTCAGTTTTTTTGCCCAGATTGCCGCTCCGTAGGTAATCATTGGCCTTACTATTGCAGTGCATATCCAGTGCAAAATTTTCGGAGTGTAACTGCATTTTTCCTTGCTATGGACCTGTAATTCATGAGAGTCCTCGTAGTTTTCCGACATACGTTTTCAACGGGTGTCTTCCAGAGTTGTTTTTAGTCTAGTGTGATTCTCAAATATTTAACCTCTGTTACTCGTTTCACTTCCATGCCATGTAAAGTAATGGCTCCCAGGTGGTCAAGCTAACGCTTTATTGTAAATTGTAATACAATATATTAGTGTTGGCTGGATCCCTGCACCAGCTCCTATTAATTCGTAGTCCGGTTTGGATCCCTCATATTTGCTCTTACAGATCAGAACCATCTCATCAGCGAAACTATGGACCAGGCCACTTTCCATGTGCTACTCCCACATAGCATCAAAACGGTCTCAACTTGATGCTGTTTCAAATTCCGTGGCACTGTTGGTAGAAATGGCGCTTCTTAACTATAGAAGTTGATCAGCGCTTTTGATACTCTGTCCATTAATACAGAAAGGGATGAGCCATCAGACTGAGAACCTTGGGTTTGCTGGTGTTTAACTTCTGCCTGACTCCAGTTGCCTTTCACTCAAAATCCTTTGTCCAAGGTGGGAGACTAAACAGGCGTCCTCAGCTTGGTCGAAACGATTAGGAAAAGATGTCATAGCCAATTGTAGTCCTCCTCGTCCTACGGACAAGGCAGTATGACGAATGTTACTGATAACATGAAGAAATAATATTGATGACCATATGCAACCCTGGTACACACCGTTTTGGACTTCAAAATCCTCCGAGACTTTACCCCGGTGCAGCGCATGGCATTTTGCGCCATATATCGCTCTGATAATGTCTACTAGTTCCTCGGGAATGACACTCCTGCATAGGGCACTTCAGATACACTTTCCGTTCACGTTATCGAAATCGATCAAGAGCAGATGAGGTGAAGACTCTCACTCAGCGCACTGTTCTGAAATGATCCGTAGAGTGTCGATGTGACCAATGCGGGAGGATCTGGAGCCGAAACTAGCCTGCTGCTTGTCGATCAAGCGTTGAAGATAACCTTTGATGTGTTTCAGGATTTGTTAAGCTATTATTTTTGCAGTAGCAGTCAGCCTCGGATTCCCAAGATTTCGTATGAGTGGGAGCAGCAGATTTGCAATAACTGCACGTGTAGCGATAAATAACTTTCCGGGGAGATCATGCAGCCTAGCGGCTTGACTCCATTTGAGTGTATTGATGGCCGAAATTCTCCTCTGTTTGGAGGAACAGTCCGTGTCCGGATGCTACGGTGACTAGCCATTTCATCACAAGAAGAAGAAACTCACTGGATGTGAAACGCTTAAGAACCAAGGTGAAGTATTCTTTCCACCCCTTCAGTTGCTCGTCATCGTGGATGAGAAGTCGACCCTTGACATCCTTCATAGCATCATCGAAGTATTCGTGACCCCATGCAAGCTTTTTCGTGATTCAATATACACTTCTGAAATCATTGCATCTGTGGCATGACCAGCGCAATAGAAAATCTTCTCTTGACATGTTGTACACTACGCTGAACTTTTCGAGAGCGTAATGCCTTCAACCCTTTACATTCATCCGTTGGTTTTCACGATTTCGCAGTCCGCCAGATTTTATGACGTTCCTTCGGGATGTGGACGAGCAAAAGGCAATTTTGATGGCTGCTCAACGTTATTCTCAGGAGCGTTACTCAGGGTATCTGCCGTTCGATCAGCAAGATAGCTTTCTCATTGTTGGGTCGTTCAAGCGGTTGGTGTTGAACTTACATGGTCATAAGCTCTTCAACCCTGCGAAAAATGGTGAAAGCAACACACAAGCGAACCTAAGCGACCATTGGATGTGATTCCATTCGAGGCCGATGTCAGCACCCCTCTTGTTACGCACATCCACGAGACAACTCCGAAGTCTATTTCTGATCCGGAAGTAGTCGATCTGATTACTCGTATAGTCTCGGTCAGTTAAAACTCAACTAACCTTATGACAAGCTCTGCACTTAAACGACCCACGGCGAGGCTGTGGAAGTTGCAGAAACCCACAAACCTTCCACCGTTATTGTTACGGTCGTGTTTCGTCTTTCCCTATCACATATCCAAGCAAGGTGTTGTCAGAGCCTTCCTTGGCATTCAGATCTCCTATCATGATCATAGTACCACTTTCAGGAAGCCTCCCTTGAGCAGCGTGCAATTCTTTGCAGAAAGCATCATTCTTCACTATATCGGAAGTCTCCGTTGATGCATAGCATTGCACAATTGTGATGCTGATGTCAGAAATCGGCTAACCCTCCCCCCTCTCCAGGATTCGCCTCTGTTACCACGTGGCTTTGCAGAGTACAAAGGAAGGAAAGAAGAGGAGTACTCTCCTGAGTCCCGCCTTACTTCCCTTAGGCCCAGAATGTCCAGCCTACATCGTTGGAATTCTTGCTCAAGGTAGAGAAAGTGAGCATTCTGAGGAACTTCGCTACTGGTGCCGAAGAGCGTGCGTACATCACTGAAACCAATTACAGTCCGTTTTCGATTGCCAAAGATCTTTGACGTGAAGTCAGCTCCTGTTCGAGGCGTTGTAAAGCTTTGAAATTTGCAGGTAGCTAGCCTACAGATTTCCATATTTTTTAGTCGTGCCGTCCTCACGTATTCGAGGAGGGCGATCAAATCCAGGTGTGCAGTGGACTCATTTGAAGTGGCTCTTGCCCCGAAGCGTCACCGGAGGTTTTTTGGTGCTATGAGAACCAGGAGCGCACTCTGAGATCATATCTTTCAGGAGCATTTCTGGAGGATGTGTTCTCGACCCTATTAATTGCGGTTTGCTCCCATGAGAGGGGAGTTTCATGGGGGTTGTGGTTTCGCCCATATCGCGGTTCCAGCGTGAAGTGGCGTTGTACAATTCGGGTCCTGTACTCCTTAGTTGCGGCAGAGGTTTTCGGATATTGCGGTAAACATCGAGGACCTTTCAATCACCATTTACTACAAGCAAAGAAGACTGATTCTGCTCTTCAACCCCGACTTACACGGCACCGGATATACCGTTCTTGACGTTTCGAAATTAGCAGGCTGTTAGCCCAAAAATTTTGGTCGAAGACTCACAGAGCCTAATTTCATTCGGCATAGAATATTTCAGATATATTACCTGCTCATGCCATCCAAGGGCATCGCGCAAGATGGTGACCCCGGGGGACGACTTATCTCCTCATGCGAGAATTAATTGTATAGAGGCGGCCGATGTTTTGAAAAATCGGCCGGAACATAAGATTTCCTTGCGATGTTTTTGAAGAAAAAAAATGAAACGAATTAGGCCCCGTTCTAGAAGTAGTATTGGTTTAATCGCAGAAGCATGCCATGGTGTCAAAAGACCACCTTTGGTAAGTGATAATCATAAGGCAGTAAGTTGAGGTGCACCTCTCCAAAAGTATCAAGAAGGATGTATTACTCAATTTTTTGTTAAGGATATGAAGGTCCACATCAACTGGACTGGATCAGGGGAGAAGAACTTACTCTCACTTTTTTGGTCCACGGAACCCTTGTTTTGGGCATAGTATCCAAGTTTTGAAAAAATAGAAAAAATTACTAACGGTTTCGTCCAGCGTAGAGGCAACTCATCAGACGCTGCGTCACCTCTGCCTGTGTTGTGGGGCGGGGTCCCATCCAATGGTAAGCACAACTAATACTGAATTCATTGGTAATGATTGATTTTGTTTCGACCACTTTGTAATATATAAAAACCTTGATATTAGATGGAATTTCCATTTATTTATCTTAAATCTAATTGCGTTATCACTAACATAGTTGGCTACTTCAGGTAGCCATACAACGAAGTAGGAAGCGTACTTTCGTCCAGTTTGAAGTAAGGCACTTCACCGCCCAAAAGCGCTACGGTATCTCGCGGATAGTGACGAAGCTGTGGTGATGAGTACCCTGAATCCTTAGAATCATCACTGAAGGCTGGTGAGTATCTTCCCTCGTCGTAGTCGACTATTTTAATAGAGTGAATGTCCTCGTCACCTAGAATATCCTTGTGCAACTCATAAGTTTTCATTCGGATGTTCAGTTCACAGATACTTTCTTCAGCAAGATTAATTTTTATGTCTAATCGTTTTATGTAGTTTTCCACGTCGTTGGTTATGATAATCCGTAAAGGGTTAGTCATGTCCCCTTTGTATCCTTCGAGGAAGGCAAGAGCTTTCACTTTCTCCTTCTGTAAACATTTCACTTCCAAATATAAAAAGTCGATGGCTTCCTTGCAAAACTCTGGATGGAATGCTTCGACCATTAACTGGAGCGATCTGATTGCGTTTTTGAACATTTTTAGTCTCTTCTATTTTGACAGTTTCTTTACTTAGAGAACCTGAATTTGGTCTGTTTTTCATTACTTGGGATTTTCGCTATTTATACCCTTAACATTTGTAAGTACGATAAATGCCGGTGAAACATCTTAAAAGTTGACTCATTTTCCAGGGACATATTTTTTAGCGAAACTGCGCTCCTCCTTTTAATTTATCACTTTTGGACAATTTAACTAAAGTTGTTCGTTTTTTGGTTCATTTTAATTATTAACTTCTGGATTTCGTAGGTGTCATTGTTGGGCAAGGAAAAAAATTGCCGTAAGGGGTTGGGCTATGAATCAGGTCAGCTCTTAAAAATGCGTAAGATGACGCCAAATTAGCATATCCTGTAAAAAGTTACTTAGCTCAACCATTTAAAAAATATGCATATAAGATAGAATCTGTCTACCATGGGGTGGTTCCAAAAATTAATTAAGACATCCAGGCATGCAACTCTGTACCCATCAGTGTAAATTTTTGAGGTGAGTGAGACTCTGGAGTAAGAGTCTAGTAGTTTATAGTCAGCAAGAAACTACTAGGTTACTTGAACGTTCAAATGGAGGAGTCGGATTTGATAGTGTTCCTCAATAGAGTTGGAATGTCTTAGCTTGACTGCAGAGAGATGAGTGTATTCGCAATAATATATAAGAAAACGGCTTGAGCACAGTAGATCTACTATAGGCAGTGCCCTTACAAAAATGACCCCACTTGCAAATGTGCTTGCATAGGCTTATCTGTACACATCAGAGACGCTAAACAAGGAAAAGGCATAATCTTCGTCAAATCGTATTAGTAAGAGAGAGATCGGTGAGCTTTTGCTATTCTGGTGCTACGGCGTGCTCACCCATATAGCAAAAAGTTGTTTCACGTATTCACTTACACATAAGCAAAAACTTGCCAATCTCACCAATACATTGGCAAGTCCGGGCGGTATGTCAGACTCAGCTGATCGGGTTTTCGGTACATCTCGCTCATGCTCAAGGGCAAAACAATTTGAAATCGTGTGTACTCGCACTGATTTCCCCCCTTGAGGGGCAAGAGGGAGTGAGGTAGCTGTCTAGTATTTAACTGTGGGCTTGAGGTCATTGACAATTAAGGAGATGGGTCGACAAAGAATAGAAATAGTAGGGGCTACTGAATGCACACTTGTTAATCCCCAGCGGAAGAGAAAAAGTAACGGGAGGGGAGGGGGGAGGGTAAGTAGGTAATGAGAATAAAGAAGACCATAGAGGCTGGGTCCAATATTGGTTTAGACTAAGTGAGGAATAAGGAACACAGCAGAAGGGAGAAGTTACTTTCCAAAAAAGTAATTTTAAAGTAGGTCACAGCGTAATTAATTAGAGGAGTCTGTGAACCTCATGAAAGTGAAAGCTGTAGTAACTTTTTAGACTAAGTGACCAAGGATTTTATTGGGGACTGCAGGATTTTGAAATGAACGAAATCAGGGTGGTTTCTAAAAAGCTCAAAATTTGTCTTTACTGAAAGTTTTAGACGCAGTTTATGGCTCTAAGTGTTGAAACAGGTAGGGATGCATGGACTTGAGAGAGGCAGAGATGTAACGATAAATAACGCCGAAAATTTGGTTGCCCGGTAGCGTTGCACGTTTGGACGAGGAGTCGATTGGGTTAGTCGCTGATGTTCTGGAGGGGTGGAGCGTGAGATGAAGCAGTTGAGCTGGGGTTGCAGTAACTTCCGAAAAGCACTCAGGCCATCTTGGCAGGTGCAGACTCAGGATCGTTGGAGGTGTTAGTAAACACTGTTGACAAAATCCGCGAGGTGCACACGCGCCACGTGGTCAGTGAAGTTTGCGGGAAGCCACGGGCCAAATCGCTGCAGACGATCCAACTCTCGCGCTATCACCTCTAAGCTAGCGGCAACGGTTGGAACTTTGCGTTCGAACTCGTTCGCGGTCCGTCAGCCGAAATGGACGATCGGGTAGTCGGGGTGCTCAACGAGTCCTGAAAGTTGCTGGAACCACCATACCTTTGACGACAAAGCAAACAAATGTGCAATGCCGTGCTCGCTCACGGCTTGAAAGAAAACACGTCACTTAACAATATTCAACCCTATGAGTAAGCGCTATTAGCTGATCGACACAGGTACAGTCGTCTCAGTCTTCCCGGGTATCCCCCGGCGCCAAATTTTTACCTACATACACTTACGGCTACAGGCAAGTGGACTTAAGTTTGTAACTCAGGCCTTCAGGATAACTTGTCACCTGCTCGCTCTTAGTCTTTCTAGCATTTTTGAGGAAGCAGCCGACCCTCGCATTCATGTGTTTCTTCAAAAATAGAGCAACAAAACTACCGAAAGCAATTTCTTTTTAGGGCAACTCATCAGACGCTGCCCTGGGAGCAGCGTGACCCGTTGAATATAATTCGTACCCTCTGGCCACCAATGAGGTGGCGGTGAGGAAGATGGGGCGGCAACCCCATCGGCTGAACCAAAACCAAGTGGCCGAGGAGAACCTCCATAGTGGTGGCACCGGGGGACGCTGTACTCACTTTGGCTTGCCGGTCGTGATGCAATAGGCGAACGCTCCAAAGGCCTTATCAGGGCAATCAGACCCGAGTCCGCACGGGGACTCATCTGAAGTGGGAAATTGGTCACGAAACCTCACCAGGGGTATACTGGTACCATGGCAACCGAGATAGCTCCTGGACGAGGGTTAACACCCCCAAGGACCAAGATATCTGCACACACGTCTTGGCTTGCGTGGATGTTTCCGGGAAGTTCTTACAGCCACCATATGAGGGTCCATATGAAGTGCTGAACAGAGGGGAGCACTTCTGTAAGTGTGACGTCGGCAGCAGGTCTCAAAACATCTAGGTTAAGTGACGTCAATCCAGGTGACCGACCTGCAGCAGACGGTGTCAGTGCCAACAGCCACAACTTATGAATTGGCGGAGATGATCGGTACTTTGTGTTCAGGAAGTATGTTTAGATCACGGTTTAGATCCAACTCCAAAAAAGGGGCGACAGGTTAGTAGGTCGTTAGACTGTCGAAGGTTTGCAGAAAGAGCTAGAGAATATACCAGCCCATGCACCTTTTCGACAAAAAACTAGACTTGACCTTTTAAGCTGAGGTAATTACCTAATCGATACATCGCATACGCGTCCCAGAATTATAGACTCAAACTGCAAACCTTGAAATTCGCTGCAGCGAATTTCTTGTCGATTCGTACTTACGGCTGCAGAAAAGTAGGTATGAGGCTAGCCCTTCGATGAATGTTTTCTTGGCGCTTCATTATAGCGGATGCCAGCACTTCCACCTTAGGCACAGAATTTCTGTGTCAGTATGGATTGCTGGAGGTCTGCATAATAGATCCCACAATTTCCCTCATGTCATCTGGAAGAATTTCAACCACTTTTCGCCACTTTTGAAGACGTTGCCGACTCAAGTATTCATGCACTTATTGAGAAAAATTGGAATACCATTGTTGAGGATGCTGGGAGTCCTGAGTCCGCACCCACTTGATGATGGACCGGACGACCTGGACGAAAGCGTCAGCCAACTTTTTTCGTTCTTTGTTGAAAACTTTGATGTTTAACCCAAAAAAGAGGAGTCCGTGGACTACAAAAGAGGAAGTAAGTTGCTTCCCAAGGGGTCCGGTTCGTCACCAAGTCGGTGCAGACTCAAGATTCCCAGCGTCCTCTACAGTAAATTTACTTCGGCCTGGTTTAGGTCTGGACCTATGACGTAATTCACTTGAATAAAATTCGTACCCAATATGTGTTTGCGATTATATTTAAATGGAGCGATTACCATCTGTCGTTACTTTCTGTCACGCTGCTCCCAGGACGGCGGTGAGGTAGCGTCTGATGAGTTGTCTCTGCCCTGGATGAAACTGTTAGTCAACTTTTTTCGTTCTTTATTGGAATATCATTACCGAGCGTAGCCTGTCCGAGGCAGTCAAGCATGGTGTTCAACACGAGATCACTACCGGCTCCGCCAAGACGCGTCCATTACCACAGTAGAAGGTCGCAGTTTCGTGGAAAGACTTTGAAGAACTCCTTAAGTAAAGTATTCGCAGACCTTCAGATAGTAGCTGGTCTCCGCTACTCTACATGATTAATAAGGGGAGTTTGGACCTAGTAGTGATTACTGACGTTCAGATGCCCAGATAATTCTAAATCGATATCGCATTCCACTCATACACGATTTTGCCCACTTCATCGTTGACTGCGGTATTTTCTCAATCTTGAATTTAGTGAAGGCATATCAGCAAATTCTAGTAACTCCCGAAGACATTTCGAAAATAGTAATATCTACACCTTCGGATTCTTTGAGGTCAGTAAGATGACTTTTGACTGTGCAGTGCGGTGCAAACCTTTCACAGATTTATTCACTTTCTACTACGAAACCTTCATTTTTGTTTCGTATATTTGAACGATGTTCTGTTCGCCTCTTTCTCTGAGTCTGGGTATTTAGAGCACCTCGAGTGCACTTTTCAGGCTGGCTTAGTGCTCAATGTTGAGAAATGCAATTCTGTCAGCCACAGGTGAAAATCCGGTGGTCTCTAATGGCTGGACAACCTCTGGTGACCACGTAATCAGGCGGGAAGCTTTGGTCTTCGGTCCAGACAATAAGCGTTACGGAAGGATTGATGGTGGGCGGCCTTGGGTAAGAACCGGCGGTGAAATTTGATATACCCACCTTTACCCATCACACAACGGATGCATACACGAACATCGACGTAATGAATGATAGCAACGAATATCCACATTACCCATGTCGAGCCAAAGGTCCGTCCGCACAGCCCATAAGCTGTGAGAGCTCGTTCGAAGAAGCTTTTTATCTAGAGTGACTCCCAGCTATTTCACTTCTTCGGAGAGTTGAAGGGTGGTACCCCTTATCTTTCTTAGTTCTTAGAGAGCATGGTGTTGATGATGCTTTAATTAAGTGGATCCATGCTATGCTAACGCAGAGATTGCTGTGCACTGAGGTGGGTGCCGATCGCTATCTGGTGCCTCAGACCTGGTCTGTCATTTAATCCAAATAAAACCAGAATAGTTTTATTCACAAAAAGGAGAAAACTAGATGGACTTTGTGTCCCTGAGATGAGGCGTACTCTCTAACTCTCCGAAGAAGTGAAATATCTCGGAGTCAATCTAGATAAAAAACTTCTTTGGAACAAACATGTAGAGGTAAAGATGAAACGAGCTCTCACAGATTATGGGTTGTGCAGACGGACCTTTGCCTCGACATGGGGACTCAGGGCTCATGTGATAATGTGGATATACGTGGCCATATTTAGGCCGTTGTTCGTATATGCATCCGTAGTGTGGTAAGTTAAGGTGAGACAAAAAGGTTTTCACCGTAAACTAGCCGTACTGCAAAGAACTGTGTGTCTGGGTATCACTGGTGCCATGAGCATGACATCCGCCGCCGCTCTGAATGCACTACTCAATTTGCAGCCCCTGGATATATTTATTGAAAACACTGCAATGAGACCAGCTCATAGGCTAATTCGATTAGATCTATGGGGAAACAAAGGATGTGGGGGCACAGAGCATTGGAAGAGTTACTGGGAGTACTGAAACTAGTTCTTACAATGCCTTCCGATTCTCGTGTTCCCATACATCTGTTTAGTGGAAGATATGAAGTTACCCTGAAGCATTGAGAGGACTGGGAAGACCCTGAGGAATGCGTGGCGGGTTATACGAAAGTCTTCTATACCGATGTCTCAAAAACAGAAGAGGGTTATGGAGCCGGAGTCTACCTCTCGATTAAAAACGAGAAGTGGGGTTTTCCTTTGGGACAATATGCAACTGTTTTTCAAGCTGAAGTTTATGCGATCCTAAGGGCGGCAAACTGGGTAATTGACGAGCGGTTAAAGGACAGGCGCATCGCAATCTGCAGTGACAGCCAAGCTGCATTGAGGGCATTGAGTAGCTCTTTGATCACTTCGAAAATCGTTCAGGAATGCAGAAACCGTTTGAACTCTATCTCTAGATTCAATACGGTGGAACTACTCTGGGTACCTGGTCACTGTGGCATAGAGGGAAATGAAATCTCGGACGCTTTAGCGAAAGAGGGGTCAATCTCCCCTATGCCGGGACCGGAACCAGCAGTTGGAGTATCAGTAGTATTGGCTAAGTCTGTTTTCAAAAACTGGGAACAAGCTTCCCACAATGACAGGGGACAGAGCCTAAATGCTGCTCGACACACCAAACTATTCCTGCCAGAAGCGAATATGCGTACCGCAAAGTTTATCCCGTCGAAAAGCAGGAGGACTTGCAGGTGTATTGTGGGCATTCTGACAGCCATAATTCACTAGCTGGGCATATATTCAGAATAGGAATTATTCAAGATGATACGTGTCCCTCCTGTAATGAGGAAGCGGAATCCACGGAGCCTTTCCTATGTGAATGCCCCACCTATGGATGCATCAGGCATCAGATCTTTGGTGCCGATGTTCTCTAGTTGTGACGGGTAGCATCACATCCACTAACGGAAATCCTGCGATATGTTAACGAATCCGGAATATTCCGTTAGATGGGGGTGGCGCGTACAATGGGCCAACAAGGCTTGAGTGCTCAGAACCTGTAGCTTCTCCCCCACCATACACACACACACAACCTTCTTAGATCCTCAATCGTTCTTGCAAGCGGGAAGTTCGAAATTGCTTGCACCTTGACCGGGTTCAGGAGGATGCTCTCAGAGATTATCAGGTGGCCAACGAGAAAACGCAGTTCGATTCCTCCATTTTCGCGAAGTTAGGCAAACGCCTCGGCTTCACACGCCACCAGAGAACCGCGTACGACCCATAGTCCAATGGGATGCTATAATGGTCTAAGATGACCCTTCCTAGTCACAAGTTCTGGCGCTCGTTCTACTAAGTCTCCGGACAGCCATTTGCCATGAATTTTGTGTAATCCACGCGGTATCAGTACCTGAGACCACCTGTGACTCTATATTCGATATTAGGACGAGCCTTATCACCTCTGAGTTGTTGTGTCTGCTCAAGCACGCAGTGCGGAAGTTGTACCCGACACCACCGCAAAACGTGGTCGACATGCCCAGAGATCTCGGCGCATGGACGCACGTCCTAATTAGGACTGAAGGCTCCTGGGGACCCCTGCACCAAGGTACCTAAGAAATCATCGAGCGAGATCCTCCTCCATTGAAACCTTGGCGTCGGAAGTACCTCCAAGAGGGCCCCTTTGGCTTGGGTGAAGCCTTTATTCCAGGATGAGAACGCGTCCCTTTTGGCTTATCTCAGCCGAGGTAAGGTGGTATTATTTTTCTAAGACTTTGAGCCCATCAGATTTTACTCCTATTTTGTCTTACCAGGTGGATGCATGGTAATCACCCTTTCAGCAGTGAATTCAGTGCAAAGTATTTTGGGAAAGGGGGGGGGGGATTCAGTGATCTACTAACTTCAAAAAGTGAAAGCAAAGTGAAAGTAAAATGAAATCTAAGGTCATTACTTACCTCTATCGTCTCGAAGAGGTAAACAATATTTGGATGTGAAATTTTGGACATAATTGAAGCTTCCCTCTTCAGATTTTTCTTGACATAATGATCCGTTATTTCGCTTACATTAATAATTTTTACAGCAACCTGAAAAGAAAATGCCAATTTTCAACTATGCACATAATTTGGTTTCTAAAATCACCAGACAATTCAATAGTACTTATCTTAATTAGCAAACACGAAGCCCCGAAGAAGTTCTTTAATAGAGGAACTTTCCCAGTGAAGACTCAGAAATATTCAGATCTCCACAAAAGCACTATCGGTCCCTTCACTGGTACACATTGAAAAGTTTGCTTTGAATTTTCTCTCAATTTTTTGGTTTTTCTTTTCTATCTTTTCTGTAATTACCGAGCGACTACCATCATCTAAAAAGCTTTACTGCAATTGACCTTTAATCAAACTTTTTCAATTAGTATAAAGTGAACAAATCCCGACTTTCTTTCTGCAAGACGAAACATTTCCCCCAGGACCAAGTCATAACTATCGAGTGGTGGTGTTAATTAAATTTTCGAGTGTTCATGAAAAGGGGTGCACAGTTGATTGTTTTAAGTGGAATAGATAGTGCAGGAGGAGCGTGGCGCCGATTGGGCTGCGAGTTTGAGGATTCCGTTCAAATTGGAAGCAGAGGGTGGAAGTCTCTCTTTGGGTTCCAAGAGTTGGTCTGGAGACATTCCCGCTGCTTAGTGGATCGCATTCAAATGTAACCGAGTTTTGTCAAGCCTGCTATTAATGGGAGGTATTGAGAGCTGCGTGCAGTTTTCTCAGGGGTCGTTGGAAAGCATGTATTTCTGCCACTCAACATTGTATAATACTTCCCCGAAAGCAACGTGTCATCATGAAAATTCGTACCTTCCAAGCAGTCTTGACGGAGTCCCTTCCTCTCGTGTAATTTTCTCTAATTCATGTGCCGTGGCCTGAAGTTCCTTTACTGTTGCTGTCAGGAGCATATGCAATTTTCAATTTTCCCCCAAACATACGTTCACCGCAGCAACTCTTTGAGATACGGTACGGCACCGTGAGAGCCTGCACTGGTGCATTTAGCCGTTCAAATAGAAGTGCATCGCCGGCCCTAATTGACGATCCAGTCACAGAAGATGGCATATAATCGCAATTCCACTATATTTAACTTTTCTATCACGCCCATTATGCCGTCAGATTTAATCGCTAGACATTTTATAAATTTCGCATTTTACGTTACTCTTGCAGGCATTGCTCTGTGTGCGGATGAAAGCCTCGTTCTTTTCTACTAATTACAGCCGCGAATGCACCTCGTGGTGCGGTTCAGGGGAGGCTTCCTGGCGAATTAGCAGGTTTTCCTTTGAAAAGCGAACCTACTAATATAAAACACACATCACTGTCGACAGCGGCGACGATGTTGGTCTCGAGACTCTGATGATGACGACATGGTTCCGACATGGGAAATGATTTTCAGAAAAAGTGCAATGCGCTTCTTTATGCACACAAACCAAATAAAACAAGGCACCTGTGTGAAGTCGAGCAATTGCTAAATTGCAAAAGGGCTTTTTCTTTGAGTCCCTCTTCAGGTGGTTATGGGAAATGGGGTTGCCGGTTGTCGTCATGGTAACGACTGGGTGAATAGAAATTTAAGAGACCTTTAAGTAATAATAATTAGATGAGGTCGGAGCTCTGTGAATTACGTATAAACCCAAGCCTGCATTCGTAGCTTAGTCCAGGTTTCTTGGTTTAATTCAATTAATCTCTCTTAAGCTATACTGATGCGATAAAGGTTCAATATTTAACCATGCCTTGTACTCCTGCAAAGTCAGGAGGCGGGGAAAGGAAGGTTCCGTTTTTAACCTCACTGAGCAATTGGGGCGGTTACTTGCTTAAAAAGCTATGGCCGCTCACAATGGGGCCATTTGGATGTCAAACCGTAAGGTTAAGTTTCGAGCACAGCCACCATGAGGGAAGAAGGGAGGGATAAGCAGGAGCTCCTTTTTCTTCAAACCCTTTCCAAAATCGGGCGGTCATTCATCCTTAAAATGTTATGGCGCCCCCTTCCCCCAAAAGGGGCAGGAGGGGTTATCTTTTCTAGCCTGCCGAAAGTTCGCGGACCACTCTTCTTCAAGAAGTGCACAAAGGGGGCTATGTCTACAGCGTTGATAAGCTTATTGGCAATTAAGTTATCGCGGCCGTTTGTAAGGAGGTTTGTAAGGAGGTTGGGAGGGATGGCACTCCCCCATTTTCTGAATCCACAAGGGGGCTCATCAGCAAAGCCTCCACCCTCGCTATACTCTTCTATTTCTTCAACGAGGGGAGTTAAAAATCAAACCCTGTTGTTTTGACTCCAAAGTAACTCCATTTTGAAGAGATATAACTTTTTAAGAGCCGGGCGTGACCGTCGTAGTTCTACAGTAGAGTCAGAGAGGGGGGACTTTACTCTTCTTCTTCTGTGTTCTCTCCCCATTGTCTCCTCTTCTGGCAATAAGGTTGAAAAGAAACACCCAACTTTGAGATGCCATAGTTCTGCTCCCAGAATCCCCCTCCATAACGTCCCCACCCAATACGTTCAAAATTGGCTTAGGTCAATAAAACTTACGGAGGGAAAGTATCAACTTTTCAAGGAACTTCCAGAAAAGCGGTAGGAGCCTCCCGCGTTAATAAATCCTAATATAGCTCCCTTCTGAATTCAAAGTATTCCCTAAGTGTGAGTTGGTCCATTGAAGTACGCTTATGGGGGGGTGGGGGTTGACGGTCGGTAAATGCCTTGACTTACAAAGTGTTGAAATCCCGCAACGCTACCCCACGAACTTCCATCTAAACACCTATCCGCCATCATAGAATTAGCCTGGAACCGTTTGTCACATTACTTTGGGCTAGTTCAGCGTACCCAATCTTGTGCAGACAAGACTGAAAAGTTTCGGACCCACTTAGGAGCTGGGTAAGGAAATAATTAATCTCACCATGCTTTCGATTCAACCACATACCTAAGTTGCCAATGTACCGGGCAGTGCTTCCACCTTTTGTCTCGTTTCGTTCGAAGAATCGCCACTCATTTAATCGTTTCGTTAATATCCGGCAGCTCGTATCGCTTCAACGAATTTCTCCGGTCAGGGTCGCCTTTCCCTCTACTGATCAGCACAAGCCTCACCACTTTCCAACCAGCCGCTATCGTCAACTTGTATGAGATGCGCAGGGGTAGTGCCTGTACAATACGGTCCATCTGTTTAGTCCTAAGTGGACAAGGGGTCTACAGAGCTACAATTTTTCGAGTTAACGGTTTATAACTCAGTCCCCGCGGATCCCCATTCACCTGCTCAACTGGATCTAGCAGTGAGCTTTTCTCCTGCTTAACGCGCTGTGGAGTCTTCTTGTGGCTCTGTTATTGTATTACATGCCATTTTTCGGTCTACCAGGGCTCGGCAATGTGCGCCATCGACCAATACATAGAAGTTTAATCATGTTTCGATGCCTCCTAGGCATGGAAACTCCGCTGGCTGCTGTTATCAGGTTCATAACTGAATCTACAATGGTGCCATTTGCAGCGCCAAAAAGGCAATTAAGCTCGGCTCCACCGGCTCGTAGAGTGTTCGATCTCGTAGCGTTCCACGTACACGAGGAGTGTTCGGCTGGTGCACACCCAGAAATAGCGTCAACCACTTTGAACGCAAAATCGCTACTCGTACATCGACAACACCAGTGATCCGACAAGAAAATTACATCGGAATTGCTTCCTTTAAAGCCTGGGTGCCGGAACGTTGATGTGTTCTTTGTGATCGACATATCAACTAACGTCTCAAATCTAAAATTTATCGCAATGTCGTCCGTCCTGTCGCCCTCTATGGTGCTAAGTGTTGGCCGACCATAAAAGTAATGAACGGCGTCTTGCGGTAATGGAAACGAAGATGTTCCGTAGGACTAGTGGCGTGACACATCATGATCACATTCGAAATGAGGATATCCGCGATCGTTATGGGGTTGCACCGATCGTGGAAAAGTTGCGAGAGAGGCGTCTTCGATGGTATGGTCACGCAATTCGTGCCAACGAGAATTCATTTGCCAAGATTGGTCTGAACATCGAAGTCGATGGTAAACGACCAAAAGGCAGGCCGAAACAACGGTGGCTTGATACACTGGATGGGGATTTAAAAGCCTCGAAATTGCATCCAGATCAGGCATTTGATAGAACCAAATAGCGAAACCGATCACGACGAGCCGATTCCGCTTGTGAACGGGACATAGGCTGAAGAAAAAGAAATCCCAGTTCTCTCTACGCTTTGGGGTAACTTCATATCTACTACTAAACCGATGTATGGGGAGCTGCAAACCGGAAGGTATTGTGAGAACTGGATTCAGTATTCTCAATAACTCTTCCAATGTTCTGTGTCCCCCACGTCCGTTGTTTCCCCATACACCTAATCGAATTAGTTTATGAGCTGCTTCCATTGCTGTGGTTTGATTAAATATATCCAGGGGCTGCAAATTGGGTAATGCATTCAGGGCTGCGCCGGATGTCGTGCTCCTGGCACCGGTAACACACATAGTTCTTTGCAGTCCGGCTGGTGAAAACTTTTTGGCCTCACCTTAATTGACCACCCTACGGATGTATAAGCGAACATCTACTTAATAATACCAAAGTATATCTATTATACATTACCACATGAGGCCTAAGTCCCCATGCCGAGGCAAATGTCCGTCTGCACAGCTTCCAGATATTTCACTCCTTCGGAGAATTGAAGGGTTGTACCCTTCATCTCTGGGAGGCAAAGTCCATCCAGTTTTCTCCTTTTTGTGAATAATACCTCCTTCGGGGCAGACTTTCTTTGCTTTTGCTGTTAGATAGCGATCGATACCCACCTCAGCGCACAGCAACCTCTGCATTAACATAGCATGCATCCACTTACCATCTTCAACACCATGTGCTCTGGCGGCATCACAATGTTTTTGAAATGGCGCACAGTCAAATGCCCCTTCAATGTCCACGAGCACCCGCATCGCGTACTCACCATTCAAATTTGCATCTTCTATCTTTGTAATCAAAGAATGAAGAGCAGACTCATAGGACTTTCCAAGCTGGTAAGCGTCTTGGTTTTCATTAAGTGGGTGCGACTTAAGTGTGTTTCCACGAATGTGATGCTCAACCAGTCTTTCCAAACTTTTCCGTAAGAATGAAGTCAAGCTGATCTGTCTAAAGTTGTTTGGATTAAAATAGTCATCTTTCCTAGGTTTCGGTATGAAGGTTACCTTAACCTAGGAGGGTCTGTAATGATTCCAGTCTGAAGCACATAAAACTACCATGGGGTTTTCTCAGAGAATCCAATTTGGCTGACTTATCCCTTTTAAGAATTCTACAGAGCCTTGAAGTCTCTTTTTCGCCTTCCAGTTCCTGACAGTAGCATGTAAAGGAATCTTGTTTCGAACACCTAACGAGCCTCTTATATTCACGTTCTGATTTCCGGAAGTTTCGTTCTTATTGCTTTAACAGTTCGTGGGTCCACCAAGGAACCAGTTTACCACTTTGGCCTCGGGAAATAGGATAAGCCTCTTCATAGCACCCTAAAAGTGTGCAATTCACAGTTTTGACTTCATCTTCAAGCGCCAAAGGAGTCCTTTGATGTCAAGGGAGTTGTACTTTATTGCCAAAAAGGTCGTTGACCTTGGTCCAATCAGTTTGCCTTGGATTCCGTCTTTGTATTGCAGACTGTTCGTCCACAATAGTAAGGTTGAATTCTAGGTATCGGTAATCCGACAGTGAGACTTCTTCTAACACCCGCCAGTATGGAATTAACTCTAACACTTTTGAAGTACAGATTTTCTGGTACTAGCAACTTCCCTAAAGTTTCCTCTAGGTTCCTCTTTTCTTCCCTGAATTTTGGACAAAGGATGAAAAAATACACTTTTGGAGTGCAGATTGTTAGGTCAATTACTTTACTTCTTCTCGGATGCACGAATGTAGGGGCGTAGTCATGAGATCAGCTGAAGTGATGAAATCAAATAGCTTCTCTCCTCTTGGATTGCATTTACTACTGCCCCAACAACTATGTTGAGCGTTTACATCGCAACCTATTAATCGTTCGAGATAATTTGTTTCTGTATATGCTACCAGATCCCATAGTTCTTGCGTTGGTGGAGGATTCAAAGAATCATAGGGTAGTTAACCGGAGGCAACTATGATGCTTTTCCTCTCGATATTAATCTGTTATTGTATGATGACGGTAACTAAGTCCTGGGAGCAGAACTGTCTCGGCGTGGCTGCGTCTAACCATCTTGACATCAGGACACAAGTTCTCAATCTTATGGATCTTTCATCGTAGGAGATCCTAGTCCCCTTTACTGATCCACTGGCGCAGAATCTATTACACCGAACCCACGGCTCTTGCGTCAGAAAAATGTGGGGGTAGTCCTGAAACTTTGCCAGCCTCGCTTCTAGCAGACAGGAGGACGCTTTGGCATGTTTCGACATAAACTTAGTCTAATGTGTAATGGAAAGTGTTAGAAGCGTATGCCGCAGCCCGCGTGTTATAGGGTTTCCCCCACACCGTGCCGCCAGGGACCCGATGCCCTCGTGTTTGATTTCTCTGAGAATAGCTGCTCTTGCATAAAAGAAGGTTTAAAAAAAGGTTCCAATCTCGGGGAGCATTCGTCTCTTTTCGAGTTAACAGCTTTACTGGTTTCGGTGTCTTGGCATCAATTCAGTTCCGTTCCCCCCTATGGTTTCTCTTTCTTCCGCCTGTTCTGTCAATGGTGTAGGAGAAGTTACTAGCAGGTAGGATTCACTCTGTAGCCCCTTCACCAGTGCGAACCTCCATACGAAGGTTTCGCCACGGTATGCACCATTTTCTGTGCGCAGTTCCATTGTTGGAAAGCGCACCGAAGATGCTGCAATTTGCGTGAGTGTGTGAGTTGAAGACCATCATTGTTCTTCGTTCTCAAAATGAAGATGATGCTCTACAGTTTCCTGATATGATTGAATTTCAATCTATCTGGGAAAAATGGAGCCCCATATGGTGACTTTCCCGGAGCACAATCAGACTCTTTTGGTCCAATTTCAATGCCAAGCTGAAACCCTCCACCTTTGTAGATTTGTCCTTCTTGGCATTCATGAACTTTACCATCCAGTGTCCGAAGTTCATAGCCGGGTTTTGTCCACCCAACATGCGGATGATATCCTCTACCTTTCTTCGAGGGATCGGTAATTAATATCCGACATGTTTTGTCCTGCGCGGCTTTGTGTTCACAATAGTGAACTTGGGGCGACCTTCTTCTTTCTCTTCAGCCTTTGTCCCGTTCACAAGCAGGGTCGGCTCGTCGTGATCGATTTCGCCATTTAGCTCTATCGAATGCCTGATCTGGTTGCAATATCGAGGCTTTTCAATCCCCATCCAGCGTATCATCCCACCGTTGTTTCGGCCGCCTGCCTTTTGGTCGTTTACCATTGACTTCGATGTTCAGACCAATCTTGGCAAGTGAATTCTTGTCAGCAAGAATTGCATGACCATACCATCGAAGACGCCTCTCTCGCAATTTTTCCAAGATCAGTGCAACCCCATAACGATCGCAGATATCCTCATTTCGAATGTGATCATGATGTGTTATACCACTAGTCAAACGGAACATCTTCGTCTCCATTACCGCAAGACGCCGTCTATTGTCTTTTATAGTCGGCCAACACTCAGGACCATAGAGAGCGACTGGACGAACGACATTGCGGTAAATTTTAGATTTGAAGCGTTCGTTGATACGTGGATCACAAAGAACACCAGTTGTGGAATGCCACGTCATATAAGTTGCATTAATGCGTGAAGCAATTTAATAACGTAGACCTCCATTAGCTGATAGCGTTGACCGGAGGTATTTAAATCGCTCAGTTCTGGGCAGATCACTGCCGCTGACAGTGATTGTGCCTGTTTCATGGGGATCGGTCGTCAAAAATTCAGTTTTGTTTAGATTCAATCTGAGACCGTGTTCCACGAGGCGATCATTCCATTTTTGGACAAGTTGCTCGCGATCATTTTCGCTATCAGATGCTAGCAAAACATTATCTGCGTAAAGCCCGGATAACCTGCTAGAGCCACTTTAAGGCAGCCTCAGCAGTGCAAGCAAAATGGAGAAGCCCATTGCGAAAACTTTGATCGTTAAATCTTGGCTTTGTTCCGGCCTCCAGCATTTTTTCCACAGGCATTACTGGAAAACGGTAAATTGTCCCTCTGACATTTTGCCGTCCTTGGGGGAGACTCCCGCGGCAGCAGTCGCAACTGATACTGCAGGTTGCGCATACGTCTTCTTCCATCCCGCCTTCGTGTCCGTATTCCTATGGGAGGGACCAGCTTCATTGACACCACTCACGTTGATTTGATCATCTCTCGGCACAACAGTCCTAATCTCCACGGGACGTGTGAATGTAGGCCCTGATGCCCCTGCACAATAAAGGATTGTTCACCGCAGATGTGTTGGTCTTACGTTTCTTGCGCTACTGCTGACAGAACAGTTTGGTGCGCCCAGTTGTTGTTACTTGGACATCAGTATTGTAGAGGTATAACTTCTCCCGAGGTGCCAGTTAATGGCAAAGCAGTTATTCCAGCTGCAAAGTGCCCTATAGGTACGGTTCGCATGGTAACCTGGATTTGTAAGCCTGGTGCATTCTTCGGATGGATTTATTAGCTATTAATTTTGGAATTGTGTGATTCCCTTTCCCAAAGCCATAAAGGCTCATTACTGAATCCTTTTGTGAGGCAGTTCAGCTTCCCTTATAAAGGGAGATACTCAAAAAGGTCAAAGCTGATCCCGACCTAAAAGATCTGAGCGTAAATGTGAGCAGAATCCGAAGAGAGAGAGGGGATCTCATGTTCGAGCTAAAAAGATTCAGCACAGGCAAAACTGATGACCTTCGCACTCAAGTTAAAAACGAAAAGAGAAATTTGTCCTGCTTTGAAGGAGCAGTTCAAATTGGAAGAACTTGTAGAGGAGTCTATTGTGGGTTTACGAAAAGCCACAGAAGTTGTTGGCCTCCGGGAAAGTTCGGATTGGATGGGTAGTCTGCCGTTTAAGAGAACAAACTTCAATAAAGAGGTGCTTTAAATACCTCATGTTTAGGCACTTCGCGAAGACATGTACCAACGACATTGATTGATCGGATCGATGCAGAAGGTGTGGGGAGAAAGGCCATATTGTCATTGTATTGCAATATAACAATAAAAGCCTATTGTGCGAAGGGGACATCCTGTTATCCTAACCGGCATATTGCTGGAAGTGGTAAATGACCGGAATTTGGGAAGGCGTTAACTGCAATGAGAACACGAGGTTTATTCAAATAAACTTCAATAATTGCAGGGTTGTTCAAAGCAGACCATGTACAAATCTGAGAAATGGTATTCCCGCGCTATCATCGATAGTTATTTACCTGGAAGGATGCTCTGATATGGCAACGATGACGGACTCCAGGAGTACGTTGTTTCTGCGGATGACCCGCGTCCATTACTGTGGAACATCATGTACAACGATGTGCTTAATCTTCCCCGTCCGGTGGTGGTTTTCGCTGACCAAGCTAACGTGAGCTGAGTCCGCCCTGCGATGTAATATATCACGGTGGCTTCCGCCAGGCAGGGAGTGAGTCGGGGTGATTTTAAAGGGTAAAGATCCCATACACTAGTGTGTGCAGATCAGTGTCTTTTGAAGATTTCCACCTCCTCAAAAAAAAGGTCCCAACCTCTGGAGTGCTTCTTTCGATAGTCTACTAAGATTCCACATGCCACGAGAGTCCCGTCTTATGATGTTGCGGCACTTGTTGCAGGGTGCACTGTTGAGGAGGTGCAAAGTAGACTTGCGACGGGTAAATGGACGGTTTCAGCTTTACACAGGAAAAAATCCAAGTAGCCATTTTGACCAGAAGGAGGGTCCTGACTCTTCGTCCCATATCGATTGTCAAGTTGACCCGATGAATGTGACAAACGGTTCCATGCTAGTTCTTTGACGACGGGATGTTTAGTTGGGAGTGCGATGGCGAACTCTTGCGGGGCCCAACATTCCGCGGATCTTTGTGATTCGGCAACTGTTAACGCTCTTACCATGTTTTGGATGGAGTCGCAGTTTACTCCTTGATATTATCTCACATCAAAGATGCTGGATGACCATCTTTTGGTGATGAGGACGTGGCCTATCTGATTAAAGGTAATGCGTTTTGTGAATGTACTGCGTGGTTCCTACCTTGGGAGCATTTTTCTTTTGTAGACTTATCTCCACTGCTGCGTACTTTCCATTTAAGGGGTTCTTCCGATCCCAGGTGATACTTTTGTTAGAGTAGGGATTATTTGATCCCTGCGACACACGAAGGCCTCTTTCTTTCTAGCGTGTGAGCGTGTATTAACCATTGATGTTCTCTGTTGAGCTTCGCTTCGCTGCCTGGTTTGACAGCTTCTCTATCCTTGGATGATACCATGTCAATGTTAGTGTTGCAGAAGTGTCTTTCAGCTGATGGGATTTTCTGGCTTTTCATAGCTGTACTGTCCAACTTGTGAATCTTTTTATGTTTTTGAAGCTAGTGTCGCTTTGGTATTAACATTAACACATTCACAAAGATCCAAAGGATTTATTGGGGCAGCTATTAATTGCAGACTTCTGTGATTCTCTTTTCAAAAGCTTAAAGGCTCATTATTGAATTCTTTTGTGATGCAGTACAGATTCCTTTATAAAGGATGCATTAAGATGCACTCATTTAAATTTCCGGTCTAAAGAGATTTCATCAATATATTCGCCGATAAATGGACTTCCAGCATCCTTTTGCCATTTTAATTAAATTTTCGCGTAAAACAGCAACCCCACCCTCCGTGAGTAAATTAACATGCCTCGTGGTTAATGGTAGGAAAAACATTTATGTGCCATGGAAACTCCCTATTTACAACTATTTCGTTTGTACGAGTGCATTGCGTCGTGGATAAGTGCAGTTTTACTGTGCAATTGCAATCCGCATGCACTTCACGTCGGTACCGCGGCTCACTAAATGGGAACATTCAATTGAATTAATGAATACGTTAAGATAAGATACATTCGTACATAAAACGCTTTAGAGGAGGGTGTAATGCGATATGTCAGAGATAATTTACGTCTCTTAAGTTGACAAGTTGATAGTAATAATTAGACGAATTACGGATAGCACAAGGCATTCGAGGACCGTGAAAATGCTCGTTCCGCAACTCAGCCCCGGACGCATCCTTCCTCCCGAAAAAGATGAATTATAAAAACATCTTCGCCATAATGATACATGCAATCATCATTTATTCTGGCGAATGAGACTGAAAAACTTTTGTTGAAATATTTAGAAGTTCCCAAAGATGAAATAGATGTTTGCGAAACTATTTCCATTAAAACTTGAGAGAAAGAAAGTTTGTGGCTGCTGGGATGGCAAGGAATAGAACGGGAGCAGTCCTGAAGCCAACAAAAACAATAATTTTGCATTGAAATTGAAGTCCGGACGACGGAAGAGTTCCTGGGGGTAGGGGCGAATGCACAAATAATGCCATGCATAAAGTCTTATTAGTGGAGTTTGTAATGATATTTGGTCTCGGGTCAAATGAAGGGAGAGAAATAGCTCAGGAATTCTGAAATAGATTCCTGAAATATGAATTATAAAAGTCCAAGGAATTGTTTTGGTTCCATTTGTTCAGCATGATGGAGTACGTTGTTTTGATTGTGCTGGGCCAGTGAATCCTTCTTAGTCGAAGGCATGACAGCGCTCGGGGATGTATTTCATTTGCAGAATGTGGCTGGGGTCAGTTGAGGAATGAGCAGTTTCCATCAAGGTTTTTTGTGTCTTTGAAATTTTGGAGGTTTCGTCGGTGGTGCAGATTATGTGGTAGTTTCGGAGGGTCCTTAATAGAATTCACAAATTACGAAAAGGAACTATGCAACAAAAGGCTCGATATCTTGCATGTTCTCGAATCCATTGTTGAACTCCACGGCTCTAATGTTATTTCATACGGGCCAGAACCCTTCTGTGGAATCGGAAACGGTTTCAAGGCTATGAATCTAAGAAATGAAGAGAAACGGTTGAAGGAACTATATTGGGCGGGCCTACCAGGGATGGAGCAGTCCAGGGTGCTTATTGGGGGATACGAAAAGGATACACAAAGGATTGCTTAAACCTCACCAAAAAGAACCTCAGAATCATAGTGGGAATTCTCACTGGTCATTGTCGGCTGAACTATCACCTAGGGAAGCTAGGGATATCTACGGACACTGTCTGCAGGTTTTGTGAGGAGGAGGACGAAACCTCTATACATGTCCTGGGACAGTGTCCGGCACTTGTGCAAAGTAGGTCGAGACATCTGGGAGAACAACCAGATGCAAAGCGGAAACATCTGGAAGTGGGGAATATACTAAAGTTTCTAACAGGCCTTACAGGCCTGCTTGAGATACTATGATCAATAGGTACACTATAACCAGTAAAAGGGGCACAATAGTTCTTCAAGGATGCGGTGTGACTTTCCCTTAACAAGCCGAAGCCGGTCCCAAGCTCGGTTGTGAAAGGAGGAGGGATGGATAGCTTCAGTCTGAATGGCTGTACGCCACCGCAGCGTCTCAGGGTGAGGAAAGTGCAGGAACTTTGCAGTCTTGCAGATTACTCACTAAGCAAGTTATCTCAACACCTGGCAGCTAGTGATAAAATTCACCACCAACAATGAGAAGAAGGAGAAATTTAAGGTCCGGTACGGATAACCGGCGGGAGTCGTCTGACTTGGTAACTGGGTCGGGCTCTCGTAATGGACAGCAAGGCGTCGAAACCGCTAGTCGTGGGGCGGTTCGACGTCTAGGCGCCACGACGACCAGGAGCATAGCTCCGCCTGCTGCAGCTGTTTCGCCACAATCTGTGGCGACCACTTCAGCAGGTTCGCGTAGGAAGCGGTTGAAATGGACTGAAGAAATGAACCTCTTCATCATCCGCTCCTACTACGAAATAACGGCGGGGGCGGGTACAACATCTTACCGCCCCTTGTTGCACCAGAGATTCGTCGAGCGTTTCCCGCAATTCGCGCACGTGACTGTGCAGCGAGTCGCAGACCAGTACCGCTTTATTACTCGCAGCGACACAATCCCGGCCACCATCAGGGAGCGTGTTTGACTTAAAGTCATCGGAGAAACTGGTGACCGAGAGTCGATGGGGGCAGAGGCGGCGGCATCAACAACACCACGCCGCAGTGCAGGTAACAGTTTCAGTGCTCGCCGAAGCACTCTTCTCCAGCGTCCAGCTGAGGTTTCCACTGAGGTTCGGGACGAATTCCAAAGAGTGTGTATAGAATTCTCGGATATGGATCCTTCGCATAGACCAGGTATTCCCAGGATCTATGCATCTCCAGCAACTCCGGGAATTCTATCTCAAATCAATGATGAGATTGCATCTCGACTGTGTGCTAATATGTCGCTGCTGCAACTACAATCACTTGTGTATTGTGGTGCAGTTGCGGCTATCAGATTGCACGGTCAGAAGATTCGCTTTCGCGTTATTGGTTTGAGTGACAAAAGAGATCCACCATGGAAAATTCGTCTGGAACGTCGGCGGGACTCACTAAGGCAGGACATTGCTAGACTGATTCAGATCAGCACTGGCAGTGCCAGCCGACGAGTGAGAAACAAAGTGAAGAGGGTTTACCGGAACTATGCCATCCCCTGTCAGACACCCGTTGTTGAAATTCTGGACACACTAAAACAGAAACTTTCTGTCATATGCTGTCGGTTACGACGGTATGGCGAAAGTTATTCCAGACGTGTCCTGCAACATACGCGAGGAACCAGCGGAGCTTTTTCAGATCTCTCAACGAATCCCAACAGAGCGCCCAGACAATACAGTTCTCGGTAACGGAAGCGAAAGAGTATTGGGGTGGACTTTGGGGGTTACCTGCCCAGCATGCTGAGCATGCTGAGTGGATCACCGCCGAAGGCACCCGCCATGCCAATACACCTGCCATGAATTTTGCGGATGTTACCAAAGAGGAAGTTCGAGGAGCCATAAACATCTCGAAGAACTGGAGGGGCCCAGGTCTGGATCGGGTGCAGAATTTCTGGTATAAGAAATTTACCAGCGTACACAGTCGGTTGGCACGCAGTATAAATGAGGTCATGAGTCGGCAGGAGGAATTTCCACCTTTCCTCACTGCGGGGATTACCTACCTTATCCCTAAGAAGGACACGGTGCAGGACCCCGCAGACACAAGACCGATCAATTGCTTACCAACCCTCTACAAATTCATCACGTCCATTATTAGTGGAAGGATCAATGCGCACCTCGAGATCAACAACATTCTGTCCGAGGAGCAGAAGGGCTGCCGAGTTGGGTCAAGGGGTTGCAAAGAGCAACTCATTATCGACTCGGTAGTTGTAGGACAAGCAACTAGAGGCCAAAGAAACCTCTTCAGTTGCCATATCGATTATGCCAAGGCTTTTGATAGCGTTCCGCACACCTGGCAAATCGACATCCTACATCTGTATCGCATTGATCCGAAACTAATAAAGTTTTTGGCGACAGTCATGGAAGGGTGGCATACCACCTTATCAGTCCGTACATCTGAGGGTGCTAATACCTCAGAGCCCATCCGTATACGGAGGGGCATCTTGCAGGGGGATTCGTTGAGTCCCCTTTGGTTTCGTATGGCACTGAACCCCCTTTCATGGCTACTGAATGATGCTAGAGGGCATGGTTTTGCAATAAAGTATGGCCTACGTACTAAGTGCGAACTGACACACTTGATGTACATAGATGACATCAAGCTGTATGCTGGTACTGACAACCATCTTAGAAGTCTGTTGCGAATAATAGACATGTTCAGCCGTGATATTCGGATGGAGTTTGGATTAGACAAGAGTCGAATCTAAGCCATCCGCAAAGGTCATCACGAGCCGCATGCCGGACATAGCATTGGTGACCTCCGCATCGAAGCTGTGACCGAGACAGACTTCTACAAGTACCTAGGAATTCAGCAAGGAACCCATGCTCGAGTTGGTGATCTGAAGGAAGCCCTGCTGTCTGAATTCCTGCGACGTGTAAAGCTGGTGCTGAAATCGCATCTCTCGGGGAAGAATAAAATGAGCGCGTTGAATGTATTCGCTATCCCTTCACTGGCTTATTCATTCGGAATATTGCCGTGGACGACGACCGACCTGGAAAACGTCCAGCGGCGAATACGGACAACTTTGTCCAAATTCCGAATGCATCACCCAAAGTCTACCGTGGAGCGGATGAACCTGCCTCGTGACATCGGAGGTAGGGGCGTGGTTGACGTGGCGGCACAACATCATCGCCAAGTCGACTCGCTGCGCGCTTATTTTTACAGCAAAGAGCAGGTGAGTCCCTTGCATGCGCTGTCTGTAAGGCAGACTGTGGACTGACTCCACTTAAGTTGAAGGATCGATCTTTCAATCCTCTGAGTGGGGTGAAGTCGGGCCAAGAGCGGATCGATGAATGGAAGTCGAAGGCAATGCACGGTAAACACGTGAATTGTCTTTGGCAGCCATTTGTCGATTTGCATCTGTCGAACAGATGGCTGTGTGCTGGGGAGCTCTTTGCTGAGACGGAAGGGTTCATGTGTGCCATTCAGGATGGCGTGGTCGCCACCCGAACATATAAAAAGCTCATCATGAAAGAACGGGTGGAGAACGACCAGTGCAGAATGTGTGGTTCGGCGTTAGAGACGTTGGACCATCTCATTTCTGGCTGTACTGTTATGGCACCGGTGCAATACATCACCAGGCATAATGCTGTATGTAAGGTTATCCATCAAAACCTTGCATATAAGCATGGGCTGATCACGGGAACATGTCCGGTTTACCGATATGAGCCGCAAGCAGTACTTGATAGTTCTGCTTACAGCATGTATGGGACCGGCAAGTTCTGACTGATTGCCATACCGCACACAACAAGCCTGAGGTACTGTTAGTTGACAAGACGGGTCGCTCCGTGTATATTATTGATGCTGCTATCCCCCATAATAGCAACATTGAACGGAAATACGTGGAGGAGAAGGTGAGCTATGAGCCATTGGCTCGTGAAATCAAAGAAATTTGGCGTCTCGAGAGGGTGGTTGTAGTTCCCATAATATTGTCAGCTACAGGTATTGTACCTAAATCCCTGACGGCTTCCCTTGATGTTCTGGGACTTTCGCACAGTCTGGTTCAAACCATGCAGAAGTACACCATTCTGCATACGTGCTAGATGTTGCTTGGAGTACTCGACGGATTCTCCCACTGATCTACCACCGGCCACCACCACCAGTGCCCCTTTAGTTTTTAAGTAGGTAGGATCGTCCGAGCCTAAATGCTTGGCACTTAGTGCTAGTATTAGGTAAAATCCGACATCTGCCGAGATTGTGATAACTCGGAAATAATAATAATAATGTTATTTCACAGAAATCAATAACCGGGGATACCTGCATGGAAATCTGTGAGTCCATCAGTTTATGTACTTGCAATTTACAGTCTCGAAAGGAAAATGTCGGTATCAACGTCGAAGATAAGGTCAGTGTTAGTCATGTAAGTGCTTATTAAAGAAAAGGGGAGGAGGGGAAAAGGGGCTACACGCCATAACTAGCATCCCACCAGCCTTAATGACTTAGTCCTTGGTAAACCGCGGTCTCCACAGAGGGACAGACCCGGCTGATATAATGCGATAGTTCAATTAAGAGCAACCGCACTTGAAGGTCAAAATCGTGCCGAACCATAGCCAGAACCCTACGCTCCCGTTGAAGTCGCAATCGGAGCCTTTGAGTCGCCAAAAAATTTCGCTTGAGAAAGTCAAGCCTATCCATCAAATGCAGTGATACAATTGTCAAAACTTTGGGCACTTCGCCCTCAGTTGCTCCATAGTGCAGAGGTATGTGAAGTACACAAAAACCCATGTGCGAGGGGAATGTCTAAGACTCAAAAACTCAAAACTCAACCACAACACCAACCAATTTACGGCCAGACCGGACATCCTGCCAACCAATGTGGATGCCCGGCGTACAAGGACATGGTTGCCAGGAGGAAAGCTGGCAGAGCAAAAGAGAATGTTGATGCTATGAGAGCCAAACAGTCGGTGACTCAGATATCACAAAGCTTGGCCCAACCAGGCGTATCTTACGCTCAAGCAGCTAGGAATACTTTCTTTCTAGAGCCGCAGCTCTTCAAGATTCGCAAGGCAATAAGTTGGCCTTCTGAAACTTGGTCAAAACGCTCGCTTCGGCCCAAACTAACGAACAACGACAAGTCGCTGCTATCCAACTGGCAATGAGCCTATGGAGTTATGGATTCTCTGAAAGCGCTTATCCTGGAAAAATGGATCCACAACCAAGATCCAATAGACCAGTTTGAGATGATTTTGCCCGGCATACCCACAAGCCCTGAAATTCTGAAACTCAATTCATACTTGACTATTTTCTAATGTCCATAGAAGCCACACTCACATTACAGGTGTTAACGTGCAAGACTCAAGGTCTTGGGTATTTGAACTATGAGGAAATGTGAGTCCTTCCAATTGGAAAACCATGAAGTGCGGCCCCAACACTGAAGTGTACCGGGGAGCAAGAATAAAACCATTTCGAGAGTTCGTTCTCAATCTGATAGAGAGATTGGTGGGGGAGCTTGTGTTAGTATACTACTATACTAAGGGTGTCCAAAAACACATGAAGATGGAGACCAAGGATTGTAACTCTCCAACTGGTAAGAAGTCGCACACTTTAAATCCTCCCGCGACTTTGAGAAATCAGGTCATGTCTGAGGCATGGATTTTGAAGGCCTTACCAATGTTCCCCATGAAGAAATCTGTGGAAGTCCCTCCACTTCAGTGGAAAGCCTACACTCGGTATCCACGGCACGGTCAGCCAGAAAGGATAGTATAATCACTACCTTAATGAGAGGAACTGGGAACCAAACTATGGTCGGTCTGTCGGTGACACTGTTGCCCAACTCTTCTAAAATACGGGCTCGGCAGAAGTAAACTTTAGCTGCAAAGGAGAAGCGCTACAGGCTTGCCTGTCAGAACCTACTCCTCCGCCTGAACCCGAAAAACAGAAGAAGGGGAAGCTGGTAATATGGACGCAACTGGTCTAACACCAGTATGTAGAAACAGACCCATGCAGCCCGGACACCGTGACCCTGGGAGGGGTTTCAAGCCGACGAAGTTTCTTTGGAATGAGGACATGAATGTTGCCACATCACCAAGTGTGCCGATATTCAGAGAAATCGGACGCAAGAAAGCGGCACTTTCACACTGAACTTAGCGGCGATTTTCATATTAGACTGCAGTTATGGCATGTTAAAGCTTCTTCCTATCTACTGGCGGCAAGACTGACAAAGTTGCAGGACTGTCCTTATATATTTCTGGTTCAAGAGCCGTGGGTTCGTTTTAACAGAGTCTGTGGTATTCGATCAGTCAAAACGACTAGGATCGTCTTCGATGAAAGATCCTCGAGACGAATGGTCTTCGTTCTGACGTCAAATTTGTTAGAGGCAACCATGCTAAGGCAATTCGGTCCCCAGAACTTTGTTGCGGTCAACTTACAATACTAGGTTAATGATAAGAGGAGAAACATTATAGTTGCCTCTGTTTACTTACCCTATGATTCTTTGTGCCCTCCGCCAACGCAGGAACTAAGGGATTTGGTAGTGTATGCAGAATCAAGTGACGTTGAACTTTCAAGAGGTTGTGATGGGAACGCTCAGCGTATTTGTTGGGACGGAAGCAAATGGAATACTAGAGGAGTGAAGCTATTTGATTTTATCATTGATTACCGCGAATGTAGGGTACGCTACGTTCGTGGGGCCAAGAAGAAGTGAAGTAATTGACCTAACGATCTGCACTTCAAAGTTGTTAAATTTGATTAGAAACTTGCGAGTGCTAGATGTGCTAGATGAAGTCTCACTCGCAGATCACCGTTACTTAGAATTTAGTCTGACTATTTCAGGTGAACGGCCTGTGATAAAAAGACGGAATCCTAGGAAAACGGATTGGACAAAGTTCGATGAACTTCTTGGCGACAAAGTTGAGCTCTCTTGGCGACTAACGACCCCTTTGGTGATAGAAGACCAATTGGAAACTCTCTTAAAAGCTGCGGGGTCAACCGAAACACAAAACGATTGCTCCACAATTGGCAGTTATCTCCCCCGATAAAGCTGGGCTTCAAAAACAGCTCCGGTGACAGCAGTCAGTGATGGGTGCATTGAAACGAGTGCTTCAAAATGCACTCCTGCAGGAACAATCCCGGCAATATTACGAGTTGCAGGGAACAACCATTCAGCGCTATGGAGATCAGGTTGAAGAGGTTCATAACACCATTTGGGAGGCTTCAGATGATACGGAGACAATTGTTACTGCTTTGATGCCTATCTTCAACTAGGGTAGCAAGTTCAACACACCATTGTCGTGATAGCAGATACGATTGATTCACTGTCCACAGACTGGTCCGTTGCTAGCAACAATGTAAGGGGATTATTTACAGTAGCAGCAGTTCTTCCATTTGTTTACCCAGATGGTTGATAAGCAGCAATGCGCCATGTGAAAAAATGTGGCATCTGAAAATGAGTCTAATACGGTCAGCTTTTCTCAACAAAATTCTTGACCAACCATCGCAGTCATCAGATACAAAATCATCTGGAACGCTAAAATCACTCCACGATATCACACAAGTGTGTCTTCATGGTCTGAAAAATCTTGGTGTTTCTGCGGACTATCCCTGCATATCGTGTTGAAGAAATTGGATAAAACTACCCTCACGTTGTATGAGCAGTCGCTACAAAACCCAAAACAGTTGCAATCGCTGGCCGAACTCTTACAATTCCTAGAAACTCATTTCCAGTCACTGGAAGCGCTGGATACCAGGAATACCAGGACGTCAAGTAGAAATTACCAAAGACTGCAATGTCAGTCACTACCGTTAGTTAAAGTTGCATAATGTGCAAGAGAATCGCATCAACTGTTTGCGTGCAATGACTTTGTCACTCACGGATCGCTTTTAGCACCTTTGGAAACACAAGCTTTGCATCGATTGTCTGAAGGGTGGTAATTTGTCGTAATCTTACTCTTTGAGAGTATGCACGAAGTGTTCCAAAAAATACAAAACACTGGTTCATTTCAACCCCCGGAAGGAAGCATCGTGAAGCGGTCTAACGCAGGGTCTTGAGAAAAACAGCTCAAGCCGAAAGCATTTAAAGGGGGCAGCACATGAGAAAGCTACAGTAGCTGCGGTTAGCACCGATAAATTAGATAGTTACGTGTTTCTCAGAACAGCGTTAGTTAATGTAAAGGGACTGGATAGAACTACAGTCAGTTGTCGAGCGATTTTAGATTCTGGCTATCAAGTCAACATCGTGTCAGACAGACTTTTGCAGAAATTCAGTATGTAATTCAAGGCCAATGTGCCTGCAAAGAGTTGGGCATTGTAAGGTGGAATTCGACATGTGATATGCAGCATCTATGGTTTTGACGAACCACTAGAGCGCAGTATTGAGTGATTTTGGCAAACTGAACATCTATCATCAAAAGCCTTCACGCATACATTAGCGGAACAGCGATGTGAACAGAGAACGGCCGATTCATTATAAGCCTGCCATTTTCCGACAGTGTCAGGAAGCTTGGAACCTCGAGGGATATAGCATTGAGCAGCAATGAGTACCTTAATCTCGGTCACATGAAGGATATCAACCCGAATCATATACCCCATCCTCATTATTTCATAGCACATCACTGCGTACTTCGACCCGAGAGCAGCAGTTTGAAATTAAGGGTCGTGTTCGACGCCTCGACAAAAACATCGGCGAATATCTCGTTAAAGGACATTTTGCATGTAGGACTAACTGTGCAAGACGAGTTTTTTGGGATTTCGGCTGCCAAGATTCGTATTCAAAGGCAACAGTTGACCAACGGTACAAGGTCCTTGAAGAGCATCTGGGACAAGTTGTACATGGAGTCAACAATGCAACGGATGCTTTCTATCAATTTCAGCAGACGGTCTGCTAACGGCTAAGCACGCTATGTTCTAAGTCAAAATTCCGGTAGTCGGCTTGGAGGGATTTCCTCTCTCCAGGATATTTCACATTCCAGCAGCCTTGAAGAAGACAATTATAATGGTGCGACTATCCTGTGACTACTTAGCGGTCACTGTTCATCGAACGTTTGAAATGCATATAATACACAACTCATTTTACTTATGCGCCCAGTCTCATCCCATTTATCATCGCGGAATGAAAACAAGTTTGAAATCAAGTTGTTCCACGATGTTTCGAGGACGAAGTCTTGTCAATCATGACCAATTCTGCCTGGATAGAGATCCCCACAACTAACAAATGGATCTATGCCGTGATCGAGGAACCCCCTTTGAATATAGTATGTCACGGCTCTAATATCATTTAACCGATAAAAGGATCAGGTATTTTGCCCCTTTAGCCAGGATGCAACGCGAAGCAGGAGCACACAGCTCTACAAACACATCAAGACAACTCCAGCAGTTTGAACGTCTCCTATTCAAGGTTAATACTAATGGATATCAACATATACGTAACACAGCTCGTCAAAATTCACTTTAACAAAATGGGCGTCAATCTTTACACAGAAAAAAATTCGAAGGCTAGCGAACGAAATTAAGCAACAGCGGCTAGAACTACCAGAAAAAATGCACCATCACCAACTTCACAATACCGTTGTGGCAGCATATCGGAGACGCGAACCTAGGCGTCATTCGCCTCCCTCGCTGCATTCAATGACCGCAGAACCAGCTGACTGACTGACATGAGACTGGAGTGACAAACGTCAAGAAGACAAGAATGACATTTGCAACAGTCTCAATGACATACTCTAGTCACGTCCGCGGAGGCTAAGGTCGCCTTCACCTGAGTACAAAATAATCAAAAAGTCTAGGAATATTGTGATACAGTAGTATAGATTGATAGTTAGCAAATAGCGAAGAAAACTGTGATATATGCGAAAGGAATTGGTGAATCAACAAATAAAGATAGAAGAACGAGATCTCTTCCAATTAACGGGGGAGACGGTTCCCTAAACCGTGCTGAGTTTATCAGGATTTGGCATAGCAGTCCTCATCGCCATGGTATTACCTTGGAAACGTCGAGCGCTCATGTGTAGGCAATGAACAGTAAAACCAATATCTCATTCCAAGAAAAAAGGTTCCGCACGTATATCTTACGTAGCAACAAAAACTGCAATTGGGCGAATGTTCTAAATAAAGAATTGTTACTTTAAGCCTTTTTTGGTGTTCCCTAGTGAGGCTGTTAAGGACGATTGACTGAGCTAAGCAAATTAAGTGCTTTACCAAGGGGTATTTTCCCAAGAGTTTTTCTTCGGACCAGTTGACGATACAAGAATCGTCGGCTGAAAGCATTACGACAAAACAAGCCCCAAAATCCACCTTTGTCGCCAGTGACTTCATGACTTTCTGACCCTTATCGCAGCTTATGGATGAAGTGCTATTGCTAAATTTTGCATTACGATACAATTTTGAAACATACACTTCCCGTAAGATAAGAGTATCTGAAATGTATTGTGCATATTCGCGGCATCTATTGAGTAACACATGGTCTCGATAAGGCCATGCTGAGCCAATTTAGATCTGCGTACTTGAACGTTATCGGGTTGCAGTTTGTTAGATGGCCGTGCCGGGTGAATGTGGCCATTGGGCCCAGTTTTCTTATCTGGGAATTGCGTCTATGGTTACATTGTAAAATTGACTGGATCCCGATATGACGCCTCATTACCAGCAAAGTGACTATACTTGTTCACTTCACAGATGAGATAAGCAAATAAAAACTACTCAACATGCTTTTTGCGTGTCATTGCAAATCATGCGGGTGGGTGGTGGGTGTTTTTGCAGAAATTTTATCTCATCTCATATGTATAATAAGATTTGCCGACACCAGACTGCATGTCGCCGACTGGTTTTGCAAAGTAAATATGAAATCTTTATTTGAATTGAAATGTGGTTAGAGGGTAGAGACGATGGCAATGGAAATTTCCCGCGATAATAGACGTTTCAATCTGTCGGTTTATGCCATTTTTGCTTCTGGGTGGCTGAATTTAAATGCAACATGTCTTGGGAGAATGTTTACTTGGAATATCGCATTAGAGTACCAAAAATGCTGTGCCAGCAGAAAAGTAATTGTTGACAGACGAGCTTAGATATTTTCAATATAATGGTAGTTTCCAGCAGCATCCAAAATCTAATCTCGGGGCCAACAGGTGCATACAGCCCTCAACCGAGAGACTGGAATCTGGCATGCAAAGTAGTATCACTGGAGCGAGTGAAATGGGCATTTAACACGTTCCATAGATACAAGTCTGCAGGTCCGGATGGCATCATCCCTGCGCTAGTAATAGAAGGAATGGATGCCATGGGTCTACATATTCGGAATATATATCGCGCATGCCTAGCACACGCTTATATTCCAATTAAATGGCGGGATGTGAAGGTGTTGTTCATTCCCAAACCAGGAAAACCCACCTACACAGACGCAAAAAGCTTTCGACCGATCAGCCTAACGTCCTTTCTGCTAAAAGGACTAGAAAGACTAGGAGATCGGTTCATAAGGGACACACACATTCCTAAGTGGCCACTTCACCATAGGCAACACGCCTACCAGAAAGGCAAATCCACGGAGACAGCACTCCATGAACTTACGCCAAAAATTGAAAAGGCGATGTTCGAAAAAGAATACACCTTAGGCGCATTCATGGACATCGAAGGTGCCTTCAATTATGCCTCATTCGCGGCAATTTGTGATGCGGCAAGACAGCATGGAATCGAACCGCTGCTAATCAGTTGCATCCTTCACATGCTAGAGTGGAGAAAAATCCACATATCAGTCGGCCAGGATGTCTCAAGGGCTGCTCACAGGGAGGGGTTCTCTCTCCACTGTTATGGCTCTTGGTAATGGATACCCTGCTGTGGCTCCTGGAGGACAAAAAAGTCTTCGCGGAAGCATTTGCGGACGACCTAGCCGTAATAATTACCGGTAAGTTTGCGGACACAGTATGTGACCGCTTGAATGCAACTCTGCATGTAATCCACAGCTGGTGCCTCCGCAATGGACTCACGGTGAACGCTAGGAAGACTGGACTAGTTATGTTCACTAGGAACGTCAGGTGGGGTAGCTATACGCTACCCACCTTAGCAGGGGCGGCAATCCAGCTGGCACAAACAGTCAAGTACTTAGGAGTACATTTCGACTCCAAGTTAACGTGGAAGCATCATATCCAGGAACAATATCAGAAATCCTGCAGATTGCTCTGGTGCTGTAGGAATGCGATAGGTAAGACCTGGGGACTTTCACCTAAACGGATACACTGGATGTATACATCCATAATAAAACCCATTTTGATGTATGCATGCATCGTCTGGTGGTCAAGACTGAACTTTGCTAACAGCAAGAAGCTGCTAACGCAGATTCAGAGACTTGGTTGCCTAAGTATTACTGGAGCAATGAGTACTACGCCGACTGCGGCACTTGAAGCTATCCTAAATTTACCCCCAATTCACTTGGAGGTGAAACGGAAAGCGGCCAACGACGCATATAGGCTTGATACCATTGGGGCGTGGAAAGGCGGCCAATCCAACGGGCATGCGTCTATCTGGAAATTCCTTGAAAAACATCCAGAGCCCTGATGCCGACCGATCATATGGTTTCCAGATTCGTCTTTGAAAAGACATATACTGTCGTAATCACCGAAAAAGAAGAATGGTCGACAAGTGGCCATGAGTCTTTTCAGATTACAGACCTAATAATCTTGACTGACGGGTCAGTCATGGAGGATGGATCAGGTGCAGGGGTGTTCTCGGAGAATCCGATTATAGAACTGGCCCGACCTCTCGGAAAAATGACGACCATATTCCAGGCGGAGATATATGCCATTTCATTGGCAGCAGAAGAATGTTTGCGACAGAAATGGAGGGGTCGCATCATTCGAATCTGTTCCAACAGTCGGGCGGCATTATCAGCGCTAAATGGAAATAACATATCAAGCAAGTTGGTGTGGAGTCGTCATCAGGTGCTGCTGAAACTTGGCCGACTGAACGAAACATTCCTGATGTGGGTGCCGGGGCACTCTAACATCGCCGGCAATGAGGAGGCTGACAGACTAGCTCGCCGAGGTTCTGGATCCACAATGGTTTGGCCAGAACCAGCTCTTGGAATCCGACCATCTACTGTCAAGTCTACTCTGAAGGGTGAAATTGCAAGGATTCACGCAACCGAGTGGAAAAATTTGGACTCTTGCCGGCAAGCGAAAATCCTTGTGAAGGAGCCTAGAGCCACTAGAGCGGCATTTCTGTTGTCCCTTAAGAAGTGGGACATGAAAACCCTAGTAGGGCTTTTGACGGGACACTGCCCCTTAAACTACCATATGGAAAAGATTGGGGCAGTGATTTCGGCTGTGTGCAGCCAATGTGAGGAGGAGGAGGAGACGGCCCTGCACTTTTTATGCAGCTGCTCGGCATCCTCAGATCTCAGACGAAGACACCTTGGCAAGGTTTTCTTCAATGAAGAATCTGCACATTCTCTGCCTCTGGAGAATGTTCTCAGATTCGCTAAAGCCTGCGAACACCGTAGGCGGGAAGCCATTGAATAGGCAACTACGGGGATAGTACAATGGGCCTAACAATGGCCTGAGTGCTCGGGGCTGCGGCTCCGCCCAGTTAACCAAACTAACTAACTAGTTTCAATCCCTCCCCTGTGTCGGTTAATCTCCCTTAAATAGAGTTACGTAAAAAATACCACAGGATTATGTTTCAAATCTTCTTTTCAGTTGCTTGTTAGAGATAGCAATTAGTATCCCAATACTTTAAAGTGCCTCCCTGGAGACTTGCATTTAACTCTAGAACAAGTCAGGAAACCGGAAGCTCGACGCTTCTGGTATAAAAGGGTTTGTGTCTCCCTATGTGAGGAGCATAACGTAGTTCTCCATTGGCTGATAGCATTGACTCGAGATATGTAAATTGCTCAGTGCTGTCAATGCCAGTAACCTGCCCAGAACTGCGCGGTTTAAATATCGCCGATCAATGCTATCAGCCAATGGAGAACAGCGTAATGAAATTGCTTCACGCATTAACGCCATCTAGATGAAGTGGCATTCCACCCCTGGTGATCGACGTATCAACGCACGTCTCTAATCTAAAATTATCTGCAATGTCGTCCGTCTGCCGCTTTCTATAGTTCTGAGTGTTGGCCGACTATAAAAGACAATGAATGGCGTCTTGCAGTAATGGAGACGAAGATGTGTGACGTAACAGGTTTTGATCACGTCTGAAATGAAAATATCCGCGGTCGATATGGAGTTGCACCGATCGTGGAAAAACTGCGAGTGGGGCGTTTTCGATGGTGTGGTCACGTAATTCACGCTAACGAGAATTCACTTACGCCAAAACTGATGAGTTTCGGAAAGTACTAATCAATGCCTTTCATTTGATGCCCTGCACGACTATATCCGGTGAATTTTTTTTTTAAATCTCCCCTTTGCATGTATGGAGAGCCCCCCTTTAAACTCCATCTAAATTAATATGAGTTATAGTTCCCATTTATCCACTAAATTTCGTTCGGATCGGTTAAGCCGTTTCGGAGAAAAGTGCGTGTGACAGACAGACAGACAGGCAGGTTTTGTTTTACATAAAACCTTAAAAACAGCAATGTATGTACTTATGTACAAAGGGATTCTTGAGTCCAGTGGGCCATAATATTCGGAATATAATGCCAATTCTGTTTGGAGTATCCCAGATGTGGATCCAGGGAAACTGTCGATTGAAATTTCAAGGTACTCATTGATGATTGTAGCTAGCATCTTCGCCACAGCAGTATGCACACAAATACCCTTCTGTTGTCACACTCAACACTGGCTCCCTTTTCTTATTCCAATTTCTGGGAAAGGTTAGGAGTTCTCAGGATTGGAGTGGAAGTGGAATCTGTAGAAACTGCAGGAGAAGCGATAAATAGTTCTACAGTGAGGTCATCAGGTCCATTGGCTTTATTTCGATTGACTGCATTGCTGGTTGAAATGATGTTTCTTTTATTTGGAGAAGAACTCAGTGTCTGTATGCTGTGGTGATTAGCCATTTCATCCACAAGTGGCGGAACTTCACCAGATGTGAAACGGTTGAGAACCGTGGTTGAGGCTTTAACTTCGAGTCGACCGTTACCACCTTCACAGAACCATCCTTTGTGATGCGTTATTCTGAAATCATTGCCATCTGGTTAGCTTGCGCTTTCCTGACCAATATAATAACATTCATCCATCCCAATTCTGGATTCCGCAGTCATACAGATCTTATGCCGCCCTTTGGGATGTGGTGAACGTACTCGAGATCGAGTACTTTTGACGGAGGCACAATGCTCATCGATATTCTCAGGCTGGTTACTCAGTATATCTGCCCTTCAGTCAGCAAGACAGTTCTCCTATTGTCGAACGACAGGTGGAACTCGGGGAGGTTATATTTCTATCCTGCGAGGGGAGGTAGATGCAACACGCAAGTGATTCTTCTGAGGCCGATGTCAGTGCCTCTTTTGTTACGCATATCCATTAAACAACTCCTAAATCTATTGCTGATCGCAAATTGGTCAATCTGAATGCTTGAACGGTGTCTGTCAACTGAAAGCAAATTTACTTTAAGGCAAGCTCTGTGATCGAATAAATGATGAGGCGAAAGAAGTGCCAGAAATCCGCAAACATTATTATTACGGTCGCTAAGATCGTGTTTCCCCATCACATTCCCGAGTATGGTGTTGACAGACCCATTATGATCATAATGTCACCTTTCGGAAACCTCTCCTGAAGGGCGTATAATTGCTCATAGAAAGCGTCCCTCTCCACTATATCGAAAGTCTCTGTTGGGGGATAGCACTTTACAATTGTGATGACTTGATCCAGGCTAATGGACAGGAATCTTGCAGAAAGTATTCATAAATCGTCTTCCAGGTGAAAAAAGCGTGGCTACGGTAGGCCGTCAGAAACAACTTCACCCAGGATTCGTGTCTACTGCCACTCGGCTTTCTAGAATACAAAAGCACATCGCATTAATATGGCAAGAAGAGTTCCACCATCCTATTCGCTTGGGTCCAGAATGTCCAGTTTATGTCGTTGGAATTCGCGCTCGAGTTAAATAAAACGAGCATCCTTTGGAGTCTCGACATAGTTGTCGAACCAAAGCAACTGCTACTCCTCAGATACGAGGTACCCAGTGAGGCTAGTTTTTGGTTCAAAATGCATACGCTGGTACATTTAGTTTCCAAATTTATGGTGTGATCAGCAAATAGTCCTGACTACCTGAATGCCCATTTTCGGAAGCAGACGTCGACCTTGACTGCCATAGTTAGTCCAAGCAAAACAAATACGTGCCTGCACGCTAAATGTTGGCACCTTAACTAGAAAGACCGAGAAACTCGCAAGAGCCTTACGGAAAAGGCGCATTAATAGCTGCGCTCTGCAAGAAACCCGATGGTCTGGTGCCAAAAGCTGCGACATAGAACGCGAACACGGTAAAAATTGCTAAAAGCTCTTTCTCTATCTCTATTTTGGTAGTCAAGACACTCAATACTGTGCCATTGCCATCCCAGAGGATTTCCATGATGCCATTAAAGAAGTTGAACGATTTGGTGACCGGCTGATGACGCTCAAAATTATATCAACTGACCGCACTATTCACTTCTTCACCGCGTACGCACACAGATTTTGTCAACTTCCCTATGCAAAGACTTGCATCGTGCCTGCTGATGACTATACCATCATTGCTGGCAACCTTAACTGTCATGTGGGTTAAAAAGCAGACGGTAACAGGTGCCTTGGGGGAAGGGGTTCGGAGCGCGCAATGAAATAGGCACAGTTAGTGGCATTGATCTGCCCAGAATTGAGCCATTTAAATATCTTGAGTCAATGCTATCAGCCAATGGAAAACTATCTTATGAAATCGTGTGACACATTAACGCAACCTAGATGATGTAGCGTTCCACAACTGGCGTTATTTGTGATCGAACGTCTCGTCCTCGGCGCAAAATCGGGGTGTCTGGAGTTCCTTATTAAGGCAGGCCGGATACGAGTTGTTGCGCCGTTGATGAAGATGAAAAACTAATTTGGAAAACACATGCTGAAGGTTACAAAGGTCCTAATGACTTATAAGTCCATATCAGGGAACAAATTGGGAAGTACCTCTATAATGCTGCAGTCGATATATATGCCGCAATAGTATGCCTAATGATGACCTATGATAGTCTGATTCTTCTCCATCTGTACATCCAGATGATACAGGCAAGGAGAGCTGACTTCAAAATGTCCTGGGAGTTGCATAAATTGAAGAAAGATCGAATTTGTTTTACGTGATGTTTCGATGTACTTATATCAAGGGATAACATGATGACGAAATAATTTCAACGAGAAGTTTGAAACATGTTAGAACAACAGGTGAATCTGGCAGTGATCTACGGTTCGAACCAGTAACTGATTGCCTGGTACACTGACGCATCCTATTATATTCCAGGCGCAAATGCACACTATAGATAGATGTACATCTCATTACTATTCTAACCCACATCCAAGCGGCAATTAAGGCGCCACCAAGGAGTGCCTCTGGATCATAGTAGGAATACTTACTGGTCAAATTCTGTTGGAGTCTTTTGCGGAGCTGGACATCGTGCTGGCCAACATTGGATGCGTGCCCACCTTTCGAGGAAGAGGGTCTGGTTCGATCGTTGACCTGACATTTGTTAGCACTTCACTGGTGAGGGAGATGGCTTGGCAAGTGAGTGAGCACTACACCCACAGTAACCACCAGGCCATCTTCCTCCACATTGGGAACCGGGGATGCAGTCAACGACGCTCTGGAGATGGAAAGGCTAAGGCGGTTGGCTGGTCTATCGGAGCTTTCGACGAGGAGGCATTCCTGGCCGCATTGGAGGGAGCCCATGATCCGGATGGAACAGCGGTGGAAAGGGCCACACAGCTGTCTCAGCGTGTAACCGAAGCATGCGACGCTACGATGCCACGGCGACGTTTGCACCACGGCAAGAGGCCAAACTACTGGTGGAACACGGAGATCGCTGCCTTGAGATCCTCTTATCTCCGAGCGAGGAGACTTTCCCACAGGGCAAGGGGAACGCTGGAGCACCAGGAGCGTGAGGGGGAATACAGGGATCTGCTAAACAACCTTAAGAAGGCCATTCGGAGAAGCAAGCGGGAATGCTACCAGAAGCTCTGCATGGAGGCTAATACGAATTCGTGGGGTACAGCCTACCAAGTTGTAATGAGGAAGATCCGCGGGCAAAAATCACCTCAAGTGACATGCCCACGGCTCTTGTTGCAAATAATTACAGCTTTTTTCCCGTAGCAGGAACAGGACGAAAGAGAACCCCAAGTGGCAGATCAGCAGGACGTCTTCTCGATCCCTGATGTTACCGAGGAGGAACTTCGGGAAATCTGCAGACGTATTGGGGATAGCAAGGTTCCGGGATTGGACGGAATTCCGAACAAGCCTCTGAAGGTGGCGGTCAAGGCCAGACTAAGGTGGTTCGCAAGCACATTCGAATCGTGCATGGCGGAAGGGATATTTCCTGCCCAGTGGAAGAGGCAGAAGCTGGTGTTGCTACCGAAGCCCCAAAAGCCACCCGGCGTGCCCACTTCATATCGCCCTATTTGTCTCTTAGACACCATGGGGAAGATGTTGGAGAGGGTGATATACAACAGGCTGCTCCCGTTCATCGAGCTTGAGGGTGGTCTTTCAGAGCGGCAATATGGGTTTCGCCGAGCCCGTTCTACGGTCGATGAAGTAGCAACGGTCGTGGAATTGGCTCGAAATGCAATGGCCATGGGCAAATGCTGTGCTCTGGTGACGCTGGACGTCAAATGCTTTTAACTCAGCCAACTGGGGCTGGATTAAGGGCGCTTTGGCCAAACTGGGTCTTCCTAGCTACTTAGCTCGGCTGATCGAAAGTTACCTTTCGGACAGACTTCTCTGGTACGAGACGGACGATGGGCCGAAGGAGTACATTGTGACAGCAGGTGTGCCTCAAGGTTCTGTATTGGGACCGCTGCTGTGGAACATAATGTTCGACGGAGTGCTTGGCCTTCGTGTGCCGGAGGACACAACGCTGATTGGTTTTGCGGACGACCTGGCGGTAGTTGCAATTGCAAAGCATCCCGAGGACGTGGAGCTTTATGCAAATGAAGCCATTAATACCATCAAGTCATGGTTACGAATGGCCAAAAGGACGAAAACGCGGAGGCGGCCCTCATTACCAACCGTAGGAAGAACAACACGGTTACCATCCAGGTTGGTAATCGTGAGGTCGTCTCAAAATCGGTTGTCAAATACCTGGGGGTGATGATCGATGCCAAGCTGAGTTTCAAGGGAGACTTCGATTATGTACGAGAGAAAGCAGCAAATGCCAGCTCATCCTTTGCAAAGATGATACCTAACGCGGGAGGGCCGAAGTATAGTCGCAGGCTACTCATCGCGGGAGTGGTGAGGTTGATTCTGCTATATGCGGCCCCTGTCTGGGCGGGAGCGTTGAACCACGTTGTCAACCGGAGGAAAATAATTTCGGCATACTGGCGAATTGCGCTAAGGGTGTGCAGCGCGTTTAGGACGGCGTCAACGGAGGCAGTGTGTGTCATCACAGGAATGATCCCTATAGATCTACTAGCGAGCGAGGCATACTGGCTCTACAAAAAATGGAAGGTAAATCCAGCCGAGGTGAATGCGGATTTCCGAAAAGCCATCAGGAGAGAGTTGTGTGGCAAGTGGCAACAACGGTGGGATAACTCCAACAAGAGCCGGTGGACCCATACATTGATCCCGTGCATCGAGAAATGGGTCGACCGAAAGCACGGAGAATTGAATTACCACCTGACACAGTTCCTTACGGATACAGTGGCTATAGGAAGTACTTGCATCGTTTCGAGTTGGACGAGTCTCCCAACTGTCCTGAATGCGGTGCTACACCCGAGGACCCGGAGCACGTTATGTTCCATTGTCCGAGATTTCTGCAGCAGAAAAGAAGGTTGAACAGCATCTTAGGGGCGGACATCGAGCCCTCGAACCTGATGGAAGAGATGCTGAAGTCGGAGGAAAACTGGATGGCGGTAAATGAGGCAGTAGCCGTGGTGCAGATAAAACTCCTGGAGTTGGATCGAGCTCGGAAGGCGGCGCGACGGAGACGCGACATGGACGAGCGGCTATAGCGAACCAGAGCCTCCCCCGCGACGTAATACTTCACGGTGGTCCCGCGGGGAGGGGCGGAAGATTGGGGGTGGTTTTAGTGGGTGCGAATCCCACACACTGCTGTAACCTGGCGCAGTAGCGTCTTTCTAAGATTTCCACCTCCATCCATAAAAAAAAAAGAAAAAAAAAATACTTACTGGTCACTGCAGGCTAAATCATCACTTTAATGATCTAAGGGTATCTACGGACACTGTTGCAGATTCTGTGAGGAGGACACACATGTTCTGGGACTGGGACACTACTTAATACCAGATACCAGGCCAAAACCCAGTAGGTACGTAATACAAGTTGCTATCGGTTATAGGCTTGAAGGACAGATAAGAGTTAATAGGTATATTACAGCCATTTAAGGGGCACAATAGTTCTTATATTAGCAGAACTGGGCTTATCGTGGGATATAACCTTTTGACCCTGGGGGGAGGTGGCATGAAGACGGTTGTGCGAAACCATATCTAGAGACGCGTTGTAGTGTTGCAAAAAAGATGTGTTGACCAAGTGATGGTAACTACAGATTGCCAGGATTAAATGTTATAGTTCAGATAAGACGGTTGTTAAGTGGTCGACACTGAATTGCGTTTTGTAGTTCTTGCCTTCGAAGAGTATCTACCTCGAATATGTAAGTTTGGTTGCTGCGCGAGAGTAGCTATAAAGTTGTCACAAGCTTGTTGATACATACTTGTATGACACATACATACTTCGCAGATACTGCAACCACACTTCATATCAAACCATTGACAAAGTTGACCAAGGTAATGCGGCAATATATGGTGCCTCAAATGAGTATTTCCCAATGAGGTTTTGTTCACTGAACTTGCATGTTGCACGTTTGTTCAGTGCAAGGTCACTTCCTACTGCTCCCATTTTCGTTTCAAATAAATTACTGGAAAAAAATCCACAATAAATTCAATACGTGATTGGTATCTGTTACGAAATCGGACAGATTGGAGGTCTTGCCGGGATCTAATGATGCCATCGAATCAACAAACAAAACAATGTTCTGATGCAAATGTCATAACATGCAGTCGATAGTGGACGCGAGCCCGTCAATCAGTCTGAAGATCATTTCCCAGCATCATTACGCCACTCGAGATGATCTCAATCCGCGGCCGCTAATTGATATCGATCGAAAACTCATTATCTGCAATGGTGGCTTTTTTGCTTGATTCTCGTTATTGTTAGACACGCTGACTGGGATTGACTGCTAAGTAACTCCCTGATTGACTCCGTGATTGGCTGCATTACTGTCTTAAGAGGCTGCGCTGCTCATCCATTATCCTCATTATAATCGAAGATGATCGCACGGAGCAATTGAATGTCTAATTTGCAATTAGCTCTGACGAATGATGACCTCGACAATGATACAAAACTACTGTAATTGAGCGCCGGAGATCGTGAACAATTCGATCTTGTCCTTTGGATGGACCGGACCCCGAGTGGTGGAAGTGCAATGATCAAGAACGAGGAAAATGGAATTGTTTGACCATAATTGTCAAATACAATGGAATCGGTAATTACCCGTGATTTGAAACCGACGGAAAAAATATCAAACGTAAAAGGCCCATATTTGGATGGTAATTAGAACGAGAATGGTAGATACAAATTATTTGAAGGATAAGGTGGACTCGTGGTCATAATTTCGTTTTATTTGGAGTCACGAAGCAACTTTTATTGGCAATTCATTTCATGTCCGTTATTGGCTAATTATTCAATCAATTAGTCAAGTGAACTGCATCGATAGTGGGTGAAATTGCCTTTGCAAGATTGAATTATAGTCGAATGGGATATGTTCCGTTATTTATTGTGGAGTCATATCAACTGCACATCATACGATATCCATTTTCCTCCCGGGGGTGGATGCAAGCTTTGCATATCTGCAAACTATAATCGTGTTGAGGGTGACTAGCTGTTTCTCACCCTATAAGCGTTTCTAGTACAAAGCAGTTTACTCCCTCGCTTGGAAACTGGTGGAAGCTAGGAATTAGAGTGAATCAATTTAGCAAAAGATGAGTATGATCTCACATAATTCATATCCCCCAACCCTATTCCGATGCATTGTTCTACGCTTAGAGGTACTCCGTGTACTCGACCACGTTTACTCCACAACCAACCTACAATATCTGCTCCATAACAAGTCTTTTCGCAACCATTTTTGACTGCGTGCGCAACGTGATGCCAACCAGTAGCGGCGCGGGTTCGGCCATCAACGTCCTCCAGAAGCACAATCTAGAGGAGTTCCTCAAGGTCATACGGAACTTCAAGAAGGATACTAAGACTCGACACAGTGAGCTTTACTTTCAAACCAAGCTGGAATTACTCCATCGAAAATGGAAGACTTGCGAAGACAACCACCTTTCAGCCAAACAGAACTTCGGTCAAACCAAGGAGCTTTTGCAGCGGTTTATAACAGAATACGAACAGGCCGAGGTCAAAGAGTAGGGTTCCGCAACAGCACGCTGTTGGACTACCAACTAAACACCTCCCTGTCATCAGAAAACTAGCCTGAAACCGTTTGACACATTACTTCGAACTTGCCGTCCCGCTCTCCCGGTTTTGGGAGCCTTCAAGTCAGGTAATTCCTTTCACCAACGGGAGGGGAGGGGAGCAAGGGAGTTGTTGTTAGTTCAGGGAACCCCTTACCGTCCGGTCCCTCCCCTAGTCGAGTTCAATCTTCTTCGTAGTAAGAAGAGTCCGAACATAATGCGCAATACGATTCCAGCTACCAGCGCTCTTCAGCATCTTTCTGACAATGTTGTCTGGAGAGACCTCCCCTGTGTCTGCATAAAGCTGCTGGCGGAGGCCGTCCCACCTCTCGCAAAAGAAAAAGGTGTGTTCAGCGTCATCCGCCACTCTATTGCAGAACACACAATCAGGAGATCGCGGCTTCCCGATCCTGTGCAGGTACGACTGAAAACCTCCATGCCCACTTAGAAGTTGGGTAAGGAAATAATCAATTTCACTGTGCGTTCGGTACAAACACGGGTCTAGTTTGTCAATGAGCCGCGCATTCCATCTGCCCTTTGGCTCACATTGCCAAGAACGTTCTTCACGGGCAACAACTTCTCTTAAGTTTTCGCCTTTACAGCGGTAGATAGCTTTGCGCTCCTTGGCAAGGAGGGCAACGAAGATCACTCCCACGATCACCATCACAGCCGGTTTGGAGATGGTTCGTTAAGCAGATGCCACTCGCAAAGTTCCCCGTCTCTGCACTTTAGTAAGGCGTTTACGATGCACCTCCTTGTCAAGGGCATCAGCTCCCCCCCCCCCCCTCCCCCACCCAAATTCGGGGATAAAGTGTATGTACACTACCTTGTAAGTTCCCGACCTCTACAAAAAATGGGTTCACAGGGGGTACTGGCGACGGCCACCCAGAACGCAGCGTCACGTCGCCTAACGATCCAAGACCCTCTCAACAGATTAATACCATAAAATCTGAAACTCGCAGCAGCGAACTCCTCACAAATAAGTACCTACCGGTACAGGCAAGTGGACGTGAGTCGTGGCAGCTGGAAAGGAAATACAAGCAATGTTTCAAAGCATGGATGGCCAACGATCACATCGAGTGGCATCATATTCCACCAAGTAGTCCCTATTTCGGTGGATTAATGGAGGCCGGCGTAAAATTGCTGAAACGACACCTTGTCAAAACCTTCGGAGAATCCCCTCTAAACATCGAAGAGATACACCGCCCTCGCTCAAGTCGAAGCATGCTTAAAGAACAGCTCTTTAGTTCCATTAAGCAGCGAGCCTACATAACAACGAAATCTATGAGCGATACCACGATCGTCAGGTTGTGGATAAAATCCGGCTCAACAGGTTACCGTGGGCGGGTCATTTAATCCCTTTTGGATGAGGATAATCCAGGTGGGAAAGTCTATAAGGGCAATTTCTTTGGTAGAAAAAGAAGACGAGGCAGACCCTGCCTGAGATGGAGCGATGGCGTAGGTCAGGACGCCAGACAGCTTTTGGGGATATCGAATTGGTGGATCTTCCTTATTAAGGCAGACCTAGAACGGATATCGGTTGTTGCGCCGTTGATGATGATGAAGCAGCGATGTGAGCGATGAAGATGCGCTCACTCCTGCACACTTCCTCTATGTTCGCACAGCCAGATGAAACACCAGACAACGTCAAACAACTTCGACGGTGGCAATTAACACAAAAGCTGTCAACCGAATTCTGGAACCGTTGACATTAAGAATACGTGTCCAGACTACAGGAACGTCCAAAATTGTTAAAACCAATCGCCAATTTATAACCGGACATGTTGATATTGGTAAAAAGTGAGAAAACTCCTCTCTCCCCCCCCCCCCCCCCCGCTGGCACGAATAATCGACGTACACCCAGGACAAGATGAATTGGTCAGGGTAGTAACAATTAAAATAAACGGGCATATCACAAAGCGACCAGTATTGAAACTGTGTCGTTTTTCAATAAACGAGGAACTCCCATGAGAAGATAACCAGAACATAAAGAAAACCAGGAATTAAGCAGGAATGTGTCATGCGCTCCCACGCATTCAATTTTCTAATAGACCTAACTATCGTCATTGGTTTAGCCAGTACCGTTATCATCCTACTCTTATAGAAGAATATCCAGTCATTCTGTAAGCCGCAGCAATCATCAATCATCATCAACCCAAGACCCCAAAGGTTCTTGGTGGGCGGTACGTTCGAGGAATAGATCATCGAAAATTTTTCACTCCACCGCAAAATGTACATGATAGACACACGACACACGCACAATGCCTAATATTTAAGTCAGCGACCTTCATTTTGCACCACAAAACGTGCTAGCCAGGTGCGAACAGGTAATCGATCCATATCAACTGTGCCTGCAAATAATCATCATCATCATCAACGGCGGAACAACCGGTATTCGGTCTAGGCCGTTTTTTTTTGAGGAGGTGGAAATCTTCAAAAGACACTGGTCTGGGTACATCAGAGTGTGGGATTTTTACCCACTAAAACCACCCCCGACTCCCTCCTTGCCCCGCGGAACCACCCTAAGGTATTATATCACGGGGCGGAGTCAGCTCATTCTAGCTTAATCCCATTTCTTCTATACGCGGCGTACGTGACCGCGCTTTTCTCCTCTCCTCTCCTCTGCCTTTCGCAATTTATCTTGAATAGATGCGATCTTCAGTTGGCCGCATCCCAATTCTCTTCTTTTGCTACCATTTTCGGCACCACATTTTCTGTTACCAGCACCTCTCCTAGAGGCTCCTCTAGATTCCTCCTTTCTTCCACAAATCTCGGACAGTGGAAGAATGCATGCTCTGGGTCCTCTGGGACTCCATCGCAATTTGGACAATCGGGTGAGGTCTCCAATTTAAGCCTGTGCAGGTATTGGCGATATTCTCCATGCCCCATGCGAAACTGGGTGAGATTAAAATTAATCTCGCCGTGTCATCTCTCCAACCACTCCTTGATGGCAGGAATGAGCCTGTGAGTCCACCGACCTTTTCCCGAGCATTCCCACCGCTCTTGCCATCTATTTATGGATCTCTCCCTCTCAGCGTTCCAGTAAGGGAGAAATTGGCTTCGCACGGTATATATTCACCATCTCATCTGCGAAGATGTTAATCGGCATCATTCCAGAGATAACGAATGCTGCTTCATCTGAGACAGTTCTGAAGGCAGAGCATACCCTCAGAGCTGTCCTCCTGTAGACTGCATTCAGTTTGCTAGTGTTAACTGATATTCGCAACGCCTCGCTCCAAACTGGGGTCACATAGAGCATGTTTGAGGTCACCACCTTGGCTATAAGCAACCTAGAGGTATACCGTGGCCCTCCCACGTTGGGCATCATCCTCGCCAGGGCCATACTAGCGGTGAATGATTTATCACAAACATACTGTACGTATTGCTTATAGCTGAGCTTCCTGTCTATCACCATCCCCAAGTATTTGATGGTGGGCTGGGAAGTGACGATATGATTCCCGATTCTAACACAGGCATAATTTCTCTTCCGGCGCTTCGGGATGAGGACCGTTTCTGTCCTCCGCAAGCGTCAGACCAGAGCTCTCTAACCAGCATTTGACAGCACTGATTGCCTCGCTTGATTATAACTCAGCATCTTCGAGATTCTTTGCGACAACAACCCGTGCTATGACGTCAGAGCATTTTTCATGTCCAGGGTTACTACCACGCAATATTTGCTGGTACTACCCTTTCCGTAAATTGCATCTTCGGCCAAGCCAGTAACCAATTTGATGACATCAATGGTTGATCTGGCTTTTCGGAACCCATACTGCCGATGTGAAAGGCCGCCTTGGCTCTCAACAACCAGGAGTAATCTATTATAGAATACCCGCTTTAACATTTTCCCAACATTGTCCAAAAGATATATGGGTCGGTATGACGATGGTTCACCTGGAGGTTTACGAGGCTTAGGCAGAAGTACCAACTTCTGTCGCTTCCATGCCGCTGGAAATATCCTTTCGGACATGCATGCTTCGAACAACTCAGCGAACATGTCCGGCCTGGATTTCACGGCAAGCTTAAGGGCCTTATTTGGTACTCCGTCCAGACCCGGCGCTTTATTGTCTGTTATTCTACCGCTGATCTCCAGTAGCTCGTCTCTGGTGACTGGCGGGATTGCCGTCACATTCAGAGGTGGTTGGAATGTGTCGGTGTTCTCCTCTTGCTGGGATCCGGTCTAGGCCTATCTTAATAAGGAACTCCAGATACTCCGGTTTGAGCGTCGTGACCTATGTTATCGCTCCATCTCAGGCAGGGTCTGCCTGGTCTTCTTTTTCTACCATGGATATTGTCCTTATAAACTTTCCGCATTGGATTATCCTCATCCATACGGATAAGACGACCCACGCACCGCAATCGGTTGAGCCAGATTTTATCCACAACCAGACGGTCGTAGTATCGCTCATAGATTTCGTCATTATGTAGACTGCGGAATCGTTCATTCCCATGTAGGGGGCTAAAGATTCTTCGGCGAATTCTTCTCTCGAACGCGACCAAGAGTGCCCAGTTTTTTTGCTAAGAACCCAAATCTACGAGGAATACGTAAGGACTGGCAACATCACTGTTTTCCACAGTAAGAGCTTTGACCGTGTGGTCAGGCGCTTCGAGTGAAACAGTTTTTGTAAGCTGAAATAGGCTCTGTTGGCTATCAACAACCGTGCGCGGATTTCATCGTCATAGCTGTCATCGGTTGTGATTTTCGAACCTAGATAAGAGAAATTTTCAACGGTCTCAAAGTTATAGTCTTCTATTTTCATTGGGTATGTTTGACCAGTGCGACTCGATGGTGTTCGTTCTTTCAGTTTTGTCAAAGACGTGGCCACCATGTACTTCGTCTTGCCTTCATTAATGTGCAGCCCGAGATCTCGCGCCGCCTGCTCGATCTGGATGAAGGTAGACTGTACATCTCGGGTTGTTCCTCCCATGATGTCAATATCGTCAGTGTAGGCCAGCAGTTGGGTGGACTTGAAGGAGATGGTGCCTCCCGCATTTATATTGGCATTGCGACTCACTTTCTCCAGAGCCAGGTTAAAGAGGGCGCATGATAGGGCATCTCCTTGACTTAGACCGTTGTTGATGTTGTATGGTCTCGAGAGTGATCCTGCTGCTTTTTTCTGGCCTCGTACAGCCTAGTCAGTCTTTTTAATTTGGGATATCGAATTCTCTCATGGCCGTGTACAGTTCTACTCTGGCTATGCTGCCATCGGCGGCTTTAAAGTCGATGAAAGGATGATGCAACTGATGGCCATATTCTAATAATTTTCCTATCGCTGGCTGCAGAGAGAAAATCTGTTCTGTTGCTGATTTGGTTGGATTGAAGTCGCTGGGTATGGGGTGTCCGGCCTAGCTGAGAATATCTTATAGATGGTACTCAGCAACGTGATATCTCTATAATTGCTACACTGCATGATATCCCCCTTTTTATGTATGGGACAAAAAATGCCCCGTTTCTAGTCGTCAGACATTGATTCGCTGTCCCATACTTTGAGCATCTGTTGACAAGCTGCTTGGTGAAATCGGTCGCCCCCATATTTAACTAATTCGGCTGTAACTCCATCGGCTCCAGGTGACTTATGATTTTTTAGCCGATGAATTGCACGGACTGCTTCTTCTATACTTGGTGGCGGTAGTATTTGTCCGTCGTTTTCAGTTGGCGGGACCTCCAACTCGCCGATGTTCTGGTTGTTCAGTAGTTTATCAAAGTACTTAACCCATCGCTCCAATATGCCCATTCTGTCGGAAATCAGATTTCCCTCTTTGTTTCGGCAGGATGAGCATCAAGATGTATAAGGCTTTATCCTGCTGACTTCTTGGTACAACTTCCCGGCGCCTGGTGTGGTTGCTCCCTGTACTTTTCTAGTTCCCAGATTTGTTGGTTCTCCCAGGCTTCCTTTTTCCGTTTGTGAAGTCGCTTCTCCGCTTGACCTAGTTCGTGATGAGTCTCCGCACGTGCCCGCGTTCTTTGAGAATGCAGCATTACTCGGTATGCGGGATTGTTTCGTTCCGTAGCTAGCTTACGTTTATCGTCAAACCAGCCGTTCCGACTTTTCTTGCACCCGCAAATACCTTTGTGCCCGTATTTATGATAACGTTCTTCAGGTGATTGTGAAGATCATTTGTTGATGCTTCATCTCCAGAACATCTGTTAGCTGCGGTTTTTGCGGTATCCATTTCTCCCTTATAGGTGTTACGGAGGGCTGTGTTGTGGATGGCTTCAGTATTCACTCTCACCGGATCGTTAGAGTGGATTCTGGGTGGTGTTGTAATTCAAGCTCGGAGCACTATGCCAGCGAGGTAGTGGTTGGAGTCTATACTGCCTCCTGTCCGAGGCTCCTTCCGTGGCTTCGTAACTTTGGTTTTCCGTGTAGGGTCATCAGCCCTACCCAATCCCCAACCTGGAGGACCAGTTCGTACAATTTGTTCCGTTTTTAGGCGTGGGCGACTCGCCTTCATTCATCTCCGTCTGCAGCTTTTTGTTAAGAAGGAGCTCCCAGCGGTCACCACATGAGGGTGGAGATAGGGTTTTGGTAGTAGAGTTGTTGTTGTTGGTTCAGCAGACGTTTCCCAGGTTTTATGCTCCATTGTGGGTACCAATCAACATTTCGCCCTGGGACCTATATTGCCCTGCAAATAATATAGGGAACAAAACGCTGACGGAAGTTTAACACGGTCAAGATCGAGGCGACCGAATTACAACCAAGAATTTTTTGTTGAATATTCAATTTATCTTTTTGCGAAGAATTGTAATTTGTTGATTCAGCATTTAAAAGTAAGAAATAATTTTTTATATAAATGAGGAGGAAAACGAATAAAGTAGGCTAGTCGTAACCAATCCGTGGTGTTTTCCATTACTGGTCTTTACTAGCCCCATTACCAGCTCCAAGGATCGGTAATCTTTCTTGTGGCCAAAGACCCTTAAGCAAATATCCCGAGGATACTCTGATATCCAATACATATCAACTGCATATCATACGATATCCATATTCCTCCCGAGGGTCAATGCAAGCTTTACATATCGTGTTAGGGGATGATTAGCTACTTCTCTTCCTAGAAGCGTTCCTAGTACAAAGCGGTTTGCTCCCTCACTCGGAAACTGGTGAAGGAATGCTCAATGGTGAAAGCTACGAATTAGAGTGAATGTTTTTCCGTGAGAAGATTGAAGATTGCACTTATCCATTCACCAAAAAATGAGGATTTAGATCTCACATAATTCATATCCCCCAACCCTTTCCGATGCATTGTTCCACTCTTAGAGGTACTCCGTGTACTTATCCATGTTTACTCCACAACCAACCTACAATATCTGCTCCACATTCGATTCACAGCTCTCCAACTCCCCAAGGAGCCCCCCTGGTAATTGGTGGAGCCGCTATTCTATTTATCAAAACAAAGTAGGTAATGATGATGATGAGGATGATTCAGCTCCACAAGTGTTTACCCTCGACTGAGTACTGTCCGTTCTCACACTGGTGACTCACATCTGAACCATGTGCCTCCGTTTACGCCTGTTTCAGCTTCTTCAAAAGTTAACTGGTCGAGCCCAGTCATTGGATATAATAAGTGAGCGGTGAACCTCTTCAAAATGTTTTATTAGAAAAATGGAAATTGCTGGGGAAAATGTGATGGTGCCTGGTATGATTTTATTATTCGCGGGAAACTCATCAGATATTCCACAAGTTGGGATGCGGTATCTAATGCTTTCTACGTAACAGTCGCGTTTGTACAACTGGATTTGTTGTTATTAGTCACTGTTTTAACCGCATGGGTTGAGCTTAATTAAAATTATCGGTAATTAAATAGCGTGTTTTCATAATATTTACATGCGAGTGCACAAATTCAGGGAAAACTATTCACAACTGAAGTGCACAATCTGCAAATTAGTCTTTCCAGTTTTCGTGTTATTTATGCTATGATAAAATATGCGTTGAGTTCTGCATTTGAATTTAAGGGGGATATCCGGTGATGCAAACGTGATATCTTTTAATTTTTTTTTTAAATGATAAGAAATTTGTCTTAAGCCTTACTAAAAGAAACTTTCCTACTAAGCAACGGAATGAGGGGCAACTACCCCCACGTTTTTCTATTCACTTTAGCTTAATAATTAACCACTTAGTCTATACTCCGTAAATCTCACGTCTGACAACTGACTGACTCCAAGCCGGTTACTACGCCTCTTCACTATGCCACCCTCATCTGATACTGGGTTTCAAAACCCGACTCCTGGCCCCCTAATTTTAAGGGCGCAGTTCGAATCTCACGCGCCGTGCACCTTTCATCCCCGAGACCTCGGCCCCGGGGACAAAAGGCTTTAGCCTGGACACGGAGATGTTCTTGGGCCTGCCGTCAGTGTTAAGCCTAAAGAAGTGTTTCACTTTGTCCAACACTTCATATGGGCCCTTATATGATGGTTGCAGGGGCTTCCGGGAAGCATCCACGAAGTCCAGAAGTCCAGGTCTTTGGGGGCGCTAACTTTCGTCGAAGAATGACCAGATGGCGGGGTGATTTTGATTTGACGTCCCGGTGCAAGCGCAAAAGCCCAGTGGTGGAAAGGACTTTTCTGGTATCGAACACAGGATCGCTGGGCAGTCACAAATCTTCCCCATATTCTAGCTCGGCGGAGGTGGCGGCAAACTCTTCACGATGGGTTATACGTAGGCCAAGTAAAACAAAAGACAGGGCTTGTGACCACGACGAGTCATCGTGTGCTATTATAGCGGTCGTCAGTATCCTATGCCAGCGTTCCAGCATCCCATAGGATTGCGTTTGAAGCGTAGGAGTTTGCCTAACTCTGAGAATAGGGTAGACTCGAACTACATTTCCTAGTCAGTAACGATTTCCGCTTGAACTCCAAAGCGTGGGAGCGATTTCCGACAAGGGCTTCGGCGCACGATTGTGAGGAAATGTCGGCCAGAGGTATCGCCTCAGGCCACTGCGTGAACCTATCGATGATTGGGAGGTAATGCTTGAAGCCATGTGAATTTCGCAAGGCGCCAATGATGTCGATGTGGATCGTGTGAACACACTTGGTAGACCGAGGGAATGAGCTTACTTCTTTCTGTATGTGTTTAGTGACTTTACTTATCTGGCGCGTGACGTAATATCTCGCCCAGGAGTTAACACTTCTATTCATTGAGGACCAGAAATATTTTCTAGTAACCAGCCGATTCGTGGGTACCTGGGTGCGCAAGATCGTGCACTGTATGGTATACTTCCTTGGTCTAGGTCTCTTTTTAGAGCTCTGGCATAGTATTCCCGAGTTTAAGCCGAAAAGGGGAAGATCCCGAAATTTGGATTTGAGACTGCCCTTGAGGCTCTGAAGTACTGCGTTATCCTTCGGTGCCTCGGCAAAATTCGACCGTGGCAAGGATTTTGACCTATGAAATGCGTGACAATGCGTCTGCAACTACATTGTCCTAGCCGGATACGTGCTGGATGTAGGAAGTGAAGTGGCCTCTGAAGTGCAAGTACTGAAGCTGACGAGGGGATTTTTTATCAGGCTACTGCTTAAAAGCGAAGGCAAGAGGCCTGTGATCCGTGAGCACAGTGAACGGTCTGCCTTCTAGGGAATATCGGAAGTATTTTATTACCATGCACGCTGCTAATTGCTCATGACAGTGGGTACTGTAGTTCTGTTGAACTGCATTCAATTTTTTAGAAAAGAAGCTCTACGGTTGCCATATTTGATTTACCTTTTTGGTGAAACGCAGCACCTTGTGCAATGTCTGAGGCGTCGACGAATACGACTAGGGGTGCATCTTGTTGTGGGAATGCCTGGAATGTAGCATCAGGCAGCTGTCGTTTGGCTAGCTCAAATGCTTGGACGCCTCTGTAAACCACGCAATCACGCGTGAGTCTTTGGTCTTGGTCTTGGTCAGACAAGTAGGCATTGAGGATTGCTGGATGTTGTTTGGCTGTGGCAAGAAACGATGATAGAATTTCAACATGCAAAAAGCCTTCGCGGATCCTTGACTGATTTTGGTTGTGGCAAGTTTGTGATGGCCTGAACTTTGTCTCGATCCAGGTGGCTTCCCGCAGGCGAAATCGTGTGGCCATTGAGAGAACTGACGGAGACGTTGAAAAAGGCAGATGTACCAAATGTTCAAACTCAGAAGAAGAGGTGACCAAAATATCATCCAAGTACACGAAACAAAAGTTAAGGTTTCGCAACACTGAGTCGATGAACCTCTGAAAAGTTTGCGCCGCATTATGCAGACCAAAAGTCATCCGTGTCAATTCGAATAGTCTGAAGGGTAATGGTGCTTGCTCAAAGGATCATAGGTTATTAGGTGGCGTGAAGCTGCGTTCGGGATTGCCGTCGTCAGAGCTTCCAAAGAGTTCAGTTTTTTAATGCAGTGAACCCGCACGGGCAGGCACACTTTTTTGCCTTGTCGATAAAGATGCGGTGGTAGCAGCAAATTTCAGGACTCGTGGTGGTTCCCGACGCGTGACTACCCAATGGTTGGCGGACGGCGATTGAGTTTCGGACTTACCTCCCCAAATCAAAGTTCCCATTGTTGCTGTTATCTTAGGGACGGTAGCCGGGAGGGCGTCCGCCGTCTGCTGAAGTTCGGTAATTTGGCCCGTTGCCTCCTGCGATAATTCATTGACCACGTGCCGCGCATGCACCTCGGGGATGTTGTCAGCGGTGTTTGCTGACACCTCTAAAGATTCGGAGTCCGCACAGGTCGAGATGGCCTGGGTGCTCTCCGGGAATCGCTGTAACTACAGCGGCTTCAGCAGTTCAACCCGATCTCAACTCCGCCCAACTACTTCAACTCACACAGTAATTAGCTCGGGGAGCCGTCACCTAAGGTGAGCTCCGTCAGTAAGTGATTCAGCTTTACTCACTTTCTTTTCAACCAGAATTAAGTTAGTCTCGGAGAAGTTATAGCTCCACACTGCATCGCCTCCACAATAACACCAAAGAAAGTAATATGCACAACAAGCCTAAATAGTTGATGCATCTTCCATCAGGCACTTTTTGCAAATATGTTGGATATTACACAGCAGCAAAACTACTGGACGACAGCCGAAGAGCAGTTGAGAAAACGAACCCCCTAACTGCATAAAATGCCATGTCCTCAGTCCGCCAGAGGAGAGACAAACAGCCCATCAAAGAAACGAGGGTAAAACAGTATGGATTTGCCGCTCAGGACGAAGCGAGGAAGATTCCGTAGGGTGGTAACTAAACGCGCTAAGCAACGTCAAAAAAAGGGGCGAAAACATAACAACAATATAGGTTGGATAGTGATGGCAGTGACTGCATTGTAACAAAGTCGCGCTTCGTCAAGCCGAACAAAGATCTTCGTGCTAGTTCTGTAAAAAGTCCTAAACAACATCAAACCTAAAGACCTTGGGGTGGATGTTGAATAACTTCGGGGGATTCTTGCCCAATTTGATTGGAAGATTGACAAAAAGAATATGTTTTGCGAAATCAGCGAATTCCTTCCACCAACGGGAGGGGAAAGGAGAAAGGGAATTGTCAGTTCGAGGAACCCCCTGCCTTCCGGCTCCTCCACCAGTCGAGCTATATCTTCTTTGCTTGGAATGTTTTTCCATCTTACGGGATTAAATGCGTTTCTGGCGTCAAGCGTTATGAGGAGCACTATTCAACGAGTCCGGCGGCTATGTTCCTCCGCTCGTCGAGCGACATCCACGACTTTCATGACAGCATCAACTGTGGATCTCCCTGCTCTAAACCCACACTGCCTTGAAGGTAAGTCTCCGGCAGCGCGTATCTCTTCAGCGAGTTCACTTCTGATGAGGTTTTCGAGCACTTTTCCAACAGTGTCAAGCATAGAAAGTGGCCGGTATGAAGACGGCAACTTGGGATCGGCTTTCCTTTTGGACCAATACCATCGGGTCTTGGCGCCTTCTTGGTTTTCATAGGGAGGGTTGGCTGTTCTAATTCTATTATTGAGAAAAGTGGATGTCATCATTCCGTACAGGGTGCGCAGAGAATAGTGCGCGTACAATGCGGTCCATCTGCTCGGCCTTAAGTGAACAAGGTTTCCACAGAGCCCCGATTGTTCAGGTTACCAGTTTGTAACCGAGTCCTCACGAGTCTCGGATCACCTCGTCGATCAGATCCTGCAAACGACAAACTTTGCTCCTGTTTTTTGCACTGCGGAGTCTCCTTTTGACTGATTTGAACTTCGCCATTATGGTGGGTGCTTCCTCCTAGTCGCTTAGGCGTTGTGTTAAGTGGTGGAGTCTATGACACCCCATCCGAAGCCCTGCAGTTTTCACCGTCCACCAACTCATAAAAGGCTTACCACGTCTGGATGCCCTCCTGCGCATAATGGCTCCGCAGGCCATCATTATCAGGTTCATAACTAAATTTACGACAGTGTCAGCTGCAGCGCCACTAACTTCAGGAAACCCTCCAGTGCGACCCCACCTGTTCCAATGGTTTCGCCAAAACTCCCGGTGTTCACTTTTGTAATGTTCCATGCACAGAAAGAGCCCCGGGGTGACGCACACCAAGGGTTTGTGTTCGCCACTACGAAAGCAATGTATTGATGATCGCTTGCCGAGAAGTCTTCCAGAACTTGCCATCTGTCCACCGGCAACACCAGTGACTCCAACGCGAAGGTTGTCTGGAGCGCTTCCCTCGCAGCCTCGGCGCCGGAACGTTGGGGTGCATCCGGTGTTTAGAATTACCAGTCCTGTACTCGCCGCCATTTTGAGAATTCGTTTTCCTCTAGAGTCTGAGTGAGGCATGCCCCATTCAAGTAGACACTGAAAAACGTTATCCCTGAACACCGAATACAGAGAAAGCCATCCCCATTGCTTTGGGTAAGAACCCTAAGGAGGATGCCATCCCGAACTCAGATGGCAGCGGCACCTGATATGTCAGGGTGCCATGAAACTGGGTCCTTGTTTTGGTATTGCTCACTGATGAGCATTAAATCACTTTTGGTCTCCGTAACGAACTGTGCTAGCAACTCGTGAGCGGTTGCACTCCGGTGTCTACTGATTTGTAGGATCCGAATTATGTTGCCCGCGTCCAAGCTCTTTCCAATTCTGCTCTGAAGACTGGACACTGCCCCGAGCCCGCAGTGTGTGCAACGTTCTAATCAGGTACAGTCCTTGCATAGGACGCAGCTTCCCTTTTCATTTCAGGTATTCGCTTTATGACCTGACTGATCGTATTTGCGGCATATTGCCCTTCTGTCAGGTCCTCGACAGGTTGCAGACGTGTGCCCATAATACAAGCATCTTTAACATTTGGTTGGGGTGGCCCGGATTCTTATCCTACACACTACCCAAAAAATTCTGATTTTTTCGCTGTTTAGAAGCGTTTTCGCAACTTCCGCCGCAACGAGTTTTTGACCTCGGGAGTTCACAGAGGTGATACCAATCCGACATTGGTTACCTCGGGCCATTCGCGTTTAATGGCCTCTTCTACCTCGTTTTTTTCTGTGAGGCAGTCAAGGTCTCGGATTTACTAGATGCGAGTGGGTTCCAGGCTGGAAACCAAAGCTTCCTCACCCAGAGGCCCATTGACTGCTTCACAGAACGTAACTTTATTTGTTATCCTCGGGCCTAGCTCAATTAGGACTGCACCACCCTTCGTTTTACGAATGGAAGACACTTCTGCTCCGCTATATTCGGGTTTGATCTTATTACGGATTTCACTGAGGACTTCTGTAAAAGTCTTGCCTTCCGTCGGCTTAATAAGCAAAGCTGTTAATCTTGTCCTCCTTCGTCTCACTACCTTTTCTTTTGGTGCTTCGTCCTTCATGCCCGCCTTGATTTTAAGCAGAGGTTTTTCTGATAAAGCGGCGTGTTTTTCTTTCTTGTCCCTCTTCGCCTTCTTCTTTCGAGCCCTGGAGACTACCTGAGTGGTCTCCTTCAGATGCCTCTTTCTCCTTTCGTTTTTTCCCCAGTTCGCTCTGCGATGGGTTGTCTGCCATCCGTTTTGCACTCGTAGTGTTCTCATCGGGAGGCGCGGTTGTTTCGCCTATAGTATGAAATTCTGTCGAGGAACTCCTCCAATTCCAGCAGCCTGTTTTTCACCTCTTCGCTCACATTTTTTTGGAAGAACGTCGCAGATCGCATGCGCTTAACAACTGCTGTGCATTTCCTAATAAGCTTTTCTTTCTTCACTTCAGCTTGCTCCTAAGTAGTCGACAGCCCTCCCACTCTTCTTCTATTGGAAACCATTTGGTTAGTTTCGGCAGTTTCCACTGCGCCTCTTTCCGCAACTATAGCACAGCGTGGTACTGTCTGGGTTCCCGTCTCTGTTGCAGGTGCCACATCACTTTGCGAGTCTTCCTGTCCCTGTGCGCATCCGAGCGACATATTTTCGTGCTGCGTATAAACGCAGCCAGTTCACCCTCCATTTCCACTATCCCCTTGTTCATTCTGTTTTTGTTCGCCATTTAAGTTTTCTACCAGCGCATCGTGTGCAAATGAACGGGTATACCCTCGGGGACAAAGCCCTACCCCAGTTCCCTGAGGCCCAACCTACGATTAGCTGATCCGAGAATTCAGGGACTGATCAGCGCTCGCTCGGGGCAACGCGGTCTACTTATACCAGTTCAGTGCACACTACCCGACCAGGGTCCCGAAGGAGCTGGCTCCTCACCTCACAACTATCACCTTGGAAGAGCTACGCTCACATCACCCCATCGACGTCGATAAGGAGTTGTTGACGGCTTGGGGTACTCCTAGTGTGTCCCGGCGTATATCGATCATTAGCAGGGCAGCACCGAGAAAGTTTCTCGAAGCTACTAACTAGGACGCAGGTATTATGCCAGCTAGGGGGTCAGGGTTACTTGCTTGGGCACCTCATTAACGACCCCTGAGGGCATTAGATTGCGTTTTCGCCAATATTTCTTCATGTTGGAATCAGCTAACAGATTGCTCCTGAAGGTACCCCATCTAGGCTATATGTTGCTATCAGATGAATGGAAGTGATCTTAACATGACGCGGGAACTATAGACCGCGGGAATATCCCCTAATGAACCTCTTGCAAATGATTCCGAAAATCATGAAAAATTGGGAGTATTGACATGAGATAGGATCAATATTTTTTCCAGCCCCTCAGCGAGGCTCTGTCCTTAACTGGGAACTAAACAGTTGACTCAACATCTAAGCACAACTGTTTAAAATCATCGCCGTTATTAATGTGTGACTCACTACCTATGAAAACTTTTCCAGCTAACATAGATACATATATAAATGTTTCCCGAGGCTATGAATTATCTTGATATGTTAGCCTATAGTTTACGATACCCTTTCTTCCACTTAACTTTTTCTTATTGAATATTTCCGGACACGGTAGCTTGCGACGAACCACAGTAGTCAAGATAGTTGTCTACAGCGAGAAGGAGGTGTCCCGGTGTATTTGCTATAAAATATGCACATGATTATCCCTCAAATGCGCAAGGGCTCATTGCTAATGAATGTTGTGTGGCTTTTAAATTAGATTTATCATAGAATTTATGTGTGCACGGGAGGGAGGGCGGGATGCATGGCGGCGCGGTGCAGTGTGTAATAAGATATCAGCTTTTCGCACTGTAGGAGGTAAACATTGCATTTGGTATGCATTTCATGTAATGAATGCTCAGAGTCATGGGATTTAACGTTAACAATTTATTCTCGACGAAAGGAATGGCAGAATTGCGTTGAAAAAATCAGTTAATTTAGTAACCATTTTTGTGCTACTCTATCTTGGGGATGTGGGCTAGTGGTAGGGGGATATTAGAGTTGTTGACTGCTTCTAGGACCTTTTCACGCCAGGATACTTAAAAGTAGAAAATATACCTCTAAATGGAAGTGAGTGACGTGGTTTAGGGGGTGATGCAAGTGATACAAGTTGAGTAAATTTCTTGAACTAAGGGAATAGAGAGACGGTGTCACAACGAGCACGCCCATTTGTCGGTTTTGGATGAACTTTGTCAGGAAAGGGTTATCGAAAAATACAAAAGCACGATTCCTCATACGCAGGTGCCGATATATGCGTTTAACCTCGCTCTAAACTCTAAGGAGCATGGGAAAAGGCGCATTTTGAGCCCTCGGGTGCCAACGAGACACCAATTGCCACATACAACATAACATTCAACCTCGGTCTTTGATGTAATTTCCCTTGGAGATTAATTATACCATAGATTTTGTAGCATACTACTGACTCCTTTCAGACCTTCAGCACGGTCCTCTTCAAAATTCGATAACTCTCTTCCTTACCTACCAAGGAGAGATGGCAGAATCTACAACAATTACCGGAGAGCCCCTTATCATGATATCCTACAGGAGTTTCCGGAAATAACCCGGTCGGATGGAACTGAAAAAATAAACTCATGCAGTGACTTCACCAGGGCTTAAAGTTGCCTTAAAACTCAGATGATTAGCTGCAGATAAGCTGAATATCTTGGGAAAGTAATTCAATACTTGATCCAATTAGGATTGGTTCGTCCATCAAATAGTCCATGAGCTACACCCTTGCATACGGTGCTAAGAATACTGAGTGAAGACTGCGCGGACATTATCGCGCACCCGACAGCTGGACTTACTTCGACAAGTACTCAGATATCCAAGACTTCGCCAAAGGGCTGTATGATAAAACTGTCTATTTTACAATAGATCTGGTGGATGCATTTAGTCAGAGCCTGATACTAAAGAAGACATTCAAGACTGCCTTTACTAGTTTATGATATTCGATCTCAAACTTTGTAGCGACTCACCGACGAAGCTTTGAGGGGTTCGGACTTCTTCTGTATATCAGCCACTTCATATTCACGTGAAGAGTGCGCCAACCACGTAAAGGTTGAAACAATATGGAGTAGTGTTGAATCCAAGCAAACGCACTTTTGATCCAAAGGAGATTAGTTTCTTAGGGTATCTGGTCTGAAAGGAGAGAACACATTCCCTGCCAGTCAAAGTAAAAGCCATCCAGGTATACCTGTAACCATCCAATGCGAAAAAGCTCAGAGCATTCGTGGGTCTATTAAATTTTTCCAGAAGGTTCATACCCCGAACTGGACCATCAAATCTATCGCAACTTTTGAAAATTCCAAAAAGGCACTGAAACAGGTATTGACATTTGCACATCCGAGGTCTGACGCATCTTTGGCAGTCTTCTGGAGTAGTCCTTCAACACCAGATAAACTGTTGCTGGCAGCCATTGGGTTGCTTTTCAAGAAAGCTAGGTCCAGCGGAATGTAAATACGGAGCGTACAACCGGGAGCACTGGCTATGTAACTAGCGATGAATCACCTATCACATCCGGGAAGAAACACCACACCAGCTGGTGGCCAGCTGCTAAAACCGATTTAAGGTATTCGACGCGTGGTTGCAATAATTGTCAGCGAACAAAAACGGCTCGTCATGCAATTGGGCGGGTTGAGACCTTTGCCCCACCATTATCTAGATTCGAACACATTCATCTGGATCTTTTTGTTACGCTTTATTGTGTCTCATCATGGTAGACCGGTTCTCACGAAGGTTGCAAGTAGCACCGATCCCTGGCAAAGAAGCCATCACAGTGTCCCAGATCTCCAGGTTCAAGTTTGTATCAAGAACTTAGCAACCTGATCGACGCAACCGCAGCGGAGACGGTGTATGGTCAACAATTACGCTTCGCAGACAAATTTTTCGGCTCACAGATCAATAACGTGCAAGTATACAGGTTTGACTTCGCTAACAACTTAAAACAACGTTTCCAAATGTCACGTGTAGTCAATGGAGGCTAACGCAAATAGCTGGCGACAACATGGCTTTGTAGTTGTCTCAGGCAGACCCAGCCTGAGATGGAGCGATGGGGGAGGTCAGGATGCCAGACAGCTTTTATGAATATCAAATCAGTCGACCTCGGCGCAAAACCGGGGTGTCTGGATTTCCTTATTAAGGCAGGTTGTTCCGTCGTTGATGATGATGATCCGCCTTTGATTTCCATGCAGATTGCCTGGTGGTCGCTGTGGGTATAGTCTTCATTGTCATGCCAAACGATTCTGCTGGTTGAAGTTGCACTCACGTATGTCAGGTCCACTATAGACCCCAGACCCTTTCCCCGGAAAGTGTACGAGGCCCCAATGCTCGCCAGTACCACGTGTAGCTCCGCCAATGCTTCGAGAAGAACACGTTCCTTCACATTAGTTGTCCGGCTGCCCCATTGAAGAACCCACGCTGCTGCTATTATAGTCGCCAACGTTCTCTTGCACCTAAAACCAGGGGGGCAAGTACCTGCTTGTACACGGTAAGTGTAGCGCTGGGTGGACCATAGCAGCTGCAGATATGGACTCCCTTCGCTCTGATGAAGTCCTCCTCCGGCTGCTCCAGTATTTCCTCAAAGGCTCGTTCTCCATAAGACCATAGCGCTGCTTGGCTCATTTGGTCGTTGACCAAAATGCTACCACCGTGGTTTCGATATGGCTCACTAATTATGGCCACGTCGATGTTTTTCTCGCGGATGGTTTGCTATAGTAGATCCTGCGTCGCCTCACAGTGGTTGAGGTTGATGTGTATCAACTTCATCTGCAATGTTTGTTAAGCGCTCTTTTGTATTCCGGGCACCTGTTGCTACCTGCAATGTGCCGATGGTCCACTGCAATGAGGTTTGCACTAGTGTAGGCTTTGACAATGTGACCGAAGCCAAAGCATCTAAAGTATCGCTTCAACGCCTCCTGCTCCCCAGCTTATTCTCACTGTCCCTGCTGCTAACGGTTTGAGTGATGTCTCCACCGGTGATTATGGCGGTTTGTTCCCCGTAGGCTGTCCTCAACATTTCCACCGCTGATTCTTGTAGTCCGACAAGATCGATCGTGGTGGTTTCATCAATATCCTTCCAGATTATAGTCATCTCGGGCCTGCCAGCCCTTATGTCGGCTTCCTATGCTAACGACTTTCAGATTTGGCTCAAGAATTTGTCCACAGTTACATTCTTGAATTTCTTGAGTTCCAAACATAAGATCTCCCTTCTGGGTCCGTCTAGTGTGGCTGACATTGTCCTCAAAATTGGTGAGTTCGGGGTCTGTCTTCACCCTCCTGAGAATGTCAGCATATGATGCTTCACTACGTTTGGAAATGACAATCACCTCCGGTCTTATTTTCCTCCGATCATTTATTTTCCGTGGTTCTGTTGTTCTGCAGGCTTCAGCATGCGGCTTTGAAGGTCCGGTCCTTTTTCTCGAGATCATCGCTGCAACAGTTTCGTTGGCATTTTCAGTCGTAGACTTCATATGCTACGCTTTTTTGGGAGTTGAATCCTTTTCTCTTTTCGGGTTTGCTGGCCTGTTGAGTGGTTCAGTTCTTCGCGCGGCCGTTTCCCCGGTTTCTCCTCTTTTGTATTTTGAACAGGCGTTACTTTTAACTTTTCATTCGATGGCTTCCCCCTGGCTTGCCGTACGTCAGATGGCCTTTTGTCATGGCCTTTATATTTTGGTGAATGTTCCTGCGCTACCTTATGATTTCACACAGCTTCATGATCCTTTTACCCAGGGCAGTAAAGGCAGTTCCTGACTGATCGTTGCCTAAAATATCGCTAGGGTGATTCGGCGCCAAGGATTCTCCCTCATTAAAGACCACCCCTGCACACTTCATCCGAGATCGGGGGTTGTGTCCATGTGGGAGGGGATCTGCGAAGAATCGAGCTTCTTCTGAACGGATTATTCTCGATGGAGCTAGTTCGAGTCTCTCCTGTATGCTGGTAACATTAGATGGTACAGTAGCTAAAGTTTCTACTGCTGAGGCACTGCGGTCGTTAGACATCGACGGCCAGAAGCCCGTTTGCCCACTCCCGAAACCGGCCGGTACTGGGTTTCCGAAGCCCTGCGCCGTAACTTTATTCTTCTTCTATTCTTGCATATTTGGTTTTATTTCTGGGTAACCTCCCTATAGTTAATTTTTATCCGTGGGCAGGCTTTTTGTTGCCACCTACCCAGTATAACCACGGCCCCTTGCGCATATGGCCTACCCATACACGCATATCTCCGGATGCCCATGGCACATTTGCCGAGAATTCCCTTATCCCCACGAAGGGATGGGCCTCATGGGAGATTTGGCAACTCCACACGGGACTGTAATGGGGGTTAACGGTAATGCTATTGCTAATGGTTTCTGGCAAAAGGTAAAGACGGCAGCAATGAGGACCGCGGACGATTGGGTTTAAAGGAAAATGAGGGTAAGTTCGAGTGGTTTGAAACAGTGGACAGTTAGGAAGTATTGGTAAGACAGCAATTTCTCGGCGGTAAAGATAGCTATTCCACCAGGGATGGAGCGAGGATAAGATTATGGGCGGTCAGTGTGGAAAAGTTTCAAGTTTGGAAAGCTGGGTTTGAACTTTTAGTGCAACCCTGATTCGCACAGAAGCACTTGGGGCGTGGGTTCATCGAGAAATGAAGAAAACTCTTGTTTGTGGGCTTGGCATCTCTCGATGATCCTAACGTCAATTGATAGAAGTTTACAATACCAACCATAGCGTTGAACATCTGCATGAATATTTGAGATTTTCTGGCGAATTTGAAGAAATCGGGATTGGATAGGCTAGTTGGGCCCACTGAGTGGTACTGGATGAATGGTCTGACGAATAACACAGACGGAGTTGTGGAAGCTAGGTTGGTGGTAGGACCGCTCGATCGAATGGTTTGAAAGGGTATGAGATTTGGAGTCGGTGCTCGTTTTTGAGCATTTCTTATCGTCACGACCTTAATGAAAATTGGGCAGTTTCGGTAATTTATGGGGTGGTCGTTATTTCCGCAATAAACGCGCTTTAGTGCCTTGTCCGATGTTTTGGTCACATTTGACACAGCGGTAGGTTAATTGGCATTGGAACGCTGGAAGTTCTTGCATTGTTTGTTTTCAATTTGGCATGTTCAATGGAGGAACTCTTTGGAGAACGATGAGGCAAATCAGCCAGAGGTTCAACGGGATATTCATTGCTTTTGGTTAGGTCATAACGAAGGGTTTAACGCTGGTAATGTTGGATGCTCCAAAGGCCTTTAGTTTTTCAGCGATTTCTTAGGCGGAGAAAGAGGATTCAAGACCTTGGGGGTTAAGACTGGTCGTCCTTTTGGAGAGTGTAAGTGAAGGGCTTATTATTGTGCCCAGCCTGAATTTTCTTGCTCGTAGAATAGTTTTCATCATCATAATCATCATCAACGGCGTAACAACCGGTATCCCGTCTAGGCCTGCCTTAATAAGGAACTTCAGACATCCCGGTTTTGCGCCGAGGTCCACCAATTCGATATCCCTAAAAGCTGTTTGGTGTCCTGGCCTACGCACGAATAGTTTTAGTTATTGGTAATTGTCGGGAAAAGCACGAGATATGTTCTCCTTGATTAGTATCTATTCAGAGATTCTATCACGATGAGTGGTTTGGTTGGTCGACATATCTCCTTGATTCTGGCTGCGTTGTTGACGATTGTGAGGTTGCCTGTTTGGTCACCTTAGCCTAGCTTGTGATTGATTTAGCACGGTCTCTGCTCCATCATTTCTCGTTGTTGTTGCTGAGCTGGGTCCCTAAAACATCTGTTTAATCAACGCTTCGAGAGGATTGTCGCTTTGATCCCCCGGATCAGGTCCCCCTAGGACTTGTTTCTTGAGAGCTAGGTTCTGCTACTTCTGTCACTTATGCTCCTTAACACTTTTGTTGCATACCGCAATTGGCAATTGTGTAGATGAATCAACTTCACAAATTCTCAAATATCGGCACTGAATCCCCAATTAGGCAGTTTTCACAAGAACGGTTTTTCACCGACCCAAGAAGAAAGGGACATTTGGGTAAGTTTTTACTGTAAATAGAATAAGGTCTTAGCGTAACCCAGATAAACTTCGAAATAAAACGATTGAGGAAAGTGAAGTAAAAGAGTCAGATTTATTGGTCGGTTTTACAAAGGGGGTCCCATTTTCCACCTAATGAGCCTGCACCTATACGTCTACATTTACATCTTTCGTAATTAGTAAACAGTTTGCCCAATCTCCCTAGCAAATGTCTATTCCGTTCCAATAATGTCAGTAATTAGTACTCATAAAATGTAATCTGTTCGACTTACTAGTGAGAAGCGAAAATCGCTACCTTACCCAACTGCGCGGAACCCACTCCTTTAACGATCTTCAGATACTGGATGTACATCCAGATAAGGTGACAACTGCTACAGTTAGCCCCAAACCCGATCTCGAGAACGTGCCCCATATATTAACGAACTGCACGCTTAAATCTGTTCAACCTATTTAATAGTTCAAACCATTAGCTAGTATGTAAATTTTATGAGGTCTCGGAGGCTTCTGCAGGCTGCGCCGTACGAGGTCTACTTACTCCAAGCCCAAGAGGAGTGGGACTGTCTTTTTGACCTTTTTGCGAAACGTGAGTTGTGCTCATTTTATTGCTTGCTTCCTATTAACTTGACATCGAGATCATTACACAACACAATTCTGGAGGAGCCTGTTAGAACGGATGCTAGTGGCACACGAGGGGCTTAGAAGAAAAAGAAGAAGTGCTTTCTGTAAATAAGATACTTTAGCCCGGTCGACAAGAACTCATTAGGATCGCGAATAGATAGTGGTTGTTTGCCAAGGCGCATAAACTAGCCATCATCAACATCATGTTTAAGTGCTAGTTCGTGTTTTGATATTGCAACAAAGTTTTCGAATTCGGTCCTCCAAGACTAGTTATGACAGTAAATAATAGCATCCTCGGGAAGACAGCAACCACTCTTGATTTGGAGTGGGCCAATTGGTGGAGTTTGCTCTGCTGCACTTGAATGTGGTGCTAGAAGTTAGGAATGGGCAAATGAAAGATCGATGCTTCAAGGCTAGAGGGTCTGGAACTCCCTGCCCCTGGTCCCTTGAGATTGAGGTGACGTTGGTTGACTTAGCCTTTTAAATAGTATTGAAATGGAGACAGGCCAACTTGGGACCATACTTTCAACCGGAAGATAGATGCATCCTTTTATTATTTGAAGGTAGAAAGGACCTTGCTTGCTGGTAATTATTCGCTTTGAAGAGCCCCGGATTATAGGTTGATGCAGCACCTAAATCGATACCTCCCGAGGAAGCCCTATTCCTAACTACACGTCCCAGAGCAGAAGACAAGCTATATCATTCCTTCAGTAGTAGATTGTACTTTATTTAAGACTTGAAGCTATTCATTGCTATGGTAGAAAGCTGAAGTTGTGCGGGTCAACTTCGTGACTTGTTGAAGCGAGACATCCAATGACCCGTACTCAAACAAGAGCTGCTCCTCGGTATCGTGCTGCCGTGTGTACGGCCATTTGTCGTAAACCACAACGGAAAGTAAACAAAACTGGTTGCAACCATTCTTATTACAATAATCTTCTCTCTGGTCCTTCCAGTCACTGGCGATTGGTTGATGATGGCGATCATGATAATTGCGATAGTGGTTTTCATGGTCCATGATCTTCAAGACGACCGCAAGGCATAAATCGTTCTAGAGTATTCTAGTCTTGATGCATCTAAGAGTTGGAGGCTCAGCATGAGATCTTCCGATGATTGGGTATGAAGAAATGGCTAATTTTTAAAGTGTAGTGACTTAGGAAAAGATCAAACAGATGGACATGAAGCAAATAGTAATATTGAATGATATTATGCCAAAGAATGAAAGTGTTGCATGCAGAAATTCCAAAATATTATGATTTCTTTCTGTAGTTCCTAAATGGCTACTGCCGGCTCTCACTTTCAGGATATTCATTAAGAATGAAATAGATGAACGATGCCATTGAAAACTCAGTGGAAGGGAGGGATGTCCGACCTGTAGCGAGAAACGCCAACCAGCTGTTAGGCTGGGATGGCGACGCAAGGATTTCTGTAGCTGAGAAGAGGTCCTCTTTCTTCCATCAACTGCACATAGCCGAGACCACTGTGGGGTGGTGGAAGGTTAAGGAGCAGTATACCGTTGAAAGTCCTACTTGGGTTTTCATGTCCACTTCTGAAGTGACAACAAAGGTGCGGCTATGGGCCCGGGTTCTTTCAGAAAGATTTTCACCTCACGGCAGGAATTCAAAATTCTTCATTCGCCTGCGTGAATCCTTGTAATTTCCCCCTTCAGAGTAGACTTGACAATGGGATGACCGGATGCCAAATGTTGGCTCTAACCCCACCATTGTAGATCCTTGGAGACCTGGCGAGCCAGTCTGTCAGCAGCTCCATCATTACTGGCGATGTTCGATTGCCCTGGCACCCACTTCAGGAGGAATTTTTCGTTGAATCAGCACAGGTTTCAGCAGCAACTGCACACCAACTGGCTTAGTATTGTGTTGGTATTTAGTGCTCATTACGCTGCCGTACTGTCGAAATACATTCGAATGGTGCAACCCCGTCATTTTTGTCGCAAACATTCTTCTGCTGTTAGTAAGATGACCAACTGGACGCACCTGATCTGTTTTCCATGACCGACCCACCGGTGAAAGTTATTAGGTCTGTAATCCCGAAAGCCATTTATCGACCATTTTTCTCTTTGGGTGATTATGGCGGGGTATGCCTTTCCAAAGACAAATCTCGAAACCAAATGATTGGCAGAGCCACCAGATGTTTACCAAGAAATTTTCAAAATGACACATGACTGTACGATTGGTGGGCTTTCCACACGCCCGTGGAATCAAGCCCATATGCTTTAGCTGCTTTCCATGTCGTTTCCAAAGGAAGAGGAATAAATCTATTCCCTCTCCCTTTGGAGGTGATATGGAAAGCAGCTAACGGATATTTTCAAGGGCCGAGGTCGGTTTAGTTTTTACTGCTCTAGTAGCACTTAGGCAACAGAGCCTTTGAACCTGTAGTAGCAGCTTGCTGCTGTTAACAAAGTTCAGCCTCGGCTACCACACGATGCATGCATACATCAAAGTAGGTCTTACTGTGGATGCATATGTCCAATGAATTCCTTCCGGTGAAAGTTCCCATATCATACCTGATATTGTTCCTGGATTTCTAACTACGCGTTGTCCTCAGAAGGCGGAACAGCTTTATTTAGGCTTGACACTAAGGAAGGAAACAGGGCCAAAAGACCTAAGCGGTAAGGGGTTGTAGGACCGGCGTAATTTCAGGGAGTGAAAGTAGATGTCGAGCTTCGCGAAGGGGACTCCAAAAATGTGTGCACTAGGTATACCATGGGAGATGATGCGGAATGAAATATTGGAGTTGGCAGAGCAGTTCTTCAGGTAATTACAGAGTTTGAAAAGGGCCCATATATCAAGGAAGATGTAGCTGTTGCAGGGAAGGGTACTGAGGCCGCGAAGCCGGAGATAGTCCACATGGGTAAAAGTTCTTTTTGAAAAACATGGATCGGGTGAATTTTCGCTTTATAGCTTCGAAGGGGCGACCGTCTCGGTTTCGAAAGGGGACCACATTACATAGCAGTATTCAAGGATTGTTCTAAGGAGGGAGTTGAAAAGTGCTAAGGAGGCCGTGATTGACGTAAAGTTGGAGGGGGAACGTAGGGTAAAACCAAGCACTTTAGAAGCATGATTGATGATGTCGACAAAGATGGAATTGAAACGAAGTTTGTCATCGAAGATTACACCCGAGTCCTGGAAGGAGGTTAGTAGTGTCCATTGAGGGAGTAAGAAAAAGATCGTGGGAAGAGTACATTCATTGGCATTTGCTAACATTTAGAGTTAGCGCTTATTAGCCGAGCGCTAACGCATCAAATTATCCAGTTTGGATTTCAAGAGAGAACAGCCCAGCAGAGACGAACCAGAGGCAAATAATTTAAGGTCGTCTGTGTGAAGGAAAAACGGTCAGATAAGCATGTAGGAGTGGCCATTAATTAAAAACAGAAATATGAGGAGAAACAAGTGTAGAGCCTCCAGGAGCGTCATATGGAAGACAGAAGGAACGGGATGAGTAACTCTGACGGAACGATATGATTGGAGGAAAGCCAGAAGTTGATTACAGAGAAGTTGGGGAGAAGAATATTGTGGTATCATTGGTAAATACCAGGAGCTTTAGAGCAGTAAATCGACGTCGATAACCGAATTGCACAATTAGCCAGTCGTTGAAATATTTCCAACAGATTTTGGAGCTAGAAAAGAGAGATAAGATGATAGTTCACAGCTAGAGTAAGTAAAGAGAAAGTAAATACGGAAGAGAAGTAAGAACAGCGTACGCCGAAAGATTGTTATTGGGAGTTCACAGCGGAGTCACTAAAATTGCAAGACCAGAACGGTTTCAAGTCACCACTAACAAGTGACACTTGGACGCGCTTTTTAATCATACGTTTCCCAGTGGAAGGTATAGCTTAGAAGCACGAAACTTCAGGCGGACGTTTTTATGGATCTTCGTGGTGAATCAAGTTGAGTATGAAGGCAGACAAGCAGGAGTAAACCAGGACATAACGGGATGGGAGGTCGAACAGCATCATCATCAACGGCGCAACAATCGGTATCCGGGATAGGCCTGCTTTAGTAAGGAACTCTAGACCATCCTGGTATTGCGCAGATGTTCACCAATTTGATATCGCTAAAAGCTGTCTGGAATTTAGACCTACGTCAGCAGATGGACTTTCCGGGTAGGATCTTTTTGACCCATACGGATTAGGTGACCCGCCAACCGCAACCTGTTGAGCCGGATTTGATCCACATCCGGACCGTTGTGGTATTCCTCATAGATTTCATCGTTATAGAGGTTGCGGAGTAGTCCATCCTCATGTAAGGGGCCAAAAATTCTTCGGAGGATTTTCCTTTAGAACGCGCCCAAGAGTTCGCTATTTTTCTTGCTAAGAATCGAGGTCTCCGAGGAAAATATAAGGACTGGTAAGATCATAGTCTTGTACAATAAGAGCTTTGACTCAATGGTGAGACGTTTCGAGCGAAACAGTTTTTGTAGGCTGAAATAGGCTCTGTTGGCAATCAACAACCGTACGCGGATTTCATCCTCATAGCTACTTTCGGTTGTGGTTTTGATATCCACCGCAAGATCTGGGGGAGTCGCAGATTCTCCCCGTATACCATCTCCGCTGGCCGTGAACTCTTCCCAATGGGCTGTACGAAGGCCGAGGGGGATGAAAGGCAAGCACTGCAAGCACGACGGATCGTCGCTAACCATTAAGGCGACCTTTAGTGGTTGGTGCCAACGTTCTAGCAACCCTCTGCGGATGCTATGCAGTAGTCCTGTCGCGTTCGAAAACCAGGAGCTCGCCTAACTCTGAAAAGAGTAGAATCAAACTGCGTTCTCCGGTCCGTGATAATTACGGCTGGTACACCAATGCGTGAGATCCATCCTCGACAGAGCCCCTTGGTGCATGATTGTGCAGTAAAGTTATGTAATTTAAGGTATTACTTTTGGCCACCGTGTATACCTGTCGATAATTGTTAGGCAATACTTGTATCCGTGCGAGCTTCGTACAGGGCCAATGATGTCGAGTTGGATGGTGTGGAAGCACATGGTTGACCGAGGGAATACCCCTATTTCCTTTTTTACGTGTTTGTTGACATTACAGTTCTGACACGCGATGGACGCCCTTCTTCATGGACGGCCAGAAAGATTTTCCAGTGACTAATCGGTTCATCGTCCTGATGCCTGGGTGCGCAGGATGGTGTACTGCGTAAAATACTTCCTTGTAAAAATCGGCCGCAATAAATGGCCTAGGTCCCTTGCCTGAGGTCTCGTTTGAACTTGTTTTTGAAGTTTGCCATACGGCTCTGAAGCTATGCACCTCGACGATTGCCGTATAATCAACCGTGGCGGGGACTGTGACCTCCGAGATTCATGACAAAGCGTCCGCAACGATGTCGTTTACAAAAACACGTGTTGGATGTCGGATGCAAACTGGCTGATATAGCTCAGTTGCCGAAGTTGGTGAGGAGAAACGGAAGTATTTAGTGGAGAGGTACGCTGCGAGTAGCTTACGATTGTATGAGCTGTAGCTACGCTGGGATGCGTTGTTTTGAAAAGAAGCCAGGTTTGGTTTACCCGTTGGTGAATAGCGGCGCCTACGACGCATCCTCGCCATAGTCTTTCGTTTTGGGCCCAGACAAGTAAGCGTTCAGGATCGCTTTTTGATGAGCACGGAAAAGACAATAGAAGTTCAACATGCCCGAAAACCTTCGCAGATTCTTCACCGCAATTAGGCGGAGGAGAGAAGAGGGTGCAAAAGTCGAGGAAGATTCTACATTATTGGAGGTAAGGGAGACGAAACGTGCGGAAGCGAGCGAGACAGTCAATACGGGAAAGGTTCATCTAAAAGAAGAGCGAGCGGGTGAGTTTGTTTGAGTGAGTTTCTTCTCTAGGGCAAGACAATTGCAATTATGGAAGTGGGACCAAATCACGGAACAATAGTCAAGGAAACTTCTCACGAGGGAGTTAAAAAGCATAATGGAGGGTTGGACCGATGTGAAATCTGTACAGGAACGCAGTATGAAACTTGACATTTTGGAAGCGCGTAATGGCTGTCAAAACGGAGTTTATTGTCGAAGGTTACGCCCAGGTCGAGGATAGAGTTCAGATAGGAGTAGAGAGCAGTGCTTAGCTATAAGGTGACTGAAGTGGGTGGTCAACCAGTCATTGACGTAGCTCTCGAGGATCTTGGAGCAGGATCAGAGTGGCGAAATAGGGCGGTAATTCTTATCGAGAGTATGGTCATCGCCTTTGTGTATGGGAAAAATAAGGGCTTCTTTCCACAGGCTGGGAAAATGACACTCTTCGAGGCTCCTATTGAAAATAATGCAGAGAGGAAGGGAAATGAGTTTAGATGTTTTAATCACGAAGAGGTTAGGTAAACTATCGGGGTCATTTTCGACATTGGCATCAAGGTTTTCAATGAGGTATTCTACCAAAGAGGGAGTAAGGAGGGGAATAGCAGGAGATTCGGAGTAAGCTGAACTCTGAAGGAGGAGAGAGGAAAAAGAGGGAGAGGAGTTGTGCACCGTGGAGCCAGAGAGAGCTGAAATGGTCAAAGTGCGCACGGCTTCCGGTGGATAAAAACTTTTTTCACGCAGTTTGCTTCACACGAAGTTTTTATGGATTTCAGTGGTGAACTGTAATGGGTGGGAGCTGAGGGATTTGCGGGAGGAAGGAACGTAACTAAGAAGACGGTGAGACAGAATGGAATAAAAGGAGAGGAGAGCTTGTTTGCAGTCAATGGTGGGAGAATGGGAACCCAGTTGATTGACGCGAAAGCTACGTTTAAACCCTTAAAGTGGCCCTTACGAAAGTTGAGCTTAGAGGGCTTGCGCATAGTATGGGAGTTGGGACGTGGTAATTGTTCCTCGAACTCAAGAGCAGGTTGATGGGCTTTAGAAGCAACATAGGTGAAGAGCAAGAGATGATTAAGAAAGGTGGCATGTTGGAGAGGACTAGATTGACAGTTGAACTGAAGAGCAGCACAGGTGTTCATGAAAGTGAATAAAGGGGGAGACGGATGAGAGGAACAATTTGGAAGTTGTGGCGCCCGGAAATGTTAGGTCAGGAGAGCAAATGGAGGTTAAAGTCACCACAGACAATGAAGGGAAGAGAGAAGAAGGTTCCAGTAAGGACTTCTGAAAGAATGTCGAATAATTCATTGAATGGATTCGGATCGTAGGGGAGACTTAACCGCGATCAAGGCACCTCCACTAACTGACTTACCTGAAGCTATCCGATTTCTGTCGCAGCAAAAGGCAGAGAACCCCACAAAGAGCTCAGAGCTTAAAATCCTATCATCCAACCACGTTTCAGTGATACAGATGAGGTGGTGTTGGAAAGCCAGGTCAGAAATATTGAAACAAGACAGCTTGGTACGTAAGCCTAAGACATTTTGATAATAAAGACTTGACAAGTTGTTTATGCTGGTCGGCGAGGTAGGCGGGCGACACGGAAATTTGATTGTAATGTATTCCGCTGATAAGGCTTCTCCTTGCGGCCAAAAGAAGGGTTGCGCGATGGCATCGAAGTCATGTGGATACGTCACTTTGAAAGATGCAGGAGGGGCCATTCTTCGTCAGTTTCAAGCTCGAATGAGTCGACGGAGATAAACCAGCTTTACTTCTGATGTAATTAAGAACTTCATGAGAAGAAGTAGAGTAGGCAAGTCTGGTAACGAAAAGTTTCTTAGACGGTGATGCGACTTGCTGCAGAGGGTCACTCGAGTGCGTTTCGCCTGCTTCTGTAGGAATTTGTATTTTTCAACGTCTATAATGAGCGCGGCCTCAAGGCAACGTTGAAAAATGCACTCGAGATGGTCCAATTGTTCAGATTCCCAAGAAGAGGCGACCAAAACGTCATCTATGTAGACGAAACAGAAACTTAAGTTTCGGAGGACAGAGTGTATGAATCTGAAATGTCTGCGCAGCATTGCTAAGCCAAATCCCATCCTCGTTCTGTCCTAACAGTGTGCAGATAGCTGTTTTTGGCATGTCTTGGGGATTTGGTGCTACGCCTTGGCCCGATCCATGGTCGTGAAAACACCGCAGTTTGTCAATGAACGCGTAAAATCATGGATAAGTGGAATAGGGTATCGGTCGGGAATTGTCTGAGCATTCAGATGTCTGTAATCTCTGCACGGCCTCTGCCGTTTGGCTTAGGGGTCATATGGAGTGGACATGGCCAACAGCTATTGGAAGGTCTAAAAATACCCTGTTTCATGAGATCTTCGAACTCGTTTTTGCAACAGCTAGCTTCTGGGATGATCGGGGACGCCCGTTTGAGACGATCGCACGTGATGTGCTGCACCTCATGCCTGACCGGCTGAGGAAAACTACTTTTGGTAGTGATGTTGCTATCATTCCGGAGGGGTGCCCGAATGCGAAGGTTGGCAATATCCTTGAAAACAACCGAAAGAGTGGAGTTTGGGCAGGTGGAATTTTTTCCTGACGACTTTAAAGAGGTTGCGGGTCCATGAACAGCCATAGTGACACAGGAAGTCTGCGCCTAAGATGGGGATGCTGCCTCTAGTCGTAAGTGCCAATGGAAGAGGAGTTTGCGGCAGCCAGTTGCAAGTTTTGCGGTATTAGCGTATTTGGACGGCGTACGAGCAGAACTGATAATCCTGCGCCCGTGTCAACCAGAAAGCAACGCCTGCTCAAAGGGTCAAAAATTGTAAGGTGACGTGGTGTTACGCTTCGGGTAGTCACCAACCAGCGAGCCTGATTTTTCTCGAATTGAAATTGCATCCGAAGGTACATTTAGTCGCTTGAGCTCCAAATTTACGTTGGTATCAGCAAATTATTAGGGCCGATAATGGTCCCGGTATGCGAGTACCCGAACGCCCTTTTCAGAAAGCAGATCTTGACCGTGACTGTGATCGGGACCTAATCCCTGAACGCGAAGTACCAAACGTCGCCATAACGTACCATTGATTTGAGATCTCTACATCCCAACGTGTGTTTCTAGACACTTCCGCAACCACGTGGCGCACGTACACCTCGTGTACTTTCCGGGCCGGGGCCCAGGATCTCCAGCGACAAGGAACAATAAGGAATTTGGAACAGGGTGGAGTAGCAGGGCAAACTGGTAGAGCGTGTCAATGACCAATGGCCTAAATCGGCAACTGATTACCAGGTAGACTGGAACTCCGCTATGCTATTAATATAATATGCTGGTCCCAAGCCCTGGTAAAGGAGGAGAGTTTGAGGCAACGTACTCTGTACTATCCTCAGTAAAACAAAAATAAAATGCTGAGATCAGGGAAAGCGATAAATAGAGTATAGTTGGAGTTATTCCACTATGCTAAATTCTACCTGATCTCTCTTGGTGACAGGCCCCGCGACAGGTCGACCAAGAAAATGCATACAATGTCGTTACAAACATGATGATCGGATTGAGCCACAAGCCTCGGAGAAATGCTAGGGCGTCCACCTCAGTCGACGCGGCAGGACGGGCCCCGGTCCTGTCGAGAAATGGGCAAGGGTTCTTGACGCATGGACGGCGTCAGGACGTAAGCAAGTTAGTCCGCACACAACAAACAAAGCAAACACTTGTCTGCACGCTAAATGTTGGTACGCTAACTGGAAAGACCGAGGAACTCGCAAGAGCCCTTCGGAAAAGGTGCATTGATATCTGAGCTCTGCAAGAAACCCGATGGTCTGGTGCCAAAAGCTGCGACATTGAACGCGAACGCGGTAAAAATGGCTACAAACTTCTCTATTTTGGTAACCCATACACTCAATATGATGTTGGCATTGCCATCTCAGAGGGTTTCCGTGATGCCATTAAAGAAGTCGAACGATTTGATGATCGGCTGATGAAGCTCACCATTATATCAGCTGATCGCACTATTCACTTCTTCACCGCGTATGCACCACAGACAGGTCGACCTGATGCCGAGAAAGATGCCTTCTGGCAACTTCTGGATGAAAAGACTTGTCACGTGCCTGCTGACGATTACATAATCATTGCCGGCGACCTTAATGGCCATGTGGGTGAAAAGGCAGACGGTAACAGGTGCCATGGAGGAAAGGGGTTCGGAGCGTGCAATGAAGTTGGCGAGCGTATAATCGATTTTGCGGACACCCATGACCTTGTACTTATGAATACATGGTTCACCAAACGATTGTCTCATCTTCCCACACAGTAAAATGCAAATAGACTATATTCTCATAAGATGCCAACATTTTACCACTGTCACTGATTGCAAAGTCGTTCCCTATGAGACCATCGCACCTCAACATCGGCCGTTGATTGCCGTCCTGCGAATTAAGCCACCGATAAAGCAGCGTGAGGAACGCACTGGCCCGCCGCGCATTGAATGCTGGCAATTTGGTGAGAAGAAAGAAGAAACGGTCTCACTCATACGATTGTCAACCATTACAAATGTGGAAGAATCATGGAACCAAATGAAAGACACGACCAACAAAGCGGCCTCTGCAACCCTTCGGGGTCACCAAGCCGAGTAAGCGGTACACCAACCGAGATACTTGGCTTTGGAATGATGGTGTTGAAATGAAGGTCCGTGAAAAGAAACGCCTCTACCACAAATTTCTCGACGATAAAACACCTGCTAATTGGCAAATTTATAAGAATGCCAACCGGGAAGCAAAGAAAGCGGTCGCTGTCACCCGAGCAAACCATTTCAAAAATCTTTACGATAAACTGGACACTCGGGATGGCGAGAGAGATCTTTATCGACTTGCTAAAAGCAGTGATGAACGCACACAGGATATCGAACATTTCTGTTGTGTTAATGATAAGAACGGTACTTTGCTTACCAACCGTCGAGCCGCAACGGATAGATGGCGAGAATACTTCGAGCAGATTTCAACTGAAGAATTTGCTCATCCTCCACTTCCACAATCATTGCCGACATTTGGAGCAGTTCCACCAGTCAACGCAACTGAAGTCAAGGAGGCAATAAAACAAATGAAATCGGGGAAAGCAACAGGACCTGACGACATCGCATCTGAGCTCTGAAAAGCGAAGAGCTGGGACCCAACACTGTGGCTCAGTGAATTCTTTAACCGGGTTATTCAGGCAGGAAGAACACCATCTGACTGGCAAGAAAGTACCACTGTTCCAAGATGGAAAAAGAAAGGTAGCCCAGCAGAATGGGTTACTTTCCCATACCATGAAGATTTTTGAACGCATTTTTGACAACCGTATTCGCGAAATCGTTGAAATAACCGTGAATCAAGCCGGATTTACCAAGAACTGCGGAACTACTGACGCAATGCACGCTGCGTGGTTAATCATGGAGAAACACCGTGAGAAGCATCGCCCTCTTTACATTGCCTTTATGGATCTAGAGAAAGCATTTGACCGTGTACCACACGAACTCATCTGGTATGCTTTACGACAACACTTCGTGCCAGAAGAACTCGTGCGCTGGGTTCAATTGCTCTACCACGATCCGAAAAGTAAAGTTGGAAGTATGGCGGGTGTATCAAAACCGCTTCGTGTCTCTGTTGGTGTTAATCAAGGAAGCGCTCTCTCACCACTCCTCTTTGTTCTTGTTATGGACACCGTCACACGGGATATCCAACGTCCAGCGCCATACACACTGCTTTATGCAGATGATGTTTTCCTAGCATCTGATAGCAAATGATCTCGAGCAACTTGTTCAAAAATGGAATGATCGCCTGTGCAACACGGTCTCAGATTGAATTTAAACAAAACTGAATTTTTGACGACCGATCCCCATGAAACAGGCACAATCACTGTCAGCGGCAGTGATCTGCCCAGAACTGAGCGATTTAAATACCTCGGGTCAACGCTATCAGCCAATGGAGAACTGCGTTATGAAATTGGTTCATGGATTAACGCAACCTGGATGAAGTGGCGTTCCACAAGTGGCGTTCCACAACTGGTGTTCTTTTTGATCGACGTATCAACGAACGTCTCAAATCTAAAATTTCCCGGAATGTCGTCCGTCCAGTCGCTCTCTATGGTTCTGATGTTGGCTGATCATAAAAGACAATGAACGGCGTCTTGCGGTAATGGAGACGAAGATGCTACGTTGGACTAGTGGCGTCACACGTTTAGATCACATCCGAAATGATGATATCCGCGATCGTTATGGGGTTGCACCGATCGTGGAAAAATTGTGAGAGATGCGTCTTCACTGGTATGGTCACGCAATTCGTGCAAACGAGAATTCACTTGCCAAGATTGGTCTGAACATAGAAGTCGATGGTAAACGACCAAAAGGCAGACCTAAACAACGGTGGCTTGATACGCTGGATGGGGATCTGAAAGCCTCGAGATTGCACCCAGATCAGGCATTCGATAGAGCCAAATGGCGAAGCCGATCACGACGAGCCGACCCCGCTTCTGAACGGGACAAAGGCTGAAGAAAAAGAAGAAGAAGATTACCAGGTAGACTGGTGGATCCCTCAAAGTAGAGGGAGCGCGCGAGAAGGGTGGACAATGAAGTATGGACTTTTTTGTTGTTTTTATCTTTTTGTGCTTTGGCTAGTTCTCCTTTTTTAACCTTTTTGGTGTCCGGTTTGGCCCCCTTTTATCGAATTAGTCATTTCTCGCGGCCATTCCATTTCAAGCAAATGAATAGAGCTACTGGAGTAATGGATTGTAGGAATGGATTCTTAGAAGCCTCAAAGATCCTGCTTTACTATGTTTCAACAAAATTCGCTATAAATTGAAAACCAAAGTGACAATCCATCTGAACAAAGTATACGTTTTTGAAAAGTATTATTTTCGTTAATTAACGGTTTATTTATTGTGGCTCAAAATCGCATCCGATTATTGTTTTAATGAACTGGATTCGAATAAAACCTTTCACATGCATTAAAAGCACTCGATGCACTGCAGAAGAGCTTTGTAATACTCATAAAATGGAGATTTTATTGACAAAAAAAGCAGATTTTAATTCCAATAATGCAATATTCCAATAAATTTTTATTTCTTCATTTTCTACCAGTGAACAAATAAATCAACATGAAAATTACGCCAATCTCCAGGAAATACTTCACCATATTAATCCACACTCTCCAAATAATTTCACTCATGAACAAATTACGGACGGTGACCCTCCTCCCCATGGCGATTTAAAATTACTGCAGGGTTCGGCCCTCAATTTATAAATCCCAGTTCATTGCTTTTGAGTAATAATCGAATCCACTTTTATTTTTATGTTTATTTTTCCAGAAAAAAAAAAACCCCGAAAGGATCCACTCAACACGGATTATTTCCATGCACCCTTCAACGGTAAACAGGGCTAATTTATATTTCGAATTAGCGTAGAAATGTACTCGAATAAAATTTTATTGGTGTATTTTCTCCAATAGTAAATACTTCTCCATACACGGAATTATGTTCATACATTTCCTTTCGGGTGGTTATACTATGTGGAGCTGAAGTAGTCTGGTGTGTATCCTTTTGTGATATAACATGCATGCGGATAATATGTGCCGAAAGAATGCCTCCACTTTCGGTAGGTCCAACCCGCACTCATCCCTCTCAACAGCCTAAAGATACTCCCTTAATCTTTTAAATTTGAAAAGATACTTCAATGACGACTTGCTCAAATGGAACGCAATGAAATTAAAAGCCTTCCACAACCACGGGGGGAAGTGATACAGGCATTCCCATCTATACTTTCTCCAGAAACGTACTGTTAGTGCGTCCCGGAATTTTCATTGAATTTCAATGGGGTTTCTCGGTTTTTCCGAATCTTCCAAGTATCGTCGTCGCCATCATTCGCAATCATTTAAAGTAGGCGACCAATTTAACTGAACTGTAAAATATTGCAAACTTCCTTCGTCTTCTATGCCATCGACAACCATATCCGAATATACCCGGATAATATACGGTCAGTAATAGAAGAAGAAAATGCATCCAATCGATTTTCCCGGAAGTGCTAGAGACCATATTTTATTTTTATGTGGACGACGGCATGGAATCGGCATTTTAAGGCTTTGCCACCGGTTGGCATTGTATTCTATTAACTTGCCCCGCAACTACCCTCTCTCGCTCGATAGTGTATGAATTCATCCCTCTTCCTGTTTATGGGATGAGATTCGAGAATGTCACGTGAGGTGGGGGCAAGTTATGATCCCGTTCGGGTAGTAGTTTCCTTTCATATATCAATGGCTTAATGTTTTCTGGTCTATTGCGCTCCAAATTATAGTTTTTCTCTGACTTTGGACAGTTTTCCGGCAGGATATCGACTGTATGGATGTGTGCACGGTTTCAAGGATTATTATTTATACGTTTCGGTATGTAGTTTTTCATTTGGGATTCGAGATGAATAATTATGGCAGCAATTAAGCTTCTTCCGGGTTGGATGATGGATGCGAGTACAATTCGCAAATGGAGCAAGAGCAGCAAATGATGTATGTGGTTAATGAGGCAAACACGTAAATCTTAGTTCATCCCGTTCCCATTTCTTATTTAATGTCCTCATTTTTATAGCGCTTGCTTGGGTGTAGGGAACCTACAGCTGTTTTTCCTTCTGCTCTTCTCATCTCTGACTAAGCTCGTGGTAGTAAAAATGGTGGCTATTCTGAGAACTTTTCTTTGGAAATCTGTTGTTTTTCCTACTCATCAGAATTTTGCAGCTGAACAGGGTCGTCAACTTCAAAATCTTATTGAGGAATTTATCAATCAGGCAGATATTCCCACAACGTCTCCATCGGTCATACCGATTGACTGCACTTGTGCATGCTCTCGCCAAATTTCCGTAGAAGAGACCCTTAAAGTATCTAAGGCGATAGGCTACCCACTCAATAGGACCTTCCCGGCATCAAGCAGCTTGTGCGTTGCTTCTGTTGGTAAGCGGATAGTCGCCGTCTGTGTACCTCCATACACCTCTCTGAGGCTTACAATGGTTGCCTCCTGCAAGTCGTTCATCTTGAATTGCTTCGTTAAGGTTGTACAGAATTCCGCCTTATAAACGACCTCATCTAGGTCTTTGCACTTTATACCGATCTCGTACTTTTGACCGTGTACGTCAGCACTTTTTCCAAGCAATTTTTTTTACTTACCCTGCCGAAGCCTTCTCTCAGAAGGGGAAGCTTTGCTCTCTTCGAATTTTTTTCAGTTCCAGCGTGAGGTCCCCCTTCTGGTTCCACCCAGTCTTGCTTACATTTACGCTCAAGTCTTTGAGGTCAGAGCCGCTTTCACCCGTCTTAGTATATCTGCGTAGGATATAGTACCCGCGCTTGAGCTTATGCTCGCCTCAGGTCGGATCCTCATTCCCTCCTTCTTCCCGCAAACCTTTTGATCGAATATCGACTCCCTTGGCAGCGTTAGTGTTTTAGGTACTATTTTCTCGCCTATCGAGGTTTTAGGCCCTTGGGCTATACGCCTTTTTTTTTGTTATCATGCTAATTTCGTGAGTGTTCCATCCACGAGTAGGGGTCAAAGGATAGTATGGGTCCCAGGGCGAAACGTTGGATTGGTACCTACGATGGAGCATAAAACCTGGGAAACGCCTGCTGAACCAACACCAACAGCTCTACTAATAAACTCTATCTCTACCTCCACGTGATGATCGCTGGGAATTCTTTCTTCATGAAAAACTGCAGACGGAAAGGACAAAGGTGAGTCTCCCGTCCCTAAAAACGTGACAAAATGTTCCAACTGGTTGGGTAGGGCTGACAACCCTACACGGAAAAAACTTGTTACGAAGCCACAACAGGAGCCACAACAGGAGAAAAAGGAATAACGATTTGGGCATTTTTTTATGGAACGTGCGCTCCCTGTATAGAGATGGAGCTGCCAAGTAGCTACCCGATACCCTGTCCCAATATAAGGCTGATGTAACAGCATTTCAGGAGATGCGTTGAACAGGGACCGGTTTGCTAGAGAAGAGCTGCTACACCAAATATTATAATGGTCGTCCAGTAAACCAGGTGCTCGGAGTAGGTTCCTTAGTCAGCCAAAAAATGAAACCTGCTGTTATCGGCTTTGAAAATATAAGCGAAAGGCTATGCACTCTGCGTTTGCGAGACAAGTTTAGAAATATGAGCCTCATTAACGTTCACCCCCCTGCAGGGGGGGGGGGGGGGACTGCAGAGTCGGAGAAGGATACCTTCTACGAGGCAGTAGAACGAACCCTCGAAGCCTGTTCCAGATATGATATCAAAATCGTACTTGGGGATTTTAACAGTCAAGTAGGAACGGAGCCCGTATTCAGGCGATACGTTGGCTCCCATGATTTTCATGAAAATATTATTGATAATGGACGGCGGATTATTCAATAAGCAGTGTCGCACGACATGGTTGCTGGAAGTACCTGATTTGCGCGGAAAGCGGTCCACAAACAATCGTAGGCCTCTTCATATGGGACAAGTTTCAATTGAATTGACCACGTATTGATCGTCGGAACGACTGGTTTGACGATGAATGTGAGCTAGCAACGGAACGGAAGAATGCCGCATACCCAGTAATGTTGTATTCTCAAAAAACGCGGGCAAGCGCAGAGACTTATCACGAGCTCCATCGAGTGGAGAAGCAACTTCACAGGTGGAAAACGGAAGCCTGGGAGAACCAACAAGTCTGTGAACTCGAAAAGTTCAGGGAGCAACCGCACCAGGCGCGGAAGTTTTACCAACAAGTCAGCAGGATGAAGCCTTATACATCTCGATGCTCAACCTGCCGAGACAAAGAGGGAAATCTGATTTCCAACAGAATGGGCATATTGGAGCGATGGGTTGAGTACTTTGATAAGCTACTGAACAACCAGAACATCGGCGAGTTGCAGCTCCTGCCAACTGAAGACGATGGACAAATACTGCTACCACCAAGTATAGGAGAAACAGTCCTTGCAAATTCATCGGCTTAAAAATTGTAGTGACCGCGGCTGCGCGACAGGAGCGGAATCTCATTCGGCTCTTTCTTAATTAATTTGCTTAAACAATGCATTTAATAGTGTGCAATTGCCTTAATGTTCGCCGCAGATTGCACATTATTGAATGCATTCGAGCGAATTGATCTTGACAAGAGGCGAATGATTTGCCGCATCCGCAGGCGCATGCGCATGTTGCCGCAACATTGCCTAGCGAGTGAGAAAGGCTATGTAGCGGGAATAGAAGCGGTGCATGAAGGGAGAACGAGGAGAGTGTTGCTTGGTGAGGGAAACGGTGCACAGAAAAATAACTGCGAGTTTTGGATTTGGCGGAGGAAAAGGTTTTTTGGTCGGAGGACGGTGGTTGGAGCTTCTTGGTGGAGGATAGGAAAAGATCGAGAGAAGGTGGCTCATCGGGCTGTGTCTATAAGTTTTGTTTTGGCGGAGAATTCTTAGATGTTTCAGGAGTAGTTTTCGGAAAATGACAAGTTTGGGAGAAGAAGAAAAGAGGAACGGGAGTGAGGTTTGATCTGAGTGGAAAGATTGGAGGAGCAACGGAGGAACGGGATTGAATTTGGATGAAAAAAGGAGACGAGAAGAAAAAGAGGAACAAAAAGTGAATTTTTTAGTCTTGGAGAGGAGAGAAGAAGATCCGGAAGATGTGAAGGTTTTCGCGAGCGAAAGAAAAATTCCGTGAATAATTTCAAATCATGGACAAATCGTTCAATCGGTAACAAATGATAAATGCACAGTGATTTAGGGCGAGAAAGTAAAGTGCTTTGCGTTGTGTAACGGGATTGGTTCATTTTCAAACGTTGGGGATAGATTCCGGAAAGATTTTGATTAATAGAAAAAGACAGATTTTGAACGGCTGGGAAACGTGTGAGTTCGAGCATGGTATAATCATCGTTTCGGTGGGAGTTTGAGCAGTGCGCCTGCTGGATGACAAGTGTTACATATATATATATTAACACATATACACACATATATTTATATTAATGATTAATTGAACTTAATTGTTTTTTTATAAAAATTTTTTTAGAACCTGTTACACCAGCCGCCAACCGAGCTCGGAGGGACGACCTGGGTGAGTCCTGGTTATTATTTTCCTTTTATTTATTTTTCTTTTTTTTTTGTTTTTTTATTATTATTAGTTAAGTTCTCTTTGAATTTTACCATATTTTTTTCATTTTATTTTTTTTATTGTTATGATAAATGAACTCTGATAAATAATGAAGATTGAATAATACTATCGTAGTTTGAGGACTTCCTCCTTTTCTAATCCTCCTTTCCCTCCCCGCGGAACTTTTATATGAAGGGACATCCTCTAATCGAATAACTGGCCGGAGGATGTCGAGGAAGGGTGGGAACCTCACAGGCCGCGCCTCGTACAAGATCTGAGGCGGAAGAGACGGCAATCGAGACGGTGATCCGTCGTGGATCTTCTCCTCCTTGATCGTGGCACTCGGGTCCGGAGACTTACGGCTCCACGCGCGCGGTCGAGCCGGTTTTTTTTTTATTTTCCAATTTAGCTCGCGTTCTGGTTTTCCGTCGATAGGCCGTCGCGAAATTCCTTGTAAAATCGACTTAAAAATCCGGTGCGGACCCACGCATCGGACAAGGCACGTTGTTTTACGTAATGAAGCGTGAGGGATCAAAGCGCTCAACGGACCCCCCCACATTCCCGAGCCTGGCTAGCACAGAGGCGTGCAAGAACGTGTCGACCGAGCACTTTGATAGAGCTTCAATCTTTGTGGGCAGACCTTCACGGTCAATTTTGCCAATTTGTTTAGCTTTTTGGGATAGCTCTGCCCTCTAGGTCGTTATCGGCCATTCATGATGATCGACTTGATCGCCTACTCCATTCATATCATTACAAAATCGTAAGTCGCCAGGATCAGATGGAATTACAGCCGAATTAGTTAAATATGGAGGCGATAAATTACATCAAGTGGCTCATCAACTTGTGTTCAAGGTATGGGTCACCAAATCAATGCCTGACGACTGGTAAAGAGGCATTATCTGTCTCATAGATAAAAAGGGAGATATCAAACAGTGCAGCAATTATGGAGGTATCACGTTGCTGAGTACCATCTGAAAGATATTCTTCGCTATCTTATTAGGCCGGATAGCCCCTTACGCCCAGAACATCATTAGCCTATATCAAAGAGGCTTCACTCCAGGCAAATCAGTAACAAGTCAGATTTTCTCTCTGCGGCAAGCGACGGAGAAACTGTTGGAATATGGACAACGGTTGCACCATCTGTTCATCGACTTTAAAGCCGCCTATGATACCATAGCCATGGTAAAACTGTACACGGCCATGAGAGAATTCGGTACCGCGACGAAATCGATAAGACTGACTAGGCTGATCCTGACCAATGTGCGAGGCCAGATAAAAGCAGCAGGATCACTCTCAAGACCATTCGACATTAACAACGGTCTACGACAAGGGGATGCCCTATCATGCGTCCTCTTTAACTTGGCTCTGGAGAAAGTGATTCGTGATGCTGAGGTAGATGCGAGAGGTACGATCCTCTTTAAGTCCACCCAACTATTGGCCTATGCTGACGATATCGACATTATGGGAAGAACCACCCGAGACGGACAAACTGCGTTCATCCAGATCGAGCAGGCGTCGATTGGCGCGAGATCTTGGGCTGCACATCAATGAAGGCAAGACAAAATATATGATGGCAAGGTCAGCACCGAATATCAAGCAACCAACAACATCAAACCGCACTGGTCAAACGGGAAGAATAAAGATAGGGAGACTGCAACTTTGAGACCATTGATAATTTCTCCTATCTAGGGTCGAAAATCACAACCGATAACAGCTACGATGATGAAATCCGCGCACGGTTGTTGGCAGCCAACAGAACCTATTTACAAAAACTGTTCCGCTCGAAATGTCTCACAAATGATCTTGCCTGTCTTCATGTATTCCTCCAACTTAATAGCCCGGAAACTCTATAAGGGCAATATCTGTGGTAGAAAAAGAGCACGAGGTAGACCCTGCCTGAGATGGAACAATGGTGTAGGCCAGGACGCCAGTTAGGTGTTAGGGATAGGGATCTTGTCCAAGCGGACAAGAAAGCTTCGGGCCTCAAACGGGGAGCTGCGTTTACAACTCCCGAGCCGTACTCCTTCGTTCCGTTGAGATTTAGATAGGCATTGCATCCACCAGTATGAATGCTGAGCCATGCAGTCAGTATAGACTGGTTCCGTTGTTACTTGTTAGTTGTAGTTTTCACGCATTGATACACTGTCTCACACGTTAAACATCAGTTGATGAACTGCATGGTGTACTTGGTCGCCTCCATCGGATCCTGGCGACTTATGATTTTTAAGCCGATAAATTGGACAGGCTGTTTCTTTCACGCTTTGTGGTGACAGCATTTGTCTGTCGTCTTCAGTTGGCGGGACCTCTAACTTGCATATATTTTGGTTGTTGAGTTCTTCAAGGACGCGGTGCGACTTTCCCTTAACAGAATAATACTCTTCAAAGTACTCAACCCATCGCTCCAATATGTCCATTCGGATTTTGAAAATGGCGGCGAGAACCGGGCTCGTAATTTTAAACACCGGATCCACGCCAACGTTTCGGCGCCCAAGTTGTGAAGGAAGCATTCCCGACATCACTTTTGCGTCGGAATCTCTGGCATCATCGGTGGACGGGTGGCGAGTCCTAGAAAACTTCTCGGCAAGTGATCATCAGTATATTGCGTTCGAAGTGTTTGACGCTACTTGCCGGCGAGCACCAACACGACGTTCCCCCTGCGTGTGAAATGTCGCGAAGGTGAACATCGGAAGGTTCGTCGAAGCTCTTGGAGCAGGTAGGGCCGCACTGGGGGGCACTCCGGGGGGTGGTGGTGTCGCAGCTGACACCATCGTAAATTCAATGATGAACCTGATAACGACGGCGTGTGAGGCTTCCATGCCCCGGAGAGGCCCCAGGCGCGACAAGCCTTCTATGTACTGGTGGACGGCGGAAATTGCCGACCTACGGAAGGAGTGTCATAAGCTCCGCCGTTTGGCACAACGTTTGTATGCCAACGAGGAGGCATGTGCCATAAAGGCACAATATAGATCAGCAAAAAGGAGACTCCGCAGTGCTATAAATAAAAGCCAAGCTCGTGGCTGGCAAAATCTTGTTAATGAGGTGAATGATGACCCGTGGGGACTTGGCTATAAGCTTGTCACTCGGAAAATCGGGGCTCTGCGGAAGCCCTGCATATTGAGCACCGGCCAGATGGACCGCATTGTGCGGGCATTGTTCCCCAGACACCCTGTACGGGTTGATGTAAACAGCACGGAAAGCGTCGTGGATTGCCCCCTTTTCACAATGGGAGAACTCGAGGAAGCGGTTCTCACTATGAAAAACAGGAAGGCGCCAGGTCCTGATGGCATCCCGGCGGAAGTTTACAAACTGGTGTTCCGCCAACGGCCAGAATTGCTGCTCGAAGCGTTCAACGCGTGCTTGAAGGAGGGCATTTTTCCTTGTCGCTGGAAAGTGGCCAGACTCGCGTTGATCAGTAAGGGTAAAGGAGACCCGGAGCTCCCGTCTGCATACCGACCGCTGTGTATGCTTGACACGGCCGGAAAAGTGCTCGAGAAGCTCATCAGGGGAAGACTCGCTGAAGCGATCCGTGCTGCCGGGGACTTATCCGCAAGGCAGTTCGGGTTTAGAACAGGGAAATCTACAGTGGATGCTGTTATGGAGGTCGTAGATGCGTTTAATCGAGCCGGGGCACACAGCCGCCGACGGATAGTGCTCCTCATAACGCTTGATGTCAGAAATGCCTTCAATTCCATAAGATGGACAGATATGCTAGGCACACTAGAGAACTCCTTTCACGTGCCAAGCTATCTCTTGCGGATATTGAGGGATTATCTGAAAGACCGCTCCCTGTTCTATGAGACGCTAGAGGGCCAGAGGAGTATGGAAATCACGTCGGGAGTAGCGCAGGGATCCATCCTAGGGCCGGACCTCTGGAACGCTTCCTACGATAGTCTGCTGAGACTCGATATGCCTGAAGAGTCGCGCCTGGTCGGTTATGCAGATGACGTTGCGGCACTTGTTGCCGGACGCACTATTGAACAGGCGCAAAGCAGACTTGGCATATTGATGCGACGAGTAAGCGGATGGATGACTGCTCGCGGTTTCAACCTTGCGCTGGAAAAAACCGAAGTAGTCATCCTGACCAGAAGGAGAATCCCGACCTTGCGTCCCATATCGATCGGCGAGTTGACTATAGAGTCAAAACCAGTGATTAAATACCTTGGTTTAATGCTCGACTTGAAGATGAGCTTCTTCGAGCAAATCAAAGCAGCAGCGGACAGGGCTGCAGCAGGAGTCGCGGCCTTGAGTCGGCTAATGGCGAATGTCGGCGGCCTTATATCAACTAAGAGACGTCTCCTCATGGGAGCAACGCAGTCCGCCCTTCTCTATGGTGCGGAGGTATGGGCTGATGCCCTTGACAAGGAGGTGCATCGTAAACGCCTCGCTCAAGTGCAGAGGCGGGGAGCTTTGCGAGTGGCGTCTGCTTATCGCACGGTCTCCGAACCGGCTGTGATGGTGATTGCGGGAGTGATCCCCGTTGCCCTCCTTGCCAAGGAGCGCAAAGCTATCTACCGCCGTAAGAGCGAAAACTTAAGAGAAGTGGTTGCCCGTGAAGAACGTCAACGCACCCTTAACGAGTGGCAACTTTCTTGGCAAAATGAGCCAAGGGGCAAGTGGACTGCGCGGCTCATCGACAAATTAGATCCGTGGTTGAACAGAAAGCACGGTGAGATTGATTACTTCCTTACCCAACTTCTAAGTGGGCATGGAGGTTTTCAGTCTTACCTGCACAGGATCGGGAAGCCGCGATCTCCTGCTTGTGTGTTCTGCAATAGAGTGGCGGATGACGCTGAACACACCTTTTTCTCTTGCGAGAGGTGGGACGGCCTCCGCCAGCAGCTTTATGCAGACATAGGGGAGCTCTCTCCAGATAACATTGTGCGAGAGATGCTGAAGAGTGCTGGCAGCTGGAGTCGTATTGCGCATTATGTTCGGACTCTTCTTACTACGAAGAAGATTGAACTCGACCGGCAGAGGGATCGGACGGTAAGGGGTTCCCTGAACTAACAACTCCCTTCCTCCCCTCCCCTCCCGTTGGTGAAAGGAATTCCCTGACTTGAAGGCTCCCAAAGCCGGGAGAGCGGGAGGGCTAGCCCGAAGTAATATGTCAAACGGTTCCAGGCTAGTTCTCTGCTGCGGGAGTCCAACACTCTGTGCGTAAACGCATTCACCTACCCTTCTGTCCATTCTGTCGGAAATCAGATTTCTCTCTTTGTCTCGGCAGGATGAACATCGATGTGTATTAGACTTCATCCTGCTGACTCGTTGGTGAAATTTTTATCTTCTGCGTTTGGTGCGGTTTTTTGCTGGACTTCTCGAGTGCATAGACTTATTGGTTCTCTCAGTATTCATTTTTATGGCTGTGAAGTCGCTGCTCCACTTGATGGATAAGCCTCTGCAGATGTTCACCTTCTTTGAGAGCTACGTCTCGTGTTTATCTGGTTCTGTAAACTTAATCCCACGGTCTTCTTAAGACATGGATTGATTTTGTGACCACAATCAAAGCTCCGTTGAAAGAAGCACAACGGTACCTGTCTATACTGAGTGAATGACTCAGTTTATTTATACTGGTGGATGCAGGACTTACCTACTGTAACAACCGAGTTGAACGCACATGAAACAGGAATTCTCCTGAAATATGTGAATTTAGGGGCCATCTCCGTTCCCATGGTACCACCATGGTGACCTACTTCCACTTCAGATGAGTCCTCGTGCAGACTCGGGTCTGATGGCCCTAGTAGGCCCTTGAAGCATTCGTCTACTGTAAAACGGCCGGCAAGCCAAAGTGAATACAACATTTCCCGGCATCACACTATGGGGCTTCTCCTCCGCTACCTGGTTTTGGTTTGGCCGGCAGGGTTGCTGCGCCTATCCCTCACCGCTACCTCTGAGCACCGTCTTATTTGAAAGTGCGGCATTGCCTGGTATGCAGTATTCTTCCGTTCCGTTGTTTGGTTACATTTATCGTCGATCCAGCCGTTCCGACTTTTTTAAAACTGGGGCCAAGTTTTTTTGCGGCCGTATCAATGCTAACGTTCTTCAGATGATTGTGAAGTTCACTTGTTGATGCCTTATTTCCGGGACCCCAGCTAGCAGTGGTTATTGTACCATCCATTTGCCCTTTATAGGTGTTACATAGAGCTTTGTTGTGGATGGCTTCGCTATTCAAACTCACCTGATTGTCAGAGGGGATAGTAGCGGTGTTGTTATTCGAGCTCGGAGCACCACCAGATGGTGGTGATATTGACAATCTGACAATTATCAAGGTTGATAAGTGGTAGCTTTCGATCAAGACGTGGTCAATTGGGTTGAAAGTGATCCCGTTTGGAGAGACTCACGTATTTTTGCTGTCCTCTTTCCGCGCAAACTAGGAACTTCCAACATGTAAGCTATGGGAGCCGATGTATTGTCTGAATACGGGCTGCGTCCCTACCTGACTGTTAAAATCTCCAAGTACGATTTTGGTATCATTCCGCTCTATTGCCTTGCAGAAGGTATCATTCTCTGACTCCGTAGTCTCCTCGGTAGGGGTGTGGACGTCAATGAAGTTAATGCTTTCCGAAAAGAAGACCACATTCGATTACCAGACAATGATCTTCGATTTAAAAATAAGCCAAGTTGTTGGGGGTCTGTGCAGCCTAAAAATAGGACGATATGGGGCTAGTCTGCGAAAGAGTTAACTAACAAACTTTTATGGAATATGGTGTTAGAGAGAGCTCTTCATATAATAGAGTGCATTGCAGCTCATCATTATTGAAATAGTAGACATTTCCTGGTGGAAGGTTCAGATACTCCTGAACAATAAATTGTCTGAACTTAGGTCGGCATGTGTGATACACAGGAGGTTACAGTGAATTTAATAACAAAAACACCTACAAAGAAGCTTGCTAGGACCTCAAGTTAGTTGTACTTCGTTGCAAGAGAGGTGGCTTCAGACAATCTGAGGCCGAAATAAACTCGTGGAAAGGCACCTAAGGAGCTGTAACGCCGAGATTTAAATTTGCGCATTTCCACAAATGGCATACCGCAGTAATAATACCTGCAGTGACCCGGGAAGAACTGCTGGACATTTCCAATAGGGTTGGCCTTGACGCAATATCGGCCCAAAAATGTGTGAATCATCCTGGTACTTTGTGAAAACTTTCGAATACCTTTCTCATCTCCATTGCTACTATCAAGGATTAAAAGTGTCTGATACCAGCATCATAATATCAAGTGCAAAAATTACGCCAATATTCATGCGAATGGTAACAATTCATCCGGTTCGTTTCAATCTTTTGTAACCTTTTTAGAATTAAGTAAGAATTCCCACTCACCTTGACATTAAGAACACCATGGACTGCTTCTTCTACTCTGGCAAAATGTCCTTTGCCGAGTACTTTCCCTGTCATCATATAATTGCCAACTCGGACCAGTTTCTTTTCGCCTGCAACACAAAAGGATATCAAAATCATACACGACACTTTACTGTTGGACTGAGCATCCTTGCAGTATCTTAGATACTCATCCAAAAGATGGATAGAATAGGAAGCGTCCATTACCCATTTTGCCGGGACTCATGATTGATTGTGATGTTGTCGATTTCTCGTCTTTACCCGGCTCCTAATCGACACAAACAAGTTGGTAAGTTGCATAGAAGCACTCCCGTAACTTTTTTGTAATCTGTATTTTTATTTAAAAAATAAATTCGAAAATAAATTTGCCAGCTTTTCCAGTTGATTGCTAAGCCATAGGTTGCTAATTGTTATAAGCGGAAAATTTTTTGATAGGTTAGGCAGGGGTTGATTATGAGTGTGAAGTAGGAAGTGGGTACGCTGGGTGGGGTTGATTTTTATGGCTGATCTTTGGAGAGTCTCTCAGAATATTGTAAAAGTGAAATTGTTGGGTAAACTGGGGAACTTTCTAAATTCCTTACTGAGGGAAGGTGACATTCAGCTTTCGAGAAATAACTCACGATGAGCAATCTCCAGGAAACGATTGATTGAATCACTAAATGCCAGTCCGAATTGCACGCAAATGAATTACGATTATTGCACTTTCATCCCCGGCACAGCTCGAGTTTTCCACGGAGTCATCAAAAACAGGCAGAATGTCGGCTATAATATTAGCACATTTAGCGATTGCGTGCTAGATATCTTCATTAGATTTTAATAGCGCCCGTAATGACTCCAACGACGTTTAACTGCAACAGCTCTGTCTCCCGGGTGGTTTCATTTCGTCTCTCTGTAATCTTACATTAAAGTGCAATTTATTAAAAAGTAATTACTGTCAACTAAGCTATCCCCATCCCCATGCATGCCGGCCGCAATGTGGTGGCAGCAGTGAGACTTCGGAGAACTTTGGTCTTCACAGCGCGCCATGGCGTAGTAAGAAATCAACACATTTTCCATAAATAAGTAAGAAAAAGCGTTGCTTGATTTCCAAGACGATGTTGCAACGGAAACAGCGTTCATGACACTCCATCAATCATTAATACTTTGGACATCTACATACACCGACTGAGCTGCATGCATTAGAGGTCCCCGTCGACAAAAAAGGAGCCAATGTACATAACAATTTTCTTCTTGGCAGGGACTCTGTGGAAATGTCGGCGCTGCCTGAATCAGGCTAGCTGCCAGGGGGCTGGATGGATGGAGTTGACTTTTCGATTGCATACTAAAACCCATAAAGTTGCATAGATTGTGTATTAAAAATACATTTTCGATCTGGAGTGTTTATTACAAGTTTTCGCTTGTGGAGTTTCGCTAAGTTGCGGGATAATCAATAACGCTGTGGGGGATCATAAATCAATGAGGGTAGCTTTGAGTGCCATTAAAGGAAAAGGAAAAAACATAGACATTTCTAGTCACACAATAAAAGTCTGAAACTCAAAGTTATTGGCAGTCAATTGGATTCGGCAAATATAGTTTTTCAATTGAAGTCTGGGTATACCATTTTGACATGGCTCATAAATCAGTCAGCTTTGCCCAAATTTTTAGTACATATTTCAGAAAAACAGGTCTTATCGTCAAGATTGCCATACACAGTGGGGAACCGAGGCTAATGTGTCATTCACCAATTACTTGTTAGGAGGATGTGCTATTGTTTGTGATTAGTTTTCGGAGGACTACTACTCATTTGCGAAGGAAGTGTCTCTTTTTATATGAACAAAAGTATAATTATGGGGTGAGACCTCATAAAGACATGAGATGGGGGTCAGATCTCATAAGGACATTTTTCTCAATTGGGCCCAGTCTGGTAACAGAACAGCGTCCTGGACCAACCATACTAAGGCTTTTCCCTTGCAATAATATGCAGACTGAAGTGTATGCGATCTCAAGGCTCATTGCTATCGGCAGTGATAGTCAAGCTGCATACAAGGCGTTGTGTCCTTTGATCACCTAGAAAATGACCTAGGAATATAGAAGCCGTTTGAACTCTATTTCTAAATTCAATGTGGTGGAACTATTCTGGTAACTTGGTCACTGCGGTGTCGAGGAAAATGAAATCGCGAATGCTTTAGCTAGAACGGGTACCAGCAATCGGAGTGTCAGTAGCATTGGCTAGTGGTGCTATCAAAAACTGGGAACAAGCATCCCATAAGGACCTGTGAGAGAGCCTTAATCTGCTAGACGCATAAAACGTTTCCTGTCAAAGCTACATAAATATACCGTAGCGTTTATCCTGTTCAAATGCAGGAAGATTTGTAGAAATATTTGGCGGCCTGGTCTAATTATGCTTCAGGTTAAGGTTGCATGATTCGCCAGTCCTCATATAATATCCTCACGTTGGCCTCTGGAAACCGTCTTCGGATAGGCTAAGAGTGCGTAAAGCAGAGTTTCCTACCCTATCCTTGATGGAATACCACAAGAGTTAGTCATTTATTGTGTTTGCCTTTGAGACTTAACGTCTCGTAGGTGACTGCCTTCCAGAAGTTTTTGGATCTACGGGCCTCTGCGGCTATATGCTGAAAGGTATAGCCGTCCGAGCTTCTGAGGAGTGTCCGGCTATCTCTTCGTTTTCGAATTTGAAAAACTAAATCTTCTTTCTTCTGCGTAGGGATGAAGTAGCAGGGGAAATGAATCCTTGATGAAATACGGAAGTAGTCGGCTATATACTGTGCCGTTCCGTCCTAAGTGATTCATCTTCACTTTGTTCTCTGACTCTAAACGAGGAAGATAGAATTCTCCCGATCCCTTTTGTTGTTTTTATTATTTACGGGGACAAGTCGATTGTGGTTTCTTCATTAACAAGCACTGTGGGTGGAAGTTTTTCTGAAACAATTTTTGAGGTTGGGATGGCATTTTGGCTATCCGAGAGTTTTGCGGGAGTTGATTAAAGAAGTGTCATTTTAGAGAGGAAGGAGCCCTCAGGGTACGTTTTCTATGGTATTTTGTTTTTCGTTTTATTTTGATTATTGAGAATTTACCTGATTTCATTCTTTTTTTATTATTCTTGATTTAATTTTTTTTCTCTATGATATACCTTATTTTCGCTTTCCCTTTAGCTCTTTGGTTATTCAAATTTAGATTTTTTTCCTTTTGATATTTTCATTTTTGACTTTCATTACTTTTTGCGATTTTGTTATTTCTGTTTGCGTAATTTTCGGTTCTTTTTCTTTCTGATTTGAACATTTTGTTTGGTTTTTCTTGGGTGGAGAATAAGTCTATTATTTTTTTTCCTTTGATATTACAAGTATGTCTCATCGACGAGATCACGACCTTTATCGCTTTCCCTCGACATCACCTCCAGGTCAATGGAGCTCGGCTAAGCTTGACCTGCGCACTGATTGACGATGGCACGCGGTCACGCGGAGAGATCCTGTGGGTTGGGTTGGTAGACTGGTAAGCGGCAACAGCCGGCCAACCACGAACTGCGCAATCAGGGGTCATTTACGTGTAGCGCTGACGAATGGCATTTCCGCGCGTCACTAAGATCAGCGACGCCTGGGGTGGCGTAAAGTTCAAAGTTATCCCATACGACAAAATCCCCAGGAGACCGGTCGCTCGCATCTGGTTGCCGAAGATTAGCATGGATAAGAACAAGCTCGTCCAATCTCTGCGCCTTCAAAACCCCATGGAGGACTGGGTAGTTATCAAGGACGAGGAACCCCAGACGAACGGCCAACATTTCCTGCTCTGCATAAACGTAGAGTGCCTGGAGGCACTGGAAAAGGTAGACTATAAAGCGCTGTTCGGATTCAGGAAAGTAAAGGTGAAAGTTTTTCGCTCTGTGAAATCGGACGACGACCTGAATGCCGACAACGCCGCCAACAAGTTGTTGAAGGGATGAGGATCGACAGTCCTACAGCGACGGACGAATCCCTACGGAAGCAGATCATGCTGAGGGTAACGTAGATAATCTGTAGCACTCGAAGTGCGCCTCGGCCAATCTGCTTGTCCTCCTCCTAGACGAATACATTGACACCACACCAATAGAACCCTGGATTGGAGGTGAACAAACCATCAAAGGGCTCGAAAGCAAATATTATAATTTATTCCACACCACAGGAGACGTTGATCAGGACAGACCTAGAGCATGCATTCTCGCGAGGAGGAATCTGCGCGATTTTCTGTGTTTGGACCTAATTCTACCAGGTGAGTCATTCTTTGATTTTATTGCTAATACAAATCTATCGTTGTGTAATAGGGGCAGTACATCAACCTTTCATTTTCCCAGCTCGGAGAACTGTGACGGTTGGGAGGAGGTGCTCAAGAGGCATCTGATTTATGCACACGAAAAGGCAACTCCTCTCTAGCAAGGATGATGCTTAATATTGGAGGACCAAGGTCTGGTCGTCGGCTACTTATCGCAGGTATGGTGAAATCCATACTACATACGCGGCTCCTGCCTGGGTGTGCGCACTGGATAACACTGTGATCAAGGGAAGGGTAAGTTCAATATACCGGACAATCGCGCTGAGGCTGTACAATGTATATTGGACAGTATTCGGTGAGGCAGTATGTGTCATCGCGGGGATGACTCCCTTGGATCTTCTAGCAAATGAGGCACACTTTCTTCACCGGAGTAGGAGGGTGAATCCGGCCGAAGTGGCTGCGGGCTTCCGGAAGGCCACTAGGAAGGAGATGCAGCAAATAAGTGTGAAAATTCCGAAGAAGGGCACTGATCCGTGTTTTGAGAGATGGGTCGAGCGGAAGCATGGGGAGTTGAATTACCACCTAACGCAGTTCCTTTCGGGACACAGTGAATACAGGAAGCATTGGCATCGCTTCGGATTGGATGAGTTCTCTGACTGTTTCGAATGCACCGCTACACCCGAGGACCCGGAGCATGTTATGTTTCGTTGTCTGAGATTCATGATTGGAAGAGGGAGGTTAAACGATTCCCTCACCGCGGTTATCGGACCTCACAATTTCGTGGAGAAGATGCTGAGGACAAAAGTAAATTGGATTGCGATAAGCGTAAAAACTGCAGGAACTGAATCGAGCCCGGAAAACACGTCGGACGGGTGACTTAGTCGTACTGATGTAAACCTGAGTGCTATGTGTGTTATGTTTTCTATTTCCAAGTCTTTCAACCTGGCATCTGGTGCCTCAACCCACTTTTCACAAGTGCAGGAAACTGCCCCAGAACATGTTTGGAGGTTTTATCATTCCCCTCAAAAAATCTAGACTCGGTAGATATCCCTAGTTTCCCCAGGTGACAGTTTAGCCTGCAATGGCCAGTGAGTATTTCCATTATGATCGGGGGCTCTTCTTTGTGCGGTTTAAACAAACTTTCGAGAATTTGGGTTCGTTTCCCCCATGAGCACCCTGGATTGTTCCATTCCTAGTAAGTTCACCCGGTAAAGTTCCTTTTCCTTTTTCAATGCGTGGCCATGAACCCATTTCCGACTTCACCGAATGGCTTCGATTGACATTGTGGCGTGGCTGCTCCTTTCCTGGCCAGTTCGTCCACTGCCTCATTGCCTTCTCACTCAATGTGGTCTGGAACCCACAGTATGCGGACCTTATTGAACGAGCCAAGCGTGTTCAGGTATTCCCATACCAATGTGGAATTTACCTGGTAGTAACTAAGTGGGTTAATAGTCGCTTGGGTTTTGGTAAGGATAGCAGTGTCTGCCCCTTATAGTTCCTTTCGATGTTTGAAGAGGCACTTCTGTCCGTGCCGTATATTTCCGCTTGAAATATGCTGGTATGCTTATCCATTGATTCCCCCCTCTTTCTGCTGCATGTGATCCATCCGTGTACCAGGTTTTCAGTTGCCGGTTTAAGCCGTATGTCAATGCGACGCTCCCCCACTTTGTCCTGCTGGTTCAACGTGTTTCAAACATTTTAACGAACTTAAGCCTTCTTGCCCTGTTATCCCTTGGTATCAATAATTCGGGATGCCGCCTAGAAAGAATATCAATTTTACTTCGATTTAGGCAGCTCTCCCCCTCACTGGTATTCCTGAGTATTCACTGATGCACCGGCTAACGAGTCTTTCAAGCATGTGTAACTCTCTGGCTGTTGTGCTGAGTTCTGTTCTTTCTACCCAGGTTACCACTCTATTTTAGTATCTATCCAGCGCTGCATTTTCGGTGTGCATCCCCACTTTGCCTTTGCTAGGGACATACAAGTCATTAGAACCCTTGTGACTTTCCGATATACATATTAATTTAGCATGTGTCTTCCAGAGTAGTTTTTGGTCAAGTGGGATTTCCGAATATTCTACCTCTGTTACTTGTTTCACCTTCATGCCACGCAATTAAATGGTTTTCAGGTGATCAAGCTTACACTTCCTAGTGAATGGCACTATATTGACCTTGGCTGGATTTATATGCAGGCCCCGCTTTCCTGCACCAGTTACTAGTGATTCGCAGTTCGGCTTGGATTCTGACACATAATGAATCCTTTTCCCCTACAGGTTAATACACAATCATCAGCGTACCCCTGTATTTTAGTGTTTATAAGCTCTCCTAGGAGTTCACCAAATACCATGGTCCACATTAATGGTGATAATACAAAACCTTGATTAGTGTTCATGACAATAGAATTGGTTCGAATCAGTACTTCTACTCTCTAACATTGTGCCCACCCAAAAGGCCAGGGTGTTTCCCACTCTTCGCGGGATTAAGGCATCTCGTATTTTTGTGTGCGATGTGTTTTTGAAAGCTCCTTTGATGTCCAAAAACGCACACAGTGCTAATATATTTCTTTTGTTTCTATGCCATTGCGTACTACTTTCGTTATCTAACACAGAGCAGTTTGGGTTGCTCATCCTTCTCAATAAACGTACTGACATGGATGTAGGGAATTACTTCTTATCTGCACCGTTTCAAGTACGAACGATGTCAGGCAGATTGGTCAGAAATATTTAAGGTGAAAAGAATGCTTTTTACCCGTTTTCGAAATAAAGGCTACTCTTGCCTGTCTCCATTCCTTTGGTATATATCCCAAGGTTATGCTGCGCCTTATCACTCATAGGAGAGATCCTAAGATTATGTCAAGACCTCTCTGGTGTAGTGCTGGGAAAATGACAACCACTCTGGGTGATTTCACTGGTTTAAAAGTTTCCACTGCCCATCTTATTCCAGCTGTTGATTACACCTCTTTTACTAGTCTCCAGTCCTCCTTTCTTCCTGTTTCCTGTTCACTTTTTGGTGGATTATAGGTCATCCACACAGTCAATGCTGTGCAAGTGATAAGGTCACAGTGGTGAGAAAAACGCAAAATGAACACAGACACCCATGACGACTGTTATTCGAACCCAGAACAGCGAGATTGGGAGGCTAACGCTCTACCCCTTCAACCATCACGCCCTAGGGACGAAGAAGGAAATAAGTTCTGAGAAGTAGATGTACCCTGCCTTCCACATTCTCGGTAAATGCCACATCTTCCTTCTTCAGGCAGACACAAGATATTGACTTTTCTGTGGCTATAGTTTTATATAGCATGGATGCTTCTGAGGTTTGTTTTATTCTTTCACAGAATTCCCTGAAGCTGTTTCGTTTTGCTTTCTTCGTTGCATTACTATACGTCGTTAGTGGTCTTTTGTACCTCTGCCTGTCCTCGGTGTATTTCATCCGGTTGAAGCGTTTTCGTACTTACTCTCTCATTCTGGGTCGGTTCCGATATCATCAGGGTACGCCTCTTGATGACTAGACTATTTTAGTCGGACAGTTTGTCTCGTTAATTACAACTTTGTTGAGGTTTTCCGCCACCGTTTCTAACTCTATTTCGCCCCTGATGTCATCGGTCTCTAGTAGATGAACTATGTTGTCACTCATATGTCTCGTGTAGGAGTCCCCTTCTTGGATTCCTTATTATTTTATCTAGTTCTGAGTTATCCTCAATGTCGAATCTGATTATTCTGTGATCCGACATAGAAGGCTCATCCAACATCATCCAATTCTTGACCAAGCTCATCAGGATGAATTCCGAAAGTTAGGTAGTTTATTGGTTTTGCTGGTCAGCTTGACGCTCTTCCCCTTTTTGGATCAGTAGGTTTTCTACACTTCCTAGGATTTTCACAAGCCTTTAGCAATCACTTGTATGTGATAGAGAAGGTTGAAAACTCCGTTTAATTTAGGTGATACAAATCTGCCTCACGCAATCTCGTTTTGCTGCCTCACTAACCGCACTTGTGATCCATACGTTATTACAAAGGTTCTCGGAAGGTTTACATCGGAAGTAGTCGGGGTATTAAAATCCTGAGAGACTCATCCAAAGTTGAGGTTGTTGCAATTAGCATCTACCTCATTTTCAGTAATTTGGGGCTCGAAGGAATTTGGCTATTATGTAAACCCTCGGTTTCTTTGCATCATTGGGATTTCTAGTCCCGTGGGCTTTTATCCCTTTACTTTATGGATCGAATGGAGCAATCAACACCCTTTTGTTTGCTTCCTCAAAGTACATGAACAAGATCGTAGTGGGACCTTCCATATTATCAAAGAAGTCTTTGTTAAAGTCTCTATTCCGGACCCCCGAGGAAACTTATGACCAGGGGCCCACTAAACTGCCATCAAAGTTATGCAAGGACGGCTTTTCTTCTGGCCTCAATGGCTTGTTATTAATCCTGTTGAAAACACAAATAATCTGGTTCATTTCGTGGCTCAAAATTGTTTCAAAGTGTGAAAACATGAAAGGAATATAGAAATGAATTGAATTTCACACGAACCCCTTTCGATTGATATAAAAGGCTTCCGGAAACCATAAACGTTCAATTGAAATTTCCAGTTATGGAAAATCGCAGCAGATTGCATCACTCTGCCCATGACCTACCTGAAGAGTATCTTCCCCGTTAATAAAGGGGGTGGCGCGGAAAACTGAAATGCAATTTCTCGGCTCCCGCACAGATCCTCATTCTTTCAGCATTATGTGGTATTTTGCATTGTTTATAGCGATATGTGTATGAATGACCGCTAGTGACCATCATCAGAGTCCAGTTTCTTTGATGTGTCGTCTGATTTCCGCTAACAGCTTTCATGCTATATCGAATTTCAAATGAATTTTGCCGACAATGCATTTCATTGTCTTCGTGGGGGCTGAAATCGTAATAGAAATCCACGTGTGGGAACCGAGAAATAAATAAGGTTGAAAAGGGAATATTTTGATTGACAGAAACAGTGAGTGTTTGAGGAGATACTTGGGTTGAAGGTTTAAGGTAGTGTTGCGAATCGGAAGTTACTTTGATGTGAACCTTTTCGAGGGTTCTTCGTTTTAATCATTTTTCTTGCCATTATTTTGCTTCATTTCCGTGTTCCGAACGCTCTGCTCCTGTTCGTAGTATCTCCTTCCTGGATGACTATATGGGTCTTTGTTACAGATCTACAGAACTACTTTACTGAAAAGTTAGATTGCGCGAATTAAACCTCTAGCAAACTGCAAGGAAACAGGATAATACCAAGGTGTTAGTTGAGGGGGGCTTCCTTTAGTTTCAAAGCTCCAACGCCTAATTTCCAACTAATTCCTGGCTCCTTTTCGCATGATGAGAATTTAATTACAAATGATTTCCTCTAGAAAATCCCCTGGAAGCAGAAATCTTTTTCGTACAGACTCTACGCAAGTTGCACTTGCAGGATGTGTGAAATTCACAGGTAAATGGCTGGTGTAACAAAAACCTGTTGGCACTGCAGTCATTATTGTTCTTCAAATACCACAAGAGGGTGTCGAGAGTTGGAAAGCTGCCTTCAAAGAGTTACTTTGAGTGGGAAAAAATTCCAAGCCGAAGATAGAATGCAAATTGGAATGGAGAAGAAATGCAACAATGCAAGGCATTCTGTTCCCGGCATGGAATTAAAAGGTACATGCGTTGCGTAATCGTTGCATTTCATTGTGATACCTTATGCGCTTCAATGAGGACTTTGAATATGTAGATATGCATCCGCGTACGTGCATAATCATTGTATGATACTTTGGGTAATACTATATCGTTTTGATGAATTCACTGCAACGGTTCCGTTTGTGTGTTTGTTTGTAGAGTACAGGGGCTTTGTGAGAAAATGGTATCAGATTTAATTTACTGTCCATGAGTTTTCGTCAGAACACGGAGCAAAAAATTATCTTAGCAGAAAAGAGACGTCTAGGACAGTGACTGCTGTGAGAACGATAAGGGGAGTAGAATCTAGCCAGCTCGTGGTGTTCACGAATGATAGCAGCTCTTCCACCCTCCCTGTTTGAGGTCCCCAGAGAATGGGTTCACCTAGTATTCGCTGCCTGGTTTTATCTAGAGCTGGGTAGTTGCCAGAGAAGTACCTGACAGTCCCTTCCTTCTCTCCACAACTTCGACAATGCGAATTGTAGTGACTCTGTACCAGTTTGCGTGCGTGTTCTTGCGATTCGCTTTTGCTGTAAAAAGGTCAGAACTTCTTTGATCTGGGTCCAGCGGCTGCCAAGTAGTGGGAGTAGATTCCACCCTTCACATTAGTCAGCGGGACCTACCATAGACTTCACACATAGGGGAACTATTAAGACCGGAGCCCTACTCATTCTCCTCTATGCTTCTATCACCGGCAACCCAGAGGAGGACCAAGACATTTCAACATGTCTCTACACTACGCCACTATCTTGAAAGACACTGAGTATAAGGCCTTAATGCCGGCTTGAATGTGACTCGGATTATGCTTCAGTCGTCGACAGGCAAATGGAATATCCTGGCATATCATGGAAGACCATACAACTCGGCTGTACTATATTATTGCTATCCGACTTCACTGACTGTCTTTGATCCGCTGTTAAACCATATCTTGTAACCTCGCAACACATCACCGACCTTCCACTCTCACTTGAATGAAAGTCTCTGCGCAAAATTACGCTTGAAGTTCATTTCGCAGGTGACGTAGTCCAGTGGGAATACCCAGAGTTCTAGTGGCACTTCGTCTAAGATACTACTTTGGGCGTAGGGGTTTCCTAGCAGGCATCCAGAACTCCTGTGTTTAACGTAGAGCCCAAGTAACATCTGTACATGCAATTGGACAGCCCGTTAGGTCCCATCTCCTCACATCTATGTATATATAATACAAAGAACTATCATCAGCCTCCAAATGAAGGTTCTCTTTCTGGAGTAGAGTATTACACAGGCCTTCTTAACCCTCAGATTTATGTTTATCGATTTCATCATCATCACCAACGTCACAACAACTGGTAACCGGTCTAGGCCTGCCTTAATAAGGAACTCCAGACATCCCGGTTTTGCGCCGAGGTCCACCAATTTGATATCCTTAAAAGCTGTTTGGCATCCTGACCTACGCCACTACTTCATCTCAAGCAGGGTCTGCCTCGTCTTCTTTTTCTGCCATAGATATTGCACTTATAGACTTTCTGGACTGGATCATCCTCATCCATCCGGATTAAGTGACCCGATCACCGCAACCGGATTTTATTCACAACCAGACGGTCATGGTATCGCCCATAGATTTCATTGTTATGTAAGCTACGGATACTTTCCTTCTTTATAAGTTCAGAGGTGATTGTCAGGATTCTATCTATGAAAGAAGTGGCGAGGAGGCAGATAGGGAAACAAGCCTGTGGGCAGAGTCAACACCGAGTGGCCAAGGCGAACCACAAAATAGTGGCATCAGGAAACTCTGTATTCACAGTCACTCAGTGGTCGTGATGCACTAGGCGTAGTCGTAGGTTGAGCCATTAGACGTACGTCAGCACGGGACTCGTTTAAAGTGGTTCTGGCCACGACACCTTACCAGAGGTGATCTAGCACCTTGGGAACAAAGGGCTATTTTGAGTTCATATCTCTCAGGAGGATTCCTGGAAAATGTGTTCTCGGCCCAGTTGTTTGTCATTTGGCAGTTTTATGGGGAACTATAGCCCATGTCGCGGGCAGGGTTTCTTGTGGGTGACGTAGTTGCAGTAAAGGCTTTGGGTAGGCCTGGCATCCACCGCTATGAATGCTAAGTCTGCAACTGATTAGGATCTCCAAATCAATTCGCGTCTGACGAGGGCCGTAACGTTAGTCTGTCACTGCGGATATTCATGGAAAACCACAACGACTTAGCTGTGACTTGATAATGAGTAAAATACAATCAATAGCATTCTTGTTTGTCTGTATTGGCACCGGATTATCCAGCTTGTCTAAGCCACTTCTTGGGGAAATTGGAAGGGCACATTCTAGTCTATGCATTCCAACAATGATAAGGATAAGGATAACTTGATCTAGACCTTCAACAGCACTTAATTCAAGGCCGTAACAATACAGGCAAACGGGATACTATAGGAGCATTGCACTCGCACGTGATTCTTGCTCTATCCGACATCCGGTCATAATACATATCCCTCTGGTACCAGTAAGTTTTGAACCACGGTCTTCCGCTGCGACAGCCTAGCGTTCTAACCACTAACTCATCCGAACATCAACAGGATAATTAGTACGGTTTTACTGTGCTAATGGTTTAGTTATGTCCAGCTTTTATCAGGGATGACTTACAGTTTCATCTAAAGCAGGGGAAATTCATCAGACGCGTCAACATCTACGAACCGTGGTTTCGCTGCTCTCAGGACAAAGATGGGGCAGCATCTGATGTGTTGTCGCTGCCTTCGATAAAACCGTAAGCTGTTTTCGTCCCTGATTTTTAAACATTGAATGTTAAGCTTAAAACGAGGTGCCCGTGAACCATTCGGTCCGGTCTGACAACAGGTAAATGCAAACTTAAGGTCTCTCCCTCCTCAATCAAACGACTTCAGATTATTGTCTTTGATTCTTAAGACGAGGTTTGGAGTCAAAAGGCTCGGTTCCTTGGCTTTGAGCCGGCTAGTTTGGTTTCTCTAACTTCTGTGGACATTTCGCATGTTCATTATGTCGGTCTCCGTGAAGTACGAACCCGCAGATTACATCTACCGGTGCTGTAGCAAGTAGCATCAAGGCATCATTCAACTTTGGGCCTTGACTGATCCGCATCGTTTATGATTAGAATAGTTGTTTTTTAATACAGATCCATTGGAGGACTCACACTTCCATACCTCTGACAGTACGGTTCACCAGAATTACATAGCTTTCCCTTTGGATACCAGCTAGATGCTAGTGAACTATAGGCTACGGAATCGTCCATCCTCATATAGGGGGCCAAAAATTCCTCAAGGGATTCTTCTCTCGAACACGGCCAAGAGTTCGCAATTTTTCTTGCTAAGAGCCTAGGTCTCCGAGGAATACATGAGGACTGGCAAGATCTTGTATAGTAAGAGCTTCGGTGAGACGTTTCGGTCTAAACAGCCGAAGAGGATGGTGCCTCCTGCATTGACATCTGCACCACGAACAGCCTTTTCCAGGGCCAGATTAAAGAGGACGCATGATAGGGCACCCCTATGTCTTATACCATTGTTGATGTTGAATGGTCTTGAGAGCGATCCTGATGCTTTAATCTGGCCTTGCACATTGGACAGAGTTTGTCCAGTCTGTGTTATCAATTTCGTCGGGATAACGAATTTTCTCATGGCCGTGTACAGTTTTACCATAGCTACGATATTCGGATAGCTGAGTGGTTAGAGCACAAGGCTGTCGCGGCAGGTCGCGGTTCAAATCTCACTGGTGGCAGTGGAATTTGTATCGTGATTTGACGTCGGATACCAGTCGACTCAGCTGTGAATGAGTACCTGAGTCAAATCAGGGTAATAATCTCGGGCGAGCGCAATACTGACCACATTGCCAGGTTTCATTTTTTAGCTGACTAAGAATTGGATGACCGCTGTTCTGTATCGTGTAGTGGCTCATCTCAAAACCGGTCCCTGTTCAGCGCTTCCATATCAGCCTTAAATTGTGACAAGGTATCGGCTAGCTTCTGAGCAGTATTCGGTATGTACAGGGACCGCACGCTCCATGAAAAAACGCTCAAATTCTTATTCCGTTTTCGTTGCCGGGTTGGTCCTTGTAAATTCCATCTTGTCCAAGGCTGAAGATTGTACGCTCTACTCAACCCCCAACCTGGAAGACCAGTGGTAACAATTTGTCCCATTTTTAGGCGCGAAAGGCTTGCCTTCATCTTTCTCCATCTGCAGTTTTCCATTAAGAAAGAAATCCCAGCGATCACGATGTGGAGGTAGGGTTTTGTAGTAGAGTTTTTGGTGTTGATTTAGGAGACGTATGCTCCATCGTATGTACCAATCTGCGTTTTGCCCTTGAACTTATACTATCCTTTAACCGCCCCGCTATGGACTTGGATTTTCCGGGATATACTTTACTTTGAGGGAAGTGGCATCTTTTGCCTATTTGGGCGAAAGAAGTGAAATTCACGTATACTGTTTTGGTTAGATTTATATTGCATGTCGTATTTTGCAGCCACATGGCCTTTCTCAAAGCACCCTCCATAATTTCGCCTATAATGGAGAAAAACATCCTTGAAAGCAATACCAACGACTTGTTGGGATCCGCTATGACGTTCACTCATGTCCAGCGCCCGTGGAATCTCATTCATCGCTATCACCAGCTACTATCCCTGAAATCAGACTGGATTATCTTAGCCTTTAGCATGGGTGCTATCCATTACATAAAATTCCCTCCAATGCTTCCGGAATACCGAAGTCTTCATCATGGCTTTGGTCCTTATGTTATTGAATGCTCTTTTTGCATCCAGAAAGACAACTAAGGTATGTTGTTTGTAGGGTAACAATTGCTGAAAAGCGTTAGTTTGCTCCGTGTAGAGCGGTCACCGAGGATTTGCCGTTGAGGTATATGTGTTGGGTTTGGAGAGGGGAGACCCATGATCGTCCTTAAAAAGTGAAGACACCTTACACAGTTTTCAATACGAAAGAGGCGAGACTGATCGGTCGAAAGTTCTTCTGGGATTCATGGCGCCGTCTGCTCGCCTTCAGTATGAAAACCATGCACGTCTCCAGAAGTGCGATACATATCTAAACCGAAATGCAGTACCAATAAATCTTTATAAGCCACGAAAATAATGGTCATTATGTTATCTGCGATTAAAGATGTGTAAGTGGAGAAGCTGTTTATTGTTTATCCTTGATGATTGTCGATTCGGTATTGTTAAATGATTGGAACTGGATAGCGTCCAAAAAGGGCGCTTCAAAGTCCTCCTTACTGTCGGAAAAATATGTCTGGACTAACAATTTGAGGGCTCTGCCAAAAGATTGCGTCCAAGGGTCCAGCTTTTCATTAAAGAATGGTTTCGTATAGTTCTTGGTCAAAATCTTATTGAGCCTCACAGAATCATCGATACTTTAGATGTTCTGATATTACTCCAGCCAGGACCGTCTCCAAGTGGTCTTGATGACCGACATATACCTCTTTAGGCAGTCCTTCTATGGCTGTTGGTATTTATGCCTTGAAGACCTTTGCAGTCAACTTCCTGAGACTGGGCAGAACTTTGTTCTATTTCTTGTATTTTGACGAGCATGCGACTCTAAAGGTGATTTCGAACACTTTCTCCAAAGCTTCTACCTGTCAATCTAGCTTGTCCATCATGGTGAGTATGTTTTGGATAACTTCCCTTGCGACTGACAAATATGCAGCCTTGATCTCAGAAGAATCGCTTATCAGGCACTCTCCAATCATTAATATTGATAGTGCCATTGTTCAGTTAATAGGGTGATATTCAAGACCTTCTCATAATCGACGGTGCTGATCGGGCGTGAAGACTTAGCTGTTGCTGGCCGAGCCTTCTTGCAGCCATTTGAGCAAAAGAGTTGGGATGGCCAGACTTCCTCCTTTCTCTTTTTTTCCTTCCTTTCTCTTCAACATTGGCATGCTCTGGAAGCTGTGGTCCGCCTGGAAGCAGTTTAGCCGGAGATGATTCGTCAGGAGGCATTTTGCTCAAAAGCGGTTTGCCCCTCGAAGACAGATAAGGGTAGTTGAAACTAAGAGTCCACTGGTACTCAGAGTTCACCATCCAGGACCACATCTTAACCCCAGTGCCCATTCAATCCTAAGCACGGTAGTCACACCTTGGCTTGGAAGGTGTAGTCTTCATATCAAAGCCTGGGAAAAATGATTATTCTAATCCAAAGAACTTCAGACAAATCAGCCTAACATTATTTTCGCTGAAATGTCTGGAGAGACTGTTTGCGCGTCACATTCGCGAGAAGGCGCTAAAGTCGCACCACCTAAATGAAAACCAACATGCTTACCAACGTGGAAAATCCTATGAGTCTGCTCTTCATTTTTTGGTTTCAAAAATAGAGGATGCAACTCTGAAGGGTGAGTACGCGATGGGGGTTTTCGTGGACATTGAAGGGGCTTTTGACTGCGCACCCTTCCAAAAGCTCTGTGATGCCGCCAGAGAGAATGGTGTTGATGAAACTCTAATAAAGTGGATCTACGCTATGCTAACGCAGAGATTGTTGTGTGCTGAAGTGGGTGTTAATCGCTACCTAACAACTGAAGCGACGAAAGGTTGTCCTCAAGGATGTGTGCTATCGTCTCTTCTGCGGAGTATGCTGATCGACTCACTACTATGCGAACTACAAAATCTGCCAATGCACGTTCAAGTTTATGCGGATGACGTGGCTGTACTGGCTCTTGGTGGAGATCTCGGAATGGTGTGTAGAAATACACAACGCGCCGTTGATTTGATTGACAGTTGGAGTCTCAGGCATGGACTTTCAGTAAATCCAAATAAAACCGCAATGATATTATTTACAAAAAGGGGGAAACTGAATGGGCCTTGCCTTCCAGAGATGAAGGGTACAACCCTTCAACTCATCGAAGAAGTGAAGTGGGAGTTATTCTAGACAAGAAGCTTCTTTGAAACAAACATGTTGAGGTAAAGATGAAACGAGCTCTTACAGCTTATGGGCTGTGTAGGCGGACCTTTGCCTCGACATGGGGACTTAGGCCTCAGGTAGTAATGTGAAGATATGTTGCTATAATTAGGCTCGCATGCATCCGTAGTGCGGTGGGTTAAGGTAAAACAGAAGAGTCTTCGCTGTAAACTAGGCACACTGCAAAGAACTGTGTGGCTAGGTATTACTGGTGCCATGAGGACAACATCCGGCGCAGCTCTAAATGCATTACTCAATTTGCAGCCCTTGGGTTTGTTTATTCAGAGCACTTCAGTGAGAGCGGCTCACAGACTAACAATGGACGTGGGGGACACAAAGCATTGGAAGAGTCATTGGGAGAACTGAATCTATTTTTCGCGATGCTTTCCGATTCTCAGATCCCCATACATCTGTTTGGTAGAAGATATGATGTTATCTTAAACCGAAGAGAAAACTGGGATGAACCAGAAGAATGCGTGTCAGGATATACTGACGTCTTCTACACCGATGGCTCAAAGACAGAAAACGGTTCTGGAGCAGGAGTCTACTACCTCTCGAATAAAAACGAGAAGTGGGATTTTCCTTTGGGACAATACACAACGGTCTTTCAGGCTGAAGTGTATGCGATCCTAAAGGCTGCAACCTGATGGTTGACGAGCGGTTGAAGGGCAGGCGCATCGCAATCTGTAGCGATAGTCAAGTTGCATAGAGGGCGTTGAGTAGTACTTTGATCACTTCAAAAATCATTCAGGAATGCAGAAACCGATTGAATTCTGATTTCAGATTCAACATGGTGGATTTACTCTGGGTATCTGGTCATTGTGGTGTAGAGGGAAATGAAATCTCGGATGCCTTAACAAAAGAGGCTTCAACTTTCCCCATGCCCGGACCGGAACCAGCAATTAGGGCGTCGGTAGCATTGGGTGATGCTGCTATCAAAAACTGGGAACAAACTTCCCATTATGACAGATGGCGAAGCCTTAATGCTGCTAGACAGACTAAACTCTTCCTGTCAGAACCAAACAAACATACTGCAAAGTTTATCCTGTCGAAAAGCAAGAGGACTTTCAGAAGTATTGTGGGCATTCTGACTGGCCATAATTCACTAGCTGGGCATATGTTCAGAATAAGAATTATCCAAGATGATACGTGTCCATCCTGTAATGAGGAAGCGGAATCCACAGAACATTTTCTATGTGAGTGCCCCGCTTACGGACGGATCAGACATCAGATTTTTGGTGCTGATATGCTCCAACTGCAGCGAATACCATCACATCCACTAGCGGAAATTCTGCGATACATAAACGAATCCGGGATATTCCGTTAGACGGTGGAATCGAGTACAATGGACCACAAAGGTCTGAGTGCTCAGAGGCTTTGCCTCTCCCCACCTCAAACACACACACCTTGGTTTAGGGTTAGCTTACTTCTGTGTTACTTCTGACTCTCCAGAGGATCCTACTTACTGAGCTCCCTCATCACGACAAGGTAGGTAATCGTGGAGGAAGTTCGGTGCAGTTACTATAGAGCACCCATCTCTAGGACCTCAGTTGGAAGGGAATTCGCGTGCTTTTTGACGTAGCAAGGGTATTATCTAAAATAATCCAGGAATCTACCAAATAACACCTTGACGGAGAATAGGCTGATTTTCTCTGGAGCTTCCAGAATTGCCCAGATAAATAGCCTATATATCATTTTTGAACAGTATGCTTGAAAAGGCACATTTACATGTTCATGAATTTGTTGGTACTTGTTTTATCTATTCCAGCTGTAAAGATACATACATATCTATGTACTCTAGTAGTAAGCTCATGGATGTCATGCATGTTTAACGCTCTGAAGCTGCCCTTGAACTCAATGAATCTCTTTCGTCCTTTTGACCTAAACATAAATCATTCATTCAATCCACACTAGATATTCAACCATTAGTTATCAGATAACGCCACATTATCTAAGTGGAAAACCCCATGTTGTCCTGAAAAACTACAACACGTCAAGAGGTTCTAAACTTGTTTCGGTGATCTAAAAGATTAGTAGCCAACTTGGGGCTGTTCATAATGATGATAGTCCTCGATGATTGTCGCCAAGAGCATGTGTTTATATTTTATTGACAATAACCTTCCTTTCTCGCCGAGACGTTCCATTCAAGCAAATTCAATAATCACAATTCTAAGAAAAATTATAGAGCGTTCCACGTCTAGACGTCTGGAATATTTTGAGTTTCTTATAAGCCCCAACGCACCCCATGATTCCGTTCCATTTCGAATTACCGTGAGTACTGAAAATTACTCACTAGAAACTCCCCCAAAATCGTTCCCACGAAAGGCCAAAAACCTGCGTCATTTTCCACGGAGCCAAAGTAGATTACAAAATGTACTTTCAATAATTCAGTTGAACCTCATTATTCATCCGTCGCTCAGGTTCTCCGCTAAGTAATCGGAAAATGTTTATGTTTTTGATTAAAGCGAATATCTGAGCGCAGTAATTATTTCCTTCATTTGTTGTACAATGGATGACAGGTTCGTGGTGGTCTTTGAGATTGCTTTGTTGCAGCCCGGCTCGGGGTGTGTGAATAATTCCAATCGAGTCCTTGAGAGCGTGCTCGAATGCACTTCGTAGAATCTTATGTGCAGTTCTTGCTGCACTTTTTTTGCAATTGACACGGCTATTGTTGTCGCCAGCAGTACCTGCCCTGGTGCCAGCACTTTCATTGTTACAACTTAATCAAAAAACACATTAATTTCCATATTACATGTTCGCTGATAAAGGCTCTGCTTCCAATATGCGGGTTTGACTATTGTTCGATTGCTGGTGGTGTTGTAGGAAGTAATCTTGAATTTTACGTTGAACTTGAAGTTGATTTGGATTTTTTGTTCACAGTCGGAGAATATTTTTGAATAATTGTATGTATCTTGTGTGTAATATTTGCAAATGCATTGTAATTAAATCATGAGTTATCCAGGCATATTACAGCATTGAAGTGGCTTCCTTTTTCCGTACAATCAGACTGAAGGGCGACCAACCAGCATATGAGCTGAAGACAGTGATTCAGTGCTTCTAACCTCTGGCGAACCACTATTGTTTACGTCACAGTAGTACAAATTTGCAATCAAGGTCGCTATGACATACTGCAGGGCAGGACACTGCCGAGAATACGGCGGATTTCCGCGATATTTCTCTGCAATTTTCCGGCTTTTTTAGGAGAGCTACATCAATTAGGAACTTTTGATATGACCTCTGTGAATAGGATTCTATTTTCATATATAGATTATCTACTGGATTGAAGATACTCGTATATTTGACGTGGAATTCATCTGGAACAATTTAGTATCTGGCCAGGAAGCGATTGTAGTAGGACGGATGAGTGCAATTCTTTTGGTTGAGGGCATGAGATGTCCCTATTCCACTTTATCAAGAAGAATTAATATCCTCAGTTTTGACATACCTATTGATATTTAGGGCCAAATGGGCTTGTGCAGACAGAACAAAGCTGCTAGATGGCGACTATCCTTGATTATTTTCGAACCCACTTGAATTACACCCCTCAATTGGTAGCCCCGGATAACAACCAGTCAGTCTGCTGGTGAACTACCGTGAGCGGTGATGACAACGATGATCCGGCATGCCACGGACTTACAATTTGGCAAACGATTTCGATTAGGTTCGCAAGGGTAAAAATACGTTCAAAGCTCAGTTGGGATGTACTCCTGACTAACGCCTGATCCTGGCCGAGAACACAAACTTTTATAAGGATTTCAGCTGGCGCGATCATGGGGAGTATTTATGGCGCTGTATAGCGGATAACACCGACACGAACAGTGCAACAATTACAAGGGCACAACTGGCAATAGTTGCAAAGCAGCGGCAATATACGACGGTCACGGTTTCTGGCAGCTAAAATGGAAGATTCGACTATAAGAAGCGCGACGTTACAACGATCGATGACTGAACAGGAAAAAAGGTGCACTATGCCAGTGGAGAAGGCTACTAGTAATGAAAGAGGGAGTGCAGCGTACTAGAGAGACGCCAATGGGTTGGAAGTCGAAAAAACATTATCGAGAAAATATGGCAAGCTCTGAGCTGTGTGATATTCTCTTATCGGCAAAGAAATTGACGAACTCGCCAACCAAGGTGAACTGCAACTCATCTCACCGAATGCGAAGAACTTCCTCCGAAAGACAAAGGAAAGGACAAAGGCCGTTATCATCATCCAAATAAACACCTCTGTGGATGTCTCAAATGGGATAATACAGATGGAGGAATACCCCTAAGTTTATCAAGGAACTACCCCTACCGATAAGAAACATACATTCTACAACTCAGTACAGGGCATTCTATGTATGAAAACACTAGTTTTCTGCCTAGAAACCATGTGAACCCTCTAAATAAGGAGCTTGGATTGCCTCGAAAATAAGGAGGTGGTAGCGAAAGTGATCCCCAGATATGAACAGCCTCAAGGTGGGAGTTATATATCTGTCAACTCCAGAGGAAAAAAAAATTGTAATTGCCACCTTTCCAGAGAAAACAGTGAGCGAACTTCTTCACTGCGGAAATTAAGAAAGAAAATTAAGGGTAGGTGTTTGCAAAAGGTAGGAAAGAAGCACTTTGTGTTACAAGTGTGGCAAACCCGAGCACAAAGTGAAGACTTGCGTGTCGAAAAACTGCTGTGTTCTCCGCAAGGACTATGTCTGCAGAAAGAAGACGTCGTTCATGTTCTCAGTTCCAGTTCCAGTACTGTCAGGTCTTCAAAGAAGAGTTACAAGAAATGAAAAGTCAAGCACCATACGTAAAAGTGCAACTGGGGAAGATAGTGTAAGAAAGAAGTGTTAACCTGTTGCTCCTCATCGAGCAGTGGCATGATAGTAGCTCTCCTTAGAGGTATGCCAATATATCTTATATTGCTGGTATATGGGGGAGAGATACGATCAACTTGCAACTAGCCATTGTCAAGGAGATGACTTCGCTGTGGGAAAGTTTTTTCAGCGTTTACCTCACACTGAACCAACCTTTCTGAATAAGTTCGGAGTGATTTGAAATATGAAGGAGAAATATGAGGGGAACAAAAAAGGAACCCTTCAAAGAAATTATCAAGGAAAAATCGGGGGTCTCGATTATAAGCTGGTTTCCGAAAAACTTGGTGCTTATCGATTACCCTGTTCCATAGAAACAGTGAAGATAAAGAAAATCGCGCAGACACCTCCTCTTGTCCACTCCATTCGAACTGGTCCTGTCGATGAGAGGGTGACCCAGTTTTAATATGATTATTGCTGTCATTCCTGGTTATAATTTCTGACGAACTTCAAGCCGTCATGCCTAGATTTGGTATATGTATAACGAGAGAGGTCTATGACACTTTTTTCCCAAAGGCACTAGGCGTCCTTAACCAGCATAACTTGATCAGACGGAGTGCAAATTGAAACGTTAGTTTTGAATGCAAGGAGTCCGGACTAGGATGGGTTATGAGCTTGCAGTTTTCATTTATTTGACTCATTTCCAAGAAGTTTTTGAGTCTTGTGAAGATGAACCATATTTCACAACTACGTTCTTCAACCTCCGCAAGCTCAATAATCGATATATGTATCCTGATTTTCTGTCGAAGCATTTCGAACTTAAGCTGATCCAAGCTCATCAGGCGATATTCATATATGTGAACTTCCTACTCCAAACTGAGGTTCATCTTCAATAATACATTTTTTTTGCTCCTTTTACCCAGGCGTTTGTTTTACGACTGTTGTTTGAATAACAAATGACGTCTCATTAAATTTCACTTATCTTTACGAAAGGCGTGTCCAGTATCGAAATCAATAACCTGTCACTAGAATCATCAGCTTGTCTTCTTCCCCAGTGACTTTTGCCCCGATCAATGGTCTTAAATCCAAAATTACACTCAGAGTCTACTTTGATGCCCACTTTGGACCTGGGTGCTGGTTGACTATCAAAAACAGTGACTGGCGCCTTGCGTTAAAGCAACGAAAATGTTGCGTTGAATCAGCGCGGTAACATCCGCGAACGACACAAGGTTGCACCGATTGTTAGAAAGTCACGAAAGAGTGTCTTCAATGATGTGGTCATGTAATTCGCGATGATAGAAACACCATCGAATTCAAGAAAGCTCTTGACAGCGTGAATTCTCTACGTAGGAGAGGCGCTATACGGAAATTAGTAGCGATTATCAGAGCGATATATAGCAAAATATTACGTGCTGCATCCTGAGCCATTTAAAGTCCAAAGTCGAACCGGCCAGGATTGCCTTCAGTGTTCGATACTATTACCTTTTGGCATCGGTGACGTTCCTCATGCTGTTTTGTATGAAGGGCGGGGAGGCCTTCAATGGACTGTGACATTTTTCCTCACCTTGACTACGCTGATGTTCTCTGATCGATTTATAGACCAAACCTTATAGTTCTGAATTGGGAAGAAGGAGAAGATAAACTCCAGAAGAACCAAGGTATTTAGTCTGACGGGCCCTATTCGAATTGGTAAGCAGAATATTGTTGGTGTTGATTGACTCGTATATCTAGAAAACATTATTTCTGCCGAAGGCTGGGTTGGTACGGATTTTGATGTCCCAGACAAATTTAGGGCACTTGATCAGCCTTTCCTCCTTTCCTTAGCATCTGGAAATGCAGCTATGTCAACACCAATTGAGATTGTTCTGTGCTGATGTTCTTTTTGCACTACCATTTGGGAGCGGCTCAGAAATCGACCACATTTTTATTTGAAAACTCCAAGCGTTTCTTCCTTTTCTTTAGCCTTTGTCCCGTTGACAAGCGGGGTCTTCTTTTTGTCCATCACTGCAAGACGCCGTTCATTGTCAGTTGTGGAACGCCACTTTATCTAGGTTGAGCTAATTCGTGAATCGGTTTCATAAAACAGTTCTCCATTGGCTGATTGAATTGACCCGAGATATTTAAATCATTCAGTTCTGGGCGAGTCATTGCCAATGACAGTGAAAGTGCCTGTTTTATGGGGATCGGTGGTCAAAAATTCAGTTTTATTTTGGTGCAATTTGAGACCGCGTTGCATAAGGCGCTCATTCCATTATTGATGAAATTCGAGATAATTTTTGCTATGAGACGCCAGGAAAGTATCATCTACATAAAGTAGCTGCGCTGGACGTTGGATGTCGCGTGGAACAGTCTCCGTAACCAGATCAAAGAGGAGTGAAGAGGGAGCACTTCTGTGAAGAACATCCATAAAGACGCGAAACGTTTCTGATATGGGAAAATAACCGGATTGGACGGTAATTTGGACATTCTGCTGGACGACCATTCGTTTTCCATATTGTAACTATGGTGCTTTCTAACCAGTCAGATGGTGTTCTATCTTCTAGAATAACCTGAGCCACAGTGTTGGTTCCAAGCTCTTCGCTTTCCAGAGCTCAGACGTCATGTCGTCAGCTCCAATTGCTTTCCCCGACTTCATTCGTTTTATTGCTTCCTCGACTTCAGTTGCGCTGATAGTTAGGTTTCTATGGTGTTACGCGGGTACTTGTCTCGGGGACTGAATTCTAGAGCCCCGCTGTGACTAGCTACAACGGTACCAGTCTATACCGAGTGCATGGCGCGGCATTCATGCTGGTGGATGCAGGACCTACCTAAACCTCTGCCGAACTAAGGAGTGCGGCTCCTGCATTGAAACGTGACACGACGTCGAGGTGCGAGGGTCTCTGTTCGCTTGAACGTAACCCCAAACCTCATGAAGCTCGCACTAGGAGGCCAACCGCAACAACTGAGCTGAACGCACATACAACAGGAATTCTCCCGAAGGATGTCAATTCAGAAGCTATCCCCTTTCCCGTAGTACCAATCTACCCCTGGTAAGGATTCGTGACCTACTGCCACTTTAGATGAGTCCCCGTGCAGACTCGGGTTTTTGTCCCCTTAATTAGGCCTTTGGAGCATTCACCTACTGTATCACGGCCGGCAAACCAATGTAATACAGCGTCTCCCGGTGCCACCACTATGAAGGTTTTACTTGACCACTCGGTTTTGGTTCGCCCGACTATCTCCACCACCTCTGAGCACCAGTTGCGCTGACAAATGGAACTGTTCCAAGTGTCGGTAATGATTATGCAAGTGGAAGATGAGCAAATTCTTCAGTTGAAATCTGCTCGAAATATTTTCGCTATCTATCCTTTACAGCTCTTGGGCCGGCAGAACTCAAAGCCGGAATTGTCTGCTAGAGCCACTTTAAGCCAGCCTCGTCAGTGCAGTCCAAGTGGAGAAGCCCATCGTGAAAACCTAGATTGGTAAATCGTAGCTTCGTTCCAGGGTCCAGCATTTTTTCTTCCAGGCATTCCCGGAAGATGGTAAATTGTCCCTCTGACATTTTGCCATTCTTGGACGAAACTCCCACGGCAGCAGTCTGAACAGGGGCTGTAGCTTGTGCATACGTCTTCTTCCTTCTCGCCTTCGTGTCCGTATTCCTATGGGAGGGACCAGCATCATTGAGATTTCTCTCGCTGATTTGATCACCTCCCGGCACACCGATCCTAATCCCCGCGAGACGCGTGGATGTAAGCTCTGGTGCGCAGCACAACAAACCATTGGCTATAGCAGATGTGTTGATCTTACGCTTCTTGCGCGCATTACCGTTGACAGATGAGTCTGGTGCGTCCAGTGTGGATCTCACCGGGGTTTCCAGTTTATCCCCACCTTCCGCTGGAGATTCCGCTTCCTTGCGTCCGATTTCTCCGGACGTTACCGCACCTAGTGGTATAGCCACGTCCATGTCCTCATTCCCAAGGTGCTTCATCTTTCTTCGCAGTGCTCTCTTCTGCCGCCGACTTGGGGCCTTTCCAGCTTCACGGTGTCCGGGCCGCTTGGATCCATTTCCACATACCGGCGTTAAACCAGTAGCCTCCACGTCACTAGCTTCCCTTTCGTCCGCTCTTCCCGGTATGGGTGAAGGCGGAGGTTCTGACAGGCAAGATTCAGCCTGCAGTCCCCTTTCCTTAGTGGCCGAAGTTCCCTTCTGCCGAGCCTTCCTACAAATAAATTACTACCACGACAATGTGGTTTCCGTGGGGGAGCATAGTATAGATTAGGAATTATTATTTTAATTGATCAGGTACTGAAGAAGGACACAGCGTGCTCGAAATACGTATATAAGAATACATGAAGTATCCCGTTTGAGGAAGGAATCAATTGTATTTTATTTTATTTAGATTCACATAGTCTTGCAATTCATTGGCACGATTCTCTACTGCCTTCAGATTTACATCAACTTTTTATATCTTCATCAATGCCGACCTTTTGGTGTCAAACGCCAGATTCGACAAGCAAGGTATGTAGGTTGTAAATGGCTTTCCAGCAATCCTGAGGCATAGTCTGCAGGACATTATGTAACCGAACATCTGGTGATGATTTTCCCAAACGAATTGCACTAGATTTTCCGAACGGACACGCAACGTGGAATTAAAGTAGGTACCAGCCAGAATAGGATGCGTAGTCAGGCGCAGCTTTAAAAAAACTGTTCATAGACGATGTGTAGATTTCCTCGGGCAGAATACCACCGAAGGTTCAAAGTGGACTCAATCATATTGCAAAAAACCAACCAAATTCCAGCCGAATTTATCTATAATCCTTATTAAGCTGCCTAAAAAATCTTGCAAGCGCCATGGTCCTTCATAACTTAGTGTCCTGTGGGACTGAAATAGGTAAGAACCTTTCTATGCATTCCCGGTGAAAGTATCTCTAACATAACAAATTATCCGACAAAGAGGAAAATGTAATATTGAACTCTCAAACTGCAGATTTCGTCGAGCAGGAAAAAAAAGGACGAACTTTCAAAAAATAATAATAAACTCACCATGAGAGGGAATTTATATGTGTGCACATTCAACGGGGATACATGCACAAAATTCCAGACAGCCGTTGACCTTAAATGCTTAGCTATCGGGTTGGTTGACTGGATTTCTGTCTGTCTGCCTTCTTGAGAACTGTTGTTGCACAGGTTTTCGGGTGCTTTAAGAAGGGATAAAGTTCCCAGGTATTCTCCATGCCACCTCCAATAGACGAGGCAAAAGGACTCATCCCAGCATTCGATACAAAGACAGATGTGCTGCACTCAGGTGAGCAAATTACAAACCGAGTCCTTCTTGTTATCGTACAACACGAAATGTACACCGAATAGAATAGATCCTTGCTGCGTTCGACGTAAAGGAATGGCACCTTGCTGAGGATATGATTGGTTTCTAGTTGGAAATGGTGTTGAGGCTTGAAGAATGGTTCCGAGAAATAAGGTAAAACGAGATTGTTTGCTGAGATACGTACAAAAGCGAATGTTGAATAAGTCCCCACAGAGCGGGTCTAAGGTGATATAGAAAGACTCAAATTAATAACTTTTGAGTTGTCTCTCTATCAAAGATTTATTCTGTCAATGTGGGAAGCAGCAAACACTACAGGTACTCCTGTAAGCTCTATCTCGTCCCAAACATTTGCTCAGAGCAAAGCCAGCTCAGACCTAGTTGAAAATATTTGTATGAAGTCAACGTGTCTCCTGGGACCAATTCGTTCATCCTGTCTGAGAGCAGGCACTCTTCCTCTACACAACATGCATAAGGGATGCATTTCTTCCACTTTTCTCTCCCTGGGATTTTTCCTTACTTTCTCCTTTAAAATTGTTCCCAATTATTTGTTGGATGCCAGTACCATGTCACTGACAGATGTTTCCACGAAACACATGGAAAATGGTTATATTTTCATGTAAAGGTTTTCCATGAAACGATTTTCCATATGTGTAAACATTTTACTTTTGAACGTAATATATCAGGCTTCTTAGAGTTGGTAGACAAACGCACAAGGATAAAGGACTGGCGAGTGGAAGGCGAAGGAAGATGAATGAAGAGACAAAGATTCTATGAAGAGTGTGTTCGTGATGGCAATAAGATAGATTGTGAATCGATTTACAAGTTGCTTTCTTTCTGCTTTCTGCAGTGGAAATTGAATGGTTAATAGACTTCTGTCGATTGTTGAAATAATGTTGGGTTTTTCTGATGCACTTTATGCATAAATTCGATGAGTCATTTTTCTATGGTTTGACTAATGGTCCTTTTAGAGTTGATGCTGTATAGCGGGGAATCCGTTTGTAGTAATTGGATGAATTGACTGAGGATTACAGACGTAATGCAAGAACCATTTGAGGTTGATAAAAGCCCTGTCATGGCTGTGAAATTAATCTTGCATTCAATGAACTAAGTTCGCAGTAGCAGTAAGTGAAGTTAAGTCAACCTTTGTTGAAACGAATGTTCAGCATTGTATTCATATAAATACCTACAAATCTCGCATTTCATGCTCATGTTGAAAGAAGCTTCTACTATTGAATCACAGCGAGCAGAAAAGCCACGAGTTCTCTAGTAAGAAATATCGCTCCTTTGGTAAAGATATACGAATCGCAATCTATGACATATTGGCATAATTTCGGTTAAAAGCCAAAAGTGAAGTGAATATTGAATCTGCTTCAGAAAATCGAATCAAAGCAAATGTCACTGGTGGTAGAGGGATTATTATCGTAGACTGGATATCTGATACCAGTTGACTCAAGTAGGACATGGCCTGCTATCGGTGACGATCTACAACAAGGCCGACTGTTTATGAACATTGTCACATTTATCGGTGAATCGTAGGACCGCGGAAATCGAGCCCCCGGTCAAAGGCGAAAGGTTAGCGGTGACTATTCTGAGCTACAAAGCAGGACATCTTCAATATAGTCTTCCAGGTTGGCATCTAGGTGATGGACAAACAACTCATCCCCATGGAAGAACTATTGTTACGGGCGCTGGAAAACAGCCTAGGGGCGAATGTATTCAGTGGGAAAATTTCGACACCTGAAAAAGAGTTATTATTTTGGAAGCGGAGGACCCTCTTTTCCTGAATAGAACAAGAATACTACCAGAACTTCTGAATGAAGTTTCAAGATAAAAGATCGCGGTCAAAGAGCAGAAATGCTCGTTTACGTGTAGAGAAAACCATGAAAGCAAAGAATTTCTTGGTAACCAAAAGTAAAGGGAGAAAATGGCCAAAGACGACAACAGACATCATTCCACTGATTCCATCTGCCTCAAAAAAACTACCGTAAGTATTACTTGCTTCTCATATATCGACATCCATAAAGGGCGGTTTTCTTGAGGAACAATTCTTTACAGCCTCTGCAGAGCTGGCACTTTAACTTGTTTGAAAATCCTGGGAGTCTTCCTAAGCTGTAGAAGAAAGGGATCACCGCCAAAATTCCGAAAAAGGATACCCGTCTCCAGTGCGACAATTGGAGGTATTTTTGCGTGCTCTCTGCCGTCGCAAAGTAAATAGCTGGAATTATCCTAGAACACACCAAAGGAGACCTCGAAAGCAGAGAGCGGGTTGGTTCCCGCTCTTGACCCTCCTGTACTGACCACAACATCAATTCAATTCGGGGCTTTGAGCGGAATTCAGAACTTCACTTTACCTGTTTTTCACTGCCTTCGAATAGACTTTCGTTAGCGTAAACAGGTAGTGTATCTGGAGTACTCTATGCAGAAGAGCCATTCCAGAAAAAACTAATAATTATTTCCAAAGTAACATAAGACGACGCATCACTGTAAAATTTCGGAGGATTTTGAAGTCCAAAGCCGGGTCCGACAAGCTTGAATTCTGCCGGTGATACTATTCTTTCCTGTTATGGCTGTTGTGGATTGAAGTTCTTTATGTTATCCTGAAGGGAGGCTGTGGAGAGATTCAAAGGTGGTGATCTTTTAAGGAGTCATAATGGTTGGTGAAATGGCTCTGGATTTGGAGAAGGAAAGAAGCATAGTCGGACAGAAGATAAACAACTATAAAACCAAGGTTAATCAGGTCGTATTGATGTCGTTTATCTATAGGGTTGTTTTTGCTAATGATGGCACCGTACCAGATGTCACCTAACATATTGAGAGCACTTGGTTCGCACTTACAATTCTGTCTAACATGTAGAAATGTCTGAACCTCAACACCAGCTGTGGTTGTTTCGCACTGATATACTCTCTGTGCTTTTATATGAGAGAAGTACATGGAAAGTGACCATAGCCTCAATGATTATTTCTACCAAGTCATCGGGGTGCTCTCATTTGACAACATCTCGAACGAGGAGCTTCGTGGGCTAGACGTTTTGATGTGAAGGTGGAAGTGGCATTGGGTAGGTCACACTATCAGAAAGACCTGAAGAGAGCTGGAACATATTTCGGCGAAGCAACAGCAACAGGGGTGGGGGAGGATTATATGGCACGGAGGTAAAACGAGAAGTAGAGGTCAAATATTTGGGAATTTCATTCGACCACAAATTACTGGGAGACGCATGTCGGAAACACTTATCGGGAGGCTACGCGGGCTTTGATGACATGCAGGCACTTAGCAGTAAAAAATGGGGCTATACCCCGAAGATACCAGTTTGAATATACACTGGAATAGGAAGGCCAATGATTACCTATTATTGATAACAAGCCACAATATGACAGCGAGATTTCACTTCGATAAAAAATTTGAAACACGTTGGAGTAACAAGGCACACTGGGGGAATGCGGCTGCGACATACCGCTTAAGCCAGCAACTCATTACTTGATACACTGACGGATCCCTCTCAGCAGAGGGAGCGAGGAAAATTATCTATGAGCCAATGGATAGGCATACTAGCATATTCCAGGCGGTAATATACGCCATTCACAGATGCGCCTCCTTTAATCTCCAAAGGAACTACAGCGGGCAGAATCTTGCTCTTCTAACTGACAGCCAAGTGGTGATTAAGGCACTTACAGGTGGAAACCTGCATTCCCGGGCATCTTCCTTTTGAATCGAAATGAGATGAACGCCTCACAAATAAATTAGTAGCATCGTAAAAAGCTCGTTGGCTGCACCAGTCGTGGGAAAGACTGATGAAAGACATTTGTGTATCTTATTCAAAGAGGGCTCGGAAGACGTCTGCATTAGTAAGGAACTCCAGACATCCCGGTTTTGCGCCAAAGTCCACCAATTCGATATCCCTTAAACTTGTCTGGCGTCTTGGCCTACGCCATCGCTGAAATTTGCGTTGGGTCTTTCATTGATATGGCACGGATCAATAACTATTAAGAGGTATTTTACGACCCAAATTAGACTGTAATCGATCCACTGTATGATTATTTAGATTTTCCGCATACCGGGGATAACATTAACTGGAGTAGCTACATTCTGACTGCGTTATCAGTCGAATATTTGGGAGTACACTTCTCCAGTCAAACCAATTCCAAATCCCAAATTGAAATCTTTCAGATTACTCTGTTGCTTTGGACATCCACTTATATCAATTAACCCCTCTGACATAGATACCGTCTTCGGCGAATCATCCGCTTCCGTCTTTGCATGGTTGCAGACCACGAAGTCCTCTATCCGGGTAATTCGCTTGTTTGGACCAGTGCCCCTGGTTTAAAAATAGTGCCCACCTAAATGGCTCTTTGTATTTCTTTTCTTGGATGCTACGCCTAAAACGAGGTGTTAGAGTACACTTAGAATATAGTCGGCTTACCAGCAATCCACAGCGGAATTCGGCCTTTTGTGGGATGATTTTTGATGAAACACATGATCTTAGCTTTTATTTTTGCAACAGCAGGGAACACGCAAATATCCCTCCGATTGTCGCACTGATGGTCGATGCTATTTCTGGAATTTCGACCAATATCCTCTTCTTACACTTCCTGGAAAAGATTTGAAATTCCCAAGATTTCCGTTCAAATGGAGGTTGCAACTGTTCACAAACTGCAAGCAATGAACAGTGCCATTGGGAGACAGTTTTTTTCGAGGAACAGTATTGAATGTTACGGTGGCATACTGCATCATGCAGAAAAAAGGAACTTCACCTAATGTTATATGGTTGAGAATTTTGGTAAAATGCTACTTCCACCTTTTCGTTGATATTTGTGGTAACTTATAATCCCTGCACCAACACGATGGTAGAATTTCTTTTGTTGCGACATATGCTGCACTGGACTTCTCGTACTTACTCTGTTCCCAGTGATCGATAGAACTTTCAGGTTCTTACGTCCATTGATCGACCCCACGCTTCCACAGTCAGCCAAGTCTTGCGACTTTTTTTTGGGAAGTGGCTGACAATTTCATTCGCCAGCGGATGCCGGTCTAATGCTTGTCACTTTTTTTGAGCGGGCTGTTCAGAGTTTTTATAATTTATATATATGTGACCTCTTGGTGGGGTATAGCGCGTCAACAACATCCACGCGCTATCGCTCGCGGTTAACTGAAATCCGCTTCAGATTTCCAGAGAAATTCACACTCTCCTCTACTGTTCTGCGCAGGTGCCTTTGGGGTGACCCACTTGTCGGCCATCTTGGGAGAGTGGATTACCCTGCCTCTCCTTAATATGTGACCTATCCACTGCCACTTGCGTCCTCCCCTTATGCCGCATACGAGTGCCAGGCTTGCATCGACAAAGTTGATTGTTTGAGATAGTGTTAGGCCAATGTATTCCCATGATATGACGCAGATAAGTATTGAAGAAAGCTTGGAGCCTTTGAGTAACAATGGAGTTCACTTTCCATGTGCTTGTCCAATATAGCAACACAGAAAGAACACTAGCACAGAACAGTCTGAACTTCATCTTAGTGTTAAGATAAATGCATTTCCAAATTTTAGACAGGGCAGCGAAAGCAGATCTAGCACTGGACAACATCCAGTTCGGTGCCGCCGTTGACAGATTCCACGCCATAAATTGATCGACGCTCTCGATGCTTTGCCAATAAATCAATAGGGAGAGTGCCTTAAACCATTAGACTAAGAGCCTTGGTTTTGTTGATGTTTATTGTCAGTCCAACTCTACTTGCCTCTCTTTCCCATGACCCGGTGAGAGCAAACAGATATCATCAGGGTAGTGGAGGTGTTTGAGGAAATATGTCATCGTCTATTGAACTCTTCCATGTCCTTCGGACAAGACAGTATGAAGAACCGATAACAAGAAGAAATAACATCGGCAATAAAATGGAACCCGGGTGCACTTCGCTGCGCACCCCCTGTGCAGAGCATGTCAGATACACTCCCTGTTCACACTGCCGAAAGCTTCCACGAAATCGATGAAGAACAGGTGAGGTGAAGATGTAACCTCCGCACTCTATTCCAAAATGATACCAAAATGATGATATTCGGAGCGGAAACTAGCCTGATTCTGTCGATCAAGCTTTCGAGATGTTCATCGATTTGTTTCAGGATTATTTTAGCTATAATCTTTACAACGGTAGAGAGCACGCAGATACCCCAACAATTATCACGTTCAAAAAGGACTCTTTTCTGGAATCTTAAAGATTATCCCTTTTTTATATTCTCTGGAAAAAGTATTCGATTACCTAGAGTACATAGTAGAAGTAGTAGATCTGCGGTAGCTGCATGTGCGACGATAAATAACTCTGAGACGGAGACCGTCGAGCCCAGCGGCTATACCGAGCTTGCCCGAGACGATTTCCCTTCCGCTTGGAGGAACAGTCCGTATTCGGTTGGTATAGTGATACCGTTATGGTGAAGTGTTCTTTCCACCTCTTTGGATGCTGGTCAATGTCGCTAAGGAATCGATTGTTAACGTTATTCACAGGACATGTTGGTTCCTGCGTATGCGGTATGTACTTCTGAAATCGTTGCATCCTGCAGCATCTTCTGCTTCCCCGACCAGGACAATAATAAACTCTTCTTGTTACGGCACAACAAGTTGAATGTAGTGCAGCTTCTCGCGATTTTGCTCGGTGTCATAATTCGGGTGCGTTACGTCCGGCATTATTTGCAGTGGTCAATAAAGCCTCAGCCTTACTCAGGGTATCTATTGTCCGATCGGCAGGATAGCTCTTCCACTGAAGGGCGTCAGCCTGATCATACAAATGGTCAATGTTGAACTCAGGCGGTAGCAGCTCTCTAACCTTACAGGAAGGGGCGGGCCGTTGAAACCCAACTGAGCTTACGGTAGGTTCAGCGCTTAAACAACGTGCTACCAATGTAGAATGTCAGCTATCCTTCGGGAAAGCGAGCACTGTCGAGATCCTCGTTGCCGCTGATCAAAAGCGTCTTTGATAGGAAGGTCTTCGACGTGCGATCGGTACCTATCAGTCCACAAATTTCTATCACTTTTAGTCGTTTCTTCCGTAGAAAAATTTGGAGTGTGTTCTTAAGTCCCAGCTGATAGCTCCATGCTACCTCAGTCAAAAATGGTCGGAAAATACCGATTTTCTCACGTTTAGATTAACGAGAAACATATAAGCTGGGCGAAAGGGCCCCCCACTCGGAGATTAAGAAAGGTTACCAAATGAAATATGCAGAGTTGTAGAAAGCAAGTGACGAATTTCTATCTTCTACTTAGAGTATGCCAGACAGACAGGGTAATGACATATAAATTCCTTGTTTGGTAATGGAAATTTATCACCTTTTATTTATTTATTTGCTAATATACAGCATTTTTATTTTTCACATTTAATCCCAGCTTCTCCCTTATCCTTCTTCCAATTTTCTGATTTCCATTGCGATATTTACTTTAACATAGCAATTTACTAATATTCCGACAACGATCATTAAACCTTTTGTTGCTGCTTTCACATAGGAATACTCATGCTGCATATTATTAAATGCATTTCTAACGCTTATTTTTGGCTAAGTGGAAATGCATACGAATGAAAATTGATTTTCAGGGGATTTTGTTATTGTAATGAGACCGGGTCGAGGCAGGTAGAGCTCCATACATTATTGAAAAATTCAGGCAGTTTTCGCTGTTGTCTTAGCTGACGAAAATTTTGGATTCAGACACTGTACCGAAAAAGTTAGCGGTATATTGAGCAGCTCAGGAAGGTGAACCGCGGCTCAGATGAATGAAGTGAATTTGGAAGTGACTGAATATGGCTGATTTTTGTTTTGTGAAGGGAATCGAGTTTGGGACGCAGTGGAGTTTTTTTGTGACGCTATTTTTGTTTGGGTGCCTAGGGAGTGGATATTGAAGACAAAAGAAAAGAAATAAATCGTTATCAGGACTTTTTTTTGTGAATTTTTGAGAATAATTACTCGACTGAACGCAGGAGGGAGGGAATAGGGAGTCAATTGGCTGAAAACGGAAAGCGGAATCTAATTACCTAAAGGACGACAGTTTCGAGATTACTGACTGATGCACTCGCAAGTAGACTTATGAGAAAAGAGGTGCGAATTGAGATAACCTTTCGCAGTCGTGTATGGCTAGTGTTTGTTTGGTTACCAACTGAGCGATAGGCTGAGAATTATCTGATCCTTCTCAGATATCAATTTGTGCTCAAATCTTTAACTTGAGGACTCTCTTTTCCCTTTCTTTTCTCTAACTGCCAATTGCACAATAACATGAGGGGTTTCTTGAATTTGTCCTAAGAATGTCAAGGCAGAGTATGAGCCCCATAGCCCGCGCCTCATGGATGTCTGAAGAAGAGGGTGCCATTCGCCGTGGATCTTCCCTCTCGATCGCGGCATTTGGGCCACATCCGCGGTTGAGGCGTAAGTCTTTTTGTTTTCATTTCCAGATTTAGGTCGCGTGTTTATCTTCCGATAAGTTAGCGATAGGTCGCGCGATATCACGATGGATGTTTGGTCTTCAGGTTCCATTGCGGACACATTGGTATAAGGACACGAGGAATATTGTTAAACGGCAGTCGAAGGACTGAAGTGCTCAAACAAAGCGTCCACATTCTCGCTTCTCCGGGTGGTGATGATCTCACCGTCAAATATCATTAGTTATTGCAAAGAGCTGCTTGAGAAGATCTTCAAGCTCAGACTGACTAACGCAATGCAGGCTGCGGGAGATTGCTCACCAACACAAAATGGTTGACAATACTTGATGCGGTTGAAGAAGTGGCCCAAGTGGTGAAATTCGCTGAGGCGCAGAGTTGGCACTATCAGCCAGCTGTGCTCCTTGTGACCCTAAACGAATCTTTAAGGTGGTGCGGTTGCATGAGGCAGTGGAAAATAAATTTCATACTCCAGGCTTCTATTGCGGATATTGAGGGGCTATTTAACGGACTGTGTCTTGCTCTATGAGACAGCGTAAAATCATTGTGACTTAAGGATCTATCCTTGGCCTGGACTTTTGGAATGCCTTGTACGGTCGTCTTCTACGGGCACGTGGGCGATGCTGCGGCACTGGTTACCACACGCACGGTTGAACCAGTTCAGGCGCACACTGGGAATGGGCATGTGGCAAGTCAGCAGATTTATTTATTTATTTATTTCCATATTAAGATTGGTGAAATCACGATCTTGTCGAAGCTGGCGGTGAAATACCTCAACATCGTGAGAAAGAAGAAGATGAGTTTCTTCGAGCAGATTCGTTACACCACAAACAAGCCTGCAGCTAGAATGTTTGCGATTTTCCGACTGGTGTCCAATGACGGAGGTCGCTTATCTGGTAGGAATCGTTTGCTTATAAGTGCGGTTCATTCCGTTCTTTTTTACGGTTCCGAGGTATGGGTTAACTCTATAAGTGAGAAGATGCACCAGCTAGCGCCTAGCACAAGTACAAAGACGATGGGGTCTGCTAATAGTCTTCGCCTATCGTATCGTCTCGAAGCCAGCAGTAATGTTAACAACAAGAGTTATTCCGATCGCTCTCGATAGTGCCGAGCGGAGGTTTATATTCCTCAAATAAGGTGAGGGAAATAAGGAAGCCGCCGCTTGTGAAGAAAGAGTCCGTACTCCCTGTACATAGCAACAATCTTGGGAAAGAGGATCGTGGGGTAGATGGATCGCACATCTTAGCGAAGATGTGGTTCAGTCGGAGGTACGGTGAGGTTGACCATTACCTAACTCAGCTGCTCAGCAGACATCGATATTTTAACTCTTACCTGCACACAATCGGTAAATCACGGTCGCCCGGCTGCATTTATTGAAAAGACATGGTGGATGATGCCTGCCACACCTTTTTCTTCTGCAGAATCTGGCAGCACCATCACCACCACCTTTCGATGGAAGTGTACCAAGTGTCCTCGGACACCATAGTTGAGGTCACACTTTAGAGCGAAGACACGTGGAGCCGAGTGGTATGTTACACTCAAGGAATTCTTAAGCCGAACAAGTGAGAGACGGATATGTTAGGAGAGATGCAGGATAGCTGACGCCCCTGTATCACGGGGTTCTGCTACTACAATGAGCCTGAGGTCAATGTGTCAAACTGTTCTGGTTTAAAGTCCTAGATGCAATAGGTGAGGGTGTTTTAGATAATAGCCATTCAGGTTACACCCACAGCAGTATTTCCTTCGCTGACGTGTCAAGAAAAACTCATCAGAATAAATGAGAACAAATCATGATTTGTCCTTATAGGGTGGTTCCAGCTTTTCCCGTTCCAATTCTTCACCCTAATGAACCCTAATAAAATATGTCAAACAAATTGAATGTAAAACCCCTGAACTAAAAAAATCATCCCCCAAATTACCGTAATATGTTAAATAACTTCCGTAGCCCCCATGAACCGCAAAACATATTATTCCTGAAAGAGCCCCTACCATACCATCAAAAAAGTTAGAAGAGTCCTTTTGGAAAACATAAAGGTAATACCCTCCAGGTGGCTATTTAAAATTTCATTGAATCCTGACTGACCCGACCGAGTGCAAAAGCTCTGCAATGAGAATTTAGTTGGCGTCGTCCTCCCTTTTGCACGATGTTAGGAAAACCCGAGGACTGCAATTTATACACTTGAAGAAAAATTAGTGGCCAGCAATGAAAATCAAAGAATCATTCTGAGGTGCATAATTGCAGCAAATTACATTTGATTACACTCCGTTCGAGTCGACCGACATCGCAGTCCGTGCTGTTGTCGTCGTTTCACGTTCAGGCGCTTGAAAGATTAGAGGAATCGGAGGAAAAGTCCTTTTTCCATTTGTCGGTGTAGTCTATTACAGGTGGAGGAATGGCGGTTGGTAATTATTGTGGGATAAGTGTAGCCATGTTCCGCTGGGTATCGCGAAAAACATTCACTGAATAGAGTGAAAGTACGAGTGCATTTGAGAGTTGTTGGTATCCTGGAGTATATGAAATTTATAAATGCCATTGCTCTGGAATTGGGTTGAGCTGGCTATGAATTACTGTGACTCTTTGAAGTCCCTTTGGAAGTTTCCACCACCAAGTTTAGAAAACTTTTGAGCCATGAAAACTTCTTTGGAGAGTCCTCCACCGTAAATTTACATGCTCATACGTGCTTGCATCTCAATCCAAGGAGCTAAGAAATTTTTCCTTTTGAGACATTTGCAAGTGTGTCGATATCAAGAGGACATTTTCCCATGCAGGTTATCCGCAAGCCAACCCTTAACTTTCCATGAAAACATTTCAGCAGCACATGGCAATAATCTTTACGTGGTCGAATGAATCCTTTCGCGATGTACTAGACTGTAAAAAGGACAATAAACGTGCGACCCCGATTGCGAGAGCTCCACCTCCCACTTCTTCCAAGGGTGCAACACATTCGAGGGCATCAATAAAAGACGATGAAGGTAGGAGTTGCGGTGATGGCTCTTCAGTGGACACTTGGATATTTTACAGTCTCCCATAACTTTGATCAGGAGTGCATGAACCGGACAAAGTGGTCGCCTGCAGACGAATTTATTGATTGATTGGTCATTTGACGAACCTAACTCCATTCTGGCATGCAGGAATTTGTTAAGGATAAATGCCAATAGCTTGTAGAGTTTATTGCTGTACAATGCAACTATCTACGTAGAGACATGCTTGTGTGTGCATCCTGTGGCCAGTTAATTGCTGTAGCAGGGAATTTCCCAGAAGGTCAAAGCTCCCTGCGAAAAGTTCCATTTTATGGCAATCATGGTAACGGGTGAATGAGAAAAACATAAAAGACTGAAACGACAAGGATAATAAAAGTCTGGACACTTGTTTTTCTGTTAAATTATTCAAGGTTTATTTTCGCCATTTTGCTGTTTCATTATTCATCATCCTTGATATGTTTTCGGCGAAGGTCGAAATACAACGACAGATATTAAGAAGACTAGCAGTTTCACAACAAAGTTTTCGTGCCATATGGTTTGGTGAATTAATCCTTTTTTGGCGAGGTAGTCGTGGAGGTACTAAGGTTGGCAGGAGGTTCGATAGACACTTGAATTAATTTTTTAAATGAAGACTTCAATTAATTCTTTAAATGAAGACTTCAATTAGCCCAATTAGCTAAACTGAATTATGCCTACAGAGGAATCATGGATAGCATCTGATCAGCTTATAATACGTTACGGAGTTTGAAGTTATGCTGGTTCTTGGTGCTCGTTGACTATGAAAAACAATGAACGGCGTCTTGCAGTCATGGAAGCCAAGATGTTGCTTTGGACCAGTGGTTTAACAAGCCATAATCATCCATTAGCGTGGTGGTGCGCCGTTTTGATTTCACAAACTCCTAAGACCGTGGCTGCTGTTATGAGAGCAAGGACGCGGGGTCTCTCACCCTGCAAATAGAAACCCAGCTGAGGACCCCAAAGAATGGCTGAGCTAGTGTCCGGAAACTAACTCTAGATGGAGCTGCGCGATCGCAGAGGAAGTGCCTGAGAGTTTCCCCTCTTCTTCGCAGCTTTGACAATGCGAATTGTAGGGTATGCCAAACTTGGCGGCTTGGTCCCCAATGTGCCAGTGCCTAGTGCATATCGCCATAATCTTATATGTGTTTGCACGAGTCTGGCATAGGAGCTTTCGCGTTCGGGTTTTGTTATAAACGAGCCTAATCCTCCATGACTTGGCACAGGTGGTGAGTCTTCGGCAACTGAGGTCCGTGGCTACTCAGTAATGCGAGTAGATTCTGCCCTTGACAGTCGTCATCTGGACACAGACTGTACTCGCCGAAGGATTGCGAAGAGCAGAGGCCCGCCTAGTCAATCCGTTAGCCGGCTCATTCCCCTCTATGTTTCTATGACAAGGAACTCAGAGAAGGCTGACCGTGAGCAGCTCGGAAGCAAGAACCACGACAGCATTGCTGGCGGTGAATTGTTGCCGATGCTGTTGGCGGTCTGAGATAGCAGTAGGCGCCGCTGTTTACCAAGGGGTGAACCAAATTTGACAACCGTTGAGCTTCTTTTGGAAGCAACTCAACCCAGCTGAACGTAACTACAGCGTTTAAGATCGCGAATTACTCGCCGCGTACCTTGCCATTAAATATTTCTGCTTCTCCCTTGGTGGTAGGCTGTTCACAAGGTTCACGAACCACAAGCCCCTTACTTTCGCGCTTAAACAGCCAGTTTACTTCCAACATCCAACACGTGTCTGGAAAAGACAACGTCGTTGTGGAGGCTTTGTCTCAGATCTCGGAGATCTCAGCCCTCGCCGCGGTCGATTATAAGGCAATCGCCGAGGCGCAGAAAGACGAATGCAAATTCAAGCAGTTTCCTATCTTCAGCTCAAACTTTCGCTTACTCTGCGAGACCTCAGACAAGGGAGCTACGCCATTTATTCAGGCCGATTTTCTCAAGGAAATATTTCACGCAGTAACGATCTTTCACAGAACCAGGACGACGAATCGGTTAATCACTGGAAAATACTGCTGTCCATGAACAAGGACGTAAACTCTTGGGGAAGACGCGTAAGATTAACAAGCACGTGAAAAAGGAAAGGACGCATTCCCTTGGTTCACCAAGCGCTTCCACACCATCTCCCTCGACAACATTGGCCCTTTTCGAGACTCGCATGGTTCCAAGTATTGCCCTGCAATCATCAACAGGACCACGTGGTGAGCTGAACAATACCTCTGCCATTACTACACAATAATGAGCCGAGGTCCTCTGCGAGAATGCGCTTTGGGGTACCAGCCGCAATTATTACAGGCCGGAGAATGCAGTTTGAGACTTTTAAATGTCACAGGACCACTGCATACCATCCGCAGTCCTGCGCAATACTGGTACGTTAGCACCGGACACTAAAGGTTGACTTGATAGCTCGCGACGATCCGTCGTGATTGCCGTCCTTGCCTTGCGTCCTCCTCAGCCTTTACATAGTCCATCGAGGGAAGTTCACAATCAGCCCTGCAGAGATGGTAAACTGGCAGAATGTGCGACTTCTCGCCGACCTTATTCTGGATATCAGAGCAGTGTTAAGCGACTCCATCATGCTGCGTCTGCTACGGAACGCGGTTTCGAAACTGGGGCCATCTTCACCTTCCCGACATACAACGCCGGGGGTCGACACCCCAGGGACCTTGAGACATGTTCACAGGTCCTCATTAGATTGGACAATTCATGGAGGCCGCTGTACCCTCCATACAAGGGCTCCTTTAAAGTCTTGGAGCGACGGGAGTACTCCTTCAAGCTCGACGTTTAGGGAGCCGAACTGGGGGACGCTCCAAAAAAGCGTTAGGATCGCGCGTAACTCAAATGGCGGGATCACGTCCGGGGTTCCTCCGCTGAACGCGCGTGTTTTCTGATTTTCACTGTGGAGGAGAGCGGCCGTGAGCAACACCGTCGCATAAGAAACCGTCTATCCATTTTTTAGTTAATTGATACTTGGTGCAATAATACTTTGTAACAAAATCGAAGCCGACACAAATTATTAAGTTTTTAACTGAATTAAAACTATTATCCCTCAGCCATTTTTGCTTAAATCTTAAATATATAAATCAGCAACATAAACTCCACCTTTACATGAAACTATTTCTTACGTCGACTTTTTCATCAGGTCTAAATACTGTTACGTGCAAAAACTGGTGGTTATCTAAAACGCGCACAAGAACTCTCCAGCGCGTTTCTGCACTGCCCCACTAGTGCAGAAGATGTCGTCGCTGAGTTCAAGGCCTTACTGACCGACAGCCAGGTCAGAATAGCCATGTTACGCTTGGGGTTCGGATCAGCCAACGACAGGCTTCCAGTATCGCCAGTTCTTTGGCTTGGAATACACAGGCGAAAGGTGGTAATTCAAGAACAACCCCGCATCGACTCTACAGACCATCTTTGGTCCTTTGATGAAGAATACTGCGTCATAGCCTTACAAAACGTGGCCTGTCTTCCACTCTGCCTGGTTGGAAAGTCCACAGCAAAGCTTCTCCTGAAGTTCGACTTGCGTGCAGCATGATATATGAGGAATGCCTAGATTTCCCGAGATACTTCGTCTAGGATGTTACTACGTCCATAGGGCTTTGTTGTCCAGCATCCGCACTTACGGAGTCTGACGGCACTGCACGGTGCAACGTATTTAGTGTGGAGGTCTAGGGGGAGAAATGCAGGAGTATATTGAGAGCATTTGCAGGGCAGAAGTTCGGAGCCCCAGTAGCACCTGCACACACGGTTCTTCGAATCCTATTAAGATCCGTTCTATTGCATTTTTTGCCCAGCGTCCGCCACCATACAATTGAGCCTTATGTTAGGATGGATGCACCATAGCTGTATACATTTAGAAACTCATCCTCGGCCGGAGACCCTATTTCTCTGCAAAGGTTCTCTTACAGGAATAGAAGGTTATACAGGCCTTCTTAACCTGTAGTTCTATGTTCAATCTCCAATTTAGCTTTGAATCGAGTATTACACCAGATGTAAAGTACATTGGAGAAATAAACCAATCTTTGTTCATTCAGGCGTGTGAGGTTGAATTCAGGCACCCTTGTCTTGGTCGGCTTATACCGAGTCCGCACCGTGTGGCCAACAGACATACCCTTCCCAACGATCCTTCTATGATGTCCTCGGCATACGCCACTACCTTCACTCCGCTGTTGTCCAATATCCGTAAAATTTCGTACATCACTATTAATCAGGGCACCGGAAAGATGGCGGCGGGGTGCCTCTGTTCATAGCTCTGGTCAAGCGGTTGGCTCCCAGATCCGACTGGATTATCCTGGTGGTAATATCCATGGAAAATAATATTCAATGCGTAAGATATTCCTCCAATCCAATACTGGTCAAGGCTTCTTTCATGGCGTTGGTACCAACATTGTTGAAGGCTCCCTCTATATCTAAGAAGTCAGTAAACTGTTTGTACTGCAGTGAGTGTTCAACTATGCCAATTATAGCGGTTTCTGTGCATTTGCCTTTGAGGGATGCATGCTGGGACTTAGGAAAAGACATTCTCTCCAGTGGATGTCCAAGACGCGCTCTAAGGTCTTCAACAGAAGGAGGTGCGACTGATTGGTCGAAAGTCTTCCGCAGACTCATGGCCGCGACTATCCGGCTATGAAAACTACTTGTGTGCGTCTGCAAGAATGTGGTACTTATCTCAAACAATTACAGCTCTGGTAAATCTCGACAACTCACTGCACAGCCTTTTCCTGTTGAATCTGTAGCATGGATTATGCCATCTGGGCTCAGTTATTTATGTGTGGAAAAGCTGTTTATAGCTCAGCCGATCTTATCCTCAGTTATTACCGATTTTATAGTCTTGCTCGGCTTGGGCGGCTGCATATGCTCCAAGCAAGGCTCTGCCTAACGGTTGGCTCATAGCCTTCCTCGCTAGCGGAAAAGTGTGTCTCAACTAGCAGCCCCAAGCTTTCACCAGAGGATTTCTTCAAGAAGCCTTCATACTTTTTAAGTAAGGATGGGCTCCTATGTTCCTTGGACCGAATTCAACTGATCCTTGCGGACTCGCTGGTGCTTTCAATGTACGTGTCGGACTAAGCTTCCAGTTCTCTTCGGATGCGGATTTATTGGGATTCTAAATCCAGAGCCCGCTGTGACTGGCACAGCAGTAATAATTTTACCGAATTTGGGCTCAGCATTCATATCGGTGGATACAAGGTTAACCCAAAGCATCTACCGCAACTAAAGATCTTGGCACCCGAGATGTGCAGCCCAACTCCAGACTTGAGTCTACAGGGCACAAAGAAAGTCACTATGAAACTTTCACAGGGGGCCAATCGTAAATAACCGAGCCGGGAGCAGATGCACAGGAATTCTCCTGAGACATATGAGGGCCGTCCCGATTCCGATGGTACCAGATGATCTGGAATGAGGCTACTCGCTTGGGGCTACTTCCGATGAGTCTCTTTACTGAATTACGAACATTGTTTCCCGGTGCCATTTGGAGGCTCTCCTTGGCTACTTGCTCTGTCTGCCTTCTCGCCATCTCTGAGCATATGTGCTGAGGATATTTGAATATGCATACATGATGGACAAACTCCTTTTCTAACATCAAAGTTGCACTTCCAGTAAACATCATTAGTTCGTTGCTCAAAGCCGTTAATTCAATAAAATCGTCAATTAAAAACCGCATTTACGTAAGTCGTACCGCTGCGGTAGGTCAAGAGAGAAAAAATTGAGATAATTTGAATTGCAACAGGAGTTAGGCAAATGCTACGACGCTGATTATTGGCTTGACGGTGTTAATTGTTCTTAAATCACCAGTAAGAAAGTGCAATTCCGAACCAGTTGGTTAAATAATGCAATACATCATATTTATTGAGGATAATTGAGGTAATTAGACACATATTACATTTAGAGCTTAGCTGGGATTGTGGAGTAATATCTGTTATTAGAGTAGCGTGAGTTGAGGTGAAGACAAGTAGTTTCCAAGGTATACCAGAAATTTACGCAAGTGATTAATTTTTCCGAATGAAATTTGCAAGCAAATGAGAGCAATTTTTATGATAATGTTTAGATTAATGAAAAAATATACATACATATGTTGTGGATAATAATTTTTCATGGTAAATATTACCGTAATGAGGAGATGAAGGGAATCAAGTTCGGGATTATAGAAACAATCTATTACTACTCTTACTTTTTTCGGACCAGTCCGTCATCAAGTGGATTCAGGGCTCCTTACATTCTAAACAAGAAAAATGTAACTTATAGTCTACCCACAGGACAACGTTCCTCTCCATCGGCTTACAAAAATGTATGTGTTTTTGGGAATTTGAGAGATACCGCTGCTATCGCGAGTCTAGATCGCTGGTGCCACGGTAGCTTTGCAGATCAGACCACGAAACCAGCCCGTGCGAAAAACTGAGTTCACTGGAGGCACAAAGATGTCTACCCGATTTGCAGCAACACGTTGCCTTACAGTGTACGATTCCTTTAGTAGGCACAATTATCTAGTAGGCATAGGTGTGGAAGTCTCGGTCCTCCCCGTCTCCAAACCCAACAAGCAGAAAATTCCTCGCCCATCGTAACTTCCGGCTTCAGGCAGGTAGACGTGAGTTTTGGATTGCGTTGGACCTTTTCGTGGCACTTCATTTTGGCTGAAATCAGTGTCCCTAGGGTTGCAGGTAGATATGCAGCATAGATCCCTGATAGACCCCACAATCGTCAGGTAAAATTTCAACCTACTCGAACAACAACACTCTTTTCTAGCATTTTTAAGGACGTTGCCGATTCACGCATTGGCCTACTCCTTCAAAAATATCGTTACATTACTACCGAATATAGTCTCTTTCAGCCAGCTAAGCATGATGTGCACCATAACATCAGTGCTACTGGTTCCCCAATCTTCTCGAAGGTGAATCCTCTACCACCCCAGAAGCTCTCTGTTGGGCGGAAGGAGTTTGAACAGCTAGTTAAGCAGGGTATATGTAGATTTTCGAATAACAGTTGGCCATCACTACTCCATTTGGTCCCCAAGCTTAATGGCGAATGGTAACTTTGAAAAGATTTTAGACGCCTGAATATTCAAACGATTCCGGACTGGTACCCCAATCCAATTTTCCAAGACTTTGCGCACAATTTGGCAAATGGTCGTGCTTGCTCGATCTTCGATCTTGCCAATACTTACCATCAACTCCTTGTAGCTCCCGAAGAGATTCTAAAGACAGCAATGTGCACAGCCTTTGGACTCTTAGAGTCTTTTGACCAGTGACATGTGCCGCAAACATTCCAGAGGTTCATCCACTCTGCATTAGGAAACTTGAATTTCTGTTTTGTCTACTTGGCTGATGTTCTGGTCACATCTTCCACTGAGTCCGAGCATTTGGTATATCTCCAATGCATCTTTCAACGCCGCTTTGAAAATGGCCTAATTTTCAACGTTGACAAATGCAAATTTCTCTAGCAACAAGTGAAATTTATAGGCCCTTCCATTACCCCTGATAGCGTTTAACCCGACCCAGACAAGGTGGACAAGGGTCAAAAACCTTAGCAGGCTTTTGGACATAATAAACTTCTACTGTCGTTTCCTGCAAGAAGTCGCTCACCACCAGGCATTACAAACGCTTTCCTGTCTGGTCTAAAATTAAAGATTCGCGGAAGGTTGTGTTGTCTCCGGATATCGTCTAAGCGTTTGAAATCACCAAACAACAACTGGTAGACGCTACACTTTTGACATTCCCTTGTTATGATATGAAAAATTCACTCCAAAAGCGTTAGACACTTTTCGTATATAGCAGCAGTACTAGCCCGAAGCGAACCAGCATAGAGAGCGAATGAATCTCCTATGCTGCTTCGCTCTGAGTACTCGCACGCCTCCCTAATCTACCCCCACCATTTCCCACCATGTGCTTCGAGTAGCAGCTGCTCTTTATGAAGACATTTTTATGCACTTCTTGTATATTGATGAAAGTCGAGTCCAGGATAGGGAAAGTGGCCTGTCTTAGTTCCTATACTGAACAAGTTGGTCATTAGTTGGCTTCAAGCCGATTCTGACCTTCTTTAGGATGGAGTTTTGCTTGCTTCATGCCAGAGACTCTATTGTAGGAAAGGCTTAGCAACTCCAGTTAGCCCTAAGCCGAGGATAGTTGCTGCGCTTTCGTGCAATGAACCTCGTGTGCTTATCAGCCAGGGGTTCTAGGACATATCATAGATAGATTTTGGGCCACTGCAGATTGTACAAATCTATATGTAATCAAAGGTTATGGCTGTACATAATAGAAAAGGTTAATAATTATCTTCTAGATAACGTTCTTCTTTTAATTTGGTCTAGGAGCAGTGACAGTATGGGATAAAACCTAGATGAGACTGGAGGCTACCCGTACGAGTATACAAACAGGAGAAGCCAGCGAAACCATAAAAGTACTGCTGCACTTCGCGAAAGTGGTGGTCTCAAGGTGCACGGTGTTGGTATGAAAACATTAAACCCCCAACAAGATACACCTCTGACCGTGTTCGTCGATGCCTCAGACACAGCAGTAGGTACTACTCTTCACAAAAAGGTGAATCAAAGGTGGCAATCGTTAAGTTTCTTCTCAAAGCAGTTGAATCCTGCTCAACGGAATTACAGTGCCTATAATCGTAAATTTTTAGCTGCGTATCTCAGTCTTAAGCACTTTCAGTTCCTTTTGCTCAAGAAGCACAAGCCCCTGACTTTTGCCTTACGGTAAAACCCGACAAAGCGTCCCTCGCCAATTTCGGCACTTAACCTACAGCAGCCAATTCAAATCGGCCATTTAACATGTGTCCAGTAAAGACAACTCGCTGACGCTTTGTCCCGGATCTCCGAGATCAATATCCTAGCCGCAGTCGATTTTTTGCCAATCGCTGTGGCCCAGAATACAAGCTCAAGGAGTTCTCTACCTTCGGCTCATATTCCTCTATTTGCCGCAAGATAGCTGAAACCTAGGCTATATACTCTGCTTACTTTTCGTAAAGAAGTGTTTCGCTCGGTGCACGATCTAGCTTACCTTGGCATTCGGAGAACGAATCGGCTAGTTTCCAGTAAATATTTTTAGCCTTCCATGAACAAGGACGTGAAACATTGGGCCAGAGAGTGAATCGCATGCCAATGTCTAAGCACTAGGCATGCTAGGAAGAAAGTAGGTGTACTGGATAAGTTGACAAAGTGCTTCCACACTAAACACCTCGATATTAAAGACCGTTTGCCAGATTCGTATGGCTACAACTATTGCCTCATGCTCATTGATCGATGATGTTTGAATCTACTCTCTTCTCGGAACTCGGAAAGCTCTTCTGACTCAAATATCAGTGGACAACAGTATACCACCCGCAGTCAAATGGGATGCTAGAACGTTGGCACGGACGTTGAAAGCTGAAGGCGGCCATTATGAACCCCGTCGAGCGGTCGTAGGTCTTGCATTTCGTTCTGCATGCCTCTGTATAGTTATTCGTGAGGAGTTTGCTACCAGCAGTGCTGACCCGGTGTACAAGGGCAACCTTCGACTCCCCGGCCACTTGGAGTTTGCTGTCAGTCGACAGGAGAGATGGCCTTGGAGAGACGGAATTGTTGCGCCTACTACGAGAAGCCGTTCTCAGATTAAAGCCACCTCGTTACGCGCAGCCGGCGGTCCGTATTCTTAGGGAAGTTGAAGTTTGCACCCATGTTCTGGTGAGGACTGGTGCTCTCCGGAAGCCGTTGTTGTCAACGGGGATAACGTGTTCAGTCTGGACGTCGGTGGCAAGCCCAAACGGATCTCTTTGGACACGTTGAAGCCTTCCTTCCAGAAAGCAATCGGAACTCGAGGGAAGAAGAGCATCTCGCTTGTTTCGACGGCTGCAATCGACCGCAGCTATGTAGTCTACCATTTCTCGACAGAATTGCTAGGTTTTCGCTGGGTTGGAGTGAAACTAAGCACTGGGTAATGTGCGCCATGCCATCGGCCGAAAAGAGCACAGCCTACCACAATGTCGGTTTGAATGATCGGGAAAAGTTCACAATCAGGAGTCGTGTGAAGAGGGACCTTCCTGCTTGTTTGACGTGAATACAAATTTTTTGTTGTAAGATGTGCCATCGATGCCATCAATTTGTTTTAGATGAAAATAATTTACTAATTAATAAAAATCATTAATATAGTGCAGAAAGTAAAAAACTACTACAAAAACGCAACCCTACGACACCGCAACTACCGACTAAACACCTCCCCGTCATCAGGAAATTATCCTGGAACCGTTTGACCCATTAGTTTGGGCTAGTCCTTCCTCACTCCTATCTTAGGGAGTCTTGAAGTCAAGAATTCGCTTTCACCACCGGGTAAGGAATGGGGGAAGGGAGCTGTTAGTATAAGGAAACCTTTGCTATTCGGTCTATCCTTGGATGGGGCTCAATCTTCTTCACAACAAGGAGAAGCCGGTCATATTACGGAACACGACACCACCTGTCAGCGCTCCTGAGAATCTCTCTGACAACGTGCGTCTACATAAAGTTACTGATGAAACCCACCTCAAGAGAAAAAGGTGTGATCGACGTCGTCCACAACTTCATTACAGAACCCACAGTCAGGGAATCGTGCCTTCCGGATCACAGGTTGCACTGAAGGATAGGAAGGATAGAAGGATAGGATAAAAAAATAGTCAATCTCATTATATTTTCAATTCTGCCTCTTGACACATTTTGCCTAAAGAGTTGGTAGATATGAGGCTCACAATATCGCCATTAGCCGGCTTAAGGCCGAGATGTCAGCTGCCTTCTCCCTTGCTACTTTGATTTGCTCGAAGAAGCTTATCTTCGAGTCGGGCGGTAAACCAAGCTATTTAACCGTTGGTTTCGACTCTATAGTCAATTCGCCGATTGAGGACACAAGATCGGGATTCTTTTTTTGGTCTAGATGACTACTTTGGACTGGAAGCTCTGGGCAGTTATCCATCCTCTTACCGGTGTATTGCAGACCAGGCACGACTCTTCTGGCAAGCCGACTCTTAGCGCGAACTATCGTTGGAAGTATTCCAGAAGTCCGGTGCAAGAATGAATACCGGCGATATCCCCGACGGGTCTTGCCGTTGGTGGAACACCAGATTAAATATTTCTTCTTATTTTTCATAATGAACTCGTCGAGCTCATTCATAGCGGAAAACGGGCAGGCCAGGAGGCCTTCTGCACTGTTGTCATCACCCTTTGACCCGGTGGAATTAAGTATCCGGCAGTATTCTGCAGCGGCCAGATTTTCCGGGTGACAAGTTTATAATCGAGTTCCTGGGGATCCTCATTTACCTTGGTGACTAGGTCCTACCATTAGCGAGCTTTGCTTTTGTTAATCGCGCTCCGGAATTTCACTTTAGGTGATTAGTACTTTGCAACTGTATTGCTTGCCCTTGCGTGCAAACGTTGTGTCAAATGGCGGAATTAAGACTTTCTGTAGGTAACTTTCGCCGTCCACCAGTACATAGGATGTTTGTTACGGCTTAGTATCCTTCGGGCCGTGGACGTTCCGCAGGCCGTCATTAGGTTCATGACTGAATTTACATCAGGGTCTCCAGTACCGCCATCCCTTTCCCCCCGAATTGGCCGCCAGAACGACTTTGCATCTCCCGATCTTGACACGCGCTGCGTTCCACGCGTTGGCGGAACGCTGACAAATAGCGTAAACCATTTCGAACACGATTACTGGTGAAACACTTGCCAAAAAGTCTCCCGAAACTCAGTTACGTCAGGGGTACTTTCTTCGCATCCGCGTGCCGTGATGTGAACCCAGTGTTTAAAGCTACAAGCTGCTATTTTCAGGATCTGGAGTCTGGATGAGGTATGTTCCAATGAAGAGCCCTAGTATTGAAGTTATCTCTTATCAGGTTTCGCCCTTCCGTGCTTAGAACGGCGTCCTCTAGCGCATCAATATCCTTATCCTTAACCACCGAATCCAGAGAAAGTCACCCCTTTGGTCTTGCCGAAGTCGAATGCGTCCCAAATGGCAGCAGTTCCCAATAAGTCGAGATGCCACGAATTCGTGTCCCTGTTCCGGTATTGCTCCTTGATTAGCACCAGATCAACTTTTACTTACCCAGGGATCTGCGTTAGTAGCTCGTGAGCGGTTGCACTCTAGTGTATATTAATTTGTAGAATGCTGCATGCTGTCCTCCTGTCGGGTCCCTTGCAAATTACTGAATGTGTCCATAGACTAGATACCTGTAGCACTTGGTGGGGCTTTCCGCATTCATACCCTGCATATTATTCCTTGAATCTTGATTTTCCCACTGTTGAGAAGTTTCCTCGCATGAGGGGGGGGGGGGGGGGGTGGACTTAAACCACACCGAGTTTTTAACCTGCATCATACACAGAGGTGATACCTATCCGGGCATTGGTTGCCTCTGGACAGTCACCTGCCTTATCTACTTCGACTTTTTTTGTAAGGCTCTAGACTAGAAACGAAAGCCTTTTCCCACAGTAGCTCCTTCACCGCTTGACAGAACGTTCTCTTCCTAGTAGTCTTCGGAACCAGTTTGACGTGAACTTGGCCATATTTCGCTTTCCGTATGGAAGCTGCTTCGGGTTTCATTTTGTAGCGGATTTCCGCAAATGTCTTGCCTTCGGCTGACTTAATGAACTGAGCCTAGTCTTCCCTAATTTCCTTTTCTTTTCTGTTAGTGGCTTTTGATTTGTTGCCTTCTTGTGTTTGGACAGATGGGTCTTTAGCGGTGTAGCTAGCCTTTTGCTGATCTGCCAGCCTTGTCCTTTATCCTTCCTTACTTTATCTTTTTGGACCCTGGAAACTACTTGGATTTTTCTTTTCCTTTTTTCTGACTGGGTTCTTTTTAAGGTTTTGTGTTAAATAAAATCTTATTGAAAGCGAGTCGATGTCTGTCTGTTTATCTGTCCGTCTGTTTGTCTGTCTATCTGTCACACCGATTTATTCGGGAACGGTTGGACCGATTGTTACGAAAATAGGTGAGAACGTGTCGTCTGTGAATTCCTTTATAAGTGCAAGTGGCGCTACTTTGGTTGAGTTTAAGGGGAGGAGGGAGGTCCCTCCATACATACGAAAAGGGGGTAATTTTTTTTAACAGAATATAGCCATGTGGGATATCAAATGAAAGAGCTTGATTAGTACTTTTCGAAACTCGTCCCATATATGATATCGCGTGAAACGTATCGGAGTGAGGCTCAAAATATGACCACTATAAAATGTAAAAGGTCTCCTTCTCAGAACCCACCAAACCGAAAAATCTGAAAAAAATCACAGTGGTATATCTAAACGAAATCTAGGCCTCAAAATATATCCCGTCCCTATTTCTGTACAAATAAAGTTAATAATAGCACATTACTTAGTTTTATAAATTTTGCAGGAAACCGCCCTTAAGTTCATGCAAAAAGTACAAAATTTACCAGGTTTCTCACAGAGATGAACCTAAAACCTTTATACCCAAAGCACCAGCTCCCGGTATTCCCGCTTGTTTCCGGAAAAAGGACACTGCACTGTCAGTCGTGCCAGGCGGTCAAGTTTCCTCTTTATTTGAGCTTCCCGATGCCACATCGGGTATTTTAGCGCTCGCTGCCTCTGTCACTGGTCGCTGCGGTGAGCGACACATTTTCATGGTGCGTCCAAACGCAGTCAACTCTGCCTCCTTCGCTGATATTTCGTCGAATTTTTTTGTGTTGTTATGATTATTCTCCATTTGAGTTTCTCCAACGCATCGTATGCAGGGGAGCGGGGAATGGGTGTACCCTGGAAGAACAAAGCCCGGTTTCTTCTGGCCTGACCTACGCTTAGTTGAAACCGAAACTCACGGACGGATCAGCGTTCGCTAGGGAAAACGTGAGCTAGTAATACCGAGTTAATGCACATTACCCGACCAGGGTCCGAAAGGGGTTGGCTTCAGATACACGTCATAACAACTACCTTGGCAGAGCTTGGCTCATATCACTTCATTCACGTTGGCAGAGAGCTGCTAACGGTTCCGGGGACTCCCAGTGTGTTCCAACGTGTACCGGTCATTCGAGATTCGCTCTTCTCCGAGGGGTTTTGTCAAGGCTACTACCTAGAACGCAAGTATACTGCCAGCTAGGGGGTCAGAACTACTTATCCCTGTATTGTGGGCGACCCGTTAAAGATCGCCCCATACAACTTTAGTGGGAGGTGCCTAAATGCACTCTTAAGGATAGGGGTTATCATTTTCCATGGATTTCCAAAAGTTAATAGATCTGGCTTTAGATTTCCAATTACTGTCGAAAACTAAATTTGAAGGAAGCGACTCTATCAATTGTTGGTGGTTGGTGCTTTATTCCTGCTTAAGAGCTTTAAGGCGTAATACTTGGATATAAGTTTGTCCACAAAGGTGCATATTACGAATATACAATAATTCACGCTTTCAGCCAGGAAGTGTTCATACGCATGGCGGAACCCTATCACACCTAAGGTAATAAAACACAGGAATTGAACCGAGTGGAAAAAATGGTCAACTGTATCTTTTTTGCATCAGTACGTTCTGGAAAATCTCCGGCTTCTGATTAGCTCACGATCACAATGGATTGCCTTCACGACCATGGTTTGGATATACTAGTGTAAACACAATCCACAGGACCAGAGATGCTAAACTTAAGATCAATAACAAATGAGAATAGATAGAAAGGATTTGGTGGGAAGATTTCCTTCGAACCTGTTTGAAAAGAAAATAGCATAAATTGATGAGAAAAATCAGAGGGTCCTTCGCAACAGATTTAGTCATGATTTATTATGGTATTCAGGGATAAATCACAGATGATTTTACAAACAATTCACACAGAGGATGGAGTAGTGGAAGACCACTGGCGACCATTGATTGTGAGGCCCCCGTTCAGTGACACACTATCAGGTCCAGTCTAAATCGCATTATCCTATAACTTAGCAGTTGCTGTTATCCGGATTATCCATTGCAATGTTTGCGATGTTTTCATTTCGTGACGTATTTATGGAGATTTATGCGCTACTTTTTGCTGTGATTAACTGCACGCATTTCAAGGAGTTCACTCCTGCGACTATGACACTCTACAACGACACAATACATTTGCAGTGGAAATCCTGCACTAAGCGCAAGCAAAACGTTCCGCTATTTTCCGAAGCAAATAAATTCTCTTAATTAAAGGAAATTTATGCTTTTCACACGAATATGTTTATGGAGAATGTGAAGCAACATTTGGTGATGCCATTTAACCTGGTGTGCTTTGTAACTCTCACCGTGCGAGCCGTTTGCAGTACCACCGTACGTGGATCGTACGTGATGCGATTTCGCATGAAAGTTAGGAAAAACAGGACACTAATTATAGTCCGTTGGAAAGCAATTAACAATATGAAATATGGCAGAGACGAACGAAAATTTTATTTATATTGCTGGCAGTCGATTTGTAAATAGTTTAGGATTTATGGTGGAAATTCTTGGGTGCAATGAGCAACATGACTTCGTGTTACTTTGTGAATTATGACGTAAATTTCGTTGGATTTTTCATAGAGACTTTTCAAAATGAGGGAACTATTTAAAGCGGAAAGTCAGTTAAAAGTCGGAAGCTTGGAACTTCAGGTGTAAACGTTTAATGTACTCCTTATGTACGTTTATATCGGAGCACGAAAATCCCATTCGTTTGTCGCTCCTAACGAACATGAATTAAGATGACCAGACTATTCACTTCCTTCTACTTAAATTTATATCTAAAATTGTCGTGCATATATATCTTTACATAAGATATAATATAAGAATGCGTTAGTAACAGTCGGGTTTGCACCAAAGTTTTCAGTATCGTCGTCCTGGATTTAAGTATGTCTTTTTGAATTCACACCTCATTCCTACTTTCTACTTCCTTTTTTGAGAGTAGAGTATATTAATGTACCTTCGCACGGAGTGTTTAACTCCTGAACACTTCCTTGTCATCAGACAACTATCCTGGAACTGTTTGATACATTACCTCGAGCAAGCCCAACCGCTCTCTGGCTTCAGCAATCTTCAAGTCAGGGAATTCCTTCCACTAATAGAAAGAGAGGGGTGGAAGGTGGAATTATAAGCTCAGGGAACGCCTAGCCATACGCGCTCTTCGCCGGTCGGGCTCATTTTTTTCGTAACAAGAAGAGCCCGAACGCATCTCTCTGAAAATGTTGTTTGAAGAGAGCTCCCTGCGTCTGCACAAACAGGAGATCGTGCCTTTTCAAACTTGAGAAGGTAAGACTGAAAATCTCCATGCCCACTTAGAAGTTGGGTAAGATAGTAGTTAATCTCACCATGCATTCGATTCAGCGACGGGCCTAAACTGTCGATGAGCTGCGCAGTCCCTCGGCCTCATTTTTCATTATGCCAAGAGAGTGGCCACTTGATAAGTCTACGATGACGCTCTTCACGGGCAACTATCTTTCTTAAATCGTCACTCTTGCGGCTGTCGATAGCTTCCCGGTCCTTAGCAAGCAGAGCAAGGGAGGTGACTCCTGCAATCACCATCACGGTCGGTTTTGAGACAGTGCGATAAGTAAATGCTACCCGCAAAGCGCCCCGTCTTGCACTTGAGCAAGGTGCATATGGTTAACTTCCACGTCAAGGGATCAGCGTTGTTCTCATAAGAAGACGTCTCCTGGTAGATACATGACCTCCAATATCCACCATTAGTCGACCCAAGCCGTAAACTCCAGCTGCAGCTATGTCTGCTGCTGCTTTGATTTGCTCAAAGAAGCTCATCTTCCCGTGGAACATTAAGCCAATGTATTTAACCGCTGGGTTTGACTCTATAGTCAGCCCACTGATCCATAAAGCACACAATGTCGAGATTCTATTTTTACTGGTCGCATCAATATGCAAAGCCTACCTTACATGTACTTAACACTGCGTCTGGCAACATGTGCAGCAACGTTGCCTGCATGGCCGACCAGGTGCGACTCTTCTGGCATGTCGAGTCTTAGCAGACTATCGTAAGAAGTGTTTTAGACGTCTGACGTGATCTCCATCTTTCTTTGACCCTCCAGCATCTCAAAGTGCAGAGAGCGGTCCTTCATATAATCCCTCATTATACGCAAGAGATAGCTTGCTACGTGGAATGAGTTTTCTGATGTGCCTACCATGTCTGTCCATCTTACGGAATTGAAGGCATTTCTGACCTTAATTTTTATGAAGAACACTGTCTTTCGGGATCGGCGGCTGTATGTCTCATCTTGACGAACTCCATCCACGACAGCACAGCATTCAAAGTGGATCTTCCAGCTCTGAACTTGAACTGCCTTGGGGATAAATCCCTTGTTCTCTGCCTCGGGCTGATTTCAGTTAACTCGTTGGGGAGTTCCGTCCTCACGTACTCGAGGAGGGCAATCAGACCCGAGTCTGCAAGGGACTCATCTGAAGTGGCTTCGGCCACGAAGCCTCACCAGAGGTTATCTGGTACCATGGGAACCGGGATGGCCCTCTGGGAGCATATGCCCCAGGAGAATTCCTGGAGGATGTGTTCTCGGCACGGTTATTTGCGGTTGGAGTTTCATGGTGGTTGTGGTTGTGCCTACATCGCGGGCAGAGTTCCTCGGAGCTCAAGCGTGGAGTTGCGCTGTACAACTCGGGTGCTGTACCCCTTAGTTGCGGTAGAGGTGTTAGATAGGCCTCGCACCCACTGGTATGAATGTTGAGCCTGCACTCAGTATAAACCAGGACCACTGTGCTTGCATGGCGGGGCTCTGATTGTGGTCCCAAAATCAATCCGTGTCTGAAGAGGACCGTGCGATTATGCCTTCACGGCAGGTACTCACGTTAAACCCCCAGGACTTTCATGGGGATAAATCCCAGTCAGTGCGGATGACTTCAGCGAGTCCTGACGAACTTTTTGAGCGCTTCCCATATACAGGATACACAGCGGTAGTTATGCAGATGGCAGCCTAGGGACTCATTTTGCCTTGCTGATTCGCGCGAGCCTCTCCTCCTTTCAGCGAGAAGAAAAATTGCTCTTCAACAAATCTGGCCATTGACGTAACAGCAGCTTGTCAACTTCCGCCAGGATACCATTAGGTCCTGGCTCATTGTGAGAACTTCTTCCTCGAGCTCTCTTATTGCGAAAAGCGGCACTTCTCGACGCTTTCCGCCCTGTTGACATAACTTCGTACAAGTGCCGTAGGTGCGCTTACAATGTGGTCCATTTGCTATGAACTTAGTGTGCGAGATTTCCGCAGGAAACTGATTTTCCGGTTGAGAAGTTTATAGCCAGGCACCACGGGTCTTCATTTTGTTTGTTGCTGTTGCCAACCGCGAGCTTCCCTTTTATTTATAGCTCTGCGGAGTCTTCTTCTTGCTTGGGCATGTAAAGGTTGTGTCAAACGGCGGAACTTATGGCATTCTTTCTATAGGTCTTCAATTTCTACCGCCCGCCATAACATAGTAAGCTTTTCATGGCCGGGGACCCTTCGGGGTATGGAATCTACACACGATGACGTTATCATTTTTATCACCGACCGCACGGTCTGCCAACGCGACTCTCCTTGCCCTAAGAACTCTGAGTTATCAATCATTTCAAAGGTCTAATCATCCTCTATACAAGTGATCACCAATTAAGCTCCTTTTCTCGAAATTCCCAATATTAACAGAGATGCGGGCATTTAAAGTTTTTCGAAAGATGCCCCCAATTTGCGACAATTTTCGCGCCACCTAGACCCCCCAACCCATAGATCATTTCAAAGGTCTAATCGTCCTCTATACAAGTGTCCACGAATTAAGCTCCTTTTCTGGAAATTCTCAATATTAGCGGAGATACAGGCGTTTAAAGTTTTTCAAAAGATTCCCCCGATTTAGGGCCATTTTCCCGCCACCCAGACCCCCCAACCCTTACACCATTTCAAAGGTCTATTCGTCCTCTATACAAGTGATCACGAATTAAGCTCCTTTTCGCGAAATTCTCAATATTAACGGAGATACGGGCGTTTAAAGTTTTTCAAAAGATTCCCCCAATTTACGGCCATTTTCCCGCCACCTTGACCCCCCAACCCATACACCATTTCAAAGGTCTAGTCGTCATCTATACAAGTGATCACGAATTAAGCCCCTTTTCACGAAATTCCCAATATTAACGGAGATAAGGACGTTTAAAGTTTTTCAAAAGTGTCCGGATGGCTCAAGTGGTTAGAGCGCTGGGCTGTCGTAGCGGAAGGTCGCGGTTCAAATCTCGCTGGGGGCAGAGGAATTTGTTATCGTGATTGGATGTCGGACACCAGTCGACTCAGCTGTGAATGAGTACCTGAGTCAAATCAGGGTAATAATCTCGGGCGAGCGCAATGCTGACCACACTGCCTCCCACAATATACTGTGGTGTACCGTTACGGTCTTGAATGAAGTGCTCTAACACACTTCAAGGCCTTGATCCAATATGGATTGTTGCGCCAACGATTATTATTATATAAAAGATTCCCCCAATTTACGGCCATTTTCCCGCCACCTAGACCCCCAACCCATACACCATTTCAAAGGTCTAGTCGTGCTCTATATAAGTGATCACGAATTAAGCTAATTTTTTCGAAATTCTCAATATTAACGGGGATACGGGCGTTGAAAGTTTTTCAAAAGATTCCCCCAATTTATGGCCATTTTCCCGCCACCTAGACACCCCAACCCATACATCATTTCGAAGGTCTAATCGTCCTCTATACAAATGATCACGGATTAGGCTCCTTTTCTCGAAATTCTCAATATTAACGGCGATACGGGCGTTTAAAGTTTTTCAAAAGATTCCCCCAATTTACGGCCATTTTCCCGCCACCTTGACCCCCCAACCCATACACTATTTCAAAGGTCTAGTCGTCATCTATACAAGTGATCACGAATTAAGCCCCTTTTCACGAAATTCCCAATATTAACGGAGATAAGGGCGTTTAAAGTTTTTCAAAAGATTCCCCCAATTTACGGCCATTTTCCCGCCACCTAGACCCCCAACCCATACATCATTTCGTAGGTCTAATCGTCCTCTATACAAGTGATCACGGATTAGGCTCCGATTCTCGAAATTCTCAATATTAACGGAGATACGGGCGTTTAAAGTTTTTCAAAAGATTCCCCCAATTTACGGCCATTTTCCCGCCACCTAGACCCGCAACCCATACATCATTTCGTAGGTCTAATCGTCCTCTATACAAGTGATCACGAATTAAGCTCCTTTCCTTGAAATTCTCAATATTAACGGAGATACGGGCGTTTAAAGTTTTCCAAAAGAGTCCCCCAATTTACGGCCATTTTCTCGCCACCTTGAGCCCCCAACCCATACATCATTTCAAAGGTCTAGTCGTCATCTATACAAGTGATCGCGAATTAAGCTCCTTTTCTCGAAATTCTCAATATTAACGGAGATAAGGGCGTTTAAAGTTTTTCAAAAGATTCATCCAATTTACGGCCATTTTCCCGCCACCTTGACCCCCCAACCCATACACCATTTCAAAGGTCTAGTCGTCATCTATACAAGAGATCACGAATTAAGCCCCTTTTCACGAAATTCCCAATATTAACGGAGATAAGGGCGTTTAAAGTTTTTCAAAAGATTCCCCCAATTTACGGCCATTTTCCCGCCACCTAGACCCCCAACCCATACATCATTTCGTAGGTCTAATCGTCCTCTATACAAGTGATCACGGATTAGGCTCCTATTCTCGAAATTCTCAATATTAACGGAGATACGGGCGTTTAAAGTTTTTCAAAAGATTCCCCCAATTTACGGCCATTTTCCCGCCACCTAGACCCCCAGCCCATACATCATTTCGTAGGTCTAATCGTCCTCTATACAAGTGATCACGGATTAGGCTCCTATTCTCGAAATTCTCAATATTAACGGAGATACGGGCGTTTAAAGTTTTTCAAAAGATTCCCCCAATTCACGGCCATTTTACCGCCACCTAGACCCCCAAACCCATACATCATTTCAAAAGTCTAGTCGTCAACTATACAAGTGATCACGAATTAAGCTCCTTTTCTCGAAATTCTCAATATTACCGGAGATACGGGCGTTTAAAGTTTTTCAAAAGATTCCCCCAATTTACGGCTATTTTCGCGCCACCTAGACCCCCAAACCATACATCATTTCAAAGGTTTAATCGTCCTCTATACAAGTGATCACGGATTAGGCTCCTATTCTCGAAATTCTCAATATTAACGGAGATACGGGCGTTGAAAGTTTTTCAAAAGATTCCCCCAATTTACGGCCATTTTCGCGCCACTTAGACCCCCAAACCCATACATCATTTCAAAGGTCTAATCGTCATCTATACAAGTGATCACGAATTAAGCTCCTTTTCGCGAAATTGCCAAAATAAAAGGAGATAAGGGCGTTTAAAGTTTTTCAAAAGATTCCCCCAATTTACGGCCATTTTACCGCGACCTAGACCCCCAAACCCATACATCATTTCAAAAGTCTAGTCGTCAACTATACAAGTGATCTCGAATTAAGCTCCTTTTCTCGAAATTCTCAATATTAACGGAGATACGGGCGTTTAAAGTTTTTCAAAAGATTCCCCCAATTTACGACCATTTTCCCCCCACCTAGACACGCCAACACATACATCATTTCGAAGGTCTAATCGTCGTCTATACAAGTGATCTCGAATTAAGCTCCTTTTCTCGAAATTCTCAATATTAACGGAGATACGGACGTTTAAAGCTTCTCAAAAGATTCCCCCAATTTTCGGCCATTTTCCCGCCTTTTAGACCCCCCGACCCATACATCATTTCGAAGGTCTAATCGTCCTCTATACAAGTGATCACGAATCAAGCTCCTTTTCACGAGATACGCGCGGTTAAAGTTTTTCAAAAGATTCCTCCAATTTACGGCCATTTTACCGCCACCTAGACCCCCCAACCCATACATCATTTCAAAGGTCTAGTCGTGCTCTATGCAAGTGATCACGAAGTAAGCTCTTTTTCTCGAAACTCGCAATGTTAACGGAGATACGGGTGTTCAAGGTTTTTCAAAAGATGCGACCGAGACGTCGGCTCTCTTTCTCTTCTGTTCTCCGCTTAGTGGCCCTAGGCCGACCCATTTACCCGCTCTCTTAGTAGAGAGAGTGCATTTAGGTTGTCGCCCCTCCTTGATATTGCTACTTTGGCCTGCCCATCATATTGCGTACGAGGGCCTGGCCTCTCCGCCTACAGAGGCCTTCTTTTGTAATATTATAGTATCAGGTCAGCGTACTCCGATGGGACGGCGGAGGCGGGTGTTAACAGAAGTTAGGTCCTACTTCTCATGGGTGGCATGTTCCCTCGAGTATCTCTCACAGCTTTTCATCCGAATAAAATGAATCACTTCTCGATTTTCAATATATAACACTCATAAGGGGACAATTATTCAGAATAGGAATTAAAATGAATCTTTTATGACTTATTAACAGCTACATAGTACAGATTTTCCATTATCAGCAATAGTAAGGACCATTAAAACCTATAATTTATGATGTCCAACTATGCGTAGTCAATAAACAAGAAAATTATTCACAAAACAATTAAAACCGTTGAAAAACCAAGCATGTGTAGACAATTAGCATCTGAACCGAACGTATCCTATGTTTACAATTAAGATTTTCCATGCCCTCGTCCCATTACCGTACTTTATCAATTCATCGTCCCAGCAGAGCAATAATAATATAATATTATCTCAATTGCTAGAACAATTGACCAGTGTGTGCTTTACATGTGATGAATTATAAACCAGGGAACCTCATGCCCAGCGGCCAGGGATGGTGTTTGGGGTCTAAACTGGCGTTGATGACTGTAAAAGTGATAATTCGTGATTGATTTTACTAATAATAGTGTAACGTGCTTGGATCTCTTTAGACACGATACAAATTCCAAATACGAATCACGACTAATTGCTATATCCATAGTGTACAAACACTTAATGAATTCTAAAAAGATGTTTCAATAAGATACTGTGAACTTATGCATATCACTTGGCGATTGATATGGACGTCACATTTTAATGACAGTTATCGAGCGCCCATTGTCTTGGGCTGGTATAAACACCTCATGCCAAACAGAACTCAGTACTTATTCCTGGTTGCTTTGGTATGCTCGAAAATAGATACAAAAATATAATAAATCGTAATTGATATGTTTAGATTGTATCGCAATCTACTAGCCCTATTTAGTTATACTAGTACTATGTAAGGCGGTTGACGAATCGAGGAGGGGGGATTGTCTGCGATATGTAAAAAATGGATCTGATTGAAAACCCAGACGAACGGTTGAGAAATTTGCAAATCAAGTTTTGGATTGTTCAAAGGTTCAATTGTAGAATTTTTTGATAGTTTTGGGAAAGAGCTGGCTGATCCAATGCGAAGGGGTGAGAAAGAGGGGGGTGATTCCCCAGCGTTTGTGCAACATTCTTTTAAAATGGAGAAATCTGTGGAAGACAGGTTTTTCACTTCAGTGGAAAACCTACAGTGACTATGGCGCGGTCAGCCAGCAAGAATAGTGGAGCAACTCCTTTAATGAAAAAAACTGGAAATCTGATTACGACCGGCCTTTCAGTGACACTATAGCCTAAATCTTCAGTCGCAAAAGAGATGGGATTACAGGCTTGCCTACCAGAGCCTTCCCGTTCGCCTCTACTGATGTAACGGATGGAAGAGAAGCTGGTGATGTAGATGCAACTAGTTTAATTTCAGCATGTGGAAACAGATCCATGCAGCCCAGACACCGTGAACCTGGAAGGGCCCCCGCCAGACGACAATGGAAGGCACCACGAAAGGAGGTAAAGCTTCTTCGTAATGAGGACAGAGATGTGGCGCGGCAGGATTCGCGCCTTACGAAATTTATTTCGAATGTCGCGAATCGGCTCTCGGAAGGCACCCAGGCGGTCCTCGCGTGTTTCTCTGGTTCCTTGGAGGCACTGGCAGCTGCGGCCGACAAAGTGCACAAGGTGCACGTACGCCCGACCATAGCGGCCGTTCAACAACCATCGGATGAGGTGGGCGACTTAAGGCGCGAAATAGCCGCCTTAACAGCCAGTGTGGCTGAGATGCAGGCGACGCTCAGCATTCGGGCGCCAGATTACGAGCTCACTCGCGGTCTGCCACCCGAAAAGGGCGATCAGGTAGCATATCGTCAGGACAGTCCACGGACCGAGGGATTTGCTGGTACCACCGCAGATTCGGCGATAAAGCCACCAAGTGTACAATCCCTTGTAAATTCACGCCTGCCGCAAAAAACTAGGTCCGCGGGGGGTCCTGGCGACGGCCACCCAGAACGCAGCGCCACGTCGCTTAACAATTTACGACCCTCTCAACAGGCGCAACTACCTCATCGATACTGGTGCGGAAGTTTCGGTTCTTCCCGTACCTCGGCAACATCAACTTTTTCCACAACCGCTCAAACTGGCGCAGCAAGTTGACGTGAGTCTTGGCTTGCGTAGGATGTTTTTGTGGCGTTTCATCCTGGCGGATGTCAGCTTCCCCATACTAGGCGCAGACTTCCTGTGTCACTATGGTTTGCTGGTGGACTTGCAAAATAAGTCCCTTATAGACCCTACGACCAACCTTAATTCGTCGGGCCAAATGGTATCTCACACTGACAATAACCTTTCCGTTCTTTTGGAAGACATCACCGACTCTCGTGTTCGGACACTCCTCCAAAAGTTCAGCCAGATTACTACCGAGTGTAGTCTCTCCAAACCAGTGAAGCACAATGTGCAGCACTACATTATCACTACTGATTCCCCGATCTTCTCGAAGGTGCGTCCTCTACCATCCCAGAAACTGCCTATTGCCCGGAAAGAGTTTGAACAACTCGTCCAACAGGGTATCTGTAGGCCCTCAAACAGCTGGGGGTCTTCCTCACTGCATATGGTCCCTAAGCCAAACGGCGAATGGCGCCCATGTGGGGATTACAGAAGGCTAAATGCACAGACTGTTTCTGACCGATATCCAATTCCACTCATCCACGACTTTGCGCATCACCGCGAATTGCCGCATCTTTTCGACCTTGGACTTAACCAAGGCTTATCACCAAATCCCAGTAGCTCCTGAAGACATTCCAAAGACGACAATATGTACACCCTTTGGACTCTTCGAGTCCACCTGAATGACTTTCGGATTGTGCAATGCGGCGCAAACCTTTCAAAGGTTCATTCACTCAGTCCTGCGAAAGCTCGATTTCTGTTTCGTATATTTGGATGATGTTTTGGTCGCTTCTTCAACTGAGTCTGAGAACTTAGCCCATCTCGAGTGCATTTTTCAACGTCGCCTTAAGGCCGGTTTAGTCCTAAACGTTGAGAAATGCAAATTTCTTCAAAATCAGGTGAAATTCCTCGGCCATTTCATTTCCCCTGAAGGCATACAGCCCGACCCAGACAAGGTGCAAGCGATAACAACCTTCCCGCGTCCAAAGACAGTGAAGGAGTTGAGGAGGTTCTTGGGCATGCTAAACTTCTACCGTCGTTTCCTGCCCAAGGTCGCCCATCACCAGTCCATTCTGAACGCGTACTTGTCTTGAAGAGGCTATCAGCGCGTTTGACAAATCCCGTCGACAACTGGCCGACGCTACACTCTTGCCATTCCCTCTGCAAGATGCACACCTAGTCGTTTTTGCTGATGCCTCTGACATCGCAGTAGGTGCTGCCATTCACCAAAAGGTGGATCAAGTTTGGCAGCCGTTGAGCTTCTTCTCGAAGCAGTTGAATTCCGCTCAACGGAACTACAGTACCTACGATCGCGAACTGCTTGCCGCGTACTTGAGCATCAAATACTTCCGTTTCTCCCTAGAAGGCAGGCCGTTCACAGTGTTCACGGACCATAAGCCTCTCACTTATGCTTTGAAACAAAAGCCCGACAAAGCGTCCCCTCGTCAGCTTCGACACCTGAGCTTTATAAGCCAGTTTACGTCAGACATCCAGCACGTGTCCGGCAAGGACAACATAGTTGCTGACGCTTTGTCTCGTGTCTCCGAGGTTAACATCCCCGCCTCACTCGATTTCTCGGCTATTGCCAAGGCGCAGGAGGATGACCCAGCACTTCAGAGCCTCAAATCCAACCCCAAATACAAATTTCGGGAGTTGCCCCTCTTCGGCTCAAATCTCTCTCTCTGCTGCGAAGGCTTGGAAAAGGGACCTCGGCCATACATTGCGGACACCTTTCGCAAGGAAGTGTTCCACGCAGTTCACGACTTAGCGCATCCAGGCATCAGGACAACAAATCGGCTAGTCACCGAGAAATACTCCTGGCCCTCTATGAATAAGGACGTCAATTCCTGGGCCAGAGAGTGCATCGCATGTCAGAAGTGTAAAGTCTCCAGGCATGTAAGGAAAGAAGTGGGCTCATTCCCCCGCACTACCAAGCGGTTCCACACAATACACCTTGACATAGTAGGACCTTTGCGAGACTGGCACGGTTATAGGTATTGTCTCACAATCATCGACAGGTTTACGCGGTGGCCTGAGGCAATACCTCTGAAAGACATTACGGCGCAATCTTGTGCCGAAGCCTTCTGTCGAGAGTCGATACCTCGCTTTGGTGTCCCTGCAGTGATCATCACTGACAAGGGAATGCAATTTGAGTCCACCCTTTTCTCCGAGTTAGGCAAACTCCTAGGGTTTAAACGCCAGCGGACTACTGCATACCACCCGCAATCCAATGGGATGCTAGAACGTTGGCACCGGACGCTGAAAGCCGCCATTATGGCACGCGACGATTCGTCCTGGACCCAAGTCTTGCCTCTCGTCCTACTTGGCCTACGTACAACCCGCCGGGAGGAATTTGCTGCCAGCCCCGCGGAGCTGGTATACGGGGAGAACCCGAGACTTCCAAGTGATCCGGTCTTCGACAAGAGATCGGGTCTCACAGAATCGGGGTTGGTGCGTCTGCTGAGGGACAATCTCCGACGCATCAAGGCCACTCCTCCCATCCAACACTCGTCCGCACCTGTCTGTGCGCCCAAGGACGGATGCCGTCCGGAAGCCGCTGCAGCCTCCTTACGAAGGCCCGTACCGCGTTCTCGAGCGGGGAGAACATTTCTTCCAGCTCGAGATTGGTGGACACAAAAAGGCGGTCTCCTTGTCCAGGCTGAAGCCCGTGTGCATCCCTAAACAACGGCGCGTTCGCTTCAAGGACTGATGGGGAACACAGTTCCGGATTCGGTCGCTGAAACCCCTCGGTTTCCCTCTGGGGGTGGAGTGATGTGGCGCGGCAGGATTCGCGGCATTCGAAATTTATTTCGAATGTCGCGAATACCAGCGGGCAGATGACGTCACCGGCGCTCTCCACTCAGTTCAGAACTCGCTACAAGAGTGAAGAACAGAGTAGGTGACGAGAAACGTCAGACGAAAAAATAATAATAAGTAAAAAAGACAGTTGGCAGTCATTGTGAAAAGAACGAGTTTTATCCAGAAAGAAAATAGTTACAGACGGAAATCAGTATAATTTCTAATATCTCGGAGCTATAATAGGAGTACATTTTTGAAATTGTGTATTGAACTTTGTTAAATACGAAAAACATGTCAGAAACCTATTTCGAATTATAAAAGAATACAAGCTCCCAAATAGACGTTGCTACACTACCAGTCCTGGGGATATCCAGATAAATCGGGCACAGGGGAGCGGAACTTTCGGCGGAAGGTGAGGAGAAGCTGATATCTTCGGTGGGATCCACACTGGAGCAGCGAGCAGCTTTTACATTAGCGTACGCCTATGTCTACAAACATAAAGCTTAGTTAAATTAACCTGCAGAACGCCAAAGTCCCTTTCTGTCCTTGTACTGAATGGAGGTATGCTCATAGTCTCAATCGTGTAGTGTTCGTTGGGGCATCCCTTAATATTTGCCAGGATGTCATAGCAGTACGAGAACCCCAAAGACCGCATATCATGAATATCCCAGACAAGAGGATCATCGATTGTAAATGTAATCCGTCGTGGATTTTCCCTCCCAATCCCGGCACGGACAAGCCATAATTATGTTTTTCTTATTTCTAGTTTTAGTTCGCGCGATATTCCCCGTGCTAGTCTCGCTTTCAGGATCCGGTTCGAACCCACCAAACAGTTTAAGGGCACGACAAGTTTTCCTAAAATGATACGTGAGGCACTGAAGTATTCAAAGAACCCCTTCTACATTCCCGAACCTGGCTACCAAAGAAGGGTGCTAGCGGATATCGAGTCCCCGCTTCAGTATTTGCGGGCGGACCTTCACGGTGAATCCCTCCAAAGTTTTAGATTTTTGGGATAGCTCTCTGCACTATATCGATTTCGGCCACATATGGTGGTCTTTTTATCATCGCCGTTGCTCTTTTAAAAGGAATGTCTGCAGTTGCTATAAGCTCTCCAAAGAAGACTGAGAAGATGTTAATGACGAAGCTCGCTCTGGACAAAAACTGATGAAAAAGTGAAGAAATTGTGTTGAAGGATCGTCGAATCACTACTAGAGAATACTGATGACATTAGCGTCTCGTTTGGTTTCAGCAATATTTACGGATATTTTGGGCATAAGGGGATGTGCGTCAGCGAAGTTTAATCCAGAGCAATCGTCGCGTGAGTATAGCTCAGAAGTTTTTGAGTGACGTCAAAGATCCCGATTTTGGGATTTAGAATAATTTCTCTTCTGTTTCCAAGCGGTCGTTCTACCCTTAGGCGGTGGCCAGGTCTTTTTTCTTTAACTGCGTTGGAAAATGCTGGTGGTTCCCTCCCCTCTGGAGGTATATATTGCTTCAAATAGAAATTTTTTTACTGTCATCGGGGGAAAGATCAACTTCTCAACTGAACCTCTGGAAAGGGATGGTAAGGGGGTCATGCTATAAACTTGCAACGGTTACGGTTACGAAAGAGAGAGAAAGAAAGCAACGGCGCTGTAAAAAGCAGCTATTTCCACATGATTAATAAGTTTATTCGTAAGGCAATTACAGTACTACCGCAATGGAGGTAGGAGGAGGGAAACCACTGCTTTCTGCACCTCTGAGGCTAACCCGTAACTGTATATGAGAAGCCAGATAACTGTCGCAAGTTTTCAGGAAGGATCCTCCTTCATATCCTACTGGGATGCCTTCTTTTGAGACATCATAGCTTTTTAAGGATGGGCGGCTATCGCAATTTTCCAACGGAGTTGAATAGAAAGAATCTGCTGCTTCTGCCTCCATACGCTTGCCAGTCCTCCGTTTGATTTTTCATCTAAGAGGGCCATAAGTGATTGGCTATTCAAGCAAATTCTTAATCCGCAAATATCGCCGATTTTCCTCTATTTTGCGATACTAGACAATAGATAAAAATTAATAGAAATTTCTGATCCAGAGTTCAAATTATTTTACTCCTTTTTCAGAATTCTACCCCTCCTCTCTCGTCAGACCTAATGGTTCAACAATATTCAGATTGGGGTCGATTTCGCTATTTTGTCTATCGTATATTCAGGCTATTTCTGTGAACTAAACCATCGACGTCGGAGGATCTTTTATTAATCTTCTAAACATATGACAATGAACATTTTTTTGTTCATTTATATTTACCCATATGACGTAGCTTATTAGTGCTACCAAAACCTCACTTACTTTACGCAATTTTTACAGCACTTCGGAAACCATAATGGCCTGAGTCAGTGCGCAGACTCTTTGTTTAAGAAAACCATACCGAGATATCTTCATCTAAGATATGATTAGGCCAGACAACTGCATATGAACTGCAAGCCCATCTCCTCCAACTATGTTGCATATAGCAGAAAGCACTACCCCAATGTCAACATAACATGCATATGATACTTTAAGAATCACTGTCCCGTTAAAAGCCCTACTAGGGTTTTCAGGTCCCAGTTTCTGACGAACAACGAAAATGCGGGATTCTTTCAGAAAGATGATCGTCAATGAGGAGAAGCTCAAATTTCTCCATTCAGTGTCTTGAATCCTTTCAATTGCACCCTTCATAATAGACTTGTCAGTGAATTGTCGCATACCGGATCCAGATCCTTCAAGAGCCAGTCTTCGGTTTCATCATTTCCAGTGATGTTCGAGTTGCCTACCGTCCACATCAAGAAGGCTCATTCAGTCGGCCAAGTCCCAACAGCAACTAGTGGCAACGACCCGACTGTCCGAACAGATTCGAATGGTGCGACTTCACCATTTTTGTCGCAAAGGTCTTCCGCTTCCAACAAAATAGCATATATCTAAACCTGGAATATGGTCGTCACTTTTCCGAGAAGTCGGGCCAGTTCAATAGTCGGATTTCCCGAAAATACCCCTGCGCTCAATCTGTCTTTCGTGACTGACCCTTCGGTGAAGATTATTAGGTCTCTAATTCCAAAAGGTTACGATGGAGCATGCTTTTTCAAAAGCGATCTGGAATTTGGGAGGTTTGCCAACAAATTGACCGTATGATTGCCATCTTTCCGGGCGACGATTCTATCAAGTCTATACACTTCGTCACCTGCTTTCCCTTCCACCTCAAAACGAATGGGGGGGGGGGGGGGGGGTTAGCTGTATAGTTGAATTCAAGGCTTTAGCGAATCTGAGAACATTCTCAAGAGGCAGAGAGTGTGCAGATTCTTCATTGAAGAGAACCTTGCCAAGGTGTCTTCGTCTGAGATCTGAGGATGCCGGCCAGCTGCATAAAAAGTGCAGGGCTGTCTCCTCCTCCTCCTCGCATTGGCTGCACACAGCCGAAACCACTACCACAATGTTTTCCATATGGTAGTTTAAGGGGCAGTGTCCCGTCAAAAGCCCTACTAGGGTTTTCATGTCCCACTTCTTAAGGGACAACAAAAATGCCGCTCTACTGGCCCTAGGCTCCTTCACAAGGATTTGCGCTTGTCGGCAAGAGTCCAAATTTCTCCACTCGGTTACGTGAATCCTTGCAATTTCACCTTTCAGAGTAGACTTGACAGTAGATGGTCGAATTCCAAAAGCTGGTTCTGGCCCCACCATTGTGGATCCAGACCCTCGGCGAGCCAGTCTGTCAACCTCCTCATTACCGGCGATGTTAGAGTGCCCCGGCACCCACATCAGGAATGTTTCGTTCAGTCGGCCAAACTTCAGCAGCACCTGATGACGACTCCACACCAACTGGCTTGATATGTTGTTGCCATTTAGTGCTGATAATGCCGTCCGACTGTCGGGACAGATTCGAATGGTGCGACCCCTCCATTTTTGTCGCAGACATTCTTCTGCTGCCAATGAAATGGCATATACCTCCGCCTGGAATATGGTCGTCATTTTTCCGAGGGGTCGGGCCAGTTCTATAATCGGATTCTCCGAGAACACACCTGCACCCGATCCATCCTCCTGACCCGTCGGTGAAGATTATTAGGTCTGTAACCTGAAAAGACTCATGGCCACTTGTCGACCATTCTTCTCTTTCGGTGATTACGACAGTGTATGTCTTTTCAAAGACAAATCTAGAAACCATATGATCGGTCGGCATCAGGGCTACCGGATGTTTTTCAAGGAATTTCCAGATACACGCATGCCCGTTGGATTGGCCGCCTTTCCACGCCCCAATGGTATCGAGCCTATATGCGTCGTTGGCCACTTTCCGTTTCACCTCCAAGTGAATGGGGGGTTAATTTAGGATAGCTTCAAATGCCGCAGTCGGCGTAGTACTCATTGCTCCAGTAATACTTAGGCAACCAAGTCACTGAATCTGCGTTAGCAGCTTCCTGCTGTTAGCAAAGTTCAGTCTTGGCCACCAGACGATGCATGCATACATCAAAATGGGTTTTATATGGATGTATGCATCCAGTATATCCGTTTACCTTCTTAATATCAGGTTCGGGAACGCCGATAGTGAGAAAAGTTCCCGGCCTATCGGTTCTCCCTCCTGCTTTGCTGCCTAGCAGCAACCAGGTGGAAGTGTTAAGGTTGCTCTGTACACCAAGTTGTTCCAGAACCCCAACACCATTTCGCTCTTCTTCTGGAAGCCAGAGAAAGCACTTTTTGATCGATGGAAGCTCAGAGACCCTTTTCAAGGTTGGTCGTGCACCCTCCCACACATCGTTAAGGGAGGAGAAGTACTGCCTGAGCCACTCGTTCGTGTCTTCTTCGTCAAAGTTCAGCCGTACACCTACACCTACCGACTCAAAGCAAAGCTTAATGCCTTGCGCGGATGCCGTCCTTACAGCTAGGAGGAGTTTCCTCCTAAGCTGTTCGCACTGCTCATTATCGTAGCCGGATGGATTAGAGTCGTCATACAGGACCCATCCATCAGCTTCGATAGCCTTGATTGCAAATGAAGGCCTAGCCGTTGCCGGTCGAGCCCTCTTTGCTGCCTTTTGTGTCGAAGAGTAAGGATCGTCCGAGGGCCGTTGCCGCTTCAGTTTCCCCTTAGCCGCAGGTGCCCCGAACGCTCTTTTCCCCTCAATCTTGGCATAGCTCTTTGGTTGTGCGTTGTCCGAAGGCGGTTTGCCCGAAGGCGGTTTGCCCGAAGGCTGTTTGCCCAAAGGCAGTTTGCTGTCCGTGGGCAGGTGCTTACCCATGGGCAAGACTTTAGCCTCAGCAGGTGGCGCCGATTGGAGTCTGGGGTCAGGAGTACTGACAGAAGGGGCCTGTTTCGGCTCGTTCGTTAAGGACTGGGCCCCAATAGAATTGGTTCCCACTGGAATAAGTGGGGAATCTGAGTCTAGACTCAGATTCTCCATCGATGAGCTCAGGGTTGCCCCTTCACTCGGGGTTGGATCGTCACGATCGAAGTTTAACTGTGTTTGCTTGATAGGTTTATGTTTTTGTTTTTTTGTTGTTTTCATAGTTGGCTGCCATGGCCTCAATTTTTCCGGGGAAAGTAAGCCGATCTCGGCAGAGCCCCTTTTTGCCGAGACAAGGCTAGTTGAAACTGGGGATCGCCTGGTACCCAGAGTTCACCGTTTACGGCCACATCTTAACCCCTGTGACCATTCAGCCCTCGGCACGGTCGTCACACCTTGGCTTGGGGTTTTGATTACCGCTTGGCTTCAGGTGTCACCTCCTGGAGGATCTTCCTTACTGAGCTCCCTCACCACGACAAGGGACATAATCGTCGAGGGAGAATCTGCCGATAAATACTGCACCTAACTCATCAAGAAGTCCTTATGCAAAGACGTTTGTGTCCTCTAGGAACTATAGCAAAGTGCCCGTTATCAGGAGCCGCAAGAGGAGACTATAGACTTCTGTCCGACTAGTATGTGGATTTTTCTCCCCTCAAGCATGTGAAGGATCCACAATTAAAGGTATTTTCGATACCCATATATGGACTAAGGGGTATTCTTTTTCGGAAAACGTTTTTTCTCTTCCATGTGCTTATGGAGTGCTGCCTCTATGGACTTGTCTTTCTGGTAGACGCATATAGTGAAGTGGAAACCTAGGAATATACGTATGTATCTCTTATGAACGGATTTACTAGTATTTCCGATCGTTTTAGTGGAAAGGAATTCATACTGATTGGTCGCTAGCATTTGGGACAATGTATGGGGTATGGGCCTGCTGTTATCCAATCGCTTTCTGTATAGCCCCCCCCCCCCCGTAAGCGTTGATAAGCAAGTTGCTGGCTACGTTTTTTGACAACGATCCGCTTCAGCTTTAGGGTTGCTTCAAGAGAGTTGATCTGCTGCTTTTCTTTGCAACTTATTGAGCCCCTCTGTACTTCTGAATAGGATTTTAGAGCTCTGTAGAGGAGCGCCCTTATCATTCCTTTTGTAAAATCCGGGTTCCGCTACTGTCGGGGTATTGAGTGGATAGCTCGTTTCGAAAGCTTTTTTCATGCTAGTTGCGATCATTTGAATAGTTTTCTCAATTCCAGCAATGGATTTAATGCGCCCCACAGGGATTGTATAATAACTCTGACGCCCAGTTTTATTTTGTGAATGTCATGCCCATTACAAGATCATTGTGCCTGTGATCCGGAAGTGTGATATCGCTGGGTGCTTCCCATTCTCCGATAAGATCTGCAATGTCGGTGAATGCCACCATGATGTCGACATCCTCTAGCCTCACCACGTTGAAGAAAGAGGGTTCATTGTCTAAATTGAAGGGCTGCACCTCGGTTCCTATCTAATATTCCAATAGTTCCGAACTTCAAGTATGGATGCTCAAACTTCCCCAGCACCTATGATGGGTGTTTACATAACATCCTGCTATGACTCCCATGCTCTTACTTTGGCATATTGGATAGCTCTAATGGATGTTCTACTGGAAACGTCGGACGGAAGAATAAGCGGAATATCAAAAGATCTCCTTATTTCCCTGCTGACAGTTTTTGGTCAGTTTGGCCGTTGTGGTATCGAAATCATATAGTTCGTTAACAAAGATAGCCTAGAGGTGTTTTGAAACTACCACGCACAAAAGGGATCTAAGGGAGTGAAGTCGCCACTTTACAATGCTGCAAGATGTATGGCACCTCATCTAAGCTTCAGACGAAGAAGCCACGGGCTGCACATCCCTTCCAATGGCCTTAGAAGCCGATACTTTTAAAGTGACGGTCCCCAGCGCATAGCAGAGCAGGCCTCTTCATGAGTGGTTCAAGATTACCGATAGCAAGGAAAGTACCATGCCTGTCGGCAGTTTCTCCAGTGTTGTTACGTGGCAGCATCAAGGAGGAAATGTCGAGGATATTCTGAACAACAAGTTCTTCGCGAACCACAGCGCCATGACGCTCCTCTTTTGAAAGCCAGTGAAAGAGTTTGAGCGATTGGAAATCAGATACCCTTTTCAGGGTGGCCGCGTACCCTCCCATACATCGTTGAAGGAGGAGCAGTATTGTCTGAGCCATTCGTTCGTACTTTTATCGGCAAAGTTCAACCGTAGCATTTTCGGTATACACCCACTCCGCTTTTAGGAAAGGACAACTAATACGCTGGCTCACCTTTGCTCTGGGAGCGTCTTAACCGAAAGTGCAACAATCAGTGCATCACTTTCTGCCACGCTGCTCCCAGATAGGAGATTAGGCAGCGTCAGGTGAACTACCCCTGCACTGGATGAAACCGTCAGTCGTCCTTTTTGAGTTTCGGCATTTAACCTCAGAGAGGAGTCCGTGGACTGAAAAATTGGAAGAAAGTTTCTTTCCAATTGATTCGATCCTTCATCAATTGGATATCAATGTCCTACCAGGATGCAACCACATCATCATGAAGGCACTTTTTGGAGTTCTCCAGTACTAGAGAACAAATAGTATAAAAGCAAGACATTTTTCAAAAATTTGAACTTTTGCCTTGATGAGGGATACAGTTTGGATATAGGCCACGTTACATCGGCTTCAAAAATTAAGTGCCCATAATCAAAAATGGATTAATTGCCTGAATCGATCCGGGACTACGGAAAATTTGCAAGAAAATTATTTCATAGAACACCATAAATTGTAGCATCCAAAAACCATTTGGCCGAAAGTTTCCATGAGGGTTTCCATCAAAAGGCGAGCGCTTTCCCAATCGCCTATACCCCAAAGTATGAACCATATGCATCGCGTCCAAACTATTCCTCGCCATTGCTAGTGCTCACGATAAATTCGCCGCTGGGGGCATTCGATTTGATTTGTGCACTGTAATTGGATTTCCCCAGTCCTCTTTTTTTCCCAATTAGTCATCAGAAGTTCGTACGTGAACTTTGCATACGAACACACATAGAAGCGCTTGTCCCCGGGAAAACTATGGGGGGACTGTTGGTTCCGAGTTGGAAAAGATACATATGCGTACATATGTATTATTAGCAATTTGTAATCAGCCAATTGCATAAGAGATACACACGTGAACATCTAGATTTTCTGATTCTAATTTCGAAACAGTTTCGTTTTTCTAAAGGAGCGCGGAGGGGTGGTGGGGAGCATTTGATAAGAACTTGAAGTGGAATCCGGTTCTTCCCGAAAATCTCGCAACTTGCGGAGAATCTGAAAACTTCGACAAACTCAGCATGTGAGGGTATCAATTTCAGATTCCATCCTCCCAGAATGTGCTCCTTTCAGCTTTCCCTGGAACTGGCTTCTAAGGACATATCAGTGTAAGACTTTATACCTCATTACCTTTATTTGCAGTTGGAACTAATTTAGCAAAGTTATGTTGATAAGTTGGGATCGTATGCGACCGCAGACTGGGAATTTCCATTTCCCTTGGCAATATCATTAGAAAGGAACTCTCAGCTTTCCACCGGCGGCCAAAATTTCCACATTGCACTTTCTTGGTTCAGGTGTACGGTACCCGCACATGCATTTGAATGCAAACTTATGCATGTGAGATTGGCGTCTCCTTATTTTGCACACTCATCTTTTGAGCTGCGAAGTGTACGAAATTAACAGGGCATGACGATGACGATGAGGATGACACCGCGATGAAGCGCGCGATTCTTTGAAAGCAGATACGCCACTTCTTCTCACTAACAAAACCATCTATAATAGAAATGCAATAGAACATCAAAGGAATTCGTCCGATATTAAAGCGAAGTGACGATGCGACGGTGCCTCGTTTGTACTACATGATAACCAGGAAACCAGACAACTTGTTAACGTGTGAACGCTACCGGGTTATTTGTAGATACACCAAAATGAGCAAATTTGATCTAAGTTACAAATAAGCTTGTTGCTTGATAGAGTGTGATACTGCTAAGGTTGAGATACCGAAGACGGCAAGGGTGCAGATACCTTTTCTAATAAAGAGTTTAAAGGAGAAAAAAGTAAGATTTTGGTCCTTGCGAAGAATTAGGAGACAATGATTCAAGGAAGTCTGGAAGTTTAGGCGGCCTGGTCTGGTTATGGTTCAGGTTAAAGTTGCATAATTGGGCAAGTCCTCACACAACCTCCGCGTGGTGGCCGCTGGAAACCGTCTTCGGGCGGGCCAAGAGTGTGTAGGGCCGGGCTGGGAGTAGGCTCATCCAACTGACTGACTGACTGGTCATGTGTTAGGGGCAAGTAGATCTGGCGGGGGGATGGACTGAAACAACAGCCCGGGGATCGTCCTCCATGCACCGGAGAAGGTGCTAATAGGACCCCAAGCCAAGGTGGAACAGCATACGCCGAGGGCTGCGTGGTCAATGGGGAGCTTGGTCTTTAGTATGCGAACTCTGAATACCTTGGGCACCTTCAGTTTCAAATATGACCCTTACCCTGGTGGCCGGGCCAGCCAGGGTGGACATTCTTCCCGGACTACTCGTGGGACCAAGACATGGACTCAATTAACAAAAAAACCAAAACGACGATAGAAGAGGAGGCGATGATGCCAGGCGCATCATCGGAGGACGAGCTGCTGGCCTCCAGCCAGGAGACAGTGGCCGTCGAGAGCAGTACACTCGGTGCCAGCCGTAGCACCGTTGTGCTGAAACCAACCGCAGGGACCTCCCGGAGCCAGGCCTCAGACGGACTAGTGGCTTCCAGCCTGGAACCCACTGCCGTTAGGCTGGGTGTAGCGAGTACCAGACATAGTACTCCTGACCCGAAGCCCTCAGCGTCGGGGGATCCCTCGAAAGCGAAAACCGACAACAATGTCGGTCGCCGGAAACCGGCTAAGAAGCGAAGGTCCACGGGTGTCCTGCTCAAGAGCCAGTACCAGAAGGCCATGCATATTCTTGGCAAGATTGCCAAGAATAAGGAGGCCGGTACTGTCGACGAGCGGGATGAAAAAGACCTCGCTAAATACCAGGCGATTGTTGATGAATACAACAGCAAACGCCGGGCTGACGAGCAGAAGGCGAAGCCCATCGCTCTAAAACGCAACCGATCTCAAGACGAGGTCGAACAAGATAAGAAGCGGAGCAGAGTGGGCAAGAGCGCAGACGCCAAGCAACATACGAAGGAAATTGTACAGCAACCGTCAGCCGGCGGGCCACGTACTGCGAAGACCTTCAGCGATGTGGCCAGGAGTCACTTACGTGTGGCGCTGGCGGATGGCAATTCTGCTAGCGGCAAACTAACGCTGGAGGTGTGGACCACTGTTGAGGCTAGGCTGTCGGGCATGATCTATGAACATCTCGTGGAAACCGGAGGCAAACACCCGGGACTCACTCCCCACTTTGATTCATCTCAGGTGGTCCGTGGGTTCCAATTAATAGCTTGCATGGACCAGTTCTCTAAGGACTTTCTCGGCTCGTGCGTCGCTAAGATCAGCGACGCTTGGGAGGGCGTTAAGCTCAAGATTATCCCTTACGACGAGATTCCCAGGAGACCGGTCGCTCGCATTTGATTGCCGAAGATCCGCATGGAGAAGGACAAGCTGGTCCATTTCCTGCGCCTTCACAACCCCGGGATTCCCATGGACGACTGGGTTGTTATAAAGGAGGAGGAACCTCACATAAACAGCCAGCCCGTACTACTCCGCATAAACGAGGAGTGCCTGGAGGCACTGAAAAAGGCTGATTATAAAGTGTGGTTCGGAGTCAGGAATGTCAAAGTAAAAGTGTTCCGCTCTGCAAAACCGGATGACGACCTTGACCCAATCGACGCCGCCAACGAGCTGTTGGAGGAGATGACGATCGACGGTCCGACGGGGGCTGACAAACCCCCCACGCAAGCAGATCATGCTGAGGGTAACGCAGATAAATCTGCAGCACTCGAAGTGTGCCTCGGCTAATCTGCTCGTCTTCCTCTTAGAGGAAGACATCGACATCGCATTAATACAGGAGCCCTGGGTCGGAAGCGACCGAACCATCAAAGGGCTCCAAAGTAAATATTTTAATTTATTCCACAGCACAGGAGACGCTGATCAGGCTAAACCTAGAGCATGTATTCTTGCGAGGAAGAGTCTGCACGCTTTCCTGTGCCCGGACCTGAGTTCCAGTGACCTAGTTGTGGTCAAGCTGGAGCAGGTGGGGGCAGAGAACGTGTATATTTCCTCGGCGTACATGACTCACGACCGATCAGCTCCGCCACAAGAACTACAACATCTGACGAACACCATAACACCAAAGAAAGCCAACCTGCTGATAGGCTGCGACGCAAATGCAAGGCATACGCTTTGGGGCAGCTCCGAAATCAACGAAAGAGGTGAGTCATTCTTTGATTTTATTATTACTTCAAATCTATCGGTGTGTAACATGGGCAGTACACCAACCTTTCATTTCCCCTGCTCGGAGAACTGTGACGGTTGGGAGGAGGTCCTTGATATCACCCTAATAACCTACAACGGGATTCTTAGGGTGGAGGACTGGAGAGTGTCTGACCAGAGATCCTTCTCTGACCACAGTTGGATACTCTTCAGTCTAGATCTCGCCGCAGAGGTCTCCAAGCCCTTTAGAGACCCCAGGAGGATCGACTGGAGAAAGTTTGGTCAGGTAATTAAGAACAAACTCTTCGGTGCGCAAATTGGTAGGAATGGCACGACAGACGAACTGGAGTCAAAGGTCGGGGCTCTGGAGAAGGCTTTTGATACCGCCTTCAAAGTCTCGTGCCCTGCTAAGTACAGCAAAAACACCCTGCCACCGTGGTGGAACGAAGATCTCTCTAGTCTCAGGAAGCTGACCAGAGAAATCTTCAACATCTGCTACAGGCAAAAATACTGGCAGCCATAGAAGGACCGCCTAAAGAAGTACAAGTCGGCCATCAGGACCGCCAAGAGGCGGTCTTGGCTAGATTATTGTCAGAACATTGAAAGCGCTAGTGGATCCGCGAGGCTCAATAAGATTCTGTCCAAGGAACATAAGAGTCCATCCTTCCTTAAAAAGTCGGAAGGCTCCTGGACGGAATCTTCTAGTGAAACCTTGGAGCTGCTGGTGCAAACGCACTTTCCCTCTAGCGAGGAGGACTGTGAGTCAGAACCTCGCTTGAAGGGTTTGCGGCAACCCCAGCTGTGCGAGACTATCAAATCGGTAATTACCGGGGATAGGATCGGCTGGGCTATAAACAGCTTCTCCGTATACAAATCTCCAGGCCCAGGTGGCATAATGCCAGTCATGCTACAGAAGCAGCAGGAAAGGGTTGTGCCGTGGCTTGTTGAGATTTACCGGATTTACCACTTTAGGATACATACCGCAGTCCAGGAGGCGCGCACGACTGGTTTTCATACCGAAAGCGGGCAGGCGCGGTCATGAGTCCGCGAAGGACTTTCGGCCAATCAACCTTACCTCTTTCGTGCTGAAGACCCTAGAACGCGTTCTGGACATTCACTTAAGGACGATTATGGAGAGAACGCCTTTCTCTAAGTCCCAGCATGCCTACCTCAAAGGAAAATCCACAGAAACCGCCCTCCACTAGATAATTGGTACGGTTGAGCGGTCACTGCAGTACAAGCAGTATACCCTTGCTGCCTTGTTGGATATAGAGGGAGCTTTCAACAACGTCAGTACCAACGCCATCAAGGGAAGCCTTGACCGGTATTGGATTGGAGGGGTATCTCACGCATTGGATTATATCCATGCTGAGTACCAGGATAATCCAGTCCGATCTGAGAGGCAACTACTTGACCAGAGCTGCGAGCAGAGGCACGCCCCAGGGTGGCGCCATCTCACCGGTGCTCTGGTTAATAGTAATGAACAAAATTTTACGTACATTGGACAGCAGCGGGGTGAAGGTGGTGGCATATGCCGACGACTTGGTGATATTAATATCAGCGATGTTTCTGTCCATTATGAGCGACATCATGGAAGGAGAGTTGCGAAAGGTGTGCCTGTGGGCCGCAAGATGCGGACTCTGCATAAACCCAATCAAAACGCAACTGATGCTATTCACCACCAAGACAAGGATACCTGAATTCCATTTACCACGGCTGAATGAACAAAGATTGGTTCTTTCCTCTAATGTAAAGTATCTGGGTGTAATCCTGGATCCTAAGCTAAATTGGAGGTTGAACATAGAACTGAGGGTTAAGAAGGCCTGTATAGCCTTCTATGCCTGTAAGAGAACCTTTGCAAAGAAATGGGGTCTCCGGCTGAGGATGATTCTCTGGATGTACACCACTGTAGTGCGTTCGATCCTGCCGTCAGACTACGTGAGTCCGGATGCAGGACAGCGAAGTGCTACGGCCACAGCAACATCCTAGATGAAATACCTCGGGAAATCTGGGTATCCCCCACGGACTATGTCACACGCAAGCTGAACTTCACGAGAAACTTTCCACAGCAAAGAAGCAAAGAAGACCGGCGGCGTGTTGCAAGACTATGACACGGTATTCTTTATGGACGGATCAAAGATGGCCTATGGAGTCGGCGCGGGGGCTTTCTCGAATGCACACGGTGCATCCAAGTCGTATGGTCTCCCAGGTTTCACCAGTGTATTCCAGGCGGAAGTACTGACGATATTGGAAGTCTGTCGATGGCTGGAGCGTGATTCGAGCCCCAAGCGTAACATAGCCATTCTGACCGACAGCCAAGCGGCCATCAAGGCCTTGTACTCAACGACGACATCTTTCCGGTTGGTGGGGCAGTGCAGAGACGCGCTCAACCATCTGGGCGGCACGCTCAAGGTCACTCTCCTTTGGGTTCCCGGGCATAGGAACATAGAGGGGGAATGAGCGGGCTGACGGATTGGTCAGGCAAGGCTGTGCTCTTGGCAGTCCCTCGGCGAATACAGTCGGTGTTCCGCTGGCGGCTGTCGGGGGCCGAGTCTACTCGCACTACCTAGCAGCCGCGGGCCTAAGATGACGAAGGCTTACAAGCTGTGCCAAGTCAAGGAGAATTTGGCCCGCTTATAACATAGCTCGATCACGAGAGCTCCAGCGCCAGACGAGCTGGACTCTGCTTCCCTGCTCCCATAACAACAGTCACGGTCTTAGTAGTTTGTGGCATCAAAACTGCGCATCAAAGCGCTAATTGGGCTCCTCGGAGCGGCCACTGATACCTACCTACCTACCCCTTCACATCACAGGGTGTCATAGTGAGATATACTCCAAATATGCTCAATAGAGACTGAGTGCTGCAACCCATGTTGAAGGTGGAACCAACGCTAGAATTGAGTAAGATTCCGAAAGGCGAAATTCATACTATCATACTATCAGCAACGTAGCATGGAGGACACATGCTGGTGGGGGAAGGTGTTCATCGAAGAACAAGGTAAAATCTTAACGCTATTGACTGCCAAAATAGCCAAAAGTTCAGCCATACTCGATTTATTGCAAGCTACTAAGACTCAACAGCAAATATGTTTTCAGAATTCTGGGTTATGCTGTCAAGAACACCTCTCCTTTAATGTTGTTATTCTATATCGATCGCGGATATCCTCATTTCTTTACGAGATCATAGTAGGTTACGTCATTGATCCATTGCAACATCTCGTCTTCGCTACCGCAAGGCGCCGTTTATTGTCCTTGGTCGGCCAGCACTCAGAACCATAGTCGGCGACAAGGCGTGATAATAGCATAGCTTGCATTACTTTAGAAATTCCGTAGGTTTGTCAAACCTAGATCACGATAATTTCAATAATATCGCGAATGCAGCTTTCTTTTTTTTCCATACTGGAACAGCAGCGCTGTCAAATCGTACACTTTGTGGATTGTACTTTTGCTTTGATTTCACGTTTGTGCCACACTGATAATGACGGGCGGTCGTGTAGGTCAGGCCACCTTACTCCTCACGCTTTTTTCATCATTATTAACGGCGCAACAACTAGTATCCGCTCTTGGTCTGCCTTAATAAGGAACTCCAGACATCCCGGTTTTGCGCCGAGGTCCACCAATTTGATATCCCTAAAAGCTGCCTGGCGTCCTAGCCTACATCATCGGTCCATCTCAGGCAGGGTCTACTTCCTCTTTTTTTCCTACCATAGATATTGCACTAATAGACTTTTCGGGCTGGATTATCCTTATCCAAACCGGTTAAGTGACCCGCCCACCGCAACCTATTGAACCGTATTTTATCTACAACCAGACGGTCGTGTTATCGCTCCTAGATTTCATCGTTGTAGAGACTGCGTGATCGTCCATCCTCATATAGGGGGCCAGAAATTCGTCGGAGGATTCTTCTCTCACGACCAAGAGTTCGTAATTTTTCTTCCTAAAAACCCAGGTCTCCGAGGAATACATGAGGACTGGTAAGATCACTATCTTGTATAGGAAGAGCTTTGACCCTACGGTGAGACGTTTCGAGCGGAACAGTTTTTGTAAGTTCAAAGCGGATTCAACAACCATCCGCGGATTTCATTGTCATAGTTGTTATCGGCTACGATTCTCGACGGTCTCAAGGTTGTAGTTTCCTATCTTGATTGTTCTCGATTGACCAGTGCAATTCGATGTTCTTACATGTCTCGGGTTATTCTTCTCATGATGTCGATATCGCCAGCGTAAGCCAACAGTTGGGTGGACTTGAAGAATATGGTGCCTGTCGCAGTCACCAGTGAAAAGGTGACACTGCTAGACTGCCTTTTGAACACTTCAAAGCACCTCCAGTGGAGGGAGAGGCGGACATACCGCACATAAAGCGACCTCTAAGAAATATTTTTACAACACATCTTGCTCTGGGCCACATGTCTACCTCTTGACATAGGGTTAAGGTAGTCCCCATATCGGAGCCTGGACAAAAACAGAATTCAAACCCAAAAACTTTAGGTGGATCAGCTTAACATTCTCTTCGTTTAAATGTCTGAAGACACTGCTTGAACGTTGTATTCGCATAAAATCAACATGCCTACCAGGGCAGAAAGTCCTATAAGTCAGCTCTTCATTCCTTTGTTTCAAAGATAGAGAACGTGGAGTCTACCTTTCAGATAAAAATCAGAAATAGCCTTTCCTGCGGAACAATGTACAACGGTCTTCCAAGCTGAAATATACGTAAGAGCAGCAACCTGGATGACTGACGAATGATGGAAGGACAGGCATGCTGCAATCTCCAGGGTTAATCAACCTGCACTCAGGGTGTCGGACAGTCCTATGATCAGAAATCGCCTAGGAATGCAGAAACTGCAATCCATTACTGGATTAATTACGGTGAAACGACTCGGTCACTATAGTGTAAAGGGAAATGAAATCTTGAATTGGTTAGCAAATCGGAACTAGCTATTGGAGTGTCAGTAGTTTTAGCGAATGTTGCTATCACAAACTGGGAACAAGCTTCACATAATGGCAATTCAATGTCTTCTGCTCGTTCCTTTGTGAAATAAGGTACCCACACATATGTTGACATATGCGATTGAGATTTTGAGATCTGCCACGATATTCTAGGTCCATCGTTCTACGGTTTGAGACAGGAAATAACTACTTTCGAACCCAAGGTGATTTTGACTGCCTCACAGGATATGTTTTTCTGGTCAAGGCCCGATCTAAGTTCGGTATGTCACCGGTTCGAGGCTGGTGGATACAGTTGACATCTATCCCTATGTTTTCTGGTTTAACATTATTGCGGATTTCGTAAAAAATGAGAAGGGTCTCTGGCTGTAGTTTACATTTTTTCATTTTTTGTGATGCAGTTGATGCATATTGACTTCAGTTTTGCAGACGATCATTCCCTAACTTACGCGGTTAGTGCAGCATTCCCTTTAAAACATCATTGGGGCCACATGTCTCGGTTAATTTCCCTTCTTTTATCGGTTGATTATTCCATATTCATCAGACCAAGCAGAGATGGGAGCTGCATTGGCGACTTGCTTTCTTTTCAACTTCTCTTCGATGGTCTTCTAGGAGACTTGTTGGTATATGGTGAGATCAATGAGTTCTTCTCTATTTCCATTTCTACTTGTTAAGCAACCTCACTTCCTCTGGCTTCGTTCTCCGGACGAGGTCTATCTTCTGCCGTAAAATAGCTTACGCCGCCAACTCGTTTAGAACTTCATCAAGATTTTGGAAAGGTTTGACTTTTCGACCCCATTCTCGGCGGAGGAGGCAAGGGGTTTATGGAGAGGGAGAGGAGAGGTGTCGCCTGGTGGGTAGTAACTAACCTCCCTTAAAAAGTCACAATTTCCCCAAGTTTGGTTTTTTTTATGTAGTCAAGATAAAGTTTAAGTTTTCAACTATACTCTACTACACTCCGTGAGGAGGAGAGGTTAGATGATATGAATACGAAAAAAGGCTCCCCTCTTTCTAAATCCGTCAATGAATTGGGGCAGTTAACCAATCCCCTTTAAAAGGCCGTGGCTCTCCAAAATGTAAAAATGCTAGGGCTTGATTTTGATTTCCACCCGCAGGTGGAAACAAGTCGGGAAACTGAAAGCTGGGCATCATATAGTTGCAACCTCCTGATTTTTTTTCAGATTTTTCGGTTGGACAGTTTCTGAGAATGGGCCCGTTAAAGAAATTATCACTTTCAACCCCCAACACACCCCACTTTTGCAACAAATGTCAAAACTAAGACCAGCTTCGGAAAATACTAACCGAGACCTTTCATTTGATACCCCACATGACTATATTTAATGAAATAAATTTACACCCCCCTTTTGCATGTATGGGGATCCCTTCTTAAATTAGACGTAGAAGGATGCAACTTACTGCATGCGCGTGCGTTCACAGTTTCCATCTTTCCACCAAATTTTGCGTTAATCGCTATAGCCATCTCCGAGAAAAATGCATGTGACAGACAGATAGACAGACAGACGGACAGAGGAGGAGGGCACCAACACATTCCAATCACCCCTGAATTTGACGGCAATTCCACCAGTCACCAGAGACGAGCTGCTGGAGATCTGCGAAAGAATAGGAAGCAATAAAGCGTCGGGCCTGGACGGAGTACCGAATAAGGCCCTTAAGCTTGTCGTGAAAGCCAAGCCGGACATGTTTGCTGCGTTATTTGAAGCGGGCATGTTCGAGCGAATATTTCCAGCGGCATGGAAGCGGCAGAAGTTGGTACTTCTGCCTAAGCCTGGTAAACCTCCAGGTGAACCACCCTCATACCGACCCATATGTCTTTTGGACACGATGGGGAAAATGTTAGAGTGGGTAATCTATAATAGATTACTCCCTGTTGTTGGAAGCCAAGGCGGCCTTTCAGATCGGCAGTATGGGTTCCGTAAAGCCAGATCAACCATTGATGCCATCAAATTGGTTACTGGTTTGGCTGAAGGTGCAATCCACGGAAAGGGTAATACCAGCAAATATTGCGTGGTAGTAACCCTTGATGTGGAAAATGCATTCAATTCGACCAATTGGAATCTAATACGGAAATTCCTAGCGAAGGTTGGTATCCCTGCCTATCTCGCTGCTATCGTCGATAGTTATTTAACTGAAAGGAGGCTCTGGTATGACACTGATGACGGACCCCAGGAGTACCTTCTTTCCGCGGGTGTCCCGCAAGGCTCCGTATTGGACCCACTACTGTGGAACATCATGTACAACGATGTACTTAATCTTTCCCTTCCGGAGGAAGCCACAATGGTGGGTTACGCTGGCGACATAGCGCTGATTGTAATCGTAAAGTATCTCGAAGATGCTGAGTTATACTCAAGTGAGAAAATCGGTGCTGTTAAAAGGTCCTCATCACTAAGCGCCGGAAGAGAAATTACGCCTGTATTAAAATCGGGAATCACATCATCACTTCCAAGCCGGCCATCAAATACTCGGGGGTGGTGATAGGTAGGAAGCTCAGCTATAAGCAACACGTACAGTATGTTCGCGCTATATCGTCCACTACTGGTATGGCCCTGGCGAGGATAATGCCGAACGTGGGAGGGCCACGGCATACCTCTAGGTTGCTTATAGCTAGGGTGGTGACCTCAATCATGCTCTATGAGAGCCCAGTTTTGAGGGAGGCGTTGCGGATGTCAGGGAACGCTACCAAACTGAGTTCAGTATGCAGGAGGACAGCCCTGAGGGCATGCTCTGCCTTCAGGACTGTCTCAGATGATGCAGCATTCGTCATCTCTAGAATGACTCCGATTGATATCTTGGCAGATGAAATGGCGAACATATGCAATGAGAAGCCAACCTCTTCTTCATCGCGGACGAAAAAGAGTGAGAGGGAGAAATCCATAAATAGATGGCAAGAGCGGTGGGAACGCTCGGAAAAGGTTCGGTGGACTCACAGGCTTATTCCTCCCATCAAGGAGGCTGTTGGAGAGACGACACTGTGAGATTAATTATAATCTCACCCAGTTTCTCACGGGCATGGAGGATATATCCAATACCTGCTCAGGTTTAAATTGGAGACCTCATCTGACTGTCTAAATTGCGATAGAGTCGCAGAGGACCCAGAGCGTGTACTCTTCCACTGCCCGAGATTTGTAGAAGAAAGGAGACTCTAAGAGAAATGCTGGTACCAGAAAATCTGGTGCCGGAAATGGTAGCACGTCAAGAGAATCGGGATGCAGTCAATACCATGATCGCATCTATTCAAAATAAACTGCGAAAGGCAGAGGAGAGGAGAAAAGCGCGGTCATGTGCGCCGCGTATAGAAGAAAGGTGACAAAGCTAGAGTGAGCTGACTCCGCCCCGGGATGTAATACCTTATGGTGGTTTCGCGGGGCAGGGAGGGAGTCGGGGGTGGTTTTAGTGGGTAAAAATCCCACACGCTGGTGTGCCCAGACCAGTGTCTTTTGAAGATTTCCATCTCCTGAAGAAAAAAAAAGGCAGGCAGACAGACAGTAAACCGATTTCAATAAGGTTTGGTGTTTACACAAACCTTAAAAAGGATATGAAGGGAGAAGCGGGAGGTTCTCTCTGTCGACCCATGTTGACAAATCGAGGAAAGTCTCCTATTGAAACGTTATGCCACTTCAAATGAAGAGCATTTTGATATCACCATAGTAAAGTTTGATCTGCCAGCTCTACTCTAGAGAGGGAGGGGAAAGAGACTATGTAGGAGGCACAAGGACCTTGGTAGGGCAATCAACGTCGCAATGTGCTAGGGGGTTACAGAGCCGTGTGTTTTCCCTTCTAATCTCTCCTGCACTTGCTAAAGCAAAAAATTGCCTCTTTCATAGACCCGCCGTATTTTTTCCAGGAATAGCGTTCACAAGTCTTATACGCTTCTTTTTGTATTCCGCAAAACACAACATGATTGCACCAGATCAAAGCTTGGCCGGATCTAGAAATTTTTTTTAGGGATTGAGGATTCCTAAGTTCGCAACCACTTAATGTTGGATTGGACCAAGTGGAGAGCAGCTTATTCCCATTGTTTTGACTCATGGATTCCTTCTTCGTAATACCTGCGAACCGCATCGGTCACGCTGCTCCCAGGGCAGAGGTGTGGCAGCGTCTGATGAGATGCCTCCGGCTTGATACTAAACCGTAAGCCCTCTTCATCCCCTTTTAATTATTGAACCTTGGTTGTTAAGCCCGAAAGGAGGAGTCCGGGTATCAAAAAGAGTAGGGGGTAAGTTGCTCTCCATTTGGTCCGGTCAGACATCAAGTGGATGCGGACTTAGGACACCCCAATCCCTAAACAAACAAGGTAGTAATATCGTTTCAAAACTTGCAGGTTGCTAGCCCACAAATTTCGATCCCTTTTAGTCGCCTCTTACACTGAATATTGCTATTGCTATCAATTTGGTGAAGCCATTTCGAGTTCGTTATTGATCCTCCATACTAAATTGTCGCTGTCCTGATACCCCAACAATCTTAAATAAAAAGAATATTTTCCGCCAATGAGATTTGCCGCTGAAGAGTTTTCTTGCTTGAAACAGATAAATATTTGCATACGTATGGGATCGTTGCTGCCCATATCATCATTTTTACACTTTTCCAAACAAAAAGAAAAATCTAAAAATGTACCCCACACCCTAGGAGGCGGAGATTTTTCAAAGCTTCTGCATTGCAATAATGACTTATGGCTTCTGTTGGTTAGCTACGCCTCGACATCTATGAAAACTTAGTAATGCCCAACGCACACGATACACGTAGCACTTCAGTGTCAGAATCGAATGTTTTCTTCCAACCAACTGCATAGGTGGAATCAGGGAAATGTTGCTGAAAATCATGTGATTAAAATCGATATGTAGGAGTAGTTATTTCACTTCAATTTTCCGTCGCATTATCCTTCTCATTTGCTTCCTAAAGAAAAGCCAACTGACTGCCAATTAAAAGTTTTCCCATATGATATGCCGACCGCCCTGCCTGTCGCATAACTTTTCCGACCCTGGTTACTTGCTAATTAGTGCTAAGAGTGAAATAATGTTCTTTGACGTACACAATAGAGTTTTCCACAGGTGACTCTTGCGAAGCGAGGACGCTGGCGGAAGTGACTGTGACGATTTTGGATGAAGGTCTTTTGTTACTAGAAAAGTTTCTTCCAGAGTTGAAGTACGACTACTATTGTTCGATCCACGTCTACTTCCTGGATGTTGGCGGAGTGGTGGCAATTTATCTCGGATTATTCGGAGGAGGAACATTTTGAATCAACTCTTGGGACTGCGAACTGAAACAATTGTTTAGGGTGGTAAGAGCGATCGAATGCGTAATCTTCTTCGCAATCCTTAAATTACTTTCAGTTCTAGTTTCAGTTCAACTTGTTGCTGTGCAATTTTCCGTTCCTTTAAAGAAAGAATTTCGGGTCCTGCGGAAAGGGTCAGACAAGCTCCAGTGAAAGCGTCCCTTCCGAACATTTCTAAACCCATGTCCCATGTAAAATCTGTTGCTGTCAATTTGTTGGACATTCTATCATACTTAAATGGGGGTGGGATTCACTCAATGCACTTTTAGGAAATCCACAACTCCTTCTCGCCAGGGAACAAAATCATTTAATTAATTCGATACGCGTAAGCGAACCACGAATTCCTCATGTTGTTTTAATTAAACGTTTTTAATAGAGTCCGGACAATATTTGGTTTCCGTGCCCGCAGGCTCATTCAATTTCACTATCTCTGCATTTGCTCTGGATCATATTCGACGTCGGACTGGAAATCCGACGAAATTCCTGTTTGGTTTTTCCAGGAATATCTACATATCCACTTGCATGTCTGTTGCATAATACGCCCGATATTGCAATATCCGGCGTCGAATACGAATGAAACCTGAATTCCCAATATTTACCCGTAAATATCATGTACAAAGTTGATGTAGGGATTATATCTGGATATGGAGAACGTGGAGCGAGGGAGTTTTTTCCCGGTTGCTCGGAACAAACGTATTGAAAAGGATTAATTACAGAAGCATGTTGGAAAAAAATTGAGATGAAAGGTATTTTTAGCAAATGAATCCTGCAACAGGGGGGCTTCGTGCTGGATGGCTGGAACGGAACGTGACGTTTCAAAGGGATCCAGTAACAATCTGTGTGCTCGGGATGCTGATAAAATGTTTTGTGTGGCAAATGAGCATATGAAAGTTACATTGTGTTTGGTAGCCGTGGCGTATTACAATATTTCGACAAGCTTTCAGGAAATTGAAAGGTACAATGGCCGTTTTTTAACACAATAGCTCGAAGGCTACTAATTAGTGCCCAAATTTTTACAAGTACTCCTTTAAAATGGAATAAACTTTGTTAATCAATCTATGGATGTTCTATGTCCATACATTGATTCTGCCCCCTAACTAGTGCAATGAAGTGGCTCATCTGCATAATAGGGTCAGCAACGGGCAAAATAGTCGGGCAAAACTTAGGAACATAGAAGTTCCGAACATGTATCACCGACTATATCCTTCATTGACTTTTAACCATTCTGTACTAAAAGGTGAAGGAAAAGTTGCAGTAAACTGAATGAGTGAATCCTAGCAATGACAGTGGACCTTGCTTCAGGTAATAGAAGACGATGTGACCCTCAAGACCTTAACTACCTGACTGAGATAGTGACTGCCCAATGAGTCAAGATTAAGGATTCACTGAAAATATTCCTCATTTGCTGAGAAAATTCAAGGACCATAACTGCTGTGAGAAAAGCAAAGTGGCTGAGGGTCCTGCTGGCTCAGATTTTCAGAGTCAGCCTGTAGTATTCACGAAGGAAAGCCGCTCCCCTATCCTGCAATTAGAGATTTACTTGATGTCTTGAAAGAGCGGTTTTCCTGATGTCCGTAGCCTTGTTTTAGCTAGAGCAGGGCTATCGCGGAGGAAGTACCTTAGCGTTTCTCCTTCTTCTCCGCATTCGATTCGTATGGTCTGCCAGGTCTGACCGCATGGTGCCTTACAAGCTTGCGCGCTGTACATGCATTGTGGTGCCGTTGTATGCATTTGCAAACTCTTGTGATTGGGTCTTGTTATAAGAAGCTAGTTGGTCATCTCCTTTCCATATGCTCCCTAAGCCAAAAGGCGAATGGAAACCTTGCGGAGATTACAAGGGTCTCAATGCTCAGACAGCTCCTTATCGATACCCTATTCCACTCATCCATGATTTCACACATTACTTGTAAAACGGCCGTATTTTATCGACCCTAGATCTAGTCAAAAAGTACCATCAAATCCCTGAAAGTATTCCAAAAACAGCTATTTGCACACCTTTCGGATTTTTCGTGTTCACCAGGATGACATTCAGATTTAAACTTCTATGTAGACGAACATGGATGATGTTTTGGTAGCCTATTCTTCCGATTCAGAGCATTTGGGCCATCTCGAGTGTATCTTTCAACATGTCCTTGAGGCTGGTTTTGTTAAAAACATTGAAAAGTGCAAACTCCTACAAAAGTAGGTGAAATTTCGCAGTCACATGACTTCAGATCCAGACAAGGTTGAAACGATCAAACGCTTCCCCCTGCCGACCATGGTCAAGGATCTGTGATTGTTCTTGGGAATATTAAACTTCTATCGTCGTGTCCTGTCCGGCCGCTCACCATCAAGCGATCCTTAATGCTGTCTTGTTTGGGCTCAAAACAAAAGACTCTCGCGAAGTTGCATAATCTACAGTGGCCATCCAGGTATTTGAAACCGCAAAAAAACAGCTGGTTGATGCTACCCTTCTGGTGATTCCTCAGCCAGATACGCCACGTGTTTGTCGATGTCTTAGATACAGCGGTGGGTGCTGCTTTTCGTTCACGGATCAACCAAATCTGGTTCCCGTTGAGATTCTTTTCAAACAACTGAATCTTCATCAGTACAAAGCTTTGTAAGGGGGGTAAGTCGCTCCAAAAATATATATATTTACATTTATAACGAAAAATTGTAGTTTGGATGAACCTACCTCTTGTCTATCAATGTTAGACTCGACTGCAAATTGCAGACAAAAATCTAATCTCTTGGAGAGACTTTGCCATTTGAAGTTCGCGCTACTAAATGGTACGAGTAGATTCCATCCTTAACAGTCGCCAGAGGGCCACAAACTGTACCCATCGAGCGATTCGCAAGAGCAGAGGCTTGCCTGGCCAGTCCGTTAGCCCGCTCATTTCTCTCTATGTTTCTCTGATCGGGAATCTAGATGAAGGTGACTTCCGCTTAAACTGTTCAGCGTGTTCCTATACTGCCCCACCAACCGGAACCATGTCTCCACCAATTCCAAACCTTATTGACTGGCTGTTAGTCAGAATTATTATCTTACGATTGAGTTTCGAATCACTCATTAGCCATCGAGAGCCCTCCAATAACGACAGCATCACTTCTTGGAATACACTGGCAAATCCCGGATTATCATACAACTCGATTTCATGGTACGCATCCGAGAAAATTCGTGCACTTACTGCACACACCATTTTTGATTCGTCGGTAAAGAATATTGTGTCCTAGCGTCGAAACATGGTCTTTCAATCTACCCTAGTTGGTAAGTTCACAATAAAGTTCCATGTGAACTTCGGCTTGTATGTGGCGTATTTCGTAGGAAATGACCAGAGGTCCCGAGTTCGCTGTCCAACATCCGAAGTCTTCGTAGTCTGACAGCACTACTGCATGCATATTTAATGTGGGGTCCAAGGGGAGAGATTTGTCCTAAGCTGGAGACTCCGTTTCCTTGGAAAGGTCCTCTTATAGGTGAAGAAGGCTGTACAGGCCTTCCTAACTTGCAGTTCTACGTCCATGCCCCACTTTAACTTAGTATTTAAAATTACACTAAGATACTTTACATTGGAATTAAGAACCAATGTTTGTTCTGTTTTGGTCGGATTTAAGCCGGGTCCGCATCATGCAGGCCACATGCTCCCTCTATGATTTCTCTCATAACGGAGGGAAACATCCTTGATAACAATGCAATCAAGTCGTTGGGATGCGTCACCAACTTCATCCTACTCCTGCTCATCATATGTACAGAATTTCACTGAAAAGATAGTGCCACCCTGCGGCATACCCTTACTCAGACCTTTGGTCAAGAAGTGGTTACCTTCCAGATCAGAACGGATAAACCTAGTGATTAGCGTGGATATTATCCAATGCTAAAGATACCCCTCCAATTCTATGTTGGTTAAGATTTCTTTGAAGCCGCTTACTTTCGCGCTTAAACAAAAGCCCGAAAAAGCGTCCCTTCGCCAACTTCGGCACAGGGCTTCATCAGCCAGTTTACTTCCGACATTCAACACGCGTCTGGAAAAACACCATCGTTGCAGACGCTTCATCACAAATATCGGTGTTTACAGTCCCCACCGCGGTCGATTATATGGGAATTGCCGAGGCGCAGAAGGATGACATAGAGCTTGAGAGCCTGAGGACAAACTGCAAATACAAGTTCAAGAAGTTTCTTATCCGCGGCTCAAACGCCTGCTTTTTTCTACGAGAGCTCGAACAAGGGACCTAGGCTCCTTATTCAGGCTGAATTTTGTACACCATCTTGCGCACCCAGATATCAGAACGACGAACCAGTTAGTCACCGGAAAATATTCATGAACAAGAAGGTAAACTCTTGGGCCAGACAGTGCATCGCGTGCCAGAAGTGTAAGATCAACATGCACGTAAAAAAGGAAATAGGCGTATTCCCTCAGTCGAACAAACGCTTATACACCATCCACCTCGACATAATTGATTCTTTGCAAGACTGGCACGAATACAAATATTGCCTCACAATCACCACAGGTTTATGAGGTGGCCTGAAGTAATACCTCTGACTGACATTACGGTATAATCATGTGTCGCGGCCTTTTGAGGAGAATGGATCCCGTGCTTTGGTGTACCAGCCGTAATCATCACGGGCCAGCGAATGCAATTTGAGTTTATCCTTTTCTCGAGGTAAGACAAGCTCTAGGGGTTCAAACGACACAAGACCACTGCATAATACCCGCAGTACAGTGGGATGCTGTAGCATTGGCACTGGACGGTGAAGGCCTTAATGCCTCGCTACTATCCGTCGTAGTCGATATCCTCGCAGGTTTTCATTAGGGTGAACGCTTCTCGGAAGGCGATGGCCCACCTGAGGATCCCTTTAAAGTCCTGGAATGAATGAAGCACTCTTACAAGCTCCACGTCCGGGGCGGTTTGAAATGAGTCTCTTCTTCCTCTTTCTACTTCCTTCTCACCGTAACCTTCGCGGAGTGCTGTTTCATGAGAGCTTAACTAAAGTTTTCATTTTTTAATTGTTTATCCAGTCCTACTAATTGTGTGTATAAAGGCTACGGTTATTTGGCACTGCCAAATTGTGTCTGCTTTGCAATCAAACCGTATGTGGTTTAGTGGCAGGGTGCTTGTGAAACCAGCTGGAACTTAACCATTAATTAGTTTATCGAAAAGGCCGAAATCAATCAAGAATTGGAAGACATCTCGTGGAGAGCGTTTTTTGTGGTTTTGCTTTTGAGGTGGGCGTGCTGAGAGTTGAAAAAGGGCGTTCTCTATAATCATCCTTAAGTGAATGTCTTAAACAAGAAAAAGGTGAAACTTGTTGATCGAAAGTCCTTCGCGGACTGATGTGCACGCCAGCCCGCGTTCGGTATGAAAACCATTAGTGCGCGTCTCCAGGACTGTGGCATGTATCCCAAAAAGATACTACTCCGGTCACGGCATAACCCTTTCCTGCTGCTTTAGTGGCTGGAATTATGCTGATCTTATCCTCGGTACCGATTTGATAATCACGCATGGCTAGTGCCTCCAATCTGATCCTCAGACCTATTGCAAGCGGAGAAGTGTGTCTGAACCAGCGGCTCTAGGGTTTCACCAGAAAATACCGACCAGAGCCTTCTGAGTTTTTAAGAAAAGATGGGCTCCTATGTTCATTGGAGAGAATCTTACTGAGTCTCGCCGATTCGCTGGTGCTTTCAATGTTCTGATAATAGTCCAACCAGCAACGTGTCTCGGCAGTCTTCTTATCAGACTTGTACTTCTTCAGGTAGTCCTTGTATGGCAAATTTGTGCTTGTAAGCAGATGTTGAAGATCTTCTCGGTCAGTTTCCTGAGGCTGGACAGATCTCTGTCGGGCCAATCTTATCAATTTGCCCGCGGTAGATTGATAACTTGACCAAATTTCCTCCAGTCGATCCTCATGGGGGGTTTGAAGATCTCTTTAGCGAGATCTAAACTGAAAAGTATACAACTGTGATCCTAAGAACCCCATTGCTTGTTAGTAGGGTGATATCAAGGACTCCCTCCCAACTGTCATGCTTCTCAGAGCTGGGAAAATGGATGGTGGGTGTATCTACCTTATTACACACCGATAAATTTGTATCAATAATAAAAACAAAGAGTGAGTGCATTGGCATCGTATTCTATCAATAGGTTGGCTTTCCTTACTGCGAAGGTGAATGTCAAATGTTGCAGTTCTTCTGGTGGAGTTCGTTAGCCATATAAGCTGAACCTACTCCAATTTCACCATGACTAGGTCACTGGAACTCAGGTCCGGAAACAGAAAACGTGCGGGCTTTATATTTATAATATTTGTTTCAGAGCTTTCCTTTGATTCCGTCTCCTCCGATCCAGGGCTTCTTCGATGTTTTCCTCTAGGAGGAAGACCAGCACATTAGCTGAGGCGCACTTCGAATTCTGCAGATTTAGCTGCGTTATCCTCAGCAAGATCAGTTTTCGCAGGGGGCTCGATAGTCCCCGTCGGACTGTTGACTTACATCTCCTCTAGCAGTTCATTGTCGACGTCGACTGGATCCAGGTTACCATCTGTGTTCGTGATTCCGAAGCTGTCTAGCGCCTCCAAGCACTCTCAGAAACGATTGGCTGTTCATCTAAAGTTCGTTTTACTTTATTAGCACCGAGTCCTCCATGGAGATCCTGGTGTTTTGAAGACGTAAGGATGGACTGAGGTTGTCCTTTTCCATGCGGACCTTCGACAACCAGATGTGATCGACGGTTTCCTGGGAATTTCGCTGTTGGGCTGACTTTGGGCTTTTTACTTTCCTTGGCATCGAAAATCTTAGCGGCATGTGAACCCCAAAAAATCACTTGGGTTATTTGTCCTCATGCTCTCCAGGAGATGCTCAATGATCATCTCTGATAACCTAGCATCAACACTGATCCACATCTTGTTTCAAGGGCCACCAGCAGTCCTTAAGAAGCAGTTTACGATACGGGTAGTAGCGTCCTTGAAGTGCACAAGCATGTATTTCTGATGCTTAGTTGGCATTAGCTTCGAGAAGGTTTCTCAGTGAAGAGCAAACTGCTAATAACCGATACATGCCGGGATACCCTGGGTCTCCCCGGAGCTATCGACGACTCTTTGCCTTGATGGAATGATGTGCAAGGGCAAGTTGATAGTTGTAGCGTGTATCGGGAGCCCCTCCGGGTAGTACGTATAGTAGATCGCGTGAGTTTCCAGATTACACACGCATAGGTCATGAACCAGCAAACTTAGAAAGGGGCTTTGTCACCGAGGTTACACCCGTTCTTGACTATTGGGCCCGCTCTTTCGTACACGATACGCTGGGAAAATTTCCACAGGGAAACTGAGGAAGTAGGGATGGAGAAAGAGTTGAATGCGTTTGAGCGGAGTACGAAAATACGCCGCCAGCAACGTTATCCAGCGAGCAACAGGAGATAGCAAATATTATAATACCCGAGGACACCGGCATATGCACAGCCAAATAAATAAGAAATCTGGCAATCTAAAGCAACGCCGGGGAAAGGATGGCAATCCCAGTACCATTCAGAACTGCTTTTCCTGAAAGAAGAATAAAGAAAACCGTTCAAACTGGGCAGATAGCTGAATGGGAGTGAATACTACTGTCCTTGCAAAAGGCCAGGAGAAAAGGCCTATCAGAAAATGCGTGGAAATTGTAGAGCGCACGCGGTCAGCAAAGCTCCTCCATACGGGCAGTTGGAGTTGGGGGAACTCGTGGATCGTATACAGGCATATAGAGCAACAAAAAATGGGCGAAAAAAACAGAAACAACCGCATCCCCCGTAAGGGCCAAATGGATCGCTTTGAAGGCGCATATGAAGGAGACTTCACCCAGGTAGTCTCTAAGTTTTAAAAGAAGAAGGTATATAAGGACTAGAGGCAGCAACATACGGTACCGGCAAAAAACCTCTGTCTTAAGTTAAAATATAAATGGTGGGGCTCAAAAAAAAAGTGGGAAGACGAAGGAGAATTACACTTGCTATGGTAGAAGTTGCCGAGAAATACGCGAGAAAATTTCTTAACGAATTCGGGCAACGTCCAAGTGTTAAAGATGCTTAGATTATGGACACACGTCTGCAACTTGCTGAAGAGCTCGCATTAGGGCGGCATGCCCGCAGCATGTGGCCAGGTGGGTCGTATAGCCAATATTTGCATCAAAAAAGAGAGTTGCCTGGATTCGGTGTTTAGGGATTATGTTTTTCTGCATCTATCTAACACCAAATGAGACGATACCGGACTTTTCATGCAGGGTGCTGCTCTGGAGGACGCTGTCTTGGGATTGGGGGGTACATTCAGGTTGGGAGTGGCTTCAGTGCATTTGAAGGGGGAATTCCTCACCTTGACTTTAGAGGGAAACAGATTCTCGAAATGGCACCGAAAGCTGGGCTCGTAGTTTTAAACACCGAATCCACATCAACACTCCGGCGCTCACGCTGTGGAGGAAGCTTTCCCAATATAACTTTTGCGCTGGAATCGTTGGAATCCCTGGTGAACAGGTGGCGAGTTCTCGAAGATCTCTTGGCCAGCAACCATTAATAAATCGTGTGCGTAGTGGTTGACGGCACTTCTCGAAACGCACTGCTGCTCTTCCAGTGCGTCTAACGTCGCAAAAGTGCATATCAGGAGATTTTCCGAAGCTCTGCGAGGTATTGGCGCTGCAGCTGACACTGTCGTAAATTCAGACAGCTTACGGAACTTCCATGCCTTGCAGGGCACCCAGATGTTGCCGAGCTCCCGAGGAGTATCACAAACTCCATCATTTGATACCATGCCTAGACGACCGGAAGATGGCATTAATCACAATGTACACAGAGTCACAGCCAAAAGACGACTCCGAAACGCGATGAACAGAGACAAAGGTCGCTGCTCTAGGACCATATTCACTGGGGTGTATGAAACCCCCGGGGAATCGGTTATAAACTGGTAACCCGAAAAATCGGGAACTGCGGAAACGCTGTCGACTTTAGATCGTATTGTATGGGCACTATTCCCCAAAGGAGGCGATGGTATATCGGCGTTTTTGTATTCTACTATTAGTCAGACCTACTGCTCCCGTTGAAAGGTATCCAGACTTGGCGGCAAAGGTGATCCTGAATTCTATCTGCATACCGGCCACTTTGAATGCTTGATACGGCCGAGAATGCGCTCAAAACTACATCAGGAGTAAACTTGCGGAACTGGTATGTGGCGCCGGGGAGGATGGAAGTCAGGTTGGTTCTAGCGTAGCGGTCCATCATAGGGCCGGTCCTCCGGAACATTTCCTATGATAGTCTGCCAATTTGGAAGAAGAGAATCCCGATCATGCGTCCCATATCGATTGACGAGTCGATAATCGAGTCAAATCCAATGGTTAAGTACCTTGGACTGACGCTTGACTCAAAGACGAGCTTTTTCAAGCATATTAAAGCAGCAGCGGATAAAATTGCAGGAGGAATTTGAGCCTTAAGTCGGCTACATTGAAGGTCCTGCGTCTAGTAGATGACGCCTTCTGATGAGTACAACGCAGTCTGTTCTGCTCTATTGCACAGAGCTGTAGGCTGGGCTCTTGACAAGGGGTTACATCGCAAGCACCTTACGCAAGTACAGAGACGAGCAGTTTTGCGGGTGGCGCCTGCCTAACGAGCTGTCTTTGAACCAGCCGTGGTGATGATCGCAGGAGTGATTCCTGTCGCCCTTTATGCTAAGGAACAATAATGGAATTGGGACTTAAGGATAGTCTATCCATTAAGAGAGACAGTTATGGCGAGATATATCGCTGATAGCTCAGTCGTTAAGATAGAGACACTGCTGGTTTGGAAGCCAATACTGAGTTTGTCGAGGAAGGACAACTAAGCCAATTTTCTGGATCGACCCAATGAGGTGGGAAGCTTCAGTGTAAGCATTTATTGGCTATATAGGACTTATTAGTCGATTACTGTCAGAAAATGAACTTTTTATCGAGAGACCCAACACAGTTCATTGGGTATTGGGGTGTTCACACTAGGACTTCTAAGGCCATCTCATCGAATGTCCATATCAAAGTGATAATCACGATATTTTCATCATCGTTTGAGTTTAATTACGATTGGAGCTATTTATAAGAATATCGCTTCTCCATGAATGTATTATTAAAGTAAAAAATAGAAACCAGTAAAGCTGCACTACTGAGCAATGAATAGTACATTAGTAAGCTAGGAAGGACTCCTCGTAGCGCCATTAGCAGTTCTCATTAAAATTCACAACAAAGTTTTTCATCTGAATTCCATTCTCATTTGTTTACAATTTCCTGGTTGCAGAAATAAACCAATCAATCCACCGATCGACTATTGTATTTCACTTAAAAGCATCTATTTTGAATTCAAGCCATTAAACTCGGCAGCGAGTCTCCCTTTTGAGAACAACACTCGCTTTATGTCTATTTTGATTTGGATTTCCATTGCACCGTGATGACTGATGTCAATAAATTATATCTCTATGCGTTTTATATCGGCCATAAAGCATTCAAAAATCAAACTCGGGATGCCAATGCACACACAGACGTGCACTCATAGACAGACGTTCCAGACATCAAAATCTATTTAAGAACAGGATTTTTACTATCGCGTTTTATTATTATGTACAACATGCGTTTGAAAAGCTCTCGAACGGCGTCGGCCGCATATTTACAAAGTGCAGGAGAGTGCAGCCCGGGGTTGATCGTAAACAAATAAAAGTGCACTTGCGAAGGTCGACGGGGGTGCATCCAGCGTTATCGCGCTTCCCAGGATACAGGTGGATGGGGGGTGGGTGATAAGGAGTCGTTTGCTGGGGGAGGTAGGAGCTTTATGTATCATCTTTGCTCGATGTCGTCCTGGGGTGTTATCTGTATTTGGGTTTGACTATGATGACTAATCCTGCTTAAAGCCACTAAGTTTGACCTAATGTCTCCGCCAAGTCCCTTCATTTGCTTGATGGAAGAAGTCCTTAGATCCGTCAACCCTTCAGCGGTTTGAAGCAATTGAACCCATGCACCCTGAACTATCTCATTTATGACGAGCTATGCACATTCACCAGTGATTCTGCTCGTTAAAAATCTCTCAGCGCAAACATACGAAATGTCGAGATGCTATTCGCAAGGATGTAAATCAGATGCAGCTACGTCAAGTCGAGCCTTGATAGAGCCAAGCATTTTACGATTTATGTTTTACGCGGTGCACTGCTTCGTGTCATAAAATCGACAACCATTAAACTTTCATTTAATTTGGCAAACAAACGGTTCGAGTGCCGCTTGAGCGTTTCCCCCAGTTTCGCATAATCGCCAATGCCAATTTCATTATAAAATTTAACGGTCGTCGTTGAAGGGAAAACCACACGGAGAAAGTGGGTAGAAAGCTGTGCAGGGAAACATGGGAGTCATGATTTTAGTTGTCAATGGCCTGCAGATAGCCTGATAAAGACTGTGCAATGGGTTGGGGATTATTTTAATTATTTCACCCTGTAATAAACATAACTTTCAAAAAATCAAACAAGGACGAGGGGGTGTAGAAATAATAGTCATTTGGATGTAAAGGAGGATACTCCCCATGTTTGAAACCATCCAAATGGTTGTTCACATAAAACTTTGGGGTATGGCTGAAGAGGAGTTCTTGTATGGTTGGAAGGTAAAATCAATGTTTTCTTGAGTATAAAAAGGATAATCCATTATAATGTAATGGACATATGGTTTAAGTATACATAGGGCTATAGTGCGATAGTCGACATAGTTCAGCGCAAGCCTCGGCATCGGACTCCGGTTCTTGTGATATCCTGTTGAAGTGGTCTTATCAACTGCACACTATTAAGCCCGATGATAATGAAATTGAACCTGAAAAGATCACTATACCCGGGGTCAAGTAGTAAACTGAGCCTGACCTTACCGTCCTAGGGAGAATCACGACAAGGCGGACCGCCCAACACCCCACACTTGTGGGAATTATTTGAATAATTGAAGATAGTAAATAATTAATAGTGAAACCCCTCGTAGCCTGTCACAAGCCCGGTTGTGAAAGGAGGCGGGGTAGATAGCTTCAGTCTGAATGGCTGTACGCCACCACAGAGTCTCAGGGGGTAGGTGAGGAAAATGCAGGCCTACACAGGTAGTCTTGCAGATTACTCACTGAGGAAGCTTTCACCATACCTGACAGTTAGGGATAAATTGCAAATCCATCTAATGAGAACAAAGAGAAACTTGAGGTCCGGTACGAATAACCGGCGGAAGTCGTCTGACTTGGTAACTGGGTCGGGCTCCCGTAATGGACAGCATGGCGTCGAAATCGCTAGTCGTGGGGCGGTTCGACGTCTAGGCTCCACGACGACCAGAAACATTGCTCTGCCTGCAGCACCTGTTTCGCTACAGTCTGTGGCGACTACTTCGGGAGGTTCGCATAGGCAGCGGATGAAGTGGACAGACATAATGAACCTCCGGAACATCCACTCCTACAACGAAAAAACGACGGGGCTGGTACAACATCTTACCGCCCCTTGTTGCACCAGAGCTTCGTGGAGCGTTTCCCACAATTCGCGCACGTGACTGTACAGCGAGTTGCAGACCAGCACCGCTCTATAACTTGCAGTGGCACAATCTCGGCCATCATCAAGATCAAGAAGCGTGTTCGACTTCAGGGGGCAGAAGCGGCGGCATCAACAACATAACCCCGCACTGCAGGTAACAGTTTCAGTACACGCCGAAGCACTCTTCTCCACTGTCTGCTAAGCTTCGAGACGAATTCCAAAGAGCGAGTATAGAATTCTCGGAAATGGATCCTTTGCATAGACCGTGTATTCCCAGACTCTATGCATCTCCAGCCACTTTGAGAATTCTATCTTAAATCAATGATGAGATTGCATCTCGGCTGTGTGCTGATATGTCGCTGCTGAAACTACAATCGCTCGTGTATTGTGGTGCAGTTGCGGGTGTCAGATTACATGGTCAGAAGATTCGATTTCGCGTTATTGGTTTGAGTGTCAGAAGAGATCCACCATGCAAAATTCGTCTGGAACGACGGCGGGACTGACTAAAGCAAGACATGGCTAGGCTGATTCAAATAAATACTGGCAATGCCAGCAGATGGGTGAGAAATAAAGTGCAAAGGGCTTACAGAAACTATGCCATCCTCAGTGAGACACCCGTAGTTGAAATTTTGGACACACTAAAGCAGAAACTTTTTGTCATATGCAGTCGGTTACGACGATATGGCGATAGTTATTCCAGATGTGTTCAGAATTTCAGATCTCTCAACGAATCCCCACAGAGCGTTCACACAGGACAGTTTTCGATGACGGAAACGAAAGAGTATTTGGGTGGACCTTGGCTGAGCATGCTGAGTGGATCACCGCCGAAGGCGGATTTTACCGATGAGTAGGATCGATGAGCCATAAACAGCTCGAAGAACTGGAGGGACTCAGGTCTGGATCGGGTGCAGAACATTTGTTACAAGAAGTTCACCAGTATACATGGTCGATTGGCACACAGCATAAATCCGGTCGTTAGTCGATCGGAGGAATTTCCACCCTTTATTTCTGCGGAGAATACCTACCTTATCCTTAAGAAGGTCAAGGTGCAGGAGCCCTTAGATACAAGACTGATTACTTGCTTACCAACCCTCTACAAATTCATAACGTCCGTTATTAGTGGAAGGGTCAATGCGTACCTCGGGACAAACAACATTCTCTCCGAGGAGCAGAAGGGCTGCCGAGTTGGGTCAAGGAGCTGCAAAGAGCAACTCATTATCGACTCAGTAGTTGTAGGACAAGCAACTAGAGGCCAAAGAAACCTCTTTAGTTGCTATATCGATTATTCCAAGGCTTTTGATAGCATCCCGCATGCCCGGCTAATTGATATCCTACATCTGTATCGCATTGATTCGAAACCAATAAAGTTTTTGGCGGCAGTCATGGAAGGGTGACACACCACCCTATCAGTGCGTACATCTGAGGGTGCTAATACCTTAGAGCCCATCCATATACGGACGGGCATCTTCCACGGGGATTCGTTGAGTCGCTTTTGGTTTTGCATGGCACTGAACTCCCTTTCATGGCTACTGAATGATGCTAAAGGGCATGGTTTTGCAATAAAGTATGGCCTGTGTGCTAAGTGCAAACTGACACACTTGATGTACTTAGATGACCTCAAGTTGTATACTGGTATTGACGACCACCTTAGAAGTTTGTTGCGAATAGTAGACAAGTATCGAATCCAAGCTATTAGCAATGGCCATCACGAGCCGCAGGCCGGACATAGCATTGGTGACCTCCATATCGAAGCTATGTCCGAGACAGACTTCTACAAGTACCTAGGAATTCTGCAAGGAATCCATACTCGAGTTGGTGATCTGAAGGATTTTCCGCTGTCTGAATTTCTGCGATGTGTAAAGCTGGTACTGAAATCGCATCTCTCAGGGAAGAATAAAATAAGCGTATTGAATGCATTCACTACCCCTTCAACGGCTTATGCATTCAGAATATTGCCGTGGACGAAGACCGATCTGGAAAATGTCCAGCGGCAGATACGGATAACTATGTCCAAATTCCGAATGCATCATCCAAAGTCTGCCGTGGAGCGGATGAACCTGCCTCGTGACATTGGAGGTAGGGGCGTGGTTGACGTGGAGGCACAACATCATCGCCAAGTCGACTCACAGCGCGCTTATTTTTACAGCAAAGAGCAGGCGAGTCCCTTGCATGCGCTTGTCTGACTCCACTTAACTTGGAGGATCGATCTTTCACTCCTCTGAATAGGGCGAAGTTGGATCGATGAATGGAAGTCGAAGGCGATGCACTGGAAGCACATAAAATGTCTTTGCATTTGTCAAACAGATGCATGTGTGTTGAGGAGCTGTTAGTTGACAAGACAGGCCGCTCCGCGTATATTATTCATGTAGCTATCCCCCATAATAGCAACATCGAAACGAAATACGTGGAGAAGAAGGTGAATTATGAGCCACTGGAACGGGAAATCAAAGAAATTTGGCGCCCCGAGCGGGTGGCTGTAGTTCCCATAATATTGCCAGCTACAGTTTTCCACGAATTCTTCCATTAACCTACCACCGGCCATCATCACCAGCGCCCCTGTATCTTTTAAATAGATAGGTTTGTCGGACTTTGGCACTTAGTGCTAGCATTAGGTAAAAGCCGGTATCTGCCGAGATTGTAACACCTCGGAAATGTAAAACCAACAAATCAAACAATAAACAAGCGGGACCTCGTACCGCACAAAAATTGGCCCATCAGGCAGAGGGTCATCTCCGTAACACTCATAGCCAGATTATCACTAAATGGTGTCTACGCCATCCGAAGAACAGCCCTTAAGAATGCTTAGGACAGACCTAAGCCTTTAACATCAGAGCCAAGAAACCGAGGAGCAGCAGAAATCAGCCAGCAAAAAGGAAATGCTCCCAAGAGACCTAAACTCGAGCCCAAGAGAGAGGAAATATCGAGGAGGTCAGGGGTGAATACAAGAGCCCTCTGTTGTCTATGCTAATGCTGTAAAGAGCATTCAACTGACCATACTGCCGAAAGTATTTCCAGAGCAAGTACTCGTTCGTGAGGAACTCGTGTTTACGGGCATACTATTTCGATCAAGTTTGATACTGGTAGACCGCGTGGCTGAAGAGACGGCATTTAGTCTTTAAACTGGCAGAACGGAAGGGAACGGAATTGTCAACATGTGCTGAGGATAGTCTACCAGGGGCACAAATGGTGACAGTCCAGCGGAAGCCATAGAGGGTGAAAGTGCAGGGCCGAGCAGGGTTGTGGACCTGCCGCCCACAGAACAGAAAAAGCTGAACGACCATCATCTAGAGCTCAAGTCAGACAGCGAAAAGTAATGAAGTGCCATGTGGAAGGAGGAAGGTAACGCTCCAACATTGGAAGAGAGCTCGAGGTACTAACGGAATCGCTGACCAGCACTTAAATAAAAAGCATTTGCAGTAAATGCAAGGGCAAGGGCAAGGGTAAGTTCCAAGAATAATACTGACTTATGAACACTAGGTATACCAGGGCAGATTCACAATTTGCAAGGAGGAATTATGCAGGCAATTTCGGATTCTTTTTATGAAAACCCAAAAGCATACATTATTCTCAAAGATACTTAACATACATATGTCTTTCCGAGTTTCTAACAGGAGACCCCGTGGCTGCCCAAGTCCCACTGGAAGCCGGGAAGTATTTGAGAGGCAGTCATCAATATACATTCCAGGCGACGACACCCGGATCTCACTGGAATTAAGTGTTAGACTGCGGAAGTTTTACGAGAGGAAGGCATTACCACTTCGTCTCAACTGCGATGCCAACGCCCACCATTAGGTCTGGGGAAGCAGCGCCATTAATCGAAAAATACTTTTTGGAATTCATTATCGATAATAAATTGGAAACGCATAACGAACGGAATTCTCTAACATTTGTGATAAACACCACACAAGAGATACTAGACATAACTCTAGGGAACACTTTGATGAGCGGCTTGGTCAAGAAGTGGAGGGTGTCGGATGAGCATTCTATGCCGGATCACAGTATATTCAGACCGGACCACCGAGGGTAACTCGGAAGTAAACAGAATAACAAGGAATCCCAGGAGAAGATATTGGTCGTCCTATACAAGGCACCTAAGTGACATCGAGGTTGGCCACAAGGTAGGGTATTATCATAATAAATGTGGAGCATGGCATTTGATGAGCTCCTATGAGAGCTAACAAACGGTTACGTTGATGATATTGTTTTAATCTGTATGAGCAAATTTAAGGATACCCTATAAGTTAGAATGCAAACAGAACTACGAATTACTTATACCAAAGGATAACATGACAACGAAGCTTCACCTTGATAAGAAGGTTGAAATAGTTTGTAACAACAGGGAAAATGAGGAGAGCGTGACATTGACATGCGGCTTAAACCAGTAATTAATTACTTGGTACACTGACAGATTCCTTTCGGCAGAGGGAGGCAGGTGCTGGGTTTATTCGTCTAAGGAAAATTCACTTTGAACCAATGGATACGCCATAATCAGATCCTTCAACCTCAGAAGGGACTAAAAGGGACAGAACATTGCTATTCTAACCGACAGTCAAGCGGCGATCAAGACAATTAGGTTCAACTACGTGAACTCTAAATTGGTATGGGAATGTCTTAGCAGACTGAAGATGTTTGGCTCTTTTTTTTTTTTTTATGGATGGAGGTGGAAATCTTAGAAAGACGCTGCTACGCCAGGTTGCAGCAGTGTGTGGGATTCACACCCACTAAAACCACCCCCACTCTTCCGCCCCTCCCCGCGGGACCACCGTGAAGTATTACTTCGCGGGGGAGGCCCTGGTTCGCTATACCAGCTCGTCCATGTCACGTCTCCGTCGCGCCGCCTTCCGAGCTCGATCCAACTCCAGGAGTGTTGTCTGCACCACGGCTACTGCCTCATTTACCGCCATCCAGTTTTCCTCCGACTTCAACATCTCTTCCACCAGGTTGGAGGGCTCAATGTCCGCCTCTAAGATGCTGTTCAACCTACTTTTCTGCTGCAGAAATGTGGGACAATGGAACATAACGTGCTCCGGGTCCTCGAGTGTAGCACCGCATTCAGGACAGTTGGGAGACTCGTCCAACTCGAAGCGATGCAAGTACTTCCTATAGCCACCGTGTCCCGTAAGGAACTGTGTCAGGTGGTAATTCAATTCTCCGTGCTTTCGGTTGACCCATTTCTCGATGCACGGGATCAATGTATGGGTCCACCTGCCCTTGTCGGAGTTATCCTATCGTTGTTGCCACTTGCCACACAACTCTCTCCTGATGGCTTTTCGGAAATCCGCATTCACCTCGGCTGGATTTGCCCTCCGTTTTTCGTAGAGCCAGTGTGCCTCGCTCGCTAGAAGATCTATAGGGATCATTCCTGCGATAACACACACTGCTTCCGTCGACGCCGTCCTAAATGCGCTGCACACCCTTAGCGCAATTGGCCGGTATGCCGAACTTATCTTCCTCCGGTTGACAGCGTGGTTCAACGCTCCCGCCCAGACAGGGGCCGCGTATAGCAGGATCGACCTCACCACTCCCGCGATGAGTAGCCTGCGACTATACTTCGGCCCTCCCACGTTAGGCATCATCCTTGCAAGGGATGAGCTGGCATTTGCTGCCTTCTCTCGCGCATAATCCAAGTGTCCCTTGAAACTCAGCTTGGCATCGATCATCACCCCCAGGTATTTGACAACCGATTTTGAGACGACCTCACGATTACCAACCTGGATGGTAACCATGTTGTTCTTCCTACGGTTGGTAATGAGGACCGCCTCCGTCTTTTCGTCCGCCAGGTCCAGCTTGGCCATTCGTAACCATAACTTGATGGTATGAATGGCTTCATTTGCATAAAGCTCCACGTCCTCGGGATGCTTTGCAATTGCAACTACCGCCAAGTCGTCCGCAAAACCAATCAGCGTTGTCTCCTCCGGCACGCGAAGGCCAAGCACTCCGTCGTACATTATGTTCCACAGCAGCGGTCCCAATACAGAACCTTGAGGCACACCTGCTGTCACAATGTACTCCTTCGGCCCGTCGTCCGTCTCGTACCAGAGAAGTCTGTCCGAAAAGTAACTCTCGATGAGCCGAACCAAGTAGCTAGGAACACCCAGTTTGGTCAAAGCGCCCTTAATCCAGCCCCAGTTGGCTGAGTTAAAAGCATTTTTGACGTCCAGCGTTACCAGAGCACAGCATTTGCCCATGGCCATTGCATTTCGAGCCAATTCCACGACCTTTGCTACTGCATCGACCGTAGAACGGGCTCGCCGAAACCCATATTGCCGCTCTGAAAGGCCACCCGGAAGCTCGATGAACGGGAGCAGCCTGTTGTATATCACCCTCTCCAATATCTTCCCCATGGTGTCTAAGAGACAAATAGGGCGATATGAAGAGGGCAGGCCGGGTGGTTTTCGGGGCTTCGGTAGCAAGACCAGCTTCTGCCTCTTCCACTGGGCGGGAAACACTCCTTCCGCCATGCACGATTCGAATGTGCTTGCGAACCACCTTGGTCTGGCCTTGACCGCCACCTTCAGAGGCCTGTTCGGAATTCCGTCCAATCCCGGAGCCTTGCTGTCCCCAATACGTCTGCAGATTTCCTAAAGTTCCTCTTCGGTAACATCAGGGATCGAGAAGACGTCCTGCTGAGCTGCCAGTTGGGGTTCTCTTTCGTCCTGTTCCTGCTGCTCCTGTTGCAATTATTTGCAACAAGAGCCGTGGGCATGTCACCTGAGGTGATTTTCGCCCGCGGATCTTCTTCATTACAACTTGGTAGGCTGTACCCCACGGATTCGTATTAGCCTCCATGGAGAGCTTCTGGTAGCATTCCCGCTTGCTTCTCCGAATGGCCTTCTTAAGGTTGCTTCGCAGATCTCTGTATTCCTCCTCACGTTCCTGGTGCTCCGGCCTTCCCCTTGTCCTGTGGGAAAGTCTCCTCGCTCGGAGACAAGAGGATCTGAAGGCAGCGATCTCTGTGTTCCACTAGTAGTTTGGTCTCTTGCCGTGGTGCAAACGTCGTCGTGGCATCGTAGCGTCGCATGCTTCGGTTACACACTGAGACAGCTGTGTGACCCTTTCCACCGCTGTTCCATCCGGATCATGGGCTCCCTCCAATGCGGCCAGGAATGTCTCCTCGTCGAAAGCTCCGATAGACCAGCAAACCGCCTTAGCCTTTCCACCTCCAGAGCGTCGTTGACTGCTTCCCCGGTTCCCAATGCAGAGGAAGATGGCCTGGTGGTCACTGTGGGTGTAGTGCTCACTCACTTGCCAAGCCATCTCCCTCACCAGTGAAGTGCTAACAAATGTCAGGTCAACGATCGAACCCGACCCTCTTCCTCGAAAGGTGGGCACGCATCCAACGTTGGGCAGCACGATGTCCAGCTCCGCAAATGACTCCAACAGAATTTGACTTCTGGTGTTCGTCGATCGGCTTCCCCACTCCAGGGCCCACGCGTTGAAATCGCCCGCAATGATTTTAGGGCTGCGGTCTCTAGCATCCAACACCAGACTGTCTAACATCTCCTCATATTGTGCTAAGGTTGCACTAGGAGGAGCGTAGCAGCTGTAAATATGGACACCGTTGACCTTCGTCCTTATAAAACCGGCTGCCGGGGGGCCCATGACTTCCTGAATGGCCTGTTTTCCGCACGCGCAGATTGCGGCGTTGCCAGACGCATCCACCGCCCAAGTCGCACCGCCGTAGTTTCTGTACGGCTCGCAAATAACCGCGACATCGACATTCGACTCTCGAATGGTTTGCGAGAGCAGGTCCTGAGCTGCCTCACAGTGATTGAGATTGATTTGTATCAATCTCATTTGCCTGTGCGGTTCAGCTCCCTCCTATATACCGGACATCTGCTGCTTCCCGCAATATGCCGGCCGTCCACGCCCTCTTTCCCACTACATAACATACACCGTGGATCTCCGGTGCAATCTTTGATGAGGTGGCCCTCTTCCCCACACTTCCTGCAACTCGTCGACCTATCATGCTGGCTAGTGCATGCTGCCGCAAAATGGCCGAAATCGAGGCATCTGAAGCATCTCTTTAGAGAGATTTGCTCCCTGAGCCTGCACACGACCCAACCCACTCTTACCTTGTCCGCGGTAATTAACTTAATAGCTGATTCCGCCGGCAAACTAATAATAGCGGTCTGTGTGCCACCATATGCCTTCTTCATCCTTCTTATGGCACTCTGGTCTATATCACCAAGGTTGAACTGTTGCTTCAGCGCAGCACAGATGTCCTCCCGTGAGGTGACTTCATCTAGGTCCTTGCATTCGACCACTATCTCCTGTTTCCAAGCTCTTACCTCAGCTTCCTCTCCAAGTACACTTTCCACTTTCCCGCGGAAGTTATCGGCCGACTTGTCGGCGGATTTACTTAACTCCAGCATCAGATCCCCTCTCTGTGTTCGCCTGATACGGCTCACACTATCCCCCAAATCCTTCAATTCCGGGTCTGACTTCACCTTTCGGAGGATGTCGGCATAGGACATATTTCCCTTCTTGGAAATAATTACTATTTCCGGGCGGAGCTTCTTTTCGTCCTTTTTCCTCTTGTTCCTCACCTTAGTCCATTGTTCGGGCCTCCGGGCGTTGGTTTCTTCCACTTTTGTAGGTGTTGTGGCTGCAATCGTGAGATTACCGACTTTCGCGGGTACTCTCGCCGGCTCCGCCTTCTTTAGTGAAGAGGCTTTTTTCTTCTTCGGGACTTGCTGTGGTCCAAGAGGCTCGCTGGTACCGTCTCTAGCCCGTTTTCCTGTCTTCCCGCCTGCTTTATCACGGGGAGGTGTCACCTGCGTTTCCCTTGTGACCTTGCCAACTGATGCTTGGGAATTCTTTTCTTCGAGTGCCTTGATATAAGACAATTTAATGCCTCTTATCAAGGCTCGAATATTTTGGTGGATATTCCGCTTCTCCTTGCTGAACTCGCACAGTTCATTTATTCGTTCCCCGAGTGTAACGAACGCCATTCCGGTATGTACCCGTTTGCTTTCGCGCCTTGCGCCACAAGGAATGATCTCGATTAAGGGGCTATTCGTATTTCTTTCAGAATCCCGCGACGAATCTCGACTACCAAAAAGAACCATTGTTCTCGGTGGTGATCTCCCAAGTTTCGAACTCCTCCTAAAGGGATCCGGTGTGGACCTAATTTCCACTCCACCATTATCTCTTGTAGCATTAGATGCCACAGTAGCCAAGTTTCCCACTACTGAGGCACTGCGGTCGTTGGATATCGACGGCCGGGAGCCCGCTTGCTCACTCCCAAAAACCGTCGGCACTGGGTTTCCGAAGCCCTGCACCGTAAAAAAACTACTTTTCTCCTCTTCCATATTTGGTTTAATTTCTGGGTGTCCTTCCCATAGCCAATTTTTATCCACGGGTGGGCGTTTACTTCCCACCTACCCGGCCTGCGCATAAGCATGCCCATACACGCACATCTCCGGATGCTTGCATTCCCTTATTCGCACGAAGGGACGCGCCTGATGGGAGATTTGGCAACTTCGCACAGGTGAAGATGTTTGGCTCATTCAATAAGGTCTGGATACTCTGGGTTCCGGGCCATATTGGGATAAAAATCAATGAAGCAGTGGACGAGCTGGCCGGGAAAGCAGCAGCTATGCCGCTGTACGTGCCAGAGCCATTCTGTGAAGTCGGATATGGATTCATGGCTACGACATTGAAAGAGGAAGAGGAATAGCTGAGGGAACTTTACTCGCTGAACTTGCCAAGAATAGAACAGTTCAGAGTGCTTCAGGGGAGGATATGAACGCAAGCGCTCGAAAGGTTGTTTATACCTCACCAAGAAGAGCCTCCAGAACAGAGTGGGAATGCTCAGTGCTCATTGCAGGCGAAACTGTGACCTCTATCACCTGGGATACCTACGGGCATTGTCTGTAGATTCTGTGAGGAGAGCGATGGAACCTCCAGACATGTTCTGGGACAGTCTCTGGAACTTATGCAAAGCATGCTATGGAAGATGAAGCCTTGCGACCCGTAGTCATGCTGAATTTCCTTGCTTCAACCATGTGATGAAAGTGTTATACCATTAGGTGCGTGGTCAGTAGTGTCCCGTCGTATACTCCATATTGACATTCCGCTGGACCGAACTTTCCTGAGAGAAAAATATGTTAACTCCCAGCTGGAGTTGATCCATTGGTGGAGGACTGCTCTAACCGAAAAATTAGATTCATTGCAGAAGATGGCCAAAGGTGCGTCAAATCTTCCATGCGCAAACAGCGTTGCATATTCCAGTGCTTTTTTGGAACCTTCGAAAGCTGTTGTATATTTCCAGGTTAAGTTGATTAGTGAGTGCCGTTTGCTTTTTCCATGAAGAATTTCGTTGAGTAGTTCCTGTAGTGCTGCTGCTCTAGCATGAACCTTGACCTTGACAGAATCGTTTTGACTTTAGGTGCCAAGAGACGTGAGACTAGGTATCCCTGGAAGCAGACTACTTGCTGACCAAAAATGAATTTGTTTGGAATCACCAGGACTCCATACTGTTCTATCCTAGGGAACAGATTCCTTGAGTGGTTGATGTGCTCCTCAGGAGAAGATAATATGTCATCGATGTTGGAATAGTTGAAGTCCAATGTCCTGAAAGTTTCGGTGATGGAACGCTGGAACATTTGCGCTGCGTTGCGTGGGCAAAATGTCATAAATGGAAATTCGAAAAGTCGAATGGTGTTATGCTGTCAGTTTTCGATACGCTTTTTTTCAGCATCTTGGATATGTCGAACAGACTATTTTTCGACGTAACTCCGGTTATTATCGGGGTGGTGGCGACATCTGTGCTCGGTCTTTACTCGTTATTATTTTAAGAGAGATATTCAAATCCAAGCTGGATGGCGCAGCATTTCGAATGTTGTTAATTCGATTGACAGTGGTGTTATCTGTGGTAGAGCAGGCCGTGATTTGAGAAAAATAATGAATTTTGAAAAATAAATTAGTTTCCACATCAAGTTTTACGAAGGAGAGTTTACGAAAAGTCGTCAAGAACATGATCTTATCGCATATGAAGAGCTGGACTATTGGTTAGAGCCCAGGTTCCTGTATTTGATTCGAACACATATTTGTACAGTTCCAAGTCCGTAGAAGAATTGGTCGAGGGTCGATGTTCATCTGAACTCCGCCCCAGCTTGCATCTTATTTGGAAATCGTAAACCATTCTCAAAACTTATTCGCGTCCAACTTGTCTGGAGCTAATCTTTTGGTTTTAAAATGGCTAGTGTTATGACGCTTAATTTGGTGGTACACCATCCTTGCAATTCCATATTCCTTTAGTAATCGCCCTTATGGTCGGTATTGTACATCGTTACATCTCTTTTTGGTAGGTAGGTTTCAATAAGAAGCCCTAAGGCACGACAGCTACTATAAATTGTAAGGGACATCCCATCAAACGCTGAAATTGAGTAGGAGGCTGCCGAAAGCTCGAATTATGCCCTTTTACAAGGGCCTTGGAACGCAGAGTACGGAAGCACTCATATGTGTCTACAAGGAAACGAATATAGACGGACGGCATAAGGAGAGAACATAAGCGTTTCCTCGAAGCCATTTGGTGGCTCCTATGATACTAATATATAACCTGGAGTAGCAGATTATTGCTCCGACTGTGAATGCGATCGGAATCGAGAGCACTGACGTGTACGTCCGAAAGAATTGACGGAGTAGGACACATGATTGACCGCGTATAGCCCCGTCGCCAGTTTTGCAAATTGGCTTGACTATTGTTGGACTAGTTGCATTGAATGTGTTCCTACTGCCGAAGGCGAGGTTGGCAGAAGTGTGGTACAGTGCTTATTAGCCAAGTCTGCAGTGGTTTGCAGTGGCTGACCATCTACCGACTAAAAAGCAGATAGTTGCCATCTCATCCATAGACGCCGCATCAGCGACTCTGAAGCTGCGGTGCCGCCGAGGCTCTGCAAACAGTCCAGAAATTGATAGGTTTCTTATGATTCATGAGTCGTTTCTTTTTTGCCTCCTAACTAGCAAACAACCGCTTTTGTTTTCGTAACTGGTGGTATGAGCTATCTATCTTCGACCTCGCAGTGATGTCACGGGCTTCTGCGATTACAATGACTTCCACATATTGCTACTGTGGATATATTACCCTCTACCTCAGAAAGCTTGTTTTCACTATTTTCAAACAGAATGTAAGGGTCCTGGGGATCTGAGTCAGGAAACCTCTGTGTGCAGTTCATCGCGATCCCAGTAATAGTCGTATTTGCAAGCGTATTACTTATCCTCGGGTTCTTAACTGTTACTTGATACAGAATCCGGGCCCTGGGTGAATTGAAGTGCTTGGGGTGGCATGACCCACTTAAAGTTTCCTAGAAAATCGCAGAGCAGATCTTAGTTTGAATTCAGAGCTTCCAACCTATATCATGCCGGTACTTTAGAATGCCACCACATAACAGGAAAACGATGTATGTTCAAGATACCTGAAAAGTACTAAACAATCAGTTTCACCTGTCATTCTAGCAAGCTCTTGAATAAAGACATTTAACTATACAACATCATGGAGGACGTAGGACATTTGTTTCAATTCAAGATCCATGGTTGGCTTAACTTCGTCTAAACTGACTTACTGAATTTTTTGATTTTTTGTTGAGGATGCTGGGAGTCCTGAGTCCTGACCCACTTGGTGACAGACCGGGCCATTTGGGAAGTAACTTACTTCCTCTTTTGTAGTCCACGGACTCTTCTTTTTTTGAGTAAAATCCAATTTTTCAAAAAAGAACGAAAAAGCTTACTGACGGTTTCGTCCAGGACAGAGGCAACTCATCAGACACTGCCTCACCTCTGCCCTGGGAGCAGCGTGACCGAAAGTAACGACAGATGGAAATCGCTCCAATTAATTATAAACGCAAGCACGTAATGGGTATGAATTATATTCAAGTGAAATCCGTCATAAGTCCAGACCTAAATCAGACCGAAGTGAATTTTTTGTTGAGGATGCTGGGAGTCCAGAGTCCGCATCCACTTGGTGACGGACTATTACTTATATCTGAAACCGATTGTAGGTCTTATTCTAAACGTGTGTGTACATTTTTTTTCGGCCCTACTTGACGTGTAGGTATACACGAAGTCAACCGCCTTCAACTCGTTACCGATGCCTTTCTAAATTGCCATTCTGAACCAGATTCCCCAAAACCTTTAATAAAATTACTAACAAACTCGAATATATCACTTTCATAAGTATTTATCTTCAACACAGTTAATCAAATTATGAATAACAAGAAAATCACAGACAACCCCCTCCACAGCATTTACACCTCACACCTGGCCTACCTACTGACAAGATTGTCTTTTGCGCCCCTTCTGTTCGTGAGCGACTCCTCCGTGATAACAAATTGAAATTTTATTCGGAGCTCCAGATTCACAGCCCTCACGCCACTTTCGGTCATTTATCATTGACTCTTGCGTACTTTTCCTTCGCACAGTGAACGCTTAACTTCATTTAAATTCCGAAATCAAAACCAGCAGGAACTCCATTCTCCGACGTCTTCGTACGCCATTTGTCTCAGGTTCGCGAGGAACAGCTTGAAGGGAGGTTTGTTCCTGTTTCCTGATTGATTTGGTAACTTTGACATCGCAGCGATAATTTTGAGCAGCTCCTTTACGAAACACTTTAAGGGTGTTTGTAAGTCAATAATAAGTATCTGAACGATAAGACAAAAGATAACTGGGCCGAAGGACCCTTGGGCTCTGATAAATGATTTCCAAACAGCGACCCATTAATTATTAATTGTTGGGGCACAGTCCTTTCGAGGGATGCAAATTGACTACAGGTAGGCTTAGGAAACAATTTTTTGGGGTTGTTTTGTTCAGCCCCGGAGTAACGAGATCCACTAGTTTCCATTGTTGTTGCTATTTAGAGCGGAATTGTTTCTGTTATGAATGCCATTTAACTGGAGGATTAGTTTTGGGAGAGCAAAAGTTTCTCTGAATGTTCGAAATTTTCGGGAAATGGAACTCGAACTTCTCAAAACTTAAGATCCTATTTGTTTCCAAAATTAAACAAAATCTTCGTTTCTATAAAAGATGCTTGTTTTTGTTAAGGACTCAACTTTATTTCGGAATGAAGGCGAATTCAGCAAACTGAATTACCACTGAAGGCATCGGATTCACCCTACTTCTTCCAATTTCCTCCATCCAACCCCTTGCCAGTCCCATTCTAAAGTTCTCTTTATCTAGGATCCGTCCCCATTTAATGAACGCAAGGAGAATGCCATCAAAAAACAAACCCCCAGCGAACGAATCCGCAGCAAGGAAAAAACAAAAAGGAATAATTCAACTGAAAATAGAACTTTGTCATCCTTCCGATTGCAAAAGGCAAAACAAGAACAAAATTGTGGGAAAAATCGGCCGAAACGTTCCGCAGGTGATATAACCCTTACCTTGCTTCTGCCCCCGATACCAATCTAGAAATTGGGAATGAGACTCTTTCGGAATGCAAACAAATTAGGAAATCGATTTTCGTGCCGTAATTAGGTCGAAACTGTCTCTCAACGGGTTAGTCGGGCATGTTGACGCAATATTTTCGCATTCTTTCATCGTCTTGTATCTGTAGAGATGCTGAAACCGGAAATTTTCTAAAGAACGGAAGATTTAAGATAAAATCTGAAGAAGATTTCTACTTTGGAGTCTTTGTGATAAGCTGCTCAAAGGGTTCCTTTCACGTGAGATTCTATGGACAAATAATATGAAAGAATCCTTCAAGGAGTTGTCATGCAGTGCTGTGAGGCAGTAGCCCGCCGAGGTGATGGGGGTGTGAGTTGGACTTTTGCGATGCTGGATGAGGGGAGGAATTGTATAATAACAGTGCATTATTCCTACTTGACAGAGTCCCTTAAAAAATGGTTTTGAATTGAACAATAATAAGGGAATTTACCACAAAAGATACAGTTACGCCTCTTTACGTGGTTTTACGTGGGTACCTGTCCCGGGGACTTAATCCCACGGTCTTCTTCAAACACGGATTGATTTTGTGACCACAATCAGAGTGCATGGCTCAGCACCTAAACCTAAATCTCTAAAGAACTAAGGAGTATGGCACCCGTGTTGAAACGCACCACCACGTCGAGGCCCGAAAGGGACTGACCAAGAAAATTAGTCGGGGGTGCCTGGACGGATTTTTCAAGTGAGGCCAACAAAAAAATCTACGAAATAGCAGGGAAGGAAGAAGAACTGAGTGCGTTTGGGCAAAACACAAAAATGTGCCAGTCACCGCAGCGATCAGCGAAAGAGGTAGTGAAGGCTGATGTGACACCGGGACGCCCAAAGAAAGAGGAAGCCTTACCAAGTGGGGCAACTGAGGGTGCAGGGACTCCAGTGTGCCCCTGTTCCGAAAAAACCCAGTCAGAATCGCCAGGTGAGCAGGTGGATTCGGACGCGAACCTAGTAGAAGTGCAGTCGACCGTCCTAGCTAGAGCCGAAGAGAGACTCATGAAGAAATGCGCGGCAGTGGTAGAGCGTGTGCAGTCGGCAACATCGCACGCTGAGAACACTGCTAGCACCAAACGGACCGCAGATAGCTCACGGTAAAGGGGACAGGGGGAAAAGCGGAAAGAGGACGACATGCCGGAAGGAGACTTTATCAAAATAGTTTCCAGGGTGCAAAAAAAGAAGACGAAGGAAGATAAAAGGAAATAACGGATTACGCCACCAGAGACCTGTCTGTCTAAAGAACTTGTCTTTGGCTGCAAACCAAAAGCCAGTAGCAGAAAACACGAGGAAACGAAGAAAGACTAGACCACCGGCTCTGCTCATTAAGCTGACGGAAGGCAAGACTTTTGCGGAGGTCCTTAGTGAAACCTGTTTCAGGATGAAACCCGAAGTCAACGGAGCAGAATTGTCTTCCATTCGGAAAATGAACGGGAGGCAGGGTTGCTGGGGGAGAACGCTCTTGTTTTTAGCCTAGAACCTATATGCTGTCTAGAAATCCAAGACCTTGACTGCCTCACAGAAAAGATCGAAGTGGAGGAGGCCATAAAGTGTGACTGTCCAGAGGTAATCAAAGCCCGGATAGGTGTCCCCTCTGTAAATGCTTGAGACCAAAAACTCTCCGTGGTGGAAGCCCCGAACAATATGCGAGGAAACTCCTTAGCAGCGGGAAAATCAAAATTACATGGTTAGTATCCAGGGTACGAATGCAAATAGTCCCCACCAATGTTACAGGTGTTTGGACTATAAACACACGTCAACAACTTGTAAGAGAGCCGACAGGAGGACAGTATGTCGGAGATGCCGTCAGGTAGGGCTACCAAGTGAAGACTTGCAATGAAAGTGAAAATTGCATTATCTGCTGGGATTGTAGCGCGTCTGGTGAAATCGTGGCACACACTGCGGGCTCGGGACTTTGTCCAATCTTTAGGGCTGGAAAGGGCTAGGGCGCGAATGACATGATCCGCATTTTACAAATAATCATGGATCAGAGTGCAACCACTCAGCAATTGCTAGCGAAGTTAGCTGCGAAGGTAAATGCTGACCTAGTGCTAATTAGCGAGCTATACCGAAATAGGAACCCAGCTTCATGGGATTTCGACTTATCAGGTATTCGTGCCCAAGTCCGAGGATTCGGTGTTGAGAGATAACGTATTTTTCAGCGTTTACCTGACACCGAATGAGACGATGCCGGACTTTCGACGCCGGCATGATGCACTGGAGAACGCCGTTTCGGGTACGGGGAAGTAAATCCTGGTAGGCGGTGATTTTAATGGTAGGGCCCTTGAATGGGACATGCCTCAGTCAGACTATAGAACGAAACGGATTCTGGAAATGGCGACGAGAACCGGGCTCGTAGTTTTAAATACCGGATTCATGCCAGAGTTTCAGAGTCCAGGCTGTGAAGAAAGCTCTCCTGACTTTTGCGTCGGAACCTCTGGCATCAAAAGTGGACAGGTGACGAATCCTGGAAGACTTCTCGGCAAGTGGTTCCAGTACATCGCATTCGAAGTGGTTGACGCTACTTGCCGGCGTGCACCAACCCGAGGCTCTTCTTGCGGTTTGAATGTCGTGAAGGGTGAGCATGGGAAAGTTCGTCGAAGTCCTTGAAGGAGCCAGAGCCGCGCTGGAGGGTCTTGCGGGGGGGCTGCGGTCGCAACTGACACCGTCGTAAATTCAGTGATAAACCAGATAATGACAACGTGTGAGGCTTCCATGCCTCGGAAAGTCCCCAGCCGTGACCAGCTTTCCATGATCGAATTTGCCGATCTAAGCTCCGCCGTTTGGCACAACGTTTACACGCCAACGAAGAGGTATGCGCCATAAAGGCACAGTATAGGTCAACAAAAGGAGGCTCCGCAGTCCCATAAATAAAAGCAAAGCTCTCGACTAGCAGAACCTGATCAACGAGGTGAATGAGGACCCGTGGGGACTTTGCTATAAACTTGCCCCCTTTTCCCAATGAAAAAGCTCGAAAAACAAGATGGAGCCAAACTCTTATGGCATCGCGGTGGAAGTTTATAAATTGGTGTTCCGCTTACAGGCAGATTTGCTGCTTGGGGCAGTCAACGCTTGTTTCAAGGAGAGCATTTTTCCTTGTTGCTGAAAGGTAGCCAGACTTGTACTGGTCAGCCAGGGGAAAGGAGACCCGGAGCTCCCGTCTGCATACCGACCGCGGTGTATGCTTGACACGGCCGGGAAAGTTCTCTAGAAGCTCATCAGGAGTACACTCACTATAGCGATCCGCGCTACCGGGGAGTTATTCCCTAGGCAGTTCGGGTTCAGAACAGTGGGAACCCCTGTGGATGCTGTTATGAGGTCGTGGATGCGGTTCATCAAGCCGTAATTCCGTAATATAGACAGATATGCTAGGCACATTTCACATGCCAAGTTATCTCTTGACTCGATCGCCGAGTTGACTATAGATTTACATCCAGCGATTAAATACCTTGGTTGAATCCTCAACTCGAAGATGAACTTCTTCGAGCAAATCAAAGCAGCAGCGAACAGGGCTGCAGCTGGAGTCTCAGCCTTGAGTCAGCTAATGGCGAATGTTGGGGGCCCTATATCTACTAGGGGATGTCTTCTTATGGAAGTAATGCATGCCCTTGACAAGGAGGTGCATAAGCGAGGAGCCTTACGAGTAGCGTCTTCTTATCGCACTGTCTCAGACAAATCCTCCTCACAAATCTCAGCACACCTACTTTAAAAGAAAACATAAACACAACAAGCAGCACGTCCCTGAGTTCGCTAGAGGCAGGGGTAGCATCTGGTGAGTTTCCTATGCTCTAGATGAAACCACAAATCGTCTATATTTCATTCCTTATGGCACAACAATAGAGAAGGAGCATCATTGCAGCTCTCAGTGTTTACAACAATTACCCCCCAACGTAGAGTTCATCTTTCCGTTGTTTCACGCAATTGAGATTGTTGTATATAGCCAAACCCAGGTCCAAATTCTGTTTTGGCTTACAGAAAAAAGAAAGAGGAAGGGCCCGATTGTCTTTGCACCACGTATTCCAGGGCCATCCGGATTGTTATTATTATGGCTTCTGTTTAATGATCTGCAAGCACTAGTTCGGCAGTTTCCAGTCAACTCTTGATCTTCCAGATAGCTTTATTGGATGCTGCCCCTCTCTCATGGATGTACTGTACAAGCACAACGTTGGTAATATCCTCTTTTGGAAAATTCAGGCGGAAGACCCCATGATGTTCCACAGGAGTGGACTCAGTATTGACTCCTGAGGGACTCTAGCTGAGGCACGGTAGTCATTTGTGCCTTTGTCGCATTCGTACTTTTGTCTGTAAAGTACAGTGATACAGCGTCTCTTGGTGTCACCACTATGCAGGTTCTTCTCGGGCACTTGGTTTTGGTTCAGCCGACAGAGTTGGGGCCCCTTCTCCCTCACCGCCACCTCTGAGCACCTCCACAAAAGATACAAGGAAACTCAATGTTCAATGGAGCATTACTATAGATTGTGGACAATATTATAACATGGATTTTGTTAATGGCCATATGCGAAATCCACCCTGACGTTAATCACGTCTTCTCTTCTTATTTTTTTGGAGGTATCATGTCCGCCTTCTAACTTCAGGACGGCAAAGTTCGTAGAACAGGGAAATACCGAGAGGTCCCTAAATAATAATGGGTGTCAAAAGTCAATTGAATACAGCAGTTCGGGGCAACAGACTTCATCCTTAGGTGGGCTGCCCAAGCTTTGTTATACCTTGACTAGAGATAATAACCCTATTTCTCTTGGGAACAATTGGCAATTCATTGCAAATTCATACGGCCGTGGTTTTATATGCACTGGTGGCCTAGGAAGTTGTGATAAAGTTCTAACAGTCAGTCTATGCTTCAAATTAAGGTCTAAGGCCAGTTTTCGCACTCCCTTAAGCCAGTCATACACGCTCTGGCAGGAAGGCATTATCAGTTGAACCCTTGACCTACAAAGCGTTCGACATAAAATTTGCATAGTGAACATAGCACTCACTATCAATACCGTCTGTTCGGCAAATGCCGGCTGAAGGCATCCTATCACCAACCGGCTTGCCTGAACTCGTAACTGGCAAGTGAGTCGGACGTTCCGGCCACCGGTTGCCTGTGGACTATTCAAGCGTAACTAACAGGCTTACCAGAGCTAGGCAAACCACCTTAGCTTAGAAATCTGTGCAAGGTAACACTAATCAAATCTTAGGGACAACTAAGAATAGATTGACGGAGCTGTTGAGGCAACAGGTTTAGAACCGTCCACCGTAGAAGTCAGCTAAAGTATATGCTCATAACCGTGCGACTAAGACATATTTGGCTCCTATGTGGAGTTGCCAAATCTCCCATCGGGTCCGTCCTTTCGTGCGGATAAGGGAACGCTCGGTGATGCGTTATGGGCATGGTGTGCATCAGGAGACGTGCATACACGCAGGCTGGAAAGGTGGTGAGTAAATGCCCACCCGTCGATAAAATTGGCTATGGGGAGGATACCCAGAAATCAAATCAAATAGGCCGACGATATCCAGCGGTCACAGTGCCTCCGTAATGGGAAACTTAGATACAACAAGAGGTACTTAGGTACTTGCTACAAGAGATCTTAGTGGAGTGGAGATGAGATCCACACCGGATACTTCTCGCAAGAGCTTAAGCGTGGAGAGGCACCACTGAGGGCAACATTACCCCTACGAAATGGAGACTCGTCGCGTGACTCGAATAAGAACTTGGGTAATCCCTGGATTGACATGATTACTAATGTTGCAAAAGATGAACGTAGAAGGCAGCAAACTACAGCAGCGTTTCTTTCACTGGGAGAACGCAAAAATGAACTCCTCGCGTTCATCAAGGAAAAGCGAAATACACACCAAAATATCGAGGCTTTGATAGCTGCCATGAAGTTGTCTTATATTTGGGCGGTGGAGGAGAAAAACGCCTAAACGTTATGTAGTAAAGTGAAGCGGAAGACACAGGCGACGCCTCCTCCACATAAGTTAGGTGAGAGCGCAGGCAAATGGAGTAGAGATGGAATAAGTGAATCCCTTGGTGCCCAACAAGCAGCCAAAATCCTCTTCGCCGAAGACAGCTGAACCCGGGTAGTTCTTCGATTATAGCACCCACTTTGACAAGCGTGGAAGAGTCTGCAGCCAGTAAACCGGAACAATAGACAAAGGTAGACGGTAAAAAGCGTCAGAAAGATAAAAAGAAGATTCGTCCGGAAATAACCATTATTTCCAAGAAAGGAGATATGCCCTACGTCGATATGGTTCAGAAAGTCAAATCCGATCCAGAATTGACAGACCTGGGCGGCAGTGTGAATCGTATCAAACAGACGCAGAAGAAGGATCTAATGCTGGAGCTAAACAAATCCAGCGAAAAGACAGCAGATAGTTTTCGCGGCCAGGAGGGAAAAGTGTGCAAGCGGAAATAAAAGGTCGAAAGCAAAAGATAGTAATCAAATGCGAAAACATAAACCAGAGGATGTCTGTGCTGCGCTAAGGGAAGAATTCAACCTGAGCGAAATAGAAGAAAATGCGTTCAAAACGATGGAGATGGCGTATGGAGGTACACAAACCGCTATTCTTAGCTTATCGAATCAGGGATTAAATGATTTCCGCGGGCAAGGTGATAATAGGTTGGGTTGTGTACCGACTTAGGGAGCAAGTATCCTCGACAGCATATACTAGTGAGCATGATAGGTCGAGAAGGTGCAGGAAGTGTGGAGCAGAGGGCCATTTCCTTAAAAGGGGAGTGGACGACCAGGCAGGTGCCTGGCATATACGAGGGAGCTGATCCGCTGGGCTAAATAAGGTTAGTACAAATCAACCTCAACCATGGTGTTTTCGTCGGTAACAGCCGCAAACTACATGCGTCATCCTCGATGCTCATTCTCCCTTGTTTAAACTTAGCAAACCACTTCTCAACGGTTAATTTCCCCGGTGAAAAGTCCGAATAATGTTTATCAATCCAAGCCGTGGCTTTAGCAGTATTTTTTTTTGCCTAAATCGAAGGAAGATTGATATTTTTTCAAGACGATACCCTGAATTATTAATACCAAGGGATTACATGACAACGAGATGTCATTTCGATAAGAAACATTGACTGGCGATTTCGCCCAGGGCAGAGGCATCTTATCAGATGCCCCCTCACCTCTGCCCTGGGAGCAGTTTTTAAAACTTGGGCTTTAACTCAAAAAGAGGGATTTGTGGACGACCTTCAGTTCTTTTCCTCTATATCTTCCCCAATAGAGTGTGTCCTATAAATAAGTGGGCGAATACCCATGTGTTGCTGCCTTATATTCTCCAACTCTTCTTTAGTCTTTATGCCCTATTCGCGACAAACTTTTATCATTCCGGAACTGTATCCAAGCTCTCGTTGTAACTTTCGATGATAAGCTCGCCTTCAACAAACAGTGCCATGTTGTCAGCAATAGCTATTCCAGAATACCTGAGTTCGCATTGCACACCTCGGCTCACTCTGACCAACCCTACTTAATACTCTCTCCACTAGTTCGTTGAAATTGTGATCTTTTGCCTCAACTGTGATTATCTTGACCTTATTATTATTATTTTTCTGTTAAGGGAAAGTCGCACCGCGTCCTTGAAGAACTATTGTGCCCTTTTACTGGTTATAGTGTACCTGTTGATCATAGTATCTCAAGCAGGCCTGTAACCGTTAGGAACTTTAGTATGTTCCCCACTTCCAAAAGTTTCAGCTTTGCATCTGGTATTAAGTGTTCTCCCAGATATATCGACCTACTTTGCACAAGTGCCGGACACTGCCCCAGGACGTGCATAGAGGTTTCGTCCTCCTCCTCACAAAACCTGCAGGCAGTGTCCGTAGATATCCCTAGCTTCCCTAGGTGATAGTTCAGCCGACAATGACCAGTGAGAATTCCCACTATGATTCGGAGGTTCTTTTTGGTAAGGTTTAAGCAATCCTTTGTACGCATGGGTTCGTATCCTCCAATAAGCATCCTGGAATGCTCCATCCCTGGTAGGCCCCCCCAATATAGTTTCCTCAACCGTTTCTCTTCGTTTCTTAGATTCATAGCCATGAAACCGTTTCCGATACCACAGAAGGGTTCTGGCCCGTGTAAAGGCATTCCTGCTCCCTTCTTGGCTAGTTCATCCGCTGTCTCATTGCCTTCCAACTCAGCATGGCCTGGAACCCAAAGTACCTTGTTGGACGAACCGAGTGTATTCAGTCTCTCAAGACATTCCCTTACCAGTTTAGAGTTCACCTGGTTGGACCTAAGTGCCTTGATCGCTGCTTGGCTTTCGGTGAGAATAGCTATGTTCAGCCCCCTGTAGTTCCTTTGCAGATTAAAGGAGGCACATTTCAGGTGATCCAGCTTACGCCTCCTAGTGAATGGTACTATGGTGGTTTTGGTTGGGTTGATCCGCAGTCCCACCTTCCTGCACCAGGCACTAGTAACCCTTAATCCAGTTTGGATTCTATCACATAGGGTATCTTCATATTTGCCCCTACAGATTAGAACAATGTCGTCCGCGTAGCCCGGGACTTGCATTCCAGTGTTAGTTAACACGTCCAGGAGTTCATCCACTACCATACTCCACATCAGCGGCGATAGTACTCCACCCTGTGGACAGCCTTGAGTGATGTTCATGATAATAGAATTTGTACCTGTTTGTACCTCTATTTGCCTGCTTTCTAGCATTTTGCCCATCCAGAGTGCCAGAGTGTTTCCCACTCCTTTGCGGCTCAGGGCATCCTGTATTTCTGTGTGCGATGTGTTGTCGAATTCTCCTTCGATATCCAGAAACGCGCACAGTGCAATTTCTTTTGTTTCTATGGAGTCCCGCAGTACCTCTGTCAGCTGATACAGAGCAGTTTCAGTTGACCGTCCTGCCCAGTAAGCGTGTTGACAGTGATGTACGGGATTACGCTTTAGAACATTAGTTCTAATATATTTGTCTATGACCTTCTCCACCGTTTTGAGTACGAACGATGTTAGGCAGATTGATCTGAAAGATTTAGGGTGAAAAGGATCCTTTTTACCCGCTTTCGGAATAAAGACCACTTTTGCCCGTCTTCATGCCCTTGGTATGTAACCCAGTGCAATGCTTCCCCTTACCACCCTCAGAAGATAAGATAATTCTTAGGCCTCTCTGGATAAGTGCTGGGAAAATGTCATCTGCTCCGGGAGATTTCATTGGCTGAAAAGTTCCCACTGCCCATCTTAGCCTAGCTTCTGAGCATACCTCTTTTGCAAGTTTCCAGCTCTCTTTCCTTCCCCTTTTATTCGTTGTTGGGTTTCAGGCAGATTGTTGTCGCCTGCCACCGAGGGGTAGGACCCCGGGAAATGAGTTCTGAGAAGCAGGTGTACCCTGCCCTCCTCATTCTCGGTGAATGTCCCATCTTCCTTTTTCAAGCAGACAGAGGATATTCCCCCGTCTTTGGCTACAGCCTTGTACAGCCTGGTTGCTTCTGTGATCTGTTCAATATCTTCACAGAATTCCCTAAAGCTATTCCGTTTCGCTTCCCTGATCACGTTGCTCTACGCAGTCAGTGCATTTTTATACCTCCATCGGTCCCCGGTTTGTTTTGCCCGGTTAAAGAGTTTTCGTACCTCCGTTCTCATTTTGGCTAGGTTCCTGTTCCACCATGGCACATCCCTTGATGACTTGACTGTCTTGGCCGGACAGCTGGCCTCATATGCGTCAATGACGATTGTGTTGAGGTCTTCCACCACCGTTTCTAATTCCAATTGGCTCCTGATGTCACCGCCCCCTTGAAGGTGGGCAATGTTGTTGCTCAGGTGCGTTGTGTAGGATTCCCAATCCGTTCTCTTGGTATTGCTTATTATTCTTTTTATTTTGGAGTTACCCTCAATGTCGAATCTGATTATCCTGTGATCAGACATTGAGGGTTCATCCGACACCCTCCAATTCCTGACCATCCCGTTCATTAGGGTATTTCCTGGAGTTATATCTAGTACCTCTTGTCTGGTGCTGGTCACAAATGTTGGAGTGTTCCCTACGTTGTATATTTCTAACTTATTACTAAGAATAAATTCGAGAAGGTACTCACCTCTACGATTAGTGTCGCTGCTTCCCCAGACTTCGTGGTGGGCGTTGGCATCGCAGCCGAGAAGAAGTGTTAACGCCCTCTCCTCGCAATACTCCGCAATACAGCTTTGCGACTTGTTCCGGTGAAGCCCGGCTCCCGTCTCCTGGGAAGTATCCCGATGCTACAACTGCCTCTCGAGTGCTCCTCCCGGCTTCCAATGAGACTTGGATAGCCACAAGTTCCCCGGTTAAGAACTCTGAAATGTATTTTAAATTACGTTTGAGAATTATGCAAGCTCTTGGTTTTTCACAAGAGGAGTCCCAAATTACCTGCATGTCTCCTCCTTGCAGACCGCGAATCTGCCCCCGGTACACCCAGGGCTCCTGAGCCAGCACTATTCCAATGTTCTCCTTGGAATTTGCCCTTGCAATCACTGCAGAGGCAGCTCTCGCATGGTGGAGGTTTATCTGGGCTATCCTAGTACTGGCCATTGGCTCCGTTATTGTTTGGAGCTCTTCTCCACTGTCGGAGTGTCACCCTCCTCCTCCGACATGGCGCTTTCCTGCGCGTCGCTGTCCACCTCGAGCCCTAAGAGTCCTAGGTCTAGGTCGTCCAGCTTCTGCTCTTCACTGGGCAGCAGGTCTATTTCCCTGGTTGATCCAGTTCTTTCCGCCTCTATGGCTTCCGCGACTTCTTCAGGGACCTCGGTAAGTTTTCCACCCGATGCCTCCTCCGAGGTCTCTTTCCTTGGCTTTTCCTTGTGCAGATGTACGGGTATGTTGCCAAATCGGTAGTTGATATGACAACTCCGACGTTTAATTGCCTCCAGGGATCGGTCATCTACCCCGATCGTGAGGAGTTTACCCTTTCCCTCCACCTTGCTTCTGAAGAGTATGGAGATCTTCATTCTGAGCAATTAGGAGTCTCATAAGGTCTTCTGTTTCTATTGCCGCGGCCTTTGGCAGAAAAACCGTCACCATGTGGGCTTCTGGTATATGGAATTATGGTTCTAACCCATTCTGCGGTGCCTTCCGTCGCGCAGTCCACCAGTATAAGGCCTGGTCGAAAGCGTATCCCGGTGAACACCAGTTTCGACGTCCAACCCTTGATCATCTACTTGACGACAAGTTCCTCAATGATTTCCTGTTCCCTCCGAGTGAATATTTGCTCGGGAAACCTTTTTGGCAGTATGGCCAGTCGAATGCCCTTGACCGCACTAGCATAACTAATGCCGGGCTTCCTGGGTCCTGCCTTCACTTCTGACCTGCCCGGGTTTTCTTCTCCCGTGGGTTCAGGTCTGGATTTTTTGGGAGCATTCCCTTCATGCGGGCTGATCTCTGCTGCTCCCCGCTTTCTCGGCTCCGGTAGAGATGGCTTAGGTCTGTCCTGAGCCTTCTTAAGGGCCTCTTCTGGTTTCAGGCCTTCCTTCAGATAGCGCAGGTACCATTTAACCCCGGCGCCACTGAGACCTGTCTCCTTCCTGGCGGCTGTTATATTTATCTCAGACGTGCTTTTGCTGGTCCCTGCTCTTTGAGCAGTGGTGTTCGCTGGCTGTAGCCCACGCAGTATACCAATTTTAACGTGCAGACTACATTTCTATCTCCACCCTTTTATCCTCTCTTACTTCAAACCAGGGCGAACCTACCTCGATCTGTGTACTCTCTTCAAACTTTCTACTAGCCTGATGGGTTACTTTGTTTCTCTTGACGTCACTTACTCTCACGGTCTACTTACTTGAAGTAGGTGGCATAGCAGATTAGACTCTTGCCCATCTTAAACGTAGGTTAAGCTTTCGATACACTCTCCAGGGCCAATAAATGGTCCCTTCTTACCCCTAGTTGTAGTGTAAGGCATTCACGCAGTCTCTGTTTTCTATAAGATTTTGCTGTGATAAACGTACAGCAGCCAGACAACACGAAGCATCCATAATGACTTGAATTCGAACCCGGGACTCCGAGATCGAGAGGCTGATGTTCAAAAATCTCCACTATTTACGGCCTAAAAACCTCTTAAAACCTATCGCAGAAAGGACAAGAGGGAGATGATTTTCTATTGGTTTCGATCTGAAATCGATCGTTTAGTATAGGAACAATTTTATGTATTTGGCAATCATAAATAATCTCATCCCTCTGCCTTATTTCTACAAACTTTTAATATTAACTCATTCGCCATATACGCTTCAGATTGGATACTGAAATCTGGTTTTGATGCCATTACTTTTCCTACGTGCGAAGCGTTAAAAATCGGTTAAACGATCCGCAGTTGAAATTGCCTATAACGGACGAAATATGTGCTTCGGTTAATAAGTTCAATCCCTAAAAGGCATTGGAGCTGGTGCCAGTGCGCTAAACACTACATATACAGCCTTCCAAACACTCAATTGATGCATGATTTGTATTGCCTTAATTGTAAGGAAGGAAAAGCCTTTTAAGATTAATCAGTGTCTTGAAGTTACTGGTGATAGCTCAGTTTTAGGCGGTTAGAGGGTTGTCATATTGTCAAATGAAATTTTGGAGGGCAGCTAATAATTTCTCTGGCGATAGAATCAGAATATGAGTAGTGCGGAGGAAAGTATGTTCATTTGGTGATCAAAAGGCAGAAGTGGCAGTGGATAGGTCACACATAAAGAAAGGGCGATATTCTCATCGCTGGTTATGTGACGAATTTAACTTACTATCCTATGATGGCCACCGTATGGGTCATCCTTCAGCTACGTGGTACAGAGCAGTGGAGGAAGAGTGCAAGCTTTTCGGAAAGTCATGGGGGACCTCAAAGGGTATTGCCAGGACCCGATAGCAATGGAACGCAGGTATGGTTGAGACGACTTCTACCAAATTGTTAATTGAATAATAACTTTTCCTTCCACAATAAAAAACAATCTTTATCTTAATATGCAGTTTCATTATACTTTATTATAAGTGGAATGACAGACGGTATTTTCCGATGATGCATGATATCGGTAACTCTAAACTACCAGCCAAGTGACTAGCGTAACATCGTAGACATGTTCTTCGATGTAAATATGCTGCGCCACTCCATATACAATTTGTTTTTTTTTTTCAAAAAATGCATTCATTGGAGATTTGCACAAGTATATTATGGCAGATCTGTCACAAATGAGTGTCACTTTATCAATTACAGCGCAATATATGTGAACAAGTACGGTAACCAGCCGACCTTATCACACGCGCAACTTATGGTTCGAGTTATCCAACCTATGATTCAAATGGATTTCAGATATTTTCCTCACAATTGTGCACGTATACATTGGACTCCATATATGGGCGAAAGATACTTTCTCAGTAGATTCCTATGTCAGGGTTTATTTCGCTTAATAATAAATGCATAATCTATGCTATTTATGTATCACCTATACATAATGAATTTATCAAAAATATGGCATAGAAATGAAAAATGGCTAATTGAAGGATGAAATAGAAAAGAAAAGAAGATGCACAGGATGGTCAGTTTAATCCCCAGATTCCAGGTTGAAATTGGAGAATGTGGCTTACCTTGACGTAGCCATATTTTTATGCTGCCGCTTCAAAGTTTTGCAATAGAAACATTTCCTGCAAGATAACTCCTTCAACAAAGATATCACTAGAGGTTGAGAAGAGAGTCATTTTTTAGTCAAACATTTCTAATCGTACTTTTCTGAGACCCTGGCAAACGTTTTTCTGCAAGAAATGAGCTTTATCATGGAACTCGACGCAGCTATCGTTGCAGATTTAATCATCTACTGGAAGGCTATTGTGACCCATAGGCAAACTGTATTTGCGCGCCATTTCAGCCGCTTTAGGTAAAGACTTTAATTAGTTTGTCGGCTAATTGCACGAAATTCTAAGCTATTCCAGGAATCTCGTTTATTTGGATGGGACCCAAGGAGCCGAATTAACGCTGTGTTGCACCGTTTTGATGTCACAAACTCCTAAAACCATAACTGTTGTGATAAGAGGAAGGATATACAGTCCAGCCGCTCAGATCTGCAGAGCCAGCACGTAACATTCACTAGGGAGCCTTGTAGCTACAGATCTTTCTGAGGTGATTAACGAATGATTTAGCACCTCTAGGCTGGCTTTAATTAAAGCCAGGACAATCGCAAAGCGTGTGCCTGAGAGTTTCTCCTTCTTCTATGTTGCTGCAGCAATGCGAATTGTAGGGCATACCGGGTGTTGCGGCATGGTTTCCAGTAGGCCAGTGCCTCGTACAGAACGCCGTAATCTTAACTGACTTAGCACAGGTGGTGAGCCTTTGCCATCCGAGATTCGCGGCTGCTAAGAAGTGGGAATAGCTTGCACCCTGCATAATCGCCAGCAGCACATAAACTGTGCCCACCGATGGACTGTTAAGAGTAGAGTTTCGCCTAGGAAATCCGTCAGCGTGCTTAATCCCCCCTATATTCCTATGAGCGGAAACCGAGACGGAGCTGACCTTGATCGAGCCTTGCAATACGCCGCTGATTTTCCAGTTCGTCCTGGTTGGAAAGTCCATAGGAAAGCTCCTTGTGAAATTCGACTTGCGTGTGGCATAGTCCGCGGCGAATGCAAAGAGTTTCTGAGGTACCTCATTTAGGAACTCATTATGGCTGTAGGGCTTCGCTGTATAGCATCCCGATTCACCTAGTCTGACGGCACTGCACGCTATAATGTATTTAATGTGGAGATCAAGGCGGAGGAGATGCAGGAGTTCATTGAGAGCATCTGCGGGGCAGGACTGCAAAGCCCTGGTAGCACCTTTACACGCCATTCTTCCAATGCTGTTAAGCTTCGTTCTATTGTACTTTTTGCTCAAAGCCAGCCACCATACAATAGAGCCATACGTTAGAATGGGATGCACCACAGCTATGTATATCCAGAGAAACATCCTCGACCGCGGACCCCTTTAATTTCCTTCTAGACATACAAGGCTATACATGCTTTTTTAACCCTCAGTTCTATCTTCAATCTCGAATTTAGCATCTGATCCATGATTACACGCAGATACTTACTTACTTACACTGGACGAAAGAACCAATCTTTGTTCAGTCAGCCGAAGTAGGTGGAATTCGGGTACCCTTGTATTGATGGTGAATAGCTTCAGTTCTGTTTCGGTTGGGTTTATGATTAGTCCTCGCTTGTACGGAAGTGTATCAGGATCAGCAGCATCAGGGTTTCGTCAGTAGATTCCGTGGCGGGGCCTTCTGACCTTTTAAGAAAGGATGGGCTCCTATGTTCCTAAGATAGAATTTTACTCAACCTCGCAGATTTGCTGGTGTTTTCAATGTTCTGACAATAGTCAAAGTAGCACCGCCCCTTGGCAAACTTGATGGCCGACTTGTACTTCTTCGGGCAGTCCTTGTATGGCTGCCAATATGTGCGCCTACAGCAGATGTTGAAAATCTCCTTAGTCCACTTTCTGTAGCTGGATAGGTCTTCATTCAATCACGGTAGCAGGGTCATCTTGGTCAGCAGGTCAGACTTTGAAGGTGGTTTCGAATGTCTTTTCCAGAGCCCAGGCTTTTGACCCCAGTTCATCGATCATGACAATCTTACCAAATTGTGCACTGCTGGTTTGTTCTCGATAACTTGACAAAACTTCCAATCAAACTCTCTGGGGTCTCGAAAAGGATTGCAGACTTCTGCGGCGAGATCTAGATTGAAAATATCCAACTGTGATCTGAGAGGGACCTCTGGTCAGTCACTCTCCGTTCTTCATTCCAAGAATCCCATTGACGGTTAGTGGAATTTCTCCAAAATGGGGAAAATGGAAGGTTGATGTGCTGCCCTTGTTACATACCGATAGATTTGTGTTAATAACAAAATCAAAGGAAGGCTGGCTCATCTTTTACTTTGGTTTCCGAGCTGCCCCAAATCGAATGCCTTGCATAGGCATCGCAGCCTACCAACAGGTTTACCTTCTTTGCTGCTATGGTGGACGTCAAATGTTGCGGTTTTTGTGGCGGATCTGAACAGTCGTCAGCCATGAAAACCGAGGTACTATACACGTTTCCTGTTCTAGTCTTTTCCAGTTTGACCACAACTAGATCACTGCAACTCGGGTCCATACACAGGAAAATGTGCAAACTCTTCCTGGCGAGGACACATGCTCTAGGTCTGTCCCGATCAGTGTTTCTTGCACTGTGGAATAAATTATAATTTTTGCTTTGGAGTCTTTTGATGGTTCACCAGCCTCCGATTCAGGACTCTTATATTAGTGCGAGTGTCTTCCTTCAGAAAGATCTAGTAAATTAGCTGCCCACTTGGGGTGATGCAGGTTTATCAGCGTTACCTTCGGGACGTTCTTGTCTCCGAGTCGCGCTTTGTATTCTGTTTTTTTTCCGGGTATTCCAGGCGTTCTCCATCTATACGGAGCAGAAAAGGTTGGCTGTTTGACTACAGTTTCTCCTCTTTGATAACCACGCAGTCTTTCATTCGTTCCTGGTGTTTTTAAGGGCAGGGGTATCTCGTCATAGGGGATGGCTTTGAGCTTTACGCCCTTCCAGGCGTCGATCCTAGCGAGAAAGTCCCTGGAGTATTGGCCCTCGTATGCTATTACATGGAACCCACGGACCATCTGAGATGAATCGAAACAGGGGATGAATCTCTTGTCTTCGCCTTTGTCGTCCAGGAATTTCTCGATGACAATCTCCGACAGCCTGGCCTTAACAATTCCGGGTCTTGGTTGCCGCTTGTGGAATTGCCATCTGTCACCGCCACACGTAAGTGGCTCCTAGCTTCAGGGTTTCGCAGTTTTTTGCCTGTCGGCCGGCTGTTGCTTCTCACCTATTTGCAGAGATTGCTTGACGTCCGAACTTTCGCGCACTCTGCATTGCTTGTCTTAAAACTAGGCTCGTCGACAATACCAAGCTCCTAACTCTTCGCAGGTTTTCTCAGAATATGTATGGCGTTTTGTTCTGGCTCTTGAGCAGGACTGCAGTGGACCTCCGCTGCTTTACCGGTTTCTGGTGACCGACATTCTTGCCTGCCCTTGTTTTTGAGGAGGTCCTCGACGTCCACCGTTTCGGGTTAGGGGTACTATGGCTGGTACTCGTTGCACCCAGCTCGACGCCAATGGGTTCCAAACTGGGAACCACTAGTCCGTCTGCTGCCTCCCTTTGGCAGGTCCCTGCGGTTGATTTCAGCACAGCGGTGCTACTTGCCGAATCATGCAAAGGAATTAGTACTAATGACAAAACACAAACTCAATGAACTCGATATTTTGGGATTCCAAATGGGAAACTTGATAACTATGTTTTATCTAATATTTGTTCTATCTTTCAGGTACTCAGATATTTAACCAGTGACAATGTCGTCGAACCATAAGAGCCATAAGTACCATTTACGTGAGTAAATGTTATTGTCAATTGTTGTCATTATATAATGAGACACGTTCCAGCCCATAGACACAAGCTTTACGTCTATTCTTGCATGACGAAAGGGGGTCAACGTATGCCGTAAAAAATCTCCCAAATTCTTTTAATCTCCGCTTGACAAGTTTTTTGGCCGTCAGTACAGCAAGGCCATTTAGGTTTAAATACACCAGTTTGTCAGAGTCGCAGAGATGCAACGGCGTACGTCATTATGGTGTCATTCCTCCCCCTACCCGCAGTTCCTACGTTTGGTTTTATGAAAAGCTTTTGATCCGCTAATGGTTTCCTCGATTACGTTGGCGAGTTCTGTTCCAATTCAACCCGGTAACGAAGTTAAGTTGGAAGGACAGTGAGTTGAAATGGGCCGTCAGGATTTCTTGACATTGCATCAAACATTGTAGCTCTGATACAATATTCACTGAGAGATCAAGTATGGCCGTCAGTAGGTCCTTCCGAGGCGTAGTACGAACACGGGGTGTGTACCTATGGCGACAGAAGGGTAATTCATCGAGATTGTCCACAAAGAAGTTTCCTCCCTTCCTATGCAGTAGGTTGTCATCGTGGACAAGCACAGTTTTTCTGTCTGTACCTTAGGCTATCTATCCGGTTACTTGTATATCCAAATTTAAATTTTCCCATTCCATTGTTCCACTTGTTAGACAGATATACATTTTTTTATAGTCACAAAAAGTGAAATATCCAACGGGCGTCTCAATATTCCTTAGGCATAAAGGAATGCTACGGCTTATGGTGGGACCATTTCCATTGCTGCAAGTAGCTACATGTGGACCTAGATATTCAATATTCGGTAATTGCCGTGGGTGATTCTGATTCAGGTTTTCAAATGGAAAAAAAAATATTTTTCTTGAACTACACTAACCCAGAAGAAGCTCTGCCTACTCTTCATGGATTAAACCGCAACCACCACTAAATTCCAACAAAGGGCCAACCGCAAATCACGGGCCCGAGAGCACATCCTCCTGGGATCCTCTTGAAGCATATGTCGGTTTCTGGTTCTCTAATCTCAAATGAGTCCCTTGTAAATTTGTAGACTTCTCGAGTACGTGGGGAATGCACCACCAAATTTCCAACGAAGGACGCCGTTTTACGGCGTCATGGAGGACTTCGGAAGCAAAGGGGTTAGGCACAAGAATTTTACTTGGAAAGTCGTCTGACGATGGGAATCAATTTCTCTGGGAGAAGAGGAGCTAAAACTGAGCCGATTGATGTGATTAATGTTGAATGTTTGATAAAGGGAGCAATAGGGAATTTACGGAGCAGAAAGAGACCTGTCCCCTTCTTGAACTTCGATGAAAATTCGATACGCACCTCTTCTCCAAATGGGGCTTTCTGATATTATCATGGTGAAGTTTGGCGAGAGGGTTGACAAGGAGAGAATGTTAGAGGAAGGCTCTTTCCTTCTTGCTCCGTTGAAGAATTTTCGCAACGCCTCATTTCAGAAAGGTATTATGCCTCAAAATGGGACTATTTTTAGGTAAAGTCGATAGGGTTCCATTCTGAAGTCCACCCCTTGAGAGGGAAGAAAGGTTATGGAGGGATATGCCCCAGCGAAAAATTACCGCGGTAGGCAGTATGTTGCTCAAGAGGAGAGGAGGGTATTTTTAATTTATTATGATAAATTTTGGTTTGCCTACTCCACCCCCGAATGAGGAGAGGGTAAAAACAGTATGAAGTTTTCTGGGTCTGCCAAACATTTATAACGGTCGTGTACTGGTAGAGTTTCCTATTTAAAGTTTGATTTTAATGCATCTTCAAACAAGTCGGGAAACCGAAAGTTGGGCGCTTCAGGTATGAAAGGTTTTGTGTATTTCTTTTATAAAGAGATTTGAGTATGCATTTGTCCCATTAGCATGTAGCAGGTAAAATATGCATATATTATGTGAAAATAGCTACTTTCAAGTGATATCGACATTCATAGTCTTGAATTTGCAGAGGAGCGACAGTTTTGACCTAGTGTAACTTTGTTAGTAATAGTACCATTTCCACCAAATTTGGCAGGATTATGGTCCATACTGTAGCCTATATTGTTGCAAAATTTTGTGATTCTAGGGTGAATTTAAGGTTGGTTTTCCTGTCAATTACTAGAAATTATAGTAATATACTATTATTAACTTTATTTGAACAGGTATCGGTATAGATGGTATTTCGGAGCCTAGGTACCATATATTAGCAGCCCCCTGATTTTTTTCAGATTTTTCGGTTTGGTAGTTCCTGAGAATGGGTTCGTTAAGAAAAATAACCACTTTCAACTCCCAGTACTCCTCACCTTTTCAATAAAAGTCAAAACCAAGACCGGCTTCGAAAAGTACTAACCTTTAATTTGATACCCCACCTGACTATATTTGATGAAAAAAAATGTACACCCCCCTTTTGCATGTATGGGGACCCCCCTTAAATTCGTCGTAGAAGGATGTAACTCACTATATGCATGAGCGTTCATAGTCCCCACCTTTCTACCAAATTTGGTGTCAATCGCTATAAACATCTCCGAGAAAACTGAGTGTGACGGACAGACCGACAGACAGGCGTGAACACTTTCCGTAAGAGAGAAATGGGGTCCGTGATAGATGTCACTTTTGTTAGCGATGTTTTAGCTAAGGATCTGCAGTGGTATGTCAGTGACGAATATACACATAGCGACCACCAGGCCATCAATTTTGAAATCAGACATGGAAAACGAATGAAACGGTCTCGGACGAGAGCTGAAAGGTGGGCAGCTAATAGGTTTGACGAGGAGATTTTCGGAGAGGTTTTGCAGCAAAATACAGCGCTTGAAGGAAGCGCAGAAAATAAAGCTGTGCAGATTGGCGAGAAGTTGCGACGAGCATGTGACGCATCCATGCCAAGGTATGTTGTATCACAGAAGCGAGTTCCGAACTTTTGGTGGAATTCTGAAATCGGAGAATGCCGCAAGGCCTGCCTCAAGGCCAGAAGGCGCAGTCAGCGAAATAGAAACCGATCTGGATACGAGCAATTACATGAAGAATATAAAAACGCTCGGAAGAAACTACATGTGGCCATCATGAAAAGTAAATGCGAACACTTTAAGCGACTGTGTAATGAAGCTGACACGAACCCCTGGGGTGGCGCTCATAAAACCGTAATATCGAAAGTTAAATGCAAACGCTCCCCACCGATCTCTTCCTCTACTCTGCTTGATGAAATAGTAACGGATCTTTTCCCACAGAATGTGAGTACCGCTAACCTTCCCACTGTCGAGATAGACACCGCGGAAGTTCCCACGGTAAGCGAAAAGGAGGTTCGAAGCTGCGGATAAAATTGTTGGAAATAAATCACCTGGCTTGGATAGCATCCCCAATAAAGCTCTGAAGGCAGCAGTAAAAATAGCTCCACATATGTTTGCCGAGGTGTTCACCACATGCCTTAAAGAAGGAGTATTTCCTACACAATGGAAGAAGCAGAAATTAATTCTAGTCCCCAAGCCAAACAAACCTTTGGGTGAAGCTTCGTCCTACAGGCCGATATGCCTTCTAAATAATACTGGCAAACTATTCGAACGAGTAATCTATAACAGATTAATTCGAATTGCCGAAAAGGATGGCGGTCTCTCCGAAAATCAGTTCGGTTTTCGAAAGAGGAGGTCTACAACGGATGCACTTGTCCTAGTAGCTAACACAGCTAAGACCGCACTTGACGAGGGCAAATGTTGTGCAGTGATTACACTTGATGTGAAGAATGCCTTCAATTCCGCTAGATGGAGCAAGATACTTGAGTCCCTAATTAACTTAGGCGTGGCGAAGTACCTGGTACGTATTGTTGCCGACTTCCTAATCGATAGGACTCTGTGCTGCGAATCAGATGAAGGAATGAAATCCTACCAAACGACATGCGGAGTTCCACAAGGGTCTGTCCTAGGGCCACTCTTGTGGATTATTATGTATAACGGGGTACTGACCCTAGACCTTCCTACTGGTGTGGCCTCCATTGGTTTCGCGGACGATATTGGTGTGACGGTTGTTGCACGCCTTCTCGAGGAAGCCGAGCTCTATGCGAATGAAGCAGTCTATGAGATTAAATCCTGGTTAGAGAATGCTGGTCTACAGCTCGCAGAGCATAAGACGGAAGTAGTACTTATTACCAAGCGGAGAAAGTGCACTTCCATGAAGATCAAAGTTGGAACGCAAACACTTTATTCCAAGCCTGCACTTAAGTACTTAGGTGTAATGATTGACCAAAGGTTGAATTTCAGATTGCATGTGGAGGGTGCAGCAACCAAGGCATATAACATCGGAGCGCTGGTTGCGAGAATGCTACCAAATATAGTTGGCCCAAGGCCGAGCCGTCGACTCCTTATTTCAAGGGTGGTCAGTTCGATCCTACTGTATGCAGTCCCAGTATGGGCAGATGCACTGGAAAATATAATAAATAAAAAAAAGATTGGAGCTGCGTATCGCATAAGTGTACTCCGAACATGTTGTGCTTACAGAACAATTTCTAATGAAGCAGCTTGCGTGATAGCAGGAATGATCCCGATTGAGATTCTGGTGAAAGAAATACAACGACTTTACGATCGAACGTACCTCACCGGAGAATCTCCTGCCCGTCGGCGACAGTTCGCACGAGCTGAAACTGTCGCGGAATGGCAAGAGAAGTGGGACGAGTCGGAAAAAGGCCGTTGGACTCACAAAATCATATGGGATATCCGGAAATGGATCGAGCGACCTCACGGCGAAGTAGGTTTCGACCTAACTCAATTCTTGAGCGGACACGGAGGCTATCGAGCATATCTGTACCGATTTGGGCGCGATGATTCGCCATATTGCCTACATTGTGCAAACATTCCAGAGGACGCAGAACACGTCTTTTTTCACTGCCCCAGATTCGAAACCCAAAGGGCCACATTAGAAGCTACAACCGGGGAGTACTTTACACCCGAAAATATCATGGAGCTTATGGTGAAAGCCAAGGGGATATGGACCGAAGTTGAAAAAGTGATTACAGCCATCGGAAAGAAGCTTAGGCAGGAGGAAGTCATCCGAAAGAAAGAACGCGAGAGGAAAACGAATGTTGACATGAGCGCAGAATAAATTCTGATCCAGCCCCGCGACGTAATACCAAATGGGAGTCCCGCGGGGAGAGTGGAAGGAGAAGGAGGTGGTTTTAGTGGGTAAGAGTCCCACATAACCGTGTGGCAGGAGCCTGCGGTAGCTTTTGAAGCTTTCCACCTTCCATCGGGAAAAAAAAAAAAAAAAGACAGACAGTCCTGTGAGGAGTGGCCAGATCTCCCATCAGGCGCGACCCCAGCATACCTATTGATGTGTAAATATGTGTTCATGCACTTTTCTTTTCTGACTGTGCATGGGCTAGTGTTTGCTCATCTCTGGTGCGCGGACCAAAATGGCTATGGGAAGGATACCCAGCACATAAAACCACCATGGAAGACGAGAGAAGGAGGAAACTTACGGTGCAGGGGCTCGGAACCCCAGTACCGGCGGCTTTTGGGAGTAAGCAAGCGGGCTCCCGGTCGTCGATATCCCTTGACCGCAGTGCCTCGGTGGTGGACAACTTGGCCACCGTGGCATCTAATGCTACAAGAGTTTTAGATTTGGAAAAGGAAGTGTTCAAGCGAAGTACCACTCTGCCTAGGACACCAGTAACCAGTAACCAGCCGAAGAAGGATGAATTGAAAGCAGATCGCTGGACAACAAAAACAGCAACAACATCGAAGGGACACATTCGAGAGGAGCAGCAACAGGAGGTACTCCAGGACCAGGAAAAGGACCCATTCAGAATAAGTTCGTCAACTTTGAGATCTCCGCCAATGCCAAACATCAAAGAAGATAAAACGGATCGAAGGTCAATGAATGCCAAATGTGAAGGACTATTTAAAAGTAGTAATCTGGTTAGGAATTATGGAGAGCAGAGCCCTGAAGCAGGGGAATTACCCTTCACACAACTTGGTGCCAAAATAATGGAGCTGTCTGAGTTCATCAAGGACAAGCATAACGTCCACCAAGCCATAAAAAATATGGTCAGAGCAATTAGAGTGCTCTACAATAAATCGTAGCAGGAGGAACGAAATTCCAAGGGCAAGTCGAAATCTGTTGCCCCAACGGTGTCACAGGCGACCCAAGTGACACCTAATCGTATTGCAATCAACCTGCCACCAAACAAGAGAGTGCGGGAAGTAGATGTGGATCCTCAGGGAAGTCAGCAGACGCCTAAGAGGAAAAAAACCATACAAATAGTTCCGAAAAACGGAACTAAAGGCACCGAAGACAGAAAGTAGGTCCCCAAGTGCGAGCTCCGGCAATCGAATCGACAAAATCTAAGGGGAATGAAAATGGTGGATGGATCAAGGTAGTTAAGAAAAAGGCAAAAGTGCGAATTCGCCCGGAAGCGGTTGTAATCTCCAGCGATGGAAGTTTGTCTTACGCGGAGATACTGAAAAAGGTCAAAGCTGACCCCGACCTAAAAGATCTAGGCGGAAATGTCAGCAAGATTCGAAGGACCCAAAAGGGTGACCTCATGTTTGAGCTGAAAAAAACCAGCTTGGGGAAAACTGATGGCTTCCGAACTCAGGTGAAGAACTCACTTGGGGAGAATGTCACAGTAAGGACCCAAAAACATGAGGTCTATATACAGTGCAAGGATCTCGATGAAGTGACATCCAAAGGAGAAATTTGCACTGCCTTGATGGAACAGTTAAAGTTGGAGGAACTTGCCGAAGAGTCCATTGTGAGTTTGCGGAAAGCCTATGGCAATACTCAGACGGCCACATTGCGATTGCCAGTGGACGCCGCGAAGAAGTTATTGGCGGCCGGGAAGGTTCGAATTGGATGGGTTGTTTGCCGTCTGAGAGAGCAGATTTCTCTAAAGAGGTGCTTCAAGTGCCTCGCGTTTGGCCATTTCGCGAAGGCATGCACCAGCAGCATTGATCGGTCCGATCAATGCAGAAGGTGTGGGGAGAAAGGCCATATTGCCAAAGCGTGCAATAGGGACCCTAAATGCTTGTTGTGCGAAGGAAGTGAGGGACGGGATTACCGGCATATTGCCGGAAGTGGTAAATGCCCGGAATTTAGGAAGGCGCTGACTTCAATGAAAAAATGAGGTTTATTCAAATAAACCTCAATCATTGTAGGGTCGCTCAAGATTTACTCGAGCAGACCATCTACGAATCCGAGGTGGAAATTGCCATCATTAGCGAACCCTATAGAAACCGTCACGGTGGCGTGTGGGTTATGGATTCGTCTGGTGGAGCGGCGATATGGGCATGCGGTCGACAAGCGATACAATGTACTGGGAATCAGACATACAGCGGCTTTGTGTGGGCGAAAATAAACGAGGTATATGTGTACAGCTGTTACGCACCCCCAAGCCTGACACTGCCCGAATTCGAGGAAATGCTTGACAGTCTTGTTCTCGACGCAAGGGGTCGTAGTCCAAGGGTGATTGCTGGTGACTTCAATGCTTGGGCCCGTGAGTGGGGTAGCAGAGAGACAAATGCAAGGGGCCGCAGTCTATTAGACGCTTTCACACAGTTGGATGTCGTTCTGGCCAACGAAGGATATGTAAACACCTTTCAGAAAGGGGGGTCTACCTCAATCGTAGAGCTAACTTTTGTCAGCCCTGCACTGGCACGTGGTATATTTTGGTGTGTCAGCAAGCACTACACCCACAGCAATCACCAGGCAATCTTCTTTGGGCTATGGTGGAGTCACCGGGCATAAGACCATCATGCCCGAAACCAAGAAAGATGTCAGGCTGGTCCGTTAAAGCTCTAAATGAGCAGACCTTCATGGAGGTGTGGTTAGACCAGCCTAATAAAGCAGGCGCCTCTACGGAAAGAGCTGCCCAGGTGGCCCAATGCATCGCCAAAGCGTGTGACGCATCCATACCGAGGAGGTGCTCATTCCCCAGTAGAAGACCAAACTACTGGTGGAATGCTGAACTGGCCAGCCTTCGATCAGCCTGTCACCGAGCCGGAAGAGCGGCTCAAAGAGCGGTAGGTAGAATCGACCAAGGGCAAAAAGAGCGCGCCTATAAGGAAGCCCCGCAAAACCCTCAAGCTCGCCATCCAACGGAGCAAGAGGGAATGCTTTAAAGAGCTCTGTTTAGAAGCGGACGTAAACCCGTGGGGGAGCGTCTATAGAATCGTGATGGGGCGATTCAGAGTCCGATCATCTCCGCAGATCACGTGCCCTTCGCTCTTGTTAAAAATTATCCCGGGGTTATTCCCTCAGCAAGAGGAGGGCATAGACAGCTTCCAGCGACCTCTGAACGACACGGCAATACCGCCGGTCACCAGTGACGAGCTGCTGGAGATCTGCACTAGGATAGGAGATAACAAAGCTCCGGGTCTAGATGGCGTGCCGAATAAGGTCCTTAAGCTTGCCGTGAAATCCAGACCGGACATGTTCGCTGAGTTGTTCGAAGCGTGCATGTCCGAGGGGATATTTCTTGCATCATGGAAACGACAGAAGTTGGTGCTACTGCCTAAGGCTGACAAACCTCCAGGTGAGCCAACCTCCTACAGACCTATTTGTCTTTTGGACACTGTGGGCAAAATGCTAGAGCGAGTTATCTATAATAGATTACTCCCGGTTGTCGAGAGCCAGGGAGGTCTCTCAGATCGACAGTATGGGTTCCGTAAAGCCAGATCAACCATTGATGCCATCAAATTGGTTACTGGCTTGGCCGAAGATGCAATCCACGGAAAGGGCAGTACTAGCAAATATTGCATAGTAGTGACCCTGGATGTGAGAAATGCATTCAATTCGGCCAATTGGAACCTAATACGGGAATCTCTGGCGAAGATTGGTATTCCCGCTTATCTTGCAGCTATTGTCAACAGCTATTTACAAGAACGGAGGCTTTGGTATGACACCGATGATGGACCCCAGGAGTACGTTGTCTTCGCGGGTGTTCCACAGGGCTCCGTACTGGGCCCACTGCTGTGGAACATCATATACAACGATGTTCTTAATCTTCCCCTTCCGGAGGAAGCCACGGTGGTGGGCTACGCCGATGACATAGAGCTGGTTGTTGTTGCAAAGCATCTCGAAAATGCTGAGTTATACTCATGCGAAGCGATCATTGCTGTTAAGGGTTGGCTAGAGAGTCCTGGTCTGGCACTTGCGGAGGAAAAAACGGAAGCGGTCCACTTCACCAAGCGCCGTAAAAGAAATTTTGCCCGTATTCTAATTGGGAATCATATCATCACTTCTAAGCCTGCGATCAAATACTTGGGAGTGATGATAGATGGGAAGCTTAGCTATAAGCCACACGTGCAGTATGTCTACGACAAAGCATCCACTGCGAGTGTGGCCCTGGCAAGAATTATGCCGAACGTGGGAGGGCCACGGCATGCTTCCAGGTTGCTTATAGCTAGGGTAGTGAATTCGATCCTGCTTTATGCAGCTCCAGTTTGGGTAAAGGCATTGCAGGTTACATCTAACGCTAACAAACTGAGTTCAGTGTACAGAAGAGCAGCCCGAAGGGTGTGCTCGGCATTCAGGACTGTCTCAGATGATGCAGCATTCGTCGTCTCAGGAATGATGCCCATTGACATCCTGGCAGATGAGATGACGAATATATATAGCGCGAAGTCTATCTCTCCTTCATCGCAGACGAAGAACCCCGAAAGGGAGAGATCTCTAAATAGATAGCAAGAGATGGGAACGCTCGGGAAAGGGTCGGTGGACACACAGGCTCATCCCTGCCATCAAGGAAAGGTTGGAGAGACGGCACGGCGAGATTAACTATAACCTTACTCAGTTTCTCACGGGGCATGGAGGCTATCGCCAGTACCTGTTCAGGTTTAAACTAGATACCTCACCCGATTGTCCAAACTGCGATGGAGTCCCAAAGGACCCAGAGCATGTATTCTTCCACTGCCCAAGGTTTGTGGAGGAAAGGAAGAACCTAGAGGAGACTCTAGGAGAGGTGCTCGTACCAGAGAATCTGGTGCAAAGAATGCTAGCATGTCAGGAAGACTGCGATGCGATCATCTCCATGGTCGTATCTATCCATAGCGAACTGCGAAAGGCAGAGGAGATCAGGAAAGCGCGGTTACGTACGTCGCGTAGAGACGAAAGGGGACGAAGCTAAAATGAGCTGACTCCGCCCCGTGATGTAATACCGTACGGTGGTTCCACGGGGTTTGGAGGGAGTCGGGGGTGGTTTTAGTGGGTAAGAATCCCACACGCTGGCGTGTCCAGGCCAGTGTCTTTTGAAGATTTCCACCTCCTCACAAAAAAAAAAAAAAAAACAGACAGACAGACAGTAAACCGATTTTAATAAGGTAATAAGGATCTTTCAGAAATTTGAATTGACTCCATTAAAGCGCTCAAAAAATTTTCAAATTAGCGAGGTTTCAAATTTCTTCAGTTTCTCAGAATGTAGACCAGAACGTTCTAAATTTAGAATACTTATAAGAAAATTCACTCAGAAAAATAAATCAATCAAATATAAACAATCCAATTGAAAATATCTGGGCGCAAGGCTGCCAATATTTGGCCTTCATCGCCATAACGACTGTCTGCATTGTTTTCTTATTCCGAAGCCACCAAATCAAAATATTTATAGCACCTTCTTATGATCCCAATATACTCGGCGAGGTACCTTCTTCTCCGAAACGCACCATTCTGGGCGAATCTGGTGATTGTTGTTATTTCCATTTCCTAATATTTAATAACCGCCAATTAGGTCCTATCAATTATCTTAATTTCCTGCAAATTTATTTCGCCCCGGAGTCCGCATCATGCTTCCCTGCCTGCATGTTGTCTACCCTCTAACGCTGGTCGGCGGTCGCCTGAAACTTCCAGGAATTTATCCATGTTAGTGATGTGATGGGTGTATCCATCAAATAAAGTCGCCGATTAGTGACCTGCCTTGGTGCCGTTCCACTCAGATCCGTATCTTTTTTATTCCCCAACTTATTTGTCTTGATTTAGTTATATTGCACTTGTCTGGTGGATGTTATGCAAATCATGGGAACGTGTTTCTGTCAACGCTACCAATTTGGGATGTGTATGAGCACAATTTGGTCAATTGGGAGAAGCTAAGAAGCCAAGAAATGTGGAGCATCGGAGGCTGGGCATTAGTCCATCTGGGAAGAGATTATGTCATTCATGGATTGGAGATGTTGTAATTTGTATATTTTATTAGATCAATAAATTTTGGATCCATTTCATTGATTATTCCCAGAGCAGCAGGTAATACGGATTTGCAAATTTATAGAACTGGAAGATATTGTAAGGAAAAACTAATTTGATCCAAATCTGGTCTGTGTATCTGTATTTAGATCTATGCCAGGTAGCTACCAAAAACCTAGATATCTCAGAAAATAGAACAGTAGGAAAGTAGATTTGCCTTGAAGCATTCAATTCTAGTAATTCCTTAGACAAGATTATTGAGGAAGGATCAGAACCTTCTCTCGTCCAACTAACTCTTTCACCTTGAAGATCCTTCAAAATTTCCAAGTGGGAATCAATTAAAATGCAGACAGATAAACTGGCCATCAAGCCACTGGCCAAGTTTCTTGTGAACATGGAGGTCAATGTCGATCAGGTTCTTCTGTAGGATCTCTCTATGAATCACTTCCGAGGGTGACGGCACTGCCTACCACAAATAAAAACTGCATTTTGCTTCTGTCTGAGCACGTACTTTTTATTCCATGGTCCGCGGGACAAAAAGAGCAATAAAAGATAGCGAAATTAATTGATGGCTTGCCACACAAGAAGATTTACACGATAAAAAGTTAGTGGTGCTTAGCGCGAATTAAGATGGAAATCACGTCGATAGGATCGACTCCTTAGCATAGGTTGTAAAAATATCATTCAGGTTTATCGTTATGAAGTGGAAATAGCAAATTGTTCAATGCCGTGAGACTAATCGGCAGGTAATCAATGGAACATAGAATGTCGCAAATCTTAATTTTAAAAAATTCTCACTTGTAAAATTCATGATAACGTCTAGGAAATTTTATTAATGATTTACCTCTGCTTCGTCTCAATAAAATTAAAATGACAGGGACGAAAAACAGGTTAGCTTTTTGGTTAATCAAACGGGTAGTGATACCTTTTTACGGTAGAATGATCCTTAATTTCCATTTGAATGAACACTTTTCGAAGAAACGAATTACCAGTGGTAAGAGTTCTTGGAATGGCTTTTGAGGTCGTCTTCCACCAGTTTTGACCATAAGTGCTCATATAAGTTATTCAATTTATATAATTCAGGTTTAGAGCAAGTTAATTTGCTGAATTGCTAATCAGGAAGTGTCATTCAGATTGCTCATAAACGAAAGGAATTTACGTGTTCAGAATGATGAGAATAGAATAGACATCAATGCTTCATTATGATCGCAACATCACAGCCCTAGACAAAGCGAACTAAGCAGCACCAGATTTGTTATTCCCTGTGTATTTCTTCCCTCCCACAATCCTTCCCACCTGTAGGAAACATTCTCCGACAGATCATCGTGAATCCTAACTGTGTTTCCCTTCTCCCTTCTTTGTTACTTGCGGTGGCTTTAATGTGCTCTAACCTTACGTCAAGTAGCATATCCTTGACGCAAGGTAAATCCTCAATAACTCCTCCCATCTCGTGGAAACCTTTTTTTATAAAAAGGTGAAAATTTTCAAAAGACGCTGGCTTGGGATTGGTATGCAATAAAGCCCCCTTTGGAATCACAGTTAGAAATCGTATCACGAGACCGAGTTAGCTCTCTTTAGTTAGGTCTGCTTTTCGTGGTATTCATAATCACACCTTCCAGATCTCTTTTGTTTTTCCCAATTTACCCTGGATTTTTACGACCTTAGAGTTAATCTCTATCCTCCTGATACGCCAGCAAAATTTTCGGTGATAGTATTCCTTTCAGCTTCTCCTTTCTTCTCTAAACCTCGAACATTGGAGGAATACGTACACTGGGCCTTTCGGAATCCCGTCGCAATTTGGACAATCAGCTGGTATGTCAAACTTAAATCTGAAAGGGTATTGCGGTATCTTCCATGGTCAGTGAGAAGCTAGATCAGATTATAATTGATCCAATATGCTTTTGCTTCATTCATTCACCGATGGCAGGGACCAACCTGTGTTTGGAATGACCTTTATTGAGTGATTCCATCTTTGTTGCCATTATAGATCTTTTCCATTCGGCTCCATTCTGATGATAAATCATCATAGTCAACGAGCAAAAATCGGTATCCGGTCTTGACCAGATCTTAAAAGGAACTCCAGACATACCAATTTTGCGCCAAAGTCCACCAATTCGAAAACACTAAAAGGTCCCTGGCGCCTACGCCGCCATCATTCCATCTCAGGCAGAGTATGTCTCGTCATCTTTTTCTTGTGATTGTGCCTTTCGCATTTACCTCAGCATATCGAATCACTTTCTCCAGGGCCAGGTTAAAGAGGACGCATGATAGGGCATCCCCTTGTCGTAGACAGTTGGTGATGCCGAATGGTCTCCAGAGTGATCCTGTTGCTTTTATTTGGCCTTACACATAGGTCAGGGTCAGCCTAGTTAGTCTTATCAGTTTCGTCGGGATACCCAATTCTCTCATAGCCGTGTACAGTTTTACAAGTTCTTGGAACTGATATCCATATTCCAACAGTTTTTCCATAGCTTGCCGGAGAGAGAAAATCTGATCTGTTCCTCACTTGTCTCAAATGAAGCCTATTTGATATGGACCAATGAGCTTTTGGGAGTATGGGCCTATCCGGTCTAGTAAGATAGCGGAGAATACTTTGCAGATGGCTCTCAGCAACATGATACCTTAATAAATGCTGCACTACGTGATATCTCTCTTTTTATGTATGGGACATATAATGCCTCCTTGCCCGTCGTGGCTCTTCCACGCCTTGCTACTTGGTGTAAATAGTCGCCTCCATATTTAACCAATTCGGCTGTATTTCCATCGGCTCCTGGCGACTTATGGTTTCTAAGCCGATGAATTGCAGATTCTTTACGGACTATTTCTTTTATACTTAGTGATGGCAGTATTTGTCTGTCGTCCGTGCCCGTGGAACCTCCAATTTGCTGATGTTTTAGCCCTTGAGAAGTTCATCAAAATGCTCACGCCATCGCTCTAGTATGCCCATTCTGTCGGAAATCAGATTTGCCTCTTTGTATCGGCAGGATGAGCATCAAGGTCTGTAAGGCTCCATCTTGCTGACTTGTTTGTAAAATTTTCACGCCTGGTGCGGTTGCTCCCTGCACTTTTCGAGTTCACAGATTCGGTGGTTCTGCCAGGCTTCCTTTTACCATCTGTGTCGCTTCTTCGCTCGAAGGAGTTCGTGATAAGTCTCCGCGCGTGACCGCGTCCTTTCATAATGCAACATTACTCGTTCCGTTGCTAGCTTAGATTCATCGTCGAACCAGCCATTTCGGCTTTTAGTCCACCCACAGAGGATTACCAAACATGTGCCCGTAGACAGTTTGAAAAGAAAGTGTATAAACACATATTTGAGCATCAATAGGTATGCCCCTATACGCCAAGTTATGGGAGATCTTCCAACTCCTGACATGTCTCCAAAGCTATGCTGCTCTTCAGTTCAACCTCATCAGGAATCAGTTGAACTGGAATCTCGATCTTATCCTCTCCAACCTGCCTATGCATCGCTTTTCCAATTCTCAGGTTCTCCTCTTTGCGTCGCTGTTGATGTTGGTCAACCTGCTCGTGAATTTGATTTCTTCTGATCCCTGTGCACTTATCGTAACTCTGGTAATCTCACTCTTCAAAGCTCTGCGAACTTCAGAAAAGTCACTGGAAATTAAGGTTAAGGTTTCCTACTTTTATCTGGTTTGTAGGCTCCTCCGTTAACTCATCTTAATTACCATTTAATTTACTTTGTAATTATAATACTTTTACATCGGGTATAACACCCCGCCTACTTCTTCTCTTTACCACAGCCGCTGGTTAACTGCGAATTGTTCCGACATAACTGAGGGCCAGTCTGGTCATGGGTAGTGGGCTTAAGAAACATAAAGAAAATGTTCATACCTGACGGGCTGACCTTCGGGTTTTCGAGTTGTCAGATAAGTAGAATCGGCCGTCGTCTGTGTATTTTGCAAAAGTAACCAGAATGTGTATGTAGATTTCATTGCTCTCCACAAAGAATTTGGAGACAATGTTCGAAGATATCCCCAGTGAGCATTGCCACTAAAATCTAAAAGCTTTTGTTGGTGACATACAATGATCCTGTGAGCACTCTGGGACCTCGTGGACATCCTGGACTGTACCATTTCTAGTAGGTTTTATCAGAATAATTCTCTCAACCGTTCCTTTCTTTCCGTTCGCGTTCGTGTGACCATCTGTTGCCTCATTGCCTTCTAATCCAATATGGTCTACTATGGTGAATATCCGGATCTTAGTGAACGAACAAAGCGCGTTTAATTTATCAAGGTATTCTCATGCCAGTCTGGAGTTCACCTGGTTGGAGCTGAGTACCTGATTGCCTTGATATTCACTTGACTGTCAGTTAAGATCTGAAAGTTCTGACCCCTATAGTTTCTCTGGAGGTGAAAGAAAATGCATCGATAATCAATTTGTGATTCGCGATGTTTCTAGCGTTTTAAGGAAATTAAAACGTAACACCGTCTCTGCTGGTAGTGATTATTTTATTAACACTGCAACAGCGTCTTTTTGAAATTTCCACTTCCACCCATGAAAAAAACTTAGATTCCACCCACCCAACACACTGAACACGCTAGGCTCTCTCAACAAGGTCTGGATACTTTGGTTACACAGGCGACATTGGGATAGAAAGCAATAAAGCAGCAGATAAGCTGGCCTGGAAAGGGACAACAATGTCGCTGTTCTTGCCAGAGCCATTCTGTAAAGCGGAAATGGGTTCATGGCTACGACATTAAAAAATATTCAGGAACGGCTTAGGGAACTTTACTGGATGAACTTACTGGGAATGAAACATTCTTGGCTGCTCATGGGGGGATGCCAACCCAAGCGCTCGAAAGATAGTTTAAACCTTACCAAGAAGAACTTCCAGATCATAGTGGGAATACTCGCTGGTCCTTATAGGCTAAACTATAGAGTAGGCGCCATTGTGTGAATACTTCAGGCCAAAAACTCGCTGTGGTGAAAGTCCCCGAGCAATACGCGAGGAAATTTCTTAACATCGGGAAAATCAAAATTGGATGAGTAGTATCATCATCATCATCAACGGCGCAACAACCGGTATCCGGTCTAGGCCTGCCTTAATAAGGAACTCCAGACATCTCGGTTTTGCGCCGAGGTCCACCAATTCGATATCCCTAAAAGCTGTCTGGCGTCCTGGCCCACGCCATCGCTCCATCTTAGGCAGGGTCTGCCTCGTCTTCTTTTCCTACCATAGATATTGCCCTTATAGACTTTCCGGGTGGGATCATCTTCATCCATACGGATTAAGGTCCACCGTAACCTATTGAGCCGGATTTTATCCACAACCGGACGGTCATGGTATCGCTCATAGATTTCATCATTGTGCAGGCTACGGAATCGTCCATCCTCATGTAGGGGGCCAAAAATTCTTCGGAGGATTCTTCTCTCGAACGCGGTCAAGAGTTCGCAATTTTTCTTGCTAAGAACCCAAGTTTCCGAGGAATACATGAGGACTGGCAAGATCATAGTCTTGTACAGTAAGAGCTTTGACCCTATGATGAGACGTTTCGAGCGGAACAGTCTTTTTAAGCTGAAATAGGCTCTGTTGGCTGACAACAACCGTGCGCGGATTTCATCATCGTAGTTGTTATCGGTTGTGACTTTCGACCCTAGATAGGAGAAATTGTCAACGGTCTCAAAGTTGTATTCTCCTATCCTTATTCTTCTTCGTGTTTGTGTTTGACCAGTGCGGTTTGATGTTGTTGGTTGATTCGTCTTCGGTGCTGACGTTGCCACCATATATTTTGTCTTGCCTTCATTGATGTGCAGCCCAAGATCTCGCGCCGCCTGCTCGATCTGGATGAAGGCAGTTTGTACGTCTCGGGTGGTTCTTCCCATGATCTCGTCAGCATAGGCCAGTAGTTGGGTAGACTTGAAGAGGATCGTACCTCTTGCATTCACCTCAGCATCACGGATCACTTTCTCGAGGGCCAGGTTAAAGAGGACGCATGATAGCGCATCCACTTGTCGTAGACCGTTGTTGATGTCGAATGGTCTTGAGAGTGATCCTGCTGCTTTTATCTGGCCTTGCACATTGGTCAGGGTCAGCCTAGTCAGTCTTATTAATTTCGTCGGGATACCGAATTCTCCCATGGCCGTGTACAGTTTTACCCTGGCTATAGCCGGCTTTAAAGTCGATGAACAGATGGTGCAACTGTTGTCCATATTCCAACAGTTTTTCCATCGCTTGCCGCAGAGAGAAAATCTGATCTGTTGCTGATTTGCCTGGAGTGAAGCCTCTTTGGTATGGGCCAATGATGTTCTGGACGTATGGGGCTATCCGGCCTAGCAAAATAGCAGAGAATATCTTATAGATAGTACTCAGCAACGTGATACATCTATAATTGCTGCACTGTGTGATATCTCCCTTTTTATGTATGAGACAGATAATGCCTCGTTGCCAATCGTCAGGCATTGATTCGCTGTCCCATACCTTGAGTACAAGTTGATGAACCACTTGGTGTAACTGGTCGCCTCTATATTTAACCAATTCGGCTGTAATTCCATCGGCTCCTGGCGACTTATGATTTTTTAGCGAATGAATTGCACGGACTGTTTCTCCCAAACTTGGTGGTGGCAGTATTTGTCCATCGTTTTCAGTTGGCGTGACCTTCAACTTACCGATGTTCTGGTTTTTCAGTAGTTCATCAAAGTATTCAACCCATCGCTCCAATATGCCCATTCTGTCGGAAATCAGATTTCCCTCTTTGTCTCGGCAGGATGAGCATCGAGTTGTATAAGGCTTCATCCTGCTGACTTGCTGGTAAAACTTCCGCCTACTGTGCCTGGTGCGGTTGTTCCCTGTACTTTTCTAGTTCACAGACTTGTTGGTTCTCCCTGACTTCCTTTTTTCCGTCTGTGAAGTCGCTTCTCCGGTTTGTTTACAGGTGATTAAATTCTGCAGGCGAGTCAACAGTAGAAAATAGTTTCAAATCTTCTGCTTCCAAAAAGGAGAATAGAAATGGCCCAAGAATCGAAATCTGGGGACTACAGATGAAGGAGTTGAGGCGCAGCTGTTAAAGGAGACTTTACTCAATTTATCACATTAGTAAGACCTTAACCTGGCAAGTAAAGGTACGAAAACCATACGAACCGAGCTTCTTAAGGAGCAGGATATGTCTAGTGGAGTCAAAATCTTTGGAAAAACCAAAATAAATTGTGCGCCCGTCTTTTCTTACATTGAGAGAGTTAGTAACAAAGTTGGTAAACTCCAATAAATTAGTTACGGCCGAAGGCCCCCTTTAAGGCCCATGTTCCTCTTTCGCAATGAAATGTCCGAAGCAAGGCAACCGGTAGTTTTCCGTCTTTTTTGTGTAGATGGATGATGAGTGCTTCTTCTTGTCTGGAAAGATACCTTGATGTATACTTTTGTTGAAAAACATTGACAAGAACTTCAGGACTAAAACCGTTATTAATATCATCATCAACGGCGCAACAACTGGTGTCCGGTCTAGGCCTGCCTTAGTGAGGAACTCCAGACATCCTGGTTTTGCACCGAGATCCACCCATTTGAAATCCCTAAAAGCTGTCTGCGGTCCTAGCCTACGCCAACGCTTCATCTCAGGCAAGGTCTGCCTCAGGTCGTCAGCCTTAGTAAGGAATTTTATACAATTTTGCTCTGGGGTACACCAAGCCTATATCCATAGCAACTATCTCGCGACCTGGCTACGAAGTGGCCCCCTTCCAGGTGGTGTTTGCCACGTCTGATTTTTCTACCATAAATATTGCCCCTATAGACTTTCGAGGCTGGATCAGCCTCACCCTCAATATTAAGCGGCATTCTATTCGAAAGACGATAGTAAAGTCTCTTATAAATTCTGTCGTTATATAGACCTCAGAATCGTCCATCCTCATGTAAAAAATTCTTTGAACGATTATTCTCTCAAATGTGGCTAAAATTCACACTTTTCTTTCTAAAAACCCAAGTTGCCGAGGAATACTCGAGGACTGATAACATCATCGTCTTGTGTAGGAAGAGCTTTGCCCTATGGTGAGACGTTTCGAACGGAAAAGTTTTTGTAAGCTGAAATAGGCCCTGTCGCCTGTTTTTAGAGGGCTAGGTTAAAAAGTATGTATGATAGGACATCTCCCTATCTTAGACAATTGAGAGTGATACTATTACTTTTATCTAGTCTCGCATATTAATCCGAATTAGCCTACATCGTCAGTCTTATCAACTTGGTCGGGATACCGAATTCTCTCATTGTAGTGTATAGCTTTACCTTTTCAATGCTATCATAGACGACTGTGGAGTAGATAATAAAATGGTGACACTAATGGCCGTTTTCAGTTCAGTTTTTTCATCGCTTGCTGTAGATATTTGTTTGATATCTCAGAAAGATAGCGGAGGATATCTTATATATAGTACTCAGCAACGTAACAACGATCACTCCGCAGGCGGTTCATGGTCCTCAGATCGATGAATTGAATGAACTGCTTCTTCCATAGTTCGTGGTGGCAGTATTTCTCCGTGGTCTTCAGTTCGCCACATCTCGAATTCGCCGATATTTTAGTTGTTGAGCAGCTTATTAAAGTATGATACTTAATCCATCGCTCGAATATTCCCATATGGTCAGAAACCAGCTGTCCTCTTTGTCTCAGCCGTGGCAAGATAGTAAGGAGTCGATCCGCTGTTAATCAGTTGGATCCTTCACATGCAAGATTGGAGATAGATTCACATATTGGTCGGACAGAAATCTACTGAGGCAGGGTAATGGATACCTCGCTATGGCTCCTGGTGGACACAAAGTTCTTCGCACAAGCATTTGCGGACGATCTAGCCGTAATAACTAGCGGCTAGTTTGCGGGCGCAGTAGGCAATACTGCATGTAATCCACAGCTGGTGGCTCCATATAGGATTCATGGTGAACGCTACGAAGACTGGACTAGTTATGTTCATTACGAACGTCAAGTAGGGCAGCTACATGGTACCCACCTTAGCAGGGGTAGAAATCCAGTTAGTACTAATAGTCAAATATTTAGCAGTACATTTCGACTCCAAGTTAACGTGGAATATTGAGGAACAATACCAGAAATCCTGCAGATTGCTCTGGTGCTGTAGAACTGCGATAAGTAAGACATGGGAACTTTCGCCAAAACAAATTCTTTGCATGTATACATTCATAATAAAACCCATTTTGATGTATGCATGCATCGTCTGGTGGCCGGGACTGAACTTTGCTAACAGCAGAAAGCTGCTGAAGCAGAGATTCGGTTGCCTAAGTATTACTGGAGCAGTGAATAGTATGCCAACCATGGCACTCGAAGCTATTCCAAATTTACCCCCAATCCATTTGGGGGTGAAACGGAAAGCAGCTAACGACGCATATAGGATTGATAGTATTTTTTTTTTTTTGTGGAGCAGGGTAGGTGAATGCATTTACGCACACAGTGTTGGACTCCCGATTCGGTACGTCGTCGGACTACCAACTAAACACCTCCTCATCGTCAGAAAGCTAGCCTGGAACCGTTTGTCACATTACTTCGGGCTAGTCCCCGAACTCTCCCGCCTTGCGGAGCCTTCAAATTACGGAATTCCTTTCACCAACAGGAGGGGAGAGGAGGAAGGGAACTGTCAGTTCAAGGAGCCCCTGCCATCCGGCTCCTCCACCGGTCGAGTTATATCTTCTTAGCAACGAGAAGGGCCCGAGCGTAATGGGCAACACGGTTCCACCTGTCAGCAGTCCTCAGCATCTCTTCGACAATGTTGTCTGGAGAGAGATCCCCTGTGTTTAAATAGAGCTGCTGACCAACCCCATCCCCCCTTCGACAAGAAAAAAAAGTGTGGTGGGCGTCGTCCACAACTCGATTGCAAAACACACAATCCGGAGAACTCGCCTTTCCAATCTTGTGCAGGTAAGACTGAAAACCTCCATGCCCAAAATTGGGTAAGGAAATAGTCAGTCGCACCATACTTCCGACCCAGCCACGCACCCAAGTTGCCGGTGAGCCGCGCAGTCCATCTGCCTCTAGTTTCTTTTTGCCAAGAGAACTGCCACTCGTCTAGAGTGTGTTGCCGTTCTTCGCGAGCAACCACCTCCCTTGGCTCATCTCCCTTGCGCTTGTATATGGCCTGCCGCTTCCTAGCAAGAAGGGCAACGGGGATAACTCCCGCGATCACCACCGGCCGGTTCAGAGACAGTGCGGTACGCAGACGCCAACCGTAAAGCTCGCCGTCTCTGTACTTACGCGAGGTGTTTACGATATACCTCCTTTTTAAGAGCGCCAGCCCATACCTCTGCGCCGTATAGCAGGACAGACTGCGTTGAGCTCATCAGGAGACGTCGCCTACTACCTACTACCTACAATGTTTGCCATTAACCTACTTAACGCCGAAATTCCAGCCGCAGCCTTGTTCGCATAGGATTGATAGTATTGGCGCGTGAAAAAGCGGCCAATAATACGGTCATGCGTCTATTTGGAAAATTCTTCGGAAACATCAAGTGGCCTTGATACCCGCCGAGTTTCCAAATTCGTCTTCGAAAAAGGCATACTCTGTCATAGTCACCAAAAGAGAAGAATGGTCGATAAACGGCTGCGAGTCTAGGAGATTACAGACTTAATGCTCTTCATCGAAGGGCCAGTTATAGAAAACTGGGCGAGCGTAGGGGTGTTCTCCGGAAATCCGATAATGGAACGGGCCCGACCTCTCGGAAAAATGACGACCATATTCCGGACGGAGATATATGCCATTTTATTGGCAGCAGACGAATTTTTGCGGCAAAAATGGATGGCTCGCACCATTCGAATCTGTTCTGACAGTTGGGGAGCGTTATCAGTACTAAATAGCAGCGAAATATCGAGCCAGTTGGTGTGAAGTTGTCATCAGGTGCTGCTGAAACTTGGCCGACTGAACGAAACATTCCTGATGTGGGTGCCAGACCACTCAAACATAGCTGGTAATAAAAACCTGACAGACTGGCTTGCGAAGGTTCTAAATCCACAATGGTGGAGTCAGAACTAGCTTTTGGCATCACCCACTGTCAAGTCCACTCTGAAGGAGAAAATGGCGACGATTCACGCAGCCGAACAGAGAAATTTGAACTTCTGTCGGTAGGCTAGAGCGGCATTTTTTTCCCTTAAGAAGTGGGACATGAAAAACCTAGCAGGGGGAAAAATTGGAGTGGTGATCTGGGCCATATGCAGCCAATATAAGGAGGAAGAAGAGACGGCCCTGCACTTGGTATGCAGTTGCCTGGCCTTCTCACATCTCAGACGAAGATATCTTGGTAAGGATTTTGTTCAAAAAAAGAGTCTGCACATTCTCTGCCCCTGGAGAATGTTCTCAAATTCGCGAAGGCCTGCGCCGACGGTGAGAGGCCGATGAATAATACATAGTCCTAGTCTTTTCGTGAAAACAACCGTGTGAGTTTGTACATTAAGAGACCTGAACTTTTGCGACTCCGTTACTGGCGGACGGAACCGATACGTACAGTTGATTAAATTGAAGAAATAGTAAAATTGCCCGTTGGACTGGCCTTGCTAGAAACTTCATTCCTGACTCTGAATGAAGTCATGAAGATTACCGATCAAAGAGTGAACGCCATCGAGCATATCATCATTTCAAGTATCGGCCAGATATTTCAATATATCGTATCCAAACTTGACGAATTGAAGCGTGAAGAATTCTATCGTTTCAAAAAGATTCATGGCAAAAAAAGACCCATTACCAAAAAAGAAAAAGGAACTACTTAAAACAGAACTTCTGGCGAATAGCATCGACAGTCAGCATTTTGGACGAAGGACAAGATGTTGTACTGTTCTATAGTGTACTTTCGTTAACTCAAGCCACAACTTATAAATCGCAAGAAATTCAAAAAACTACACAATAGTTGAAGGAACAACTCCCCAGGGGCCTGTCAGTAAGTAACACAGTAAAGTTGAGTTATTTGCTAACAGATCTAACGGCGGAGACCGCATCCCGAGGCATCTACTTTAGAATATGAAGCAGCTGGGTGGGGAGAAAAGGTTGGAGCTGAGCTATTGAAGTCCATGTGGCTTGAGCGACTTCCAGAAAGCACACAGGCTATACTCGGATGTGACGACTTCGATTCTCTAGAGCTGTTGGGCGCTACTAACAAAAATTTCGAGGAGCACGCACGCCCCGTCGTAACAGAGGTGTCGCGAGAGGCCGCCGATGTGGCGGAACTTAGAAAGCAAATGGCTAAACTGACAGCAATGTGGTATGGTTTGCGTTTGAGAGAGTGGTCTTAGACATGCTCAACGTACGCCTTGAGTAACGGGCGCTTGGGTAGCCGCGGTCCGTATCGAACTCCGGTGTATGCTGGTAACATCGCATAATTTGCAATTCATGCCATCATACCAGCCATGCACTTTTCTTGCAAATCTAAAAAGCTGATTTCGCTGGGGGCGACCGACGTCTACACGAAGCGCAGCAACATGTCGTCTTACAGTGCACGACCCCTTACTAGGCGCAATTATCTAATAGACACGGGCGCGGAGGTCTCCAAACTATCCATCTCCAGTGTATTTTTCAGCGCCTCAATGAAAAAGGCCTAATTCTTAACATTGAAAAGTGCAGATTTTTCCAATAGCAGGTGCAATTTTCTGAGCATCCCATTACACCATGGCAAGATTGCATGCAACCCATCCGCTGCCAAATACGGTCAACAAAGTTTCTTGGGTGTGGTAAACTTGTGGTTTCCTCTCCAAAGCGGCTCACCATCAGGACCTACTCAACGGCTTCCTGCCTGGCCCTAGGACCAAACAATCGCTGGAACAAGCGTTGGAAACTACTACTAGAAACTAGACTAGGCAAGTCTGTTTCCACGTTTCTGTGATGCTACTAGAAAGCTGCTGCAGCAGGGTCCCAATAAATCCTTTGATCGTGAGGAGCATGCGTGTAGTTTGGACATAGGTGGCGAGCCCAAGACGGTTTTCTTAGACAGGCTAAGGCCAGACTATACGGAAGTGCGGGCGCAGCGTACATTTTGACGTCCGCCTGTTGGCCATGGCCGACTAGTTCGCCGCGGGTTCTCTTGCCTAAATCACTCGGTTTCGGCTGGAGGCCGAGTGCTGTGGCGGGGCGATCAAAAAGTAATGAAGTTCCGGCCCTTTTGTCTTTTATAACCTCAGGGATCTCAGCAGATTTTTAACCTTATATGGCGTCCGAAGTATGCTCCTTTGGTTGCTCCCTACGAACGTTAAGAGGGTATTACTGTATCTGTAACTGATATGACACCTGTTGGCTTTAATTGCCTCCAGAGGTCGGTCGTTCATAGCATTGTGAAGAGTTTGTTTCGCTTCCTGCTTTGCCTCTGGTCTACGATGCAGAGATATGGGCTGACGCTCTTGGCAAGGAGGTACCTATACCGTAAGCGCCTCGCGCAAGTACATACTTTGGCGGGGAGCTTTACGAGTGACGTTTGTATCCCGCACGGTCTCTAAGCTGGCTGTAATGGTGAGGGTAATCCCCGTTGCTCTTCTTGATAAGTAGCCTAAAGCCATATACAACCTCAAGGGAGAAGAGCAGAGAGTGGCAACTCTACTGGCAAAATAAGACTAGAGACAGACGGACTGCGCGATTCATTGGCAACTTAGGTGTGTAGCTGAATCGGAAGTATGGTGTGACTGATTATTTCCTTATCCAGCCCTAAGTGGTCATGGAGGTTTTCAATATTATCCGCACAAAATTCGAAAGACACGATGTCCTGATTGTATGTTTTACCCAGCATACCTGTTTTTCTTTTGGAATGTTGGATGGGGTTCGTGAGCAGCTCTATTTAAACACAGGCGATCTCCCTCTAGACGACATTGTCGAGGAGATGATGAGGAGCGCTGAGAGGTGCAGCCATGCTGCGCATTACATTCAGGTTCTTCTCGTTGCGAAAAAGATAGAGCTCGACCAGTGGGGAGGCCGGATGGCATGGGGCTCCTTGAACTAATAGTTCCCTTCCTCCTCTGCTCTCCCGTTGGTGAAATAAATTCCCCAATTTGAAGGCTCTATAGGGCGGGAGAGCTCGGGAGCTAGCCCAAAGCAGTGTGACAAAACGTTCCACGCCAGTTCTCTGACGATGGGGAGGTGTTTAGTTCGTAGTCTGGCGGCGTATCGTTGCGGGAGTCTAACACTCTGCACGTAAATGCGTTTATCTACCTTACCCCAAAAAACACAATGAGGCGCTTGTGTTCTTCCTTGCGCCTAATATAGCGACCTCAGACGTACCCTTGCTTGTTCCTGCCTTTTGAGCAGGGGTTTTTGTAGGTTGTGGTCTTCGCAGTAGGCCAATCATAACGTAGGCACAAGTATTTGGCCTTCAACTACTTCCTCTGCTTTATTCTTTGTCACAGTTGTATTCATTTGAATCGCGCGACTATGGAGCTCGGGAGTTCTGCCATGCCATAGCACCCAATGCACGGTAAAATCAGGCTTACTCACTGAGGCGATCGGGTATCAGGCTGGGTTTGAATTTAATCAGCTACGCTCGAGTGCAAACTATCCTATGGGCGCGGTTCGCATAACACCCTAGATTGGGGGAGGTGTTTTTTGACTCCTCGGTTTAGATCCACAGGGATTTATTGACAGTACCAGAGTTACCTCGTATCTGCTGCGGCTGTTAACGCCCACCAATTGTCCGGTCTGAATATTGATGACGCTGAATCTTTGCAGATGTTTTACGTTTCCTGCATGGACTGTATACTAGGACTCCTTGGCTATTCAAGTTGTAATTTTTTAAAAGAATAATCGAGAAAATACATTGCATTTTTATTGGAAAATTTTCTACCATAATATCAGTACAGCAGTCTCCAATTTTCTTCAATTCGTAACTCATCCTTTTTTTCGTTTAGTTACTCCCTTCTTGAAAAATAAAATAATTACTTCACCTGTTCCCGGTCCCATGCTTCCAAATAGCTTCCTGACCCCATAATTCCAGGTTTTGAAAAATTAGTTTTGGCAATCGGTCCCGTGGGTGAGTACATATTTCCTGTCCTTCCCGAATAATGACTTTATTACCAGCAACTTTTCCCTTTCTCTTGGCAATATGGCAGCAATGACCATCACAACTCCGTCCATCTAATTTTGCTGATTAGGCCAATTCAACTAATAATTGATAATAAAGGAGATTAGCTGTACAAATAACAGTTATATTCGCTTCTTATATAATTACCCCGAAATTAGCCTGGGCATGGTATTGATGTGGGGGGTTTGGACTAGGGCTCGAACCTGAGGCTGGGCCTGGCGCAGGCATAAGGTGAATAGGAAAGTAGGAGTGCCTACAATAATATTTACCGAAAAAAAAGGAAGTCAGAGAAACACTTGAAAACTTCCGACACGAAATCACGAATATGTTTGACTTGCTGCTATCCTATTTCATACATGACATGACCGATACATATTTGCTAAAAGGACATGGGGATCTGCAGGGCTTACGGCAGGAAGCCCCAAGTGGAAATTCGGGGAAAGTTCATGACTGGAATATATGTTGAATATATGCAAATATGGTGGTGTGAAAGTTGATTGTAAGTATCTCTGAGATGTGTGGCTTATTAGGATTCAGTAGTGAATCTAGATATTTTGGAAGGTAAGGGTGGAGGTAACTGGTTGCAAATTCACGCATTTATGGAGTGTTCAGTGATGTATGCTGGGATGAAATCGACCAGAAAAATTGTTTGCTGAATGAAGGTCCAAGTCAAGTCCCGACTCCTTCTGCGGTATTTCCACTTTCTCCACTGGACACATACTTATCCATTAGAACTTTTATTGCTGTTGGTTTTATGAAGTAATAACTTCTTGCCTAATTTTTAACTTATACTTATGGGGCGTAAACGTGATTAATTCGATTGAGTGCTATTTGGGCCGGTAGCGAACTACATCGCAGGACATGCAATACATAATTCCACCTTTCCCCAAAACGGTACTACGTTCCTGATGTCGGACACGGAGCAATAATTTCCTTTTCGGCGGTAATTGTCCACTTTAGCTAATATGTTTTGAAAACGAGAAAAATGTAAGTTGCAAACGGGGGAAATCAAGATAGGCCTATTGAGGTTTTCGTACCCTTTTGAACAGCGAACCATGCATCTTAATGGAATTGACCTTCCGTTCCGTGGCGGCAAGGATTCAACGAAAATTTCGAGGTAGTCTCGTACGCTAAGAGATCTAGAACCAAACTGTCACTAATGGTTACCCTGCGCCACCTAACTCAATAGCAAAGTGCGTGGTGGATATCATTATCCTTACGGCTAGACTCTGTTTTATTTCCTCCAATTAAAACGAATTCTAGGGAATAAATTGTGTCAAGAAAAACGCATGGAGCGATTCTGATTGATAAAGATATTCATGATCCCATTAAACCATGAGAACAGCATTCAGTAGTGCTTATGTGCTACCCACCATTATCGTCGATTAAATCCTAAATCGGGTTCCATAATCAATGCAGAAAGGCACCACATTATATTATAGAATCAAAATCAATTACAACTTCTTCAATACGCCCTTAACAGTATCTAATTATCCCCATTACTATCGTTCAAGTGTGACATGAGGTGAATGGACACAACAGACATGTCTATTTGTTATCCTACATGACGTCCTGGTAGAGTTAGACATCACGCATCAATAAAAAGGCTCATGTGAATTCCTTTCGTGACACCATTGTGGAACGACATATGAGAGAAGAAATATTGAATTTATACATTTAATTTATGAAAGTGCATGTTTACCGGAATATATGGGAAACCACGTACAGCTAATTACACCTTGTTGGTCGTCCTGGTTTGCTTCGTTATCCGTGGGTACTGTATTTGCAATATTTTCTGGGCAATAAATTATGGGAATAATTAAAGCAAATAGATGGACGAACAGATAGATCATTATGCGGAATTCTAGATCATGTCGCGTCTATTACTAATGACCTTATATTTGTATATTACAGTTTGTTCGTGTTTGACTTGGGAAATTTTCATTACATTTATCACATCGGGAATATAAGGCTTTGCCCTCTCCACTTAGTAAAATTAACCACAAAACTATACGAAGGAACGATTGGAAAGGAGAACGAAGTTGCTGCTTTATTCCCCTTTAAGACATGGGTGGGTAGGTAGATATCAGTGGCCGCTCCAAGGAGCCCAGCTAGCGCTGTGATGCGCCGTTTTGATGACACAAACTCCTAAGACTGCGACTGTTGTTATGAGACCAGGGAGGCAGAGTCTAGCTGGCTCAGATCTTCAGAGCCAGCTCGTAGGATTTACGAAGGGAAACAGCTCTCCCACTCTGCAGCTGGAAATCTCTCTGCCATCCCCAAAGAATGGTTTACCCAGTGTCCGTAGCCTGACTCTAGATAAAGCTGGGCAATCGCAGAGGAAGTGCCTGGGGGTTTTCCCGTCACTTCGCGGCAGCTTCGACAATGCGAATTGTAGGGTATGCCGAGCCTAGCGGCATGGTACCCTATGGACTAGTGCTCCTTGCAGAAGGCTGTAATCTTGTGTGCATATGCACACATCTAGCACAAGAGCACCCGTGATCGGACTATGTTATAAGCGGGCCAAATCCTTCTTGACTTGGCACAGGTGGTAAGTCCTCATCATCAAAGGCCCGTGACTGCTAAGTAAAGCGAGTAGATTCCGCTCTTGACAGCCGCCAGCGACAAATCGGCTGTATTCGGAAGGCTACCAAGAGCAGAGCCTCGCCTGGACAATCCGTCAGCCCGCCCATTCCCCTTTATGTTCCTATGCCCGGAAACCCAGAGGAGGGTACCTTGACCGTGCTGCCCAGACTGCTCAGCGCATTTCTCCACTGCCCCACCAGCCTGGAGGATGTCGCTGCTGAGTAAAAGAGTTTAATGGCCGCTTGGTTGTCAGTCAGAATGGCTCATGGATCATGTTCCAGCCGTCAATAGACTTTCAGTATCGACAGTACTTCCACCTGGAATACACTTGCGAAACTTGGGAGACCACACGGCTCGGATACCCTGTCTTTTTTCGAGAAAACCCCCAGCCGATTCCACCATCTTCGATCCATCGATGAAAAATACTGTGTCATAACCTTTCAACAAGTGGTCCGTCCTCGACTCTGCCCTGGATAAGGCATAATTTCGAACCATGATGGACAGGAATTCACTGGCATACACTATACCTACGTTGACACCTGTTATTTGATTGAATTAATCAATGACCTAAGGTTATGAGGAGGAGAACCGAAACTTAATCTTTAAATTTTATAACACCTAATGCTTAGTATAAGGTGCCCTTTAAGCTACGTTAATATTGGTTGAATAATATTATTATATAGATCAGAAAAATATGGAATACCTCCAGGGAATATAAACACTCTTTTTTTAAGGTTGAGTGGTTACTTGACAATCAGCATTAATTCAAATTCTGACGGGTAACTTATTCATTTCCTCAGGTGCACGGACCATTCATTTATGGGCAAAAATTGTTGACGTTTTCATCGTTAGGGTGGAGGCGAGGAACTCACCTCTGCTCTGTTCTTCAGAACTATTCTCTTCTAATTCTTTAACAAAAAAGAATTTGTATAGGCTGTCTTTTGGGAGTAGGGTAGGTGAGTGTATTTACCAACAGTGTCACCAGAGAAATAGCCAGGAACCCTTCGACACATTACTTTGGGCTAGCCCTCCCGTTCTCCTGACTTCGGAAGCCTTCATGTCAGGGAATTCCTTTCATCAGCGACACGGGAGACGAGGAAGATAATTGTTAGTTTAAGGAATCCCTTGTCATCCAGTCCACCCGCCGGTCCAGCTCAATCGTCTTCCAAAACAGAAAAGCCCGAACATAATGCGCAAGACCACTCCATCCATTAGCGTTGCCCTGTGTCTGGATGAAGCTGCGGATGAAAGCCGTCCCACCTTACACACGTCATCCGCCACCATTGCAGAGCACAGAATCAGGAGAACGTTGCTTTTTAAGGTTTTGTGTAAACACAAAACCTTATTAAAATCGGTTTACTGTCTGTCTGTCTGTCTTTTTTTTTTTTTTTTTTTTTTTTGAGGAGGTGGAAATCTTCAAAAAGACACTGGTCTGGACACACCAGCGTGTGGGATTTTTACCCACTAAAACCACCCCCGACTCCCTCCCTGCCCCGCGGAACCACCATAAGGTATTACATCACGGGGCGGAGTCAGCTCACTCTAGCTTTGTCACCTTTCTTCTATACGCGGCGCACGTGACCGCATTTTTCTCCTCTCCTCTGCTTTTCGCAGTTTATTTAGGATAGATGCGATCATGGAGTTTACCGCATCCCAATTCTCTTGATGTGCTAGCATTTTCGGCACCAGATTTTCTGGTACCAGCACCTCCCCTAGAGTCTCCTCTAGATTCCTCCTTTCTTCCACAAATCTCGGACAGTGGAAGAATACATGCTCTGGGTCCTCTGGGACTCCATTGCAATTTGGACAATCGGGTGAGGTCTCCAATTTAAACCTGTGAAGGTATTGGAGATATCCTCCGTGCCCCGTGAGAAACTGGGTGAGATTATAATTAATCTCACCGTGTCGTCTCTCCAACCACTCCTTGATGGCAGGAATAAGCCTGTGCGTCCACCGGCCCTTTCCCGAGCGTTCCCACCGCTCTTGCCATCTATTTATGGATCTCTCCCTTTCAGTCTTCCTCGTCCGCGATGAGGAAGAGGTTGGCTTTGCATTGTATATATTCGCCATCTCATCTGCCAAGATGTCAATCGGCATCATTCCAGAGATGACGAATGCTGCATCATCTGAGACAGTCCTGAAGGCAGAGCATACCCTCAGGGCTGTCCTCCTGTAGACTGAACTCAGTTTGGTAGCGTTCCCTGACATCCACAACGCCTCCCTCCAAACTGGGGTTGCATAGAGCATGATCGAGGTCACCACCCTGGCTATAAGCAACCTAGAGGTATGCCGTGGCCCTCCAATGTTCGGCATCATGCTTGCCAGGGCCATACTTGCAGTGGATGATTTGTCGCAAACATACCGCACATGTTGCTTATAGCTAAGCTTCCTGTCTATCACCACTCCCAAGTATTTGATGGTCGGCTTGGAAGTGACGATATGATTCCCGATTCTAATACAGGCGTAATCTCTCTTCCGGCGCTTAGTGATGAGGACCGCTTCCTTTTTTTCCTCCGCAAGTGTCAGACCAGAGCTCTTTAGCCAACTTTCAACAGCACCGATTGCCTCACTTGAGTATAACTCAGCATCTTCGAGATGCTTTGCGACAACAACCAGCGCTATGTCGTCAGCGTAACCCACCACTGTGGCTTCCCCCGGAAGGGGAAGATTAAATACATCGTTGTACATGGTGTTCCACAGTAGTGGGCCCAATACGGAGCCCTGCGGGACACCCGCGGAAACAACGTACTCCTGTGGTCCGTCATCGGTGTCATACCAGAGCCTCCTTTCAGTTAAATAACTACCGACGATAGCAGCGAGATAGGCGGGAATACCAACCTTCGCTAAAGATTTCCGTATTAGATTCCAATTGGCCGAATTGAATGCATTTTTCACATCCAGGGTTACTACCACGCAATATTTGCTGGTACTACCCTTTCCGTGAATTGCATCTTCGGCCAAGCCAGTAACCAATTTGATGGCATCAATGGTTGATCTGGCTTTACGGAACCCATACTGCCGATTTGAAAGGCCGCCTTGGTTCTCAACAACCGGGAGTAATCTATTGTATATTACCCGCTCTAGCATTTTCCCCACCGTGTCCAGGAGACATATGGGTCGATATGACGATGGTTCACCTGGAGGTTTACCTGGCTTAGGCAGAAGTACCAACTTCTGCCGCTTCCATGCCACTGGAAATATCCCCTCGGACATGCACGCTTCGAACAACTCAGCGAACATGTCCGGTCTGGATTTCACGGCAAGCTTAAGGGCCTTATTCGGTACTCCGTCCAGGCGCGGCGCTTTGTTGTCTCCTATTCTACCGCAGATATCCAACAGCTCGTCTCTGGTGACTGGCGGAATTGCCGCCACATTCAGAGGTGGTTGGAATGTGTCGGTGCTCTCCTCTTGCTGGGGGAATAACCCCTGGATGATTTTTAGCAAGAGGGTGGGGCACGTGATCTGCGGAGATGAACGGCCTCTGAATCGTCCCATCACGATTCTGTAGGCATTCCCCCACGGGTTTATGTTCGCTTCTGAGCAGAGCTCCTTAAAGCACTCCCTCTTGCTTCGCTGGATGGCGAGCTTGAGGTTTTTGCGGGCTGCCTTATAGGCGCGCTCCTTTTGTCCCTGTTCGACTCTACCTACCGCTCTCTGAGCCACTCTTCTGGCTCGGTGGCAGGCTGATCGAAGGCCGGTCAGTTCATCATTCCACCAGTAGTTTGGTCTTCTACTGGGGAATGAACACCTTCTAGGCATGGACGCGTCACACGCTTTGGCAATGCATTGAGCCAGATGGACGGCTCTTTCCGTAGAGGTGCCTGCTTTATCAGGCTGATCTAACCACACCTCTATGAAGGTCTCCTCATCCAAAGATTTTGCAGACCAGCCTGAAATCTTTCTCGGTTTCGGGCATGATAGCTCTTTGGCCTGTGGCTCGACACATGTCTCAAAGAAGATTGCCTGGTGATCGTTGTGGGTGTAGCGTTCACTGACGCACTATGACATACCACGCGCCAGCGAAGGGCTGACAAAGGTCAGGTCTACAACCGAGCCTGACCCCCCTTTCTGGAAGGTGTTTACAGCACCATCGTTGGCCAAAACTATGTCCATCTGCGCAAAAGCTTCTAATAAACTGCGCCCCCTAGCATTTGATTCCCTACTACCCCACTCTAGGGCCCAAGCATTGAAATTACCAGCAATCACCTTTGGACTACGTCCCCTCGCGTCGAGAACAAGATTATCAAGCATTTGCTCGAATTCAGACAGTGTCAAAATTGGCGGGGCGTAGCAGCTGTATACATATACACCACTTATTTTCGCCCACACGAAGCCACTGCCTGCTTGACTTGCAGTACATTGTATGGCCTGTCGACCGCAAGCCCATATCGCCGCTCCCCCAGTCGAATCTTTGACCCATATGCCACCGTGACGGTGTCTATACGGTTCGCTTATGATGGCGATTTCCATCTCAGATTCGAACGTGGCCTGCTCAAGTAAATCCTGAGCGACCCTGCAATGATTGAGGTTTATTTGGATAAACCTCATGTTCTCATTGCAGTGAGCGCCTTCCTAAATTCCGGACATTTACCACTTCCGGCAATATGCCGGTTATCTTGTCCCTCTTTTACTTCGCACAATAGGCATTTGGGGTCCCTATTGCACTCTCTGGCAATATGACCTTTCTCCCCACACCTTCTGCATCGATCGGATCGATCAATGCTGCTGGTGCATGCCTTCGCGAAGTGCCCAAACATAAGGCATTTAAAGCACCTCTTCAGTGAAATTTGTTCCCTTAAACGGCAAACAACCCATCCAATCCGAACCCTTCCGGCAGCCAACAGTATGTGTGCTGCCTCCGCTGGTACTCGTATTGTGGCCGTTTGAGTACCACCATAGGCTTTTCGCAAGCCCACAACTGATTCCTCGGTGAGTTCTTTCAACTTGAATTGCTCCTTCAGAACAGTACAAATTTCTTCTTTCGATGTTACTTCATCGAGATCCTTACATTGTATATAGATCTCATGTTTTTGGGCACGCACTGCGGCATTCTTCCCAAGTGAGTTTTTCACTTGAGTGCGAAAGTCATCAGTTTTGCCCACGCTGGATCTTTTCAGCTCGAACATGAGATCCCCTTTCTGGGTTCTTCGGATTCGGTTTACATTTCCGGTTTACATGTCTGTCTGTCTGTCTGTCTGTCCGTCTGTCTGTCTGTCTGTCTGTCCGTCACACGCATTTTTCTCGGAGACGGTTATAGCGATTGACACCAAATTTGGTAGAAAGGTAGGAACTGTGAACGCTCACGCATACAGTGAATTACATCCTTTTACGTCGAATTTAAGGGGGGTCCCCACACATGCAAAAGGGGGGTGTAAAATTTTTTTTTATCAAATATGGTCATGTCGGGTATCAAATTAAAGGTCTCGATTAGTACTTTTCAAAGCCGATCTTAGTTTTGACATTAGTTGGAAGGGTGGGGAGCGCGGGGGGTTGAAAGTGATCACATCTTTAAGGGGGCCATTCTCAGAAACTACCAAACCAGAAAATCTGAAAAAAATCAGCAGGCTGCCGCTATATGGTGCCTGGGCTCCGAAATACCTTCCATGCCGATATCTATTTAAATAAAGTTAATAATAGTATATTACTACAATTTTTTGTAATTGGTTAGAAACTCCCCTTAAGTTCATCCTAGTACCAGTCATATAGGCTATAATATAGAGCATGATCTTGCCAAGTTTGGTGGAAATCGCACTATTACTAACAAAGTTATAATACCTCAAATTTGTTGCTTCTTTGGAAATTGAAGACTATGAATGTCAATATCACCCGAAAGTGGATACTCTCACATAATATATGGATATATTACGTGCTACGTACTAAGAAATACACAAAACCTTTCGTACCTGAAGCGTCCAGCTTCCGGTTTCCCGACTTGTTCAATCTGGTGCAGGTAAGACTCAATACCTCCATGCCCACTTAAAATTTGGGTAAGCAATCTTACCATGCATTTTGGGGCGGGACGGGTCTAAATTGCCGATGAGGCGCGCAGTCCATTTGCCTCTTGGTTCGTTTTGCAAAAAAATTGCCACTCGGTAAATGTGCGTTAACTTTCTTCACTGACAACCTCTCTTAAATCTTCACTCTTGCGGCTGTAGGTGGCTTTACATACCCTAGCAACGAGAAACAACGAAGGTCACTCCCACGATCATCATCATGGCCGGTTCTGAGAAAATGCAACGGCACTCGCGAACTTCCCTTCTCTGCACCTAAACAACCTGCTTATGATGCACCTCTTTGTCAAGAACATCAGCCCATACCTCCTTGCCATAAACCAGGCCGGATTGCGTTGCTCCCATTAGAAGACGTGTCCTGGTGAATAAACCCACCCAACAATTGCTATTAGTCGACTCAAGTCCGAGACTCCAGTTGCAGTTTTAACCACAGTTGCTTTGATTTACTCTAGGAAGCTCAATTTCGAGTCGAAAATTAACGCAACAGCTGGTTTTCAGTCTATAGTCAATTCACCGATCGATATACAACGTAGGCTCGGGATTCTCTTTCTGGTCAAGATGATTACCTCGATTTTTTCCCAGCGCGAGTCCGAAACCATGAGCACTCATCCATCCGTCTACCCGTCGCATCAATATGCCATATCGCTTTACGCCTATTCGTCAGAGCATCCAGCAAAAACCGCCGCGACGTCATCTGCATAACCGATCAAGCGCGACATGTCGAACATATCGCAGGAAGCGTTCCATAGGTCGGGCTCTTGGATGGATCTTTGTGCCACTTCCGACTTGGTCTCCATCCTCCACTGGCCCTCTAGCGTGCCAAAGATCAAGCAGCGGCCTGTCAGATCCTCAATATCCGGAAGAGATAGCTCGGCACGTAGAGTGACTTTTCTAATGTGCCTATAATTTCTGACATCAAGCGTTATGAGGAGCATAACACCGTCGAGATCGGCTCTGTGCCTCAGCTCGATGAACGGTATCTACGACCTCCGTGACAGTATCCAGCGGGAATCTCCCTGTTCTGAACTCGAACTTGGTGAGGTTATCCGCATTTGTACCCTGCATACTTCTCATCCAATTTTCATTTTCCCGATTTTAACAAGTTTCCTCGCATACTGTTCAGGCACTTTCACCGCAGCGAATTTTTGCCTCGAGTATTCACAGAAGTGATGCCTAGCCGGCCATTGGTTACCTCTGGACATTCATGTATTATGATCTTCTTTATCTCGACCTTTTCTGTGTAGCAGGCAAGGTCTCGAATTTCTAGAGAACACATTGTTCTACACTAAAAACGAGAGCGTTCTCCCGCAGTAGCCCCTTGACCGCTAAGCAGAACGTATTCTTGCTAGTCGTCCTTATGCTTCGTTCGACGAGGGCTTCATATTGAAGAGGATTTCACTGAGGACTTCCACAAATATATTGCTTTCTGTCTAGTCCTTCTTCATTTCTTCGTCATCTTTCTTACTGGCTTTTGGTTTGTAGCATCCTTGTCTTTGGACAGACGGGTTTCTGGTGGCATTTTATCTGTCTTTGTCTTCTTTTTTGTGGGCCCTAGAAACTATTTCAGGCACGTCTTCCTCTTTCCGCTTCCGCTTCATCATCGCTGTACAGTGGGCTATCTGCGATTCGTTTGGTACTTGCAGTATTCTCAGCAGAAAATGAGTCTGTTTTTGCTTTCCGCGCGTCTTCTGCTGCTGTCCACGTTTGCTGGTAGAAGGAAATGTGGTCCAGTACTTCCTTTAGTTCCATCAGCCCCTTTTTGACGCCTTTGCAGACGTTCTGCTGGAGGAACATTGCCAACTGCATACGCTTCACCACTGTCGCGCATTTCCTGATGAGCTCAAACAATCTTTTGAGCGCTTAGGTTCGTATCCCCCCAAGAGTACCTGGGAATAGTCCATTCCTAGTAAGTTGGCCGAGTAAAGTTCCCTCAGTCGTTACTCAACGTTTTTCAATGTTGTAGCCATAAACCTATTTCCGACTCCACAGAATGGCTCTGACCAGAAAAGCGGGGTTGCAACTCCTTTCCTGCCCAGATACTCTGCTGCTTCACGGCTTTTTAACCCGATGTGGCCTGGAACTCCCGACCGTGTTCAGTCTGTTAAGGCATTTCCATACCAATTTGAAATTTACGTGGTGGGACCTAAGTGTCTTAACAGCCGCTTTTTTTCATGGATGCAGGTAGAAATTTTAAAAAGACACTGCTTCGCCGGATTGCTGCAGTGTATGGGATTCTCATCTAATAAAGCCAACCCCTCTTCTTCATCAATAACGCCGCGTGGCCATCGTTAAGTATTACCTCGCGGGGAAGGCTTTGATTTACGTCAGAATGATCAAATTTCGTGTTAGTCGTGCTTTCTGAGCTCAACCCAGTTCCTGCACCTTTTCTGTATTGCATTTTGATTCCAACCTCAGCACCTTCACGAGATTAGTAGATGCAATAAATAAGTTGAGAGTGTTGATTAACCTCCCCTTTTCAATCGCGTATCTCGGACAAGGGAACATTACATGCTCTGAGTTCCCAGTTGTAGAAGCGCATTCGGGATAGTATAGGGACTCATTCAATCCCAAGCGATGTAACTACTTGCTGTATCTATCGTATTCCGCAAAGAACTGTGTTAGGTGGTAATTCAGTTTTCTGTGCTTTCACTCCACCTATATTGCAATACAAGGGATCACTGTATGGGTCCAGTAACCTTTTTCGGAATGATACCACCTTTGCAACCATCTTCTGTACAGCTACTTCCTAGTACTCTAGTAGAAACAGTGTGTCTCATTCACTTGAAGATCTAAGCGATGACTCCGCGATGACACTTATTGCCTCGCCTGACACTATTCTATATGCGCGGCACTGCCTGAGCGCAATTGGCCTGTATTCCGACTTCACTGTTCTCTGGCTCACTGTGCTGTCCAGTGCTCTCGCCCAGACAGGAGCCGCGTATAGTATTATAGAATGGATTCCACCACCTCAGCTATAAGTAGCTGGAATTAACCCCCTCCATTTGCATATATAGATGCAGACAATGAGGGCAATCTTCAGGATAGCCAGGAGTAGGCGAGGAGCTGCCTAAATCGAACAAAAATTGATATTCTTTCCAGCCAACATCCCGAATTACTGAAACTAAGGGATAACACGACAACAGGTTTCATTTCGATAAGAAGTTTGAAACACATTGGAACGACAGGGCAAACTGGGAGAGTGGGCATTGACATAGGTTTTAAACCAGAAACTGATTACCTGGTAACTGACGGATTTCTTACAGAAGAGGGAGCAGGTCGGTGGTTATTGGTCCAAAAAAAATGTGCTTGGAACCAATGGGTAAGCACACTAGCGTATTTCATCAACCATACAAACGTGCTTTTTTCTCCAAAGGAATTATAGGAGCAGAACATTGCTATTCTGATCGACAGCCAAGCGGTAATCAAGGCACTTAGGGGCAACTAGTTTAAGTTATGGGAAGGCCTTGAGAGACTGAATATGCTCGGCTTGGACAATAAGGTCTGGATACTCTGAGTTCCATGTTGGACCACCCAGCTATCCTGATTTTTCCACTTCTATTGCTCACTCGACTGTAGCCTCCTCAATTTCTGATTTCGAAAAAATGGCCTGGTGGGCAGGGGGTGCAGTGTTCACTTACCCATTAGACCATCTTTCTCGCCAACGAGGTACGGCCAACGAGATAAGTCAGATCGACTATTGAGCCTAGCCCTCTGCCACGGAAAATGGTCACTCATCCAACGTTGGCTATTACGATGTCCCGCCCCGCAAAGGTTTCAAGTAGGATTTGGCCCTTGGCCTTCGTTACTGGACTTTCACAGTCTAAAACCCATTCGTTGAAATTGGAATCAATAATTTTTGGGCTGCTGTCTCTGACGTCCATTGGATATAATCATCTGGAATAAATATTTTTCCCAACTGTGTTAACGGCAAAAAACTGCTGCTACAAATTCAAAGGCTCGGTAGCCTAAGTATTACTGAAACAATGCGTACTATGCGGACCGCCACAATCGACGATATCCTAAATATACGTCCATTCACAGGTCAAAGGGAAAGCAGCCAACAACGCATATAGACTTGATACTATTGGAACGTGGAAAGGCGACCAATCATATGGTCATGCGTCCAACTGGAAATTCCTTTACAAACATGAAGTGGCTGTCATGCCTGCCAATTATATGGTTTGGAAATTCATCTTTGAAAAGACACCAAAAAAGAAGAGTTCATCGAGTGACCACGAGTCTTTTGAGATTATATTCCTATTAATCCTCACCGACGGGTAGGGGTCATGGAAGATAGATCGGGCATAGTGGTGTTATCTGGGAATCCTATTCTGGAACTGGCTCAACCCCTGGGAAAAATGAAGACTGTATTCCAGGCGGAGATATATTGGCAACGGAAGGATGTTTGCAACAAAAATGACGGTTTTGCACCATTCGAATCTGTTCCGACAATCATGCAGTGTTGTCAGAACTAAACAGAAACGATATGTCAAGCCAGTTGCTGTGGAGATGCCAACTAACTGAACAAAAGATTCCCGATGTTTGTGCCTTGACTTGAAAATCGCTAATGATGAGGCAGCTGGAAAATTGGCTGAGGGTCAACTCTGAAGGGTGAAATTGCATGGATGCAACGCAGCCGAATGGAGAAATTTGAACTCCTGCCGGCGGACGAAAATTTTCTGAAAGGACCCTAGGCTGCTTGAGCGTCATTTTTGTTGTCCTTTAAGAAGTGCTAATGGAGACCCTTCTTAAACTACGACATAGGAAAAATTGGGATGGCCCGGCCTCTTCAGGTCTTCGATGAAGACACCTACTTTTGGAGAATGTCCTCAGATGTGCAAAAGTCTACGAACGCCATAGGCGGGGAACCATTGAATAGGTGATCTCCAAGTATAGTACAATGAGAGCTTGGGGTTGTGGCTTTCTCACTAAACTAAACTTATTAACCATATCAAGATAGAAAACTAAAATTGTCCTCTTATTGTTCCAGATAGTCAGCTTCAATAGCTGCTTATCTGTTTATCGCTATCTGGAGACGAATTTGATAATATCTTGTTTCGAAATGGGACTCAGATCCCAGAACTGGCTGATGAACGCATTCTACGATTTATTCAAGCTATACAGTGCCATCAATTCCTCCTAGTTGAAGGGTGGCTGCCAAGTCATCGTTGGATGAAGAGCCATTCCGATCTTATTTGGCGACTCACATTCGCGTTGCTCTCGCCCTTTTTGAATATTTCATAAATCTCATGGTTTCTAAATTTGGGATCCCGTTAACTTCAATCTTCCAATACATTTGGATCCAGATTTTAGAAAGTCAAAAAATTCATGGAATTGTTGTGTTTATTTGGTTGTTGCCACAAGATGAATCGCGTTTTCATTGTTCTTAGCAATAAAAACAAACGTCGATAAAGTGGAGCGAGCCGAAAGTACCCAATTTAACTTTGCATTTAAGTAATTACAAAAACGACCTGCATCACGCCATGTCGCCCACCAGGCGATGAAAGCGCTTCATTTTCTACTTTGGCGTGATAAAATTAGGACATCCTCGTATTGTGCAAAACATCTTGCAGGTCTTTGATTCGAAATCTTAATTTGCATGGTTGCATGATAGTTGGCCGGCAACTGTGCGAAGCAACGTCTTCCATCAGCAATCAGCACGGCACCGCGGCGACAGCATGATTTCCACGTATTCCAGAAATCCCCGTCTGTCACCGGCCATCAACTCAGCCATTTATCTCCACCACCCGAGCATCATTAGCGTCACTTATCCTGTCTGTTCTTTGTCATACGATATGCAATGGGAATTATTCATCGTTTACAAATATTCACTTATGAAAGGGTATATTTGTCATGTTAATGTTGCCAAGCAGGCAGCGACCCATATACGACATTTTCTTTTGTGTCGTTCTCCGGATCGTTTAAGACGCTCCAACAATAATGGCCCAAATCGCGGAGAGGACCACGACACGTTTCCAAGAGGAAAATTGGTAATTTATCAGCGACATGCAACCACGGAGTGCAATTTTCCAGTTTATAAAACAGTGGGTGACCAGAGCAAGGAAGTAATTTGTCGAGAGACAGAAAACAGGAGATGCGGGATGTGAGGAGCCAACATGACTCGCGGGACAATGGGACCGGGTGAAAATGTTTTGATGTCGACGAAAGCTACGAAACATGCGATATGATGTTGCATTGTCATTTCTTGAAAAAAGAAGACCAAGCCAAGCCGTTGTGTGGCTTTCTGCTGCTGGGACCGAAGCCCAATGGCGGAGGAAAGTTGTTAATGTTTATTTCAATTCAGAAGAAGTCGAAGTGATCATTTCGTGTCGCCTATTGTCCGACTTAGCCATTGTCTATTGTTTGATAGACACGATCAGTTTTGATCGTTTCTTGAGAAAGGAGTTCGCGCTGACAGAATCACGAAGGTGAAACGTTGAAATGATGGCTCCCTTCTGAATGTTACATGTCAGAATATTACAGTCTGTTTTAAAATGGTTTTGTGGGGTGCATATTGTTGCGAATTTGTTAATAACTTTAGAAGGAGAGTGCATCTGGAAGAGCATTTCGTCCAAATCCAATGAAATATCAGATCATTTTGGTACGGTCAGACAAAAGGTTCCTCAAGTCACCCAACAAATGGTAGAGGCGTGCGATGCTATCATGCCTGGAAGCCGACTGTTTCCCAGTAGACAACTCAACTACTGGTGGTACAGCGAAACCCGAAGTTTGCGAATTGGATGCTTCCGGGCCAGTGATTTGTGGGAAAACCCGGAAGCGACGGTCGAGAGGAGCCACACAGCAATTCAAAGGAGTAAAAAGAACTGCTTCAAATAATTATGCGACCACACCAATATAAACCCCAGAGGTGGGACTTATAGGGTCGTAATGACAATGCTGCGAAAATCATCCCAAGTGTCTTGCCCACGCATCCTGAAGGAGATTGCTTCCACTGATGGACTTTGGTGATCCAACTCAACAAACACATAATACCATCAGTAATTCCAGATTATCTGAAGGCAGCATGTGGTAGGATCGGCGACAATAAGGCCCCTGTTTGGATTGCATCCCTAACAGAGCTTTGAAGCTGATAGTGAAGGCTAGGTTCGGACTTTTTCCCAACATCTTCGAGCCGAGCCCAAAAGAAGTAATATACCTTGCTCAGTGGAAAAAAAAAAACAAAAATTGCTGTTGCTTCCCAAATTTGATAAGCTACCTGGAGATCCAGCATCTTATCGTCCTATATACCTATTGCGTATAATGAGGACCCATCTTCGAAAGCAGCAATGGCTTGTTGGAACTCTCCCTCACTCTATGGTTGATTTAACAAGTATGGTGGCGAATGTAACCGTGCGCCTTTTTCCGGCCGCTATTGCGTTGTATTGACATTGGATGTCAAAAACGGTTTTAAGTCCGCTAACTGGAACTGAATTACAGTTGGCTGATATAGGTGTTCCCGAATATTTAGCGAGTCTGATCGAAAGTTCCGTTTTGATACGGGACGGGGGGTGGGGGTTCGAAAGAGTACATCGTTACAGCCGGGGCACCACAGGGCCAGGTACATTTTTTGGGGGGAGGGTAGGTGAATGCATTTACGCACACGGGGCGGTATGAAGACGGCAACTCAGGATCGCCTTTCCCTTTATGGATCAGCACAAGCCTCGCCAACTTGCAACGGACAGGGAAGGTGCCCGTTTTCAGGCAAGCGTTGAATGCGCCGAGTAGTAGGTCTGCTTGCATACCATCGGGTCCTGGCGCCTTCTTCCTTTTCATGGAGAGGATTGCCTGTTCCCACTCTTTTATAGAGAAAAGTGGACAGTCCTCTGCGCTCTCCGCGCCGACGTCTTCATCCCATAAGGGGTGCGCAGAGAATAGTGCTCTTACAATGCGGTCCATCTGCTCGGCCTTAAGTGAACAGGGTTTCCACAGAGCCCCGATTTTTGGGATTACCAATTTGTAACCGAGTCCCCACGGGACCCCATTCACCTCGTCGACCAGAGCTTGCCAGCAGCGAGCTCTGCTCTTATTTCTCTTATCTCCTTTTGGATGATTTGTACTCCGTTATTATGGTACATGCCTCCTCCAGGGGTTCGCAGAGGTGATACCAATCCGGATATTGGTTACCTCCAGACATTCGCGTTTGATGGCCTCTTCTACCTCGTTCTTTTCTGTGTGGCAATTTAAATCCCGGATTTTCAGAGAACATGTGGGTTCCAGGCTGGCAAAAAAAAGCTTTTTCTCCCTGAATCCCCTTGACTACTACACAGAACGTAACTTTATTTAATGTCTTCGGGGATAGTTCGACTAGGACTCCAAAACCCTTTGTTTTACGAATGGAAGACACTTCTGCTCCGTTACCTTAGGATTTAATCTTGTAACGGATTTCACTGAGGACTTCCGCAAAAGTCTTGCCTTCCGTCGGCATAACAAGCAGAGCCGGTGGTCTAGCCTTCCTTCGTCTCCCAACTTTTCTTTTGGTGCTCCGTCCTTCGTGTCCCCTTTAATTTTAAGCAAAGGTTTTTCTGATGGCGTGACGCGTAGTTGCCTCTTGTTCCTCTTCGCCTTCTTCTTCTGAGCCCTGGAAAGCACCTGAGTGAAATCTCCTTCAGATATCCTTTTCTCCTTTCGTTTTTTTTTCTTAGTTCGCTCTGTAATGGGTTGTCTGCGATCCGCTTGGTACTCGTAGTGTTCTCGTTGGGAAGCGCAGTTGTTTCTGCTTCTTCCGGATTTTCTCTTACTTTCCATGCCCGCCAATAATATGAAATCCTGTCCAGGCACTCCTTCAGTTTCATTAGCCCGTTTTCACCCCCTGGCCGACGTTTTTCTGGAGGACTGTCACAGATCGCATGCGCTTCACAACTGCCGCGCATTTCTTAATAACCCCTTTCTCTTCAGCTTCCGCCAGAGTAGTCGACAGCCCTTTCACTCGGCTCATATTCGAAACCACAATGGTCAAACGGGAAGAATAAAGATAGGAGACTACATCTTTCAGACCGTTGATAATTTCTCCCATCTAGGGTCGCAAATCAGAACCGATAATAACTATGACGGTGTAATCCCCACACGGTTGTTGACAGCCAACAGAACCTATTTCAGCTTACAAAAACTGTTCCGCTTGAAATGAATCACCATAGGGCTAAAGCTCCTACTGTTCAAGACAATGATCTTGCCAATCCTCATGTAATTTTCGTCGACATGGGACATGGGACATTGCGAAATCTTGGCCGCGTTCGAGAGAAGAATCCTCCGAAGGATTTTTGGCTCTCTACATAAGGATGGACGATTCCGTAGCCACATAACGACGAAATCTATGAGCGATACCAGCAATTTCTTCGCCAACCGTCATTCCTGACATTTGTCACCCCAATCTTAAATCAGTTCTTCAGCTATTTCTGCGGCTATTGAATGCAGCAAGGCGAATTCATTTTGGCGCCTAGGTTCGCGCGTCTGATGTGCCACCACACCATGACCGTCAGGTTGTGGATAAAATCCGGCTTAATAGGTTACTGTGCGTGGATCACTTAATCCGTATGGATGAGGATGAAGTAGAAAAAGAAGACGAGGCAGACCCTGCCTGACTTGGAGCCGATGACGTAGGCCAGGACGTCAGACAGCTTTTAGGGATATCGAATTGGTGGACCTCGGCGCAAAACCGGGATATCTGGAGTTCCTTATTAAGGCAAGCCTACACCGGATACTGGTTGTTGCGCCGTTGATGCTGATGATTTACTGGACATGCAACTTTTACATGGTGGTGGAGGTTTACCGGGGGCTATTTTAGTACTGACCATCGGCTTCTTCAATGTCGGCGCATTACCCTCCTCCTCCGATATGGCAGTTCCTTGCATTTGCCTGTCCGCCTTGAGCTCTTGAAAGCCTCGATCAGGGTCGTCCAGCTTCTCCTGTTCTGTGGGCAGCAGGTTCACCTACTACTCGGTTGTGCCCTTTCTGTGTCTATGGCGTCCGCGATTCCTTGGGGTACCTCGATTGGCCCAACACTCGATGTGTGCTTCGAAGTATCCTTCTTTGGTTTCTCCTTGTTCACATATACAGATATGCTACGAAATCTGTAATTGATGAGGCAGTTGCGACCTTTAATTTGTTCTAGAGATCGGTCGTCTATCCTGATCGTAAGGAGTTTGCCTTTACCCTCTTAATTGCTTCTAAAAACTCTACACAACCACATACGGAGATCCATGTTTTGAGTGATGAGCAGCAGCAGCTACCCCGTCTTAATCGTTGTGGTTTTGGGAAGGCGGATCGTCACCACTTGTGCCCCTGGTGTATCAACCCCAGCACATGCAATAGTTCCGTTCCCTTCTATCTGCCAGTTGAGGCACTACAGGACTAAGCCAGTCCGCCATGTCTTCCGTTGCGCAGTCTTCCAGTATAAGTCTTGGTCGAAACAGTTTGCCGATGAACACGAGCTAGAACAAGCAGCTCACACATTTTCATTACGATGAGGTTTTCAATTATTTCCTGCTCCTTATGAGTGGCTCCTGTCTTCACCCCTGACCGCCTCGAGATTTCCCCTCTATTGGCGTTGGGTTTAGGTTTCATTGCAGCATTTTGTTTTTGCGGTATAATTTCCGCTGCTCTCCGCTTTCTTGGCTCTGATATTGAATGCTTAGGACTATTCTGCGCCTTCTTAAGGGCTTCTTCTGATTTCAGATCGTGCTTCAGATAGTGCAGACACCATTTAGACGGTGTTCTTCCCAACGCCTGAAATAGTGACCTCAGACATTACTTTCCTTGTCCCTACTTTTTGAGCGGGGACATTTGTTGGTTGCGGTCTTGCAAGTAAGCCAATATTGACCTTGGCTCCATTGCGCGACCTCCCGACTTCTCCCTTTTTGGCCGTGGTCTTCTGATTCTCAGTGTTACGGAAATGTGCCTTCGCCTGATGGGCCAGTTGGTATGCGGTGCGGGGTCCTGTTTGATTGTTTTTTGATTTGCCGAGGTTCACTATCCCATAATTCTCCCTAACACAGTAAGGTAAGGTGGGACGGCACGGTACTGAGGCAACCAGTTATCAGTGAGGCTCTTTTGGAATACAATCAATTAACCTCAACTTCAAATTCAATGGGCACGGTCCGCATTACACCCTGGATTGGGAGAGGTGTTTTCCGATTTTTCGGTCCCTATAAGGCATGATCATTGCAAATTATTTACTGATTTTTTAACGGACATAAACTCTGATCTCTTTTTAATTTTGAGAAAACTGGATCGAGCCTAGAAATATACTTTCCTGGGCTGCATCTACATCTGACTTTCTGGCGTGCAGCTTCATTCCAAGACAGACTGTTCATTTATCCAAACAAGTCTCTTTTTGGCTTCAACTTGCGACCTATCGTGATCCGCGTTGATAGGTCACGTGTGCTATTAATTTTCCGTTTTAGATTTTTGAATAAAAAAGGTCATTGTTATGCAATTATATCTACGGCGCCTTAGATACTAGTCAGCATTCATATAAGGAAATTCATGATCCTGCTCTCGTTTCGCGAGAAGATCTATTGACCTTTTGACCTGATTCAAATAGACGCAACTAAGTATGGAAAATTTTGTGAAGCACATAAGATATTTGTAGAGAATGTTGTAGATGTAAAAGTTGATTTGTGGTGGATAATGTTGAAGCCATGTTTAGACAGTTTGCAATGCAGTTGATAACTAAAGTAAAAGTGGCTGATTTCGTAATTAGGTAGTTCCTAGTACAATTAATGTAAAAATGGATTCAGTACATGCATATCAAGAGCCCAAGACCTCACTCAATTCAACACCTTCACCTGAATGCACACAAGGGCTCAATTCCCCGAAGCTTGGCAAACGATTTCAATTTTTCCAAACAAGATTTTCAGCTCTCCCTCCTGATGCAAACAGCTAACCTGACGTCTGATCATCATTTCCATTATCCTCTAATTATTATTTAATAGCATCCATACGTTGTTGTTGTTCAATTAAGCAATAACTCATATATGTTGTGCTAACTCGATTATTTTACGATTCATTGCCCTGAACACGGCTGACTGCGGTACCTACGGCAAGGACTCCTCACAGACAACCACCCAATGTAGAGGCGTCGACGACGATGACGACGAATCTAGGACCTAAATTATGATTTAACACCCGCCATAATTTTTTTATTGTCCTCTTCGCAAACAAGGACTCTTGGCTCGTAAAGTTTTTTCCAAAGTACCATTAAAAAAACCTCCTGAGCTTCCTTAAGGGTCAATGTGCTTCCTATCGATTTTCATTCGGGAAGCTTGTTTGGTAAACACGTCGCACTTACTATCGTCTCTTGTATGCACGTATGAATTCGAGTATGTCGTATGTGTTGTATGCAAGTACGTGGAAAGGATAACATTCCCCGGAGGGAAATAGCAAATAAACACTGTCGGGAATTAGAGGTGGAATATGAAAGGTTCCAAACATGTAAAATGATTGTGCACGGCGAGGGTGTTGTCAAATTATGTGGGTTTGCTCGGGAACTTTCCGGCGAAATGGAATTAAATGAGTTGATTTTAATTCTCTGTTCGTGGTTTACTCATGGAGACGGGTTTGGATGGAATCCTTGGTCCTGGCGAAGGATGAGTTAGTCACGAGCGAAGATTTCGTCCCATTTAGGTTTTACTACTTACTTGTCTGGGATCACTTATTGGCAACTAATGAAAATATTGAACCACAATATAAAGGGGATAAATCCTTATTCAAATATAAATGACAACCCCATCGTCACCACCAAGTGGTTGGCTTCCGTTCACCCCGTTGATATGTTAGGTTTGTGCAGGCTCTGAATGGAAACCCTACAAATGAAACACAAATTAGTATGAAATGATCCAACAACTTACGTGTTAGTTTCAAAAGCTGGTGTCGCCCCATCCCCATGGAGGCTCTTGTTGCACCACAAGGCGACATGCTGAGGACGAGGGGCGGCCAGGACTTCGGCGACGTCGACCAGCTAGTTACTATAACATTAACATATCAATCTTTAACAAACGTTCGTGCAAGGTATATGAACCACCTTGTTTTGCCACTCTGCAATCATGCTATCTCGCTGTCTTCCAGGGTGCAATTTAAACCTAAACGAATCTTGAACAACTGATGAATTTTTCAGGGTAATACCAAACGAAGGCCCGGCCGATATATGCAGGCAGGAGTGCTTCCCGAGACGCGTTCATATTTATTCACCGCCAAAGTAGTTTACCTCTCGCTACCGAAACCATGTGTCCGTATATTATTTGGCGAAAGGGTACTACCACCCCCCGGAGAGGTTACCGGGGAACAGGTGAGTTACTTAAAAATTCTGCAAAGTACTTTCCATCAGGCCGCATCGCTTCTTCCACGAAGCGTCGTATGTAATGCACACATGCCATGGAACGGTGTAATTATGGAAAAGAAATAATAATATAACAATAATGTTTAACTACAGGCGGTAATGAATTATTCAGAAGGAATACCAGCTCCCAGGCTAGGAACTGAGACGATAGTCCTGGGAACAATAGTGTGCAACGAGCGTTTTTTGGTTGCATGCACTTTATATGCAAGTTTGCACTTTGCATGGCACGTACTTCAATTAAGGAGCGACGTCTGATAGGACTAATGTAATTTATGTCCTGTGAATGTTGATTTTCTGTTGTTTTAAATAGTTTGCAAGAATATGGAGCAGTTATGTTAGAATAATACGAGTCTGCCCATCCCAACAGGAGGTAGCACAAGCAAGGCAGGACGAGAGGGTAGTAATTGGTTAACGGAGCTCTTTCGATGGAATTCCGACTACACTTTTGTACGTGAAGGGCCATATAAGCAACACGGATAAAAGAGGGGGCATAGAGGGTATGCCAGATGGTATGTACTAGATGTCGGGGGTGTCTGCTATCCATGTATCTTCTGCCACGTGTCTAGTAGGTACGACATAACGGAAAAATAGGATCCATTTCTGCCTTTTCTACAACTCTCTCTCAGGCACGTCTCTACGGTATTTGCGAATAGGT